>NC_133577.1:62645054-65045054 GCF_964106895.1 Numenius arquata | reverse complement strand
ATACCATCAAAGAGCATCTTCCCTTTCAGCCATCAGTACAATATTAGTAAGAGATAGAAATCTCCCCATGTATGAAGTAGGGCAACTTCTTGGGCATCTCCCTATCACAGCTGAATTCAGCTTTCAGGCTTTTGCAGCGTGATTTAGCTTGAAGATATATCAAGAGACTTTTCTTTACTTAGATTGACTGAATTCACCTAAAAAAAAAAAACCAACTCAAAAAGTACGATCACAACAGCATCTGAAATTTGAAATACTAGTATTTTGCCATTGCATCAGGATAGTATGCCTGCAATTTACATGCTCCCACATCATATGGTGGCGGTTGGGGAGCTTTTTATAAAACAGATTAGTTTTGCATTAAAATCATTCCTTACAGCAGTTCCACCTCAAATTCTTGCACTGGCCTTCTGACTCGAGTAAATAGTCCTACACAGTTAGTTGATTACAGTAGCACTAGTCAGAAAACACACAAAAGATTTTACCTTGTTTTGCTGAGATATTCGCTGATGCTGATTTTCACTAGGCTTCACTGGAATTGGTTTGATTAAGTTGGGGTTGTTATAGATTGCAGAGGAGCTGGTTATTTGTTTTGGCTCTGAGCAGGTCTTACACTGCAACAGAAAATAAGTATTTTTTAGTTAAGTGTGACAGTATCTTTTCCTTTACTGCTCCACTGCAGAAAAATACAGACATAGCCAGGTACTCAATAACCAAAAACGCTAGTTGCAGCACTGATAATGAAATGTTACGCTATTGAAAGAACTGTAACAACTGCAACCTAATTTTCTAAAACCACAAAGCATATGTAAAAATAAACACTTGATTCCAAGATTTCCTGAGTATGAGGCTTCCACCTAATTTAAATCTCAGTTCTTCATCTTCTGCTTTTCACTTACTGAAAAAAAACATAAAATAATTTTTAAAAAGCACCTTAGAAACCAAGCAAGAGACATGCTCTTCCTGCATCAGTAGGCTCCTAGAAGTAGTTTTGATACATGAAGGATTAATGTGCCCATAAAGAATGTTTTAAATGCTTTTTGCTAAAAACTAGAATTATAACTCAAGCTCTTTTACAAAATTATTCCACGTTGTGGGAACTTGGGGGATGCATAGGAGGTATACCTGCACAGAAAAATAACTGAAGATTTAATCAAATTTGTGGAATCAGTATGTTTCCTTATTAAATACGACAGGATTAATAACCATATTTCTAAAAAGATGGGCAGAGACATATGACTAAAAGTGATCAGGCACATGGAATGACTGACGTATGAAGAGAGAAGACGTGATTTAATTCAGAAAAAGTGCACAGAAAATGCCAAATGAGAGAGAAATAATAAATAGAAACGGTGAATACGATGTCTTATTGACATTGTACAAAAAATAAGAACATCATAAATGAAAATAAAAAAGCATTGAGTATACAAGGAATACTATTGTCATTAGAAAAGAAAACAGTATACTGGAAGTCACTGTCACACAATACAATTGAAACCAAGAAAATGGAAAAATTTTTTTAAAGAATCATCTAATAAAAAGTTAATCTTGTCTGACAAGAATATAGTTAATTAACAAATTAAAAAACAATAATAGTTAATTACCTGAACTTGATGGGCTCTAAATTTTATGCTGCAGGACTAAAGGTTAGGGTAAGGAATGACCATTTTCAGCTTCTCATTCTTTCCTCCAAAGAGCCCAGTCTTGTGTATTACCGAGGACAGAACTCTGGACTGGACAGACTGCCAAACGGACACACAGCAGAGCCACTACTGTGCAATTATGAAATTATCAGTGTCCTTTCCAGAACATTCCAAGACAAACTCCTTAGGATTCAAATGTGTTAAGTGAGAAAATAACCCTCACCCCCAAATACACAAAACTGATAATGTAATCCATTTCTGACATCTATTGCAACAGTAACCAAAGATACACTGGTTCCAGGGCTGCTCTGTAAAACTGGAGTACTGCATCCAGCTCTGGAGCCCCCAGAAGGACATGGACTTGTTGGAGCAGGTCCAGCGGAAGGCCATGAAGGTTATCAGAGGGCTGGAGCACCTCTCCTGTGAAGACAGGCTGAGAGAGTTGGGGTTGTTCAGCCTGGAGAAGAGAAGGCTTGGGGGAGACCTTAGAGCAGCCTTCCAGTACCTAAAGTGGGCCTCCAGGAAAGATGGGGAGGGACTCTTTATCAGGGAGTGTAGCGATAGGACAAAGGGTAACAGTTTTAAACTGAAAGAGGGAAGATTTAGATTAGATATTTGGAAGAAATTCTTTACTGTGAGGGTGGTGAGACACCAGACCTGGTTGCCCAGAGAAGCTGTGGATGCCCCATCATTGGAAGTGTTCAAGGTCAGGCTGGATGGGGCTTTGAGCAACCCAATCTTGTGAAAGATGTCCCTGCCTGCAGCAAGGGGCTGGACTAGATGATCTTTAAAGGTTTCTTCCAACCCAAACCACTCTATGATTTATATTCTTTTCTTTAACATGATGGGTAACATACTCTTGTATATTTCACAATGAAATCTGCAGAATTTAAATAATACCCCTCTTTCTCTAGGGTGTTTTAATAGACCGAGTTCTTCAGAAACTGTGAGTACCTTCGATTCCACTGTCATACCCTGCATGATCACAGAACTAAGCATATAAAAATGAGGTGAGAAGGAGTAGAGTTTAACAGAGTTATCACTATATGAGCGTTTTTCAGACCAAATCCCTCAGCAAAATGAACAGCACAATACACAAAAGCCTATAGAGAATGACATTGACCTGACTTGGTATCATTCCCATGATTTGATAAGATGGCTAGTAGGCTGCTATCAAATACAGGGAAGTCTACTGAAGAGACAAAAAGCTTGTGATCATTTTAAAGGAATCTGTAACTACTGCAGCTCAGAATACAAGGTCATTTTGTCAGATGGTTAGCATGGCCTTGCTGATGAGTGAAGTAGGAGCACCAGCATGACATTTTAAGCAACTGTCAGGTGGACAGGTAAAGAAGGTATCAGATAGCATCATCATCAAACAGCAAAAAGCTGCATGAAAGAAATGTCACCATGCTCTTCAGTGATAGAATCAGAACAGTACTCATCAGCTACAACACATGACGATTACTACATCTGGCTTCACAGGCCTGTCCTTTAGTCATGAGTCTTGTTCAAAGCTATGCTCCTACAAAAGGTGCATAAGGAATCAAAATGACATAAGGTTAAGTGAAAGAAAGGCTAAGCAACACTGAAGAAAAAAAACCAAAAACAAACAGACAGACATATGTGATGAACATAAATTAAAAAAGAACAAGACCAGCACTAAGGATGTTTTAGGCAAGTTTGGTATAGTCAGAGACATTTGAGGCAAACAACTGCTCTATGTTGAGATTTCATAGTCTACCTGTACAATATGAAGCTCAAGTTGAATAGGACATTGTCAAAGGAAACTGATAATGGACAGGCATGGTACCTCAATATTGCAGTTCTGAAGAAAATACCACGTCACATCTCGATCTCATGTTCTGGAGCAAAATCCTCACTTTGCGACTTGTGAGCTGCAAAGATCTGTCAAGTATAAGAAGGAGATCCTAGAAGGTCTGATACAAGGAAAGAAGGTCAGCCAAGACCTGACGGAACTTAGAAGAGTTTTGTAGATGGATGTCTATGCTGAAAGTGATGAAGAGAACTTTGAAGTTGTCAGAGCTTGAGTGCAGAGCTAAAAAGTGCTAGCAACTGAGGATTTCTATGTAGCTGATGTAAAGCAGCCACAAGATGACATTAACGAACAGTGACATGAAGGTACTCTACAGAAGAGAGGAGCTGAGGAGGACAAGAACGATCTCAAAGAAGAGTAGTAGCAGCAAGGATTTCCAGTCAGAACCCTGCCTAAGTGAGACATACAGAACCGATTCAGACTGTTTAAGAACAGTAGCATAGACTCTGCATCATCCAGGTTAAGTATGGCACAGTGCCTTCAGGAAAACTAGGCCTCCTGGAGCCTAGTATCAAGTCTTTCACACATTTAACAAATCAAAAGCTAAGGCACCTGAAAACTTAAAAACTATATTCTTCTTTGGACAGGGCAAGTGCCATTCGAACATTTTGCTGAAAGAAGCAGTGAAAGAACAGAAACAGAGGTCCAGAGGCCATGCTTGCTTGCTATCAGAAACGATGTTCTTATCAAATGGTAGTGTGTCCTTAGTAACGAAGAGAGAAGCTTCAGTTATTTTGGGCACATCAACCAGCCAAAGGATGTTAATAGATCAAAGATGGTGTAGTAAATGGGTAGATGCTATAGAAGCACAGAGCTAAAAGCAGAACTTGACAAGGCACAATGGTTAAAAAGAAAAACATTTCGTCCTGCTTCGTTCTGTACCCTAGCAGTTCTCCAACTCTTTATCTCCCTAGCTATCGTTATGAGGCCTGCTAATACCACTTCTTCTTACCAGAAATCAGCAGAAGGCAAGTGTGCACTAGAAGTATATTTTTCAAGAAATACTTTAGTTGTTTAGCAACTTAATAAAAAAAGGAGGGGGGAGGCTACATATTTTATTTTTCATGTAACCTCTAAATGTATAACTTATTTGGGAATAAGATATATCCTTCAAAGTTAGTTACACACTTAAAAAATATCTCATCCTAGGATTTAAAAATTGAGCAAAATTCCTTAGATGCTTTGAAAATCGATGTTCTTATTCTACAGTTCCCAACACTTCGAAACACTCTCTACTCTGAAACCACACAGAATGTGATTTCAGCACATTAGCATTGTAAGCCATAAGACATACACTGGCAAGGAAGCAGAAAAAATAATGCAGCCAAAAAGCATGACTGCTCTGAAACATATTGCCATTAAACACAAAAATGCTTGTCATTGCTTTTATTTATCACACCCTTCTTAATTTTATATTACTAACAAAACAAGAGAAAACAGATATCCAGTTTTTAAGAGGTCAGATACTCTTTGTACTCGTGTTCCAGATGAAGTTTTCATGTTATTTCCTTAGCAATCCCTTAAATGCAGAAAGATTATGTACGAAGCAAATTTGCCAAAGATCTTATCTGCAGGGAAAAAATTAAAACCACTATTATTTAAACAACAGATCTTCTAGAATTTCCTCTCGTTCATCTTGATTTTCTGTGTGCTCATGTAGAAATGGAAGTTAACTTTTTTAGGTTTATTACCTCCTTCTCATATAATCTGAAGACAGCCTGATATTTTTCCAGTTTTCCATATACAGTATTTTAAGGTCATTTAATGAAACTGCTTAAACGTTTCATAATATCTCAAATCACGCTCTTCTATGCTAAGACTAGATACTGATTCAGTATTAAAACATATAAAAGTTACCAGGTTTTGGAAGTGTTTTTTTGGAGGTGTTTGTCCACTATAATACACTAAATCGCTATTACAGAAAATATGACAGTCCTAAGCTTCAAAAGAATCTATAACACAACAAAAAGGCCTACCATTCACCTTAATTCAAATAATTTGCTATTGTCTTTCTGAGGATCTTATCAGTAGCCACATTTCAGAAAAATAACTTTTTCTCTCTTTAAGTTGCTTGTTAAAGATACATATATTTCTAGATTCAGAACGCTTATGAGCTTTATTACTGCGTGCCAACACATGAAATACAGCAAACAGCAGCAGGAACCTGCAGGCTCTGTAACAATTTGCAGCATATATACGACGAGTTAAAATTATTAGATTTTTATTCCCCAAAGTAAAACGTTTTTGATTGCTCAATAATAGAGAACATTATTAGTCCATTAGTTACTTCTTTATTTAGAAGTCTCAGAAGACCAAAGCAGCACATGGGCTGAAATCATACTACATTTCAACCTTTTCATTTCCGTCCATTAGTGTCTGAAAGTAGCTAACAACCACAATTAGAAGCAGTAACTTCACTCTCAAAGCTCTTCTTTGAAGGAAGTTATTTGTGTAAACCACTGAAACTACTAACAGGTTTGAATACTTCACTCAGAAAGAGGACAGAACTTCCAGGTGCTACTCAATATGCAGTAAGCACAGGAGCTCTAAGGGTCAAAATGAAAGCCAATTTATACTTGTTCTTACCCCCTGGCATTCAACTAATAATCAATCATACACATGATTGATGGCATTCATTTCTTTTCAATCTTTAGCAAATTCTGACAAAACTCTTCTACAAGCTGCTTTTACACAAAATGAGAGAGCACACTGTCCAAAATCAGTTTCATTTTGAGTAAAACTATTTTAAAAAAAAACAACAAACCCAACCCTTTTAAAACATAAAGTGTGAGCAAGTTGGCATCAGAGTATGACCAAAAAGAAATGTCCTCTTTTTACAGACAGCAAATCTCACCTTGGTATACTCATCTTTGGCCTTGGTAAGCATCCGTAAGATATCCACTTCTTTGTTATTAGCAGAATTCATGATCATTGGAGA
The DNA here is from genome assembly GCF_964106895.1 of Numenius arquata. Lineage (NCBI taxonomy): Eukaryota > Metazoa > Chordata > Aves > Charadriiformes > Scolopacidae > Numenius > Numenius arquata. The sequence goes on along the minus strand of NC_133577.1, from coordinate 65,038,636 downwards.
CACTCCTGTTCCTGTGCCCTGCTGTGCTTTGAATTGTTCCTGCTGAGTTAGGCTGAAAGTTGGAGGTGAGAGGAGAATATACAAGACAAAAAACCAGTTAAAATACAAAAAGTTTAACCACAACTTTATAATAATTAATCAAAACTAAAATATTTTCATTTTCCCCCCAACTACATTAGAACACACAAAAAAAACCCCACCTCTACTAAAATCAAGACCTATATTAACACATAATTTGACCAGGTGAGAGATTAATTTTCTCCAATCCTGAATACACTAGGCCATAGACTAAAATATCTGTAACGCAGTCGCAATTTCTACACCCAGAAGGAGCAGGGAATTTATAGTGTTATTCAGTTCTGCTTCTGGTGGAGGATGGCAAACACACACAAATCAGTCATTAACAAGTAGCAAATGACCAATTTCCTGGCCCAGCTGTTTTAGTATTATTGTAGAATGCTGGGAATTAAAACATGCAGGCAATTGGCTGAGCGACAGGCTATTCTTTTATCTATATGCAACACTGCTATTATAAACCACTACACGTGGTTTACAATTGCATGAATCCTCTGAAAACTAGTTTTTATTGTAGTAAATTACCAGTTTGAGAGTACCTAATCACCACCAACTGAAACTTGAGCTAGTTAACTAAAATTAGCTGTCAAAAACCTGGGTTTCCTAGGGTTTATTGCTTATTTCTGTAAATTCATTCCCATCAATTATTTCTTGGGTCACAACTGACTCATTTTAGAGCTGTAGGATATACAGCAAAACCAACAAAGAACCCTAAACAACCCCCCACCATTGTCACAGTCTGTGTTTCACAATGTTTTGTCACTGCAAAATGAAAAGCAGCAGGTATTATTTTAAAAAGAGATAGAGAGGAAACATGACTACCTTCCCATCCAGTACTTTATAATAAATCCTAGCTGGAATATAGTGGTAGAAGAGTTAAAGCACTTTGCTATGGATTGAGATGTGTGAGGATGAGCCTTGTTTAGACTTGTACTGCAGGGCACAATAAATGGGCTTTTGGGCACTTGGTAACTTTGGCAATCAAAATTGACGTCACTTCCTCAGCACGCTTCTGGCTACAGAAGCTGTTAAGATTGGGGCAGATGACCTGAAAAGGAGAGCTTCACAGGACTGACAGTGCCTTTGCATCACGCTCTGTTACTACTTAATGCTGTCAGCTTGACTGTATCCACCTCCCATGGCTTTTCTTGGGATGACAAAGACCTGGCTCTGCACCATCCCTCCTCCTGCCCCTTAAAATAATTGTGACACAAAGATATGTCCAAACTTACATACTGTAGGCAATTCGTACATCCAACCTCTGCCAGTTCCTATTGGGCCCTTTTACTATATCCTCCACATTATAACTAAAAAATTTAGATTGCATATGTTGATAAAAATCTGTAAGACTTCAGCTCCTTCCTCCACCAAACAAACATGAAAACCATGCGGAATATGGTCATAAGAAACGTATCACTGCAAACAAGCCCATCATTAGGCCAACCAGAGGGTAGAGCAGAGGAGCAAGCCCAGTCCATCCTGGACATGTGAAGAAAGCCGTGACAGTGAAAAAAACTATCCATAATATTGTTATATTAAAATACAGCTGAGAATACAGTTCTGCTTGAAATTGTAATCTCCGACTTGATAGCAAAATTAAAACTTGTATAACATGTATGAAATAATATTATTATGTGCATAAAAGTAACGAATTCAAAGCTAATCAAAATCTTACTTCATATTCCAAAAACAAAGTGAATTTTGTACATATTGCTAATAAATGAGGAAGCAGGAGTTCAGCCTTGAGGTAGAAACAGGATAAAACCCAAAGAAATTGTGTTATTACAGTAAGCCTTCATGATAGCCTGCACTTACATTGCTACAGGGAAAAAAAAAAAAAGTAACAGCAACACTAAAAAATCCCCTCCCCAAACTTAAAAAAATATATTAAAACCCCAAGGAATACAATTCTTCAAAACAAATTTCCGAGTCATCAGGAAATAGATCAGATGAACTGTTACATTCTGATGTAGCTGGAAAGCTGTGCAGCAAATTATGAAAAAGCATTGCAATACAGTAATTTATTTCTGATTATGCAGATGTGTGACAATTTTACTTGCAACAAAGTCTATAAAAACAGCTTTAAAGTAGAAAAGGTATGACCATCCTAGCAATATAATGTGCATGTATGTACAGAAATACATACATAAAAAAAGCACAAGAAGTCTTGTTTACCCATCACTTACTTTTTCATGAGCTCTGCAATTCTTTGGCATTCTTCCTTATCATAAAACCAAATCCCATATATGGACACTGCAAATGCACATCAAACACAAACTATGAGCATCTTCTCGAACAGCAATTCTACCTGGTAGATATTTAAAAGTGACCTGTAAAGGAATTCTTAGATTTATTTCTGTCTTATGTTTTCCCCATCTATAAACATAAAAATGACACCTCAGATCCTCCAAAATCAAAAAAGATCAAAGGCATATCTCTAAGGATGTAAATTAAAAGCTCTTGAACTTTCAGTAAAGGCAGAGGTATTTGATCCTTTTCTTCAGAACACTAAACCAGAGGTTTTTTTGATTTTTTTTCTTTAAAACCTTTTCCTCTGTCAATTTTTTCAGCTGTCATATCATATCCATTAGACTCCAGTGGCTGGTGTACTGCAGGTAGTGTTGCACGCATATATAAGCAAGCAAGGTTTGTTTAGTTTTCAACAACATTCAAGGCCTATCTTACGTATTATCAAAGCTGTTAGGGTTGTACTAACATGACTCTGCCTCCCTGCAGATTTCCTATAATGTTGTCCATTATTTTCACCACCGATAATAAGTAATTGTCTGTAGCCAACCCCAGTATTAGAAAATCCATATTTAAGTTCAGACCTTCACTAACGTAAGTGTCTGCAGCTTTGCACAGCAACAATGGATTTAAATTTACTAGTAGTTCAAGATTCTCAAACATACACATCCTTAACGAAACCACCATGATGGTAACAGCCATAATGGAACTGCAGTTAGCGCAGCTTCCACCATAAAAAACAGGGAGCTTTTTCCACTCACGAACACGTTATATAGCTCTTGTAAGACAGCCTTGGAATAAATCTACAACACTGTCTCAAAACAATCTGACCACATTTGCCAGGGTAACAGCCCTAGTTTTAACCTCAGGCACAAATTTGCTGTGAGAAGAGGAACGGAGAAGCACCTGAAGGGTTAACACAGATCTCCTCTCTATCACCACGACCTTGTGTAATATCCATGTTCCCTTTACATGATATGGTAGCAAATAGGTAGCACTGTGTTTCTTCCCCGCTCCCCTTCCTACCATACTGCAAGCAAGAGTTCTCCCTTAATCTTACTAAGAAATGGCAATTGCTGATGTCTTCAAACACAGTAGGGGCTAGGTTTTATTTGAAAGGAGCATAAATGGATTGAGCACCTGCTTAAAAACAATTGCAACGCTGACTGTGATCATGCAATATTTCCTTATATTAGCAGAATCCAAAAGCAATCACTTCTTCAATTTCACAGAATCAAAAACATGGCATATGAAGTGTAAGTTGGCTTTGTTAATGTTTGAAAAGAAAACGAATGTGCAGCTGTTTAAGACAGAAATGTAATACTTATCTCCATTCCCCCTCAGATTTTCAGCCATGTGTTGTCTTTTATATAGCTAAAAATGGTTCAACTGTTTAATACAGCATTTTGGTAAAAAGCCTAAAAAACCCACAAACCAACAGCCATCCTGTAGACATATAATAAATAACTTTTAAAAGAAGTACAGTCATTTTTATGATTAACTTTTTAGAAGTGTGATGATGATTTCTACTATTCACCTAAAAAAGGTAAATAATGTACTATGCGCCAGTGGTTCTACAAATGTGCAACGTAAGAGCTGATCTGAACTGCACAAATAATCTCCCTTTTGTAACATAGGCATAAATATTAAGATACGCATTTAAAATAAACATTAATATTCCAACATATTGCAGCAAGGACCCAGTAATAAAGTGCAAACCTGTAGAAAAGCATGTGAACGATTTGCAAGGTTCCGAAATACCAACCTATGCTGCAAAACTACACGTCCTTCTGACAAAACACATTTGAGAACTTGTTGTCCATATTACAGGTAACACACTATTCTTCAATGCAACAACGTAGCATGCAGACTGAAAACCCCAGACAACCCAAAGTTATTTTAATCGAGATTCTTCTTTGTTATAAAAGAATCTCTATTGCAGAAGAGTATTGATGAAACTTTGGCCATCTGCTCCATCCTCTCATTTTTATTTTTTTTTTTGATGTCTGCCACAGCTGGTGGCACCACCAATAAGCAAGATGGGCTGAACAGCTTCACCTTTTGGCCAATAGATCAAATATGTCATAGGCTATTTACGAATATCTGATAAATTTGAAAGCTGACAGTCCCGTGGGAATACTGCAGTGCTTCTGGCCATTGAAAGCTGAAAGACTGGAATCAACAGCGGAAGCAAGCTAGTTTACCTCCACTCGGTGACAAACTGATTACCAGCCTAAGAGACCATTTCACATTTCACAGAACTACAACTAATATTTTGAAATACAATTCAGACAAATACACACCCATTTCAGATCACAGAGTAAAGACACTAATTACTGCCTGTCCAACCAGACCAAATCACCACCCCAAGAATATCTCACATCTTAACTGAAGCTTTAAGTCAGGATATTGCAGATCCAGAGACCTTTAGCCTAGATGTTAACTGAGCTTCAAACCCACCCACCCACACTTACTTTCTTACTTCAGTCAAATGGTACTTTAAACCCAGAGTAGGAAGGCACAGCTGAAAGCAAGCTAAGACCAAAACCCAACATCCCCTGAGCTTACAGCTCACCCTTTCAGTACTGAAATCTTTCAGAAGTGGACGGTCCTCCTCTTCTTCCTTCCACACTTCCCCCATCTGCCCAGAATAGATGAACACTTCAGAAATACACTGAGAAATAATCACACAGCCGCTCCATTTGTTGCAGCACAATGTACTCAAAGCCCTTTCATGCATGGGAGAATGATGTACCAGTGAGAAGTCAATGACTTGGTGGAAAACTGAGATACCAGGTATCCAAAGGACACTAACCTATGCTTTCATATTTGGTGCTCATCACCTGGAGTAACCATGGTGTAAATTCATACTACAGTAGTATATTCTGCTATAAACTATGTTTAAGGAAAGAAAAATGTAAGTAATAGTAGTAAAAATGTGTATTAACGGACATCATCTTGATTAAAGATGAATACAAAATGGCAATTTTTTTTTTTTTTTTTTTAATGTGTATGACAACACATAAAAAGCCAGGACTGGCAAAAGCACCTAAGATTATTACAAACTGTAACTGTCACATTAAGAACCTGGCATGCTCTTCAGTAATAGAAACTAAATACACATACAATACAAATTTCACTACAAGCTTTCTACCAGCACGAAAACACTGCATGTCTTATCAGGATTAAATCTAAACAGATTACTTTTATCCGCCCTCCATCTCTATCAGACTGTTAGACAAAAAGGAAATCCTGATCTAAGTATCATCTGTAGAGTGGTAATTTCACTAAAATGTTCACGTGTTAAAAATGAATCATTAAACGGCGGAGGCACAACTGAATCACTAAACAGCAGATGCACAAAGCATATTCTTCTACTGCAGCACAAAAGAGGAAATACTAAGTCTCTTTCAGGCCCAGGTTCAGCCATAAAGGTATCCAAGAAGAGATTATTGTAAAAAAAAAAAAAAAAAAACAGCAAAAAGAATAAACATATCAAAGTCAAGTATCTTCTGGTAACCAAGTGAACCAGTTACACGAGAAGTAGCTAACAAAAGCCAAATAAGGAGAGCTAGTTTTATACTGACAAGACAGTACACATCTATTTATCCACTTCCAACTGCTCTGAAGTAATTTACTAAAAGAAATGAGATTTAGTAATTAATTGATCACATTAGAGGAAAAAAAAGGCACCAAAATTATGATGATGTTAATAAGATTACACAAAACTAGAAGGACATAATGTAGTTATCAAATCAACAGGACACAATTAATATTGAATGTGAATAGCCTAAATAAATTCCTTAAACCATCTAATTGAAATTATTAACTACTATGAGATACCAGTCTTTAGACTTTTCAGAATTTGAAAAAGGTGGGTTACTCATAAATCAAACCTGAAAAAATCTAACAAAATCTGTGAAGCTCATTTAATATAGCTCAGTGATTGAATTTAAGGAAGTATATTATTTAATTTTTAAATCACAATTTCAAAGCTAATTCTAGAGCTTCTGCCTTATGATTTTCGTTTTTTTGGCTACGGATTTCTCCTGTCCTCACAAACACTAGAGCACTCGATACTATTTATAAGCAGAAGCTGACAGCTGCTATCTACCAGAATTATAGATGACAATTTCTAACCTCTCAAAATCTGAAACATTTATTTATTATGATGATGAAGAATTTATCAACTTTCATAATTCATGCTAAGTAACCTATTAAAAAGGAAGGCATTTTCTCTAGGATTATTTATTTTACTCTTCATTTGTCCGGCTTCAGCTTCCAGCTATTAGATTTTGGTCTTCTGGATAGACATTTCCATTATCAGAGTTTTAGTTTCAGTGTACTTGCAAGACATTATTTTTAAACACTTGCTCCACAGATTGCATACAATATTGAAGCTTGGTAAAAATAAATACAGAAATATTGTAACTACTGACTAGAGATTCTCCTGCACCTAGGAATGGCCTGTATTGCTCCTGAATATGTAAATCCACACTTGGCTATATTAAAGTGCAGTTTCTCTACGCACATCTTACAAGGTAGCCAGACTCTTTATATTGGTCATTTTTTCCCTTTGCTATCTACCATTTATGTAATATTTGACTATTCCACAAACTATCAATGCTTGCATTTCTTTTTCTAGTACTTTTTAGAATATTGCAGCTTCCATTTCGCAGGACCTACTGCAAAAAGAACCAAAGCAGGTTATATCCACAATAATAATTTTTAATCTCTGAGATCTTAATTTAAAACATTAATTAAAGCACACCATGTTAATTTTGTGCTCTTCTAATACAATGCAACTATAATACTGTCTTTACACTTTGCTCATGCTTGAGTAGTGAAGGAGACTTGCCTGTTGAAGTTCTACATCCTGGTCTGTGGGATAATGTGAGAGGACTGCAACAAAGAAAACAATATATAAAAAAAAAAAAGGCAGCTAAGGCAGCTGCAGGCTATCTTGGAAAGCTGAATTCCATCTCTGACGCTGCCCTAGAGATATTATGCAATGATATGCAAGTTATGAAATGTCATCTTAAGTGGCTGTCACTGATTGTGTGCAATTCATTTCCCAGTGTTTGATTTGAGGTCCTAGACCTGGGTGTAAGATTTGAGTGCACGACCTGCAAAAACACCAGCTTCTTACGATCACAACCAAACTCTGTAAGAAGTGCTTTTGAACATATGAATGATAAATATATTGGAAAAATTAGGCCCAAGTAATTTAAAGTCAGATAGCCTGCATTTTAATTGATCTCTGTAATTGTAACTACTCTGTCTTAGGACCCCAATTTGTAAAATGGGAAGAATAATTCTTCTAATCTGAGCAAGGTACAACAGTTCAGCTTATTTACAAGTTATCAGTTATTATACTGAGGAGTACCACAGAAAACAACAACAAGAAAAAAAATCAATTAATAGTTCTGTCCCCAGTGCAGAACTTCAGTGGTATATAACAAAGCAAAAAGCCCACATATCAGTAATGACGAAAAAACAGAATACTAAGTAGCTGCTCTTTACATAAATGCCATTCAGACAATATGATAACTGAAGCAAAGTCCTTATTGTAAAAGGCGACAATCACATAATTTAAAATTCCATAAGCAAAAAAGAGATTGCACAAGCAACCTTAATGTTGGTATTTGCTCGTTTAGGAGCTTTAGAGTTCTTTTAGTTCTCTACAGCCTTAAAGTTATTTAAATCACAATATTTTGCATAGCTATTTAGGTATTTAAAAACAAAAACACTAGAAAAAAAAATTTCATCCTATTATACTAAATTGACAGTGATGCGGCTCAACAACATGACTGGAACTTTTAGGTGCATCTCTACATTGTGTAAAGCAGCACAATACAAAATTTATATAAAAAAACATAAGTATTTGATTCTAAATAATGGAAATTCAGCTTAGACATAGCCTGTCATTTCTGCAAGTTCTTAGAGGGGAACCAAAATTCTTCAAGATGTCCCAGGCAAAAAAATATCAAGAAACAGAAGGAAAGAGTTTTTCAAACAACAAAACCCTGTATTTTGATATGACCTTAACTTAAATTCCTAAAAAGCTGCTGAAAAAAACCAACCTGCTAAATCATCAGACACTTGTTCTGTCATTTAAAGTTTGATAAAACTCCTGATCCACTTACTTGGGGAACTTTTAATATAGACAGGGATATGGATGACTTGGTATTTCCATTATTTCAAACTTTTAAAACATTATATACGAACAAGCAGGGAAAAAAACCCCAGTTATTAAAGGGAAAAGAATCCTGCTCAGAGACATCTTAATGCAAACCGATGATCCCACATGGAGAGTGAAAAACCAAAAAGATATACAAGGAAAACAAGAAAATATGCAACAAAAAAAAAACCCAACAAAATGCAAGAGCCCCTCAAAACTCCTTTCCCCAAAAGCAGATGGTTTGAGAGTGGGCAATGATTGGCAACAGTACTGAAGTCAAGAATAAGTTCCTCACCACCATCTGTTTAATTATGCCTGGAACTATGCCTTAAAAATCAACACAAGAAACAATTTTTTGCTAATAGGACGGACCCTGAAATATCCCTACCATCTTCTACCAGTCATGAAAGTTGGGTGACCAATTTGCAGACTTCCAGATAGAGACAGCAAATATTTCTGATTTCATGGGGCAAGAAGAGGGAGAGCTTGGAGATGGTGGATTGTTTATTAAACCACCTCTGTGGCTGTACTGTGATAGCTGGACTTCAGGCAGATTTTTAATCAAAATTTATCAGAAATTCTTTATGAAAAAGCCGTCAATTCTGTAGCAGACATAAACAAGACTGGTTCACTAGAATGCCCCTTAAATAGCCTCAAAGCTAAAGTTATGTCAGTATTGTAGGAAACTTTAAAGCCCATTGATCCATTTATTTCCATAAAGCTCAGCAGATGTAACAGTCCATCAGCAGGTTCTTTACTTTTTGGAGAAGAGCCCAAAGCCAAACTGAATTTGCAAGATTTCCCATAAAATCACATTCTGTTGATGTTACAAGAAATTTTTAGTCACGACACAGGAATAGCATCTATGTTGTGATCCATCTGGCTTAGTGCATTTATTTTTTTTCCCCCCACCACTGGTTTTCCAGTCACATCCCCTGCCATTGCATCGCCAGTTTCAAATAATTTTTAGCTCATGATGATGCGTGACACTGAAATTAAGGCAGGAAGTCTGTAGAGATGCCAGACTACCAATTTCTTAAATAACATGTTGTTCTTACTAAACAGTTTATTGTTTATAACGTTTATAATATTGTTTATAAGTTGTTCTTCGATAGAAAGTACTTCTCATTACTATTTCACAATAGACTTCTAGAATGTCCACATCAGACTGGAGCTCCGCTGCCTTTTGTAATGGGAATGATTAAAGAGTCTCACTCAAGGAGTGTAAAAGCTAAGTGAAGAGGTATTAAGATAAACAAATGGTGAGTGAAAGTACTGTTCCATTATTGATAAAGAAAAATGATAGACGCTGACTTTAGAAAGGTTAAGGGAAGAAGTCTGCAGCATGGCTAAAAAAAAAAATCCAGATATCCTCTGTCAACAAAAGCATCCTTCTTGTGAAAAAAATTCCATCAGAGAATGGCTCAGTGGAAAAGAAACATAACTCCTCAACATCTGAAACTATTACCTGTATTAGCTTACCAGTGCTCTATATTCTCTGCTTTCTCCAGCAAACCATAAAACATGTCTTCAATGCACTGAAACGAAGCCAGGCCCTGATCTACAGGAATCACCTGAACATAACACAAAAATGTCATTACACACATCTAGGCTAAAAATATATCCCTAACTTCTGTTAGCAGAAAAAGCTTACACTAATATAGCACCATCACAAATGGAAGAGGTTAAGCTAGAAACCACACTCTTTTCTTGATTCTGTGCATATCACATCATACCTAGTAGCTAAAACCAATGAGAACTCTCCCCAATCAAGGAGAGGGAGACAATGGCATCTTCCCAACCTGCAGACAAAAAAAGCGCTTGCTTTTATTTTAAAGACTAGGAAGGAGAGCTCCCTTCACTGTCTCAACTTCCAGCCTTTTAGTTCCATCCTGCCTTCCACTAGATTAAGAAAAGCAGCAAATCCTGTTGTTTCTTGTGGAGTATCTGGGCTTCTAGTCCTCTGGGGGATAAAGCTGTGACACACAAGGTTGGTAGAAGACTCATCAGGATTTGAAAAACATGGTTTTCCTTTATAATTTAGTCAAATCTCAGAATATGTTCCCAGGGATTTTTAAAGTACATCTCTGAGGTACCTGACAAAGTTCAAAGTACACCTCTAATTCCAGAGCTATAGTCAAGTTCAAGGTCAAGTTCTTTTCCAAACTCTGCCAATGCGCATTTTTCAGTAAAATAAGAAAGAAGGAAAAAAAGAAGGAAGAATATTTTAACCCTATATAGGTCTTCAATAGCATGTTATTTTATGTTACGTTTTCCTGAAACCTAAAGTTTTACTATAATCAGTCTGATGAGCTGTGACCCCAAATGGTTTAACTCCCACAAAATTATGAACAACTTCAAAAAGGGCTTCATGAGGAAAATAAGCAAACTTAACTATAGATGATGTGTCTAATTCTGACTTGTGATCTCATCTCTTTTTTCTTCATTGCATACCTTCAGATCCTAAGAAATGAAAATACATTTGCAGATGTGGCCTAAGTTCTTAACCTGCAACAACAAAAATCCAAGTTGCTTGTATATATATACTTGCTATCATAACAAGTAACACATAAGAAATACCGTAAGATTAGCAGAATTAAAAAAAACCCAACCAAACAGCATTGTATTTTTCCATTTGTAGATTCTGTACATGCCATAATTTTGGAGGCAGGCAATATCTTCATTTTCCCTATACCATCTCTATTTCTGAAATGGTTAGAAAAATAATTAAGAAATCCACATAGGAATAGGCAAAGGTCAACTACTATTTCTGAAATGTCGAACATTTAGTTCATATTTACAGCATATCTTATGTGTTTACTTTCATCGATTTGCCACAGCCTCTTAACATGTTCTATTTAACACATTAAAACCTTCTACTCTACTACTCTGTAGCCATTCCTTCTCTTAGAGTAGCTGTTACATTACCTTCAATAACATCTGATTATCTGTAGAGTTGCTGTTGGAAATTTTTAAGTACGTATCATTTTTAGCAATACAATACAATTTCATGGGCACAGAAAGGATGTTCACTGTTCTCACATAATGACAGGCAAACAGTAGTAGGTTTCCTCCAGTTATGGGTAGGTTCACGCTGTGCTCACAAGCTAAATTTCAGTAGATGGCTGCAGCTTGGGCCCTTTATCATTCACGTACAGCCACTGCATTTTTAAATGCTTGAAAACTGAAGGATCATTAAATTTAATCTTAAAATGTTTAAAATATATTTTATGACCTACTTTCGTCTTGTGAAAGTTGCAATTTAGTAATTTCTTTCACAAAGATACAAATACCACCTCTTTGATCTACCTTATTGCTTTTTTCTTTTAATTGCTATAATTATTTTTTAACATATTTGTATATCTTATTAAAAAAATATTTTAACTATTGAAGTTAGTGTTCTTCAGATTACGATGAACATTAGCAGTTTACTGTCTTTTCTATCTTCTTGCACACAAGGCATTCTGTGTGGGTACATGTAAAGAGGGAGAAAAAGAACATACTCCTAAGATCAAGTTTGTCACCAAGAAAATGCAATTTAAGCAGTAAGCATTTCCTTGTTTTAAACCTGTAATCCACCAGAAAAAAGCACATTTATCAAATTCATTTTACATTAGCTGCTAGACATTTCACAATAGCAGCACTGGGAGATACCCTGCACTTTTTAATCCCCAAATACAGAATAGGGATATATTTCAATTCAAATAGAAATTTGGAATTTTACATTGGGTGATTTGCATTACAGCAATTGTATTATTTTCACACAGAAAGTAAAAGTGCATATTTGATTTTGCTTCAGAAGTCAGCACTGTTTTATTAGCTCATGCATAAACCTTTAGGAATAAAACATATCAGTAATCATCTTCTGCTTCCGCAGTCTCTCCCCTCCTATCACTTTTAACTCACTCAGTGCAAATTTGCACCTCTACTTTGTTTTATATTCGAAAGAGAGATAATACTCATGTGAGAGAAACCAGAATAAAAACAGAGGAGAAATAACAAAAAAAAAAAAAAAAAAAAAGTAAAGCACTTCAGGAAGGCATATACCTAAAATAAAAATCCAATGTTATTTCTCTCCTTTTCTAATTATTATGAAGTTTCATGAACCTCTTCATTGAGAGATGCTACACATTCCTATATAGAGGATTTAACACTGTATGTTGTTAAGCAACTAATACTGAAATTTTACAGAAAGGCAGTTTGTTTGACAGAGACAAAAGAATTGGTGGAGCTCACCGAACTGAAAGTCCATATCCTGTCTAAGACAATGAACAGCACCAGATGATTCACAGGAACAATCTTCCTAGTCCCTTTATTGTTGACTTCTGACCTGAAGCATGTGTCTTACATCACTTACTTTTTTTTTTTTCCCCTGGCTAAAGGATCTCTGGTTGTTTTTATTCATATAAATAATATCTCTGCTATGCAAAAGGATTACTGAAACAGGCTCCAAAAGACCCAGGAGTATGTATGTCTGAAAAAATGAAGCCAGCAGGTAAAACCCATGTTTGTTTTTTTAATGACTGGTTTTAAGCAATACATTATGATATGAAGACTTTTTATTTTATTCAATTTTATTAAAGCAAGCTCTGCATCGCAAATCCAACAACTGGGCTGCAGCCACAACCATTAGAGCAGAGCAGACAACAAATATTAAGCCCAATGCTCTTACTAGTTTGTACGTCAGTTAAGACAAAAAAGCAACACTACATTTGCAGCCTTAGTGGAATTCCGCTGGAACAGTTGCACCGTGTTTCTGTATAGAACACATTCCTTGTCCTTTAAAGGGTATGCTATCTTATACTTGAGAAGGGTTTCTTTCTTTTTTTCCTGCTGTAATTGAAAAGTATTGTTTACTGCCGATTTAAGGCTTGTTTTGACGAAGAGAGAGCTGATGAGGCACTCAAGAGCTTGTATTAAATCAATACTAGACAGAAGTGAGCAGCTTGTATATGCGCTGTGGGATACACTTGCTCACATATTTATCTTCCATGTTTTGAGAGAAGGTTACAAATATTTTTATATATATATACACACACACATATAAAAGAGTGCGAGTGAGCAAGCTCACATTCCAAGAGAACTTTTCTGGCTATGTCAGGAGTGAAGTCCACCCCCTAGTAGACAAACCTATTTTTTTCAAACACAAGAGGATATTATCAGAGAAGACCGTGCTGATATACAGAAACCAGAGATTGTCAGGGCTCAGTGAGGTGATGAGCTGACGGGTGGATGGCGCCCATTATCTTCACTTCTCAATCTGAGTTTTCCTGAAAAACCACAGGGGGAGGAGAAGGCTCCAACTGAGCACAAGGCACAGAGGACAAGAAAAGGATTAGGAGTGAAGAGCAAGGAAAGGAAGGATAATGCAAGAGATATCGCAAAGGTTTCAAAGAGCTGGAAAATAGTTTCTAGGTTAAAAGACCAAGTTGTCAGTACTTTAAAGCAATGTTCAGGTTTTAAATTCTGTGCAAGACTGTTACATAAAATAACTCTAAAGTAAGAAACAATTGACCAAAAGGAATTTACCTTTACTATATATAGAAAATATACTCAGGTTCAGCTGTTTCAACGCTCCTTGGAATTTTAAAATGTTTCAAGCCTTTGTTCGGCAAGCGTATCACCCGCTACCCAGCCACCAGCCAGGGGAACCTGATACGAAGTACAAGGGGAAGCTGGTGCACGAAACTCAGCTTAACTGCTTCTACATCAAACCTGGAGGTAAGACAACATTACCCAGTTGTGTGCACGCAAATTGTACTGGTATCTAACCTGCTGGGATAAGTATTCCCTTTCTATTTTAAATAGAACAGTCTTGTAGAATAGATGAAACTACACTAACAACTTATAGTAATAGTTGGGGATAACATACTGCGCAGTCCTGTAAATGTGATCACATTACCACAGGATTTAGATACTTCTAGTAATTCTCAAATTTGTGGAGTTAAGTAAATGTACAGCTTCTCTTGGTCTTTTGAGCTTCTAACAAACACTGCTTTCCCACTTCCACTTTGACACAAGAGAAAAAAAAGACATAGGCAAGGCATGTAAGTATAAGGAACAAAAAAGGAATAGGTTTTTCTGTAGACAAAGAGGCTAACAAGTTTAAAACATACAAAAGCTCAAAATACTAAATGCATACATGCGCCTATGAAGGGACTAATCTGAAGTGGGGGTTACGCGAGAGATTCCTAATAAGCAACTGTCTCTGTAATACTTTTATCTGCAGAAGAAATATGTAGGTATTCATGTACATATTTACACTGACCTGAAAAAAATCTACTTTTTATGCTATACAAGGAGGTGTGTATGAAGCAGAGGGTACACAGGTAGTCACATGAAAATAACCTCTTAAAAAAATATATTATCTGTTCCAACTTGAACTCTTGAGCTTTTCTGCATCATATGCCTATCTTATCTTGAAAAGATGTCCGGAATTCCCAGTGCTGGCAGCACACTCTCAGCAGTAAATGTCCAGACAAGCTAATATGTTGGTTATATGCTGACATCCATAAATGGGAAACAAAGACTGTGTCTAGCAGATATACGCAGTATTATACTCATTCCAGTCTATTCAGAAGCTCATCCACAACCGCAGGGTGCTCGATACATGCTTTTAATTCTATTCCATATACTTTTCCTACCAACTTGCTTGCCCAGGCAGGGATACAGTTCCACCATACACAAAATAATTACCAGCCATCAAAAAACCTGCATAGCTTTGTTATCTTAGCTCCTTAGTCTGTTTCTTCTCACATGACATATAGTTTCTCTGACTTTCGGACTGGACTCCATCATTCCACATAACTGAAAACCTCTGTTAAGAATACTGCACTTCTTTTCCTTATGGGTTTTTTGGTTTTTGCCATCCTCATCACACAACAGAAACGCATCATTAGAGCAAATAGATGACTGCAATCATCGTAAGTTACAGTCGCAAAAAGCCACTTTACAAACGCAAAGCATTCTAAATCGTTTGCTTTGCTCAGTCAAAGACTGCCACAACTGGTACCAAATCCCTAGGGTAGGAAGGGTAAAGAAGAAACAACAAAAATGGCCTTTTAGGAAAGTCTGAATAGAAATATCTGTGCTGAATTGGAGGTGACCAGGGACAGGGTTTCACTCATCAAAACTTGCATCTTAATCTTAAGACCTTCACAACCAGCACGCTCAATTTCAACTGAAAAACACATATTGTATTTAGTTTAAAGGAAAACATAAATAATAAGGCAGCCCTGGAAAAAAACCCCAACAACATTAGAAATACTTATTAGTAAAAACAATTTGGCTTGAAAAACAACAAACAAAAAGGGGATATTACAATTCCTCCTCTGTTTTCAATTTTATTTCTTTGAACCTGAAAACCTAAATCACAGAACTACATCTACTCTCCACAATAAGCACAAAAAAATACCTAACACTCTAAAGTAGAATGAACTGATATGTGCTAATCCTTATCACATTAGTAATTTAGTTTTGCTGGGGCCTCCGCAGATCATTTAGTCCAGCCTTCTGCTCAAAACAGGGCTAGCTTCAGTAAGATCACGAGTTAGGAAACGAAGAAAATGTGATCAGCTATAAGTTACCACAGAAAAGTACATTCTATTGGACTTTTCCAGTCAATTTGTTTTTTTACAATAATTTGCATATATGCATCCTTCTTTACAAAAAATGACCCTGTCCCTTTTACTGCATTAAAATCTACTCCTACTTCCATAGACTCAAGCAGAGTTTAGTTACAGATTTCAAAAACAGGCATATCAGGTTGTATGCTCTAGAAAAGGCAAGCCAGCTAACCACCAGACAGCAAGATCATGATTCCTGATCTTAAAAATCACCTGCCTTGAGCCGGCACCGTGGCATGTCCATCCACACCTGACTGCAAAACAGTCTTCAGTTATTTTTAGGCCTCCTTGAAAATTAAAATGAGAGAGAGAAAGCACAAAATCTAATATAAAAATGTATATATTTGGTGGTTTTATGTACAAAAATGTAGATCAATATCTATACCATTTCCAAGGGGCAGTTTATTATTTTTCTTGACATTCTGAAGCAATTTTTACCATCTTCAAAGCACAGTAAAATCATTAATAGATTGAAGAATAGAACACAAAGGGAAGAACTATATGGGAAATATAGTAGGAAATTAGTAATGCTTTTATATATGTTTTTATGAATTGGTATAAGAACAGATGATTTCTGAGTAGGTAGAAGGAAGTCACTAAACAGCGCTAGACAGCATTGCTCTCATAAAAAAAAAATTATCAACACTGCATCTAGTAAGCAGGTTTCTTCTTGCTTCTATTTATTCACTTCTCTCAAAAATTTGCACATGACAAATTATAAAATAGTTAAGTTGGACACAAACTGTAAAACAGGTTTTGAAGAAAAATGCATGCAATGTGACAAAGCTCATTCTGTCTGAAAGTCAACCTTATTTTTTTGGGTTTAGAATCAACACTTACTACAACATAAATGTATTTTCAGTCTGTATATTTTCCTTTTAAATTTAAAAAAGGCAAATAATATCTATGCTTAACAGTGTCAGCATTCCAACGCTCTCGGCAAAACTGAGGTTTCACTTTAAGGTCAATAACATCCAGGGAAGACAATCCTGACCTCTGCTGCTGTTTCAGTCTTGCTGGATGCATGATGAATTTTTATAACGCTGATCAAAGGAGAGAAGGTGGAATGGGAAGAAGGAGGAGTGATTTGTTTATTTCTCTGAGACAAAAAAAGTCTCTAAGGTCAGAGCCTCAGGTAAACTACAAGCATTTGTATTCTGAAGGAATGGCAATGGTCGGTCCAGGCAGGCTTTTAAAAAAAACCTCTAGCCAAATTTGTTTAGCAAACAACA
This sequence comes from Numenius arquata, assembly GCF_964106895.1. NCBI lineage: Eukaryota > Metazoa > Chordata > Aves > Charadriiformes > Scolopacidae > Numenius > Numenius arquata. Next base: position 65,021,276 of record NC_133577.1, on the reverse strand, counting down.
GGCTGAGAAGAACACACCTCTAATGAGGGCTAGGCCATTCTACCAAAATTATTTTGAATTTCTATAGTTTGAGCTTTCACTTTCAAACACTTCTGTTCCAAATTGACAAATGTTTTTCAAAGAGTTTTAAACTACAGAAATACTTTCTTCAACAAAACATGCAGGCCAGAGTAATAATTTTGCAATCAAACTTATCGTAAAAAAATTTGTTTTTAAGTCATTCAGCTGTGACAAAAACATTGCTTTTTGCTTAATGATGCAGCAACAGAAAGCCATGTAATATTTCTCAATCAGGAGACCACTGAATTTAGAGAAAAATAATAAAGATTGAATGAAGCTAAAAACATTTAAAGGTCTTTGTTTCAAAATTCAAAAAGACCAAAGAGCGTTTGGGGAATAATCAATTGAATACACATTTCAACTTACTGTGTTCATCCTGTTGGGTTTTTTTTTGTTATTGGTCCAGATACCGTATGCTGGCAGGTAGGAGGCTGATAAATAAGGCTCTCCATTTCAAACTCATGTTTTTACCGAAACCAAAAAACCAAACAGAAACTCTATTACATCATAAAAACAAAGCCTGGAATATCTGGTTTGCCTGTCTCAATGGAAACAATTGAGCAAGTAGTTGTTTACTGGTCAATATGCAGAAGCCTGAATCTAAATATATACACAAGTAAATTTTACCACCAACTGCTGGTTTCGTTCTCAAATAAAAACACATTTTAGAACAAAGAAGAGATTTAAAATACCGAATAATAGAATATATAATGTAGTATAGACCAAGAACATATTTCAGTGTAAAACAATTATAGTATTCAAAAGAAGATTGTTTTTCATGACATATTCATTTTTACATATCACTCAAATTCTATTACTGTTGTTTCCTGCTTTCCCTTCGGAAATAAAATTCTAATAGTCTTCAAACTAAGATGTTCTTTACAAGAGAAATGCTACTTGCAGGGTCAATGGGTCTTCAGAAATGCCTACAGAAGTGGGACACTTGTTACCCATTTAGTATTTTCTACCAGGATGCATTTATTTAGAAGGGTGAACTGAAATGAGCCACAATCAGTCTCCAAGAAGATGAGCTGCCCTTTTTGAGAGGCAGCTCAGGATGCCTACAGCTGTAGGGTGCTATAACATAGAATTTAAGCATGAAAAATAATAGTTTGATAAAAATATGCAGCATTATCTTTTCCTAAACATTTTACAATCACTTGCCCCCCCAAATATATTTGGAAAACTTTTCATACATAAATAATTATGACTTACAGGGAACTGCTCCCCAAAGAAAAAACAAAACTTAGGCTACTACTTTGGACAGCTGGCAAACTTCTCTCTCTCTCTCTCTCCCTCCCATCCCATCTACTTAACGTCTTTGCAAGTGTGGGAATCTGGCAAAAAAATACTAAATTTTCAAGTTTCTGATAGATATATGGTGGCAGGTTAAACCGGATAACTGAAACTAGTATGAGATTATGTATGTATCTAGACAGTTTTACCAAAACATCTGGCCTGCTTTTGTAGCACTTCCTGAACCTCTATAATAGCTCAAATTCAGTAGAATATGCCACATCTGACTAGGAAGCTTCATTCAGTTTCAAATCTAGGAGATGATGTGATCAAAGGCCTTGCTACAATTATGGCACAGAAAAGTAACTTCTATGCCCAAATACGTATAGAATCTAGTCAGATACAGAATATTTGTTGATCTCTCACATAGCTTCTCTCTCCACTTGCTATAGCACAAAAGCACCCAATTAACCTGTATCAGATCATTGTCATAATTACCATACTATTATAAAGGCGGGATCTTCTATCTTTTTCTGGCAGCTGAAATGCTCAAGGTGAAGCTAGTTCTAAGATATGCAACTTAATATTCACCAAATTCTCTGTGTCCTGTAAACATGAAAAACAGTACTCAGTGATGAAATCATAAATCAATCAACTCCAGAAATAATTCACTGACCGAGCATACACCCATATATTCCTGGTACAATATACAGTTGGGAATAGTTGCAAGTAAATTATTAGATAGCTGATCAGCGCTAAAAGGAGAAAATGGGAGTTATTTTAACCAATAACTTACAGTTACGCATTTCTTCTGAACTCGCACATTAATCAGCAGCAAGTCTTAAGCAACAGGCTCTAAACATTGGTTTTCACAACAAATACCAAAGATTAGGGAAAAAAGCAGTAATTACGTAACTAAGGTTAGTCAGATCTAGAACCCAGGAAATTTTTTAAAACCCTTAAAATTGTTAGATGACCTAAACAAAAACAGAACTACTCTCTTACTTGCTCTCAGGGAGAAAACATCTGAAATTGCAGGCAACTACAGAAGTTTAAAGGTCACATTGAAAGCACCTATTCTATCCATAAACATTCTGTTTCTTGGTGGACAAGGATTTCTGCTGGCATTAAAAATTGTAATTTGAGCTTTCCTCCTGGGTTTGAAATGAATAACCCTAGCTCTAGCCTAACAGATTTCCCAAACTAAACTTTTCTGTGAAATAGTGGATCAGTGCAAACATTAACTGGCATGGATCCCAAATCCAGCCTGAAAAGTCCTGGAATTAGAACGTAGGTATCTGCAACACAGTGTTTAGACAGTATTTCAACTTTAGATGACCAAGATCATATGGAACAATAGAAGAAATACGAAAACCAATAAAGTAAAAAGTAAGATCAAAATATTCCCTTTCATATTTTAAGTATTCATAAAACTTATATTTATTGTGAATAATTTTGGAAAGCTTTTTCTATTGTAATCGTATATTGGATGCAAAGCAATCTTTACAAAATGATAGCTATAACATGACAAAATGTTGGCAGACCTGTCCAGTACACAAGTACCACCTTTTGCTGCCAAGAGCATTTAATTTAGGCTATGTGATACAACCAGCCATAGATATTCAGTGGTACTGAAATGAAGTTGGTTTCAACAAATGTTCAGAATATTGGAAGATAAACCACACTGCGCTTCTTTATTTCTCCAAATGCTTGTTTTTGTATTTTTCTGAGATTTACATTGTCACAAATCCCAAATTTGTCCTCTTACACAGGAAAGCAACTACACCAATTAGAAAAACAAAGGAAACTGCTAGTTTTGTTATATCTAATAAGAAGATATGTATGAAAAAAGAGAGTAAGAAGTAACCAAGTCAAACGAAAGGTTAGAAAAAGATAACTTGTTTCCAGATACCGTTAAGTATTACTGCCAAACTGTCCACTGTTTTGCCAGGTAAACAGCTATTACTGAGTACTTCTTGTTAGTATCTGGAAGCAGGAGATAAAAATAATATTATAAGATTAGGACCTAAAAAACAACAGTTTTGGATGAAAGCTCCATTTAGTAAGGAAGAAGCCTGAAGCCTTAGTTTTGCAAAAATTACAAAGACAAGTTGTATAATAAAGTAAAACACAAGGAAAATATTCATATAGAACATTCAAGACGGATATTCACGTTTGGATGACACCCTAGTGAAAACAGATACTTAAGGAGGTTCCTTTATTTGACGTAGCAAAGGCTTTGAAATACACAGTAAGGAAGAAAGGGCTAGAGGTATTTGCATCTCAGTGGAGAAATCACCATGTGAACAATCTGTAGGGACCTAAAGAAAATCTGGAGAAGTCAAGTGAGTTGGTAAATAACTTTTCTTCTGTTAGTCTGTAATGCCAGCTTGCTCTGGAAACATAGATGTTTCCATGAAAATCTGAGAAAACAAATGTTTTCCTTTGAAGTACCAAGACCTTCAGTTTTCTTGAAGAACTAATGATTAAGCCTTTGTAAGAGTATTTTAGGAAGATAAAAAACTAGGGGTAACATATCCCTATACCTGGAACACATCTGAGACTAAATGAAATCCTAAACTAGTGGATCTTTTTAGCAAACCTTGATCTTCTCTCAGACAACAAAGTTCTCAATTTATGTAACAGATATATATTTACCCATGATTAGATCAAACAGCTAACTGTGGCAAAAATCAGACCCACACACCCAGGCTGAAAATGACTTTATAAAACCAGGAGTACACCGTCTGGAAATCTTGTTAGTGCTTTTTTCATGGTGGCACTCAAGGGAATGATACAGTAAAGAGTGCCACAAGGTCAAGAAGATATCAGATCTTGTGGCTGAGAGGTCCTAAACTGAAAGAAACGTGATACTTTCGTGTTGCCCCTGGCAAATTGTCAGTGTAGGTGGTGTGGGTTAACCCCAGCTCAGCCCCACAAACAGCTTGCTCCCTCCCCTTACTGGGATGGGGAGAGAATTGGAAAGGCAAAAGCAAGAAAACTTGTGGGTTGAGAATAAAGGCAGTTTAAAGCAAAGCTGTGCACATGAAGTAAAATAAGGAATTCATTCACTACTTTCCATCAGCAGGCAGATATCTAGCCGTTTCCAGGAAAGGAGGGCTTCATCATGTGTAATGGTTACTTGGGAAGATAAATGCCGTAACTCCAAACATCCTCCCTTCTTCTTCCTTTCCCCAGCTTTTATTGCTGAGCACAACATCATACAGTCTGGGGTATCCCTTTGGTTGGTTGGGGTCAGCTGTCACAGCTGTGTTCCCTCCCAAATTCTTGTGCGTCCCCAGCCTACTCACTGGCAGGGCAGTTTGAGAAACAGAAAATGCCTTAATGCTGTGCAAACACAGTTCAGCAGTAACTACCCTAAAAGAACCGCCGCTTGGACAGAAGAACCTAGTAAAGAAGCCTTCTGCTTTTTGCTGTTGCACAATTAGCCAAAAAGCCCTGGACAAGTTACTTGAACACAGGCCCACTGCTCAGAATCATTTGTTAATACTTATATTTGAGACCCTGCAAAACTAAAGTTCTGACATCTCTTAGTGAACAAACAGCTTACGCCTCTCCAAAGCCTCCATTTTTTCTCCTAATAAAAAAACCAAACAAATCACAGGTTTTAGTCTGTAGTACTCAGACTAAAGACTGTCTTACTTCTTGTCAGCATAGAGTTACAACAACTTCTAATTACTCTTTATACCAAATGATTCGTCAAAATTGAAAAATTAATAGAACAGATTTCAAAAGGTAGATATTAGTATATACATACATAAACTCATAATGGAATTTCAAAATGAGATTAAAAAGATCACATATAAATAGAAAAGTCTCCTGAAAATCAGATGGGATAAATAGCTCTCATGGTACATAAAATCCTGATGTCTGGTCTAGTCTAGGTTAGCCTGGAAACGTCTGCATTTCTTTTCATTTTCTTGGGGAATTTCAATTCTTTGTCAGCCTATCAAATATTCCCCAAAATAGAAGTTTCATTTAGGTTATTTAAAATGTTATTTCTCAACTGTTTCTACCCCATAGTGTGTGTGAACAACAGGACGCCCTCTTGATGTACTTTCCAACTCCAAATTAAGTTTATGGAGTAAAAAAGTCTAGCAGATTATCAAACTGGGCTGTTTTGTATGCCATGAACATCCTTTGTTTTCACTTCATCCAGAGGGAACACTTCTGCAACACAGTTTACATAAAACATTTTTGCAATCTGCTTTTATGCATCAAGCACAAAGCATAGATCGTACTACAGCTCTGCTTCCAAGTACAGATATAAACTGTGTATTTGTAACCGCTTGTTCTCATATAATTGCACATTGTAACAGTCCGTATGTATATCTGCATGTAAAAGTACAGCTTTCTCATGTCTTCCACTTATTTCTGAGTTTGCCTGACACTTACTAATTCTTGTATAAAGATAATCATGTAAGATAGACACAAAGCCCAAAATAGTAACTTTGTCTTTCATCAGGGTTTAAGGCTCAACAGTACGTTATCAAGAGTTACCCCTAACAGTTTAAAAGTAACCTGCCTCCCGACTTGCTGCAAGGACAGTATTTTGGAGCTGGAGCAGAAGACAGGGTTTAAATTGGCTGCACGTGTCTATTTTTATGCAGAAAAACAAGACTACAAATATTACTCTAACCCTCAGTAGATCTGCTTTATGGTGAGACTTCCCAACACTGACTGGGAACACACAGAGTATCTTTGTGGGTCTTTATACCCATCATACGCAAACAAACATAAAAGCCTACTATTTGTCAGTTAAATGAAGACATTACTGTTAAGCACGTTCTAATACTTTCTTTAGAAGAGTGGCATTTTCGAAAGCACTGAGCAACTCTTCTCTTTCAGTACATCAAGAGGCAAAATGTATTCCTTCAATTGTAACTGTTATCCAGCTAGTTTCAGCCCTTGAAAGCTGCAGTGTTATCATTTAGACGGCCTTAACCAAGAACAGACTCTAAAGAGGAGCTGACTTCTTCAGTATTTAACCCAACATATCACATACTTACATCTGGCATTTCTGTACAGTAGAAAAGGGTCCTGCAGCTGGAAATCCAGGTCTTTAGTAATAGGTTCTGTTCGATTTTCCATGCTCAGTCTGTTCATAATTGTGAAGCCATGCCTTGGAGAAGCTGATCTGAAAATTATCAATTAGAAATCACATGAAGTAAAGGAATAAAAGAAATTGCTAGAATTTTTGTTATATAGTTCTCCAAAACAGGTTTGGTTGCTTTTTTTTTTTATTTTTAAGAGATACTACAAAAATCTATTTTGTTGCCAAGGAAATAACAATTGACCCTTGCAGTGCTTTCTGTGATCCTTTTAATTATGCCAAACCCCAACATTATGTATGAGAAATAATTGACACACCATTGGTCTCACAATACCTACAGAGAGCATGCCACATGTGATACTACCATTTGAGGTCCAGTGATTTAGTCACAGTGTAATCACATCTGCACGTCCAGTTTTCACTTCAAGCTATAAGGCTTATGACTTCTGAATAGGCAAGATGTTACAGACCATCAGCATTAAGTTACCCAGCCATCTATCTACCCTAGAGTTTCTCACTGGAGTAAAAAACAGCAATTAGAATGATTTAGTCATGGGCCAGAACAAGTATATTTTTTAACACTAAGGTTAACAATTGCAGATAGCGATAGTCATTCCAGATAGGATTTTCCATATCATCTAAAGCATAAGAACAAAAGTGAGGGTGTTGAAACACTGCAACAGGTTGCCCAGAGAAGCTGTGGATGCCCTATCATTGAAAGTATTCAGGGTGGGGCTTTGAGCAACGTGATCTAATGAAAGATGTACCTGCCCACAGCAGGAGGTTGGTCTAGATGTTCCTTAAAGGTCCTTTCCAAGCCAAACCGTTCCATGACTCTAAATCATTATACTCGTTCATGGGGGTTAAACTTCAGGTCAGTTAAATAATTTTTATTCATGTGAGCTATTAAACCTATCATGATTCTGACAGGAGATATTCCCTTCAAACCAAGTATTGCAATAAAGGAAAAGATGATGGCTAAACATCTGGGAGAAGTTCCATCTCTGGTAATTGCTGGTGGGTGGATTTTTCTAGGAAATCCAAAGCACAGGAACCTGCGTGGATTGGTGTCCACAGAAAATTAAACAAAAGTGAAACTCTTAACAAGAATCCTTGTTTCCAACAGTCAGTACTTCACTTAAAAAAACCCAACAAAAAACAAAGGAAAAAAACCCCAGTCTGTTTCCACTGGTGGTTACATGTTGTCAGTTTTAGAGCTTTGAAACCAACATACCAGAGAAAAAACTTCCGTTTTGCAGTACGCAACTAGCCACCTCCACCTACTGCTACTGGTTTTAACCCAGTCAGAAGTCTGATTTTTTGACCATTCCTCAGAATTTGCAAAGTTGAGATAGGTGTTAAATAAGTCAGTTCAAGTAAAATGGTCACATTACTCCACATTGTCACAACAGTAACGACAAGCAACAAAGGCACCACCAGCGGTCTCCAAACTATGATCTGTTGGCAATGTTTTTTCCACATGAGTTTTATGGCTTTCTTCAAAGCCACAGGAAATTAAAGTTAAAACTGATGGGGAGGGCAATGTATGATGTTACTTACAGCTCATAACCTGTTCCATACTGTTGCCTACAGGGCAGCCAGAGTAGCAATCTCTGCTGTAAATGGAAACTTCCTCAGCCAAAAAAAAGAACAGTGAAAGATCCCAGATGCTAAAGTGCCAGGTTACATGTTGTCAGTTTTAGAGTTTTAAAACCAACATACTAGAGAAAAAACTTCTGTTTTGCAGTACGCAACTAGCCACCTCCACCTACTGCTAGCACAACTAAGGGCCAGTTCCTCTTGTAGTGGTAATTATAACAGCATCTTATCTCCACTTACCTGAAAGCAGCTTAGAAAAATTACTGATGACGATTTCCACTGCTGGTACAAAAGAGCTCAAAAGATTAAAACCAGCATTCCCACTTTACACAAAGCTCACAGTCTCTTGGGCCTCTCTGTTACTCTCAAAACATTCTCTTGCTTTCTCAGTTCTCCTGCCAGATCTTCATCAACATAAATGTTGAAGGAGAAAGTTTCTGCTTTGGTGTCCTATCCCAGCAGCTACTGCAATATCTGCTTACTGTATTATTTTCTGGTTTTAACAATATTCACAGGGAAATGCTGGGGCACTAATGTGGGAACTCAAATGCAGGGCAGGCTTCACAAGAGATCTAATGTATACAGTAGAATAAATGATGTAACCAATGCTCTGAAAAGCCACAACCAGAGCTGCTGCTAAAAGTAAGCATTAAAGACATCCAAAGCATTGGATGAAATATACATGGAAAATAAATAATCAGACACAAGTAGTATGGAAGTTCCCTAAGTAGGAAACACAATACTTCGTAAGTTCTAGCATTCCCTCACTTTAAGGAACACCATTATTTATTTCACTAGTTGTTTTTTTATTCAGACACCTTTTGAACTGCAAATGGTACACCCTATTTAAAACAACATAACAGATTTCTATGGGTTACCCATATTAAAATTTAAATCACATTTGGAAGTCTTATCCAAATATAAGGTGGTCTCCTTCCTAATGTTTTCTTCCCCACATTTGCCTCTGCCAATTTCAATTTCTTTTCAGCCTTGAACAAGAAGGAGCATTTTACTTCATTCAGCCACACTCCACCAGAGCTTGCTTTTCCACATCCACAGGTTTCACCTGCAGACATTAAAATATTAGGTCCTCACCTTGTGTAAACAAACAGTGTTCCCTCCACATCAGTCTTCTCCTGAAGAAAAGGAAATTTAAGAAAGTTGAAATCAGGGCAGCATTTTGCTAGCCATCAGTGAGCCCCCAACTTTATCCTTGTTTTACCAATACCCTCAATTACAACTCTCTCACCTAAGCCATGAAAAAATAACTAAACCCAACTTCATTGGCTGCTGGTGAGAGACTACAGCTAGCACAGGTCACCCTGCAGCTGACCCAAGTTTTCTGGCAAGATACGAAAAGGCTAAAGGCTCAACACCATGACACTAAACGCTGTGTTGGATGAACTCTGCTACACCCGATGGCCATTCGCAGGCCAGGCTCAGGGAGAGCAGTTTCCAAACAGCACCTGCCCTCAGGGGGGATGCCCAGGACAGGCAAAAGGGAAACCACACAAAAGGCAGATGGCACAGGTTCTTCAGACACAGGCCCTGAGCCTCACCATTATGGCAAATCAAGAACCACCTGCTAACAGCCAGAATGTTAAATTACCAAAAAGACTCCTCAAGTTAATAATTTTTTTTAAATCTTAAATAGCATTTTTAGTACGCTTTTGCACATGCTTTCGTTCTGTTCTAGATATTCAGGTAAGCAGAGGAGCCCCTGAGGCCCACGAGGGTTTAAACCCCAGTCTCTGCCCTGCAAGACAGAACTTTCACAGCACTGTAAGCCCTGCAAAACCCGCAATCCAGAGACCCTGAGCCAGGCACCACCCCTGGTTGTGGTAACTCGGCGAGGGCAAGGGAGCACCCCAGGACACCCGGCCGGACCGAGGCAACCCATCACCCCCGGCCCTCACACCTCAGCCACAGTGGCGCCCACCCCTTCCCCTCAACCCCCCGCCCACATGGGAGGGGCGGGGCCTCCCCGACGCCCCGCCCCTCGTCCCGGCGTGGGAGGGGCCTCTCCTCGCCCCGTCCCTCCCCTCCCGGGTGCGGGGAGGGGGCGGCCGCACGTACCCACTCGTTGGAGCGGTGCCCGAAGGTGTAGAGCGCCACCTGGCTGGCCACGTCCACGATGCTGCTGATGTAGGGGTCGTGCTGCTGCAGCGCCGCCAGGCTGATGTCCAGCCCCTTGCCCAGCAGGGCGGCCCCAGCCCCGGCCACCGCCGCCGCCATTTTACCTCTCCACAACAAACACAGTAGTTCCTAGTAGACACAACTAATCCAGCGCCGAGAGGAAGGGGGGCGGCTCCCCCCCGCCCAGCCGGAGCGAGAGTGGGCGGGGGAGTCGGCGCCCAGCCGCCGCAATCGAGCGCCGAGCGCTGCCGGCTCAGGATTGTTGCCGTTGGCTACGGGGCAAGCTGAGGGGTGGCCTGGCGGGGCCCGCCCCAGCGGCGGGGAGACGGGAAGGGCCGGCCGACGTCCCCGCGCCGCCTCCGGCAGCCGGCCGGCACTGCGGGTTGGTTTTCCCTCGGTGCTGGCACCCTTCATTTTCAGGCCTCTCCTTGTCACTGGGGAGGCCGCAGGGTGGCTTCCTTTCCAGAATAGCAGCTGCGCGGGCGAGGAACAACATGGTTCCCGCGGCTGCAGGCCTGAGAGAACCGGCCAAACTCGGCGGGACATGCCGCCACGGCACGGGCACTTGCTGTGCAGCGCAGGGAGTCCTGTGCCCTCGCCACATGCTATTAAGCAAAGCAGGAGAAGTATACATGGCCTCAGGAGAGCAGGGAGGCAAGGTGGAGCTGAAGCCAAGTAGTCTCGGCCTTACGTATGCACGGGAGCATTCAGGCGCGGTGGTGTGCCAGCAGACAGAACACGGATGTGAGACTATGCAAAGTTTATCATGTGTGTCTGTAAGCACCTGTATCTGCAGGGACGTGTGGTGCTTCCTGTGTGCTCACACTGATGCAATTCACGCACGGCGCTTGAGCGGGAAGAGAAGTTGGTTCAGATCGATGAATATACACAGTGTGTATTTGCTAGCATACGCTCAGACTTCCGCGTAGAATTTAAGGGAAAAAGAACACAAGTGCAAACTAAGCCATCATACAACCCTTATATGTATATATATATATATATATTATATAGAGGTACATGTGACAAGCAGCTGAAACATAAACAAGCATACTATGATATGGAGATATACAAACAGCAGAGGAACAGATGGAGAAGACCATGAATTTAGTTACCATATCTTCCTGTCAGACAGATTTATTTATTATTAATCTACTGATAACAACAGTTTGCAGCAAATACATGAGCTGTATGTGGCATGCAGATAAACTCAATACATACTTACGTTTAAAAGATTTGCCTAACCATCCAGCCTGAACCCTCTGCAAGAGCATATTTTTTTTACTTCATCACTTCAGACCAACGTAGCAATTTTGGAAGGAGTTACCACCTTTTGTATGTGGAAGCAGTAGGAAGCAAAAATGTCCTTCCAGCGAATGGGATACCCTGGAAGAACTAAAGGCAAAGGTAGTGGATGCTATCTTGTTGGTTTGCAATATCCCTGACACAACATTTTTAAAAGGGCGGTAGCTGGACATAAGGGATGAAGACTGCCATTTTGTTTTCTTCCCTCCTTTTCACTCTAGGCCAGATGGACGCTATGGGATAGAGGGAGAAGTAGTATCTGCTCCAGGAGCAACTGGGCAAGCCCAGGTGAAAAAGCTTCCATAGTGTGAAGTGGGGACAGGTGAGAACCGAGAGACAGCAATCTGGGAATTCCTAGTGTTAAATGTAGGTGACAGTGAGTCTCTTGGGTGTCGTTAGGAATGGGCATGCTCTCAGACAAGACAGAGAGACTGTTCTTTGGGACTCAAGAGAGAATATGTAAGTTTTGTTGTAGCCCAGAAGGCCACTAAAAATTGCATTACTAAGAACAAGGACTTACAGCTTGCTCTGCAAGCGTATAGTGGGAGAGGAAACCTCTGTACATACCCTTTTATTATAATCCATCTCATTTTTAGTTCCTCTTTTTCTAACACCACCTTGTTTCAGTTGGGGCTGTAATGAAACACAGCTTTAGAGTTTAGAAGTTTTAAAGTGTTTTTGGTATACTCATGGTAGGAAAATGGCCCTAAGCAGTTATATTGCAAAGCTCTGGCTGACTTACAGATCCTGTAACAGCAAGGAAGATACATGGGTTCATGGTGGACAAGGGAAACTGCTGTCCTTGGCCTGGAAATGACCAGAATGGCAAAAAAAGAAAAAGTAGTAAGTAGGAAATGTAAGTCACATTGCTCAAACAGCGAACAGATGCACAATCATTTCTTTTTCTTGATTGGATAGTCCTCAATTCCCAGTTTCCAGGCTCACCTAACTACATTCCTCCTCATGTGCTGGAGTTTCTCACTACCATCTCACCTCCAATTCTTTGGCAATTCTTCTGCTTACAAAAAAGTTGTAACTTGTCACCAAAGCATGGAAGTGTCAAACTCTTGGAGTCCCGCTCCTGGAATTTCCCTTTCCAGATGCCTTTGCTCCCTCCAACAATAATACTTACAAAAAAATATGCTCAGCTTTTTTTTTTTTTTTTCCTGATGGTGGTGGGGAGGATGTATTGCAAAGTCATGTAAGGAAGAATGTGTTATAGAAACTGTATTTCAAAGGCTATTCATTTGAACTGAAAATAGTTACTCTTAACTCTTACAGGCTAGGAGAAAGCAGTATAGAGAATTTTGAAGATGTATTGCAGCCCTGTTCCAACTGAAAAAAAATATTTGAAGCACAAATAAGATGTCTTTCAGCTTTTACAACTTACCTTATTTCTGTTGTTGCCCCTTTTGTCAGGCCAAGTAGTAGCCAATACTTGCAGCCTTGCACATCTGTTATGTTAGAGAGACCAACTGACCAGCTCAAGCGTGTCTCTTGCGCCCTTCTCTTGACATAGGAAGATTGTAGAGTGCCCTGTTTCCTTGAGCTCCATGGAAGAAAACCCAATTCTGAAGTTAAATATCTTGAAGTAGGCTTGTCAAAAATTTTGCCTGTCTATTTTTGGTGCCCAGTTTGTGGATGCTTCTTTAGATCTACCTCCCTCCTGGAATACTGAAAGCCTTTCTAACATAGCTGGGCAGACAGCTCCCTAGCCTTGTGTTTTGTGTTAGCGAACCTGTCAAGCTTCTGATCAGGCCTTTTTATATTTTCTGTTGCACTGAGAGGTAGCTTCTGCTGGTTCCAGCTGTTTTGCTATATAAGTGGGATGTAATTGCTCCTTCCATTTAGCCTGAAGTAAAGGTACTTAATAAAGCCATTAGTTCTGCCCTGCTTTATGGGATCACTTGATAGTAGACTAAAAATTTTCCAATGAAACAAGATCTTGTTAAGAAGAGAAACACTGAATTCTCACTGCATCTAAAAAGTTAATGACGTTTTAGCAAAAATGTCACAGCTTAAAAAGGTTGATTCCTGAAACTGCAGTTATTTGCTTACAGTCGGTAATCCAGTAGTCCATAATAACTATCAAATAGAGTTAGAATGATTTTGCTGTAATTTGTTTATGAAACAAAGTAATTTTCTAGCTTTCAAAATGTCATAATTTCATGAAGTATATAATTAGAATGTCACATTTTTGTCTTCCACCCACCTGGATACTATTCTGTTAAAAAAACCCCACCTATGCTTTTGACACAGTATGAAAGGGATTTTGTGTAGGTAATATCCAGGCTGATTTAAGGCAAAATCCACACAGTATGATGTTCTTAAGGTCTCTGTTAATAATAAACATTAAGATGGTTAGGCCAAACCTTTTTCTCAAGGATTGTTCAAACAGATATTAAGCCTTTGTTTCAAATTCAAGAATCTATGGCACTTGTAAAGGCTAAGCCGTGCTTCCTACAGCAAATGTTTGGCACTGAGGATATGATTTTATGTGAATATATTTGATGGCACTGCTGGGTGTATGAAACCCCTGTCCCAGGTCCCAGCCATTGAGTCCTGCCATTCTGGCACCTTGGTACCGTACTGACACAGGTACGTATGTGGCCACAGTGGGAACCAGTCAGACTGGGGAAATGAACTGATGGAAAAACAAGTGTTCATACTGCTGCTGAGATGACAGCCTTGTCTGACTGCTTTCCTACCTGTTCACATTCAGTCCTTTTTCTGAGCAGCATTTTTTTTTAATAAACAGCAGGAATCACTTGAGAAAACGTAGTATTGAGAACCTCATTTGCCTCACTTTCTCATCTCCAGCCTCTTTGGAGTTCTTATTGCATGGTAGTTGCCTTTTCCTTTTTATTCCTTGCCCAAGGCTGCCAGAATTTTCTTCTCTCACTGGTGGCACCACTGACTCCCCTGCTAGCAGAAAGGGTGCTGGGGCAGTATTAATAAGCTTCTGTTACTCCATCCAGGGCCGCTTAAATATCTTTCCATGGTGCTTTCCAGCATGTTGGCTTCCTGGGGAACAGTGAGTTGCTCTTGTGGAGCCAGGATGATCCCACAAGGCTTGGTTACCCACTCCACATATTGCTGGGGATGTGCTCACAACCTTGCAGTATGGTACTTCTCACCACTTGGGAACCAGTGCCCCTGTGGTTTGTGCTGGAAGCTAGCTGCATCCCTTCCCAGACACTGTTGAAATGTACGGTCTTTTCAACCCACATTTATTACAGGCTCTCAGTAGCTAGATTTAGAGTGCTTTCCTCATGCTCAAAAGTTGAAATTATTGGTTGTACTGTTGGACCACTTCTTAACTCCAGTCCTAATGGTTAAAGCAATTTTAGTCTTTTTGTTAGTAATTTATTACTTGCTAAAGGTTCCTTAATGAGTATAGGATCAGATTGTATAGTTTCATCTGGTGCTGTTATTAAAAAAATATCTCTCTACCCTAAAACTAAATCTGGTTTTTTTCATTCCAATTCAAAACAACTCTCCCCCCCTCCCGCCCCCAAATAAACCCCGGTGCATTAACTTATTAGCATGCACGTGTGTGTCTGTAATGTTGCTCCCTGGTGAAGTTTATGAGACCGTTTTCAGATTTTCTGCAAATGTTAGTCCACACAAGAATGGGGTAGTATTCTTTGGCATTGTTGGTTTTGAAATTCTGATATTACACATACTGTGTATGAAATAATTAATATAATTTACTATGATTTTCAGTTGAAGGTTGGGTTTTTTCTGCATGTAAGAGACTGGATTTTTACAAAAGACTGTTTCTTTCTTTGACTTACATGTTATTAAGTGATTCTGTTAGTAAGTAACTCTACACTTTTTTTTTGCTTTACATTTATTTGCAAGATACTGAGCTTTACCCCTTTTATAGGCCCAGCTTCTGACAGTGGCCTAGCTGGGGGAGAGCTAAAGGAAAGTTTCCTATTATCATTAATTGAACTACAGTTTTTTCTTTCTAACTTCCTATGTAGATATTCTTCTTCTGGAGTGAAGAATTTTTGATTTAGCTTTAATCACTTTTCAGAAGGCATAGTCTGAGGTGGAAAAGTACTTTAATACCAGGAAAAGACTATTACAGGAGGAGGAAGGGAGGGGCTTTACCAATATAATTGCATTGATTTATAGTGTTTTATAGCAAAAAAAAAAAAAAAAATCTTTCTTGTGTACATTTAATCGGTAAAAAAATCTGATTTTTGTCAGTGTTAGATTTTAAATGTTTTAAGGGACTACAGGATTTCAGTGTCTTATCTTTCAGTAGAGCAGAAATGAGAAAATGATAAACTGAAGAAAGATTTTTGTGTGTGAAATATTTGTTTCCAGTTATTCTAGATACAATAAAAGGTGTTACCTTTGTCATAAACTTTGCCTGATTTTTATAACTATACAATTGTGGGCACGATTCTGTCAGATCTCTTAATCAAATTCCAGATTACATCTTCCAGTCTCTCCCTAATGCTGATAATGTTCTGAACATACATTGTTGATTTTCCTGCTATGACAAAGAAAAAATACTTTCAAAACTTGTTGGCTTTTTTCACCTTCTTGGTTTATTTAATATAGAAAAAATCAAATGTCGCAAAAATCACTGACTTTCTGCAGTAATTTTTCTCATAAGGTTTAACTTTACAAGTTTCTTTACTGTCACCCCCATACTACTTTAATTGCAGTTTAAAAAAATTAACACTGGATTTTATTATGAGAAGGCAACCATTTTGCTCCAGATTTGAGTTCTTCAGTAATTTTGTTGCTGCTATTGTTGATAGCCATTACCTTATTGCTATCCTGATAAACTGCCATAAACTGTTTTTGTCCATCAGCTACATTCTTTACACAGTTGATTGACTAGACAAACCACCAAAACACTGATGAGGATAGGGCATTCCTGCTATTTCCTGTAGGTTAATAAGATATAATAGTAATTATATCTTACCTGAGATAATACATTTCCAGCCACATCTTTCTGGTAATCACCATTTAATTTGGCAGAATCAAACACCTGTAGCTCTAAAAGAACTATTTCCAACTAGTTACAGAGAAGGTGGCTTCATTTAATTAATTCCTAATAGGAAAGGTTCTATTAGATAATTACATTAAGTCAGACCTCATTTTTACACCTCACCTGGCATAGGATCTATTTCCATATTAAGGAAATGGAATCATCACCAAGATGTGCTAGTGTTGCTGTTGCAAAGAAGCTGGAAGCAAGGCTGGTGGAGTATGTGGGCTGAGTGTGGTCAGGGGGTTGGGATAGGGTGTGCAGGAAGTTGTGCCTGTGGTGTCAGAGTATCTTTTTATGAAAATGAGTTCTGTACATTCAAATCAGCTTTTTTTTCTTTTTTTTTTTTTTTTTTTGAGTTTATCGATGAAGTAAGGACAAGCTTTGAATAACTGTTATATCTATAGCTGTTATGGTGTTAGTCTATGAAAAGAATTTGCATTATTGCCTTCTCAGCTGACAGAAGTATCTTTTTAGGTTTTGTTAGGTTTTTTTTTTTTGGTTTCTGTGTTGGTAGGTTTGTGGTTTTTTTAATGAAGAATGTTGGTGTTTATTAAAGACTGATAAAGTATTTCATAGCTTTCTACATAGCAAGAATGAATGAAGTTAGAGTGTTGTAACAATACTGAATTCTGGAGAGCTACAACAGATAAATGATAGAAGGACAGATCCTTAAAATTAAAATAAGCAAGCAAGAAACCCAAGTGGGGTTTCAGCCTCAAATGCTCCCCCATCTTTTTGTATTTTTGATAGCTGCCCATGAAAATTACTGGGGAAATTCTTGTGATGCTAATGGCTGTTCCATATCTGCTCCTGCAAGTGGTAAGAGCTTGTGAAGGTTCTCACAAATGTATCTTCTGTAGTTAAAGTTAGGCTTAAAAGCTATTGTACGTGTCTTTCAATGTGAGATTACCTAATTTATAATAGTATGGTCTTTCCATTTTGGTATAACGATCATTTTTGATGATCATTTTGGGTCATCGTTTTTGTTTGTTACTGGCTTTATTTGGTTAGCAAGTATCAATGAGATATTTGTTTACTAAGTAGACTGCCTTTCAAACTGAAGATTGACTTTTTTTATTTTGTCATGCTGCATGTTGCAATAGGGATCCACAATCACCTCTATGCCTTAAATTCAATTGTTTACTTCTTCCTGAAATTTATTAATGCTTCATTTTTATTTTGTTCCTTCATTTTGATTATTATTTGTGTTGCTCTAGGTTTTGTGGCTATGGGAAGAAAAGCTTGGGTAGAAAAAGGGGCTCAGATTTGTGTAACTGCACCAGAAGATAAAATTTGATAACATTTGAAGTGTTGCCCTTGGAAACAATGAATGCAGTCTATCCCTGTTTTTTACGAGGGATGGATTTGGGCAAAGGCACCTTCCAGCAGACGACCAATAGAAGATTTAAGCACTTTGAATGAGATTTTGAAGTGGAAACTAAAGGTATTAGCACCACAAACCTCCAGTGGGTATTTGAGTCTGGGTTTATTACACTTGTGAATTTGTTTCCCCCAGTGAATTTTGAGAGCTGTGAAGGCGTTTGACAGTCCCTCTCCTACAATCCGATTTTTGTCATTTCCTGGTGATGCTGTGCTATGTCTTCTGTCAGATTAAATTTACAGGCATATTACCTTGTTTGACAGAAACATGAACTACATGGATTTTTCAAAGAAACTTCCGGAAACAGTATGGCTGAGGCTTCTTTCTTCCTCTTGTTTTTCCTGCTTTTTTTCCCCCAAATACGTTAATTTAATTATCATCCTAAATTAATCTTATAAGGACATTTTTGTTGGGTTCTTCTATTATTTAGTCTTGTCTTGACTTACTATTCAGCTTTATAGAAAGATCTTTCTGAAACAGTTTTATGTGGCTTCTGAGGGAATTCAGTTACTAACAGATCAGATAATACAATGTGTTTCATGGTGCTCTCAGAATTTATATATATTGCTAAGATCCTTGTGAGCCTTCTCATCTCTAGGTTGAACAGTCCCAGCTCTCTCAGCCTTTTCTCATTGGAGAGATGCCTCAGATCCTGAATCATCTTTGTGGCCCTTTGCTGGACTCTCTCCAGTACATCCATATCTCTCTTGTACTGAGGAGTCTAGAATTGGACCCAGTACTCCAGATGTGGCCTCCCCAGTGCTGAGCAGAGGGGAAGGATCACCAAACTTGACCTGCTGGCAACGCTTTGCCTAATGCAGCTCAGGCTACCGTTTGCCTTCTCTGCAGTGAGGGCACATTGCTAGGTCATGTTCAACTTTATGTCTACCAGGATCCCCAGGTCCTTTTCTGCCAAGCTGCTGTCCAGCTGGGTGGCCCCCAGCACATACTGGTGAATGGGGTTGTTCCTCCCCAGGTGCAGGACTTTGCATTTCCCTTCATGAGGTTCCTGTTGACCTATTTCTTCAACTTGTCGAGGTTGCTCTGATGGCAGTGTGACTCTGGTGTATCAGCCACTCCTCCTAGTTTGTCATTTGCAAACTTGCTGAGGATCCACTCTGTTAAACAGGACTGTAACATCTTAAACAACTCCGTTAGTCCTTATTCTAATCAATATGATTTCCCCCCCTTTTCGATGCAAGAGCCAGCATGTTTGGTTTCATCTCTGAATCAAAAAGAAAAAGATGCATGGGGAGAAAATGCATGAGACAACTCGGTAGCTTGGATTATGAAGGAGAGGTAAGGATTGGAAGAGAACTAGTGATAGTGTTGTGTTATTGTGATATAATACATGAGCATACAGATTGGGGAAGCAGGATGCATGTGGAGTCACAGGTGATGAGATGAGGGGACAGAAGAACCAGGAAGAATGGGGTGGAATACAGGAGGCAGAGCTGAGGTTGGACAAGGCTTGCCATGTGGAGTGGAAGGCAGGATTAGTACAGGGCAAAACTGAAGGAGGCTTGCAGCTAGAATGAGACACCTGCTAGAAATAAAAGGAAATGGAAAGGACATAGTTGTGTAGGTCTTGGAGCAGAAAAATTCAGGTAGATTTTTATAACTGGAAGGAGTGTCAAGAGGAGTGTTTTGAGGCTTTAATGGAATGAAATGCTGAGCACAAGGATGGGTAAACTGTGTGCTGTCATTACTGGAAACTGCCCTTATGCCACAACCATTTTTTAGGTCACTTAAATTGCTGCTTGTGACATGACCCAGTTGGAAGTGTCTGCTGTTACGGAACAGAACGTATGGAGAGTCTCTCCTCATGCAACGCTGAGCAATTAGGAACCAGATACAGCATCACATAAAATTTTCTGTCTCTTTGTCTCCGAGTGGTTTCTGAGAGATACAGAACAAGAGGCATTTTCTCTGCCTGCTTAAGGAAGAAAGGGACATAGACTCAACAGTTGTAGGAGAAGTTGGTTGACCATCAAGACAAATGTTGTAATGACTGAGGAAGCACTTTTGAAAGGATGAAGCCTGCTAGAAAGCATCTGTTTTCTCTACTACTTGGCAACAGTTGCCATAAGATGCAAAAGTCTCCTGTACAGTTCCAACGGAGATGATACAGTCTAACACTTTCAAATGTCTTAGTATCATTAATTCTGACTGATAAGTAGCAGTTAGATTTTATCCTAAAAGTAACTGTATGTCAATAGAGATTGCTGCTTGAAATGTTTAGGATATAGAGGGAGGAATAGGCATAAGGTACTATTTTTAACATTCTCTCTTGGATATTGCTGTTTGCACAAATTATATAAACCAAGCTGTTTTGTCTGAGCTTTCAGTAATATATGTATGTATGTTTGTATACAAAAAACCCCAACCAACCAAAAAAAAAACCAACAACCAACGAGCCTAGAAGGGGAGAGGAGCTCACTTGCCACTAAAATTTTCAAGCAATAAGTTGGATTTCCTCTAGCATTTGGTTATCTGCATTAATTCCATTGATGATGACTCCATTTGCATTCAGTGTAAGTGAATAAGATGGCTTGGCTTATGGGTTTTTCCTTTCACATGGCAAATCCATCTTGCTATGCTAGGAGAGAATTATAACCATGTGAAGCTTGTAGTTTTATTGATTCTCAGGTGTCGTACATTACTGAGGAATATGATCTTTGTTCTGTGAATGCGAATACTGTACTTAAACTGCTACAGTAACAGAAAAATAGATCCCGAATTTGCCTTTTCCATAACAGTGACTCTGAACAGATCTTTGATTTAAAGCAAAAGTAGTAGCAATAGGATTGGAGATTCCACAGCATTTCTGGGCAACCTGTTCCAGTGTTTTACCACCCTCACAATGAAAATTATTTTCCTTATGTCTACTCAGAATTTCCTCCTTTGTGATTTGTCAGAGGTACATAGTGAAAGGACAAGAGGCAGCAGACAAGAGGCTGGCACCAGCTTCTCTGTACCCTCCCCTTGAAAACCTGAAGACAGCAACAAGGTCTACCTTAGTCATCTCTTCTTCAGGCTTAACGAGCCCAGATCTCTAAGCCTGTCCCATATGTCATGTGCTTCAGCCCCTTCATTTTCTTAGAGGCTTCCTCCAGTGTGTCAATGTCTTGTACTGGGTAGCCCAAAACTAGACTTGGTACTCCAGTTGTGGTTTCACAAGATGACTTCCCTGTGACCTGCTGGCAACATTCTTGCTGATTAGGTCCAGGATGTGGTTGGCCTTCTTCACAGCCAGGACGTTCTACTTGCTAATGTTCAGCTTATTGTCTACCAGGACACCTGGTCCTTTTCTGCAAAGCTGCTTCCCAGACTTTACTGGAGCATGGGATTATTTCATCCCAGGAGCAGGATTTTGCACGTACCATTGTTGAACTTCACGTGGTTCCTGTCAGTCCATTTCTCCAATCTGCTGAAGTCCCTCTGGATAGCAGCTTTGGATTCCAGCATATTGACCTCTCCCCCTATTTGGTATCATCCACAAGCTAGCTGAGAGTGTACTCCCTCTGATAATTGTGATTTGTTAATAAAGGTGTTACACAGTATTGCCCCCAATTTCAATACCTGAGGGCCACCAATAGGACTTTACATTGCTGATCACAAACCTTTGAACATGCCAGTCCAGGCAAATTTTCACCCTTCTTACTTATCCAGTCCACATCTCTATAATGGCTACAAAATATTATGGGAGACTGTCAATGGCCTTGCTAAAGTCAAGGTAAGTGACACACATTACTCTCCCCCTGTCCACAGAGCCAGTCATCTTGCCATAAAAGGTAGTCAGGTTGCTCTGGCATGGTTTGCCTTTGGTAAGTCCAGTCTGGCTGTTCCTTTTTGTCCTATATGTGCTTGAATATGTCTTCTGGGATGGCTTACATAATCTTCCCAGGAACTGAAGTTGGGTTGACTGCCCTGTAGTTCCCTGTGTTCTCCACTTTGGACATGGATGGGACTTTTGTTTTTCCAGTCACCAGAAACCTCCCCTGATAGTCATGACCTTTCAAAAATGAGTGTGACCTTACAGTGACATTGGCCATCTCTCTCCACACCTTCAGATATAGCTCATGTTATTCCAAGGATATATGTATGTCCAACTGGCTTAAGTGCTCCACTCTGACAGTCTGCCACTGGGCTGAGAGACCTGGAAGGCCTAAAGACAAACCTTACTAGGAATTACAAACCCCAAACAGAACATGAGGCAAAACTGTCACTGAGTACCTGAGCCTTACCTGTGTCCTTTGTGACTAGTTTCCTGCCAGACTGAGCTGTGGGTTCACATTCTTCTCAGCCTTCCCTTTGCTGCCAGTGTGCTTACAGAAGCCCTTCTTGCCTTTCATATCTCTTACTTATTTCCAGCTTCCTCTGAAATCTGCCTTTCCTGACTCTGTCCCTGCATTCTTGGGCCATGTCTGTGTATTCCTCCTGGGTGCCCTGTTGCTGCTTCCACCTTCTTAATGCTTCCTTTTTTGCATTTGAGCCCAGATAGGAATTCCCTGTTCATCCATGCTAGCTTTCCACCATGCTTGCTTCAGTACTGCCTACCAGAATGATCTGATCCTGTGCACTGAAAAGGGGGTCCATGAGGACTAGTAAGCTGTCCTGGGCCACTTTGCCCTGCAGGGCAGTCTTCTGTGGGATCCCACTCAGAACATTACTAAGAAAGCTGAAATATATCCTAAATTCCAGAACTAAGATTCCAGTATTTCCCTTGCTCACTTCTTTCAGGATGTTGAACTACAGAATATCATGTTTGCTGCAGCTAGGCTGCCCTTGCCCTTCACATTGCCCACCTCTTCATCCTTTTTCATGAGTCACAGGTTGAATGCCCCTCCTAGTCATCTCATTGATAATCTACATCAAGAAATTGTCATCAACATATTAACATGACTGTTCATGACAAGGATTTGATTTCATGAAATGTCTAGTTCAAAATTACAGACTAAAAAAGTTTGAATAAGTTTCCAAAACTACTGGGTAATTATCTAGACAGAACCGTTTAAAGTTCTCCCACTCCTTATATTAATAGGAGCCGCAGTATTCCCATGCTGACTATGAGGGGAAAAATCAATATCAGCAAATGTACATTCATATTGATTTATCTTCCCTTTTGGTTTTCTAATTTAGTAAAGGCTACTAATGCAACATTACATAAAGATTCTCAGGAGAGTAAAAGGCTAATAAGATCAGGTATCACTGTTTGTTCTGTGAAAGTGAACTGACTTTACTGTACATAGTCAACTGTTGAGTTGCCCAGCATAGGAAGGCCAGCGTGTACTTTTGAGCCATGTATCAGAGGGCATTATTCCAGGGAAGTGGACTAAAAGGAGCCATCAACATGACTTTTTGGGATCCAGGCACAATATGCTGTTAGGATATGTGCGTTGGAGAGAAGTCCAAGGAACCAAATACTAAGAATTTTTTTCCACATAGTATTCCAAGAAACATTGTACGTGTATTTGAATGGCCTATTATACGTGGCTGTTCAGAGTAGTTAGTAAACTTTGTCAAACTAGTTTAGAAAAGAGTTTTCTGGCCATGTGCAAATTCTTATGCAAATGATTGATTTTTAAGATATTATTTCATGTGTTGCATGAGGAAAAAGAAGCAAACTGATCATTTGCATAATGCCTTTCACTTACTCATCCTAAATGAAGTAAAAGGAAGCAAACGGTGGGGGGAAGTGTTTTTATTATTTGAAACCTGAACTTTATGACTGTCCAGAACACTGGAAAATTGTCAACTATACACATACAAGGTATAAACTTAGAGATGAAATTAGGACATGATATAGTGCAAACTATTACATGTGTGAAAGGATATAAAGCTTTGGAAACAAAACTGATTAGTTTCATGGTGTACACTTAACACACCCATATCTATCTTGTAACACTTTCTTACACTGAATATTAAATCTCAAGATATTTAACCTTGTAATTGAAATATACTCCTTGTTATGTTAAAAACATGAAAGTGCAACAAGTTATAAAAGGGGAACCTCATTATCTGTATTATTACTGTACATCATCTATAGGCACAGATTCATGATTGTGAAAAGCAGGAAATACTTCCATAGTTGAGGTTTTTCCCCTTTTTGAGGCTAGGACATTCATGAAGGTACTGTCAAAAAGTAGGACAGCACCTTACCAGTAAATAAAACTGAATAATTTGATCATTAAAGGCCCGGGCTCATAGAGGTATTTAGTGTCCCAGACGAACAGCTGATAACCTGCAGCTGCAGGATGATTGTAACAGTTGAGCTTTGTCTCCTACACACCAAATTCCCAATTTTTCAGCTTTTAATTAATTGGGCCATCAACACATTCTGTCAGAGATGCAAATGCAAGAACAGTCTTTGTCCCGCTATATTTGATGGAAAATTCATTTTCATTAGTCACTTTCATTGAACCATCAACAAGCTCTTGCTTATGAAGAAGGATTACACTTTGGTCTGGAGTACAAAATCACAAGATGGCTATCTATCTCCAAATGGCCATGACATAGTTTAAAAACTACTGTGTTCAGACTGTTCTGGGGCCCCCAACATAAGAGGGATGTGGACCTCTTGGAGCGAGTCCAGAGGAGGGCCACAAAGATGATCAGAGGGCTGGAGCACCTCTCCTATGAAGACAGGCTGAAAGAGTTGGGGTTGTTCAGCCTGGAGAAGAGAAGGCTCTGGGGAGACCTTATATCAGCCTTCCAGTACCTAAAGGGGGCCTGCAGGAAAGATAGGGAGGGGCTCTTTATCAGAGAGTGGAGTGACAGGATGAGGGGTAATGGTTTTAACTGAAAGAGGGTAGATTTAGATTAGATATTTGGAAGAAATTCTTTACTGTGAGGGTGGTGAAGCACTGGAACAGGTTGCCCAGGGAAGTTGTGGATACCCCATCCCTGGAGGTGTTCAAGGCCAGGCTGGATGGGGCTTTGAGCAACCTGGTCTAGTGGGAGGTGTCCCTGCCCATGGCAGGGGGTTTGGAACTCAATGATCTTTAAGGTCCCTTTCAACTCTTAAACATTCTATGATTCTATGCTCTTTCCCTGTTGTCCATCAGCAAAGACTGTGACTCCTGCCTGGAGCTACAGTAACACTAGTTTTGTTCAGTGTAGATATGCCTTTTTTCTAGGGGCAGAGATTTTACTGTAACTATGACCTCTTTACTCAGTCATTTTGTTCCAAAAGTAGAGAAGATATATCAATATCACAGATGTAAGATATTCCAGTGGTCCTGTCAGAAAGTAGTACTTGAACATAACTTAAATATTATAAGACATAATGCCATGGAAACAGAATTACAAGGTTACTCAGCCATGCTTAATTATTGTTTCTTTCACAGTCTTTTGGATATAATTTTCTTGTTATGCATCTCCTGAAACACACTTTCACCCACCCCCAAATTTAAATATATATGGTATTACTGCACAGTTTATTTAAACAGTTGAAACATATCCTTTCATAGCCCTTATTTTGCCATTTGAAAAACAGGAGTAACTCATAACAAGTGTAGGTGATCATACTGTTATGTCAGTCCTGGAGAGAAAAAAGAGACTACACTTGCAGAACACGTGGAAGCTGTTCTCTCTGAGCACGGGAATGCTGGAGGTCCACGCGTGGTGTTCTAGTCTAGCTTCTGAAGTCAGTGACTCTTGTGGTCTGGGATGTTCCTGGGCCTGTAGCTTGTTCTTTTTCTATACTGAGCACATGGAAGCCACAATTCTTTTATGGAGCTTTAATTTGACAAGATTCAAGTCATGTACATGACAGAAGGCCTTGAAATCTGGGCAATTTTTCTTGTCAGATTACAAGTCCTAGCTCTGAAGCATTTATTACCCATTTTCACTGGGAATTCCTAGTATATGAATTTTTGATTATTGTAGGAAAAAGCACTTCTTAACTTTGTCTTAGAAATGACTGATATTTTTTTTCCAGAAACTTGCAGAATAAATTCAACCTGCAACCTGTGAAATTTAATTCCAAATGGTTAAAACTTTACTATCAAAAACTGAAAAGAATGTCTTGTGATAGTGTTGTTTTGGACTTACATTGTGTAAAAGAGGGTTATTTTAAAATTAAAATCAAATGACAGGGTGCCATTTAGTAACACCATAGTTCATGTGTACTAATATGGATTTTCAGTTCTTTCGTTACAAGACCTCAAATAACTTCACAAATATTGTCTCAGTGAGGTGGAGAAATACTATATTAATCTTATTTTTAAGTAAAAATGGAGGGTAAGAGGCTGCAATTGGTCAATACGAATGAAGAGGCAAGATACCTTTGAGGTTAGAGATGAAGTAATTTTCCAAGTTCTTCCTGTTAAACTCTGAAACTGCAGCTCTTCTTTCTGAAAGGATCTTTAGGAGAAACTTACTAGTTCTATCTTTCTTTAGGATCTGCTACATTATCTGCTGAAGTCAATGTGACTGGTTGACTTCAGTAAGTTTTGAATTAGATCTCCTAATGTTGCTTGCACAGTCAGAAAATCTTGTTTAGTGACAAGAATCTATAATTATTTTTTTTACCCCCATGTTTCTTTGTAGGTAATACTCTGCGTGCCCTGCCCAGCTGCCCGGTCAGCGAATTAACAAGTATTTTAGATATTTACTTCTGCCATTTTGGCCTGGTTAGTGGAAAACCATGAACACTTCTGGCATCTTCTTGTCTAGAAATGCACTTGTCAACACACAGACTAACTTGGAAATAATTATGAATAGCTCCTAATAGGACTCCTTTAGTGCCCTTCCTTTAAATAAAGAGTCCATTGACTGCAAATTAAATGGATGCTATCAAACAAAAATTTGCCAGGAGAAAATCTTTAATGTATTTTAGTCATAGGCCTGCATCTTTTAGAAATAATTTTTAAAAGTCAACACTGATACTGTTTGTTTATCTTCTGCTTTTCATTCTTATCATGATGACCAGCATCATTCTTCATTTGTAATTACTTCCACCTTTTATTTCTTATGCATGGCTTGGTAGTTCTTTATCTCATGTAGTTTGGTGAAGTTATTAACCTCTTTACAACCAAGGATTTGTCCATATTAATGAAATACCTCTGAAGAGACCTAATACATCATCTGTCTGGACAGTTTTCTGCTAGTGATAAAATAATGAGAAATTTTTTTCAAAAATATTTCCAATATTCAGAAAATTTACCAGTAGAAATATTGCCGGTACTGCATGTAAATGATGCAGTTTTCCTAACTGAGATGTCAGTGAATTATTAGGGTCTGTGGCGACACTACTTTTCCCAAATCTCCTCAGGCTTCTTCAGAGGTTTTTAGGATATATGTTACTTTCCCGAAAAATGTATTTTCTGGTGATTAGTTTTCTAATCTGAGGAAGGAAGGCCTACTTGCATGTAACTTTTCCCCTGTCACTGTTTATCCAAATGCCTGGATGGATATATGAAACGGATAAGTCTAAATTCAATCTTGGAGAGTAAAATGAAGTGGTGGATGGTTGGGAAAAGCAATGTGAAGAAATTGCAATTCACACTGCATCCTGTCATGAGGAAATCTACCTGAAGATTAAAAGGGTTTGCAGCTTTGTGTTCTCCTAGATCTTTCATTACTTCCAAAAATCTATAAAACTTTTACTGCAAATCAGATCATTTGTACCTGAGGTTAGCAGGAAGAATGCACGTCCTCATGTGAAATTTAGGCTTAGTTATAGAAAGGCATGTGCATGCCATGATCAGGTTTCATTCTTGTACCTGTGTCTCCCTGGTGCTGTCTTTCCCTGTGAAACTTGGTGACCAGAATCTTTGGGGAGAGGAACACAGAGCATAGAGGAGAGAGAGAGATCGATTTGATTCGTAGTGTTACAAGAGGCTAATTTTTTATTTTTTATTTTTTTTTCTGGGGGGGATATACCTAGGCAGAGATACAACTAGAAGTTAGCAACGAGATGTCAAGTGTTTCCTTCCATTTCTGCAAGTTTCATTAATAAATTACCCTGTACTTACAAATCTACTCCCTCCCACCCCCAGCTGGGAACACACTAGCTTCCACGGTGCCTCACAGATGGAGGGGAAAGACAGGGAGATTTCAGTACCAACATCCTTACTAACTCTATGTGGTGGCTGGGAAGTAAAGGGTGGAGGACATGACAGTTTGGCTAAGTCAAGATATGTCTTGAAACCAATATTAAGGAAGAAATCGCCTGTCTTTCTTTTGGTACTTTAAATGTGATCTGAATCCAGAAAGCTAAAAAGGGATAAGAATGAAAAACTAAGAAGAAAGTATGCAGAAGATGCGATGCATTATGATACCTTAAATAGTGCCAAGTACTGAGGAAACAAAAAGAAAGTATGTTACACGTTCTTTTTTCCTTCAACTTTTTTTTGGGGGGGGGGAGGGAAAGAGGGCCAGCTGGTACAACTCTTTTATTCAAATACAGCGTATTTTAAGATATACTTTGGCTTATCCTTTGGAACTTGAACAGTTTAAATGTGTTTAGAAAGCTACTGGATAAGAGAAAGTATCTGTAATAACAAAGGTCTTGAGTAATTCAGAGGTCATTAATCTTTCTCTGATTAACAGTTGTTGTCACTTGGGTATTAAATAAGACCACACTGTCTTCCTCAATGTTTTGTTATTATGAGAGTAAATGATTCAGGAGCACCTTTATGTACTACTTTTAGCAACTTCCATGTGTTGGCCCTTCATAGGATTACATTTTGCTCAGTGAGTTCATGATTACCTGGTAGTTTTTCCCCCACCTTATAACTCACAACTCGGTTCACTTGGTGGGTGTTCCTTTCAGAGCTGAAGATAGTTTACTTAGAGGAGAGTGCAGAGTGCTTTTTACTTTGTCAGATATTCTTTGACACAGATAGCTGCAGGTAAGTGGTATCCACAGTCCCTCCTGGAATCACTTCTTACATTCAGAAGAAATAAGGTGATAGAAAACATCTTTGTTCTCACCCTGCTGTATGTATGCTTTTAGGTGGGAGACGATAATTCAATTGGTGATGCATTTGTGATGTGCGGTGTAGTTTTTCAGGTCCAGTTCTGGCAGATGTGCAAACCTTAACAGTTCAAATGCAGTCTTTTACTTTTGCCTATGATAAGCTGAATTTGGCTCTGGCATTAGTTCTAATTTTTTAAAGTTACAAAACAACTTTTTTGCCTTTTTTCTTTTTAACCCTATACAAAGGACAGGGCTGCTAGTGTTGCAAAATAATTGAGTCAGAGCCTGCTGCTGATCATCAAAAGATGATTAGTTTCTTGTGTTTATGTGTGTTCTGAAGTGAATTCAACCAATCTATTGTGTGTGTTTTGTGTTCCTAGGGATGCACTATTTTTATGTGGAACTTGCAAAAGCAGACACAGTTCACTGATGTTTATTAGTGACCTTGTCTTGTCCTCTGAATTATGGACAGTCTGCTTTGAACATGGGGAAATGCTACTAGCAGTCATTATGTGGATGTTCTTTTTTTGTAGTTGTTTAACCTCTCCAAGGCCCTGCTGTAGTTCTAGATGTAAAAAAAAGAGAAACTGAATTATGAGTGTTTAAAGCTGAAATATTTATAGAAGCAGCTTTTTATTTAAAAATAGCATTTGTGCCTGAGAAGATCAGATGTACCACTTCAGTATGAAAAACAAAACCAGATTTTAGTTGATATTATTAATAGAAATTGTATGAAATTTGATAATGTAATTTAGCTGAAAATATTTTCTTCCAGTCTAGGTTTTGGAGTGGTTTTGTGTTACTAAATGTTATAAAGAAAAAAAAAGATTTTGTATTTTTTAGAGGTTGCAAGGACAAATTGTTGAATTATTGTTTATTAAAGACGGAAATATACTGAGTATCAGAACATACACCATAGAAATGAGACCTTTCAAATTAAAGCAGAGGCAAGTGATATTAGAAAACTAATTTTACTTACTATGGGAAGACGGGATTCCCATCTATCAGCAACAAAGTGCTATAAATTAATATGAAATTATTGGTCTAGAACAGATTAAAATTAAAAACTGGATTATTTAGGATCAAAAGTTTCCTTAATTGCCTGTGAGAAGCTTACACAGATTTTCAAAATCCATCCTTATTAAAAATGAAAGGCAACAATACGTGGAATCCTGAAGTCACTATTGATTTGAAGTCACTATTTGGGTTGATTAACATTTTACTTGCATGAGTGTACTACAGGGTGTGGCCCAATTGATATTAAGGTGGTGGCAATCATTAGTGCTCCAGTATCAAAAGTATATCCAAATTTGGGACATTTGGAAATGCTTCCTGATTTTGAGAAATCATATATTAGTGGGATTGGAAGAGTAAAAAAAGTATCCTGTGTTTTTATTTTAAGGCTCAGGCAAAGAATGTAACATACTGTGGTATTTTTCAGCTCAATTAAAGAAACTCTTCCACTTTCTTTGTAAAATGCTACACTGTGTTAGCGAGTAAAATAAATAACCGTCATGAGTTAGTGCTTTGACTTTTCAAATACTATTCTAGAGCACACTTGGCGGGGTATGAGAGGGTGTGGGGGGGAAGTGCCCTTGGAACAACAATCCACAATTCCAAATCAAAAAGGTAAATTTGAATGTGTTTTGAAGAGCAGTTTTGCTCCACATTCTTCAATATTTGAAAACATCCCCAGTACTGTGGCAACTCTCTCAAATAAAAATTTGAAGAGAAAAAGTCTGCCTAAAACTTTGGGTACCAACCCTGGAAACCAAAGCCTGTCTGAAGAAATAAATTCTTGCTTCATGTTTCCTTGGAATGACTTGCACCCTTCTCCCCCAAAAAAGCGTGAAGCAGCACTCTTGATTAGTCAAGAGAAGGCAGCATGCAACCATTAATATTAACTGTATCACATCACACCATCTGGCTCCACCAGCTTGGAAATGATGGCCGTATTCTTTAGTCACGGCTGACAGGAAACAGCAAATTAATTGGAAGTACAATTGTGATTTACCTTTTACCCCTTACTCTTGCATCCCCATGGTCTACCATTCATTTTGCCTTTGAAAGACAAATACTTCTAACTGTATTGGTTTATCTATTAAGGAGAGAATATTTGTTGTATACTAGAGCACTGAGTATATAAAGAAAAACAAAAGCAGGCGGAAGGTGGTGTAGAACTTAAGTTTTCTTTTAAAAAACACAGAAACTTTTTTTTTTTTTAACTACAGAGATGAAGCAATATACTCTTCTGTATGCTTTTCTGTGAGGGTCCATTTGACATTTACTCTGAGGTATTTATGGACAGAGAAAGGAATGTTAGCATGTGAGAATACTGCTAGGCAGCCACCTGCTCTTATTATTATTTCCTGAGACATAATTGACCGCATACCCTTGCTTTATTTGAAAATACATTTGATCTTACCTCCATAAGTACGGTTTTGCTACAAGCAAAGTTTCCAAGATCCTTGCAATTTAATCTGGTTGAATCTGAGCATAAAGAACAAGATCTTATTTGATGTCTTCATAGATGCTCCAAAGATTAATTAGCCCATGCTTTGCAATGCTTTAAAGAGTTAAAAATGCTATGTAAGCATTATAATTTGGTTCTTCACTCTAGAGTAGCCCAGCTTTTAATTGCTCTGCTTGCCATATTACCGGGAATTGAACTCTTGCAAAATAAGCAAAATCAGTCATAGTTATTAATCGAACGAGATTTCAAGTAGAATTCAGGGTGACACCAGATGTAGTAAAGCTAATGAGCAGATTGCATTCTTCTCCTGGAATAGGTACTGAGCCGACAAAACTACATGCTTTGGGTTTCACTGTGCTGCGTCGTCTGCTACCTTTCTGTAACTCTAAATACATCTCAACATTAAATACAGCTCAACGATTTATGGTCAGTATAGATCTCACTGAACCTTTGAGTAAAGTTTAGAAGACCAAGCTAATTTCCTGTTCTTATAATTATATTCTGACAACATCCTTACAATAGCTAAATAATTTCACATGGCATTTTTCTCAAAGTTATAGTGGTGTCTCAAAGTATGGTGTGATGCTAATTCAAAATGAAGCTTTAACTCAAATGTCAATTCTATCTTTGTGACTAGTAAAATTATTTTTAAACAATTTGTGTGCTCTGAAGTTTTTCGGATGCAAGACACTCTGAATATCATCAGTGACTGTATTTGATGCTGCTGCAGACTATCGGAGCGTCATCTCAAGGACTGAGAAACATAGAACATGGGGAGTCACGAGCATGTTCTTAACTAGTGCCAGAACATCAGCTCAAGCTGATTGCTCCTTTGTGTCACTCTTAGGGCAAGAGCGTGATTCATCACTTCCATTTTGCTGAATACTGAAGTGCAGATTATCTTTATGGGTTAGATTTTACTTCCATTGAAGACTAAATGACATCGTGATCTCATTTGTAATAATGTAAGTTGGGAGTAATTTGGTAAAACTGATTGACCTACATCAGTATAATTCTTGTATGAGATCTTGTCAGATTCAACAGCTTCACTGGAAATAGGTGTGGTCTTAGCAAATACATATATTTAGTTCCCCTGAAAAGTATGTGGATTTCCAATGCACTGGTGAGCATGTCTGGATTCTGATTGTTATTCACCAGTAGAATACTTGTAAAATCAATTCACTGAACACGTTTAAGCCATGTGCTCTTCCTGTGTGAAAGTTCAGGCATGATGTAGCTTTCAATGAATGATTAGACTTGACCATGAGCCCGCTTCCATTTTGAAAATAATACCATCTGCCATTCTTTCATAGTGTGCTTGTTCCTCTATCTTTGTAACTCTTGATGACTACATTGTTTTGATATGCTAGGCCAGTTAAGCTGCAAAAATCTAGTTTAAAAATAGCTCTATGATTTTAAAATGATTTTTTAAAACTGGAGGAGCACAGAAGAAAAAAATGTTTATATATGGTTATAAATCTATTTCTGTAGTTTTATTTCTGGTAAGCTGAAGCTATCTGATACACTAGAGTAGCACAAAAAGGAAGACTTGTATAAGTATAGATACGGAGTCATTTCAGGCTGTGGACAGGATGATCAGGATGACAGGGTCACTGAAACAAGCAGGATTTGTTTTGGGTTTTTTTCTGTGTTTGTGTTTTCTCTGTAACATTCTTCTATCAACCTATTTTATTTTGAGAACAGAATTTCTTTTTTAGTTTCCTCCTTCTTCAATTAATTGATGTCTCTCATGTCTAGACATCAGTTAGGCTGTAAAACAGCGGTACAGTAATGTACAGCTAAATACAGATATTCAAAATGTGAAATCTGTCAGTCCATCCCCTGGGCACAAGTCTATGCCTGTTCATGTTAGAACAACGGCCACATGTCTTATTAAATCAGGTACTCTTTGTGCAGCCCATGTACTGTGGATTTGCTCTGCTATATACTGCATAAGCTCCACTGTTGTGCTTGTGCTGATAAGAGTTCCTTCCTCAGGCTGCAGTGAAAACCAGCAGCTCCTGTTGTGCGTGGTAGCAATTGCCATAAACACTATAGACTTGAATGGAAGAGAAAAGGAATCAGCGGGTTGTAATAGTCCTATATTATTTAAATATTCATTTTCTACATTCTCAAACTCTACCAATCTGGAACTTGCAGACTACATGTTACCTTTGGGATTGACAGGCAGCACTGACCAGTAGAAAGCTTCGAATGTCGATACCTCCATTTTCCTGCCTTCCTCCAAAGTTCAAGCTGTGTTTCTTCAGGAGATGGCAGCAGATGATACAGTAATTGTAAAAGTCAGAGACTCTCCTACGAGACTGAAGAGGAAAAAAAATTAAAATCCTTATTTCTGTCCAACAGTTACTCAGTTAAATAACAGAATGATCAAGCCTTTTGCATTATGATGATACAGATGGTACTGAGTAAGATTTTGAGCTTTTTGTGTCCCTTTGACGCAAGAGAAGTACCCTCCAGACTAAAGGAGAATGGTAAAGTACAGCTGAAAGTGAACTAACAGTTTTGTTTCATTTGTTCTTGTTTCATAATTGCAGTATATCAATAGACATTTTATACTGATTACAGTAAAAGAAATACCTGTGAAGTGTTGTAAAAATTTTGACATTTTTACCCCTTTCAGTCTTGGAAACAAACCAGCCTATGTTGGAAGGGACCTCAGGAGGTCACCTACTCCAGCCTCCTGCTTGAAACAGGGACCGGGTTGCTTAGGGTTTTGTCCAGTTGACTTTGAAAATCTCCAAAGGCATCGTTTTCTCAGATGCCCTTCTGAGAAACTTGGTCCAGTGCCTGACAGCTCTCAGGGTGAAAAAAATGTTTTCTTTATGTCAAGTTGGACCATCCTATTTTTCAGTTTATGACCATTGTAACTTGTATCTGTTGTGAAGAGCCTGGCTTTGTTTTGTGTTGGAAGTCTAGAGGACGAAACTAAGGAACTGGACAGAGAGAATTCTTCAGAGATCTAGTTGTTAAGGAGCTAGATCTGTAATATTCATCTTGCTTTCACTCAGAGTCTTCTTCTAATGTCAGAAGACTCAAATTCTCTCATGGAAACACAAATAAATGAGATATAAAGGACATCTCCTGAAAAGGTAATCAGAGAAAAAAGTGGAAGTGTGACCTCTTCTGTTCTCTTTACAGCTTGTTGCTTGAGCAACATCAGGTCAGACATTTATTCTGTTTTCCCAATTTATAAGATTACTTATGATAAGTATTTTATCTGTTTATTGGTTTAATGTCCAAAGTTCTGGATAAGGATCGAGGCCTGAGTTCTTTACAACTCCTGCTTTTTCTGATTTAAGAAAACACGGCACAAAAGTGAGGAAGACAGGTCAGGAAGGAGGGATAATGGCAAGGAATGGAATGATGCAATTGCATATGCTTGCTATATGTGTAATTGGCATGAACTTTCCATTTATTTTTTTTTAATTAAAAAAATTATTAGTTTTTCTTCCCATAGTGTGAAAGAGGAAGTTAAATAAAGACTGAAAAATTCCATGGTGCTCTGCAAAATGGTGAGTTAGGAATAACAGCTCAAGAAGCCTTAGCCTCTGATGTAACCTATTCTGAAACCCACCTACTTTGTTACCTTGCAGAATGGTGCAGTCTTGATCAGCTGGTGAGAAGAAAATTTTGCCCTCTGTAAACTATTACTATTTTAAGTTCTAGTAAAAGGTGGTCTTCCTGTAGTTCTCGCTTATTCTTACCCTAAATCAAAGAGGATATTAAACCTGATCTGGAAAGCTTACTTGTTGTGATGCATTTCTTTTATAACAAAAAAACCCTGCTGCCTTTTTTTTTTTTTTGTTATTGTGGCTTTGTTTTTTGTTTGGTGGGGTTTTGAGGTTTGTTTTGTTTTTGTTTTTTTTTTGTTTTGTTTTGTTTGGTTGGTTTGTTTCTTCTTCTTGTGCATCTGTGTGTGTGTTAGGAGCTTAGCTTGGTCATTCTTGTCTCATGGAGCTCTTGAGAGGCAACTCATAAACTGGTGTACACATCGATGGCATTATAAAATAACTGAACTCTCAACTATTTATGTTAAGGAAAGATAAATAATTCCTTCAGAACATGTGGAACTAGCAAGTAAAGATTTTAGGGTTGTTTATTTCTTTCATTTTGTTTGTCTGCATGTTTAAGCAAAGATGGGAAGAAATGAAAGGGGAGATAAATAAACTGTTCTGATTGCGTGCTGGAGGGGTAGTTTAAATAACAGTACAACATTTTTTCTCCTCTTCTAAAGCTACAGATTTTTTTTGAGAAACTGCAAACGTTAACAAACATCTCTTACACTATGTTGATTCAAATCTTACCTTACTGTATTATCCCTTAAATCAATCAACGCTCTCAACTTTGCTGCCTATCATTTCACCTATTTTACTACTTCTGTTCCATCAAGGTTCCACTGCAGCTAAGGAAACTTTGGAGGGCACATATTCAGAAAACCACATACTACATATTGCTATAAGTATTTGGAATATTCTGCAAATGTTGTGGAGTTTACAAACAGTGACAGCCACACAACCATTTTAAAATTAAAGCTATTTGAATAATCCTTGTGTGTAAGCCCACATCCATGCAATTGGAGCAGATTTGATTTATAGAGTATTCAGGAACCTTTCCGGGATGCCTTTGATATCTCCCTAGAAAAAGACACTTTGAAACACTTTATTTCACGCTTCCAGAACTTCTGTAACATTTACTAAAGTCCCGCTAAATGAGCTTTTGGAGATCCTAGGAGAATGATTAGTCAAGATGGAACCATAATGAAATGTGAAGATTTAAAGTTGATGATTTAACCAATTCAATTAGGGTCTGTGTAGCATTCACTTGTGGTGTTTGATGATGATTTTTATGGAAATAAAGTGAGTTATTTTGAGCAATCTATTGGAACTAATTTTGTTTTAAAGGATGGTTTGTGAAGAAGGGCTTGAGATCACTTGAATGCAAGGTTTAGGTGGTACTGAGATAACCCTAGGCTGACTGTAGCCTGTAGCCATACAGTTCTGGAAACTGAAGTTGAAATCAAACATTGCTACATGTTGAAGTTGTCTTTAACTTAGCACCCACAACTGACCACAAAACTGACCACAAAATTGTTATTCAGCTAAACACAATTACCAGTCATTTTAGCAGAAGGCAGTGGGAGAAATGCAAGCTGTAGAGCAGATTTTAAGATTATGTGAATTAAAGCTACTGCAGTTGAAACAGAGGCTGATTGCTGGGCGAGTTGTGATTTTTCTGCATTTTGGAAAGAAATGATCATGAAAAAAGCCAGAAGAAAACTACAAAGATTGTGTTATAACCAGATATACTTACTAAGCAAATTTAGCCCTTCAGGATAGAAAGACCCATTGTGCAAAATGAAATGCTTGACATAGTATGCAAGGCCAATATCGCAGTAACTGACCATACTAACGAATTAATCTAATCATCTTCCTCATGGCTGCTATGTAAGACCATGTATTTTTAGGCCATTTTATCTCATTAGTGGTTATTGTAGATCCTCCAAAATCTGACAGAATTCCAAATTGTTGGCTTCCTTGAGTTTGTCAATAAATTTCTATGTTGACAAAGCAGATTTAGAAGTTCTGAGACTTTAAATGCCAAAAGAGAAGAAAGGAACTTGGTCTTATAGCCCACCCTTATATTTCTTTTTTTAGCTCAGTTTATGATCTTTATACTTGGAATTGGTTGTACTGCATAAATATATTTCTCTGCATTACCTTCTTATTTTGACCTTGTGTAGTTTTCATTGTTTAATAATTAGATCCACTGAGGTTTCCAAATGCTAGCATCCTCTAATCCTTCTAATGACTGTAAAGTCTTCCTCAAGAGCTTGCAAAAATTTACTCTTTGAAGAATCCATCCCTTCCAAAAAAAAAAAAGTTCTTCATTGTACTTGCCCTACATCTCAACTTACACATGGTGCTTAGTTACAAACAGGATACAAACTACATATTCCTGAAAATTTTGTAGAACTATGTTAGAAGACTAGAATGATAATAACTTGTTCATTTTTGTTGTGTAAGCAGTGGCAAGTATCTAAGATACCCTCAACAGTTTGCATAATGAATGTCTTTTTGGCCAAAGTGTAGGCTGATTGGATTAAAAATTAATTTTTCATTGTAGATCTCCTAGTAGACATTATTAGATCATGTCGCTTGTTTGAATGATGATTTTAGAGTATTATTAGCAGTAATTATTTTGTTTTATTATGTGGGGTTTTTTGTTTTGTTTTTAATTGGCAGCAGCTAATGATGGATTGCTGAGTTTAAATCTCTCTGTATCAGTACATATCACAACGTAGATGGGCCAAATTATTTCTTATCTAAAACAGAAACAGTGCAACACTTTTTATTAGGTTCAAGTTTCGCTTAAGCTTTTATGGCAAAGTCAACAATTGACCTTTTCCCTTTTTGAGGAACAGTGACTACTTCTGTTTTGAAATTCTGGAAAGGTGTTAGACCTTCCTCAATGCACTAATTAGCGCTGTGGCTGGGTGTCCGTGATGGCGATGGCATAGAGAAAACTGCCACAAGTTCTCCTCAAGTTTGATAAGCACACCTGCATTCATATTTTACTTGGAATAAATGTCTATTGTGTGTTCAAGCATTTGTTTGCTGCTACACTTCAAATTTGTGCATGAATTCATACAATGCCACGTAGTAATCATGAAATACTAATCACCTATTTACAAGGATAAATGGCGAGATCTTTCATTTCTGCAGTTGGAATTACAAAAATTACCACTGCCACCACCCGTTGAAATCACAGGTCACAGCTGTAAGCTAATGTAGCTAGCAAGATTTGAATAAAACCATACTTTCACATATCCAAGTTACTTTCTAGAAGTTTCTGCAGTCTAGAAAATCAAAACCTACTTAGAAGCATAGAATAGGTTGGGTTGGAAGGCACCTTAAAGATCATCGAGTTCCAACCCCTCTGCTATGGGCAGGGACATCTCCCACTAGACCAGGTTGCTTCAAAGCCCCATCCAACCTGGCCTTGAACACCTCCAGGGATGGGGCATCCACAGCTTCTCTGAGCAACCTGTTCCAGTGCTTCACCACCCTCACAGTAAAGAATTTCTTCCCAATATCTAATCTCAATCTACCCTCTTACAGTTTAAAACTGTTACCCCCTATCCTATCATCACATTCTCTGATAAAGAGTCCCTCCCCATCTTTCCCTGTAGGTCACCTTTAGGTACTGGAAAGGCCTATGAGGTCTTCCCACAGCCTTTTCTTCTCCAGGCTGAACAACCCCAACTCTCTCAGCCTGTCTTTATAGGAGAGGTGCTCCAGCCCTCTGATCATCTTCGTGGCCCTCCTCTGGACTTGCTCCAACAGGTCCATGTCCTTCTTATGTTGGGGGCTCCAGAGCTGGACTTAGTACTTAAAGGCTATCAATTTCATCTACTTACTTCTCTGTCTAGTAACAGTTTATTCTAATTGCTAGCTACTTTCCTACCCAGTTATCTGTTGTTTCGTTCTTTCCTTTTTCCTCGCTTTGATCTAATGTTTTCCATTGTTTGCCAATACTAGTCCTTAATATGCTTTAGTAGACCATAGAAATATCCTGATAAATCTTAGCATTTTCCTTTTAACTTTTTGTAGTTGCTTGTTGACATTTGAATGCAAATGTAAAAGCTAATGACTTAAATTTCAAAACCAAAT
Source organism: Numenius arquata (assembly GCF_964106895.1). Classification (NCBI taxonomy): domain Eukaryota; kingdom Metazoa; phylum Chordata; class Aves; order Charadriiformes; family Scolopacidae; genus Numenius; species Numenius arquata. The sequence continues at coordinate 64,982,377 of NC_133577.1, read as the reverse complement.
AACCACTCCTATTAACTTCAATGTGAGAAATACAGCTAAATTTTCCAAGTTGACCTTGAAAATCAGTCTTTTGACTGTATAAAATTTCAAAAGTTCCTGTGCATATGGCACTATTCCAGATTTTAAGAAATGAAATCACCTAAAAATCAACTTTCCTTTTCTCTTCTATCCCAGATCTCTTTTTTTTCTTGAGAAAGTCTCCCGTGTTCTAGCTAGTTGATAGTTTTGAAACGTCTGCAGTTTCCTGACCACACTTTGAATAGCCTTTGATAGGACTATCAATTGCTTTCATTCCAATTAAAAAAAAAAAAGTCAAATAAAGATCACTTTTAGTAATCCATGCTCATAGATATGAACAAGTATGGCATGATGATTCTTTTAATGTACCCAGGACTAATTAGGCTATCACTTTAGCTTTGAATGGTCCAAAAGAAACAAACACTAGACAGAAACCAGAATTATTGACGTGTTAGCCTTTGAAAAAAGGAAAGCCGAAGTCTTCATGCAAAGATCACACTGTGTTTAGAGCCCATTTATTTAAATCAGTGACAAAAAAAAAATCCCCATAGTTTTCAGTGCAAGAAAGTGCTGATTCTTATGGGAAGCCTCCTCTATTTGTTGGCGGAGGTGCAAAACCTTAAATCTGCGGGGGAAAAAATACCTTTCAGCAAAGTAATAAAGAGCTCTGGCACTGGTTCTCTGAGCTGGCCCTGGAAAGAATCACATTTGTATTGTGAGCCTTATTACTCTTTTGGGGGATAAATACATTTCTTTTCCACTTTTGAATAATTCACTTTCTTATTTTATAGTAAAAGGCGTTACTGCCAAAATAGCGTGAACATAATCTACTGCAATTAGCTAGCTAGATAACTTATGCAGTAGACCCAATGAAAACCCTAGATCATTTAAAATGTACTGAGACTGCTTAAAAAAGCCTTAGGAATCATTTTATAAGTTACAAAAGTAGTTCAATGCAGAGTTATTGTATGCGCTCGTCTGCTTTCATCCCGGTGCTTTCTAGCCCCATCTTTAAATACAGCATGACAGTAACTCTTCCTTTTTGAATTAAGGAAACATTCTCCTGCGCAACCTATTTGGGAGATTTCTGTTCTGAAGATGGATGTGAGTTCTGATACTGGATTTTGAAGAAGTTGTTGTGCCCAGTGTACTCTATATATGGCTGGGTAAGAGGGAAGGAGTACTACATTGTACACAGGACAAAAAAATTCTTGACATGCAGAATGGACTGTTGCATGTTCACGTTATGCACCCTACAAATCATCTTTGACGCTTTGTAACTTTAAATAGCTGTTTCTCAGAAATCTCTGTCTTGGTGCTTTATATGGCCCTCATTACCATTGTTCTCAGAGCAATTGCAGAACAATTTTTCTCCTCCTAGCATTCCTGTGGGGTGGAAAACTAGTATCTCCACTTTAGAGCTGGCCTAAGGCTGAACATAATTGCATCATTTGTCCAATCTATAGTCATCTTCTTAGAGGAGGTCTACAAGCACGGATTCAGTCTGGTGTGAGATACCCTTGTGTCTGATCATTACACTGTCCATCTTGCCTCTAAATCTGCTGGCTGCCATATCACTCAGGGGTTAAGAACTTTCTGATTTTTTTTGTATTGAAAGAATAAATCTTTCATAAATATTTTAAGATCTTTCCCTCACTTTTATGCTCATCTTTGGGCTCTGTGTGTGTGAGGATCTAGCTCTGAAGAAGGCTAAGCATGCTCCCTCTTCGGAGCATTGGTCATTCAAAAATAATAGAAAGCCGCCTAATTTTCTTGGGCTGTACACTCTGCCTTTAGGATCCTGGCCCAGAGTGTACCCAATCAGAGAGCTCAGGATTCAGAGGCCATGCAGGGAAGGGCTGTTGTCCTTCCTGAAATCTTCAAAGTGCTGCTCTGGAATCCCTAAAAAAATCCCTTCTGTAGTACTTCCATGAAAAATGGAAAGAAAGTATAAAGAATGGAAAGAAACAAATTTTAGGCCAATTGAATTTTCCTGGTTTCTGGGGAGGGTAACAGCTTGGCTTCCTTCCTGAGAGAATTATTATTAAATGTGAATTTCGGTAATTGCACTATTAAGAAAAAATCTTACAAGCACCTTTACTTCAAATGCCACCTCTTTACCAAACCTGTTTTCAGGAACTATGTCATCTTAGTGTTCTTTGACAGAAGAAATGCTTTAGGGGAAGGCGAGATTTTCACTCTTATGTCACCTGATTCTCCTTCATTAGCAGGAAGCATCTTAATATTAGCATCTTAATCCTACAATCAGTTTCTTTCCACTTCCTGTATAGAAAGTTATTTGCATCAGAATTGCTGAGTAAGGAAACCTCAATTTATAGTAGAATTTTATTTATGCTGAAGATATTAATGTCAGCTAATATTCTTGTTTCTTGTTCTATTTTTCTTCTGTATTTGATTTTTGGTAATTGGCCCAACTTGTGTCCCACTATGAGAACTTGGCAGAGAGAGAGGGATATAGAACAGAGAAAAAGATTTGTAGGTGGCAGGGACAGCTTGTGTATGTGGCTGCATATGTATGTGAGCTGGCATAAAGCAAGGCTATGTGGCTGATAGCTGTTTAACTATTACTGTATATAAATCCTTATCTATCTGAGATTGTGACCCAAGAAGGGCAAAAGAAATATTTACAGGTGCCCCACTGATGTTTGATTTCTGTACAAGAGTGATCAGCACGCACTTAATTACTTCCCCAGAGATTATATCCATGCAAGGGTGAATCATGCAACTCTTGGTTGACTCATGGCTGGAAAAAAATTGAGTTAGCACAGTCCAAAATGGCGAGGATTTGTGGCCTCAAGGAGAAAAATAAAATGTATATTTACACAACAAATGTAGGTAGTGAAGGGTTTACAGTTCAGTCCCTCTTATAATGGTGAAGGGAGGACATTTTCTTTCAAAGAAAAAGGCAACTTAAATTGAAATTGAAAGCTAATATACTGCCATTCCACCTCTAGCTGTGATCTTGCTTGATGTGGTAAGTTAAACGGGGTAAGTGCATGTGACATTATTAGACAAAAACTAGGCAATAGAGGACAGAGTATTTTAATTGCTCAGAGGAACCCGTCCTCCTGAGTCAGAAATAAAGCTGCGTCTCTACATGGTGTCAATGGCAATATGTTGTTGGTGAATTCGCCTTTGAATAGCACCTAATGCAGAAGTCGTGATGATCAGCAGTTATTAGAAACCAAAATGACCTTTTTTTAGGACAAGTGCTTTGGCTGCACCCAGTTTTGGTAAGTGCTTTGCATCTATTCCAGTTTTTCTTGTAGTTCTGAGTGGATGTGTTGTTTTCTTGTTTCTTTGTCTAAATTTGTTAGGTGGTGGTGTTTTCTATTATATTTTGAGTTCCATCCGAGAGGCAGCTCATTTAAAGTGGTGGGGGGAAAGCCTCTAAAAGAGATGGATATTTGATGCATCCCACTGAAATCCATTTGTAGGGAAGGCACTAAGTTCATTCAAAAGTAATTCCTTTATTGGGGTATTATCGACTTTAAGATCCTCTCTTTCTAGTTGAAATGGAAAGCCACTTGAAAGGAAAGAACCACTGTGTTTTAAGTTCCACAAACAGTATTGCATGCATGTGGTGTTAAATGGATACTCTTGTTATCACGAGAATTTACAGCCACGGGTTTGCAGGTAGGACAGGGTGTTCTGGACGTTCACCCCCATGTAAGTCAGAGTGGGTTAGTTTCTCCAGGTTGTGGCAGTTTCTGCAGTGGTTCCTGAGGGGCGTTTTTGAACTCTGCATCTCTTGTTTAACATGGCAGCTCGGAGAGTCCAGATACATTTAACATGTACTGCATTCAGTTCACATTTCGTTTTAAAGAAGTCATTTTTGCTCTCTGCGGAGGCTTCAATTATAGAAGGCCAAACGACAGGCATAATTAAGGCAAGTGGTGGGATACCAGCGGAGCACTTCGGTGTTGCCACCACCAAGGATTTTGCAAATCCTAGCTTGATTAATCTGTTTAAACATCTGTGCATCCTCTCGTCTGTGCAACTTATCCCCGGCTCTCTCTTTCTCTTCCGCTGCCTGCCTGCCGTTGCCTGTATCTGCCTGCTCCTAAGGCATCAAATACGAACCGCAGCCCCTTCTGCCGTTTCGCTAAACGCTCGCACACGATGCCGCCCGGTAACCAACGCTTCAGCGAACGATATTGTCCTCCTCGAAATGCAGCTCACAGTCGCATTCCGTAGTGGAACCGCAGGGCAGAGCCCACAATATTGAGAAACCGGATCGAAGCGGGGCCGGAGGACGGCGGCGCCGGCTGCTCCGGGAGGGGCGGGCGGGGGAGGGTGCTTGGGCACGGACGGACGGCGAGCCCGGCTCTGTGCCACCGAGCCACCCCGCTGCCACCGCCCCCCGGCCCGGCCCGGCCCCGCCGGCGCTCCCCTCGCCTGTCCCCCCACTTCTCCAGGCAGCCGGCTCCAGTTCGCCTCCTTGACGTCATGTCTGTAGCAAGGCTTCAGCAGGCGCAGTGAAGGCAGGCAGCGTGTTAAACTTTCAGATCAAGTCCGGCGGCTCCTGACGCCCTGCGCGGGGGGCTGCGTGCAGCCGCCGCAGCTGGAACATCTGGAAGCGTTCAGTGTGTCTGTCTGTCGGCGAGAGGGAGAGAGCGGGGAGCGAGCGCGCTGAGGGAGGGGAGGGAGTAAGGGGCTGGGACTGTGCTCTCTTCCTCTGCAGAAACAGCTCCCTGCCAACACAACGCGCTCAGAATGGCTTTGAAGAGGAGGAGCAGCAGCGTTTGAACATCTCTCCCTCTTTTTTTTTTTTTTCCTCCTTTTCTTACTCTTGTAGTTGGTGGATTTTTAAAAAGACATTTAACCCTCAGAGGTTTGTCCTGGATGCTTTTGCTTTTTCCTTTTTTTTTTTTTTTTCCCCCCCTTTCCTCCCTCTCTCTCGTTTCCCCCCTTCCTGTTCTTTTTTATGGTTTAACAGCCAGAGGTGCTGTGCTAAATTCTTGGAAGGGGCCCGGATGTACTGAGGATGCATTGCAATTTCACTAAAGGAGGCAGTAGTGGAAAGGATCATTTTTTGGTGTTTGATGCAATAATGGGAATCAGGTAATAATAAAAGGGGAAATTCTGCAGCTCCATTCTTCCTTGAATTTTACGAAGCCGATTTTCGGAGGGATTAATCTGGACTCGTTTTAAATGGTCAATGAAAACAAGAGGATGTACATTCCAGAAGAAAACCATCAAGGTAAGCCTGAGATTTACCTCCGAGGATCTAGCAACCATTCTCTCCCCTACCCTTTGTCCGTAATATCTCGGTTCAATTCAGCCGCTGCTGCCACAGCCAGCGGCAGGCGGAGGGGCCGGGGCAGAGGACAGCCTTTGACACCGCTTCCCATTCGGAGCACACAGCTCCCCTCAGCCGGGTGTGCTGCAGGGAGACCTCGACAGCCCCTCGGGGAACGGGTGCTTCATAGGAAAACCCGGGCAAAGAAAAGTTGCTGTAAGTCGCCGTCGTCGCCTTCTAAGGCGGAGGGGCGAGGAGGGGCGCCCGGCGAAGGGGCTACGCGCTGTGGCCGGGGGCAAAGCGAAGCTGCCGAGCAGCCCGCTCGTCCGTGTCAGAGGGAGATTAACTCGCAGTGCGGCCAGAATTAGGGGATCTTTCTTAATTAATATCGTCCCGGTCCTCCTAACCCCCATCTGGGTACGGCTTCGTAAGACACCGGGAGAGGAGCCCTTCCCTTCTCTTACGCTATTTCTAATGTCTCACACGAAAGGGGAGGAGAAGGGGGAATTATCTATTTACACACATGTACACGCGCACGTACTGAGAGAATAAGGGACACCGGGGAGTGCCCGTATTAAAATTAAAGTTGGTTTTTACTTGGGGCAGTGATTTCTCGCCGAGCTCCTCTCAGGATCGTTCGCATCATGGATACCAACCCGTGCTGCTGCTCCTCGGCATTAGCAAACGTCCCCCGCTATTCCCTGGAGTAAAACTTTTGTTTGTCCAAACTCCAGAAGCCTTACCCCCCTCCTCCTCCCCCGCCCAACCCCGATCTGCTGTTCCTGAAGTTATTTTTATCCTGTTACCTGCATGTTGTCACCCCCTCCCCTCCCTTCCCCGCCAGCCCTGGCTGCACACACACGTCGGTATTGCAGAGCAGACAGAGCCATTTCCTCCCCTCGGCGAGAGAGGAGCAGTGCTCCGGCGGGAGCGAGCTGCCTCTCTCTTCCCAGCAAAAACCCCCAGCCACGGCCAACTTCTTCCTCACGTCCCCCCCCCCTTCACCTCCGGCCTTGACCTTAAGGGCAGCCCATGTCTCGGCCGGGGCCAACTCGCCTGCCCGCAAATGAGCCCCCGCCCGCTGCGATGGACCACCTGCTTCGGTTGTGAGGATGCCCAGGCGGCGGGGGGGGAGGGGGTAGAGGAAGAGGGGACAGCGGCCTGGAGAGGGTGCCCACCCCCGGTGAGCTCCCCAGGTGGCTCCTACCCCTGATACTGGCAGCGGAGGGTGCAGCTGGGGAGGTGTATTAGCTCTGTGGCAGTCCTTAATGGTGGAGGGACAGTGGGCTTCAAGAGATAACACCACCCTCCTTCTGATTAAATACAGATTAAAAAAAAAACCCCAAACCCCCCAACACCCTAGCCACTCTATCGAAATGAGGTGGGAGGGGAAAGGAAGCAGCCCCTGATCCAGAGTGCTCCTTCCAAGTGGGAGCAAGTCTGCAGCACATGCATTCAGCAGGCGTAATTGGGCTGCTCTTCCTGGACCGGAGCTGATAAAGTGGACGAAGAGCTCAGCCTCCATAGCAATATGCCAACGCTATGGCAACCTAAATCCAGCTCCCTCCTTATCAGCTGCAGTGATTATATAATTGGAGGAACAGTTTTGCATCTGTCTCTTGATGCGGATTGTCATTACTCCCAGGTGAAAGAGCAACTTCTAAAGCAAACAGAAAATCAGCCAGGTGGAAGAAAGTTCTGTTCCCTGATAGTGCTCAGGCTGCCATTTATTTACAATCTATTTTTATTTTGTGCAAACAGCACCTGAAAGGTTAAATTGATTAGTAGTCAAGAAAACCTGGTGACAAGGAGATGGGAGCAAACCAATCACAACATGGAACAGAGTAATTAAAGCAACCACAGATTCTCACTTGCAAGGTAGAGGTAAAAAAGATAAGTAGAAGGCAAAGCTGTGTCTGTGATACTGATTTGCTCCTTGCTTATAAGAGTAAAGATTGATGTTGATAAGTGCCTTACTCTTGCATCCTCCTCAGTTGCTGGCAGCAAGGTGAATGTTCCAGGTACTACCAATGCAAGACAAATTTTTTATGTCCGCTCCTCAAATGTGAGTGATGTGACTAGGCCTCTGCCAGCAGCTGCGTTCTGCACATGTCTGTTCTCAGTTAGCCCCTTATCAGCCTACCTGAACAGCCTTACGCTCAAGAGTCTGGGCAGCAGGGGAGCTGGCGTAATAGCAGCTTTCTTAAAAATAAATAAAACCTGCTAGAGGCCACTGGTTAGCTTATGACAATTATGGGGAAGAGGAATTGTATTTGAAAGTGCTTTGTTGACTTCTTAACTGCTAATTTGGGTAGGTTTGTAATAGACTTGTTTTATGCTTTTGAATGTGATCTTTGTACGCTGAAAATCTTTCACCCTAAAGTTAGAATTTTCAAATTTTTTTATTATGGTAAATATGAGTCTAGTGTGTTTTTATTGTAGTCTCCTATTGCACAAAGAAAAGGGAGCCGATAGTATTATTTGTTGATGCTGAGATACTTTTCAATGTTTATTTTTGCTACACAATGGAATGCATTTTTATAACAATTAATTATTCATTGTTACCATAGAGCATGTGTTTATCTAGAAAATTTTAAAAAACCACTCGCCAAGCATCAGAAAAAGCTTTCAAAACTAACTACATCACAGTTAATGCACATGTGGGACTGGGTGGAATCCTAGATGGGCATCTTTAATGTGTTCCCTCATAATATTTTGAAAACTTGCACCCATAATATAAAATGGAAAATCAGTTTGCAAACCCACGTTTTACAGCCCTCTCAAGGGAAGGAGCAGAATGAGTCAACCTGGCCTCTGGTATTACAAGTTTGAATCTCAAGTGTAGTTTAACCATCTAGTTAAATTTCTCTGCTTGCGATACTGGCGTTTGGCGGGATCTTTCCTAGTGAGATTTGGTGACCGGACAGGAAATTAAACAAACCCGGCAGTTTTGCTATGTTTTTCAGTTCCAGGGACGAGGTGGAGGTGGGAGGGAGAGCGGGTGGGGGTCCCGGTACTGCCTCTCCCAGAAGGTGGCACTACAGGGCTGCGGAGCCAGGAGTCCTGGCGGCGCTCCAGAGGGGTTTGGCAGAAGACACTTTTAGGTCTGCTTCATCCATCCCCTGCTTTTCAGGAGGAAAGGCCAGGCGTAGCACTAATAGATACGTATCTACCCCGGAAAAAAATTCATTAGGATTGAGGAGCCCCTGGTAGGTCACTTACTCCATATAGTAACGATCCTCTGAGTGAAAAGCCATTTCTGATACCATGTCTGAACTACCCTTCCTTCAATTTCATATAATACCTTTGGGCTTTGTCCTTATTGCATATTTTGAACAGATTTCTACCTGCTGCTTGTAAAAAAGAACCCCCTCAGGTATTTGTCAACCATAATTAGGTCTTCTTGCAACCTCCTTTCCTAACCTGCACATATTCTGTTCTTGAAATCTTTCCCTGTTAAGACCCTCTTTTCATAGTCCTTGTATCTTTTGTATCTGTTAAATTAGGAGCTAATTAGTATTCCTTTTATTTCTCAGAAGCCTATTGATAGTGAGAGGGTCAAGTCACAAGCACAGTCCCTAATGCATTTTCTGACCTGAAGTGAGAGTCGAACCCACAAATATTCCTCTGAACTTTGCAGATATAACTACAGAGATGATTGTGTACACTTCACAGCTGATTTCAGTTGAAGGGTTGAAATCTGTCTCATGCTGTGCTACAAGACAAAACCATTGGAGATATGGACTATAATTTATTGGATATTTGCTTTAATTTTCTGCTCTATTTTCAGAATACCAATTTTATTTCCTGTATTTTTTCTGGGACAATGCTTCTACATGTAGGAGAAACCGTGCTCTTTCCATGGTGACAAAGTGATCAGATTAGGAAACTGAGTCTTCATTTTCGAGTGTTTGTTTTTGTGCTCTTGTTTTGCTGTAAAGGTTTGTCAGAATAGGTGTTAGTTGTGGTGCATAAAAAATACCTCTAAGTGGTTTGAAACAGCTTATCTTCAGGATTTTTTGGGAAAAAAAAATCTGAATCGCTGTTTTAAATGCAGCACTAAAATTCCAGCCTCCACTGATTCAACAATAAATGTTTGTGTTTATAAAGTATGATCTTTTGTCTCAAAGTACTTGGAACATTCATTAATTGTTACGTGTTTAATTCAATATAATATGAAATAGTGTAATACAAAAAATATTTAATATAATGCTATATAACAGTACTTAAATATTCTGCATAAGGCAGCGCACTGCATTTACTTGTGAAAGCTGCCAGCAGAGTCTTCAGAAAAGTATTCAAGTGCTTTCATCCATTTCCTACCCTTAAAAGGAGTATTTAAGTATCCTGCTGAAGGCATGGAATTTAAAGTATATACTTCTGAAAGATTTTCTTTGAAATTATCTTCAGTTGTGGAGACCAGTTTGGGTTAGGTCATCATCAGTGTTCCTGCTGACTGGCTCTTCCTGAAGTTTGTGAGTTTCTGCCGTCATGAACACGTAGACATGAAGACCTAGCTGGCACGCTCTCTGCAACCAGGACACCCTTAGGAACCTACTATTGGTTGCATCTCTGCTCTGCAATTGAATATGTTTTGGGGGTTACATCTGTGTAATTCACTGCAGCACATGTGATGCAACCTTGCCACATGGAATTAATTTAGCCTACCAAGATATTTACTTTGAATTATTTGTCCTCATCTTTTTGTTTTATTTCCTCAAAACACTTAAATTTTGAGAGCGTATCGTATCACTGCAGTATTACCACATATGCTTAGGTTTGGCTTGCTTGCTTTCAATTTTGTGGAAAATGAGTCTACATCCATGCTTAAAATAGAATTCATCTGAATGGCAATCATTCTAAAATTTACTTTTTGTGTGTGTGCAAATTGTCATCTTGGTCATTTGACTTGTTAGGGATTGTCTTGTTTAACCCTTTTGGGGAATTAATTCAAGGGACAGACTCGGTGAAGCTCAGGAACAGCAAATACAGGATCTCTTCTGAGCAAATGTGTTCTCTAAATTTATTGTCTCTCAACCAACATAACAGATGTGACTATGTGCAGTAAAAGTCTCTCTTAAATTATTGAAAACAACAAATCAGATCAACACTGAAGAAAGCTTTTACCAATGGCAGATATATGGCTTACAAAACATAATGTTATTAAATGGTTCAATTGCCTATCTTTTTTTTTTTTTAAGACCGTAGACAAACCCAATTTATTTTTTGAGTCAATCGTTTATCTGAAATGCTGTTTTTTTATTTAGATGGTGGGGCTGAGATGAATATGAGAGAAACTATATTAATTAAAATGTTTATTACTGGATTTCAGCATCATTAATTTTAAGAAAAGAAGACAATATTAAGCATTCAGACGTATTGGTTACCACTGAATACTTTTCCTTTTGATATAGTTCTTCTATTACTTAACATAAAATTGGCATTTTTTTCTCGTAATTTTATCAATGGAAGTTTTTAAAAAACAATTATTTACCATTTTTAGATAATTTTTACTTTCTTAGAATAAAAGCATCATTGTGCATTTAAGCTACTTAGGGAAGGATGAGGTGAAAAATATCCCTCTTTTTTTCTTATGGGAGAGGAAGCCACAATCAGTCTTCTGGGCAGAGAGCATGGTGATGGGCTTGTGGTGCTTCCACCAGAGAACAGACACAGTTTTAGGTGGTAAAGTACACCTGCTGGCAGCTCTGGAATACAACTGAAATAGCTGGATCAACTGGAATACAGCTGAAATTGTATGATCACAAGGGCACCTGTTACTATTTCAAGGTTGTCGTGGGATAGAACAGTGTAGTCAATAGTATATACAAATCTTTGAAAGAGCCCTTGAAATGGTTCTGTCCATTTCTATGGATGCAAATAATGACAGCGTTATAAACTTCATTAAGAACTTGAGAGAGATTCAGGGTAGTTCTCTTTCAGCTGGCAGAGTCACAGGTGTATCTGTACTGTGTATAGAGATTTCCAGAACAAAAGGCCTTGCTGAATTTCTCCCAGAAACTTAAATATAACATTAGATATTACATGGTTTTGATTGTTGAATTTGACAGTACATTGGGGGTGGGGAAAAGAAAAGGAGAAAAGATTAATATATGTATCGTGGAAGGTGACAGAAAATTTGATGGAATCACGTTTTGTCTTTATTTTGTCGTATTGGCAGTTGTCCAGATATCAAGGTTGAATTATTGTGATCTACAGCTGAGAAATTATTAGCACAGTTCATCTTCAAGAGAAGCTTGATTGAGGGGAACCCAGTGATGATGGCTTTGAAGCTGGTCTGCTCTGTATATCACCTTCCCAGGCATCTTTCCCAGAAAGGATATTTCTGGGAGACGCTGCTCTCACTGGTGCGTTTCACTGCAAAGAATTGCATTTCTAAGGAGCAGGGATTAAATAAAATCATAATGTGGGATAGAAGGGACCTGCAGAGACCAGTTCAACACCCTGCTCAAAACAGGGCAAATTAGATGAGGTTGCTTAGGGCCATGTCCAGTCAAATCTTGAATGTCTTCGAGGACAGAGCTTCCACAAACTCACTGGGCAGCCTGTTGCAGTATTTAACTACTCTCATGGTAAAAACCAAGCAACCAAAAAAAAACCCAACAAAAAAACCAACCACATTTTTCCTAGTATCTACTCTGTATATTTAAATCTGTATATTTTAAGATGGAGATGTAATTTACATATGTCAGCCAATAGCTAAACTGCAGCCACGTTTCTGTGTTTAATCAGACATAGTAGCCATTTGTTGAAGCTTTGAGATGGACGACTTGAGGGACTTTGCCTCAATTCATCACACCAGCTTCAGAGTATTTTGCTTGTTTTTTTTGGAAATATCATAGTTTATAGGTGAGGAGAGACAAGCCTGGAATCTTAATTGCTCTGATACACCAAGTGGGTTGTTTTCCTGCACTGTGCTAGAATACCTTTCATGCAGGATTGTGGCTAGAGAGGGAGGCCGGCACGTATAATGATGAGGTAGTACAAATCTATCAGTTGTTCACTTTAATGTTGCAATATAAGTTAACATATCCAGTCAATAGATGAATCCTCCTATAATTTACAAACATTTCACTGAATCTAATGACTTACTGTTGGGATACATATACCCACACATAAAATCACCATGGAATCGATCACTAGAGGGCTTGAATCCACACAGGATCAGGGGTCCTAACTTTGATTTAGATTCCTTTTTTACTACTGGCTAAGGAAAATTAGGAAAACTGTTAATGGATGCTCTATGGGATGTTAGAAGCTTATATAGGAATGCTAAGACTATGTATTTATAGAGGACTTCTGCAATTTTCTTTTTTTCTCTGTGTTTTGTTTGTTTGGTTTTTTTTTTTTAATCCCAGATATTAAATTCTTAATCGCAATGGCTGCTCAGCAGGCAAAATACTCAGAATCTCCTTCAACAGCTGGGAGGAGTTACCAGAGTACCGGTTAAAGGCCTGTCCGCAGGGAGGGGGAAAAAAAGGTTATTTAATCTGGCACATGTAAGGAAATAAAAGAAATCCACAAGATTGATCATTGTTCTGAGCTAGGCACCAACAAACTTAGCACAGTTAAAAGGGAGGGAAAATTTGCATTTTTGATAAAAGACAGAAGATTAGAATAAGGTAATTCTTAAGGGTGACTGGAGACTTAATGGTTTTCAATCCAGACCCAGAAAGGAGACCAAAAAATTTGGCTAATCCCATGGGAACTCTTTGCATCTTGTACATAAATCTTAAGAGCTAATTGTTTTAAGGAAAATATTGAGAAGGAAAATATCTGAGATCCGTCTAACCTTAAAGGATGCTTTACCATTGTCCTGGTTTGAGGTAAAACAGAACTAATTTTCTGTTCAGTATTTTTTCCTTTTTAGCTGGGCCTCTTCTAACTAACTAAACTCTGAAATTAACGGCCATAATGTTTAAACCATATGTTTAAAATATGCTTCTCTAAATCATAAATGGTATTGTTATTTATCTTAAATTTTTCAGGTTTTCAGCCCATGATGTGGATGGTTGCCTTTGGGTATTTTGGAAAAAACAATTAAATATGACTGAACATGACATTATAATTACAAAGTAAATATGCTCTAATTGAGTAATTAACTCAACATTTCTTCCTAAAGGCATTGTAGGAACGAATTCATGTTACTGATCAGATTTCAGATTCTTTATTCCAAAGGAGAAAAAAAAGACTTCTAGTCTTCAGTATGTCTGACTTCTTAAGATTCCTCAGTTTTTGAAATTTAATATGTATTTTGGATACATGAGATGTTCCTTTAACACTTCTTGTCAGATGAAATAATCTTTTATATATACAAAAAAGTACCTGTGTCTGCTTGCAAGTCAGTCCAACTCTATTAGGTACAAGCTATATTCTGCTTCGTGCATTATTGACAAAAAGAATAATTCTGAAATTGAAACTTGTATGATTTATCTGTTAGTAGTAGAGTCCGTGAGTTTTAGATACAGAAATGTTACAATGGACTGTGTGAGAAGCAATGGAATCCAGGTGAATTCAGGAAGTAAAATTGATGTTTGTTGAAGATAGAGGAAAACTAATTATTGCACTTACATACATTACGTAGTGTCTTTATGTTGAATTTTATGTTTAATACAGATCAACAAATATCAGGGAGCTGAAAGTCAAGACTGATATGCAATGCCAAGCTTTCATGTGTTTTCTCTCTTATAGCTTTCATGTAGTTCACAAAAGAACATTTTCCATGCAGATCCCATATGTAAATGTTAGAAATTTGGATGTAGTTGGGTATGAAGGGATCTGATTTCCTTGGGATGAAGTTAACATATTGATAGCAGTTAGCAAATTAAGTCAAATAAGCCCAAATGCCATTAAGAAAAGAGAGGAAATCCATAGTATTCATTACTTTCTTGAGTTGTAAACAAATAGACTTATGTGTAGGGAGGAAGGCTTCATTTGTGTGCTGAAATTCCCATATGATACTTAAATCGCCTATTATTGCTGATTTAAAAATTGTATAAATGCACAGAGTGTTTTCAGGTGTAATTTAAATTTAAATTGGTGTCTTTAGAGAGAAGTAAAATGCATTTATGGAGTGAAAACTGCAAGTGATCAGGCTTAATTGTGGTCTGAATGGAACTTTTGTAAGACTGTATTCAGGAGCAACAGGTAGGAGTGAGTGATACGAAATTTTTACATCACTTCCACCTAAATTAAATTTGTAAGTAAAAAGCTGGAGATTTGCAGACATCAGTTAGGTTTGGTACAGGTAGTGTCAAAATTGAATTGTTAAATCAGTGAATGGCTTGAGTGATATCTTTTGTCTGTCAGATTCTCTCTGGCTTTGGCTCAATTGCACAAATCCCGTGAGTGTGAAATGTTTGTTAGCAGGTGTTTGGAATGTGTTAGTCCTGTACAGAGTTGTACACTCTCTGCTGAGCTCTGAAACACATTTCTCTACAGTTTTCTTGGAAGACAGTTGTTTGTTATTTGCTGAATGTAATGAAGCTTATTGCTTAAATGAGAAATGGGGGAATCCCAAATTCCTGGAAAATTCACAAGGGACTTTGTTGATTCGATGTTAATTCTGAATTTGTTTTTTGGATTTACATTATGACCAAAGGAGTTGTAGTTTAATTTTAATTTTGGATTTGAAGGCAAATGCAATGGCATAGTGGTGACTGGAATATAGAGAGCATCTCTGGTCAATTTGGCCATTATAGCAAAAGTCAGAAATAAAAGCAGAGTGAAAGATTAAGATGAACATGACTTGAAAGCTTTTATCTGTTTTAAGGCAAAAGGTGTCAAGAAAGAGCATAAGAGATGAAAACTTGTGTCCTAATTCGCATGCAGTGATAAAAGCTGTTATGCATGCTGGGAAGTCAGTGAAAAATAACTAGAGGTACTCGCTACTGACAGTTCCTAAAAACAACTAAAGTGTTTTAAAATAAAATAAAAAAAAAAAAAAGTCAGATATCAAGCTTCAGAAAATATGAGCATGGAGCTCTACAGGGGCTTGGCAGAATTTCCAGAGAGGTATCTTAGCGTATCATCAAAGTGTTTTAAAAAGGCTCAAATCTTAAAATGTGAATAATTCAACAAAACACTGCAAAAAGTTTTTAACGCTGATAATGCAACTTCTGTTACTTCCTATGAAACATTATGTTTAGACATCTTCTTAAGTGCTTTTAATTTGCCATGTGAGTTGCATAACTTAGAGCTTTTCTGTCAATAGATATGTATTTGACCAGAACATACATCCTGCTGTCTTAATGCAAAGCTTATATTGAAATAAGTTTTCATTTGAATTGTATGATACATATGGGTCAGCAGTTTTCTATCTGTTTTTCTAGTACTTAGCATTCTTGTTGAGAACTTTGCTGTTATCTTGTTTTGCCTTGATTTTCACCAGAATACCTTTTTACTTTTATTTTGCGGTATGCATTTTTGAGATTTTGTCTGTTGTGCTTTAAGGTGGTTTCTTATGGAGAATGTTAGTGCGTAGAATGCAGAGCTGGGTTTGACTGAATGTTGCTAAGGATGTTGGCATGTGTGCTGTAGGGCCAGAGGATGCATCATTTATGAGAAATATGGGTGGAAAAGCCCTATGTGGAATCAATCCTACAAATATCAGAGGGCAGGAAATTTATTCTTATACCACGTATCGGTGGTGTGTTGATACTTCAAAAGGAATGTGATGTAAGCTCATCCAGATGGCTTAATATGCTGGTGAATGTTATTACTCGTCTCCCTATGTCGGTGTTGAAATACTATTTTCAAATACTATTTTAAGATAGAATTAGTATAGAAGATGGAAAGCCCCACTTGTCATCTTAGGTTTTAAACCTCTAGTTTGTGTAGCTAGTTGTTTTAATAACAGTGTCTAAAGTATCTAAACCTGATTCTGCAGCTACAAAACACTGAACAGAGAGATTTGACAGATTGTCAGGTGCTATTTGGGAGATTAATGTAAAGACTAGAGTAGGGACATTTAGAGGATCAGTCTATGTTTTAATTTATTACTGTGTTAGGATGTAGACTTCCAGAAAGTCTGTCATACCTCCTCTTTTTGGAAGACTGGCAAAGAAATGTTTTTGTGAAGTTATCTACCTATGTTCCTATATATTTACATGGTCATTATCCCCATAGTATGAACATCTCCCAGTGTTAAACACTGTTGCTCTTCCCAACGTGCTGGGTCAATAGGCTTGGAAAATTAATTTTCTTTCTCTCCATTAACTACGTTTTGAGTGTATGCTTATGTGAAGATATTACTCTGGGAGATTCAGGCAAAGAAGTTAATATGGCATTTAATTTTAATGAGATGAATGTTATGAAATTGTGTGTAGTTACTGATGTCATCAAGCCTGTAACAGACACTGACATGGCAATACTGGGATGCGTGATCCATCTGTCTGGGTGTAAGCCAGGGAGATCAGCCCCTGCCCTGGTTCTCCTGACCTCACAAGCAGGTCTGAATCTTGTGGTCAGAACAGCAGGTTGGTTTGTTGTACTGGTCCAGCTGCGATGGTCAAGTGCAGGGCTCCCAATGGGCACCCCAATATAACTGTTGTCCCATGATTTGCACTATACCTTTTTAGTTCTGGTGACTCTCCTTTTCACTGCCTTCATGCCTGCCTTTTCTGTCCAGTCTTCTCCAGAATAAATAACCCACCCCTAGTTACTTTTTTTTTTTTTCCCCCACTGGTCCCAGCTTTTCTACCCAAATTTGGTGTTTCTGATACTGGTACTCAGTAATCCTGGCCTTATTTGGCATTCCTGACACAGTTATCTGGGCACTGTTGGCCTTGCAATATTCCCCAACAGGACCCCAGCACTTTCTTTAACTCTGAAGTATGGTCAGCTCTGACTCAAGTCCCTCTTAACGGTGTGTGAAATCTGGCCATTTCTTACAGCGGTACCTGTAACTTTTATCAACTTCACACTTTGTTTTTATGTCTAGTAATTTCTTATGTCATATCCAGTAGTTTTCCATGTCTTGTTCAGTTACCCAGGCCAGGAATGAGTCATCTGCATGCAACCCTAATACCAAGCATTCTGAGTAGTCTTAGCTTTGGCAAGTGAATCCTGTATATTAATAAGTAAAGAGGATTCTCTTCTTTGTACTTACAGTCTTTCCCTGGTGATCAGCAGTTTTATTGTTAGGAGTTGTAATGGTCAAAGGAGGGGACTAATATCTTAAGTAACAGGAAACAAATCATCAGGCAGGTTTGGTCGGAGATCCACAGGTTTATGAGGAGTCAATGCAGAGGTCTTGGTGTGAACTTTGAACCTGATAATTTATTAAAGATTGTGTGGTTTTGCTCTTGAGTGTAAGTTGCAGAGATAAAGTGTGCTTCTCTTCAATGTAGATGTTACTATGACCAAATGTGAATCTGACAGAAAAGGAGACTGCTCTCTGGTCACGGGGGATGGCACATGGTAGTATGTGGTGTACACACGGTGAACTTGGTACTAATGGATATAAGAGGAATTGGGCTCCCTTTTCCTCCCAACTCTGCACATACATATCAGTAAGCACTACCAGGGCTTGAATAGCAACCTAGATATAGAGGCACTTCTGGTTTTATCTGCTGTCTTTCCAGTATGTGTATGATGGGGCATTTTTATTTTTGTTTTCAAATAGTTGGAAAAAAATAATCTACACTCTGGAATTATTAGAATGTCTCAGAGATGTCTGCAGTTGCACGGTGCCTACACAGTTGTGTGCGTGTGTATATATATATATATGTATATATATATAGGTAGAAGTCTAATTTGCTTAGTGGACCAGAATGAGTAAGTGACTGTGACTGGAAGGATCTAGCTGTGTTATGAAAGATTTGGAAAGAAATAGAAGGGCATAAAATAAGAGACAAATGGTCTATGTTTTTCAGGTTGTCATTCTTCATATAGTAAAGCTAATCATTGGGCATAGATTTCATTTTACCTCACTGTAGGTGTTCAAATTGTGTAGTTGGAGGTAATCATTTAGAGTTCATGGGTAGTCAGTGGAGAGGAAGGTAGCCATGGCCACAAGACATTATAGATATCTAAAATAGGTGGGGTGGACTGCTTTTTTGGAGGTACTTAACTGTGCCTTGGTTGTATAGCTAAAGGTTTGATGACTAAAACTAAATATCAGATTTTAGATTGCTAGAGCTAGTGAAATAAATTCCACATTCTGCATGTGTGTTGATTTCTAATTTTGGTTGTCAACAACGAAAGTGTAGTGTGAAGATAGGAGTTATGTGCCTATACTAGGTTTTAGTAAGTCACCTGTCTTTTAGGTGACCTGTGTGAATGCAAATAGATTAAATGTATAATTACTGCCTGAATGCATGCCATTAAATAAAAGAGACTGTTAAAGAGAAGCACAAGAAGAAAACAATAACTCAGAAAAAATCCCTGTTGGAAATTCAGGGAAGCTGCTTCTTGAGGAATATCCCTGTTTCCACCTGGAGTGAGAACAATTAATTTTTCCCAAGACTATATTTAGGAGCGGAGAATATTGTGAATGCAAAATAGGTAGCTTCAGGAAGGAGATGGGACTTTCCAGGCAGTGTCAGAGAGGGATGGCATGCATGCCAGAAGACAAGGCATCAGAGAAACCACGCTGTAATCAGTTCAATCTGCTTCTCCTAGCTAGCGAGTGTGGTTAGCCAGGCTGGCTGGAATGTACAAAATTTACAAGGGAATATTAACAGTTAGGTAATAGCAATGTGGAGAGAGTTCTCTATAGTAACTCTGGTTTGTGTGTGTTGTGCTTTTGGGTGAGTAAATGCAGCATGCCTAACTTTGAAAGTCCCAGTTTTGAATCATTGCAGGCTTATACAGTAGCAGGATCGCAAAAAGAAGATAAATTGAGGCGCAAAGTTAATTTGTGCTTTTGAACTTGGCAACTTTGTTCAACTTTGGATGTGTTGGCAAAAAAGCTCTGCCTGCCAGAGCCTGGGGTACCAGGTGAAGTGTGCTGGGTCTGTGATTTCAACAAGAGGGAGAGCCCTTGTCCCCCCAGGATGCAGCCAGAGGAGGAATAGAAAGGTATTTCATTCTGTTGACATGAGGAGAAAAGGTTAACCCTTCTCAGCAGGGCAGGTTTTTATCGTTGTAAATAAGGTTTGACACACTCAATTTCTGTATATCTCTGTAATACTATATTATCTCAATGAACATGTATCTTTTTGAATTTTCTTCCTCTCACTGCCACAAGGAAGGATATGAAGCCTTTATGTATCATCCTATTACCTCTTTTTCCAGAATTTATAGCCTATTCTATCATGCTGCCCTTTGCATAAGCTATATAGTGACCGAAAGCCTGCCATGCCTTTGAAGAAAGGCTGTGCTGCCTCAGCTACGATATGTGAAGCAGCTATTGTAGCTTCCCGAAGAGCATCAACAAGAAATTCTATTCACAGAAATTGTCATCTGTGATGGGGTAAACCATTTCAAAGCAGTACTTGCCCTTCTTGCAATAAACTCTTGTGAGGTGTTTATAAAATAATTGAACTTTGAAAGTAGGAAGTAAGGGGAGTTTAGGATGAATAATAATTAAAAAAATAGGTAGTATTTCCCGTCAGTGGTTTCCACTTTAAACTTCATATAGAAATCACAAACATATGCTATGGCTCTATGGGAAGCTATTCTATAATTTTGCATAGGGTTGTCTATGATGATTTCTGTCATCATTTCACCATTTGCTTTTGAATGCTCTTTTACTGCCTGTGCCTGGTAATGATACAGTGACTCAAAACTTGAGACAAGAGAATGTTTCAGGAAATGTATAGATTTAAGTGGGAGTAATTTACTTAAAATAACATAACTGTTTTTGTAACACTGCTTTTCTGATGAAGCCATTGTGCTGCAAATAACTTGAAATAAGGACAACAATGGGGGTTCCCAGTCCATGTGTGAAAATGTTGCATTTATCCCACTACAGGCCTCAATATGTTGTAAAGGATACCATTTTACAGAAAAATTTCCAACTGATGTATTTCAAATATCAACATAATAGCTTTGTGTTTCCTACTGTCCTTGGGCTGTCTGTGGATAACAGATTTTTGAGGACATCTGCTAAACTGAGGAGTCTCACCCAGCGGTTTCTGAATCCTTCTGTTTGAGAGCTGACAGGGACATTAGAAAAATATCCAGGCCTGATCTGAGGAGGCAAAGTGGAAGTGACCCCTGACATTTCACAGTTAAGTTTTCCGCTGGTTGTTAGCAATGTATACCTTATTAGACATCTGAGTTTGCTCAGCTACAGCTACCAAATATTTAGTCCCATAGAGGTTTTTGCAGTTAGCCCAGGTCATGTGGTGTCAAAAATCTTTTGCATGCTGATAAATTCTGATCAATTTTTTTTGAACTCTCTCTTATATAAGACTAAATTATTCCAGTGTCTTTAGTCTCTCATTGTAAGATATTATGCACTCTGCATTTTCTTGTACTTCTGTTCTTTATACAATTCTATTATTCTTTTTGAGGTGTGGATTCTAGAACTGGGGCCAGCGATGTTGTGTTCCATAGTAATGCTCTGTACTGACACACTACCTGGGCTTTTAGGATAGGACATGTAGGTTGAAACTCATTGAGGTCCATGTTGTCTGTGTGTCGGTTCACTCTGACCATTAGAGCCAGCCAACTGGCTCTCAGGACAAAGCAGCTCAGTCATGGAAGAGGAACTAATTTGTATGTACGGTCTGCTTCCAAACAGGGAGGGCGCAATACTGATGCCAAGCTCCAGAGGTAATGAGAGAATGAGAGGTGCCTACTCCTTGTAGATAGGCTGGATGGGGTTTTTTTGGTGGGGTGTTGTTGTTGTTGGTTTTTTTGTTGGGTTTTTGTTTGTTTTCCTAATGAGCAGTAGAAATGTAGAATCTCTTGCCCAGTGCTCAGATGCTATTAGAGTAATGGTTTGTGGGAAATTTCTTGCCTCTTTTGTGATGCTGATCCTATGAAGTGCAGAGCACCCCAAAAAAGGAACACAAAAGTCTCAGCTTTCACCACCTTCAGTGTGATCTGAAAACTATCAGAAAGACAGAGCTGGAGCACTAATTCAATGGCAGTGCATAAATATTGCTCACTGACTTCTAAGCAAGTGCTCCACAAACCTGGTGTGCATCTGCTCTTGCCACCTTTGCTCTGGTACGTGTAAATTCAGCGATGATCAATGAATCTGCTTTTACATAAGCAGGATTTTTTATTTTTGGAAAGAATCTATAAAGACTATCTCAAACATTTGTCTGCATCTACTGCAGAAAAGGTCACAGGGAAGCTGGTTAACCATGTTTGTATAGACAACCAGTGACATAGGAACTATTTCAGGGGTTTGTGTTGCAGTGTTTAACCTAAGATGTAAGCCAGATGCTGTTTTTTTTTCTCATACAGGTGCTTACAAAGATTGTCTCTTGCTAATTTTTCCCACCTTTTATTACCTTCTCTCCCCTCCCCCCGCTTTGCTACAGCTGCAGTCTTTTGATTTAGTGCCTTATTTAGTTTGGAAATGCTCTTAAGTACCAGAGCAAGTCAAGAGTGCTTGTTTCTGCATCTGGGTATTACACATGCTTAATATTCAGACTTGGAATGTCTTCCAAGAGGATACCAGTAAATAGAAAATAATGTTAGAGAGAAGTCTGCATGTTAGAGATAGAACACGCTACTTTAGACACCAAACAACTCAGTAAAATGATTTTCTTCTGTGCAAAGTGGCTATAAAAATGAGACTCTAAATCTGTTAATGGTGCAATGCTTCTAGATCACAAAGATCTAGTTTGAATAAAATGTTGTTGGTTTGTTTTTTTTTTTACATTGCCTCTTAATATCACGCTGAAATTAAAACAAGCCACTGTTTCTCTTTGTTATATAGCATGGTTCATATACATACGGTTTATATTCATGCGGTTAATAATTTTCTACGGGTTTGTTTTAATGGAGATTCGCAAGTGCAAGGGCTTCCTTTTCTTGTTTTGCAGAGAATGTTGCATATGGAGCATCCTCTTGAGATTCTGTGGATGAAAGGAAATAGAAGGATAGGACTGAGGCAGCAATTTTTTCTTCCTTCTGTTCAAATTTTTTCTATTTTTGCATGATCTCTTTCTAGCACCTTAATGGTCCCAAGTTAAAAAGAGCCCTCCTGTTTGAATATTTTTATTTTGTCTAAAATTATTCAAAAATAAGATAAAATTAATTAGATGACTGAAATTAGAAGAAAACCCAATCTATTTTTACATGCTTAATTCTTAGGATTTGCTAGAACTTTTTGCATAGTCTGTTTCAAAACTTTCCTCTTCAGTCGCTTTTTCTGATGTTTTGCTGATCTTACTCCAAGCAGCAGGGAGAAAAAAATAATCTAATTTTAAAAATAAAAAAGGTGGTTTTTATAACACTAAGATTAATAGCTGAAATCAAAGTCAGTTTTGACACTTGAAACACCTTTTAATACCTTTTCCTTTGAAACTGCCTGCATTTCAAGAAGAGAGTGCATCTTTAATTTATTAGGATATTGCATGCATTATCTAAAATTAGGTAAATGCAGTCTAAAATAAATCCTAAGTTTTGCCTTTCTGAAAAGCAACAAATAGTTTTGGGGTGTCTGTTCTGTGTGGGTGCTAATGAAACAACTTACAGAGGGCTGGTTTTCACAAAGTATGATGTAGTAGGTACCTCTTAAAATTAGGTACATACTATTCTCTTAAATTGTATGCCCAATACCTGAATGAACCTTTGATTTGGGTGCCTACTGTGATCAGTCCTTGCAACCCTGCCTACACGTTCAGGGACAGTAGCAGTGGTGCAATCTATGGTGCTGGGTAGCTAAAGGAGTTGATGAAATTTGACAGCTTTGAATGAGGGGGCTAAAAAGCATAAGAGCTGTGGACCAGGCGGCGTTCAGAGGTCCCTTTTAACCCAAGCTAATGTGGATTAATGGCTTCCTCATGTGAGTATCACCACTGGGACGGAGGGTTGGCAGGGAGTACTTACGGCTTGTGTAGGAAGGTTAGATATACACTCTCCTTTTATACACTTGCTAAGCTCTTTCCAATAAACTCTGCCTGCTGTCTGGATTTGTGCAGCTGAACGCTGATCTCGTAAACAGCAAGAGGAAGCAAAAAAACTTAGCCTGTGAGAATTTGCATTGTGCACTGTTTACCAGGACTGATCTCTATTTAGATCTGGATGCTAAAGGGTTGTTTTTGTGGTTGTTTTTTTTTTGTTTGTTTGTTTTTTTGGTTTGTGTGTGTGTCTGTCTTTATTGAAATTCATATTGCCTGTAACTCAGATACAGGCCTGTATAGAGATCTCTGTGCTTTTCAGTCATCATCTACCTGATGTAACTGGGAACAGACTGCTATTTCTGGACTGAGAATACTATGACTTGTGAAAGAATTGATTGATTTTTCTAGGATGAAGAAGCATTGAAATTACAGGCTTTGAATTATTTAGATATTTGTACATATTTTCCAAATATGGTCACATGTTTTGGGCCAAAAGCAGCTACAGAGTTGCTCTGTACTTTATGCACAAACACATGACACGTGCATGCATGTACTCCCCACACGTAAGTGGGAGTCATTTCATCTCATTTAATCCACGTAAATTTGACGTGCTATTAAACTTATTTTTTAGATTACTTCTGTACAATCTGAAGATTGGCACTGCCAGTAGATGGTCTCACTTGTATTTCAGATACCTGTCTTAAGAATGGAAGAAATGGTCCTCTGTGCTGACTATGGAGGGAGCTTAGACAAGATGCCTTTTTTAAAATGGTTTGGGTAGCGTGAGGCAAATCAAATTTAACAGGTTTGTGTGTTGATTTCTGTCCCACTCTGCATCCTCAGACAAAGAAGCTGGAGACCATCTAATACAGTAAAGATTATTTAAAACCTTTAAAAGCTTAATTTCTGTAAAGAAGTTAGATTACTCACTAAATAAAGAACAATCATTCACCGATAAGAAAATTATGAGCAGTTGAGAAGTTTGTCAGAACAATCGAATCTATTGAGTTACGGTTAATCTCCAGAGGAATTTTACTGAAATCAAGGAAACTTTACCAAAGATGTTCTTGAACCAGGCATCCTCAGTGGTGGTAACATTAATTTAGATGAATGTGCAAAAATATAGATTTAAGCGAGAAAGCCCTCTCTTGGTGTCTCCAATTGAGGATATGTGCCTGGAGTTTGTCCAAGCAGTATGTTTTTCTTCCAAGAAACTCGCCATGTCGTGTATGCATGTTACTGCAAAGGTTTTGTACTGATAGGTACCCTAAAATTCTTCCAAAAAAATGTATTAATGCACTTTACCATGAGACATGCATCAATTACTGCCTCAGAAGAGGAACCTTGGTTTTTAATTTATATGCCATTTGGTGTTACAAATGCCTTTATCCTTTGTGTTCTGTGGGAGATTGCATTGTCAAAGCAGATCTAGGGTTTTACGTAACAAAAAAAAAAAAGTCTTACTAGCCATTCCTTCAAATACAAAATACATGGCTTTTGGGTTCTCTCAGGCTTATTTGAAATTAATACAAATACTGTTATTAGTAAAAAGGATCTTTATGTCACCAGTGCTCTGTTGTTGTTTTTGGATTTTATGAATGTGTCAGGGAGCTTTGGTTGGAGGAAAGGAAAGTGTTCTCTGGCTTGATCTCCGAGATCTTAATCTAGGTGCCACCAGAAACACATCTCAAGAAAACAAAATGGATTGTTGTTGGGGTTTTTTTGTGTTTTCTTGAGATTGAAAGCCACAAGAAAATGCAAGTGCTTCAAAGGAAATTGGCCTCTTACCACCTCCCCACCCTTCCAACCTAATAAATTTATCTCCTAATAGAATTTTTAGTCCAGCTGACTTGCATTATGAGCTTCTCTGGCTCTCTTGATATCTACAGCAATTATCAGACTATCCATATTAGATACTTGCCTTGGGGCTTAATATTTAGTAGACTTCATGTGTTTTTTCCCCTCTTCCTCCTCTCTAAAAAGGAGACCTTACCTCCCAGTCTAGTTCTCTTGAATCCATAGTTACAGAAGAGAAAATCAGAAGCTAGATGGATTTTTGTGACTGCTGAGGATTTTCAAACTTGTGGCTTTCTAGATTCTTCTGAGCAAGATTTGACAAGATGCCTTTTTGGTGAAGGAGGCAGAACAGACTGTTACTTTGTTTTGTTTCAGAACGGAAAGATAAAACTAGAGAAGTAAAAGAAAGAACACTGTGATGAAATCTTAGATGAAAAATGCTTATCACCTGCTAATTTGAAGGAAGGAGAGAGGGGGATTCTATCATTTGTGTTATTGTAGACAAAGCTGTAAAAAACTAAATTTGTCAGTAAAAACATGGTTTGCTTTTACTACAAGTACAGGATCATGTCTTTTAATAAAAAAAAAAAAAAACCACAGAAATTTGTCTCTCTATGTCTACATCTTTTGCATGTCTAAGATAGTTCATATGGAGGAAGGATCTTATCAGGAAACAATGGGTTTCCAACATACTCTGAAACAAGATATTTTTGCATGAAGAGAACTACGTATGTAGTGATTTTAAGGGAGGAGTTGTCCCATGATTTATTCCAGCGTTGATAGGGAATTATTATTGCTTGTATTCTTCTTGTGTCTTATTCATGAGCCAGGAATCCCTTGTGCTGGATGTTCTACTAATGTAGAATAAAAATCTGTCCCTTTCTCAGGAATTCAAAATCTAAATAGTGTCAGCAAAATTGCGGTAACTTGTCACGCAGTGTCCGTAGTTAATTTTCAAGCATAAATATTTAACTTGGAGGCATTCAATACTTGAAGTGGGAGGAGCTTGTGCACTTGCTGTCTTCATGAAAATGAACTTGTTTTCACGCTGCTAGTAGCTCATTGCATCTTCTTATGTTAATGGCATGCACCAAAAAAGCCCTCTGTTTGGAGGCGGGAGATAAAGGAAAACAAAGATCTAGTTGCAAATGAAGCATGGTTCCTGAATAAGATTTTTTTGTTTAGATTTTAAAAAATGTTTAGTCTCAACTGTGGCAAACGAACTGTCTTAAATAATGTATCTTTTATGTGTGTGTTCTCAAGCCCCAAAACAATTTACAGGAAAAAATTCTTTAACTCTCTTATCTGGGCTAAGAACTACACACTGAATTTTAATCTGATGTGACGTTCTAAAGAGTATGCGTATACTATCAAATTTATTATAGAAGAAGTCATACTTCAGGTTGCAATCCAGCTTTCATTATAACCCCTACCTCTACTTACAAATTACCTCCAGAAAAATCTTCTTTTTGGAAAAAACTACTATCGCTTTAGCAGTTGCTGTCAGAATTAAGGTCTTGTCAACTTGCTTTTAAAAAAGGCAAATAAGGAAAGAAATCCTCATCATGCTTTAAAGTGAGTTTTATGTAAGTGCAGCCCTGCACTTTCTGGGGGAAATTTCCAGGCATGTTAACTGAAAATTTAATAAAGATTTCCATAAAAGATTATTTTCTGATACAAATAAGTGGTTTTATTTAACTTCAAGATTTTAAGCTTTGTATATGGGTAGTTGTTATTGTCCTGAGATACTGAAAGACTTGTAGAAAAAGGTATTTGCAGAGTTGAGGCTTTAAAACCAAAGAAATAGAGTTCCAGGTCAATTGGACAGAGGGTCCTCACCTTTCTTCCTGCAGAGTGATGAGCGTGCATGTAGAAGCCTCACAATGTGCTGAACTAAAGGTTTGAGTTTGAGAAGCAGGGTTTACTTGAGACTGGTCTCTTTTGATAGTTTAACTGATGGAAGAAATACATAAGCAAAGGCCTTCCTTCAGGTGAAACTTGCTTTAGACTAACAAAAGAAATGACTTCTTACTATAAATCTTGCCTCATGTATATGATTCCAGAGAAATGTTTTTCTAGCCTAGTCTAAAAGACCTGGAGTGTGGGAGGTGCTGCCACCCGTCGAGGAAGTCGATAGGTGTACTTCATTTTCACTACAGTTAGAAAGTGTTTTTCCTAAGGTACATCCTGAAATTTTCTTACTGCAAAAGCCATTGCTTCTGCTTATTCGCTATGAGTATGGTGATAGATGTTCCCTTTCTGTTCTTTGAAATGATACACACGTATATCTGTAAACATATATCCAAAACATATATAAAATATATGTTTATATATAAAATATATATATACACACCCACTCTTAAAGACTGTTATCATACCTCTCTCCCCCTCAAACCCTTAGGAACAGCAGTCCAAGTTCTGGCATTCCCTTTTCTGTCACTTTGCCTCATAGCTCACGTTTTCTAGGCTTTTGGTTGGTCACCTTGTTCTCTTCTGGGCAGCTTGAGCTGAGCTACATCTTTCCTCAAGTGTGGAACCTGAAACTGCCCACTGTATTTCAGCTGGAGCTCTGCCAATGCAGAGCTGAAGAGAAGTATTATTTGTAGTGTTGCACACATTTTATCCCTGTTTATATACTACATTGCAATGATTGTCTTTTGTGGGACGAAGGCAGTATGTCACTATCAACTTCTGTTCTGTTGGGGATCCAGTATAACCCCCAAGGCTTTTCTGATAATAATTTGGGCAGATGATTAATTTTACTTAAATACTTTGCATTTGTCCCTGCTGAGCTCCATGCTATTTTTAAGACTTTCTCCAATTCATAGAGTTCATTTTGAATTCAAATCCTGTCCTTTAGTGTATTTGCTTTACCTCCCAGCTTCATAGTTACTTGCTTGTTTAATAACACCATTTCCCGTTTCATCATCCAGATCATTAATGAAAACATTGAACAGAATCAAATCCAGGGCAGGCATTTGGGTACCTCCATGTGACGCATCATCCAATTTAGACTGTGTACCTATTGTAACTGTTCTCAGACATCCACTGGTTTCATGCTCATGTTATAATAATTTTTTTCTTGTTCATATGTCCCTAGCATCCTTGTGAAGTTGTCATACAAGACCTCATAAAACTACTAATGAAGTCAGGAGACGGGGCACCTACTGCTTCTATCTTGCCTGAGAATTCTGTTACCCAGTTCTGGAAGGAATTAATTTTCTTTTTTTTCTGTCTGTATTCATGACAGATCCATGTCTACTGCTGTTTTTCTCCTTGTCCTCCAAGTACTTACTGACACTCATTTATTTTACTTGTTCCAGATTTTTTTTTTTGGAGACTGAAGTTCAACTCTATTTAAATTTCCCCCTTCTCACTTTTTTTAACTGAGGACTCTATTCACCCTTTCTTAGTCCTCTGAGATCTCTGCTGTCTTCCATGAGCTCAAACCAGCAGCTAATGGCTTTGAGATTATTTCAGAAGCTTCTTTAAATATTTTAGGATATTCTAGGGTGCTAAGTAGCTGAAACCATGAACATTATCTAAGGACTTTCTAACTTGTTTCCCTTTTACAGCTGGAAATGATACCTGTTTTCGTTTGGGGATTATTTGTACTAGTCACCTGATCTGGATGGGATTTTCTTTAGTAAAAATTGATGCAAAAAGGTCATGTAACACTTAAGCTTTCTTACAATCATCTATCAAATGCTCTCCTTTTTTTCCATTGGTTAATGGATCAATGTTTTCCACATTCTTCCTCTTGTTAACAGATGGTCTCATACACTGAGGTTTTTTTTTTTTGGTGTATTATTCTTCATGTTTCTTGTTAGGCACCCCTTACTTCAGTCTTTTATAATTTTGTTTCTGTGTGCTTGAATTAATCTAAGCACAAATTCCTCTAAAATAAATATGTGGCTAACTAGATGAAGTAAAGAAACTCAAAAGCTGCAATTCCATCGTGTCATTAATTTGCCTACTTCTCATATAGAATGGTCACTGCTTAGTTTTTGTTTTTGTTTTTTTTTTTTTTTAATTATGCTGTTGAGATAGATGTTATTAGAATGCAAACAACACTTATAAAGGTATTAATGGTCATCACTGTATATTTTAATAGTGATTTTGATGATGACCATTTTGGTGATTTAGTTGTAAGCTTACAGTGTCAGGTATTCTGTGCAACATGGGCACTGGTGAGGCCTCACCTCGAGTGCTGTGTTCAGTTCTGGGCCCCTCACTACAGGAAGGACGTTGAAGTGCTGGAGTGTGTCCAGAGGAGAGCCACCAAGCTGGTGAGGGGTCTAGAGAACAAGCCGTATGAGGAGAGGCTGAGGGAACTGGGCATGTTTAGTTTGGAGAAGAGGAGGCTGAGGGGGGACTTCATTGCCCTCTACAACTCCCTGAAAGGAGGTTGTAGAGAGGTGGGTGTTGGCCTCTTCTCCCAAGTGAATAATGGCAGGACCAGAGGAAATGGTCTGAAGTTGCGGCAGGGGAGGTTTAGATTAGGTATTAGGAAGAATTACTTTACTGAGAGAGTGGTCAGGCACTGGAACAGCCTGCCCAGGGAGGTGGTGGAGTCGCCGTCCCTGGAGGTATTTAAGGAACGTGTAGACATGGCACTTCAGGGCATGCTCCAGTGCCTGAGATTGTTGGTTTGTGTCTGTTTGTGGGTGGGGTGGTGTGTGGTTGTGGGCATTTGTTTTGGTTTGGTTTTGGTGTTTGGTGCTCTGGGATTTATTTTTTTTTTTTGTTGGTTGGACTCGATGATCTCAAAGGTCCCATCCAACCGAAAATATTCTGTGATTCTGTGATTTCTTGTTGCATCACAACCTTATCTGTTACTTTTCTGACTTAACTCTGTTTTACCAGACCTGTATTTCTGTTGTGTCTGCATTTGAAGTAGTTTTGCAACTTTGCATTTTTGCAGAAATGAAAGTCTCTCCCAAACGCTTTGTAATTGAATTTGTTCACTTAGATGGACATTTATGTTTAATTACTATTCAAATGCTTAAACTCATGATCCATAGCACAGAACTACTTGAGAGAGAAGAGTTTTGTGCACCAGCTGGACATAGTCAACAGTACAAATTCTTGCTAAAGGGTGATAGGGATTAGCAGGGTGATGATGCTGTGGATCACAGTGCTTAGTGAGTTATTGCATTTGGGTGGGGAATGAATCTCCATTTGCCACTTCTGGTCAACTTCCAGCTTAATAACAGTATAAACAAATATGATTAAAGTGATTTAGGTATCGTGAAACTTTGTTTGTAGTGGGGAAATCGAGTGAAGTATTTTAACTGCTAAATTGCAAAATGAAAATAGCAAATCCAGTAACTGAAGCTCTCAGGTTACAGCAAAGTTTTGTGGTGGGGGAGAAATGAGTGCTCTAGGTGAAATTTAGCATGGTGCCTCACAAGTTCAACACGAATGTGTTCTACTTACTTCCTAGTAAGTACGTAGACCTTACTTCCTCTACTTACACGAAGCATTTAGATTATAGGGCAGAATTTCATTCTCACTGAAAGTTTAGCTATGCTGTCTTTGAAAATATTTTCTTGGTTCTTCAGTGTACTTTCTGTGAAGCTGTGTGTCACTAAGCTTTTTTCTATAAACTGCCTGTAGTTCAAGTCATTTGTCACTGCATTAGTTATTTAATACAGATAGAGTCTGCAGTCTCTGGGCTTCATAAAACAGACAGATCCTTATTAGTAATCAATATTTGTAATATTTGTTAATATGAATCTATCATTACTGACTCATCTTTTGAAATTAATTTGAGACGAAGCACTTGATTATGGGACTGGTGATCATGGCAGAAACAAAAGCAACAAAACCACCAGAAGTTGTATCCTTAACTTTGCTGGCACATCAAAGTCAAATCCTCACGTGAAAACTAACTAATAAGCAATAATAATGAAGAAGCTTGACACATTCCCAAATTGCAGAAAAGTCTTCATTAAGATGCAGCAGCTGTTTATTTTCAGGACCACATGGTCTAGTCAGCATGATAAGAACACAGTGGCAATGGATCAGCAAGTTTGCTTTTACTGGAAAACACACACATCTTTCTTATCATAGAATCATCTGGGCCGGAAGGGACCTTCAAAGGTCATCTAGTCTGACCCCCCCCGCAGTCAGCGGGGACACCCCAACTAGACCAGGTTGCCCAGGGCCTCGTCGAGCTTCACCTTGAATGTCTCCAGGGAAGGGGCCTCAGCCACCTCCCTTGGCAACCTATTCCAGTGTTCCACCACCCTCATGGTAAAGAACTTACTCCTAATGTCTAATCTAAATCTGCTTTTTTCCAGTTTAAAGCCCATTACCCCTTGTACTGTCACTGCAGGCCTTTGTAAACAGACTCTCCCCAGCCTTCCTGTAGGCCCCCCTCAGGTACTGGAAGGCCGCTATGAGGTCTCCCCGGAGCCTCCTCTTCTCCAGGCTGAACAACCCCAGCTCCCTCAGCCTGTCCTCACAGCAGAGGTGCTCCAACCCCCTGATCATTTTGGTGGCCCTCCTCTGGACCCGCTCCATCAGGTCCATGTCCTTTCTATATTGAGGGCTCCAGACCTGCACACAGCATTCCAGGGGAGGTCTCACCAGAGCAGTGTAAAGTGGCAGAATCACCTCTCTGGATCTGCTGGCAACACATCTCTTGATGCAGCCCAGGATGCGATTGGCCTTCTGGGCTGCAAGTGCACATTGCCTGCTCATGTCCATCTTCTCGTCCATCAGCACCCCCAAGTCCCTTTCCTCAGGGCTGCTTTCTAATACCTCATCCCCTAGTCTGTATTGATAGCGAGGATTGTTTTGGCCCAGGTGCATAACTCTGCACTTGCTCTTGTTGAACCCCATGAGGTTTACTTGAGCCCACCTCTCCAGCCTGTCCAGGTCCCTCTGGATGACATCCCGTCCCTCTGGTGTATCGACAAGACCACACAGCTTGGTGTCGTCCGCAAACTTGCTGACGGTGGACTCCATCCCTCTGTCTATATCGTTGATAAAAATGTTGAACAGTACTGGTTCCAGCACAGACCCTTGAGGGTCACCACTTGTCACTGCTCTCCATCTGGACTTAAAGCCATTGAGTACTACTCCCTGGATGCGACCATCCAGCCAATTCCTTATCCACTGAACCGTCCACCCATCAAATCCGTATCTCTCCAGTTTGGCGAGCAGGATGTCATGGGGGACCATGTCAAAGGCCTTACAGAAGTCCAGATAGATCACATCCGTAGGTCGTCCCTTATCTAGTGACATAGTCACTCCATCATAGAAGGCCACTAGGTTAGTAAGGCAGGACCTGCCCCTAGTAAAGCCATGTTGGCTGTCCTGAATCATCCCCCTGTCCTCCATGTGCCCAAGCATGGCGTCCAGAAGGATCTGCTCCATGATCTTCCCAGGCACAGAGGTGAGGCTGACTATCTACTCTAATGGGTCAGTATTAAAGAAGAGCTGGATTTGGAGAATAATTAGAGTAATTTTCCATTTATTTTTCTTTCCAGCATGCCTCAGGCTAGGGAGGTCAGATACATGCTAGAGAGAAAAACTGCATCTGGAACTAGTCTGAAAATAAATATGTATCCCATGAGTAGTGCTGTGTACAATTTGCTTAGTCTTAGAGAACTAACTACGTTTGTCTGCCAGTTGATTGCCTGCTTCGTTGAGGAAATCCGCTTAGCCTGTGCGATTCTGAAAGCTCTTTTTCCTCAGTTTCAAAATCTGAGGGATGTGAATTAACTATTTCCCTTTTCTTGTTTCTTTCAGCTTTCCCTTTCACATATCAGAGTCCTGTTACTCACCAGCTTCCTCTGGCTGGTTCACAACTAGGAGGTTTTTTAGTGAGCAGAGACAAGCTCTAGATTTTCCTGCTATGTAATAAAACTATATCAGCCTGGAAATCTTATGGCAATGCCTGACATAAAATAACATCTGACTCTATCGTGTCCTTCTTTCCAATTCAGTGAGATGAATTTAAAAATCTTGCATGCTTTCTAGGTAGAGGCATATCCTGTTGCACTCTGTATGTCAATGTGATTGTATTTATTTTACCGGCTTTAATTCATTTGTAGTGCAGTCATTGCTGTGATATCTTGGCACTGCACAGCTAGCTATGAAATATGCATCTTGGGCAATTATTTCTATTCAAGAACAGTTTGCCAGTTACCCAGTTTTGAATGTCTTTCATATAATATTGTAAGGAAAGCAGTGTCACATGGCCTTCTGTTTCCTTTGTCTAGTAGTCTATAGGAGCCCATCAAATCTGTTTAGTAACACCGCATTTCTGTATTAATCTAAAGTCTGTCAATAGTAATCTTTGAGCTTCCTTTGAAATAAACGGTGATCTAACCCCTTTACTGGGTTTCTGCTATTTGCTTCTTGCATATACACTTTTTCTGAAGCATAGTGTCTGCTGATCAGATGTAAGAAGAAACACAACCTCTTGAGTGTGCAGTGTGTTGAAACCGAACTCTGGTTTCACAGCCTGGGAAGGAATAAGATCTGTAGACCATTTGGGCTTCCTTTAACCTGTGTCTCAACATATATGCCCCAGGCAAGCTTGCAGTCCACAAAAAATATAAGTAGTCTCTTAAATGTTCTACAAGATATATCTAAACAAGACTTTCTTCCTAATTAAAGTCTGCTGTTGTGACTTTGTGTAGATTTTATGTTGCACTTTCCTAGAATGGTTTATATTTTCTCCCTTGAAGGGTCTGTGGCAAAATTCAGTTAATCTCTCACTAGTTCTCACGTATCTCCATTGAAGTGTACTCCAAAGAGTAAGGGAATCTGTTTTGAAGTTTCAAAATTCAGTCATGTTGAAGTAATTGAAGTTTTTGAGTTGTTGAAAAAGCCTCATTGAAGAGGCACAGATGACTTAACTGTCTTTACTGAAACAATGCAACAATTGCGCTAGATTGAAAGGATTACTTTCATTTTTTGTACTGCTAAGACCTTCTAAATATCAGTGACATTTCACCTGGCATGTATATTCTATTATTATGATTGGGCAGAAGCATGTGCTCCCTCAGCTTTTACTAAAAGAGGTACAAAACTTGGGACTGCTAGGTCTTAGCATTCTTGTTATTACACACTTTTAAAGTAATGGTTCCTCCATTAATTTCAATAGTTTGTCTATCTTAAAATCAGCTTATCAGAATGAGGAATCAGTTCCAGTTTCTAAATGTATGTTCGTTGGCCTGAACTATCTGGACAGCATCCTACAGAGCACAAAAGCCACGAACTCTTGCCTTTCTGTCCCAGTTTCTGCTTCAGAGTACCTTCGAGTCAGGCTGTTCTTAGGTTTATACATATGTATTGTTTGCAGAAGGAATTAAGCTCGTTGTTAAAATTTCACTTCACCTTGAGATAATCTTGAAAACATAAGGATTTTTATGATAGGGCTTGAGAATCTCAGCTGGGTGCTTTGCCATGTACTAAATAGCATGGTGCTACATGTCAATGTGACATTGTGATGAGAATTAGCCTCACCTTTTGAGCTTTCAAGCAATCCAACTTGCAAAATGTGTGGGTAAAAAAGGAAAAGGACAGTTTCTTTTCTGTGAATCCCTGGAGATAGTATTGACTGGAGGCACTTCTAACAGCTCAGTGTCCATTGGGTCTTGTTGGGTAACTGTTGCAAGATGAATGATTGAAAATGAAGAGTTTAGATTGGAGGAAGAAGCTGGTAGTAAGTGGATACCCTGCGCTTATCGTTAACCTTAGCTCTTGATTTTACTGATACGTAAGATTTTTGAAAACACTATTTGTCTTTTCCTTTCACAGGTTCCAACTATGGGAGTCCCCGTCCGGCTCATGCCAACATGAATGCCAATGCAGCTGCAGGGCTTGCCCCAGAGCATATCCCTACTCCGGGGGCAGCTCTGTCCTGGCAGGCTGCGATTGATGCTGCCAGGCAAGCCAAACTGATGGGTAGTGCTGGCAATGCAACAATATCCACAGCTAGCTCCACGCAGAGGAAACGGCAGCAGTATGGGAAACAGAAAAAACAGGGTACCACCACAGCTACACGTCCTCCCCGGGCACTGCTGTGTTTAACACTGAAAAATCCCATCCGGAGGGCATGCATCAGCATCGTCGAATGGAAATATCCTTTTTGATGTTCTCATTTGGAAAACAGCAGATTGTTTGTGCGCGTCAGGCACTATTCATAAATGTGAAGAAATCAATACATTAAGGTGAAAGGCATCACTGGGAATGTAAAGTACACGAATAGGTTTTGATGTCTTAACTGAGATCATTTATGCTGGGGGGAAAAAATGTTTAGGGTTGAAACCTTAACTATATTCCTGTGCAAGAAACCACTAGAAGTTTAAATGATAAAGGCTAGGGGTTGAATTCTGCTCTTTTAAAAACGCATGGCCCAGGCTGAAATCGATGGGAGATACGCAAGATATGTGAGGCCAGAATTGAACTGACTCTGTGGGACTCACAGCAGCTGCTGGCTTTCCATTCTCTTTTTTACAGACACTTAAAGAGGTGCTACCAGTTAAACAGCTCTAGTAGTTTGAATTGTACGCTTTTTTTGTTAAACACATGGCATCACACTTTCTACAGCATGGAGAAAAGAATGGGAAAAAAAAAACCCAAACGTATGCAATAAGACCCCAAAAAAGCCTAAGGTCTGTTAATTGTATTGGAATTCCATATAAACTACTGAGGCTCACTGATGTTTGGTAAGAGATACTGGTCATCTGGAAGCAGGGAAAAAGAAAGATAGTTAAAGTAATCCTGCAGCATGTACAAATGCAGTACAGGGCCAGATCTAGTAATCTGAACAAGAGACAGACTGTGTCACAGATCACAGATGATAACCACTGAAACACATTCTGCAGTTGTAAGGGTCAGTGCTTACTTCCCTGGAAAGTCAGTGAGAGTTTGGCCATTGGCTTCGTCATGTGGAGGAAGCAAAGCTTTTTTTAGTCACCCAAGTCTTATCAGCACAAGCTGGAATTTGAGAATTTGGTGTGAAACAAACTGAAGCAAAATACACCTCCCTTGCCTCCCCAGAGAGAAACCAAGACTAACCCTGAACAGTAATTGTCAGTAAATCACAAGCTAATGGGCTTCTTCAGGAAATACAAAAGAAAGCATGTTGTTAGGGGTAGATAAGCATGTCAAGGGAAGGCAGTATAGAACTCGGCAGTTCTTAATATGATAAAAAATGAATGATGGCATTTAAGACAATGTGATAATATTGTTCCTTTGGGGGTCTGGTGGGATGCTAGGAAGATGAAAACAGAATATGAGTATATTAGGTCTCGCTGACATGGACATATTTTTCAGATTAAGAACTTGTTAAAAATGCTCCTGTCAATTCTTAGATGTCCTTAAACTAGCTGCCTGCCTATTCCTTTCTTCTTCAGATGCTAATTTTTAATCCCCCTGATTAAGTTTACTACTTTTTGTCCCTTCTGGCGTAGCTCTGATACTCTAAGCATGAGACGATGGATGATGACTGACAGGATGAAGCTGAATATTGGTTTACTTGCCAGCACCCCAGTAAACACACGTCATTAGAGAAAGAGCACAGAGTGACATTTGATAAATGAATAGGATCGGCAATGAATGATGGGAATGATGTGTTGCAAAACAGGATATAGCACTGCTGAGATCAGGAGAGGACCAAACAATGAGATTAAAGCAATTCAAAGATGCTGATGCTTGCATTTTTTTATTTTGTTTGGCTGTAGGTGAGTTGATGGAAGTATTTTTTTCCATCAGAACTTCTTATTGGTCACCTAGTGTTTATAAACATGAAACACTTCAATGACAAGCAACAATATCAAAGAGTTGTGAGAAGATTTAATTTTATTCTGTATTCTGACTTTTTCCTAATTGCTTTAGAACTACTGAGGAAAGCTTAGCCTAATTTGGTGAATCACTTAAGTCTAAGCATAGTGGATATTAAACAAATATCAAATGGCACTTCAGTGGTGTTTCTTACCCAAATGTTATAGCATTAAGGGCCTGAAGGTGTAATTGCACGTAACAAAAAGTGAAATCAAGTAATTACCTTATTTTGCACAGATTTAACTGTGTATTTAGTTTTCTGCTATGTGTGCAGTGTATTTGTAGATTTTATACCGTTTTATTTTCACAGTGGAAAAAAGAGAATAGAAGTTAAATATGCATAAACAGTGATAAATTAATAGATAATAATCCTGTCAAAACCAAAAAGTCTAGGAAAAAAGTGATTAAGAAAAGGAAAGCCTATGGAAATTCAGGTCTCTATGGAGTAAATGTTATATATACAGCCTGAGGTATCTGAGAGGTCCTGTTGATTTCACAAGTAATCTACTGATCCTGATCTGCTCTTCTTTCTCCATATTATTATGTATATCCTATTATTCATAGGTTTAAGCATGGTAGTCTGACGAGAGTTTGGAACCCTTTGACTCTTCCATGAGTGAAACATAGAATGTATCCGAGCACACAGAGTGGTCAGGTGCTTGGGATTTGTGCGTACCTCACAGTTCAGGCAGCTGCACATCCTGATCTCCAGTTCTTTCCTGCTAAAACCTGCTGAAAACAGTAATCCGCTGACCAAAATCATACATGTTGTGTTGACATTTGGCAATGCTGCAAAGCCAGTCCCATGGTAGATAAATTCATGCTCAAATGCACTCTGTGCACAGGTTATACTTAGCATTCTCCCTGTCCTATCCTGCTCTTCGTTCCCCTGGTGAGTCATCTCAGAGCTAGTCTCCAAGATGCTCTTGCAGCCAACTAAATGTAGACAGACTGGAAATCTGGTCTGTAGTCTGAGTTTGGAGACACTTCACAACAATTAAGGTAAAGGAGTCCACCAAAGTAGATGAAGTACAGTACTAGCAAATTGGTCAGTAGAAAAATGCCCTTTGGGTCCAATGGACAGTCAGTGGGGCATCAAGATTGTGCAGGATTTGTTCATTGAACATCCCAAATATTTGTGTGTTTTTTTGTTTTTTTTTTTTTTCCTCTAACAAAGTTGATGCCAGGCTGAAATGCCCCCAAATTGATGCTAGTTCCTTTATCATAAGGAACTCTTGGCTTCCTGGTGTCCCCAGTATACTGTGTAGGCACATTTGTTTTCTCTATGATGCCAAATAAAATGCAAATAAAGGAAAAAGAAATACTCCCTCAAATAATTTTTAAGCAAAACAAGTATACATAGCAATGTGCAGTATAAGCACATTTTGGACAAAGCCTTTTTTTCTTTTCCCCTTAAACTTGGTCATCATTTAAATGTCTTCTAACTGAATGTATGCACGTATTTCTTCAGCCCTTGCATTTAGCTTTGAGATATGAGAGAGGGATTGAGAAAGGGGAAAAAAAAAATACAATAGCAACAAAAAAAACCCCAAACTTTTGTTAAAATTATTTCAGGGTTTGTAAATGCAGATGAAAAAGACTGAGAGAAAATAATCGTAAGAGGAAAAATGACAGCCCTTCTAGAACCAGCTTCTGCTATTAAAAACAGTACAGCCACACTTGAAGGAAAATAGGGAAAATGCAATCTAAATAAATAAAAGAAGAAAAAACTTTTAAGAAATCTGTGTTTACTCTGGCACGCGACTGGCCTACACTGCTTTTGACATATTAGGAAGATTCTTGGCTGGGAGCTCCTAAAAGCACTTAAAAAGGCATATGTTTCTTTTCAAAATATAAGGGACTTGGAATGTTTTCTTTAAACAGAATTCTTATAAATCTTTTTTTTAATAATTTATTTTTTTATTTTGTGTGCACACTTTGGAACAATTTCCTTAACTCCATTCCTCAGACCATTTGAAATAATTATTTTACTGACTATTTTTGCCAATTGTGTGGCCTTAGCTATCTATATCCCCTTTCCAGAAGATGATTCCAATGCCACCAATTCCAATCTGGTAAGTCCTTGATGGTGTTTAATCTTATTGTTTTGAAAGTACTTTTTAAAAGTGACCAGAGAGACAATTGAAGCTAGGGAACATATATATATCCATCAAAGATGAGAACATAATAAAATAGAGGTTGGGTTTTTTGCGTGCTGTGTCTCCTCTCAGTTGAGCAGGCTTTAAAAAAGAATGTACCAAAAATTGTTGGGTGCTGAATGTGATGTTTTGCTTAACAAATTTCTGCACGCTGCAAAGTACTTGGTAAGTTTTAAACTGCAGGTATTGGTGGAAGAAATCTTTTGATCATGGATTATACGGTGGTTTTGTCTTGCAAAGTTCTGTTGTGAAATTTATACTCTCCTTGTCTCAGGTGATATACGAGAGCACAACATAATGACTAATTTCTGGGAAGTACATTAATGCTTGCATTTCACAGGTACATTTGGTTGAACAATGTTTGTGGGTTTGGGTTTTGTGTATGTTTTGGTGTTGTGGTTTTTTTTTCTTTTTTCTCCTTTCCACTTCTTCCCACTTGTTGAGGAAACAGAGCTTTTCCTCTGTCACCACTAATGGTACTTTGGGATAGAGCTACCCATATAAAAAGGCGAGAGTGTTTACTTTTGCCTTAGCGTGAAGTCATAGCAAAGAATTCTCTTTAGTAAGAGCACAACACAAAACAGCTCTGGAACGCAATTCACTGAACTAGCAGAGAACATTTTTTGTCCTCTCAAATATGTGAACGAATCTCCTACTTGTCTTGTTGGATCAGGATGAAAACTTGCTCCCAGAGTTTAAGAGTTGGGATGTTATTTCCTGATTAAAATGTACTGAGACACAAGAAATTTTAGAGCAACAGAGGAAGAAAACAAAGCCATACTTCCGAAGTAGGGATAATTGGGATGGCTGACAGACCTTGTAATTAAAATGATCCATGCTGATCTTGGAAGTCAGTCATTTGATTAAGTATCTTTTGTGGTTGGATAAAACAAATTGTGAACTTTGGGACTTGGTTGGAACAGTACTTCTGTGCTTAAACAAATAAAAATTTAGTGTAGTGCTTTTCCACTGTAACTCCTTAAAGAAGTTTTAAATTGGAGCAGGAGGAGATAAGTGATTGCTAACTTTTAACTATTCTCTATATTTATGGAATACATGAGTGGTCTTGTTTCTCTTTTGCTACTATCTCTTTGTTAGCTTGACTTAGTGTTTAACAATGATGAATTGTAATGTGTATGTTTAAAACACTTCAGTATGGTACCTTTCAAAAATGAGTATCTTTTACTAAAAAAAAAACCAGATTCAATTGATCCTCTGGCGATAAAAGGCAGTATGTTGTTTGTTGCTTGTTCTGACTTGCTAGGTTGAAAGAGAAAAATGAATCAGAGTTGAAGGTTAGAGGACTCTTAAGTTGTCTTGAGTTGAACTGGGTGAGGGTATGGGTATTTGTCTTGTTTTATCGAGGAGACTGCTGGCTAGTACTAGTTTGGGAGTATATTCATAGTTGAATGAGCTATATTGAAACTGTTCTACTCAGAAAATATATGCACCTTGGGAGCTGAGTTACAATTCTGCATCTGTTTTCCAAGACATCTTTTGCATCATTTGGTCAATCTATCAAAACAAAAAAAACAAAAACAAAAACAAAAAAAAAAAAAGAAAAAGCCTGACAAGCAAGAATTATCTTCTCAGGAAAGTTTAGAAATGGTATAGCCTTGAGGATGAGGAGGCATTGTTAATTTATCTGAACTATTTCCCAGAAGTAAGGGGAGAAGAAAGGAAAATGGGGAGCCTGCTTGACTACGCTTGGTTCTTTGGGTCATAACGGAAAAGGTAATTGAAAATGGAAAATGGGATACTTGGTATCCCATTGGGGGCTTGCAACAGTGGAATGAAGGCTCTATTCTACACTATAGCTAAATCCTGAAGCTCTGACTACTCAGTAGCCTTTTGTCCTGTGATCTCCTGTTTGTCCCTGTTTGTGGTTATTGGGTTTTGTGTGTTTTGGCTTTGGGTTTTTTGTTGTGTTTTCTCAGGGTGATACACATATATCTTCGCATGTATATCCTGCTGTTGGGAAACAAACTTTTTGAGTATATGTCATATGCTGCATTCTGAAACTTTTCACAGAATTGTGAGGAGTTGTATGTTGCGATCAGTGAGTAAAGTACTGAGCAACAGGGGAGGGGAAGTTAGAGGCAAGTGGGTTAGATAAGGGTGAAAATATGTGTTAGTTGTGTTTTGGAATGGGATGAAAGAATAGATGAAACTCGGAGTTAAAGAAAAGCTATTCCAGATGGCAGGAACTGCAGGAGAGTGGGACCTTACTCTCAAAGAGCCAAACTGTACATGGAAGCAACTAGAAAGAAGCTGGGGTTAATAATATGTTCTTGTCAAAGCTCATGTACTCACTTGATTTTTTTAAAAATTTTTTTTCCACCTGTGAGCATATATTTTGCAATCAGGTTTCTTTCGTAGCCATGAAGTCTAGAATTCCAAATCTGAAACAAGAAAGAAGCGTATGTCTGCAATGTGTGCACGTAGGTTAATAGCCTGCACAGATGTGTGTACTGTGCAGAAGTGTGAGTCTGAGTGAATGTATACAGAATCTTCCTAGCTGCCCAGAAGACACTTTCACTTATGTAAGAACTCTTGATTCATTTCCATTTTGCAGTTTAGTTCTTTTAGGGGTAAAGCTACCACAGAAAATCCCACATTCCTGGCTTCCTGAGCCACCCCTAACTTCCTGAGACATGAAGAAACTATCTACAGAAAACGTATGACGGATAGTAACTGTTTTACAAGGTCTGAAAGTGACACAACAGTTTTCCAATAAGCTGCCACTTTTCCCTTAGGGTCTGAGTAGTCCTTCTCTAAGATTTCATCATAACTTTTCAAACAATATTTTCTCTGGGGACCGAGGTCAAAATTCAATCAGTTGTTTTTTAACAAGCTAATGGAGTAGAGAATGGTGAGAGAAGAGAAAGGAATTTGGAATTGTGTGTATGGTTTCTTTCCTTCTCTCTGTAAAAGCAGAAAAAAAGATGGCTAAATAATGTTTTGATAAATAATTGCTCTGTATGAATTTCACATATGTGATCAGCCATTGGTCAAATAGGGCATTCTTATTGCTGTATGCCTTCCACAGAAATCATGGAGACATGCGGTACAAAACCAGTAACCTCTAGTCATATTTCCATTTTAATAAGCCTTGTCTTTAGGTGCAAGACCTATTTGATATCATGCCACAGTAATAAATACGAGCATTGGAGCTAAATACAGAAGAGACCAATAAATGATTCCTTCCCTTTTGTGTTAACGAGGAATTGTGATTAGCTGTTACATATTACTAGTTTAGGCCAAATACCGCACGAATATTCTGACTGGTTCCCCGCAAGCTGGCTCCCTATAACAATAATTCCTCTAAATCCTCAAGCCGTTTTTATCAAGCCTAGGGATGGTAATTTGGATTGTGAAGCACTTTCATTTTTCAAATGCACATTTATACTAAAATCCAGATTTTGTATTTTTATGCTCACTGCAGTGTCTTTGTTGCTGGCTGTAAGCAAAATGCCAGAACAATATAATGTAGTAATAACAAATGCTTGAAATTGGCTTCAGCAGTTTTTATATTTTAGTTCTGCGGTGTGTTCACTGGAAAACTATTGAACTCTCACAAATGGAGGGGAGTTGTATCGGGTGCAAAATCTTTTTGGTATTAATGAACTCTGCTGACACTTCGCTTAAATTTACAAGTAAAGAAAGCTCGTGCATGACTCTCTGCAAAGAGCAGTTACGTGTTCTTTTGATGCAGTCAGGAAAATTTGAGCTAGTTTGAGGGGAATTAAAGTTAGCCTGCATGAGAGGCTGGAACTGATATGGAGGCTTTCTGCTTGTTATCCCTGCAATTATGCATTAGAACAGAGATAACGTGCATTTAGGAATAAAACTATAGACTGCCTAAGATAGGAAGCTGAGAGGAAAAGGCTTCTGTCACTTTACTGGCAATTGCAAATGGCACATGCCTGGTCAATGTCACAGCATGGCGATAACATAATGAGGTTAAGACCAAGGTTTACAACACGTTCCGTGGAAGTCGACTCAGTCGGTTGTTTATGCTTTGGATAAATAGCAGGAGAAGATTCCTTGTGTTGTTTTGCTAGCTCTGCTTTTTCTCCCTTGTCCTTATTACAGAAGGAAATCCTGTTGTACACTAGTTAAATTTAAAAAAAGATCTCTTGTGTTTACATGTGAGCTTATAATGGGATGTCACCTTCAGACTAATTTGTTAAACCTGAAATAGGACACTGTGAAAGTAAAG
This sequence comes from Numenius arquata, assembly GCF_964106895.1. Taxonomy (NCBI): domain Eukaryota; kingdom Metazoa; phylum Chordata; class Aves; order Charadriiformes; family Scolopacidae; genus Numenius; species Numenius arquata. The sequence continues at coordinate 64,939,117 of NC_133577.1, read as the reverse complement.
ATGGGATTTCTGCTTGCTTGTCAGTGCTTGTGTCAGCTGGTGTTTGTGGGGAATGCCTGCCTGCGGAAAGGGGGCTTGCCTTTCAGGAAGGTATGGCTGCTTTATTAACTGATGATTATGGTGGTATCCAGTTCAGCTGGTGATTCCTGTACAAAAAGGAAGAAAGTGTTGATAATATTTTTGCCTTTGTAGCAGACTGACACGATAGATGTGGATGTGACTGTCACTGGATGTGAAATGTAATATACATATTACATTTCTAGATACTGGCATAACAGACCAGCATTTTTATATCCAAAATCTCTGGAGTCAGCACGTTGAGCAGTCTCTCAGTTTTTCTTGTGCAAACTGAGAAAGTCTTAAAGAGCAAAGTGGAAGTGAGGGGGTCAGGAAAGGAAAGGATGGCTTTTCTGGATAGGGGAGAATACTGCACAAAAGCTTTTGCTTCTCTTGTTTCATTGCTATCGTTCTCCTGTGTGAGAGTTCCCAACTAGTGAGTGAATACAGTAATGAGAGATGCTACCATTAGAGATGAGGTGCAGGGCGGGATAGATTGGATACCAAGCTAATAAGCTCTGATAGGTTTATTAGCTTGGGCCTCATGCCAACACTGCTACAGCTGGGAGAAGTTATAGAATTTTAAAACTGAGGAGTAAGTGACAGAAGCTGGAAGAGAGGAGCTGAGGAGGCTGGGAAGAGACTGAAGTCAGGATGAGGAGAAGAAGAAAGGAGGTTGTTCCAAAAAGCCTTGAGAACTTCCTTCAGAAATCACTGGACCTGTGTGATGCTAAGGAAGTTGAATATGATGGATTTTAGGCTCAACGTTTTCCGAAGTCCTCGGAAGCCCTGCCTCTGCAAGGGGGCGGCTGATACTCAGAGTCTCTAGCAGTAGTGAAGCACAGGGTGGAAGAGTAAGCATTGGGGTTGAGAGGAAGATATTCAAGCTTGTCTGCTGGTTCTGGTGCTGGTAAACTGTGTGGCCTTGGTTAAATTGCTGTCTCAATTTTCCCGTCTGTAAAGTGGGTTGGTTACCGCTTTCACGGTGAAGGTAATTAGTCCATGCCTTAGATCCCGCAAACTATTAAAATGAACACTGTAGAAAAGACTGTCAAGAAAAGAATAAGATCTATAGCAATCAATTCCATGCCAGTGGTCACTAACTGAATGAGAAGGGTAAAAAGTAGGAGGGAGGCCTCATTTCTTCGCAGTGGTGGGGGCAGAATTGGATTTCCACAAAGAAGCATGTAGGACTGCATCATCAAAATTTGCTCATGTGTGTTGAATTAAATTGAGGGGGCCTCTTGATGGTTAAATTTGCAGCCTTTGTATCTTTTGTTTAACATAGTGGTGTCACTTCCTAGGCTTTGTGAAAACTAAATGGGTAAAGTAGAGATTAACACCTGTATGTGTTACTTGCAGGACCAAAATTGTTGGGTTTGTCTCTGCCATTTGAGTTGTCTGGGTAATCAGCAGTGGGAAGAGGTGCTTATCTCTGTGGACCAGGTGAAGATAGGATTGGGAAAGTTTTTGGCAGAAGGATTCAGACGTGTTTGCCCACAACAAAGGAATGTCATGTTCTGTTCCAGGCCCTGGAAAGGAGTATGCTCAAAGGGCTTTTTTGTATCTTTGGAAAAAGGGCTTTTTCTGGCTCTTTCTTCCAGTAATGTCTCCTTCTGAACCTCCCCCTATCTCAGCCAAGTTGCCTGTGCTATAACTCTTCCTCAGTTCTGCAATTTCTGTTCTTTTTCTTTACTGGACTTAGAGTCCATACTTCAGGTTTCTTTCTATGGTTTCATTAGCAGATTTTGGTCCTGCACAGGGCTTGCCATTGAGTCCCAGTCAAATCCCAGCCTTCCGGTTTTCTTTATACCAGTGGTCCCAGTGTACTCACGCAGTCTGTTGTTGTTTACCATCTCTTGGTCTGCTCTGAGATCTCTCATGTCTGCGTGTCCCCATTATTTTTGTTGCTATTTGATTCAGTATCTTTGCTAACAAATTTTTCTCCTTCCAGCCCAGCTTCCATCAGACCTGTCCCTTTTGCTTTCCCTTTCTCCTCCCAGCTGCTGTCTCCTCTCCATAGTGGTTTCATATGGTACTCGCCCGTTTTCTTGTTTGATCTCAGGGCTATCCTCACTCGGCTTTGGCTCCCTGACCACTTCTTTTGTTAATGCTAGTCCTGAATTCCTTTCTGCTCCTAAACCTGGTCTCTGTAACCAAGCAATCCCAGTGCACCTTCCAGCTGCTTCTTTCTTATTTTCCAACTCCATTCTCAACACATTGGGTTCCCAGTCTGAGCCTGTCCCTGGTTTGGCCTTAGCCCTTTTGCTTTTGAAATCAGTAATGTCCTTCCCAACGATGTCTGAATGCCAGCAGTAGAAATACTGAGAGCAGCCCCAACTCAAAAGTTCAGTTGTTTTATTCCAGCTTGATTCAAACCAGTTGAGAACAGTTATCACACGAGTCCTTGAACGCCTTTGTAGGCCTTGCTCAGCTCTGTGGATATGGCACATACGTTCTGGTCTGCAGAAGCTGCAAGATGCCTGATTAGTATTTGTAATGACAGTTTGGGTGTTAAGTCTTAGCAAGTCACTGTGGAGCCTCTGCAGATGGAGGTTTTTAAAAGCCAATCTGGCCAAACTTACAGATAGGTAGGCAAAAAGTGGGTGGGTAAGCAAGGCAAAAGATGCAGCCCTGATGCAAAGACCATTAATTTGGCAGTTTATATGACCTTGTTGCAAAGAATATGATCACTAAAGAAAAATAGTTGTTGAGATTTTTTTTTTAAACTGGGATAAATCCTTGGATACTGTTAAACTCTTATATCTGAAGCAGTGCACAAGTATTCAGCCTGAGATGGTAACCAGCCTCAAACTGTGGTATTAACTGGGAAAATCACAATTAAGAGCAGCTGAAAACAGAATCTTAATAACAGAAAGTGCTGGGTAACTTTTACAGAAGTAGTGCTAGAGATCTACCTCCATTAATATCTTCCATATTAAACTGTAACACAGTGCTTCACTGAATCAGTGAGATATTGAAAAGTGGCATAATAGGCTTTCAGAATTAAATAATGAATTATATATAATGCTGTAACAATATCAAGTACATTTACATTATGCAGTATATAATGTGGTAAAGAGAAGAGGATTAAGAGATACAGACCAAGGGGAAAAAGTAGGTTTCGGATAGGATTTGAAAGTGAAATATGTGCCTTTAAGGTGAAATTCAACTATTCAAGAAGGGCTGTCCTGGTTTGGAGGAGTTGCAGAGGAAGGACCTTTGCACAAAGAGCTACAAGATTGGTAGAACCAATGGATACTCGTATTTGCTTACAGTAAGACTGCAAGTAGGAATATAAGTTGTGGGGAAAAAAATATATCTGTTAAACAAACTAGTCCAAGTCCATGGAAACAGTAACTTGAAATTTGCAGGTTGTATGTTTCTGTGTAAGTGATTTTGAAATTTTAACTATATATTTTGGTTCTGATTGACAGCAAGTTTATTGGTTTAGTTGAAACGTAAAGCCATTTATCCCATTTCTTTAGACAGCTCTGATTACTGTGTTCCCTTTCTTTATGTGTAAGCCTTCTAAATCTCTGACTTATCAAGTGTGTTTTAGGTATTTTATTTTTTTTTCAGGTAGTAATTATTCTTGTTTATCAAACCTCAAGTTCACTGTAGGATGCTTTTTTTTTTTTTTCCTTTTTCCAGGAAAGATAGGAAAAATGTAGAAGCAGGCCAAATAAGAGCTTTTAAGTACTGTTGTTTTCTCTGTAGTCTAATTCCTGCCTCTGCAAGAGTAACACAGTCTTTTAAAAGCAGTGAAAATTTAAAAAATGTCAGGTCTATTTATATTGTTTTATGCTACAAGTATCCTTATCCGTCTGTAAGTCTATGGGATGTTAGACTTCTGTTCATGAGTTCATCAGAATCACAGAATTGTCAGAGTTGGAATCCTTTCAATGATGTTAGGAAATAAGCATCTCTATCTAGAAATTCAGTAGATGATTTTATTTATGATCTTTACGTTCCTTTGTGTATAGTTTGTATTACACCACATTTTTTGGGTTTTTAGTCAGGCAAACTTCCCATTGACTTCACTGGAGTTTACTTGACTAAGTCACCCAAATCTATCCACTAATTTAGTGCATGCTATTGACAAACAATTGTTGGAACACTGGGCTTTGCTGACATCTACAAAATCATTGACTCTAAAGGCAATACTTCTTGTACTTGTGCAAACTAGAAAAAAACCCAACAACTTTTCGTAATTCCCTTAAAAATAAAAGAATGGATGTGCTGCTTGCCAAGGGGCAGAATTGCCAGAAAGAAAGAATATGGTTTGTATGTTCATCAAACTTTTGACTAGCTATTCCTCCTGGGGACAATTCCTATTTTTTCCCCTGTTTTCTAATTTCTAAAACATGAGGGCCCACGTGTCATACCAGCTCTTCAGTCCTCCTGGCTGAATGATAGACAGCCTGTGCTTCAAGGCACACTAAGACCATCCTTGAATTTCACTTTTGTGAAATGCTGGACAATTTATAAAGGAGCTTGCCTACAACCTCATGGAACAAAACCTCTTTTCTTGTACAATAACTCTGAAGAGCCTATACTTATCAATGATATCTCTCTATTAAGAATACGATGTTAGAAGTTCACCAGTTAAGAAGATTTACAGTGAGCAGCAGGAAATAATCCTTAATATCTCTTCAGCATGTTGCATTTCTGGCAAATGCTGGGAAGCTGGCACAGCAGGTTAATGCCTTAAGACATTCTTACCAAGCTCGGTTTCACCTAGGCCTAGGCAAGGGAGACTGCAGTGTTTTTCTGACCTTTTACTATAACCTTAACCTGTGATGGTCTATGGGACACTGGGAGACTTTAATGATGTATACCTGTAAAGTTTTATATATGCATGTTGTAAATTGATGTCTTGGCGCTCATAGTGAGCTTATCGATGCTGACCTTAGGTTCTAATGCAAAAGACCTGATGGAAGGAGCGTACCCAATTTTGAAAACTCTTACCCTCCTGTGGGTGCTGGTAGTACAGTTTCTTTATAGTCTCTGTAACAATAGTGTTAACACCTTCAGCCCCTAAATTTGGCAATGGCAGGAGCAAGATCCCACAGTATAAGTTTTCCAGAAGCAGCATGTATGTGGTTCCCCAGCTAGCTGTGTTGGCAAGTGTGCAACTGTTTTTCAGGCTGTTCTGATAAACTTACACTGATGGAGAGGTTTGGGGTTTTGGAATTCTTCCTCTTCTGCTGGCTTGCTATTGTCTGTTGCTTGTAAAATTTATATTTAGGTAGCTTGCATTAGAAACTGAAGCAACCATTTTTTGCATATGATTATCTTCATCTGGTATGTTGAAATGTTTTTGTAGTTAGCAATAGAAGTGCTTAATCTCTTACTATTACTCTTTGATCTGAAGCATGGTGAATGCTGCTTATGTGGACATTTTCAAATATTTTAGTTCTATTACATACCCTCAAATAGAAATCCTCACACAAAAGCGGAACTTGTGTGTTATTTTACTATTATTTATTTTTATCCGTTGAAAACCACTTACAGTGCTGTTATCCTTGTGTGGCCTTATTGTTTGTTAGAGTCACTTTAAAACAAGAATCCCTGTTTAATTGAGATTATGCAGCCAAACACGTGGTCATGAAAGATTTTTTTTTTAAAGATCTAGTTGCATAATTGTTTCACAAACTAAACTTGTATTTAAAGACAAACAGAAAGCTTGTCCTCATTATGATCACCAAGATAATGTCTGAATCTGAACATAAAGGCACCTCAATGCCCTTCAGGAGTTGTTGGCTGAGATGAGACTGCAAGATAAAATAACATTGTAGAGAATGAACAGCTCCAATTCACCTTGTCTAGCTGTTAACTCTAAATCATAACAATGACAAACTAAGATCTCCAACACACATAAGATCTGTACCACAGATAGTGACCGATATTGGGACATTTAACTATTAAGGATTGTTTTTCTGTAGAACAAGGAAATCTGCTGTCTCTGCTCTTCAAAGCCACTGCTATCCTTGCAACAAAGATAAGGAAATAGAGGATTTCCAGCTTCCCACTTTTATTAAATGCCTCAGGTGCCTTCTGAGTCCAAGAAGCTAACTAAGCATATGCTTGTGCAAATAATGAATAATCATGTACAACTATATTAATGGAGCGGTACTTCATTTTCATATGGAGTTTTCTCTAAAATCCAGTGCTGTATGTCAAAGGAGTTAGAACAGAAGGTAAAAGTTGGCATCTGCACATAGATGTCTGGGCTGGATGTGCAGATGTGGTATACACCTCATGCTGCATTGATTTCTACCAGCAAGAAACGGATGAATCTCCTTTAAACCAAACAACTTGGATCCTAGTTTTTATAAGTCATTAACCATGATTTATTCTTCCCTTATTCAACCTGAACCAAGTTTTAGCTGTAAATCAAGTCCCTGACTTTTTTCAAGCTTTTATCTTAGTATTTTCACTGTATCCTACTTCTCATTTGACAATTTATATAATTTTTATCCATCTCTACGGCGTGATGCTTTCATCCTGACATAAAATAAATTCTTATTTATAGCCGTTAAAAGGTAGTGCTGGAGTTTGACTTACTCAAACATTTAACACATTTTACGACACACTTAAAAATTACGTTCCAGTTTCAGCCTCTTTTTTTTTTAATATTGGTTATAAATATTAATGTCCAAATCTATGTTGTCTCCAATTTTGATTGTGCCTACGATAAAACCAGCACTGCTACTACTTTGTTTTCCTTTTGAAGCATCAGGCTGTTGCATGCAAATATCTGATAGGGGAAGAGGGGAAAAAAGGAAGAAGCAGATGAAGCAAAGTTGAATGTTTTAGCCTTTCAGAGGCCATGAAATACGAGAATGTGTTTGAGTCTTTCGGATGATCTTTCTGTACTCAAATCTTATGGAGTGAAAGAAAAAGAGGGGGAAAAAAAATAAATGTTGAAATATATTTGAAAGTTGTTGAAGGTTTAATTCTGCTAATTTTTGAGCATGTACATAGCAGTCACCTTACAGAGGTTATGGCTATATGAGGGACATTGCATTTTAAATGTTTAAAGAGCAGGAGCTAATCTAGGGAAAATGCAATGCAGTATTTGAGAGAAGTAAGTCCTGATACAACTATGGAAATATTTCTGATAAATATCTCTTGAAATGAATTCAGTCCTGGCTGACGGCTCCGTTTGGAAATGTTTACCTTTGCTTTCACATTTCAATGGTGTATTGAAAAAGGATACCACAGAGATATTGATCCCCCTTTCAGAGGAAGAGAGATCACAGCTTCTATTCAAGCTGCTCCTCATGTGCTTCTCTGCTCTATTCATCTTGGTTACTCAAGTCATTTTCCATGGTAGGCACGTAATCTTGTTGGGCTCTGGCATGAATCTAAAGGAGTGTGTTTAAAACAGTCAGTGGTTTTTGTGGCTCGTTCTCCCCCTCCACCATCCAGACCTCAACTAACATGGCTCCCAGCCTGCGTGCCTGCTGCTGCTCTTCAATAAAATACAAAGAAAGGTTTCATTGAATGATAACTTTTATTATAACTTACACATTTTTCCTTTTCTTAAAAGAATAAGAATTTCCAAAGAAGGATTTTTGAATCACTAGTTCCTAAGTATGTCTTGGCTTTTTTTTAAAAGCCTCTGTTGACCTGATATATTGAAGCAGAACTTATGAAGAGCGTGGTTCCACCTTTGCTAAGATCCACTTCTGAGATCTTGGGGACCAAGGTTATGGATGTTTCTGGGTGGTGCTCATAGTAACTCACGCCACCCAGAGGCTGTGTAATTGTCAGAGGTAGGCCTTGTCCCTGTCACTCCCTGTCTTTAACAAAAGTACACACTCCTACTGCCACAGACGTTCAGGGTAGCAGGCACCAGTCTGGAGGCTTCTCCCTTGTCTCTGCATGCAGACACAGCAGCAGCTGCGTGTGTAGGAGGAGTGCCTCTTCCTCTTCCTTGCACCTTCCCTCCTGTCTCACTGGGATGGGTAGCAGGTCCATTTGCCAGTCTGTGCAGGAAAGGAAGCTGTTCTGCTTTTGAAATAGCAGGTAAGGCCTTTCACTGTTCTCCCATGGGTGACTGAAGCTTTGATCAGGAGAGTGTTGAAAATTGCCTCTAATCGATCCATCTGCGTATATGGACAGAGGGCTGAACCCAGCTAAATAAAGTGATAACCACGTTGCTCTGTGTGCCTCTGGCTATAGAAACTGATGTGCCTTTACTGTTCCAGCCCAGAAGGCAAACTGGGCTCAGCAGAGCCTTTGACCTTTTGAAAGCATGAAAATCCACAGGGAGCTGAAAATGATTCCTTTTTCGTAGAACTGCTTAAAATAAAGTGGCCTATGACCTCTGGAAAGTATGTCTGACCATGTGGGACTAGGAAGAGACCAAATGAATTAGACCATAGCGGGACCCAGAGGTGAGCACAAACTCAAATTTGAAGGCAAACTCCATAGATCAGACTATATTGAAAAGTGGGAGATGGTGATTTCAAGCATCTGCTCTTGTTTTCCACTGATCTCATAAATTCATGCAGTAATTCCTCTGTCAAGAAAAGGGAAGATGTGTATAGCGTATTTGTAAGGACAACGTCAATTCTAATTTAAAGTTGCTTAAGGATAATGTAACCTGAAGAAAAGTAGAGGTTTATTTTTCATTCCTCCATACGTATTCTACTACTATGCAAATTTACACCAAGAATGAAAATGTGTTTCCCAACCCCATGTAAATTCTGACTGATTATGCTTGCCTCACGGCTTAATTGTCCCCATAACTTTTTTCTATATTTTCACTAATTCCTGATGATAATTGTTATATTTTTTTTCTCCTGAAAGTACTCATCAGCATCCTCTTTGAAGGATGCACATTGAAGTTAGTTAGTTTTCAATGATGCTCTCACTAGCACAGCATAGAAAATTAATTGCAATTAACTCTCCTCTGCTTTAGTTTTTCTCCTTGGGCACCCTAGAATCTTATTAGCCATCTTATCCAAAAGCTTTGCTCTGATGTTTGTGTTTGGTTGACCTTGGAAGTGATCTGGAAGCCACCCTGAAGAATCGTTGCTTTTCAATATATGACAGTTTGATAGGTTTGGCCTATATTTCTTGATTCTAGACACATACTTTTTGGTTTTGGCTGTGCTGAAACACATTGTTCAGTAGTTCCCAATTCTCTAATAAATATTCTTAAGCTTGCACTGCTCTAGCAAAATCGTAAGCATGCGGATTTATCTCACTTGGGAAGTGAGTCTCACTCAAACAGCTTGCAAACAACATGTTGTGTTTCTTCTGCTGTTTGGCTACTCCTGTCATGTCTCTGCATCTTCCCTCCATCTTACCTGCTGGAGCCCTGCATTGCATACAAATAATTATGTAGTTATTCCGTTCTGCTATCAGTAAATACACTTTAGTTGGACTAGAGAGCAAGAGAGACTGTGGGCTTTGAGTCTGTTGTATTTACTTGCCATATTAAAGCCTGTTATTTTAGATCCCGTGGTCTGAATCAGAAAAGCAAGAACTGAAAGCTTGTAAACAAATCCAGATCCTGCCTCCTAAGACACAGATGAGAACATACTCTCCCTCATCATACATAAATGAGAAAAGCGGTGATGATTGTAAAGTAAACACTGAAGGGAAAATGGCTCATAGAATAATGTACAGAAAAAAAGCACCAAGTGAATTTTAAAAAGCCCTCATGTTATGCCTGGCCAACAAAGATTGTACAACAATTTGTTCAGACATTTAGTGTCAGAAAAAGAAGTCATTCCTGCTTCAGGATATTTGCCATTTTCTTCACAATAGTGAAATACAGTATACAGCCCTAAATGTTTTGGAATCTAATCTCATCACATCCATCAAATGACCATGCTCGAGGTATTTATTGATGAGGCTGGATAAATCCGAGCTGAAGAGAACACCACTTGTCATGGAGTGAGTAAAATCCTGGGCATGATGCCAGACTCTCAGGGACAATTTTGCCTTGATGGCATACAGTGATTTATACTTGTCTTTGCTTCCATCACTGAGTGCTAGAACAGGGAGAAGGGAGGAAGGAGGAAAGCAAAGGCACTGTATTTTCACAGGGATGTTATTTACTTAAAAATTAAAATCTTCTCATTGCCTCACCATTTTCTGGGGGGCGGGGTGAGGTGGGGGGGGAGTAGACTCCTAACATCATTTGAAATGATATAGTCTGTGTTAAACATGAGTTGGATATGATGGTTGTGATGACACTTTCTCACCCTAAATTAAATTTTTAGTTCTGAAACACTCATAATCCTGTGACAACAGAAGCTTGTTTACGTAAAATAATCTTTGACTGGACTGCTGATAAATAGTGAATTCTTGGTAGAATTTTTCTTGATGTTTTGTTTCAGTGAGCAAAAACTCATTTTCCAGTTTGCTTTCAGTGAATCATAGAGAAGTCTATACACTTTAAAGATGGAAAATGACCAACACGTAGAAGCCTTTTATGACTTTCAATAAAGCTTTTTGTTTTGCTAGATTATTAAAATGAATTTTTGCACTTGGGAGCTGACTGACTTGTGCGAGGAGCAGTAGTTTCCACTTATTCCCTATAGACTTACAGGAAAATAGCATTCCCGGACAAAAGTTGAGTCAGGAGAGAGAAATGACTCATTCTTTGTACTGTTCCCCTCTGACATTACTTCATGAACAATCAAGAGGTTTAGTCTGAAGTATGGCTGTTGTGTAAGAATGCAGAAAGTTTACATAAACTCTAGGGGAGAATGGAACAAGAATTTGGGAGAGGTCCATTGAGGGTTAATAAATAGGCAAACTGCAGCAGGCTGAAGAAATCCCCTGAGCTGAAAATAATTGAAGGCTGGGACAGTACATGGGAGAGGTGCATGCCTGTCCTGTCATTGATCTTCCTTTGGCTTTTGATTATGGTCACTCTTGGATGCATGGTACTGAGTTAGATGAACCCCCCTTTATTTTGGGGGTGGGTGGGTGTGGGAGGAAGGGGCTAGGGGGGAAGCCTGAAAACCAAAACTTTGGGATTCAAAATCCAGAAAGAGTCCAAGACTTTTTGTTTTATGGCTTTCTGGGCAACCTTCTGCTGCATGGAGGGGAAGGACAGAAAGGGAACCAATGTATTTTGAATACCTGAGACTCATAATGCTGAAACTGTCTTTTAAGGTCAATTGCCTTTTACTGAATTTGGCTTAACAAAACATAATTGTAAGTGAAGCCAAAGATTTGTTGCTTGTTATTGTAATTAAATCTGAGGAAGGAGGAAGGTTCAAGGTTGTCAGCTGAGAAGCTCACCCTGCAACAGTGATGTAGGAGCTGCCAAACTCAGGTAGACATCTGAAAATGCACTTTTACCTCAGATTGATAATTTTATTGGTAATAAGCTTTGGCTTCTTACATATTGTGTATTTAGATCCAAATGAATTTGGGAAATGAAATCTGAAAACTATTCATAGGGAATTTTCTTCTTTCTCATCCCTTCACATGGGAGAACTCTTCCCAAGAACATCACTTTTATGAAATCAATAAGAGGGAATTAATTAGGCTGGTCATCAAAGCTGTGGCTTGTAAACCCAAAACACCAGTGATTCCTGCCATGAGACAATACGGTCCAGATACATTTAGGGTGTCATTGCTAACAGCAAAACTAAATTCTGTGCTTTCCTGAATCTTTCAGGATACTGTCATGAATTGTCCAAAGAACTGAAGGTGAAAGTGGTCTTCCTGTTATACAAAAAAAGTCTTTGTTGGGGAATTCAGTAATTTTTAAAGACTATTTGGCAACAGTTCTTCATCTCAGGACAATACAGAGAGTTGGAAGAGTGATATTAAGTTAAGATGGCAATCGCAGCTAGAAATTGAGGGGGAGGGAGGCAGATAGTATCACAAAGTTGATTTGTTCATTTGTGATATAACCCTCTATTCAAAACATATCTTTTAAAATCTAATTTTGTTTTCACACTGCAGTTAAGCAAGAGAAATTGGAAATCTGTGAAGTGATGCCACGAATCCTGCATTAGATTCTTGGCAATGTAATGTCACAAAAAAGCTGATAACTCACCATCAGACTTCTGACACTTTTTTTCTATTCTTGATGTCCTTCAGTAGCTTTATTTCAAGGAGTTTTCAGTGGAGAGTCACATACAAGGACTATAAAGGAGATAGCAGGACCCAAGATATTTCAGCCTCCCTCCAAGGAAAACAGACCTAGCAGCACGGTCTAGATACTGTCCCTATTTTCATCAATTCCCTAGCAAGTTTGAGTCCAGATATAAGTGTCCCAGATATCAGAAAAATGGATCTCTCTGAGGCCTTAGAAACCTTGCCTGAACAGAAGCCTCTCAGTCTTTCCAATAAAGTTCCTGACAGGGGAACTTTCTTCGAAGACAGCTTACAGGACCAGGCTATGCTTAATACTTGTGCACAGTATCAACAGGTGCCACCTTTAATCACACAGGGGTATTCTACCCATTTTTTAACAAGGTATCTGCTTCTTTTTCAGTCTTTTCACTTTCTGCATGTAGGAAGCACACTGATAGTTTGACATTTTTCCAAGGTGGCTCAGCCAGTTCACCAACTGTGCAGAGGTTATACCGTAACATGTTCAAAACCGGTTATGTAAGAACTTAGAGAGAATGCAGTTGCCTCGACGTTAGTAATGAAAGGGAATTTCTCTGGGCTCGGGAACTAGCCTGGGATGAGCTCTGTGGCATCTAGGTCAGTCTCTAGTGTTGTCTGAATTGAAGGTCTGAATGCTGACTCTTTATTTTGGAAAATATCCTGCTGGTTTTGCATTTGTTTTTGGCATTTCTCAGATTCTCTAGGAAGACAGTTCAGCAAAATTACTCTGAAAGCCAATAAAAAGAGGCTGAAAATGTTTTGGTTTTTTTAGCACACTAATATATCACCAGGATGCTGTTAGAATCCAGACATTGATGCATTTGCAGATTGAGATCCTGTTCTCTGTACACACGCTTATGTTAAATTTTGCTGTTAAAATTATCTTTTGTTTATAAGGTTACTTTTGTGGACCAGTAGTCGTTGCTACTGATCTCTTGAGAGTGTTAAAGTAATCTAGTGAAACTGAGAATTGTAATTCTGAATTTCCAAGGAGAGGCAAAGCGAAAATGCTGTGTTACATAATCTGTGGTTGGATCTACTTGACTTCTAATTGGCCATTGTTCTCTCTGTATCAGCAGATGTGGAGGGTGATTAGCATGAACCAATTCCTAGATCAGTGAACTTTTGGGAGGCTCAGATTCAAAACAGGACAGAAACATAGGAACGTATCACAGGATCAAGAGGATCCTTTAATGACTCTTCAGGTTACCAGGTCCTCTTGCTGGACTTACCCTAGGTTCAAACCCTATGTGAAAATATTGATGAAGGTCTTTTTTTTGGTTGTTTTTGTTTTGTTTTTTTTTTTTTTTTCTTTATGGCCTAGAATTATGACCAGAACCTTTCTTGTTATTTCATCCCTATTTTCACAACTTTTCCACGTATAGAACTGCCATGAAAAAATAATCATCCAGTCACAACTAATAAGGAAATGAATGGTATGCTAATTGTTTTAATTGTTCCACCACATTTGGTTTCACTTCCAGCATTTAAGTTGAGCACCTGGATTTAGGACAGGCATCAGCTCCTCTTTGACACTTCTCCAAGAGAGCAATTTTAACCATGTCAAGTGAAGGTCACAGAGCCCATAGAAATATCATCTGTGAGGTGTTATAGTATTTTCCACTACAGTAGATCATACATGTATGTATTGTGATAATACCTTTGTCATTTTAATAATAGTTAATATAGTGATTTGAAGAAAAGCAGTTCAGTTCCATTAGGAACACTAATTATACACTTTTGAAAAGACTCTGATAGTACACAGGACAAAGGAGTTATAAAATGGTTATAAAAATCCTTGAGTTGAAACTTTCTCGTAAGTGATTCAAACTGATAGTTCTAATTCAACCAGCACAAATAAATCCAATAAAAATATATTATGGCCCAAATTACATGAAAAACACTTACTATAGGCCCTGAGAAGGCTCTGAGTATAAACACTGATAACCACTTTTAAAAAGACTAATTTAAAACTGCAGAAGAAAATATTTTTATTTTTCTCTCCAAATTAAATTATGACATGAGCAATAAATAGTCACTAGCAATAAATTAGGTGTTTGTTTATTGAAAGAACTTTATTGGAAAAATAAGGAAGCTGTATTTACTAATATTTGTCTGATTTCTTTTTCTTAAGCAACATGGAACTATATCAAATAACATGAGCAAGATAATGATAACGTGTAAATACTGATTTTTGAATTGTTCCCAATTGTGAGTTGGTTTGTTGTTTTTAAGTGATATTTGTGCTCTCAGAGGTGCTATGTTCCTTCTATTACACATATGAACGTTTGTGGTACGCTTGGCAAGATGTTAGTTCCGAACAGATACCAGTGCTTGCTGTGTAGGACAGCGTGTCTATGTGTGTGTTTGGGAGGGTGGAGGAGAGACTATGGTCATCACTATGCAGGTGAAAGCAGTACGGTAGCAGTCTGCTTCTCACAGGGGTTCCAGAATTGGAGGAGTAGGTTGAATTTCAATAGGCTGGAGCTGATTCTAGAAGCATTTCGTGTATCCTCATGAAAATATCTTCAATACAGATTCAGGTGAAGCTGTCTCCTTGGGTTTGCTATCTTGAGTGAATATAGCCACATAGTGAAGTAACACTTGAGTAGCACATAGCATTTGCATTAGCAGCACAGAATAGTCCACAGATTGATCCGTGCCATCTATGCCATTAGACTGCAGTAAAATTATTTAAAGAATCAAAGCTTCTAGGAGCCTTAGTGGTAGGCCAGACCCCATTGTGCTAGGCATTATAGAGAATAAAAGATGATCCCTGCCCCAAATCTTTCAGTGTAGTGTTTGGAAGAAGCAATCCTGTGTAACTCAAACAGTTTTTTCAAAGTGTTAGGTTCTTTTTCCTCAATGCAAACAGAGAATGTATATATCAATACAAGCTGATATCTGAGTGAGTTTATCTGAGTATTAAGAACTATCTTGAAGGGACACGTATCATAGCAAGTGGCATATATCATAGCAAGTTACTGCTTTACGTGCCTATATCTAAGAATATATGAGTTTACATATTTTTTTCAGTTTCTTAAGCTGTGCAAAGTTAGCAGAACAGGAGGAGAGGGGTTAGGACTACTCTGGTAGCACAATATATGTCAGTGTAATGTTGATTTTATTACCGCTGCCTCAAAAATATATGAGAATAGAAGAATGTCACTGGAACTTTTTTATGCTTTATAAAATTAGTTCTGAATTCTGATAGCTATGTTTTCACCTGCATCTAAAGAACGTAAGACAAAACATATGGGGAAGAAATTTTTAATAGAAAATGTGCAACATTATTGCAATGATCTTACAGTATTCTCAATAGAATAGCTTGTAGGCCATGTGAGATTCTCCTTTGTTTTTTGTCAAAAGAAAAAAAAAATGGTGCTAGTGTTATCTTCAGGCCATGCTTAATACTGCTTTGCTGCTTCTTTTTTTCTTTTTTCCAGAAGATAAATCCTTAATAGTTGCAATATCTGATACCCCAATCTTGTGGTGCTGGAATTAAAAATAAATAAGGAAAGTGGTCTAGGTGGAGAGAAAGAACAATAGACACGAGAACAGTAGTCTCTCATTGCCTTCAGATACCTTACAGGTGGATAACAATTCCAAATTGGATGAAGCACTGTTTCTTACCAACTATGGGTTATGGTAACTTTGTTAAAAAATAGTAACAGTGCCTGTTAAAAAAAAAAAAAAAAGGTTTGTAACTACCAATTTGGAATAAAGTCATTGAGATAAGCTGCATTCTTATTTTGTAGCCCTTGTAGTTCTACTTCCTCCTCCTTTCCTCAACCTCTTACAGCTAATGGGATATATACACTTTAAATTCTGCATCCCATTCCTGAAGTCTAAAACTTAGAGGGAGTTTTTATATAACATATTTACATGGTATAAAATGTTGATGTAGGACCAGGACAGAGAATGAGAGCTTTCTGCTAGATACAGAGTGATTCAAATAGAATAAAAAATGTAATAATTCAACCTCAGTCATTGTAGTGAGTCACTGTCCTGAAGACTTTATGTTCTGACACAGTAGCGGTTTAAGGCAGACTCTTCCATCTTTTCTTCATGCACGACAAGTCATTTGGAAGAGCTGTGCAGCTGGCAGGGAAGAGGTGTGAGCATGTCTATCTCCTTGACAGGCCTGACACTATTCCAGCTACATTAGATAAAATTAACTGATTGACTGGGGCAACTTCTAGTTTGTACCAGGATAAGGAGGAACACCTTGAGCATGGTTTACCTTCATTTTATTTTCCATAGAATTCATAGTATGTAATTGTATTAAGGATAAACATATTTGCTAGCAACACTGGTATTTTTGTTTTCTTCACATGTAACTGTATGCAGAAATTTGTGAAACACTTAGAAAGATGTTAAACTGTAAGATTGACTGATAAAACAATGTGGTAGCTGGGCTTCAGTGCAATACTATAATGACTATCACAGTTTAACTATGCCACATACTTTGACATAAGAGGTTTGCCCGTGGGAATCAGTGAAGTTTCTTGCTTCTTTATACTTCCCACATATTCGCAAATTTCTAATCTCGCCCAAGGGTATGATGGAAATTTCAGAAACTGGTCACTACCCAATGTAGGTTATCAGACTGCATTCATGATTGCTTGTATTAAATATTACATAGATTCTTCAGATAAGTTTATTATTCTCTTCTCTGACTTCCTATGTTGGAGAAGAGAATAATAAATTTCATCCTGTGATTGTGCTTAAAATTCAGTAGTCTGAATATTGTTGTCTTTGATCTGGAATGTCAAAATTTGTATTCCTGATAAACTCTTGGCTGTACATTGGTATTAAGACCAAAAAGGAAGAATATAGCTATTTTTGTGTCCATTTATGGTGTGAACTAAGAGGGATTTTTGAATATCAGAATGGGAACATGGGATTTTAAAAATGAGCACGGAGTAGCGCTGTAGTGAGCTTTAGGGTGTTTCATGAGAAGAAAAGATATTGGCTTTCTTGTTCACTGTCCTTCCTTTGGTCAGTGTCTGAATAGAAGACTGGAAGAGGAAAAGCCGTTATAATATGCAAGCTTATCTGAAAAGGAAAATGTTTTTTCTCATACCAGTTGGTTTAGGCTCTTAAAGACATTTTATTCACGTGCATTCCTTTTAAAACCTCACTGAAGTTCTGAACTCCCTCATTTCTTATGGCAATGAATTCCAGTGTTGATATAAAAGCTTTTATTTATTTAGGCAGGCTTTTCTGCTTCACCTGTCAAATTTTCTAGCTGTATCATGAAAAATAAAAGCAAAACACATCAAACTTTGAAAAATGCACTTTCTTAAAAAAATTAAAAAATCCAAATTTCAGTGGCCTTTATTCTTCATCCTGAAAGTTAAAGTAGGAGTTATATGCTCAACACTTTTGAAAATTAAATCACTGCCTTAAATGCCTAAGTATAGATGCAGAATGCTAATTTCAAGCAGTCACTTTAAAAATTCTTGGCTTTAGTTACAAATATCAGTGAATACAGGTAATAGCAGGAGTCTAACACATCATGACAGAATCTAACTAATTAAAAGACCTGTATGACAATAGGCTGAAATCTATTATGGAAGCATAAAGGAATCATTATAATTAACCCCATATTAAATGACTTTATGACACATAAGGACATATTTTAAATAAATACTTTTTTACAACATAATAAATGTTTGGCTTTGGAGCACATAAAGGAAGAGGGAGGACTCTAGAACTTTCTTATTGGGGCTGATGGAGGCAAATAGGGCATCACAGAAGTCACCAAATGGGGGCAATAATGTGCCATTCCCTTGGCCACCCATTTCAGTTTGGAAGGTGAATTCACTTGCCTTGGGAATCATGCTGGTACACTACATGGTGAAATGTGGCTGCTGAATCACTGGCAGAGGCTCTGTGCGCTGCTGCCCAAGCTCCAGGAACAGCTGTCCACAGTCGTGTGAAGTGGCAGGGCAGATCACTTGATGCAGCAATGGCTTTTACACTGGATGAATTGAAATTATTGCCGTACTCAGCTGTCTCCAGGTTTGCCTATGAAATCAAACACTTTTTCCTCCCTACCTGGGGTGCCAGGGTGCACAATGAACCTGTCCTCCAGTTGCTCCAGTCCACGCAGGTCCCAAGGGATTCCTGCCCTTTGCTACTCTCAACTTCCCCACTATCACTTTCTTTTCCTTGTGCTAATACTGCTTCTGTCAGGATCACAACTTCATCAAAGAACTGATAGAAGAGCTGGAGATAGTAGGACGATAACTATTTCTTATAATGATGGTAGCTTTTTACCAGTTTATAATGGCAGAAATTCATAGACCAACCCTCTCTTCAGAGGGCTAGAAGTAATTCACTTATTAAGTGAGGGAACTCTAATTTATTAGCAGAGATGTTTTGATGGCAACTTACGTGGCTTTGTTATTGTGAGGCTTGATGGAAAATAGTTAAAATGCGGTTGAAAGTTAGATGAAAAAACCAAGAGGAATCTTAAACTATAAAATCAGCCTGGAGAAGGGCATTTAAATGCATTTCGCTACAAGAGTAAATGGAATAACAAAATACAGGTACTAAGTTTGACACAATAAATCACAGAAGAGAACTAATTCATTAGAGCATAAAAAAAACCTTTAAAAAATGGAAATTGTCCAAACACCATTAGTAGATTGGAGCACAAGTTAGGATAAAACCTGAAAATAATATTTATTAAAAGATAGGAAGATAAATACAAACAATGAAGTGCTCTGAAGATAGGACGTAAGGTAACTGAATATAGAAACAGAGGCTTTTGCCCTAGTAGCAGATGACCTGTAGAATTCTCTGTATTGAAGAAAATATTGGGGAAATTGCTCATTTAAAACTATTTTTTTTAATAGAGAAATTTAGTATGGCCTCAACTGAAGATAAAACTTTTGGAATAGTGTTCATGTCTTTTTATGTATTTGTAGTTTGATCTGCTGCTTGACTAGCTCAGGATTGTTTGGAGTTCTATGGGTTGGGGTGATGGAAGTAAGCTGATTTTTTAATTATCTTTTATTTAAGTACCTATAGTAATAATCAGAATATAGGGGAGAAAATGAAAGCACCAGAATCAAATTATGTTCACAGAAGCATTTTGAACAGATGGACAACGACTGAGAAGTTTGGGTCTATATTCCAAAATCTGGGATGATTCAGGATATTATTTTATTTCCAGCCAGTCTCTAGATCTAAAGCATAAAAAGAAATGGCAGATATGGGTGAGGAAATGTCATGTATCCACAAAAACAACTCTGATCAAAGACTTGAACTTGCAAAAAAAAAAAAAAAAAGAAAAAGAAAAAGAAATAAATCCCTAAACTGTTCAGATTTTGAAACTGAATCTATTTAAGGATAGAATTGTTTAAAGACCTGAAATCTGCTTTGAGCCCAGAGTCTGCCTGTGAGTGGGAGGCTGGATCGGATGACCTCCAGAGGTCCCTTCCAACCTAGATTATTTTATGATTCTTTGATTCCCTCTGGTCTGTTTTACAGTAGGCACAGAGAGGTACATTTTACCCTGGACTTGTGCCAGATGAACTCAAAGGCGTTGCAGCTCCCCTGGAAATGCCTGTTTGTATGGTGCAAACTGCCACGTGTTCCTCCAGGGAGCATCCTGACTGGCATGTATATCCGTAGTGGGCCCAGTCTCCCCCCAGTGAGGCAGTGCAAGGTTCCAAGATGGTTGGACATGCAGCTAAGAGCTGCAGACATGTTAATACTTCCAGGAGTAAAGTAAGGGTGGACGGGTTAGGAATTGGATTCTCATCCTGCAGTAGATGCTTTGTAAGCAAACCACTGAACTTGTACTCAGTAGGAGTCTTAAATGCTATTTTATCTTCCTTTATTTGGAATTGAGTATGATGAGTTGTATGTCTGTAACTGTCATTGTGTTCACCTACATGTGTATTGCATCTGTTTTTGAAGAGTTAGCCAAAATGAAATAATTTTCCTTTTTGAATAGTCTGGGCAAAATTGTTTAAACTAGCCCTTGGTTTTTAATGACACTCATGTTCATTAGGACAATATCTAAATCTGCTTGAAACTTGGCTTGTTGTAGCCCTCTCTGCATTGCTTGGTGCCTAGCAACCACCATCAGGGCCAGTATTTTCATCCACTTTCCCTTTGAAGTGTTTTCCAGTTTCTTCTAGCTAGGGTATGAAATAAAAACAGCCTGAGAGACACTTACCTCTGTATGTAATGGCAATAGCTGATTTTATGTACTTCAGGGCAAGCTTACCGTGGTAGGAAGCCCTCCAAATCATTCTTTATTATTCTAATATTATGATTTGGAATCCTTGAATTTAATCTCTTGAAACCCTTCCAATGCATGTGGTATGAAGATGCAAGAATTTGTGTGCTCTGTCACTTATAAAAAAATCACAGGTAATCTGCAGGGAGGAAGAGAAATCAAAAGTAGTCCAAAAGATTCATTTTTCCAAAATTGCTCTTCAAATGTGTTATCAAGAGAAAGAGTCTTGAATGCTTTCTAAATAAGCAGACAGCTTGCAGATACAAACAGTTTTTTATCTCTGTGCTGGTCAGACAATAATCCTATTTTCTCAATATTAATAACTGCAAGGGCTTTAGGGGGAAATCTACTCTTGCAGCAGATGTTAAACCAGAACTGCATAGCCTAGATCTTATGTGCAAGCGACTTGCTTGCTTTGCAAGGTTTCAGTTGGAAGGTATGTTGTTCAACTATCATTCTTTTTTTTTTTTTTTTTTTTCACCTCTATTAGGAAGGTATTGAGCCTGCATTACTTTAACAATATCATGAGACTTGTATGTGTATTTTGGCAAGTGCCATTTGTCCGTTGCATAAGGCTGCTTTCCTCAGTAGTGGCTTAGCATGATTATTTCTCTTGGCATTAAAGTAAAAGAAGGAAATAACAACTATGTTTGTTGCTTTCTTTTAAGTCAAGTAGCTTTAAAATTGACCATCTACATTGCTAACTGCAGCATTTAATTTCTTTACAGTGTAATAGCTCAACTAGGGTACGCCGGAGCTTGTAGTTCACGTAGGTTCTGCAGAAGCAGTTCAGGCCACAATGCAAAACTTGCAGTTCACTTGGACAATAGCAATGCGTGCTTTAATGAAAGCACAATTAAAACCAGGCAGGAGCCTCTGGACTCCTACTATAAGTTATTTAATTACAGTTCATGGAAAGCTAGTGAGATGAGATCACTTCTGCCCATATGAGACTCTTGTGATGAGCTATTTGTGAAGATGAAATGGTTTACAATAAAAAAAAGAAAGCATAAGTCTTAGAGCTAGATCCTCAGGCTGTGTAAAGTGGTGTAACCCCACAGATTTCAATGGGACTAGGTTATAAATGTTTGAAAACATGGCTGTCATGTTAAAAACAAACTGAACTGTGGCAAGGGTGGGGAACAACCTACCTATAAGCTCCTCTTCCCTGGGCCTTTCCTTATTTTACTACTTTCCTGCAGTCTTCCCACCTACGTAGTCTTCCTTTTTCTTTAACAGTCATACCAAGGAACAAAATCTATTTGTGCAGTTACAATACATTTCAGGAGACTGTCCTCAGAGACTGATGGATGTAGCACAAACATAAACTAAGGGTGTACTACCTGACTCATATCAAGTATACTGCTTTACCTCGCTTTCCTGAAACATTGTACTCCAAACTGGGGTTCAGTATTTTTTTAAGCAAATTTAATGCTTATGGCTGTGAAATTAAATGTTACAGATGAAAGTCTGACTGTCCTACCCAATGAGAAATATATGTACTTTGTCTCTCACTGAGCCAATGCTTGTTCTGCCTCACATGCACAGACACTGTACTGCCAGTATGTATTTGTAGTTCATTTGGTACTTACTGCTGCTCAGTCGCATCCCAGGTAAAGTTTTAAAATATTAAGCTTATGTATATGGCAGTAAAAGGCCATCTGGGACATTTGTTGTGTTTATTTCCTTTGAAGTAACAGTTCTGTTTTAGAAGCACTTTGAAATATTAAAAAACATTGATATATATTGCAAATTATATAACACAGGTAATGATATTCCTTGATTTGCTTGCAAACTTTAGTTTTGGAATAGCTTACTGTCCTGGTTTTGGCTCTAGGGGAGAAAGAATTCAACAGTAGAGGGATAGGAAATTACTCCTTTTGGAAGTTCCATAGTCTGTGTGCTCCTCAGTACATGAGGAGCAAGGAGACTATGGAACATGATCATCAGAGTGTTCTTGTTAAAATGATGAATAGAAGGAAGGTGGCTGAATTTGCCTGAGATGACATCATCATATTTTTCCTTGGGCCACCTAGATTCTTATGGTAGCCTGTTTATACAGAGATGGAGGAATGGAGGCAGCAGGTGAGAATTTTTTGATAAAGCTTCATTTTAAAACAGAGACTAACCAACAATTGTGTCCTCTAATTCAGCGTCGAGAAACATGAGTTTCCAACATATAGCTTGCATAAATGTCAGACTGGAATTTTCTGATTACCGCAGGTGTCACAATCGGCACTTCTTATAGCAATGTACACTACCAGTTCCTGCAGAAAAAGCTTTTCAGGTTCAGAGTAGAATTTATAGTTAATATGAGAAAACCTGGAACAACCACTGAGAGCTCAGTGTCCACAGCGGTGATTTGATGGGCGTGATTCAGATTCAAGTCTTCAAACAGCTCAGCAGCTTAAGTGGTCGCTCCTCTACCCAGCAAATGCCCCAGCTACCAGTTTACAGAGTCATTCTAGGCTTTTTGCCTGTCAGAGATATTCTTGGTGAACATAATTAAATACAGCGCGGAGAAAGTGAGGGGGATGGAATCCATGTCCACCGTTAAGATAATCACTAGAGATGTGCAAAAGAGATTCAAGCCTGGTCTGCAATGCGTCAGTCATTGCTACATAATGAGGTATCTCCAACAGGAAACCTTGGGAGGGAATAATTCTGTAATCTAGTTGCTAAGCCATTCTTTAAAAAAATTTAAGATTCATATCCTTAAATAAGCAGAGTAAAGATCTGTATTGGGATTTCCCAAACCCAAGATGAATGTTGTAATCAGTTGCTGAGCTACTGGTTATGCAGCGGGTAAGGGCTCTCTGTTTTTTCTTGTATACTCCAGAATACCCTCACCTGTAGGAAAAATTTATTTCACTTCATTTCAAACTCTTGCATTAAGAAACTAGGGACCTACTTCATGCTTAGATTCAGTTGTTTGGGTCTAGATGGAGCATTACCTGGTGCCTCAGTGTTAAAGATAATAGGTGGCTTCACTCCATTTTATATGTGTGTTCTTCTGTTGCCGCTGTTTCATTATGATCCTCTGCGGCCAATGGATATGCATCTATGTATCAAACTACTTGTAGCTCGCTTCTCTTTGCAATTCCCTGTATAAATGGTTGGGAAGAATGATGGAATCTAGTAATAACAGCAATAGCCTTTGCATTATTAAACTGCTTTAATTGTTTTGAAATGCCTCAAGTGTATAGCAACAGCAAAAATTTTAGAAAAAGTCCTGTGTATGTTTCACCGGGATGATTCAATTATTTTAACCCTTATTTAATGAACTACACTAAACTAAGTGCTTAAAAGCCTTATAAATAGTCACAAAGATTGTAAGCAGCCTGTTTGAACCCAAAGCAGGCTAATGAGAAATGTTGATTTAAAGGAACCGAACAACTTTGGCTCAAATTAGTAATGAGACAAGAGAACATTTTCCTGCTTCAATAGCTTGTGTGAAATGAATTGGTGGCCCCAGTCCAGTTTCTAGTAAATGTTTTGCTGCTACAGTAATAGTCTCTCTATAAATCATCGGTAGTGCCCACATCAGAAAAGTAACACTAATATTTGACCATAGTTGGCTGAGTGAACATGTTCATGCAGGATTGTCCTCAATGCCTTTCAAAGGAGTTTTGCTAATGTTAAAAACCATTGGGAAGGAATTTGGGGGGTTTTGGAGGATTGTAAAGGCAGGCATTGGACTATACAGTCCTAACTTTCTTCTGTTCTAATGTCTGATGTTTCAATTATTCTTATGCCACTGCCTTTTCAGTAGCATGGACAATAGTATCAGCAGTAATTCTGTTTCTGGGTGTTCACATAAAATGTGTTCTGCATTTCTTTACTTTCTTCTGTCACTCACTGGTGTTTACCTTTAATACAGTAAACCTGTTGTATACTCTAAGAGTTGTTCTGAGTTGGTTGCTATTTTAAGTTTTGCTTATGAGATGTACTGTTGCCTGCTGTCCTATTGCTTGCCCTAGGGAATCTCCACAATACGTTCCCCTTAATGGCAGCTAGTAAGATATGTTTGGTCAAGCTGCCAGTTTGTCAGCGAAAAAACCTCTTCGGTGTCTTAAAAATCTGACATCTGTGTAAGAGTGTGGGTATAAGATCCACAGGACTGTGTTATTAGAGCACGTAGGACAGCCATTACAAATAGGTGAATCAGTCCGGATAAAATTAGAACTGACTCTGTACTTTACCAAGTCCTTGAACTAAACCTAGATCAGGTTACTTTTGAAGTAACTGTCAAATCTCTCACATATTTTTAATTGGAATCACCGATTCAGGATTCTGGTCTTTCAATTTTGTTAAACTCTTAAAATTAATTCACTTTTGTTCATTTTAATGCACTCTGCACTTTCTTATTCTAGTGATGGCCCTTTGTGCAAAATCTGCATCATGGAAGGGTAGCTGTTCCAGCCACATCAGGTTTGGGAGGGACTTCCAAACTTCCCTATGGGAAAATAAAATCAAACCAACCATATACAACAAAGCAAGAAACATAAATTCCCACATCTGCTCTTGAAAGACTTCCTTCTGTGTTAAAAGACCAAAGAGGTTTCGTAAAGGTTTGGGTAATCAACCATTTGGTGTACTTAGCAGAACCTCAAGCCTCCGGCGGTTTGACTGTCACTGTTCAAAGCTAAAAAGGCGGTCCTTGCTTGAGTGTACTATGCATATCTAGTAGCCAGTCTCTTTTTTAGTGTGCTGCAGACAGTAGTGTGCTATTAGCATTAGCAGACAATTCTCTTAAAGGTCAGATGAAGTCAGAGAAGCATATTCCTCAGTGATAAAAAATAAAGCCAGAGCTGACACTTCAACAGTGCCAAGGAAAATGCAGTTTCTTCTTGTGTGCATGCACGTACACGCATCTGAATCAGAAAGCCGGTCTCTGCGTTCTTTCAGAACACCGTAATAACTTCATAAAGAGTAGGTTCCACAGAGAAACATAATATTGACTCTTGAAATGAGAATTTTGTTTGGTTTTCTTGAAACGCTAATTAATAAGCATCAGTGATCCACATGCTGCGACTAGGAAACTGTGGGCAGCAAAGCCCATGCCGATTGCGTTTGTATAATCTTTTTGCTTATGGCAGATTAAAAGAATAAAGTCACTGGAGATATCTGAAGACTAATTCATTAGGAAGGAATTGGATAAAATCGTGGTACTTTTTGTTTTGCCTCATGCTACTTTATTTCCATATGCTGTTCAAGAAAATTAGTGAGTAAGACTTCGAAGGGGTATGACAGACAATGGTAGGAATTGTACTTTGATTAGGTTATTTCAGTATTTACTTTTCAAACATATTTAGTCTAATTGGGGCAGTCAGGCAAAAATCAGAACAAGCAGAAAAATAAGAATAGCCCAAAGGTGCTCCCTCCACAGCAAATACTTAAAGGTTGGATCTTTTGAAGGTTGTTTTCTCACTCAGCACTACTGATCATGAAGTTCTAACTGAAGTAAATCACAGCAATCTAACTCAGTCACATCAACTGGTTTATACTATAGCCCATAAACTGGTTATGAGTTAAAAACCATGGGAGTCTCCTGCAATGTGGAAGAATGAAGCCTAGGAGGTGCACAGAATGGGACATGAGTTGCACACCAACTGTACAGAAGCATCAGTGGAGCAGAAGTAATCATGTAGTGGTTCTCACACTGGAGGTAGGTTAGCAGTTGTGAGCCCATTGATTGTTTAAAAACAAAACCTATTTACTTTAGAATAAAGTTTGTTTACATTCCCTGGAGCGATAGTTAATATTATGATTATGATAGTGTGTACCTTGAGGTCTGCTCTCCCTTCCCACCCCCATCTAACATATTGGCAGATAATTCTCTTTAGAAATTAAGGTTGCTTCCTAATGAGGGTAACCTTTGGAAACTAATGGAGTTTCTAGACCATTGATGATAAAATATGTTATCTATAGGAAGGTAACTGTCACATCATGTTCATTGGTCATTTTTGAAGTCAAGAATAAACTGTCTTATTACATATAATGAGACCTTCAACACTAAAATGAAAATAAAAATTCTATCTGAAGCTGAAGAGAGCATTGGCATAAGTCCTATGAAAGTCTGTCATTCCTACCTCTTGACACAGTTGTCTCTTATCTCACATACTTGCTTGTGACTTCCTCAGCTACTTTCAAACTCATGATCTTCTGACTTCTGCACCTACATATCACCCATTTGAACTGCAACATGGAGACATCTGTTCTGCTCCCGATTCTGGTGCAGATGCAATTATCTGAATGAGACAGAAGCACAGAAGCTCCCCCTTCAGGCAAAGGGGACTCTTTCAGGACTCCAAGGTGTGGGAGGTGATGGGTGCTCACAGAAGTTAGAGGGGTTGGAAATATGCGCGAGCCTGCATGATGACTGGCTGGTGGGGGTGGTCATGCAATGTAAGATGTGCTTTGAAAACAGGCCTTGAAAAGGAACAGCGGGTGGAACTCAGTGAAGAATCATCGTAGTAGTGTGATAACCGCAGCCTGTACTCATGAGAGTTCTAAGATGTTTCTGTCCTTAACCTGGAAAACTTGACCTTGCAAATAGACTCACAGAATAAATTAGGTTAGTAGGGACTTCTTAGGGTCATCTGGCTAAGCCTCCACTCAAAGCAGAGCAAACTTGGAGGTTAGCTTGAACTTCATATTTAGATCAGATTGTTTAGTGCCATGTCCAGGTGAGTTTTGATCATCTTCAGGGATAGGTAAGTTTTTCTATGGAAGTAAAGTCTGGTCTGAGTTACATCCTGCTATGACAGAAAGGATATATATGTAGTTTAAAACTGCAATTTATCCTAATCGTTCAGATCATTTCAATACTAATTTCATTCCATTCCTTTTTTTTTTTTTTTTTCTGGCAAACTTTAGTTACAAAAGTAGAGGAAATACTTCGATTCTAAATAATTTTAAGGCATATAACATTAGGAAAGAAAGCAAATGAGGTGTCTGAACTCTTAGGAACTAGATAGCTTTTCCTTTAACTCTTAGTTTTCAATGTCTGTATGTTTCTTTGGGGTACCAAAATGGAAGGTATTATTTCTTAAAGAAAAGTTTGGTTCCTTTTCATTAGCATGACTTTTTTATGAATGTATAAGGTCATGTGATCCCCAAATTGCACTAAAAAGATGAACAAAATTCAAAACACTTTGATTTAATATTTCTATGCTAATACATACCTGTAAAAATTGAACGTTCTCTGCAGCAGCAAAACCTATATATAGAGGAAACCATTATCTAAATATCTTTTCAATGTGCCAGGAATTAAATACCTGTATGTTTAACTCCCTTATGTAGGCAGTGAAGGACTAGAAATCAATGTTTCAATTTTTATTTCAGATTATTCCTCTTTAATGGTTTTTATACCAAAGGTTTTAGAGGTATGTGTCATTTTCAGTTGCAATTCATACGGATAAGAAATGCTAGAAATATTTCTTTTTTTTCTGTTTTGGATGGCTTCTAACAATGTTTCATGGTGCTTGCCATACTCTGTAGGGTAAGTATATTTACATATATAGATATTTCTTCTGTGTTTTCGCTCTCTTGAGTAAGACTCTTCTAGCCAAACAGCTTTCCTTCCTATATAGGCATCTGTCACGGTTTAGCCCCAGCCAGCAGCTAGGACCATGCAACTGCTCGCTCACTTCTCCCCCTGCCCCAGTGGGATGGGAAGAAGAACCAGAAAAAATAAAGAAAACTCATAGGTTGAGATAAAGACAGTTTGATAAATAAAGCAAAAGCCACACACGTAAGCAAAGCAAAACAAGGAATTCATTCACTACTTCCCATGGGCAGGCAGGTATTCAGCCGTCTTCAGGAAAGCAGGGCTCCATCACTCGTTACCTAGGAATGCAAAATGCCATCGCTCTGAATGTCTACCCCCTTCCTTCTTCCCCCAGCTTTATATACTGAGTGTGACATCATATGGTATGGAATATTCCTTTGGTCAGTTGGGGTTAGCTGTTCTGGCTGTGTCTCCTCCCAACTTTTTGTGCACTTCCAGCCTGCTTGCTGGTAGGGTGGTGTGAGGAGCAGAAAAGGCCTTGACTGCTTAGCAAGGAAAAAGACCAGTGTGCTGTCAACACTGTTTCATCCCAAATCCAAAACACAGCACTATACTAGCTGCCAGAAAGAAAGTCAACTCAATCCCAGGCAAAACCATGACAGCGTCTTTTGCACTGGCTTCTTGATTTGACCTTGGTTCACATGTACTGCTGCTTAAACTGACTTAATTTTGCTAATATGTGCCTGCTCACTTTGCCCTTAATTTATGGAATTAGGCATTAAATTGTTTTATTTTCGTTCATAGCCACCATTGTTCTTGGATGGTGTCCACGTACAGAACATGCAGGACTTCTCCTTTCTGTAAATCTTCTGAGTAACAATAGTTTTCCTTCCCCCTCTCCCCCCAAAATGGAACTGATGCGAGTTGCTTGTTGTATGAATGATCCTGGAAGGGAAAATACTATGATGCTAAGTGTCATTGCTTTAGGAATGAAGATGGAACAAATACTGTGAAACAGAGTATCTGAGATCATGGCATTCTAGTCACGTGAAGAAACAGTTTCATAGTTGGAAACTGTCTCATAATCTTCAGCGTAAATACGTTCGCAGTTTGAATATTCCCATATCTTCCATCATCTCTGTCAGTTCCTTAAATCTCATTCAAGGCTGTTTTAGATGTGCCCTGGAAATGCAGAGAACATGTATGTCTCATCTAGATCTGATGAAATAACAAGCATAATTAGAATGTTTTAACATGTTTGTGGTTGCCAATACATTATTAATCAAATAGTTAGGAGTCTGTGGCCAGTAGATTTGGATGTGTGTAAGAGACACAACAAAGTCTTTTAGTGTTTTTGTCTTTGGTGAATTCTTTTTTGGAGTAGGTAATGAAGAAAACATGCAAAGATCTCAAAAATCTGATCTGGGAATCTAAATATCTGCCTTTGGGATCTGACATTTAGTTAGGGAGCGGTCCTATTTCCATGGTAAAACACTCACAAAACAGGAAGGCACTTCCAAGATGGATGTATCAATTAATCCTTTCTTCCTGTCAGACTCGAATGTGATTGATTGGTTTGTGTAGCTCTACTGGCCTTAGAGAGCTGTTTCACCCTGGAAATTGCTCATTATATCCACACCTCTTTTTATATAGTGTGTTTTTTTCTAATCAGGTGTACTTTGCTGGAAATACCTCTTGTCTTTATGTGGAATTTGTAGATCTGTTATGATTATATACTTAAACATACTTCTGTTTAAAGACTAGCAAGGATACTGTTTCCTTTGCACTTGATGGTGCATAACATCCCCTGGCTTGTATATTTTGCATCAACCAAATGTGAGGCAGGAGTTAGTACCTGCAGGACTGTGTCTAGGAAACATGTGGCAGGTTTAGCAAGCTCATGTCATGCAGGTGGAAACTAAAGGTATGCTGTCGCTACACTAAGGGGTAAAGCAACAGCAAGCTTTTATTTTCAGGATGATTATGATAAGCAAACGTTTCTTGCTAGATGTTCATACAGGTATGGATATTGATATAGGTACACAGAGTTAGTCTGAACCCTAGATTTCAGCAACAAATTTTGATTAAACTATGAAATGAATGATTTTATTTGTTCTCCAAATCAGCATGCAACCAAAGAAGGGGCTTTTGTTTGTGGGTTTTTTTTTTTTTTGGTTGGTTGGTTTTGTTTGCCATGATGGAAATCGCCTGAAAACTAACATGTTTTGTTAAATATTTTCTTTATCGTTACTGATTTTGAATAAAAAAATTAAGAACATGTTGAGGAAAGTTGCTGGTCACTAAAATTCTGAGGCATTATCACTATCAAAGAAGATCTAATATATGAGAACAACTTGAAGATTAGACTAGATTAATAAAAATCAAATGTAGTCTTGTAGCACAAAAGGCAAGGTCATGCCATGTTAAGGACTAACAAGAAGAAATTTCTAGTATCATTTGGAAGAACATTTTCTGGAAAAAGCTAAGATAGGTGTAGTTGACCAGAGGATGAATATGTATTTCTAGTGTAACTTACTTGAGATTCAGGTTAATGTGTTACTTGTATCAACAGAAGTCCAACAGATTGAAAGAGGCATTAACCCTATCATACATGGTACTCCACAGATGATCATCTTTAGATGTTAGATATGAATGAAACAGAAGGTGGGGAAAGGCATAAAATAGGAAGAGTAACAGAATGGAAACCATTATCTATCAAGTTGATTGCAGTAGTTTCACTCGTCCTGCTTAATAAAACAAAGGTGGAGAGGAGGTATGGTTACTGCCTATAGGTTCTCAGGAAATAAGTACCAAGGAGAGAAACACTTTGTTTAAAGGATAATTTAGTGGTTTACAACATTTCTAGGTAAATGTTTTATTACACTGTTAAGCCTCATTTTAAATTTGTACATGATTATATCTAGAAAAAATAGACAATTTTTTTCATTCCTCACTAATACTCAACCAACCACCACTTATTTTGAAGCAGAGAAGGTAATAATTCAAACAGGCGTGAATAACAATGTCTTCTACGTAGCGCTGTGGAGTTTTTAGTGACTGTAAATACTAGACAGCCTTGGCTGTAAAATGGTGCCTATGTTAGCAACAGCACAGCACCCTCTAAGAGTTTGTCAGATCAGTCATTCTGTTATTGATTTATCAATACTGGCTTCTGTATGAGAAAGCCATGTGCTGAATCATGGATGAAGCTTTCTGCAAAGATCCTGTAGAGATTCTGCTCTGTACTTCCCCTGTCTTTCTTAAATAGCCAGTATAACCCCAGACAAACTCGGGAACAGAATTTTCCCCAGATGCGTGTTTTGAGTTCTGCTGTTGTGCAAGGTCTGTGCTACAAGCCCTGGTACTAGGGGAATGGTGGAGGCTGAGCTGAGCAGAGGGTGAGCATCTTGGGGAAGTGAAAGGAGCTCAGGTCTGAGTGCTGAGGAATGTTCTGCTGTTATGTACAAGTGGTGACAAATTTACATCATTTTCAGTCTATCCTAGTTAAATTGATGTCCATGTTTTTCTTAAGAGCAGTAGAAGGACTGATCATACACTTGGAGTGGCCCATTCAGATATTGGGCACAGTACAACTTCTTTGTTTTTATAGCCTAATAGAGCCTAAAATCCATTGCATCTGCAACTATGACTTGAAGTAGAGTTTGCTGGTTTCTCAGGGGTTGGAGTAAATTGAATATTCGTCACAACTGAAGTGAACTCATCTAATAGGTGGTGTAGATCTATAGGTTTCCACAAAATCAGGTTGAATATATTCTCCAGTATCCTCTTCCTTGCGACCATCCCTGAGGTCCTAATATCTCAAGGTCACTTTGAAATTTTATTAGGCTTTCCTGGTCCTCTCACTTTGTGAACAAATATGGCCAGTTTTAAAGGAGCACCGAAGGAAATCTAAGCTTAGCAAAATGCTGATAAATGCTTGCTTTTTGGACTCTGCTTTTTCACAAGGGTCTGCAAATCCCTTAAAAAGGATTGCATAACAATTGTGAATAGGTCAGCACTTTTTTTTTAGCTAAGTGTTTCCATCCAAAAACATGAGTTCCCTGAAAGAGAAAGCTTTTGTAGGAACCTAGCACTTTCAACAAAACCTGAGGCCAGGTTCTGAAATCTTGGATGGGATTCCTGGCTGAAAGCAATTCTGGGATAGCCAGTGTTCTGATGGATGAAGCACTGATTTGGGACACAGGAAACACAGGTTCAAGTTCTCTGCTGTTTCTTACTGGGAATCTGGGACTGGACTTCAGCTAGAATGGCTCAACTGCAGGAAAATTGCAACTCTTTGTTGCAGTGAGCAGGTGAAACTTGGTTATCTGCATCCCACAAGAGACTCTTAAGTGCTGAGGACTATATTTTCCTGTCCCTGTTATTACTTCTTTGTACAAAAGAGGCCAGTTCAACAGGAGGCACTAGAAAGGAAGAGCTGTGGCAAAGTCCTCAGCTGCATTTAGACTATTGAGGATTAAAACCTTTATTCTCCTGTCTGTTGGTAGAGGTTTTATTTCTCGCTTTCTATGTGTCAGAGGCATTCTCTGCCCAGTACCTAGTGGATCTTAACAGTATAGTACTCCAATTCTTTTTAAATGAAAAAAAATCTGAAGTACTTTGCATTTTTAAGGCAAACATTTTTCCAAATCTTAAAAATCATGTGTGGCAGGAAAGACATACTATAAAATTTCTATCATTCTTTACAGATGAAGTGTTGCTTCTTGAAGAAAGAATGTTTCACTCTGAAACTGCTCTGCATATAGTCTGTAGGGGCCATTAGTGGCTTATGGGTTATAGTTTGCAAGTCACTGGTTTCAGTACTGGTCATTGTAAACCTCTTACTACTGCTACAGCTGGAAAATCAACAAGAACTGAGAGCAGAACCAGCCAGAAAACAGTTACGTACCTGAAATAACAGAAACGAAAGCAGGTAATGCTGTGTCAAGTGCTGTTAAAATAACACATTTTTCAGAAGCCATATAACTACTTAAAATAAGGTATTTACCACGCAAAATAAATCTCCAGTATAATGAAATTAGGAGACTATTTTCATCCGTTGCAGTTCATATTTTTTTTGCATTTGATGTATATATAAGAGAAATTTAAGAATGAGGTTGTGAACTGTTTGGCAAGGAAGCGCATGAAATATTACAACCTTTACGTGTGGCTTCATTCAAGATTCTGAGGTGCAACATATTCAATCAAAAGGGACAGCGCTGCATGTTCAATCTGTTCAAATAGGAGTCAGCTATTTGAAAGAGGGAGCATTGTATTTATTTTTAATGTATCGTAGAAAGTTTTGGTAGAAAACCAACAACATTCTTGATTGTATGTTTATTGATTTTATACTGACTTTTTAATTGAAGTGTCTAAAGGTAGAAATTAATAGAAACAGAATACTTAATCGCATTTAGGATGGAGAAATTCCATAAAAGAAGTTGCAGCAGCATTTCAGTGATTTTGAAAGCTCCCCTCTGCCTCCCTCCCACCTTGCAGCCCTTCCCACGACCACCACCCTTACGAACTGTCTTAATAACAAGAATGAAATATCTTTCTGGCAAGTCTGTCATGATTTTTCCTACACTTCCTTAGTGACCTTTGTTCTATAAAGAAGGTGAAATTCACATCCTCTTAGAAGGACCAATGCAGGGCTACATCT
Organism: Numenius arquata; assembly: GCF_964106895.1. Classification (NCBI taxonomy): domain Eukaryota; kingdom Metazoa; phylum Chordata; class Aves; order Charadriiformes; family Scolopacidae; genus Numenius; species Numenius arquata. The sequence goes on along the minus strand of NC_133577.1, from coordinate 64,905,523 downwards.
TGTGTTTTCCAGTGTTTGAAAAACATCAACTAGAAGATTTGTGGTATGGTGGGAAGGAGGATAAAAGGGGAAGAGAGACACTGAATAGGGAAATAGAAAATATAATCCCACTTGTGTGTGTGATATATTGTACAACCTAGTGCAAGACACCTTTCAGTTTGTTGTAACTCTGTATGAAGCTCTAGCTGATTTCACCAAGAAAAAAAATGGAATACAACAAGAAAAGTTATACTGAATCTGGGATGAGTTTTGTAGCGAAAGAAAGAATAACACCATGAATGACAGCTCTTTGAACTGTGTTTTTTGCATAGATTCTTCAAGAAAAAAGCATAAGTGATAGCGCTTTCTGTCAGTCTTCTGATAATAAGTTTTGAGTTTGTTGGCAAATTTTAATCAAAATTAGCAGGTAGACAGAGATCTCAAAAGTGTTAAGTTCCTAAAACAATTATCAAAAAGGGTTGCTGATTAAAGGAGAGAATCCCTGTTAATGGCCCCGCTGAGAGAAAGATAGAGAAAACTCAGACATTATCCATTGAGTTTGGCATCAGCCAGCTGGGCAGTCAGCACAAGCGTAGAAGTGGAGCAACCAACACATGAATTAGTCCATCAGCAAAGAGCACGTGTGGCTCCAGACAAACTCATGCTATGCCTTGCCCAAACAAGAAAGGTCAATGAGGTTGGGAGCAAATGAGGAATATTGCTGCTAGGAGATGGGGTGAAGGAACATTAAGAATAGTATAGAGAAATAATGCAAATATGGGGAGGAATAGGTGGTCTTTTGTGGGTAGCTGGTACTGTGGGTATCTGGGGAAACATGGAAGATCTATTGGAAGTACAATTGGAAACATGAGGTGAATTGAGTTTCGTGTCATGGGAATGGAGGAGACAGAAGACATCTCGTGTAAATCTGTTGGAAGCCTGATTTTGTTAGTTATCCTGCCTTAGGACCCATTTGTTCCCTTTTATTTTGGGGGAGGGTGTGTGTGCACTGTTCCTCCTTTTAGGTAGAGCTGAACATAGTAGAGTTTTAGTGCTTGCATTTCTGCATAAGGGTCTCTGCATCCCAAAGACAGATTTGAATTGCACAAGTTTTATTTTAAATATTGTGCTTTTTTGCAGACTCCAGTATTGAGAGAAAAGATAATTTTTTTTGGTTTAGTTTGACTCTGTTTTGCTTGTCACATTCAAATTTTCTTTGAAGATTGTAAATTAAGAGATTTGTGCTATGTCAGAGACCTTTCAAAAGAATCAGAGATATCCATATTCAAGAACCTAATGTTCTTTGGATGCTGATCAACATCTCTGTTTTTTTCCTTTGTGCCTCTTATTAGTTGAAGTAAAAGGATGTGTCATGCTACCTTTATTTTCCTTTTATTTTTTTTTTTAATCTTTGAGGTTGTGTTTGGAAGTCAGTGTTTAATTTATCATTTCATGTTGGTTTATTCCTCACTTAAAGTCATAACTAAAGCTGATTAAATCTTTCCTTTTCTCCCCAAGAAGTAAGATGTTTCAGTTTTGATGACAATTACGTAAAATCTTGGATAGAATTTTGGCAAAACAGGTACGGATTAGTGTAAATAGTGCATACACAAGGCGTGGGAGATATGTGATCAAGTCCTTCATCTGCTGATCAAAAAACAAAAGAAATCAAAACTTCAAACACTTTCAATATGTAAATTTGTTGTTTTCCTGCCAGCCTTACCAATATTCCATACGGATAAAACAGTTTTGTTGTTTGAAGGTGATGAGCCTGTTTCAATGAGATAGTCTAAAATAATTAAAAAATAATAAATAGTAGAAAATACAGATCTCTCTGTGATCTGGTGATCACACTGCCTTTCAAAATGGTGTATCTTGTTTTTAAAACGCGTTCATCCCTATGTAGTAGCACCCTGGAAAAAACGGATGGTGGACCACTGTGCATGTTGTGAAGAAATTAGGTTGAAGCAGTAGGATGGAGAAACGGGAATGAGGCTGGTGGGTGTCCTGGCATTTCTTTCAAAGTAAATCTCAGGAGGAAAATGGTGCGGAACTACTGCAACAGATCAACAGGCTGATTTCTAGCCTGGTTTTGAGAGCTTTCCAGGAGGTGCGAGATGGCGATCACTCCTGAAGGACAAAGTTCTGCTCGGTTCTCCTGTATATCTCTGAGGGAAAGCCACCCTTCCAAGGGGCATATAAAATGATTGACTTGAATCTAAAGATACCTGCTGGAGCTTTGCATGTTCATTATGCCCGCTTTCTGCTTTCATAACTGACTCAGACCTCAAAACTTGAAAGACTCCTTAAATTGCAGTTCTTCTCAGAAATGTGACTTTGTTTAAAAAGAAGAAAAGATGTGATAGGTTGTCATGTTTCTCTCTATATAACTTCAGATCAAATATATTTAGATTACAGATATTTTTGCTGTCAGCCTTGCAGACTTAGCAGAGAAAGACAAGCCTAATTCTTTCCTACTGGTACATCATCACCAGTAATATTCTGCAACATTGATTTGACTCTCAACTAAACTTATACAAGCCTATTGTTTCAGTGTACTTTTACAAGTGCCATAAACTTCCAGTTCTGGCACTTCAGCGGAAGCTTATAAATTGATATATCATCCAAAAATGAACCTGTCTGATAGACACATTTCATACTTATTGATAGAAAGAAGAAAAGAAATTTAAAGCAGCACCTTAAGGCAATTAGTTATGACAATGTTGTATATCTAGTGTTCATGTTGATAGAATTATTTTTATGGGTTGCTTTATAGAGGAGAAGCCATGAAGATTTTTGTGAATCTTTCAAGTCTGAGTCAATTACAAGTTTTTAGCAGAAATTAGCTGCAATTCAATGATTCTAGGGAGGATTTTGCTCTAAGTTTTAGGTTTAATTAGAGTTTAAGTGGAAAAAAAAATTGTTCACACCGAAATGTATAAGTGTTCATGTAAAAACCATCTTAGATGGTTTTTAGTCTTTTCAGTCAGAAATTCTGCATTTCTTACCCAGTCAAGGGACAAGAGTAGAGTATCCTGTAATGTACTGAATCAGTTACAACTGGGCAAAACCACAGAAAAGTCTAGTGAGGGAAGAGGATAAATATGTCCTCTTGGGAAGGTATTCCAGAATACTTACTTTATTTTAAATCGATACTTTGCTGCTCTACTCCATATAACTTCTGTAAATAGATAAATGGTGACATTTCAAGAGAATTGGTCTTCTAATGGGTAAGTGCTCTTTCCTTCCTAACTAAGGGTGTAAGCGATGGTCATGTTACTTAATTATTCAAAACAGAGAAAGTGATGTGGGAGGAAATTCCAACACATTTAGAACAAAAAACTCTTCCTCAGATGACATAACATTTTTTTACAGTGCATTTAAGGTGAAGTTTTCTCAAATTGAAAAATGGTCCGGTAGAATTTGATAAGTGAGATCAGTGCATCTTCATTCTAGTGCTGCACAAGAAAGATCTATGTTCTGTTTTGGCTATAGGTCTCGTCAGCAGTTCTTCCTCCAGTGTGTGAGCTCTAAATTTTTGGATTAATAGAGAGACATCTGTTGTGTTTTGCATGCTTCCTGGTGTGGGACTCCAACTAGATGCTTTCCCCTGCTCCTCTGATTTGTTATCTGAACACAAAGCTTTTATTTCTATTTTGCAGTGAAATAAGTTAATGTTATGGCTCTTTTAATGTATTTCCTGGGGTAACTGTTGTTTTAACCATAAAATATAATGTAGATTTTAAAAAAATTATATATAAAACACTTGAGAAAAAGGATATATACAGAACTGTTTGAATTTAAACGATGTTTTATGCCAGTATTCTGGAGGCAAATTAATAATCACTTTTTCTTGAATGTATTCAATTTAGCTAATGCTCCTGGGCTGCAACTGTGTTCCCCAGAAGATTCATGTAAATGTGTGATAGTTATTTGTGTCTAAAATACCAGGTTTTCTCTTCCATGGGAAATTCCAAATTCGAGTAAAAAAAAAATTTCAAGTTGGAATACACATCCAGCAGTTTTTTGGTGAAGATTCAAAATACAGCAATCATTTCAATGGCATCAAAACATTTTGATTCATTTCATTTCCACTTTCTTATTGTAGTATCTTACTAAGTATAATATACATATAAAATAAATATTCTAATATGAGAAGGAGTAGATTAATTGCTATGTGCAACATCTGCAGTGGAGAGCTTTGACAATTTTCTGTCAAAAATTTAGTTGATATCAACATGTCTGCAAACCAGCAATTTTTATTTAATTATTTTTATGCAAAGAAGAATTTTTCTGCTGTTTTGGTTTCTTTGTGGTTTTTTTAAGCTTTAAAAGATACCGAAAGAAATACTCACCACAGGCAACAGAAGTGCAGCGGAAATAAAACAAGAAAGACATAATGACACCTCTTGAGGCTGGCTGTCCATTTATTTGCCCTTAGTACTGTGTGTTAAAACTAGAAAGAAGAGCTCACCTTTCCCTTCTGCCTCCCCACCGCTGTCCCCAACCCTCCCAACTGCCTCTGTGATACCAAATGAGGAAACTGCGCTCCAGCGTAACTGGTGGCCACTGCTGGGCTTTGCTCTGGGTACCTAGGGCAGGGTTTGGGCCGTTCATTTGGATGTTGCTGAGGGATTTGCCGTGGCAGATTCTTTGGGGAAGCACTTCCCCTGAACTAGTTAAGCTCTGTGGAGAGAAATGGAGTCTTGTGCGTGGCACAGAGAACAGAATGCCTTTATAAAGTCATGCCACTTCGTGCTGCTCTTCAGGGGAGCTGCTGACTGGCACCTCCATATATGCAAGAAATTGGCTCAGGCTAAGGATTCCCTAATTACATTTTAGAAACAAAGCTAAGAATCTCAGACCTCAAAATAACTCTTTTGGACTTCAGAAAACATTGTATCTCTGGAAACCATCCCTGGATGGGTATTTGTGTTTCCCGAGGGGGTGCAACAAGAGGGGAAAAATCAAGTCAGACTTCTTCAGTATTCAAGTTTGTGGCTTCCTTAAAGGTTATCATCATATTCACAATTGCTTTGTGTTTTTAGGGGGGCCAAAGCCTATCTGAACAAAAATCAAATTCTAGGCTGAAATCAGCAGAGTTAAGATACAGTTATATTAAGTGTTCTGTGTGTCTGGCTATGTTTGCATAAATTAATCTTATCTGATACTCAGCAAGTCAAAATGTATAAAATTCAGTGACGGATGCCAGAACAAAGGGAAGAGAGTAAGAACGATTCTTCTAACTAGAAGAGACATTTTAATTTTAAGTCCTTTCTGAAAACAGTCACTAGTAAGAAATCCAGCTCTCATTGTTTTAGCTTTCTTTCTATTGTTCTTGTTCATTTTTGGAAGTAATTTTCCACTCAAATTTTTTTGTTTAGTGCCTTTTTAGGGTGACTAAAAATTTATTTTTAGACTATTCTCAGTAAATCCACTGCTTCTTTATGTTACTGTTTCAAAGGTCCTTGTGCACAAGGATGTTATTCCAGTTTCTCAAATCCACCATGCCACTATTAAGTGTTTTTTGTGACATTTTCCACTTGTCATTGATTCCTGATATATACACTGAAAAACATATATTAATTATTGAAACATGGGGCGAGGGGAATCACAGAATCACAGAATCACAGAATCTTAGTGGTTGGAAGGGACCTTTGAGATCATCGAGTCCAACCACATTAAAGAAAAAAAAAACAAAAAACAAAAAAAAAAAAACAAAAAAAACCCACAAAAACACACAAACAAACAAAAAAACACAACACAAAACCAAACAAACAACAACACCCCCCCCAAAAAAAAAAAAAAAAAAAAAAAAAAAAAAAGCAAGCAGCATCCATCAACTAAACCCCACACACAACACCCCACCACAAACCAACAATCCCGGGCACTAGAGCATGCCCTGAAGAGCCACGTCTACACGTTTCTTAAATACCTCCAGGGATGGTGACTCCACCACCTCCCTGGGCAGGCTGTTCCAGTGCTTGACCACTCTCTCAGTAAAGTAATTCTTCCTAATATCTAATCTAAACCTCCCCTGCCGCAACTTCAGACCATTTCCTCTGGTCCTGTCGTTATTCCCTTGGGAGAAGAGGCCAACCCCCGCCTCTCTACAGTTTCCTTTCAGGTAGTTGTAGAGGGCAATGAGGTCTCCCCTCAGCCTCCTCTTCTCCAAACTAAACATGCCCAGTTCCCTCAGCCTCTCCTCATAGGACTTGTTCTCCAGACCCCTCACCAGCTTGGTGGCTCTCCTCTGGACATGCTCCAGCACTTCAATGTCTTTCCTGTAGTGAGGGGCCCAAAACTGAACACAGTACTCTAGGTGAGGCCTCACCAGTGCCGAGTACAGAGGCACGATGACTTCCCTGCTCCTGCTGGCCACGCTATTCCTGATACAGGCCAGGAATGAGAGAATCATTTTCATCACGTTGCAACTGATGTGCTGTGTCTTTTGAAACACTGGGTCATGTACAGTGTTAAAATTTAGGGGGAAAATAATGTCTGGGCTGGGTGCTTGAGTTAGAAGAGGACTGAATATTTTGATCAGATTTTACTGCTACTGAAACATACAGATTTTGCAACATCAAGATGTTTTAGAAATTTCTTTTTTGTTGCCAATTTATTCACTTGAAGCAACAATGTTCAAAACCCACCAAATGTTTCATTTTTGCATCTTAAGCATTGAAAGTTTACATTATTTTAATCTGAAACTACTTTCTATTTCATAATTCCTTTTGGGTTTATGTCATTACACTGTTTTCAGTTTACAAAAAAAGAAGAAAAAAAAATATGTTTCCTAGTAGAAAGAATTAATCTTTCTTCAGATTTTTCCTTACTTGACATGAAGATAATAAATAAAATTCCTTTTTTTTTTAGTTAACCCAAAGGAATTGTTTATTTGATAAACTGAAATGGAATCAGACTCGCTATTTCATTCTTTGTCTAGCTTTTCCTGTGAAAGGAGTCAGCTGGACAAGCAGTTTGGCCCAACCCAACTGTATTTCTGCCATGGGCTTCTCCCTTCAAACCTCCAAGGACCGGTTCTGGCGAATCCAGTAGCACAAACCCACGCAGATCTTGGAGACAATAACTGAAACACTACTGATTGCGATCAGACTTGCTTTTGATATTTTAGTTTACAGGGACCTCTAAACTGCTTGCTCCTGGAAAGAAAGGTGCTGCAGATTTGTCTTTCCATGTGATCTTGGGGTGAGTTGTGGGTGGGTTTTGTGTTTTGGTTTGGGTTTGGTTTTTTTTGGTCATGTGTCCATGTAGTGACCAGGAAGAAGCAGTGAAGGCCGTCTTTTGTTTTCTTAGTTGCAACTTTTATTAACTTTTGTTGAAGAATTTTTTTGCTTCGGCAGCCTTTCCTTCAATGGTGATGAGCCTTTGCAACATTTGCTTTCATAAACCCTGTTGCAGTTAGATGTGGAATATCTTGTATTCCCATCATGTCTTCAGTCTGAGAATGCCAAAGCCCTTGAAGTGTTCAGTTGCACAGTATTCTAAGTTGCATTTTCTCTTATTTTATAGGGTCTGTATGCTCAGGGAATGTTTAGGGATGGGAATGAAATCCATTTTTTTTCTCATTCCTTACTACAGGACAGTTCTTATACAGACGATGTAAACCAGCAGAGCTGCCACGCTTTTTGACTGCTGATGTAGAGATTTAGAAGGTTTTTAGTCTTTTGTCTGTTTGTTCCTTTGAATATTCAGAACAGTTTATCTCCTTTCCTGCTTCTTAGTCTTGTGTTTTCATTGATTTGGAAAATCTTCCCACCGTCATGTTTTGGTTGTTTTTGTTGCTTAGAAAAATGTGCTAATTTTAAAAGGTGATCAAAGCCTACAGAATATAAACACCCTGTAACTGCTGAGATCTTCAGAGAGCTTTGTTATTATTTTGCCTGTTACACATGAACATATAGGAAAAAAAAAACAAACCCGACATCTTTATTTTTAGGCCTTGCTAATTCTCAGTCTTCTCTTAGTTGCGGGCTACCTGGCAACAGCTGATTGCCATGGCAACGGCGCGCTGATGAGTGAGGCTCAGCCTGTCTGTTCTGTCTGGGTCCTTCTGATAGATAGAGAGCTGCAGTAGCTTTATGGCCACTGAAGGGCATAAACCGACAGACTCTGCTTGCTCACTCGAGATGCTGCAGTGTTGCCGGGGTCCTCCTGCGTGCTGTCGAGGTGGAAGGAAGGAACTCATTGCCTGGGGTTCAGATTTTTGTTGGGAAATAGAGAGCTATTCCTGTCAAATTCATCTCCTCTTTTGAGTCATTATCCAGACTCTTGATGGGCTCATTATCTTTGTTCAGTTCACAACTGCAGTTGCACTGGTACCTGTTTGTGTTCCTTACTTTGTTTACTGAAAATGCTTTTTCTTTTACTGTTTCCGAATTTTTCTCTCAGCCAGAGGTACCCAGCCCATGATCCTAGAACGTGTCCTGATTATGTTCAGATGGTTCATACCTGGCATTGTACCTTCTGCAAGCCACCAGTGGTAGTTTTGTCACTGATGCTAGAGTTTTACCTGGGACTTCAGTGCCAAGGTTGTGAGCCAGAGCAGAATTTTGACCATTTAATGTAATGAGGGTAAATTAGCACAACAGGAAAGAGCTATTCATTATTTTTTAATGTAATGTAATACTTAATGCTAGTTCAGAGGTTAGTTTTCTTATTATTGTTTGCGTTTATTCCACTGAACACTCAAAACATAAAAGTATGGGTTTCTGGGACCTTGGCATGAAAGTTTCCTAGAGTAATTTGTTAGACAAAGACCGTTCTCTCCCCTGGATTTTAGGACACATTGCTAGCTTAGGATTGCTCCAACTTCCATATCTTGGTTTTAACCCTGTGGAATATGACTCAGGCCTGACTGCTCTTCTTTGCAAGGCTGTTGCAAATTAGCAGTGGTTGGCATGTTTGCATTAGAAAATGTTTTTATTTAAATTCTCCTCAGTGTGGCTTGAGGAGGAGTGAGTGGATCTTGCAGGTGAACAACTGGTTGCAGGGCTGGTCTTGACAATAGAGATTCTGCTTTTATGACCACGGGATCCTCCTTGAATATCAAGGACTGCTAGGGAGAGATGGGATACACCTTACCGAGTGGGTCAAAAGCATCTTTGCCAGCAGGATGGCAAGCTGGGTGAGAACTTTAAACTAGGAGTGACTCGGGAAAGGAGTGATGACCCACAATCAAGAGAGGAAGAGGTGGACTGAATCCATAAGCAAACAGTGCTGGGTTTTGCAGGGTTTAATCCACAACGCTGAAGGGGGCCCACATCAAGCCTATGCATGCAATAAGGAAGTGCCTACAGGACAGCATTACAAGGAAAGCTTTCATAGTTTTTCTGGGAAATCAGCATGACAAAATACCTATCTGAAGAATCTGTCTGCTAATGCACATAGTGTAGGGAACAGACAGGAGTCGTCAGGGGTCTGTGCAGTTTCAGGGCTACAATTTCACTTGAATTGCAGACGTGGTGGGATAACTCACACAAAAGCTGTGCCGTAATGGATGCGCTCAAGTGTCCATCCAATCTTTAGGAAGGATGGGCCGGAACAGTATGGGGGGGAGTTACTTTTCAAGCGAGGGAGCAGTGGGAGTGCATAAAGCTCTGCCTAGGAGCTCTGCCTCTGATGAGCCAGATGAAAGCTTATAGGTGAAGGCTATAGGAACCCCCACGTGGGTGACCTTGCAATAGGCCTCTGCTACAAACCCTCTGATAAAGACTAAGAGGTTGATGAGGTCTTCAGGCAATTGAAAGAAGCCTGATGTTCAAAGGGTCTGGTCCTCATGTGGGACTTAAACCACACCAATATCTGCTGGAAGGGCAATACAGGAGGCCACAAGCAATCCAGGAATTTTCTGAAGTGCATTGGTGATAACTTATTGCCAGAGGTGATCGAGGAGCTGACAAGAGGAGGACACTCTGATGCACCTCATAGTGGCAAAGCAGGAAAAACTGGTCAGGGATGTTAAAGTTGGGGGCCACCTTGGCTGCAACAACCATGAGGCGGTAGAGTTCGGGATCCTGAGATGGGAGCAAGGCAAATGGCAGGATCGCAACCCTGCATTTCAGGAAAGCAGATGGGTCTGGTCAGGGATCTGCTTGGAAGAATCCTATGGGAGACGCTTCTAGGGAGCAAGGGGGTCCAAGAGAGCTGGTTGGTTTTTTTTTTCCCAAGAATCGCATCCTTAAATCTCAAAAACAGTTGACCTCAACATGCAGGAAATGGAAGGCAGCTGGAGGCCCTGAGACTGGTGGGAAGACTTATCCTTGGTAGGGGAGAATCAGTTTAGGGAGCATGTAAACGAAACAGACATACACAAGTCCATGGGACCTGATGGGATGCACTCATGAGAGCTGCAGGGGCTGCCTCCATCAGTATGAAATCACTCTTGATTATTTTTGCAAGGTAATGGCAATAGGGGGGTTTCCTGAGGCCTGGAACATGCTGTGGTTTTTTCCTCTGTTGTCTAAAGACGGAGAGGCGTACCCGTCGTAACAATAGAAGAAAAAGTAAATTCAAGAGTGCCCTCAAACTGGTAATTAAAAGCTGATTTTCTTTTGGTTTTATAAAAATCTGAACCTATTACTACTAAATCAATGTTACCTGCAGAAAACCAGACTTTTTTCCTGGAAAGTTTTCTGTTTTCAAAACTTGATTTTCCTCACAGAAGTTTATGTCAGAACCAAAAGGCTACTCTAAACAGTACTCATTTAAATCCAATACCTGCTGGTTTGCCATTCCTTTTGGGTTGATGTCAATGTAACCAAATCGATCAATAAACAACGTGTCATGAAGTTCTTTGCTGTCACTGCCTTTTGGAATGTGTAAAGGAGCTATGAAGAAAGTTTCCTTAGAGCGAAGGGAGCAGCCTATGGCAGGTGTGCTAACGGTCAAACACAGCAGGTACTAAGTGACACAGAGCAGAGCTAGCTCAAAGGTAGATCTAGGACACTAGGCAACCTCCAAAAACATTTGTGAGGGCGAATGCCTCCCAGGGCTTGCTTTCAGAACTCAGTGGGAGGCTTTGCCTTGTACTCATGAAGTGAGTGATAGCAACGTCTCCTGGGTCCTGCTGAATTTCCACCAGCATATTCAAATATTCAAAATCTTACCTGGGAAAGAAGCATGTCATTTGAAACACTATTCTTGGCAGGTAGATCACTGATGTTTGCCTTGAAATTGCTCAACTTGAATCTGGCTTGGTAGGTTTGAGATTTTTTTTTTTGTTTTCTTTTTATTATTTGCATTTTCATGTCTTCAACTTTCTAAATGTTACAATTTCATAGGTTCAGCAATACCACTTTGAAGGTTTTGATAATGTAGAAGTGAAGTGGTTTTCATTTTTTACCCAACAATACCCAACTATATGTTATTAAAACCCAGATATGCTTCCTGTCATGTCACTTTGAGGGCCTGTAGTTGCCCATAAAAGGACTGACTGATATGTTCATTTTCCTTATCTCTCAGTGGAATAGAATATTCAGTGACTGGTCTGGTGTTTTAGTAACTGTCACCTCATACCTCTGTTAGTGCTAGTAAAATACAAAGTGATAATGCTCAATTCTGTACTTGACTGAAATTCCTGGGTTGGTGCAAACTCGAGAAGTAATGAATTTGTAGAATATATGTCTTGATTTAAAAAACGTTAAGTTTATCTCATTTTGACATTTTTGGGGGAATTTGAACACGCATGTGATATATTACAAGAAATGATGAGATATAATATTTTTACCATTTACTTTGCTTTCTACATACTGTACTTTAACCCTGATTGGCAGCCATTCACACCCACATCCCCCAGAAGGGTGGGGAGAAGAGGGGAAAAAAACCCCTCATTGCTTGAGATAAAGACAATTTAATAGAAAAAATAACAGAAAAGGAAAAATAACAATAATAATAATGTCATGGGTCACTCTTACCAACCAGTGAATTGGCACCATCTCCAGCAGTGAGTGCGGATTCCTAACCCCCATTTATATACTGAGTATTGGAATATTTAATTGGCCTTTCCATGTTCAGTCTATGCTTCTATGGGAAGCTGAAAAAAGGCCTTGAATAGTGTAAACATCACTTAGCAACAACTGAAAACAATAGGTATTATTGACATTCCTTTCACAGCAATCACTAGAAAGAAAATTAACTCTTTCCCAGCTGAAGCCAGGACACTACACTATTCATAATCCATGGGTGAAATGCTGTATTATGTTACATGTAAAATATGTTGATGATTATATGCATCTTAGAAGCAGCTGCACTTACTAATTTGAATTGAGTTAAAAAAAAAAATCGCTGTAAAGCTACAGACAAAATTCTGGTTGATACTCACTGATTGAGAGTATTATGTTTAGCATCAGTGAAAACAAAACCAGTTTCTTGGTCTTGGTGGGCTCTGCATTGTTGAAGCCCATGAATTAAATGATTTCCTAAATCAAGATAGTGACCTGCTTATGGGAGATTACTTTTTAAATAATACCTGGGACAGCACAGACTTATTGTGAATTCCTTAGCTATGTGATACAGCAATCATTACCATCGCATTCCATCAGTAGTTGATCTTTACTCTGAGCCTAGATTTTACTGGTAGATTGTTGAGCTTCTCATGTAAAGATTTGTGGAAGTCATAATAAATGGGAATTTTAAAATAATTTAATTACTACAAAAGAATTAAAAAGGTTCAATCAAATATTTATAAAGTGATTCCTTTCCTTTTTGATCCAAAAATTACAGTACAATTTGGAGCTACTGGGTGGCCTTTGCAGTCTTCGGTAATAATTTTATGGTTTGTTGATCCTGTTCAGGCTGTTGGAAATGTTAAGGTTATCTTATGTTACAGACGTATTTTACTCATTAGATACCTCCAAGAGTCTTATATTTTTAACACTTAAAAGCCAAGGTTATGATTTTTGTTGCCTCTAGTTCAGTGTCAGGGCTCTGGAAGTTCAGTTTAAGCCCTTAACACAAAGCTTGGGAACGTCAGGAGTTTTTTTGGTATCTGTAGAAGTTGTCACTGGAAGCCTTAGACAAACTTTGTAGCAGAAAAAAAATGTCTTTCTTAATAGTAAGAGTGAGGAAGCTATCGGAAAGAATACATAAACAAAAGAGAAACCTCTAATCACTCAAATGCTCTTCCAGGATAAGAAATTGGCAGTGCTGGGCTGCATTGTGTTCATAGTGATAAGATAGATGACTGACACCTTTGGAAGATAGGGAGGAAAGGATAGGTTGCTGTGAGCTTTGCAAGAGAAGCTTCTTTTAGAGTTGAGATTATTCATACAGCCATCATTCTTTATTTTAGCACATAACTCAGTTTTGGGTAGGGACTTTATGAATGTTCATGTGAGTTTTTTTCTGGATATAATTACCCCGCTGACATAGTAAACACTTTATTCTCTCAATAACATAATCTGTCCAACAAGCTGTCAGCAGGATGGAAGATGCTTTAGAATACATCCAAGCTACAACTCTTTTTGCAATCATAGCATTGTTGCAGGTGACTGCTTGTAGTTCGTCATTCCTTTGGGAATAAAAGCCGTAAAAATTTACAGAGAAATACAGCTATTGCAAATAGGACTATGTTGTTGAGAGGAAGGACCGTTTTCCAGGTAGGCTTTTAGAAATATATTTGGAATTATAATTGTGGCTGAGTCACAGTTCGTTCTCTCTTGGCACTAAGTTCTTGAAACGGGATGCTTAAAAAATGCTGCTCCTCTCTCATTTCTGCAGGCCTGGTGATACCTTTCTGTTAGGAGTTTGCCCTGCCAGCCACATGAAGCTTCCTACCAGTTCTTTCTGAATTCCTCTTTGTCCCGCTCTGCCTCTCCTATCCTGAAGCCTCTCACCATAGCGGGGATATAAACACACCTTGCAAATATACAGCACTTCAAAACTGTGGGGAGCATTTGAGAGATGAGAAGGGTATGAGAAAGTTTTGGGCAGAAACGGAACCTGAGGTGTATTCCAGCAGTAGCTTTGAGGCGTGCACCAACAGTTTTTGGTTTTCTTAACTTCCCATAAATTGCCTTTAAGCAACAAAAGCCGAAAACAAGGATACATTGGCATTGATCTTTTTTATTCCTAATCCATTAAAGTCACTGGATGTGTAACTTGCCTAAAAAGAGAGCCAGTGGGCCTTTATGATTCACATCATTTTTTGCTAAAAAGAGGAATAAATACTGAAATTCTTCAGAAGGCATCTATGCAACTCTTCATTGTAAATTACAATTATGGAGGTGAGCCTGGATCTTTTTATTTTTAACTGTGAAGGGTTGACAGTATGTTATATAACTTCAAAATATTGCCCTCATGCTTTCCTTGAACATCTTACTTAAAATCCAGGAACAAAAGCATACGAAAAAAAAAGTTCTTTGCTGTGTTGTATCATCTGTACTGTGTGCTCTGTGAGCATCATCAGGCGGGGCTGAGTATGCAATGCTGTATACTGTTGCTATCACAGATGCGTTTTTGCAATCAAAAATTTCCCCTTTCACAAGATGAAAAGATATTTTCTTAATGTTCATTACAGTGTATTAAGACATCAGTACTTGGATCCTTTCAGTGCATTAGGCAGAACACACTAATTCTTTCTTCTCATCAGATGAAACAATCGGTTATCTGAAATTGCATTACCTTCAGAGAAAACAGCGAAGAATACAGGCTCAGGCTTTGACAATCAAGGCTTACTTTAGATAATGTGGTTAACCACTTGAAATAGCAGAGTGAGACATCTGAGCCATTGCCACAGAGCAAACCAGCAGAAGACACAAGATGCTTTTAAATTGTTCTACAACACTGCATGCCTATTTTAAGAAAAAACCTAAGGCAAAGGTCAATCTACTTGTGATAAACTTTCAAGTTGACTTTGCGTTAATAGGTGAGAGATGAGAAGCTGTTAAGAAAAAAGAAGAACATTGTCTTTTCATGAATTTTTAGATTTTATACGGAGCCACAGATGTTTGTGGCACTCCACAGGCAAATAAAACAACAGGTCTTGACACTGAAGAGTTAAGACTACATGAAATGTTACACAATAAGGGATGACAGTATTCACAGAGAGATAAGAAGAAAATGTTTTCATGGGAGTGAAGCATCTTGAAATGTGTTTATTACACACATTTTGATGTCTAACTATTGAAATGTCAAAGCTATACTAAATACTGTAAAATTGTAATTGGTGTCACAGAATGAGGTTTGAGCTCAAGGTCATTGGTGGAAAGATGCCTGAAAAATTAAGAGCCAACAGGTGTCTCTAAATGGAAAGATGAAAGACAGGATCTGGGAGAAAGCTGCAAGCAATGGGGAAGGCATGGTAGAAAAAAAATTGTACTTTGTTAATCACCAGCAAGTAAAACTCAGACTAACTGTATGTCCCTGAAATTTTAATTCTGGTTGTCATCCTAACCTAAGGAAATAGATCTGTGTCTTGGTGCATAGTCCGAGGCTATTCAAAGACCCCATTCACTTCCACTCTCCCATGAAAAGGTGTCGGTTTTCTCTCCAACTTTCTTGTGAGTGAAGGGATAGTCTATCCCAAAGTGGTGGAAGTAACCAAGCAGTCAGTGGAGGGAAATAAAGAGCAGGAGACAGTAATGATCTGGATTCAAGAAATGGATTGAGGGAACATTTAGACCATTTAGGCTCTATGGAAATAAGCAAATTAAGCAAAGTGAGAGAATTTTCTAGTACCGGCCTACTTGGCTAATTGAATCACATAAACTTCAGAAAGCACTGATTTGGGGAAAATGTCCGTTTTCTTTCAGGCAATTTGTGACGGGGCCTTTCTCTATGTGCTATGGAGGTAAACATACAGAATTTGGTTAGAGATGTTCAGTTGAGCCTTCTGTGAGTTTTATGACTAAAATGAAATTGCTACCATTCCTTATGAAACAGAAGGACAGGGAATATTTTCCAAGAAAATTTGGATTTTACCTATTATCCAGGAACTGAAATAAAATCTGTTCATAGAAAAGAAAATCTTCTGCGGAAATCTGCTGTTTCTTAAGAAATACTGTTTTCTGTTTGATAACCGTGGTGTTGAATGTCTTAAAAGAGACTTCATGTTGATGTGTAGTTTGCTTGCTTTTTTTTTTAATTCAAATGCATGAGATCAAAGATTGAATTCAAGGCATTTCTGCATGACTTGTAGAGTATTTGAACTTGGACAAGACAGAGTTGGATTATCAATTGGCAGAATTTTATGTACCATGAAATTGTTAGTGTTTGTCATCTGCTTAGCAGTACCTCTATATTGAAGTGAGAGATGGGGAATGGAGTAATAATTGTATACTGCAAATAAAATTCTGAATTTAAGGGGACTTTGAAAGCCATTGGGGACTGACTATCAGATGTAGTTTAGTCAAAATAAAGACATTGATCAGCTTCAGGAGGTTGTGGTTAAGATATGTGGTTTTTCAGATAGGAGTGCTGAACTGGGACAAAATAAAAAAATTGTCATGGATGTGCTTTTTCCAAATGCATTTCCAATTCAGGAATCTTTTAATCTTGATTTTTTTTTTTTTATTTAGTCAATCTGTCTAGAGGTGCTCCTGAAGATTTTAGGAATAAAATCATGTGTTTTGTTTCTTTGGTAAGCTTTATTTCCAGAGTTAATAATTTTAGCTATTTTAAAACTCATCTAAATACATTTGGTGTGTAAAACGACAGCTGGAATGCATATTGTTTGCTGCTGAGCAGTGTATTTCTTAACTGAGAATAATCAAAATCTACCAAATCCATTTTATTTCATGATAGCAAAGATAATCTCTAAGGAAGATCAATCCCTTCCCCCTCCATGTGCACAGGAAAATGCTACTTTCCTGGCTCAATCATAATTTCCTTAATCAGTTTTGACTTGGTCATTATTTAAACAGACATTTTCCTAAGTTAACATTGACTGAAGAAGGAACGAATAAAAATGTGGGAACTTGCCCCTGGAGGCTTTTTTGTGATAATTTAATACAATGAAAGTATGTTTTGAGATTTGGAGAGAATTCTCTTGGAAGAGATCATGTGTTTTTGAAGTACAGTTAGTTGTCACAGAGTCATTCTCAACAACAGTTTGCGTAATAATAAATAATTTACAGTTCTATAGGTCCTTTCAGTCAAGAATCATGAAGTGAAAGAGGCCTCGTATTGTTATCCATACTTTGCAGATAAGAAATTGAATTAAATAGTGTTTGAAGTGCAGGTCAAAGGTCTCAAATGAAGCTGGCATGTCCAAGTTCACAAACAAACTTCCTTTTTAAACTGTGAGACCATCCTGCCAATCCTTATTACACTTCTTTTTAGTACACAAATTTTAGCAGATTGCAGTGAGATTTTTCTAAACTGACAACCATTTGGGCTTTACGGTGGCTGTTCTTAATTATGCAAATTTGCAATCTTTGCCCAAACTGAGATTTAGGACTAGTTGGCAGTTGTATCTTTTCAAAGTGCTGGAGGGCAGTCATCAGTGCTTTCAGACTGAACAGATTCACACTTGGGTGATCGCTTGACCTCTGTATGTGAGCTGCCTTTTGTTGGTTGTGGGCTTTTTTGTTTGTTTGTTTTGTTTTGTTTTGTTGTTGTTGTTGGGTTTTTGGTGTTGGTTTTTTTTTTCCCCTCTTTACTGTCCTGATAGCTCTTAGGTTTACTCAGGATTTTTTTGATGCATCTTTTATGAGTTTGATATCTTCCTGTACAATTTAATTTAGTCAAATATTTCAGTCACTAATTTCCACACAAGAAAAATTGCATAAATTATACTTTACCTAAGAATGGCTGAAGCTGAATCTGTCAAGAAAAGTTAAATTCTTGCAGCACACTTCCACTGTCCTAAGCAATTGCACAGCACTGCATTTGAACAGATATTTTCAGATTCAAGTTCATGGTTCAACATTAAAGACAGGAGATCTAACTTCCCAAACCAGCAAAAATTAGGAGTGAAAATTTAAATCTAAACTCCCAGATAGGCTTTATTTGAAGTCAGTGGGAATGAAAGAGAGCAGACTAGCTCTCCCTTCCCACCATTAGCATCCTTCAGCTCCACTCTCTTCTTTCAGCTGAAAGCATATTATATGTCTTTGGTTTACATTCTCTCAGTTCTCTTTCTGTTGATGGTTACTTACTGTTTTATTGCCCTCGGTCCTCTCGCATTTGTCTTCCTTGTCCATTTAACATCATAATACCTTTGAGACAGGGACCATCTCAGCTGATGTAGAAATATGATCTCTGAAGTGATGGGAATTGAACTTCCATAAGCACTCTCAGTAGAAAAATAGATAAAGCTTCAGGAAAAATAATAATTCCTGCATCTTAGGTGATATGGAAAAATATTATGCAGAAAATATCTTCTACAGAACCTACCCAGGAAAGTACTTAAATGTTTGCTTCAGTCTCTTTGTAGAACTGCTGCACAAGCCTAAAGTTAATCATATTCTTAAATGCTTTTCTGTAGCCAGCACCTGAATTATATTCTATTAATGTGTGATTATTTTTTTAAAAGAAAACCTGCATTAAAAGGGAAGTTTTCATTACCATTATCCCTTGTTATTTGGCAAATTGCAGAGAGAAGTCGCTGGAGAAATAAAAGCCAAAAGGACAGGTAAAGTGGCATAATTGACAAACATTGACAAACACCAAGAGAGCCCCACTGAGACTAAATCTCATTAACATCATTGTAGAACTGAACTGGGTAATCTCTTTTCTGATTTCCATTTTGCATAGAGAGATAGTTGTCACATACATTAGTAGCAGAGAAGAATCCCAGCCATGCAATTTAAGTATTTTCTTTATTAACCTTTGAGAAGTTCTATTTATGCCCTGTATTGTTCACTTGTACCCAGCAAAGTAACAATGAGGAAATCACTTCTTAAAAACAACAAACTTCAAGCAAGAATCCTTCCGAATCACTGGGGAGGTTTTTGAAGTTGGGAAAAAACTTTGTTCTGAAGCCAAACTGAACTGCATTTGACCTGTGCATCAGTAATGGCTCTTTGCTATTCCTTTGCTATTAGTCTGTTAGTTTTATTAACTTAAAAAGTGAAATTATTTTTATTGACTATAGGCAGGCTGTAGGATCCGACATCTTGATATGACCACGGTTAGCTAATTTGATGGATGACAATTTACAATGATAGGATAGTGATTTTTTTAGATGTTTTGCTGTCCAGCTGTATTGTGCCATGTCAACAAGGTCCCAGTGGTTTGAAACGTTAAAACAAAATAGATCAGTATATAAAAGATCAATGACACATCTGAATATCATCTGGATGTACAGTTTATCACATAGATTCCAATTCTGTATGTGCATGAATGTAAAATATAAAATATGTATGAGGTATCCTCCCAGACTTGTAAACACAAATCACTTTGTCATGAGATAGGCATTAGCAATCTGCATTCAATTCAGAGAGCAACCTGATCTCACATAAGATTAGGTTATTCTTACTGAGTTGATAGCATCTGGGATTAGGCGCTTTTTTTTTTTTTTCATTCATGGAAAACTGAAAAGAAACATTCATTCATCATCAGAGAGGATGGCTTCTGTGGAGCTGTATTATTATATAAACCTAGCAGAAATTAATTCACAAAGGATGCCTGCAGAATACTGCCACAGGAAATGAGGACCAAGGAGACCTTCTGCATGGTTCTGTCGCGTTAGGGGTGCCAGGGATCAAAACAACACACATATATGCTTGTTTCCATATGTATGCATGGGTACAAATAGGGAATCTGCTGAACAGACTTTTAGGCTTTAATATGATCTCTCCCAGCTTTTATTTATCTGTTGCTCTTCAGTTTACAGGTACTGTGTTGAATTCGCTGCTATGGTAACTTAGGATCCAAAGCCAGCAGAAATGTTTCTATTTTAAAGATTTCCTTTTGCCATTACCATTGTCTCCATACTTTCACCAGAGTCATACTTTTACCAGAGTCACATTCTGGAATTATATTAGCAAATAAGTAAAAATAAACTAAACTTGTGGATTTTTCAAGTGAGAATTAACTGGTCAAGAAACAGCTGGATAAATTAGTCCAGACTCGGGAAGCCGACGCAAGGAAATGCTTGCTGTGTGTCTCCAGTGACGTTATTGTGACATGATCAGAAAACAATTCAGGCAGAGTCCTTTCAAAGGTCTGCAGGGAAAGGACAACGCTAAGAATCATATTTGAAGATCACAAGGATGTCAGCGGGAACTGTAAGACACACTTACCAAGTGGCAGTGCTTACAGGTTTGATTTGGAATGACGTTTATTAACACAATAAGCTTAAAAGCAACTGTTAGCATCTCCTCGTTTTGTTCCCTTTCCTAGGAAAACAAGGAAGCATCGGTCAGAGATTCCTTCACAAAATTTTACCAATTTAAAAAAAGAACGAACATGTGTAGGAGATAAAAGAAGGTCCTAGTCTTTATTCTAACCTAATTAATCCAAAAATAAAACCAATTTGTGTGTTGTATTTTTAAAATTACATAGATATATACACACATATTTATAATGATTCCCTGGAAGTTGATAAAAATGAGGGATGAAATAAAACAGAAGCAAAAACATACAAAATTGTACTAAACCACATTCTCTAAACAATTACATTTCAGGGGGGCACTGATCAAGAAGAATAATCTTAACAATGTATTTGTGACTTGATAATTTAAAAATAGATACTGATAAATTTAAACCTGCAATTTCCAGTACTGTATGCTCACATTAGCATGAAATTGAATCAGTCTTTTTCCTGCCTCTATTCTGTCTGTATTCTCTACAACTAGATTCTTAGTCAGAAATAATCCCTGTCTCATAATGCTTTCCTCACTGTTGTACAAATCCTACCCCACTTCACAGTGAGGTAGAATTTGCTCTAATTCTGATCTGGTGCTGGAACACTTGCCAGAAGAAACAAGCTAATTTTATTTTTCTTTTTTTTTTTCTTTTTTTTTTTTTTTAATAAGCTTCCTAAGATAAGTTTCATATCAAGACAACTGCTCATGACAGCTTCATTTATCTTTCTGCAAATCTTTATGGTATTATTTGATCTGGTCTTCAGAAGCAGTTAGTAGAAATGGGCAGAAAAGACTGTCTTTTGTCCTGTGAGATGTTGCAGCATTTCAAATATTGACTCATTCTGTAGATGGACAAGTCTTTTTGAGTAAAGAAAGATGGTTCTTCTAGAGCAGTAGGCAAGGCAGTCACTTTCCATATTAAGGTCCATGCTTGCTTGGAGCAAAGTTTTAAACCTCCCTCTCCTGTTAGAATACAAGTTATTTTCTACATTTCTAGATCTCTCTTACTGCCAAATTGAGCTTGGTTGAGCCATTCTCCTTTTTTTGGGTCTGAGAATCCATCTTTGCTGATACAGGCACAGATGCCGATTCGGAGTTTTGACTTAAATTTACCGACATCTTTCTGGAAAAAAGTAACAAATGCTTCATTTAAAATCTTTAGGTAACTTTCATAGGTACTATGGTTGAAATGCCTTCTCTCTGGTGACTGGAGTCAGACTTGGGACAGGACTCTCTGTCTCTCAGAAGATGTTTTTTTCCCTGTGAAATGGAGATCATAACACCTGCCTGCCTCGTAGAGAAATTGTGAGGGTGACGAATTTATGTTCATGCCTTGGTAGGTGTTCTTCCTAAAGCTAAATGCTGCCTGAAAGTGAGAGTCCTGACCTTGAAATTGGATGTAGTACTGTTATAGGCAAAATTTACCACAGAGCAAATGTGCCAACCCTCTATTTATCACTTACCCAGCTGTTTTGCTAAATTGCAGCTCCTTTAAAATTACACTCTAATTCATCAATAATTCAGCAGTGAAGTCTTACAAAGAAAACACTAGATGCCATTTTGAATAGCTCCACTATCAAATGATAAGCTATTCAGAGAAGAGAGTGGGAATACTGCTGAGATACTCTGTTACCAAGGGAAATTCAGTTAACATTAGAAAAAGCTACAACACAACAGGGCTCAGGAGATTGTTTCACAACAGACCTTTGGTAGACGCATAACAGAATGACGGGAAGGGAGAGGGAAGCCTGTGGGGTAAATATATCGATGTGATCTTCTTGCAGCTTTGCAGGCTTATCTGGGTATTTAAATCCCACACAAGAAAAGCAGATCAATGCATAAACCAGCGTATTGCGCATGAGCGCCGGGGCTGGCAACCAGCCACGCTCTGCCAACGCTGCAATTAGTCAGTGTGTGCTAAACAGATGTGTGTGTGTGGTGTCCCTTTAGATCAATGCTAGGCTTAACTCCTTCGGGATGGCTGGCACAGCACAGGGTGCTGGTTCTCAGCACTTGTATGTGGGTCTGTCCCATCTACCGAGGGCATCTGCTCATCGCGCAGGGTTCTGTAGAGGGGTGGTTGCAGCAATGTGTGTACTTTGTCAGTTTTGCTACGGCAGAGGCATTTCAGTAGGACTTACTGGAAGTCTGTCCTCTCTCCTACTCCCTTTTTCTATGCTTGTTTTACTGTGTGACAAAACATTTGTAATCGTGTATCTGGATACAGGCACGGATGTGCTCCCTGTATGCGTTAATGCTGTAGTTACACTTAATGGATGAGACAGTGCGTGTTCAATCATGGCTAGATCAAATGGATTAAATCATTGCAAATTATTTAACTTGTACAGTAATTCACCTGCCTTCATTTTTGGTTTGCACTGAAATTCTGACAGGCTTTTAAATGTATGTATGCTTTTGAAAAACATCCCAACGTATTGTATTTTTTTTTTCTAATGAAAACATATTCATGAGGTTATGAGAAGACTTCGATCAAAAATACTGGATGTTTGTAGCTTCAGCCTTTTGTATCACAGAAGATAAAGAAGTCCTCTCGGAAAACACTTTTCATGAAAGAGTTGTAAACCCTGGAACCCACTTACATTTCCCTGCAGTGCTGCAAAATCAGCCCCAAGGTGGAAGCTGCACCATCCGTGGTCTGTACAGGCCTGGGCACTCCCATACAAAATTTGAGGTCTTACAGAAGACAAAGTCGTCTTTTTCAGTTCTGGTTGTGCTTGCTTGTCCAGTTGATCCTGGTGACGCTGGTCTTCCTGTCAGACATATTTGTCTCCATGATCTTCCTTTAAGTCCCTGAATTTTTTAAATTTATCTACCCCCTTGTTCCTTGGGCTTCCCAGGGGATTTGCTTTTTGTTCCATACCTTAAAAAGAACAGCCCTTGGAGTCCCTGGATTGGGTAACAGCTGCATTTTTCAGGGACCACCCTGTAGCTATGAAATGATTTGCTCTGTTGCAGGTGCTATTTAGGTCTTGATGGGAAAAACTCACCTTTGCCTTAGAGTTTTGGGGCTGCTACCAGTGTTAATTGTGGTTATTTATATACTGTAAAGCCTAAGGACAGCAGCCCCATCCTGCCTAGACTATTTTTGATGCCAGCAGAATTAGTATAGTGCTCTTATTTGTAAGTAAGTATATATCTCCATTTCTTGTTTTATTCTGTTTGTTTAAACAAGGAATTGTTCATTTAAACCTAAAAAAATCAGTAATACTAAATAAATAACATAGTATTGAAATGCAAACAGATTAAAAACAAAGGCAGCATCCTACTATCCCTCTCTCCTACACATTCACAGGCTCAGAAGGGAGGCTGGTAAAGACATAGCATTAATAAACATAAGGCCAGCAGCAATCATTAAATAAATATCATTAAAAAAATCCCCTTGATACTTAAAAATGCTGAAGGCTTTTGTTGAATAAAAAGTGGATAGGAATGTAAGATGAAATGGGTGCTGTAGAGCAGTGAATTCCACTCTCAAGAAATCAGCCATGATAAAGTATGAAGACCAGGCAGCTGTGGGATTCCTGGAACAAGGATGATGTCAAGTTAGTACAGAGGTTTCTATGTTATATAGGGTCTTTCCAGTTGGGGTTTTAAAATTTAATGAGATCACCTTCATGTTAAAATACCACTCTGAGCAGCCCACAGAAAGCGCTCAGGGCAGACTAAATCTGACGACTCTTTGCTGAACAGAATTGCAGACCGGCTAATCCATTCTGAACAAGCTGCAAGCTTCGCAGCTGCTCTGCAAAAACAAAATTATAGCATCTCCAGCCACATGTGGCCAAAGCATATGTTACCGATGTGAGGTTGCCATGGGATAAGTAAGGGCATGGCATATGCAAACTATGCAACATTTTCAATTATGTATTCACATCTCTTTCCAGAGAGAGTTAAAACTGACGTCAGGATTCAGCTTACTTGCTTTCAGCTTCTGTGAAATGTTGGAGGACTGCAAAAGAGGGAGTCAGGAAAGGAAGTGGTAAATGCTCTCGTTCCAAACTGAAGTACTGGCCAGATGTGTTCAAATTATCAGGAGCTTTAAAGAAAAGAATACCTGCTTCTACATGTACTGATGGTTGTGGAGTGGGAAGTATTTTCCAAATACACACAATGTGAAGACTCTTGGGAGTTATAAAACTCGGAAGCTTCAGAAGAAGCTTCTTATTTAATCTAAATAGCTGACATATCTCTGAACAACGTGGTGTATAACAGTGGCTTGTGCAAAAGTAGTAGAGATAGCTTTAAAACTGAATAGCTTCCCTAGCAATAGCTCTTTAATCACAGCAGCACAGAGTTCAACTCAAGCCAACTGTCCAAGTATTTTCTGAGCTTCTCAGGAAGGCTTTGTGACTTGTTCAGCATTCTGGGATTCCACAGCCATGTTGGTAGCAGAACATCTGTAAGTTATGTTCAGTTATGTGTGAACATGATTGTGTGTATATATGCGTACATAGATACATATCTGTGGAGATATTAATTTTATCTGCTTCCGAAAACATAAATCATAGATTTAGCATCACTTAGGAGTGGGATCTGTATATATACATTCATTGTCTAGAGAAAAACCAAAATCATTTATATTGTTCGTTTCTCCTCCTGTGAAAGGTAAGTCAGAATATTTTGCAGTTATTGTGAGCTCATATGTAGTGGAAGCTCAAAGTTCTTCCAAATGAATGTGTTGATGGTACTCCTGGCATCATGTTGGCAATACTTGATAATGAAGAGCATTTTTGCTTGTAGATGGTGTGAATCCAAACCATTAATTTGTTCTAGACCTTTTACATCTAATTGACTTTTATTGTACCTACAAAATGGAAATACATTAAAGAGAATCTCCATTTCACTTGTAAGACCAAGAGCCAATTTTCTATTCTATGTCTTTTGAGAATTCTTAATTGTCTTCCATAATTAGATATTGGGAGTGTAAACAATTATATAAGATTGTAAGAGGGGTTTTCTTAATACAAGGTATGGTGTAAACATCTAAGCATTTGGTTGCTGCAGCAGTGTTTCCTATTTTTCCTTTTGCATTGAGTTTCACTTTTGTAATTCCTATTTATTGTTCAGTTCTGCATAATTTTTTAAAAAGTAAAATGTTAATAAATGTAACAAGTTCTAACACTTGCAAATTATGTGGTCCCCACAGTTTTTAATGAGTCAGTAAGAGATCAAGACATTCCAAAGGGAGATCACAATTTATAATGTAGAACAGTTACTGTTCCATAGCATCTGAAGACATCACAACCCATAGTTTTCCTGCGTTTTGTCTTTTTGGCTTCCCCTACAAAAATTCCACTAGCAAGACCGCACCACTATACTTTGCAAAAAACCTCACTTACTTGAACTGTTCTGCAAGTTGAGGAACCTTTACTCTCCAGAGCAAAACCAAGTAAAAGCAGAACTATCCCAAGGTATTTTTATTGAAATGCAGATTTCATACTATTTGGTCTACTTGGATGCATGCAACATTTGAACTCCATAGCGGTTGAGTATTTCATCTGGAATGAGAGTGGCTCTCATTTCTACCTGAGACTCATTACGCAACTGGAGAGAATAATCATATTATATCCAACCTCACACATACTCCTTAGATGAACTGTCTACTGGAAGGCTTGGATACGAGTCTTATATTCACACTCATTCATCTCTGCTGGTTTTGAGGGACTAGTAATCCATCAGTCCATCTCTTCTCTCTCAGTGAATAGATCATCCAAGCTTTGGAGCTGTAGAAAAGTTACTCAAGTAGAAAATAAGTAATATTTGGATGTCCAGATGGTATCACTTTGCTCTGAAGGACATACTCAGCTGTAGGAAGGAATGAATTAGTTCAAATAAGTCTTAAATTGGACTTGATGGGCCATAGAGACAGATCTTTGTCCCATGGTACTTCACATTGTTGCTGTTGCTTTAAAACGTATGCTGAAACCTGTCTTTTTATCAAACTTTCCCTTCTCCAATTCTCCTTTTCTCCCCTGTGCATAGCAGCTGATTTCCATAGTAGTTATTAGGCCATGAGCAGGGAAGACTTTGTGTCCCATGATGGATGGGCCAGTGCAGTGTGGGAAGCACATGCTATATATCACACTTCCTCTCTTCCACTTTCCCCCCAAGTTCCTTGCTGTTATAACAGTTTGGCCGTATTTCAGTACAGTTAATAACATGCTTTAAATACAAAGCAAAGACCTCCCTCTTTTTCTTTTTTTTTTTTTCTTTTTTTCTTGGAAAGGCTGTTTTAATTTTAGCAAGTGGCTGCTCCTGTGATGTTTTCAATATGTTGCTAATATATAAGTACCTGCTTCTGTCAGTGGCTGAGGGCCTCCTGTGTGGTGGGTAGCCTGCTCGGCTTCCATTGATTTCAGCAGAAGCTGAAGATAATCAGTACCCTGCAGGACAGGCCGTAAGTCCATGCTCCAGGCAACGACAGCACAGAGGGGTAATCACAGTGCCAATGAAAGCAATAGGTGGCCGTCTGTAAAATACAGTTTTTCTTATTGAGTTTTTCTTGAGAGATTAAGAAAAGCTTTGCTTAAATTAAGTGTGTATAGCAAAGAAAGAAAAAAAGAAAAGCAGGAGAAAAGATGATTCGTATTTCAGGTTTCTGTTCGCAAGCTGCCACGCTAGGGCTGCTCAAAGGAAAAGTCACTGGAGTTCTTAGACACAGAGGAAAGAATATTTTCCGATTGGCTAACAGCACAATTATTTTGACTGAAATGAAAAAAAAAAAAGTTCCCCCAAACTCAGCTTGAGGCAAGATGAAAAACTTCTAGCAAGACAGTTAGACGTCCGTAATAAGCAGTGGAAAATAATGTTTTTTAATATGAAGCATTTAACAGCTTTTAACTAGATGTTGCATATGAGTATTGCCACCTCTGGTAGCTTGTTTGTCCGGTAGTAGAGAGCAAGTGGGGACACAGTAGAATGATGTAAACCTAACAAAGAAGAGAACATTTGTAGGATGGAACTGGAGGGTTAAATAGAGATAATGACAAGAAATTATAACAGGGTAATTTTATACCTGAGAGGAATAGATTGTGGAACAGAGAAATGGTGGGAACCCTATTGTTGACACATTTAAATATAGACTGGACAAAATGTTAATAAATGTGCAATAGGGAACAATTTGACATTGTGCTCAAGGAGGTGGAAAGGATGCAGTAATGAGTCTTTTAAAAAGGACTGTCAGGTTCTCCAATATACTTTATTGTGAACTTTATTTCACTTTAAACATGTTTATATTTAATATAGGTACAACAGAATTTGTCCTATTTATCAAAGGAAATTTTACTCTCTTTTTTTTTTGGTTATTTTTTCCATTCAAAAATTATACTTTTGAATTCAACCCACTGTCCTTGGTTGTCTTGTAGGGCATAGGGCTCTGCTGATTTGCACACAGTGAGAGCACAGACAGTGGTAATTTATCTTACTGTCCCTTAAAGACACTAACTTGTTCAGTTTTAGTAAGTCACTCAACAAGTTGCTCCAGAGAAGGGAATGACATTCAAATGTAGCCCTCTGAATCTGAAAACCCACTGAAACTGCGGAAGGGAGGAATGTTTATATGGAAGCAGTCAGCAGGTTCTGTTAGATATTGGTCTTGATATTTTCTGAACCTCCTGTCAGTATCCCACAGTCATGAATCACCAATTCTAAACTGTTGAAAACAATCAGCACTATCAAAAAGGTCATTTTTAATTTGCGGGCAAGACTTGTGAGAGTGGTGGAGCTGCTATCTAAGGAAAAGATACATTCAGATGAATGCATTTTTTATATGATTGAGTTGTGCTAATTTAGTTTATCCTTTTAAACTCGAGTGAATCTTCAGAAAATTGTGTTTGCTTTAGTATAACATGTTGAAAGATAATTAACGGTCCTTGACATTGAAGTTATAGGTCAAGTGTAAGAATTTATTATAAATCTAGGGAAAAGTACCTTTCCAGTGACATATAAAAATAATTTATATTTGGTACCATTTTTCATCCTGGAGGAGGTCCAGATATTTTGCAGCTACCATGCTTGTGATAAGGTCTTCACCTCTTGCTAATACGAAATTATTGTTTGCAAATTGTTGGTATGCAAAATGTCCTCAACATTCTGTAGATACAGGAGAAGTCAGTCATTGTCCAGAGAGTTTGTATGCTAGTAATAAACAGGATGTAGCAAGGGAGACATGCTAAGATGAGGTCAACCAGTCTTAAGGTTATATTGTAGCTGAGTAAAAGTCTTTAATGTTAAAGTCCCCTAAGAAAATATTTCTCTCTATTTCCTCAGCTTACTAAAATGATTTTAACTTGAGGATATCCTTCTTACTAATTTTCACTACTTGCTCTGTCATTTCCCTTCTCAGTACATTCTTCCTACTACTCCCCTCCCTTCTGCTAGCCACTGAGCTGGCAACTTCCTTCGGGACGCTACCACAGGCCTTGTTGAGTGAGAAACATTAACAGATCATAGGTGAAATCCAAAAGCGAGTAGTTCAAAACAGATTATAAGGTATCCTCATTATTTTCACGTACACCAGAATTCTGCTGCCTTTCTGAAGATATGTGGCTTGGCTTTATGGTCGGATGAGTTCATGAGAGAGCTAGTAAATTATAGATGATATTTAAGAACTTCATAGCAAATCAAAGGGAATTACTTTTTTGTGATATTGTATGTTTTGAGATTCATAGTCATAGTGCTTAGGAGGAAAATGTGTTCATATATAATGTTCATTATCTCTAAATAGTATATAGCAAAAATTTATTTTATGCATCTACTCCTTTTCTTAAAAGATTTGGCTACATTACATGATAGGAAACCTCCTTGAAATTCTGATACTTATGATTCTTATTAAAGTGTGATAACATTATTTTAACCCAAGAAGCAAAATAAAGAAGCATAGTATGCCACTGAGATTATTTTTGAAGAAATCAAGCACTGACATAGTTCAGTATTATAGTTCCACTAATAGACAACTTTCTAGAAGCAGACTTGTGGAAACCTAATACTCTCTTAAATTTTTCTTCACAGTGCTCCTTACCTTTCTTATGGTCATGCCTTTCCATGAGAGAATTTTAGCTGAGATCCTGTGATTAAAAATAATGGTATTAAAGAGTTTTTCCTTCTTTTAAACTGAGTTGAGCAACATGAGTTGCTCATTCTAAATGGAAAGTAGTGAATATTCAGCTTTTCTTGCTTCTACGGAAGAGAGTGTTCCATGCCCCGGTTCTGAAGCGGAAGGAAAATTTTTTTGTGTTGGAACGTCTTTGGATCTATAAACATTTAATCCATGATCTCTTAAACAGTCGAGGTCCCAGCTGATGCCTGTTTGACATAATGGCTCTTCTAGGTATGTTTTCATCTAGGACATTTCAGTATTGAGGGCTGAAGGAGGATCTGCTTCACCAATGTCATGCCTACCTGGTATGATTGATACACTGAAGTGCACGTTGCCACTGCAGCAATAATGACTTTTTGTGGGGGTTATGGGGATTTCTGTCTTGGCAAGCAAGCACGGAGGGAAAGGGTATAGCAAGTCCAGTGGAGCTGAAAGTGAATCTGTGAGCGTGTACTCCAATGCTTTCAATTCTTCTCTAGGTTCTTGTGAAGAGAAGGAGAGGGGTTTAGGGATGCCTCTAAGCTCAGGAGCAATGACTGTCAAGTATGAAAGACATGTAGGAGGGAAAGAATTGAGCAGTGAAGAGCAGTTCTGCTCTGTGGAGGCATTACATAGGAAGAGGGAAAATGTTTGGGATGGGTGAGTGATGGTAGCTGTAGTTAAGGAAGGGCAGGAAATTTGGGACATCTTGAGTTCGCAGGACACTATCAAACAGGGCAAGACTGAATAAAAGGTCGTCTATTGCTAAATAGTGATTTCTGTAGCAGGGACAGAAGCAAGTTGAGGAAAGAGTAGACAAGATTTAACTTTTATTGTATTCTGTACTTTACATTAATTCTAAAAACACGCGAAAGCAACTGTGTAGCAGCCAAGTCTTTGTGTCACCTCCTGTTCACCTGCCCTAGAATTTTTTTTATTAAATCATAGAATCATGACATAGATATATTGATAATATCAATTAAGAGTAAAGGAGGGGGGAATATAACTATACATGAGAATTCCTCAACTGACAGGAGGAGAGGGACAAACAAATCTACAATGGATACTTATTTTTGTTTTCCTTTTGGATAGTATAATTGCCATTTGTACAATCTTGTTTGAAAGAACTTTTGCTGCTCTTGAGAACCTTATGATAACAGGCTTTTTGTAGCACAGTGGTTAGACACAGCTTTGTTGTGTTCATGTTTGCATGCTGGTCGACTCTCAGTTGAAGGAGAGAACCTCAGTCTGTCAGAGTAAACCCAACATATCTCACTCTCATTTGCATTCTACATGCCATGCTTCAATTTTCCTTCATTAAATAATAATTTGTAGCTATGTAGAATCTTTTATTAGGGATCTTGGAAAGCTTTATGAATATTGTATGAATGCATGAAGCCTTGCAACATGCCTGTGAAATACAACTAGGTAAGAGTCATTATCTCTGTTTCATGCAGGCGCAAGATAGGACATTAAAGCACAGGCAGATTAAGGCTCTGTATTTCACCCCCAAATTGAGAAAGCACTATCTCGTAGCAAAGCAGTCAACTGTTGCACATGTATATTTGCAAAAGGCTGATAGATGTATATGCAGGTAACTTGAGCACAGTTTCAAAATAAAACCTTTTTTCTTCAAGGTCATGTAACACGTTTAATCAGAGTGAGGAAGAGAACTCATGTCTGAAGTCTCCCTGTACTGTGTTTTAAACATAGAGCTTGAAACGTCCTCCTTGAAAGACTGAAATTAACAGGGAAGACGATATGTCCCAGGGAGGATTAATCCTACTCAGAGCTTCATGTAGGCTTCTCTGATTTGTTTTGTGTGTTTGCTAAATGGTTTTTTCTCACATTGTCTTTTCAGTTGGATTGTTCCCCGTTGAGTTAAAAATAAATGTCAAACAGTATGACTTCAAGAAAAATGTGTGTTTCGGAACTGTCTGCTTTCCCCAGGAAATACTAGCCAATTAATAAAGCAGAATAGGGGTTTTTGCCTAGGGAGCCATCATGAAATAAGAAGTGTGTATAAATATATGCACAGAGACACATACAAACCCATTAAAAGAGCATTTCATTTGGACAGGTTCTACTTATCAGTGTGGAAATTTATGAGGCACTGTAGAGCATGGACAAACACAAATCATGGGGAGGATGCTATTTTGAAGTTTTCCTTGTATATTTTTTTTGCTACTGTATCAGGAAGCATCATGAAGACCATGAAGCTGGTATTGGTTGATCCTGTGCAGCAGAAGTTCTGAAGCAGTTGATTTTTTTCCTAAAAACACTTAGGAGGATTCTATAATTCATTTATATACTACCGTTTCCACACTAGAAGATGTTCCCTGTGTCATAGAGCTTCAGTATCTCTCTCTGACCACCTTCAGTAACAGTTTTAACTGCTCTACTATCCGATTACACGTAATATTAAGATATTTTCTTATAGCCAATGAAATTTCTGGCTGAAATTCAAAACCAGATTTTATGTATTGACTTTGTACAAGTTGCTTGTGTTGTTTCAACATGATCTGTGCATGTTATATGCAATGCACATTCATCTTTGGATTACCCATCCTTGTCTTACTCTTCTCCACCTAAAGGCTGATAAGTATGCTAAGACCGAGTTATCATAGCCTTGCCAAGTGGGAAAAAAGGCTTCTTAAAAGAAGGACTCACCATTACAAATGCCAAACTGTTAAAAGGAATATCTCACTTTCTGAAATCTTAGGAATTACTAGTGGCAGAGGCAATAAAAATCATCTTTAAAGCGATTTGTGAATTGTTAAATAAATTTCTTTCAAACTGCTTTATTACTCATAGGAATTGTATCAATCAACAGTGAGAGCTAAATTACTAGATCAGTCAGAAAATATTGTTGCAGCTGAAGAATCAATGCTAATTGAATCATTAAGGCATTATTACATGAAACACAAATAGCTGCGGATGATAACTCTTTGCTCTGCTTGATCTATAGTCTACAAAGAAGACATAATACTAACAATTTTAATGCTTGATTGTTCTCCTCCTAAGCATCATATTTCCTCAATACAGTGTTTTTTTCTATTGGTGTCATTTTGCTTGTAAATTTCCTGCCATTTTTTTTTTTTTTAAAGAGCTTACTTTAGATTAACGCAATACACATTTTCTTTGTAGTTCAAAGGCCAAACTTTCTTCAGCCAGACTCCCAGAAATTGCAATGAAGTTCAGAGCTGGGGGCAATTTTTGCTTGAACTATTTTTGCACTTTTGGAGAGCCTTGTCAGTGCTCCCCTTACTATGTTGGTTGAAGTAAGGTTGGATGTGATGGAACCTTTTGACAATCTGTAGTAAGACTGACATTTATTAAGGGGAGTCAGTGCCTTGGGTCTCCTCTATCTGTGTGTTTTTCCCTGGTTCACTCTTCACTGACAGCTAGAAAAGTTTGCTATTAACACAGGAGGTGAAGGGTGTGGGTACTGTCATTATCCTTGAATTTATCAGGCTATGGTCACATAATATGAACAAGGATGGTGTGGTATCTTCTGATTGCTGCCCAAGCCCTCTAACATGTAAATTACTACAGTCAATTTGCTAGACGTTGCTATGTGATTCAATGAATGTTCCTCTAGCTGTTGTAATAGGATTGTATCATGGTAAAGCATAGTGACAGGCTGACAGCCCATGGATTACATATGTATATGTGGGTGTTGGTGCATATGTGCTAGTAGCGGCGATGAGAATAGTATTTAGGTGGATAGACGAAGGCTTGCTGGGGTAGATGGGAATAAGAGCATCTATGTAAAAAAGAAAGTGTATGAATATGTAGGTTAGAAGAGGTTTGAGATAGTGTTTTTGTTTTGATCTTCCTACTCCCTCTTTTTTTCCGTGAACAAAACAACTTCGTGTTTAACATATGTGGTTGCAGTCATAGTAGGATTTTGATATATGGGGTGTGCTTTTTTCTCATCTTGTCCCAACAGTAAAACCTACATCTTGCGTGCCTAAGAAACCTAGGGTATTTCCAGCCTCTTGATTTCTCATTCTTCTGGTCAGGAACAACATTTTAGTGTACAAGATAATTTCTTTTGCAAATTGACATCTTCTGCACTTAAAAAAGGTTTGGAGTAGTTTAAGTACATATGTATGAGTATATATATAGTGATCAGCTAAAGAGCTGTATGGAGCTGGAAAAAATAAGTCAAGGAGTCACAGAACCCACAACATACTATTTAATTCTGAAGTTCATTGGCTGCATTAAGAAGACTGATGCCTAAAGAGTTTGGTGCCAGCAAAAGCCTGGAGTGCACCTATTGAATCTGTGTTAATGTAATTTAATGGGTAGAACAAAACAGCTGTGTGACTTCTCTTTTCTTTTTTCTTTCTTTTAAAGTAAACATTCTGGTTTGTATTCATGCTGATGGCTCTGCCACAACCTTTCCAGGTGGTCTGTCTGCCAGTCCAATGTATCGGTTGGGAAATTTATAAAGTGCTTTTTTCTTTCTTCACCTTTCCACATTTCTGCTCTTCATCAGTACCCCAAGTGAGTGGTCGCCAGGTTCTGTAATCACAGGACTGCAGATGCGCATCATTCCAAGCTGGTGTAATATGGCACAAGATGTAGTGGGGAGGCAGCAAAACATCATTCAGTCATTTTCATTGAAGCCAAAAGATATCAGAAGTTTTTTTTTTAATTTTTTTTTTTCCCCTCACCCCTGTTCCCAGGCCTGTATGATCCAAGACAATGAAGTGTGATAGGCATACATTCACATTTCACCCAATAAAGTCCTTATCTTAACCACTGTTTGCAAAAGTTGGGTATGTCCGTTTTTGGCAAACAAACAAATCCATGTAAAGTCAACTCCATAGTAAAATAGAGCAATTGTTTTAAAGCACACAGTTACAGAATAATTTTAGAAGAGACATTTCTGAGCATTTCAGATAATTGAGAAATAATTCACTAGGTTGAAATTTAGCTGGGGTACCAGCCCAATAAACACACTCTGTGAATATATGTGGCTTCTTAAGAGAGACAGAGATCTGATACAAAGCCTCCTGCTGCTATTGAAAAGTGGTCCATACCTACAACCACAATGCTTCAAATGTAGCTAAGTTATAGTACTAATTCACTAACAATTCTTGCAGCACTTTTATTTTTTTCCTTTGGGCAGTCTCCATTTGTTAATGACCTATTTCCACCTCACTCAGCTAGAGGTACTACTAGCTAATGCAGTGAAAACACTATGACTAAATTGAAAGATTTACAACCATTTGGGGTATTTAACAGTGATTTAGTAGCTCATCTGTCTTGTGCATTTCTCTTTTGGCTTTCCAGTAAGGACCTGTCAGCAGTTTCTTCAGACCTCTGAAGTTTATTTCACGGGGTCTGTGGCTAATCCTACTGACATTATTGAGGTTTAGTTCATATTTTTAGTAGGGACAGGATTTCATCTATAAAGAATAGAAAAATAATTTTAAAAGGAAAAGAAAGTATCCTAAGATCTCTTACAGGTTAGTTACAGGTGAAAAGCTATAATATACAGAAAAGTGAGGCCAAGGATAAAATGGAAAGAAGATCCTGCTCATGAATACCAAAGAGCCTAAAAACACCATGAGCAACATCTAAAGATAAAGATGCAGAAATTAACATAATCTTTTCCATCACTGGTGACTGTGAAAAATCTCAAATCCAAAGTTCCTTTTACAACTATGATTCAAGACCTTCCTGTCTCTAAAGCTTCTTAATTTATCTTACTAAAATAAGTATAATTCCCAGTTGATTTTAAGAGATTTTATTTCCTCCTGCAGTGCTCCATGTTGTAATAGCAGGGCTTAGAAATATTCTCCCTGTTTGTACACGAAAAAAGGAAAAACAACGGAGTGATATGTACTTGCCAAGAACAATGAAACTAAGTCCTGTTTTGGAGGTGCACCTTCAGAATGTCACTCCATGCTCATATTTCAAATGTGGCACTTAGACCATCCTTAATATCATTCCTATGAGAGCTGTTGGGAGGATTCAATCCTCACACTCAGATAAAGCTCAAGAGATGGTCTTGCCTCCTAATGAAGTCTAACTTTGTGAACTTAATACTATTCCATTCTCCTTGTTGCCTAGCTTCTGTTCAAAAGATTTATCATCTGCTGATTTCTTCCTCTAGAGGTGTACACTCTGCTAGAATTGGGTTTGACACATATCTGGATGATGGCTATCACAGGATATACAAATCTGAGAAATGTTCAGAACAGAAAATGTTCACGTATTTCTCTATTTCTTTTTTTACCCTGCCTTCCTGATTTTTCATTCTGTCCCTTGGTTCTCCTTCAGAAATACATCTGGACATTTCTTCAGTTTCTGAAATGCTTTGATTTTAAAGGCTTCTTCCAGCAAGTAAAATTAGTTCCCTATAGTAAATCCTGAGCAAATTTTCAAAGAAAACAGGTGATTACATTTTTCAGTGTTGGATTCTCAGAATCTCTTAGACTGCAAACAGATCATCTAGGCTGGGCAAACCAAATCTGGCCTGAATACAAACCTAGTTTCTAGGTAGTTTGAAAAGAGTTGTTGAATTCTCCCATCATTTTCATTTGGGTGGGCAGCTTCTGGTCAGCTATTCCATATGACCTTGTATGTTGTCCTTCCCTGCAAAAGTTCTTCTACTGTTAAAAGAGCTGTTAACTGGGATCAGTGGCAGCAACAGACTTTCTGCTCAGTTTGGTGCCAGTAATCAGCTGTGTTGGGATCTGAGGAAGCTAAGTTGAACATAACAAGTTCCATCTGGAAAGTGCTCTTTGGATCAGAGGTGTGCAACTTGATGATGGTTTGAGGGGAATGTTTTGAATGGATCATGAACGGAAAATAGATTTACTGAACTGGGCCTGATGTCTTGGTAATGAAATATTCAGATTGGCTTCACTGTTATGGAGAGGTAATAGGAAGTACTGACTCTCCATTTGTTTCCCATGACTGTCCTGTTTTGTGTTCTGTAAGCTGTGATCTGTGCAGCTTTGTCCCTTCCTAGCTGCAGCCGTATTACAGTAGCAGGAGAGGCCAATCCTTTTGCTCTCTGTTCTGCACCCTACTTCCTTCCCAGGCTGTGGAAGTCAAAGGGAGAGCATCACCTACATCTTCTTTGGGGCAGCCAAAATGCAGTCCCCCTTATCCTCCAGAGACACCGGGAGCAGCTGAGGATATGGGAACAAAGGAGAACAGTCTGATAATGGAAGATATGAAAAACTGGAAGCAGTTCAGTTTGGTTTACTCAGACCAATAGCCGAAAATGTAACCAATCTGCATGCCGTATCCTGAGTGTCCTACCTTCTGTTGCTGTTGACTCCTGTCCGCAGAGGTCTGCCCAAGTGCTCAAGTTAGCGGGGAACTCCTCTGTCCTCCAAACTTCGGGCCCAGCCCTCTCTGTGTGTTTGTATCTGCAGGCTCCCTCTCTCTTCCAGCGTCCTTCTCCCAAACTGAGTGATACTGTGATATATTCTCTATGTCCCTGAATCTTGGTGGCAATCTTGATAGAGAGTATAGCAGCACTCAGGCTGCTTGAACTTAATCCTGCTGACTGTTTTTTGTAAGGGCTCACAGACTGCGTGCCATACAGTGTGCTGCAATTTTTTCCTTCCCCTCTGCTTGCCGCAGCTCAGACCCCTGGCTGGCTGGACACTGGCCAGGGCAATTCTCTGCCTGCTGGTGGCTTCCTTGTTTAAATACTGTTCTCAGCAGAAGAGCAGTTTGGTGGTAGAGAATCTGTCCCAAAGCATTTACTGTTAGCTTTCCAATTCAGTTCTTTTAATACTCACTGTGAATTGATTAGCTTCTGCTTTTTTACAGGGTGATACGACAGTGCATCATATTGACGTTGGGACATGGAGATGCTTCATTATGCAGAGCTGCATTTGCTGTCTTTGTTGCTGAGTGAATATATGTTTGGATATTGGTCACAATCCTCAAACTAATAGCTTTTGCTTTGCTTGAAAATGGATCCTGTGACAGTATTAATTAAAACTTACAGGTTTCAATAATTTAGGTACAGATTCTGCCTTCAGCTATCTGTGTACTTTTCACAAACAAGTAAGAGCTCTGTGTTTATTTTAGATCCATCTGTCCTCATCTTCCTTTGATTTTTTCAGAAAGGCAACTGCTATTGAAATTCAGTGCAAAAATAAGGAAGAGAAAAATATAGAAACCTTCTTTAAAATTCAGCTCTGGATAAGGCCTTGAGTTTTCCCCTTCTCAGATTTTACCGGGGCATCCCTTACAGAGGCTTAGCTCCTACAATCCTGTCTTAGGAAAGATTCAGATTTAGACTTTAACACTCCTGAGCTATTTTGAAATCTAAAAGCACCTAAAATGGCTCAGGCAGAGTCTCCATTTCAGGATAATCATCCACACATTTTGCATTCCTCCTCAGATTGTTTATGCTGAACATTCTCTTAATCTCACTCACTGTAGTGCCATCTTCTTTGTAAGAAATAATAAATCAAGCTCTTGGTGTTCTCTCCTCTGCCCCCCACCTTTAGTACAAGGCCCATGCAAGAGTGAGCAGACCCAGCCGCAGGTGATGGTGCAGGAATTCCTGGAATCTCTCTGATCTGTTTCCAAGGAACAATTCCCCATGGCATGGCCAGTGAGCAAGAAAACTTTCCTTTCCTTCGTAACAAAGCTGAAGCCCTTCCTCCACTCCTGATCCTCAATATATTTTTCTTCTAGCTGCAAGCGAAGAGTTGGGTCCTTGGTACCATAGAAACGGACAGGTGTTACATGTTGCTAGTTGGCATCCTACATACGAAATAGATCATAATGGAAAGGTGGTGGTGCTACCTGATGAATGAGAGTTGTTTTCTTCTACTGGCACAGAATCTGTTACCCGCATGCAGGCTTTACACTGCCCGATGAGACTCACCAGTGATGCTCAGGCTGTGCATTTGGTCTGTGAACATTCACAAAAGGGGAGTATGAGGCGAGGAGAAACGGCAGATGATACTTGTGGTCCACTGTATTAAAACTGGAAAGTAATGCTGTGTTATGCCTTCGGAGGGAGAAAAGACTAACTGATTTTTGAATATTCATCTGTACTTCTATGAGAAGTGAAATATTTGAGCTACTCAGATGATGGAAAATTCAACTGATATAATTAGAAGAAAATCTAGGTCCAGGCTCCACTTAAGTAAAGTTTAAAGCTGTGATGAAAATTAGGTTTCTACATCTTTCATTATCCCAGATGGGGAGCTACTGAGATCAGTGCTTTTTCAAACCACACTGCCTTTCTAAATAATTAAATATGAGATATAAGCTTATTTTCAGAAACCTGATTATTGAAACATGTAACACAGTGATACAAACATTTTTCTTAGTTCTCCTATTAATAAAGATGGCACTGCTTTGCAGTTCTTCAAATTATCTATAATGTCCAGCAGTTTGACTTCAAAACAAACTTCCTCAAGTACTGCACTGTGTTTAATACATGAAGCCATATTACATCTTTGTTAGGCAAGCTAATATTATTACTTCTGTTTTAAGAATGAGGAACAGAATGATTAAGATGATTGGCCAAAGCTGCTGAGAAAGCCCATGGTAATGCTTCAAACAAGAAGAAATCTTGGCTATCAATTTTATTTTTTTAAAGTCTTTTGTTGTCTCTGGCTTCAGAGTATTCTAAATGGTAGGACTTATTGAAAAGATATTATGTGTTTTATTTGAAAGAACTACAAGTGAAATTAATTTTTTCCAAATGGAAATTTTAATTGCAGGACTATTTTAAGGTTTTTCCCCTTTTCCTTGTTATCTACTGAACGTTCTTTTTGACTAAGAAATAGAGAAAATGAAAGGAAATCGAAAACTAAGGTTAGGAATTTGGTGGTAGGATAGACTAACTCCCCATACTTTGTCAATGGAAAAAATCTAGGGGAAAATTTTAAAGCTTAGAAAATGAACTACTGTATCATATTCAGTTTGCATTCTTCTGATGAAAGAAAGATTGAAAATGTCTGTTTGTTTGGGGTTTTTTTTTGGTAGTGGTGTTTTTTTTTTTTTTTTGTTATATTAAGATTTCTTTTCCTTACAGGGAAGTTAATTGATAAAAACTAGTGAAAAGGCATTTAAATTCCCTCTTTCCAAAAGTGAAAAATATACTTATAAAGAAAATGTTTTCTAAAGACAGGCACACTGAATAAAATTAGATTTTCAATGGAAAGAATGGATTCTTTTGTTATCAATGTTTGGGTTTTTTTTGATTTTAGCTGATGTCTGAGGCCTCTGTCTAAATCAAGTGAGGAAATTTGATTTTATAGTTATAACTTTTGTTTCAGAGAGTTAAAATTTTCACGAAGCATTGCCTTTCTATCAATATTTTGTACAATATTATGTAGATATATTGTTGGATCTTAGCTTTGGTGCATAAATGTTCATACAATGAAAGAATGGCATACAAAAAAAAGCTCCATTTAAAAGTTTTAATTTAGCTGCATTGAAAGTAGTGTCATATTCATAGATTTACTTTTGTAATGGATCTTTGGAATCAAGCAGTTTTCCGGGGAATGAGGGACCAGAGAGTTCCATATAGGGAATCAGGCAGGAGTCTTTACACTATATTCACAAACATGTACCTGCTACATGTGTGAGCCATAGTAATGAGTTTTCCACATCTAAGCTCACCAGAGGAAATAGTAAATCAAACAGATTATTGAAATTTTGGGCAATATTAGCCCAAACCAATGTAGATTCAAACTTCTGAAAACTATGTTTTCAGCTAATGTCTAAGCCAAAAAAACTCCCAATAAACATATGTTTAGCTCTAACGGGAAGTCTGTTTTCCGTATATTAGAAAAAAATCTGAATTAGGATACAAGATCCAAAGTGTAACATCCCTGTCTCCTGATAACGTCTCTAATCTTGTTGAGATTTCCTTCCTTGTATACCTACTCATGCTTTCTGTTTCCTATGTAACTCTACATGGTTATACATATAACCAGCAGGGCAGCTGCTGGCAGGAGAACTGAAGGCATTAAAACAAGTTTTTCTCCACATCAGATCCTCACCATCTTAATTTTGTTGCCTGTTGTAGCCAGTCAGAACTTCATGGTAATGGCTGAGAACATCTTGCAGTAAAACTGACTGCTGTTCCAACAGCACAAACCACATGAGTTAAATGACACTCTGTCTCATATTGATGGAAGTGGAAGGGCTATTACACACCCATAAAAAATTTGGGTTCTTTTCAACAGAAAGCAATGGTGTAACATACACATTAAGAGTCAATTAAAGACAATGTCATTACGAGCAATCTTCTCGTCGGATAGCTAACACAGCTCTGTGACTGTGTTTTATCCTCTTATGTTATGTTGAAAACCTGATTATTCCGCTGCCAAAAGGATAAAATGCTCTGGTATTTAGTCCATTTTATCTTATGTCTCAAGTGCCAGTGCCTGGCTGCTACCTCTGTTTCAGAATCAAAAGCATGCCCCTCTCAATAAGTGATAAAATAGTTCCTTGGACTAGGTAATCTAAGGGCTCTCCCAGCTTTGAGGGTTTACACACATGTAAAAATAAAGTTAATTAAGAATTTATTAAAATGAGCTCTCAATCATTGCCAAGAATTGGTGTGCTTATGCTACTGAACCAGTAGAACACGCAGCTTTGTACCTGGTCGTGCATTTATATAGCTATTTAAGCAGGAACTCATCTTCTCCCAGTTTGCTTAGGTGTGAAAACAAAAGTTGAGGTGAGGAATGTGGGACCATATGTTCCTTTGTCATAAGTTTTGTTTTAATTTTGTCCATCGTAATTTACATTTACAATCTATTGGAAAAAGATCCTGGGGCCTCGCATGGAGCTTCCAGATGGAAGAAGAGAGTTTTGTCTCTGTCTGCTAAGGACTGTGAACTCAAACGTGGGTCTCCCATATCCATGTGACTGCTGTAACCATAAGAATTACATCAGGAAGGGGCTGTGTTTTGTTCTAATCTGGGAAAAAAAATAATGAAGAAATACGAGAAGTTTTCATGAAATGGATTTTATACTTTCCAGCTCTCCTAGTTAGAAGATGGAAGAGAATGTCTTATGATATTAGAAAAGTTCACTTATGTTTAAACATGACATAGAAATGATGTGGAGGAAGCATGAACGATATCTAGTGTAAACATCATGGACTCTATAGCTAATTTTGTTGCTCCAAACTGTGAAAGTTTCTAAGAAATTTCAAATACATTTTTAGTTCAGTAAGAGAGTTCCACTGTTTCTCTTATGAGAAAGGAAAACGTTTCAAGAGTCCAAAAATAAACATTTCCGTTCACTCTGATCTCAAAAGGCATGTGCTCACACAAACTAGCAAACACTCCTTTAGGAGAGTTAGCAAATGAGGACATTTTTGTGGCAAGCTTATATTTTTTGGCCCAGCTTCTGCTTTGGCACCTGTTTGACCTGGCAATTTAA
Source organism: Numenius arquata (assembly GCF_964106895.1). Taxonomy (NCBI): domain Eukaryota; kingdom Metazoa; phylum Chordata; class Aves; order Charadriiformes; family Scolopacidae; genus Numenius; species Numenius arquata. Next base: position 64,863,769 of record NC_133577.1, on the reverse strand, counting down.
GCCCCTTTCTGAAAAACAGGGTTTGTCTGTTAACTATGTTGGAAATTGGAATCTCAGTGGGTATTTGTGATGCCAGCTGCTTGTAACAGCCTTTGTCCTTCCACGTATGTCCTCCTAACCTCTGTAGAATTTAAGACATACAGAAGTCTCCTAAGCAAAGACTCGTGCCATTTCACTGATTTTTCTTCTATCACGACCAGTAACAATAAAAGCAGTGAAATGAAAGCTGTAACAAGCTGCTGCTTTGGCATAATAGCTTGGAAATACTTTACCCATAGTTAGTATGCACCTGGTGCACTCTCAGATAAACACCCTAAGCAGGGACCGGAATAAAAACCATGCCCAAATATGTATCCAAAACCACCACAAATTATCTTTGACATTTATAGGATTCTGGCTACACTGTATGTGTGTTCCCTACATCTGGAATGTGTTGGCTGTTGGTCATATTGCTGTGAATCTCATCTTTCTTAGGGATTTCCAAAAAAAGTCTTTCTGCATCTCTGGGAAAGGTAAAGAAGAGGAGGGATAATTGTTTCTAGATGAACAGATAATGACTGAATCAGTACCAAGGATCTGGATCTCTTATCTCCTTTAACATTTTAATTTTTGGCTACTTTGTAAGAATTAGGAACAATTTCTGAAGAACATAGGGAGTGTATGGTTGGATTGCCACCCTGAATCAAGTTGTTGGTTCCTCAAGTCTAATACCTTTACCTGGGAGTGGCCATCATTTGAGACATCAGAGAAACATAAAAAAAAAACCCCAAATGTTCAAGGGATGTGGTGATCTTTCTGGGATGAGGACTGAGACTCCTGTTCTCATAGAAGTGCATTTTGGACACTGAAAATAGCTTGCATTGTTCCAGATGTTATTGATACTCTACTAAATATCTTTTGGCCTTCTCTTGTGATTAATTCATTTCTCAAGTTTAGTATAGAAAGAATAAGACAAAATACTTATAAATTTCTTTTAAATTTACTGAATTTTAATTTTAAAATGGTGTTAGGAGTTGTGTAGTTCTAATTAGAAGTTGGATACTTCTACTTTTTCTCATATCTGCACTATTATCTGTCTTTGCATCCTCTACTTCAAAATACAGTAAACTGAACTATAGATCTGGATGATTTTGGATCAGAACTATGGATTTGGATTAGTAGGCTTTCTTCCTTGTAGATTGCATATTTTGTTCCATGCTTCTGAAATCATGCTTGACCAATCTGATAGCCTTCTATGATGGCATGAGTGGCTGGGTAGATAAGAGAAGAGCCGTGGATGTTGTCTGTCTCCACTTCAGCAAGGCTTTTGACACAGTCTCCCAAAACATCCTCATAGGTAAGTTTAGGAAGTGTGGATTAGATGAACGGACAGTGAAGTGGACTGAGAACTGGCTGAATGGCAAGGCTTAGAGGGTTGTGATAAGCAGTGCAGAGTCCAGTTGGAGGCCTGTAACTAGCGGTGTTTCCCAGGGGTCAGTACTGGGTCCAGTCTTGTTCAACATATTCATCAATGACCTGGATGAAAGGACAGAGTGTACCCGCAGCAAGTTTGCTGATCATACAAAACTGGGAGGAGTGGCTGACACACCAGAAGGCTGATCTGCCATACAGTGAGACCTGGACAGACTAGAGTGTTGGGTGGAGAGGAACCTAATGAAGTTCAACGAAGGCAAGTGTGGGGTCCTGCACCTAGAGAGGAATAACCCCATGCACCAGTATAGGTTAGGGGTTGACCTGCTGGAAGGCAGCTCTGTGGAGAAGGACCTGGGAGTCCTGGCAGATAGCAAGTTGGCCATGAAGCAGCAATGTGCCCTTGTGGCCAAGAAGGCCAATGGTCTCCTGGGGTGCATTAAGAAGAGCACAGCCAGCAAGTCATCCTTCCCCTCTACTCTGCCCTGGTGAGGCCACATCTGGAGTCCTGTGTCCAGTTCTAGGCTCCCCAGTTCACAGTTCAAGAAAGACAAGGAACGACTGGAGAGATTCCAGCGGAGAGCTACAGAGATGATCAGGGAATGGAGCACGTCTGTTATGAGGAAAGGCTGAGAGACCTGGGTCTGCTTAGCCTGGAGAAGAGAAGACTGAGAGGTGATCTCATCAAAGCTTGTAAATATCTAAACGGTGGCTATCAAGAGGATGGGGCCAGACTCCCTTCAGTGGCACCCAGCAACAGGACAAGGGGCAATGGGCACAAACTGGAACACAGGAAGTTCCATTTGAACATGAGGAAAAAGTTCTTTGCTTTGAGGGTGACAGAGCACTGCAACAGGCTGCCCAGAGAGGCTGTGGAGTCTCTTTCTCTGGAGATATTCAAAACTCGCCTGGACGTGATCTTGTGCAACCTGCTCTAGGTGAACCTGCTTTGGCAGGAGGTTGGACTAGGTGGTCTCCAAAGGTCCCTTCCAACCCCTACTATTCTGTGATTCTGTGATTCTGTTTTCAGTGCCCTTCCCGACTGCGCTTTTGAACTGGTTTGGCTGCCTTAAATTATTATTAAATCTCTGTATTTCAGTTTATAGTTCTAATTTAGGTACCAAATAGATTAATGTCTGGAGACCTTTAAGCTCTTATAGATGTTTATTAGCATTTGGTGTAGACCAGACAACTTAGAATAAGAAAACCTCAGCTGGAACTACAGTGTAGCATAATCTTTTACAGTTTGGTACTCTGTTGTTTCACCTCTCTTCCCTCCTTCTTGGAAGGTCTTGTTACAGTGTTAAGTGCAAATTTCAGTGTAGCATTTCTGTAGTAATGGTTTTCAAGCTGTCATCTTTTCCATATTGTCCTTTTCTTAGTGACTGGGTTGTGCCCTATGAACAGAATGACTCAGATGTGTTGTATTGAGTATAGACTTGATTACAGCAAAACTCTCAATCTGAGAAAAAGTTCAACCCTTTTTGAAAATATTTTTTCAGGCTTCTGCAGGTTATTTGATGAGCCAAACTGAAGTGGCTAGCTGCCTTGCAGAATCTCCTCAGCCAGTTTTCACAGCCACCTTAAGGCTTACATATCACACCCACCCCACTTACAATGCTCATAGTAGAGCTAAAGAAGTGCAAGGGCTCAAGCTTTATGCTAGACTTCCACAGAGGGGATTAATCTCATCGTTCCGCTCAAAAGGAAGCTTGCATTAGCACTTCCAGTGGCCTTTTTAATGACATGACTACATATGAGTTAATTTAAAAAGATTTAAAAACTGTCTAATTTTCTGTTGAAGTATATGTGTCTGTGGAAGGATGTGTTAAGCACTGTATCATCTGAATTACATTTTCCCCATCCCGCAGAATCACTTCAGTCTTTCGAGAGTATAAGAATACCATTTACATAAGTTTTTGTCCATTCATAAAATCTGATAACAGGAATCTTGACTAATGTTTTAATGTACAAATAAAGGGTCAACTTGAAATCTGGTTAACAAAAAAAAGTCCATGTTAGCTTTGTTGCTCTAATTATTTCTAAAAAGAAATAATTTAATATCTCTAAAGGTAAAAAGACTTTTTCACACAAGAGTATTTTTGATAGATACTCTTTTTTGTACAAACATCTCTTTTAGAATGTTTTGGCAATTACTAATTCCCAAGACCACAAATCACTTCCAAAACCCAGCCAAATAATTTAGCTCTTACATACCACAATGTCTTAGCCCATCAGGGTTGAATGCCCTTAGCAAATATTACAGCTTTCTTGGACTGAAAAAAATTGAACAAGTTGGAAAACCAACAGGGTTGAAAACTTCTGGATCACAGAATGAGAAAATAATATTGCCATTAGCATATTCACATGACTGCAACAGTTGGGTAGGCTTTCAGGTCATAGAAGTATCTCTTTGCTGATCATAAAATGATGCAGGACATATATTTGTGAAAACTTTTATGCATCTCCTCAGATAGTACTTTTTCAGTGAAAAAAAAAGGGACAAAAAAAACCCCCATGTGAGTTCACTGTCTACACTGTGACAGACAAAATACCCCACAACTAAGTGATGGGCCCCAGGTTTCCCATGTGATACAAATAAATCCATGCAATCGACACAGTGCTCAGATGCAAGTCTCTCTTTTCACAGCTCTACGCCTTTCTATGGTCCGTATCCAATCCAGACTTATTGCCGTTATTCAACTATTTTTTTCAGTGCTATTTGTTTATTTTTAATCATCCCATTACAGCCAAAAGGAAAGATGGCTTTATGTTAGCCACATTTTGATACAGAGAAGCAGTGCAGTCTTGAAATGAGTCCTCGGATTGTCTCCACTTACCACCTCTCGATAACATTTCTCTTGTGTGGTTTTGGTTCATGTTAAATAGATTCTTCTGAGAAGAACTGCAATCAAAAGCTCTAATCTGGGTACTTATCCAGAGGACTTAAAATCCTAAAGGGAGCATGGGGGTCTGAACCAAGAATCAGTCTGCTAAAGAGCTTTACACCATATACATAGTGGGGATGTTTTGATCCAGGAAAACAGATTAAATTTAATCTGAAGTAAAAGTGGAACTTCGTACAGTGGAGATGGTAGAAGCCCGAGTACCAACTGCTCTGACCTACTGATCTTCTTCTGTTGTGTCAGAAAACTTTCTCATGTAAACGTAGTCAAAAGGAAGCAGTTTTTGAACCACTGGGGTTTCAGTTCTGTTGTAAAACTATCACCAGCCATTCTCTTTCTGATTCTTATTTCTGCCTCAACCTGATGGGGTATTGTACTGTGTTCTAGAGCCAAACTTGATGGTTAAAAATAAGGTAAGCCACAGTAGATCACAATGGGAAATATCATCATTGGACAATAGTCTTTCATGCTTCCAGCTTTGCAGGAAAAGAATAGATATTAGCTGCACTACGAAACAAAATTAAATGACATATAAAACGCTAACCCATCTTCCTACTGGGAGTGCTCATAGTGGTAACATGTAATTGCTGCTACTCCTGCTCTGGAAGGTCATTCAGGATTGAAAGAATGACTGAAACACAGATGCTCCCATCTTGTTCTTGGTGTGAGTACAGTTACAGCATGAAGAAAAGGCAGCCTGGTTTAATGGGACCCTGCTGGTACCGAATACCTACTAAAGGAAATTCGGGATAGTACGTTTCTGAGTCTTCTGCTACTATGCAAAGAAGATTAAAGGATAAGTGGCTTATTCTGTTACATTGACTTGAGCCTACAAAACAAAGTGGCAGAATTTTTTTTCTGTGACAGTTTTGATATGCTGTTCATCAGTAGCCTGTGGCTTCCATTTGAGAATTATAGCATTAAAGAAATAGATGGGAAAAGGTATTTTTCCCTGTAGGGAGGAATGTATTCCAGTGCAAGAAGTGTGAGAAACGTAGAAATTGGTATTCTAACAAGTTAGTTAGACTCCATGACTTCAGGTAAGTCATACTTTCAGAATTTTCAAGCAAAAAGTGCTTGAAATTAGGTAATTGCAATACTGAAGCTTGGCTAGCTAAATGAAAGAAATGAAGAAGGGTCAGAGCCCTGCACATAAATGGAACATATTTCTGGTTGTCAACTTGGGTTGTGGGGAATCCACACCATTGGGGAGGACTTGCTGCTTTCAGAAAAATCAGTAGTTTTATGCCGTTCCTTGCTAAGGGAGGACTTTTGAATCAGTTGTTTTAAAATCCTATTATATAAATGCAGCAAGTTTCCTATGTAAGAAAGATATGAAGAAATGCTAACTTCCTAAATCATGCAGGGAATGCTTCTAAGCCAGTTCTGTCACCTAAAATTATTCGGGCTTTCATCAACCTGTGAATGGAGGCACACTTAATTGCCCAAAATCACTGATTATTTGCTACATAGGTAAGGGCCACTATGCACAAGTGTCCTGTTAACGACATTGCTAAAAAGCACTTTTTGATGTGCAACATCAGCTTCCTCTTGCTAGGATTTCTGGTTCTGTCTGCCTAGTTCTGCTCTGCTGGAATCCACTTATTAAATCCCTTGCAGTTTTCCTTGCAGGGCTAAGGTAGATTCTTTCTGCTAAAACCCATACGTGGACTCTTGAGGTCTCATTCTTTGAGATCCAAGCATGCTTTTATTCTCCTCCCAAACACCTGAGTATACCTTTCCTATCTTCCATTCTCTCACCAGGAATATAAACACAGATTTAATTCTTCAAAGGCCCATGAACTCTCTTTTTTTCCCCTTTGTTACTGACAAACTCAATGCTAAGTACAGTTTGGCGAGACTAGACCTAAAGCTTCAAGCAAAATTCTTATGGAAGCTACAGTTCTGTGTCTCTGTGCAGAGCAATGCTCTGACAAAGCAGAAACTGGCCCTTCCAGACTGCGTTCATGTAACACACTGAACTGGAACGTTCTTTCTACCTGGACTTTTTGACCCCTTTTTTCTGTGCTCTCCTTGGCCAACATGCTACAAGCTAGTGAGAATTTTAATCTCTAGGGCAAGGACAGCATATAATTAAATGCTCATGCACTGTCAAAATACTGACAGTTAAAAATGCTCCAGCCAGTAACTTGTTGGAGGGCAAGCAATGAGCAAAATGACTTCAATATGCAGAAGAAATTTAGATGTCCTGAGGGAATGCTAATTCAGAGAGATAGTAGGAGGTATTACTACTTGATTTATAATGTGGCTTGAAAGGAATCAACAAGACCAGGCCTGCTGCCTGCATGTGCATTTAGCCATACAGTCACAATTCAGAAAGGAAGACATTAACTGTCCGCCTTGCCTTAGTGCTACCTTCTCCCCCTCTGACCTCTTCTGTTCGAAATCCATGTGGGTTCTTTTCTGTTTCTAATTAAACAACTTTGTGACTTCATCTGTCCCTCTGGTTTCCACCTTGTACCTTTTTTATTTCACCTGAAAATTTACTGAGTTAATAATTTGCAGCTGTTATCCCAGGTGCTACCTCCTCCTGCCTGGTAACATGTATAACCCACTTCGGTCTGTCTTTTTCCTTCTCTGTTCGGTCATAACTGCACTCATTAAGGTCTAGAAAAGTTTAGTTGTAAACAAATCTCCTGTCCTTTTTGCCACCCTGAACTCTCTTGCTTGGATGTATCACTCATAAATAAGTTTTTCTCTATTCTCCTTTCCATTCCCTCCTTTGCATCTTCCAGTTACTGTGGAGTTTCTTCTGGCCCACTTAACCTCCAATTTGGAAAAGGAAGTTGCACTTTGGCATGTCAGCCTGGAAGTACTGCTGACCCCTCATTTAATTTCAGCTGTCTGACATGCTCCATGCTCAGCCCTCTGCTCTTTTGCTTTGCAATGTTTCTTCTGCTACATTTTATGGAAAAGAGTCAGAAGATGGAAGGATAATCTCTGAGTCCCTTGTGCAATGATGACTTGCAGATTTCCTTCTTTCCTTCCCCATTTTTTCCATCCTGCCAATCTTTTGTTTCAGTTTCTTCTTCAGAAGAGGGAGAGTTCATTTGTAAAGTACATTGAATGCGTCAATTCTTATTGCAAAGCAATTTTAAAATATTATCAATACTTAGAGCAGAATTTCTCAACTTTCATCTGCAGGGCGTATCTAAAGGATTTTTTCTTTTTTGTCAGAAAACATAATCTTATCACAGAGATTTTAGAGCCCTATTCATGACAGCTCAGACAGGGAGATTATATACCCTTTGAACTGTGGTTCTCATATTAGAAGCTAAGAAGAACTTTTTGCTTGTGTGCTTGTGCCTTTTTTTTGTCGTCCGTCCCCCTACCCCCACCCTCCCCGCCCCTTTTTTAAACTATGTTAGACCATGGAGATACGGTAATCTGATGATTTAGGATACTGAAAAATACTAGATTTGTTATTTGGGACCCGAGATGTCTTATTGCGTAAGTGGGTGGTTGAGTGGGGAGGTATGATTTAGTGTCGCTCTGGACAGACAAGTATTCTGGAAGTCATCTTAAAGTTTCTGACTGGCGCATACAGTTGCCTTGCTGTGTGTAGTTTTCAGTGACTGTCTTGGTGGAGAAGAGAAACTCACAAAAGAGAAATGAGAGAGAATATTATATAGTTTTATTTTAATGTATTTTCTGATAGCTTTGTTTTCAATATATCTTTTGTTTTCATTTGTTTTGATCTGCCCATGAATTAGTTATTGCCATATGTTCTATAAGTAGAATTTGTGTCACTGTTCAACAGTCATCATTTGGCTATGAGACTTAACAGCATTTTCAATTCTTCCTCTTTGACATTTCTAGGGTAAGTATGTTTTTGCAATGGCTTTGGTTATTATGTAGTCAAAGCTGCTGTCAGATAGAGCTGCCCAGGCATCTCATCCTATGGCCTGCGACATCTCATTACTTCAGGCGTGTGACCTTCACCCAGCTCTGTGACCGTATTTCACGTTCTGATTTCAATCTTCCTCATTTCTGCTGTTCCAGATATGTGCACTACCTCTACCAGATGTGATCTGCAAAAGCCTTTTCTGTCCCTTTTAGAGTTTCTCACACAGTTTTCCTAATGTGTTTCACTTCTGACCTGTGTAATAGCTCTGCTATTTGAATCACAGGCCTTACTTGAATAGACGTTGTCACTTCTGTCAGGTCCTGCCAAACCTGGTAATAGTCCACAGTCATAAAGAGTGCTTCCCAAATCACACTTTCCTAGCAGAGCAATTCCTGTCATGAAACCTGGATTTGGGGCCATGTCTAAAACATTGAGTTTGTAAAATTAATAAATGGAGACTAAGACAATACCATCCCAGTCTCTTTTCCTTTCAGATATGCTACATGCAAGGTCTCAGTAGGGAAACTAACTCTTTTGGTCTTGTGATGTTTGAGCAGAACAACAAATGCAAATCCTTTTTACCCTGATAAATGTTTTAAAACGTTGAGAGGAAGCTATAATCTTCTTCTAGTTTCCTGGGATGGTATAACGGTTTCATGCTACACAGCTTCTGACTTTTCTTAAGGAATGAAGGAGAAGATCTATGAACCCACAAATAATTGAAAACTGTAATTTAAAGAAAGGAAAAGGTCAAGAAATTAATGTAGTTATTAAAATAAAGGGGATTATTTGCAGATAATCTCAGAATTTAACATGTAAAGGATACTGTTTTTAATAAGGTCAAAAAAATGAGAAAGATCTTAGAAATATGGATTGGGAGTTAAAATTGTTAGATGACTGATCTACTGACGTTTTATCATTCTTCAAGGGAATACTGGAGCTTTCACAGCTTATACAGCATAAATCTGAAAGGCTGCATAAGTCTTTAATATTTCTTTAAGAAAGCAAGCTACAAATAATAAAGGACATATTCAACCTCCTATTTTGATTTATTTCTGAAATCTAATATATTTTATGAAATTCCATAATACATGTTGCAGTTGGAGTGAGTTATTTCTTTTTTACTTTATTTTCTTTACAGGCTAGGAGTATTAGTCACTATCATAAAAATGAAATGCATATCTTCTAACTAAAGAAGCTTAGCATGTTTACGTTGCTAGCAACATGTGTTTGCACAGAAAAAGTTGCTGAAAGCTGACCCCATACTGGGAGAATTGCTAATCTCCAAAGAGAATCCTAAACAATTTAAACCAAACATTTTACTGCATGCATTTTTAAGGTCGTCTCACACGTTCTGAGACAGTATTTCATTGCACATTGGCAATGCGAATGGGCTTGTGCCTACAGAAAGTTGTTGTTGATTTTTTCCCCAAGGAATCATCTTGGGAAGATGTCCCTATACCATGCCACGTTTGCCCGAATTAATATTTTCTCAAATGGAACACGTCAACTCCAGCCTTGCTTTTGGGGGTTTTTTTTGGTGACTTTTCATTGATTATTCAACAAAGACATCTTGTCAGCTGTCACTTTCTTGGTGAAATTTGGTCTTAGTAAAGCATCAAAAGGATTCCCTTGTTTGGAATTTCTTACTGTAATCAGGTTATAACTACATCATTGTAATATACACTTAAATAAGTTATATGGATATATATGCACACATTACACTTTCAGAAGCAGTGAATTACACCTTATATCTCTCTCTTGTGTCAGAATGACTAGTGTGATCAGCAGCCCCACAAGATTATTAGCAAAGATGCCCATCTGAAATATTCCATGGTAAGACCCAGCAATAGCCAAATTAGGAATATCTCTCCACTTCAGTGACTTGGGTGGGGACAAATAAATCGAGCAAGTTGAGGGCCAGATTTGATACAGGTGAGCGTCCCTCAAGGAGGAACCAAACTCCAGTGAGAGATTTCCTACAGAGAGAAGAGAATCAAATACTGAGTGTCAGCAAGCCAACAGCAGTGAGAAGCCTATAGCTTAGTAACAAAACAAAGCACTGTTTGTTGTCGTCAGTAATATGATTATCCCAAAGTCATGCTGATTTGCAGCTCATCATTATGTCTTTGGGAAAAATGTGCTTCAGTTCATCCACAAGGACAGATGTGATTATTGTAAAAGTCTCTTGTAGCCTCACAGTACTGACAGAAATCCTAGCTTTGATTGAAATTGGTGACAGAACAATCGAGGTTCAACACAACCATTGTTTCTTCATTTGAATCCATTGTCTATATACATTAGCTATTCTAAAACCAATAATGATTTCTTTCGTCTCAAAGGTGGGATTGCTCAATTTATCATCTTTAAATATTTGAACAGTTTCAGATGAAGGGTACTTTGTTAGATGTGAAGTATTATTCTTAATACTTAAATGCACATCTTAAAAATATATCTCAATTCCTTTTGTATTTACCTAAATGAGTGTGATGATAAAGTCTCCTTACAGCTGTGGTGAGCCTTCACTATCACATCTTCCCACAGCATTGTCCTGGAAAAACTGGCTGCTTACTGCCTGGTGTACCGTTCACTGAGCAAAAAATCTGGCTTGATGGCCGGGCCCAAAGAATTGCGATGAATGGATTTAAATCCAGTTGGAGGCCAATCACAAGTGGTGTTCCCCAGGTGTCAGTATTGGGGCCAGTTCTGTTTAAAATCTTTATCAAATATCTGGACGAGGGGATCGAGTGCACCTTCAGTAAGTTTGCAGATGACACCAAGTTGGGTGGGAGTGCTGATCTGCTGGAGGGTAGGAAAGCTCTACAGAGGAATCTGGACAGGCTGGATCGATGGGCTGAAGCCAATTGTACGAGATTCAATAAGGCCAAGTGCCGGGTCCTGCCTTTGGGTCACAACAACCCCATGACACACTACAGGCTTGGGGAAGAGTGGCTGGAGAGCTGCCTGATGGAAAAGGACCTGGGGGTATTGGTCAACAGCCGTCTGAACATGAGCCAGCAGTGTGCCCAGGTGGCCAAGAAAGCTGAAAGCATCCTGGCTTGCATCAGAAATAGTGTGGTAAGCAGGAGTAAGGAAGTGATTGTTCCCTTGTATTCAGTACTGGTGAGGCCACACCTCAAATACTGTGTTCAGTTTTGGGCCCCTCACTACAAGAAAGACAGTGAGGTTCTGGAGCGTGTCCAGAGAAAGGCAATGAAGCTGGTGAAGGGTCTGGAGAACAAGTCTTATGAGGAGCAGCTGAGGGAACTGGGGTCTGTAGAAGAGGAGGCTGAGGAGGGACCTTATCGCTCTCTACAACTCCCTGAAAGGAGGTTGTAGTGAGGTGGGGGTCAGTCTCTTCTCCCATGTAACAAATGACAGGACAAGAGGAAATGGCCTCAAGTTGCACCAGGGGGTTTAGATTGGATATTAGGAAAAATTTCTTCACTGAAAGGGTTGTTAAGCACTAGAACAGGCTGCCCAGGGAAGTGGGTGAGTCACCATCATGATTCTATGATTCCCCTTCCTTTCCACATTAACTTATTTTCATATTTTTGTGAACTGTATTTTTTTTGTAAAGAAACTGCATTCTGTGGTGTATTGTGAAGTGCCTTGCCGTGTGAAGGTCTGAATCCAAGCAAGACCTCTGGATGTTACTGTACTATTAATGATAATTAGCAATACCACATTTTACCAAATGTTTCTTTAGTCTTGTACTAACATTTAACACTCCCGTTACATCATTGACACAGTATTTCTATGAAATCAGCTAGAAGATATTTTTAGTTCTACAACATAAACAGAGAAATAGAGTCAGAGAAATAAAAAGATGTGGCTGGTGAGGGTATGGGACTTGGTGACAGAGCTGCATTCTCAAATCCTGCTTCCAGGCTTATGCTGATTTCCCTGGGCAGCCTGCACCAGGAGCTGTACCACTAGGGTTTTCCTTTTAAATGGGAAACACTCAGTTTATGAAATACTACTCTACTGGTCTGACGGTCTGCATCTGGACATTAAGCTAATTAGGTTTGCCTGTCCAGCATTCAGGTTACAGTGGGTCTGGAGTTTGGTCTGGGGCTTATCGCTTCTCTTGTTAGCACGTTAAGGCTGGCTTTGGATTTCTCACACTTTAATTGTATTCAAAGAGAGCTGTTTATACGAAGCCCCAAAATGGATTTGTTTTCCACTGCTTCTCTTTTGTTGCATATTAACGTTTAATTAGGAAAAAGATCCTATTACCTCAACACTAAAAGTGAGAATAGCTAATGGACCTGATAAATATAAAATCAGATGCACAGTCAACCTTTATCCTGGTCATAATGCTGTTACCTAAATATTATTATAACTCCTATCATAAACTATGATTTGATTGATTTTGAAATGTTTATATGCAGAACGTCTGGCACAACTTGTTTTTGTGAGTGCGCTAAAGTCAAAATGTCTGAACTAAAGAGACAGCTACTCCGAACAAGCTTTATTTGGGGTTTTCTTCAGTTCGAGTGGTTGGTCTGTAATGTCCTTCCTTCAGAATGGGAACTGAGCTGGAATCCAAGTTGAACTTAAACCAAGAAAAACAATTCTCTAAGCATACTTTAATCACCCGTAAATGTTCTCATGGCTCTGAGGACCATGTTTCAGTGGGATCTGTTTTTGAAGGAATAGCAGGCTTTTGCCCTATGGTACTGGAAATTCTGGGTGCATAACTAAAAGGCAGATGTAACACAAAAGTATATAGGAAAATTTATTCTTTATTCAGTTGTTTTGGGATGAGAGGCATGAAGCCAAAAATCAGATGGAAGTTTTCACAATGGGATTCATAAGGAATGGCAAATAAAGGGCTCCTGGTATGCTTGTCCTTCTGTGGCTTTTAGGAGAGCTGTGCTATTTATTACAGCTATTACCACAACAGTTAAAAAGGCTTTTGGTATCGTGCCCTCTGCAAAATCTCTTGACTATTTTTTCCACTTAGTTTTTGTTGCTAAGTTCTGTTTCTATACATGACATCTTTGTGTTTTGCTTTGTATTATGATGTCTCAGCAGCAATATTTCATCATGGACAGTAGTTTTGATGCTCACGTATTAATACAGCAATGGTGCATCTCACACATCCCTCTATTTTAAATTTGGGCCTGCTGTTAAAAATCATGATTCGAGAACACATAGTAAGGTTGCTGGGATGTGATAAGACATACAGCTGAAATTTGCTGACAGCATATAAAATATGTTTGATCCAGCTTAGAGAAGAGTAAAAATTGAGATATTGTGTAACTAAAATTTTGATTATCCTTGTCCTTACAGCTTCCAATTTGGAAACTATCGTTGTTATTCTAGTTGGAACTTGGAAGCTAAAATAGTTTGAAAAATCACACCAGTGATTTGTTTTTGTCGTTTAGGAACAGGATATCGCTTGAGAGGTTTGTGACAGTTTCAAGCAGTTTGCAAATGAAAGAGGATTTCTTTGGTGTGTATTACTATTTATTACAACATTTTCTGCAAACATAATTTTAAAAAAAAACTTGTCTTTTGAAAAACTTATATTTTCCTCAAGAAATTTTTTACCAGTGTTTTCTTTTTCTTGGAAGAAAAAGCAAACAAAGTATTTAATTTTGAGTCTGGTTAATCTGAAACAAAGTTTTTCGTTATGTTGAACGGAATAGGAACATCTCCCCTTTGAGTTTATTTGCGTTAATTTCCTGAGATGATTTAATGCCTCACAAGAGAGGTAGTTAAGATACCTGCTGCCTCGCTCCTCCTGTAGGGACCAGCCTTGGTCTACAGTATCCTGACAGTCTGTTCTCTGGTTGTACACTGAGCATCCATCATGGGAAATATAATCCCTAGAGCATCGCCTATCATGTGTGACTGACATGAAACACCAGAAACACATCTAAGAAACAATATGACAGGTTGCAAGAGTTCACACTAATATTAAATGAAACTCGAAGAAAGAGTTTTCTTTTCAATTGATGGTGCCAAACAGAAATAGTTCAACAATTCCAAACATTTTTAAACTTTTTCCAAATAATTTGAAAGAATTGTTGGAAATATTTAACTAATAAAGCCTTATCCTTCAGCATGTTTTACATACTAAAGTCCATGAGAGGTGGTTCTTGGTTGTGATTCTGAGTGGACGAGTATGAAAAAATAAATGTGAGAGGAACCACATTTACTGGTATGAAATCTTGCAACACAGACTAGAACATCTATTAGAAGACTATAAATATAAATCAAATTCCTTTGACCACCATGCCTTGGCAGGTAGGGTGCAATTTCTGAAGCACACAGTTGCTGTTAGTGTATTGATTGTTGTGGTTAGTTCAATGACTAACTACTCTTGGGAGTTTTCTCTTTCCTCGGATATTTGCCAATATTATTTTTATTGTATATTAATTAAGTTCTCCCATTTATTCAACTCTTCAACTCTGTTGCTGGGTCAGATCTAAAGCTTTTCCACTAGGCAACAAAAAGAAAGCTAAATTAAACTGCTAATTCCCTGCAAATGCGGTTTCCTCTGCATTTTAACAGTTCCTGTGAGTTCTGGCCCAAAGCGAAAACTCTGCTGACCAAACACCAGAAGTGGATTCAAGATTCGCTCAAGGGTGAACCCACTTGATATTCAAGGGGTAAAACACCAAGCAGGCATTTGCCTGCTGTGTGCATTAGCAACTACGGAAAGCTCAATGTTCATGACCCAAGTAACTCCATTTTTTTCCATCTGTCATTGCCATGCCATAGCACCACTGGTGTTAGTAATAGAAGGTGTCCTGTGGTCCTCTGTAAAAAGGCCAAACTCACCTGCTGCAAGGGCAGATGGGATTAGTAGGTAGCCTTATTTGGATGCAGGGACATAGATTTAAGGAGAATACTTGACAGCTTCCAGCTGATCCCAACACCAGCCAGCTCAGGTGCAGCTATGCATAGCCTTCATGTTAAAACACCAATGGATATAAATAGGAAGGTTCCCTCTCTGAAGCATATGAGCCAGCTTAAATGACTTTTGCATACTACAGTAGTCTTGACTTGCTTATATATTTGTCACATTTCCCTATCTTCCTTTGGTCTTGTATGCCTTTCACTACTGTTTTTAAATTTGTTATTTCTGGTTCAGCTGCCCTGATTCCTGCTAGTACAAAGTATATTCTGTACATTTGCCTTTTTTTGTGTGTGTGTTTTGTTTTAGTACAATGTGGACAGTAACTCTGTGCATATCATTTTAATTTCCCAGTTCTCTTGCGTGAGCTGTTATTGAACAGTTTTCACAATCATGGTGACCTGATTCCCCCCGCAGTGAACTAGACTTGTTTGCAAAACTAGAATTTAGGGGCCAGGACTGTATTTCTTTCCAAATAGATTATTTGGAAAACAAGAACTTTTTCTGCCTCCCTAAAGATTTAAGAAAAAGGGAACCAACTGAGAAACCTCAATCCACAAACAAGAAATGCTTTTGGTGCTTTATACGTGTTATGTAAAGATCAGATTTAACTCTGGTATTTGGAATGAGAACATCATCCTTCAGGATATTTTGGAATAAATGTCCTCTTTGATATTACAGCTCTCCAAATGTTCAAGTTGAGCAGAAACACCTGAGGGTGGACCCCAGCTTTTCAGTCACTTTAACTGTGCAAAAGAAGTTATTAGCCCTCCTTCTGAGCGAGACAATTGGAATACCTCCTGAAGTAAACAAAGCACATAGCGAGGTGGAGATTTTCAAAGTTGTCTAATGGATTTGGCATCCCAGAACAGGTGGCTTTGAAAACGCTATCTTAGAAGTGGTTCAAAAAGGAAAAAGAGGGAAAGAAAAAATAAATTGTTGTGAGAATCTGAGTAGACCTAGTCGTTCAGGCTTCATTTTTGTATTTCTGGTTCCCTTAGCAGATCTTTTCTCCACGCGGATCAGTGCTGCAACAGGACAGCTGGCATTGGAGGTGAAGCAGGATCCAGCGAGTCTCCTTCTGTCCCCTCCCCCTGTGGGGCCTCTTCTGGCTCATCCTCTCCCCTATCCCTGTGTTTCCCAGCTGAGACCTGAGCTGTTGCATTGCAGGAGCTCCCTCACTGTTCTATTACTAATTTGTGTGCGGAGTCCTAATTACAATTTACCAAAATGTTTTTCCATTTTCTATCTATCATGTTCTAAGTCTATAAAAGAGTGGGTGAGAAGACTTGTCAGTAAGTCACACCTCTTCCATTTTTTAAGCTGTATTTTTAGTTGACTGACTCAGATGGACTTTTGCTGTCAGAACATCAAAAAAGCCTTCCCCACCATGTGTACCCCTTTCCATGATCAGTCATTTTGAATTCAGGATTTGAGTTCATGAGGGGATGTATTTGTATCCTCAACTTACTGATTAATTTCAACTTGCATGTCGTTTCGGTCTCCTGAAGATTGAGGGTAGATTTCATGAAGCTGTAAATATGACATATTGCAACATTACCAGTCGCTTCTTCCAGTAAATGGTTTCAGTAATAAGCATTTGCAGTGGGTGTCCTGATTGCTGTTGATATGTAACCTGAAATGTAGCTCTAATTATATTGCATGTACTGATGAGGCTGTGGTCCCTGCAATGACAGTGATCATTTTCATTGATCAGATGATTTATCTAGGGGGGTAAAAGAACTTGGATATGCAATAGGATATGGAAGAGAGATCGGTTGCTGCTCTTGTTTAATTGCTCTCATCATTCCTCCATGTCTAGCACCTTTTACAATGCTGCTGGGTTTCCATTTGTAGTAGTATGTGGCATTCTTTAATAGTTCTCTATGCTATTGACAAACATCTATAAATTGTTTTCTCTAGTAACAATAGTTTTTTCTTATCTTTTACTTGCCTGCTTGCATATACCCACAGTCACCCATGCATTCTTACGCCCACCCGCATACAGCAAACGCACCTGCATGAGCACACACGCGATTCTTTTTGTGGAAGATGAAACTGCTAGAAAGTCTTCCCTATCTTTATATGCCAATCATTCCACATAATGGTGTACCATCTTTTCCCAAGATGTATTCTAAAGAGCTGCTTCAAGTTGCAAGCCCAGCTCTGAACACCCTGAAGCTGGAAAAACATGGATTCTGATCTGAAACTTTGCAGCTAATAATGTGGTCTTGAACACAGAGGCTCCGGGTGAGGCTCTGGTGTGAGGAATTACTGCTTCCCAAAGTGTATGTCAGTCTTAATTTAAGTCACTTCCATTATGGTCAGACTGCCTTAAATGTTTCATGCTGTAAACATCCCTAACAGGAAACAATTCATTTCTCATTGATCTTTTCTGGCAGCTTGCTTCCTCCCTCCCTCCAGTGGAGTGGAGAAGTGCACCTTTGGGTTCACCTGCCATATAGCTGGCTATTTCGAAACTAGTCCTGACATTACTGAAGCTTTACGGAGCCTGTCCACCAAGGGGAGTTAAGGCCTGAGTGTTTCACGTCTCCTTAGCAGTTGTCAAAAAGAGGAACAAAACGCTGATTGAGTGATTGCAGGGACAGGCCTGACCCCAGCTGTCCCAGGCAGGATAATGGGAACTAAGTAGTATCACCATACTGGCTTTGTTTCTTTGTTGTAATCTTTTCATAACCTCTTACAGAAGCCAGAGAAATTCCCCTTTTCCTCTTGTTCTGTCTTTGGTACCAAAGTTGTAGTAAATTTCAGCCCAACCCTATATTGTCCCTCCTATGCATACTTTTTCTCGCGTTCATATGTGTTAAGAAATGCCTGTTACAAGAGTCTATGTGCTCATCTTTGTTTCACAAGTTTTTTCACTAGCAGTGATGTCCAGTAAAATATGAAAGTGCAGGTCCGCTTGGTACCCTCTGTGGCACAGTATGGAAAGTAGCAAAAGGACTGAAAGCCATAGTGAAGAAACTTCTGTCTTCATCTCTCCGGTTCTAGAAATCAAAGAAGGTCACTGGGGTGACCTTCAGAGGGGTGTGTTCCCTGCAAAACCTGACTCATTTCTAAGTTGAAACGAGCACAGGAGTTTGTGCTGATTTGGCCAACACAGGTTGCTCTCATTAGAGCAAATCACCTCTGAGAGGGGGATCTTGCTGTAGGTTCCCCCCAGGTGGGGAGAGGGGTCACTCAGGCTATTGTGCTGAGGATCAAAGGGCTGCCCTGGTGTTCTCCGTTCCCATTAGGGGTGTGAACGATCCAGTCCTCCTTGGGGCAGTGTGGGAGAGAAGGGTGAGCTTCCTTCCCCTTCTATAAAAAGATGAGCTTTTTCTTCCCCTAAGACAGCCGTCTGCTGAGTGGCAGCTCCCAGCCTTCCCTGGCCCCTCTGCAGGAGCATCCATGTGAGTATGGTGTCTGAGCTAGGACATTTTCTGCAGCTTGTATTCCTCCTATTGAGGCTGCTGATACTTTGCCTGTTAGCAGCATTTGGTTGTTATCTGATATATGTATTTCTGGTGTATATTTAGTTTATGGAAAGCCTGTATTTTTCCTGTGTTATGTTCCATTTACAAGTATTTCTTTGTACAGGCTGCAGAGTGAATGTTAACAGCACAGCCGCTTGTGTATGCAACAAACGGGTGGGGGAGAGGATAGCATACATACTAATGAACAGACTGCTTGATTTGCTGCTATCTAGTGGCTCTCGCAGCCTTTGTGGTGTAATATTTAGAATACTTTGTTGGAAGAACTGTGACTGTCAAAAGGTAGTGCTAATAGGTACATCTGACCTGAAAATTATACCATAAACTGTAGGGCAGTGTATGTAGTATAGACAATTTTAATTAAACTCTGTTGAAAAGCTATGTAGCTCATTAAGATGAGGGGATGCCAAGTTGTCAACTTGCCAGTCAAACTAAAAGGGTTTCCATCTAACAAAGTGGGCCCATTTGAAAAATATGGTTTGTTGAAATTCAGCACCTTTGAATAATTAGGTACTAAATGCATCTGCCCTGTGAAGCAACACCACAAAGGATGGAGTTGTGCCTGGCAGGCTGAAGCTTCCTGAGTAATAAAGAGAGTGCGAGACAAGAACAGTTTGTGCACTAGGAGTGCTTGAGGGCAAAGGGTAAGGCAGGAGACACATGGTGGACTGGAGGTGTGAGATCATCATTATGTGGATCTCTGCTGATTTAAAGAAGTCACTTCAGCCTATTAACTTTGGGATTTGTCATAGACATCAGGGACTTTGTGCAGGTGTGACTGGGCCACTCGAGGTCTCATTTCTACCTCACGTTATAGTTGTGTTTCTTGCTAAGTCATTTACATGAGTGTGACTGTGCTATAGATTTAAGGTAACGTATTGGAGTGTCTGTAGTAGATGCATTTTAATTGTGGTGTGAAAGTGCAGGTTTAACCCATTACTAGTTATTTTCAGTTTGCTAATTGGGGTCTATGCAAAATAGTATTACAGCTGATTTACAAAGAAGTTTAAGGAATTCAACAGCATCATGTCTGAATTTAATTAACCCATAAGTAACTGAAAACACACTCTTTCTATGGATTGCTCTTCCAAGGTCAAGGATATTTATAGCTCTCATGTTAACGGTTGTATCCAGAATTCTGACCATTTTGATATATTTTATCTTTACCACACAACTCTGGGGAAGAGTAATACTGTCTACTCTGATAATCTCAAGAGGAAAGGGCTCTGGAAAACTGTTTTTAGCAATAACTTGCAAGAAAAATAGAAGAGCAAAATGCCCATTGTAAGAACTTTTGCTGTCAGTGTTTCATGTGAAGGTTATTCTCGGGTTTGCACAA
Organism: Numenius arquata; assembly: GCF_964106895.1. Taxonomy (NCBI): domain Eukaryota; kingdom Metazoa; phylum Chordata; class Aves; order Charadriiformes; family Scolopacidae; genus Numenius; species Numenius arquata. Next base: position 64,843,881 of record NC_133577.1, on the reverse strand, counting down.
TCCTACTGTTCCTTTTACAGACAACGGGGAGAGCGAATAAGCAGAGTTGCACAGGAAGGCTCTGGTGTAGCAGACAAATGTGTCTTTGATGTCCTTGATTTCTGACTAGCACTATAACTGCTGGACTCTCCTCCTTCTCCAGCAATACAAATACCAGCCCACTTTCAGGCTGTTGGTTTGAAAATGCTGCTGGGACAGCTTCAGGCTATCAAGAACATCTGAAAGATGTCAACCTACTCAGCATAAGCTAGCTAGACCCAATACAGCTGTGCAAAGAATGAAGTATGGAACAAACTGGGAGCAGTACGTGTTCAACTTCTCTTGGCAGGTCTTGGATCCATTGTTCTCCTACCTGTGTCAAGTAAGGACGGGCCATTTTTTTCTGTTTTAAAAAATTACTGCCAGTATCTTTCAAATCTCAAAGGAAATTATTGGGAACGCTTAAGGGAGCTGTTTCAATTTGGTAACTTTGCAGCATTTCCACCAGCATGCAACTTTGTCACATAATATTGTTGCATAATACTTCCTGGATTTACAAGCAAAGTCACATCCTTGTATGAACTATAATTCATGGCTATAAGGAAGGCAGTTCTTCTGCTTCTTGTGGTATTGGAGAATTGTTACAGTCGCCCAGAAGTGGCCACGTAGGTGCACAACAGCTGGGGACCGTAGCAGAAATCAAGGCACGTGTCCTTCTGGAACAGTGGTGTTAAGGTCACAGTATGTTGCAAACTTGAAGAAACGCTGAACAAAAAAACCCACTCAGGATGTTGGGGGTATGGAGAGATTGAATGTTGCGGGGGTTTTGTTTTGTTTAAGGATAATGGACAAATAAAAGCAAAACCGTTGTTCAACGGTCACTTGTGGTCCTCAGCAAAGAGGTATGCCTGCCCTTTTCTTGACTCTCACTGTATATTTCTGCCACATCGCTTCTGCCTGCACTTTTTGCAGGCAGCTTTTGCACTTCTGCCTGCTGCTTTTGCAGCTCCGTGGTGAAGTCAGATCAGGGTGAAAACAAAACTTGTAGGAGAGCTATGACTGGTTTTCAGCAGAACTAATCCCTGCTCAGGTGAATGGGAAGAGTCTGGGGATATGTGGCTGGGGATCAGGAGCTAAGCAGGCAGGACTTCATAGATTCATAGATTGGTCCAGGCCGGAAGGGACCTCCAAAGGTCATCTAGTCCGACCTTCCTGCAGTCAGCAGGGACACCCCCAACTAGACCAGGTTGCCCGGGGCCTCGTCGAGCTTCACCTTGAATATCTCAAGGGGAGGGGCCTCAACCACCTCCCTGGGCAACCTGTTCCAGTGTTCCACCACCCTCATGGTAAAGAACTTGTTCCTAATATCCAATCTAAATCTCCCCTTCTCCAGCTTAAAACCATTGCTCCTCGTCCTGTCACTGCAGGCCTTTGTAAACAGACCCTCCCCAGCCTTCCTGTAGGCCCCCCTCAGGTACTGGAAGGCCGCTATGAGGTCTCCCCGGAGCCTCCTTTTCTCCAAGCTGAACAACCCCAGCTCCCTCAGTCTGTCCTCATAGGAGAGGTGCTCCAGCCCCCTGATCATTTTGGTGGCCCTCCTCTGGACCCGCTCCATCAGGTCCATGTCCTTTCTATATTGAGGGCTCCAGACCTGCACACAGCACTCCAGGGGAGGTCTCACCAGAGCAGAGTAAAGTGGCAGAATCACCTCTCTGGATCTGCTGGCAACACTTGTTTTGATGCAGCCCAGGATGTGATTGGCCTTCTGGGCTGCGAGAGCACATTGCCTGCTCATGTCCAGCTTCTCGTCCCTTCCCCTTTGGATATCAGCCTGTGCTTAGATATTGGCATTAAGCTTCATGAACAGTAACTTGAAAGCTACAGAATTCAACCTATTCATGATGCGAATTGCAGTTCTTTGTAACATTTGGGATGTTAACTACTCTAACTTTAGGAAATGCATTTTTCTTTCCTGAATCACTCTTTTGGCTGGATACAAGAAGCTTTGCATATTGTCTTTGGGTATTGTTACAAATGCTCTCTTCTCCCTGAATTCAGGTGTGGAGGGCTTCAGCAATGGGTGAAAGAATCATTATTTAAAAAAAAAAAATTTTTTTCTTTTGTCTCTTCCCTGCCTCTTGGGAGTTGTTGTGGTGCTAATGATTCAAGGATACTCGGAAACAGTTGAATCTAAAGCATTGCAGGAAGCCATAGTGCCCTTAGAAGATGCAAGGAACCTCGCTGATACGCTTTGGGCGAAGTTGCCCACAGGAAAAAATGACGCCTTCCCTGCTACAAAAATATAATAGCAGAATGCTGTAGTGAATATTTTTTATTACTTAAGGCTCCATTGCTTTTAGAAATATGCCAAAGGACATTTACTATTACATTATGAAATATTATCATAAATAACGCTATAAATGACATTTTGGAAAATAATTGAACAAAGTACTTTGTGTGATGTGCTATACTTGCTTTTGTTTTAGTGTTTTTCATTTACCTAGTACCTAAGAAAATTCAGGAATTTTCCACATGTTTCATAATGAAGGATCTGAGAAATAACAATTTAGTGCATACATTTAGAGACAGAAGGTTATAGTTTAGTCACACAGACAAATAACTCCACTGACTTCTGTGAAGTTGTACTTAGGTGTGAAACTGATGTTGGAAAAATCATGAAAACAAGGAATAATATGAACAATGTAGGTTTATGTATGGCTAATAACTAGGTGAAAAACGACAAAAAACCTACGTTTTTTTGGACTTCCTCCAAAATAGAACCTTTTTTATTCTAAAATATGGCATTATATGTATTGTAGGCTTGACTATTTTTTTTGAGATGAATTTTTTTTTATTAATTTAATGACCAGCTGAAATAGTCTTTTCTGAACACATAAGTATTTTGGCATCATCTTTTTTTAAATTTTATTTTCTCCTTCCAACTATCAAGGTGGTGTGGTTTGGGGTTTCTTGTTTGTCTCTTTTAATCCACTAATTCACAGCGTATTTTGCTGCAAAACTTGTTCTACATCTAACTTCCTTCATCTCTAACTGGTTCACCCCTCTTTCTCATCTAATGCAAATCAGAGTTAGTTTCTTCACTTGTATACAGTTTACATGAAGATGTACTTTAGACTAGAACTTAGATTAGAACCATTCTATAATTCTATGACTTGGCCTCATACCTAAATAAATATGTACTTTTTGTTTCTTGGAGGAAAGATGAACAAAATGATAAGACATCTGAAAATCAGTGAATTGGATACAACGTTTTGCCATTTCATGCATTTTTCAAGAAGGCAGTTCCAGTAATATGTTACAATTGGGAGATTAGACAAAATCTGGTGATTGGAAAGAAGGAATATAGTATCATTTTAGCAGGCTAGAGATCAAAGTTGTAGTGGTATCAAATTCCCTTTCACTTTAAGGAATGATGGGCATATGAAATAGCAGCAGCAATTTGAAAGTAGGATAGCTGTCCACTGCAATACATGCATGTAGCCACACAAGCTGATGTTATCAGATGCGTTTTTGCCAAAAAGTTGGAGAAATTTTTAAACAAAAGGAACTTGATCATTTCAAAGGAAAGTAACAATCCTAAGGTATTGTATTAAATATAAGTGTAGTTTAGAAACCTAATATTGACAGAATACTTGGTTTCGTTCTGCTTAGTGGGTTTTATTTTATTTTTTTCTTTTTTTTTTTTTTGAAAATACTTAAGTCAGCTATTTAGATAAATGGAGAAACTGTTAGCACCACCTATTGGATGAGAAATCCTTCCGAAATCTAAATCATTCCTGTTAATTTCTGTACAAAAAAGGAGTGTATTCATTTGAAGCTGAAATATCTCTAAACAGACAGCTTTCAATAGGCCATTTAATTTAGTCTGTCTTTCAATAAATATAGTAGTTTAATAATTAGTTGCCAGAACTGAGAAAGATTAGGGTTTTCTTGCTGCAGCATGAGGGCTTTCTTATGCTGGGAGTATACCTAAAGCTGCTGATCGTTTAGAAAATCCTCAGGCTGAGCACACTAATACTGTAGCTGTCACTTTTTGGGGACATGAGGAAGTACTTGGAGATTGGTGCATCCGTTATTTTTGCCAGAAATTGCTTGTTGTTAAACCATTTGTACCCATCGTCTCATAAATAAAGGGTATTCAGAAAAAAAAAAACCACCAACCCTCCTGCATGAGCTGATTTCTTTGAAAAACCCTTATGCTGAGTTAAAGCTTTAGCTCTTCAGTAACTATATTTAAAATAGAGCTATGCTTTTCACTTCTTTTTTAAAACAGATTATTTATCCTTCCATATACATGAACACAATTGACACTAAAGGCATAAAGAATAGTTATTTATTTCCACTCCTACTCTCTTGCTTCTTCCCTATTAACATTATCTCCTTGGTAACGCATCCCTTGAATTGTGTCTATGATATGCCAGTTACTGCAGTTCGTTTAGTGTCTTGCTACTTAAATGTATTTGAATTTTGTCTGTGAGGTCCCTCTCTAAATGGTGAATTCCTTAAAATTTCTTTTTGGGTTGTTTTTTTTTTTTTTTCTCCCACCTTTCTTGAGTATGTTTTTTTTTCTTCATTTTGTTTTTGTATTCATTGATCCCAGGTGTAAGATGACCCCCGCCTCTGAAATGGATGTCACTGAACTTAATTGAGCCAGAATTTCTGAAAGGATTTTTCTCTTTTAATCCTATTTTAATACCGAAAAATGTTCAGATGCATCTTTTTAGTATATTCAGTGATATCTCATCCAAATAAATGTTTATGCATAAACTTAACAGAAAATACTGACATCTTTTTTTTCTCTGCAGTACTCTTATGAAAGAGCCTACTGATTTTAGTTTTAAATATTTGATAATGTGTAATCATAATCCGTATAAGCCTAAAGCGCTACCACTTTAATAGTAATTATAGCTGATAAGGTTTTTTCTTTTGCAGAGGGGCTGGTCAGACTTGTTTACTTGTAAGTTTTGGAAAACTATAAAGGTCTGCTATATTTCTATCGTCTACATTCTGTACAGGAGTCCTCACAACTGGTTAAAAACTAGTTAGTTGTTTGGGATCGGTTAATATTAATCTCTGTGGATTTCCAAATTGGCTTTGATAATACAGGCTACTTGAACTTTTTAGTTTCAGCACCAAAGAGGGAACCCCTTTAACTTCCTTCTCAGAATAAAATTCAATTGCTTCCTGGAGGTCTTTCTCTTTCATATATTATAAAGTTATTAAATGGCTTCCCAAATAAATACAAGGTCATAGAAATTACATCCAGGCCCTAAAAAACCATCCATCTGGAACCAGTGCTCTTCTATGAAAAATGTTGGCTTCATTGATTCAGAATTTTCTAGCCATAAGAAACACTACAATGGCTAGTTAAAAATGGACTTAGCTCTGCTAAATCTCTCAGTGGCTCCCTTCCTTTTATAGTACTGACTGTAGGCAGAGAAGTGGTGATACTTTATTCTGGGTTCTGTGAAGCAGGACTTCTGCCTCCTGTGGCAGCACCTTGTCCAGCCAGCCAAAGGAGAGATCTCGGAAATGGCTTTGGATACCTCTGCAGTACAGTCTGAATGAGCTCACAAAATTATTGGTCCCTAGAAGCAGTGCTGTCTTTAATATAATATATACTTTATAATAGAAAATTGAGCTAATAAAGGCAGTAAAATTTGTAAAATACGTAAACATTAATATTCACAAAGTGAAACTCAAAGCCAGTGCAGACTTCAGAAATGCAAAGTGTCAAAAAAATGCAGTAGTGAGCTGGAGATGTTGCAGAGGACAACTCCTGTAACTTAATGCGGAGATAATCCTGGTGAGATAACTGAGTATTGGCTGTGTTAGGGGAAAGAAAGCTTGGCATGAATAACCCGCTAATAGGACTTGTATGTCTCAGGTGCTACAAGTGGCTTAACAACCTGCAACTGCATGTGTGGCTGTGTCTCTGTGTGGGTGTGTGTATATATAGATATATATATACACACACACAAATGTGTGTGTCGTGTTGACAGCTAAGGCATTGCACATACAAATGAATAGGCAAATTCCTTTTTTGTCATCAAGGTTAGATTACGATGAGCTACTCCATTTGTCTCACCTGATTTATTCGTTGGTGATAAAACTGGCACTTGTCTGTATGTGAAGCATCCAAAAAATGTCAATAGTTTCTTGGCAAATAGATGAAGAAATCATTCCAGTTCCAATGTTAAAAGGTTGGAACTAGTGTTATCAGTCTTGGGTGTCTGAGACATTAGGTACTCTTCCATGTAGAAGTAAAGATGTATTGAAAGATAAAGTTTTAACAATTAAAGGCTTATGCATTTATTTGCTTTGTCATTGTCAATACTCCCTGTGCCAGGTGGTGATAAGTTCCTTCATTCCAGTAACTTATACGATGAACCCTGTGGGTGCTTTTCACCAAGTAATCCTTCTTTCCCTAGTGAAATAGGGTTTAGTAAAATAGGAGTTTGCTTTTGAGTTAGTAGAAACTTTTGCCCAAATTATGGGTGCTTCAGTATGCAAATACAATATTTAATTATCCTTTGTGACTGGCATGGTGGTCTATGCGCACGGGAGGAAGAGAAAGCGGAAAGTGCAGGGTTGATAAAGAGAAGAAATAATTTGTAGGCCTTTTAATCATAGTTCTGCCACATAGTTTAAAAAAGATGAATAAACCAATCTGAGGACAGGTATTTGAGTAAGCCAGCAACCCATGAGTCTGCACTTCTAAATAGCTAGGGAGCCTAATATTTGTTCTGCAGCAAAGCTGGGAAGAGGAATGTCAGATTATTTTGTTCTCGGAAGATTTTTGAGATATATAAACTAGGCTCATGCAACTTGGCTGCTCTGAACTTAGAGGAACGAGCCTGAGTCTATAATGTTTCGAGTCTGGTGCCCAAAATCTGTGCCAGTACTTCTCAGGAGTGACTTGTGAATGGCACAGTGATCTTGCAACTAGGAAAGGAATGGGAGGAGAGACATGTTAGTTGCTGGGAGGAAAAATGTTGATAAATGTAATGTAGGCAAGTTGAATTTGGATTGTATTTGCAAATTTTCTGAACTCACTTATTTCCTCTTGGTTGACATGTCTAAACTCTTAATGTCAATTACCCACAATGACGAGGAAGACGAGAAGGGGAAATTACCCTAGCTGTCAGCACAGAGAGCTGCACTATTGACAAGGAGCATTTACCAGACATGTTTAAAGGTTGTTTGCTTTATCAGCCACATTGGCTGTGTTATGAAAGCGATACATTAATCTTTCACACAAGCTAAAACTGACAAATATAAAGCCTTTGACAGAAATAGACACTGTTATTAGGTTACACATTCGTAGAAGGATTTTCTTATAATGATATCACCTATTTCAAGAGCATAAAGACTGTCCAGACGGCAGACTTAGGCGGCTTTACTCCCTTTCCCCTGCCAGGGCAGGAAGGTGGTGTGCAGAAAAAACCCTGAGGAGCTGGCTTTGGCTAAGGAGGAGCACTGTTGTAATGTGTAACTTCAGTGCATCTTCTGGATTGGAGAGAAATCTGACCCCACATCTCTGTAGGAGCGCTTACCATGGTTTCTCTCTCCTTTTTTTTTTTTTTTTTTTTTTTCCTCTTTTTCTCCTGTCTGGTTTATGCTGGCCTTAATTTCAAACCTCAACGCAACCATTCAAGTTGGGCTGTTGGGTAGCATCGTTAAGACCGTAAGTTTGCCCTATCATAATTTTGTCAGAATCCAATAGGAAATGTCCTATGGACTTGGGTGTCATGACTCAGGCTAACAGCATTAGATCTATACCTGAAGGATTTAGCCTGCAAGTGCATCTAAATTTGCCAAATTCTGTTTGCATCCACACGTGTTATCCATGTGGATTTTGCATATGTTTTTATATTACTCTGGAGGTGTTTGGATGAGTGAAAAAGATTTGCCAAGAAGCCTGAGAGGATGAGCTTACAGGGATACCATAAGCTTATAGTTTGCATGAGTGGCAAGTGAAAGGGCTCATCTAGGTGTCAGGGAGGATTTAAAGAGCATTAATTGGAATGAAGAAATTAGGTCAGACAATCTGCAGCCCAGGGAACAAGGACAAGACATTTTACTGCCTTCCAGCTTCAGGAACTATTCTGAAGGTAGTGCTTTTAGAACCAGGGATTTAATTCAGGCAATATAGTTATTGCTTTTCATCAGGAGTCCCATCAATGTGCATGTATGAACATGTTTCCCTGGCAGAAATTGCACTGATGCTGTGCAAGAAAATACTTAACAAAGGGTGACGATGGAATCTTCACAGGAGCCTGCTTACAAGACTACTTAAGGGACAATCTGGGTCAAATCCAAAGTTGCATTTAAAAAAAGTATATAAAATGAATACTAGTGTAAGTTAGTATAAACCAAATTATTTACACTTTTCTTTTTTAGTTTTTAAGGTATTACTAGCCATGTTCAGTAAAGCAGTCCTAATTCCTGTTCCATTAAATTCTCTGTTTAGAGGAATTCCCCTGTTACATAGCTATGGCTGAACTGAATAAATTGTCCAAGTTCACGTCCTTAGTGGACTAAAATAATTGCTTTTTGTAAATATTTTAAAAGCGAGCAGAAAGTGCCCTTTGGCTTACAAATTGTCCGCAGATTAACATCAGGACATGTCAAATAAATGTTCAAAATGTTTAGAAATTGTCATGAATAGTTAAGGTACATCATGAAGGTAGGCAAAGCAGAGCCATGTTGGCCTGTCTATTGCAGGGAATGTAGGCAGGCAATCAGTCCTCTTAAGCAGAATAAGAAACTACATAAGAACTTGATTTCCAAATTTTTCACTAGGGATAGCAAAATAAAATATTACACTGTTTACCTCTTAGTGCATTGACTACAACTATATCAGTGACAGCTTTCTTCTTAGCTAAATAGTTAATAGCTAGGTAATAGTAAATAGTTAATAGTAAATAGTAATAGCTAAATAGGAAATTACTGTGTGTCTTCTGTTTGGACATGCTGAGTTGCTGGAGACCTAATAGCATGCAGAGATGCGTTTCTGGCCATCAGTGATACCTCAGAACTGTTGACAAGGGTAGGAGTGCTCTGTGTGTGTGTAAATATATATATATGCCAACCACATTCTAATTCAGGAAAGTAAATTCCCCTGCATGGTATTTTGTGAAGTTACAGCTCCATGCTGTATTCACTTCTAGTCCTAAAATGCTATGCAGCATTTGTTCCTGATAGTGGTTTTGTGAGTTAGGACCTCTCTTCTGAGGGCATGGCCTTCCTGGGAGGGTCCCCATGCCTGGACCTCTTTTAGCAGAGAACCTTGCAGTTCCCCTCTGCCCAGAGTAAGCACAATAAAGCTTTTGTTGCTCCATTTCCTGAATTTATCACCCTCCTATTCCCACTGCTCATAATATATTTCTAAAATGAATACTTTTATGAATAAAAATGAAGTATAATGTAAGAGGAAAATGTTTTTGATGAATTAAGGTATTCCTACACGTTGAACTTTTCTAAGCTTCTTAAAGCCCCTTCGGAAGGGCATGTTTTTCAAGAATTCTTGTGAAATGTCTTGGGGACATCAGTTCCCTGTGAATGTGTCCTGGAAATTTCTGTCTGCCAAGATCGAGTGCTTTGCATCAAAACATCACTGTAGCCTTTGCTGCCTCTTTCCATGTCTTTTGATAGCTGAGTAGTATATGGGTTGACTCCATACAGGGTTAAACCATGACCACAGCCTTTGCATTATCTCAGGTAGTTTTGGAGATGATGTTAACGAGGTAATTGACCTCCTTCCTGCTGATGTGGATCTCAGTCTGTCTTGAACCACCTTCTCATGTAGGTACAGTTAATCCCCCTTTACTATAGTCACTTTACACCCCAGAGGTGATGTATTTCAAGGAAGAAGGCAATGATTTCTGGAAACGTGTTTTGTAAGGTAATTTAAAATCTTTTGAAGTAAAAGCTGCTATTTACTTTGCAGTAAGTGTTACTACTAATGTAAGGTATCAGAAAATATTCTTTTTTCTCTTTCAAAAACCACTGGTAACTCTTCTGTCTAGGCATTACATCATACCACTTTTATCCAATACAATTACTGTTTTCTAGGGGGAACATGAATCCCTCTTACTCTGCTTTTTTCATTTTCAGCTATGCTGCAAATCAATTCTGTATGAACAGTACTTATCTGAAATTATGCAAGATATTATGAGAATGTCTGTAAATCCTCCTCTTCCCAGCATTGCTAGTGGTACTAGAAATAGAAACTGAGAAGATGAGTGTGGTCTACTAATGTCTTTGTCACTTTGAGAGTAGTTGGCTTTGAACTCTAGGTGAGGCTACATCTTAAAGCTGTTTGGGGATTGCAGTGATTTGCAGACAGGAAGGGCTTTTATTATTTCTTCAATGAACGTATTAGCCCTGTCCTCTTCAATCTGAACTCGCTTGTTGGTTTTCAGATATATTTGTATGTGTTTTTTTGTGAAACTTTCTATAGTTTGGGCCCTACTGTCTAAGAAACTCGCTTATCGTTATGTTTTGTTATTATAGGTAGCAATAGTATAAAGGGGGGGGGAGCAAGTAGGTAAAGGAGTTTGGTCAGACTTTCTTAGGTTCCTTATTCTTCACTGTGTGGAGTTAAACCTCGGGTTTTTTTTCCCCTCACTGGTGAGGTAATACATGCATGTCTATCACAGATGTTCAGAACTCTGGCTGTTGTATGAGGGGATGTTATTCCATTTTATTTATATTCAGAGATGAAAGATTAAGATCCATTGAGAATATTTACTCTGGCCTCTGGAATTAAATGGGCTGCAGAATTTCACTATGATTTCCTCTATCAAGTCAGGCTTACACTAGAACTTCTAGGAAAGGAACCCATGCTTGATGTACGATGTCAAGGCACAGCCAATCCATTGTTCCTCAATAGTTTGCTTCACTATTTTACTTTTTTCTTTATTTTTAATTTTCCTATATTATTTGAGTTATGATACAGGGATTTAGGAAAATACCAGAAAGGGTATCCACAGCAGTGAAACTGAAAGTTGTACCAATCTAAAGCAATAATTACTTCTTCCAGTTTCTGGTCACTGCTTAGATTTTCATTTAAATAAGATGCATTCATGCCTGTAAGAATATTTGTTGGATTTTTAAAGAATTTTTCTTTACTGGTAACAACAACGTAACTTGAAAACATGGCTCCAAACGTCACCCAAAATTTTACATTGTTATGTGTGTCATTTGCCTGGATTTTGACAGCTTTTTTACTTCTGATCTTGTTTCTCTTTTTGAGTTTTGATATGGTGACACCCGTTTCCTTGGCCAAGAAACATCATTTTATATTCAGTGGCATCCTTCTAAACTATCTTGCTGCATCTGAATAGCTCACTAATTTGCTCAAGCAATACGTTAATGAGAGAATAAGTAGAAGGTCATGTACATCTCTTCTTCCTCCAAGTGCAGAATGTCTCTTTAGGGGATTTATTTAACTTTGTATGTTTTTTGTTTGTTTGTTTTTTAAAGTATATGGGAATAATCCCATATTTACATATCAGGCACCGAGGTGTAGATCTCTGCTTAGGATCCTTCTTAAATCCTTAAAATTATTGGTGTTTCCCAGACTGTTAGACGGAGGCAAATAAAAGTTGCAGGAAGGAGGCAAAACATTTAAATTCTTTAATGGGTTAAAGAATAAAACTCCAAATAAATATTGTGAATTTGTTCACCAAAGTTTTTCAGGCTTATTTTTAGTTGTTTGAACATGTTGACTCTTACATAACATTAATTCAGAATAGATAAACTATTCGGTAAATATTCCCAAATGTGAAAGAATCCTATTTTCACCCATTTTGTTTCTGTCTTTCACATTCTAAAACAGGCCATGGGAGCATTTTGGATATATTTCTGTAACAGTTGCATGAAGTTCTAGCACTGATTCATAAGCATACATCGTATATTAATAACATTGCAGGGAAGTCAGAACTTGGGCAAAGAGAGAGAGAGATACTATTTGGTACTTGTGTATATATATTTAAATAAGCTATCTTGATAAACGAGTGTGTTGCTGTTTTTGTCACCTCTGCTACACTCCAAAGCTATGACTGTGCTGGTGAACTTTGCAATACAGTTACTTGATCACTGAGTTACTCCGTGATGTATTTAACCATGGATATATCTATATTGGTTTTGGTAACTGTGCTGGCGTTCAGGCTTGTCTACATAGAGCAAAGCTGACTTGCGTCCAACTGTCCAGAGAGACAGAGGTTGCACTTGAACACAACTTTATGTTCCGGAGTTCCTCTGCCAGAAGAGGAAAAACCAGAATCTGATTAAAACCTGTTGAGGGACTCTGGTCTCAAGTACAAGACTGAGTTTTCTGGAAATGTAAGATAACCACCTTATCTCTCTTGTTGTTACAAGATGTTGAGGGTGCAGTAATAGTACTTGACTTTGCATAAGTGTAGCTCAGTCTCCTTATGTGGGCAAAGTTACAGCTTCCAAAAAAGGCCTTTTTTTTTTTTTTCCCTGACCACTGAAAAGGATATATCATATTTAGTTTGCTAAAGGATATATTATATTTAGTTTGCTACTTCTTAGCTCCTACTAATTTTAGGTATAACTGCAGTACGGTGATGCATACTGTTGAAGGCCAAGACTCCAAGAGAACCAGGGGGTTTGCTCTGAGGAGGTATGATGTTAGGGCAACAGTTTTCACTCCATACTTTAATGGCATTTTATGTCTGAAACTGCCATGTAATTAGGATTTGCCTGGTCTATTTACGTTAAAGAAATATCTTTTGCTATACTTTACTATTCATATGTAGCACTTTAAAGTGAATAGAAAAATATATTAACATATCTCCCTCTTCTTCATGAGAAAAATCCTCAGCAGCTATTTGGGGACAACTCTGAAGAAGGGTAAAATAAATGCTCTGACATCCATAGCTTCAATTTGACCTCTATATTCCCTAAATTCCACTGATCTGGAGCATTATGTTAGAGTTGCTGCAGTGTCCAGTATGAGAAAAGAGAGGAGATCTCGGATCCACTACTACTTGTCTCATGTGCTGCTTCCATCCGGCAGAATTAAGTCAGTCTGACATAAGTGTTTCCAGGCATATGCAGAATAAATAATAGGAAAGGGGAAGCGTTTGAGAGATTTAAAACAAAACAATAAAAAAAAGCTTTCCAGCCTTGCCAAGCTAAATAATTTTAAATAGTTTTCCTTTCAAGAAACAGAGTTAAAGACTGGCATTGCAAATGAGCAAATGCCTCCTGAATATTAATCCCTGTTCCTATTCCTCTCTAGGAGGGGAGAATTACTTCTGCTGCTGCTCCCCCTGCTCACCCACTCTGGAAGTGTTTGCAAATCAATGCATAAATCCTGGTTTTTGGCATCTGCATGTTTCCTGACCTGGATTTGCAAGGAACTGCAGAGCATGGAAGAACTCAAAACTTAATTTCCTTTAGGAAAGAGGAATTACTTTGCCTAACAGTAGATGTCCTTGGCTAGGTTTTTCAGTGTCTCCCAGGTGTTGCCAGTGGTGGTCAGTGGGACTGTATTGCTCCCAAACATTCCCATACAATACCTGTACTTGGGGCTCCATGTCCCCAGGTTGAAAGGGATTTGCAATGTCATCACTACAGGGCACGTACAGGGTTTAATTAGTGATACCACCACCAGGCCTGTAAGCCTGCAATTAATTTTTGATGTTAATACCAAGCAAGATAAATCAGCTGTTAGAAGAACAAACACAATTGAGTGACCTTGTTCCTTTACCTGCAAGTGGGAGGGAGATCACTGATGATCTGCTATCGTGGATCTTAACAAAAATGATATTATTCTTCTCTTGTTTCCACAATAATTTTCACTGTTGCTCGCTGGAGTGATGCATGAGGAAAGCTGACATGCCAAGATCTTTCATTTCTATTATGAAATCAAGACATGTTCACTCTGTGGGCTGATATGATCTGAGATTACTTGAGGGGGTCACGACTCAGCAAAATTCACTAAAGCTAATTCTACTTTAACATCAGAGAGAGAGGCCTTGCAACCTCCTTTTATGTATCCTAGAGATGAAAGAACCTAGCTAGGGAGCTACACAATCCCAACAAGTAGTGTGTTGCACAGAGGAAGTAAAATTCAGGGTTTCCACCGAAAAGAAACACAGCAAATCTTCCAGGGGAAAAAAAGGTTAAAAATCTTAAGACTCAGGATAAAAAAGCATCTAGTGAAAACAATGGAAAACAAATGTTGACAAAAAACAGGGCTTAGCACTAATTAGCAAACATCAGCCTGCTTCTGAAAGTCTACACGAGGGAACATAAGCTGCTGTGTGACTCACAATATGCATCAGATGAAGCAAATTCCAAACCCATTTTGCTGGTGCCTGGAGATAAACTGTTTCAAAGATGACAATTTTGGCAACATCAATTTTGGAGTTGCACCCTGCGTAAAGGAGGTGCTCCAGACAGCAGCCACCTTTTGGGGGAGATGCTGTGCCTGGAGCTGGCAGCAGCTGTGGCTTGGGTGAAGGCTGCATGATGATGCTGCCTTTCCACTGCAAGGTGAGCTGTTGGGCGCCTCCGGAGGTGGTGTAGTAGGGAAGGAGGAAGCAGCAGCCCCCTTAATATCACTGCTGGCCCCGCTTGACCCTTCTCTGCCATCTTCTTCCTTTGCAGTCGGGAAACTATTCTGCTCCGTAGCTTTTGGGGAAAAATGATAGATTATGTAGGGAGATTATATTATAAAATGCATATTATACATGTAAATATATGTATACACACACATTTCTTTTCCTGAGGCGTTAGCAATTTTTCACTTGCATGTTTTCTCATGGGGGAAACTACAATTTGCCTGTGCTCCTAGGTTTTATTTTTTTTTATTTTGGAATTTGAAGTGACATTTTCCTCTATAGATTCAAGCTACTGAACCAATGTGTTTCAGGTCAATTGGATGCTAATCTTTGTTCACATGAATTGCTGTGGTTCCTTGCAAGTGTTCCTATTCAGGTGATGTGTGTCCCTGTTCTCTTCTTGGGTTAGGCCTTCCCTTGGGGCTCTTTCTATTGTGATTCTGTTGTGATACGTTGCAGTATATTGTGAGATTCATGTATTCCAAGCAAAACAAAATGCTTTTATTCAAAGTATAGTTTTCAGTTTCAATTTGACATTAATGTCTAAAAGAAAAATATTGGCATTTCTAGTTGAAATTTTCTGGTACTTCATGTTCTACAAAATATGCGTGATGTTTTGGCTTTTTGACTGAGTTTTGGCACAGTACTTCGATAAAAAATACAGTGCTGAAATACCAAATGACAGTACTGAACTTCCCATTTTTTACTAGTTCTAGCCTTTGTTTACACTATTCCAGCCTTAGTGTACTCAGTCTGCGCTGCAGCATTACAGAAACCCAGATTTCATACCAATCAACTCTATCAAGTCTTCAATATGTCAATAATAATGTATATGTACTCCTGCCAGTCCTACTGAAACAGAAGGAAACATGTATTGCCCAACTAGTAGTAAGCAGATAGTAGCAGATAGCAAGCGCTGTTGTAAAGGCATGACAGCATCCTCACTGCAATGTTGTATCTGTAGCGTGACCATGTGAGTGACACCATGCGAACTCTTTAATCAGAAAAGAACATTTTTTAAATGTATCTATTTAAATAGCTCTGTCCACATCATCTCTCATAACTCTTAAACCAAACTGCTGTTAGTTTACTACTACTTTTTTCTTTTTCCTCCCCCATCTTTGGTAGGAATTGCACCATATTTTCTCTGAACCTCTGTGTCTGTCACTGTATGTCTATTTATGAACGAAAGACCCAAAGATAAGCCTTCTGTGCTGGAGTCATACATTTTCCTGAATATATTTTCCTGAATATTTGCATGTTGTCAAATATTTCAGCCAAGGTCACCAATCTCTGCTTTAATTGCCACCACTTTTTTTGAGAATTAAGAGTTCTGCTTAGATGGTGCTATTTTTTGTGATTAGTACATTTTTTTTTTTGCTATATTTTTCTACTATCTATTTTTCTAATATAATAAGACACCAGTTTAAAATAAACAAAACAAACCCTCCACCCAAACCCAAGGTAATATCTTTAAAAGGTTTTATTCCCAATTTTCAAGAAAATTAGCCTTACATAGAACAGTTGTCCAATAAGCTAAGACAGAAAAATTCAACTGTTCCACTGATCCACTTAGGGTTTCTTCTGACTGATTACTGAAATCCCAATCTTTTAGCAGCTTCATCTAGGCAAACAGCAGAGCTAAGCATGGATGACTTTTTAACCCAATGTCCCCCTCTCTGCTTCCTCGGTCAACTCATATAGGGTAGGATTGAGCAGTCCATGTTTTAAAATAAGATTAATCTGCTTGAAGGTAGATATCTCAAATAATTAGATGAATCTTAGCCTAGAATTGTTTCTTACTTGCCATTAACTTAAAAAAACCCAACTAAATAAAGCCATTGACTAGCTCGGTTACAGACCTTCAATAAAGATGAATCCTCTTTCTTCTCTACCAAAAAGCTAGGAATCTCATGATGCATTTCATATAATCCCTTATGAGAAAATGAAAGAATGCTTTCTCCTGGAATAAAATAGCTGTGATCATATATGCCAGCAGGCCTGACTGCTCATTGAAAACACTTCCCTTCAACTTAATACATTTTACTCAAAGAAGACAAGGAATAGCCATTTGAGCAGAATACTTTATCTGAGCACTTCAACACCTCTCTGCCTGCCTGAGCGTGCTGTCTGTTACTGCCGTTGCCATTTCTGCTGCAGCTCAGAGGGAGCCTAAAAAGGAGAGGGCAGATGCCACAAGAGGAAGTGGCACCTCATAGCATCAGCAAGCAGTCCCCATGTCCCCAGCACTGGCAGAGTGGCAGAGCGCTGCAATGTTGTGGGAAGGGGTATGTTTGGCAGCTGATTGTGCTTGACACAGATGGGTATAGGCTTGGGAAGGATGGATTAGATGCTATGGGGGAGGGATTGTGGATGGAGCAGGGGTGAGTAGAGGGAAAGGCAGGGACCTTAGATCTGCCCTGACGTGGCTGGAGGATGTGCTGTACACTGCAAATGGTGGTCTCATGGTGGTCATTGCCTGGCCGACTTCTTCATGTAAAAGAAACACAGTACTTCTGGGGAAAAGGAGGTGGCTGGATGATTGCAAATAGGTCAAGTATGAGCTTATGTCTCCATTAAGTGAAATACAGAAAATATTGACATCTTCCTACAGATTGCTTCTGCCCATTTCTGTGCTGCGGCAGGCTTGTGTTTGGAAGAGCAGGGCTGCTTCCATTCAAATGACCTCTGACTAGTGACGCAGTTTGCAGCCATATGGATTGCTACAGCAATCAGACCACTTGATGAAATTATCCTCTTCAGCTGCTGTAAAAGGAATGGACAAAAGCTTTCTTCCCCATTTAAGCATTGTTTCCCTTAAGCTGGTCACGGATTTCTGATTCGTTTAGCAGTTCATACTGTGGTTTCTTAAAATGCACCGGTTGTTTTCTTAGTTTTGGGGAGGTTTTAGACATAGTTAAGGGGTATTGCTTAGCCGCAGAAGGATACAAAGCCATAAAAGGTTTTTGTGAGTGATGAAACAACAAAAAAAGAAATGGAGAGTATGTAGCTATGAACAGTGTTTTGACTATGCACCAGGACTAAAAAGCAGCTAATACAGCAAAGAATGAGAGAAGAATTCTCAAGAAAATAAAATCTTTTTCTTACACTGTGCTATTTGTGCAGCTACTTTTATAGATTTTTCTTTTGTTTCAGGATCAAGTTTATATTTCTGACTTAAACATTATTTTCCCTGGAACACTATTTTTATCTCTATATAAGAACTCTATAACAGAACAGAGAACTTCTTTAAGTACAGGCAGAATGATAACAAAGCCTTATGGACCCAGCCTTGAATGATATTTGTCTCTTGAAAGAAAATGATGACTCTGAGGTCTTGGATGTTAGCAGCCAAATTCCACCTTGACTGAATTCAGCTGGGATTTTCTTCCACTGAATTCTGTGCAAGAGGAACCAGGCTTCAGGTGAATGACAGTCTGAGGATGGAGATGAAAGAGGGAGTGTTTTTCTTTGGTGTGACTTCCTGAAGGTTTTCTTTGCTCATCATACAGTGTTGTGGGGGTTTCAGCAAAACTAAGCTCTGTCTGATGCCTAAAGTAGTGTCACACTTTCTTTAAAAAGTACATCATAGAAATAAATTGTCTTATGTCATTTAATGTCGATATGGCAGCATAAGCCTTTAATGTGTGTTGGGTTTTGGTGGGTATTTTTTCCAAATGCAGGGTAGTTTTTCTAAAGGGCTTGAATAGTAGACAAGATAATAGACATTCTAACAGCATAGCTTTGAAATTCATTTTTTTACTGAAACTGATGGTTATTCCTGGAGATTGGGTAAAACTTAAGGTTTTAATGTAGGAAATCGGTATTTTTTTCCAAGTGGTTAGATTAAGTATTTAATGTTGAATGAGTGGTTAGGTTTTGAGTGGCTTTGTTTTGTATCTACCTATAAATGGTACAGTACATGCTAATATCTATAATATCACAGTCATGCTAATTACAAGCAGTAAAATTACTAAGTCTTTCAGTACCTTGTCTTTGCCTTCTACAAGTGAGAGAAATGCAGGTTGTGTGTACGTATAATCAAAAAGTTTGGGAAACAAAAGGTGTTTCAGATTAGCAAGCTGAAAATACTTTCTTTTACGTTAAAAATAACTTTGTTAAAAGGTATATTTGCCCTTGTTCTTTGAAGTCAGTAAATACTGAAACTCATAACTCTGCCTTCTTATGTTAGTAATAGGATATAAAGAAGGTGCTTGCATACTACTTTAATGTAGCTAGCTGTCTGGAGTGCAAAGGAAGATGAATATAAAAGCTCCAGAACAGCACAAAGGAATTGTTACCAAAGAGTTTGGGAAGAGAGGTAAGGCTGAATACCATTTACAGCTGAAACTGCAGTGAGAATTTCAGAAGGCACCCTTTAATCAGCTGAGTGGGAAAGGTGTCCAAGGTGCCATATACAGAAAATATTAGAATCATAGAATGGGTTAGGTTGGAAGGGACCTTAACGATCATCTAGTTCTGAGCCCCTGCCGTGGGCAGGGACACCTCCCACTAGATCTGGTTGCTCAAATATTGTTAACTCCTAAATCACCATTGCTAAATACATTTTTTGGAGGGCTTCCATTAAGCATCTGACCTAATATGACTTTCTTCAGCGCCAAAGACCCTGTGATATAGCAGTGTCAGGTGGGATGGCTGTAGGCTGTCAGTAGTATGCTGAAATGCTGGAGCCCCTGTAGCAGCGCAGGTGCGTATCAGTTTTGCAATAAAAATCCTTTGCAGTAGGATGATGTAGGAGAGGTAGTGATTGCTAGGGCCCATGCACACATCAGAGGGGGGTAACAGATAAGGAGCCCTTGGTCAATAAAAGTGTATGCGTTCCCACTGAGTCTGTTCTGCTTGTAGCCCTCATAATTTGGTATTGTTTTTGCAATTCATACCCACACAATCAAAAGTAGTTTCTTTAATGCTGCAGAACATAATTATAGGCCTGACAGGCTCTGACAAGTTGGTAGAGACGTTTATTCTTGCAGCCAGCAGATGCTTAAATGATTTTGTATTGGAAAATGCTGCCTGTGAAATGTTCTGTCTTAGTCTCTGTTACTAAACCCAGATTCATAATGAAGTCTAGCATCAAATATTTATGTAAAATTACTTTAATCTGTAAATAGTTTAATCTATAAAGGATAAAAACAGCTGAGAAAATTAGTTGGGGGGGTTCAGAAGTTTGTGTTACAAAACAGTGATGTGTTTCTTTTCTGGTCTCTTAAAAATGTTACCCAGCTGGCACTTTACAGAGAAAGAAGTCCACAATATCCATTGCTACATGAAAGATGTTCATGTTCTGGTGTATTAATAGCACTGTAACCTATCCCTCTTGGGGTCACTATGTATTATTAAAATCCTCTCACAAGACCCATTTGGAAAAGCAGAAGGCTTTATATAATAACCATGAATCAGTCATAAATACTTTCCCACAGACTTGTCCCCAAACCAGAATGGTTCTCATCAGGAAAAGCCAAAACTGTATACGCTGACTTACACCTGTATACTTCTTTCTACCTCCTAGTTTAGTCTCTGTTATCTTTGAAACAAAACCAAGCAAGCAAACCCTCATTTGCCATGAACCGACTTCAAGAACTTGGAAAGCCACAAGGAAGAGAGGGATATCTTGAGTTATTTGAGCTCTTACTCAGAGGTTTTGACAGTGACTGAGTTTCTTTTAATGAGTTGAGTCATTATTTGGAAGCTTCAGTAGCTGACGGTTCATCTGCAGCATGGTTCAATCTGAAAGTGACAGCAGCCTGATCCTATGGAATTGCACATTCCCAAAATATTTTAATAACAGCAAATCTCCTTGGGTCCACTTTTTCTAGCTTACATGCTCTCTGATGAAGGGCACTACGGAGTCTTTGCTTATCCCTACCACAAGGGACGCATAAATCTCAACCACTGACTCTGCTTACAACTTTGTTTTTCATAAGGTTTCTAAAAGTAATCCCTTCCTAGCCACTAATCTGACCTAGTTACTATAAACTGATTTCTCTAGGATGAAAGGGCCAGTCTTTCCTCTGGGACTGCTGTAGTGGGACTCATGCAGATTATTCATGGGTTTTATACTCTCATCTATGACTGCGTAATTTGGAGACTATCCACGGAAGTGTTTGTGTAGCCTATGTGACTGTAATATCAGTATATCTCAAAAATATTTAAAAATTAATGGTCTTGGTCAATTCCTTCCCAGTTTGGAGAAGGGAACTGCTTGTTTCAGTCACAGGATTTTGTTGTTATTTGCTCATTTGTTTGTGCTTGTGAGTGGGTAGAAATTTGTCAAGGGAAAGCTGAGCAGAAAAAAAAAGAAAATTAATTTGGTTCTGAAACTAATGAGAGTGTGATCAGTTTTCTGTAATCTTACAAGATAGGCTTAGCTCATCTGAAAGTTTTGACATCATCAGTTGGTGTTTAACTGTGTCAGTGAAAAGTATGTGTTGTAGAAAGGCTTGGACAAGGCAGAAGGGTAGATCTACGATGGCCAAGAACTCTCCCAAGAAGATTTGTTTCTCTGAACTGGGACCTTCACCTCTATATCCAGCAGACTACTGGAACAGGAAGCAGAGTATTGCAGTGCCTCTGTGATTTGTGCTTCTGACTGCCTAAAGCTCCAAGCTAAGCATGGCAGCGTCTATAGATACTTGGGTGATATTCTCCTCTCTGGTCCCGTTTCTTTTTAGACATGCATTCAAGTGCGCTTCTTGTTAAAATGGCTATTTGGATGATGTCTTAAGGAATCCAGATAAGACTAAATAAACCCCCGTTAGAAAATCTGAGGACAAATGTCTTTGAGAGGACAGAAAAAAAGCTGCTTCTTACCAATGTTACTCAGTCTTGTGTAGGTTGTTCAGCTGTAGGTAGATACCATGCCTCCACATGATGTTTTCATAGAGGCACTGAGAAAGCTGAAGGATGATGCTGTTTATATGTGATAAAAAGGAGACTTAGAGCTGTAGGTTGGCTCACAGACTGCCAGCACGACAGTGTTTGTTATCTTACTGGCCCTCCCAGCAGCTTTGTACAGACAGTGGGTAACTTGAAGGAAAGATCTGATTCTTGAGGACTCTGGAAGTGAAAGAGCAATTTCCCAGACCTCTTCTGCTCAAGTGAAGCAAAATAATGTTGTTATTGACCGTTGTTCGTTCTCTCCAGCAAAGGTCATGGGTGTAAGCACGAGGGGTTTTGATTTCTTTATTGAAGTCTTGGAAGGATTAAAGCCATCAGGCTCTCCTCTACTGATGAATGCATTAGAAGGAAGCCCAAACCTTTCCTCCAGAACAGGAATTGTTTTCGTTTTTGGGTTCTCCATATAGCGCTTATTATTCATACAGGTGTCATAAAGCTTTAGGTAGAAAATAAATTTTGCACCAAACTGAGTTAATGGAATGTATGCTAGCATTTTCCTGCATGCTGGAAGTTACCAGTAAGGAGGAAATAGTCCCTTGGATTGGATAGAAGAAGAAGGAGGGTTGGTTGGTTGGTTGGTTTTTTTTCAGAAATAAAACAAAACAGACTTGAAAGGAGAATTAAAGAATATCACTTCTTGCAGATAAGAATAAAGCTTATAAGTGCCAGGTTTACTCTAGCTTACATGCGTGTTACAGAAAGGTGTTTCTTCTTATGCTTTTTTTGCTGTATCTGTTGGGCATCTTGGAGTTCTTTTATCTTTGTAGGCATCTGTGAATTAGCTCATAAAGAATGGGTTGTTTTCAGGCATCTGCCTTTACTGTCTGTGAAATTCACTGAAAAGAACAGGACTAGACAACTCGAGAAGGAATTGCAGAATTATCGTCATGTTTGCGTATACAACGCACAGTTCAAATTCCCACTGTTACTTGCAATATGCAGACACTCTTGATCCTCATGCACTATACACTAATCTGCCATGAGAATGTTTACTTACCATGCAACTCCTTATTTCCTTTCAGAAACTTGAAAATAATTATCAATGTGGGCATTTCAGGGCTATTGAAATGTTTCCATTTCTGATGGGAGCTGCAGCTAAACCTCTAAATATGATAAGAGGCATTAAGAATATAAAAAGGCTCCAGCAGGTATTTAGAGCATTGGAACGTCTGACTTTTATAGCCTGTAATCACATATTTACAGTGTTTTGTTACTCTAAATTAAAGGTGTGGTAAGCAAAGCAACTGCCACTTCCCATAGAAGCCAAAAGAGGGCTTCCTGCCTCGGCTGAGCATGTGTCTACATTGTTCAGAACAACAAGTCAGAAAAGACCTATTTGTTCCACCTTCTGGGAAAAAATAAAGGGAAAGAATTGAGGAGACGGGAAAGGAGGGCGGTGAGCAAGGAAAGGAAAAGGAGGAGAAAAATATGTATATCTTGCCAAAGCTCATGTTAAGATTCGGTAGTTGAATACAGCAGGTGAGGACATGTAGAAGTTAAGTTTTCTGTTGTAACATCAAGCTCCCCGCACAGCACAGACAATGTACTAACTTGCGTCTTTCACTTTATTACCAGTTATCCGAAACAAGACGTGTAGTTACGGTCAAATTACCTTAATATGGTTAACGTCTGTATTTCCTAGCAAAGGAATGTTTAATATTGAAAAATAAGATTATAGCATCCTTGATTTTTGTATTTAATTTCCCAAAAGCAAATTTAGAAGAATTAAGTGCAAAAAATAATATAAAAAGGTTTGCAACATTAGTCCTGGGAAGTTAGGCAGTTGTTATTTTGGCAACTCTGTAGCATGTATGCTACTGTAGCATGTTCCTATTGTAGATATAGTAAGAATACAACCAACACAGAGCTGTATGACTTACCATTTTACTTGTCTGGCAGCTAGAGAAATGCATTAGGGATTAATGTACCTAGAAACGTGCTTCTTCATGCTTCTTGCTGTTGATGGTGGCTGCCCATTCCTGATTAGGTCCTTCTAGGCTGTGCTTGCTTGGTGCTCTGGGAGGACATAGCTACGTTGTAGCGTAGGCTGGGAACTGTTCTAGGTCCCAGTGTAAGAAGCTCACAGCGAGAGCAAATTACATCCCTGATGGCTGGGGACCCAAACAACTGTTCTGGCATCCAGAAATTGTTGGGGCAAAGGCAAGATACATCTTTGACAGAAGGAAAAGGAAAAAAAAAAAAGGAAGCTGATATTAGGAAACCATTTTGCTATTGTAAAGATAGTAGGTGCAATTTTGGAATGCGCGAGCAGGAAAACAGGCTGCAGGAGAAATGACAAAACCCTTCAATCGTACTGAGCATTGGTAAGCCTTTAGGTGAAACACCGAGGCTAGTCCTAGGTAATACGTGTTAAGAAAGGTGTGCACCAACTGCAGAGAGTGCAGAGGAAGAATCATCAAAGCATGACTTGCGGTTTAGGAATGTTTAGTCTGGAGATAGGAAATGCAGACTAGATATTAGGAAAGAAATTTTAACAATAAGGATGGTGAAGCTTTGAAATACATTGCCAAAGAAGGCTGTGGAGTCTCTTTCACTGGAAGTTTTCCAAAAGACTAAGCAAACATCTGTTAAAAATGATGTAAGTATATTTGATTCTCCCTTGGAACATGGAGAAGGAGTAAATTATGCTTAAAGGAATGAAATAAACCAGTGTTTTTCAAACTCTGGGTCATGCTACTCTTGAATTCAAAGGAGTATTAGCAGTGGCTATATCGAATAGCATTTGACCTTGAAGTTTCTGGCCCCTATTCACATAATTGTTGTGAGAAGATAGATAACCCAAAAGGGAGTTGTGCTTTTCAGAAGATGAAAATCATTGTAATAAATGGTTTTTGAAGGTTCCTCCTGGCCTTCTGACTGTGATCGCACAGAACTGTCGCTAGAGCAATGCAAAGAACTGTGGGCAGAGCAGATCTGAAATCCAGATTTCAATTTAGGTTAATCTCTAGCACTCATTTTTAATGGATAAAAAGATATAATAGTCACTGCTGTCAAAACTTAAGCTAAGTGGCCATTGAAGTTTAAAGTTGTAGTAATTTTTTTACAGCTAGTAAAAATGTTCTGCAGAAATAAATGCAAAAATACTGTATTTTTCTTCTTGTGTAAGTTATAAAATGGCCAGAAACATTTGCTCACTGTGGACAAAGAATAATTATAATAAGTTCTAGCCTACAGATATTTCTTTTAAAAGGCATTTGTGTAAGACAGAGAATGGCAAAAGACAGGAAGTTTTGAAAGTCTACCATGAACAAATCTCCCTTTTAGTCGCTGTAATAGAAGGCGGCTGCTATTTCTGAAACTCAGACACAAATGAAAACGTCTGTAGAGTGCGTGAGTGAACCATGAACTAGTCAGTTCATTTAGTGGAACAATGCCTGAGTGAGAACCACTGCCCATACCTTAGGAAATGACCGTATATTTACATCATTTAAACCTGGGTTTTACAATAATAACTCATCTCTGTTACTGGCTTTTAATGTATGCACAACAGAAGAAATATGCTTTTCTGAGGGGAAAGAAAACCACCAAACATAAAAAGGAAACTAGGAAATGATACAGTATAACAAAAGCATAGAATAATTTAGATTGGAAGGTTCCTCTGTAGATGATCTGCCCAAACATGTGCTCAAAGCAGTGCTGACTTCAGTTAGACCAGCTTGCTCAGAGGCTTTTTTCATTTGACGTTTGATTACATCCAAGGATGGAGATCCCACAGCCAACAAACCATAATAATCTATATTAAAATTATTCTTGCTATAATTTGTGTGTATTGCCTCTTGTCCTTTTGTTATGTAGCTTTGAGTCTGGCTCCACTGTCTATCCACCCTCCCATTAGGTAGCTGCAGTTGAAGGCACTAGCTAGATCTCCCCCACACCTTCCACCCCAGGCTTTAGCTTTCTCCAGGCTGAGCAAACCCAGTTCTCCCTGCCTCACCTCATACATCATCTGCTACAGCTCCATAATCATCTTGGTATGTCAGTATCTTGCTTTTATCTTAGGTGGGGAGCCTGATGTAGCCTCATGCATGCTGAATAGGGAGAAATGACCACTTTACTCTAATTTTTCGCATCATTCCTCCAAAATGTGACATCTAGATCACTCTGGCGTTACTGAGGTGATTCATACTGCTAGTTTAAGCACCTGCCATGCCTGGTTGTGTTTCCAAGTGATGAGTAGCAGAATGCTTCTAATTCTCTAATGGTTTCAAGGTGATTGAGCAGTGGTCAGGCCTCCTTGTAAAGAGTTGCCTGTTTTTAGCACCAGACATCAATGTCTAGTTGTCTCATTTTATCACAGCACAAAAAAAAAAAAAAAATTGATGTTGAGAATCTACTTCACTTTGCATCCTTAACCATGTACAACTCATGTTTTACATAAGGTGCATGGTTGCAGCTTCTGCTGTAGTCGGAGATTTGGAGTTTAAGAGGATGAATGTGCTGACAAGTGTCTTCAAAAAAACAACAACCAGAAAAAAACCCAACAATGCAGGGATTTTTATCTCAATTTAAGTTCATAGATGTATTTCTGAACACAGGGCTTACTATCCCTCAGCACCTCTCATCTGGTCACTAAGATGAAAGCTATATAGGTCTAAGCACAAAGATCAGATTAATGTTTTTTTTAGCACTTGAGGTGTTTGGATCCACCATTATTATTTAGGTCTGTATATTATATTTTGAAATGAGGGTTAAAATCTTATTTTGCCTTTCTCCCCATCCTTTCTTTTCTCTGATTAACAAGTCTCTTGAATTTTTTTTTTTCCCCTCTTCTCCTAAGCTTATCCCTTCTTTCCACAGAAAAGAACTGCTGTGGCCTGGTATCTTAGATGTCTTGGTTGAACATTGCTGTAGTCATTAAAAAGAAACATGGCTTGCTTTATATGTACTGATACACAAAATGTCACTGAGAATTCAGGAGAGACTTTTTTTATAGAGCTACTGATGAAATTTTCCTCTCTAGAGAAAAAATACTCTCTAAAAAAAGCTGACGTGGATAAAACTGATTAATGAGTTCTTTTTTTTTTCCTTTTTTCTGCATACCTACCATAAGGTATTTTTGCTTAGCATCTGTGCGAGATATTTATATAAACTCAGACACTAGTAATGCCTATTAGTAGGCAGAGAAAGAAAAACTTTTAGTTCTGGTTGAATCAAAATTTAAAAAACCTGTTTTATTGCAGATTACTTTTATATCCTTTCAGAAGGCAGGACAAGGCTTCTTTTTTTTTTAAAATATATATACTTTTATTAAGTTTTTGTCACTGTTCTATTGCATCAATAACGGGAATAGAACAAGCAAAGCATTACTGTGCTGCGTGGCTAGGCTTGCTCTCTTTGTGCACTGACATGCACACCTGTGTACAGGCAAATGCAATCATTAATTGCAGCTGGGATTTTGACCAAGATAATTATGGGTCAAAGTTTCTAATAGATGTGCTGAAAAGGTGTTGGAGCAGGTGTAGAAGCTACACAGGGCTTGTCCCAGGTGGAGGTACTCATTGGAGTGTGACACATTGCTGATGACCAGATCAGAACTGCCTTAAATGTAAGATTCATGTGTTTTTTTTCTCTGAAACAGAAAAAAGCTAATGAAGTGAGATGGAA
Organism: Numenius arquata; assembly: GCF_964106895.1. Taxonomy (NCBI): domain Eukaryota; kingdom Metazoa; phylum Chordata; class Aves; order Charadriiformes; family Scolopacidae; genus Numenius; species Numenius arquata. The sequence goes on along the minus strand of NC_133577.1, from coordinate 64,816,735 downwards.
AAAAAAAAAAAAATTATTATAATTTCAATGCTATAATACTATGGTTTTCTGCTAATGAAGATAGCAGAAGCTGTTTTAAATGTCTTGGGACACAGGAGAGTCTTAACTGTTGAATGTGGATGTTCTGGTGTGTGGACTATAAACTGATTGCATTTTATATAGAATCTAGTTATAGCTATCAAAACATGAACCCCTTTAGCTGCATTTGATTCTTGTCAAGAAGAGGTTCATAATTTCATAGATACATGTTTGAATCTTTATTACTAAGGGTGTCCTTGGCATAATTATGTCTGGTTTGATTCTTTTGCAAAGAGGTTCTCTGGAATATCTTATCTGCACAATGCTCTGATTCTGTCATTATTTGAATTTGTACTCTAATACAGTGATGAACACAGCAAAGACTTACTTTTTTTTTTTAAGGAATCACTTTAGAATTAAGATTCCTTAAATATTAAAATATATTTGAAAAACAAGTTCTGAACTATGCTTAGAACTAGTGCTTAACATGAGTTTTCCACGCTGAACGCATGCTTTTGATAAAATGAAGGGCGCAGGCAAGTATGCAATGGTATAAACTGCTTCAGCATAAATCACAAAGAAAGTATCATTACTGGCCTAATAAGTCTGGTTTTTGCTAAGATTGCCAGAAAGAAGGCCACTTGGCAATAATGGTGACTGATATATGGGTAGCAGTGTGGTAGGAACTGAAATGAGACCAAGAATTCAACTTATTTCTTTATAGTAATAACTTTTTAGACAAACCCTTTGTAACAGATTAGATCTCTTCAATACATGATCCAGACATACAAAATGATAGGAAGTAGCTCAAGTTCCTTCTTCCAAATACCATATAAGTCATGTTGACAGAATGATGGTCCTTCTTGCTGTTTCCAGCCATCGGTTTGTTTTCTATGAATGACTAAGGATTTTCTGTGGACCTCTGAACCTGTTGCTTTGGTATCATCCTATCATTTGACCAATGTCAGATTGATAAATTTGCCACTACCAGTAATTTCTGCAAGTGCCTTATCTTGTTTTCTTGGTTGTAACTTCAGAATGTTCTCAGAAAACAAAAACTGGAGGGAGAGGAGGGGAAAAAGAAGGAAAAAAAGAAATATTTCTAGGTTGTTTGGATACCAGGCCACCTGGAATTTTCAAAACCTGAGAATATGCTTTCAAGTGTTAACAAGGACTGTGCCAGAATGAGCAAGTTTTAATTCCTGTATTTAATTCCTTGAGTCTCTGCTAAAATTGTGGGTTAATTCAGAAGGATTATGGTTTCAACCTAAAAACTTCATCTAAAGATGATGGAAAGCTGATGTTCTAATCAACTATGAATGCTCTTTACAAATGTGGCATTCTTGTCTAGGGTAGACCAACACTTTAAGAAAGAGCACCTCATTCTTGTTACTTGTGACATAAATACAATAACTTCTGCTGTTGCCAAAGGCTCTATGTCCAAATAGCTGTCTACTTACATCTCTCAAGAGCCAGTTCAATGGTGCATTGAATAGAAGCAATTTCAGTCTGTTCGTCAATCTTTGATAAATTTTGGCAGCCACATGGAGTTTTCGGCACTCTTTTACAAAGCATTGTTGCCTAGACTTGACAGGAGTTAAGAAAGCAGTCAAGGAGTGGACTATTTGGGTTGCAGAACTCTTTTTCTGGCATCGAATCACCTTAATCCCTGCCAATCTTATTTCATTTTTCAGAATTCTATGGATTTTTTTTTTCCACATTTTCTTTGGTATCTATTTTCCAGCTTGCCGGCTGTGCATGATCAAAATCTTTCTCTCTAGCCCAGCCTCCTTTAAAATGCTGCTCCAGACTAGCAAAAATACGTTGCCAGATAGAGCATTTTCACTAATTACAGACAAAATATACTTCTCAAAACGATGTGGAATAACTCTTTTAAAAAGACAGCTGCCCAATTGTGAGGTAGTCATGAGCACAAGTGGGAGTACTTAGGTTAAGAGAATGTTTTTTTTTTTTTTTTTCTCCTCTACAAGTTTTTTTTGGTTTAGTTGTTTTTGGGGTTTTTTTAAGGTTACATCTTAGAACGTGGAACCTGATTAAAGCACTGCTGCCTGTTGAATTCTGACATTTTTTAAATCTTTTTTAAGTCTAACATTTTGTTTCTTAAGACTGGCAACTTGATAGGATTCCTTGGAAGTCATTTAAATTCTTATACTTTTTTCTTTTTTTAAGATAGTAACTCTCTAGCCTTCCCAACCATGAAGTTGATCACTCGCGTGCTGTTTGGCATTGATAATAGTAGTTTTGAAGTAACCGATGTGGGCCATTTTACAAGAAAGGACCATGCAGGTAGTGTCAAGGATATTGAAGTTGCTGTGCAAGAAAACGTGCCGATGCAGGAGACCAAAAGTTTAAACTTTAGGAGTTCCTGCTGATCACGTGCCCCAATTCTGTATTTGAACCAAATTATTCTGTCATCTCAGTTCAGAAGACAGTTGCAGTTTCATTTCTGTGAAATTCTGTCATACAGGTAGACCACTTTATTGTTGATTAAAATTAATGTAATTGAAATACTAATACAAATTCATCATGCTGACAGGCAAGTTAACTATTGTTCTCAGTATCAACACTAGGTTCAGGATAAAGCACAATCTGAATAGTCTTTATGCCTTTTGTCATGAATTTTCCTGGAAATTTTGTAGGACTGCTTTCTGGGCTATGATGTTTAATTTGCTTTTATGCCTTATATCACAATGATCATACCACTTAAAGTTAGCAGGAAGATACACAAATTTTATAGATAGATTTCAGAAAGATACACTGAAAAAGACGATCTGTCCTTGTGATGAATTCCAGTGGCTAACTTACCAGCACAAGCAAAAAAAAAAGTAAGCAAAAATAGTTTTAATATGTTTGAGCATTGGAATATGTATTCTGAGACACCTGTAAAAAGCCCTGAGGTTTAGGTGGCAGAATAAGGTATCACTCCATTATCAGTTCAGGCATTCTTTTTTAAACATAATCAGGTTACTTCCAGGTATACGGGTGAGAAAGCTATGTGATCATTGTTTCTTGAGATGTCTGTTCTACTGATGTTTTGAAACAATTGCAGAGGGAGTTTGAGATCTGGTTTTCTAAAAAAATTAATGAAATACAAGTGAAGAAGCATAATGCGAACACTTTTGTTCATGTTTCACTGATTGCACATATTCAGAGGAAATGTGTTTATTTCTGCCTGCATTCAGTTCCAGGGTCTACAGTTCCTATTTTTAGCAGCCACGCACTATTGTTAATCTGAGATTTTTGACTATCCAATGAGTCAGAAGGTCTGACTGCCCAGAGATACATGAGTCAGACAGGCAGGAATAGTCTGTTCTTCTTCAAGACACCAGGAGACATAGATTTAAAAAGGAGGTTTCATACTTAGTGAACAATACAAATGGAAACATAATGTATAAATAGAAATCCTTTTACCCTTCACGTTGGATTCTTTTCCCAGGAAACTCTTGTCCCAAAATTGTTACTTACTACACTATCTACTTGTATACGAAAAGGGATAGCTTGTCACCCTTATTTTCATATGCCCTGTCTATTGGTTAGTTAATGTATTTCTAGGACACACAAACCTCTCACTGTGCCATAGGTATTCCCACAGTAAAAGAGAGAATACGTAAGAAGCCTAGAGAGATGGGTGTGGGTCAGGGAGGAGAATTTCATAATCATTTAAATTTATCTTCTGAAATTGTCTCTCTGGGAAGGGCAATCTCCATTAAAACAGCAATGACACAGGGGTATATTTGGTCCTAAAGTTTCTTTCTGCAATGTATTCTGATTTTATTTTTTTTAGTGCTAATAGGTGAACCTTTCTGACTCTATTCATGACAGTAGAAAACTATTAATAGCCATAGGACTATGTATAACATGTAATCTAGGTATGTAACAGTAGTCTGTAGGAGGATGAATGTTACAAACTGATGTTCAGCCCCAACATCTGCAGAGTTTCCCTGAGGAAGGCAGAAATGTCCAACCAGTTATAAAACTTCATGGATTCTGAACTGGGGATCATGTTTAATAAGTAGATGCAAGATATAAATCCACACTGGAATGCTTGGTAGTGGAATAACAGTTCTTTGGCAGCTCAACAGTTCAGGAATGAAACACGGATGCTATTACTCAAAGGTCATAGCTTTAAAAGCTATCTAAATCACAAGAGACTAAAAGGCGTGGTGGTATTCAGAGGAACAGGCATTGATGATCTTAGGTCTAATTAGACCAGCTGGGAACACAAACAGTATCAGCTGGCTGCCTTTTGGTCAATTTTAGCAGAAAGCCATAGAATAAAGATTAAACTTGCCTACTCCTTGGGTGAAGAAGGCACATGAATTTGTAAGAATCCAGAAAATCTTTTTCAGAATACTTATTAAGTGATACAAATAAAATGCATTTTCTAATATCTGTATATTTGGAGAGAAGTTCTGAAGACCTCCATGGGCTTCTAAGTTGAGTGAGAGCTTAGTATGTTCAGAATCCCCTTCAGATTTGATTCAAGACAAAGAAGTCTCATGAAGGGATTTGGACAGCTAACTCATGCAGCTATTTAGGGAAATAGTGGCCTGTAAATGAAGCAGAACTGAATTAAGTGTGTAGTAAAATAGTTCCAATTATTTAAAACAAAAATAAAAGCCATTGGCCTTTTATTTAGCCTTTAGTTTGATGTCTAATAATCTATCAAACTCTCCAAGGACTTGAAGTGGTGCATGGTTTCTTTTGAGCCAAGTGTCTCCTATGTGACTAGGAGATTATAGAATAGTTCAGTTGGAAGGGACCTACAATGATCATCTAATCCAACTGCCTGACCACTTCAGGACTGACCAAAAGTTAAAGCCTGTTACTGGATAGAAAACCTGTTTCAACTACCTGCATTCCTGGAGCTGTCAGTTCTTAATGTGTCTTCAAGAGCCAGTTCTTTTTCTGCCCCATGGTCACTTGGGTGTTATTTCCAACAGCATGGTTAGCTCTGCAATGGACAATGCAGAAACATCCAAACTGAAAGGCTGCCTGAATAAGGACATTGTCTTGTAAACAGTAATGAGTACATCAGTTTTTCACTGCTGGAGGCATCAAGATGTATGAAAAAAATCATCCAAGTTTTTAGTATTTTCCCACATAACAATAGGGAACACGCATCCAGACTTCACTGGATCTGGCTCATCTGAATTTCAATTGCTTCTTCCTCCTCAACAAAAGTTCTAGAAAGCATTGCCTTTGTTAAGAAGACTAATCAGAGCCAGCATTTTTACAAAGATGTTGCTGAGTGTGCTAAGTTGAACAGAAGAGTCTGTACAACAGTTATTGATGGATGTCTGTATTGTTTCCAAAAAAGGAACTTCTGTGCATTGTAATACATATATGATTTGGCATATACTTGTTTCATGAAAAGTGCTTTTAAAGATGGTAGTCATTTCAGTTCTTTGAGCCAAGGGATGCTGGTTTTTGATGACTGATCAACATGCGATATGCAGAGACTAACAGAAGGAAAGTAACTTTGCATAATCGAATGGCCATTTCTTCAAATGGGTGGTCAACCAGTCTATCTTCTCACCACGAATGTGTCATCTGACTTCACGTTGCATTGAAATGAAACTGATAAAAGGAATATTAAAAGTTCCCCCTGTTTTTACACCAAGGCTGGTTACATTCTTGTTTTGCTTGACATTTAATTATCTGGAAAATTTCAAAATTATTGCATTCATGCGACTTCCCTATTGATGATCTCCTGTTGATCTGTCATTCCATCTCAAGCCAGAGCTACTCAAATCACAGCAATGCCCCTGTCAAAGCCAGGCTTAAGCTAGTAAAATTATAAGGAATATTCTTTAAAAGTTCTTTGGCAGAGTTTGTATTTCATTCTGATTAGCTCATTCAGCCCTAAACTGTATCTCTTCATAAATTTATTAAATAAAACTAATAATTCTTTTAATAGTGAAATTTTATTCATGAGAACATTTGAAAAAAAAACAATTTTGGATCCAGAGCTAAAATTAATTACAAATGTGATAATTTCAGGGGGAAGCAGAAATAATAGATTAATCTACCATGGAGTATATAATTACCATATTAATTCAGGTGATCCGGGAATAGGAACAACACATTGATATTAGTTCAGTGATATTGGATGTCAGGAAAATTTTGAATTGAATTATCATGCAGATGAGCAAAAATAGTTAACCAGCAATTCATAGATTTGAAATATACTAAAACATTGAGGAATTCATAACAACTGCTCTATTTGTTGAATAAATTGCCTGTAATAATTCTGTGCACTACTGCAGATTTTGCAAAAGCAGTCAAACTGGTATCACTGTGTTTTTCAATAAATGGGTGATTCCAAGCTATGTTGCTTTACATGTAGGGGTAACACTGATTTTGTTAATACTTAAATAAAGAAACCTTTTGCATCTCTTCAAAAGAGCTGTATACTTCTATACAGAACTGAACAAGGGCTGGGGGAGTGGCAATACTGGGTTCAGAACTGTGGTACTTTGGAAGAAGTGTATGAGGGCAGGAGGTTGGAGGTGCAAGGTTGCTGGTTTATATCCCTGAAGAGATTTTAATATTAGCAAGATATGGCATAGCAAAAAAAAAGAAAAAAAAAAAAAGTTAGAGGAACATCATCTAGAAGGCCAGAAGATCTTTTATGTTGTGATTAGACTGTTAGGAGAGAAAAGTTTATGGAAATAAGCCACCACTAGTCTGCACTACACCCAGGTCAAAGCAACAACGTGGCCCCTTTGTTTTCATGGGGAAAAAAGATAATCTCCCAAAACAAAAAAGCAACAACAACAACAACAAAACACCCAAACCACCAACAAGCCTAAGTAAACCAAAGCCAGGGAAGGAGAGGTGAAAAAGAGAATGACTGTGTTCAACTGGCTCTGGAAAAATGAAAAATAAGGGCGTGGACTCCAAATCAAGAAATGGAGGGAAGACCCCTGGTTAGGGCTCGCTCTTCTTCCTTTGGGACCCCATCAGTTGGGTCCTTTGTTCTGTCTGATCTAATGCATGTGTACTGCCTACTCCTTCAGTAGCAAGCAGCCTGAATCCATTCCAACACCCACAAGTTCTCTGGACAAAACTATTCCCTATCCAAAGGGAAGAAACTTGAATAGTGATAATAATAGGAACCAATATATCTCCTAAAGAAAAGACAACCTAATAGATTATTTTCAAATGTTAGACAAGTAGAGGATTCCTTGGTATTAAATATTATCGCTTATGTCTCTTATCTTCTGTCCATCAAGCGTTACTTTGTGACAATCTGTAGCTCAGAGATAATTGTTAAGTTTTATTCAAATTACATTACTAACCCTGTAAGTCGTATTATGCGTAATCTTAGCTATCTCAAATGATTCTGTGGGAGGGATGGCTTTCAATTTAAGCCAATGTTTTTAGCCTTTTTTTTTCCCCTCCATTGTGCAGCATTCAGCATCCAGTCCTAACAGACATATCAATGATTTGAAATAATAAAAATAATTGCTAAAAAAGTTTGTACTTTTCATCTTGAATATGCTGTGCTAGTGTGCTTTAGAAATTGTTAACTAATCTGATTTGGCAAAAGCATCTTCTGGAAGTTTCATTAGCACTTGATTGATGTCAATTAAGTCTTTAACTACAAAAACATCTATTTTCCATAGTTTTATCATGATGTGTAATTTCTTTTCCATGCTAAAAGAGATGAAAGATTTTAGAATTTACAGTTATGACCATTAGTACTATTTTCTTTTACTGGAGCTGCAGTATGTATCATGAGCAAAAGAAATTGTGACTAAATTTCTCTTGCTATCTGCTTGCCAAAAAGTTATAGCCTCCAGCTGGAGTTACTCCAGATTTTCACTAATATAGATAGAATTAGAGTGAATTGCTAATGTTTCAAGACAGAAAACATCTTCAAACTTTAAACCTAAAATACAAGGTTCTGATTTTTATTTACAATGATGAAGATTAGAAACACCCCTAATAAAACTAGCAGAATTAACACCAGTGAAAAGTCAATGCAAATGAGATTAGAATCAGGTAAAATGGAAACGATCCTTTCTTGTCAGATCCAAAATCTTGTTGAGGCTTAATTTATGGCTGGATTAGGAGCCAAGAAGATCTTTCTCGTGAATATAAAGGCATTGATTACGGGTTAGGGAAAGTAGAGGGTTTGTTGCCGACTGTTCGGCAGTATCTACCTTGACCATGAGTTGTTGTTTATTTTGTAAATTTGTCCAAATAGGGCAATGTATATTGTGAAAGGCAATGTATATCAATCAACACAATTATTACACAGTTGTTAATCTGGAGAGGAGAGAATAAAATGGAAGGTGCAGGCAATAAGGAGAGATGTGAAAGAAGTACATGCTGATGCAACCTCCACAGAGAGGGAGTAAGCAGAATCAACGAATATATAAGAAGTATGTCTTACTTCTTCTATAAGGAGCAGAATGAAGGCTTTCAGTTCTCAAAACTGGATTGATTCTTGTTACTGAGATTGGCTCTACCACTGATGTTGTAAAAATCAGATTGGGATTTTATCCTCTGTTTTCTTCCATTCCCACTGTACAAAGGTAAACCATAGCACTGTTTTAAAAGTGAAATTCTGTTGTAAGCCTTCCTAAATCTCAGCATGGAACCGTGTCTAGAGCATTAAAATAATTTTTTAGCAAAATCACTTAGGATAATTTGATAAGATGCTCTGACTCCAGAAGAGTAAGGGTCCTCTCTGCATTGATTCTTAACAGAGCTTGAATAAAAATTTCAGAAAAAGAGAGCACCTGGGGAAGAATTCATATGGGATCTGCTTACCTACCATGCTTTATTTCAGAATGCGCTTCAGTAGTATGACAGCTTGCACACATTGTTCATAAATCCTGATAGCCACATGGTCTGTATTTGTAGGAGGATTGGTACCATATGAGGAAGATTTAAAAGTGTGTGCTAAATGCATAATCTCATACAATATTTCATTAAAAAAAATGTAGAGCTTTTCCAGGTACAAAAAGAAAAGCGTTACCCAAAGGTCTATTAGAATATCATTGCTTTTACTCGCATCGTCAGCTGGGTGCAAGTTTGATAGAAGGCCTTTGCTTGGGCGCTTTCAGAAAAACTCTTTCTGAATGCAAAACTTGCGAAGAAGACTAATATTCCACTTAGCTTTACTTCTTCTTTTTCTTACTAATGAAAATAATTTTATCAAATGCCTAATTTTAATTTATATATTTTTGCTTCTGCTTCCATATGTAAAATTTGCAAAGTATTTATTGTATGTTTTTGAACTGAATGTGGTGTCCCCAAAGTTTCTGATTGTAGTGAGGATAAACATGAGTAAAGGAACTCCTAAAAAGGTAAATGATCATTTTTTCAACGAATGAGCTAGATAGAGATCTCTTGATGTCAAACGCTTTTTAGTTGTCTAAAAATTTGATTTAAAGATGTAAATTTAAAACTGTATTACAATCAGGAAAGCCCGGTTGCCAGTTATATAATTAATCCACTAGATCATGCTGCCACTTAGCTCTGCTATTAAGAAATGTGTCTATGTAGCCTCTCTGAAATGGGGCCTCCTGAAGAGATAATGTATTAGGGAACAATGACAAGTTGTTATATAATGAAACCAAACTCCCTATAATCTATGGCTGTGCTGGTTAAACAGAAAAAAAAAAAAAAATGCTATTCAATCTATTCTTTTGAGAGGTATTATTCTGTGCTTAGTCCCTCCTTTAAAAAGCACTGTAAAATAGATTTTTCAGGATCCCTTTTCCAAGGTTGAAAGCCTAGATGTAAGCAAGAATAGGCAACAAGTAGATAAAAGGTTCAATTGTCAGAGAAGAGAGAGCAGAGTTTCAAAACATACAGGTATCTGAAGATGCAGATATGTGCTTAATGAGATTAGATTTCTAAAGTGCCTAAGCAGGCTGGGGCCTGGGAACTGTATGCCTTACTTGGTTAGTTGTGTCTGAAAAATCTCACTTGGCTCTTTTAGCCCTTTCAGTCCTCTCAATAGCTTTGAAAATTTGGCTTAGGGAGCTGGAAATCTGTTTTCCCTGTTCTAGAAACCTGGCAAGTCCTGTGTGCCCTGGGTGTTGGGGAAGTTCCAGTGATTTCCAATGGGCAGATTTAGTTATCTGTCCTCTCGTTTTATAGGCATGTGTTCCAGACAGTGCGGGCCGTTACAATAGCCAAGATTTGCTCTTTCTTTTGTGTTTTTATAGTATCTGCTGAATGTGGTAAACTGTTTTGTGAGGTACATATGTTACCATAAGAACCAGTATGCAGGCGTAAGAAAATAAGATATGCTGTTGGTGCAGGAACACTCAGCAAGTGTGATACATAGGTGCGTTTGCTTTCACTTCATCTGCACCTCAGCTATTCACAGGGAGTCTAAAACCTGGACCTTTCCAAGCTGTTCTTGCTTGGCTCCCACTCAGTCTAGGGAGCAAAGGCAATCGTATTCCTCTGTTTTCTCCAGTTCTGAGGTTGCTACCTGGTATAAATTAGTTCTTTTCCCTGTTTTTGCCTATCATGGATTCAATTCTGTCTTCCATTCTTAGCATGGACTTGGGGTTGTCGCTATCTCTTTATAACCAAAGGACACCATCTGGTTGGTTTTTTTTAATTTTTTTTTTTCCCTTGTTAATAACTCTAGACTCTGTATGGTCTTGGTCCAGAAGAACTGGACAGGGATATGCCTTTATAAAAGGGAATTACATGCATGACATGAATGCTTAATCATTAAAACTAAAAGCCATTAAATAGCAAATGGAAGCTGGAAGATAAAACAAATTCACCTTTTATTGGCTTTTTCATGAGTTTGCAAGTCAGCAAAATTAATGTTGTAACTGCAGAAGGCCCAGTGATAAGACGGGCCTTCAAACCTCCCTTGCTGTCTCATTGCGCTACATTTCTCTAATGCCGAGTGTATGCTTTTTCAATAAAATGTTACAGATCAAAGGAGACAGAGGGAAAGAGACAGAAAGTAATCCAAAGCCAATGCTGTTTTATATAGGATTTTCTAGATGATTGGATTTGTAGTAAAGAGGACAAGAGAGAGAAAAAGAAACCATTTAGTAGCAATTATTTTAAACACATTTTTTATGATGGGGTGGAGACTATTGAGGCAATAATTCTATAAAATTCAAATAGGAAAAAAACACCCACCAAACACAAAAAATGACACTTGATTTGTGAGGGTTGAATGTAACTGAATAAAATATCTGAATAAAAATTCTGATCAATTCTAGTCCCAAGATGGTAATTGTATTACCATAGACACAGAGGCCTGAAGCAAGAAGGTAACAAGAAGAATACATCTGTTCTTTTTCCCTATTTTTTAAAATCAAAACATATGGCTTAAATGGGTCTTTGGGTTGTTTATAATTAAATTTTCCTGAACAATGCAGGAGTTGGCTATTTCTCAACCGTCTGGGGCATCTGTTTTCACATACTTCAAATACAATAAAGATTTTTGTTGTGTGGGTTTTTTTTTCTTTTTGGACTTCCTGTACAACAAAAGAAGGAATGGATGTGAATTTATAATTGGATACACCTTTTGGTACAGACAGCTGGACTAAAAACTTGCATGAACCAAATTTTGCCCTTAGTCGTTCTTAGATAATTTCATGGAGCTTAAATTCTACAAGTGTAGAGAAGAGACAAAACTATTCTTAATGGTTCCGCATAGAGCAGCTGTGTCTTCTAAGGAAACACCGGTTTAGCAATCCTTAGTCAAAACAACCTGAGTTTAGTATTTTCTTTCAATCTATCTTGCAGTCAAGCTCCGGCTCTGCCATTTGTCATAGAGTTGGTGTCAAAATAATTGATTTGCATGTTTTTTTCATCCCTCTTCTGGAACTTGAATTTTTTTTGAACTTTTCAATAAACTGCAAGTTGCTTTGGTAACATGAAAAACACCCACGAAGTTGGGACACTAGACTGTTAACTACTCAAGGAGCTAAAAGCTTTTAAACTTTTGTTACACATAAACTCATACTGGCTTGGTGTCACAGACTCTTTGGGGTTTTTTCCTGCTGTTTTTCATAAACTTCTCCTGGTGCTTGGAAACAAAAGCTGGTCATTCTTTTCTCGGTAAAGGCGTGTATTATCAAGATGTTTATCTTTATTTTACCAGAGAAATAGAGCTAGATTTGTTGTCCATTTTATGATAACTTTTAGTTTCTTGTGTTAAATCAACGGGAGGAAAAACTGTACCGTTATATTTAAAGCATTTCAGCAGTATTGCAGCCTGCAGTTTCTGCTTGGTTTTCTACATATCAGAAACTCTGCTATTTATTACGGTAAAGGCAAATCATGTCTTCAAAGGTACTTTAAGTTTTAAAGTACTTGGCTTTGTGGTTTTCTGGAATTTCTCTCTGTTTAAACTTGTGCCTTTATTTGGCTATTGCTTCAAAAAGAAAATTTTAGATTCTGAAGAGAGATTTTTTTTTTTTTTTTTTTTTTTTTTTTACTTTGTTCCATAATAGTGATAAACTGCAAGGATTTGGGATGTACCTGCAACACATCACTCTACACAGCCTGTGTTACCAGTAGGACTCCACAGCAGGTTATATTGTCTGAGTGTTTCAGATACTTTTTTTTTTTTTTTTCTTCACTATTCTGACTTTTCCATGTACAATTCTGACATTTTCGGCAGTTTATAGACAAATAGAAATTTAAAACCTTTTGGTGTTTTGGGTTGGGTTTTTTTTGTTTGTTTATTTGTTTGTTTTTCCAGAAAAAGCAAGAGGCCACTTTTCAAAGACAGATTGTTTTCAGATAAACTCAGCAGATCTTTTACAAGAAATAAATGGAGTGTGCAGAGAAGATAACAAACTAGATGAGCAAGTATATTTAGTACTGGGCTAATGCAAGGAGTTAAATATTGCTTATATAAACTTTTTGTGACTCCACATACAATTAGTTTCTCTTTCACTATGAATTCATAGAGAGATTGTCTTTAGAAGCACAGTAATGGAATAATTTCTTATTCAGCTAAACTGCCTTTTTTTTTTCTTTTCCCTCGTTGCATGGAACAAAAAAATAGATCATAGAAAGTTTTTATATGAGAAACTTTCTTAGGAGAAAGTGATTTGGTCTGGTATTACAGCTCTTTTTTCCCTTCTTTGCTTCAGTTCCCTATTTCTTTTATTCCCTTGTTAATATACATCATTGCACCAGCTCTGGTTTGAAGTTCCTCTTCATAATACGGAATTCCCCTAGGAACATATACATCAATATCTCTTTCTAGGAGATTGATCTGTCAGGGTTAGAGAATTTTTTTTTTTCACCACTAAAGTATTTTTCTGAACTGATGGTTATCCCCCCATACTTTGCATAACGTTTTAGTTCATTTCTCAGATCCGTGAGCACTGCTATGGTTTTGATAAGCCATGGAAGAATACGCCCATGTTGTATGTTTCTATGAAACCTATTTGGGTTGAGTAATGTTTTTAATATAGTCCAGTGGGTGAAATTTAGTATGTGAATGGTGTAATAGGAATGGTTACTATTATATTTGCCTCCATGTCTCGATGCCCTGAGTTGTAGGCTGTAGAAGTCCTTCTGGCTATTTCTCATTTTTCTTATAATCTGATGTTGTAGTGCATTGCACACAGCAACGATTCTTTCTCTTGAGTCGCTGCTATAAGACATATTATTTCACTATACTTTTATTCCCAAGTTAAAAGGAAAAAAAAGCTAATGATTTTTTGTGATGATTTTCCCCCATCTTTTTCCCAAATCAGTGAAATCTCTTTGCCAGCACACACAAAAATAAGTGGGTTTTTTGTTTGATTGTTTTTCTGTATTAAAAAATGGTACCTCAGAATTTTGAGAGATCAGGTTAGAATCTGATTAAGGTACTGTACGTAGCTTAAAGGATTATAAGAGTTCCAAGTAGTCCTGCAATGAAAGCAGTTTAGGATATATAAGCCAGTTTAGATAAAATAAGAGCTAACTGCAATCCTCCCACAAAACTCAGATGGAGCTCTTTTTGTAATTCAGAAATGTTCAGCCACTCTTTTGCCTTAATTTTTCATATTTTTCATATCTCTGTGCTTTGTACAGAAGCGTCAAGAAACTGCAATAAAGACTATTCTGCAGACTCAAGGGATTATGATAAGTATCAGACATTCTGAATGCCCGTCTGAACCTTCAAGGTATTTGCAGTTTGCCCATGACTAATTTCCGGCTAGCTCTGGAGGGAGCAGCTCAGGACGACAATTCTTCCATAGTAATGTACCTGGAGGTGCTATTTTTTCACTAAACAGGTCTTTAAGAAATTTTTCTTTCCCTTTTTGGGACGTCAGTTTGTGAAGCATTCCTTTGATTTTTCTACCACAAGATGAAAGGGAGGGGGGAAACACCTGCAACCTCTGTCATTTCTTTTCTTTTAACAGATGCTGCTCGTTTGCTTGCTTAAAGTGATGGTAGAGATTGCTAATGCATAATACAGGGTCTGCCAGTTGCCCTTTTGCTGTTGATACAGCTTTTAACACGCATTTAGTGTGAACAGGTAAAATGTCAGGGTAGCTGAAAAGAAAAGAGTGTTAAAGTCAGTTAATTTGATGAAACGCTACAAGGGAAATTCTACCCTTAATCATACCTGACCGAGCTCCTGGGTGTCACTGGGATTTTGGGTGTAAATGGTGGCAGGCCATACCTGGATGTGTTTTGCTAAAAAGCCGAATGGTAATAGCATCTTCTTAGAAGAGACTATAGTTACAGGCATCTGCCGTTGGCACTGTGCTTGAAATCTCAAGGGAACACACTTCCCTGTAATAACTTGGGAAATCACCTCTTTCTAAGGAGGCTAGAGTGTTTTGACAGTAGCATTTTTCATGGTATTTTGAGGTTTAGCAGGGAAGTGTAGAAACTTGCAAGTAGGCTAAATGTGGGGCTTCTGACTGATCTAAAAATAGCTGGGGAAATTTTGAGATTTGTTTCAGATGACAGTAAAAGTCCAGGTAATTTCTTTTTGGTTATGACAGCATTTGCCTATGCCAAAATGATAGCTCTTTAAAAGGAAAATTCTGTGTCTTCAAAGTGAATAATACTTTCATCCAGCTGTTCCTGACCATCAATTAGCATTGTATTTAGTCAGGAGAGAAAGAAATGGAGATGTGAATTTTTATTATTATTATTAATCTCCTTGTTGGTCATTTCTCTTACATCTGGAAAGCTTCCACTTCTAGAACATTGATAGTACACAAAGAACTTGCAGGCAATTCCCCACATAGCTACAGCAATTCAGGACGCAGGGTATTTTCAGAAGAGTATGTTTGGCTTTATAATACGATAAAGAAGAATGGGTAGCTATTTTCAGGGACAGGCATACTTCATCTATCTCCGTCTGTTATTTAATTCTGAATCTCAAGAAATATAATCTATGGTACAAAATAAGACTTGGTTTCTGTAGGTTCATTAGTGAAGCACAGATCTGTCCTCCCAGCCATTATTTCAATCTGTACTTCAGTCTGACATGTGCTTAAATATCTTATTAATCATTTGGTTTAAGACAAACTTAACTAGCGTCCTAGACAGATAAAAGTAAAGCCACCCAGAATGAGAATTTACGTTTTTTAAATAGAATTGAGGATGTAGTTATGCATAACGGAGGATAATCACTAAAAGTTGTCCCTGGAGGAAGTGTGTACAAATCGTTGAGACTACATTTAAGCGAATGTGGTAAAACCCTGTGTTTAGACCACTTGTCTCTGCAATGTGGAACCTCTTTGAAGAATCTGTTTTAACACCAGATGCCTATTCCAGAATTTTATTTTCAGTGAAATGTTTAGAAAACCTTTTCTAAATAAATTGTGCAACAAATATAAGGCAGAACTAAGTATCAGCTGGAGATGGGAGTGCGCTCTCACTGAGTTTGCTTTTTCCGCTGGCTTCTCCTTTGTAAGTCGCCTCTGTAACGTGTTGGGATTTTTTTTCTCTTTTGTTCTTGCTTCTCCTCGACTAGCTAGCTGGTTTGGCATCTTATACCCATGAGTATTTTTAGCATCTCTTAAAAAACTCTGAGATGGATTCCTGCTGCTGATCAGCCAATGCTGTGTTCTCCAGTAGTTGCCATCAAAATATCTTCTATCTGCTTGCTTGGCACTCTTGACTCACCTATTTTTAATATTCAGTGTCCATAATATTTATCTCCTAGCAAGTGTTCCCTCTTTTGGGTAGGAAGGAGACCTATGAATTCTAGCTTGTACTCTGGATGTCTTTTGCCCAGACTCGACTTGCTGTTTAAATACCTGTCAAAAACTTTAGGGGGGTGTATTTCCATGGTGATTGCAACATGTTTACTGTAGTATCTGCCTTGTATTTGTCTTGTGTAAGAAAGAGCCGTGCTCTCTTTGCATGGCTTTTTGTGATACTGCAGAAATGTGCCTTGCATTAATTCTGACAAAATAACCTTGCTGTGTATTTGATGCAATGGGATTTTTTCCTTTCTTTTTTTTTAATCGCAGAATAACTAAAACTAAGAGACGAATTGTCTTCTGAACAAAGACAGACTGTAGGGGTGGTTTTTTTTTTTTTTTTTTAGACCTACTCAGTACATCTTCTTCTGATGCAATAGTTGCCTTATATAGCAACCTGAGTTTGCTCACTTTAAACTCAGAGAAAATGTTCTTAGTTATTACAGGCTGTTTATTAGCAATGGCAGTTTTCATATCAAAACTTCCAGAATCGGTATTCTTCTGCCTGGCCTCTCTCATGACACTTGCTGGGAGCCTAGAGTGGTGGTACACTATTTCCTGCTGTGTTCCAGGGACATTTCTTGCTGAAGGTTTTGTGAAGGTAAAAATGAGTTCGAAGCACAGGCAAACCTCAAAGTGAGACAAGATTGAGTTCATCTGTCTCATTACCTGGAGTGCTGTGTGTCTGCTACTGCACCTGCCCGGTTTCCAGTCCACAGCACAAATGACCAGGTATCCCTTTACAACTGAGTCAAATGAGGACAGTCTTTTCCACAATTTCAGTAGGAGAGCTCTGCCACCTACATCCCTGAAACGAACAAAATGTTCTTTATTTCTTCATAACTCTTCTCACTTTTGAGGGCCAGATTTCCGACCCCCAAAATACATTAATTGGATTCATACCAAATTTCTGAATTAGCAGACTTTTCTGGGAAGCACTCTAGGAAGCATGGGAACACGGCTGTTGACGTGAACTCTCTTCACCTCAGCTTATGGAGACAGCATTGCAAACACTGCATGTGGCACTGGCAGGTATTCCCTGGGTGTTGCTTAGCCTTTTCAACATTACCCTGGAGAGTGTATTATTGTAGATTCATTACTTCTCCTTTGCCTGTCCGCTTTCATTACTTCTTAAATAGATAAAACCATGTTGTATTCCTTGCTCACTAACCTGAAGCAACATCACCTAAACACTGCACGTCTGTCATTGGAGGATGGAGCAGCATCTTGGAAACTGCTGGTTTATCAGCGGAAACATCATGTGCAGAAAGCTTGGGAATTGCCTACTGATGATATCTGGGAGTCCTCAGTCGCAGGATACTGTAAAGAGAGGGAACAATTACAGCTCACTAAAATGAGGAGACAGAGGCACAGAAAAGTCAAAGGGGCAGACTGAGAATTTCCATTTTCACTGACCTGGATATGCATGTGGCTGATGCTTGCTGTGTCATGTCCAGCTGCCGTCACAGCTGTATGATGTTTACCTTACATGCTTTACTGGAAACTTATTTATTCTCCTTTAGAAGCTTAATTCTTATCCATTCAAAACTTCCAGTGATGTCAGAGACATGGACGCGCAAGGAGTACAGCATTGTGCCCTAAGGGCTGGTTTAGAGCTGCTCAACCCTTTCCTCCTCCTAATTCAGTATAAATTATAAAAATTGAATTTCTTATGTGAAAAGATAAGGCTTTTGATTTTCAAAACCCATCAAATGGACCTCAGTAATATCCCTGAGGTTTTGGTTTGTTCTGTTTTGCAAAGAAAAAAGATACCAACTAATGTATCTTACATTTTGACAGTGCCTCTCTTTAAACAGAAACTAATTTAACTGAACTCTCAGTTAATTGGTTTAAAAATATGAAAAAGCTCAACTAGGGTGTGCAGTCAGCTTTTCATAGCACATCCCAGAGTCAGTTACCATGGCACTGTGAAAGATTTTTGGTTGCCATGGCAACCTCAGGTCGGCTTGTCGCACCTTTTATCTTATGCAGACTGAAAGCAGCAGCTTGTGGTATCTGGAGTTAATACGTCGAGGAGGAGGCAGATACGTTACCAGAGAGGTGTTGGGTTGTTTGTTGGTTGTTTTTATTTATTTATTTTTTTTCCCCCTGCTTCAAACTCAGTCTCTTAATTATTGCTAATCAGGATAATGGCAGGAGCTTGGCAGCAAGGGGCAGAGTGGAAGCGGCACTGCCTGGTGGGTGCATGGGGAAGGCAGGGTGCTCCCGGGAGCCCTGCGGCGGGGGGAAAATCTCCCCTTTTCCCCCTGCTGGTGGGCAGCCAGCAGAGCTGGAAAGCCACTGCTCCAGGTACTTTCTGAAACCCCTTTGCAGCCAATTGCTCCAGGCAGTGAAACGGGCTGTGCCTTTGGTCCCCAGCAGCATCTTTAATAAGGTTGTTTTGGCTAAACGCTGACTCTGGCCATGGTTAGTCCATGCTCTGGACCCTGCCCTTAGCCTCCCTGGCTGTGTCTCCCAGCCATCTGTCCCTGCTCTCGCCGGTGGCTTCTCTCGCTGCCTCTGTTACACAGTGGCAATGGGGGGTTTTCCTCCTGCCTGGGCACAGCGGGAGAAGGAAGCCAGCCCCGCTCCTTGGGAAGGGCTGGGGTTGGCCTTCACACGTGAGGGAGAGCAGGACAGAGTGTACGCATCAGCTGGGGAAGTGGGAAATTATCCTTTGCGTGCACACTTTCTTTCTCAAATCGTTGATGGTGTGAGTGCCAGGTGACTTACTGGGGGAGGTGGAGCAGGCGGTGTCCTTTAGCTTTCTGGTCCAGTGGGGGGAGGCTGTGGTGTGTTGCTCATATGGGAGTTTTTGCTCATCCCTGTCGGAGCTAAGCAGGATAACCCTCTAGGCACAGTCATAACTGTTACAACTGGCCCTACGTAGCTGTGAAATCTGGGGCTAGAGGGAGAAGCTGCCTCCTTGCTCTTTTGGCAAAGCAGAGCCCAGGAACAGGCAGTCTCAGCACTCCTAACCTCCCTCGCTCTCCCAGACTCTACACACGCTTCACAAGCATCACCCTGTCGCTCTGGTGGATAGCCATGTTCGGGGGCTGTTGTTACAGAAGATAGGGCGATGCAGGAAGGCCCTAGGAAAACCAGACCACCTCTCTGCATTCATTTGGCTTCTCTTGAAAAATGCTACTGGTGGCGTTCAGGCCCTGTTGCTGGAAAGCAAGGAAGAGTTCCTGGGGCTGCAAAGAAGAAAGTGTTAACTCTGGCAACCCGGTGCTCAGAGCTTCTTTAAATGGGCTTTCATACACTGACTGCTTGTTTACCTTGAAAATGTAATGGCTGTGAAGAGTAGGCTGGTGAGGAAGACTGGCAATGGAGGCAGGACTTAACAAAATATCTTCTAATTCCAGAAGACATTGAAAACTCTTTACGTTGATCTTTTCAGGGCTTTTGTGTGCCCTCAGGGCAGAGTGGCAGGTGCAACTGCAAGGTAGTTGATCAGTAGTTGGGTATATGTGGTGTGAGGTGAAGCCTCTCTAGTTACAATGTTGACTAAAAATAGACAATGCTTAACCCATGTTAATAGTGATTTCTGAATGTTTTACCTACCAGGAACCTTCCTTCCTAATAGTCTATCAGGGATCTTCCCGACTGCCTTTTTTTTTTTTTTAAAGCAGAACATACTATGAACTGCAGAAGCAACTAAGTTTTGCTTCCAATAAGTGGACTTTCTTCACATGAAACTGGCAGCCCTGAAAATCTTAGGTAGCTGGTAGACAAATGAGGATTAAAATGCATTTTAAATGTCCCTACATTTTTCATATGTATTGTCTTGGATTCACACAGCCGCCTCTGAGATGCACTTATTCTTCCCCTCCCTCTGTCTGAGTGGGTGATTGGAAAATAAACCTCGAGAGGTCCATAGATTTATTCAGCAGGCTTTTGTTAAACCTTATTTGGGCTATAGAGTCTTCTGCTCCCTTAATGCGGAAAGGAAAAACTTTCCCCCCCAAATCAAATCTTTTCTCGATTTTGCTTCTAGTTCAAAACCGATGGAATGAAAATCAGGGCATATGGAATATTTTCAGGCCTCAAAATAGATTTATATTTCACATGGACACAGGCTTTAGCTGAGTCTTATTTTATCATCTGTTTTTTAACCTAATGATGAGGCCAAGGAGCAAAGTTTGGATCCAGTTTTGGAGGAGGAAAGTATGCGTTGCAATGAAGACTGTTATTTGTGATGGTGTTAAGCTTTCTGGCTAAATTTAGAAAGCCTGTTTTAAGATTCAGAAATGACATTTTTGTATAAAGCATTGATACAGAAATCCGTATGCTTTTAAATATATGGACTTCATTTAGAAATTTGACAGCTAGAATTGAAAACACTTAGCTATGATAGAATATTACCCTGTTAAATATCAGGGAGAAAAGAGAGAAGAATTAGCAAAGATGGGAACCAGATGTAAGAGCATGTTTTAGATTGATCCCAGCGTTAGAGGGGAGTGATTCCCTTCTCGCCTGTGCACTGGCGGTTCCGCATCGAAGTCAAGCAGCTTTCCTGCAACTTTCCCAGCAAGCAGCTGCCCTGATGGCATCGCAGTCCTGCTGCCTTGAGAAGGCAGAGCTGTAAGGATAAAGTTCTTGTTTATATTTCAAACATCGCTCTGCCCAGTACATTGAAAGACAGAAATATATACACTTGTAAAAATCCAACAGCTTTTCAAGTTGGTCCTAACATTGTAATCTCCTTGTTTGTTTTCCTGTAGCACTTGTGTTTCAGAGAAACCTGTGACTGCTGTAAGGGGCAATTACTTGCTCTGACTGTGGTGGTTTTCAGTGCTTAAAACGATGCTTAACAAGTGCATAACATCCCTGTACAGTGTTTTCAGGAATTGCTCTGTAGCAACAGAGCGAAGGAACAAGCAAAGGCAGAGCACGCTCTGCCTTCTGCCTGACTTGAGATAAATGACAGTAATCACATAGACAGTAATCTGGCCTTTTCTGCTCTGCCCACCTGCTGCTGCTGTTGTCATGCTCTGCACTCTGCTGCCATCCTCCGTGACAGCGGTGCCTCCAGCTTGGCACTGCTGGGAATAATTAGGGGTGGCACAACTCTGCAGCTGCTGCGGTGGTAAAGGGAGGGGGGTGCAGGCAGAGAGGGGTAAAGAGCTGGGCCGGAGCCAACCTAGCAGGAAATTAGCTGAGCTGTCATTCCTGCAAACTGTCATTCCCGCAAACAGGGAGCGTTTTAGCTCTAGTATTAGCTGAGGGCACGAAAGGGAAGTTTTTCTATCTGGAAGTCAGACTACGTTACAGGGGAGAGGAGGGGGCATCGTGAGAAATCCAGCCATTGTTGAAAGTATAGATTGCCATAACATAGCTCAGAGGGCAGGCCTTGGCATCTTGAAATACAATGATCCTATAAAGTTTTTCCTGCTCTTCACAAGACAAGCCCTTCCTGGGGCAGCTCTGGGCTTCAGTGGAATTGTCCAGGGCAGAAATCCTGCCCTGGACAACAGGCTGTTTGAAAAGGCGGGCACCGTCTAGCTTTCAACACAGAAAGGGCACATCTTAAAACGCTGCAACGCATCCCAGTCGTAATTAATGAGGAAACAGAAGTCTTTAAGTGTGTAATATTTTTTTTTTAAATAACTGTTAATGGTGAATTCAAGAATACAGACCCTACTGGATGTAGCTAATTGGAAAGACTATGGGGATATGGAGACCACGTAATGGTAGCAAGTAGCAACAGTAAAAAGTAGCAAATTATAGGACATGGAGGTCTCCCCTAGCTCTGAGTTCACAAACTGAACGTTAATGTGATGTTAAGGCTGAAGCAGTGACTTTTAACCATGCTAGAGGTCAGGGGACGAGGCAGAACCTGTTTCTAGAGATTTGGGGTGTTCCTATTAATGGGAAGTCTTAGCAATCATACTGGGCTGCAGCGTGTGGGGTGATTATTTTATCTGATCTAGCTATTTTAGGCTGACCTGCTATAGTTCAGCATAAATAAGGACAGTTCTAAGAAATAGAAAAGAATTAGGCTTGTTTTGAGGACATAATAACCTACGTTGCTTTGTGTGTATATATGCATATATTTATATGTATTTATATATATATATATACACACACATATAGTGTGAAATTGTACACTGCCAAGACAGCATCTAATCATTTTGGGCTGATTGACTGAAACACATGTAACACAAAAGATTAATTTTCCACTGTAGACAAGCTAGAATTGATCTTAAAATGTGAAATAAATAGGGATGGTTACTGCTTTTCTGTATCTTTATTGAAAGGATGAGCTTGTTACTATTTGCAGACTTCTGCCATGGAAGACGCCTAGGATCAATTATCAGTGCCAGTGCCTTTGGTAAGCCTCTGCAGATGGTGGTTTTGAGTCCTCCCGTAGTTTCCATTGCTCCCTTTGGACTTTAATTGGTCCCTATGAGGTATCCAGAAACAGGCACCCAGATCTGAAGCCTTCCAGTTGTTCAGTAGAATGGAAGGATAATTTTGCATGTTAACTTTTCTTAACATATCAATGTTTCACTGTCAGTGACAAATATTATTTGTATACTGGGAAATAATCTCTAAAATAGCTTTCCAATGAGCTTGCACCTATTTTCATTTAAGTCTAGTTTTTTTATGGCACGTAAGAGCACATGACGTACGTTACGGAAGTGAAGTTGTACAACATTTAATGTCTTTCCTCTCTCTCCGCAAGACTTGTTACTAGGTCCTAAAAAGAAATTAGATTGGTGTGACATGATTTTTTTTTCACAACCAATCCCTGCTGGATGTTAGTAATTACCTTCCATATAGTTACAAATGGTTCATAATTTGTTCCAGAAATTGAAGTTAAACTGACTGTTTCTAATTCCCTTTCTTCTCCTTTGAAGTCTTTTAAAAAATAAAAGACTAGAGAAAGGTAAATGTGATGTCTAATACCTTACCTAATCTTGATGAGTTCTCAAAATAACTGCTAAAAGCTCCAGATTTCATCAGTCATACCTTTAGGTTTAGATTGGGATGAAGCTTATTAGGTCTGGGCTATTTGAAAACAATTGAATTTAACTAATACTTGTTAATCTGTGGAGGTTTTTTCTATTCAAAGACTTAATCTTGCTCTTTTGTGACTGGAATTAGATACGATAGCTGTTTTGATGAAAGCTTATCTTTTGTGACGATCAGCACACAAGAAAGCATTAAACAGCTTGACCTTTTTGACATCATACATCAATAACTTTCAGTTTCAAGGCAGACTACTCTTGAGCCTACCTTTATTGTTAATACCTTTATTTAATGATTTCTTGATGTTTCTTGGTGGTTACATCCCACTTCGTACCCTGGACACTCATAGCGAATAATACTCTGTAATTTATGTCATCTTGTTGGGCTTTTGTATTTTTGCTTGGTGATCTGACTTAGTTCTCACTGCTGGTTTACTTCATTTTCGGGTCAATGAAGAGCTCACAGTCTAGTCAAGGTCACTATGTGATTTGTCTTTTCTCACCAGTGAAACAGCTGGCACTTAAGGCTATAAAAATTATTTCATTATAGGGCTTCCATCTCTCCTTAATTCCTTTTTCCTTAGTCTATCACCTGGAGGTCTTTCCTGACAATCCTCTGGGATTACTCAATTGCGTTCCCTTGAGATCTGTTCCTTTGACTTTCCTGTTGTGCTGCCTTCCCATTCTAATTTGTTCAGAGTGGAAAAATGAAGAACTCTGAATACTTTTAGCTTTTCCCTTTAAGTAATGCCACCAGATTTTTTCCTGTTTACTTTCCTGTTTGTACGAGTCCCTCCCGTCGTCCCAGATTTGAAACACAAGAGGGTATTCGTTCCCATCACCTACCTTATTTAGGTGCCCAAGTTCAGAGGTTAGTCTCTGTAGGCTCTTGGAATAGCTGATGGAAAGAGCTGGGGCGTACGTTTGTGTGCACATGTTAGCAGAGTGATTCACAGGCCGCTTCGACTCTTGCTTTGAGCTGTTATCTGGCAGATCCCCTCTTTTCTAGAGGATGTAAGGGGAGACTGAATACCTGATTTAAGCTTTTAAGTTTGATGCTCAAAATTAGGTACTTTTCCATGTGACTTTTCTTCACTTTTGCTCCCAAACTCCATTTTAGCCTTACGCTGCACCACAATGTCTCTTTAAGCCAGAAATGGAGGACCTGTGAGGAAGAAATGTGATCTGGAAAGTCACCATGCACTGTACAATTTTCTGTGTTCTGACTGATAAATTATTGTGTCTTCAGTGTGCTCTGGTGTGCAGTGCAATTTGTCCATGCAGCAGTGATGATAGCTTGTCCTGAGCTAATAATCAAGACCCCTTTGTTTAGATTCCTCAGCCTTTTAGGGAAGTCTTTAAAAGGAGTTCTTATCTATTTGTCAGTTTTTATTTGCGTTTTATCATAAATGGAGCAAGCTTTTAGCCTTGAGAGTTTCACTGTGATCATATTAAGAGGCGATCTAAGAAAAGAAAAATAATCAGCACCGTTTGCAGTGACAGATTGTCTTTGCGCATCACAAGAGGATATGGTTAATGGAATGTTGCTAAACACTTGGAAAAGGAAAGCTACCTTTTGTGTTCTACGTCTGATAACTTTGTGCCACCAGAAAGCAATGGTTTGGCCTTGCCCTGGAGTTCTCTCAGCCTTTCGGCAATGACATACGATTTCACATTCTTTGTTTGTACCCTGTACCTAGTCATATTCCTTTCACCTTGCAGTCAGGGTGCCACCTGGGACAGTATCACAGCATGTGCTCCACAGCCTGGTACCCTGTCTCCCACTCTCCATCTTCTATAACACTTCCTCAACATACAAGCTGAAAGGTTTCTTTCAAATTAAAAGTTGGCTGGCAGGGTCACAGGAGCAGTGCAATTAACTTGCAGAAGAGAATGTTGAAGAGAATTAAAATAGCTCGTCAGCTTTAAGCCTACATTATTAGCTACTCAGATGTGATTATTTGCACCAAAACTATTAATGGGTAGTCTCTCATTCTTGAGGGACCAGGAATGTTTCCTCATGGCAGAGGGACTACTGATAGAGCAGGAATTGCTCCGTGGCTATCCGATGGCAAAATTAAAGGAGGTTGAAGGTGGGTTGTCTCCTCTTGAGTGCTTGTGATAATAGAATACTTTCCCTTTCCCAGTATGATCTGCAGTTCAGCTGTGTCTTCTTTCATTGCAAAATGAAAGGCTCCCTTACTGATGTTTTAATTCAATTTAAGATTGCTCATGTTTTGTTTTCTTGACTTCATTTAATGTTAGAGATGTTTGGGCCTCAAGATTTCCTTGTTCTTGCTTTGGGGATTTGCTTGGTCATTTTAGTCCAACTTAATGACTATGTTTCAAGGTCAGTTTTAAATAACCAAATTAATATAGAGGCAATCCAACTTCTCACCTACCTAGTACTTTTAAAGAGATTTTGCAACTGATTTCAATGAAAGTAGCCTTTCAGTTTATTGGAAGAAGCCAATTTAGCAAAATGGTTTTTATTTTCTAGTATCTTAATCCTTTTTTTTTTTTTTTTCCTGTGTCAACAAAGCATAGCCCACCAAGACTGATGACTCCAGCTCTGTGAGACATTACAGCATGTACTGTACTGTACTACTAGCTACACCATGGACCTAGTCATTAATATTTCCATGAAAACAGTATTTTTTCAGAGCAAGTGGATTCATCAAAACTGAACCAGTTCACAGTCACAAGTTAGTTTTGATTAATTTTTCAGGACAAATATTTTTGGGGGAGTGGAAATTTTCCAAATTTGCAATACATCCATTTTGACCTTTTTTAGATTTAAAAATAGTGCTTTTTCATTTCAAAAGTGACCTTTCCTTTAGAAAGCTCAGCTAATTATCGTTAAAAACTTTTCAAAACTAAAAAGTTTAGTATTAAATCTTTTAAGCTGTCTTTGAACTGGTTTTTTTTTTGGGGGGGGGGGGGGGGGGGAGTGTGTGTGTGGTTGGTTGGTTGGTTTGTTTGTTTCGTTTAAATTCTCCTTGTTCTTCTGGGACAGAAAATTACGTTTCTGTCCAGGCACAGATGTTGTCTGCTATTGACCAGCATGGAAGCTAGAAGCCTGCGTTGAAGCAGAATACATGTTTTGGCGGGGGTTTCATAGGGAGAAGCCTGCAGTCTTTTTCTATTCAATTACATAATCTGGCAAAAAAAGTCACTACCCAACAAGATAAGTACTGTAGCTTTTTTATAGTTGTAGGTCGGCCACCTGTTTAATTCAGTTAACAACTTCTTTAGAAACAATCCTGATCCTTAAATCAGGATTTAGGCTCACCATAACAGCACACACATTCAAGAGCCTTTTTACTCCTCTCCCCCACTTTCTCGTGAGGCTTCATGTGTGTTTTGTGAGCTCTTACAGTCTGTGGACTGAGGTGGTGTAATATTATATTAAAATTTTGAAAAATTCCCATGAGAAATCCAAAAGAAGAGCTTATAGTCTGCAGAGTAAATAAGTATCAGAAAGATGTGCAAATGTTTATTGCAGAAAGAGCTTTTCTAAACGAACTCAGCTATCTTAGAGCAAACAACACAGTTATTTTTGTTATACCCTCCAAAACCATGTACTTCTCAAATAACATCTCCCAGAGTGAAGACTGACTTGCATTTTCCAAAGCGCTATGTCTAGAAGATATAAAGCTTCTTTAGTCCATCAAACCATGGTTATTCAGCCTTGTAATTTCCTACCGGGCTACGATACCCACATTTTGTATAAGGCCTCACATAGCCTTTGTTAAAGCTTTCCTCATCTGAGTGCTTACGAGACTGCTGTGTTTTGATCCTACCACTTAGACCCTCTTTGTTCATGTGCCCTTACTTTTCCTGGTGTAGAGCTAACTGAAGTTGTGTGCTCTGCAGTGCTAACTAGGTGGAATTCACTGTCTACTGGTCCTCCTTGTAATGTGCAATTCATTTGCCTTCCTTTCTTCAGGATCAGTGCTGACCACTAATCCCCTACCTTCAACCCAGGTATCTTAAGCTTCATGCTTATTTATGCCCTTTTCTGTAGATCCACTTTTGATATAGCTGCAAGCCCATAAAGGGCTTTTTGAGTGGCATGTAATAACTGAAGTATAGAGACTCTCATAATACGTATGGATTCTTCATTGTACTTACCTGGCCTCTTTCTGCCCTAACTAGCCAGATGCCTCCTTTCTTAGTGGGTCTCTTAGCTCTGTGAGACCTCTGAGCGATGAAGTCAGGTCCAGGCCTGCTCAGGAGTCTTTGTGAGTCTTTTTATGGCTCTTGCATATCTGTCAGGCTCCATGACATTTAAGATAAAGGTGCAATTTCTGACCTCTTTGTCTCTTTGTGCGTATGTTCACCGCTGTGCATGTCCCAGCATTCTGCACACAGTTTGGAGGAAGCTTCTTTCAATCATCCCATCAAGAGGGGCACTGATGTTTAACAAGTCCCCGTTTTCCTTGGCCTGGGAGGTATGCAACAGCATAGATGACTCTGTGTGCCAAAGCATGCCATGGATCACAAATAACAGAGTTAATGACTATACATGGATAGTTTCCTTAAATGTCCACAAGGTCTTAAGCCTGAAGGGGCCAAGGTTGCTAATTATATAGATGAAGGTCTAAATCTGTGTTCTGGATTCATTACCAGGATCCTGGAAGTAGAATGAAGAGCTGGGGGTGACAGTAAAGGTCAGAACTGGGAGGGGGTGGAGAAGGGAGGGGAGTAATAGGAGAAAGCAACTGCTGTGAAGTCCCCTTTCAACAGCATAGTTGGAAATCATGGCTATAGATTCTAACTTCTTGCTCCCTCACCCATACCAGGCAAGTTTGGTTTATGGAGTTTAGTCTGCATTTTCTTATCAGCTGTCTCACATTTGCACTGATCTTATGAAATTAAGACAAAATCTCGGCGTCCATGGCAGGTAACAATAGGACACTCTAAGCTCTGAAGTCAATGTTTTCTGTACTGCATTTTTTTGCATGTTGTATGGTATCAAGGTTCATATTGTCCCACCAGCTACTCTTCATTTCCACAGCATAGTGCCTTCAGTGATAACCTTGACATACTATTATATACAAGAAAACTGAAATTGCATACGCTGTCTTTTTCCTGTCTAATCCTTGCTAGTCATTCCATTTAGTTCTCCATGCAATTTTGTATGAGATGCTACATACATTGAGAAACTTTGTGATGGGGCAGGGACAACAGCAGATAAGGCTATAAGCCTTCATAAAGTTAAGGGAACTATGGAAGTGGTTGGAGTGCTGAATAGGTGAAGTCAGAGTAAGAGAAAGCTCAAGGGGGAATGTTTAAAGCAGAGGCAGGGAATAATCCAGCAGAAGTAAATTTAATCTTACTGAGGAAGATACTCATTCTGAAGTTACATGGCAGAAGACTTGGGAAAGTAGGCAGAGGAGGAACTGCTGCAGTTATACACCTTATTACATAATAGCATGTCTGTCAACAGTGCTACTTGTGACAGGTTCCAGCATTACTGAGGGGATCACGCAATTTAGCATGTCCAAAAATTATTTTGTCACAGCACTCTTTTTTCCAAGAGACATAAGATTAATTTGGTAGCAAGAATGTGGTACTGAAAAAATCAAGTCCCAGCTTTGCAGTTGGTTGGCTTTGTCTTCTAGGATAAGAAATCTAACTTCCATGAGCCTATGTTTAACCATCCATAAATGAGAATAATTCTTACTCATCTTGCAGGCTGCTGAAATGTTTAATTAATTAGTGTTTCAAAACCATTCTGGACTATGCAGATACAAGGCACAGTAAAGTCCTGCTATTATTTCTTAACACTACATACGCACCTTCCTTGCTTCTAACAGCAAAAAAAGCCCTCTGCTGCAAGCTACTGAAGCCGCATGGTGTTTTAGTCTATCAACCTATACTAACCTTCCAGTCAGAAAAAAGAACTGAGCCAGACATTGAAACGTTTACAGACACTTTTCGGTAATCGCTGCAGTTAATAGAAACTCCAGTTGCTTTAAGAGAAGTCTCAGTTTATGGCTGCGTTTGAATTTAACGTGACATGAAACCATTCTGACATGCACAGAGCCTGAAGCTTTTGCTGCTCAAACCTTTCTCCATGAAGCTGAGAATCCTAATGAGAAATGAAGGCCCCAAGCTAAGGATCTCACAACAGGCTGCTGCTGTAAACAGAGCAGAAAATGCACCCCAAGGTGAGAAATCCTCTTTAAAAGATTACTCTGCTGTGGAGGTGGAGGAATGCCAGAGCTTCCTTTAATGACCAAATCATTTGGAGCCAGGTAGATGTTTTGGCAGCTGATATTTGATGAAGAAGGAAAACCTCACAGCACCTCAGAATATTTCTGCAGTAGTGCTCTGTGGCTGCTATAGGAGCTCCAAAGAAAAGCCTCTCCTTTATCAGAGCTTCTCTTTCCTGACAGTTTATTTAATCCTCCCACCCACCAACCCTTTTTTTCCCCTCCTAAGTACACATTGACTCAAAGGTTGTTGAATGTACTAGTTAATAACATTTTGCAGAAGTGAGCCAGATCAGTATTAATTATGGCATACTTCTAACATCAGGGAACTTTTGAGGTTAAGGTCTGGACTCCGTTTCATCAGGAATGTCATGAGAGCCAACTCAAACAGAGGGCGACATGGGCAGCAGCACAGTGATGTCCTTCATCTGTCTTCTAAGCGGGCAGGTGAATCCTGCCACTTGCATCAAATTCAGAGCAACCAAGTTGCACCCAGTCAAAATCTATTTCTGGTATTTGGGTTATTTACAAAGAGATTCAGTGCAATGCAGCAAATCTAGCCTAAATTCTTGGTTTGTTAAGTTCCTTCACAAAGCTGGCTCTGGTCTACGGTAGGGCATTTTTAGAGGGATGGCTGCCGCCAACCAGATAATGCTGGTGTGGTCATGAGCTACCTACCTCAGCAACGCCCATTCCATGTGTTCCAGAGGGATTAGTGTGAGGTTTTCAGGCAGACTACGGGTTGAGAGGGTTAGATGCAAAAGGCTGGTTTACAATGACCTCTGTTAGTCTACAAAATACAACCTTTAAACAGATCTACATAGTAATATTGTGTAATTAAAAATTCACGTATGGTTAGAACGTGTTGTTTCTCAAGGCAGTAGCGAAAACCGTGGATGGGTGTGCAGATCTGGTTAGTGCCAATTTAGTGAGGGTGCAGAATTGATAACTTACTCCAGGTGCTTGCTGCTTTGCATCAGAAACATTGGGGATGTTTCTATCTTTGCTAAATGAAAAGGTTTAACAAACCAGAATGTGTATAAAAATACACATAATTATATACACACATAAATATATAAATTAATGTGTACTAAATACATATGAGAGATCTGGAGAGAGAGAATTATTTCATATTTGTGTTGATGATGTTGCCAAAACTGAATGAACACAGTAAATTCAACAATGCACTCTGATCATTGTTGTAATCAAATTGAGTGTAAATATTTTGGCAGAGACTCTTGATTTCTGTCAACAATTATTAGTCAAAATATATTTGCTCTTTGACTGAAAACCAATTTTCATGTATGTCACCAAATTTAGCTACTTCGGGGCATATTTTCAGTGTTAGGTGTGTTTGTGCATTACTCCAGCTGCAGAATTCCCAGATCTCTTTAATAAATAAATGTGAATTATTTAACAGTTGCTTGAATCTTCGTACCTGTCCTGTCTGGTTGCTCAGTGTATAAATGGCCTTCTTGTTCTGTAATATTTCTCATTTCTTGCCACATAGTGGTAGATTTGGGAGAAGAGAGAGCCATACGTAATTGTGTCTCTCTGGAAGATGATTTGCAATCTATTCTGATCACTTATTTTGGTGTTTATTTGTCCAATATACTCATGTGTTTACTTTGAATGTAGATGGTACAAGTAACAGAAAAACTGTTCAGTGACATTTTGGCTGATAAAATAATCAATGGTCACCTGCAGCCAGAGAGTGTTCCTATACCTTGGGCCCTGATCTCCCGTTTTACCATGCTGCCTGTTCCAGAGCTGCTTCTGTACACTCTGCACTGAGAATTTCCTCAGTCTGGCCTTGACTTTTTTTTAGTATTTAGGTGATTCAGCTAACCCATGGCATATAATCTCCTCTTACATCCTCCTTCCCTGGGTCTCTCGGTTGGGTGGCAGAGCAAAAGAGCTCATCAAAGACATTTGAACTCTTGTTGTCGGGTATGCCTGGCTTGCTGTGAACAGAAAACAACATTCTCTCAAAATTAAAAGTTTGCAGATATTTTTGACAAATGTGCTCTCAAAAAAGAACACATGGCAAAAATGAATTCAAATCTCTTTACTTTTGTAGGTTATTTCTAGCCCACAGGGAAAGTTTGCAGTTACACAGTCAGTATTACCAGAGGCTGTGGGGTTGTTAGTAACATTTTTGTCTTTCTGAGGAGAGAGGAATAAATTCAGTAAATCAGATTATCCATTAGTTGGGTGGAAGATCAGTTTTAGAAATTGGATTTTTTTCAGCCTTTCTCTCATAAAGGGAGAATGGGGTTTTGGAGGTGGTAGCTTTGAATACCTAAAAAGAGAGTCATGAATCACCTTGTCATTGCTCCTGAACAGGGTGGTTTGGGTGGTCCAGGCATGTAGCTTGGCTATCAGAAATTATCTTCTCTTGTCAAGACAGTTTTAATAGCAGGGTTTTCTTCTGAATTTAGTGACACCGAGTGACAACTTGCCACAAATTCCCTGTAATCTAGAGGATTCTTTTAGCTTGGTTAGAAGGTATGATAGAAGATGTAGAAGTTCCTTAGGAGTATCTTTAAGTTCATATGCAACACAGTTTCAGAGACTTGGCAAGAGGGGATGGTCTGTTGAGAAGCCTTAAAGTGAATAACCTGACAACTAAAAGGGCATGAAAATGCCCTTTTTATGTTCAGCGATACGAGTTTCTTAACAGACATGGCAGAGCAGTACCATAATTGAAGCTGGAAAATTGCAGCAGTTTTTATAGGCAGGGTATTTCTTTTTGCCAGCTTTTGTAATGTTAACAAACACCAGCCTGTGGATGTGGAATGGACATCGTGAAAAATACTGCTGAATCACTTGGGAGGACATCTCCAAGAAAAAATAAACCAAACGATTTTGTTGTCTATCACTTATCAATGGAAATGGAAGACTGTTGCTAATTCGGAATACTGTATGGAGAAATCGCTGAGCTCTAGTAGCCCATCGGCTTTGTTAGCAATAAACACATAGCAGATGCCATGTTGTTTGTTATTGGTGACACCTTTAGAAAGCAGAGAATGGCGAACAGATTTTTTCTGTACTAGTGGGACTGAAAATCAGACTCTTGCAAGGTTTATGATAGCAAAGTGTGTATTTGGCACATACAAGAAGAAAAAGGAGTGTTCTTTATGTGCTATCACCGCTACCTCATTGAGAAATGCTGACGGGCTTATGGTGGAATCTGCAGTGTAAGTAAACATGGAGGAGAGTACATGAGCTGGGTTTATGTGAAGGAGGTAGTTGAATAACTGTAAGACAACCGCAGGAAAGTATCACACGGCAGCAGCATCACTGCCAGCCTGAATTAAAAAATACTTGGTTTGGTATCAGAGAGGCTTGAGCGTGGATGTCCTGAAAGGAAGCAAATTTAACACAGGAAAGCAAGATACTTTTCTGTGCAACGTGCAGTTTGATCTATGTTACAAATAGGCAAATAGGTAAATAGGTTACTAAGAGAAGATTTGACTTGTATTTAAACAAAAAGAGTGATGAATCTGGCTGGGATAAGATTACAAGCATGTCAGCTTCCTGAGTTTTAAGGAACTTTCAGCTGGCAGAAAGAAATCAGGCATGTATGCAGCTGGTTTACAGTACCGAGATAGTCAAGGCCCATGTAGCTCAAGTATTTAGATCTGGATTTTCTATAGCTCTTTTATTGCATTTGCATATGGAGTAGCTGATGTTGTTGAAGAGTTTCTGACTGTATTGACTTAACTGTTATTCTTGGGAAAGAAAGACTGAAAGCAAAATTATGGAATATCACAGGCTTCCATGGTCACTGAAGCCAAGCATCCTAGTGCTGAAGGCAAACCACGGAATAATCCCTTTTATAAACCGATCAAAACCCATCTTAGAACAGTTTTCTCTTGACTACTGTTATTTGGAACGCTGTCCTAGAACATCACTTCTGGTTAGAAACCTTTTTCGAATTCCTGCTTGAAACATAGGCATGTGCTGTGTCTTGAGCTACTGTGTCCTTTTGGTTAAAAAGGTCCTCTCCCTCCCTGGTATTTACCATGATTTATGTATAGACAGCAATTACATCCCTCCGGTATAACATTACTGACTAGCCTCAGGTGCAGAGATTACATACCAAGCTCACCCCGGCATTAATGGAAATGCATTCCCTTACAAGAGAAAATAATGTAGCCCTATAACTTGGAACTGTGCGTTAAAGGATTTGAAGTGGTAAAACTTTCAGTGTTGATAAAGCCCATGTTTATTTCATTCCTCTAATCAGAAGTGATGAGTCATTCTTCTGTGCAAACCCAGTCCTGTGGCCTGTCAGCAGCTTCTAGGAGAGAATAATTTCTGAAGAAATATTGTCACTTCTGTAGTGCTGCTCGTCTTGACGAATCCAAAAGCAGTTGGCGAAAAGATGTTTAAACTAGATAGGAAGATTACTTGTCCACTCCTGAAGTGAAGCTCTGTCGCTGTGGTGGGATACGGTGGTTTCTTAGCAGAGAGTTTTATTACCACCAGAAGAATAAATGAGGTGAAGATCAAATTTACTTAAGACTGCAGGGTAGACTTGGGTGTTTTGGAGGAATTTGGAGGAGATACTGGGACAGCTGGCTTACCTACTTCTGCATTGAGGCCTGTGAGGTTCCCTCTTCCTTTCTGTTGTCAATTTTGTCCGTTAACTTTGCAGCTCCCTCAGTCATGTCTGTCATCCCTGGTGAAGCAGGAAAAAGCCTTACTGGTAGTGTTGGGTCTGCTTTCTTTTCCTTTTGATTAATTTAGGCTTTTTGATTAAGTGACAGCTTTCATGGCTTTCAGCAGTCACTCTCTGACAAGGCAATTTGTAGATGTATTGGCATTATATGATTAGGACAAGCACAGTAAATAACAAATGAGAGTGATTTATTTTGAAATTCAAACAGATCCTCCTCCAAAATTCAGTGTTCATGCTGTTTTCATACACAGAAATATATTTTATTTGTTTGCTGAGCAATCTAATACTCAGTGCACCTTTCAGGGATAACTACTGCCATGCAATGATGAACACAAAAGACCATATATTTAATATCACTGTGAAATTTGGTCTGTATTTCTGCAAAATCTGAGCTAACTAGATATAAAATAAGAAAAGTTAGAGTTCAAACAGCTCTTTTGGCATTTCCATCTTGTGCCAAATCAGCTGATAATTAAATATCATGCTCTGGTTAATCAACAGCAGTTAATCTCCAGCTACCAATGTAACTATCTCAAACTCACGGCTTACAGCCTCTCACTGGGTGTCTTAACCCAACTGTGCAGAGACAGACAAGTACTAGTGATTGACACAGCTGTTGGAATTGATTAGGCAATTTCTGGAAATATTTCACTTCTAAAAAGTAATTTCAGCAAACTTGAAATGCTGGAAGGATGTGTGTTAACTTAGACAAAATAAATAAATAAAACACAGCAAAATCAGAGGCAGAACATTCTAACATTTTATTTCCAGATTTTTGGAGCAGAGTATTTTGATTTTTCATTTTGAAATGTTATTTTGTTTTCAACAGCTATATTGATGTTATACAATATAAAACAAAAAGATAAAAGTGGAATGAAAGGTTTTAATTGCTCTGAAGAGAAAATTATTTGTTTCAGTTTTGGGGGGGAAGATTCAAGAGTTTTGGGGTTTCTTGCTTCTGTTGGGCATGTGGTTAAATGTTATGGACTAGGATGTCTCTGGGAACTGCAGGTTACACCAGTGCTAGCTGCATTGTAATCATGTACAGTCCCACGGGGACAAGCTGAAGGATAACCAAGACAAGCAAGGAAGTTTCTGAGGTGATGTGATGCTACAGTCACTTACAAAACCATATTTGGTTGTGATACCTCCTCTGGAGAGGCAGTAATATGAAACACAGAGGTCCCAGGGCAGTACATTTTGACATGTATATTTTCAGCCAAATGTTAAGGAGAAGGAAGGAAAAAAAGAGTCACTTCTGAAGTAATATCATAGGTGAACGTAACAGAGCATGATCAGTGAAGTGTCATATGCTGGTGCCTGATAATGGACTAGTTGCATCTCCTGCTACTCTCTAGAAGCTGCTGCTCTAGCTCTGAAACTCTAGCAGATATAGAAGCTCAGGAAGTTCTCAAGACTAAAGCCAAAATATCCTTGCCTAGCTTATTACCTTCTCTGAAGATTTTGAGCAAATTCTGTCCTTACCAAAGCAACTCTCTCAAATCTATGATTTTTTTGTACTCCGATACTCATTTTATTTTTCCAGAGGTGAACGTTAGAGCAGTGTGTAGTTCTTATGTGATAGTCTCATTTACTCATTGATAGTCTCATACTACTCATTGTAGTTCTCATCTGATAGTTAGAAGAAAAAATCTTCAGTCTTCTCATGCCTCATGAGAGACTCCTGGAGGGGTTTCATTTCTGTTCTGACTTCTGTTTTGCACATGTTGTACCAATTGCCTTCAATTTGAAAAAGCCTGTTTGGTATATTAGTCTTCTGTTGGTTTGTTTGTCTCAAGCTTTTGAGCCTGAGATAAACAAGTAGGTTTCCTTATTTAATTTGATAAATAGGTGTGAATTTGAATAGAGGCTTAAATAGAAATAATATGTTAATGGAAGACTACTACCAATCAAAAAATATGAGGGGTTTGGGTTTTTTTAAAGATATGGTAAGAGAACACTGGGTAAGACATCACACCCAGAGGGCTGCACATGTTTGTCTAGAGACATCTACAAAGGTCACCCAAGCTGTCATGCATTGATGCAGGGTTCTGTGATTCCAATGTATTTATGCTGATTCATGAATTATATTAGCAGGGAACTCAAGGAATTTCACAAAGATAAATTATTCTTAAAAGCATTGTTTTCCTTCTAGACAGTTCCAGCTGATACAAGACTATCTCCCAGACCAAGTAACATGTTTTAGACCTTGTTCAAGACATCTTTAGACCTCTCCTGTTCAATCTTGTTAATAATCTGCTCTTTATTTGCAACCACAGAACTGGGCAGCAGAATTAATTTTCTTGTTACAGGGAAGTGCATGGTGCACCCAGGAATTACTTAAATGGATATGTGTCATTTCTATCGATTGAGAAATAGTACTTTCTATGCACTGGGATGGGAAGTTATGGTATGGAAGATTACACTTCATTGTCAGATTTAACTTTGATTCACTGAAGGTGAAGGAAAGGAAAAAACGTTGCCAAGTTAAAAAGACACACTGTTAGGTGAGATTGAGAGATAAATAACCTAAATCACAGGTGTGAGGATTCAGTAATGCCTTTAAAGACTAAATACCATGAATGTAGCTGGCTTTCCCAGGGTTTAAATGCAAGGGATGGTGTTGAAACTGGTCCCTTTTTTGTGACTTGATATTTTGTATGCAGACCTTTTAATCATTAAACATAAATTCCTGCCCAAAGCTCCCTGCCAGACTTAGTGATTTCTAGGGAAGATCTATGTAGAGGTTTCTCTGCGGTATGCAGGGAAGGGACGAGCCCACCCACTGCCAGTAGTCAGCGATGCCCTGCAGTGTTCTCGCAGCTTCTGACTCAACAGCTCAGCCAGATAATCCTTCCTCCCTGCTGATGTGAGGCTGTACCTAGGCTCAGAGCTGGGGCTGGAGCTCAGTTAGACTGCGTGTCTCCAGGAATGCTTTTTCCTCTAGCACGCACTTCACTGAACAACTCTGTGTGCTCTAAGATGCTTTGCAGACCTAATATGCTGACCCTCAGGTTAGTTATGATGGCCAAAAGCCAAGCGCTCTCTCCAGTTTTTCCTGGTGGGCTGCAGCCTTTTTCGAAGAGCTGGCATAGCCCTCATGCTTGGAAATGTAAACCCCTCTAGGTTAAGCATATGTTTATTCAAATTCTCAAGAAGCTGTGAGTTGAAGGATGCATTTTTGTCCTGGATTCTTTCTGCCTGTCTTCAGGGTTTTGCTTCTATGCTGCTGCTGTTGCTGTATGTGTTGGTTAGAGGCACTCAGACACTGGGACATCCGTGCTTGAGAGGAGAGTGTGGGTGTATTGACAGAAGTACCAGGAGGTACTATACATGCTAAATCCCAAGAGGCTGGAACTAAAACAAAATTGCCGCATGAGAGCAAATGAGTTGAAATGGGTCTGCTTTCCAGAAGGGTGTGCTACTTACAGAGCAGTCTTAAGGATTTCTTTTTAACTCTTTTCACTTTTCTCATTCCAATGTGTCTTTTTCCTTTGTGAAGAGAGGAATTAGTTGCAATTGTAAACATTGTTTATAGTGGACATAAATCACGATCAAATTCATGGGTTTAAAAATCTGTGTACTTGTGGAGTTCTGGATACATCGTTAGCAGTTAATTCTTTCCCCTTTAATTTATAAGCACCCCCCCAAATTTAGACAAGCCAGAAAATAAAATAAGGACATATGTAAATCTGTACCTTTTGATCCCAGTTAATTTTTTGCTTTTGGCACTGACTTCTTAAAGTCAAATTAGCAGGTAGTTGCAAAAACTGTGCAGAATGTCAGTGGATGAACACGCTTGCAGAGCAATGCGTGAATGCATTCAAGTGCATATTTGCACAAGAAAGGGGCTATAACTGT
Organism: Numenius arquata; assembly: GCF_964106895.1. Classification (NCBI taxonomy): domain Eukaryota; kingdom Metazoa; phylum Chordata; class Aves; order Charadriiformes; family Scolopacidae; genus Numenius; species Numenius arquata. The sequence goes on along the minus strand of NC_133577.1, from coordinate 64,778,775 downwards.
CTCTCCAGATATTAGGTAGGTGTAAACAAGTGACAATTTCTGCACACGTGAACTGAAAACATTTACAGATAGTGGAAAAAGTGGATTTTCTAGAGGCTATTAGGAAATGTGATCTCGGATACCTTGCTAAGACGACATCATCTCTTAAGTTGAGTTTACATCTTCTGTCTCTATGAAAGCTTAGTAAGAATTGACTTACTTTAGACTTCTGGATCTTTTTGCCTCTCCTTAGGAAGCTGTACTGAAAATCTTCTTCTCTATTATCCTCTGTATTAAGTATCCTTGAGTATTGCAGTGTCAGTCACAGCAAGTGGGCTTTACAATTCCCCAGCTCCCGAGGAGAAGCAGATCCCAGAGCCAGGAGTGCGCAGGCGAGAACAGAGCAGAGGCAAAATTTGCCTTGGTTGCTTGACGAGAGGGCTGATCCAAGAGCCCAAATAAGTTCTTACTCTTGGTTTCAGCCCTTTCATCACTAATGCATAATCCTGTGCACCTCATTTTCCCTACCACTGGCTAGTTTTAAAATATGCTGTCATTTAAGAAAAGAGCCTGGGTTCTTGGGCAGCTACTTTCCTACTCTAGCTCTGTTGCAGGCTTCCTAGGGCAGGTACAATTGAAATCCTAATGGGGAAACTGAAGGGATTCAAGTTATGTTCTAAGTTTACTATTGCTGCCTTCTTCTGGCGCAGTTTTTATACACATCGTGTTTCTTAGGTTTGAGAACTGACTTGGGCCCAGTATGCGCCAGTAGCAATTTCTCCAAAGTCATTAGGAATTATTGGTTCTCGGTAACTAACATTCAGTCCCTGTTCTGCTGATGCTTTGTACTGTATTTTAAAGAGGAACAGCATTGGGTAGCATTTGCGTGTAAAAATAAAAGGATTAAAAGTTGTATTGTGTGGGTTCTATACAGTCCGTACTCAAGATCAGATCTTCTGTTTCATAAGTGGAGAAACGTGTGTGTTTTTCTGACATAACAGCCAGTTCTGAAAACGTGATCTGAGAGCCAACCTGGGCTCTTCTTGGTTCAAGTAGAGTGTATTGTTCTGAGGCACAATTAGACCTTGATTAACAGTTTTATTGCTAGTGCTTAAGACACAGAGGAAATGCAGTTTCTTTTCAGAATGCAAACAAATGTCCTTCTCCGTTGTATTTTGACAAAAATATTTAATTCAGACTCATCTAATATTTTTTAAAGTATTATTATTTTTTACTGCACTTTACTTTTAGGCAGCTGTTTTTTCAAAGTACTTTGCTTTTCCAACTAGTCTGAGGTATGGAGTGAGATGCTCTGCAAACAACTGCTGTTACTGAAGACTGATCACCTACAGCTTTATTAATGTCAAATGAGATTTGTAAGTGCTTAGGAACCTTGTAATCAGGTCAGGGATATTTCTTTTTCTATTTTCTACCTGAGGTGGTAGGTAGACTTGAACAAGCTTTCGCTGTTGTTGTCCTTAATTAGGCAGATTTCCTACCATGGCTAGAAGTGGTCTAACCGCCAAAGCCTCGGGACCTGGGGCTCAGTTTTAGGACCTAGCTGCAGGTTGCAGCCTTCTTCCCTGTCTAAGGAGCTGCTTGCCTCCTCCCCTCACATGGCAGCAGCATATTCCCGTAAGAGAAAATGCTTCTCCGAGTTGCTGGACCTGCTCATGTCTACAGCCATTGCCTGGCTTTTTATATTGGTGCAAAAGCAGGTAATCTGTAATTTGGGTAGCCAACTGCATTCAATCACAGCTGAATGGTGGTTTTGAGAGTTATGCTGCATAAGCTGCTGTGAGATTTCATAGATTCTGCAGGCAACTCAGTGGAAAATATGTTTTTTATTATTTTTTTTTAATACTTCTAGGTGAGTTTGGCTCTGTGTGTTGGCACTCTTAAGCACAGCACATAGCAGTTTATCGCCCATCAGGAAATGAACAGGTGCCATTCTAGGTTGATACATATATCCAGGGAGAGCTCTGACATGGTTTACTACCAAAATAATATTGAAAGCTGATATAAGTTGGCTGCTGCGATATATAGGAACAAATATTGCCCAAGAGAGCTGTGTAGGAAGACTGCCTTAGAATGAGGAGACTCCTTTTCATTCTCACTCTTGGTGAGAAACACCACCCTATAGTCACGTCATGTGCTGTAGTTTCCTTTTTTCTTCTTGTCACAGCACTTTCCAGTGAGGAATACTTTGAGCAAGCAGACATAAGTGCACATGGGACATATGGGGGTCTAACGGTAATGTCTGTGGAAATGAATGTGCTATTTTAGCACCAACAAAACAGGTTCAAATGTGAGTAGTTGTAAGTTAAGGATTTCAATGGTAAAAGTACATCTTCATGTACTTTTTTTCATCACTCATCTCTTCAACAAATATGTTGGGCATTTCAGATTGGTTTATACCTTTATAAAGGTCAGCAGCTTTACTGAAAGCCAATAAGCCACATCTTGCCAGAACCACGTTTCTTGACTTCTGTGCAACCGAAATATAAACTTTAAAAATCCATGTGGGCATAAACTGTTGCATGCGTATGTAATGATTTTAAAAGGTCTCCTACAGAGTTTTTGATATTTGTTTGTATTTTGTTTATATTACTAGTAGTGGCTGACTAAATATGTATCGGTGTCTTCTGGGGAGGCTTGTCCTTTATGCACATATGTATGTATGGATGCATAACAATATACTTTTGTATTATTTTATAACTCTTAGGCTATTTACGCTGCTTCATGTTCACACCAGCCTTGGTCTAAAAGCATTAAAAATTATCTCCTACTATACTTCTCCAAACTCTGAACATAGGCATTGAATAATACTCTCAATGGATGTTTTTAAAGTGATTTAAAAATTGTGAATTTCTCTTCTTCATAGTGCAAAAAAACCCATCAACTTGTATAATCCAAAAAAAATCCAGATTCAGTTACCAAATCAGTGGCTCTAACCTCAGCTTCAATATGCTACATGCAGTTTGTCTCAGTAAGAGATTGTTTTGCAGATGGAAATGATTAGCAATAAAATGTATTGTAATAAAGAAGCGTGCTAAGGTTACATAAGTTCAAAAATACACAGTAAAAACAGACTGTCATTTGCCTTCTCACACAGCTGGCCCAATTAAAAATGCTTGCTGTGCTGCATCACATGAGCAGCCATCCTCTCTGTTCTCTCCACTTCTTTTCTTCAGTCTCCTTCCACTCTTTCTTCTCCTCTCTTGATCTATCAGTTCTTCCCAATTAATGTTTGCGTGTCCCATCTTAGCCTCTGCTCTTCTATTTCTACAGGAAATACTATATTCCTTTTCTGTGGTTCTCTGAGAAGGAGAGTACGGAAAAGACAAATGCCTGGTATGATCCACCCCAAAGTGCAACCCATGCAGGCTAAGGGAGCAGCACTGCTGTACGGAGCTGGGAATATGTGTATGTTGATGTGGTAACAAGCATGAAGGTTGCCCTTTGCGTTTCCTCCAGGAATGTCCAGCCAGCAAATGAGTAGGTGCAGAGGGCAGGCTCAGTTAATGTTAAATCATACTTTTCCCTTCCTGCCCAAGATGTAGGAAATAACTTTTCTCCCATAGCAGGGAAAAAGGCAGAGGCAGATGCTGGAGCTAAGGAAGATCTCCTTTGCCTGGCAGTGCACGAGCCGCTGTTTCCTTATCCTCTGTTCAGGACAGTTGCTGTGGAAGAGTATACATGTACCACCACCATTGTATTGCATTACAGTAAGCCTCGAAGAGCCATTTTGAATTGGGTTGCATTAGTGAAGGACATAAAAATCTGTGTCAAGCTTGTCAAAGAAGTTTGTAGTTAGTGAAAAGGATCAGAGCACTGAGGAGGGGGAAGGTGTAAGAAAGTATGTTTAGATTGCCTTCCCCTAGCTTGCTTCATCAAGTGTGATTTTGTGACTAGCCTCTGTCTTGTTAATGATGTACAATAACAACTGTTCAGAAGAAAAAGATGAGCTAGCTTTCTCATTCAGGGAAGCATGAATAAGATAAACACCAGAGCTTCTCCATGGAATCGTTGTGCTTTGTTTTTAAAATCACAACTGGCACCAGGTGGGATATAAGGAAATAACTGTCTACTGTCTTTTTCTATGCATGAATTGCAGAAGATGAAGGATTATGTGAAACTAGCAAGTGACAGGACAGGTTCAAAGAAGTCGAAGTAACTTGGCTTTTAATGTGTGCTGGGATTCATGTGTGGAGCTCCTTCATGCAGGGTCTTGTGGATATCGAGAGCACACAGAGGTTCAAGAAGAAACCTGGCTTATTCACAGAACAGAAAAACACCAAAGGTCATTAGGTGCAAAGATACCACTTTTGGCTCAAAAAGTCCCTCAGCTAAGGCTGCAGTGCTATAAGAAGAGCTCTGCAGAAGAACCACTGGAGGCTTGCCTTCATCCTGGACTCTTAGCTGAGCAGCTGCTCTTGGCCCCTGGGAGAGCCAGGGTAAGGGTCCAGGCAGATCTTTCATGTGGCGGCTAACTAATGTGTCTCTTCTCGTTTTGAGTGACTCTGATCTTTCTGACCCACCTTTGTACGGTAGTGGATACCAATTTCCACACAGTGCAGGCTTTTTTATCTCACGAGATTGTTGGAGAATGAGAAATTTGTTGCTGTTCTCCCTTGTCCTGATTCTCTCCTTTTCTCATTGGGTGTCTGGCTCTACCTTGTGGCCTTCAACATTTAGGGTGCAATTAAGCTGCCTAACCTTGAGCATGTTGTGCCACTTAGGTACCCAGAGTATCCTGCGTAGCCTCCAGGACAGCTTGGTCAAATCTGCCAGCCCAACACGAGTGCCTCAGAAAATTTAAGTTTTTCAAAATGTCTCTGTTCAGAAAAATGAAACCCATCCTTAAAACACATCTGTTTTTCTTTGGCAGTTTTTAGTGCATCTGCTTTGCCTGTATGCTTTGAATCTGTATTTCCTTCCTTCCTTAATGTCTTTCTCTGTCCTTTTCTTTTATTCTTCATATCCCTACCTTTTATACTTTGCCTTCCCTTCCTAGTTTTTCCTTCATTCTCCTGTTTTTCTAATTTTCTCCTCTTTTCACTTCCTATGAATGTCACCGTCTCTTCATTCCCTTCCCCTTTCCCACTTTGTTAATGTGGTTGTCCCCCCTTTTCCAGTCATGTTGTCATCTTTCCATCAGGAAGGCATTTTGGAGTATGAGGCACCTTCCGTTTGTGTGCTGAAATTAGCAGTGGATTGTATAGTGAGCTCTATATGCATGTGTGTGACTAGAAACTGTTGGCAGACTGACACCTCCCAAGGAGCTAAATTACAGAACAAAACAAAATCACTTAAGCTTTAACCGATGACTTTGGGCTTCTCACATGCCCACTAGCTAAGCTGCAATTGGGATAATTCATTAATGAAATCATCCTCCAATAATAGCTGTTTGTATTGAATCAACTGCATCTCTGTACCTCTTCCTTCCGTCTGCCTTTTGTTTAGAGCATGACTCAAACTCTCTAGTGCTGGGGCTTTTCTGCGTACCTAGCCAAGCGTATGGGCTCTGTGACATGGTGGAGGCTGTGTGAGGTGGCTGTCTCAAATGTGCCGTCTCTTCAGCCCTACTGCAAGCAAGGTCTGGGCAGCCTGGGTCCTTAAGCAGGCAGGAACCCAAAGCTTCCTATGAGGCATCCCCAGCAGCCGCCCCTTCCTCTCCCGCTTTCCTCCCCTGCCTCCTCGACCCCGAGAACCACAATAGCAAAGCAGTTTCAAATCCACATCACCGAGGAATGGGTTAAAATGTTGTTGAACTGCGAGAGTGAGCCTCTGTGTGTGTGTGTAATCCCTCCACAGCCACCCACTGCCTCAGCCCCAAAGGGAAAGTCTTAGATCGCCTTATATGGGGATCTTCTTTTCAGAGGAAAGTGGTCAGAAATTGAACGGTGTCTGTGTTCAGTCTCTGTGTGTGCACAGTGCTGTCACCTATGGCATTATGGCTCCGCAGAGCTCGGTATAGACTTTCTCCAAGACGGGGGGTGGGTCAGGGCAGCTCAAATACTACTGCTTTTAGTAGTACAGCGCAAAGAAACCTGGTGGGTATCATCTTTACTTTTGCAGATTTTTTTTCAAGATCGGTAGATGACTTCCCTGTTTGAATACAGTGCTATTACCGATTTGCTGCTCCATCACTACTGCCCAAAATTATTCTTATATTTTCCTCGGTTTTGTTTTGTTTTTTTATCTTATTACTTTCCAGGAATGGGCACACGTGTGCTTAAGAACACCCAGACATACTCTCAGCTCAGTAAAGCTGGCCTGCGCATTAGCTCAAGGGTATCTGAATGTGCAGGGGGCTTGGGATAATTATTTAAACTTCCTTATATGGGGATCTTTGTAAGTGTAGTTTTATGGTGATTCATGTTTTGGCCAAGGCTTGGCCTTGAGCCTTTTACAGCTTTTTCATTAAAAAGCCTGCTGCATTTAGTTGGTGTAACTATCAGATGAAAAGCAATACTTTGCATTTTTCCCCATCCTGCCTGCCTTGACCTGTGCAGTGCTGCACGTTGCACTGGAGGGGAGGAGAGACACAAAAGCGAGCCAGGACATGGGGGTGGCTGGTGAGTTCATTTAGGACTGTGGGCCAAAGACCTCTCGGTGTCCTTCCACAGAGTGACAAAGACAGCGGCTTCTGTCTTTCCCACCTGTCAGTCAGAGCCCCCAGCTTCTTTAATTTCAGTGCTGTACCCAGGGGGAGAGGGGTTGCGTGCTCCACACACAGGCTCATCTCAGAGCTACGGCCACCCTCAGCTCGCTCTCTCGTGACTCTGCTCCCCCTCCTGCTTGGGGTGGCCCTGGGGTGCATCCTGGCAGGCAGCCACAAGCCAAGCTGGAGTTTGACTACCCCAGTCAGGTCTGTGCTGGAGAGAGGTTCCTGTGGCTGCACGTTTTCAGCGTCTTCCTCTGGCTGTGCATTTTCAGCACATTTCACCTTGGATTAGCTGCGTGGAATAAAAGCAGTGATGCAGTTTGCCCTACAGGCTCAGCGTGGCAGCTGCCTGGCCCCATGGCATTGTCAACAATATATGTGAACACACATGCTGTGGAGGGGAAACTGAGGATGAGCGCAAGATAAGAAGGAATCAAAAAGGAGCTGGCAACCTGTGTGGCACACCCGTTGCCACCCCTGGGCTCTGGTGTGTTAATGACTTCAATAGTTCAGATGCTACTTTTTCTGTTTGTTTGTTTGTTTTATGCAATAGAGGTAAACAATGCTGCTCTCTCCCCCCCCCCTTTCAGCTTCCCTGTAAAAAGTGCTAAATTGAAGGAAACGGCAAGTTTTGCGGAGACCAGAAAACCTTTATGCTCAAGGCCAGAGCCCCGTTCTCTGGGAGACCTCACTTCTCAAAGCAGAGAGCACTATGAGGATGGCGTCTGGGGAAACTTGGGCACAAACTTGAACATAAGACGTTCCATCTAAACATGAGGAGGAACTTCTTTACTTTGAGAGTGGCAGAGCACTGGAATGGGCTGACGGGGGAGGTGGTGGGGTCTCCTTCTCTGGAGACATTCAAAACCTGTCTGGACATGTTCCTGTGCAGCCTGCTCTAGGTGGACCTGCTGTGGCAGGGGGGTTGGACTAGATGATCTCCAGAGGTCCCTTCCAACCCCATATCATTCTGTGATTCTGTGAAGCTGCAGCATGGTTTGGTCAACAGTTGGTGAGACTACACTTTCCCTTGTAATCTTAGTCTCGTGCCTGGAGAAGGAGGGTCAGAGAGCCATGTCTGCCCGTGAGAGAGCAGTGTTCCCATCTCTCAGGTGTGAAGGAGAGGCACTGTGCCCACACTGGTGTTTTGACTGGAGAAGCCATCACAGAAACCCTCACTGTGAGCTGGCAGTCACACGGTCAGTGTGCCAGGTATCCACCACCAATATGAGCAATACCACTTTGCCATTAGAAGCGCAGTCACTAAGTTTTATTTCCCATGTGAGTTTACAATTGGATCCTGTCTACCCTTACCCCTCTTTCCTTAGGATTCTGCATTAATTTTCCACCGCCTTAAGCTGCCATAGCTTCAGCAGTGTGGAGCAGCGTACCTGCATAGCATCATGTTTATCCTGGAAACTTAAACACTGCATGAGAGCTGCAGGCAACGACAAAGTGATCCAGTGGGATCCAGCTGCTGCCCTTCATTTCCGTCAGGGAGCAGTGACTTTTAGCTGATGCTTTGTGTTTCCGTTGGCGATGCAATTGCTTCATCCCTTTAGAAGGACTTGAATTAATTTCTGAGGGATTGGACTCTTCTCATCAGCCTGCCTGTGATCCCTGACAGTACTAATACTGCAAAACCAGACTTGATTAATCATTAGGCTTTTAAAGAAGATTTCCAAGTCTAGCTGCCTGGATTATCTGCAGCTGTTTCCTACATTGGTAGGAGAACTAGCAGAATGGGACATGGTTGATGCTTAGCTGCACATACAAACATGTTCTCTCTTCTCTATGAGAGTAAGGTTTGGGAAGTACTTTTTAGCTACGCTGAGTCTGTTTTCACTAGTACAAAGCAGAAATGACCTCATTTAAGGTCAGAAGGTCTGTGTTCAATTCTCTATCAGGTATAAAAATCACCCAAATATTTTCAATACTTGAATGAGAACATGCTTCATGGAGTCAAGCTTGGTCATGCATAACAGGTACCATTCTTTTACTTTTGACCCTTTGAGCTATAAAGGTCCTGTTCATTTGAAAGGTGCTGTTATTTCTTCTAATATAAAAATGTTTGAACTTCAGTTGTCACATTGCATTAATACAGCTAAATGTGTCTGCTCCTCCGTGTGACTGGTTTGGAGCTGAGCATCTTTCATTTTCTGTGATTGTTAGCATGCTTCTTAGTACCTCTTATAGCTTAGATTTACCTAAAGTGTGTTTCTTTTAGAGAGAATGAGCTTTTAGTCATGACATGAGGAGATACATGTCCCACTGATTTAAGAAGGGAATCCAGAGTGGCCAGCTTCTCAAGATACCCCTGGGATCGGTTCTTGGCTTCACCATTGTCTAGTTCTGCACTCTGAGGAAGTCATTTAAGCTGCCATTGCTTGTGTGTGTTTTTGTCTCTGATTCCTTGTGATTTATATCCTTCAGATATGAAACATATATCCGAGTTCTCCTTCCTTGTCTCTTTGCCAAGGTTTGCATATTTAGCTTTTTCTTAGTCTTTCCTTTTAAATCGGTTACGCTGAGTTTAGATGCAGTGATGTCAAACAGTATCCAATAAGCAATGTATAATACTTTTATAATTTGTAGGACCTCTTTAGCAAGAGAAGACAAATTAACTTTCACTATCTTTGTGAGCTAGAAAATCTCATTCTAATGTTTTGTTTCAAAGAAGATATTCAGAGAAGTCAGAGTAAGAAAAAAACTTACTAAATCATGCAACTTCTCTGGCTCTTGGTATGGAATATTTTCCCTACAGAGCACTTTCAATTATTTGTCCAAAATCCTCCTAAATACCCAAAGCAATGGATCTTCTGAACTTTCTGTTGTAAGGCTGCTTGATATCATACCAGAACTACTTGTAAAGACAAATTGAAGTTTCAGTGCAAGTTTATCTTTTCTTAATTTAATGTCATTACTCATAGGTTTACTACTTCTTGCACAACCCAAAATTCTTCTCCTTTCTTGGTGTTTACAGCCTTCAAGTATTTGTCATTTCTTGTTATATTCTTTTTCTTCATTGTCTCTGAGCCAAGGTCTGTGTATTTCATTTTCTTAGTGTCTCCTTTTAAATCAGCCCCCGGATGTTCTTGTTTCTCCTCTGCTTCTGCTTTAGCTAGATTTTTGTTTTAGTTAATGAGATGTCTCAAAGTGAATGAAATATCCCTGAGTGTTCTAGAAATAGGGACTGAGTCTCCCTGTTCTCTGATGTGCTGGCCTCAAATGCAAAACCATTTTAATGCATGGGATTGCGAGAAGGTCAAAAGATCCCTGAACCAATGCGGGAATTCCCAGATATCCTATTTATTACAGGATTTTCCATATGCATAAAATACCTTTTGTAATAAGGAACTCGACATAATTTCTCCTCTGTTTCTGGGGAAGTCAGCACTTGCAGCTTGCAAAGGCTGCTAATGTACCTGTGCAAATAAATTGTGCATGCAGAGCAAATCTGGTGTGTTGAATTTAGTGTGGAGGCTTGTCTGAACTCTGTCACCTGCTGTGTGAACGTAGTTAGACTTGCTGTCTGCATGTGTCTGTCTAGTTGTAGAGATGTTTAATCACAGTTCTGTCATGGGCCACCAAAATCTTTATCCTCAGCTATGCTGGGGTTACTTTGCAGGTCTTGAGCCCTGAAGCTATTTTTCAAGGTTATTAGAGGGACAGTGACATTCTTGCAAGGTATGTGGAAGAGAACCTGGCAGTGACATTTTTGCATTGTTGCAATCCACAGCGCCAGATACAATCCTCACAGTCTGTGACAGTGGCTAATGCCTCTGTATAGAGCTCATTTCAATCTCATGTTTTCCAGTTGTGGTTCCAGCCTTTAAATCTACCTTTCCTCTCTTTTTTATGCTTTCTGATCTTGCTAATGTTTTAAATAATTTTTTAGTTTATAACCATGTCATTCTTTATTAATGGACACTTTTTTTTTTGTGGAACAATGATGATGATGTTATGCAAATAGTGGACTAAGGTATTTCCCTACAATATTCCAGTAAGCTAAGTGTGCAAACTTGGTGTAGTGCCAAAAGCTGGATTTTGTTTACTGCCGTTCAGTCTGTTTTTGCTATGGATGATTTTGTTCCCAATGAGATCGAAGTGAATTAATTTTGTGAGTAATATTTCCTGTGATGCTCTGTCAAATGCTTGTAGTTCAGATACATCATGTATACTATGTTCCCTACAGCCACTAATTTTACAATTCTGTAAGAGATACTCAGGTTTTTCTGGCAGTCTTTGTTCTTTAGAAACTAGTGCAGCTGAAAAAGTTGTTCTATTATTCTATAGATTAGAGCTGACTGACTACGGTCTGCAAACCCTAGTTTGGTGTTTCATGTAGTCTGCAAAGAATTGTCTGGTCACAAAGTGCAGTCTTTTCCCCTAGACGCTAAATTTCGTTACAGGGAGTTAGAGTACATTAAACACATTTCTTAATAATAGTCATGTATATAAGCCATTCTATTTGCTACAGGACTGTGATCACCAATAAAAGGGAAAGTAATCTGTATAATAGCAAGAGGAAAGGGTGTTGTGTCTTAATTATCTTGCATTAAACTGTTGACCTCCCTGCAGAACAGAATATATGCTCTGGTAAGAAAGCTCAGCATCTCTTTGGCCTTTGAAGATGTACACAGGGAGCTACAAAGGACTTTTCTACACCTTTCATACCCACTGCTTTTGCTGGGAGTCATTGCAGTTCCAATCCTCTTATGCATAGAGGAACTTCTCTGTCTGTGCGTTGCCAGGCTTAAATGTTCTTCTTGGGGGACTAGAGAGTAGAGAAAACTGTAACACAGACCGCTGTACTGGCCTCCTGCTAGTTGGTCTGGAGATACCTCCCTCTTTGAGTTCTCCTTGCTGCATGTTTCCTGTTGTTCCCTGGTGAGATGCAGTCCTTGTGATTGTTGTTTCCTCTTTTATTTTAGACTTCCTGTTTTGATCTGTTCCAGTCTGTTTCCATACAGAATAAAACAGAGTAATCGTCAGTGCAGCTACACAGCTTGTGCTTTATAGGTGTGTAAGTGCATTACGCACTCAAAGAGTTTCATACATTCATGTGTTTTCCTGCTCTGCTGAGCAACTTGTGTTACTTGCCCATCTCTTTTCAGTTCTGTGACTTTGTTCCGTTCTTGCCACAGGCTCTGTGCATCTTTCTGTGCCCTTCCTACCTATGCCTGTAGTTTTGTGCCCTTGGTTTCCCTCAGAGCCCAGGTTTTTCCTTTAGTGTCTCTGCGCCGGGACTCCAGGCATTCCTTCCATCTGTGCAGGGGTCCACAAATCATTTCTTCCCTTCTCATGGCCGCCATTCTTCAGCATGGACAGGATCTTTTATCCTCCCAAATACTTATTTGCCTCATACAATCTTCCTCTTTCACCTTGATCCTTTTTTATCATGGAGACGAGAGTGAAGCCTTGTGGAGAGTCAGCGTTATGATCCCGAGATGGGAGACAGGTAAAGGGAAGGAAATACTCAGTCTAGTGGTTCTGTGTTTTTCTGACCTGGAGACAGTTCAGGCACTAAGATGTGGGCGCTCCTAAGCTGTAGGTATTCTTCACTACCCATTTTTGGCTTTGAGTCCTTCTCCATTTTTTCCCCAAGACCAATACATTTCTTCCAAAAATGCTTCCTGAAACTATGGAATCACGTTGTTTACTCAATTAAAGGTTCCTTTACTAAAGCAGGGCAACTTGAATATGAAATCTCTTGGTCCATTTTCTACCTTTTCCAGAAATAAATATGAGAAACTTCAAACATTGGAAGTTTTGCTTTCTCACACTTTTCTACATGCTCTGCAAATTTTTGAATGTGTTTATTTCTCATTTTGACATAGAACTTGGTCTTCGAATTATCACAGTGCAGAGTATAAATATACTTACTTTCTTCCCACTCCTCTCCCCAATATTCATACTTACAGTAGATATTTCATTTCATTTCACCCAAGTGAGACAGGGTTTTTTTTGCAAAGTTCGGTCTCCTGCAAATGAACTTAGTAAGATTTGTCTTTGTAATCCCTTATTTTCTCCATTAAATATCCTCACAAGAACAGTCAGTGAAACTCAGTGTTAGTATTAGTTCTTTAAATCTCTGTTTAGGACAAATATCAGTAAATTATTGACCCAGGAAAACTGTTGTAAAAATAAATTCACAAAAAAGATCTTACATCATGACGGTAAATTGTGGGACATGGAGAAATGATTTCTTAGTGTATCTTTGTCTTCCATTAACACCAGTAATGCACAAAGTCTTTCACAAGTGAAGACAGATAAGATAACCACATAAAGAATATCTTTATATGGCTCTGACCTAGTTAGCTGTCCTCAGCTAGGAACCAGAATGCCTTCGTCTTATTTTTTCCTGGCCTGTGTTTTTCTGAGTAAATTTTTCACCTGCTGATATCTCTGATTTTATATTATTGCTCCTGTTACTGCAATCCTAAGAGATTTATCTGGCGCACATTAGCATCCTCTCCCGTTGAACTTTCAACTTCTGCTGAGTTCCCACTGATGGAAAGAGCCATACTTCCCCCAGTTGCATTTGGCTAGCAGCTGCCCCATTTGCTTAAGCTCCGTGACAGAAAGAAATTGTCCTCATCTGGTGTTTCTGCACTGGTAAGCCAGTTTCTCTAGTTATTTGTTTATACACCATTTTCCCACTCTCCCCAACTTTCGCTGTTTCATGCATATATTTCACTGAGCTGTGATGTGCAAGGAGTCAATAAAGTAGGGGGATATTGGATAGCTCTTCCAGCTGGCTGAAGCTGCGGAAAAGGATATTGTAATGACAGGGGTGCAATGATATGAGGAGGACAGAAATGGGGGCCCTTTTGTGAGACTAGAGGGAGCAAAAGAGAAGCAGACCAATAAGACGATCTCAAAACTGTAGTTAAAAAAGAGCCTTGATTTTGCATGTGTGCTACCTCATAAGATACTTGTGCCCCTGTACCAGCTGGTTTCCCATCGTGCCAGTCAGGATTTGGGGAGGAGGGGATAGCTCATGCTTTCCAAAGCACACATTTCTGTGGTCAAGCAGCTGCTTGGCCTCTACTATATAAAGGCTGATATGAAACCTTCCAACATGTGACATGGCAGAGTTGTCTCCGATTAATTGTGGAGGAGAAGGTCACACACTGGCTTCAGATCAGGCAAGACGGAGTTAAACAACTTGACTTATGAAATGCCCTAGATATGTTTGAACAGTCCTGAGAAAATTCCCTCTGTTACAAGATGGACTGCATTCCCCTAGCCACCTTGGGACAGCAAAAGGAGAACAGCATGCCAGCATGTTCTGCCAGTGCAGTTGCTGGGGTCTGGTATCTCTTGTGAGGCCTGGCTTGGCGCATTCCCAGGATTAAATTGCTGGCACTCACTGCATTAGCAATGAGCCAGAGGATAGTCCAGGTTGTCTCTGCTTTCTGCTACTTTGGTTAGATCACCTGAGCTCTCTCCCTCCAGGCTACACCGTTTTGGTCTAAAGTTAGAGACTCTGCGTATTGCATTTTGCTGTCCTTGCACTTGGTTATTTTGTCCTTCCTTGTGCTGACGTAGGTGAAGGTCACGGATGAACATGCTCTCCTCTGTGTGGGTCACTTTATGTCATGAGGAGCTGTGATGATAAGCCAAGTTATTAGAAATAATCTTCCTGTCTGTCAGCTGCCTATTTAGACAACGTTGGTGTGAGTGTGCACATGTGTAATTGTAGACAGAACTGGGCTCCCCAGTTCAAGAAGGACAGGCAACTACTGGAGAGGGTACAGCGGAGGGCTACAAAGAAGATTAGGGGCCTGGAGCATATCTCTTATGAGAAAAGGCTGAGGGACTTGGGTCTTTTTAGTCTAGAGAAGAGAAGGCTGAGGGAGGGTCTGGTCAATGCTTATAAATACTTAAAGGGAGGGTGTCAAGAGGATGGGGCCAGTCTTTTTTCAGTGGTGCCCAGTGACAGGACAAGAGGAAATGGGCACAAACTTGAATATAAGAAGTTCCACCTAAACATGAGGAGGAACTTCTTTACTTTGAGAGTGGCAGAGCAGTGGAACAGGCTGCCCAGGGAGGTGGTGGAGTCTCCTTCTCTGGAGACATTCAAAACCCGCCTGGACACGTTCCTGTGCAGCCTGCTCTGGGTGGCCCTGTTTTGGCAGGGGGGTCGGACTAGATGATCTCCAGAGGTCCCTTCCAACCCCATGTGATTCTGTGACATGTACTTGTAGCCAGGCCACCTTGGGGAGTGAGCTCATCAGCTGTGACAGCTCCAGGGAGTCAGTCCAGAGGCTCCAGAATCCCCCCCCAGATTTTGCTGATGAGTGCCACCAAGCCACCTAATGAAGTTGGTGAGACAGTTACTGGGGATGCCTACTTGCATGGAAGACATTTCAGAAAATATGACCACAGAGTGAGAGACCAGTAGTTTTCAGCCTCCCTGACAGTGCTTACGTTGTGAGACCTCACATGTGGGACTCCACAGAGTCTCTTCTTTTAACCTTGAAAAACTATAAGCAGTGTTTCAGCTGAAAACAAAGTAAACTTTAACCCCAAGGCAAAACCCATTTTCAGAGCTGTGTACAAGATGGCTCGGCTTGCCATGGGAAACTGCACTCCTTTGACAAACGCACCAAATTTCACATCACTGCAAGTATTCCCCCTTCAGTGTGCAAATGACACATAATGATCCTCTCTGATTCATTTTTACCCCCATCTGGAAGCCATAACAATTTTAAATCCAGCTTTTTGCTTCCTTTGATGACTGAGTGTCCAGAACAGTCCAGCTTGGAGAGGCTAAAGACAAACCAAATAGCTGAGCCCTGCCCCTTTTTAATCTCCTCCCAGTCCAGTAGTAGCAGTCCCCAAATCACTGTGGTTAGTTGTATGACTTTCTCCAACCCCATCATCTTCAGGTCCCAAATTAAATGGATTTAATGTAAGTTTATGATGGGCTGCTGCACGGAAAAGACTTCTTTTAAGGGCTCAGTATCTTCTGTCGTTCTTTGGTGCTGTGAGATGTGAGTACCTGAGAATGATTAAAGTTTTGAAATGCTCTTATTGCCCACCTTGGAGAATGTCATGAGCCTCCAGGCCCAGGCTGCTGCAGTCTTTAAGGAGGAGGGATTGGCTTCAGAATGAAAAGGTTGATACACTTATCTATAAGCTACTGTTTTCATAAGTACATAAAAAAAACTTGTATGTTGTACAGAGCAGCCTTCATCTGCAGCCTCACGTATTTTCCACTTAGGAATAACCCAAAATAACAAGTTCTTAGCATGCAAAAGTACAGAGAAATACTTTCTAGCATAACCATCACTCCAGACTGCACAACAAGCCTTGATCCAAAGGACTCTTGTTCTTTTGGGAATGGGAGAGAGAGGGGAAATGCACTGGGCAGAATCCCAGTCCCCAGGGCATTGCTTAATGCACATCCGTCTTTGTGTTCACTCCAGCTATAAACAAACAGTGAGGTCCAAGTGTGCTTTGCACTGTTTGGGTCTAAATGTATTCCCTGGCTGCTTCCAAACACGATGCCTGGAGGCATGCGGTCTTTCCCTGGGAAGGAAATCCAGGCTCAGGGACTGAGAGCATGCTTGTGGCATGCTCTGATGTGGACAGTGGGGGACCAGAAGACTGAAGTGTGCCACATAGTCCACCACAGTTTAGTTATGACCCAGTGATGATCAAGCTGCCTGTGCTAGATTCAGGCTTCTCTTCCATCCTGTTGATTGCACCCCTGGGGTTGGAGGGTGCTTAGCTTCCTCCAGCTGCAGCAGCAAAACCACTCGTGTTTTGGATCTTGCTTGTCCTATCACTGATTTCATTCTTATATCAGCTGATGAACCTCAAGCCAAGGTGCAATCCTACAGCCCCACTGCTCGGGCAGAACTGAGGTCTTCCCTTGAAATGACATTCTCTCTCCTCTCCAAGAGGTTGGCTGCCTCTCTGAGCAGCCTGGGGTCAGCTGCACTGTTTGCTGTAGCCTATCAGGCTGATAGGACTTGGGCTGACCTGCGTGGTTGCTAGTGCTCTGTGGGTTGCAAGTTGCCTGTTTGGACACTAATTTGGGGGTATTAGTACATCCGATATAATATCCATTTCTGGTTATAGGCTTATTTTGCATGGAAGCATGCCATGATAGTAAGGGAATGGTAACTTCTAGTTAGACATCACAGGGCCACGTATCTAATGCTGCTGCAGCATGTGATTGTGTAATTTGAATCAAGGTGACTTTATTTGAACCTATTTCACTTTTCAGTCTCATTTCTATTTTGTATACTCTGGGGATGTGTCTGTCCTCCCTTTCCCGCCCCGGTTAAAAAAAATCTCTGATCCTATTTTGGTAGACTTCTTTTTGGTACTAAGCATTGAATAAAAAAGGGTTGATTTGTTAGTGCAGAAAAAAACCCCACACTTCTGAAGCATTTGGTTAGTCCTTTTTTCCCAAAAGACTAAAAAGAGACCACCTTGAGTTTGGAAACTCATTTGGAGGAAGGAAATAGAGTAAAAACTAGCAGTATCTGACAAATGAAACGATGACGAGTATTAGGAAACGTTCTAACTGTGGGGATGCCTGGCTTGTAGAAGAGGCTTGGAAAAGAAATACTGGAAGCTTCATCTGTATCATATAAGCATAATAAAAGTAGACTGGACATTGCAGGGGAGAATATGACATAGAGCTCAGTCCTATTTTTTCATCTGCAACCGTTAAAATTTTTCTGACTTTCCTTTCTATGCTGTTAGTAGCTTTGCTTCTGCCAAGATAAGAAGTGTGTCTGTGCATGGTGTTAACCATCAAATGAAAAGAATGGGGTTTCTTTAGGGCTAGAGGTGAAAAAATGGGAAATATCTCTTTCGTCTGCTCATCTCTGAAGGCATTCCACCTTCTCTTGCTCCTTCATTCTCCCCTACTCTTTGTCAACAATAGGAACAGAAATTGGAGTTTGATATATAGCATTTGTGGGGCCTTTGTGCTCGGCAGCACATTCTCTTGCGGTTTTGAGGCTGAAAAACAATGGTTAATGGGTCATTGTGAAAATTTCTCTGTCCTTGGCTACCAGTGTAAATATTAGTAAGAAATCAAACTTGAGAGAAATCTACAAATTTCGGGTCATAATGACTGTAACACCTGGGCTGAAACATGAGAGACACTGTGGCTGTATTGATTAGGCAGAATAAAAAACTTTCCTAATGAAGGTGAAGCTTTTAAAAGTTTATATTATGAAGCATAAGAGTCTTCCTGACTCTTGATCACATACGTATGTTCTTGACAGAGAAGTTACAATATTGTTTCTCCTACTCCAAAGTGATTTTTTTTCAAATACACAAGTAGTGTTACTGACTTAAAATGTAATGAGCCTGCAGACATGGGGGGCTCCGCACAGGGCAAGCGTCATTATTTGACTTTAAAGAACCTTAAATTTTTGGAGGGTTTTGCCCCAACTATGAACAAAAGCCCAACTGTATGCTTGCAGCAGTCTTTTGCGGCTCTGCAATTTTGCCAACCCTTCAGTGAACTTACCTCCAAATTATTGGATAGATGTGTGTGTGGTTTGCATACTTTAGCAGCTGTCACAGTGCTGTAGATCTTGATGATATATGGCCTCAAGATGTTTGATAAAGTATTAACCTTTAATATTCATTAGTCAGTTCAGATGTTCGTCTGAGGGAAGACTGATTATTGATAATTAGATTATGAAAATGTATATAAACTAGATCTTCAAAGTGTTTAAGCAATAAAATGTTGTCTGTGTAACCAAGATATTAATTAACCATGAGATGCTGGAATGGACTCTGCTTTCAATTTTTAACTCCAAGGTAAAAAAAAAAATAATCATACTTGTGAGAAAGTGGTGTAAGGATGTGGAGGCTTGGGGCTCATACGTATAAGTTCACTGCACATATGTCATTAATAAAGTGTGAAGCTGTGAACTGCAGTGATATGGATACCTGAGAGCAACTTTCTTCTCGCATGATACCAAGGCATTTGAAATTCACTGGAATGCTTTGATAATAGCCTCAGGGTTAAGGCAGGATGAAGCCTGATGGCAGGTTATATTTAGCCTAGGTCCTTGACTCCAGGATTCGCTCCCTTGCTGGTGCAGCTGGACCCATCTCTAATGACCTTCGGTTCACATTGCAAGACAGATTTAATTTGGGGGACCTTTGGAAATAGAAATTGGGTATGGATGAATTTTAGTAGGCTATGATGGATGTTGCTTCATCTAATCTGCGTATCTTGCTAAATCTCACACTTTTACCTTGAGTTTCATAGTAGTTGATTATTTTGTGATAGCAGAGTCCTCTGCAGTTAAGTTGCTCTCATCTTTGGTCTGAAAAATGGTAAAATTCTAGCCTGCATAGTTTTTGTAGTAAAGTTTGAAAATGTGCAGTAAAGCCTCAGAAACTATAAATGAAAGAAAAAGAACTATAAACACACTACTGCTGTTCTTAATAGGTTCTTCTAAGGCAAATTCAGGATTTGCGTATTTATTTGCTATTAGTTATAGCATGTGATGGTTTTAAATAGATACAGAGTTCATAGAAAAAAATACATTTGAAACAAACAATGAGCAGTATACAAGAAAGTACAAAATGGAGTGTGGAAGAGCTGATTTATAATCCCCCTAAAATTTGCTTGAAAAGGAACAAAATAGGAGACGCTACAGGGCAGTTTTGTTTGTGGTTTTTTTTAATATTAAAAAAAAAAAGGAATTATCCTCCTTATCCATTAATGAGGCTGGAAACTGCTATGGGAAATTATAGGAGTTGTGTGGGTTTTCTCATCACTGGGAATATGTCAGCCTTTGGGAGGGAACTGAACTGTAGATATCCTACAGGCATCTCTTCTCTCTAGGTGCTCTCTCATAACATAAACTGGCAGCAATGTATACTTTCTCTCACCCTGACTCAATGTACTACATGTTTGCTCCTTGTTTTGCATTATCAAAGACTTAATACTTTTTTTTTCCCGTCACTGTTTTCTAAGTGCTACTGGAAGCTTCATCTGTATCATATAAGCATAATAAAAGTAGACTGGACATTGCAGGGGAGAATATGACATAGAGCTCAGTCCTATTTTTTCATCTGCAACCGTTAAAATTTTTCTGACTTTCCTTTCTATGCTGTTAGTTGCTTTGCTTCTGCCAAGATAAGAAGTGTGTCTGTGCATGGTGTTAACCATCAAATGAAAAGAATGGGGTTTCTTTAGGGCTAGAGGTGAAAAAATGGGAAATATCTCTTTCGTCTGCTCATCTCTGAAGGCATTCCACCTCCTCTTGCTCCTTCATTCTCCCCTACTCTTTGTCAACAATAGAAACAGAAATTGGAGTTTGATATATAGCATTTGTGGGGCCTTTGTGCTCGGCAGCACATTCTCTTGAGGTTTTGAGGCTGAAAAACAATGGTTAATGGGTCATTGTGAAAATTTCTCTGTCTTTGGCTACCAGTGTAATATTAGTAAGAAATCAAACTTGAGAGAAATCTACAAATTTCGGGTCATAATGACTGTAACACCTGGGCTGAAACATGAGAGACACTGTGGCTGTATTGATTAGGCAGAATAAAAAACTTTCCTAATGAAGGTGAAGCTTTTAAAAGTTTATATTATGAAGCATAAGAGTCTTCCTGACTCTTGATCACATACGTATGTTCTTGACAGAGAAGTTACAATATTGTTTCTCCTACTCCAAAGTGATTTTTTTTCAAATACACAAGTAGTGTTACTGACTTAAAATGTAATGAGCCTGCAGACATGGGGGGCTCCGCACAGGGCAAGCGTCATTATTTGACTTTAAAGAACCTTAAATTTTTGGAGGGTTTTGCCCCAACTATGAACTGGCAACTTGTCTTGTTTGTTAGTGTCAAGAGAATCAAGCAGCGCCTTCCTGCCCATAGAGCTTCTCTTGGGCTCACGAGATGATTGTTGACTTCCAAGTACGGCTGCTGCATACAGATCACAAGGACCACAGAAGACCTATTTAGATGCTTGCTTTTGCCTATACCCTTGAAGGGGGAGGAAGGAGTTGGAAGCCGTTTGTGCTGGTGTTGACAGCAGACAGGTGAATTGAGTATTCTGCAAAGCCTTCCAAATGCAATGAGGCTTTCTGTCTGTAACTAGTGTCCCTTTCTCGACTGCTCTTTCTACATTTTAATAAGTATATCCAGATCAGTTATACTAATGATAATCCACCAAAAGCCCAAAGCCTACAGTCGTGGAAATTTACTTCCTCATTCAGTGTACCAAGATATAAGCAAATAATTATGTTTTTAATATTTGGTACTGCCACCGAGAAAAATAATACTCATAAATTTCCTGACACTGAAATCAAATGCAACCCACTTAATAACTAGCAAGTAAACAATGATTCTTCCTCCTTAAAATACCCAAACACGTTCATAATTAGCTAATTAAACTACTGTATAAATGATTATTCAATATAAAAGAGTGATCGAGAGGCGGGCAGAGGAGGAAAAGCAGTGAAATCATTACCCGCAGACACACTTCTTTCTCCAAGGAAGCTAGTGAATCGTTACAGGAGAGATGATGGGTGGAAAATAATAAGAACAGCAGCAATAATTAACTTGACAGCAATAATTAACTTGACAATATCCGCAGTTTGAAGGCAACCAGTATGTTTGTTTTGCTGAGAGAGGACTGCATGTGAGAAGATGTTTACCTCTTTCTCAGCACTTTCGCAGTGTGCATTGCAGATGGTGTTGGCAGAACTGGGGACTGATGGGGGAGTTCTGGGTTGTGCCCTCCAATACCCTCAGCTCACTGAATATGATCTGGGTAAATCACGTAGGCCAGGGTTTTCATCATTGAATGCCCAGTTTTAAGCAAGAAATTTGACGTTTGTGCAAAGCTTTTGAGTGGGCCTGAAAAACTGCAGAAGAGCTACTCACAAAACCAGGCTTGCAGTGCTATTTTCTGCTGTAGACAGAGTAGTTGCCCAAATTCAGTTCTGCTGTGGGCTGAGTGGCCCATTTAAAACATCGCTGTGTCTAATGAGCCTTCACTCATCTGTAGCATAGGACAGAAGAAATCCCCAGCTTCCTCCTCCCTCTTTTTTTCATATAACTTGAGAAATTCTTGAGATATGAAATATCTTAATGTTTTACCTTAATGTGGCCATTAAGGAACAACAATTTGGTGTATCTTCTGCAAATTTGTAAGAACTGGTTAAAAAAAATGGTCATCTCTCCCTGGTGACTGGGTGAAATGCTAAGGTTTTAATGACACTGCTTCTAATATCTACCAAACCAGAAAACTTCTGCTGGCATGTAATTTTGTACAGACAAATTTGTTCATTCAGGCCCTCTTGACATGCCTAAAGAACAAGTGGTTTGATGTAAGGAGCTCCATTGGCTTTCAAAATGTTATGTAACTTTAATATATATTTCCATAAGTATACTAAAGATAAGTGTCATTCTTTAATTTCTGCATCTTCTCTGTGTTTCTATAGCCCTTGCCACTCTTGTACCTGAACATTGCCAGTCGGCTTCAAGGTAGTAGTGTTTCCCTCCTCTTTCCCTGCAGGAACCAGGCTGAGGGGATTTCAGTGTCTTCCCTCCAACATCTATCCCATGTAGCAAATATCCTACATAGATGTTCCAGTTATTTCATTTTTTTATTGTTTTTTTTACTCGAATAACAGTTAAAAAGCAACAAGACTAAAAGGGCTATTTGTTAACAAGGCAAGGAAAGCAACATTTGGAAATACTGTTGAACAGGATGAAAAATGCAGGTGCCTACTGGGTTATGAAGACAAATGTCCTTTAGTAATTGTATAAGTCAGATGAATTCTTTTCCAATGTTGTAAACCAGTCTGCTTTACTCTTTTTACTTTAGCAAATTCGTGGAGGACATAGATCTATCGGTTGTCTTTCCTCCCTTAAATCTAATAAATTTTTAAAAGGCTCTTCTGTATTTTGGTATTGGAGATGCTGCTGTTTTTATGATCACTTGTGATGTACTAAAGTGGTAACATTTCTGGACAGGCATTGTGGAGACGAAGTATGAGTTTTGTGCCCTTCAGATTCTGTTTTCTGTGAGAACTATCTGGAGTGTGTGGGCCTTGATAACTTGAATTGGGCAATAAATTGAAGTGATATCTTAATCGCTGTGTGTTTTAGCTTTTCTGCCACATCACTGAGATGTTTGTCATGTTGGAAGGAGAAATGCACATTTTGTTTAGAGTCTCCTTAACAAGAAAACTGATTGGTGGTTAAAAGAAAAGTAGAAAAATAGAAATGAAGCCTAGGGATGGGGAGCACACATGAGGGATGCCTGCAGAATTGATCAGTCTTCCCCAGAGCACCCAGCAAGCAGCAGCTTTTGGGCAGCTAGGTGTACAACTGGGTTGAAGACGAAGCGGACCAATTTGAGACTGCTGCTGGAAATTAGACATGAGGGGGAATTGAAAAGAGTAAAGTGCATATCTGCCACAAATGCAATAATTGGGACAGGAAATGTTGGTGGGTGCTTTGGTAGAGACAGAGAAGCCAGAATTTGGATGGGTGGCTTTTGAAATATTGACTCTGATTCCCTGTTGTGCCCATTGCAGGACTAGTAATAACACAGGGAAATGTGGCTGTGGGATTTTGGGTTCTTCTGTTTTCTGGGAATTGCTAGGGAGTCATTTTGTCCATAATACAGGTTAGAAGTTTAGCAGCTCTTGCTTCCAAAGGTCCAGGCCAGCAGTTGGGAATACTTTGCTGTCCATGTACTCTCTGGTCAAAACCCTAGATGAACAGTAACAGGATATCATCACAGCATTTCTCTGCAAGCCAGGGAAAGAGAAGTAGAAAGGAGCTGTGGGGCCAGCACCAGTGGTCCCTGCATGCTGTTAAAGAAGAGCTAGAGCACCATTGATCCTCAGACTGCTTGTTTTTCCCCAAGCTGTGTCTGGCTTTGTACCTTGTGCTTTCCTGGTGCTGCCTTGTTTGGACTTTTCATGCCTCCTTGTCGGCTTCTGATGACTCCTAAAGAATATATTTTTCTTTCCATTAAACAAAACTAGCCTAGGGATTACAAACATGGTTACCATAGGGTGCTTGTAGTATTTTATCAGTGGCTTGGGAACACTGAAAAAACGTCACAGAAGCTAAAAAAAGTATTTAAATAGGGGTGATAAAGTGGAATGAAAATGGGAGAAGTCACAGGATGGAGCACAAGAGGCAAAACCCATCGAGTGTGAGGGAGAAAAGCAGAGAAGAATTGAAGTAACAAGCAATTAATTTGTAAAACAGTTTCCAGGCTAAGCTCTGCTTCTGTAAATGCTCTTGCTGCAGTCCTCCTCCATGTTGTCTTGTATCCACATCAAGGGTCTCTGGAGACAGCAAACCATCTCCTTAAAATAGGCATCTGTCCTCTGTGTGTTGCAGAATGCCATCATCCTCTCTCATGCAAAGATGCCTTGACTCAGTCCCTGCGGTAAACTGCCTTCAGGCCTTTCAAAACCACGTTCAGCTGTCAAGTGCTTCCAGGAGAAGTTAGCCAAATAGCACTGTTTTGCTTTCACATACTTCTTACCTTCCTTAAGTATCCTGAGTTCAAACATCCTTGCTTTATATTAAGCACATCTTATTTCTGTTCTCTTCTTCCATCTTGTCTATGTAGCTTTGTCGTTCCTGGATAAATTTCACAGCCAAGTAATCTTACTTAGATTTTTATTGTTTTTACCCATGAAAAAGGTAGCGATTCTTTACAGTGAAACCCTCAGGCTAAGTTGTGTTTTCATCGACATTCATGCCTCACCATTGAATACAGTGCTGCGATCATCTGCTTCACCTTGAGACAGCTTGGCTTCCTTCTGTGTGCTCTTTCAAAAGCTGTGTCTGCTGTGCTGACTGAGAGTTAACTGCTGTAATGAGAGAGAGAGAAAGGAGAAAAATGTATATATTTTCATATAGGATGTTCCTTTCCTTGTGCAATGGGAGGCAGATGTCATCACTTTTCATAACAGGCAGCAGAAGTCATGATTTGGTGCACAGGCAGCTGTCCTCCTGTACTGAAGGAGTTTTAGGGACATTTGGGAGCTAGGTATTTTTGAGGAAAATTTGAGATGTAGAAAGGTAGGGTAAAACTAGACAATCAACCATGACAACAAAGTTACTCTAAGCTTAAATTGGTGTAACTGAGAATGAGACCTACAAGTGCCACAAAAGAAAAATCTGAACATGAATTCTTCCTTCCCATGCCCTGGGAGTCTGTTTCTCATTTTAACTTTGGTTTAGCTTTTCCTCTTCATTTGTCTGTATAATTTTTCTCATTCTCTGGCCCTTCTAGCATTAACATCCCAAATTAATATAGCACAACGTAAATATCATGCACAACTCTATTACCTAATAAACAAGTGTACATGTTAAATATTAGAACATGATTAAGCAACTCTGAACACATCCTGTGTCCTAGATCCTGCATGACTCATATGTCATGGCAGTTAATAACCAATCAGCTATAATTGAGTAAAGCAGGAAAAAAAGATTATACCAAAAAGGAGGGGGCCTGGTGTGTTTTTTGTTGGGGTTTTTTTGTTTTGTTTTGTTTTTTAAATAGTACAGGGATTCTTTTCCACTAATAAAAAAACTAGATTTTTGTGTCGCCTCCATTTAAAGCTCTGGGAATGCTCTGCGTTCCTTGCAGGCAGATTGGGAGTATACAGAGGGATTAAGCAACTCTCCACAGGAATGCAGGCATGCTGTGCAGAGATACAGCTTTTTAAACGAGGCAAAGCCACTTAAGAGCTCAGGGTACAAAGTAAAAACCTCACCAGTCAAAAAAATGCAGAACATGGGAATTTCTCTCATCAAGGTAGGCTGTATTTATCTAGCAGAAATTAGTCAAAACAGAGAGAGTGACACTTCTAACTCATGAGGGAAAAGCTATTGGGATGCTAATATAACATCTTATTAAATTGTTCTGAAAGGGAAGCTTCCTAAGGAGACGTGGAGTTTCAGGTTATGAAGCAATACAGATGATGTGGTACGTTTTAGGTCTTGCTCAGAGGTGAAAAAACTCAGAGGCTAGATAGAAGAGAAAAATGTATCCATTAAAATATTTTGATGTTCATAGGCTTGTATGTGTGACAGCGTGTTTTCTTTTCCTTCCTAACTGGGCTGAATTTGAAAGATAGTGAAAATCAGAGATTGATAGTACCTGTTACTCTTGGGTTCTTTTTTTCCTAAACACCAGCACATTCTTAAACAGTTAAGAGTAACTGCTAAAACTGCAGTATTCCTCTCAGAAATTACTGCCTGGTAAAACACAGCCCCATAAAAATTATTTTAGAAAGCTGTAAAGCTCCCCTTGGGAGAGTACAAAGTTGGAGCCCTGGTGAGGGAAGGGCATTGCGGACATAGCTAAGGCTGGAACGATGCCATATCCCTCTTTCTGGGGACCCACTGGTCTATTTGCTGCGTGTATTGCTGGTTATTGGAGACCCTGATTTCCCTCCTTGTGAAGGCCTTCCATGCTCGTGCTGCAACACCCCAGAGAACCAGCCTTACCAAAAGCTGACCGGCGTACAGGTTTGTAAGGAGTGTGGTGAGTTTACGTTAGGGAAGAATGCTTGCTGTCTACAGAAAGCCGATATTGTCATCTCCTATTTAGGATCTACTCAGAATTTGATCTCTGATCTCCGTTGTCATTAGTCTACCCACAGCATGAATTCTTCTGATTGCTTTTAAGGAGG
Source organism: Numenius arquata (assembly GCF_964106895.1). Taxonomy (NCBI): domain Eukaryota; kingdom Metazoa; phylum Chordata; class Aves; order Charadriiformes; family Scolopacidae; genus Numenius; species Numenius arquata. Next base: position 64,752,444 of record NC_133577.1, on the reverse strand, counting down.
AGTGCCGCAGCCTAAGTAGTGAGCTATACTGTGCCTGTTTACAAGGGAGACCTAGAGATGTACGCCCTGTGCACTCAGTAGGTGCACTGTCTTTTTATATAATTGGTTTTTATTCTGCGTTTTAGAGAGCAGAGGCCTACCGCATTACTCTGTCACAGCCCTGGAGAGTACATCCTGTCATTTACTGGTTTAGTCGAACTGAATCACAATTTTGCAAGGGATGTTTTGGTTTCACAGAGAAAAAAAAAATAAAATGTCGCAACAGGTAGGAGGAGCAGCGGGTCGATGCACAGGGCCTAACTCAACTTCATTAGGAGCCTGGCAACTGGTCCAAGTCAGGATTTATAAAAAGAGCAGCAGAACTCTATTATGCAAAAAGTATTGCAGGTCCCTCTCTGGTGAGTATAAATGCAGCATATCCCTGCCATGTGAGGCAGACTGCAGCCTTCTGCACCCAGTCAGCAGTCGATTGTGGATTAAACAGCAGTGAGGCTTTAGCAAATGAAACTACGTACCAGCTACAATACAACAAATTCATTATGCTGTAACATACTGTATCATATCCTCCCTGCATTTAACCGATGTAGCAACAGGAGGCTGCTAAACCGTTTTTGACAGGTTTTTGTTCAGAAATAAATTGCTGCTTGAGAGAGAATTTTGGCGCTTCTGGTCCCCATCGGCACTGCAGTTGTATTTGTGATGCCTTGGTATCGTTTTGCTGTTACAATGCAAATGTCACCAAATAATATGTGTGTTGCTATAGCATTACGTATCAGAATAGTTTACAGAAGTGACCCAAAAACCACCCTTCTCTGGTAATAAAGTTTCTTTGGCACCTTATGAACATTGCCTCATAGGTACAATTTATCTATGACATGCAATAGCAAAGTATTCCCCCAGGATTCCACCATCCCACTCCTGATTTTGTCATAAGGTGGTTATCAGGTAGGTCCAATTTTCAAACTTGTCCTTTAGTTTTGTACAGCTTGTGTGATTGAGATGGAGACCCAGACACCTGCAGTTTCAGGTGAACCTCTGAAAATCCTTGTATACAAGGAGAAGAGAAGTGGAGTGCAAAACAAAGCAACAAAAAAGAGACAAAAGGATAGAAACATGGCAGAAACAGGAGGTGGAGTGGAAGCAACCAGATAGGACAAAGAGGGACAGAGACAGCAACACCTCCGTTTTCATCTGCCAGGAATTAATAAAAAATTTCTAAACATTTAGACAAATTCTTTTCATGCTTGTCAGAGGTTTGTCTTTTCTAAATTGCTATTAGCTCGTTAGCTGGTTAAGTCAGCCAAGTCAGTGTGCCAGGCTCCTATCCCTGGAGGCATCATCGCTCCAATTAGTCAACAAACCACTTGGTGTCTCTGAAAAAAAAAGTAATCAGGCTGTCATTGTCCTAAAATGGGTACTTAGAAACTGGAAGACCTCAGATCTTCAAATACCTTTATCCTATGTATTTCTCAATTTTCCCAGTTGTGAAATGGAGGCAGTTTCTCTTTTGGCTGTGGGGTATGATTTATATTTTAATTCATTTATTACTGTCTGTGAAGTCTATTGCAACCCTTGGATGAAGGAGACTATATTTATTCAAGCTAGTAGTATTGCTGGTTTGAAGACTTCTCTGATCTATGGAAGTCAGTAGATTCAGTGCCTAGGCCAAACTCGCAACAAATGCTGACTCTTTCTCTGCTCTTTGTAACAAGGAAACTCCGGCATTGCTCCAGAGACATAAGGAGTTCAGCAATCCACTAATCCCCAAATTTCTCTAAGTCCAGGATTAATTAAAAATATGCTCAACAAAGCTCCTAGACTTCTGTTACAGGGGCTCTGTGGACCCAAAGCAAAAGAGATCAAAAGAAGACTAAACATTCACAAGGTCGTGTTCCTAAATGCCCTTCAGAGGCAGATCCACTGAGGAAGAGAAACTTCTACAGTAAACATCACCAAACTAGATGAGAATCGGTCAGAACAATAATGCTTGAGAGTCTTCTCAGAGAGGGGAAAATCCCTCCACTTAACTTGGCCTCTGCAGTGTAATCTTAGAAAACCCTGCAACTGCACCATAAGAACAGAAAAACTTACTCTGTTCAAGTGCAGTTACAATGGCATTTCTAAACTGATCAGCCCTGGGGAGAAGCCTGAATTCTCTTTCCCCCAAGAGAGCTATTGAGCTCCATTTTCAAATGATGACATATAGAGGCATTCCTTGAAATCCCAAACGACTAACACATTTCTTTCATAGGACTGCTTTAGCTGCATGGGTGTCAAAGACATTTTGAAAGGCTATTCACTCATAAATACAGAAGGGCTGTCCCCTGGTGTCTTTCTGTCCAAAACCAATAGACAGCTGCCTCCCTGATGAGACAAATCTGGCTGGATCTTGTGGTCACAGACATCTATCAGAGCCTCAGGAATACAAAAACTAGGGCTAGAAGGCAACTTGGGAGGCTATTTCGTCATTTCGCCCCACAGGAGGATTTAACCTCTAGTGATTTAAAGTCCGTAACTTCCCAGGCAGTGTACTCTGGCGCAGCCTTATCACCAATACCGGCATCCCAAGGAAAGGTTTTGTAGATTCGTAGAATGGTTCGGGTTGGAAGGGACCTTAAAGATCATCGAGTTCCAACCCCTCTGCCATGGGCAGGGACACCTCCCACTAGACCTGGTTGCTCAAAGCGCCATCCAGCCTGGCCTTGAACACCTCCAGGGATGGGGCATCCACAACTTCCCTGGGCAACTGGTTCCAGTGTCTCACCACCCTCACAGTAAAGAATTTCTTCCTAATATCTCATCTAGATCTCCCCTCTTTCAGTTTAAAACCATTACCCCTTGTCCTATTGCTCCCCTTCCTCATAAAGAGTCCCTCCCCATCTTTCCTGGAGGCCCCCTTTAGGTTCTTGTTTCCTTAATGTCCATCCTAAACCTTCCTTGTGCCAGTGTAAAGCTGTTACTTCCTGCCATATCCAAAGAGGATGCAAGCAAATGGGTTATTCACTGACTCTCTGCAGCAAACTATAGCCTTGTCTTGTCTTGCCTTCTCTATGCTGCACAGCCTCACAACAGTCTTTCAGGTAGTTTCTCTAAGGTTCAGAAAATCCTTGTTGCTCTCCCCTGGTCCCTCTCCAGGCCATCAATGTATTCCTTCATTCACAGAATTTTAGCAGAACTTTCACCCCTGCTGTGTATAGCAGAAGGATTTTTTTCTTGCATCTTGCGGTTTGTAGGTTTGTTTACACATCCCAGCATGTTGTTTGCTTTTTGTATTTTGCAATAGCATGACATTGAGTCATAGTCAGTCTGTGATTGACTATAACCCCTGGAGCCTTTTCTGAAGGTCTAAAGCACTAAGGTGATGAGACAAACTTATCCCTGGCAATCTCATCCTTTCAGTCAGCTCTAGAAGACTTGTGGGATAATTTAGCCCTACTAGTTTCACACCTGGCAAGTTAACCAAGAGATTTCTCTGCCATTTCCTTTTTTCTGTGTAACAGCCCAGCTAAACATAATATAGTACAGTGAATCTAATAGCATCAGTTCTTGGTAATTAAACTTTTCATGAAGGGAATGACTGCAGAAAGGAACCTAATTAAAATTAAAGAATTTCTCTTAATTATTTTATTTTATGGCCTTTGCCATAGGCCAGCGGATTCATAGTCCTCCTTGCTTATTTTGTTCTATCTCCTTGTGAAAACAAATTGAGTTTGAAATAAAGCAGAGTGAGACAGCGTAAGAGAGTGAAATAGAGGACATGCAAGTGACAGACGTGGCTGGAAGATAAGTTGTGGAATGCAGCTTGTGGAGTCACGCTCAGGGGACTGAGACAAGTCCTTGTGACATGCTGTCTTACTAATGTTTTTCTACATCTTCATGTTTCCTGATGGATCTGATAAGGAGGGAGTAGTTATCAAAGAAAAAAATAACTGGAAAACTTCAGTTTAGACTGTTTAACTGAAATGGGAAGATCTCAACAAAATGTATAAGCATTTGCAAAAATTTAATCACAAAGTTCTTTTCTGTCCATAAAATATCCTATGAAAAAAAAATTTAGGTTGCTATGTTTGTTCTTTCAGTCTTTTAAGGGATCAGAAAAAACTGTGGACTGTGAAAGATGCTTGTTACCTGTGAAACTTGGTCTCTTTCCATCTATGTGTTATTAGTGGTACCAAAGATAGTCAAAATAGAATAAAAGAGTAATAACTAAATTATTTTGCACCATTTCTATGTTCCTTTTTACATCCTTTTTGCTGTTCTGTAAATAATAGTAGCTTATTCAATTTAATTACAGTTTTTTAATCAGTTCCACCATTGAGTTCTCAAACATTAGCACAAAACTGCCTTAGCACAGTTTGTAGACAATTAAAAGAAAACACTAAAATCCCCCAAGTCTGTGCAATTTGGTTTAATGTTACCACAGGATAATATTTCTGGTATAATTGGGCCAAAGCTTACTGTACTTACTTAGTTTTTACTCAGTTCTTGCTCATGCAGACCTTCTAGAAGTTGGTGAAAATTATGTCCAAATAAGGACTTCGTTTAAAATCTGTTCCATGAGAAATTTTTTAAGTGTTTGCGAAAATCTGTATTTTTACCCTCTTTTTTTCTTTTTTTTTTTTTTTCCTAAGTGAGGCTAAGCTTATTATACAAGGTATCTTAAAAGCTTTATCTGCAATTCCATAGCATTCATTTAAGGTATCACTTTTTGCAATATTAAATACGTAGTTTGATTTGACGTTTCTGAATTTAACGTGGTAGTCTTCAGTTAAACACGGTAATCATTGCACGTTTGACTGGGGGATAACGATATGATAGGAGAATAATTGTTTTAAAATGGCATCCAGGATTTATTTCATCCTGCTCCTGCCCCTGTTGCATTGGCAGCAATGAGCCCAACTTTAATATGCATGACCTAAAATGTACAGAAAGCAGAGTGAGGGAATGGAGGGGTAAAAAGCCAGCAAGTGTCGTGGGATGACACTGTGCAGAGTCTGCGAGGCTATGAGGAGTATGTACTGAGCACCAGAAAACACTTATGCCCCACCGAAGTTCGAGTACGGACATCGGCTGTCTTTTATTCCTGTGGTGTGAGCTGGGATTTGGCCGGCAGCAAGGCAAAAGTGATGGGTTTAGTGTATTGCCGATCAGTCGGAACAACTAGTCAGGATGAAGAACTTGGAAGATATCCAGTACAGCAGCCTATAACATTAACAGCATTAAAAATAATTTTCGGGCAGATCAATACGAATCCTGTTTGCTTAGAGCCTGAGGGTGATTGAAGAGAGGGGGAGCCTTGGGAACAGAGTAAGTGAAAACACAAAGTGTGTAACATCTTATTTTCATCAAGCGAACACAAAATCTTTGAAATCCAAGTCCATTTGGCAAAACGCTTGCCAGCCCCGAGCGGTAGTCTGTCTGACGTAGAGGAAATCTGGCTGAGTTCTTAGAGATCATTTCACCGGCAGTGACCTCCCGAGCGATGGGCGTCACAAGGATTTGACTGTAACTGATGAAAGGGAATTCTGGTTGTGGGTGGGATTTAGATTATTTTTTTTTCAGACAGGCCTGCTGAAACCTAATTTTCCCTTTAGACAGAGATCCCGCAGCCTGCAATGCTTGCGGGAGATAATGGCACCCCTGAAGCCAGGGAACGTAGGAGGAGTATGACTTTTTGCAAACTAGCCAGAAGCTAATCATGCTGAGTTTAATTAAAGAACATTATAGGATATTAATAACATTCCTGACCTTTCCCTGCCCAAAGTCTAATATTTTTCTTAATTTTTATTTTAAATTTATCTACATGAGAATAAATACGGTCTTAAGGGTTTATCATAGCAAGAGAGAACAGGTATGTTGGCTGTCTCTCCTCTGAATGAAAATTAGTAGCTCACTATAGTTCTTTACAGACTTCTTGTTTGCAAAAAGAGGCATGGGTGCAACGTTCATTCCTTATTAATGCCTGAACTTCATTAGAAAACAGTCTTCCTTTTTTTTTTATGAATTAAATGCATTATCATGCATTAACCCATTTCAGAGCTGTTTCTCTTCTTTCCAGTTTCCCTCCTGCTGGTTTGCCAGTCAGGCTGGTGGAAATCTGGGTGTTGTCTGGGAAATTCCAATATTTCGAAACTTGGTTTTGTTGAATATTAGAATTAAAAGTTGAAGTATTCTGTATGCGATTTTCCCCCTCTCTACTGTCCCTGAAGGAAAGTTCTCAGAGCGTTTCAGCACAGAAATAACAGACCAATATGTTTAAACATTTTTATTGAACAAAAATGTTTTAACATTCCCAGATCCGTGTGTTTGGCTTGCTTGAAGCAAATCCAAATATTTTGTTATGATGTGACCTTGCATTACTCCGCACCCACCCAAGCGCTGTGGGCTTTGGGAAGAAGGGTGATCTAGTGTCCTGCAGGCTGAGGTTACACCAACTTCACACCTAGCCCCAGCCTAACTGGATGGAAGGTGGTGGCCTTTGGCAAGATTATTAGTTTGACCCTTTCCCCCTGCAATACGCACACATATGAGGATGAAGCACATGCTTGTCTTACAAGAAGTGAAAATACATCCTCCAGACTGACTGGCGGTGGGGGCAAGAATCCAAATTGCATTTTCCAGCTTCTTGCCCCTGGATCTATTTCAATATCAGCAGCCACTACAGTGAGGGGCAGCAAGGGTGGCTGGTGGAGGTCAACCAATGGACAGAAGAACTGGCAAAGAATATGATTTGTTTGGGGTTTTTTTGGTTAGCCTAAATTAGCAAAACCCGCTAAAAACTAAAACACTTCTTTCACTTCTTGCCCAGAAGAAATCTTGCTACTCTGCAGTGCTGCAGCCTTGTGAGCTTTATCTGTTTAAAATGAAGTCCATTTCTATTCTCTGGGTACTGCACAGGTCACAGTCAGGTTTCTAATTACCAATTAGACTTCCATTAAGAAAATGAAATGAGTTTTATGTGCTGGTTGTCAAAGGTCCTTATAGCTGCCTCATTTCATGTGCCTTGTCCGTTCAAGCAGCAAGCAAAGGAACAGAAACTTACTCAGGGGTAGTAAACAAAAACTGAAAACCTTTGCCCCACAAAAGGAAAGACAGAGGCTGAGATGGAGAAGCTGCAAGGACTTTTCATTTTTCATTCCCTTCAGTTGTGTTTTTCCTATCTGCCATGAGCAGTGTGAACAGAATGTTAAATATGCCCTTAAGTTACTCATGGAAAGAAAAGGTCACACACACGTACACACTCCATTTCTCTTGCTTTCTCTCGTGTGTGTGTGTGTATTGTGTTTTTGTATGAATGTGTACAGAGAGACCCCGACTCTAGAACTCTGAACTGCAGGACCAATTTATTTGCTTAGAAATTTGAAGAGGGAGAGGTTATAAATAGTCATAAATTCAATTTATAAAGCATTCCCTGTCAGGCGTCACTGTACTGCACGAACAATTATAAAAGAATTGTAGTAGATTAAAAACATAAATTAGAGCATCATAAAATGCACAAGAGTGATCGGATTAAAATGCATTTGACAGAAATGTTTTAAAAGTGGGATTTGATGAGCTCTTCTGGGTGGTCAGTCAGAGAAAAGTCTGTGCTCAGCAGCCTATTAAAACAAAGTTTCGGGGCCAGATTTCTGCAGGGGGTCTCTTGTGGCTCTCTAGCTCTTAGCTCAGTAGTTGAGAGTAATTCACAGAGGGTCTAAATTGTGCTGGATGTGGCTATGGTTTCTCGAGGAACCCATGTTTGCTGACATCTGATCCCATGTTAGCTGCTCAAATACTTCTTTCTTTGGCTGTTCCCATCTTTCCCCTGCTAGCTCTTTTCTCTTCTAGAAACATGCTCTGTGCCAAGGGCTTCCATGAGAGAGGCAGTGCCAGTCCTGTCAGCTCAGTACATGGTGGTGCCCCCTTCAAATTGGAGTTCCTCCTGCAAGGCAATTTAGAGAAGGTTTCTAATTCTTTAGTGTTACCTGAGAAGTTATTAAAGAAAATCAAGAGAAATGAGGAATGCAGCCTGTAGACAATTATTGACTTACCTAGTAAGAGGATAATACCTTCCATGTTAAAATTAGTAGCAAAATTCTCCCTGATTTAGAGTATATTTTAATCTAACCTGACATGTACTTGAATTACTCAAAATCTTGTAAAATCAGATCTCTTTTTTAAACAAAAAGCAAAAAACCACAAACTTTCTGAGAGAAAAGATGCTTCATTTAATTAAGGGTGTGGAATGCAACTCCTCCACACCCCTTATCCACGAGGGGATTGTAAAAACCCTCGGCACTCAGAAAGTCTCAGTATGGGTATATTTCCAAAGGAACTCACTATCCACAGTTGAACTTTGTTGGAAATTCAGTCCTTCATTTTGAGGCCCAATTTTTGGTCATCTCTTAGAAAAGATGACGGAATACAAACCTGAATGTTCCACAGCGTACCTGTCCATATGACAACAGTATAAGCTTAAAAGGCAGACAAACTGGAGAAGTCATAATGTTAATTCTAAGCAGTTTAAAAATTGCCAGCTCCTGAGATCATGTGATTGAGTTGAAATTAATAAATCTCATGGGGACAGGGTTACTTCTTTTCAGCAGTCAGACGCTTGAGATTCACCTTTGTTAAGCTTTTTTCCTACCACTAAGAAGTTTAGAGACTCATTGAGCAATAGTGTACCCAAAACGCTGATTTTGTAATGATAATCAGGTGAAAACAATATAATGAGAAGAACTCTGGACCGGTGACTTTAGGAACCAGCCTATAGATGATGCAAAACAATAAAAACATTAGAGTAGTTATTGCTGAGGTCATGTAGCTTGTTTCCAAAAGCAAGCATGCTTGTGTTTCCTGCTTAAATGATGTGCTTTAAGGAAGACCTCCTAATGAGTCAATATTTAATTAGATAGGTTTTTTTAGAATCCCTCCTAAAGTGGGATATATATTTAATGTTCTGCCTGGCAACAAAATGCTCAACATTTAACACTAATATGATTTTGAGCATAGAAAGGCTAGGTTACGCTAGAGGGGACTGTTTTTAATGATATTAATAAAATGGAGCACTGAATTTTTTTATGGCTGATAGACTTGTATATCTCACTGCATACATGATCAAGCTCAGATACCTGAGCACGGTAAGTAGCCAATTTCTAACTTACTTGAGTCATTTTGGGAGCTGGATAAGACACAATATGTCTTGTAATGATCTATTAGATACAGCTGTCATACTGGGGCTGCTCTGATTTAAATGGATGCTTCTGGTACCCTGTCCTTAATCAGCAGTTGGTAGATGGACAATTGACTGTGGTGTTTCAAATGGCTGTGTTAACCTTGGGAGAAGACACCGGGCTGCCTCACTGCCTCTGAAACTACATAAAGGAAACTAGTAAAAGCTTTCTTCTAGGGGTGAATTTAATTTCTAGGCATGGTAACAACACACCACCTAGCCAGCTTTTAATTTCTATCCAGAGATCCTAAATGAGGCGCTCTCAGTCATAAACTTTATGCTGCCTTCCCTAATGTTGTTTTCTCCTACAAGGATAATCTCTTATTGGTCTGATTGGAATATAAAGTGGCAGTTCATTTCAATTTAATCAGAGTAGTGGACCAAAGCAGAAAAAACTAGGATACGACATTCTTTGCCTCTTCAGAGCTGTTCAGGTTGGAATGTCTGTACGTGGCTTGTTGGGATGGCTTCAATTCTTGGTCACGCCAAAGAAAAACCAAGCTGATAAGGAACATATTCTTTAGTTCATATATAGGTAGGATCCTATTGTTCTATTTCAATCCAAAAAATAAATCTTGAGCAATGACACCCAAGAGATTTCTGCTATTGCTAGCCAAGAACCATAATGAAAAATATTATATAGGTTAGACATTATCTCATCGACACCAAAGTCCAAATTTTAAGTCCAAATGGATGCATAATGCTTTATGTGAATCCAGAAAGGTGCATACTTGACCATCTCTATTGTGGAGAAGGAGGTGTTCCACTGGGAAGCACTGATGTGCAATGGAAAGGAAATAGTGAGTTTGTTAGACGATTCTGAGGACTAGAGATGCATTTGGAATGATAAAATATGCATATAGAGTCTCAGAAAAAATATAGGTTGAAAGGGACTTCTGTGGATTGTTTAGTCCAAATTCCAACTCAAAGCAGGGCTGCCTTCAAAATTAAATAAAGTTGCTGAGAATTTTTTCTAGTATAAAGGTTTCAAAATAATGCTCCTCTCATATTGTAGTCCAAATGATATTGGTACGCCAACCCCTTCTGAAACATAGGATTCCCGATAATTACATTATTCTGTATAGCTGGAGCCTGATTCTCCCACCTAATGTTAGTAAAAATGTAGGTCAAATAATGGTAAATCAGAACAGTGATGGCATTCATCATCTGTATTTTGATTTAAGTGAATAAGGAACATATGGCTCACTGAGGGAAAGAGTGTTTGTACAAGGTACGTAGCACAGGGGATTGACCCCATTGTACCTAGGCTTTGTATTACAATTGGACTCTGACACAAAAGGTAATTCCACTGAACCCATAAATAAATTCAACTTGATCCTTGCCAAAGTGCTGTAAGAAAAATAAGGAGCTTAGACTAGATCCTGCAAGAGAGCTATGCATGAAGTCTTCATTGATTTGCCACGGAACTCCTGAATATAGGGCATGTGTATCAGGTCTGTAATCATTCAAAACTATTAATATCTTCTCTTCTATTCCCTTCAGTGGAAGTTCTTTAAATGCATCGTGGGCATGTTATGAATTATCATAAAGTACTGCAGGCTAGCTTGCACTACATTCCTGTTTTGTAATTGCTTATTGCAGATTACTGAGAATTCTGTCTTTGTCCACTTCATTCTTCTGGTGTGGGACGCCTTTAAAGTAGCTGCCTGTGAGAGTATCTCCCATTTGAAGTTGTTAGTTAAAAGGTGGTATTTTTGCAGTGCTTGGTGTGAATTTAACTCTACTCATTGTAAAGCCTGATGTTATACGGGCACTGCCTTCAACTGGAGTGGAGAGAAGGCAATGCTGATCATTTTTGGAAATCTAACCTTTCATAGAATCATAGAATGGTTAGAGTTGGAAGGGACCTTAAAGATCATGAGGCTGGAGAGGTGGGCCCAGATGAACCTCATGAGGTTCAACAAAAGCAAGTGCAGGATTCTGCACCTGGGAAGAAACAATCCTCAGTATAAATACAGACTGGGGGATGAGGTATTAGAAAGCAGCCCTGAGGAAAGGGACTTGGGGGTGCTGATTGACGAGAAGCTGGACATGAGCAGGCAATGTGCTCTCGCAGCCCAAAAGGCCAATCACATCCTGGGCTGCATCAAAACAAGTGTTGCCAGCAGATCCAGAGAGGTGATTCTGCCACTTTACTCTGCTCTGGTGAGACCTCCCCTGGAGTACTGTGTGCAGGTCTGGAGCCCTCGATATAGAAAGGACATGGACCTGATGGAGCGGGTCCAGAGGAGGGCCACCAAAATGATCAGGGGGCTGGAGCACCTCTCCTATGAGGACAGGCTGAGGGAGCTGGGGTTGTTTAGCTTGGAGAAAAGGAGGCTCCAGGGAGACCTCATAGCGGCCTTCCAGTACCTGAGGGGGGCCTACAGGAAGGCTGGGGAGGGTCTGTTTACAAAGGCCTGCAGCGACAGAACAAGAGGCAATGGTTTTAAGCTGGAGAAGGGGAGATTTAGATTGGATATTAGGAAAAAATTCTTTACCATGAGGGTGGTGGAACACTGGAACAGGTTGCCCAGGGAGGTGGTTGAGGCCCCTTCCCTTGAGACATTCAAGGTGAAGCTCGACGAGTCCCTGGGCAACCTGGTCTAGTAGGAGGTGTCCCTGCTGACTGCGGGGAGGTCGGACTAGATGACCTTTGGAGGTCCCTTCCGGCCTGGACCAATCTATGAATCTATGAATCATCGAGTTCCAACCCCCCTGCCATGGGCAGGGACACCTCCCACTAGACCTGGTTGCTCAAAGCCCCATCCAGCCTGGCCTTGAACACCTCCAGGGATGGGGCATCCACAACTTCCCTGGGCAACCTGTTCCAGTGTCTCACCACCCTCACAGTAAAGAACTTGTTCCTAGTATCTAATCTAAATCTCCCCTCTCTGAGTTTAAAATCGTTACCCCTCATCCTGTCACTACACTCCCTGATAAAGAGTCCCTCCCCATCTCTCCTGCAGGCCCCCTTTAGTACTGGAAGGGGCTATAAGGTCTCCCCCAAGCCTTCTCTTCTCCAGGCTGAACAGCCCCAGCTCTCTCAGTCTGTCTTCATAGGAGCTGTTCTGACTTCTGTTTACCAACACGGTGGATTATGTTTAATTGAATGCTAGTCACCCACTTCATTCTTTGGGCTTATTTTATCCTTGTCAGGTAAAATCAGATAGTGTTCTTTTGCTCAATTTTTGGGAATATTCTTTTTGGGGAACAGGTAGAAGAAGGGACACTGCGTTTCAGGACCAGCAGTAAAAGCAAATGGAGTTATGTTCAGCAGTATGCTATCTTATTATCCATTTCTATTTGTCAAATAAATGGATACGGCTGCTTGTTTCTGCAGTGGCAGTACTTTTAAGGAGAAAGAAAAAAAAAAAATCTAAATATATTCTCTCCTTTAATTTTTTCCCTTCATGTGCTTGTGTATTGTTTTCACACATACTTAGCTGAAAATGTCTTCTGAGTAACTTACTACATTCAGAAGTAACTCATTGTCAACAAACCTGTCTTAACATCTGCTTTATTGAATTGATCCTTTAAGTGTGCACATGTGGCTCTTCCTCACTGAAGGTCAAAGTTATTAATGGTAACAGTAGCCTCCAGGTCAGCGTATTCACACAATGAGGATATGCATATCTCGGATGTGATGATAACATGTAATCCAAAAACATGGAAGCTTTTTTCATAAAGTCTCTGGGCCGTCTTTCCCAGCACTGCAGTTTAGTCTCCTTACTGCCCATGGGAAAAGATTGTTTTCCCTACTAGGAAAAATTCTGAGTGATTCCAGTCTGACTTGTATCTTTCAGAGCCTATTTATGTAATTAATGCCAAAACTTCCTATATGACAGAGGCCCTGTTTTCCTTGGACTACTGAGTATTTGCATTACTGAAGAAATATATTCCCTTATGTTTAAGGAAGCCCTAGGGAATAATAATGCAGACACTGATGTAACATGACCTAAGGTCAAACAGGCAGCTTCATAAATGTTCTAGATGTGCAGAGCTTGCTGCACATTACTTCAAACATCTAAGTTCTAGTTTTTGAAACCTGATCTGTAAAAAGCTGAACAGAATGCAAGCAGAGAGAGACAGCAAAATCTGAGAAAGCCTTTAGTAACTGACTTTTAGATTGTAAACTCTTTAGACTGGAGCGTATGAGGTGCAAGGACCTGATTGTGATTTGAGCCTTGAGTAACTTGCAAAGAAAATGATATAACCTAGTAGTGTTGCTGGGTGGTTGGGGTTTGGAGAACTAGGATCAAGATAGAGTGAATCATTCTGAGGACCATTTCTCAGAAACAACACTGGTCTACTCACTTCTCTCCTGATGGGAGAAAAGCCTCGTGGCACCCTAGAGTAATTTGCTTGAATTTCCTGTTTTCAGACTCCTTTTATGAATCCAGGATGTTGTGAGGTACAGTTTAAAAATTATAAACAAAACCAAACCTATGACGTCTTCGGAAGGCACATGGGATTAGAGGGGTTTCGTACTTAATACAGTAATCCTCTTTTGGAAATATATCTTAAAGCCTTAACAGCAAGTTGATGTTTATTTCTTTGTTAAGAGTAAGATGATGTACAATTTGTTTCTTGGCAATGTCGGTGCTGGCTAATCTATCAGCCAAGGGTAGCTGATGCTCATGTCCTATAACTATAAAAAAAAAAAAAAACCCCAAACAAAAAAAAACCACAACAAAAACAAAAAAGCAGTGGTAGAACCAGCCCAAGAACATCTGTGTACACTCCAGAGACTGGCCAGTTTTCTAAAATTTTTGTCCTTCCTCTTTTTCCACTCATATATTGTTGGATTTTTTTCCTCTGGTTTTCAAAACATTTTCATTACTATTGCCCAAGCAGGAAGCTCCTACTTTGTGATTCTGCAACCTTGCAATATGCTTCATGTGTCTTAGCCACATCAGCATGGTTTCTGTATTTACAAATAAAAAACCACTGTTGACTCTTTCTTACAGCTCCAAAATAACTTCCCTCTCTTTTGATGCTGTGGTTTGGATTTTTATTTCAAGGGGCAATGCTATTGCTATCTCCTTTCCCTCCCACAAAGGTACCAGGCAGCTTCCTCCCTCTCTCCTTAGGGGTCCACAGGGAGTTCTGTCAAAGAGAAATGCCAATATTTGTCTCAAAATGGCATCAAATTGGCTTCTCAGAGTAGTGGAGGGTTATGGATACTTTTGCAGTGCTATGTCCCTTGGGAGCTGGAAACGCTGGGGTCCAGTCTGCCTAACCTGTGAGGGCAAAACTTCAAATGAGCAGCCAGAAGTGTAGAAGCCTGTTTAGTAGAGGCAAATTAATCATTCTGTGGCTGCCAAGGGAAACAGGTTCTCCTCTCATTTCTAACCTGAGGCAAGGAGTGGTTGAGTTGCATCTGTGAGTTCACCAGGCAAGGTGGCATCAGAACTGGGTCTGCAACCCGGGTTCCTGGGAGCCCAGTTATGCTATGTCGTTACGGAGTTATTCTGGGTTCATAAAAGCTCTTGAGTTTTATCGTATAAGGAAAAAAGGGAACACGAATTAATTACTAGGATTTTCAAATTTTTTTGGAGTCTGAGTAGGAGAACCTTCCTGAAATGGTCTTGGAGTAGCTGTACTGTTTAATCTCGGTAGTATTTTTCCTTCAGTTTTAGATCCTGAAATCATGAATTTAAGTGCAGAGGATCATAAAACCTCTCTCCTCTGCTCAGCATTCTGTAGCTCATGTTCGTTTCAGAGGCTTTTATAGACTTTTTTTATGGATCTTTCCACCTTAACCAGAGCATTGTAAGGAATTTATTCAAACAGCTTGTAGTTGTATATGTATGTATGCATACATCTATGTATAGGTGTATATATATGTGTGTGTGTGTAATATTTTTGGTATATTATTACCTCAATAACATGGTTCAACAAACAACATTATTACAATATTAAAACAGGAGTCTGTAGTCTCATAGGCTTCTTTAGAGACAAAGTGGTATGAGGCTCCTAAACCCGACCAAATGGAACCTGTTAGTTGTTGAAATACTGGCTGCTCTGTGCAGTATTCCTTTTTTTTTTAAAAAAAAAAAGTTGTTCTAGAATTTTCTGAGTATTTGCTTTATTGGACTTTTGATTGCATTAGTACAGGTATTTCAATGAAATTCATGGAGTGGAAAAGCTCTTCTGGCTGTGCACAGCACTGTGGCCACAGAAGAAGCACAAAGCCCAGCAGAGCTGCCAGCAGCCTGTGTCCCAGAGGTCAAGGACATTGCTTGCTATTAAATCACTGGGCACGGGGTCAGCTTTAGGCCTTCCTCTTCAGTTGTTCTGCCAGTCTGCTTCAAATTGGTCTTGGAGTTATTAAACAAGAGGGTAGGCTTCTTAACATCCTCTTAGTATCAGTCGCGGCTGTGAGCAAAAGAGGGATTTGGGGATGTCTGTCTGTTAGGGCCTACAGCATTTCTCCATGAGTCCATGTCTCTGTTCACAGGGTGAGATGCCAGATGAACTGAGTGCACAGGGCAACTTCAAAGGCAGTCTGAATGAGAGAGTAGTCTTGGACCTACTGTGGCCCTTTTAGCGGGAGGGGAAGAGAGCTTGCCCACAGCTGTGGAAAGCCCTTGCCTGAAATGGGAGCGAGACCCATTAATGGGCTGGGTTGCAGCAAGAGAAATAATTTTTTTCCATCCCAAAATATATTCATTCATCCCTAGTGAGGCCACATCCATCCCAGGCACAACACTCCCTATTTCCATCCTCTGTTCAGGGCAGGTTCTGGGTCCATTTCCATCTTCCTCCAGCCTCTACACAGGCTTTACCTTGTTGTTTCAAAGGCATGACGTCACCTCCCAGGCAGAGCTACCACGGGCTATCTGTGTGGGATGGTGTCTGGCACTGTGCCACGCTGACAGAGGCATGTGGCGGCACAAAGGTGCAGGGCAATGCAAAAGACACTGCATAGACTTCCCACCACACAATTATTTTGTGGTGGTTTATTATTTTTTTTTTTTTTAAAGAGGTTTCATGACAGCTCGTCTTAACGTTATAAATGTGTGCCTAGAGCTTGATCGTTTGGGTCTGTTTGTCTGTGATTTGTACCTCAGTTAGTACCCGTTCAGTTGTTGGCAGCAATGGAAGGAGAAGGGCTGCCGAGTTATTCCCTTCTCGGAGCGTGCAAGCCTCTGTGGAGTTCTTTTCTGTGGCCAAGCCCATGGCTGGACTCCTGGTTGTTAGCACTTTACATGCCAATTCCTGTGCTAAATAAAATAATGCACTTACTGTATTTGTAGAGCTGGGGACATTGTAGTCACTAGTATTGTATGCTGTTGTTTCCTTCTCTGAGTTCAACGGGAGAAAAATCCTTAGTGTGTGGACCTGTCTCCATCTGGGACAATGATGGACAAATTCTGTGCTGTGGGCACGTTCAAAAGCTTTACAACTGGATCAGATGACTACAGAATTATATGTTTTCTTTCTTAGGTATTCCCTGTACTAAGCACTTGGGAATAATACCGCAGACATTGTAAAAGCATTGTCTAAGAGAAAACCACAATATTTTAAAGCACAAACATGTGTCTGCTACTGTCAGATGGAATTTCTCGGTCATGTAAAATAACATGTTAATGTAAACATGAAGATGAACTGGAAATCGTGTTTTTTGATCAACAGGTTGCTAGTGAGTTGTTATTAATTACCCGGAGCTGAATGGAAGAGATTGAAATGGGCAGCTGAGTCAAATGATGGGATAATTTTTTATAATCCTGCGCATTTTATATTGCTGTATCATATTAAAGTGTCATACATGTATTTAGGTAGACAGAGGAAAAGGGCAATTGCAGTTTGGAGCTGAAAAGGAAAATAAAGTAATGACCTGCCTGATTGTCTTGCTGAGTATAAGCTATGACCAAGAGTGCCTAGGTTGTTTTTGTATATTTTTATCTCAGCTTTCTATTTCTTTAATGTGAACTTTTAATGACTTAACCTTGCAGGGACCTAGTCTCCTTTTGCTGTCACCTAGTTTGCATGTACTTTTTTTCCCACTCAGCTTGCCATGCAGCACTTCTGTAGTGATTACCTAATGCTGCAGTTTCCCTCCTACTTAGGTGGAGGTCCCTACCATTTCTGCAATACTGCTATTCTTTATCCCACACTGGGGCTAAAAACCCCAGAGATGAGAGACAGCGAGCCTGTGTACTGACTCCAAAAACCTGCTTACTTGTCCTGAATCAGACTGTACTGTCACTGGAAGTGGCTTTGTTTGGATGTGCTTAACTGCAGCCTGCGTTTCACAGGGGCATGTTAATTTCTGATGAAATGACTGAAAGCCTCTAGTGTTAGTCAGTCTGATCTGTAAATTGTTTATCACCAATATTCAGCCTACTTATTCCCCAGCAACAGAAAAGGGAATCCCAAAGAAGGTACGGTGTGACACATGCATTAGTCTCAGGTGGACCCCTCTCTTTATTATACCCCATCACTCTCTTCAACATTGTGTCCAGCAATGTTTCCTCTCCAGAGGTGGAAAAGGACTGGATGCAGTTCCTTCTGATGGCTGACAGTATTTGGTAACGTACTCCATAGAGAGCTGACTGCTAGAACGCGCCTGTTGTTCCTCTCCCCTCCTCCTCCTTTGCACAGGCCTGTGCCGTGTTCAGTCCCTGCCAAGGCAAGGGCAGCAAATTTCAGAGCCTAACTAAAACTTACTGCCACTGTCCTGTCAGACTGGCTGCAGACTCTGCACACATGAGGAGAAAAGCCCTCTGGCAAGCCATGCATGTTAGACATACCCAAGCGGCCAGAGTTGGAGGCTGCACGGGTGGACTGTGACAAAAGAAAACATCCTTGTCCATGGTTCGTCGCTCACGCTAACTGTTGTCTCTTTTCTTCTCTTATCTTCCCCAGGAACGAGTGGAATATCTCTTTCTCATAATTTTTACAGTGGAAGCATTTTTAAAAGTAATAGCATATGGACTTCTCTTTCACCCCAACGCTTACCTCCGCAATGGCTGGAATTTACTAGATTTTATAATTGTGGTAGTAGGGTAAGTACCAACATTTTGACTTTGAATACACTGCACACATGGCAGCCTTTGGGAGCATGAGGGTTGGTGAATGCTTGGTACATTACGTGTGGGTGATGTTAGAGGTTGTTGTCCACCATGTTCCTCCTACAACCACTATTTGTCCCTCCTGTGTTAATCCCCCCCTACAGGACTCCACGTTTTACCAACTTCTACTGTGTAACCTAAAAATACAGTTAACTCGCTCGTCTTCCGCAGGTATGACTTAATTCCTGCTAATTTCAGAGTGTAGCGATGCTTTATCTTGAGGTAAATATTACGGTTTGACAGTCAGTTGATGTACATTTTCTCTCTGGTATCCCTTGCTGCTTAGCCTTTTCCAAGGCTTTTAATGGTTTGCAAGACATGGGCATTAGACTGCTCTTTGGGAACAGAAATAAAAAGAGGAAGCAGTGCAAGGCTATCAGACAAAGTCAAATGCTTAACTAGAAGAAAATCCCTTTGTTTGTAAATGTATATAAAGAATATCTAGGTGGGATCCTTTATAGTTCAATAGATACTAGATAGGACTAGAACTAGATAGTTTGAGCTATAGATTATAGCTCGATGACAAATAAATTCTGCCATCTTGTGAACTTTTGCTGATTTTTTTCATTCTGAAAGATGGATGAAAATTTTAAGTCCCAGGTGTTCATACTTAAAAACAAGTTATTCAGTTCGATTGCACTATTCTGTCAGAGATTTCAACACTTTTGATTTTGACCCTTTTAATGTTTTAACCTTTTTAAAGACTGTTTTTACTATTGTAGATCAGATTGCCACTTTGAGCTGCAACCTTTCTAATCCCCTTATTCCTTTCCATGTTTTTCAAGCTTGGCATTTAATTTATTTGAATAAAACCAAAACAAAACACCTTCTGCTTTTTCTACCTAAGGGTAAGAGATAAGCGAGGGGTTTGAATTGTGGTTATTAAAGGGAAGAGGTAAATGATAAACTACCTCTGAAGACAAAGAGAAGTATTTCTTCACCTGAGTAATTTGTCCCATCCTCCCACCACTCCATTGTTAAAGAGTTTCATCGCCCACAAAAACTTGCAGTCATTTTACCTCTTTACCAAGGAAAACCTGCATCAGCTCCTGGCAGAAATGCCAAAAGGGACACTCTGTCATCAAAACCCCCTCATAATTTCTGTCCCAAACTAAACTCCATCTAGCTGCTTGACCATTTTTCCTGTGGCCACAAAAAATTACAACAGCAAACTGCTGTGTGCTACCCAATCCCTCCCACTTTCCATGATCATGGGGAAAAGTGGGTGGAAGGAGAATTCCCAGTGAGGAGGGGGAAGGACAAGCTGAAACGTATTCTTAGTCCCTAGACCTCTGTGCCTTCACGTTGGCATAACACTTTTCCTTATGACAGTGCCCAATGTCTTTCTCCTTTGCTCCTACCTGGAACCAGAGAATCCCACAGCAACTTAGTAATTGGAAATTGGAAAATCCCCAGCCCTTCCCCTGGCATTGATGTCCAATTCCGTAGCTGGTTCTGCCTTTGAATGCCCTCAGATATCTCATCTGCTTGGGAATTGCTGCTTAAGTTGAAGAAGGATTGGAGAACAAAAGTCTTGTGAATATGATTATTCCCTTTTCATTTTTATGAGAAAGAGACTTTTTAAAGAGAGGACGCATTACCTCCCCTTCTTCCATTGGAATGTGAAAGAGCAGGGCTCCGGAAATCACAGGGCAGTGTTAGATCTAGTTTAAGTACAGTCCTTTTCAATTTTCCTACTAGGGTAGTTAATCAGCAAGATGATATTCAGACTGAAATTAATTCCCTTGCCAATGACAGAAGCTGCAGCTCTCAGCTCTTCTCTCTGTTCTTGCCTCCAGCAGCTCTCTGTCACTAGATGGGGAGCAAAAAATGTAACTGGGAAGGGATTACACTAGTATGATAAACATGGCCAAGACCCCAAGGTTTCTGTTAAATAGTAACAATCTCAAGTGACAGATTCCACTCCGAGGCCAGATGGGTTCCTTTGATGTTTATCTGTTTAAACTCACTGGTAGAGCACCACAGCCCAGGCTGGTGCGCTGCTTTTTCTCTCCACAACCTCTCTGCAAAATCTACGTGGTGATACCATCTGTTCCTGTTCTGCCCTGTCGTCTTTTCCTAGGGGCTGTCTGAAACCCCTCAATGACATTATGTTTAAATTTCAGCATATTTGAATATTTTGTCAGGGAGAAAGTCCCGTGGAAAATGTTTAAAATAAATTTTAAAGAGAGTGAGGAGGAAGAAGGTGAGTGCTGGTAACAACATTTCCTTGTGGTGCCTTTTTCTGCCTATTGATGGAGCTATTGGAGAAAGCTGAGTAATTTGGACACAGCTGTAGCACTGGGCAGAGGGATTTATTTGGCATGTGGAGCAAAAGATGGTGTGGGATGCATACTGGAAGCATCAAGTCCCAAAACGACTGTGGTAATTGCCATTCGTGCTTGTTCTGCCTTAAGAATCCTCTTCATTTTTAATGATGATTGTCCTTGCTACAAAAAATAGAAAGACTAGGTGGGAAGTATGTCTTCAAGTACTGTTGGAAGTTAAAAGAGAAAAAGAAAAGACAGGGTTTGGATCCTATATTTGTCTCTAAATCCATGTAATATACACTGCTTACCACATATATCTTGAAGAGATAATATAGCACAACTGGCTTCCTTTATGTCAAAACATACAAGAAAAAGGAAAAGGAAATTGTGTAGGACCAAGCATAAATTCTAGAGGGAAGTCTCAGTTTTATAAAATTTTTTTATAAAAATTTGCCTGTATACTTTCCCTTGCCTTCTGAAGACAGGTCCCCTGGTATCCAACGGGATCTTAGAGTCAGTGGTTCTAACAGGGCCACAGGAATATGCAGCAGCAGCAGAGAGGAGCACTGAACACAACTGCTATGTTTTCTGGAGAAAGGATGCACTTTAGACCTGTAGGCTTGTAACAGCTTATCATTCTTGCAGTGTCGGAGATCTGGTTATTCCTCAGCTAAACTAGAATCAGGCTTTAAAAGTCTTATCTTTAAATAGCCTATGACCCTGCTATAGCAGCACCATTAAATGCTACTTTGAAGAAAAATGTCTGTGTGGGGCTATCAATCAGAGGCTCTGTGGATAAGAACATTATTAGGTAAGAGTAGAGATCATACCCCTAAACTGCCTAATGAGGCACAACCCACAAACACTAACTATTAGTCAAATTGTATCCTGCTTCCTTCAGTTTTACTGTTCCTCTTTTGAAAAACATTAAAATTTTCAGATATAACAGTGATGTCCTTTAATATTAGTATGTTGGAGGAAATTTCTCTTGAGAGAACACTAACTTGACAGTGTTGTGCTAGAAGAATGTCTGTCTTTCCTGGCAGTGCTGTGGTTTGTCTGCCAAGTACAGTCATTCTCTAAGGGCCCATAGCTTCTGCCAGAAAAAAGGTGTCATAATTTGAAAGGCAATCTTACTTGGGAAGGTAAGAAGTGAAGGTATTTGGAAAGGATGTGAAATTCAGAGCAGACTGGAAAATGTGGTCGTAGTATATGTCTTTCTGAAGACCTGTGGGGAGTTTCTAAAGGGCAGACCCAAACACTTTCACAGTCACAAATCACAGGTGAACTGTAAAACATTGTGAAAAAAATCATTGTACTTTACTATTTCTTTATACCTAAGAGGATTCTTTCAGCTGTGTTTTTCTGCTGATTTTTGGCCTTAGAAATACCAAGCCCTCTGTTGTCTCTTTATATTCTGAAGGCCCTTGACAAGTTCTTTTTTTGAGCTGTAAAAATCAGTGTGCCCTTGCCACAGAGGAAGAGATGAAGAGTTCTAGAGCAGGTTACAGCCTTATCATGCTGCTATTGGGGTCATCTAGCAAAGCAAAAACCTTTTTGATATTTCAGCTGTCAAAAGGGAAACAAAAATACAAGAAAAATGGTCATACCTCACAAGTAAATGTGAAAAAAGAAAAAAGTGGAGTATATCCATACACAGATATGTGTGATGGAAACTTACTTTCTTCTGTGTAGTTCATGTGTGTCAAATGAATTTAGCTTAGGTATAGTCAATTCACAAGTGAAACTAGTTAATATCTATCCATCCCCTTTAGGATTGGATTGGAAAAAAATTAGCAGAAAAACTAGAAAGAGTCTAAAGAATTCATAGAAACTACAGATTGTGAATGTGTTGTGGGTTTTTTTCCTAATAGGGGATAATGGAAGGGACCATCAGAAGCCTTACCTTTCTTCTGTGTCTTATCATTGGTGCTATTTCTGAACAGGACATTTTATTTTTTATTTTTTTTTCCGTCTCTCTGGGTCATAACGAGTTACAGCCAAAAAAGCATGTGGTAGTTTTAGCCTCTGAGTCATAGATGTCTGCCCATGCCCTAACTCAGGAGATGATGGGGACAATGAAGTGGGGTTGGCAAGATGTACCATAAATTTGCAGAGCAGAGTAGAGATTCAGTAGGCCAGACTGGGCACAGGAAAATATTCCTATTTTCCCAAAAGGGAAAGAGAGTGAAACAAATGAGAGAAATAAAAAGTTGTATTGCATTAGTAAAAAGCAGGATTAGTACAGGGGGAGATATTAAGCATGGAGTAAAATGGTTAAAGCAGGATTAGCAGGAGTAATGCAATTCAAGTTTAAATGTAGGTTTTTAAATGAGGAGCAGTGGGAATTACTGCAAATTATTCCTGAAGTACAGCAGGCAGCTGACTGTGGGTACCTCAAGACAGCACGTTTAGCACGTCAACCCTGGAGCACACAAACGGGGCCAACTGGCCTGCAGTGGAGCTGCATTAGTCTGGGAAGGCAGGTTCTACTTCCAGTGGAGTCAGCTGTCCTACTGGTTGTGTTTCTGCTCCTCCTGAATTAATTTAGGCTCTTAGAATGCAGAATTCTAGAGCAACCCTTGGTTTACTCATTACACAAGTAGCAGGAGAAATGCCCTTGGTGCCAGCTGCCAAGAGCGGCTGTTTGGTAAAATATGGGGCCAGTGATAATGGGGACCAGGAGAACAGACCCTCGGTTTTGCACAATAGCTGACTCAGAGTTCCTTGAGATTTCTTGTCTTCAGCATCGCAAGAGAGCTGAAAAACAGCATAAGAAACCTTTTGCAGTGAATTCTTTTTCCTCCAAAGGATCCCAGGAGACTGGGACTGTTGTATAGGTATGTCACTCATCATCTAGTATGGGAATTCTGTTGACTAGGAAGATAGAAACGTTTGAATAAGAAATAGAGCACATTTCTAGAGCTTAATCACCAGCTTACTGAAAAATACATTAGCCCAAATTTGACTTACAGCGTTTCTATTGTGAAGACCAGCAGAAAATTGCAACCGTATAATTTGTGTACACAGCTCAAGAAATACATACGTTCCAATAATTCATATTCTTTGCATCAGTCCTTGTTTATCTCTCTCTGTGATATCTGTAGTCAACGCAGTATTTCTCACAGGCTCTGTTTTTGTCTTCTCTGCATCCTGCTTCTCAGTCTGCAACACCTACAACTCGGCATGCAACCTCCCCACACACAGTTTTTCCCACGCTTGTTACCTAGTTGTTAAATCTTTCTGCAGTGCTTGAAGTTGAGGCTTTGAATAGATCCAGTTAGGAGTTCCTCAGTCACAGCTGACAAGTTTTATAAGACTTTTTATATGATTTTTTTAAAAAAAAAGAAACAAACCTGCTTAAGAAACCAATTTCACATTTGCACTCCCCTAATCTGTGTTTTTGTGTGGATTTAGTGCTGGGGAAGTGCATTGGCCTAGATGCTTCAGTAAATGAATCCTCCTTTTTCTATCCAGAGCAAGCTCCCTCTGTTTGTGGCCCTATCAGTAAGTTTTAACAGCAGACTGCAGGGATTGGAGCTCCTTGTAAAGCAATCAGGCGGCTCGGTCTCTGCTTCATATGGAGTTTGGGGGCTCTCTGTGGAATATGCCAGTCAGGGCGTATAGATGAGATCCTGACAGAGGCACTGCAGACTGCAAAGTCTGAGAGAGAAATCAGACAGTGCTGAATCCAGGCCACTCCAACTAGACTGTTCCTGGCATCCCAGATGGCTTCTTTAAACTTACCTCTGGTACCTCTATGGCACACTATGGGCCAAGGCGTCTCTGCCACTTACAGGCAAGCTTTTTCTTCAAAGCGCCAAACATCCATTTAGACTGGAACAACTTTTAACCTCTACTGAATTTGGCTGGGTTCAAGCTGATGACTTCAAGGCTGAAAGCAATGTCTGTCATTAGCAAATTCCTGAGGAATCCGTCCTCCCCCAAAGGTACTAATGTTTTACCAGAAAAATGGAAACTGCTTCCTGAAAGCTAATTTATTAAATCAAGTTCTTATTAACACATAGGGTGAGCCTTCAGCTCCTTCACAGAAGAACATTGTCTTTTCTGCCTTGCTCTGCCTTTTCAAATGCATTCTGAGTGAGACATCTTCTCCTTAAAGCAGCTATTCCTACTAGCCAAG
This sequence comes from Numenius arquata, assembly GCF_964106895.1. Lineage (NCBI taxonomy): Eukaryota > Metazoa > Chordata > Aves > Charadriiformes > Scolopacidae > Numenius > Numenius arquata. Next base: position 64,727,739 of record NC_133577.1, on the reverse strand, counting down.
ATAAAATATTGACTGGTATAATAAAACATTCTAATAATAAGACTCCTCCAGTTTTGTGCTTTCCCTAGCCAATGCATCAGGGGATTTACAAATGGATACACAGGAACGTAATCTGAGTGAACTCCCTTATCTAAAAATTTGACCTTGAAGGATCCCTTTGTTTTACACCAAGTTCTACCTGCAGTGACCTTGGTGAATCTTAATTCCTTGTAAAATGGATGGCAGGTAATTAATGATTGGATTAATTATGGATGGTTATTTTTTCCCCAAGGTGGATTGTTGGTTAATAAAGATAGCAAAATATTGGCAGAAGAAAGTGCAACCCCTACATTTTGTGCTTTCTTGCCTTTCTGCTTGACTCCTACTGTGTATGTCCAGACTGTCTGGTAAGGACAGGCCTGGAGACTGCCTTCAAAATCTGACTCGTGCTCTGCTGTTGGTGACCCTTTAAATTCGGCATGAGGCATTGCCAGAATGGCCATTTTGAAGGATCCAGCATGCCCCAGCATACAGGGCAGGGAGCACACCTCCATGTGCCCCCAGGAGGGCTGGTCACTGGGGTAGTCTATAGTTGGCTCCAAGGAGCCCTTAGGCTGAAGGAGGAGCATGTCGTATTTATGTCTGCTCCAGAAAGAAGTGTTTTGCAAATGGTATAGACATCTTCTAATAGACATATAGGCTATTGCATATGGGAAGAGTCTGTCTCTCCTCCACCATATGTGAATGTCGACTGAGATGTGTGACACTCTTCACAGGTCTGTGAGATAGTTTGGGTGATATGATGATGATGATCTCTGTTCCTGTTTAGCCCAAGCTTCGCTGTCTGCCTACAGATTGTTTCCTCTTTCTTTTTGCAGGCTTTTTAGTGCAATTTTAGAACAAGCAACCAAAGCAGATGGGGGGAATTCAATAGGAGGAAAAGGTGCCGGATTTGATGTTAAAGCACTGCGGGCTTTCCGAGTATTACGGCCGTTACGGCTGGTGTCTGGAGTTCCTAGTAAGTAACATCATTGGTTTTCTTTTATGTATGTCTGTGGTGTGATATGGGGCAGGAGTAATTTGTGTTAACAGTTTTGAAGATGGAGCATGATGCAGATTATTTTTGGTGTGTGTAGGAGGTCTTTTTTCAAATTAATGTAGATTCCTGATAAACGTGATATTAATCAAAGGATGACCAAACCAGAGCTGAAGGGGATTGAAAGTTTCAAGGTATGTCAATCTGAGTGTGCAACCTTTGTGAACAATGAAAGTTGGAGATCCAAGATTTTCATTATTTCAAGTGAAAGATCCTTTAAGTAATTGTGAAGTCATAGTGCGTTGTTGATATTGTAATACTTGACTTTGATGGAAATACTGTATCATCTTTTGTATTGATTTTGGAGGGAGAGGAGCTTTTCATTAAAATTCCATTTTCTTCTGTGCATGTGATGTTCTGACCAAGAGCGCTGGGAACAATTTAGAACCAACAGGACATAGGGCAATGGCACAGTCGTGTTCTCTGTTAGTCTCATTTGCTTAAATTATTTGTAATCCCTCTGAGAAATTCCTCAAGCAGCTTTTGATAGTCAAAAATCCATTTTCTTATTTACAATGAATGTATGAGTAACTGGAAGTCTGGTAATTCTATTGTGGAGGTGGAATATGGACATCACAGTGTGGGAGGATTATATCATTTGGCTTGAGCATTTGTTATAGATGGGACCTGTTGGCCTTTTGTAGAGAAGGTTAGTTGAAAGCTATCGTTGCTTTCCGTGTTTATAGCAATGAGAGATTTCCTTAGCAGGAAAGGAGTTAATCTTCTCCAGAAGACCTGTGGAGAGAGCTTTGTTTATGCTAGTTTGATATCTTAAAGTACTTCTAACCTTAGTCATTCGAAAACCTTGAGTCAGGTTACCATAAACTCTGTGAGATCAGCTTAAAAATGATGATTTATTTGTTAGACAAATAGAAGTGTGAGGTTCTTTTTCGTTCACTTGTTTTCTGACCCACTAGGTTATATTACAGCCATGTTTGCAGGCTTTTCTCCACAATCATAAAGGGTAGAAGCTTTTTAAATGAAAGGTGAGAATCTTTGTAGGAGGAGCTGCAGCACTGATAAAAGCAAAAAATACTGAGACAATTGACAGCAATACTATTTGGTCTCACAAAAAGCCATCCTTGGTAACCTGTCTGCAAGGCCTCAGCTTGTGCCCAACTTGGGGTTACTTTGGGCATCAGTGGGTTGAGTAGAAAATATTGAAAAACAAATGCTGTCTAGTAGGCAACTATGGACCTTCCCCTCTGATACAGAGCTAACGCCCACTAGTTGTGCCACCTCTGTTAGGGATTATTGCAGTGGTTTGATTCATGCAGACAATCGCGTACCACGCAATACCTTCAGCTCATGCAGAACGCAGCTCTGCTTTTGGCCACATTTGTCTTATGGGGTATATTCTGTCTGTTGTCTTCAGTCTGCATTGGCACCCACTTAATTTGTGGCTGTAGATTAAAGTTTTGTTGTTTTTTCTTCTAGTCCTTCTCTAAGTCAAGCACTGATCTAAGTCTAACTCTGATCTAGTGCTTTCTAGTTGCATGCCTGCTGTATGGTAAGGGGAAGGTACTAGACTTTAAGCATCTATGAACTGAAGCATTGGTAGTGAGATGCTGCTTACGCTGGGATGTGTTCTGAAACTTGTTCTGACATAGGCTGAACTTGACTGTGCTTATAGTTATTGCCGGTTTGGAGAACGTGTTCCACAAGACCAAGGGGGTTTGTTACTACTGTTCAAGTCTCTTGACTAGATGAGGAAGGTGAGGGAGCCAAATGTGACACAGTTCATACCCATATGCATATATGATATTGATTTCAGTGTAGACTATCTAATAGTCCATTTGTGGATTTCCTCATCGAGAGAAGTATTTAACTTGCACCAGAACAGAGCAAGGGAGCCTGGTGCAAACTAAACAATATTTGGTCTAGGCATTTGGTCTAGAAATGCCAGTCCAGTGTGAAGGAGGCAAACCATCAACCTAACCTGACAGACACCCTTTATTACTCTTTATAGTTATGACTAGGTACATATTTATTGAACCAGGCTTCTTTGGGGCTAGTGTGGCTTTTAGAAAGCCTACCAAGGTCTGTAGCTAATACAGCCTTAATCTTCACTGAGCGTTTTTGAATTGTACAAATGCCTGTTTGATTAGCCTAGATAGATGTTATCACATCCATATGTATTAGAGCGTAACTTTTCTCATGAGGCTTTCTAGATAACATTGCCTAAGCCAACCATAAATAGTACATTATAGGATTACATTATTATATAAGAAGTTAGTGCAGAGGTCTAGAAGTCAAATCTTTGGGTCTCGTTCAAGTTGTGTCCCTGAGACATTACAAACACCAGTGGGTGAGTTACCAACGTTGCACTTACTGTGTTTTGCCATCCATAAAAAAAATACTTTCTACTTCCTTCTCCTTCCAAAATGCAGTTTCTACTTTTCCACTCTGAGGAGACAACTCACAGGTTTATCCAAAAATTGTATGAATGTAACATGTGCTGCAGTTTCTTCTCATTTAACAGACTCTGTAAGTGTATGGAAGCAGCTTTTCGTTAGTAAGAGGGAACCGTTTGGGTCATTGGCAGCCACTTTCTGCATGGAAAGCCCAACATCTGCTGTTTGGCTTGAAGTCCAGATCTAACTACCACTATTTGGAAAAAAACAAGAAGTCTAAAACACAATGATTCTTATAAACCAAATTTTTGAAGCACATGGTGAATTTTTGGATGCAAATCTTAAACTCTTCAGGATTGCTGTTGGGAAATGGGTTGTCTGAGGTGGAGAGACTGGGTTGCAGCATGGAATAATTTTTTCTGAGTCAAAAGGAGTTTGCATGGATTTTTTTTTCTCTGCCTCAATCCATAGAAAATAGTCCAATTTACGAGGGTCATCTTTTGTATTCAGGTTTGAGCATTTAAAGGCCTGTTTCAGAATATAGAGAGTTTCCACATAAGTATGATTAGAAGTAGGGGAAAAACATATTAATTGCCCTCTGAAGTAAATAACTGGTGTCTGCGTATTGCAGATGGAGAGACTGAAACAAAAATTCAAGATTTAACACTTTCAGAAGTTGCTTCTAATTCTAATGTCTCATATTGGCTACCAGTGCTAGACACCTGGGTCAACATGGGTATCTGAAAGCTTCAGATAGATGGATAGAGGACATTAGTCTAAGAGCTGAGAATCCCTTTTCTCTAAGTCCCATCCATGCTTAGTTCCCGGAACTTGGCTGTCTCTTGCCAGAAAACATCTCAGCTGTGTAGCAAAGAATTCAGGGACTCTTCCGTGCAGAAAGTGATTCATCTGCAAGCAGAGTTAGTTCACCCACAGGCAGACAGTCGAAGGTACCTTTGACAATCTTTGTTAAGATCGAACTGTCCCAGGCCCCAAATTACTTTAGTGCATCCTAAAAACAAAAGGGCTTGAGGTTATGAATTCAACAAAACCTGAAGACTATGTCTGGATGACTGTCAGGGGCACACAAATATTTCATAATCTTTAAGAGAACAGATGATACTTTTATTCTTTGTGGTTATATGGACGTTCACAAGACCACTTGTCATGAGGAAGGGGATAGACATTTTGTTTAAAAGGTGAAACAGACATTTTTTACTTATGTCACAAAACCAGATGTAGCATTGTCGGAGAAGCCTTTGATGGCACTGATTCTAATGTTTTTATTTTCCCATTGCATCTGAAAAAATTGGTGTTAAGCATTTACACATTTCCAAGCAGTGCAATAGGGATTGATTAAGTTGGTTTTTTTGGTTTTTTTTGTTTTTTTTTTTTAAAAAAAAAAGAAAGAAAACAGGAAAAAAAAAAGTAGTTTGAATTCCTTTCTTGAAAACTTTTTTTTGGAGTGTGAAGTACAGTTTTTGTTGTAACTGTGTGAGGTGCATGGCAGAGCAGTATGTTAGATACTTCCCACAGCTCTTATCCCAGTGCTGACACTTGCTTTGTGAACAAAATAAAATTAAAAGGGATTATTAAGCAATCTCTTTTTTTTAATTTATTATTTTGAACTCTTTTTGAAGTCATACTGCTTCTGGAAAAATAATCTATTCCCAGTCTGTTTAGCCTGACATTAACTTGCAAATTAATGGTGAATATTTTTAAATGCACATGGATGATTTAGTTTTCACAGTGGTAAGTCACTTTTGAAAATTAGACATAAGCACATTATAACATTGATACACAGGCCAGACTTCACTATTCAGCTACTCTGTTACTGTCATACTAACATATATCTTGTAGAGCATACTTTATTTCAGTTGCTGAAATAACTTTACTACTGGTATACCAAAGCTGTCTCCTTGTTAAAAAAAAAAAACAAAACTTCACATGTACATTAGAGCACCCACCTTAATGTGCCATTAAGATCAATATATTAGTTTGAGAAAGGAGAGAGAAGGAAAACAATTTGCTTGATGGACATAAGTAGACAAGTGCAAAATCAGCATGTATACCAAGACTTAATCACTTTGGTGTCTTGGAAACTGTTACCCAGTATCTCCTTTGGCAGGAGTATAGCATTGCAAAGCTTTTTAGGGACAGAATCAAGTCACCCTTTTGTGTCAGGAGTTCCCTGTTGATTACTCTTCTGTCACCATTTAACACTATTAAATATTTTAAAACTTGTTTTAAACATTTTGTGCTTGAGGAGGGCAAAAAAGAAGCTTCCAATTCAGCAATGAGGAAGCATGATCCAATTAAAAAAAAAAAATCACTCCTGACTATTGGAAAGGGCAATCAGTTACTCCTACGCATGCTAACTCACGGCCATTTAACTTATTAAATTCCATTTCTATCACCTTTATTCATGCTGCTCAATTATATCACCTCATACATTCTGTTTATCCTCTTTATGTTGTACTTCGTCTTCACGTACCTACATTGTTGCTACTAGTTATTGCCTATCTGATATTTGCCAAACTTAATTTATAACCTTTTCTAGATAACTTGAAAGGCATATGATCTGAGTAGATATTGTGCTCCTTACTTGTATTTTCAATGAGATCCTCTGCTGACCACCCAGATTAATATGGGCAGAAGACCATGATATCCTTACCAAAGCTAGTGAGGAAACTTGACTGCTCCACTAGAAGAAAAACTTGCCTTTTTTTTTTCCCAAGATCCACAAAAAGCTACACCTATGATGTGTTCAAGCTTCACTGGAGTCTCCTAGCCAGAGACAGTTACTCAAAGGCAGTGTAGGTAGGTGTCTAGCACCAGTACTTACCTGGTCTACTGGAGATGCAACAATCACGTAACTGGGAAAGAGGGTTTGAGCAAAAGAACTTAAGCCAGACCCTCCTCATGTCAGTGCAATGTCTTTCTGTCAGTGAAACAACAGTGTGTAAGTGGCTGAGTATATTATTTTTTTTTTAGTTAAAATGAAATAAGACCAGAATTTTCATGCATGAATGCCTAGAGATGACTCCCTTTACATGTATTAAAATAACTAACTATAGCAACTAATTATTCGGAATGATGCTGCTGTTGAAGTCCATGATTGCTCTGAGTTTCATGTGAAAACCTTCATGGCACCTTCAGACAAGGTGAATGAAAAATTTAGGTATTTTTACATTTTGGTCTGTCTCAGTACAATTAGTCCTCATTTGCCCTGAAATGCTCTTCTCTATTAAAATTTACGATGCTTTCTCAGTCCCAGCAATGTTCTCTACCCCATATTCATTGCAGTGTTTTTTCATTACCACAGTCTTTTTCCATCCTTATCCCAAACTCTCTGGCATGAATCAGATTGTTTCTTTGAACTTTGTAGTATGTAGGAAAGTATCCTGTCTTTACTTGCAATATCCTGGTAGATCTGAGCCATCATTCTGTGTATATATGATACTGCATTCACCACATACAGCAATGAAGATGAGAAGTAAAAAAGCCCCCGAGGGCTCTATGAGAGGAGTAACACAAGAGGAAAGTTTTGCCTGTTTTAGAGATGCTGGATTGGCAAAGTCATCCAGCTGGGTTTGTTGTTAATTTGCCATATTGTTGCAAATTAACTTGCAAGTAGGTGAAGCAAGGAAATCCCAGGGGCCATAGGACTGGATTTTTGTCTATGTTTTGTCTGGGTGGGACACAGCCTAAGTACATTGTGCATACTAAATTACAGTCAGTTTTTGGAGAGAAGTTAGAGAAAAAGGCTTTCAAGTGCTTACGGAGTGTTTGGGTTATAGTCCACATTTTCCAGTGAAGATTGTTCTTAACTCTAAGACTGGAGACTGGCCATAATATTATTTTTCCCCCTTTTTTTAAGAAATATGATCTAATCTAATAATTTAAAATCACAGAGGAATTCTGTCTGTATGATCTCATAATTCAGAGATCATAGAATAGAATCATAAAATCATCTAGGTTGGAAGGGACCTTTAAGATCATTGAGTCCAACCATCAACCTAACACTGACAAAAACCATCACTAAACCATGTCCCTCAGTACTACATCTACCCATCTTTTAAATACTTCTAGGGATGACGATTCCACCGCTTCCCTGGGCAGCTCATTCCAATGCTTGATAACCCTTTCAGGCATTGTAAAAATTTTTCCTAATATCTAATCTAAACTTCCCCTGGCGCAACTTGAAGCCATTTCCTCTTACCCTAGTGCTTGTTACTTGGGAGAAGAGACTGGCACCTACCTCTCTACAACCTTCTTTCAGGTAGCTGTGAGATAGATACCCCCACACTGAAAGAAAACTGTGAGGGGACTTTTACAGCAAAATAAGGAATAACTTTCAGAGTTTAAGATGGTAGAGAAATGTCAGACTCGCCACGGTAGTCCTCCTAAGGTGGATGCCATCCCCAGCACCTGACTGTCTGGCCTGTGATTGCCATTCTGCTTGAGCTCACGATGCCCTTTCCAACCACTGAGACAACACAGCTCAATCCATTACAATGATTCCATTTTGCAGCCATTGAAATAAACACACACAATGTAGTTAGTTATTTGGCTTGTGTTTGGTGTTTACTTTTTTTTTAGTGCACAATTGAAATTTTCAGCTGTAGTTTCTCATTGTTTTCTGCACAGCCCAAGAAAATTAACACCACTTTGTATATTTGAGGTAATAATTTAATTGAGGTAATAAACAGAGAATTCAAGAAATCCAAAATGACATCTCGTTTAAGAACCATGTGTTTTTGGAATATGGCAAAGAAATATGAGCCATTGCCTGTTTCTATATGTTGAATAGTACATATTAAGTCTTAAGTTTTAAGCAAATAGTAACTGACAGTCAGGAAGACAATTTTTTTTCAAAATGTGTATGCTTCTGACAAAGTATAGTTGGCAGTCATCTCTTTTGCACATGGTTTGTGTTTATACACTCACTGGTGGAGCTAGAGGCTTAAGTTTACCCTCCTGTTGCATGTGAGTTATTGTATAAACAGCATACCAGTGGAGAATTCTGGTTTACCTTCAAAGTGAGGAGATAAGAGAAGTGGCCTGATCGAAGCTTCCAAAGTGTGAAAGGTTTGTGTGTAGATACGAAAGAGTAGAGTAAGCTGGAGGAGACAATATACATGGCACTTTACTGCCACCAAACCTGTGTGATAAATATCATTGACAACAGAGGGAATTACTGCAAATACATTCGGGCAAAATTCGGCTTCCAAGTCTTAATTTTGCCTTAAACTTTGTTGTTGTTGCATTTAATAACATCAGCTTTTGCCAAGTCCAGTTCCTTTCTTTTCTCTTGGGCTCTAAAAGCTCTAAGAAACGTGCTCTCAGGCAGATATCTTACGTTCTCCTTCGTTCTTGAACAAGACTTCTCAACCATCTGTACCATCTCTCCAGCACATACAGCACCGTGTGAGGACAAGTTGCACCACCTTTCCCATGTCATTGCCTCGCTGTTTTTAATCTCAAGTGGCCAATTTGTTTTGCTTTCATTACAAATGGGAAGGGAGTGGAGAAAAAAGGAGAGAACAGTCTGAACCAAATGTCCTCATTAAGCTTATTTCTTCATAGTTAACTTAAAACTCTACACATGCTTTCAAGTCCTTTATTTACTTAGGTCACTGTTACTCCAGGGAGTAATTTGATTCCAGAGCAGCATCTCCCATAGGTAAAGATCATTCCCATGAGTAGGGCTTATGCAATCAGGACCTAAAGCATGTTTTCTTGAGTGGTACAACCTGCAGAATGATGTAATTTATGGCAGAAGAGGTTAACTCGGTGTAGCAAAAAGGGGGTTGTCTTATTAAAGAAGATTACTCACAGAGGCACAGACTTCTTGTTGTAATAAAGATTTCTCTCATATTTAAAGAATGCCAATGAAAACAGGGAAATATTTATTATTTGATCTTGGCTATGTAGCTCTTTTAAAAATAGCAGTAACTACGAATGTACCAAATAACTGTGTCAGCCTTTATCCTACCAATTACTGTGCCTGCTGGCATGATTATTCAACACGTCTTCACAACAGAACAAAACAAAAAATCCCTATACCATAGCATGGGACCACATCAGGATGTAGACAGTCCCTTCCAAATGAAGAAAATAAAACCCATGCTGACATCAAAGAGCAGACATGGAGATAGTAAAAAAATCGCAGCTTGGCTTAGTAAGAGGTTTTTCAGAAGGACCATGGATGGATCAAACTTTTTTTGAGCACCCTTTTTTTCACTCTTCAAGTAATGCCCGGAGTTCTCATACAGAATGGGCGTAGAGCACAGCTCTTGGAGAGAGCCCATGCCGTCAAGATGCTTGTCCTAAAGCATCTGAAAATCTAAGAATGCCATCTGCTGTCTCCTAAGAACAGTTTGCGTTGTTGTTTAGATATGCTTTTGTCTGGACCATAAAGGAGCAGAAGTATACATACAGATTGTAGCTAACTGGTATCAGCAGGAACCTGATAACAGGTTCCCAGTTGCTCACTTGTAATTGCTGGCTGCTGCCATCTCCATGATGGGTGAGGGAAGATATTACTGTTCCAGAGCCAAGTAGTAAGGATATGATCTACTCTGTTTTCTTCTTATGTTCTCTCCCAGATGACATTTACTGCATCTGATGTCATCCCAAACTTACATCAAATGTCATTTCATACTTTGGTTCCAATTGACTAAATTTTTCATTGCTTATTCATTTAAGAACTTGTAAGGAATGATTTGAAGTCCTTTGTTCATTTTCTCTAAAATGAATGTACATCTGTTCCTTTGTTACTGAACTGTTAGGACTTTTTAACATGCCTGAACCTTTCTAATCCTGTCTTGAAGAGGTGATTAACACACGCTGGGTAGCATTTGTCTCAGACGTGGGACATAAGAGAGTTCATAAAAGAGTGTTTTGCTCAGGACACGACGCAATACATGGATGCTTCATGACTCTGGCATCATTTCAATTAATTCTGTTTGTCCCAGCCCTCTAAAAGCATTGTTAGATGCCTGTGGTCATTGTTGTGATTTTCACAAAGCATTATCAAAATATCAGTGAAGCACAGAGCAGTGGACCAGTTAGATAGTTCTCCCAACCACTGAATACGTTTTAAGTTTCCAAATATTTTTTTTTCAGTGGTGATCTGAATTTGTAGTAATATTGCATGTTGTGCAAGTGCTATAGGAGGAAAAAAACCAAAGCACACTGAACTAGAAGTGGCAAATCTGAGGAAATATTTTTTAAAAAATTCCATGGCTACATAAATCTATTGGAGACCTTCCCTCTTTTCTTTTTTCTAGCTTCTCCAAAATCAGATACTGCCTTCTGAGTTACGTCTGCTTGATATTACTGTGCTAGTTCAGAACACGGGAATATTGGCTGGCATGAACAACTAATAAACTTTTCTATGCTTAAGATGTTCACTGATGGAACAAATAATTTATTGTTCTGATCATGGGGAAGTACAGACCAAAGGCAAACTAGAGCCCACCTAACTGGCCCAGTGTCTTAACATGTTATCAAAGTTTCTTTCTGCCAGGGAAAAGGGAAGGAGATCAGACATCTTTCTTAATCTCCCTTTTTCCCAGAAGCAAATCCAATTCCTGTTTAACACATGTAACAATAACCTATCCCATATGTGTTTTGCCCTTTGTTGCAACTATTTTTTCTGAGTTGTCTGAATAGCTATGCCTCTTATTTTTTCAGTTTTAGATTATCTTCTCCTGGTTTGCCCTGCCACATCAATCACGATTCAGAAAACATCTGCTAGCCCTCTGCAAAGAATCTTTTTTTTAACTTCATTAATGCTAAAGCTGCTCAACATTTTTACATCAGAAGCATTTTTGACAGAAAGTAGCTCATGGAATAAAAGAAATAGAAGAAATGAAAAAAGTCTATTTTTGTCACTTTTTTCATAAGGCTTACTAAATTTTATGTTCTTTAGGAGTGGAAAGATCTATAGAAATCCAATTTCATTATCAGATTACAAAACCTCCTCTCTAAATTTTCTTCAAGCATCTCATCTTTCAATCAGATACCATTCTTGCAGAGGGCTCCCCTTTTTGAAGGCAGTAGTACACACCTGGTGTGAGAACTGGGACATATCGAATGCTATATATCTTAGAAGTATAATCTGTTGGTTTGTTTTCATTTGTATTACTGTTAACACATTAAACTAGCAGCCTGGATGACATTTCTGTCTTGTTTTGCTGTTGGTTGATTTTTTTCTGCAATAACTAGTGTTTCTTCTTGTTCAGCACATTTCTGCAATTGATGTTTTCTCATAGGTTGTTGCTGTACATTGGTTTTTAATAAGTATTAGGAGTTGTGAAAAGATAAAGTTGCTTTAAATCAGGTTTGATGTCTTGGTCAGAAATAAAACCAATATATCTATGTATCCATACACACAAGCTTTACAAAGGCCTTTTTTAAATCTAACAGTTCTGTTGTTTAGTATAAACAGCGTCCAATGAAAGAATTTAGGATTGAGTCTCACCCTGGCTCCCACAATATAGGTGAAAATTTAAACTCAAGCTTTAGTCCATCATTTGCTTTTCACTTTCCAGTGTTGAGATCATTATTTCACTTAAAATCTTTACTTTGGAGGGGGCCAAATTCCACTTGGATTTATACATGTAGATTTCTGTATCGTAAATAATTTAATTTAGCTGTTCAGTCTGTAGCAGGAGAGTTTTATGATTCCCACTTGGTGGCTTATATATGTAAAAAGGAATTAAAAATAAATAAATATTTAGTTCCAACGCATTCCAGCAATACATACACAGTCTGTACAAAAATCTTTTTAATTGTGCACGCCATAAAAAAAAGCTACAAAGAAAGTAAATATCAATAAAGAATCATTCCTGTAATCTGACAAATACGTCTTTGTGAAAACTAAAACCATTAATTTTTCTGTCCAAATATACTGGAGCTACCTAGTGAGCTAAAGGAGGTTTCTGCTTATTATATCACAAGGCATTTTTCTCCTAATGTTATTTTATTATCTGATGCCTGCAAGCAGAGTTTTAAGTCTAATCAGATTTATGAAAATAAAAAGCAACAGTTTTCTTAGTGCGGAAAAGAAAAAAACTGGAGTTTTAGGTATTCTGAGTTGGGACTGATTAACCACTGAATAGATGAGTCCCAAAATCCAAACTCTTTTCTTAAAACTAAGAGACAAAGTTGTTCAGCTTTGTCTGGCCGTGTCTTTTCAAAGATTTTGGCGTTATACCACGTTTTCATTAACAGCATTTTTAATTGTTTAAAAAGAGAAAACAAATCCCACACCTGTATCAAGAGAGTAACACAGCAGTGATCACACAATGTGTGGTTGACATAAATTCTTTCATTACCTGAGCAGATAACTTTCTATTTTTAGGTTCTCAAAATACTCCTGAAAAACCCTACATGACAGCGATTTTGAAAATGTTGTGCTATGTGTCTCCAAAGCTTGGTCCCAACTATGCCCATTAAGCACTATCCAAAGTTAAGAGGTAGAGTGAGTCTTCTTCTCCAGGGCTCTATAGCCTGTGTTTGTCATGTACGATGCTGCACTTCTACATAAATAGCCATCTAAATAAAAAGTTCTAGGGTTTATCCAGTATTTTGTTGCACTTTTTCTGTCAAGAGAATGTAAAACAGTATAGCTCATGGTATGCCAGTTATGATAGGCATGGAGTGTTTAACCCACAAGAAGATCAATTTTTGTCGTCAAGTATTTTTCTCCAGGTACTACAAGACTGTAATATTATCATCCCTGGGTGCAATTTTGCATTTGCAGGGTCCCTGTCACTTTCTAGCTTTTACCTTTTCTAAACCTGTTCACAAGTGATAAGTTAGAGCATCAGGAGAAGGAGCTCAGACAACTAAAAGACTCTTCCTCACTTGGAGACAGAAAGGATTATGTAGTGATGAACAAAAGAGGTTAATGTCCACTTACTTGGGAAGCTATGACAATACAGTTAAAAATAACGCTGTTCATGACCCTGAGATTTTGACAACTTTACAAAGGTATTTGGAACCCAGCAGTCAATAGTCCACCACTTAAATGCTGGTCCACTCACAATTGAGACTCAATGCTTTGAGTCCATTTCTGATACCGTGTTGCTTTAGCTCTTACAGGTGTCCATGGTTCCTTGTTTCAAAAACTGCATCCTTAGGACACAGTAGTGTGTGTAGTCAATCCTCAGAGCTGTGTACAAAGAGCATTTCACATTCTGAAACAAAGCTCTTTCATCGTTACCTCAGTTCAGAGGTTACTTAACTATTGGTTTGGGGTTTTTTATGTTCACTTGACTGGACTAAAGACAGTACAGCATTTTGACATATTCCTTATACAAGTTTTCTGACTGAATCCAGTGGGATAGGACTAGACTAAAATTTGTTCCCGTACTGGAGCTTGAAAGACTGTTCTCTGTCACAGCTGTAGTTGAGCGAGAAGAAATTTTAAAAAGTGGAAATGTGATGGATCATTTCACTGAGAACGGGTGCAGTCTTCTGGCCAGACCACCTTTCATTTTGCATAGCTCTGAAGGTAGAGGAGCAAATAAAAAGTCTTCCTATTTGTGATCCTCCACAGTGATTATATATAGATAAAACCTTTACCAAGACCAGTTTTCTCAGAGTCCACATTCATCCTCTCAGTGGAAAATCAAAGCTATTTCCTGGGAAAGGGTAACAGCTGATCCTTGCTGCCCTAGGAACTGCCAGGGCTCCTGTATGCCCTTTACCTGCTTTAGTTTCAGCCCATCTTTAGGAGTCCCTGGCCATGAATACTTGACGTCATTCTCCCCCCTATCAGCATAAGATGACTTTACAGTGCACTGTGGTTCTTGTTCAAAACAGACTCAAAGTTAACTTTCCAAACTTCATTTGTGTTTTGCTCAAAACGGTCTTTTTTTTTTCTGTAATGTGCAATTTTCATTAGGCAGTTAGTTGTCACTTTTCTATTCGTGCTCCTTGTCTGTACACAGGTAGCTGCACAGGATTGATGCTACACCTTTGGTTTTTTTACATTAAAAGTCTGTAGCTCTTGCCTGGACCTCATCCTCAGCTGAGCTGAGCTAACTTCAAATGGCTGCAGAGTAAAGTTGAGCTTGTAGGAGCTACCTAATGTGTTGGGACTGGAAAGATGAGCAAGGTCTTCTAATCGGCAAGCGACTTCATAAGAAAGTGAACATTTACGTACTTTGAACAAAAAAGTATTAAAAAGCCTCCCCACTAGAGGGGAGAGGGACGCGTCTATCAGTGGTAGTAGAGGTTTCTTCCAGCAGAGAGGCAAAGAGCCTAAGGCAGTGTGTACATTTATCCGGCCATGCTTCTCAGGTACCCAAAAGCTGGGGCTGTGTGTCCAGCATGCTGAGGGGAGGCTGTGTTTGGCTAAGTTAGGTCAGTCTGACAAGCAGAGGATACTGAAGCTGAATTGCTTCCCAGGAGAAAAGAATTCAGAAGGAAGAGCTGGGGTTTGTTGTGGCTTTTGTTTTTGTTCTGCCATTCCTTTCTCACCTCAAATGATGAGGCAAGGGCAGTATTGCAAGACTTGACACATACAAAACCATTGTGTTTGCCTACACGTGCCCATTTGTGTGAATCTTCTTATATGTGTGTATTTCAGTTTGAAAAGTCAATGAAAACATGGTTTGAAAATAGAGGAATGAGAACATGGGGAGCAGGTGCCAAAACTTTCTTTTTCTAATCATTCCAGCACATGGTTTTGAATTGTATGTTTGTGTATATTTGACTAGCATTACCTATTCCAAAATAGTCACTGTTCAGCTTGAAGTGTCTTTCCTAGTTTTTCCTTCTTTTCACTTCAGCTAGCTTTCTGTCCTGTGTCGTGTTTTTCCCTCCTATTCCAAGACCCTCTCTATTATTCTTGAAATAGAAATGACATCTGCAGCCCCAAGAATGCTGCACTACACCCACAGAATTTGCTTTATCTAGCAATCTGCCACTAGTATTCTGAGACGCCAGCAAGACAGCAAAGGACTACCTCCCTGAATTGTTACTGTACAGCTGTCCTTAACTGAACTGTGCCACGTGAGTTCCCTTTGCAATGCTGATGAAGAAAGTCCTCAATGTTTTCCCTCACAGATCATTGCAGATGTACTTATCTAAGATATCTTACCTTGATTGCGGACCATTTTGTGATAAAAATGTCTGTTGTTTTCCAGGCTTCCTTTAAAATTGGTATAAAACCTTTCATATTTATGAATAATTAATGTTTTTCAATTTTCTTAGACAGTGCCTATGTTTATTAAATGATAAACATCCACTTGGGGGAACGTTACTGGTTATATTGCTTGTGCTTTGGAAATAGAGATAACTGTAGTGGCGGTCTCTCAGTGTATCGTCAGAAATAACTGTGATTTGTGGGTAGGCCTAACTCGTGGCTGGGGATGGTGCATAAACTCTAACACTTAAGAGTGGTTCCCAGAAGTGATCTGACTCAGGCGCTGTGCTGAGTCACAAATCCTCCCCTGCTTCCTCCTTGCTTGCAGAAAGTAGTAGTTTTCTTCTGAACTATATTAGCAGAAAAATAATTACCTCCCACACCCTTGGCGCTGGTTTAAGTACAAAAATCTGTGTGTGTGTATGTATCAGGAGGCGGGGGAGGTATGGATGGAGTTGAAAGTCCTCTCCTTTCCCTTTTATTCCTGCTTGTTCCCAGAAGGATGTTTGTATGAGGCTCTGCCTGCTCATACTCCTGGTTCAGGCAGCGCCATGGTGTAGGCGAAAAGTAGCCCTGCAAAAGCAATGAAGGAGTAGATTTGGGATACGCCTTCTCTGAAGATCAGGACTACTAATATGATTAGAACGGGAACCTACCCTGTCCAGCAGACCAAGTTTGATCCAAAATTGAAGACACGTGAAAATGTGAGATAGAGCTGTGCTTGGAAAGGCCCGAACGTTTTTTCTAAGACCAACCTACCATTAGTTTCCTTGGATACGTTCCACAGTGCAACAATGCCAAGTGCATTTTAGCAGCTGGGTCCAGTGCACGGGTTTTTGTGCCATCTTGCTGAGTATTGGTTGAAATCCAAAAAAGCTTGTAAGTACACAATGGGGTATGTAGGTAATCCCATTGCTTTAGGTACAGACACTTACATGCTTAGAGATAAGCACTTTCTTCAATAACTGCCTGAATTGATGAGACGGCAGCCAGCCCTCTCATGATTGTCTTCCTGAGAGGAAAATACAGCATCATATAATAGCTCTAAAACACCTGCAGCATCTCTAACAGTGTGTTTCCCATAGCTTTGGGAAAGATCAATGTTGCTTGGTGTAAGCTCTTTTCCTTCTCTCTTCCCCGTTCCCTCTATTCCCTGCTTGTGCCCTTTGGCTTGACACAGTCCCCTAGAGGCTGAAAAGGGCTTGACCTGGTATAAAAAGCAATGTTGTTCACATGTAATAAATATTTAAAACGTTTTATCAGTGTAAATAAATGCTAAATTCTGTGAGTCCAGGGAATGGCATTAATGTGTTTTGCTTACTGAAAAATTTATGAAGTCAATCTCAGCCAACACAATGCAGCCAAGAGGTGGGGTTTTCTTAAGGTAAACCGACGTGCTTTTAAAATAAATACTAAGAGGTGTTTAAGAACTTCAGTTATTAACAGAAGAAAAACATGGGCTGAAAAACTGCAAACAATCCCTTTTGTGGCACTTTCCCTAATCTCTGTGCAGTTATCTCTTTGTCCAGCCTGGAGTGAGTTCCTCAAAGCAGATGCTGTGCCTTCACAGATGTCTGGAGAGTGTCTAGCACACGGAGAGAGCTTCCACGAATGAATAAGTACATTTAGAATGCCAAATATTTGAAAATCATTTATTTTTCTATTTACTTGCCAGGACATAAGTTCAGGACTCTGTGTTTCTAGCTGGACAATGATGGCACTGCCAGCCTCTGTAAAGCGGTGTAAAAACATAGCTTTTCACTCTGCAATGGGAAGGCAGTTATTGGCATCATCTACTTGAAATCCAGAGGTCAGCTTTTCAGTCTGATCAGGTCACCAGGCATTCTGATTTAATTATGATTATAAGCTGCAGAGCTTATTGCTAGGAGTGCAAGCCTTACCTCCATAAGGGAGAAAATGCCAAAGATGCACGATTAGACAGAGCATCAGGCAAGTGGGAACTGTATTGCCCCTGTATTGTGACTACCCTTGTTGGGCAATATCTAAGTGTCAGTCTACAAAGATTAAGAGCATGCATGAAGTGGGACAGAGAAGTCATTTTTTTTGTAACTTCAACTCTCTTTTCTTCCTCTGCACAGGGGGAAGAGCATGTAAAATTGTGTAGAAATTCTCACCATTGGTTAGAAAAAGCTTTGTGTCTGGATGCAAGGGGATGATTCACCTTGATTTACCCTGATCAGAAACGTATCTGATCATCCACAGACAATGATCTGCACCTCTCAGATTTCAGAACACAGATTTGATGTGTTTTGAAGCATGTGGGTTTTTATTAAAAAAGTGTCTCTGTATGTTCTACTTAGCCATAGCTTTCCCCAATCCTTTAATCCTTTTTATCTGCTCTCCCTGTTCTCCCCTCTTGCTACTACACCAACTTTTCTGTTCCTCATGCCATTCCTTGCAACAGCTATTCACGTTGCAAGTGGCTGCCTGAACTGAGAATAAAGTAATTTACTGGCAGCATCTATATTGCAGCAACAAGCTTGACAACAATGCGAGGAGATTGGTGATGCGCACATATCCCTTGCCCTTCTACAAGTAGCTTTCAATACATCTTCTGAGAGGACATCTCTAAAGTTGGTGCATAGTTAGTGGTTTTAAACTTTTAGAAACTCTTTGAGTAATTTAATGGTAATGTATGTAAGCTTGCTAATTAGTGGAATCATCTGGATTTAAAACCAGGCTGCCCTAACAGGGTACTGCACAGCACATGCATCAGTTCATGCTAACAGTATTCAGTAGCTCATCTTTTCTTCAAAGTTGGTTTTTCTCTAGTTAAGCTAGCTGAAGCTCCTGTAAATCTTTTGGTGGTACTTGTTCACCTTGACTGCCTAAACACTTTGTCATCTCACGTTTATGGTGCAGGCCTTTGATTTCACAAGCATTGCTTTGTTAACACAAAGGGCATTGGTTTGTGCAGATATTATCTTCTCTGGACATCTATAGTACACTGAAGCATTTTCATGGTGTGGGTGATAATGAAGCTACATTTAAAATGAGAGAGGGTTTTGTTCGTTATTGTGTCTGTCCTCAGTAGTCTCTCAAGAGCACTGGGCATATCCCATGATGAATTTTAAATTAATTAATAATAAAAATTAAAGGCAAATTACATGAGACCTGGTAGTAGATCTCTTGGCCTTGTAATCTTGGCTACATTTTGGATTAACAAGGCTCCCAAAATCACTAAAAATGAAGGTCTTTATTTTCTTTAGTGTAAATTTATTTGAAGCTAGAAATATTTCAATCTGCAAAGTCTCTAGGTTTTTTTCAGGTTCGTAGCCATCTGTAGGGTTTTAACTTTCTTGTATTGTTCTACATTGTTTGGGAGGAGGTGGGACATTGTTTTAATTTTCTGGTGAATGTTACATTCTTGACTGCTGTAAAGTATTGGAGTGGTGTTGATGTGGGCTGCAATATATTTCCTGTATATATTTAGAATTAGTAGACTGAATGAGGTGAGCATCTAAGGAAAAGGTTGACTGCCTCATGTAATCACAGCAATATTTTTTCCCCAGAGACATTTCTTATCCAGAGTAAGTACCTAGAGGTAACTGAGTGAGCAGAACATTGCACTCTTCTGTAGGATGAGTTTTGATCCCGTCAGTATTGTACTTCACGTAAGGATCTCTTTGTTAAAGCCAGAATGTTTCATGCCGAATATCGCTCCCTTTGGATAGTAACATGAACCATTAACAGATAGCTAAACTGACTGCAGACTGAAAAAGTGTTCTGACTAAAGGGATGCTAGTACCCAGCTTTAGATTAGTAGGAGGCAGTGAGTGATCTTGCTGACCTGGCAGCTGATGCCACCTTTGATTTATTCTGCTGAGTTCCATCGTGGCTGGGGAGCAAATGCAAAGCCTTAGCTGTGAATTGACAAGTGGATTAGCTACGAGTGAAAATGCTTGTCAAGAGATGTGTCATCCTTATTAGAAAGTATTTAAATCAGTAAAAAAAAAAAGTAATAAAAATGAAATCTAAGATCTTAGATGATAGATTTTTAAAGTTAATAGTTATCACAAACTCTCTTGGCAGATGTATAGCAGACATTTACAACTCATGAATCACATTTTTCAAAAATCATCACTAATATCAACTTCTCTGAGGAGACGACAGCATTTACAGGAGACATTAATGGCTTCTGGCTCTCAGTCATTGCAAAATCATGAGCTCGTAATTGTTCTGATCTCGCTATTTGTAGACTATAGAGTTCTAGAGGTCTCTCAATACTTCCAACATTAATAACTTGCCAGTGACAGTGGTTGCCATCACTGCCACCAGTGATAATAACTTTAAGACCTTTGTAAATGCAAATCCTTACTAAAGGCTTATGAGGCTGTCTTTATTATTCTGGTTTTACAAATGAGGAGAAGGAGACAGAGAGATGCCCATGAATCTGCAGCTTGAGACGATTGCATCTGAGGGTACAGCTGCTTAGCACTTTAGCTTACAAGTCACCTTCCCATTCTGGAAATGTTTGGCTTGCTCATGATTAGGACTTACACCAGTCCCATGCCTTAACAACACCCATGTAATAATATTTTGTTCATACCACTTTCTGGGGACCTCAAAGACCTCTGTTATAGAGTAATCCCTACATCTCGGGGCAAAACCAGCAGCACTGCTGGTTCTGACTCTCCCTCTGTTCAGATGGAAGTAAGGTGAGGTGGATCTGGAGTGCAGAGACATCCTAAGAGGGCCGGGAGCTGTCAGTCTGTGTGGGTTCAGTGGTCCTTCAGCAACTCAGCCTCTGCCTGAGACTGGCTTGACCTCTGGAAGAACCCAGAATTGTAGTAGGAACGTGGCTTCAGTTTGCAATCTCTCCCCATGCTCTGGGGTGAAGCTCTGTGGTACCCCAGCATTTCCTCTCTTGCATGTCTCCCTATTTTTCTTGTCCTGCCTCAGTTCTGGTTTTCCTTTGTTTTTCCTATGCTTTAACTCTCTTGAATGCTTTCTGGGGATCAGCTTAGGCCTGGTTTTCAAGAACAGGCAAAATAGCTAATGTGTTCCTTCTCCAGGGTGGTGGTATTTCAACGATAGGTAAGGTGATACCTGTTTTACTCGAGTCTGTGATCCAGGCTGTGATGGTAAATTTGTGAAATGTTGGGGATCTTCTGAAGGGAGGTGATCTGTAAATGTATGTCTTTACCTCATCAAGATAATGAGTTCAGGTGAGGGGGAACGAAATAAAAATTACATATTATCGTGCAATTTATAGCCTCTCTAAATTTTGTTCTCTTGCTGATAAGTGCTTCCTTCTGTTCTCTCTGCAGGTCTCCAGGTGGTTTTAAATTCAATTATCAAGGCCATGGTCCCTTTGTTGCATATTGCCCTGCTGGTGCTGTTTGTCATTATTATCTATGCCATCATTGGACTGGAGTTATTCATGGGGAAGATGCATAAGACCTGCTACCATGTGCAAGGGGGACTGATAGGTAAGAGGAACACTATATCATGCATACAAAGATTTTCTGAGGGAGGCTTTCCCCTTATACAGTGGAGCATTTGTGCTGGCACAGGAGTTGACTGGCTGTTGCTCCCTGCTGTGTACCTGTTTGGGGTTTCACAGTGGTGGTTCCTTTGTTCTGCTTCTTGGATATGAATCACTTTTGATATAGAGGGACTGTCTCTAATGGTGAGACTTGCTCATCTTGGGCACACAGTTGTTGTCCTGTCTGTAAAAGCTACAACAAAACTGTCAATTACTGCTGAACACAATAGTGGACTTTTTAATGTGGACCCTTGGCTCTACAAGCCAGACTGAGTTCTTTAACAAATCTCCCAGAGGCTCAAGCAACACTGAAGTAGTGATTATTCCACCACTAGCAGGCCGAGCTGCAAATGAGATGGCATCACGGAAATGAAGAACTCTTATATTTTATTATTAATCTTATATTTTATTATTAATCTTGCACACAAATACGTCTTCATTTTAAACTGATATCATTGTAAAGGAATATCTAATTGAGGTTCAGTACCCTTTTTTTTTTTAATCACACGCTGTAACTGTGGTTAGAAGTAAAGCTAATAAGAAAGCAAAATTGTATTAATGGGAAGAAAATTTTTGCAGCAAATCCATCAGGAAAGAACTTTCAAATTATTTACAGAACGAAATATTCAGATTTCAAAATAATTCAATTGTATAGTCACTCATCTAACCATCTGCTCTTTTTCATTTGATTTATTCAACTTGAACAGCAGTGATTCCCCATGTGGTGGTGGGTGCCCAGTTCAGCTCATAACCAAGAAAATATTGTAAAGCAGGAAATTATTTCAGAAGTTTTATATTTTCTGCCTTTATAACGTTGTTAGTTTTCATTATCTGGAAACGATGCTAGAATCATAATGAATTATCAGTCTGGTTTACAGCTTTAAAGTGTATATATTTTTCTTCATAATCTGTAATTATTACACATTATAGCATATAATTCTAATATTGCTATTTCTGGCATGCTTTAATGATCAGAACATGATCAGAACTTCTGGAAAATTCAGGTTTTGCCATATAAGATAAGAAACAAACATAATTACCTGCTCCCCCCCTGCCACACACACACACCCCTGCACCTGTTATAAAAGTAGCAATAGGCACTGAAATCCATATATTTAAACAATCCTATTGCAGGAATTTTTGTGCTTATAAAACTGTTTTCTGTAGCATATACCAAAGCATCTAGGCAGGCTTGTTATATGGGTTCTCAGATCTTTGGAAACACCTATACAGAATAAGCGGTGGATAATCAAGCAGTAGAGCCTCATAGAACTTCTGAGTGCCACCGGGCTATTGATAAATTGCCACACAGCTTCTAACCCCCAAAAAGAGCAGAGCTCCGGAGACTCTCTGCTGTAATTCAGCAGTAGCCCAGCACCTTATCAACCTATCTCCAGAGCACTGAAGCCTGTCTGCTGCAGGGGTTCAGCCTCCTTCAACAGAGTACCACTAAGTGCTGCAGTTCCCTTCCAAGATTAACCCAGATGCCAGGTGACCGTGGTATGAAAACATTGGTTGTAACATGCAGCCTAAAGAAATGTAATAGACTTAATCTAATGTTCCCTCTCATGTTGAAAGACGTTTCAGTTTTGACTGTAGAATTTGACAGCTTGGCCATTATTTCTACAAAAAGAACGTGAAGCACAACAAAACATCCCTCTGCCCATTAAAATTAATACAGTTTCTCGTGTGTTCCTAGAGAAAGCTGTCAAATTCACTGCAAAATGTATTTGTTAAAATCACTCACTTATCAGTGCGTCAAATAGCAATTAGTTCTCTTCATCTGTTTTCTCCCTCCTCTCCTTTAAGATACACCTGCAGAAGATGATCCATCTCCCTGTGCCCCCCAGTCTGCGCATGGGCGGCAGTGTCAGAATGGCACCGAGTGCAAGGCGGGCTGGGAGGGACCTAAGCACGGCATTACGAACTTTGACAATTTTGCTTTTGCCATGCTGACGGTGTTTCAGTGCATCACGATGGAGGGCTGGACAGATGTACTGTACTGGGTACGTATCCGAAAATGATAAGCTGAAAGGCCTGTTCACGTGCACCAGCTATGTTGAAACCTTGGGGCTTTAGCTTTATTGCTTGTTCTATATAGTGAAGGCATGGTTGCCTGCATGGAGCTTTAATTAACTCAGAATATTAGTGGGTAAAAAGCAGGGTGGGGGGCATCTGATGCAGTTAAATCAAATGTAAGTGTTGACTTTCCATTGATATTTTAATGTTGAAAGATGGCATGTGACTTATTGGTTTGAAGATTTGCAACGTACCTTTGTTGAACAGAATGTCATGTAAAGACCCTCTCTGCAGGACTGAAATATCTCATACATCTCCAGATAATTGATTTAGAAATATTTGTGACCTGTAACTGTGCGCTTTACCTGTGGCACTACTGTTACAAAGGCACTACACTGATCAGCTGGTAGGTTTTATAAGAAAGGCCTCACAAATCCCTTTTCATGCCAGCACTACTCCCGATTATGACTTTTATCGTAATAATACTAGAATAAATTCTCCTAACATATCATTGATATTGGTGTCAATCATGGTTACACATTTAGCTGAAACATGGTATTATCTTTAATCTAAATACAGTCTCATCTTGTCCTTTACCTAATTCTGGAAGTTTCAGTAGCTTTGGTTTCTACATTGTAATTCCTAAAATGCTGGGAAATTCAATGGCAATACAATTATACTATAGGATTTAAAATCAGATTTAGCCTTCACCTGTAAACCAGCTCTTGCCATCAACTTTTTCAGCACTATGTTATGGTCTAGGAATTTAATTCACACACTGCTCAATCCTGTCTGTGTAAGACTAACCCGGACTATGACTGAAGACTGGCATGTTATGATACCTGTTTCTCCAAGATGGTAGGATTTCCAGTGTAAATAAAACTCGTGCTATAATGCACAATGGAATTTAACTCAAGAAGACCCAAAGCACACAAAAGGATAATCTGGACTGAAGCAGCTTGCACTGTTAATCAACATCAGCTTCTCTCTTAAATATGAGCCTGAAGCTGCATTCTACCCACCAGTGAGTTAGAGTTTACAAGATTTCCCTTTGAAGATTTAGCTTATCTGCAATAGATATTCTCTATATGGAATAGATAGTAGTTGTCTTTTTATCCTCGTAAATTTAGATTAGAACTGTGACTCTAGCTTCCTTCTAATGCCTGAGATAAAGGGCAGAGATGAAACCGCAAGGGGCGTCTGGGTCTCAGAGCATAAAAATTGCCTTTGCTTGAAAAGAGGGTATAGATTCATAAAATAATGAAGAACAGAAGTCAGAAAAGAACTGCACAAAACTACTCCACTACTCAACTCTGGCTATATATAATATACCTGTCTTTTTATCACATTTAGCTCACACTCTTACAGTCTTTGTGTGATTGAGAGGATTTATAGGTAGTTCAGGGGAAACAGAAGAGAGTGAAAGATACAGAAATAAACATGAAAATAGCTTTGGCAGTGTATACCATTCAGTATTGTGAAACCTATCCAGAAGTTATCATCATTTTCTCCAAAGGCACGTGTTATAAAAGACCCTGCCAATCCCCACACTTTTGGGTCCATGCGTCATTTGCGTGACTGGATGTGAATCATTCAGAACTCAGTTTTCTGTTATCTAATAACAGGAGCCAAAAGCATATACTCACTGCTAAATGATTTTTTACCATGACTGCTGCAGATGGTCTGATTTTTTTATGGCATCCCTGCAGCAACCTGGATTTTAGCTGTTGGCTTTTGTTTGGTATTCAGCCAGCTTTTTTCACTCTTTTCCTGAGCTGTTCTTTTTTCCTTTAGAGATGGTATGGTGAACTGAAACCTGAAATTAATACAGATTGATGGTCATTATTTTTAGCGGCATCTGTATAGTTAGACTTTTAGACTATGTTTTTGATAGAATGCTTGCTTTGGAAATAAAGGAGATATTTGTTCTCATCAGTTCCCAGTTATTCCTAGACAAGACTACAAAAGCTAGAGTTAGCACTGCAGATAAAATTTCAGAAATTGAAATTTAGTTTGTGAAGGAAAAAACATATCACCTATGTTGAAAGACCATGAAATACAAAGTTGAACGCCTGAGCTGACATACTCAGTTAAGCTGCCATAAACAATCCTAAGAGTATTATTGTCTCATATGACTTTTTGCCTCTTTGTGCTATATTGATGAAGTGGATAGAAGTCAGCACTGATCAGTGTTTGCCATACAGTAGGGAAAGTATCTGAGATGCAATGGGTATTTCCTTCTGCAGAGAGGTCTGTGCTACTCTGAGGGCAGATATTGATTGGGCAATCACTACAGGGCACACTTATGAGAAGCATTGTGACTTTAATGTTTATGTGTAGAAATCATCTAAACATTCACATATGTGGATGTTTCAAACTGTATCTATCGTGTTTTATACAGTAAGCTTTTTATAGTCCATGCAAAGGGCATTCCAGCCTAAGCTAGCGAGATCAAAAAGAAGAGTACTTCTGGGTAGTAAATAGAAAAGACGCAACATTTCGATTTCTGAGAGTAAAGGAAGAGTTTTAGTAAGTGGGGTAGGGTATAAACACAATATTTCAAACTCCATGTAAGCCACTGTTTCTTTAGTAAAGTCTGACTCATATATAACTCCTCTCCCTGGACTTTGCCTTTTCAGCCAAGGAAAAGTAGACTTGTCAGAGACAACACATTGGGGGCTGCATCTCTACAAGAGTGAAGAGATAGGAGGCTATTCTCTTCTCAAGTAGATAACACTGAAAGATCTTCTGGATCCACAGTGAGGTCATAGAAGTTAAAATTTGCTTTAGTAGGAAACAATTCTGCACAGTTAATTAAATTAGAAATCCAGAAATAAAGATCCCTTCTCTCCAACTACATCCCAAGATAGAGAGTTGGTTGTCCATTTTATACTAAAAGGAAAGTACAGGTTGAAGAACAGTATAAGAAAATGTTGTCTGCAAATCAGAAAATTTTGCAGCTGAAAACTTCAGGTGATGATTCTCAGAGGTCATTCCTTAAACTTACTCATGTAAGTTAATGGGCTAATATTAAAAGTGCTGAGCATTCAAAGTTCAAGAAGACTGTTAGGTTCTTAGCTCCTTTGCAATTCAAGGTCAACACCAAGGTTTGAATCTGAAGTCCTGCTGGGCTCAATGGCAAAATTCCAATTAAATTCAAAAGGTCAGGATCTCACCTTCTATTTTGTAAAATCTTGATCGTGCTGTTGAGATTTTCCACATGCAGTCATGTATACAATATGAAAACTTACAGATGCCTAATAAAGGCCTTGGTGTCTGTTGTGATAATCTTCCAAGGACATACATGTGGATGTATGGAGTTTTCTTTGCTCTCTCATTAAATCTGAAAATTAGAGCCTGACCTAAAACTCAGCAGAACAACAGATGAAGCTCTGGACTGAGCCTGGAAATGTTTAGACCATGGAGCAATTGCCTTGGTTTGAACTTTTCTATAAGTGCTTTTCAGTTATATCTTCCTATTTTCTGAAAAACAGCTTTTGAAAGATACCTAGATCTCCACATTCCTCTCAGTGGGAATGGCGAGACCCTAGCACAATTCAGCATGTTGGCCTGAAAAATATACTAGTCATTTCATGAAACCTATGTCTGTCATGTGCCACACTTTGCAAGGTTAAACCTGCATGTTTAAAAGTTAGAAAGCTGTATGACTTTCCACGAGCCCTGGAATCCTATCCACTTAGTAGCTCTTCAAATTTTACGTTCAGTTTCCTGCTTCCTTCTTCATGCTTTCCCTCGTGCCTCCTCCAGCTTTTCACATCTGTGGTGAAGCCTGTCTCCTCTCTCACGGAGTGCTGTTTCCCAGCCTGTGATCCACATCCTCACAAAAAAGATAATCAGAGACAGGAAAGCAATAAACTTTTATTCCCTAGAAGTATTTGACATCAATAAGATCAGTACACTTTCCAATCTCCTCTCCCCCTCAGCAGATGAGACTTGTGAGTAGATTGGCTTCTTTTGAAATGTGAAAGAAAAATGTTAGGGAAAACAGTTTGACACTGATATAGTGGCAAGATAATTACTTGTAAGGAGCCAAAATTTTAATGTAAAATAACTGTATTGGACAGGATGAAAATCCGTGCATAACAACCTTGTTGAGTCTGCTGAAGAGTTGATCTTTGCTGAAGGGAGTGTTGTTTATAGGAGCGCACCTCCTGTACTGCCTCGCTCTTACAAGGTTTGCTTTGTCCCAGTGTAACTGCCAGGTGGCTTTGTCTCACATGCAGTCAGTTAATTGGGGTAGACAGGCACCTCTTATGATTTGTGACATCATAATTTTTCCTATGCATTGTAGAAAGATTGAGTTTATTATTCCCAAAACTATCCTTAATGTGTGATCAGCCAGCATTAGCAGCTCGTTCCCTTGTGCAGGCACCAAGGCCCATTTCTGAAGACCCCTCAGTCTTGGGAACTTCCAGCAGCAGATGCAAATCCAAATGTTACAAATTGAGTCATTTGGCACTTTGTAATCATTCTCTGCTGCAGACCATTATTTCTTATTGTCTTGTTGACTAAGGAGGAAAATTAATCCCGGTGCAGTTTGTAACATCCTGTTTAAGTTTTTGTAGGCATTTGTTGTCTTCCCTTAATCTTTTTCTAATCTGAGCAGATTGAGTTCTTTCAACCTTCCCTAATGTGGCTTCTTTTTAATTATTTTTAATCAGTTTGTTAGTGTCCTTCAGGGGAAGCTTCACTTCTGAGTTAAATACAATTCGGTCAGTGCCCTGTCTCTAGAAAGGCTTTCATCTTTGTGTGAAATCTGCTTTCTGCAGCTGGACCCCTGTGACACTGCATGCAAAACCGCCCACTGCAGCCTCAGTTTTATGTGCCTGGTCTCTCCACTCCCCTGCATCTAAGCAATCATATACATGAATTAAAACAGAGTGCAGAGCAAGTGCAAAATGCAACCGTATGTTGTTGCATTAGGCTGTTCACACTGCTGGGTAGTGGAGAACCTGGCCCTGAGATGTTCTGCATACAGCTTGCCCATTACAGCTTGAATTCTAGGATCAAGTAATTCTACTTGTTCTGCTTGATAATTATTAATAATGAGCCACCTTAAGCCTGCCATTATTTTTGGAGTATTGGCTTTGTCCCATGTCATTTGGACAACGCTTTGGAATACTTGGTTGAGTCTCTAAAAATAACATGCAGTGCCTCCAGGGACAGTTTACCTCAAGGCTCTAACTGTAAACTAAAGAGTGTGGTGTTATTATAGATGGACTGAAGCCAGGTCTGGATGAGATCCAGGGCACTAACCTGTCCCTGGAAGAGATGCCTGAGCTGGCACATAATAAGTTGACTCCCTCAAATTTAACTGAACAATCGTTGGTAGGCTTGGCCAGTCCCTAGGCAAGAAAACACTTTGGTAGTCTAAAACAGTGCAGTAGAGCCACTACAATATAGAGAGAGCCACAATGTAGTGAGATTGAATCAGTGGAAACATTAAGAAGCATCACACCCCCAAGGACAGCATAGACTAGCATATATAGATGCAGTGGGTTAAAGAGGCTGTCCTGGAAGATTCTTCCATCTCTGAATCCGTGAGATCATGCTTTGAAGAGTCACTAAATGAGCTTGAAACTGGAGCTAACAGTCACCCTTACAATTCCCATCATGAAATCAAAATGGAACAAACTGGGCAACAAATATAATTTACTTTGCTGACAGCATTGACATATCTTGTGAGCTTTTCTCATCCCCCAACAGCCTGTTGCAGCCAATGAGGAAGATGTTGTGAGGAATACAGAGATATTGCCACAAAGTGGAAGACATTAAACGCAGAGCTGCAACCCCCAATTTTCGCCAGCTGTGTTTTTCCTTCTAACCCTTTATTCTTGCAGCACTTAGGCTTGAATTAGTAAGGCTTTCCACACAAGAGAATGATCTGATTCTAAGAATATATCTCTCTACATGTTTCCATGGTGTTTATTCCCCATCCACCCCCACCCCTCCAAGAAAATGTTGGGCTTTTATTGTTGTGGGGTTGAGGTTTTTTAATCATCTTTTTGGCAGGGTTTTGCATGGATGTGAAAAATTTATAAAGAATAAGCATGCAAGTATGAGCAACCCATCTCTGTGACTGCAGAGGTTATTTCATCTCCATTTGCTGTAACAGTGGTGGGTAAGGGGAGAGGTCTCATAGTTCAGAGCACTGAAGGGCCACAGCATTAGTGCACTGAAAAAGTAGTGTCCTCACCTAATTTGCATAAAAGTTGACCTAAATCTGATTTCTTTTTTCTCATGAACAACTGCACATGCAACTGTCATGGTTGCCTGCACTGCTGCCTTGAAAGCCAGTAACAGCAGTGACTTGCTGGTTGCCACCTGCCACAAAAACCTGCTGCTGAACCCTTGTTCAGTGCAGAATAGGCACTTACTGTGTGAAATGAAGTTTTCATGAGCCCTTCAGACCTCAACTTTGGACCTCTCAGCCCTCTTCCTCGATATGGAAAGAAACTCTCCATTAAAAATAAGCTGCTTCTGGTTGGTTGTGGGGAGGTGTTTGCGGAGACCCTCTGCCCAGTGCTCCTGCGTGGGAAGGACCTCTTTAATAGCCCTGTCCTTCTGTTGCCCTTTCTCTATTCTTTCTTCTTTTGTTCTTCCTTAGACTTTTTCCTAATTGCTGCTGTCTAATCGCCACAGAGACTTTTCTTGTCTTTAATCTTTTATCCCAGAGCTATACAAGTAAGACCTAAGCTACCGGGATATTTCTATATGACTTAGGATTTTGAGTGCCTCTGTTTGTGGGTTAACTGTTTGGGCCCTACTACCAGTTTTCCAAGAACTGATGATAGTTGCCTTCTGAAATTAATCATCTTCAGAGTTGTTAAGTTCAGACCAACTAGACAGATTTGCAAATAATAGACTTTGGTTGATTATTGAGACCCTGGGAAAGAAAAAGATGGGGAGTATGCTTAAGGTCAGACCAAAAGTGGTGGCTCTGGAACTTTCTATTTATAAAACTCATGTTTATTTTTAGTTTAATTTGTTTCAACACCTTGTTTTCAAGACAGAGGGCGGTACAGCTAATGACTCGCCAATCTTACTGTAATAAGTCTTTTCTGCCTGCAAAGATAATTGGTCCACTAATATTGGCTTTATTCATTGATTTCAGTGGGATTTTTGCCTGAGCAGGACTAGAGGGCTCAGTAGGATGAATGGTCATACGTTTATAAGCGTATAGTTTAGCTGTGCCCATGGCCTCCTATAGAACTGTCTCCTTCTACCTCCAGTCCTC
Organism: Numenius arquata; assembly: GCF_964106895.1. NCBI lineage: Eukaryota > Metazoa > Chordata > Aves > Charadriiformes > Scolopacidae > Numenius > Numenius arquata. The sequence goes on along the minus strand of NC_133577.1, from coordinate 64,697,358 downwards.
TGAAGTGCACCCAAATTGGAGGCCTAAAACCAATATTGAGCACATCTCCCTGTAGAGGCAAAGTGACCAGAAGTAGAAAACAAAGGGTTTAGGACTCAATCAGAGGAATATTTATCACAGAAACATCTACACTGTGGATTTTTGAAGTGTGTCTAGAAGAAATCAGTTCTGGACATCATGCTGGTCTTGCCTACATGGTGTTGCTGATAAAACTCGTAAGAAAAAGAGAAGAGGCAGTCTTGTCTGCTGATAATGCAGTTACACCTTATTCAAGCTCTTTGATAGTAGTTTCTCCAGTGAACCTCTCATTCTATCTGTGAGGGGCTAGTGTGCCTGTGAGGTGAAGGTTTATTAGCCGTATGTTACGTGTTCTAGATATTATACACTTTATTTGAGACTTTTGAGTGTTATTTCACAACTGAAAGCTGGATTCATCATCTGAAATGTAGAATGGATTTCTAGGAATATCACAGATTGGGAACTGACTACAAAGGAAACTGGAATTTACTGATGAAGTACAAAAAAAGAATCAACAGTCATGCCTCCACTTAGTAAAGAAGGTAGTGATTATCTGCAGCTTACAGTACTGTGTTTCATTATCTTTATTTTTAAGGATTTAATTGACTATGTAAATCTATGAGCAGTATGTGCTTGCGTATTCCTATGCAAGCAGCAATCAGTGCTGTTCTGATATACTTGTCGTAGAATTTGCTATCAGTCTGCACTGAGATAAATAAAGCAGTTATAAAACAGCAATACAGTAAAACAGGCAGAAAATCCTTTCTGGATATTATCAGCTGTGCAAATGTAAACACAAAATAGAGACAGGAAGGGAAAGCCCAGAATTCTAAGATGAAATGAAATCTTTAGATTTGGAAACCTACCGTCCTAAGGAGTATTTTCATGCTTGAAATCAGCACTTTATTCTTTTGGAGTGAATTTCCAAAGCCTTTAAGAGATGAAAGGTTTTTAAATAGCTGAGCAGCAGTAAGAGATGGAACTGCTGCAGCAGCTGTAATGAAAGAACTATCAGCCCTGTGGCTAAATAGTCTTTGGGCTTTTGGATAACTTTTTCAAAGATCAACCTTTTCCTTTTACAGGGAAAAAACCTATACACACTTACGTAGGAACAAGGCAACTCACGTAAAGCTCCATGCCTCTGGAGGCCTGAATGCAAATCCTGATTAAGTCACACAAGTCCAAATCATTTTTGGAGGTCACTACACGGCATTTCTGCAAATTGTAAATTCACCCAACAAGCCAACCCACTTGTGTAATGGGTCACATGAGAGAATAGAGAGCCTTAATGGGTGCTGTTACCTGTACAGGGATCTGACTTTGGCAGAACACTGCAGATGGATCAATGACATGAATCTTCTCTAAATAGATCTACTGTTCAGGAACCAAGAAGAGTACTGCGATAACAAGGCAAAAATAATGTCACTGTTTATGTTAGCTGTTAAGTAGGGGAGAGGTAGGGAAAATGGTCTGTCAGCCATATATATCAAAAGCAGAATGGATCAAGAGCAAGGGCTTGGCATACTAGACTCCAGGTTGTTTGTGGAAAGTCCTGAAGACCTGCTCAGTCTGGGCCTAGCATATTTAAGACCTTGGCCTGGCTCAGTGTATGGCCTGTTCTTTCCCAGCTGGTCTATATTACACAGCCTCAATGCAGACAGGGAGAGATCTGAGCCACCACTTAAAAAAACAAGCAAACAAAATAAGAAAAACAACCCAAAAAAACCCCCACAACAAAAACTTCTGAGGAAATAGTTTAGAGGGAATAATTTACATCCTCAAAGTGCCACAGTTCCAGCACACTCTAGAATATGAGTTGCTTTATCACTTGGCAATAAATGAATTTCACTATTTCACTTTTGGGTAACACAGACACCCCCCAAATTAAATCCAAAATACACCCATGCAAATATATGGTTGAGATTCCTACACAGAGGGATTTTGATTGCAGTTAGTTGTCTATTTGCGTTTCTGTATTGGAAGTGCATAGGTGTTTTTGGAAGTTAGATTCCAAAGAATTATTTTTAGGCTACTGTCACTACTACAACAGGAACTCAGAATGAGGAGATACTCTGAAATCAGTGGGTCATTTTTTTCAACCTCTATTTTGTTCTAGAAACGCTAGATTCAGCTGATAGCTGCACTCATTTTAAATGTTTCATTCATCTCTCTCCAGTGTTGCCCTCAAGGTCCTCAGTATGCTCTATATGCTGAAGGATGAGTTCTGATCTTCCACTGATGTTGGTTCAGTTGTCTGCCTTCCATGAAGTTAGTCTAGAATTAACACACTGACGAAAACGATTTGAATTGGTCGTGCAAGTGCAGGAATGCAGGACTGCAAAGGCAGTTGTTACGGTACAGAACGCCATGAATCTGCCTATGTTTTCCATGAAGTGCTATAGGTTTTATGGGAAGCAATTTGTCTAGTTGAAACTGGAGGGAAGAACTGAGATGAACTGGCCAGGGCACTAACTTTGGCAGCCTAAATGATCGCAAAAAGTCCTCCTGGGCCTACATTTCTGAAACTGTTTCTCCTCTAGTTTATTTTGTTTCTCCAACATCAAGGCATCTAGACTGCTGGGGACTACACTCAGGTCACTTTTATATACTATGTTTCCAAAATCAAGTAAAAAAAACCAAAAAACAAACATTCTTTCCAAGCTAACTATGGACAGAAGTAACTGTGACCAATCAATTATGATACCAATAATTCTTCCTTAGGTCTCAGTGGAAGACATGGTCTGATTGATCCAAAATTACATGGGCAATTATTGTACGCTAAACTGAATTGAAATAGATTTAATTATTTTTTTTCCTCTTTTACATATTAAACCTGGAGAAAAAGAGCAAGGTGGCAAAGCAGGAGGGTTATTGGAGCTCAGAATTTGTCTTTGATGTAAGGGATTCTTGCGGTGCAACTAATATTTCAGTGGGAGTTCAGAATCCCTGTCTTGCCAAGCATGCTGCAGAGATACGTAACCCCCTCCAGTTTTCACAGAAAACCAGATAAGTCCCACAAGAAAGCACAAAGAGTCCAGGTGGGATGGGAGGATGTGTAAATGGTAGATTCCTGCTTATTTCTGTTTTCCCTCTCCTAGTATGGTTGACTACAGGAATTTCCCAGTGGTACTTGCAATAACAAAATTTAATATGCTGAGGTTTTGTCAACAAAATCCACTTTTCAGATGGTTGATTTGCCATGGTAATCCATGTCCCTTTGGAACATTACTAGTGCTAATAAATGTTGCAACCTTGTGAGAAGAAAACACACTAACACTGATGTTTTCTTTAAGTCAAGGGAGAGCCTAACTTATTGTTCCTCTATTTTGAAATGAAAAGTGTGAACTCGAATGCCAGTGGCCTTTACCATCAGTTGAAGTTGTACAGTAAACTTGTGTGAAGGCCATTTAAAATAATGGATTTAATTAAGGGAGTAGTAAATACACCCAAGTCAACACTGCACCCCTACCTCTCCAGCAAACCCAAACTACCATGCCATAGAAGTATGAGATCAGTAAGCATTTTCAACAGAAATAGCTTGCAGTGGAAAAACAATTCTGCTCAATCATTGTGTGCCACAGACATTTGACCTGCTGATATTTGAATGCAAATTTTAATTCTCTTCCCACTCTCAGACACCTTATATTTCCCATAAGAACTCAGTCTGTTAAAGAACAGCTGACTGCAAAAAAAAAAAAGTGCACCCAAACCAAAAAAAGCTACAATATTAATCTAAAACTTTACCAAAGAATGAATTGAGCAGCCCTGAGGGAAAAGGAGCTGGGGGTGCTGGTGGACGAGCTCAACATGAGCTGGCAATGTGCACTGGCATCCCAGAAAGCCAACCACATCCTGGGCTGCATCAAAAGAAGCGTGGCCAGCAGGTTGAGGGAAGTGATTCTGCCCCTCCACTCCACTCTGGTGAGATCCCACCTGGAGTACTGTGTCCAACTCTGGAGTCCTCAGCACAGGAAGGACACGGACCTGTTGGAATGGGTCCAGAGGAGGACCACGAAAATGATCAGAGGGATGGAGCACCTCTCCTATGAAGACAGGCTGAGAGAGTTGAGGTTGTTCAGCCTGGAGAGGAGAAGGCACCAGGGAGACCTTATAGCAGCCTTCCAGTACCTAAAAAGGGGGCCTACAGGAGAGATGGGGAGGGACTCGTTATCAGGGAGTGGAGGATAGGACCGAGGGGTAATGATTTTAAATTGGAAGAGGGGAGACTTAGATTGGATACTAGAAAGATATTCTTTACTGTGAGGGTGGTGAGGCACTGGGACAGGTTGCCCAGGGAAGTTGTGGATGCCCCATCCCTGGAGGTGTTCAAGGCCAGGCTGGATGGGGCTTTGATCAAGCTGCTCTAGTGGAAGGTGTCCCTGCCCATGGCAGGGGGTTTGGAATTAGATGATCTTTAAGGTCCTTTCCAACCCAAGCCATTCTATGAAAAAGTGTTCTGGATTCCAGTGGTTATACATGGGGGGCTAAAAAACACAGTGGAAGGATTCAGTGTCGGCATATGGTATCAGTAATCCAGGGCTAGGCGGTTGAAAGTTGGGCGGTTTTATATGTTTCTCAGACTTCATACTGTCTTTCACAGCTGCGAAAATGTACATACCCTTGAAAAGGTGGGGCCAGTATTTAACGAGTGACGAAAATATGATTCAGAGCTGTTATAAAGAAATAAGCTTGGCAAATTCTACTGGTAGCAATGCACTTCTCGCATACTGTACGCAACAAAAAGAAAATACAGTTTGCTTCACATCTTTTATGTGTTCTTCATTGAAGGGAGTTCATGTAACAGCAAAACGCCATTCTGCTGTTATTGTATAATTTCAGAGAAGCTCTAGCAGCTATTTTACATATTTTCACTTTGCCATCAAGCAGTTGATGTGGTTATAAGGCGCTGTTTCTAGATCTCCACTCTAGCCTTGTTCTTGCACAGGTTGCAGCAGCCTGGTAGGGCTCTTCTGCAGGACTCTTGCCCTTACACAGTCTGCACAAGAAATTCAAGCAAGTCAAGGTGTGTCTTTTGCAGGAGGGTGTGCTCTCATGACTCTGAGGTTGAGCCAAGCACTGCTTTCACTTGCCTTCTCTATAGTGGTGTGGGAAGCTTGGTCAGTTCTGGAGACTTCACTCTCTTGTCAGGGAGATCAGCAGCATAGCAATGAACTATAGGTATTCCCAGTATTTCTAAAATAAAATAGGAATAGCAGTTCACCTGGATGAAAGCAGGTCTACTTGGGTGAGGACGTCTACAGCACATTCAACATATTCTTTGTTAGCAGGGGCAAAGAAACAACCTCTGCAGACTCCATCTTCTCAGATTTCTCTGCCCCTTTCCCCTTCTCTCTTCTGGACTCATCTTCCATTGCTGCAGTTTCTTTGATTCTTTCTGAAGGGTTCTCTGTTGCAAATTAATCTCTTCCCTTGATGTTTCTGTTGTCCTCATCAAGACAGTCCTTTCTCAGTTAATGGCTCCATTTAGCTCCTGCAGAGAGTTCTGTACAAATTGCCAATGTTTCTAGCTCAGGGTGGAATTTTAATTTGCTCTTTCCATCACTACATAGCATACAGAACAATTGGGGAACCAAGGTACACAGAGGAATCTTATTATTCTTCCCACTGCCCACGTATGATGAATCTTGCCTACATTATTTGCTTTTATCCTACAGTGAGACCGTATAGCAGAATAACTTATCTGGAGCATTCTCTGTCCTGGTTCATGATCCCTGTGCACTTCATCCAGTCTTCATCCAGTTCTGTCTTCTGTCTTGCCTTTTTCCTTCTGAAGACACTCTGAAAAAAGGTTATAGATGTCTATCTACATATAGAATAGATGTCTATATGTACATATAGAATGCACTTACGGAATTTGTAAAGTTCCATACTTGAGGTAAGACAGTAAGAAGAGCCTTAAAAAGAAGTGCTTGGAGAGAACAACTGAGCTTAAAATTTGTCTTCTCCTTCAGTACTTCAAAATAAAATAAATATGATTGTCAAATAATTTTTAACAGGAGCAACTGGTCAAGTGCTGCTCCTTCCTAAGAGTGTCGTCAGTTCAGACTGAAGCTGGGTTGAACTCTCCAGTCTCTCCTTTACATCCATCTGAAAGTGCCAGCTAAAAAATGTGGAGTATTTCAGAACAGTCGTAAGAAGCACCTGTGGCTTAGAGTCCCTTTAAAACTGTAAGGATGTCGATACTTAAAAAGAAATTCTACATAGAATAAGAGCAAAGGCATCTGGAGTCCTTTGCTTATATCTTAAGCCATTAAGAAACAATTTTATTCCATTGTTCTTAAGTCCATAAAGCCAAGTCTAGTTTATTTTAGTTTTTACGTTTTTGCTTATTAGAAGGTTTGGAGTTTTGTATCTTTTCACCCCCCTCTTGTCCTTTTGCCTTGAGTCAGCTCTGACACCTTAAATTCCTACTCCTTATCACCTGTCTTAGGGACTCAGGAAGGCTGAAAGAGTATTTCAGGTTGACAAGATAAATGATAGTACATCTCATGATGCACTAGAATGTCTAGACTGAAATGCTTAAATCTTTTTGTCATTTCTTAGTCACTATATACATTTAACTTCTAATTTTTCCCAGGGAATTTCAGAAAATTAGCTCCTTATCATATATTTCTCCCAGTTCTGTGGCCCATCCCATTCAAGCAAAGCACTTATGCATATCAGTTCATTTCTGCTGGTAACACTAATATTGACCATTGACTTCAATGGAATTACTCATATGCCTTAAATTATGCACATACGAGAATACTGGATTAAAACCCAACCAAGCAAAGACAACTAATTAGATTTTAAATGTTGAAGGATCTGCAAGGTGGAATATTCATCCTTAAGAAGATAATGCGATTAGTCTAAATTCAGCTTTAAGGCTATATGATGGGTAATGGGAAATATGATCCTTTTCTTGCTCCTTCTGTGAATGATGAAGTCAGATGGATACATGCTGTGTACAGACTTATGTGAGGTGTATGTGGAGACCAGCCAGGGATTTTTCAAGTAAAAATATTCTTTTTTTTTCATGTCTTTGTTGACATGACATGCGGCAGCCTCACATCATTCAGGCTCCAAATAAATCAACAGATTCAGGATGTGTAGGATTTCAGTGCTATAGAAGCAATCCAGTAGCTTGCCCTGCAGGTTGGAAAAAGTGCCTATGGAGCCTAACATACAAAGAAAGTCAATTTTAGTACTGTGTCCCTTTTTACTGTACCTTTAGTTCTGTGCCCCTTCATTGAAATCTTTCTGGAGCTTCTTTTAAGCATTTATAGTTTTGCGAAAAAATTAGAACTTGTGAATAACAATAATTTCCTTGTTAAATGCAATATTAAGAGCAGTGGGACTTACCAAGAGTTGCAAAATACATAATTAATATATTTATCACAGGTATTACATGAAAAAAACTCAGTATAGCATAAGCAGTGTACTGATTAGAGGTCAGAGAAAAATAAAATGTGCAGGATTTGTTTCCAAAGCTAACCAATAATGCTAAATATTTGCAAATATAGGGGTTGGCTTATTTATGTCACTGTCACAATAGTCACAGTCCAATTACCTAAGAGTTGTTTAAGAGCCCGACCACTAAAGAGGCAGTTGTCAGGTGTCTTGGCTAAAGGAAAGAAGTTGAGAGAAAGAAAGGAGTCAGACCTTCACATCACAAGTCCTCCGCCTCCTCTGGCTACAAGCAAGAATATTCAAGGCAAAAACTTCAAGTACTGCAGACCCAAGGTGTTCCTAAGCCCGAATCAGCTCTGCAGTTGAGAAGTTAACCAGAAGAGAATGATTCACTGAATAAATTGTTTCTTTTTGTTTGCACAGCAGCCTCAAAAATCATGCTATCACCAGTTACAGATGTTAGTTGGATGTTCTTTGGAACTGCCAGCAATGCCCTTTTTTTCATTTGGGATGAATATTTTGTTCCTTGGCTATTTCTGCTGATGTAATATACCTAGCATGAGGAAAGGTAGCAAAATCAATCTGTCAAAGTTTTGCTTCTTCACTGAACAAATTTATCCAGACGTTCTTTGGGAAATTCACCTGCATCAGTTACTTCTGAAGGGTTACACTGGTTTTATGCAACATTTTTTGCTCCTTGACTGTGTGAATGCAAGGCATTTTAGTCAGCCTGTGAAGTTTCAGAAACAAAGCAAAGCTTTAACTACCTTGAAAGTATCATGAAGATATAATTGAAGCTGAAGAAATAATAGAAGAGTAGAAGCACTTTCCTCTCTAGGCCAAGTAGCCCTTGCCTGAGATGTAGGATTTACTGATTGTCTATAACGTAGATTTTTTTTTTTTTTGCTTTAATATTGTCAACACAGACATACCTGTAAAGAGGAAAGTTCTGTTTATTTTAATTGGTTTTTTTTACCTGACTTCTAACTAAAAAATTTTAAGGCAAACATTTTTCCCTTACAGTGCAAAACAAGAGAGTCATCCTATAAAAAAAAGTTTCTAGCGTTGTCTAAGCAGAGTTTAAAGTTGTAGTTCTATGAGTATATGTGTGAATTAAATGCATTCACTCAAATATTCATGGGAAGGAAAGGAAAGAGGAAGTGGAAAAGGAAAATTTACGTTTTAATCCAAAAGTCTTTACTTAGTAATTGATCAATGATAAATATCTAAATATCACATTAGTATATGCATGGCCCTTTATGTGTCATCTGAGCCATGCCTGTCAGAAGGGTGGCATTTGATCTTTGATCTACGCTGAGGAGATCACTTCTACACATTCATAAAGTTATGAAAGTGCTTAAATACTTTTCCTGAAAAATATGGTTTTCAAAAGTTAGGCTTCAGGCAGGAAACTATATTCAGCAACAATTAAGTGTTGTCTCTTCTTTCTGCTGTCTCCTTCTCCCAGTATTCTCCAATTTTATTTCCCTTATCATTACAAGAAAGTCTTGGTTTCAGCTAGAGATCATGCTACTGGCCGTAACCATTGCATTTTGCTAGATCTTTTCCTGAGGCAGTGAATTCCACAGATTAGTTGTAGGCTGTATAAAACAGCATTTCTACACAAAATTTCCAAATTTACTGCCCAATAATTTTATTGAATATTCTGGTCTTCTTGATTAATGTTAGTCTGTGGGAGGTTAGACACTTCATTATAGAATACTTGAAGCACTTGACTTGTATTTTAAAAAGGCTATCATAACATTCTGTAGTCATTAGAAATCAATTAGCAATTCATTCAAGAAATAGAAGGCTAACCCTGGTGTCCTAGCTAACTTTCCATTAAGTTGCGGCTCTCCAATATTGTGCACTGAACCAGATAGACTTCATTTTTTTCTTCAGCTTGCTGCTTTCCAGTGACAGCTGCCCTTCTATGATGGATTAAACTTTTCCTGTAACTTTCAGTTATTTTTGAAAGACATTTGGCACAAAGTGTCAGGGTGTGGGTGTGTGAATTGTAAAGTCAGCAGAATTTAGTGAATTGTGTCTACCCCTCCCATTAAGTGACTGAAAGACCTCCACTGTGTGCTTGGTGATGCTGAACCACACATTAATACATAATATGCCTGTAATATTATCTTTGAACTATAATGCCTGTGTAATGAACGAGATACTTGCAAAATGGGCCAGACTATTATTCCTGTGGAAATAAAAAAAAAAAAAGTGCTCTAAACAAGTAAAGCATGCATATTTCCTGTGGCTTTACCAGTATGTCTTCACCTAGTTCTTAAGAACCAGAAGACATAGGCACAAAGGTCTATTTATGGAGATAAATAGACGTTTTATTCCTTGGCCTCTACTGAAACTGCTGGTTGTAATTGTGATCAGCAAACTACAGAATTAAGAGTCCTGGTGTTATTTCTAGGAGATTATCTGTATAACTGAGATAAAAGCCTTCAACTAGATGGTGAAATGCTATAGTCATGATAGCAATTAAGGTTGCTTGGCAAAGGAAGAGCTCTTCTCCCCTATACAAGGTCCATCAGACCTCAAATATGCTGAAATACCCTCTTTTCATCATGATGCTGAGTGATTTCTTTGACAGTACCCAGTGAGTCAAGGTAGTATCCCACTTTGCAGATTGGAAAGCTGAAGCGTAGTGAGCCAAAATGGTGTCCCCACAGTGCCAGAAGAGGGTGTCTAGCAAATCATGAGAAGGAATCTAAGACCCTTATCTCTGAGGACTCTCAGAGATTGATGCATTAATGTTCAGAAATGTACCAACTTTCTCACTGTTGAGAATAGTGAGATGTGAGTGTTGAGATGTGAGCTGTGAAAGGTCAGGCAATTTGACTCAGAAAGTGAAATTATTTCTGTAAATGACAATCCTCAATTCCCACCAGTGCTGTGCTTTCAGCTGATGTAACAATTGTCCCATACATGCTTAAGTTGACATCAGGTGGCAATCACGTTGACTGCTGTAGCTCAAATATTATATTTCAGCCCTACAGTGTCTCATAGTCTTTATTCAGAACTGTAAATTTAGAAGATGATCCACCTTTTCTGTTGAGATTCATATGGTTGATAGTAAACACTTGGGGAGAAGAAATGCACTCGGTGAGCAGAGAGCTGAACTGTGTATCAGGATTTGTACTTGTCTGTCCTAGAAAGGTAACCTATAGCTGAACCCATTTCTGTTCACTGTAGGCAGCACTGCAAAATATATTCTGCAGACCTTGTTTTCTGCACTCAGTAGTGCGTAATGGTAACACTCCTGATCTTGTCATGACCCTCTGCAGCTTCTCCACTTCAGTAGCATAATTAGAAAAAATCAACTGTACCACCTAAGTTATGCTTACAGTAAAAGCCTCCAGCTGCAGTCAACAGGACATGTGTATGCATACACACATGATTAATAGCTACACATTTGCAGAATGATGATAAGTTTCCAGGAAGCAGTTTCAATCAAACACAGGTGTAAGGTTTTTAATGATAACTCTAAGGGAGCATTGTTTGGTTGAGGGCAGTTCATCCCAGACTTCTAGGATACTTCCATTTTGGAGGAATCATTTCCAGATATTTGGAAGTGTACAATCTTAGCCAAGAAATTAATGTTTCTTAAATGTTGATAAGTTGGTCTTACTGTTTTGAGTAAGTCTATTGTTTTTTTCCCCTCAATTTCTGCCAAGCAGCCTGTATCTCTGCATTTCTCCTGCAGACATTCTTTAAGAGCAAATAGTAAGCTCACAATGTACTGTCTCCTATCAAAGGGGTTTTTTAATGTAATTTACTAAATACCTAACATTATATCAACATATAACATACATACCTGTCACCTGTGGCTCAGTTCCACAATATATGGAATAATCTCACCTCCTATTAAAGAAAATGAGACTTGAGAGCACCAAACGTAGGGAGTCCAGCAACAGAGAGGCAGTACGTACTCAGCTGTCTGCCCAATACCGATGGTTTCTCTATACTTGAGAAAGTATTACTCTCTTTCTCTCAGCTTCTCTGTTAGGTATGTGACCAGGCAATAAAAACGAGATGAGAAGCTGACCTCCTAATTGTTCAGTTTGAGAAGTCCCAAATGCTCTGCTGTACCAGAACGCAGGTCTATTTTTCAGGACCAATTTGTGCTGATGCTAGCTGGTACAATCGTTATGCAATTGTGCAGGCTTTGGGAATAGTCAGGGTACACTACACTCTAGTTATATACATTACCAGGCCACAATGGAAGCTTCTTGCCATCTGGAAATTTCTTCATGCCAGAGGAATACAAAAGGACAGGCACCTGAATTCTGTACCCAGCACCTTGGGATTTGCTATTTAGGATTCGCTTGTACCACAGCTTTTAGAAGTTCTACTTTTCCAACTGACTTTCCCAGCTGACAAAAAAAACCCAAACCCTGTCGATAGATAAATACCCTATTCCATACAGCTGAGGCTTTTTTATCACCATCTATCATAATTAGAGGGAAGTTGAGTCATCATTGTGCCTGCACTGGTAAATTCTTATGGCAGTTTTTCAAAGTCATCCATACTTACTGTTTGTGCGGATTGCTTTATATAAATAGTGGCATTCTTTGTAGAAGAGAGAGGATGTTAAGTCTCATTTCTTTATTTAATTCCAGTCACTGATGTATTTCACACCAGAGTTGTCGTCTTTTTTGGTTATGTGGGATGAAGTGTGGCTTGCAAACGTAAAGAATAATTAGTATCATTTATAAACTAACTGAACAATTCTAAAGAAGTATTCAAAGGGAAAATGGATAATGTGCTTAGGGAATGTTAGAGGGACTCCCGGATTCCTGAAGAGCAGTGCTCAGGCACTTTCTTCTGACCACCAGATGTATTAATCCTGTGAGAAAGGAGCTGATGAACTGTTTTCAGAGAGGCAGATTTTGAGCTTATTTCTAAATGAGTCTACTTCAGTTCAGTCGCAGCTGAAGGAGCCCTGAGACAGAGTTCTGGATCGGTCCATTGACTGTGGACTATTTCCAGACAAGAACTTCAGTGACTGTACTTTGAAAGAAAAATGGGTAACAGACTTCCATCCACAAAGAACTGATTATATTAGTGTTACTCTCCTGCCTTGTCTTACTGAAGGTCTGAAATTCCTTTCCCGAGTTGTTACGAATCTTGAGTCAGATCGCCTCCCCTGAAGTGTGTCTCAGTGCCCATGTATGGAAGAATATTTCTTCTGTGATCACAACAAATCCTTAGGTTGCAAAGGAGAGAGCATTTTCCTGGAAAGAGAGAACAACAGATGATAAAATTCTTTAAAGTGTAGAAAACAAAGGAACCTAGGCTGCTTTATGCCTTTAGGTACTTTGAAGTCTACAATTTATGTTCATAAATCATTTTAGTGCTCCTGAAAATGTTAACCACCATCTGTTTCTTTAATGATGCTATGTCTGGCTCAGGAGATAAGTGTTTATGAAAAGTAAAGAAGAATGGACTCTGATATTTTTGATACCATCATGAATGTGAGATTCTATTAAGGTATCCAACAACTTTCCAAAATTTTGAACTTTGAAGGAGATTTCAAGATAAAATGGTGTTTAAGTACTAGATGCTTTCAGAATATATACAGTATCTTATTATGTGCTAGAGTTATATAGCATACGACAGCTTGTGGTGCTAAAACAATAGTCTGCCTGTTTCATTCACAGATTCGTATCGTAGTATGAAAGCCAGACCTGTGCTCATGTTATTGTTTCCAGTTTCAAACTCTCTGAGTCTTCAGTTGTGTAGGAATCACGTTTTTAAGGAGAGATTCATCCTTCAAAGAGAGAAAGGAAGTTTGTGAGAAAGCTTTAGAAAACACTTGACCAGATCAGAACATGGTGGGCCTTGAAAGGACCTTCCTCAAAAGCATACAGCTACTGCCCTCACTGTGGTAAACTGTGAAGATTACCAGAGCAGTGCCAGGGAAATATCAGTATTTGCCCACATCTACCACATGCTTCTCTCTGAGGTACACATACTTGTGCTACACATGGGAAATAAATGTCATCTGACAACATACTCTGGCAATGCTTAGCAAAAACTAGCAATGTTTTCACGGGCAGCAAAGAGTATATGCAGTGGTTAGACTAGGAATTTAGAAGTCATCGGATGGACCCTTGCGGTGCTGTGAGTAAACTCCAGAAAGTGACAATCTGCAACTCTGAGCATCCAAAGAAGTGCTAGTATGGCACACAGTTATATCTCAGCCTATATTGATCACTGCCTGTAAAGAAACAGGGAGAGGAAAAAAGCAATCAAAGGAGTGGTCACATGAGAAACAACATATAGAAACACTTGCTTATGATTATGTGTAAACCAACCACAGGCTCTGTTTACAAACCTTTCCATCTGTTCCTTTGCCTAATCATTTCTGCTTTCCCTCTCTGTCTTCTAACTTTCCTTCGTCTTTCCAGATGCAGGACGCTATGGGCTATGAGTTACCATGGGTGTATTTTGTCAGTCTGGTCATCTTTGGATCCTTTTTCGTTCTAAATCTGGTTCTTGGTGTGTTGAGCGGGTAAGCCGACAGTTTTGGTGTCCTTTTTCCAATGCTACAGGGCAAGACTCCATAATAAGGGTTCTTCCCTGTCACCAGGATTCTTCCAGAGGGATTAAAAATCTGAATCCAAGGAAGCTTTACCTCATCTCTCAAATATTTTGACAAAATGTTCAAACATTGCAAATAACAACGCAGGTAACAAAAGAGGTGTTACTCTCTGACAAAGAAATTCTACTTCAGAACATTAAAAATCATTAATGTTAACCTGTCATAAATTTCCAGAAAACTGGCTATTGAAAATCTTACTGCTGGTGACTTGGGATCTCTTTGGCTGGAGCCTTGCAGCGCTCAGAATCTGAGCTTGTCTCACTAATTATCATTCCACTCTTCCAGGTCAATGATGCCATAGGAAGGGACTGGCCCTGGATCTATTTTGTTACACTAATCATCATAGGGTCATTTTTTGTACTTAACTTGGTTCTCGGTGTACTTAGCGGGTAAGCAGTACCAGGAAAATGTTTTGTTATTGTTTATTTTTTAAAACTTGTATTTCTGTTCCTACTCTTTGGTTACCAAAACAATGGGCAGTGGCGGGTTGATTTCAGGAACCTTAGTAGAAGGCCTAGGCTATTGCTGTGCCAATAGGAAAGTATGGCATTCCTAATGGCATGGAAGGAGTCTTGTGACTAAATCAAAGGAATACAAGACAACTCTTTGTCTGTAACATGTTCCTCTACCTAAAACCTCTACCTGTACTCTGTGGGAAGAGGACAACACTATGGTCCCCTGAGAACAAAGCATAGCATTCACCATAGAAGAAGGGGATTATAGTAAAATCTCTGGAAGAGTCAGTGGGTCTGAAGGAGGAATAAGAGACAAATCCCTTCACATTTGGGGGATGAGATTCTTGCCAAATTATATCTTCTCACATGAGAAATTTTCACATTGCTCAGTATCTCTAAAGCACAGCCTAACGGGAGACACTATTTTCCCTGGAGAGTGTCTTGGGCATGTTTCTTCTTCAATAAGCACATCTTCTCTGTTGTGCAGATTACAAGCCTAGCATGATGCAGGGAGAAAAGATCATTTCCCTCTGACCTTTTCCAAGGATGAACAGAGAAGCAGGAGAATTCCTTCTAGTGTTTAAGCATCCCTAAGACATCTAGAATTTTAGCTGTGTTTCAGTTCTGCAGTATAAACCTCCCTGCAAAGCATCATTTTAGTAGCTTTGACTAAAAACAATTGATATTGTCCCCAGTAGTTAAAAACTTTACTGCCCCTGGGGAGCCACATAATTAGAGGAATCAAGCCAGAAAACATTCCTCACAAGATTTTTAAAAAAAGATCTCCTAGAATTAGGTTTCTAATTCCATATTTGGGCATCACTGGGTGCCTACAGCCATTCTATGTACATGGATAAGTATGGTATGAGGACTTTTAAATATCCTCTTTTTCATTGTTTCTAACATCCTGCATCCTTTAATGAGCTCTAAATGAATTTGGTCAAAGCCTGTATCTGTTGCCTGAGTGGGCAGCACTGAAGTCCCCTGTCTTTTAATCATAAGAGAGGGAAAACTATCTCTGAACAGGACTTGATGCCCTACAGAAATTATGTCCTCGGTATTTGGGCCAACAACATAGGAAGGGGCAGTAGTAGGACTGGAGAAGAAGATCCACCATTGGCCATCTTGCAAAGAGACAGGTAATAGCAGATCTATGGGAGGTGTTACTGCTGTCTTCATTACTCCATTGAAGGAGACGTGTAGCTAAGGCAGTTGCTGCAAAGAGAAGGGCTTCCAAACAGTAACTGGAGAAGGAAAAAATCCCCAGTAATGAAGTGTGAGGCAATAGTCTGCGCTTGGATATCTGGAGAGTGATACTCTGGGTAAAATTTTAAAACGTAAGCTCCTCGTTTCTCCAGGTGGACACTCAGATCAGCAGGTAAGAATGTCAGCAGTAGTGAAGGATGATGACCAGCTGACTGAGGGAAAATGATCTGTTGTATCAGAGCTGCACTCAAGGACCATATAAGATAGTGGTTAAAGATGATACAGTATCCGATTGGATAAACAGTGCCTGTGACCCCAGCCCTGAGGAGTACATACTGTTGAAGCAGTGCTGATTCAATTTACCCGCACTTGGATTTGCGTGTGTACATAATCAGTTTTCCTCTCTTTCATTTTTTAACTCAAGAAAGTGTTTTGGGGCCTAGATCTTCCACCTCCTGACACACTGCAGCTAGACCACCACTGCTAGTGGTAAGAGATGGAAACAGTCTATAGAGAGAACTGAAATCAAAGATGAAGTTCACCTTGTTGAAGCTGTGAGTCACTCTTTCTGGCGGTGTTCACAGTGTTATGACAGCTGCACTGCTTCTGCAAAATTTTTCCCAACTAGAGAAAAGTAAAAAGAAACTTAAGAATTTGAATCCATGAAAAAACAAAGAAATGATGGGAGAAATGTTCCAAATTTACTTTGGGCTAGATAAGCAGTTCTTAAACAATTAACTTTCTAAAACAGTTCTAAATTATGCTGAGTTGCAAAGTGTCTTCACTTCGCAGATTCAGCTTTTTTTTTTTCTTGAGAATTGCTATTGCTATTAGTCTGATCTATGTAGATGATCCACCTGTCTGGTCTATGTAGATACAAAGCAGCATTCCTGGGCATCTTTGTAGATCCATTCTGGGCATCTCTGATTTCTTCCCATTTATCTATTTCAGAAACTTCACCAAGCATGTACTGTAGGGAGACTTCGTCAATGACAGATTAGCTTAGTTTTTTTAATCACTTCTGAATACATAAGTGTAATTAATTGTACTCACAAAGACACTTTGATTGCACCTGCAAAATCTAATGCTGAGTTCTGTTCTCCCTAAAGAGCTCATTTGTAATTTGTTTTTCCTAGGTACGTCATCCATTCATGGTCCTTCTGGTGAATTTACTAGTCACATGCTAAACTAGATAGTATGACAGAGTACTCATTGTAGAGCTATAATCCTCTTCCTGTCTTGACTGAGCACAATATAAAATTCCTGTATTCCAAAGGAAATATCCAGTCAGCAGATCACACAGTAGATCTCCTAAAGCCCAGGCAAAAGCATTCCACATCAGTGCTGTGAGCAGTGAAGACCCTCTTAGAGGTCTCTTGAGATCAGAGATATTCACATCTGTATCATCCGTTTCAGTCAGCGAGGAAAAAAAATGGCAGTGTGGGTTCAACTGTCAGACCTGCATGTTTAGGCATATAGATGCACCTTTCTTTTATATTTTGCCTAGCAGTGATCCAAATCCCATGACACAGGACAAACAAGCAGTAGCCTAGGGTAAACGGAAGGCAGGAGAACAGCCTTTTCTTGTGCTTTGAGAGGATCCTGGAAAACCCAGTTGGCTGCTTTTGATGCTCTTACTGCCCAGGAAGAGGTCAGAGTAAATGGGAGGCTGGCTATGGTTCTATCTCCTCCTGGAGCAGCTTTTGTGACCTTCCAGGACTTTTTCCTAGTCCTCTGTCCCCTCTTCCAACCCTTTCCATTCCTTGGCGTACTTGTCAGGGTGGATGAGGTTTGAAGCCTTGTGCTGCACTTTTACTAGTAAGCAAGTTTGGAATAGCTAGAATTCTCCTGGTTTTCTCACTTTCCATCATTCCTCTCAATGTGAGAAATCATATTGAGATCAGATATAGCCAAATATTAATATCACTAGGATGGGCATGAGAAATTTTCTTCTGGAACAGCACAGGATACAGAGCTGGGTGTTTATATTTATGATCTTGACCCACTCTAACCTCACACAGAGAAAACATCTCTCCAGAATACTCTGCTTTTTGGTGTTCCCATTGGCAGATGTATCTTATAATTTTCTGTGAGAAGCAAAGTGTTGCAAACTTAATTCTGGTAAAAACAACCAGATTCACTAACTCTTAAACTGATGCTCTTTTGTTCACTGACAAGAGACAAGTTGCTTGGTAGTTCTGCAGGTCTTTGTCGACCTTATCCTGACATGATATTGCAATCGTTTTTGAGAAGACCACCTACAGACTCAGGATGGCACTTCCATCACAAAGCTTATTTGGTCCTTGGCCTCCCTGCTGAAACTGCAAACAATGACCATTTATTGCTGACTGTGATGGTGGCAGAGGTAATGTGCACACCTGCCTGCAATAGGGACTGGACTGAGGTCACCAACTCATTTCACATGGGATGGTAAATGACCATTGGTGGTAATTCTTCATCGTGAACTACATTTGCCTGAGTACAGGCTGGCATTCCACATGGGAAGTGGTTTGAATTGCATTAGCAATTTCCTGAGCCACCTGTTCTCAACAGTTTAATGTTAGTAGAGCATAGAAACTGAGATAATTTAAATAAGTTGTCTTCTTTGGAGAGTCATCTGAGATGTGGAATATCATACATTGTACAAAGGAAAGAGACACGCAACTGCAGATTGTCTAGACCAGACGACCACAGTATTTTCAATTGTGCCATTAAAAAGCTAGGTAACAAGTTCACTCCTATGTAGACAGTCAATATAAAGACATCATGCTAAATTCTCATGTTGATTTAGTCAGCCCCTAGCCCGAGTCCCATTTTAGAGAGACAGTAAGTGGTGACTGAAAAGACCCAGGTAGACATGCAGCTTAGATCTAATATAAATGATCCACTTTAGTGCACAGTAGAAATTTCTCTTTCTGTAATCTGGGCTATTTCATGATGTTTTCCACTTTGGTTTTTAAAGCAGGTCTTTGCAAGCTATATCCATGCAAGTATAAATAGTTCTCACTTGGCATTGAGGGCTCAGCCCCTTTCACAATTGGACCCATTCAGCAGGGGAGTTGGACTAGATGATCTATATGGTCCCTTCCAACTCTAAAAAAAATTCAGTGAAATTTGTTCTAGATTCTAAAATGACAGTTTACAGAATCACAGAATCACAGAATATTTTTGGTTGGATGGGACCTTTGAGATCATTGAGTCCAACCAACAAAACAAAAAAAAAAAAAAAACACCAAAAAACCCCAAAAAAAACCCCAAAAAACCACAACCAAAAAATCCCAGAACACCAACACCAAAACAAAACCAAAACAAACACCCACAACCCCACACCACACCCACCCACAAACAGACACAAACCAACAATCTCGGCCACTAGAGCATGCCCTGAAGTGCCATGTCTATACGTTCCTTAAATACCTCCAGGGATGGCGACTCCACCACCTCCCTGGGCAGGCTGTTCCAGTGCCTGACCACTCTCTCAGTGAAGTAATTCTTCCTGATATCTAATCTAAACCTCCCCTGCTGCAACTTCAGACCATTTCCTCTGGTCCTGCCATTATTCCCTTGGGAGAAGAGGCCAACACCCACCTCTCTACAACCTCCTTTGAGGTAGTTGTAGAGGGTGATGAGGTCCCCCCTCAGCCTCCTCTTCTCCAAACTAAACATGCCCAGTTCCCTCAGCCGGAGGGAGGAGCCAACAATTGAAGTACTGGGATTTGATTTGTCAAACAGTCTTAATAATACAGAGATTATTTTTTTTTTGAGAGTTAATTCATTAATTTGGATAAGGCACTATGTCTGACCTAGAGAAAAGATATTATCAAAGCGGAAAAGATGACTGGTATTGATTGGATTTTTTAAAAATTCTTTGTACAGTTTTTATTATTGTTGGGGGGGGTTCTTTGTGAGAAAAAATTCTTCTTCATTCTTGCTGTGCTTGCAATAGCTATTTCTGCCTTGTGGCTAAGTTTGGTCCCAGGGTTGACTGTGATCTACCTTCAGGCCTGAGAAGCCAATGATTCGTTTAGTCATTTCCACTTTCATTATCACAGTCCCATGGGATGGGCTGAACCCTCAGCAATGTGACAGGGGTGAAGATCACACAAGCATACTTTGTCACATACTTTGGCTTGAAATGAAGTCATCATCCTACTCTCATTCTGCTGCAGTGCTGGTTTCAGGCACAGCTCATAATATTACAAGCCTGATCCAAAGCCTGTGAAGTCAGTGGAAACCTTTCAGTGGGTTTTGGACCAAACAGGAGAGAAGCACTTCACCATCACTGTTGGAAACTCACCTCCGTCTCTTGAGGGTGTTTTATATGGCACTCATTAACATTTTGGGTAGGATTTTCATAATCCTAATATTATTCCACCAAAGTTAGTGGTAGTTTTCTTATTTGTTTTTGTAGGAGCAAACCAAAGACAAATATTAGGGTGGAGTTTGTTTTTTTTAAAATCCACTCATTGCTGACAGTCATCAGCAAGGGTAATGGATAATGCATTGAAAAGAATGATTTTACCTCTCATTTCTAGACACAGTGGGTCATATTATCTGCTGTGTGTGCCTTGTGTAGTGATCTGCTTCAGCAGATATAAGACTTAATGCTTAGGCACTCTTGGTCGAGCACTTTTCACAATCATTAAGCTTACTTTTTAAAATACAACACTAAAGCTTGGTTTAGAACCACAGGAGGGTGTCTAAATGGAGGTAGGTCAGCATTTCTGGGAAAAAAAAATGCAGTATAGGTGTCTGAAAGAGAGGGAGAAACAGCACCACAGCCAAAAAGAAGGCAAAGCAAGCATCTGGGCTCATAACTAAGCAACATAAAATTCTTGTTCCTATGCCCTCTGTTTTAAGCCTATATTTCCAATAGTGGTCTTTCATAAAACTATCAAATGTCTACCCTAGTTCACTTTCTGGCAGAATCTGTTAGTTTTATCTACTTATAGTCTATCATGTTTGTTTACCCAACTTGAAATTTGTAAAATATGTTTCATGTCAGATAACAATCCTGAATACTGAAATTCTGCGGTAAAACACTGAGGTCTGAGTTTTCAAATATATTGTCCAGTACTGTGGGTGAAATTGCCCATAATTAAGCATCTAGAGAATTGTGAGTACCATTAATTACACTTACGATTAGTCCAATTTAGTTGTGATTACACATATAATCGTAAAGGTAGGTTGAAACCTGGCTAAAAATTAGAGCCACTATCTCACTCTCCAGATGTCGGATTATTGTCAAACAGTTCATGATTGAATTAAATGAACCATTATTCATATAGATATTTATGGATAATTGTTGGAGAATATCAATGGGTAAAGAATATTAGAAAGTGTATGGTATTGTACATAAATGTTACACATGTGTTTGAGTTGTCAATCAAATGTTGAGAATGAAAGGATTAAAAAAAGATATTGGTCTTTTCATAAGCATTGGTAAAAATGTGGGCACTCCAGCTGTTTCTCCATTCGTGTATCTTGAAAGAATAGAGAAAGCTGGGTGTGCTACACAGGATGTGGAGACTTTCTAGTGGAAATCAATCTAACCCATTGTTTTTCAATCTCTTCCTTCCCTCCGCCCGTGTCCTGTCCCTCCCTCCCTCTTGCTAGGGAGTTTTCCAAAGAAAGAGAGAAGGCTAAGGCTCGGGGTGATTTCCAGAAGTTACGGGAAAAACAACAGCTAGAGGAGGATTTGAAGGGATACTTAGACTGGATAACTCAAGCAGAAGATATTGACCCAGAAAATGAAGATGAAGGCATGGATGAGGAGAAGCCTCGAAACAGTAAGCGATTTTCTTCTGTCCCTCTCTCTCTGTGTGTGCTTTTAGCAAGGGAGCCTATGCCCACCTGCTGTAGTGCTCAGATGGCTTATAAGGAAGAGCGAGTTTTTCCTGAGACTTTCACTATGCTTATACATGATTCCAGTTTAATTTCTGTAGGAAACTCCTCCTGTAGGAGGGGGCAATATATGTACAATAAGTGATATTATCCCGCAGATCCTCAGTTTCTTGTCTATGATACTGACATAAGATCCTGATATTAAACACAAGAAAAAGATGAATACTTGCTGTTACAAGTCCACTACTGGAATAAGTTTTAAAATATACGTCTGTCTCCTATTCATTTATCTAATTGCAGTTCAGTGTTGCAGGCTGTTGACACATGGTTAATTACTTTGAAAGCAAAGGTTTCTAGGCAAAGCAGTGCTACAGTACGGGAGAAGGGCCAAATCAGCCCTGTTGTACATTAAGTGGGCCATCTGTAACTCCATTGAAATCAGTGGAATTGTGTTTGCTTTTGCCAGGCTGGAATTAAGCTCTCAGATATTTCTTGTAAGGGAATTATCTCTTACTCTTGTGTTCTGGAGTTGAGAAGAAGTTTGCACAAAGTGAGAATTCACCAACTATCTCTTCTGATTAGAAATCCTAAAGAAGGGTGGGCTTGAAGAAAGCAGCAATTCCCTACATTTCATTACTTTTATTGATTTTTCTGCCTCCTCTTTTACCAATATAAGCTGTGTAACGCTTCAGAAATACCTAGCAGATATTATTGCAGGTCGTGCATTTGGGAAGTGTCAGATTTGGAACCTTTAGACAATTACACAGTTAATGGACACTGGCTCTACTCTTAGCTTTCATTACTGAAATGTGCATTTTCCTAGTTTGATTTTGGAAGAGAAGACTGAAGCATTTCCCTAGAGATTTCCCTTCCTACCAAAAGAGCAAAATCCATGGTATGATCCAGTCATAAACGTATGTTCTGGTAATAAGAAGATTGGACATGGCAAAGTTGTGCCTACAGAGCAAAGCATGATTTGTTATCAAATGCTAATGATCTTCTGGGGAGTAAGCACTACTCCCTGTTGCTGTGAGAACATTTAAGTTCTTTTAGAAAAAAAAAAAAGTGGGGTCATTAATATCAGGTCATACCCATGATACTTTGGTGTCTGGACTTGAAGGAGTCACTTTCCCCAAATCAGACTACTTTTATTTTTATGTTGGTGCTTCATAGGCCATATAGATTGCCTTCACAATTTAACCTCAGTAATCACTCAGAATTTAATTTATAATTCATTGCCAAAACTTGCTGCTCTGTAGCGTATGATACATGGAAGGTGATGTCTGGTGATCCAAATTAATTTTTTTGTAGACAGAATTTCCTATTTAAAAAAAAAAAAAAGAAAAGAAAAAGAAGGAAAACCAAATATTACTGCAATAGTTCCTGGTCAGTATACTTATATGACATCTGAATGGGAAGGCCGAGGACTGGGTTGACACAACTCCATTGAAGTCACCCGGAGGCTTTTCCTTGACTTCAGTGGGAATTGGATCATGTTTATTACATTTCCTCTTAGGGACCAGCCTGGTGAGGAGAAGTGTAGCCTTACTGGTAGGGTAGTGTGATGAGAACCTGCTTTCATTACTAGCAGATTTGAAGTTTTCCCTTTTTAATTAACACAGATGTTAATGCTACTTTGATAAAAGAGTCGTGGAATATGTCAGATGTAAATTCATTGACTGGGCTGTGGTCAATCCAGATTTGAGCTAATAAGCTCTTTTTATGGGTGGTGATGTTAAGAACTGAAAGATAACATATCTTTAGCTTGCTTTCAATTCTTCCCATTCAGAGTAATAAGGTGAGTTTTTTAAGACATGGTTTATAAAATTAGTCCTCTTACATCTGACAATTTCTCTACAGTTTCTCACAGTCTGCTGTTAATGACAGAATTACATACTATTAGCAAACTAAGAGGTTACCCATTTCTTTTCTGAACTATTAATGAATACAGTGTCTTCAATGCCATTGGCTTCAAGTGCCAGCTGTAAGGGCACCGACCGATGACTAGTCCCTAATGCACAGCATAGCATTCTCTGTGACTTTATGGCTTTGGGTCACTTTATGAGTTTTTGTCACATGGCAGACCAGGCTTGGGAACAGATGGCTGCAGTGCTTTGTGCTGTACCGTGGAATTACATCTCTGTTGAGAGGACTTGCTCAGGATGTGAAGGAAGGCTGTGGACTGATTTTGGCCATGTACTGGGAGCAATGGTCATTCTAACGAAAGTCTCTGCACAAGAGAATAGCAGAGACCAAGCGAACAGGTCACTCCATGAAGTGTATTTGCCCGTTCTTCTAACATGAGAGCCCCATCTAGAGCAGGCTGTTGGTAGCAGTATTCTTCTTAGTACCTATGGCCTGCATCTGCAAATGCCAAATTATTCCTTCTTCTAGCTTTGGTGTACCATCCAGTGCTATGCCTTGACCTTCTTCCCACCCCAGGTTTTTTAGACCGTGGCATTAAAGTCTCTGTGCTGCCATCCTCTGGTAAGGAAACAAATAGACTCTGGATACAGGTGGGAAAGAGCAACGCTCCCCCCCCCACTCCTAAGCCAATCAAAATACCCGGATGCATGACAGGACAAGGGCTAATGGTTTTAAATTGGAAGAGGGGAGATTTAGGTTAGATATTAGGAGGAAATTCTTTACTGTGAGAGTGGTGAAGCACTGGAACAGGTTGCCCAGGGAAGTTGTGGATACCCCATCCCTGGAAGTGTTTAAGGCCAGTCTGGATGGGGCTTTGAGCAACCTGGTCTAGTGGGAGGTGTCCCTGCCCATGGCAGGGGGGTTGGAACTAAATGATATTTAAGGTCCCTTCCAACTCTAACCATTCTATGATTCTTTGATTCTATGACCCCCACCCAGCAGAACTGTGGAGCTTAAATTCTAGCTTTTTGCATAAATCACATTCATTTTTCTTTTCCAGTAGGCTGTTGTATTTACTTTTTCATAACTGCAGGTGCCATATTGTTTAAGCTCTATTGTATTTCTTGATACTTCTGAATTTCAATCTTTATTCACGTGAAAAGTGAGAATGTGTTTTCAAATAGCTCACAGACATCCTCTCCTAAAATATCATACGCACTTCATTGGTTGACATGCTTAATTGTCATTTATGTCACATGGGAAGAAACTCCTGATATACTTACTGTACCTACCAATGTGATTCCGCATCTTGCTTATCCTACTGCCTACAGACATACCTTCTGCAGAACCACCTCAACCCACTCAGGTGCTGGAGACTAGTTTACTAAACAGTTCTCCAGCTCTGAGAAGGCCTGTTTGGTCTCCTGAAGCTGAGTCACATTGCAGCTGTACTGCTC
Source organism: Numenius arquata (assembly GCF_964106895.1). NCBI lineage: Eukaryota > Metazoa > Chordata > Aves > Charadriiformes > Scolopacidae > Numenius > Numenius arquata. The sequence continues at coordinate 64,672,483 of NC_133577.1, read as the reverse complement.
TTGGGGCTTGATAGATCTGCTAGAAAATGGGTTGAATGAATACTGTGTATCAAAATCAAACAGAGGAGTAGAGGCCTTTTCCTGAATAGCTTCGGCTTAAAAAAATACCACAGGAAAAGTTCCATGAGTAAATAACAGGGTGTTTTGTGGGGTTTTTTTTTGGGGGGGGGGGGGATGGGAGGGTGTTATCTGCTGTGTTGAACGTTTTGGCATTCATGCCAGCAAGTCAATCACCAGTAGGGTTAAACTGAGGGAGAAAGAAGGTATTAATTCTCTTCCAAAGACCATTTACAAAATAAGCTTCAACTATAAGGGACAGATGGCATAGCAGTTCAGGCACAGCTGTAAATGCCCTCAGGAATCCCTTTGGCTTGATTGCCCCCAAGACATTTGGATCCCACCTACTAGCTGTGCTCAGCTTGCATTACTGACAGTCCAAGGTCTTCCTTGTCTTCCTGTGTTTAGCTTTTGCTGAAGGAGCACAGATGCCTCATATGCGGCTTCAGTGTGCTTCTCTCTCAAGCCCTCTTCAGAGCTCACTGCTCTCTGTCTCTAGTACAACATCCTGAACTCCACAGAAGTGTTACTGCCCCTTTCCAGAACGCTTTGTTCAGTGATTAATTAATTAATAATGTTGACTTTTAAGGTGTAAGCCTTAAGCCTTTCAGATAACAATTCCCTGAATTGCACAAGGTAGTCCAGACCTCCTAAAGCTGTTGTTTTAGCTCAACAAACTTCAGGGGTTGCCTTTGCATGAGTTATATTGCACTGACGCTCAGGAGATGTGGGCTTCTGCCTGAACTCTGACAGTAACTCACACCATTACTTTAAAGAAGTAACATCAGGTTTCTCCGTGGAGATTGCTTGCAGCTTTGGGGTTGTTTTTATAAAGAATATCAGAAGAGTCCAAAATTTTAATTAAAATATACTTATTAAACTAGAGTCTCAGCTAATTTAAACTCTGAGATTCAGCAGTTTACACCATCTGGGCTCTGACCCAGGTAGTCTACCTAAACTGAATCATCCCAAACACAGAGAACATATGTTTCCAGTCTCTTCTCTGTCCTTGGCTGCAGAAGCAGGTTTTGCTGTCATCTTGCTCTGTAGAGGGGGCTGCCTGCCTGTCAACGTGGGAACTGCCTCCTGTAAAACAGAGAACACAAGGTGGAAGGGAAGAGAAATTCACTTGCATCCCCATTTGATTTGGCTGCCTATACCAGTCCTTAGGGCATCATCAGTCATATTTTGTATATGCCGCTGCTTTCCCCAAGCTGTCCAACCTTGCCCTAATTCTTATTGGGTGTTTACAGCACTTAATGAAATGGTCAACAAGTCCAAGGGCTACAACAATGAGAGATTTAGTGGAGGAAGGGGTGAGAAAGGAGGATAAATGCAGCCAGAGTCGGACAATCTGTTCAGCCTTTAGCTGATGCTCTCCATAGCAGAGGTCTTGGCATTCTTCTGTGGCGGTTTATGACCTGTCATCTCTCACATGCATTGAGGGGCTTTCATAGAGCAAGCTGTATTCATTCTCTGTGTTTTGTGAAGTGCACGTTTAAGGCAATTTTTCTTTGTTGTTTGCAAACATGATTTTGCCATTATGGCAGATGTGAGGTGGGAAATGTGAAAAGGCTTCTGGGGGCTGTTTGTGTTGATGGTTTTCTTCTACTCTCTTTCACTGATGGGCCTTCCACACGGGAAGAAAACATTAATTTGACAGAGGAGAGAAACACATGTCATGGCACAAAACAGCTACTGAATTTCAAAATCACATGATAGCAAAGAGAACCATCCCTCCTGTTGCCACAGTAACTGAGAATTTGCCCTTTTTTTTAGTTCCTGAGAGTGGTCTGGAATGCATCTGTGTTGCTGTGGGCAGGAGCAGGAAACCTCAATCCAACCCAAATTCTCCTCCTATTGAAATAAACTGGCAAAACTCCCATTGACTGCACTGGGGTCAGGAAAAAGCTGTGAATGGGCAGGGAGAAGTAATTTGATGTTTCTGGCTGCTCGGATTTTACCCTCCCTCTGTTTCCCTCTTTTAGTCCGATCAGTGCAACGTATGACCACATTAATGTCACCAGAGTCCCTAAGAGTAACAGAGCCCACTGCTTGGCCAGGGATCTGATAACAAAGGCATACTGTGATTCAAGACAACTCATTCTTCTAGTTAAATCATATCCAACGTAGTACTGGAAATTCAAGAGCTGATTTACAAATAGTTTACCCTACAAAAATTTAAAGTCTAATCATACTCCAAGGCCCTATTGTAATGGGACTGATGGCTGTAGATAATCAGGTTTTCATGTAACACAGCAGGAAAAGCAGTACAAATCAATGTGTTGCCTATCAAAAGCATATAGCAATCCTTCAGACAGTATATTAAATAATGAAAGGTATGGGGAGAAGGGTGACCGTACATGCAGATTTATGCCTCAGTTAAAGTGGGAATAGAAAGTACCCTACTGAAGAGAAAATGTACAGAAATACAGGCAGGTTCTAAAATGTGTAAAAAACCAAGCTGTTTAAAAAGAAATAGTCTTGAATCTTCAACTTCAGAGGAATTCTTGCAGTGTCTTAGTCAAACCTTTGGAAATGTTTATTAACATCTGAGTTCATCACCTCCTTAGAGGCAATCGGCTGCAACCTAACTTTTTGGTGGACCACAGATTTTGCCTCACTCTTACAACCAGTGTTACTTGTGAACACCACTAGTCATGACTAGGCAGCAGAGTGCATTTAGTCACAGGCTTATGAGAGTCTTCCGTAGGAGAAAATGACTTTGAGACAAGGAAGAAGTTTTCAGCTGCAAAAGTAAAACTTTTAGAAGAAACTGGGACCTTGTGGACCATTAGAACTTTTGGAAAATCTGTGTCTTTCATGGAAACACTTTGTGCTTCTGAACATTTGGCCAGAAATGGGAACAGGAGAGCTGATGGTTCAAACAAGAGGAGAAGAATTCGAGGACTCTAGAAATAGAAGCCTCAGTAATTTCAACCCAAACAGGGTTTTATTCCCAAGAGCTTCAATAGTAGTTTGATTCTATTACATAACAGGGATAAAAGCATGACCACCTTTCTCTAAAAGTTCAAGCCTTTCAGGATTTATCTATCCAATTCCTGTTGACTTGACTTCCTTTTGCAAAGTCAACTTTTATACCACAGGGAGACTCCATTGATTTCAGTGAGGCTACCAAATACTTTCCATGGACTTTAATGAAAGTTGTCACTAAATCCTGTGTAACCCTTTGGAAAAGTTAGTGGTTTGAAGCTCTTGGCCAGAGAGAGTTTTGTGTACAGATCTAATCAGGATACCAAGATAAAAGAACACCAACTAGTCCAAATTTTACATTTAGTAATTTCATATGTCAGCTTGCTCTGTGGCCTCCAAATCATGTGTTTAGTGTGCTGACAGGGAAGTAGCTTATTACTTTCAGCCTGAAAAAATAGCATGGTGCTGTGGGATAATGTCTAAGGCAGAAAGTATATAACAGGATTTTCAATACTTGGTTACAGGCTAAAATTTCAGGGTGATCTAAAAAACTCTTGGTCCGTTTTCTATGATGAAATTTAATGGGGAAACGCACAGCTAGGGAATTAACATGGAAGATTCAGAATGGAAAATGAGAGTGTATTTACAAGATGTCTATTTTAAATTCAGTCTTGACCATCACTGCCTTAAAACTCATGTCTTCCTACTCTATGAACAGAAAGGTGGTGTACTGAGTAAATTTTTGTTTCTTGTTTAACAAAACACACTTGAAACACGCTTGAACTTGTCTGTTGACAGCAAGTCAGTTCACCCTGATTTATTCTAGTTTCGTCTGCAGAATTTGTCCCAATCTATTTCACATACATATGGAAGGACATGAGCAACCACCCCTTGACAGGCACATACAGCTTGATATTTTAGAGGATTTTTGCCTATCTTCCAAAAGCAATTTAAAAAAGCAGAGGGTGCTCACATGGGATTTATGATCATCTAAGCAAAACCTGCAAGAGGCACAGGCTGGAAAATGAAACCTTTATCGGTTTAGTTCCTCCAATACCAGTTAGTGATTTGAGAATGGTATCGTACAACCTGGCTGCATTTTGCTTTCCCTGTGTAAATACAAGGAAATAAAAGCCAGTGTTGTAAAATGATTTATTATCTGTCAAAACCTCATCTAGAGAGGAAGAAAGCACAATCTCATCTGCTTTTATCATTGCCCACTGATGTGGAAAATAATAATCTGGTAACTAAGAAAAGATTAGCTGCAGTGCCAACAATTGTAGGCATTTCACAAGGGCACCCGATAGGTGTTTCACGAGGAGTTTAGTAGCTGTTATAGACTTATTCTCTTTCACCTGAAGACAGAGGGACAAAAGAAGTGGTTTTTGTGTTCACTGCACCACCAGTTTCTTCTAGGGGAAAAAAAAACCTTCATGTACTCAGCTGCAGAGGTTCCAAAATATGGTTTGCTTGGACAGGAGTGACGGCAACTCGCAGATGTGTGCTGTGCCCAGTCCATGCCAAAACAGTTCTGGTGGCATTTTCCTACCTTGCCATCTTTTGAAGGAGCTCATACACTGCTCTTAATACAAATACTACAGTATGAGGACGATTACTAAAAGGCCTTTGTGAACGATAGCTTTATTTTTGTTGTGTGGTTGTTTTCTGCACAGAGAAGCTCAGGATGCAAAATGCTGCATGGGTTTGTGCTACAGATGTCAAGCTTGAGCCTATAATTAGCATGCTGCCTAGAAAAAGCTTCTGGGACATTAGTTCTCACGTTGGGCTGATTCACTCCTGCAGTCCTTGGGCAAAAATCCTACTGAAGTTGCTGGGGATTTGGCTGGGTAAGGACTTGGGTCCCAATCTGTTTCATCTGAGGTCAGTAACAAAACATGCTAGTGTCAGCACTTGAAAATGTTGCCCAATGTGAGGTCTTGATGCACCAGAGGCCTCTCTGTGCTCACACATGACTTCAGTATTGTGTAACTGTCATCGACCAAAGGGAGAGCGTGAGATATTCAGGATCCGAAATCGCTTATAGGACTGAGTAGTCCAGAAAGTACTTTGTCCAGTGCATAATTCTACTGGCTAAAATGCAGTTGTATCTGGCATGAGTTTGGTCTGCTGTCATTACAATCATTTTACTTCCATAACTGTACTTAAGGAAATGTGGGATCAGACCCAGATAAACTTTTATATCCTAAAAAGAAAAAACAACATATATCAGAAAAGAATGAGAAAGCATTTGTGAGACTTCATATGACCCTGTAGGTAGCTGTGGTAGCAAAGTACCTCGGGCAATGATATTCAGCGCTGCAGGTGAGAGAAAATAAAGCTATCATTTAAAAATGTTGTTTTAGTTGTGTAACTTCCTGTGCAGGTGAAGTAACAAAACAAAGATCATTTAGGGCGATTCTGCTTCCGCTTTTGCCTCACATTCCATCAACGTCAACAAAAACTATGACGCCAACATTTGACTTATTCCTATTGGAATAAAACCAAAACTGAGAGTAGACTTCCCTCCTGAATCTCTTCACATGTTGCTTTGTTATTTTTTATTGTGAGTGAAATAGCAAGGAAGCAGTATGGCCTTATCCTTGGTTGTTTTGTCTTTCTCCCCATTTCCAATAGGAGAAAAGAGGAAATATGTAGAAGGGAAACAATTAGTTTTCTCAACAAAGTGAAATTAAAAACTTTGGGGTTTAAGTTATGCTTAGAAATGTCTCATATACAACATTGATTCTTTAAAATATGTATGCGGGTTAATACTTGGAGAGGGGAGAAATGTTGTTTGAGGCTCTTTTGTCTAATTTAAAGAAAAAGGCACAGAAAGGCTAAGCGATGCTCTCAAGGTCACCCACCCTTTGAGGGCCAGTGGCTGAGTCCCTCACACCATTGTTCTGCCCTCTACACCAGAATTTTGACCTTGGATTGTATCATATAAGACATTTACAGGTTTGATCAGAGTGTTTTTTGAACTGTTTTCTTCTCTGGGAATTCACTATAATCATCTTAATCACTTTAATAGATACAATTTTCTTGTTCTCCTGAACGTATGGATGGTTCACTCTGTGTAAGTTAATCAGCAGGTTTGGGTTTTATTAGTAATATAATTTAACAACCCAGCTTTTATCAAAAAGCCACATTTAGGTTCGTTGTTCTGTAGGTTTTACAACTTCACAGTTTCTCTTTCTTTCTGGCTGAAAGGAAGCTTTGATCACAAACCAAGAAGCAAGTAACCATTTGAAAACCTTCTTCCTTCCTCCTTCTTTGCTGATAGTTACTTCTGAGAGTAGGTAAATCCCTTCTAACCAGACAAAATGTAGAAGCAGTTTAGCTCAAGCTTGCGTTTTATGTTACAGCACAGTATGGAGAAAACTATTTGTTTCCTTTGTTTGAATGGAGACCAAAAGAAGGCAGCAGCCTCAGGACAAAGCTGTGGCAAATGTTACAATTTATAATTCTGCAGTAATTTGTTCCAACATAGTATCAGAGGCCTGATATTGTTTGGTGAAGTGGGAAAAGCATGTCTAGAAAGTATAGCACAGTAACTCTTCAGTTTGGGGAAGGTGGGCTGAATTCAGGCATGTGTCTGACACCAGCAGCCAGCTTCTTGAGTGAGTGCTGGTGAATAGTGACAGCTCGGAGGTGATTCACTGACCCTGAAAGGGTCACTGCAGTGAGCATCTACCAAATCTCTGTGTCGCTGCTGCTGCTGTTACATGGAAAAGGAAGGGCAGTGTGGAGAGCAAACTCCCAAACTGTACTAATTTCTGCCTGCAGGCTCAAATTTTCCTGTTGCTCCCTTGCAGGCATCAAAAGCTATATAAATTAGATAAGCTCCCAAGCTGTTCATGTCGAGTTCATGCCTAGGAAAAACACTCTTTCTGTAAGACCCTCTGTGACTGAAAAAGTTTTGTGATGATCTACATGCGCTTTTGCTCTCTTGCAACTGAGGATCTGGCTTGTGCTGTCTACTTAGAGTTTTCTCCAGCTTTTCCCTTCCCTGACTCTTGTAACCTGGAGCGCAAACAACATTACGCTGAGAACTGCTAGAGCAGTGATATGTGACCAGCTACAGCATATAGAGGCTGACATTAATGTTGATAAGGCATTACATTTATCTACTATAAAAGCTATTTCCTTAGCAAAGACTGTCTGCTGAGATAACACCTCTGTTTCACCTGCTGGAAGAGAGACTTATGTTGATGTAGGAATCCTCTTATAGTACTAATATATTACAGAGAAATATCTTTGAAAGTAAGGTTTTAGAGAGAATCCATTGTTTATATAGCTGGGGAAGACACCTTTGTGCAAATAAATTAATCTCCATTTGCCTTGTTGGGAAGTACTTCTCGAAGTTATCAAGATTTATCCACTGACACTGTGATTCCACTTCTCGAGAAAGGACATCAGAGGAATCAGTAAGAAAACTGCCATTGCCATACCTCCTGACAAATTGAACATGCTTTATTTCCCATGGTTAGAGAGGCACAGAAGGCAGTCAGTACCAGGATCTCCACAGAAAATTTTAGGAAGAAATGCCACAACCCCCCAAGCTGACTATTTGTACAACAAGGCCATTTTTTCAGATGCCCAACGTGGGCTCTTAAATCTTTCTAAGGGCACTTATAAAGTGGTTTTAAAAACTGTGGAGTATTCAGCAGTTCCTGTTGAAGTCACTGAGAATGACCCATGATTAGTGTTTGAAAATAAATTATCATTGCGAATATAGCCTTAAGAGTCTCTTCATTGAGAAGAAAGCATTGGTGAGCAGGACTGAGAGCAGCTGGAACCCTGAGTATTTTTTAATGTGATATAAAGAACTGTCAGGAGAGAGGTTGTGGTGTTCAGTAGCAGTAGCTGAGGGACATGGAGCATGTGTTTGGAGTTAGAAGCAACTGCTGGGGGTAAGAATTAGTTGTATTACAGTGATGCCAGCCGAGAACAAAGCCACAGTGTGCCTGGCACTGTATATACTTAAATTAAAAGTATGTGTATGTACTTCCTTTTTACAGGAAACCAAAGCTAGTATAGATGGGGTTCAGCTGCCTAAACACACCCATCTGATGCCAATTTGGACAGTTCATGGTACCCAAGGCCTTCGTTGTGGACTGACAGATAAAATATAGCAGCTAGGGCTTGTGCTCTTGTGGTGTGATAGTTGGAAGGGCATATCCCAGGTGGGATGTCAAAAATGCCATCCAGTGCCTCAGAAGAGGTAATTGAGCGTGATTAGTCCAAAGACACATAGAGAAAATTTAATACAACAAGAACCTCCAATATAGATCTTGTAAACTGAATCTCTTAAAAGTGCTCTTGGTAGGCAGAAGACTGTGGCAAGACCAACTGTAACAGAAATTATTTTGATATGAGGTTTTTTTTCCGTTGGTCAATGTGTATTCATCATGGCCTATCTACCTATCTCCGTTTCTTCCCTTATGTATTTTATATTAGAACTTGAAGATTCCATGTGCAGGAAAATGAATACTGAGGTCCAGACCTTGCATTCCTTGTCCCAGACCGAGAGTTCTGTGTGGGATGGGGTCAAACTGGGAAGCCTCTAAGTGACCGGGACAGGCTGAGGGAGGCAGGAGGTAGATTAGCAGAGCTATCCTTTGGGAACTGTCACATCCTCCACCTTCCCTGCCCCTGACTGCAAGGTAGCTGGAGTAGCCCACTGCTTTCTTAAATGGATTCACAAGCAAGCACACAGGAAGGCAAATTTTGTTTTAAATGCAAGTGGGGTTAGAAAGCTGACCCTGCTGTCAGTGCAGTGGAGCAGCACGATGAGCTGTAGCTGATGGGAGGTCTGTGACGCTGGGATGCTCCCTGCGGCAGAGCTCGGAGACAAGTAGTCTGGGTGACATTATACAGCTGGAATAGTATGTATATTACTGAATTGATAGCCAGTGCTGGCGCAGCTGAGAAGAACTGACAGTCGTGAATGGCACCCAGCCCTTCTCGATGCTTTGGTGGGAAGCCTGGGAAGCTTGCAGCAGGACCCCAGTATAGGCACGGCTCTGATGGAGCAGCAGTCACACTCTTGCTCTGCGCCTGCTCACTTCTGCTTATTGGGTTAGAAACTTCCCATCCAATTCAGTACAGTCTGTTAATGGGATAAAAATCTCTGGTTGTGTTTTCTCCTGGGAAGAAAAGCAGGTCTCTCCATCCTGGTTCTCATAAACAACACCAAGCCTGGAGAGGTGGCGGGGGTAGGAAAATGTTTCCAACTAGGGAACCGAACTGAAAATAGATGCGGCACTGAGTCTGCCTGCTGATTACAGCAGCTCTTCGGTTAGCAAGATTGTAGAGATAAGTCAACAGATTAGAGAATTGCCCTTTCAGATCTTGAGGCCTAAATTCAAATTCAGCTTTAGGGCCCATGGGTGTTTGTAGTGCTGCTCACATCCTCATTTCCATTTACAAAGTTCACAAACCACAGCATGATGCATCTCGCTTCTCCTCATCCACTTGAGGAAGGACTGCAATCAGACACGTCCCTTGAAGTGCAAACTACAGAGGTCCTGTAGTGGACACAAGGATAGGTAACATGGAGGTCACTGAGGATCAGGATGTTACCAACTGCATTAAAATCTGTAGGCTGAAGTAGCAGAAGGGTTAAACATCAGAACAAGGATGCAGTGGCAGAGCTGCGTGGATCCTCACAGATGCGCGGATCAAAATGTAAGTGTATTATCTAGCTGTTTGAAGAACCACGGGCAGAATAACAGGGCTATGCTAGGTCACGAATGACTTGCTTTAACACAGCTGTGTGAGGGAAGCTTGCATAACACCTGCCCACACTAAGCTTAGCTCAAGCTGTTGTTATCCGTCCCTCATTCTCCTGCATGCTTGAAGTATTTGCAAACTAGGAATCTATTATTTCAAAGCCACTATAAAATGCCTGTTTCTTTGGCTCGGGGTAATTGACCTATTCTCAATGCCCTACTCAAGAGGTGCAAAAGGTTTAATTACAGGTTTGACAAGCTGACTTTAAGGGCGAAACTCTTTAACTTCAATTCTTTGCTTTTCTCCTGGCTGCACAGTAACACACAGCCTGCCCAGCTAGCATGTCTCATGCTTCTGACTCATGTGATATTGTGATAATAGTGTCTAGTATCAGACTAGTCATTATGTTAGCAAAAGTGTCTGAAAGAACACCACATGCAGGAGCAGCACACAAAATCACAAGCATTTTATTTACTAGGCACAGAAGAAATGTAACAGACTAGGGTTTCAAAACAGAATTTTATGCACATTTCAGAATAGGAGAGATAATTTCCATTTCAGATCATGAAGCTAAATAAAATCTGTTCAGCGTGATCCATGAATGCAACTACAGGGGTCCAGTGCTTTCCCACAGCCCTGGCTCCAGAGTGACCTAGATCTGATGTCTGTGTTGCTGTACCTGTCAATCAGTGAACTGAATTGCTTGATTGTTTACATCAAGGAAGGCATCATCCAGAAGCCTTCTCATACATCCCATATGAATACTGCTATTAGAAAATGTCTGCACTTGCTGAGAATTAATCTTTGTCAGGAACTGCCTGTGCAATGGGACTGCTTAGATGGACAGGGCTTTACTGCTGTCTTTTCTTGATAATATTAATGCTTCGATATTTTTAGGAAGTCACTCCTAAGTTAAATCTTCCCAGATGCAGGAAGCATACACTGCTCTTCCAGCTTGCAGAGTGGTATTTCAGATTAAACTGTTCAGTCGCTTGTTCTTTCCCAGTCCCTTCACCTCTACCCAGTTGCCCTGCTTGTCTTTTGAAATAATACAGCCCAATTTCTCCCTCGCATTCCCTTTTCCCTTTTTTGTGATGTTCAGCTAAGAAGGGCCAAGCCTCCAGGAGAATAGTTTCCTCCTTCTATACCAGATGCAGTCCTCGGAGAGACCTAGCTTCTTACTGGCACAGTTTCTGCCTAAGCTCCCTGGCTGCAGGATTGTGCGATCTCCCTCCCGGAAGGATTTCCATTGTGAATTACCAGGGCATGACTCCCCACCCGCTGCACCGTCGAAACAGTCCCTGCTGTCCTCACGCATCCTGTTACATGCTCTAGCTCACAAACTGTAGGTCACTCGCTGAGTTTTCAGGTGTCACCCACCTTGAAGTGGCTTGTGACAGGCAGGAATGTCACAAAACAGCTGGAGCTGCATCTCAGTCACTTTGAAGCTTAGCAATCTAGGTGGCAAGCAGCACTCCCCGGAGAGTTTCTGATGACCTAAGCAGATCAAGTTGGAAGTAGCTTCTGTAATTTTTTTTGCTTCTCCTGGACTCTGCAGGGAAGACAGATCCACAGGGCTGTGAACTGAAAGAACAAAGATGCTTTTGGTGAAGCAGGGATCCTCATCAAAGTTACTGATTCACCACCCAGGTGTATGGACGGGCAGATGCAGAAGTTCCCCCATGCACAGGAATTTCAGGAAACATGTGGTCTGCTTTAAAACCACTTTGTGCTTGAAACTTATGTGGTGGTTGTTTTCATTAATAGCAATGCTAGTGAGCAAAATATGAATAGCATCATGATTATTAGAGGGACAAAAAGCAATCAAAGCAGGAGGGATTTTTTTCTTTTAGTTGTTGATTATACTGTCTTGAAGGCACTTTCTTTGTGGTTAGTTATTCTATTCATGATCAATGTTTGTATTGCTTCCCAACACATTATCTACAGTGTTTGCAGCTCTCGTGCTCCCATTTCTAAGGCGCCTGCCAGACCAGCCTGCAATAATAGAATCCTTCTGGTTTTCAAGTGAGATGCTTCTACTTGTTGTGTCCATGTATCATTGTGTGGGGTAGATTCAGGCTCATTTGATGGCACTGGTTCTTGTCCAAACTTCCTCTACTAAAGCTCATAAAGAATGAGAAAGAAATTTTGCAGAGCCATTCAGAATGTGCTGTTGTGATTTGCTCACCATCATAAGATAGTGTTGAAAGAGTCATAGATCCTCAGTTGTTTCGCTTTTCCTTTTTTCTTTCTTTTTTTTTTTTTTTTTAATGAATTGCATCAGCATTCTGTGGGGAACCAGAGAGGTTGTTAAAAAGTATTAGACTGACACCAGAAACTTATGCTATAAACCATGTCCTGGCCAGTAAATGCCTTGCACTTTGGCACATTAGTTGTTGCTCCTAGCGAGGCAAACAATCCAAGTCATTTATCAGACAAGAAAACCAGTTTAGGATGTCATAGGAAGATCCAGATTCAGGAGAGAGACATCTTTCAAGATCTATTCTGGTAGCAGCTCTGTCACCCTGTGACCCAGCCCATCTGTCCTTCTTCAGCCACAGGGATTAAGAGAGTTACTTCCATTGCACTTGCAGGCAGCTACTCTGCAGTGAATGGACTCCTATCACAGACTTAGATGTTTGCTCAGCGGTAAAACCAGTTACCCAGGGAAACTGCTGGGTTCACCCTTTTTAGCAGAGAGCCAGGCTCTGTTCTGTAAAGTCTGCTTTTGGGCGAGTCTGACATCTTGTGTTTACAAGACATTTGAGATACCACAGGTTATGCAAAGAATACCTTTGCCCTTCAGGCAGGGAAGTGCGAAGAGGATTTTAAGTTCTTCCTTTCAAATACAGAACACAACACGTGTGAGGTTTGCAAAGGCCATCTCTTGGCAGGGCCAGGAGTTTGGCTGTGCCTGTTATGTGGTCCTCTGTGCAATGAGCATTCTGCTCACAGGCTGAAATGAACAAATATTTGTGGAACGCTGGGTATTATTTGTCAATATTGCTATAAAAAGAAAAATGACAGCTGTTTAAAGTATCTGTGGAGTTTGTCACACTAAAGTAGGTCCGAGGAAGATTAATTAGTGGCAAGGTAATGTATTCATAGGTGCACAGTAAGCTGCATGTGGTAATGACAGATCTGTTAATCACATGCCTGCACAACTGATACCTATCGCTGTCTCTCCTACTCCTCTTTGCGTATGGTATAAATTCAGGTAACCCAAGGCTATGTCCCCTCAGCATCATAGGATGTGTATGTGTGTATGGTGACGGTCCAGAACGGGAGGACATCTTTTATATAAAAAACATTACAATTTATATTGTAAAAGATAGGATTTATTGATGAGTGAAAGGCTTGACCATACAATACTCCATCTCGGTACTGACGATGTTCCTACTTTCTACTGCTCTGTTCGGTAAACTGTGCTACACTGCATCAGTCTGCTCTGATGCAGTCCAATGCCCAGCCTGGTTTTACTGTAATGACAAGCCTTGTCACTACATACTAGCTGCAACACGTTTGCTGCTGGTTCACTGGTGTAAAGATCTTTTTGCCAAAAGCCTTTTTTCTGTTTGACTGAAGTGGATACAACTGGCAGTCACTTTACGGCTCTTTATTACTATCCTAGATTCTGTGGTTGACCTTGAGTGGAAGTGTGAATCAACCTCTCTCCTTGCAATTGCAATCATTTATACATAACCCAAAATTAGGTTATGCAAATTGTATATATTGTATATATTTTATGTAATATTGTGTGTATAATATTCTCTGTATGAGCAGTGGCCTCTGAGCCCTTGCTAAGCATTTTGCAAGTGTTTTCACATTTTTTCTGGATTTTTTTTTTTTCTGTGCTAGATTTATTGATGCATTCTGTCTACCTTTGGGAGATACAGAACCACCAAGATTTTACATATAGTTCAAGTTTTATTTCCTCTTCTCCTGTAGAAGCTTTGTTATTGCAGAACTCCTTTTCAGAACAGAAAACTCAGAAGATTTCCCCATTCATATCTGGTATATTTTCCTGACAAAATCAGGAGATCTAGAGAAAACTAATCATTTACCTCTGCTGTTTACTTTCTGCATGCTGCTTGCATTTAAGAACACACTCATTGATTGTTCCCAAGACACTGTGTGCATGTAACAGAATGAAAGCTGTATCTTATTTAAATTAATGAATAAGATGAATGAGTGCAGCATTTCCAAAACAGGCAATAAGAAGAGGAAAGCTAGGCAATATTCACATATTAATTAAAATGAGAGCTCTCCACTGAAAAAATATGAGTCGATTGATATTCTGACAGCTGCCCATAGACTCATTCATGAAATGATGGGCATGAGAAGCACCACGGGAAGCAGGGTTTTTAGTGGAGACAAAGTCATTCACTCGATGCACATTCTGTTAAAGGAAGCAGCCTGGATATTGCAATTTATTCGTGTTGTGCTTGATGGAAAAAGAAATCTTAAATCCCAGCTGGAGAATTCACAGGACTTCTTTGCTCTTTACATTTGTTTTATAGTTCTGCAGTGTCCCGCTTGGGAGACATTAACATCAGTAGTTAACTATAGTACTTAGCACTTATTGTAATGTGTTTCATCTGCAGATCTCAGAGAGATTTGCAAGATGAGTGCAGAATTATAATCCCCCTTTTAGAGCACCTGAACAGATACATAGAAGGGCTTGGTCATATGGCCAAGGTGACACAATAAGGTGAAATGGTGGTGGAGTGGCATCAGGTCCTTCTGACCTCAAATTGCCATCATTGGCAAAAGGGGTGATTTAGATCCGTATCTTGCAAAGTAATTCAATGCCAGTGGAAATTGGAGTGTTGGAGAAATTGGAGTCTAAGTGAGCATATTAGAAAACACAATCAAGTGTAGTGTTGCTTTTCTCAGTCTGAAGACCCACTATGGGCCTTTTTCAATATGAATGGACATACTGTTGGATAGTCACACTGTTTCAGGTCAGGTACCTAACCCAAGGGCTTAAGGTAAACACCCAGCCTGTCTGTACAGTTGAGGGAGACATCAGTATGACATTCAGAAAACCTGTGATAAGAATCTGTCTGCCTCTGTAGCCTAGCTCAAAAAGCTAAATCAGAGATGTGAAGCCAAGCTCTGACGTAGCCAGTTCTAAAACTAATGCCCGGATCTGCAAAGTCAGATAATAATGTGTCCCATTAAAATCTGTGAAAAATTTATGCTTAGTCTATGTTTGTGGAACTGGGTACCCGTTGCCCAGGCATGATCTTTTCTGGGTCTTAAATTGTCGCAATATTAAAGTGAGATTCAGCAACAAGTGTGGCAACATTACATAATATATGGAGATAAATCTGAATATTAGAATTACTTCCACTGCTGAGACGACAAACATGTCATAAATGCAAGATTCAACAGTGGTAATGATATTTCCGAACTGGGAGCCAATATTATTCTCCAAGTGTGTAAAGGAAAAATTATCTCAGGGCTACACGGAAGGGTATTTGCTTGTGCCAGCTTTCTGTTTCAGTGGTTGGCTGTCTTTTGGCAACCTGCCATCTAATAATTCATTGCATGTCCATGGGGCGTTTCATTGGAGGAGGGACATATGTCAGTGCAGGACTAGAACTGGTATCCATGCTTGATGCCAGTGACATGGAACAGAGGCTCTCAAAGGCTCTCACACATCTGTCTGCCTAGCCAGTCATGGACTGCAGACTCTGTCCTTATTTCTGTTTGCTGAATCTCAGAGATAGAATTAACATAACATGAAGAATTTCTCAGATTTATTTTTAAGGAAGCTGCTACATAGCATTTGTTGTTGCTTTAGTTGCTGCAGGGATGCTATGCAAGTAATGCGAAATTGGAGTTTAGGTAGTCCAGGAGAGAAAGTCTACATTCAGAGGTGAGCCACACTGTGGCAAGATATAAGAAGTGCAAAGGCTTCAGAAGCGACTATAGAGAGAGTATAAAACCTACTAGTTTATAACATACTTGCATGCCTTTAAAAAGTTGACTCACTTCCCTTTAAAAAAATTACTACCTAGAGAATATGTAACTAATCGGGGATTTCATCAAAAAGAGATTGCCATGTAAGAAAAGCCACCATGATTTGCCCCAGGAAGAGGTACACTGGAGCAGGTTGCCCAGAGAACTTGTGCATGCCCCATCATTGGAAGCATTTAAGGCCAGGTTGGATGGGGCTTTGAGCAACCTGATGCAGTGACAGACGTCTCTGCCCATGGCAGGGGAGGTGAACTAGATGACCTCTATAGGTCCCTTCCAACTCAAACCATTTTATAATTCTGTGAAATATGTAATATCTTCTATGGGACCTGTCCCTGTGTTGTTGTTAGTGGTTCACTGTACTGGTTTGGTTTAAGCGAGTCACGCACACTGTGTACCCATTGCCCTGTTAGCTGCACTGCTGCTCCTGGTGTAGTCCAGCAAAGGCAAACCACCAGATGGAAGTGCCTTCTCACCCCTTTAACAGCCTGCTATCACTTAGAATGAACGGGTGAGGGGGCAGAATTGTTCTCTACTGTCAAGAAATCACCTATACACAACATAGGTATTTAGTTGCTTGACCTAATAGCTTAGGGTGTTAGCTGGGCAGTTGAATAGTATGCACAGGGTTCGGTCACTGCCTTGCCCGTGCTGCAGTTTAGACACTGAAGCAGCTTCAATACAAAGTATGTGGTAGATTGAAGATTTAATGCTCTACTTGAAGGCTGGGAAGTAGGGAGGTGGGGGGCCCACAGAGAAACAATGTGCTCTCTACGTCTTGCAGAACCAATTCCCTGTGGATCTCTGACTTGGTTACAAGCAGTGGATTTCTTGGAGTTGACAGAGAACCACTCCTGTAAGAGTGCCTGAGTCACTGAACACACGTGGCACAGGAGGTGAGGCACCAAGATTTCCACTGCTAAGTTGCTCTGTGCCCAGGCGGGAGGAAATCTGCATTTGCCTCTTTTTTGCTTTTGTCTCAGCTCCCAAAATTACAAGGAGGAAGTGGCCAGTGAGATGGCATAGTCTGTATACCGTGGTCCTAAACATAACTCTGGTCTGGACTAGAGCCCACCATTTAGAAAAAACATCTCTTCCTAATTAAAACATTCCTGTGGTGGGTTTACCACCAGCATTCTTGGTACATGGTTCCAGTAATTGATTACCCGGACTGCAAAAAAATGCCTGCCTTGTTTCTAGACTGGAGCCGGGCTGTGGGCACAAGGTCTGTGTCTCTGAGATCTGAGTCAGATAAGAAAGCCATCTGGGCAGCATTTGATTTACTTCCTCGCATATTCAGCCCCAGTTTATACACACCTCTTCTGCAGCATCTTCTATTTTCGGGGTTTGTTAACTGGCCTGAATGAACCTCACAGCACCTGCACACATGATTATCCCCTGATATTGAAGGTGATGTGAGGTGCCAGGTAAAATAAGAGATTGCCCTGCTGAGAGCATACCACATTGGGGAATACAGTCCTAATCTCCTGTCTGTCCTGACCTTTAACTTCTAGGCCATCATTCCTCTTATAATTGATGCCATCTTAATACTTTTTATCATCCTTAACATTTTCCATCAGTGCAGTGTAATAAATGCCTGTGAGCTAGTGCCAGCAAGGTGGCCTGAGCCACAGGAGTCTCTTCAGCCTGTGTGCCACCGCGCCTGCATCCCTCACTTTAGGTTGGGTTTCTGCAGCAGTACGGTTAGGGAAGTGTGAAGTACGCTCTAAGACTTCTCTGTCCATGCACATCTGATCTGTGTGGGCTGAGGACCTTTGTGCATAATAGGCAGAGGATCAACATTACTGCCATGGAAAGCTGTGTGGCAGGAGGACGTCAGAGGGCAAGTGCCAGATGTCAACTCAAATGGAAATCATGAGACATAGTCTAGGGGTCTCCTAGTTTGGGTAAGGCAGTGTACTCCTGAGTGCTTGGTGAAGGCTGTTAATTTCTAGAGATGGAGAAAGAGAAATGTGATTACCCCAACAACTTTCCTTTAGCAGCTCTGACAGATTTGAAAGAGTTTCTGGATATTGGAGCAGTTTAGGAAGAAAGCCAAGGAATCTCATTCAAAAATTGGCTGGTCCAGATTCTGACCCTAAGGGTCAGGAGACAACCTGGAGACAAATTGTGATTGCCTTAGTCTCATCAATTTCAACAGGTCAGACAGTCAAATAAGATGAGTTTTGCCACTGATATCACTGGAAAAAGGATTTCACCCTTTTTAACTTAAATTCAAGAACTTCATGTTCTCAGAAGCCAGATATAAGAAAGAGCAGAAAGCAAGGAAGAATTATCCTCTGATGATCTGTTATAATATTTCATACTTCCTTTGTTTTTAATTTTGTACTTTTAATTCACATGATGAAGTTTTCAGACAGAAGTGGATGTCATGTGTAAGCTGAGTTCCTTGTTTTTTTCTTTTGCCTGTCACTGGCTGCATGTTCTCTATTGATGTCTTGTTCCTGGTACTTGACACTGACCATCTTGTCTGTGAAAGGAAGCACTCCAGCTGGCTTGCCTGATAAGAAGAAAGGAAAGTTTGCTTGGTTTAGTCACTCCACAGAAACCCATGGTAATGTTCCACTGCACTCTGTATCCACACTGCTTATATCTGTGTATGTGTCTATATATCTCTATACAGAGTGACATATAATATACTTTTGTATAGTTCTGCATGTGCGTGCCTTGCTTTTTCTATTGCTTGTGCAGTGTCCTCTTCATGCACTCGAGATAATAAGCTGCTCTGCAAATCAATCTCTTGCTAATGTCTTCAAAATTGTTTTCCATTTGCTCAAATACGTCTTGAAAGTGCTTTACCTCATCTTCAAAGATGACTTGCAAAATATCAGTGTTTTGTTTTTTTCCTGAAGGCCTTAGCCTGGACCAAAAATTTGAATTATGAATGTTGCTTTTTCTTACAGCTTACTTGACTGCTTCATGTGCATCAAAATATGAATTCAGTTGATTCCTTAATTTGTCTTTCCATACAGACAAGATTATTAAAACATCTAGTCTTCCTAAAGCAACAGGGACCATTAGAGTACAATATTTCATAGTTATGTCAGGAGTACTAGAGAGTCTATTATTTCATATAGTCCTAAGAACACAGCACAAGAACTGTAAGTTTTCCCAAGACATATGTTGTAGGCACATGAATTGTTGGGATGGGATGAAGGAAAGAGAGTTCATTTTGAGAGACACTTCTACCATAGTAGATGGTACCTTCTGATATCTTTGTAGCTTCTGAAAGAAGACCTGGTCCCATAGCCTGTTCAACATCTGCCCAATTGAAATGTGGAACCTATTTATTCTACATTGCTTCCTTTTGTGCCAAGGACCCACGAATAGATACGTTCTTAGTACTGAGTAACATACTCTTACAGGCTGTTAGAAGCCTCTCCAACAGCTAATAGTGCATGCTCTCAAGTCTTATCTGAGATACATAACCAACTGCTAATACAGGTCATGTGAAGTTCTACCAGGCGTCTCAGAGATCTGTTTAACTCCTCCATCATTTAGTTTTAAGTACCACTTTTTCATTTGTTTTGTGTATTTGAAAAGAGGGGAGGAGGGAAGAGGACACATATTGGATCCTATCCATTGTCCTAACTTATGTTGAATAATTATATATTAAGGAGTTATTAGAGCTCATATAGGAACTGTGAGCAACTGGAGAATGGAAATTGGAATTTATTTTTCTTATGATCTGTAGAAGCAAATAAAATATTGAGGTTTGATAACAGATAGAAGATGTGACAGGACCTTGAATCCAGAGTTCACGCCTAAGGTTGCTTTCATTTGATGTTTGTTCATGGTACTTCTATAAAAACCTAGGAGATTCTGTTCAGTTCTTAGTTGGTGGGTGTCAACATAAAATCTCCACCATAGTCCATATTCATTATCTCCTTTTTTGGTAATATCTGAATGGGTCAGAGTCTGAATTCCCTTCTTATCCCTATAGGTCCAGTTTGTAAGTGTAAGGTTGAAACATGTTAATGGTTAGTATATGACAGATCAGCCATCGGTATTGTTTATGTGATACTTGCTATCAGGCTAACAGAAGCCATTTGTCAATCTTTTTATTTGCACGCTACTCATTGCATAAGAGACTGGGGAGGGCAGTGAGATGGTTGGGCTGGGTCAAGTTAAGGGGCGTTTTTTCAATTGTTCCATTAAATCAAGCAAAAGCTTTTTTGTTGGCTTTGCCAGGTTCTCTAACTTTCAATGGTTCTCATTCATAAAATTTCCAGGAACTGACTCTGAAAGAAAGAGAGCAGCTGCTTCTTCCCTTTTCTTTAGCATTTGAGTAACCTGTGTATGTTCCTGAAGTCTACCTGCCCAGCCTGGCCTGTGCAGGGAGGCACTACACTTGCTCAGCAAATTGCTTAATCCTCAGGAGCTGCAGCTGAGGGTCTTTTCATTAAGCCAGTTCCTTCACTCATGTGATTCGTTAATAGACGTGCCAGGTTCTAATGGCCAACCCTTTCTTTTTCTTCCCTTTGACTCTTACAGTGAGCATGCCCACCAGTGAGACCGAGTCCGTGAACACAGACAACGTCCCTGGAGCAGATATTGAAGGCGAGAACTGCGGTGCTAGGCTAGCGTGAGTACATATACACAGATATTTGTATGTAGGGGTTTGATTGGGCTTGGTGGGTTAAAGCCAGGGCAAATGTCAGGCTTTTTAAGGGGATGAAAACCCCACAATGAGCGAAAGGACGACAGGGTGCTGAAGATCTATTGATCCTGGTTCTTATCTTAATGGCAATGTAAACATTAGTGGACATTAGTGGAAAGCCTCTGGGTTTACACAGATGTAAATAAAGCACAGAATGCCCAGGATAAGCAGATCTGGTTTTGCATAATAGCTAAAAGAAGAACTGACAGATAACAATATTCTTATTTTAAAAATCCTCTTTGGTGATAGATAATCAAATCCAGTATATGTAGACCAAAGAGTGGAAATGACTGGCTATTTTAATTTCTATAACCATTCTTGTACACTTTACAGTGTCTTCTAATAGAAATACATGGATGATAACTCCCATTCTGCAGCCTGAATTACACCCTTTAAATGCTGAACACAATACTGTAGTGACAAAGAAATACATCAGTTAGGAGGAAGTCATGCCTCCTTGATATTGCACCATTTTAGTTAATGTAGATACTTAAGAATGTGTGAGGTACCATATAACATGTTATTCCATAAGTGCTGTGGTTTTTAGCATGACAGAGAGCAATAATAGGCAAGGAGTCCTTTGTTCCCTTTTGCACGACTCGATCAAGACTGGACTTTATGCTGTGGGGAAATATGTTAGTCTCTCCGAATTTCCTTGAAAAATGGCTTAAGCATATCAGTGCTATAGCTTGTACCACGCTGGAGTATTTGGAGGCTCTGTCCTGCCCTTGGGCATACCTTGAGCTCTTCAATGTTGGTCAAATGCTCATCATAAGTACATAAGAAATGCTCTGTTTTGTAAGGCCTGTGGCTCAGCTGGCCAGTGTTCAGATCCTGACAGTGATGGGAGGGTAAGTGCGCAAGCCTGGCCATTTCCTACTTTCCGGTCCCCTTTTACTGCTCTGATATTCATGCTTATTGGATTAGAGATGTTAAAGGCACACTTCTGCTTTTTGTCTTTAGTGGCCATTTATGGACCTGCCATCCACGGATTTATCTGAGCCTGCTAAGGCTGCCTGCCCTCACAGTCTTCTGTGGCACTAAGTCTCAGAAGCTCACTACCTGCTGTGTAGACAAGTACTTTCCCTGTATCTGTTTTAAGATGATCTACTACTACTTCTAGTCAATGTCCTCTCCTTCTAATACTGTGAGATTTGCTGATCAACAGTTCTGCATTCAGCTTATCTATCACTTTCATGACTTCGTAAACCTTGATTGTATCTCCCACACACACCCTTGGCCCTCTCCTCTACAAACAGAAGGGGAGGAGATCTTATCTGCACTACAAGATGTGATATGTGGAGTATGTTGTAAATTCAATCTGCTTTCCTGTAAGTGCCAGCCAGTGACTTACAAACCCCAGGAGAAATTGTTTGTGATAGCTTTCGTTCACCTTCCTGCTGTTGCCCACCTGCTGAGTCTGGTATTTTAGTTTAGATTATAAACTCTTTTCTGAAAGAACCAGGCTACGTCTATTCATGGCACTGAGGCAGTTGTAACCTTCCCTTTAGCACCCCACTAAGTTGCTTATGCTCTTGTCACATTACAGGAAGCAGCAGTTGGATATGTGACCACTTCTTCCAGCTGGATCCAATTTGGAGAGCCATCTCTATTCTGCAGTTACGGTTCCCAACACAATGGGTCCCCTGGTGCTTCATAGTGCCAACAACAATGGCAATGGCAACTGTTGCTATAAAGTTGCATATATTTTTGATGTTACAGCTTGCATTCATTTAATGTCCTTAATCCCAAAGGATCCTAAAGGCCTTTATGAACTGTAAATGCAGGGATTGTTCTCACAGGGTTAGAGTTCAGCCACCTTCGGGGTAAAATGTGACAGGTGTTTAACAACAAAGGGCACAAGTGTATAAGGATGTATGAGGGATAGTTTGTTTTGCACTGAAACTGCGTGGGGGATTTTGGCAAGCAGGACATTATTGTCTTAGCTGGAATGCGGCCAGGAGAGCTGAAGTTAAACCCAACTCTAAACATAATCATGACTTACAATGGTGTTTACTTAGAATAGCCCAATGTGCCCACAGGAGAATGGCAGTATTGTGATCTGGCACGGCAATCGCTATATTCCTGGCATTAGGAGGTGGGATGGCTACATCCAACACATTTTAGGGAAGAAGACATAGGAAAATGACGGGAAAACAGAACTTCATTTCTTCTTCCTGTGTTGTAAATATTAAAACAGGACCCTAAGTTTCACCAGAGCAGGGCATGTAAGATTCAGGGAGATAAACAGTTTCCTTGCTACTTTCCACTTCATTGAAAATGGGTGATGTATAGTAGGGAAATTGAAGTCTGTTACTGAGAAGGGGTTTTTTTACCCCTTACCCAAGGACAATGAAGATCCTCAAGGCCACACTCGGATTGCTTTTCATGTCTAAGAGATGGATAGGCTCCTTCATCCAGAAAAATTAATAGCTGTATCATTGTATTTGAAATTCTGGAGTGAGGTACAAATTCTGCCAATGCTTCCTGCTTTTGTAAAATGTTTGTTTCAGACTTGTGGAGCTGCAAATTCCTTAGTTATGGGTAAGATCTTTCAGATCTGCCTTTAATTCTGAGGCTTGGAATCCTTTCTGTTTTGTTTTTGTTACTGCATCACACTCGGAGAGAAAAACCAGCTTTCCTGGTTTCAAGAATTATTAAGTCCTCTTTTTCTCACTGAGCCCTCATTTAAACCTCCCATAGGCCAATATTCCTCCTGGAACATATAAAATGTAAACAAAAATTTATTTGAATGAGTGTTTTCTTTTATTGAAACCTGAATAAGAGAATCAGAATTAGGTCCAGTGTTCAAGACTAGAGATAATTCATGTGTGAAGTCAGTGAAGTGTTTCAAATAAGTTCCTCATCTAGTACTAGTAACTTTGAGGAAGCATTAATAATTACAGTCATGCCATCCTTATTTACTCTAGTCAAAGATTAGGCCCAGATTTTTGAGCAGTCATCGGCCCTCTGGATTTTGTTTTTACAGTTGAAATGGCTGGACAAGTTTTTGTGTTCGATTGTTGAGTTTCATCTGTTGCAGATTGAGTCTTCATTTTTACACCCTGCTAAAATCACCTAGTGGTCATGAGTCCCCATTGCTTTGCTATAAACACATTTTTTCCTAGAGGGCAGAGACTGCACGGGGCAAGCTGCAACCAGACATGACTGGAGCAATAGGAATATTCCAAGTCAAAGGTAATATATTTATTTATTTAGTGGTATCAGGCTTCTAGGGCATTTAACCACCCCAGCCCCACCACTGTGGTTACAGGCTCACCTTGCCATCAGAAGGCCCTCATGATAAAAGTAAAGAAGTACCCAGGAGAAAAGAAAGAAAAAGCATTTTCATTGAAGAGAGCTTAGAATTACTGGCTGCTCTTTCCGTTCTTATAAAAAGCTGTAGAGCTTTGAAAGGCTGGGCCTGTGAATGACAGAAAGATCTGCTTGAGAAGCCAGGCTCAAGCATGCCTTTTGGAAAAGGAGCTCTTCCCTGACAGTCTTTCTTAGCTCCACAGAGACATATGCTATGTGAGATCAGGAGAGTACCTTTCAAACACAAGCTATCTCCTACTGATGAATTGTCTCAAAGAAGCTTTTATTTCTATAGTATCCATACTATAGAAACTGCCTTCATCAGCTGTGCTGTCTGGAGCAATGCCAGTCTTCAAACCAGGAAGGAGTTTCAGTAGGAATCTAACATCTAATCTCTCTTTGCTTATTGTGTAGTTCCAGTTTCTTATAACTAAAACACAACAAAAAACCCAACCCTTATTCATATTCATTCCTGGTGTAATTCTATTGCCATCAAGAAAGCTGTGGCAGGGAGTAGTTCCCTTCCTAAGATGGGTGTTAGCTTTATCAGGCATCTGAATTTGAAGAAGATTTCTTAGGGTTCCACAGGACATTGAAAAGCATCCCACAACTTCCACAGTTTATCATCCCTGTCACGGTATTGCCTCGTACTGCACTGACATCTGCCCTGCAGCAGAAACACAACAGCTTTTATCCTCAAGGACAACATTTGGAAGTGGAACTTATCTTACTTCTGATGTGTCACAGCTTTAATAACCTGTTGCCTCTGGGTGCAGAGAAACGTGTTGCCTCTACAGTGAGCATCAGTGGGATAAACCCAGAACTAGGAGCAATGGGTTTCTATTTACAGGATAGCTTTATGCCCAGGACTTTTCCAATAGCGAGTAAATTCCCTGAGCCTCTGTGGTTACTGCTGTGCAGGACTTAGATTCCTGAGGACAGGCTGTTGCTCATAATCAGTAGTAATCTGTTCTGTGCGGGATGTCAGCATATATAATCTTTCAATACAACCAGAATGTTAATTTTCTAATACAACCATACAGATCTGGAATGCCACAATAGAGCTTCCTTTTATACATATGTATTAGCTAAAAAAAAAAAAATCTTTGTGGAAACTAATGTTCCACAGAGCCTCAATAGAAAAGTGAAGCACTTGAGCTCAAAGGGAAAGAGAGCTTAAAATTATCTGCTTTCACTGAAACAATAAGCCACTTGGCATTTTCACCTTGGATGGGATTTCTATACATTTGGAGGACAGTTCAATTGCTTTTCCACCAAAGAAGGCTAAAACAATAAAACAGGATAAAAGAAAATGAGCAACCTACGCTGGTTTTCCAACTGAATACAGTGTGTCCTGGAAATATTATGAACAATGGAAGCTTTCCCTGGCAGCTGAAATATCAGTGATTTTCCCTTGGTGCTTTTCTGGCTGGGAGCATAATTCCTATGCAATTCTTGCAATAATCAGCCTAGGAGCCAGTGGTAAAGGCGAGTCAGTTCGCTTGCAGGTTTGCTATAGCTGCTGCTGCTTTTCACCTAATGAGAAGGTTGCCTCCTTCTGTGAGGACCGAAGTCCCCATCACATCAGGAGCAATGCTAAGGAAAGTCTGCCAAAAGCTCTGAAACCACTGCTGACTTCAGCAGGAAAACACACAGGATCAACCCTTACATGTCAGCCTCAGCTACTGCTTTCCGATTTATTATGAGCAAGGTGGTTTTGATATTCACAGTCAGCTCTAGACGTGTCTAAAGGACAATAGCATGCCCTTGTGGAGGAGGAATTATCTTCCTACTTCAGATTCTGTGACAGGCCTTACCTGTGACTTGCCAGAGGGAGAGCAAGATTATTCACTAAATGCTGAAGTGCTGGCCCGTATTTCCAGCCTGTAAGAAAGCTTGTTGAATAGAAAACCAGCTCAATTTTAAGACAGACGGATGCAGTTTTCTTAAGGGTATTCTGTAGATTCTTACCGCTGATGGCAAACTGTGACCTCTCTCTTAAAACCAGCATCGCTCCCACCAGGTCAGCGTGCTCTTCAGTGCTTCTGCAAGAAGGGCAAGAATGTAAAAAAAGAGAAGGGGTGTCACTGTGTGGACTCTGATGAAATTCGGTGATTGCCTCAGCAAGAGGATCTCAGTCCACATAAGAATGAAAGTTCTCCAGGGCCAGTCATCTGTTCTGTTTTGCTGGAAGCTTTTAATTAATGGTCAGAAATGTGAAATGGTCATCACGTGTCCCTGTCCAACTGCCCGGTGTTAATTGCATTGTACAGAGGGTACCAGGCAGAAGGATGAAGGCCCGTTGCTTCAGTGTGATTTGCAGAGGCATAGCTGAGGGTAGAATTTAGTCCTAACACTATATTAGCCTGAGAGATTATCAGGAATGTGTGCTGCATACCTGAAAATGTCATGATACTAAATGTCTTGTCCCAGTAATATGTAGAAAAGCACCCTAGGGTGGGCATCTTCTCTTCAGGGATGCCAGCATGCCGACTAGAAGCAATGAAATATCATTAGCAGGAACAGAGAGAGTGGAAAATGTTGTGCTGCTTGACTGGTAACTGCATGAATGCACCATATTGCACCAAAACAGAATCAACGTCACACCAGGACTGTGTTATCACAGTTCCAAAATCTGTAGGATATGCACAGCACAGCTCTTTGGATGTTCCCCAAAGCTGTGTATAACCTAGAGGCATAGTAAGTAAATTTCTGTGCTACTGCTTTTCTGAGAGGTTTTACTAGTATCCAAGGGCTTTTGTAACTCCTCGTGAAGATAGTTGCCTATAGGCAGGATCATATAGTGTAAAAGTAGTTGTGACCAGCATGCCAGATAATTTCATGGTTATGTTTAGTAATTTCCGCACCCAGAAAACAGCTGTAACATGGCCTTTTTGTCATGCTTGGAAACCTACAAGATTTTTCCGGATTGGTTTGTTGTGTGTACAATTACGCAAAGTCCTCAATCCCTGTTATACAAGTGTCACATCCTTCACAAATGCATAGTTTGTCTTCTCTGCTGTCCACCATGAACAGAGAAATGAAGACTTTATCTCTCAGAACGCGAGATATCTCACTACATTTGAATTATGCTGATTATCCTGAGTTTATGTTGATAAAATCTTTACATTTCACCGTCTAATCTGTATGTGGTACATAACTGTGTAAGCTGAGAAGAGTTTTAGAGAATTTAAAAGATAGCTAGTCAAACAGTAGAGGTCTGATTTGTGTGTTTGTCTTCCTAAAATATAGTCTGAGTTGCATGGTTCCTATGATAAAAACACTCAGTAGTGTAGTGGTCTGAAATGGTTTTTGTATAGGCTTCTATATACAGCAGAGGGCTACAAAGATCATTAAAGGCCTGTAGCATCTCCCGTACGAGAAAAGGCTGAGGGACTTGGGTCTTCTTAGTCTGCAGAAGAGAAGACTGAGGGGAGATCTGATCCATGTTTATAAATACTTAAAGGGTGGGTGTCAAGAGGATGGGGCCAGTCTTTTTTCAGTGGTACCCAGGGATAGGACAAGAGGAAATGGGCACAAAATTGAATGTAAGAAGTTCCACCTAAACATGAGGAGGAACTTCTTTTCTTTGAAGGTGGCAGAGCAGTGGAACAGGCTGCCCAGGGAGGTGGTGGAGTCTCCTTCTCTGGAGACATTCAAAACCCGCCTGGACATGTTCCTGTGCAACCAGCTCTGGGTGGCCCTGCTTTGGCAGGGGGGTTGGACTAGATGATCTCCAGAGGTCCCTTCCAACCCCATGTGCTTCTGTGATTCTATGATTCTATGATTCTATACCATGATTTTAAACAATAGATTCTCAAGACATTCCAAAGCTGGATACAGATGGGGACACTCTCTCCCAATGACATAAAGCTCCTAGGGTACCAGGGATGCAAGAGACCGATGTTTAAACTCAGCAGAGAAACTGGTCCACCCTGAACCCCTGGCAAGTGCCAGTTTGGAGCATCACAAGGAGGCTGTGGCAAGGCCCCAAGTCCAGACTATTTGACAGCCCCTAGTGATGCCATAAAAGCATTTTTGCATATGACATAGTTAACCCTGGCTCTGAAAGACAAAAGATTCTTGATCATAAGGGTCATTTGAAAAATGTGTTTCCGATTTGGACGTAATGTTTTCAGAATCAGTTATTGTACAGTTTGTGTTTCCAAAATTCCATTTCACTCTTGGATTCTGCCTCTAAATATAAATCTCTTCCTCCTTCCTTGTCCTGTTCTATATATATATCACACCCACATGTGATAAAGCCTTCTGCCATAGCAGTAAGGCAATGGGGAGGGAGGCTGTAGCTAACCTGTGGGAGCGCTGAATGCACTTGGCTGCTGTTCATAATGCTCCAAAGATATAATTATCACATGCATGATGAGTACTACACCTGCCACATCTCTTTTGCTTAAATAAATAAAATATTCCTTAAATGCCGCACAGCTCCCTTACTGGGAAACCATTAGCCAGAGAGGTTACCAGAAAACTTCACACTCCCTGTCCTTCACCTTCTACCAGGCAGGCTCCCCATGACATCTCTCTTGCTCTCTTCCCGTGCCTCCCCCCTCAACCTTTTCCTATGAAAGTCCTTGTCATCTCCTTTTCAGTGCCCGGCTTTCTCCTTCATTGTGATTTTTTTTCTTTTTTCTTTAATCTGTCTTTGTTCTGAGCCTTCTTTCCTGTTGCCTATAACTCTGATCCATTACAGTTTGTAGGTAGCGCTTATCAAGCAAGAATTCTCAGTAAGAAGTTGGGATAACTTTAACATTAAGGATATACTTTGTACGTGCTTCACCCGTCATCCTTGTCAAAGCTCCCTTTGTCTCTGCAGCATAATTTAGCATTCTGTTCAGCCAGTACATTATTTCTTCTTTATCGAAAGAGTTCTTGTGTGTGTCTATAACCACACTGCTGCATAGTATGTGGCCTAGACAAGCTGCCGGTGACACAGCAGGAATGATGTATTCAGTGCAAAGGCTTTTTTTTTTTCACTTGGACCATCTGCTGGTGAAATGTTCCTATCACTAAAATCTCTTCCACATAAGGAAACTGACCCATCACTGATTACTTGTCAGTGACTGATGTCCTCAAACAGGGACATGACCATTTTTAAGACTGCCACGGAAAGTAGCGTTAGATGCTTTGAGAATTACTTTGTCCTATGTCTACTAACAGCAAATCCATTTTTAAGCCAGCACAGTAAGACCTTTGCTGACTGTTGTCAACAATGAATCACTTTCCTATCATAGCGGGAACCTTAAGAAATGCTTCAGCCCAGCAGAAATATCTTGTTCATAGTCACTCCCCAGATTCTCATTTCTTCTGTTATTGGTAGTGGATTTTGCAGCTTCCTAAATCACCTCTGACTCATGTCATTGCATCCACATACCTTTATTTCTCTCTGTGCACCATTATGTATGTACCAAACGACAACCTAATAGTTCGAAGACCTTATAGGACATGTGTCAAGCAGAGGAAGGTAGTGGTTAGAGAATCGGGGTCTATATCTAGCTTTGCCTGTGACTTCTTATAAGAAGGCTAATGAAATTATTTGGTTGAATAAATCCAAGTGCATGGAATTAGATATTTAAACACATATATAGTGGGAACATGGCCAATTTTTCTGGAATGCTTGATTCTCAACATTTCATTGGTAGCAACAGAATCTGTTACTGTTCAGACCCTTTTGAGTTCAAATCAATTTACATAGGTAACCAAGAAAAATAATTGTTAGTATCTAAATTTGAAAATATCCCACATGCATTGCTTTTCCCTCAATTGCTAGAAAAAAAAGGAAGCATTATTTTCCCCATGGTTTCATAATGTGCTTATATATCCTGCAGTGACAGGTGATGTGTGAAAGCAACAAGTCTGTCTGTATGAAGTCATACATATTTTAATATAAGAAAAAAACCTAGTGACTAAAAGAAAAAAAGAGCTGTACTGGAAAAATAAATTTGGTAGCAGATGTAGACTACCCCTAGTATTAGACCAGCCTTTTACCCAAGAGAAAAGCTAGTTCACTGATGTCTGTATGTGGTAGGATCCCATCATGGCATGACTCCTGCTTCATGACTCCAGCCAAAAAACAAGATTCGTATACCAAGAAATTTTAGCCATGCCCAGTGCCTACATTGACTTACAGGGGATTCAAGAGGAAAATGGCATCCATTAAAAAAACTAATTGAGCTTAACTTTGTTTCTTTCTAATGCTATTTTCATAAAAGCCTGGGAGGTATGGGACAGCTTCAGAGACTTTAATGGCAATTCTTGTCTTTCAGGCATCGGATCTCAAAATCAAAGTTTAGGTAAGTAAAAATAACTTTTGCTTTTCTTCCTTTGCACTGGTTTTGTTCCTTACTTTGTGGTTTAAACCTGCATCTGTGGGACAGAGTGGTGATTCTAGGAGATACTGCCAAACTTGTCAGATTTTAGTCATCTACCAAAAATCAAGATGCCTTTTCTTAGTTTCATACTGAAATAAGGCACAGGGACTACTGACAGTATTTCACTCGGAAGTACCTATCTGATTGCTACCTACATATCTCAAGCCATAAAATATAAAAGCAGAAGAAAAAAAAAAGTTCAACCACATAATTATACTGCATCCATCAACATCAACCCTGCCAGCTCAAGGTTCTCTTTCCTACACTTTGTTGTACTATTCTGCTTTGCTTTATCATAAATCTTTCCACTGATGAGGTTTGCGTCTTATTTGTGAAATGCTCCCTTTCACCATGGGACGTGTGGAGTTTTTCTGGCGATATTTGTTTTTCTGTTGACTTAAAGCTTTTGAAAATGTGAAGCACTCCCCAGGTGGTCATCTGTGGGTTTCCACTGGAAAGGCTGATTGAACTCATGGAACTTGGTTGTTGAGGTCCCAGTCCATTTCTACCTCTTCAGTAGGAGGCCAGCTGCTTCCATAACTCTGAATTCAAAGTCAATTTTATAAAACATAAATGAATGGTCAGAATAACTGGAACAAGCGAGCAACTCTGTCCTTCAGCTTATCTAAACAACGAACAGTAATGTAAATTCAGGAATACACATGTGTATGCATGCTGTCTATATGCATCCCCATGCAAAGAGTTGCATACATGATCGTATTCCTACAATCCGTGGAATTATTTGTATGTGGATGTAAGCACAAAAACACACTTGTATCATCACATGGTCACATGCATGCACATTTGTGCACAAGTACACACATAAGTGTGTGGGATTGCTAGTGATTTAACGACAACATGAATGCCTAAGTGTTGTGCCCATTTTGAATGTTGGGAAGATCGTTTCTTGTCCTAAATCCACTGCAAACTGCACAAACCTTATTAAATGCTTGTGCTAGCTAGACTGGGTGCCTTGCTTTTATAAATTGCACAGCTAAAACAGCCTGGATTTGATTACCTGTTAAAATGTTGTTGCAAAATTCTTGGCCAGTGTGCAATGTGAACATTGCCTGGCTTTAGTTCTTACAGATGCTGAACTCTGACCTCAAGTGTGGCCATAGTTTATCACTGGAAATAATACATGAGAAGACAAGCTAAGAAAAATTCTCTTTTCCTGTAATGTTGTGTGTTTCTGTGTCTCTTTAGAGATAAACACACACATGCACACACATATGTATGTATATAATATCTATATAAAACTATTAGATTTATTATACAGTGGCAAGTGTTGCCTGGAAACTGGTTGCTATGCAAGTTAAATTCTGAAGAGTAGGAGGTGTGTAATTAGCTTTAAATATCTTCTGTAGTTAGTAATTACCCTCAGAAATCAGTGACACAAGGGGATGTGTTCATGGAAGGCAAACTTTAAAAGGTCTGCTGATGAGCAAACTGTATCCTTAGTTCTAGGCATGAAGTGTGATGCTGAGGTCTCCTAAATTTTGTTTTTCTGTTCAGATTTAGCCCTTGTATTGGGCTTACTCCTGAACATTGCTGAATGTTGGAAATATTCCATGGATTTTATCTAATCTCACCTCTCCAAGGACTTAATCCAAAGGTCCATGGTATATAGTGGGTATCTTTTCATTGACTATTCTGAGGCTGGGCAAGGTCCCATTGCAGGCCACAATCATTAAATCATTAAATACAAGAACAGTAGTTATTTTTGTGGGAATTGGGATAAAAGAACTCTCAAGGTAGCTGGAATGGATGTCTTAATCAGATTTAGACATTGCTTGAAGAGGTTTATTCACCCCTAAATGTTGCAAATTGGTTTAGGGCTAACTTTATTCCTATAGCTACAGGAAGGGTGATCAAAACTGTCGACTCAAATGACAATGAGAGAGCATTTCACAGGGTGAACTTTAAAGTTATTCTCTACCACTCTTGAACAATAAATCAAGACTAGAGTCTCTCTTGACAGAAATTTGCAATAGCCTAAGGATCCCTATCTGAAAAGAACTTTTCCTTCTCCAATTTTTCAAGTCGCTACTGGCGCCGATGGAATCGATTCTGCAGAAGAAAGTGCCGCGCCGCTGTCAAGTCCAATGTTTTCTACTGGTTGGTGATCTTCCTTGTGTTTCTCAATACCCTTACCATTGCCTCTGAACACTACAACCAGCCAGACTGGCTCACGGAGGTCCAAGGTGAGGAGAGACTGATGGTTCTGTTTATTGTGGTCAGTGTCAAAAAAGGGGGCTTCATTAGACCACACAATGTAAAAGGAGCACACGCAGCTCCAAACAGTCCTCTGTCTGTGGAGGACCTTAGAGAATACAACAAAATATTTGCCTACAATGAGAGAAATCTCAGGGAAAACGTTAAGTTCCTAATTTTCAGCCAAAACAGTGTTCCACTGGGTGTAGGTGAAATCAGGAGCTTATGCTAAATATATATTTGCAGCAACTGGATTTCCAATTTATGGGAAGCTACTGGGAGCCACAGGTTCTCCAAGGCTTTCCCTGAAATGACATTTATGATAAATTCTAGTTACTAGGGAGGTGAGGAAGTAAGAGTGATTTGTAAAGTTCTTGTGTCTGCAGAACAGTTGAATCCTCACTGGAGGTGAGAGCAGCTGAAAGGCTTAATTAAGCAACAGTAGGTAGCACAGCAGCTCTTCTATTCCCACTCTCATCTGCAGATGACAAGTGTGATGGGAGGTTGTGCACAGGAAGACATGTCCCTGCCATGGAGGTTTTGTGGTTGTGTAATACATTGCAGCTGTATGTGCAATACATAAGAATTGCTGTAAGCATCTTCATAAAACATTTCTGTAAATGAGATGCCCGTGCTTTTGAAGTCCATTCTTTGACCCAGGCTTATATGAAGTTAACCTTTCAGACTGATCCCAGAAGGGGTTTCTTTTAGGCGAGGGCCGATGGTTAGCTGTGATGACCTTTTGACTAAGTTTCATTATTGCTTCTGTTTGTTTTTCATGAGACACTGCCAATAAGGTGCTGCTAGCTCTTTTCACGGCAGAGATGCTGCTGAAGATGTACAGCCTTGGTCTTCAGGCCTATTTTGTCTCCCTCTTCAACCGCTTTGACTGTTTCATTGTGTGTGGAGGAATCCTGGAAACGATTCTGGTTGAGACGAAGATCATGTCACCGCTGGGCATTTCGGTGTTGAGATGTGTTCGACTCCTAAGAATATTTAAAATCACAAGGTACTTCTGTGCTGCTTTGGGAATAAAGGAGTGCTACTGCTCAATGCACAGCATGTATAGATACAAGTCACTCGCATCCCTGTTTTTTCACTTTTTCTACCACTAATTGGGTAGTGGGAGTGCTAGTTTGACAGTCCTCATCTTCTGAAGTCTGTGGCAGGATCAGGAGGGCTGTACAGACTGGTTATCCCTGATATGAGTAGTAAAGGTTGGTGAGGAATCTGGCATAGGGGGCTGGAGACACTTGATACCATGCAGATTGTTAAACTGAAATCTGGAAGGATAATGTGAGCTGAGCTTGGGCTTTTAGGGTTCCTTGCAAAAGGCAAAGTGAAAACAAAACAGCAGATAGTCTTGTGACCTTTTCTGTTGCTTTATGGTGATGGAGAGGGACCTGAAAGACTTCTTTGAGCCAAAACAACATTTGACTGAGGAGCCCATGCCAGCTCCAGTAGACTCAACAGTGGTCTGAGTGGGAGATGGTGTCAACACCAGCAGCTATAGGCAAAGGATGTTTCTAACCTCTCTCCTTCAGAGGAGTCCAGCATGAAGCAGCAGCATTACTGAGAAACCAGACTTTTCCAGATGGCAGTGTCCCCTCTTTTTCTTGTCCTTCTTTGTGCTCTCCCTCTGCAGAAAGGCACAGTGGTGTCTATTAAGTAGTTGCTGCTTCCTGCAGTCAGGTACCTTCAAAACACCAGGATGGCTTGGCAGGAGTTTTTCAACTTGATGGGAGGTTGTAGGAGAGATCAGCTCCCAGCTTACCCAGATGGGAGCTCTTGAAACAAACCTATCCAAGTGCTTACCCAGAGCAGTGCAGGGTCTGCCTTTTCCCATGTGGGCACCAGTCAGCCCCTTATAAAAAGCTTGACTGAGGTTGTGAAAGAGTGTGCTTTCTGCAACCCCAGCTATCAAAATGTCCCTAGAATTGCTATGAACTCCCCCAAAGGAAATTTCTGACAAATTTGAGATAAAAAACACAGCGCGTGAGAAAAACAAGACCAAAACTGGAAGACAGTCAAGATGGCAGAGATGTGAGGTAGAAAAAACAACAGACTTGGACTTGTACATCGTGCAAGATTTACCCTTAAAGCTTCTGAGCCTCAACTTTCTGGCAGGGTGAATGGTTTCAAGGTTAGATGGCAGAGACAGAAAAATCAGTTAAAAATCAGTCTCGGAGAGAGGGGCCAAAGCAAGCCTACAACTATTAAAAAAGGAAAAAAAAAAAAAGGTGATCTGTTTAGATGTGTGATCATAGAAGAGGAAAAAATGTTCCAGCTAAGAAAAAGTTTCCAGCAAGAAAGATACCTTTGCCCTTTCAGAAATAGTGGGGATCTCTGGTCTGGTTTTTCCTGTATCTTTGGGTCTGAAAGCTATCATCACTGAGTCTCAGGCCTGGTTTCTGAGGAAACCTGAAGCTGTTTCAGGCATTGGGTAATCAGATACACCCAGGGCAACATACCAATAGCTATAAAAGCATAAGTTTCAACATAGCATCCTGGAGAGGTCATTGTTTTTTCAAGACATTTCTCCACTCCTACACAAAATATATCATCTAGCTAAGAGAATTCTCTAATAGAAAGGCAAATGCTGAGAGAATATCATTAATACTTTAGGAAGCTTGAGCTATTGGAGTACTCAAATATTCCTAAAGCTTTGGCAGAGATGTAATGTTGGAACCAACCAGCAGTAGGACTAGTTATATTTACCTTCATTCTGCAGCAGAACTAAAATACAGTTTTGCGTGGAAGAAAATGTTACCTGGAATATGTCTCCTGCAATTTGTACAGGGGTCTATGTGTAAAGCACAGAGCTGAGGAATAACTTGTAATGAATAATGTATTAATCAGATTTTGCCTTCTTTCCTGTTCCTAAAATATTGGCAAGTAGGTTGCAGTAGTCTCAGATTTATCTGTGTTTTTTAATTATTCATAATTTTCTTCATGATTTTTTCCCCTCCGTGGGTGAAGTTCACCCTCATGTGGAAGGCCCTAGCACAAGCCTCCAAAGCAGTATTTTGGGCCCACTCATGTCTTACTGCAGGAGAGAATATTTTGGCATTAAAGCAAAACTTCTGCCTCTGGTGTTCTCCAGTAAAATGCAAATTTTTCCATTATTCACTTAGCTCTAAATACAATGATGATTTATTGGCTACGTTATCAATACTGGTGGAATACACCACCTGAGTGCAATGATAATACAGAAAGATACAATCCTAGAAAGCTGGGAAGAGTGGGAGGGATGATAGTATAATGTTTTATGTCAAATATATATTCATGAGCAGTGACATGAGGACATACGGTGGAGATGGAAATAGTGATAATCAAGGGCCTTAAAAAGGCACAAAGCAGGAAAATTACTCTGGTGGGAGTATATCAGTAGGTAGCCTAATATCTATGTATTTGTATGGATTTTTCATGGTAAACACCAAACAAATTCTGGGTGTGTCAAGATGATACACTTCTAGGAAAAACACAAATACAGCTCTTTAATATAACAGAAACAAATAAAGACACCATCAGATGAACAATGCATCATTTTAGAAACCACATGTAGAATTTCAAGAGCAAGCATTTCTTCCAAAATTATAAATACACTTCAGAATCATTTAGTCTTGCACATTAGACAAGCAGACGATATAATCTGTTTGTTTTATTCCCCATAATTTTTATAGGGCTGTGCAGAAAATCTCCCTTTGCTATGAGAAGACAAATTATTTTCCCCTTTATAAATAGTCCTTTACTGCTTTTACAAATCCCTATATTTAGTACTTTTTTACTTAAAAAAATAAATCCATGTATTTGCAACAGCATACTGAAGTTTGATATTTTATACCTAATCCTGCCACTAGATATGTCACTGTTAACTGTAGGGAGGAGAGACAGGGCACCATCTTTTTGTACCTGCTTTCAAAGTGGTTTTATATTGGATGAACAGTGTGGGAAGCGTTCCTACAATGAGGCTGCCAGCTGTTGCTACTGTTTTAAGCTCTGCATCTGTGATTGCCAGTATCATAAAGACATAGTGGAAGGCAATGGAGAGAAGAGGAGAGGGGAGAGAATAAAAGAACACATCAAGTTCTAATCCAGTTCTGCAGTTGATTTTTGTGTGAGATGTTGAACAAACCATTTAACTTCTCTGCATCATTCCTCCATTTTGAAACAGGGATCATAATCACGTCCTACTCACTGGGGTTTTGCAGTGCCTCATTCACTGGCATCCTCAAGGGTCTGAGATCTGCAAGTGGGAGATGTTAACAAGCACATTCATTTCCCTATAAGTCTGAGGAAGCAGCAGTGCCTTCTGTCATACCTCCCATTATATGCTGCTGGGTCCAAAATCTCTGATTCCATCCAGAAGTGCAATGAGATTTATTGTCATTGGTTTTTCTTTGTAGTATATTAACCAAAGAGGACAAAGTAGTGAGAGGCTTTTTCTTTGTCTGGGCTTCATCTATTCCTGACTTAAAAGCCTTGTGTTTCATTGAGTAACCCCAGATCTGATTTTTAGGGGCTGTTCATGTTATTTCTGCAACCACCTGATGTGACAGATGGTAACCTCAGTTCACGCTTCTAGGACACCAAGATAAGGCAATTGTGATTTTCACATCCCAGTCAAGTCAAGCCTTCCTTATCCTCTCCTTTTTCCTTTTTTTTTTTTTTTCCCCCCTGACTGGTTTGTTTACTTTTCTAATGGTGCTGTATTTCTAGCTAGCACTCCGTGCACAGTTAAAATAGCACTAATCTTATCACCAGGTCATCTCAGTTAATTGCTTTAAGTTTGATAGTTACATAAGAAACTGAATCTCAGGTATTGAGCCATCTGTAAGAAATGCAGAGCTGATAAAAGTCTGTGCAGTTGCTCTCTGAGATAGCAAGGCATTTAAGCTTTAAGTGAGTCACTGAGACTATTCAGATGGGTAACAACTTTACTCTATGCCTCTTAAGGGCACTGCTAGGAAGACCTAGAAAATGTGTGTCCTGGCTGACATTGGAGGGCTTGGAGAGATATTCTGGACCCCATCATCCTCTGGTTCAAGGATGTTAAAAGTCAGTAGAGTTTCATCAAAAATGAAGTTTTCCCCTTTTCTGTGTCACTTTTCCTTCCTCCCAAAGTGTGAAAGTATGTGAGCTGTAAGCATAAACGCAAATACAGCGAGTTGTTACATTGCACATTCAGTGCCAACATTTGGTGGCACTGAGCCCACAGCTTCCGTGCCCTTACCTTTGCTCTGTAGATTTTCATTGCTCATCCCTTTAATTGCAGTTAAACTTTAAAGCATTCTAGTCTTCTCTGAAGTGCTGAAGCGCTGAAGCTGGGCTGGAGGGAAAACATCACAGTTCTCTTTGAAGATCAGCCCTTGGAGATGAAGCAGTTGCTGAACTTCAGAGGACATGGCACTGTCCCTCTGCAGATTGGGTTGCTAATCTTCATAAAGTGATTGGGCTGCTCAAACATTCCTGTCTTCCATGGGACAAGGAAAGTCATCTTTTTACACTGACATTTTAAAAATATTAATTTAACTGGGATTTTAAGAATGCTTGTCTCTTAATGACTACACCACCTTCAGAACAGATTTGTATGTTGAAGGATTGGGCTTCCTCAAAGGAGCAAGAGCACTAGACATTTCTGCCATCCTTCTCAAGCAGAACTATTTTATCTGAGGAAAATATGGCTAGAAAATCAAAGTCCTCTAAGGAAAGAAGGCTTTGGGAGAAGGGAGAGGAGAACATTGGCCATGGTGGAATCTCAAAGCATCATGGTAGGCCACAAGAGGTTGTGCTAAAATGCTTAGAGATCACAGGCATACATTGTTGGCTTGCTGACCTGGGAAAGCTGTTGAAGCTTGCTAGTAATGTGCGTTCAAAATGAGGTGATTGGAAGATGACAGATAATCTTCAGCCCAGTCTGAAAGCTCTGTCAGACTCAAAACTGCATAAAAAAGAAGTGGTCACAACCAGCGAAGCAGTAGACTAGGAGTGGTTGAGCAGATGCAAGACCAAAGTGAAAGTTGCTTCATGGATGATGTGGTGGATTCTTTGGAATTTTTTTCTAAAGCCTTTTTCCAACACATGGCTACTCTGCAGGCTGGCAAAGAATGCAAGCAAGCGGACATGCTGCAGCAGAGCATGCTGCTGGCATTTCTTTGAACCCTAAAGTGGGACCACAAGGGCAAGAAGATCCTTTCTTTGCATTATACATCATCCTGTTCTGGGCACAAGCCTGCATACACCATAAGAGCAGGTCTTAGGCATCGTGTCTTAGGCATCCTCTCTTGAATGAAACCCTTCCAAAGCGTTCTGCAACCTGTTTGAGGAAGCGTAGTGGGTTTGATACCCAAAAAAGCAGTGATGGTGTGCTCTTCCAAGAGCAAAGGCGACTCTGGACTTTAGGGATGTAGATCTGGAGTCTCTTTTAGGGTCCATGTAAAAGGACCTTTAATATCTTTCTCATTCCTCTCAATCCCAGAAGGCTTATCAACCTCTATCTTTGAGTGAGCTCAATCACATACTCACACCAGATTTTGGACAAGTTTGCATTTGCTGCCAAACTGTTTCCCCATCTGCTCTTGTTCGTTATTACAGGCCATTCTCTGGAGTGAGGTATTCTGGCTGCCATAACATCTGTGAGTGTTGTAATGAGGTTGGTTAGAATGTAACTCACTGAAGCAGCAAGAACTAATCACTGTATATTGATATAAGATTTACAGAGCCTTAGATGGAGAGTGCTGCAATAATCTTCTGGGTGTGCGTGTGGGGTGGGGGGTGGAAGGAATTGTGTATGTACACATGTGGTAGTAAAATTACTCATTAGCTGCAGTAGGTCTCATTATCTTAGGG
This sequence comes from Numenius arquata, assembly GCF_964106895.1. Taxonomy (NCBI): domain Eukaryota; kingdom Metazoa; phylum Chordata; class Aves; order Charadriiformes; family Scolopacidae; genus Numenius; species Numenius arquata. The sequence continues at coordinate 64,633,324 of NC_133577.1, read as the reverse complement.
AAGCACATCAATGATTCACTGCTTAACAGGGTGTTTGGAAATGCCTGCTTATGCACAGAAGGCAGCCTGAGCCAATATCTTGTGCAGGCCATGAGCACCTGTCTTGGATTGAAGGACTGCCTCTATTTTAACTGCCTCTATTTTCTCTCCCAGATACTGGAACTCCCTGAGTAACCTTGTGGCTTCACTCCTGAATTCAGTCCGCTCCATTGCCTCCTTGTTGCTGCTTCTCTTTCTCTTCATTATCATCTTCTCACTCCTGGGGATGCAGCTTTTTGGGGGCAAGTTTAACTTTGATGAGATGCAGACCAGAAGGAGTACATTCGACAACTTCCCCCAGTCCCTCCTCACTGTGTTTCAGGTAAGGGCAAGAGTGGTCCCAATGGGGCCAACAGGTTGTGTTTATGTGGGGCGAAACAGAGAGTAGGTCCTGTACCCTTGCCCCGCAGCCGGACAGTCCCCAAGACTGGACACCAGGCTGACAGCTCCGGGAGCAGGGTGCCAGCTGTGCTGCCAGCACAGGAAAATATTCCCTCCAAAAATGGGGAAACAAAGCTAAAGCCCCTGTGTGTAGCAAGGCTACCATGTCTTAGCAAGGTAGGACAAGAGAATGGCCATTGCCATGTCCCAGGGCAACACCTGCGTGCCAAAGCCCAACCCTGCAGTTGTCCTCCCCCCTCCCACAGTACTGGGGAACAAATATCTGCTCGCAGCACCAGAGAAGTAATCAAATGGCCTTTAAGCCAACAGCAGTTTGGGGAGTGATTAGCCAAGAGCATCAGGACCGTGACTTCACATGCAAGGTGAAGGGAAGTGGCGGAGAGGGCTGTGCTGAGGGCTGTATTCAGTGCTGTAGGTTGTGCAGCCTGTCCGAAACAACAGGCACGCGGGAGGGAAATGCCTGCGGGAGTTGGGGAGACTTGAACGAAGTTGTCTGGGAGAGCTGCTTAGCTTCAACTATCATCTTCAAGGGGACATCTCTTTCTTTTTTCTTTTTCCCCCCACACTTTGAGCACAGCCACTCTTTGCATTCTTCCTGTTTTGATTTGTTTTGTTTTGTTTTTATTTTCTAGATGGACACAGCCAGAGTCTCCAACTATCCTGGGGGAGGGGGTGCTCTCTAGGATAGTAGATATCTTTGTATTAATGGGGTTTTCAAATTCTCTATGTGGTCTAACACTGTATCCCTTATTGGTGGGAATGTGTCATTTAGATCCTGACTGGGGAGGACTGGAATTCGGTGATGTATGATGGGATCATGGCTTATGGCGGCCCCTCTTTTCCAGGAATGTTGGTCTGTATTTACTTCATCATCCTCTTCATCTGTGGAAACTGTATCCTTTGATGCTACTCTTTTCTCCAAGTGGGGCTGAGTTTAAAGCCACCCTTTACTACTTTGTTATGTCAGAAAATACTGAGTTTAATACCTTCCATTTTTACCTTTTCCCTAGGTCCGAATTTTGCCTTTGCACTGCCAAAAGTTAAACAAGTTTATTTTTAGCTAGTGCTAAAACTTCAGTCATAGAAACAGTTGTAAGAGCCAGCTACGTGCCAGTTACGCATGCTAGCTTTTATTTAGCATCTTTACATGTTTAGTTTTTTTATTTATCATTCCTCTTAATTCTGTCGTAAGTTTTTCTTTCCTACCTTCTCCAAAAAATAATCTCTGTGTGTACCTGCTGTACTTACTGCATATTTTTGCTTCAATTGCCTTTTCAGTAATGTAGTCCATGTGCTTTCATCCAAGCCTTATGTGGAATAAAAATATGTATAATCTACAATATGCTATATACAAATGCTGTAATAGGAGTAACATATGTTTGACATAATTGATTTATGTGAGATCATATATTAATTCATGTATAAACTAGCAGGAACCTTGTTCCATTTCAGTTACTGCAATCTGTGTGTTCTTCAAACAGAAAATCATGTGCTCTGTTATCTTCCAGCCTGCGCTGGTGTTAAGTAACTTCAGTTCTCTCTGGCTTCAAGGTGAAATCAGGGCACTGTACATATCCCAGGAGGTACAAAGCACATTGCATGATTAGGCTGTGAGTGTCTTTTCACAGGAATTTGCATATAACATAGAGCTATGGTTCTGTTCTGTATCTCAGTTTGCTCCAAATTTGTTCATGTTTAGTTTCTGCTTCCTTAATAAATGGCCCTCCTGTGTCAGAGGTGACATTTCTTTTTATACTGATTCTTCTGTAAAGCCACCTTGTAGTCTCAGCCCAGCTCTTCTGGCCTTTCCTCATAATTCAGATCTCTCAAACCCTGTTATTTGACATTTCAGTTGACCTGCATGCCCTCTCTTCAAAGTGAGATGGTGCAATTCCAGTTATCTGAAGGTCGAGGGAGTCAGTCTGCCTGACAGCTTAAAAAAGCTACAATTTGGATCTCCTTGTGAACTGCAGAGGAAAATATGAGCCAGCTCTACATGCTGGCTGACTTTGGAGCCATTAGACCTTGGAGCACAGGGAGGGGGGTGGCTATATTTCCAGACTAAGCCTTGAACTGGGGTTTACTTAAAAGTTATCACGGTGTAATATAAGACCCACTCTCAAGAAATTTAAAAAAGAAGCTGATGTTCAGATTTGTAACACAGGATCTGTACGCTGACTGGCAAGACAAGAAAATAGTTGGGATTCCTTGCCCTTCAGCTACATGGGCATGACTGGCCATGCATGGACTGTCTGCTAGGAGATGGCAGAGCTGTCAGCTCAACCCTTCAATGCCTAGACTAAATGAATTTATTTTCAGTTGCCTCAGAAATGCTAATGAGAGTGCTGTGCTTGCTGTCCATAAAATCCATTCATGTCTGTGAGAATACCTGTAATAAGGTTGTTCAACTCAACTACATAGGCCAAAACTGGAAGGCCCAGGTGCCTTATGGTACGAGGCTCTTGAATACGAGTGCTTTAATAAAACCAACCTAAGCTGTCAAAGATGCAAAGCATTCAGCACTCCCTTTATCTCCAGTGGGATTTGTTGCAGAAAGCACACCTCCTTTGGGAAATTGGAAACTAAAACATAAGTCTGGACTTAGATGTTTTATATCAGTGATTCTGTTGTGAAATTTTGGAAACCCCACACAGTGTGTTAGCCATTTGGATGGAAAATGTGGGTCTGTGCATGCTGGGTATGCACATCCTGAACATTTGTGTGAAATGGAAGTTTGGAAAATCCAAGCGATGTGATGACAGGTTGCTAAAAATTTTCAATTAAGAAACCTTTGGTATAATGTTCTGCAGTTTTCAGAGTCCGTTTTCTTTAAGTAGCACACAAACAGATATCCTGCTGAATGTATTTTTGGCCATTGCTGTGGACAACCTTGCTGATGCTGAGAGTTTAACATCTGCACAGAAAGAGGAGGAAGAGGAAAAAGAAAGGAAAAAGCTAGCCAGGTAAATCCATTTCCATACACCTAGCTACACTCATATGCATATATTCCTGTGTATATGATTACACACACATTGTGCACACATATATGTGCAAGTAAGTATGTGTGTATATGTAATATATATGTATAACTTCCCTGTGGGTGTATATGGATTATATATATGCGATTAATATAATTATATATGGAATTACATATATATAGAATTTTATGTAAAAGATTTCAAACTAAAGGACAAGAAGGTGTCATGAGTCCCCACAATTGCAGTGATGTGAGCAGAGGAAAAGAAGTCTCGGTGACTGATGAGCTTCCAGGGCATCAGCAGAGAATGAGTGTGAAATGATGTCAATGTTACAATCCCACCTGAATCTCCCTTATTACCTGCTGATTGCTTTGGACTACAAGGCATATTTTCAGACTGTTGTTCCCACGACACAAGACTCAGCAGGTTCCTTCTCTTTTGATGCCACATGCTGTTCTTCTCTTGTCAGTTCTTTTACCGTTTCTGCAGACTCTTAGGAGGCAGGAGCTGGATGTAGAGCTTCTCTGTCATTCCCAGCTGCCAACATCAGGGAAGCCTCTCCTTACTGTTTATTTCTAATCACTATCTTCCAGGCTGCTTGGAGGGGATCTCTTGTGCAGATCTTTCTGCTTTGTCCTGCATGCTAGTCAGCAGATTTCCCTGGCGCTGGGAGTACAGTGAGGGGCAAAACTTTGTAGGCAACCTAGTGGAAGTCCACAAGATATTAGTTGAAAACGACCCGTGCCTTTGTCATTTGGTGCACAGAAATGTCTCTAGTGACAGATCTAAAATACACATGTGCACAAGCACACAGGCACATATTTCCTCCCTGTGCACATGCACGCATACCCCACGCCCCCACAAACACATGCCATTGAGAAATCTCTAAAATAAAAGGATGCTATATAGAATTAGAGCAGAGTCTCTGCCTGTGGATGAGGACAAGGTGGAGCTGCTGGACTCGGAATGGAGGCACCAGCCATCTGATTGTTCTCATGGTCTGTACTGTACTACATGAAGCTCCTGAAAGGGAAACAGCTTTTCACCCTGGTAACTCTGCTTTTTATCTTGTAAAACTGTTAGGACTGCTAGTCCTGAAAAGAAACAGGAGATAGAAAAAACAGCTGTGGAGGAGGAGACAAAGGAGGAGAAAATTGAGCTGAAATCGATCACTGCCGATGGAGAATCCCCACCAGCTACCAAGGTAAGGTCTGCTGCCAACCAGCACTCTGTGCAGTGATGGCATGAACAGCTTGGGTTTCTGAGGGAATGAAAAACCTCTGCCTTGTCTGATAAAGGCTTTGCTGCTGCTTCTTCCATTTCTGTCAGATCAACGTGGATGATTATCAGCCCAATGAAAATGAAGAAAAGAGCCCATATCCCACAACAGAAGCACCAGGTATATATCTTTTTCCTCTTATCCCTGATTTGACAAAAGGAAGCTCCAGTTGCTAATGCACATAAAGCCAAACTGTGGTAGTAGTTATGCTGAACATGCAATGTTTTCGTGACGGACAGGATAATGTGCTTGCCCATGTTTGTACAGGTGCGAACTTGGTCCTTTGCAGTCCCTATACTGATTAGTTGTATTTGATTTGGTTCTCTGTAAAGCTTTGTATTTGGAAACAGAGAACCGAATCAAATTCTGTACAAATCTCTGTATATGAAAATATACATATGACTGTGTTCAGTCTATTTTTTCAGTACTCGGTGGTCAGGGGAGACTTACAACAGATACTCCTGAAAGGCAAAGTGCCGAATGCCTCTTGGCACTTTTTTTCTAACAAAAAAGACAGTGTGACTTATTAACATAATTCTAAAGGCATGAGGTGTCAGCCTAGAATTGGAAAAAACAAGCTAGAGCATTAGTTAGACTAGTTTTCAAGTCAGTTGGACCTAGTTAAATTCATCCTCATATAATTAGAAGATTGGTTGAAGAAATCTCAAAACTTAGAGCAGTTTTTCTTCAAGAGATCCTGAATGGGGGGGCTGAGGGGGCTGGAGCAGAAGAATTATAAGCTGGTCAGTTCAACTTCCATTCTTGGAAAAGTGCTGGAACAAATGATTAAACAAACTATATGACTGCAAGATAAGGAGATGACTAGCAGCCAACATAGATTTGCCAAGAACAAATCATGTCAAATCACCCTTATTTTCTTCTAAAAGGGGATGACAAGATTTGTAGACAGGAGAAAAGTACATGTCATATTTTTTAGCTTTGCTAAGGCTTCTGACTGTCTCTTATAACATTCTCATAAGCCATCTAGAAAAACATGGTCTAGATGATTGGGAGAGAAATTGGTCAGGCCCTTTATGTGGACAGCAGGCTGGCCCAAGTGAGGTTCCACAAACCAAGGGCTTGTCCTGAGTTCAGTTCAGTTCATTGTTAATGGCCTTAATGATGAAAGAGAAAATATGCCTATTACATTTGCAGATGACATGGAGCTAGGAAGGACAGAAAGCATGCTGGAGGGCAGCATTAGAATTCAAAGAGCTCTTGAGGAACTGGATAAATGGTCTAAAGAAAATTGAAGGTGCCAGGCTCTACACGTAGATGGGAATAAACAACTCACAAATAAAGGATCTTAGGTGACAGCTATTTAGGTAACAGTCCTTGAGAAAAGAATCTGAATCTTGTGATCACAAGCTCCACAAGTGCCAACAACATTTTGCTGTCTTTCAAAACGCAAGCACGTAGTGAGATTTATAAACAGTGAAAACATGACTCTTCAGTCCAGTTACGGTTTTCTTTTAACTGGCCAGTGAAAGCTAACCAGAGTAAAACAATTGTTTTATTCTGTTCACAAGTGATAAGATCTCAGGTGGGATATTGTATCTCATTTTGAGTGCTCTGCTTAGAAGTGGGGCTGAATTGGAAGGAGTGTAGGAGAGCAAGGTGAAAACAATGCTAGTAGGAAGCAAGAACTAAGATTGAAAGAATTGTCGTTGTTTGAGCTAGGAGAGGCAGGAGAAACGTCTTCAAACGCATAAAAGCCTGTTACAGATAGGAGGGGAATTATCTCCATTATGAAGAAGTAGCAGATGTAAGATTCACACCAGGGGAGAATTTTCTAATGGTGAGGCTGGAAAAGATCATGAAGATGGTTGTGGAAGCCCAGCATCACTGAGTGTTGTTAAAAACAGGTCAGAAAAATATCTGCCAGAAAAGGCTTAGATATAATAATTAGTTGATCCCGGCTTAGCAGAGGCATGAACCAGAGTGCATTTTGTGACCCTTTCCTGCTCTGCCCTTCTGTGTTTCTAAGATTATATAACAGGCTGTAATAGGTAATAAAACACATTCTCTTCTATTCCGTGATTCCTAATAAATGTCTGATAATAGGTTGATGTGATAGAGTAAAAAAAGACACAATGGTTCATTTTAAATAGGTGGACAAGGGTTTCAGACAAGCAGAAAGGTAAACTGTTCATTGTATTTGATTTTCAGTACAAAAAATCCCCACATTTGCTACACTTGTATTCATCCATATTTGTAGCCCATTTGTCAGGAATAGTGTGGTTCCAACACCATGCAATACTGTTTTAATGTTGCCTGGGGCAGTTCACTCTGGCTTTAATCTTCCCAGCACCTCTGTAGGCACAGGCACTTACTGGACACCCGTACCCAGTTGCTAAGGGGTTTGTGGGAGTCTTTAGTCAGAAGCACAAATTAAAACAGCTTGATACAGTTCTGTTTCTCAGCTGGCTTGGATTGGCAGACCATTACATTTTTTTGAAGTGAGGGTACAGTCACCTGTATACCAAATTTAAGCCTGCCGATAATGGATTTGTGGTTTAGTTACCTTCTGTGGACAGCTTAGAAATAGTCTGGCATGTGAACTATATGACAAAAACTACGCCTACAATTTGTGTCATGGGCATTTTATCTGCAGCTATGTATAGGATTAGAGTGCAGAAAATTAATTAAAAATACTTTTAAGTCTTGCCTTGGGGTGCCAATTCCTGGCTCAGCATACTTCTGAACAGAACCTAAAATTTGAATGGATAGTCAGGTTTTCTCACATCTTCTAAAGTATTAGAAATGCAAATAGACAGCATCTTTGTTATTTGCCATTGTATGGTGCTATTTCTAAACAGGCCTGTTCCCTGAATTGTTTATCAATTCTTTGTGAAGAGTGAAGTTACTTGTTCTCCTTTCCAACTCTCTGAAAATCTAAGCCTTTTGCTGAAAATGATCTCTAACAGCTTATGCAATTACCTGACCACTTCTTTCAGAGTTCATGGAAGTCAACCATAAGGCTCACATGCAGTAAAGTTTTGTAAATCCCTTGTTAGATCAGATTTAGCGTAGTCATCTACTCCATTCTGCTATATAAAGCTCAGAAACACCAAGGCGCTCTCAGAGCTGATGTGGCATGTCACATCTGCCTTGTGTAGTCAGTTTTGGGGAATAAGCCTCCAAGGCTTTCCCCAGCATTAGCAAGCAAGAATTTTCCAATCCTCACATGTACCCCTGTCTAGTTCCCTTGTGGCCATCTGACCAGTCCAGAATCCTTCTGCTGCCTGCTGATCAGTCCAGCTGCGGTACAGGAGATGCTGTGCAGCCATATACAGCCCATCTGTGAATATACCTTTTCTTGCCTACTCACGTATGGATCCATTTCAGCTATGCTTTGAGTGAAGCATCCTATTGCTTCTTACATGCAGTCAGCTGGTTCTACCTATTTTCTGTTCATGATTTAAGCTGTTAATGCCCGTGACCTTTCCATGGCTGTGTACCATTGCATCCTCTGAAAACATCCTTTACCCCTTCGGAAACAATTTGAAATGGTCACTTCATTTGTTTTCCTTTTATTCTTTCAGTCTACTTCACTCGGTTTCCTATTTGTTTCTGCTGCCTTAACCAGTTTTCTCAATAACCCCTTCTGACTCTGTTTGCTACACAGTGTTGCTCTTAGCCCCCAGAATACTCTGTATACTTGTAGCTCATCAGATCACCTCTCCTCTTTGTTGAAGGGAGAAACTAGTTCTTCCAGAGATTTGTGTACACTAGAAGGATTATTATGATGATATGTTTATTATAGGAAGACAGGGGGATAGTCTTGCAGTCTAGTACAGAAACAGACAAAGAATTCAGAATGTCAGATGAAGGTAAAAGCTTGGGATGATTCATGGGAGCTTGAAGCAAAGCAATGTCCTTACACAAGAGTTCTGGTCTTTGTACAGTGAAAAAATAAAAATCCTCATTATCGAATTTCTCACTGATGCTGCACTGTAGCCTGTGAGTGCTTACAGCTTCACAACCAGAGGACATCACCATTTTAATGAAGCATAATTCAAGATGACAGTCCCAGATTTGAATTTTCTTGAACTTTAGGAGAGTTCAAACCTAGGCCTGAACTTGGCAGCTCTGAGTCATGTTTCTTTATGATTTTGTGGCAAGCTTGACTGGAAGTGTCACTTTTTAAACACAAATATACCTTAAGTGTAGAAAACAGTCAAGGAACAAATGTTGGATTGCAGCTGATGTGCTGCCCAGCCCAGCTGTGAATACCATGTTGACCTTTACTTCTACGAATGCTGGCAACTGTGCAATTTGCTGTTTCTATATGCAGGTCTTAGGTAGTGATCTGAGCTGAGGCTGTAATCATGTTATTCTTTGCATATTTGGGCCTCAGTGATTACTTTCTTCTGTGCCCTAGACCCTCCTTTAAGTGAAAAATATTTTGAACATTATTCTTTATCTATGGCTGAGGAATGGAATGTGTTTTCTAGTCTGAAGGTATGTTGTTGCTAGAATCATTAATATATTTCTTGCTGTATGGCAGACACAAGAAAAAGAGGAGAGGAACAAAGTTCTTTTTGGTCTTCATGGAGCTGGTCCTTCTGCTAAGAGTCCGTTTTCCTGAGGTGTTGTTCCATACCAATTTGAAAGTGTCTATTTTAAGCATTCCTCCAAGTAAAAGAAAAAGAATGATCTAATACTGAAGGCACAGAGCAGGGACTCAGAAAACTAGTCTTTTTAAGTAAGAGCTCTCAAATATCCTACGTGATCATGGGCATCAGTATTGTAGACTGTTAAAGAAGAAAAAGAATTTGCTTACCTCGCTTATTGTCAGACCACTCTGAAATCTGTAGAAAAAAGGTGCAAGTGCAAATTATTATAATATTATATAAATATGAGCATTAACATTAACACCAATTTCACAAGTTGTATGCACAAAAGTACTTCTGAAAGAAAGTTTAACTAATAAAGCCTGTAAAAGAGTATTATAAAGTATATTACAACATAAAATTGAGCTGTTAAAAAATAGACTGTCTTTAAAAGTACAAACTCTGTGTACCAGCTCAAACATTTATCCAAAAATCCATCAAGTGAATTTGAGCCGAACTCTTGCTACTAGAAGTGTAAAGAAAAAATTGTATTTTCATGCGTTAATGGCATGCATTGAAAAGGCCACTTTTCTCCTGTCTCTGACATCTAGATTAAGATCTGTGCTGATTCATCTGTTCTTTCTGATGTGTCCATTACCAGATCAAGTATAGTACCTGACCCTAAAGGAACAGGCTCTTCCTGGAATTTATCTCACTTTATGAACTCAAGATAAACCTTTTAACTTGAGTTTCCTCCTTTGCATTGGCTGGAAGATGTACCCGTTGCACCTAACCTGTCAGGCTACTTTCTTAAAATAATTTTTCCTGCCTTGCTTATTAAGTGAGAAGGTTGGGATCTTTAAAATAGCAAAATCTGATCATGTCATTTACAAAACAGCAGCAGACTTCAGCAGGTAGAAGCAATCCTCAAAGGTGGAAGGTTCTCTTTCACATACCACTTAGCCCCCATCTCTGCATTTTTTTTTCCTTGACTGTGCTCATGGATCTACACAGTGCCTGGAGAACTGCTCCACAGGCATCAGGTTTGAGAGTCTCAGCCTTGTTCCTGCCCTTTCAGTCTTCCTCCCACTGAATTATGAAAGGAGACAGTCTTAAGAATTTCTGTTTGGTGTAAGTCAAAGTGCCCATGCTCCACGTTTGCTCTGCAGCATAAACGCCCTCATCCAGACGCAGTCCCAGATGTAGCAACGGCTCCACATGGAGAGCCTTACAAAGAGGAGAAAAACAGATCATGATAAACTGGAGGAGTGGTCTGAAGAAAATAAGATGCAGTTCAATTAGGATGTGGTGCCACTCTTAGGAGTAGTCAGCAGAGCTGGGGAGTGACAGGCTGGGCAGCCATTCTGTGGCAAATAATCTGTGCTTTGTGCAGATCAGAAACTGATGGCAAATTAATGCCAGAGTGTAATACAAAGAAGTGCCCATGAAGGACCTTTAAACAGGAATTACTATAAGAAATAACCCAGCTCTCCTCTGCACCAGTAGAACCTCAACTGCATGTTAATCCTGCAGAAAATCTGGAGCAAGAATGATTGGAGACCTAGGGAACACAGCGCCTCAGGAAAGACTGTTGTTTTTCTCTAGGAACCAGAAATCCTTGCAGAGACATAATAATGGTCCTCAAGTATGTAAAAGCCTTCTGTGAGAGGAAGGGGATTCTCTATTTTCTGTGTCCGTGGAAAACAGGAAAATAGATAATGGATTTAGACCACAGCAAGAAAGATTCTAGTCAGTCATTAGAAAAAGGGGTTTTTTGCAGAAGGGACGGTGAAGCATCTGAGGAGACGATTGTGAGGGTATTGTGGGTTTACCAACATTAATGTTTTTACAGAGAGACTAGATCAATGTCTGCCAGGGCAAGCACTCGGCAGCAGATGCTGCCTTGGAGAAGGGAAAAATGGACAAGGAAAATGAAGTTTTCATCATCCTATTTCAATGATTCTTAGTTTTGAGCTCCAGTTATGACAGAGACAAATGCTCTAGCACTCCAGAACAGGTTGTATTTTACATTAAAAGGCAAAAATGCTTCTTGCAGCAGAGGAAGATGAGGAAGAACCTGAGATGCCTGTCGGCCCTCGGCCTCGCCCGATGTCTGAGCTGCACCTCAAGGAAAAGGCCGTGCCCATGCCTGATGCCAGTGCATTTTTCATCTTCAGTCCTAACAACAGGTATTTAAGAGACTTGCTTAGCTGGAACAAGGAAGCAGAGAGCACGTAGACCTTTCGTGCTGGGCCCCAAAGGTTATGTGGTGCAGAGCTCCCTTTCAGCAGTTCATACCAGAGTCCTCCTTTTACCAGTCTCAGCCTTTAAAGGCCCTGGCATTAAATCCTCATGAAAGCACAACTGTAGGGAGCTCCCTGACAGTATTCAGTGGGAGTTCATGGCACCTGCAAGGCTGATTGAAGACACAAATCAGGAAAGTTTCGGAAATAAGGGACTTGGAGGCAAGTCAGTAATTGGAATTCCCCAACATACTCAGGTCCAAATTGCAAGCAAGCCATCATGCAATCAATCAAGCGTGAGGTAGGAGCTTCCTGTCCTAATGGCTGCTCAAAATCCACTCCCAGGAGGGACTTCATGTGTCTCTGCTCATTCCTACATGTCAAGAATGAGCATACAAGAAAAGGGAAAAGGAGGATGAGAGTCCATAGCTCTGAGGGTAGGCTGAGGAGAGTAATTCTTCTCTCATGCTTTTCCCTCGGGTATCTACAATGTGGCTTCACATTGCCTCACCTGCCTTTTCAATGTGGATGCATGAGACCAGTACTGTGAGTGGAGGGCTGAGCTATGACACAGGGGAATATATCTTTCCAAGGGTGCAGCAATGAGCTCACTGCCCAGTGTGCAGTACCATGTATCCAAACATCTCCCTTGGGGACTTGGCCTCCAACCACAGCCCCAAAGTAAGGCAGAGGCTTAAAAGCACCGCTGAATTCAGAGCCAGTCTTTTCACAGCAGGGCTTGTGCCACTCCTCCTTTGGTATATGCAACAGGGTGGGACTGATGGTGATTGGGACTCATGAACTCTAATGCCAGCTTTGCCACCCACCCACTGTTGCTTGTTGAAGAAGTAAATTAACCTCTGCAATCATCTGTAAAATTGCTGTAATAGGGGCTTGGAGGCTTAACAGCCAAAAGCAGAGCTAAATAGATTAATGAAGTGCCTCTAGAATTATGCATAGGACTGTTATGAGGTTTAACTCCTCATATCCTGATACCAACGTATGGTAATGGTCCAGTAATGGTCTCGAGTAAACATGCTGCTACTTCTTTACCTATTACCAAGCACTTTATTTTGGGCTGATGTTTAGTAGACACCCTGCAAGGCATGATGTCCTCCCAGAAGCTCTTTTCAAATGCCAGCCTACCCTATATCCATTTGGCAAGGTCTGTGCCTTCTTTGTAAGGTAGATCCCCCATACCGCCTGCTCAGTGACACTGCAGCCCCAACTCAGAAAGACATTGGCCACCCCGAAGCCCGTTTCTGCTGCTTTCCCGCTAAATTAATGGGGAATGGTTCTGTGAATGAAAAGCAAGGGATATAATTTTGGGTTGGCAGGTTTCAGACCATATCTAAATCACAAAAGGCTCTGTCAGGAGGGAGTGACTATTCTCCACTCAAATGCACCAAGTGTGAGTCCTGCAGGCAGCTGATCACCTTATGTGCATCACTCCATGACCTGGAGACCCAAGGCTGCCCAGCATCCAGCAGGGCCCAGCACGGCCCATCATTCTCCCTGCTGCTGGGGCAGAGGGAAGCTGCTCTGCAGAACAATCCTCCAGGGCCAGTCCCGCTGGCAGAAGAGGAGGGAGGAATGTTTCCCAGGTCTTGCTGTTCTCTGAGAGATAAAGTTGTGCCTCTCCTCTCTCTTGCAGGTTTCGTGTCCACTGCCATCGAATCGTTAATGATAACATTTTCACCAACCTGATCCTCTTTTTCATCTTGCTCAGCAGCATCTCCCTGGCAGCTGAGGACCCCGTCCGACACCTCTCCTTTAGGAACCAAGTATGCTTCCCATCCTCCTTCCCTCGCTGTGTATTAAAAATGTGGTACAAACAGATCATGAGTTGAAGCTAGGAAAGGCAGAAAAGACTGCATCAGAGGCTTTGGGAGTAGCTTTCTTCCCTGATTTGTGCCTTTTGTAGGCTGTGTGTGAAATCATTGGGTTTTGGAGGGAACATGGGTCAGGGCAGAAGTTGGCCTCTAGTTCATTTCAGAAGCGTGCGGAGGGGAAGGAAGGACAGGAAGCTGAAGCAAAATTATTGTTCCCTGGGATTAAGGCATTAGAAATGGGCTGTAGAAGCATTGATTGGGATACAGATAATTCTAATTTGGGGAACTTGCAGGTTGCCTTTGGAATATTTGCTCTCCTTCCACATGCTTTCTTTGAACTAAAAAGCCCAGGGCCCGATTTTCACTTTGTTCACATTGGTGTAAATCAGGAGTAACATTCTTGTGTGTGATGCAGTCACTCTGGGGGAGATTGGTGTCATTAAGGTTAGAATCAGACTATTTGGACACAAGCTGCAAAGCTATCATTAAATTTGAGATAATCCTCAGAAAATATGCTGTGCTCCTTTCCTCATCAGCCTGGGGGAAGGAGAGGAAGGCATTCATATGGAGATACATTCTCACCTTCTTTCCTGACCATGCTTATTAGCCTTTTGAAACATTCAGTGCTCCCTTAACTTTGCCAGTGGTTGTTTCCATTTATCTGGGGTCACTGCAGAAATCAGAAGAGTCAGCAGTCGTATGTGAGACTTTTCATCTCTGCTGTCTGCAGTGGCGTTTTGATGCCTTCGTGCTGGAAGAGCTTGCTAGTCTTTAAGAGTGGGACATATTTTTTTGTTGTTGTTGAATAGTAAAACCTTAGTTTAGCACTCCATGTTCTACCTCCCTGAAGTATCCTGGCCTGAGCATGCCTTTAAACACATATGTGCATGCAGAGAAGATGTTAATGGAGGTTTATTCCTGATTACCTCAGAGCTGCTTTACATTTTGAACTGGCAGAGGGCCCTAAATAGTACAGTCAAACCCGTGCCACCAATGCTGCATTTTGGGCACGGCTGAGTATGTCCATAGTGTAGGGATAAATGCATGTCAATATATATTAGCACTGCAGCCTGATGTCAGCTGGCATATGGGATTTTGACATGCCACAGAACCTGTAGCAGAGAGATTTAAATGAGAAAAAAAAAATAGTCAAAGCTGGTTGTCCTGGATAAAAGAGCTGAAGGTTTGGGGCAAAGTGTTTACTTGTGTATTTGAATCCACTGATGTTGCATGAAAATCTGTGTTTAATTTTTGCAGGTACAGATGTTTAAAATGTATCATACAAGGGGACACTGACAAGATGTTTGGGTTGCAAATGTGATCTGCCTTTACACTTTGACAGTATAACAGTAAGATTGTGTCCTGCCCTGTGTCCACACAGGGGCCTGGGAGGGAAAGCAGGCAAGCTGAAAGCAAAGTAACTGCCTCTGCCTTCACCAGCATAATCGGGCATTAACCTGTGCACAAGGACTCATGCAGACTAGTGCTGGTGTTGACACAAACTGTCCCAGAGCAGGAAGACAGGAATGGAGAGAACATCCTCCAGCAAGGGCTAGCGAAGAGGCTTGGACACTGCTTCTGTCCCAGGGCGGGCTAGTGGCTGCGTCCTTCTTGAGTCACACAGGGCTCAGGCAGCAAGTTTTTGGAAGTGCTTCCCCAGTCTGATCAAACAGCCTTTAAAGCCTAAGCAAGTCCTAAGACTGTTGCTCACAATAGTCTCCTGTTTGCACCTTGGCAAGGTGCTCGTTCATTTCAATATAGTCTACAGTAAATTCATATTTAGATAATAATAAATATGCCTGCTGATAAACAGTACTGCCTGCACAAGTGGAGCAGTGATCGTTTTCATTAGATATGATTTCATTTGTAAGGGACATCTTTACTAGCTGCAGCTTTGGGGCCAGATTCACCAGTATGCTCAGCTGCTTTGCAGTGCTCTGGTGATGTAAAGCAGCTGCAGGTACAGCTTAATCATCCACTTTAATCAAGTTTATGGCTGCTTTATGTTGGTGGAGTCATTCAAAGCAGCCTGAGAGTACCCATGAATCTGGACCACTGATTATAAAATTATTCCATTGATATAATAACCAAATGTCAGGACCTACAAGGCAGCAATGCAATGGGATATTTCCAGTTATAATGTGTGTAAATTAATATAGGATGCAATTGAGATCTGTCCATCCTTGAAATGGCCCTTTTTTAATTCTGTAAGTAGCAAAAATTGAGAGTCCAAGACAGCCTTGAAGAAGTGAGAACAACTTGGAGTCAAAAATTGAGTAGTGACCTGAAAGATTTTAAGTTACACAGTGGGGAAAAAGTGATACATTCCTTCATTTGACAGTGTCTGCAAATTAGTCCAAATTCAGATCATGCTTAAATAGTGTACTCTAAAATAACTCTGTAGTTTGCAGTAGCAATCCCACAGCATACCAAGCTGTAAGAATCTAGCCACCTATAAATCTGAGTTAGGGTACGGGCATTGAGATACAATAAACACCTGTGGGATGGGAGAGGACAGCTTACAGCTGTATATTTATTAGTATTTTAGCAGTAAAAGTTTAAATTTCATAAATGATCAGTATTCTTACCAGCTTCCATATATTGACCTTCCGGTTTAGAACTTGATTGAGTTAAAACAGCAGTAATCCAAAGGCACAATACTTTTGATTTTCATTATCTGTGGTGTAGATAACAGTAAAATGGCATGGGATATTGGAATAAGTTGGAAGTAGAGTTTAGTTCCTGTTCCATTAGTCAATGAGAAAGTTCCCATTTGCTTTTGTGGGATGTCAGTTGATCAACAGCGATCTGTCCTTGATGCTGTTACTTTGAAAATCACTTTACACTTCCAGACTTGCTGTTGCCTTCTGTGACACTCTAAGGGACACTTTTTGTGGTCTGCTATGCATGCCAACAGTATCCCCATCACCAGGTCTAAGTTCATGGGAATGATGAGTGTTTCAGCTTGCCTGTTATCCAGGATGCCAATAGAAAGCTGCAAGATCTAAGTTAGGCACCTCTATCACACGATCAAATTATGGTTGTAATACAAGAGCTGGGATTCTGTTCGATTGGCAGAGTCTTTGTTATTCATCCTAATACAGGGAAAATCAGGATAGAGAAAAAAAAATAGCTAAAGCATGGATTTGCAGTTTGCTTTTCTTCCTTTGAGAGAGGCATAGTACAAGCCTGACTGGAAGTTAATAAGAAGGAATCTAATGTTTTCCTCTGAGAGAGCAGGCATCCTTGTATTCTCAGTTTGGAAGTCTATTTGGGAAAACCCTTGAATCGACTTTTCTTTATCAGATATTTAAAAAAAAAAAAAAGATCCTACAACAACAACCAAGAATTTATTTTGCCTCTGGAGCCCTCATGGGTTTGTAACTCAGAGAAGATTTCATGTAATGTGCTGCTTATCCTCTGTGCCAGGACCTGCATTCAGCAGGACATCATTACAAAACCATTTCCTATATAATCCTCCTTGTTCCCTTGTTAAAAGGCATATGTATTTGATTTTGAACTGTGATTTCCCATTCAAGTGATCAGTCACTGATCTACCCTCCCCGCTCCTATTCCCTTTTGTTTTTACAGATTCTCTTTTATTTTGATATAGTTTTTACTGTCATTTTCACCATTGAAATTGCTCTGAAGGTAAAGTGTCCATCTTCTCTACCATAACTCGTTCACAAGCTTACTAGTTTTCTGCCACTATCTGTTGCTAACACACACGCCTGTTTGTTCCTGGGTCACACTCAGTACCACTAACCCGATTGTGCTTATTTTTCAGATCCTAGGCAATGCAGACTATGTCTTCACTAGTATCTTTACATTAGAAATTATTCTTAAGGTAACCAATCTGAGCAATACACTTGTTTTCTCCTTTCTTTTTCTTTCTTTCTTTCTTTCTTGCTCTCTATTGCTCTCTTTTGTTTTCTTTAACCTCATTATTATCTCTACACAAAGAATTGTTTATCTATTGATTTTATTGTTTTGTTGCTTTAAAAAGTCTTCTGTGAAATTTTGATATTCAAACTTGTAATTCAGGGCATATATCAAAACAGTACCCTTTAGGGGAATCACAGTGAAAGTGATGTTCGGAAAAGGAAGAGGGGGATCAAGATAAAGACCTCCACCCCATAAATTTCTCTTTTGACCCTGGCCAGTCTTTCCAAAACAGGATTTGTTTGCTGTGCAAGGAACCCTTGAGCACATACACCTCCTCTTACATGTACTACAACACAAAGACAAGGTCTCCTTTCTGCACAAGTAATGAGGCTGGGCCAGAGGGCAGCTGATGGCTTCTGTAAGGTTACAGGGTACACAGTCAAGTAGGAGACAGGGAGCACAATGCAGAAGCTCAGTTTTTAGGTGTGGAGGGGTAACTGAGAGTACAAATTACTGAAACACCAAGGAGTGTAGCTGCAAATGAAAATTGCTGCATCTCCTGTTTGAAAGCTGGCTTCCCATTTCCCAGGAACATGCTCTATACCAAGGGAAATGTGCAGGGGAATGATTTAGCTCTGAAGAAAATAAAAATAGGCTGCCTTGTTCTTAACTCCAATTTTCCCAAATTGGTAGGCTAATAAGTTAAATAACAGTAATTGAGCAAAGTTCTGGCTTTCTAAATGGTAGGTTCACTTGGCAGCTTGATTTTTCTCTCAGCAAGCTAGTTCTAAGTGCTGGCAGGCAGTACCTTAGATTTGCTCAAATCTTGCAGCTCAAGACCCTAATAACAGTATCCGTACTGGAGGCTGGCAAGCAGGGTGGCCCCTGCATGTTTTTGTAAAGAGACGTCCTTTTTAATATGACTTAAAATCACCAAACCCATAATGTTCTCCAAAGAGGTGGACATATTATGCTTGTGTGTAGTGTGCATCTGTGTTTACACAATAAATCTGAGCATGCACATACCAAATGGCTGATCAAAAAGGCCTGTCAAAAAAGGAAAACAACTCAATAGCAACATTTATAAAATAAAACCAGAATTCAAGGCACCTGTTTGAACTTAAAATTAGTAATTCTGCTCCCACTGAAACAAATGGTAACACTCCTAATGACTTCAGTGGAAGAAAAACCTAACCCAACCCATTGGCATATTGCTCTGTTTGTATTGGGGGAGTGTACTGCATAGTACCTGAGCCTTCCCCGTGTCCTCCTGGTGACTTCAGTGGTTATATGTCAACACCCCTGCACATTCTCTGAGTTCAAGTGGGAGAGGAGTGCAAAGACTACAAATATATAAGGAATTCTTTTGTTCTTATCCTGCCAGTTCCCGCCTCGCAAATTGCTTGGTTTCTCAGGACATGTTTCTCTGCTGCCTTGCTTTGAGCACAATGTTCTACACAACAGCAAAGTTAGTGTAAATGGTAAGACACAAAGGAATAAACATCAATAGGACATTCAAGGCTGTAAAGAAACAAGCTTCATCTGCCCTTGTGTTGCTGATGACACCTGCAGGCCTCACACTGCCATGGTGGAGTCTGGTGAAAGTTAGCAAGGTGACCACCAGTCTTTTTTAATTGGCATCCTAAAAGCCTCTTCAGTGCTCCAGATGGGAGACAGATAGAGATTATACACTCTTTGAGAGTCTCTTCTGGGATAATAAAATCTCTCAGCAGCTTTAAGAGAACAAAAGTTTGTATAGAACTTAAATTCAGCAGAGCTTCCCCTCCTGATTTCAATGGTGTCTCCTTTCTTTCAAGATTGCCATACAAAATCTAACCAGTAAAGGGCATCTTTACCACCTTTGTTATGGCAAGAACCGCCCCCTCTCTCCCCACCCCGCCCCACAACTCCCTTCCCCAATTGAATGTGTCTATAAGTATAAATTCTAAGCCAAGACCGGAGTTTATACTTCCTCCCCTTCTGACTGATTGATAGTCAGTTCCCTGATGTCATGGATGTTTGGTGAAAAGAATAATCTGATATACCATATCTGAATAAAGTTGTCACAGGTAGGCACGGCTGGAAACCATATCACAGGTATGTCAACCTGTGATATTAGCGGCAGCCAGAAAACTCCACTTTGAATTTCTAGTTCATGCTTCTCAGCTGGGAGTCTGGCTAGAGCTCGTCATTGAGGAACAGTCTCATAATATCTGCTTCAAGTTACTTTAGACATCTAACTTAGAGGAGATTCAGAGGACCAAATTTAGAAGCCTGTGTTCCTAACTCAGGTAATGGAGGGATATTAGCAGTTGTGGGGATTGGGTTTCTTCAAAGCAGCTACATTAGGTTGCTCACCGAGTCTAAGGTAGGTGGTCCAAATACACCCATCACTTCACCCTCTTTCACTGTGCCAGACTCATTTAGTCACATCCTGTGACTGAGCTCAGTCTAAAATTCAAATTCTAAGCTCAGAAGTGTTTAGTTGTGGCTGAGACCCATTTCTGTTTACACTGTCACTTAATCCAATTCTGGAGCTGTGACGTCTGCCTCAAAGCCAGCAGCTATTCAATACTCCTTCATACGCAGGAGAGGCAGTGAGTCCCTTATAAAATATGTAACATTTTTCCCTTCCTCTGCTGGGTGATGTTCACAATGATTACCTCCACAAAGAAACCACTCTGTCTCAAGGAATCTTACCTTGGGCTTTGTGAGGAAAACCAAGGGGAAAATGCAGCAGCTTCTAGAATAAAAAAGTTGGCAGCTGGATAGGAGTAGGAAAAGGGATATAGAAGGATATTGAGCTGAACAGATGGAGCAAACGAGACAGCAGGAATTCCTCCTGTTGCTTCAGTTCAGCTCTAAAGAATCCAGTCTCTGAGGAATTCTGCTTTTTCTTCATGGAGGGAAGAGAGCTCAACTGTCCACTGCAGTTGGTCTAACCATTGAAAAACATTACAAAAGAGCACTTTTTATTTTATATTATTTATTCAATTTAGCTGAAGAGGCCTTTATATAATGTAAACATCATATTCACAAGCGTCCTCTGCCATTGAAGAGAAAGGGAAAAGCATATGATTGCAAGGAATATTTTTTGCAAACAGTCATTTTGCTGCTTTGCTGATTTTAAGTGTTAGGTACTCTGTACATTCAAAGTGTGTATTTTCCTCACTGAACCTAGTATTGGCTTTCCTTCCCTAGTTAGGTCTTTCATAGTTATCTTGCTGTCTTCTTCACTCTCTTTTCTTTCAATGGGGGCTTCAGCTTCTCCTTTGGGGTCTGGGGGTAAATTGTCTGCTATGTTAGAAATACAGCCCTTTCCCAATTATATACACTGAGCACAACCAGCTGGGTTTGGTTTCTGAACAGACGTTAATGGCAAAGTGTGTTTCTGTCTTCGTGTGCCTTCCTGCAGATGACCGCGTATGGGGCTTTCCTCCATAAGGGTTCCTTCTGCAGAAACTACTTCAACATCTTAGACCTGCTGGTGGTCAGCGTTTCCCTCATCTCCTTTGGGATCCAGTGAGTGAGCTATTTTTACTGTCTGTTTTTTGGGGATCTTAGGGCTGAGTTGGGAGGTGTTACCTCAGGCTCATTGTCTTATCTGGGTAAGATTTTTCTCATGAGCTTGGAGGTATTTTTCTAAGATGATCCAAGACCATTAAAATTCATCCCAAGAGGGGAGGTAATAATTGGGAAATGCTATACTAGCATTTCCTTGGAGGGGGGCTCTTCCAGAAAGAGCAAATGAGAACAAGAAACTTGGTCCATTGGGAATCACGATACCTAGCTTTGTTCCAAGATCTCTGATTCACTATATCAGTTCCGAACAGCTAAGTGACTTACTGTTCCCTCCTAGACCTCTCATAACCTCTTTGGAAAGTCAGATGATAATGTTTTGCTACTTCCTAAGATATTGTGGGTCTTGGTCAATGGAAGACCATCAAGCCCTTGAAGAGCTATGTGAGAATCTGCAGAGTACTGGTGGCAGTGACAGTTAATCCTGCTTCTGTCATGCCACTTTGTGTTGGTTGATCTGTTAATTTGCTTAGTAAGTTTATAGATTTACTTGACTATGTGGAAGTCTATGTGTCAGATAGGGAGTTTCCTAAGCAGCTGATCGCAACTGATGAGAAATAAGCTCCCAATTGTTACCATTGCAGGTTAGCAGCTCATGTATGTTATGTTCCAGAGCTAAGTCAAGCATAAAGATTTTTCAGGTCCATTGAGGTTTCAGTCAATGTCTTAAGAACGGCACAGTGCTCATTTTGACCTGCTGTTTCTTTCTTACAGACCTAATTGGACTCTTAATATGTTAGCAAAAAAACGTTCCCAAAATCAGTAGGAAGGCCTGATGTCATACAGCATGGAGAACATTCTCAGTCTGGGTTTTAGTCCTGGAAGATGCAGAGAGATCTGTTGCAGTAGATAGTTGTGTTCAGTACTTAAAATTAAGTACCAAAGTCATTGTAATCAATTCAGTGGGAGTTTACACATTCTTAAATTTATGTACACACTTAATTGATTTGCAGGATCAGAGGCCAAGCACATTGCAGGACCAAACTCCAGGTGTATGATATAGCTTTAATGCTGGAGTCACCTGGAGTTCCCAGTCTTCTATGAATATTTCAGTGGAGTGCTTCTTTGAGCCTTATCTGAAAATGTCTTGTGATGGCTACCTCTTGGCACAATTTCCATATCATAGATAGCTACAATGTGTTTGGCAGCTTGCCCGGCTTAAAAAAGTACCCTGTCCATATTCCATTCCCTTCATTAATACAGCAGACATGGTGGAAACCAGAAGAATGTATACTGAGCATGCCCAGACCAGGAAGCAAGACTCGTGAAGATAACATCAGGGAGTAGTTTCCTTGCCTCTGAAGTGCCATAGCAAAGTTGACTAACTATCCTAAGCAGTCTAAAGCTATGCAGGATTTCAAACAAGAAAGAGTGGCCACAGCAGCACAGCCCCTATATTGCTGTATCTCTCAAACCTTCTAATGCTTTCTTCCAGGTCCAGTGCCATCAATGTGGTGAAGATCCTGCGTGTTCTGCGAGTCCTTAGGCCGCTGAGGGCCATCAACAGAGCCAAAGGACTAAAGGTGAGAAGAGTCCCAATGCATTCTGTAAACTATAAATTCAAGTTATTTCAAGCTACAAGGACCTTTGCAGTGGCTTGAGTAGTGTTTCAGCAGAATCACAGAATGCTTGAGTGTGGAAATCTGAAAAGAGCCTGTCTCTGCCTTCTTTGCATCCTCCTTTCAGGTATTTATATACATTGACAAGATTGCCCAGAGCTTGCTTTTCTCTAGGCTGGACAGTCCCAGCTCTCTCAGACTTATCTCATGGGAAAGATGCTCCAGTCCCTTAATGATCTTTGTTGCCCTTCACTGGACTCTCCCCAGTAAGTCTGGACTCTCCCCAGTCCAGAACTGGACCCAGTACTCCAGGTGTGGCCTCACCAGTGCTGAGTAGAGGGGAAGGATCACCTCCTTCGACCTGCTTGGAAGTACTTTGCCTAATGCAGCCCAGGGTACCGTTTGCCTTCTTTGCAGTGAGGGCTCATGTCCCCAGGTCCTTTTCTGCCAAGCTGCTTTCCAGCTGAGTAGCGCAGCATCACCACTGAGGTTAAATGATGTAGTTTGCTAGGGTTACAGATGGACTCACAAGCCTGTTTTAACATTGCCTTTCTGTATTAGATAAACTCCTTCCTGTGGGCTGGTGAGTGCCCAACTATGTGAGTCGGTGTCACTGGAAGTTCCAGAGCTGAGCTCTGGTATTTTCCTGTCCCTTCCTGCCTGCTTCTAAGAGTACAGTGAGGAATGTAACCAGTTGGTCTTCCCTCCCCTTTCCTCAGACATTAATTGATGGGCAATAGTTAAATTCTTTTATTTGTATTTTTAGTTTTGGGCTTCTCCCTTAGCCAGAGGAGCTCAGAACAATCCTGCAAGTTACTTTTGTTCCTATCTTCCATTTGCAGCATGTGGTCCAGTGTGTGTTTGTCGCCATCCGAACCATCGGAAACATTGTGATTGTTACCACTTTGCTGCAGTTCATGTTTGCCTGCATTGGAGTTCAGTTGTTTAAGGTAAAACCATTGGGCCCATTTACTCATCCATTACACTGAGCTCTATTATGGGGCGGGAAGAAAAATAGCATGAAGAAGCTTGAGGAAGGGGTGATGGAATGAATCTTCTGTGTGAAAGGCAAAACATTTGGGGCGATGTCAGTGTTACCTGGGCTCCTGCTACCAGCAGTTCCCCAAAACTGGATCAGGCATATTCAGAATGCCTGCCCTTCGTCTGTAATCATAAGAAATCATCAGTAACCTCCTTCTTCCCTAAATAGCTTGTGGCATGACTTAGTGCCAGGGAAGTGAAGGGTGCCCTTCTAAAGGATTGGTACTTGCAGGCTGTCTACCCCCCAGTCTTGTAGAGGAAGGGGCATGCCAGGTAATCACGGGAGATTATTCATTCACTTCTTTGTATACTTTTATTTCTTTGACCTCCACCACCCTTCTGACAACTAGTGTTCCATAACACTCAGTGGTCATGCACCTCAGGACATACACGTAAAAGTACTGTGTAAACAGATGGAAGCCTGTGCTCTGAACTACCCAGATGCAGGCAACTCTCGATCCAGTTTGCTCATGTCTGCCTGGAAAAGAGCACGTAAACATACTCATAGTTGGTTAAGCAAGTAGTAAATGCAGTCTCCTTGGTACATGATTTGCCCTAATCCTTGCACTGTCAAGAAAGGAAGCTTCATTCCTCTTTCTTCATTTTCAAGGGCAAGCTGTACAGCTGCACTGATAGCTCCAAGCAGACGGAAGCAGAATGTAGGTAGGTCTGACCTTTCCCAGTTAGCACCCTTCACTGGCCACCCATTTTCGGCCTCGTACTGGAAGTGCAGTTCTGCCATGTTCTCTCTCTGCTCTTCATCCACAGAGGGTACTACATTACGTACAAGGATGGTGAGGTCAACCAGCCCATGATACAGCCCCGGAGCTGGGAGAACAGCAAGTTTGACTTCGACAATGTCTTGACTGCCATGATGGCACTCTTCACTGTCTCAACCTTTGAGGGCTGGCCAGAGTGAGTGCTTCTTGGACCGGTGCAACACTAGTAATGACCTCATTCATTTCAAAAGAGAAAATCCAAATGCAGAGCATAGTCTTTCCCATTCTAAGTGTTAAAATAAGACTAAAGTATTAAATGTAGCAATAGTGGCAGCAGTCATTGCAGTATTATGTACTTTGTGAATTCCTCAGGGCCTGCAGGAATTACTGTTCTTGTACTTGTAAACAGTGCACAGCACTGTCACTAGCTCTTAAAAAATGATTGCCAGCAGTAGCAGTGATAGCAATATATATTACAAATATTATATATATAAATGGATATAAAATGCCTTTCAGGCACTTACCAGTATTGCTAGGTGTTGCAAGTTTCCCGATGGAGCCAGGAGGGCAATATGAAGCACACCAGTGCTATCTCTGCATTTTGGACAGACATGGGATGTCTTACCAGGTTGTGCTGCCTGTGCCACAGGAGCCAAAGACTCCCACAGCTCCACTCTGTCAAAGTGACATGGGCATGCAGAGTATTGGGGGGTTGACCCTGACCTGTGTCACCAGGTGATGTCAACAGCAGTCTTAACAAGTGATAAAAGTCTTGAGATCCCTTTTTCTCACAAAACTCATTTCCCAACAACACAGACTCTCCTGTCGTCTGTTAAATGAAGGGCATGCTTTTGTTTTAAATTTTAATTGTTCGACTATGAAAACATTTCACCCCTCAACAGGTTCAAATGTGTAAATTTAGTAAGAGTCACTTCTCTTTTGCAAGAGTTTACATTCAGGTCAGTGCAAGTCTGCACATCTGTGAGTGAATTAATTTTGATACACGTAGAAGAAAATCACAAAGTTAAACTTTATAACATCACCTATAAGGCCTCAAGGCAGTTGCAGATTTTCTCTGCATCGAGCTCCTGTTTGCTTTCAGGTTGCTGTATAGGTCCATTGATTCCCACATGGAGGATGTGGGACCCATCTATAATCACAGGGTTGAGATCTCCATCTTCTTTATTATCTACATCATCATCATTGCTTTCTTCATGATGAACATCTTCGTTGGTTTCGTCATCGTCACATTTCAGGAACAAGGAGAACAAGAGTACAAGAACTGTGAGCTGGATAAAAACCAGGTAATTTACAACACCTTGTTGCCATCAAAGGTAGAAAATACATTGTGAAAAAGCATTTAAGAAAGAAATGCATACAGAGAGCAATATGTGAAGATTGCCAATAAGATAAAACAATAAGCTGGCTTCACTGCCGTCTTTCAGGAGTCAGGTGATAAAAAAATCTTGCTGTAAAATTTGCTCAAGGGACAACATTTACTTAAAAAATACGTGCTGTACCATTTTGTTCACTGAGATTAGATGAGCATGACAGCATTGTCTGGTGAAAGTAAATGCATATGGAACTCTTCAACAGGTAGAATATGCACATTCAGATTATGACCTAAAAGAAATTCTACTGAGCATTGTCATTTCAGTAAAAAACTTGAAGCACATTGTGGTTTTATTATATTTGCAGGTAGCTGACCAACCCTGTATTTTGTTTTGATTTTTAAATCTACCCCTGCCTCTTTCACAGCGCCAGTGTGTAGAATATGCCCTGAAAGCCCGGCCCCTGCGGAGATACATCCCTAAAAACCAGTACCAGTACAAAGTTTGGTATGTGGTCAACTCCACCTATTTTGAATACCTGATGTTCGTTCTGATCCTGCTGAACACCATCTGCCTGGCCATGCAAGTAAGTAAGCAAGCAAAAAACCTTACAGGTGATAAATTACTAGACTTTGTTGGGGAAAATGTAGAAATGGCTGAGGTTTAGACCTACTTTAACCTTCATATCAGGTATTGAGGGAGAAGGAAAGGGACATAATAAAAACCAATGTACCATGTTCGCTCCTGATGACATTCAGTTAAAATGAGGAATCTGCCTCTTGCCCTCTTCCTGCTAGTATCTGACACTTTCAACAATTCTGTTTTAAGTCCTTAAAGACAAACAGGACAGGCTGAGAGAGTTGGGGTTGTTCAGCTTGGAGAAGAGAAGGCTCGGGGAAGACCTTATTGCAGCCTTTCAGTACTTAAGGGGGGCCTACAGAAAAGATGGGGACAAACTTTTTAGCAAGGCCTGTTGTGATAGGACAAGGGATAAAGGTTTTAAACTAAAAGAGGGTAGCTTTAGACTAGGTATAAGGAAGAAATTTTTTACAATGAGGGTGGTGAAACACTGGGCCAGATTGCCCAGAGAAGGGGGTAGATGCCCACCCCTGGAAACGTTCAAGGTCAGGTTGGACAGGGCTCTGAGCAACCTGATCTAGTTGAAGATGTCCCTGCTCATTTCAGAGGATTTGGACTAGATGATCTTCAAAGGTCCCTTCCGACCCAAACTATTCTATGATTCTACCCTATGAAACAAATGAAAAAAAAAACCCAACAGTTATATCAGACCAATTCAGTGGCCACTATAACAAGCAGCTTCTTAATTCTGATTTGTCTTCTATGAAATGCAGAAATAAGCCTGAAACAACCACTCACCTGAAATCTGAATTTTAAATTTGGGGCTTTTCTGTGTTAAAAAGTAGAGAGAACAAATATTTTGGCAAACAAGGCAATAAGGAAACTGGGGATAGAGGGTGGGAGGGTCCTAGTGTATCTCCTTTGTTCTGTGTTAAGAACTATAGAACCTGTCTAGAAAGAATCTCTAGAGGACGTATCCCATCACCTAAAGGCAGGATCAGCTCCACCTAAAGCATTTTCTGATAGGTGTTTGCCTAACTTTCTTCATTACTGATGCTACTTACTACCTGCTGTGCTGTGCATTCATTTTCCTTACTGTGTGGAGGTTTTCCAAACATCTAATGTGAATCCACCAAAGAATCATTTGCAGCTAGATCTACAAGAATAGCAAATAGAGATAGTAGATCACCATGTGCAGGTGGAAGAGCAGTAAAGGGGAAAGAGTCAAAACCCTTACTAAATAGCCAGCTTTTCTCTCGCGGACTCCAGTCCAATCTCACCAGATTTCTTAACCTCCCTACTTTTTCTTCTTCTGCTCTAGCTGTTTCCCATCCCCATTTAAAAGGCTTCCTCTGCTGTCTTGCTGAAGGTACCAACAAAGGAGCGAGGCATCATGAGCACAAGTGCTCTGCTCTCAGCTGAAGTATCTACTGCCCTGCTGTCATGGAGTGATAGAGAGGGACTGATATGTTCACTTTGAAGCATGCTCAGTTGCTGTGACAATGCTGCACACCCAGGGCAGGTAGAGCTAGAAGCTGTGAGGTGTTTGTGAACCCACAGGCAAGACAGCATCTCTGGAGATTCTAGGAGGTTGATCTTGAGAAAAGTACAGTCTTTCAAACACTTATACTGTGGCCAGATTTGGGTCAAACATCATAACAGACAGCAAACACAAAAGCCAAATTCAAGTAAAATTTCACTTTTTTAAGCAGAGTCCTGCAGGTACTAATCTTTCAAGGAAAATGTCATAGGAAACTTTGAAAATGCTTCAATGATATATTTTTCCATGGGCTGACTTTGAGCTGCAGCTGAATTGTTTTAACTGAAACGCCTTTAAATAAATCACCCTAAGACAATGCGGAACATGAAAATTCATCCCAGTTTATGGATAAAGTTTATCAAACTTAAGCAACTACAAATGAGGTCTTATAACATGAACTGGAAGATGACCTTAAATTAAGGCAGTGCAGTCAGTCTCAAGTATAATGATCTGGAAATAGGGATATGAAGAGTGAGGTGGCAACATTTGCAGAAGACACTACTTGAATTAATCAATAGAAGATGGAGAGTAACTTCATAAGATCTTAATAAAGTTAAGTGAATGGGCAGCATGATTGCAAATTTAATTCAGAGTTGACAAATGCAAGATAATGCATATTGGAAAGATATGATTTGAGCTACTCGTGTACTTTGCAGAATCCTGAATTAAGTATAATTACTTGGGGAATGGCTTGGTATCATTATGAACAGCTCAGTGAAACCTCTGTTCACTGTGCTGTAGCAATCAAAAAAGCATTCCAAGTGTTAGGGGAGGGTGAGATAACAAACACAATTGGAGACTGTCTTGTACCACTATGAAAATTTGTGAGGAGCCCTCAGCTGGAATCATAAGTGTGATTTTGGTAGCCCCCACTCAAAGAGATTTTTTTTTTTAAAAAGATAGGAGATCCAGACCCAGATGGCAAAAATGGCTAGAGGTATGGAAATGCTTGTGTGTGAAAGGAAATTCTAAATTGGAAAAAAATGGAGCAAGCTGGGGCTTTCTTTAGAGAACCTCAACATAAAGGGAGATCAGGAAGGGCCCCGTGGAGTCCTAAGGAGCTGGTGTGTCCCTTCCTCACCCTGCTGCGTGTTTTTCAGCACTACGGTCAGAGCTGCATGTTCAAGGAAGCCATGAATATCCTCAACATGCTCTTCACTGGCCTCTTCACTGTTGAGATGGTCCTGAAATTAATCGCCTTCAAACCCAAGGTAGGTGCTGTAGGCGTAGAGTTTCCTGGCCTCTGTGTGTGTGCGCATGTGTGCGGGGCAGCTGTGAGGAGAAGGAGGAGGTGAAACTTTCTGATCTATTACCCCACCAGTTACTGAGCTGGACAGTTGCTCTCTGGATTGGAGTCTCGCATATTTTTAATAACTTTTTCACTGGAGAGTAGACACACTAAAAAAAAAAAAAAAAAAAAGGCAACATCTGCTAATAGACAAGGTTCCTAGTTCTCTGTTTTCATTAAGTTATAATAGTGACACTATGTTAAGGCTATAACATGTTTTCCATTTTGAATGTTATTCTAATGCTCTCTCTGACTTTCCTTAAATAAATTATAAATAGCATCCCATGATTAGTCTCCTGGCCCAAGTGAAGTTAATCAAGTGTGACTCATTTTGGTTTATGAGCTTTGGAAAAAAATATTTCTTCTGAGAGGACTACATCTCAATGGTAGTTTGGATTGCTTTAGTTTTAAATTTAAGACTTCATTGATAATATTCAGTACCCCAGCAGGTCCTGGCTGAAAGTATTGTCCTGTCCATTGGACCATGGCATTCTACTAGTGAAGCTGCACCATGGGGTATGCTTATAACCTACTCATCCAACTAAGTTGCTGCAGGACAAGGACAAAGATTCTGACCTCACATAATTTATGATTATACACGGCTTTCTTCTTTGGGGTTTAAGTTCAGTGATGTGTCATAAGGAGTGGAATCCAGATACCTAAACCTGGGTACCTCATGCCATTTCATATCTTCAATGATACCTTGACACATAGGGTTTGTATCTTGAAGGATACCTTGATCGATTGGGGTTGGCAAATACTGTCTGAAGCATCAGTTATGACACTGGTAAAGATGAGAACAGTCACGTCTGACAGTCATACTTGTCCTTCATGTTAAACATTTAGGGAAGCACTGAAGTTAAGAGCTCCTCCCAGTTCTAACCTAACATCTTCCTTATCCTCAGCTCAGAAACTTTGCTCTCCAATTCTACTGAATTCAGTCTTACTTTTTCGTGTTAACTCTGTGTTGACTTTACTCCCACCCAGCCTCTCTCTCCTTCTTCCACACTTTCTAGGACTTCCTAAAAGAGTCACAATTTATTTTTTTCCTGAGCTCAATATCACTATCCTATCTCAGATGCAGTTCTCTTGAAAGTTAGGAGCATCTTGTGCAGTCCTGTTGAAGGACTGATTTATTTTGTGAAAACTCAAACACCATCTTGGGAAATTTAGAATTATCATAATTTATTTCAGAAGGGATTATAATTTTCAGGAGGGATCTACCTTTCACTTTTCAGATTTCACTATGTCTGTTAGCAAACAAATGTTCTGGCACTCTGTAAAAATATTATCTGCACACTACACACCCAAAAGCGTATCTCACAGGCCTTGTTATTTCTGATTTCATGATTCTGTTTTGCAGGAGATTCTTAACTTTGAGAAAGATGAGGTCTTCAGCAGATATGTTTTGAGCACTTAGGGAAAAAGTTCAACCACTTCAAATATTGAGCTCTGAACATATACAAGGAAAGATTTAGCTGACATAGTTGCCTCTAACAGAATTGGCATTGATGATATTGGAGCTTCTTTCTACTCCCTGTGTCTTACTTTTCTGTGTGCAATCTCCTTTTCAAGTTTTACTACACAACAAAGTACTAAGCAAAATCAACTGAGGGTAAACATGTATCCTTCAGATAGCAAAACATCAGAACAGATTGCCTAAAGAGATTGTAGAATCTCCATAATTTGAGTTTTTAAGATTAAGTTCGGGGAACCTTTCATTAGAAACATTTTTAGGAATGTACGATCTGCCTTGAGACAGGGAAATGGATTACACTCTCTCATGAGGTTCCTTTTAGCCCAGTTTTTCCATGATTCGTTAATTTCCAAACTAAATCCCCAGCTGCTACACTGTAGTAAAAGTGAGAATATAAAAGACATTTCCCCTGTGACCAGAATAGTAGTATCTTTATAAATATTCTCAACTAAGGATCAGGTGACAACCTCAGGTTGGGTCCTGCCCATCCTGAAAGAGTAGCCAGTGAAAAGAATAAATTTGTTTCAAATGCTAGTCTGGCCTGTATGCCAGACTATGCCAAAAATAGTACTAACACTTAAACTTCTATTTTAATTAAATACCTTCAGGAAAATAAACAATTTTTTTAAAAAATGGAACCACAGTTTTTACAGGGAAGAAAAGCACAAATCAACTTGTGGAAACAACTAATACAGCAAAAGACTTGCCTCCAGCAGTATATTCATACTGGATTATGTTGAGTATGAGTTCAGTGACTTAAGTTTGGAAACATCAAAATTCCTTGTGTAACTTGCCATTGTCTGTTCAGTACAAAGATTTGGTCTGCAGCCTTCATTCCCTGCTCCATATTGACTCAACCTGCTTTCCAAAGAAGGAAATCCCTTCTCCCAGATGACCACTTGGACGGATGTGGACCAACACCCGGGGGAGCACAATCTGCTTCTCTTTAGGTTGCATATTAGGATTGAAGGTGAATTTGCCTGGAATATATTCCCATGTGGGAGTCTCCCAGCATGCAGAAAGTTGTTACCTTAGTCTTCTGCTTGGCCGGTCCTTGTGTCCTCCATATCACTCTAAGGTATAAAAACAAACTGCATTTGCAGATGGAGGTTGTCCCCAGGAACACCAGCTGGAAAAGTCTGACAAGATTTCATTGTCACCTGGGTGAATGTCACTAGAGCACAGCCATCCTCCTCTCCCCTCTAAACGACCAAGTCCCCCAGGCAAAGAAATGAGATGCTAAGTGTTATTAGTGTTTCCCAGATGTGAAATGGCAAGCTTAAATGCTCATGAGATCTCTGCTGAAGACAGATTTGTCTGCCATTTCCTCAGCAATAAAAGACAAACCAGCCTTTGTTTAAACTGCTTTGTCTCATTAAATTTGCGCCCAAACTTCATTCTTTTCTATGTGAAGAGTATCCTAAAATGAGTGAGTTGTAAACTTTATGACTGACAAGAAAGCAGGAAACTTGAGTAGCTGAAGATGTTGTGTCCTCGGCTTAGCGACAAGCCCCAGGAGGGTGTGGCAGAACAGAACTGAGTACAGAACTGAATGTGGCAAAATTTGTTCTGTTTTCTCCAACGTTGTGGTGCTTAACCCAGCAGTGGGTGTTGCAGCTAACCATCAGCTACAACAAGCAGTGCAGTGACATGGAGGCAGCCACCAAAGAGCTCTCTCTTGCACAGTCACTTCCTAAAGGCACCTTGGAATGAATGGTCCACAGCAGCCACAGAGGATCACGGTTTCCTCCGTCTGTTCAAGGTAGAACAAGCTGCTGTTTATTCATACCTTTACCAGAGAGAATTGCTAAGGGAACTGGGACAGGTCTCTGAGGTATTCAGAGCTGCTATTGCCCTAGCTTCTTACAGAAGTCACCACAGGGATGTGCCCATGCAGAAGAGCTTTGGGGGAAGCCTGGCATTCCTAATATGTAGACTTTTTGCTGCAGGCAGTGGTGTGGCAATCGCTATTGTATTAAATAATATAATGTGCTACAATGCTACCTATTACATATGTAGCAACAGAAATGGTGGCAGACTTTGAATAGATTTTTTTATTGTATCTAGTTTTTATTTCTTCACTCCTATTCTGTCAGGAGATGTGTCCTTCCTATTTGTTGTTCTCTATAGTAAGGGTAAAATAAGTAAATGCAATCAGTTGCACAGACATTAAGTAGGATCACATATGTGCCTGACTGCAAAGTATCAGCATGGATAATCCAGCCCTGCAACTAGTCCTCGTGATAGAAGCAAGGATTTACTTGTTGAAAGGCCAGCTGTAGGAATAAGGAGCCAAGTCTGAGTCAGGGCTCATCTCCTAACACTTACAGAAAGTATGTGAAGGGGGTAGAAAGACAAGGGCTTTCCTAACTAAACATACTGTTACTGTTGCGATTGGTGTCTCTAGTTAGCAAGTCCCTTTGATACCTGTCCTTTTTATTGGCCATCTTCTGTGAATGGTGTTTCGGTTTGTTTAGTCTCCAGGGTGGCTATAGAGAAGAGGGGTGTGTTGGAGCTGCTGTTGCTGGTATAGATAGTGCAGGCCAGGCAGAGACAAGCTTCCTAGAGCCCCTGTGTTTCGGTGCGGAGCATTTTCTGGAGGAAAGGATCAGTTATCCCAGGTTTTTTTTCAGGATAAATCTAAGCACTGCGTAAGACATCTCATCTATGCCTGATGCAGTCTTGATGGAAGGGTGTGCTAACAATGAGCAAGAGAGATTTGGGATGATTAGGGCTGCTGATAAAGAAAACATCCACTACATGCTGTACATCTCCTTAAAGAGTATTAATGTGCTGCTCTGAAGCAAACTCCCAAATGGACCTGAGTGTTTGTCTTGGCTGATGCTCATAAACTGATTCAAGACTAGTTACTTCAAAGAGACAGACAGTTTAAAAGTAATGCTGTTGAGCCAAGGCCTTTTGCCGCTTTGTTTTTCTAATTTTATAAATTCTCCAGCCAGTCTGGTGAGCTATTTTCCAGTTCCTGCAAGGAGCAAGCTGCTGCTACTTCATGCTTTTTCCAGAGAAAACTACTAAAGGGAATGAGAGGTGCTGGGCTCTCTGGGGTGATCACAGCTACCACTGTCCTAGCTTCTTGAAGAAGAAATCCCCACAGGCACCAGTCCATGAAGAACCAGCTGCTCCACAAAACCTGCCTAGTGTTTGTCTTTTGAACTCAGAGACAACAACTTAAAATTCCTATTCATATGAAGCGGCGCCATCTGTCAACGTACATGCTAATATGGGGATGGATATTCCTCCAGGAATTTCAGATTTTTCCAGCTCCCTGGAATGGATTATTTTTACTGATGAACCACATCTACTTTTTCTTTCAGGAAACATTTTGTCTATCCTCTTAATTAGCTAGTGCAGGACTAGTAATTCGAGAGCTCTGAATTTTCTGCCACTGTCCCTGTCGTCTCAAAGTCAGCAAGACATATCAGTGGAATGACTCCCATGCATAAAGTAATGCACATGTTCATACAATCGTCCCCCTGTACTCGGCACTGGTGAGGCCCCACCTCGAGTACTTTGTCCAGTTTTGCGCCCCTTACCACAAAAAAGACATTGAGGTGCTGGAACGGGTCCAGAGAAGGGCAACGAAGCTGGTGAGGAGTCTGGAGAGTAAGTCTTATGAGGAAAGGCTGAGGGAGCTGGCATTGTTCAGCCTGGAGAAAAGGAGGCTGAGTAGAGATCTTATCACTCTCTACAACTCTGTGAAAGGAGGGTGTAGAGAGGCAGGGGTTGGTGTCTTCTCCCAAGTCACAGGTGATAGGACCTCAGGTGAAATGGCCTCAAGTTGCACCAGGGGAGGTTCAGGTTGGATATTAGGAAAAATTTCTTCACTGAAAGGGTTATTAAGCATTGGAATGGGCTGCCCAGGGAGGTGGTTGAGGCACCATCCCTGGAGGTATTCAAAAGACAGGTAGACATAGTGCTTAGTGACATGGTTTAGAGATGTGGTTTTTTGTTTTTGTCAGAGTTAGGTTGATGGTTGGACTAGATGATCTTAAAGGCCCCTTCCAACCTAGACAATTCTATGATTCTATGATATATTCTGTCAAATCCGAGTCTGCATGTGGAAAGAGAATCTTGGGGATTTCCTCTGTGGAATTACGACTATCAGAGACACTACAGATCACAAGTCTATTCCGTTTACCAGACACTGTCAGCACCTTTCTTCCCTGGGTGTTTATGGATGTTACTTGTAAAGCAGCTTGTAACAACGCCATCTGTCCTGCCTCAGATAGTTAGTTCAGTCCCCCATTTATCACTGCTACTTTGCTCTGAAATTCTTGCCATTCTTTAATGTCATTTTTATGTAGCAGAGTTCAGACTTCTGTACACTGCTTCAAATAAGTTTCACATTCAGTACAAGGCATATAATCTCATGTGATCCCAGGAAAAGCTATGACCCTCTAGTGAAAGTCATGAGTGTCACCCATGGTTATTTCATCATCTCCATTTACTGATGGTTCTATGTGGTTTTATTGTTTCTTTCTCCCCTGATGTATTTGCCCTTTATTTTTCTTTAAGCTCCTCTCAGTCAGCATTTATCATGCATTTGATGCACTGATATCTCTTCTCAAACCTGCAAAATGACTCATCTGTTTTTGTTCCCTTTTTACTACTCCATTTCTAGTACATTTATGCCTATAAACAGATCTTTGAGCAGTCTCTCCTAAAGTCACACTGGCTGCTTCATACTACTTACATTCTTCTTTCTAACCATAACCATAATCTGTCATTCCTTGGTCAGGACAGAAGCTTCAGGATTTTCACAAACAGCTGAAATTTATATCCAATTTATCCCATTGCACTACAGAAACAAGGTTGATTAATTTTGGAAATCTGATGCTTTTGGTATTTCTTCATTCTAGTACCTTTAGAAATACCTATATATCTTAGGATGCTGCCCTGGCATCATTCATCCCAGTGTTTTATTTCTCCAGCTTATACAGAGCAGGTAAAGTAAAGACATTATGCACTGATACAAAAATGTCAGGAAAACTGGTTACAATTGAGTGTTCTTTTGCCCAGGACTGAAAAACACTTCAGGCCCATCCAACAGACATCAGAATCATATTTAGTTAAAAATCACACGGTGTGGGATGAAACGTGATGGTATGACGTAGTAGTTTAGGTTGTGTAAATGTACAGGTAAGCCCATGGTGCAGGCAGCTGCCTCCCTCTCATGGAGTTTGGCCACACAATTCCAGTTGTCAGATGGCTCTTTGCAGATTTTCTCTGCTGGTTTTGTCAGGTTCTTAACCTAAGTAGTCATCTAATTGTTTCCTCTCCTCAGCTTCAGTATTGCCCTTTCTGTTGTGGAGGTTCATCATCTAGACATGGAGCATTTCCTGACTGAGTCATCTACCCAGTGCAGTAGGAAAGGCAGTCTCCAACCACTACCCTGCCTTTGGTTGGAACAAGTGTTTTAAGAGGCAAAAGAAGGGGTGAGAAAGTGAGTATGTTTCAGGATTTGTGGCCGGGGAAAAAATATACCTCATTCAACAAAAAAAAAAAAAGAGTGATCTCTGCTTGATGTTGGGTAAGAAATAGCGAGCATGGAGGGAAGTAGAAATAGTCAGGTAAGACAGTGTGTGAACTGAAGAAAGTGAGAGAACTAAACAAATGGGAAGGACAATGTCTGGGGGGAAAAGAGAGAAAAAACAAACCTGGAGAGGAGAAAAAGCCATGCACAGAAAATGGAGAGTGAGAATGGACAGAATATCCTTAAAGGTAGAAAGGAAAAAATAAACCAAAGACCCTGAAAGAGGAAAGTATTAATAAAATGGAGAAATAAATGATTGGACAAAAAATGATGCGAGGAAAAGAAAAACAGAAACAGGGATGAAAGGAAAAGTAAATATGGAAATGAATTTTTAGAAAATTAAAAACTGAATTAAAACTCATAGCTTTTAAGCTAATGAACATCTTCTTGTGCTTCTGCATTTTATTGAAGTTCCCTGGCAGACGTCCCAGGTCTTCATCTTCGAACACATCAGTATCTCAGCCACAGAGCCTCCCTGTCTACTGTCTCGTCAGAATAATTTGCAATAAAAGTTTGGTGCAATGTATTTCCCTACTTCTGTGGATTAATCTCAGCCCTGTTGCAAAATGCATCAGCAGGTTACCCCAGAAATACTTTCCCTTTTCACTCTAATTTTTTTCTATGGGTAAAGTCTGAACATATTGTATATTCCTTTGGATCTTCTGTACAGCCAGTAGCCCAGCTGGAATTAATCTCAGCTGCTTCAACAAGTCCAGCAGCCGTATGACCAGAAGTCCATGACATCTCTGTAGTGCACGACCAGACACTGCACTGTATGTGTGCAGTCAGTCCGAGGCTCTCAAGGAACTGCTGAATCAGACTCAAGGGTTTTGGAAATACACTAGAAAAGAGAAAAAATCTTAACCCCTCATTAATCACTCCTTTGCTTTCTCTTTACTGTGACTACCCGCCTACCAGGAGTTTCCTGCATTTTGCATAGCATACATGTCATGTGGAGATTTGACCATATAGTCTTTCATGCCCGCAGGTCTGGGAGGAAGAGCCTCTTTTCTGACCCCTTTCTGCAAAAGTAAATACCAAAAGTACTGTGTGTCAGAGCAGCATGTTTAGGTGATTTTCATGTCAAGAAATATTTGGGATAATTATTCTGGACATGGATGATCAGGTCATCCCAGTCCTTTATATCCATCAGTGGGTTGGAACAGAGAGTCATCAGGTAGACTTGCTCCTGGATGCTGCTTGCCTGACAGGATTTCTATTTGCCTGTATGTCCAGGAGAAAGAAGGGAAAAGAGAGGCTAAGAAAGTCCTCTTGCAGCACAGTCTTGTGCCACAACACTCTCACGGCAGCTCAGCATTGAGACTTTCTCACAGGACATGAAAAGGCATCCCACCAGCCAAGGGCCAAAGCAGCTGCTTTTGTTATTCCAGGCCTTAAGTCAAAACTACTTAGGAGTCTGCACTACCAACGTATTATAAGGAAGTGACATTGAAAGAACAAACCATATCCTGGTGGTTTTGAGTGCTGTCCCATCAAGTTAAATAGCATATCTGATGTAACTGTAGAGCCTCAAATAACAAATCCTCCGGTTAGTATAGAAAACGAAAACTTGCGACAGAACATTAAGGATGAGGTTGATTTAGCAACAATTTCCACAGATGAGGAGTCAGCAAGCAAATAACTGCCTTCTCTGTCATGTGAAAGTACAGGGAATCCTCTTTGATACTTCCAGATTTCATCGGGTTCCTCAACAGCTCCTGAGCATGCGTGGGAGGGGAAGTCTGGCCATTCCTGACACATTGAAGGAGAAGAAAGTAGTGCCAGACTAAAGTTTTTCTATTGTGCATATGCTTATATTCTAAGATGGCATAGGCGTGACTCCACCTAAACAAGTCATGCGGTGTGAAAAACATTTGCTAGGTGAATTAACAGAAGAAACTGGATGGATGATGAGAAATGAAATTTTGCAGTAAATCTTGGCTCATACCTCGAGCTGAATCTGGGTCAGGAAGCGTCAAAGTCTTCCTTCTGAACACTGGCTGACATCCCATATGAAGTATACTGGTCCCTTTCCCATGTCCTCGTGGAAAATGTATGTTGCAGAAGGGCATCAGTAGAGTTGATCCCAGTTAGTTTCTTTCTTTGTGCCCCCAAAGAAGAGGCGAAGAATGAAATGAGTATCAGAACAAACTTCCCTCTTCATGAAAAAACCCTTGTCCTTTCGTGTTGTGGTGGAAGCAAACAGTGAGGGATAAAAACGCTGTTTGATCTACAGCTTCCCATGTTACGTTCGTTGTTTAAATGCAGGACTTTCTCCTTCCTGGTGGATGAGGCCAGCAATTTTCTGCATGCTCTAATTGCTGTATAGTATGTGTGAAATTTCTAACACTGATCAACCAGAGCTATGCAATCCTCCAGCATTCTGAAGGATCAATGGAGAATTCAG
Source organism: Numenius arquata (assembly GCF_964106895.1). NCBI lineage: Eukaryota > Metazoa > Chordata > Aves > Charadriiformes > Scolopacidae > Numenius > Numenius arquata. The sequence continues at coordinate 64,595,036 of NC_133577.1, read as the reverse complement.
CAGGCAGAAAAAAATGTTAAGCTGTATAAGAGCTTCAATGAGAGAGGACCTTTTCCTTCACAGCAAACGTACCCAGAGAATTTGCATATTGCTGCAACATTGTGACAGATTTATTTTCAGTCTGGCACTTGGGGGTTTTAATGTCATTATAAATGATCAAAAATAATGATATGACTGCACAATGCAACAGTGTGGGAAGTACTGTATTAGCTATTATACTTAATTATTTAATACCGAAAATTATTCGCACAGTGTTAAAAGCCCAGTGGGATGGTGAACTAGGGTCTCATTCACAACAGCATCGACAGCGTCAGCAGCAGCATGTAAAGGGAACAGTTCCAGGGAAAAGTGACTCGCTCTCAGTCTCAGAGGAAAAATCCCAACCCTCCATCACTTCATGTGAGGTTGTTTTAAAGGGTCAAAAGTTCTCACAGATGTGAATCTTCTCTTCACGTAAGAATGATACTAGATAAGAGACTGTGATACAGCCCCTGTTAAGAACTGTTCATCATGTTAGGAAATGACGTTTCCGCTGCCAAGTGCTCACCTGGCTGAGGTCTAAGAGAATTTATTTCCCTTCTCTCTCATGCATCTGGCTTTTGTATGACCTTGGAAACTCTTTTTTTCTACGTTTCTGCTTCCCCAAGTGTAAAATGAGAATAACCATCCTGTTTTGGAAAGTTATGATTGATGGATAACATGAAAGTAAGCATTATTTTATTAACTACTCTAACCCATATAAAATCAAGCCTTTTCTGAACATTGAGATAACTTACAAAAAAAAAGAAACTGTTAAAAAACCTATTGCTCATACATACCAGCCTGTTTCTAGAAGTTTGTGCCTTTCTTCCAGTTGGTATCCATTATCCACAAGCAACCATGTCAGAGCAGTACATAGCCTTTTGCCATGATACATAAGGAGACAGAGAAGCTATTCCAATCCAGCCCTATATTCAGAATGCTTCTTCACCCATTACTTGCCAGCGTCTCATCTTCCTACAACAGTAGGTGGCTCTTCACTCTGAAAGATATGTCACTTCTGTTCTTAGAGGTCTTTTACTTCTTTTGAATCATTCTTCCCTAGACTGGGATGTCAGTCCAACTTTAAAAGACAGACTATCTTAAACAGCAAAGCTCATCCTTTTGCTCTTTTCATAGCAGTGTTTCATGTTGCTGGTTTGGTTCATTGCCTTCAAGAGTTATTTGTTGGCTCTCATCAAGACCTGCTTTTTCTAGACCTTGCGGAAGTCTTTGAGCATTTACAGCTTCTTCCTAATGGAATTTGACAGCAAAATTCTCACAGAATGCATTTTGTGATAAATTATCTGTTCAGACATAACAAGCCATCACATTCACTTTTCAGTCTTTACAGTAAGACTGGTGTTGATTTTGTTTCTCTTTGCTGAGAACAAGTCTGGTTTCTGACTGCAAGGCAGTAATTGTTAAATGATTGCAATCTAATTACTGTTCATGAGGAAGAGGGTCCAGCTCCTCACAGGGTATCACTCTGCCACAACATACCTGAAGAAAAGTCAAGAATGTTTATCTTATTTTTCTAGGTGGGCAGCAGAATTTATAAGAGAGCTTTCTGTTACTCTGCCTCCATTTTATTGCATTTAAATCAAGGAGGCCTTAGGCATTACTGTTCTGAGGCATCACTCACCCTTCCTTCAAAGGCAGCTAAGAGCAATCCATGCCAAAAATGACATCAGGGTCAGCCAGTTGAATCATCCCGTTTCAGCATGTTTTACTGTAATCATTTCCTTAGGATGTTTCTTTGAAATACAGTCTTTGCCATCTCTAAGTGATGCTTCTATAATAAATGCTTCCATATTGCCTTTACCATGCTTCTTTCCAAGTCTTTGGAGGACTTGGGACCATAACATTGCACTTCAAGCCTTTCACACGGCTGGGTGCTTGTGTACTACTAGCCACTTTACAGAAAATAAAATACAAAGAGATATAATATAAATGTACTGCCACGTAGGTGGACATAGAGGGGCTCATGGGACCATCTAGAAAATACAATTCTGGTGGAATGAACTGGGTTGCAAGATCTGGAACTGGGGATTCACAGTTCACAGGACAGGTATCATAAAGACTTCTCTAAGCATGTCTCCACAGCATTGTCAATTATCAGTAGGTATGGAGAGCGTAAAAAAAGGTCTGTTGTGACACAAGAGATTATATAGTTCCAGTCTCCATAAATGTTTGTCAAATTGGGGACCTTGGTTCAGGCAGCAGGGTTTTTTCTTTTTTTCCTGTGATGGAGATATTTGTCCAATAGAAGCACAGGTGAGAGCCATAATTTCCTTTAGGACCTACAGGCTCTCAAACAATAAGCAGAACGTGGTAACTTTTAACCAGTAACAAGCTACCCCAGATTTATACCAGTGATCTAGAAATAAATACTTGGGGCTCTTTTTGGGGTCACAGAGCCATTCAAGTGCTCCAGCCCCTTTGTTTCTGTCAAGCAGAGTGTCCAGTATGTCCAGACAGGTCTTCAGACCCGAAGGGACACATCTGCTTTCACCAACATCTTCATTGTGAGAGAGAGCGTGAAACAGAGTGAGAAAGAATAAAGGAAAATATCAAAGTTATTAAGCATCTATCTTGGTCTACAAGTTGGTCTTGTTTTCTTATGGAATTAGCAGAGAGAGGCAGGAGGCTTCTTCAGAACTGACCAGACCTTTTGGAGAAGTCTGGGGAGCTGAAAGGCTCCTCTCCTCACTCCCTGCCTGCAGAAAGATTTAATGGAGTACGGGGGGGGTTGTGCAATTCCCTGCAGCAGTGACTCATTACAGCAACTGGAAGGTGAACTGCAGGGAGTCTGTGTCTCAGAATTAATCCATCAATGGATGAGAGCTGATAGATAGTATGCAAATAGATGCTGTTTTCCTGCAGCTTGTCAGGAGCTCCAAGCAGCTGCATCCTCCACTTTATTCCTTCTCTATTAGGTTCTGCTAATTTCCCTGATTGCCGTTATGGCTAAATGGTATCTTAGCATAACAGAATTTGCATCTGACACAAATCTCCATTTGGTGTCAGGAGCTATTGTAGCTTTGTAAGATTGTTCAGGATACAGGCGAATCGCTCAAATCTGCTGTGAGAAGGTATGCCAAGAGTCACAGTACTGTGTAAATATCATTTGATACGATACTGTTTTCCAATGAAACTGTCTCTTTTGCAAAAATACTTTCAGGGAAAGCCTCTTTTATTGAAGTCTGAGAACTGACTCTTGCAGCTCCAAATAGCCTGCAGCATTTTCAGAAACGAATTCACATACTAAGCAACCATCAACCAAACGAGCAGTTCATCTCATTTTGCAAATCCCCAGCAAAGTCTGCTTTGGTGCCCTTTACAATCAGCATAAAATTTTCGCTAAGCAGTCATGCTGTATATCAGGGTACAGGCCCCTTTCTGTCCTTCCTGTATACTCATTCCAGCTGATTAAGAGTGATGCTTCTTTTTGCTGTTTTAACATGCAAGTTTGTTTCAGATAAGTGGTAGTGAGGTTCTCCTGTAGTTTGCTTTCCTTTTAGGCTATGTAGTTATCTATATGTCTTAGTTTCTCCTCCCCGTTTCTTCATTTCTGTATTCATATATGCATGCATGCATGTCTTTCCCTTCTTTCCTATGACATTGCAACATCTTCTTCCACTGGGGACCATCTGACCTACATTCAGATCCCACCCAGTGAATAACCTTGACCCTTGCTGTGCTCTTCATCTTTAGAGGCTTTTGTCTCAGAGGGGGTTTTGAATTTTTGCCAGCCACCTCATAAGAGATGGAAATGAAAACCTGGGACTAAGCAGATAAATAACTGCATATCTTTTAACACACAAGTGACCCTATAGCTTCCACAGGTCTGGGTGCTCAAAACCCAGCTGGTACCCTGACTCAATAGCACCCTTCCCCTGAGGATTGCTGTGCTTCAGTGTAGATGCATAGCTCTTCAGCCACCACACATTCTTATTACGGGCCCCAGGTGACTCTGAGCTCAGACCTTCAGACAGAAACGGGCAATTTTCCCAGCTGCTAATGAGGCTTCTTAGATACTGCATTTAGGATCTCATATTTGCAGAAAGTAAAAGAAATGGTCTCCGGAGATTTCAGTGGCTCCATGAGTACCAAAACAAACCCCAGCTTCTTTGATAGCTAATCTCGGCAACTAGGAAACCTAAAAATGATTGGCATACTCATTCTGAAATGCTACAATGTCTGCTCCCTTGTAAAAATGAGATTCCATTCCAGTCAGCTACTGCATATTTATGCTCAGCCTTTCATTAACTTATTGATCATGTGATGATACACTATCCTTTGCTACCTTTGGGGAAATAAAACAATGGGGAAAAAATGGGCTCTAATGGTGGGGCTGTTTTATGCTTCCTGAATATTCAGTCCAATCCTCCTGGTCTCTTCCTGTCCTCCTTTCTCCCCAAAAGCTTCATGGATCTCCAAAGACATCCCACAAGAGAGAGTGACTACCATTCCCCAGTAAGCCCATGAGGCTGCCATTATGTGACATGTAATTATACAGCTAAATCAGGGTCAAGCGTCTCCCTTTAAGGGTAAAATATGGTATTACACTCTAAATTCCTGTACTGCAAAAACAAACAGTGCCATCAATTCATTTCCAGTCAGACCTCCACCCCCTTGGGAAAAGTATACATAACTTTCTGGTGGGAAAAACAGTTTGGAAATACAACCTCTTTATTAGAGTGAAAGCTCTTCCTTCATTCAGCTTGTCTTTCATTAGCCACCCTGGTACACTCCAGTGAGGAATGTGGCTTGAAGAGGTACTTTGAGGTCACAAGAGGCAAGTCCTGAAGGCGTGTAGTTCACTCTCAATACGTACTGGTAACTCCTGACAAGATTATGAGGTCTGATCCAAAGCTAAGTAACCACGTGGCCATTCATAGGTAAATGTTTCTGAGGAGGGTGGCTTTTTAAGGAGGGATTCCATTACCTTGCACACAAATGAAGCATCTGTGTTCTCTGTTTTCTTTAAACTCTCTTACTGTGAATAATATCTTCCTATTTTTCACCCTTCTGTTTGAAACACAGAGGGAGCAGGTGAGGAGGAAAGGAAGGTTTTTAAATTTATGTGTTTCCGTGATTCAACACTGGCATATTGGATGTGGGGTTGAGTAAAACTGCATTTGTATCCTTGGTTCCTCTCTATCACTCATCTAAGAGGTACAGGAGGAAGAGAAGAGCTCTCTGAGTCCACCTAACAGCCGCACAATAACAGACCACAGGAATGCTCTTTCAGTGATCCCAGTGCAGACCAGCTCATGACTTTCAAACAAGAAGCTGGCTGATGAGACTCAGCAGAGCATTCCAGGGGAAACAGCTCACAGCATATATCTGGAGCAACTCCACAGAAGTTGGCAGAGTGACTCTAGATATGCTGTGGTGTCACAAAGGTCCAAAGCAGCTATTTGTGATAAAAATTAAAAAGGGACCTTTTCTCTCCTGAGATGTGCCAGCTGTGTCAGTGCAGTGTCATCGCTTCCAGTGAAGTTACATTACTGCAACTGGGAGCAAAATTTAATTCACTGGCTTCAGTGGTCATCTGAGGACAGGATTTGATGCTGCATATTACCTGAGGTTTGTACCAGCAGCAAATGCTGTTTTACCAGCAGCAATGGCTATTGGGCTCCATGTTTGGAGTTGCTCACTAAAAAGAAATTGTGAAATTGTGAATTTGGTACACCAAAAATATTATTTGCAATATGATGCCAATTGTAGTAAACATAACCACTTACCCATCACCACAGATTTAAAAATATACAGTCATCATTTTTATGGGCAAAACCTGAACAACTTGTTTTGGATCTTCACCCTTGCAACTGCCCAAAAGTAAACTTTGGTATTTTGGAGTTGTTTGGGTTCCTAAAGAAATCCTTAATAGTTCCTAAACTATGTGATTTGAGAAGGAAATGGAAGATAGCCATGCTATTGAATGCATGTATTGGTTTGGCATGTGAGCAGTGCCATTGCCTTCAGCAGGACTGTACAAGTGAACAGGGGCAGGAGGATTGGGTCTGTTGTCTTCTACTCCGTTCTCTTTAATCCTGCAAGTGTACTCTCTGCCAAGGTCGCATCAGGCTGCAAAGGCACTTTTTGCAACTCTGTATGATCTGTGTCTGTCCTTTATTTATTCAAAATGTGTTTGCCTCTACAATTTAATCTGCTGTTCTCTCCCTCCCCTTCCTCTTGGTGAAGTCTAATTACAGTTTTATTCCAGGTCCATCTGGTTGCTAACGATGCTGGACATCACCGCTGAATTCACTCTAATATTTGTTGTGTATTTTCTAGGCTGGACGCTGAATAATAATATTCTCTGAATTTGCTTTTGCTCCTGTTTCCTTCCTCCCTGTTGTAGCTAATTGTGTAGTAATATGTAGCCATGGGATTATTACTCCTCCCAGTGTAGATCTGCTAAGAGTTGCCTGTTTCAGGCTACAGAATAAAAGGGGTTTTTTTCTGGTTTTGAGAAGATTTCAAAGTCCACTCTACCAGCTCCCTTCACTGGTGTGGAACCAGCTGGGCAGTGGCTTTCTCTGCTTCATCTTTTTTTTTAATGTCTTTATTTTTCCTGCCCCAAACAACACAATTTAAACTGTGAGTCTCAAAGCATTCTGGAGGTAGTGTTTTGGCATTTAGAAGGACGCTTTTTGCAAGTGCCTGCTCCATGTGATGGTTGAACCCACCATAATTTCAGGTTCCCAAGCCTAGCTTGTGCAGTGCCAGTGCTGGGATTTTTTTATTTTATTTTTTTTCTTCTCCTTTTTGCTTTATGCAACACTGCCTGGGAACACAAACTCACACTTTACCCATGACCTGACTCTCTGGCTAAGAATAGCAGTCACAGTGCAACTTGGGTTCAGTCTCGCTGGAGACATGCTGCAGCTGGGAAACAGGGAGGTCAGATTCCCCATGCTCACAAAACCAAACACATAAAAGGAGTGTGGAGGATTTTGTATGTTCACCTCCTTTTAGGGCTGCAGAACAAAGGGAAGAGGTTGGCACAGGTGTCCAGTGAGCCAAGATTCTTTACTCATGACATTGACTTGGAGAGGAAGTTTGCATACAGAAGCTCACCTCCTGGGCTGAACAGGACCTTTTCCAAAAGGGTCCTGTATCCTTATGACCCATCCAGCCAAAAATCATGCAGGATGAGGATGGCAAGCAGTGCTGATTAGCATCTCCTGGGCCCTGCTTAGAATAATAAGATGTTTGAGATAGACCCCAAAGTCTTTCTGCCCAGTGACGTGAAGGTTTCAGTTTAGCACATGTTAGTGGATCTGCCATAGCTTGTCCCAGACAGCTGATGCTGCAGTGGCACTATCTTGAGGAAACATCCTCAAGTTGTGCCAGGGGAGGTTTAGATTGGATATTAGGAGAAATTTCTTCAATGAAAGGGTTATCAAGCATTGGAACAGGCTGCCCAGGGAAGTGGTGGAGTCCCCATCCCTGGTGGGATTTAAAAGCCGGGCAGACGTGGTGCTGAGGGACATGGGTTAGTGGTGGTTTTTGTCAGTGGTAGGTCAATGGTTGGACTCGATCTTAAAGGTCCCTTCCAACCTAGACAGTTCTATGATTCTCTCTCTAGCATACTGAGCAACAGGTCACTGAGCACATTCTAAAGCCAACTTTGCTCTCATTCTTACCCCTTCCTGGTGGGATGCACCAGCAGATGCTACATTTACAGCTTCATTTTGTGGTGCAGACGAGCTTTCAGAGTAATGAAAATACCAGTCTTGCTCTGTAGTTTTAAGACAGGAGCTAAAGCATTAGTAATAGAAGCTGTTAGGCTAATGACTTGTAATACTCATTGTGACTGGGTAAAGATAAATGTGACAACCAAGGAAGTTTAAATAGCACATCCCCAGCTCGACTGTGCCCTCTGCTCCATCGTGATGTGGCAGCCGGCCGTTCCCAGCACCATCACAGAGCATTGCATCTGGAACACGGACTGGTGGATTGATAGTCACACTGCCAGAAGGGGAGCCGTTTTTTGAGAGAACTGTATGACACTGTTCTTCCCCCAGCCAGACCTAAGCCAAATGGGGAAGGGTGCTGTGTTGCTAGGAATCAGAGATGTCTGGAGGAGCCAGTCCTACAAGCCCTACTCCTGCGAGCAGCCATGCTCAAAGAGCTCAATGTGGCTTCCCTTTGCCCCCCGTCCCAGAGTCGGAGGGGAGGGGTGCCCTGGGATCACATTAGCTGGATAGGGGCAGCTCACACAAGTCAGGGGTGCCAGGACTGGGCTACAGCTTGAGATGCAACAAGTAGACTTAACAGGAAAACCCCTTGAGCATTAGGGCAGTAATTCTAATGGTAATTTTGAACTGTTTTTGTCTGTCTAACATTCCTTTTTAATCCCCATCCTGCCTGCCCCTTCCTTATGTAGGGTTACTTTAGTGATCCTTGGAATGTTTTTGACTTCCTCATCGTAATTGGCAGCATTATAGACGTCATTCTCAGTGAAACTAATGTGAGTATTACTCTACCCTCCCCAGGATACCACCACCTCCTCCTCCTCCTCTGCTGTTCCTTCTCTCTTTCTCTCTTTCTTTCTCTTTTTTTTTTTCTGGGTTTTTTCCCTCTAGTCATGCTTTTATTGAACTTGCCGTCGTCCTTCTCCTTCTCCCAGGGAAAAAAAAAAAGGAGGGGGGGAAAATGCCTCCTTCTTTTTCACTTGTCATAGCTTGCCCCAAGGCTGTGACTGGTGAAAGCGCACAGAGTTTGGGGTGTGTGTGCTTTTTTTCCCTCCAAAAGGTAGACATGCTTGAGTGTAACTTTCTGACTAACCAGGCTTTTGTTGATACCCTCCATCATGTGAAACGTTACAGAGGTTTGAGCAACCAATACTGTAGAGTGGTAAGAGACTATTTAATATGCCCACGTAACCTCTTTCTTTTCTTATTTTTTCCCTCTTCTCTCCCTCTTTCATGCTTTTTTTTTTTGTTTTGGTTTTTTATTTTATTTTATTTTACGTTTTACTTTTTTTCCCTCTTTTCTCCCTTTCCCTCTCTCTCTCCCTCTCTCTCTCTCATTCTTTCTTTCTCTTCCTTTCTCTCTCTTTCTCTTTCCTTGGCTTCTCTGCCACATGCAGCACTATTTCTGTGATGCATGGAATACATTTGACGCCTTGATTGTTGTGGGTAGCATTGTTGATATAGCAATCACCGAGGTGAACGTAAGTAGCTGGCGTCTGTCCATGATCGTGCCTGCTCTAACATTCATTTGTCTTTCCCGGGTTCTTTTTTTTTTTTTTCTTCCCTCTTCCTCCTTTCTTTTGAGTTTGTTTTCAAAGCTTTTTGTTTAGTTTTGAAGTTCTCTTTTTCTTTTTTTTTTTTTTTTTTTGTTTTCTTTTTATTCTGTTTTAATTTTTGGAACGACTTAAAGGACTTTTTGACTGTTGCATCATTTTCTTCCCTTCATAATCCGCCTGGCATGAATTAAACTGTATAGCAGGAAAAGTGATGGGAAACGTGGAGTGTAAGTGAAAAAGCTATTTGTGCCATGGGAAGCTGCTAGAATAGTCCCAGGCCAGCACTTTGGTCTACCCAGTGTTATGCTTTGCTTCCCATGGCAGTTCAATACTCTCCACCCCACAGAGATCTAAAGGTCAATTCTTTCGAGGTGGAACTGCGGGAACCAAACCAAGAATCCTCCCTGTCCCTCCTCACCCAAGCTTCCTCCAAAAGAAATAAAGACCAAATCGTCTCTGTTTAGAGGGACCTGCTCCTAATGTTTAGTTTTCTGATGTGAAAAAAAGGTAGATAAAATAAAAACAAAACAGAAAGCCCCAAGAAAAACACAGTGCCAGAGTTTCAGCCCAGTTTTTTGGGTTTGCAACCCGGTTTGCTCCATCTTGCAAATTCCACCAGCACAATTGACACTGATTGACCCCACTGGTGCCCGTCTCAGCTCAGGTGAAGGATTGAATGAGCCATGGAGACTGAAATGAGCAGCTGGTGTTCAAGGAATAAATCATATCAGGCACACTTTGTCCTCTGTCATTTTTTGGAGGTGGATGGATACGGAATTACAGGATAAGTAGACAAAAGACAGGCAGGAAGCACACAGATTCCCAAAAGAAAGACTACAGAGGACCCACTGGGTTTATGAGATGGACAAAGATTGCACTGCACAATCCAGCTTAGCAAGGCCAGGACAATATTAAGATTGAAAGAAAATTGCTGTAAATGTGTTAATGAAAAGCAAATCAATCATGAGTTTGCAAAATGATGTGGCTGTTGAATAAATATTCCAGCTTGGAATTGTTGCGTACTGTAGAGGCAATCCATCGCAAGCAGAAAAGTGACAGCATAGTTTTCACTCAGTGCTGTGTTTAGGGAAAAACGTAGGCAACATTTTGAAAAAATTGAAATGCCCTACTTTGAACTTTCCAAACAAAATATTTTCATATCTTGATTCTAGTTTAATTTCTGTTCAATTTTTTCAATTCTGAAACAAGGACATATATCCAAGTTGCAGTATTTTTATTTAGAATAAATGAAATATTTTATTTGACACTAGTCTATTTTCCTTGTCTTTTGAGAGAACGGAAAATAGTTTCTAACTGAAAATGAACTTTTTTTTTTTTTGCATCTCTTAAATGTCCTACTTTCTGCCCTATTTTCCCCCAGAATGTTGTAAACAATTTTGGTTACCCTTTTACTACAGTGATACTAGGATTGAGCTGATTTTGCAGAGGGAAGTTACAATGATCAGCAGGCTGAAGTTGTTAATTTTAAAGAATGAAATGAAAGCCTTTTTAATGCCACATTTGTCACAAGAAAACTAAATGGGGAACCTGGCAAGAGCCTTCAGATTGTGAAAAAGTTTCATTCTCATCCATAGAGGCGGAACTATACATGGCAATTGAGGAAATTAGTACAGTTAATAAGAGATGAATTATGCTAAACTTCAGCAAGATTTTCCTTACTGGTGTATTTGAATCTGTAGAAAAGTCTTTCAAGCAGAAAGGAGGGAAATCCTTGTGTTTTGCTAAATAAATGGAAGCCCTTCATAGTCAGAAACCCTGTAGTGGAGGGAAAATCTAATGGATCCTTTTGAAGAAATTCACAGTAATTTCCTATAAATTAAAGAACTTTTTACATCATGGTTTAAGACACTTTGATATACATCTCATTAAACTTTAGTCATCTGAGAGGAAGATAGATAGCGACCCAGGCTTCCTCTTACAGTTAATGGAGAGAAATACACACCTTCTCAGGCCAACTGATGTTTCCCTGTATGTGTCTATGACAGGGAAAATGAATTGCTCTTTGGAGGTGCCCATCCAGTGACTGGACAGTGTCTAGGTTTGTTAGGTTTGTCTAGACACCCAGCTCTCAGACGCTAAACTTAAGCAGGATAAATCGCATTCGTTCTTAGCATGTTGTCAAGAAGGTCACGCTGCTGCTAATTGTGCTGTGTTCAGATCTTCAGTCTCCAGGGCTATCCATATTGGTGTGTTTAATTACCACTGACAAGGCTCCCTCTCTTTTCCATTCCCTGTCTTAATTCAAGTTCCTGTCAGCCAAGGCCCAGAATCCAGTTTTTGGTTGCAGAAGTCTATGAAAAATGAGGGTGTGCCTCTGCCCAAACAGCCATCACCTGTCTTAGTTGAGGAGGCAGCAGGAGCAGCCCTGACTCTTTTAGTCAGGGTTCTGAATAGCATTTCGTGATGGTCCCTCTGTTTCCTCTAAAGAATCCTTTCCTTCTATACAGTTTTTACAAATTTCTGCACACGTCTTTTTGTTACCTGGCATGTTTAAATCTTCTCTTTTTATCTAGGCAAGTCCTTTGCTACTAGTTTTTAATGTTTGTTACTAAAAACTTGCACAATCTTTTGATGCACTGATAAATAAGCAGCAGCTATGGATGGAGTTTGTTCTGAAATGTTCTGAAATCCCTTTGCACTTATAACCCTTATTGAATAAGAGAATGTTTTGTATGTTGGTTTGTCCTGTCAGATTCCCTTCCTGCTAGCAGCACTTGATATGTTACATCTGTAGCAGATGGGCTTTGGAGGTAGCAGCCCATCTTGGATGGACAGTTGTCATCTTCCCAAGCAGTGTGAGGCAGTTTATCAGATACACTTCCCTTCTTCTCAGGAGCTTGTTGCTTTCTTGCTGTTTGTGGGTTTGAGCAAACCCTGCCTTGTGTTTCTGTACACTGTCTTGTCTTGTTCCGAGAGACCTGGAGTCTGAAAAAGAAAGAAAAAATAAACCCTAAAATGCCAATAAACTCCACTAATTGGAGATGCTTAGCCTGGTCAGGCACAGGTAAGATGTTTCTGCCCAACTCCTTAGAAGCTGAAGTATTTTTGTCATAAGGTCTTGGAAGGTGCTGCTCTTGGAGCTAAGGGACAGTTTTCATTGTGGTCAGTTAGGGAAGATGGAGACACCTGGCACAGGTCAGTTTGACACGTGGCCACAGACATGTAAGCCTGAAATCTCTGTGAGGTTCACCAGACGTTTGCACTCAGGGGAAGCACACCCAGCAGGTGCTGAGCTGCGATAGCTGTAGTTGCGGTGGGAATCCTGACAGTGTGCGTGTAGGTGTATGCGCTTGCATCTATTTCTGCAGTTCCCCATGCTCTGTTTTTTCATTTTGACAATTATTTTTGTTTCTTGAAAAGGAATTTCCCAGACCAAAACCTTCGTTAAGATATATGTGAGTGTGCATGGGTGGGTCTTGGTGTGTGCACTCCATCGGTCGTAGTATATGTTCTTGAATGGGCTTGGATGCCAGTGTATGGGCTACAAATACATGGGAGAGTGTCCAAACATGAAACCGTGTGTGGAGGAAAGAGAGTGTGTATGCAAGCATATGTATTTCATACATATTTGTGTTGTGAATGGTTGTTTATGGAGACACATGGGTTGTCGTGTACGTAACTGAGTCTATGAACATGTTTTCTGAGCCAATGTGGCTATCTACCTGTGCAAGTTTGATCTGCTTATGGGTGGGTGTTTATATCTGAGTTTCCCCTATGCAGGCATGTTCATCTGCATGCCTGTGGATGAGCGTACACTTGCATGTCAAGCTCAGCATATTTTTGTTAGCATGGCTGTGCATTCAAAAAAAGTGAGAAGGCATGTACTCATGAGGTAGGCTCCCAGGTGGCCTTCAGCATTTCTGAGTCCTTTAGGAAGCCTCCACTTAAAATACCTCCATGGTGTGGAGATATGCCAAGTGATAAGTCCAGTTATATCACATTAGGCCCACTTGCTTAGCTGCAGCTTGGGTACATCTCCCATGTGCCCCCAGTCAGCTCCACAAACACATGGAGATGCATCTCACACAACTGAGTAAGTGCCAAGGGCACAGGGCAGGTTAAAATCTGGTGGGTTTGAAAAACTTCAGAGAGTGGCACAGCTTCTGCCAAATTCACTTTTAAATTGCCTGGCTTTCAAGTTGCATTTTCAAAGCTTTGCTTCTCAGTAAGTGTTACACAACTAACTTCCCTAGCCACAAAATGAAGCTTTTTTCAAAATTTTCTGGAAATATTCAGTGATTCAATTTTGGGCCACTTTTAAGCCACTTCTTAAGTAACCAAAGAGGGAGGGGAGGACATCTGCTATTAGAAAAGTAATTTCCGAGGCAGAGACCACATCTACCATGTGTCAACTCTCTTTAAGTGCTAAGACCAAGAATGGCTTTGGGGGAATAAGATGAAAGATGATGTAATATATGAGGCCTGGAAGCTAGGGCTTGTGAGTATTCCTTGGACTTTGACTAGATCCCTATACCTCAGTCTCCCCATCAGTAAATTGGAGATTGTTATTCTTCTCTACATTAAGTTTTGTCATTAGTGTTTACAAACCACTTTAAGCTCCTTAGAAGAAAACATTAAGATGGTAAAAATTATTACTATCTATTATGATAATAATAGAAAATAAAATGCTATAGGGTTTGAATAAAAGTCAGCACATTTGGAATATATCATCCCAGAAGCAGTCCCAGGCTCAGGCTTGCATTTCCTTCCTTTCCTCATCAGCAGACACAGCCTGGAGTTGAGCACTGTGAAGCTGAGTGACAGCCTGTTCTCCCCTCCTCCAGGCAAGGAAAGTTGCTCATTACTATTTGTTGTGCTGTATCAAAGGGGGAAATCAAGTTCAATTTGTGCTCTGTGCTACGGTGCCTGAAGTGATGAAAGAAAAACAGTCAGACCCTGAGTCACTGGGAAATCTGCTAATGTAATGTCCTTCCTCTCAGTCAGAGAGAAAAGTTGTGGACCTCTCAGGTCCATAGGGTCCTTATTTCCTTCACCCTTTCCCCTGCCAGTGTCAGCCACAGATTCGGTGTGGCTGAGTCTTCCTTTGCCACCAAAGCGGTGCTCATAGCAGTGCCCACTGAGCTAGATGGGTCCCTGTGGCCAGCTGGGAGGTTGGCCCATCCAGCTGCAGTGGGCAGTTCACGGCGTGCAGATGTGTGAGAGTTTTGGAGGCATATTCAGGTGGGAGCATGTGTGTCTCCAGAGCACCAGCATAGGTACCAGTGACAGTGGGGATGTTGTGTGTTTGATTCTGTCTTGAAAGGATGTTGGGGAGGGAGGGTTTGTGCCTACCTATGAGCCTGTCACCAAGGGCTTCTCCTGCTGCCTCTGAGCGTGTTTGCATGTGCGGGTACCTCTGTGTTCATCAGTTGTGTCTGGGAGTGCATGAGGATGACTGAGCGAAACCATCTGGACTGGTATCCATCCCTCCAGTTGTATTCCGTGACCAAACTCGCGTGTCTGAGTGTGTCTGTGAATACTGTAGGAGCCACAGAGGAGGAGGAGGCACCCGTGACAGGTACGCAGTGTGATACAGCAGATGTGATGAGCCAGGGGGCTGTGCCTGGATCCAAGATGAGAACTATCAGGGACAGGGTACTGGTGACTTGCAGGCTTCTGTGAAATAATGGAATATTCCTCCGCGTAAGTTGCCCTTCTGTTGTAGCAGTACTCGTTTTCATAAGACTGAGCGTTGTGACTGGTCTGAGGGTTGATGGAAATGATGGGTTTTTTAATCATAGGTGACAGGAGGAGAAAAAATAGAAGTAGAATGTTGTGTGTGATCTGATCCATGGTGGCATCTGGGGTACGTAGGGCCTGGGTGCTTCAGGAAGTGGCACCCCTATGAAGAACGTTAGAGAAACCGGAAACCCATCTTGCTGTATTCCTTCCCCTAGAAAATATCAGTCAGGTCTGTTGTGCCCAGGCCTGCTGGGCAGTGGTTTGGTGTTTGTCTGTCAGATATTCAGGAGAGCTGAGTACTTTATATCTTGCATTTCTTAAAAGTTTTCTACATGCCGGTAGGAAGTCAGCAGAGGATTGCAGCTTGGTTGATTCCTGAGTAAGTGCAGTAAGGCCAGAGAGATACCAAAGCAGTAAGCTCCAAAGAATACTTGGAGACCTGTGCAGTGATTTCTCCTTTAGTCTTTTTTATTTCTGAAGTAAAGCAGCTCAGGCTTAAACCAGGCGCATGGGGCCTTTCCTTACAGTCATCTTGCTTTTGGTGTCAAGAGGCTTCATATGATTTGTCATGGGCTCCTGCTCCCATTCTTTGGAATATGTGACTGCCTATACTCAAGTCTCCCTCTCACCTTCTCCTGCATTTCTCCCTTTTAACCCACCCCCCTGCCTTTCTTCCTTTTCTCCCTTGCTTTCCTCTCCCTCGTCTCCAGCCACACTAAACCTCACAGGTTCATTTTCACCCTCAATCAATGTGTCTGAAGGCAGAGAACCAGTGGCTTAAATCCTGCAGTCCTTATTCAGGCAGAACTGCCGCAGGGCGTTCCGCCTGCGCAAGGACTGGAGCGGTCGGGCCCTGCGACACAGTCCTGTACACACACACCCCCCGCAATGGGAGCAAGGATCGGTGGAAGGACGACATACATCTAGCCTGCACCTCAGTTGGGACTGGCATTCATCTCTGTCGCTGCGTCTGTCTGTCTGTCTGTCTTTCTGTCTCTGCTGTCTGGTTCTCTCCGCTTCCATGCCCTTTGCTGCTCAGATTTTGGCCATCAGCTGCCGCTGGATACAAATCTTTGCAATTCCTAGAACTTGCAAGTTCATTTACCCAAACCTTACGGAAGAGGCAGAAAACATCTCCCTCCCTCTCTCCTCTCTCTCCCTCTCTCTCTCTTAAATGCCATCTGGGTAGCAGAGGCCTCCAAATTACGTAGCAAAGGGCTGGAGAAGCACAGTGGCTTCTTTTGACATCTTGTGTTGTCATACCCTTACTGCTGCCACCCTAGAAGTTGTATGTAGTCCTGAGCTATCCCTGTGTGTGTGTATATGTATGTATATATGACTTGTTTTCTTTTTGGTAAAACTACTGATAAAATTGTTGGGGGGGGGGGGGAGGAAGGGGAGGAGGCGGGGTGGATTTAGTTTGCCTTTTTTGATATCTGGTGGTGTTTTTATCACTAAACTAATCCAGGTAACACACCACGGTGGCCCCCGCTTCTGTATGTAGGAAGCCACGTTGAAGCATGGTTGTGAGCTGTAGCAGTGGCAAATGCCAGTGCACAGTGCTTTATTTTGCCTTTGGTGAACATCAGGAGAGCTGCTCTGAACTGTTCCCCAAATTAGGCTTAGATCAATTTGAATTTGATCACCTCAATTGTTTAATCAACAATTGGAGTGCATGGTTTTCACATTGTGTTGGTGAGAAAGAAGCATAGGAAGACTGTCTGACCACAACCATGTTTGAACAGGGTTATTTTGTTTTTATTTATGTATATTTTTGTTGCGAAGATGGGGCCTCTTTTTTTTTTTTCTCTTTTGACTTAAGAATGTTGGTATTCTGAGTGCATTTCCAGAGTTCATAATAATATTTCCCCATTCAAAGAGGTGATTTTGGTAACTGCACAACTTCTTCTGTAAGGAAATCTATATGAAATATGGGCAAACAGAAAAAAATGTATGTATTTTTTGCAGAAAAGGGGATAGTAAATGCAAATGACTTCTTCCTCAGTTTGCCTGAGTATTTGAGCTGTTACTGGTGACTAGCAATATTAACACCATAAGAAGAAAGCATGTCGTTTCCATGGGGAAACCCACTTTGAAAGACCACTCTCCACACTACCCAGTTTTGAGGAAATATCTCAGTATTGTGATTTCCACAAAATTACTTGTTATACTTGGCTTCCAACATTATTCCAGGTGCATGGAATAATCAGAATGTATTTTAATGCAGGGGAGATTTAAAAGCAGCATAAAAATAAATTTGCTGTACTGGATAAATATAACCACACACATGCTAGTTAATTAAAATATGAGAAACAGAAGATAAAGAATCCAGGAGAACAAATTCTTAAAAGCCAATTGTAAAAGTAGTAAAAAGAAAGTTAGATAGCCCTATAGCTTTAAGATTTGGTGCACAAACCTGGCTGGATTCCTTCTGAGTGAAAACATTTAGAGCTCTCTTTAAAACGGCAAGGCACAGCATCTCACTGACTGCACTGAGGAGTGGATCGTTCCTTTAATTACAGCAGGCTTTCACATACCCAAAACCTTGGAGGGTTTTAAGGCTTTTAGAGAAGGAGTCCTGATTTCTTATTTGACTGTAAATTATTGTTACAAGATCAATAATAGCTAATAGTAGGAACACAAAGTACCACAGGCCTTGTCCTGCATTGGTTCAATTGTAAAAAAGTGTGATGTACATTTCAGTACAAACAGCTCTTTAAAAAGCCTTCATCCAGATGTTCTAACCAATATTTAATTTTTCTTGTCATGTTTCTATCCCGTTACTTTAAAAAAAAAAACAGTACAATATTCTGGCATTAACATTTGTGATATAATGCAGTTATATTTCATTTTCCTTTTAATTCCAATATGTTTTTCCACAAAGCTAGTTAAAAAGCTCAAAAGAAAAAATAATAAAAAACATCAGAACCACCCTACGCTGGTTATATTTTCCATTGGCTTCCTAGCCAGGATAAATCATTCCTTTTGCCGACCAAAAGTTTCTTTTAACTTTCACTGAACTCTAACAGAGATTGTATCTTTATTTGAATTCATAGAAGAATATCTGACTGATTCCTTAGATTCAGAATTCCTCTTAATATATTAATGTCAATTCATGATAGCTGCCTGAGCACCGTAAGTTAGATGGTCAAAATGTGCTCAGGTGAGTTCAAATCCAGCTAGTTCTATCATCTAAGGCAACTCCTTGAAGCAGTGAAAGATATTTTCTGGCATTTAATTCTCCTTTTTCTAAGACTTCTTTTGCTGAGAATGCCCAAGGAATTTTCCAGCATCGCTGTACTCCATATGCAGATTGCAGTAATAAAGGGTGCTCAGTCCCCTGTTTTTCAGTCATTCGGTTTTGCTGTAAAAGCTTCTGTTCTTCATCCAAATTACAAGGGCTTTTAACATCAGTCCTCCAAGACCTCATTTCATGAACCATCTCTTACTATTATGCATATTTAGAGATCTGCTAACTGGTTCCAGATTGCACTGCCAGTTGCAATGAAAGCAATGAAGGTGACGGAAAAAGGGAAAACACACACAAGTATTTTACTTGTTTTCCTCTTTAACTTTCTCTTCTCCCCTATCTTCTTATTCACAGTCACTTTCTCCAAATTTTGCTGAATTCTTGGGTGGCAGAGGCCATGTTTCCCATTCTCAGGAGCACTGGGAGTATTTTTCAGCAAGGCAGTAATTAGTTCCCCTCTACCTACTGTGTCAGTGATTTTTCCCTGTCTTTCTTCAGCCAAGATACCATCAGTCCAGGGGAAAAGCAGTTCCCCTTTGGGAAGGTTTTTGTGCCAGGTACTCAGCAGCAGTTCCGCGTGGTGACGGGTACCATTTTGCAAACCCAAATGCCACAGACTAACAGGAATTTTTGAGGTTCCCATTATATAAAGACCTGATCATGGGTTTTTTTGCTTGTAGGCAAGGGAATGTGGCCTCTCAGCCAGATTTTTACTCAAAACACATATTAACTGATTTTACCCTTTCTGATATAGTCAATACAGCACCCTCATTTAGTTCCTGTCACCTTCCCTCTACCCTCACATGTACCAGCCAGGCAAACATAAGGGGGATTTTTTATTTCTCAATAGAAAACTGGTTTTAAAATGGCTGTGCTTTTACCTTCCCTCACTGGTCTGTTCTTCGTGGAGACCGTGTGGCATAACATGCCAACAAAATGACTTCCACTTCATATATCTTCATAGACATCTGCTCAATGGGACCCATTCCCAGCTGCATCCAGATAAGCTAGCTGTAGAGACTGGGTTGCTGCTTATGGTCACCTGATTGATGGCCAAAAATCTGGGCCTGGCACTAATTGCCAGTAAAATTTACAATGTTGCAGAGTAATGGGACATCCCAGCTGGTCACATCCTAGTAATGCTCTCAAAATCATCTTTTAAAGTCAGAGGTACCAGTCAGCCCTGCTGTGTGCTGAGCCTTGTCTGAGTGACTGGGAGAAAATCTGCTTCACCCAAAGCTGGATCAAGGGACGTCTTTTCATCAGCTGAACAGATACAAAGGCAAAGATGCCTCAGCTGTAAAGAAACACTTGTTAATAGAAAGGCAGTAAACCAGATTGATATTTAGAGTTAGGGATTTTGAGTCTCAACTGTTTGCCCGGATTTGAACATAGTAAATCACACACAGTGAGCATACATACCATCCAAACTATTCCTACTATTTTTTTAACCAAGGAATTCACCAAATCAATAATCATTTATTCTTGAAAAGAGGTGTAGAACAAAAATCTGTTGCTCAGTAGCTTTGCAACAGATAGCTGCAGTCTCCGTATGATCACCTCTCATATTCTCTCATAATGCCTGTGATTGGCATTTCCGATCCCAGAATGGATCATAGGCTTTATTGTATCCCATATTAACATACAGAAACCCAGTATGACTCTGTAGGCTGTTCTCTTCTGGGAAACATTCTGCATCAACATTAAATAACTTTCTAATTTAAAAGGCAATGAAAAGACACAGCCTGGGAATTAAATACTAACTGCTACAAATCTCAAATGAAAATGGTCCATAACAAACTCCCTCTTTGGGCTGCTGGTACCTCTGGCTATCCTGCCCTGAGCAGAGATTCATTACCCAAAAGTAACAGGGGATGCTACTTCACCTGTATCTACTGTCTCTTGCAATCCACAGTCCTGTTGCATTTGAACAAAGGCAGGTTGGATTTTCTCCTGTTTTCAGTGGCATATGCAGTTCTTTCAGCACCTTCATCAAAGCATAACATGGCTCATTCATCTTCACCCTGTCCCAGAGCCTTTGGGCTTGCCAAAGGAAGGATCTTGGAAACACTGCATGCAGAGTCTTTGAGTTGGTAGGCTGCCTGCCTTCCCCCCTGGAAAAACCTCATGATCTAGTCTCCACCTGGCTCCATTAGTTCCCAGAAGAGTTATCATTCTGAGGAGTGGGTGTTTTGCTGCAGACCACAGGCCTGCTTCTGACCTCAACACCCCAGTGTAATTCCCCATCAGTTACACAGGAGTTGCAAAGACACCACTGCAGCTTCCTTCTGGATTCATATGCTCCTGCCAACCACATCACAGTAACCCTTCATACTGAGCTCCCAGCAAACCTCTTCACAGATGGGGCCCTACAAAGTCCAAAGGTCTCCAGCCCCCTTTCTGCCATAGGCAGGTGAAGCTGCCCAGAGACACTCCAGTAACATCAATATGCAGATAGCACCAAGTTTCAATCTGTTCTTTCTTCTTCCTTAGCCTTTTCCCACACCATGCAATCGTATCAGCTATCAACTGATATCAGTATCAGCTAATTAATGTGTAATTAACAAATAGCTTTAGAAGTCCTCAAATGCTCAGTGCACTGAAGACAAGCACAGCCATGACAAAAGTAGGACATGCTTTCTGGGAGTTTGCTTACTCCCTCAAATCACCAGCCCCCAGGGAATATGAAGCCAGTAGATGATACTCTCGGTCCTAACAGAGTGTTGCAAGGTGTTGGAGACAAGGAAAGCTGCCTACCTACAGCTCAGGAAATTCACCTTAGAGAATAACTCTGCTGCTGCTATCCTTTCCAAGACTGGCTGTGGGATGGTATGAGGAATGGAAAAATCTGCACCTTACTCAGCACACAGCACTATGTCTTTCAAGTAACCAAGACTGGTAGGAATGCTTTGAACAGTCTCTTTCTTCTTGTTCATTTCAAGATCAAAATCGGTGGCACAGTCTTAGAACCTTTGCAGGCCAAGCTATCTCTGCTTGCAGCCCTCCAGAGCAGCTGTGGTTTCACAACACTGCTACAGATAAGAAGTCAAGAGAATGGATTTATTTGGGTGTTTGGGATGGAAAAACCTGGATATGAAAAGAACTGTCATTAAGAAGAGGCAAAACTAGATCCAGGCTGTGCTCCTTCTGGAAAATGCACCCCTCAGATTTCCCTCCCTTCCAGATAATGGGGGGAAAGAAAAAAAAAAAAAAGAAAGAATGACCAAAATATGGGAGAACAAATCTTCCTGAAGAGGTGGAGGAAAAGAAGACTGCCCTTTCCAGCAGAATGATAAATACGCTGCTGGGTTTGGTGTTTAAAAGCCATATTAACTTTGCCATAGGAAAGACAGAGAGGCATGTTGGACTACCTAGGAATAGCAATGAGGAAACCATTGGTGTGGAGGGTAATATTGCTGAGGACAGCTGGAGATCTGGGAACTCTATGTTTTCACATTGCTCTCTCTCCGTCTTGCTCAGTGGCCCAGTCTGTTCCCGGGATGATCCCCCTCAGTCTACTCTGGGCTGGGATTATTACTTCCCTGATTATCTCCTTTGGCAGCCCTTGCCCTATGGATCAAGAATTGGTCAATTGTGTCGACTCCGTCACACATGGCTTCTGGCAGAATTGTTCAAATAGGCAAAACCTCTCCTCAGCTGATACCCAAACTGGAACTTCCTTAAAATCAGTCCACCTGTAGAACAAAAGTAAAAGGTCCTGCACACAAGTAGCCTTTCAACATTTATTTTCATGTCTTGGTTTATCTTCAGAGCCTTCCTATCCAGATCTTCTAGGGCTTTTTTTGGCTAGTGTCCCACAAAACACAAATGATAAAACACAGGCAAGCTGCACCTGCCTCTCTGAGTCAGACCAGTACTTGTACCTGAAGATGAGCACTACATCTCTGATAGTGTTTAATATCTACTTGTTTCTCAGGAGCCCCCCAGGCTTGATTACCATAAGACTTGAACTCATCATTTACCCTGAGCTAATGAGAAGGATTATTAAAACATCCTGAAAATTAAGAATAATTTGCATAGATACACTTTACCAATTGTTCTGCTTTTCTGAAAGTCATGGAAAAAAATAGAGCTTTCAGCTGTGTAAAAAGTGACTCTCATTAACTGTCCACTAATTGTCAATCTAGGGTAATCTGCATAACAAAATTAAAGCAATTGACTTTCCTTATATTTACCTTAAGCACGTGGAACCATAAGATTACTGTCTGACAATTTCATGGATATATACGAAATTAATTAATAAGCTATTCAAATTGGTATGATTTGCATATTTGAAGCTAATTAGAAAAGCAAGCTCTAGAATTTCAAAATCTTACAATACCTAGGAAATGAAGGAAAAAAACCTGATAGCTTCAGGACTCATTTGCTTAAAAGTTACCTTGACCTTATTAACTCTATTCAAAATAGGCTTTTGTTGCATATGGATATGCTAGTATTTCCCCCGAGATCTGAGATCCTGTGGAATCTATGTGAAGTATAAATGCATATATATTGCATTTGTATGAGCTGAGCTGCACTTTATGTCTATTGACCCATATGAGTTAGGGCAGGGAGAAATGTAATAGCAAACCTCATTGCAGGTGTCACATTTTTCCTGATTCCCCTTATTGCACCAAATAAATTTTTAATTCCCTAGTGCAAGAGATCTCAGTCTCTTCTGCAGAGCTATCTGGGGATTAGCATGAGGATTGCACCGGAACAGCTCAGGGCTTTCCCTGGGGAAATCAGCAAGGTGTTCACCATTTGCCCCGGTAAAGGCATACACCTTGATTCCCTGTTTTCCTGTAAGATGGTGCCCTTTTCTAATAGGTGCTAAAACCAAACCTCAATTTATGAAAATTATCAAAAAAACCCTCTGTGGTGCTTCACCCAGATTATGGTTATAGGAAGGCTTGGGGTTTTGTTTTACAAAAGCTCCTTGCAATTGTAACGCTTTTTTCCTGGTTTAGAAAAGAATAAAAATTAAAAATTGCAAATTTTTCAGTAAAAGATCATTCCAACAGAAGTAATTGAAGAAAAACAAAACATTTGCTTAAATACAGTAAAAACAGTTTAGGATTGATTTTTTCATAGTTATATAACATTTCTAATTGAAATGTGTGAAGACAATGTGAGATATCAATCTTACATTTCTTAAATGCTTTTTTCAAAATTGACATATTTCTACAGAGCATTTCACTTTCAGCATCAGCATTCTCCTAAGGAAAAATAATTTTTTGGAAAAAATATAATTCTAACTAGTTTTATTCAAAATATTCCAAGACATTCTCAAAGAACTGCACACTTAATGGAAGAATGCATAGTCTGAGCAGCGTGCCTGGCTTATTTTTTATTTTTTTTCCTGCTAATAATTTGATTTCACCATAAGGCTATGGGAATTGAGAATTATGCCATCTGCAATCCAGTAGTATTCCCTGTCAGAGAAATACCAGATATATTTCTGCTTGGTCTTATAATAACTTCACAGACTTTGGTGGCAGGTGGATTATCTCTAGAGTTCTTGTGATTACAACCACACACAGCAGTGGCAGACAGATGACTCTGGAGGGGGTTGTGGTAGCTCCCCAGTGTAATGGTAGGCTATTACCTGCCAGCAGCCAGGTTGATTTGAAACCCTGACTTTTTCCAGCTCTCCACAAAGACTTGTGTAACTCAGACAGCCTCCTGAGGTCACTTCAGACTATTCACACTACAAACGCCAGAAAAAGTCTAGTGGCTTTCCTTTTATCATGTCTCCATGGCACTGATAGATGATAAATCTCTTTTTTTCCTATACCCCTGGTAAATTCTTGTTCTTCTTGAAGCTCGTGTCCTTGTAGATCCCATCTCAGCTTATGTGTAACCCACACAAAGAAAAATCTACAGAACAGTAGTGCTGTTGGCTTGCAGTTGCCCTATTTGGGCCCTTTACATCGTTTCAAGGTGAAGGTGGCCAAGCAGCTGAAACAGCCCTTCAGTTCTTCCTCACTCCCTGTAGCAACAAAATCAAATTACTGTTGCTTATCAGGTATCTGATGATACTTAATGGAACTGCTTTTAATTCCCCTCAAAATCTTACCTATGTTTGTACAATGAGTTAATTTCCCCAGAATGTCTCTTTCACCGTTCATTTTGTGTCCAAGAAGGTCACAGATGCAGTATGGCTAAAGTAGGCAAGACTCTTGGAGGACCTCTAGATACAAAGGACTTTAGCTAGAAAAGATTGGTATCCTAGAACTGCAAAGGAGCTACACAGCACTGCAGCCTGCTCAGGTGAATTCTACAGTGCAGAAGCGTGCTTCCTGCAATGAGCAGAAAAAAAAAGCAAGAAGCTAATCATGTCTCATCCCCTTCCTCATGGGAGAAGGCTAACAGACCAATGGACAAGTTTTCAACAGATCCATCTTCATGGGTAACTTTTCATTCTCCAAATGTCAACAGCAATCAAGGAAACATCGTAGCAGACATCCATTGCCAACAACCAACTGCTGCAGGTGGCCTCCTAAGAGATTCATCCACAAGCCATATTTTTCTCAGTGGAGAAACATTATAGATTGTTTGTCACAAAAGGCAACGTTAGCATCTAACCATTTGTTTTCTTGAGAAACGTGAAAATACTCTGTCATATCATGGTGCCAAAATCTCAAACACAGATTTCCTCTCATCTCTTCAAACCTAGGACTACCAGGCAAAATTAGAAGTCTGTTGTTCTACGACTACATTGACTGAGACAAAGACTAACAAAGCAACAGTAACGCTGTGCAATTGGCTGCTTAAATGTTCCCCAGATCAAGCCAGGCCAAAGTTCTTCACAATATAAAGGTTGGACTCTGTATTACAAAAAGAGATTCCTCCCTATGAATAGAAGCAGTCTTGTTAGAAAGTTAAAAAAAAAAAAAACCAAACTGTGAGCAAGGAAATTTTACTCCTCGAACATCAGGAAAAAATCAGTTTGGACTTCCTAGCAAAGACTGGATCCTCTGAAGGAGCTGAACCCATTATCTTCAGTGTGTCCTGTGGTGTATAAAAAGTATTACCGTCAACAGTGCCAGTACTGGGAATGCCACCTGCCTGTACGATCATCTCAGTGGCAGTCAGGCTTCTACAGCTACTGAAACATATTTACCCAGCAGTCAAGGAGTCTCCTCAGATATATTGATTAAATATGCACTGTACAAACCTAATGGAGCTCCCCTTCAGGCATTTCTAGGTGCTGCTTCTCTGGATAGCCATTAATAGTTGTCAGCAAACCAGTGAAAACTCCCAGGGAACTCAAACTTCTCAACATGGTCCTCCATCTCCAGTGTTCCACAGGGATGAAGTGGGATTGATATATCTTTCCAGTAGTATTCTACTGAAAAATTCATTTGAATAATTTATTAACACACCTTATTATTTTCTTTCAAATCTTTATCTATTCCGAAGATTCTAAGCTATGGATATTTCAAGGGACTTTGATACTACCATAACAGTACAAAGGCTTTAGTCCTTTTACTCATATTTTTGCTCCTGTCTTAACAGCTCTGAAGAGCCAACTCATCCCTCCTCGGAATTTCAGAGTGGAATACGTTACAGCATAAACATCGTATGATATTGACTGTTATGTATTGACCTTGAAATATTGAAACTAGTTCTTCTGGAGTGCAAATTTTATCCTCTCCTAGCTTCCAAAGAATTCATACTATAATCAGGAGTTGGAAACCCATAAAAGTGACCTGTTAAAAACTCTTTCCTTGACATGATGGCAAGATGAGACACCAAGTTCGATATATGAGTCAGTATGGATGTTGAAGACACTCTGATGCTCTCTCTACCCATCTGGAGGTGGTATGTTCTTTGCAAATAGCCACCAGTAAGCCTCGCTACCACCTACCCGGGTGGAGTATGATTGTCAGTTACTTTATTCAGTGTTGTGGTTTCTGAGAATTTAAATGTCTCTCCATTGAATAAACCTCTCTTCTTTTCCAGAGACCTCCTCACCTGGGATCCTGAATTCATGGTGGGCATAAGCTGTGCCTTTCACTTTTGTCCCTGTAGAGGCTTTAAGGTTGCACACAGTTTAGCAGCAGCTCAAGCAATGTTTCTGCTTAAAATGTTGGTGCTCTGGTACACATTGAACATAGTTAAAATTATATATATGCAGGCAACAATATTCTGAGGAGCTTTTCAGACATGCTTGAGGGATCCCTCAGTCTTTATCCTTCTGAATCTTTACTTTGGCTTCTAGAACCTGCTTTTCTGTTTCTTGACTTCTGCTCCTTAGCATCTCTATTACCTTTTTAAATATGGTGACATCAAGAGGGAAAAAAAAAAAAAAAAAAAGAAAAGAAAGAAATGGCCTTTGCAGTTTCATTGCACCCCACTGAGTGTCTCTACACAGACACATCCTGCCTCAGGTATTTCTCTTCCCACTCTTAGCCTGCAGGTTCCCTTCTACATCACTCTTAATATGCCCCTGGACTTGTTTGTGGCTTATACTTCAGGTCCCTTTGCTCTGTGATGGAAATTGCACAGAGCAACATCTCTCGACTGATCTCATTGTTATTGTTGTTGCCCTTTCTTATTCAGTTATGCACGTGCTACTCGTGCCCCAGATGACAAGAGCAGGGTAGAATACTTGAAGTTCCTTTGCAGGTCAGACCACACGCAGGAGAAGAGATGGCTGCAAGTAAAATGGAGTACAGCCAAGACCTTATTCTGTTAAGGGGCGTAGCTTCTCCAAAAGCTCTTTCGAAGATACTAAACAGATGAGGATTTGGTTTTGTACATCATTCCGAGATTTGTAGAAATTAAATCCTGTCCACTTTGTGTGGGCATTAAGCATTTGCTTTAATTCCAAGTACCTATTACCATGCATCCATCCCTGTGAACTGATGTGACCGCTATGTTCTCAGATGCTGGGTGCCTGGCCTTGTCCTAAAATTGGAATACCCGCATCACTTGCAAGGTTGAAGATTCTCATAAAATCTAGCAATAGCTCTCTTGACTTTATAGTCAGAAATGGCCACATTTGAAAGTCCTAGTAACGGGTTCTCAGATATCTGTGCTCGGGTCCATACGGTAACTTTTGGCACAGGTGGAGGATTTTGCTCCTCTCTGAAACCCTTTGCGGATATCAGAAAATGTATTCAGGAAGCCACAGGTGGGGGTTGATTACCCCCTCATATACTCACGCACAAAATACTGTATGCACGAGCATATCAGGAACCTCAGCCCACAGTGCTACGGTTTGTACAAATAACACCTGCCAGGGTTCATGGAAACTTTTCTGAGCTGCTTTTAAGCCTTTACTGTAGGTAGCGATATAATTTGATACATATTTGACCCCGTCTTAAAACACAGGCCGGTTAGATCAGGGGATGAAAGAAGAGTAGGTCAACCTCTACTTGACTTTCTTAGCAGTGCCAAAGGTACTCAGAACCTTTGTTCCCTAGTTTTTCAACATGATGCTCAACTCCTCCGAGTTGAGCATCCAGTATCAACAATGCCTTATACTGTCATATCCTTTTACACAGATTTTTTTACTCTGTTACATTACTATTATCTACACTTTCTGATGAAATATTAACAATACCAGAATCACAAACAAGGTATAATATTCCACAGTAACTTACAAGTCTTCTTCAGCCAGTCAGTCGCAGGTGCACCAACACTGTCAGCTAGGAAGGATGGAGAACCCTGAAAGCTGCTGAAAATTTTTGGGCTTCCTTCAGTTAGTTTGAAGAGGTTTTGTACCTTCTACCAGGTAACTAGCAGAATAAGAGTCCTTCT
Organism: Numenius arquata; assembly: GCF_964106895.1. Taxonomy (NCBI): domain Eukaryota; kingdom Metazoa; phylum Chordata; class Aves; order Charadriiformes; family Scolopacidae; genus Numenius; species Numenius arquata. The sequence continues at coordinate 64,567,026 of NC_133577.1, read as the reverse complement.
ATTGTTAGAAAAGATGAGTTGCAAAACTAGAAAGAGGAAGGGGGATGGGACAGAGAAACTCTTTGCTGGAAGGGAGATGTTTGCCCAGCAACACAAAATCAAAATCTATGCCTGGTCTTTAAGAAATGTCCCTATGGGCACCGCTCCTTTATTTGGTATTCAAACCAACTTTTGCCTGTATGTGATCTGAAAAGAAAACACAAGAGCAAACATGTGAAAGAGGAGGATAAAAGCAATGAAAGCTGACGCTGCCAAGACAATGAGTTAACCTAAAAGACTATTATATGATTAGGTGTACCTTGGGGTTTTAATTGTTCTCATTTGCCTATATCGCCAAATAGGCTGTGCATCCAAACTACAGTTTTTATTTAGGCAATACAATGCCAGTTTAGTTACTGCAGTGTCCTTGGAGAGCAGGCACACACTGCGGGAGTCCTCTGTGGCACTAGAGGTGTATTCTGCCATTTGCCAGAAGAAGAAATACATCAGTTTCAGCTTTTTAAAAGTAGTCACGGGAAGTAACGACAAAGAGGTTTGGCATATGGGGCCTATGATAGAGGTTAGGCCTGAAGGATTATGTTACTATTGAACTGAAGGACTCCCAATAAATCTGTTTTTATTTAATTTTCGATTCTGCTTCTTACACCTAAAGGGTATTTGCAGCCTTGGGTGTTTTTTAGAATTGCTCTCAGTATTGGAAGTGGCCCCAGAAGTTACTCAAGGAACGTCAGGTGGAGTGTTTGCAGCAGCTAGACTCTTTTCAGGCATGACCAGGGCTCAGCTCAGCTCAGCGTGGCCTCCAAGGGTCTCTGGAGCTTCGCTGTGAGGTGGGTGAAGGTAGCGCAAGCTAACCAGCTTTACCAACCCACATTCCACAGCTGGCGGTGGGTGTTGTGAGATTGCCAAGAGCAGATTAGACTGTCCCAACCCATTGTCTTAATAACAACAATGTTATTACTCACAACTATGTGTAAGGAAATGGACATATATAAATAGAAAGTGTTGCTTTAGCACTGGAGTACTATGGGTTTGCAAATCAGACTTACACACTAGAAGCTGGCTGGTCCCTGTGCAGATATGGATCTGTGTTGGGGAGCGAAATCAGCCCCTGTATTGAACTTGATAGTAGTAATATAAGAAGCATTTTAACAATATGAGTGCCTCCACTGCCTGGATGCCAGGACATCAAGCACTCAGGAGATACTGGATGCAATTCAGATGTGGTGGTAGTGGATACAGCTTACATCAAATTCAATGGGAGTTGTACCTACTTCTGCCATAGGCAGCTTTGATCCTGGGCATCCTAGGGAATTAGCCCAGCCTTTTGTGCATTTCCTTCAAACTCCCTTTTGCCCTCTTCTGCCATTTTGTTGCTCCTGTGTGTCATGGTTTAGGCTGGGCTGGCCACTGTGTTAGCCAAGACCCAGTTTACTAGGGCTCTTGATTGGAGACTTATTACAGCTTATTTCTGTCTGCCTTTCTTTAAAGCCAGCTGAACATACCCAATGCTCTTCCTCTATGGTAAGACCAAAAATACAGACCACCCTCCCAGCTTCTGTGACACTCTTTCTAACACACTCCTTTATTCTCTTCCCCGTGATCACGAGTTCTCTCTCCAAGCCCAGCCTAGTTATTTGTGCATGAAGCTGCCATGTCGTGTATTGGTGTGTCTGGTGTTCACATGAGCTGTGAATATGCTGCACATGTGTATTTCTTGTGCATCCTGAGCTTTCCTTTGGTTAAGTTAACTGTCGTTCTGCCTTCTAATGAATCACCAAGAGAGAACTAGACCTGGTAAGATTTCTTGTTAGCAACAAACTATGTCACTATGAATGTGACACTGAATGCGTTTGCAATGTGACTTTACCTCCAAGCTTCCAGACTAGAAAGGATTGGGAGTCTGAAGTTCTTCTTGAATGAGGTGACTCACTGTAACGTTTGAGTTTGTACTTTGGACCCAAAAAAAAGTAATTTGTGCAACGATGCTCACAAACTCTGCTGCCTTGGTATACAAAGCAGTTCCCACACCACCCCAACAGAGTCGCAGTAACTTCAGTCTCTTGATTGCCATTTTGCAGAACCTCCCTCCTCTGGCAAGGATACGCCTTCAAAAAGCTGGATGAAAGCCAGGAGAAAGCAAGCAAGGCTATTCAAGCACCAGCTAATCCGTAGCCACCTAGTCTTAAAATGACCGTAATCTTGCAAGGCATCGCTGAGTGTTGGCTAAGGGGTTTGATGCCAGTAAATTGCATATTTGCATCAGGGAGGAGTTTGTTCTATTTTATCTGCTGCTTAGACTTTGCCTGCTCCAGGACCCTAGAAGGACAGGGATAATTTTCTGCCTACAGCAGGTGCCTCCTCTCAGTAAGGAAAGATGAAGGAATTCTAAAATCTCTGTCCAGACCCATGTCCCAACTTGCTGCCTTCTAAAGGGCCAAGTCGACAATAACAGCAGCAGTTAGAATAAGAAAACACTTTAAAACACTTTAAAACCACTTTTTTTTTAGTCACAACCACAGCAGTACTGCTGTCCACACAATGTTTAAACTTGGACATCACCTCTCTTTTAGGTGCTATTGGAGTTTAGCTTCTTTGAGAAAGTAGAAGGGAGGCCATAGGACTTCTGTAGGATTGAGAGAGGTGTGTGACCTTATAGTTAGCTCTCTGGGACTGTAGTGCTGACAGTATTGAATGCCATGATTTTTGATTTCTTGGAGGCCACACTCCTCCTTCACCTCAGAGCAATTCCTTCCGATTCACTGAAGCCCCCAGCCTGTTGTCCAAGTCAGAAAACAAGAATGATGTGAGATGTAGGGAGCACTCAGGCTTTTCCTTGATACAGCCTGTTCCCTTAATCTTTTTCACCCCGTTACTGCATGGGCAGCGAGCGTCAGCCTTTGCTGCAGACTGGAGGAAGCTACCCAAAATATCCACGGGTGATTCACCACAGATAGAGAGACAAACTGCAGCTGGGATGCAATCCTGATCCTAGCGCTGAGCTTTCCGCACGAGCGGGGTTTGCACACACTAGCAAGCAGCTATGGCCCCTGTGTGCCCTGACGGCTGCACAGCAGGAGCTGGGGCACGGACCCAGCTGGGGGCGAACAACCTGCTCATCCTGGGTTGGAAACAGGAGCACAGACGGTGCACGGGTACACATCCTCATCTGGACATTTAATCCCAGAAAGGTAAATCTCAGCGGTTCCCGTGCCTTGGGTTCGATCAGGAGCAGACAGGCAAGCAGCTACTGTTTTCGCTGCCTGGTGACAGGAAATCCAAAGGGTCTGTTCTCTCTTGGTTTACACAGTGGTGAGTAGTTAACAGTGGGGGTGATCTGCACTGTTTCTTCCTCCTAAATGTTGCTCTTTTGGTGGCGTTTAGACTCAAACTGTGGCCTTTGCAGCCTGGGTGGGGACAAAGGAGGGGTTTCTGTGCACCAATTTGCTCCATGGCAGGTCAGGCGGCGGGGTGACAGTGTTATCTTCCCCTGTGACAGGAGGTCACATTCCCACAGTGCTGCTAGTGGAAACCACCAGCTCCACAGGCTTCACACAGATTTTTAGGGGGTTAACGAACTGGGAAACATTGCATTTTCTGTGGCTGGCCTGCCCTCAAGCTAAGCAGTGGGTCCTCCACCGAGGTCCAGGTGAGCCTGCTGCCGTGGCACCACTCAGAAGGATGTTGCCTTCAGACGTGTGAAGGCTGAAGAACGTCAGAGCTGGTTACAAGCCCAGGGGAAAATGCTTAGGGACAAAGCAGATGCTGTGAGAAAAAAAAAAGAAAAAAAAGAAGCCAGTAGAAAGGGTATTTTAAAATATTACATGCTTAAACAGTAGCAGTGAGCCAAAATAAAATGTTTGGAAAAAAAACAACAGCCAGTGTGCAGACTGTGGGAAATACAAAGGGGTCATGAGAAATGCGAAAGGCCCAAACGCAGAGCAGCGGGAGCGAGCGACCACAGCCCAGTCCCCAGAAGCATGGCCACGGCAGTGCCAGGGATGCCAGCGGTGCCAGGGACGCCAGCAGCTGGGCAGGGACACTGCACGCTGTGCCCCCATGGGGTTTCACACCCCAGGGCAGACCTGGAACCTGCTACTGTTTCCCAGCAGAGCAAGCGGCACGTGGCTGGTGCCCCGCATCAGATTTACCAGAACTGCTGGCTGAGGTGCTTGCTGGGGTAAAACATCCAAGACAGGCCAAAAGAGAAAGTATCTTTCTCCTCCAGTATAATGGCAAAGGAGAATTGCATCTTTCCAATGTGAGGAGGAGATGTAATAGAGGGGTTTATAGCGTGACATATCCCTAATCCCCAAAAGTCCAGGCAACCTGAAGGGAGAGGCTGGTGGTCCCATAGAGTAGCCTCACCACCATGGGAGAGAGGTGCCATGGGGTGGTGCTGGGGCTGTGCAAGCCCAGGGAGCGGTACCAGGAGAAGGAACAGTGCAGTGAGCCCTCGGCATAGCGTCCTCTGTGGCCCAGGGCCCCCGTTCCTCCTGTGCTGTTGTAACTCCTGCCTCTGTGCCAATGGCTTCCAGAACGCAGAGGAAAACTCTCGCATCTCAATCACCTTCTTCCGACTCTTCCGCGTGATGCGTCTTGTGAAGCTCCTGAGCCGAGGGGAGGGCATCCGGACGCTGCTTTGGACCTTCATCAAGTCCTTCCAGGTATTCCTTCACTTATCTCTAAGTAAGACCTAAGTCTTTTTTATTATTATTATTTTTTCCCCTTGGTGGCCCCTCGGGGTTGGGGTGTTCACCCAAGTGCCTGAGCCCAAAGGCTGGTGGTCAGAGCTGTGGGCACCAGTGACACAAATGAGACTCAAGTAAATGGGGCTCACAGGGGATGACTGCCTGGTTACGAGTTTCCTCCTTAAAGCACGAGTAATTGCTTGAGACATCCCTGAATAGCCTTGATAGTTCAGTTCAACTCAATTACCACCTGTCCATAATCCTTCAATCTCCCCTCTTTTTTTTTTTTATCTATTTTAGCTGTATTTTTTATCAGTTGCTTTAAGCAAAATACACAGCTACAGGGAAGGCCTGGCTCTCAATTATGCTTCCCTTAAGCCTTGAGGATTTCCAGTGAGTATTAGAGGTGTGTGGCCCCCATGCTTTCAGCCAGGAAGAATTTCACTTTTTTGGCCCCACACCTTTGGCCCTGGTAATGGTGCCAAGTTATTAAATTGCTGCTGCTTTTGCCCTGGAGGCAGGTTGCATTTCAGTGGCAGGTAAAGTACCAGAGTAGATAAAGGAGACCCGACTGGATAAGAATCATCACCTGTGGGGGAAAACAAACACCAAGAGACAGCTATGTGCTACAAAAACTGCTTCCGAACCAGCCACTAACCTAGACATATATAGAAAAACGGTAGTTAGAGATGACGTATGACATAGTCATTCATTTTACAAGTACTTCACCGGGATTTACTGGGCCAGTGCAACCTGGCTGTTAGCTGGCATAGGTCTGGAGGAAGTGTCAGGGGAAAGACAGCACAGGAATAAAATGGTGGTCTAATCACAAGAAAAGATGCAGGACACACCCCTGGATAAAAGCATGAAAGAGTAACTTGTGCAGCACACGTCTTGTTTCAAGACCGCGTATCCCTCAGACTTAGGCTTTAAATGGTCTGTAGCATTTGTATTGATTCAAATGGAAATGGAGCTGATCCACGCTTTAAAACTTAAGCCTCACCAGCTACAACACAAGCTGGGACCAAAGCCTGCAGTGCTATGGATGACCATGATTTCTGTCTCCATCAGCAGGAGCAGCACACGTGTACACCAGGGATCAGTCTGGACCTTTTCTAGTGCAGCTCTCAGGTGGTCTCAGTAGCCAGACCACAGGCTCAGGCCAGGGACTCTCATTTTGCACACTTCTTGACTGCCAGAGGATCTAATATTGCACACATCATACCACAAGCAACTTTTTCCATTGCTTACATGGTTGCTAACTTCCAGGTTGTTATTTGAGCAGCTCCACTGGGAACCATTTTGTCTGCACGCACAGGAATGAGATTCCCTTGGCACAGCTCAGCCATCCGTGATGCAGGGGACAGAGTCACGCTTTCCAGTTCCTGCTTCTCCTCCCCTTGCCCCTGTGCCCCTCCAGCTTCTTTAGCAATAGCTTGCTCGTATCCTGAGCTCAGCTTGCCACGGCCCTTGGCTGGAGAGGATGAGATGGATGGGAAAGGGAGTGCCTGGTACTTCCCTCCCGTGACCTTCAGACCTACTTTTAGGCAGGGTTGTAGGGTGATGGGAGAAAGTATCAAGGGAGGTATCTTCCACAGTGGGGGGGGGGGGGAGGGGAAGAAAAAAATCACTGCAAGCCAGTGCCTTTTCCCTTGAAAGCCTTTAGCCATTTATAACATGGTATTCTCTGCTCAGAGCTCCTCCTCTTGCTACTACTGACAGGCTGCTTTCGTGGCTAAGAATAGCCATTGTGCAGACTTCTTAACTCAGCCACTCCCACTGTCAAAATCTGGGATCCCTACAGACTTTGTCTGGCACAGGCTCTTCTCCATGTCCCCACATGCTTCCAGGAAGCGTCTCTGCTCACACAGGGCAGCCTAATAAGAAACAAACTTGTGCCGGAGTTCTACCATCGTAACTACCATGTGCCCTGTGCATGGCATGCCGTGCTTACATACGAGTTGGGGCACCGGTCAGAGGAGTGTGTGGTGGGAATATGCTCAGCAGGGGTTTCCGCCTGCAGAGATAGCAACAGAGCCCAGGCTGGCGAGTGGGAGGAGTAGGAAGTGAGAGGGGTGCTGAGGGCAAGGCAAGGCCGTGGGAATCACAAGGACAAAGTAGTGAAGCCAGGGAAGGATGGAGACAGAGGAGGACAGAGCCAGAAGAGTGGAATATGGGAGGTGGGGAGCTGAAGGAGCCGTGGGGAATACAGGGCAGAGATGAGCAGGAAGGTGCATCAGTGGAGAGGAATGGGCTGAGCAGAAGAACATAGAAATAAAGTGGAGGGCCAGACAGCCAGGAAAGAAGACACCTTCCCCATCTCCATTTGAAGAGAGAAGAACTGGTAAGGTTATGCACATGAGGTCCTGTCTGGACACTATCCAGGAGCTCTTCTTAGGTCTTTTGTGTATCAAGTCCCAACTAGATAATCATAAAATGTTTGAAGCCCAATTCTGAGCTGCTGTAGCTCCGCTGACCATACAGATTTATCTGACCCCATAAAACACAGAGTAATCTGCCCTTGAGCCTCAAGATTATCATTACAGTCATCGTTTAAAGGTTTGAATTTTTGCCATTTTAATATTGTCTTTAAGTTGATTTCTGCAGGTCTTAGTCAAATCTCCATAGTGGTCAGGGAAAATTTTTCCTCACTTCTTCCTGTAGGATTTAGCCCTGTTGAATTTAAGCATAAATATAAAATGTGTAAATAATCTTATATTTAATAATAATGATAATAATAATAGTGTTGTAGGCTTTTTATACCCTGTGAAATAGGGTGTTCAAAATCCAGATCAGGGACTGTACTCACATTTTCAGGATGAATGTGTCTACTCGTTGCCTCTGAAGTGAGAAATCTCTGGTCTGAGCACTATATATTTCAAAAGCAACAGAGTCGAAAATTCTGCCTCAAAAGCCCGAGCCTGTGAGGGCCCGAGCTGTGCCCTTGATTCCTGCTAGTGGCAGGGGAAACTGATAGCACTCAACACTTTGCCAATTGCACTGGCCTCTTCCTAACGAGGCAGCTCTGCATATCAGGGCTCTGCATTTCCCCTTCAGCAGCTGATCACAGACACTCAGTGCATTGCAGGCACCATCACAAACACCTAACACTGGGCAGGGCACAAAGCTGATGCTGCTTTAGGTACTTGGGATGGCACCAGCCATTGTAACAGAAGCCTTGAATTTGGATCTCTGCAGGTGTTGTGTTTTTGATTTCGCCAGACTGGATCCAGAAAAAAATCACCCTGCCGTTAGTGCCAGAACAGTACTGGTTATGAGAGTTTTCTCCTCGTGGCGAGCAGCTGTAGACACTGGTTTTGGCCTCGCTTTCCTCACTTCGTCAAGGGCAGGACTGAGTTGAAGGCAGTAGAGCTACACCGTCACCAGTGGAAGCAGAGTTAGAGCCCGCCTGAGCTGGGTGGCAGCGGGGTGGTGGCCGGGAGGGCAAGGAAATGTGGGGCTGTAGAGGCATCTAGTGGCCACCCGGCCAAATTACAGACTCAACGTTTGGGGTCGGCCTCTGCCCAGTTTCCCAAATCCAGGAACGTGAACCAGTCTCTGGTGTGCCCTGCTCAGTGGACACACAGGGCTCTCTTTTTTTTCTCTTTTTTTTTTTTTTTTTTTCTCATTTCTAGGCTCTCCCCTATGTGGCTCTTTTAATAGTGATGCTGTTCTTCATCTACGCTGTGATCGGGATGCAGGTAAGCGATGCTAAAGAGCTCAATTGTGTCCGTCTCCTCCTGCTAAGAGTTTTAGGAACAGACTTATAAAGTAGCTAGACCAATGTTTGGTTGTAGGGGCTTACAAGAATGTTTTTGTCTAGTAAAATAAGACAGGAGCTAACCTTGGTAAGAAAACATTGTCTGCCTATGCACAACACACTACAGAAAAACAAACAAACAAAAAAATGAAACAAAACCAACCCATTAAATGGCAGAATGCAATCTGCAAACAGTAAAAGGACAGTGCCAGCCCTCCACACTGCCAAAGGAATACACAGCAGCGGTGGCAAAGGACATTTATTGCCTCTCTTGTTGGTTCAAAATAGTTGTTTTGGTGGGCTTATGGCCATGCTGCACTGAACAAACCCTGTTTTTCTCTCACATCGCTTTCACACTGGTGTAACTTGCACTGAGTTGTGAACAGCAGCTTCTGATTTACACCCGTGAAGGTAAATATGGGATCAGACCCAATGTACCAACCAAAATCCAAATTCTGTGTTTGTGCCAGTTCTTCAGGAAGCTGCATCAATACAATATTCTATTCAGTTTACGAAATGAAGTTGGAACCGGCCTAAGCATTCATCTGTGCAAGGAACTGATGTTGCATCCAGACCATTGAAGAAAGCATGTGATACAGGCACAGTCTGTGACAGTCCCAGCCCCATTTGCTGTGCTACTTTTCAAACTAGGCTTCACTTTCTACTGCGGTGTTAATGAAAGATCTCAGACAAGTCAACCATCTGGGACCAGAGACCAAAGTATAGAAAGGCATGGCATAATTGCTTCCAGAGATCTTCAAACATGACAGGCTTCTTGGTTTCACAATGCTGACAGAATTTGTAGCAAAATTCATCTGACCTCTGTGACCTTGTTTTAATTTGTTTCCTGTTATTTTAATCACATCTTTTCACAGACTCCATCTACGCTCCCCCAGTTCGAAAAATAAAACTAATCTTTTCTTGAATTATCATAGGCTATCTCAATTGCCCCCAGTAATTACAGCTGTCATTTTGTCTACTAGGCTTGTACTGTAAACTTGCCAGTTTTGCCTTTGATACTTAGCTAGCTCAGATGGCCAAGATCTTAGAGGATTACCTGTGCTCTACGAAAAATCACTTGAGAATATTGCACTAGTGTTATGTAGCTACACAAAGCATTCAAAATGGCTTCCACACAGATGGTGTCTATAACTATTGGGGAGCTGCCACGGCTAGATATTTTATTCTGTAATTCTATTCCATTTTCTGTCAGATAGTTCTAGGTTGGCTATCTAATCCTTGCCATTTAAGCCTCTGTTTTAATAATCTCAGCAGCCTGAAGATCATATATCTGTCTTTCACTTTTATCTAGATTACTAGATTGTTTCCTGCCCTCCGGTCTTCCAATGAGAAAAACAACTTTTCTCATCTTCCCTCTTAGCTTAGAGACCACAGACCTCTTATCATCACTTTTTGTCCAAATGGCATCTCAGACATTTTGTGTGCTGTTCTCTTGAACTTGCTGACACGTAGAGTTCCCTTGCACATAGGGACACATAGAAAGGAAAAGCCTTCCTCACTCCATTAAGCAGCTACCTTGAAAGACTAGATGTACCAGACCTGATGAAAATAGAAGAATTTCCCACATAAAGGAAACCTACCCTTTATCTCAGCTACTGCCCTGACCTGGAGCGTAACAACATTCAAGCCTCACTGCCTAATGTGCCCAAGTGGAAAAATCCAAATTGGTACTGATGGATGAAGCCACTCATATCATGGCCCAGGAGGTGCAGACTAGAGAGGCCATGAGTGAGGAACCTCTTCCTGCAGCTCCTTGTAGGTGCCTAATGCAAAGCACCCGTAGTAGTTGCCGCTGGATCATCATGTGTGAAGGAAGCTGCAGGATTGAAAGGAAAATCAGACTTCCAGCATGGGAAGTTCCCTCGCCTACGCTTGCCTGAAATGAAAAATATGGGCTGCCTCAGCTCAAACTGCCTCTGAGCATTTAATCTGTCCTCCTGCTCCTCCTCGGTGCAGCTGGGGCTGTCACTGCTACCCACAGCGTGGGGGCGGTTGGGGCTGGGGAAGGCCCACAAGTCCATGAGGAACCCCTGCAGAAATCCTGCCACGTACAGACCCTCCCTCCCGTCTGCCATGGCCTCCCTGCCATTGTCCCTGCGCTTCTCTCCACATAGTTGTTTCCTTTGGGGTGTTAATAATCAGTGACATTTGCTTGAAAAGAAGCTCCGTGTTCTCTCAGAGCTGCTCTGTTCCTGCTGCTCATTTTGGCTATGAGATTACAGCTCTCAGTCCTTGAGATCTCTGTCACGTTGCTATCGATGGGGAATAAATAGGCCTGACTGACTATGCTGTGCAGAGACCTTTCTGCCAGGCAAGGTTTGTTAAGCTTTCAGTCCCCATGCTCAAAAGTACCAAGGCTATGTAAGACCTTTTCAAAGAAGCCTGAAACTCTCCTGCACCGGGGACTTCGCATCTGAGGGCAGGCCCTTAAGAAGCTCTGCTGATGGTTGCAGGCTTCATGCTACGGCTGGATGAACTAGTTGGTGCGGCGACGGTTGGTTGGGCATGGAAGGAAGCTGTAAACCATACTTGTCTGGCCAAATCTAGTCATCATCTTCACATTGCTGCATTCGGGGGGGGGGGGGGGGGCGCTAAACACCTGCTGGTGACAAACGTGGCTACTAGAAGGGCAAGCATTTGGACAATCTCCAGATCCAAGGCAACGTACTTTACGTTGTTTTGGGAAGATCCGAGGCACCCCACAGAGTTGGAAGCTCAAGGCTTTGCAGCTGCTGGTCATTTGCTATCATTTCCTTCTGGTGAAGACAGATAAGCAACGAAGGAAGGAGCCTTTTCTTCTGTGTTACTGATTTCTTTCAGCTGGACCCACACCCCATATGAGTGCCTGTTATAATAGGGCCCCGTATCATGTATTCACAGTGTATGATATAAGGAAGGATGTCTTGTTTTAACAAAATATACTGCCTGCTACAAAATGAGTGCTTCTCTGGTGATAAAGCATAAGCAAGGGAAGCAACAGCAAATATGAAAGAGCTGTAGAAATAATTTTTTTAAGACAAGAGCAGACTCTGTTAAATATCAGAGTCAGGGTGAGGCCAAGAGCTACCAGGTGACAAGAGGTTTGGGGATTTTGCAGGGCTAACCTGAAAAGACCTCTGCTTTCTGCCAGGTGTTTGGTAAAATTGCGCTGAACGACACCACAGAAATCAACCGCAACAACAACTTCCAGACCTTCCCCCAGGCAGTGCTGCTGCTTTTCAGGTGGGTGTCTGACAGCTCTGGGTTGTGTCAGTCCAGGAGCACGATTCCCCTGCTCTTGGGCACAGCTTATCTCCTTCTACCGTATCATGCTCATGAGTAGGTGAGTAGAAACATGTTGTCCCATAGTGGGGGGAGCATAGGAGTTAACGTTAATGAAATGGCCGGTCCGTTAAGCCTTGTACCCTGCCAGCTGACGCTGTGCTGGGGAGGGAGGCGAGCCCTCCTACTCAGAAGGAAGGTAGCCAGTTTCCAGTGCTCTCAAATGTTGATACGCATCGCAAGTGCAGTATGACTTCCAGCTCATTTTAGCAGGTAAAGGGACATGAACTCCCACTCATGCTTTGGCATGGCCGTGCCCAGCTCTGCTTAGCACACCATCCTGCTCCAGCTGTGGCCAGGTGTGCTGGGGCCAGGGAAGGGTGCTGAAGGGGTGGGGAGCTGGCACAAATCTAGCAGTCTCTCCTCATTTTCAAGGGGTTTTATCGTGCAATCCATAGCCGTGTCACACACCTCTCGATGACTCTGGCTGGTTGGAGCATGATGGCCCTGTACCCAGAGTAGGCAAAACCAGTCAGGAACAAGACACTGATGATGGCAACAAAGCCAAAAAGAGGAGCAGGGTATGCCAGTGTATGTCAAAGCCCGGCAATAAGCTTAACTTGCTCTTAGTTGACCTCAGTGGCAAAATTCCCATTAATGTTCATGGGAGCAGGAACAGGTTGCTAATGAGCCTGTCCCTCTCACATCGAAGGTCACTTCTGTCTTGTCTTGCCTTTTGCCATGCCCAGGTGTGCCACCGGTGAGGCCTGGCAGGAAATCATGCTGGCGTGTCTCCCAGACAAGAAGTGTGACCCAGAGTCAGAGCCGGCCAACTCCACCGAAGCCGATCACTCCTGTGGCAGCAGCTTCGCCGTCTTCTATTTCATCAGCTTCTACATGCTCTGTGCCTTCCTGGTGAGTCCACCTCAGCAACCAAAACCTGTCCTCTGTCAGACTGAGCCCCTGCCTACCCAGATAGCAGCACTGCACAGCAGAAGAGCAATCTTAAAGAGGGGGAATCTCCCCATGGGGTCTTTCCCAGCAGCACACTTTCAGTGACAACACCCCCTTGGTCGCTGGCATTCCTGCCTCCCTCCAGCTCTGGGGGATGCTCTGCTTCCAATCCCAATCCTTTGTCCACAGCAGAGGAGCACTCTTTCCCCCTCCCTCTCAATGAGAAAACCAAATTAGCGTGTTGTGGGCTGTGCTGAGGCTAGCAACGCCTCAGACACACTTCCCACCTTCCCTCCTACCTTCCTTCTGGCTGCTGAGCAGGTTTTTCCTCTCCTGCCAGCAGCAATGACTGTGAGAATACACATATCCCACTTGCATCTGCTCTGCGTTGGTAATGCAGCATTGCTCAGAGCGACAGCACATGCTCTGCAGCTGGCATCAGTGCGCAAAACTCTCCCAGTGAACAGCAGCAACATTTTAAAAGTTTTGGTCTTGGGCCAGAAGAAAGGACTTTTATCTCAGCCCCACTGCCTGTAGAGGGTAAATCCCAGGTTCTCCCACCACTACCCCATTCTCCTGAGCAAAGACACAGGTAAATAGAAAGGCATCACAGCATGTCTAAGCAGTCAGCAAACTTGGGCCTCATCCATTCAGTAGGGAAGAGAAAAATGTGACCTGCTGAGAATATCCCACCTCTGGGATCTTCCAATTTAAACTGGGGGGGCAGGTATGGGGGAACAGAGAACCCACCTGCAATGGCTTCCTAGTTTTATGAGTCCAAATCCAGACCTTAAATGGAGAGCCCAGTAAAGTCTACTGTTACCTGCCTCATCCATCAAGTCATCTCTGTCCTTGTTTGCAGATCATCAATCTTTTTGTAGCTGTTATAATGGATAACTTTGATTACCTGACACGGGACTGGTCCATTTTAGGACCACACCACCTGGATGAGTTTAAAAGGATCTGGGCAGAGTATGACCCTGAAGCCAAGTAAGTAACCCAGCCTGGATATCAGAGCTGCTCGGGAGAACAAGCCCATTATTTTCTGTTCTCTAGACCCAGTGCAGTAAGTGCCATGTTCCTCTTGCAGGAACACTTTTTTTTTCTGCAAAAATCCTGAAATAGATACCTCCGCAAGGTATTGCTATTGAATCCATAAGACAGCAGTGCAAGGATACACAGAAAAATCTCAACATTTAGGCTGCTCTCTTACCCGAGAGAACATTGCTTCGCTTTCAGTTGGGGGGTGATATAGACTGTCCAGGGAGGGGCAGCAGGAAATTGAGCAAAGGCGGTTAGAGGGTTGGTTTATTGTTGCATGTATTTGGGATATTGAGCTGTGACTCTGTTATTTGACTTTCCACTCGCAGTTGAGCTGCTGTGCTCAAATCTCCGTTTTGTCATATGTCATACAGGCCCATCACAACCTGTACCTTTACATGGCTGCGTTAATGTTTTCTGCAGGGTTATTCACATCAGCAGACTTGCAGGGATTTAAAGTTACACAAGAACAACTCACACAAGGGCTTAACTGACATTCATTATTATATGCTCTGTTTGACACATGCTTGGGCTTAAAGTGCGTTTAGATCCCTGTGGCATTACAGTACAGTTGACAATTGTAATTGCAAAGCCCCCTTCATAATAAGAAAACTGTGGAAAGAGATCTTGGCGTAAACTAAAAGCACATCTCTTTAGGAGACATAGTGTCAAGATTAATTTGGGCTCAGTTTCCGCAATATGTGAGGCCGTGTCACATTATCAGAGTGATACATAAATTGAAACCCTTCCTCCCATCCACGGTGACTGCCAGAGATACTTTTAATATGGAAAGGGGATAAACACAGAATTCTAATAAATACACCATTTGTTAACAAAACAGATGCTACTATTTGTGCTTGTCTGAAGGCAAGACTGTGGTGTCTGAAGCCATATAATAGATAGCTGCTCAATCCAGATGACAACCTGTTCTTTCCCATCTATAAATGGGAACCTCTTTTTTCCCCTCTTCCCCATCCCTGTGGATTCTTGAAGCTCTGGCTCTGGTAGCTCTTCTCCCTCCATGAGAGAATTCTTCTTTTGAGATGCCATTTCCAGAACTTAAAAGAAACCCAACTGCTGCTGTGGAGGAAATTCAGCACTTTGTTTTTGCGCTGGCTCCAGTGACAGCCCAAAAGCATAAAGAAGTATCAAAAGACAGTGGCTTGGGGCTATTTATGTGAGAGGTAAAGTGCCAGGAAAAAAAGAGACCCTTTGCACCTCTGTGCTTCCTACAGCCCTAAGACCCACGGGCGGATCAGCAGGTCGCCCCGTGGAAAGGACGTGACCCTCACTGTGCTTTCTTCTCTAGGGGACGGATCAAACACTTGGACGTGGTGACACTGCTCCGGCGGATTCAGCCCCCCCTGGGCTTCGGGAAGCTCTGCCCTCACCGGGTGGCTTGCAAAGTAAGGCACACCGCAGTTCGGGGACGGCTGGCTGTCACAGCAGCTAAAAACAGCCCGCGGTGGCGTTTGCTAGCCAAGCCTGTCGCACGGCCTGGTTGCCACCCGGTTCGCCGCTCGCCGGGCAGGGGCTGGCAGAGGTCATGGCGGAGCGGTGGCATGTGCTGCCCCACCGCAATGGAGCCGGCAGCAGCCCGGAGGGGTCCAAACAAGTAGTAGCACGATCCTGGCCTGTATCAGGAATAGCATGGCCAGCAGGACCAGGGAAGTGATGGTGCCTCTGTACTCAGCACTGGTGAGGCCTCACCTCGAGTGCTGTGTTCAGTTCTGGGCCCCTCACTACAGGAAGGACATTGAGCTGCTGGAGCGTGTCCAGAGGAGAGCCACCAAGCTGGTGAGGGGTCTAGAGAACAAGTTGTATGAGGAGAGGCTGAGGGAACTGGGCATGTTTAGTTTGGAGAAGAGGAGGCTGAGGGGGGACCTCATTGCCCTCTACAACTACCTGAAAGGAGGTTGTAGAGAGGTGGGTGTTGGCCTCTTCTCCCAAGGGAATAATGACAGGACCAGAGGAAATGGTCTGAAGTTGCGGCAGGGGAGGTTTAGATTAGGTATTAGGAAGAATTACTTTACTGAGAGAGTGGTCAGGCGCTGGAACAGCCTGCCCAGGGAGGTGGTGGAGTCGCCGTCCCTGGAGGTATTTAAGGAACGTGTAGACATGGCACTTCAGGGCATGCTCTAGTGCCCGAGATTGTTGGTTTGTGTCTGTTTGTGAGTGGGTGTGGGGTGTGGTTGTGGGTGTTTGTTTTGGTTTGGTTTTGGTGTTTGGTTTTTTGTTTTTTGTTTTTTTGGGGTTTTGGGTTTTGTTGTTGTTGTTGTTGGTTGGACTCGATGATCTCAGTGGTCCCTTTCAACCAAGAAGATTCTGTGATTCTGTGAACCGGGCACCCCCCCGGGTTTCCCCACACTCCTCCCCGGCTCCTCTGGGCGGCAGTGACCTAGGCGCCAGTCAGAGACATCAGTGCACGGCCAGCCCTCTCTCTAACTAGGAGAGCATCCATGCTAACCGCAGCTCTCGGATACCGAGCACTGAATCATCCAGACACACGTTTGCACTATCAAACACACATCCCAAAACAGATTAGGACAGACAGAAATAACAGGCCAAATAAAACTATCTCTGAGAGTATCTTTGGACCAAGCAGTGCACCAAAAACCTAGTGTTATCTCTCATTCTTGCTTAAATAACTGTCAGATATTAAAGAGCAAGGTGAACGTGGTATTAAAATACAGGAAGGGCAAGGACAGATTTTCTGTGAAAATGTCTCACTCATTTCTTGGATTATGAGACTCTGGCTATGAAAAAGGACTCTCTCTGGTGAATAATGTCATGTTTTTGACCTTTATTCTTCCTTCATTTGAAGTTTTCTTTCATCTCCTCGCAAGTCCCAGAGTTTGTATGTGACAGTTGTAGTTGTTTTTTATATCATTCTCAGAGCAAAATACAAAGCCTGGGGCCTGTACGCAGGAATATATGACTTCTGTGGCCTACTACTGATCCCTTCCCATCTGCTGTTTAGCAATTGTTTGTTGTCTTGATCTGGTCCAAAGCCCCAGTCTATGATTGCAGTAGCAGTGATGGGGGATGACACCCTTTCTTCCAATTTGGTACTGAACAAGGCCAGTTGCATGAAAGTGTCAGAAAACAGAGCTCGAACAAAATCAACCCCTTGAAAGCATAAGTTCAAACTAAATCCCTGGTGTCTCTTACCTCCTGAGACGGAAGTAAGGACGTCAGATCTGGTGACTCTG
Organism: Numenius arquata; assembly: GCF_964106895.1. Taxonomy (NCBI): domain Eukaryota; kingdom Metazoa; phylum Chordata; class Aves; order Charadriiformes; family Scolopacidae; genus Numenius; species Numenius arquata. The sequence goes on along the minus strand of NC_133577.1, from coordinate 64,550,089 downwards.
CTACATCTGTCTCAGATATATGTCATTGGTCTCACTGAAGTTAACCCTGCAGCTGCAACAGTACTCACCACTCACTCTTTGTCCTACATGGCTTTATGGAACTACTGCAGGGCAGACACAGCCTTGTTTTATAAGGGAGAGGGGGAATAGTTGGATAAAGCAGATCAACTTTCAGGTTTGGCTAATCGCCTTTCTTCGACCCTGTCACCTAAAAGAAACATTCTGGCTCTCTGTTCATATACATTTGCACCAGGCACAGCTTTAGTACCGGTGAGTTTGCAAGTGTCTCATGAGGTATGAAGAATGCAGTTTGTTCCTGATGAGAAAAAAAAGGTGTCATTTGAAAGCCAAATGAGTTGGGGACCAGAACAAATCTCTCTCCGTGTAATACACTGTGGGCAAATACCCACTGGCCACTGGGGAAAACAAAGGTTAGAAAGTGATAGCTACATTGAAGAAAATAGAGTATCTAACAATGTGAGAGAGACCCCAGGGAAAACACACCACGGTTTGCACCATCAGTAGATATGACAAGTACTTTTATAATTGTGTAACTAAATCCACAGGCCATGAATGCTCACATAAGAGGGGTGGCAAGTCTGAAGGGCATCATGAGGGCATGAGGAAGAGCATGCTTCAGTCCATGTGCTGGCAGTATGATTGTTCTTTTTCTTCTCCTTACTCCACAGCGCCTTGTCTCCATGAATATGCCACTGAACAGTGATGGGACTGTCATGTTCAATGCCACTCTCTTTGCGTTGGTCAGAACAGCGCTGAGGATCAAGACAGAAGGTAAGAAGCACGCTGACCACAACGGTACAAAGGTAGCTGAGTGGTGTTCACAGCAAAGTGTTCTAGAATAGAGCAATAAGGACATCTTGTGTAAAATGATCCCAGTGTCTCATGTGCAGCACATGGTACAAAAAGCAATGTAAAGATATTTGGAGGAATAATAAATATCTTCTAAATATATTCTAGAGAATAGTGTTTTCGGTTACCTAGAAAGCTGGTGCTTCCCATGGCATCATTGCAGATTATTGATCACGTTCTTTCCAGTGGTCTCAGAAGTTTTAGATCAATGTCTACTCAAACAGCAATCAAGGGAAGGAAGAAGGGCATAGAAGCCCCCCCTTGTGCAAACTGGCTGCAGAGCTGGGCCGCTTTATGACTGCTGTTGCCACTGATTTTCCAATCCAAAGGAGGCAAAAGAGCTTGGACTCGAGCGTCTCACCTTACTGAAACTCCTCCTGTGCTTCCATTAGCATGAGTTAACATCACACTGTAGCAACAGTGGTGTTGTAGGCCTAAAGACAGATGAGAAGCAGAGGGACTGTTAATAGCTTTGCATAGACCAGCAGGTATAGTTGGGGAAAGCAGACAAGATTTTGGGCTCAGGTCATCTCCTTTGTTGTACTCTGTCGCCTGCTGTAATGAAAGATATTGGTCCTGAGTCAAAACCTGGCTTCGTGTATTAATGAGATGCCCTAAAAGACTGTGTAAGTCTGTGATTCACTGCTAAACACCTCTGGCTGAGGAGTGGCTGCATTACATTTCAGGCATGGGAAACCAGAGACCAACAGAATCCTAGCTTACTGTGCCAGGATTATACTGACAGCTGAGCCAAAAAGAGTGGTAAAATTTAAAAATTATATTAAGGCCTTGGATGTTGTGCTAAACAGAATTTGACTGTAGCCAAAGAGACTCTCCTGAGGAAAAAGCCAACCGCAACCCTGTAGGACATCTTGCATCTTAGAAAACAGAGACCCTAAAAGGACTCAATTTTCTTGTCTGTCTTCGCCTCAAACTCTCCCAGTCATTGCCAGTGAACTTCTGGGAAACCACCTAAAGCCTCAAACTGCTTTCTTTCTTGCCTTAGCAGGATTTTTTAAGTTGTTAGGGCAGGAGTTTGTCATTAGCCTTCCTGGGTCAGCTCTCTGCCTTTGATGCTGTCCACCTGTTTCGTCCTCAGTAAGTTGTCAGTGTCCCTATCTTCACTGCATCCTATTAAGAGAGCTACTGGCATGCAGAGCCCTGTGTAGCACATTAATGCTGGGCAGCAATAAGAAAAGCTGCAGGAACAGCACCTTGAGGAGGAGAAGACAGTGGTTTAGTACACGTAGTGAGAAAAGAGAGCTTCAATTATAAGAGGTTTGAATGTGCATACATCAAGAAATAAAATCAAAGGTGAGTCGTTTGGGAGGAAATGGATACCTAGAAGGAAAGGCTATAAACCGAATCTGCTTCACTCACTCTCAAGGGGTAGCATGCCTTAATTAATGTCTCATTTAGCTCAGAGGCCCTTGGAGGAACATGTAACGTCTAAGTTCAGACAGTTAAATAAAAGGCTTATTATAGCCTATGTTGTTCTTCAGAGAAGAAACACAAATATTCTGGGACAGTCCTTTAAGTTGGATAGTGAAAGCCTTGCACACACCTGGAGTGCCTTGTCAGAGCACTGTGAAGACTCTCCAAGGCAGACTCTTGGCGCTATGGGAAGAACTTTGATATCTGCTGGGAGGCAGGGATTGCAACAGGTAATTCTCGGGAAGTGCTGCAAGCGGACCCAGATCTTTCAAGGTGCATCTTTACCACCAATTATTTGTCTTCTCCAAGCTGTAGTTTCTAATTAACTGACCTCTATTATCATCGTATTCAACCTTCACTGGATCTCAATTAAAATTTGAAGCGTTAGATGAGATTGTTGCTTGTCGGGACAAAGTAGCACCCTGGTTCTGTTGTTTCTGGCTCTTGCAGACTATCAATCAGTAATACAGTCACCTTCTTACCCTGAGATGACTATGCATATTTAGGAAGAAGACCTCTTGCTGTGAGGGGGCTTTGGAAATGTTCAGAGCATCTCTTTGCCCAAAACTTTCCTCTACTAAAAAAGCTCTGATCTTTTCGTCCTAAGATTGCCATGCCAGACATGAAATTGCTCCTCTGCAGGGTCTGCTTAATTCCTGTCTCTGATGATTTTCACCCTGCAGGTAACCTGGAGCAAGCCAATGAAGAACTGAGAGCAATAATTAAGAAAATCTGGAAGCGCACCAGTATGAAGCTGCTGGACCAGGTGGTGCCCCCCGCAGGTGGTGAGTGCAGGATCTTGTCCCAGTCTCTGAATTTATCTTTTTCCCCATCTGACATGTCCTACTGGACCTCATGATCATCAAGTGGAATATGGGGGACAAGCTTTCTTTTACAAGCTGTTACCCATCTTTCATCAGGCTGAGATCTGTTTCCGCCTGTACTCACATGAATATCATGTTCTTACTGCTGAGAAATCAGGGAAGGAAGAAAAGATGTATAAATAGGAGTTAGAAACCTCTGTTTCTAGATCATGCCCCTTTTGGATCACAGACATTTTCTCCCCTGGACATTACCTGGTGCCTGCTGGGGGCAAGGGAAGCAAGCAGAGCTAAGGCTCCAGGGAGGAGGATGTGGACTTTGACTGCATAAGAGATACGGCCTTACACTCAAGTTAAGGATGCAGCTTATCTCGTAACCCCTTCATATTTAGCAAAACTACATTTACTGTGGCATATAACTCTTTTTTTACTCGCGTAACTGCTTTCTACTATACCTGTCAAAGACTCATGTACGTGGGGACATTCCTCAGCCTGTCTGAACTGGTGTATCAGATTGTTGTGGGTTTCTATGCAGCACCCCGGTAGCCTGTAATTACCAGGCTTCTGGGAAGCTCCTTTGCTAAGCTTCTTGGGACCCGAGGTGCATGGGCATCCAGTATGGCCTTCACTGACCTTCCAGGTGGCTCCAGGGGCTATAGCACAAAACAGCACTTGGTAGTTGGTTAACAGTCACAGCCACATCCTGAACCTTGCTCAGCCTGCTCTGAACTCAGTGGACCATGTCTTAGAAAATTTCCAGTGGTTTTGGAGAAGGGAGGAGAGTTACCTGGATAAAAACTTAATGCACATTTTGGCTCATTGACAGTTTGTATTGAGTGAGAATGCAGCAATGACTGCATTTCTGGGGAGAGGTGATCAGTTTGCTTCGCTCACACCCATGGTAGGCACAACCAGACAGAATTTCAATGCAGAGAAGGGCCAGATCAGGTCTGGGATGAATGGTCAGTCAGATGCCGTTGGTGAGCCCAGACTCTGAGTATGTATTACCCCAGGCTATCGCAAGACAGAGCAGCATGTGTTGACCCAGACTGGGAGGCTGGTGCTATAGCAAGATCCTGTGTTGTAAACCAATACCAGAGACTGCAAAGGTTAGAGGCACTTCACCGTAAACAATGTACATCCAGAAGTGCATAGCTATAGGGGTTCTCTGCAGCAGAGCCAGTCTATCCACCATGTCTAGCTCTCATCCTGACTACTTACAGCAATCCCTTTCCTCATCCCTACATCGTGATGCCATAAAAAGCAGAGTTGTACTATGGTACCTAGCGTTTCTGCTCCGAGGCTCACATTAGCAAATACACTGTTTAAAATCAGTTGCTTATTTAATTTTATTTTTTTTTAAATACCCCCTTTGCAGATGACGAGGTGACCGTCGGGAAGTTTTACGCTACTTTCCTGATTCAGGAGTATTTCCGAAAATTCAAGAAGCGTAAAGAACAGGGACTGGTGGGCAAGCCCTCCCAGCGCAACGCACTCTCCTTGCAGGTGACTAGCGGGCGCAGGATGGACAGGGGTGGTACAGTAGAGGCATTTGACCCCACTTCCCTCTCAATCATTCTGGGGGCTGCAATGGGCTATCTCCACTGGAAAGGAGATTGTAGACCCCTCGAATTACTAGATCAATCCTTTTGGATAAACATGTATGTACCACGGGCCACATCCCTTAGCTCTGGAGGTGGAAGGCATAAGTGAGGTATATCCACAGTTTATCAATCTGCTGGTAATATTTGAAATTTGGGTTCCTTTTAGAGAACTGGCATGATGTGTCCAGTAGACTTTTGCTTATTACCGCATTCATTCTACTCTTCCTGAAGGCAGTCACTCTAATAGGGTCAGGGAAAGCAAGGAGGCAAAATTGGTTAAAAAGCAAAAAGCATACCTGGGTGCCAAGGCCATCCAATGGACAGGGCACCAGGCTCTAAGACTTGACATCTGTTCACCACTGTGCTACATGTTCACTGGGTGGACTACCACGCTGTGTGAAAGAATGAAAAAAAAACCCATTGATTACACAAGCAGCACCATTTATGTCCCTCGAGTGTACAGTAAGGAAGAAGGATGACTCTGGAGTCATCCATCAAGTTAAAATGTGCTGTGACACAGGCACAGATACAGACTGAGGTCTCAGCATACCCACATCTTACCTCCCTGGATGCTCTCCCCAGGACGGATTCCAGTCAGTGAGGGGTTTGAGGACTGTCCAGGTCCAGATGCCAGAAGTTTAGCTATTAAATCCATATTTAAGCTGCTGATTAAAAAGAAGAGATTTTCAGAGGTGCCAAGTACATGGTTCAGCTGGAACTGCGGCTGCTCTAGGGCTTCTGGTTGAGGATCTGAGAACCCAAAATTGAAAGCATGCAGACTTGCTTAGTCAAGCCTGTGGATTTATGTTTATGTCTTGTTGTGACAAAGCCAGGGGACTAGCAACAAACATTCCTGCATTGAATTGCTAAGTTTTCCCCTCTCTAAGCTAGAGATGAAAGAACAGAATTTGTTGGTGTTTTTATAGGAGCTGGGGATGCTATATTAAGTAAAAGGGCTTCACAGTGCTTAGAAAGAAATAACATTGCTTTTATTTCTCATAAACCCACTCGGAGATATGAAGCTCTATAGTTTGCTGTTTTGCAGGCTGGTCTGCGCACACTTCACGACATTGGGCCGGAGATCCGACGAGCAATTTCTGGAGACTTGACAGCTGAAGAAGAGCTAGATAAGGCCATGAAAGAAGCTGTTTCTGCTGCCTCTGAAGATGATATCTTCCGGGTAGGCGCTGAACAAATTTTCAAGCTGAAGCTAGACCAGTAGCTGAGCTGAGTGCTACGTTGTCTTTTATGCACTCTGTATTTCAGCTGGGCCCTCCTTCTTGTTTTCTAGACCCTAGTCTGGTGGACTCAGGGTGCCAGATCCTGAGATCTCTGCACAGTTTTTATGCTGTTTTCTTTTCAATGGAAGTTTGCCCTCATAAACCCTAAATCAAATCAGAATGAGAATGGCCAAAGAGTCTGAAGAACAGATCAGTTCAGACATCCTACAGTCTGCAGATCAGCAGCCAGGCATACTTTGGTCTTTTGTTCACTCCTCCTTTCAGTGGCACAAGTAGTGTCCTTCCAAAAAGTACACCAGAATCCAATAGAGCTCCTATGGAAGGAGGAAATTTTCTGAGAAAGTTATCTAAATCTTCTCTCTTATTTCATTCTTATTTCTTGTAATTGTCTCCTCTGGTAATATCTGGTGAGGCCCCACCTTCAGTACTGTGTCCAGTTTTAGGCCCCTTACCACAAAAGAGACATTGAGGTGCTGGAGCGGGTCCAGAGAAGGGCAACGAAGCTGGTGAGGGGTCTGGAGAATAAGTCTTATGAAGAGAAGCTGAAGGAGCTGGGGTTGTTCAGCCTGGAGAAAAAGAGGCTGAGGGGAGACCTTATCGCTCTCTACAACTCCCTGAAAGGAGGGTGTAGAGAGGCAGGGGTTGGTGTCTTCTCCCAAGTCACAGGCAACAGGACAAGAGGAAATGGCCTCAAGTTGCACCAGGGGAGGTTCAGGTTGGATATTAGGAAAAATTTCTTCACTGAAAGGGTTATTAAGCATTGGAATGGGCTGCCCAGGGAAGTGTTGAGGCACCATCCCTGGAGGTGTTTAAAAGACGGGTAGACATAGTGCTTAGAGACATGGTTTAGTGATGGGTTTTTATCAGAGTTAGGTTGATGGTTGGACTAGATGACCTGAAAGGTCCCTTCCAACCTAGACAATTCTATGATTCTGTGATTTCCTCTCCTCTGGCATTTTCCTCCTATCCTTACAGAAAGATGCTCTCAGTCCCTTTCATTACTCATTATCTAAACAGTACATAACTGGCTTATTAAATCTTTCTTCATTTGTTCTCCCAGGTGATTAATAGTTTCTGGTGCTCTTCTCAAATTCCCTCTAATGTCTAAATGTTGCTTCGAAACTGCCCTGTGAAAACCAGAGAGCAGTTACCTGGTTCTTGTATCCCTACCCCGTCCTGTGCCCCCAGTGGGAGCTATAGAGACACCTTTACCTCACTTATGTGCATGGCCAGTCCTCTGAAATATCTTAGAAAGTTACAGCTTTCATAGCCTGCGTGTACGTACTCTCTCTGACAGAGAAGTCCACACACTGGCAGAGAGCGCCTGTGACATAGTCCACACTTCCTCACATATTTTTCCTCAACAACAGGCTAAGCAGGAAACGCCAGGGCCCTTGCACATCTTCTCCCTCACAAAAGGAAAATAATTTCTGTTTCTCTGACAGAGAGCTGGAGGCTTGTTCGGAAACCATGTCAGCTATTACCAAAGTGATGGCAGGAGTGCGTTCCCCCAGACATTCACTACCCAGCGACCTTTGCACATCAATAAGTCTGGCAACAACCAGGGAGATACCGAGTCTCCATCGCACGAGAAGTTGGTGGACTCCACCTTCACTCCCAGCAGCTACTCATCTTCAGGCTCCAATGCCAACATCAACAATGCCAACAACACTGCCCTGTGCCGATTCCCCAGCCCACCCAGCTACCCCAGCACTGTCAGCACAGTGGAAGGCCATGGGACCCCCTTGTCACCCACCATACGTGTGCAGGAGGCTCCTTGGAAACTACCTTCCAAAAGGTAAGCTTCACAAAGCGGAGAGTGGGTCAAGGGACCAGGGAGAGGAACATGCATGCAAACACCAGAGCGCTGCTGCCTAGCTGAAGTCACCCACCAGACATCACCCAGCCTGCAGCCTGGATTGAGCCTTCTGGTTCTCCACTTGTGCCAAAGCCCACGGTGTGGCAGATATGCATCAGTTGACCACTGGGAAGAAGCAGCACTCTCACTGACCAACACACTAGGTTTCTTTGGGCTTTATCATGAAGAAACCTTTGTAAGACACAAAAGCAGCCTTATTTATCCTTCCTTCACCACAGGGAGGTGTTTTATCAACTGCTAACTGAAAAACAAAGGGACTGCAGTTCACCTCTTAAGTGCCCAATAGGGAGGTTTGTGGAAGTCAGTGGTTTTTCATTCAGTGGGTCACATCCCTACAGAGGTCACCAAAGGCATTCTGGGAGGAGGGAGGCAAGGTTTTCATAAATGCAATACTGCACAAAGCAAACAAAATCCCCTTCTCTGGACAGCTTTCAGGCTGTCTACGCACAGATGACTAATACGAAAGGAGTATCACTTTTATCAGTGGGGAATTTTTTTTAACCATCTCAGTAACAGCAGGAGGGAGCTTGAAATTTTTTTTTCAGTGCAGAGAGTGGGCAATGTGAAAAGGTGGAGAAATGCTGCCACAGCAAAAGACAGAATAGGACAATAAGACGGAGGAAATTCAGTGGGTGCAGAATTGCCCAAGTCAGGAGTCCAGTGGTTTTTCTATTTCATGCCTTCCTGAGGGAGGCCACAGGAGTTGCACAACATGTGTTACCATCTGACCTCCCCCTTGCTGACTTGTTCTGATGTGACACTGTTAACATGGTGTTCTTTTTTCTCCTTGCTTCCTTGGGTGCCTTCCTTGAATTAGGACGCATTACTACGAAACACTGGGCCGGTATGTCTTTTCCCTCATGATCTAATGCTCTCTGGGTATAAGACCCACTGTTTGTCCCACTGAAAGTCCAAATCCCCATTAATGCTGAACATGAACTCTTCTTTTTGGTGTCGGTAGGGCTGAAAAAGAGGTAATGATCACCATGACATCTCCAGAAAATACTCCCAGCTCAGGGCTTTTCTGCCCACAGGCAGATAGTAATGCGTGGACTGTTTCTACTTGGTTTCTAGATTTGGGGTTTTTTTAAGAGTTTCTAGCTGGGCCTCCAATCTAGGCACTCTCTGTTCACAGCACAGTGAAGTGCACAGTGGCATGTTCATACAAAAATTCTGTGTGGTTTTGGCTAAACACAGACTCGAATAGGAGGAGCTGCCATGTACTGATTTCTCCCCTCTGCACCTTAGCAGTTTTATTTGCCTCCCATCTCAGCAGGAAGGTCACTCCAGCACTGTCCTAAAGGCTGTTCTATACCATGCATATGCACATAGTGCTTTTTGCTCAAATCAAACAATAAAATAATGTTTTCTATCCAGTCCCTGAAAGATGAAAAAGCCCCACCCCACTGGTCTCTTCTGTGAATGGTAGTAACAGACTGACATGGGCTCCAGTAGCTCCATGTTGGTGTCTCGAAGAGTCACACTACCTTCAGATTTTACTTTACTCCTCAGAAAACGCAAACTCAGAGTGAAGTGAAATATGAGGGCCAAGACATGAAGCAGAGGGACAGGAAGGAAGCAAGAAGGAATTAAGGGCTGTCACGCTTAAGGGTTTGAACAAATCCTACCGAGTTCAGTAGAAGCACTTCTCAGTTAGTGATGAGAAAAAAAGAACCAAAGATGGAAAAGACAGCAAGGAACGAGAGCATGAACAGGAGGCAGAGGGGAGAGATGGTGCAGAGTAAGGGATCTGGGAGGCAGAGACCATGCACCACAGAACTGAGAGGGTAATTGTTAGTGTCTAGGAGGCTTTTCTGAAATTCATACCCAAGGCTTTTGCAACAAGGGAAAAAGCTGTATTTCCAAGAGCCCACCTCAGATTTTACTTCAAGTTCAGTGAGGTATATCTTTGGAAATGTGGTCAGTGTGATATGCACATTCATAGAGTACGTGTAGTCACAAGTGACAAAAATATGTCTACAATATTGTTCAGCATTGATTTAAGAAACTTCCTCTGAAAGAGGACACAAAGGTTGTTGCTTTGTGTTTGTGAACTCTGCAGCTCTGTTCAGTCATTAATTTCTCTACGATAGCTCTTCAACATTATAATAAACTGAGACAGATGGAGCCTGTCATTCTTGTCTTTATAACAGGTTGTCTTTACCATCTCCATATCATGACTTGTCTTTTTTGCTCATTAGCTCCAGTTCCAGAGACAGCCAGCTGGCAATTGTTTGCCAAGAGGAAGTGTCTCAGGATGAGACTTATGATGAAAATTTGAATGAAGACATTGAGTACTGTAGTGAACCAAGTCTGCTCTCTACTGAAATGTGAGCTTTGCAGCTTTAGTCAAGGTGTTTGGGTGGTTCTTTAATTAAGGGGGAGAGGTGGGAAGAAGTGACGTTTTTCTACTAAAATTTCAATTTATGGGATAAGGCCCAAAGACTTTAGTCAGACAACTGAAATATCAGAAAATATTTTTTTTTAAATGGAGTTCCGCCCTGAGAAGATTGAAAAGGACATCTTTCACCTAGGATTTTCCTTCTCCTCTGAATGAGACACGGGGATCTGCAGGACCTCCCCTCCATTCACTTCTATCATCTAAGGTTCCCAGACCTCACCTTTAGACCGTTCTCTGTCTCGCGGTCTCTCTTACTGCTCCCGGTTCAGTTATAGCTCAAAGCTAGCTCGCTATTGCATCCATTTGATAGCATGGTCTTCCTGGCTTCCCTGCTGGAAGAGGGGTTATTCTGTCCAATATCAGCTGTTTTTCTAGAATCCCTCTGTTCTGCTTTCCAGGCTTGCATACCAAGATGATGAAAACAGACAACTTACTCCACCAGAAAACAACAAAGGAGAGGACACCCGGCACTCTCCGAAGAAAGGGTTTCTGTGCTCCTCGGCACTAGGTAACATCCCAGTCTGACACGCGGGCTGTGCCCTCCTCTGCCTCGACCCAAGTTCTCACATCTTGCTGAAGGAATCGCAGTGTGTGTGGGCACGGGTCTTACTGTTTGCTGCATTCAGCTCGTGAGACCAGGAATCCCCCAGCGTGCATACAGTCCTGATCGTGCACGTGACTCTACTGACTTTATGCTCAGTCAGTAGATGAATCTGTGGCTGTTTGGATAGTCCATGTGATCTGTTTGATTAAGCCCACCTGTGAATTAGGGGAGTTTATTAAAGCACTGTAGACTCTCCAAACAATCACCAAGGAGTCACTGAATGGGCTATGCCTTGAGTATATGGTGTTCTGTTCTGTGTGTATTCAGCCCGGAGAAAGGAGAGGTTGTCCTTTTTGTCCGCTACAAAGAAAACAGTGAATTTTACATTAGGTTAACACAATACAAGTTTGCTTTCTGCTCTAATTGTACCTGGAGAGTTTTCAAGTGCTTGAGCAGACTAAGCTCGGGTGAAATCCATGAATCACAAGGTTTTATGGAAGTATCAGGACAAATGTGAGAGTCTGGAAGAAAATGAGATCTTTTATGTAGAGTATTTTTCAGCCTTTTTCCTGGGTATTGCTGTGGAGAAAAAGGACATTTGGGGCAGAAACTAAAAAGAATCCTGTATATAAAATATATTCTTACAAAATAAAAGTGATGAACTAGGTAGTTCAATGTTTAAAGTAAGGCTACTGAGTCTTCCCTCAAATCCTTCAGGATGCTTGTACAAGTGGGTATTTTAAAAGCATTTACTTAATTTCAATGAGACAATTCCTATATCTATCTGTAAGGCCAAATTTGCAGTCAGTCCTTGATACAATGCTTCATTAACTACATTCTAGGGAATATTTATACAGTGATGTCATATTCATTTGACTAGTGTCTTTTTTTTTTTTTTTTCTCTAGAAAGAGGAAATACTTTCTATCTGCATTGTAGTATTTGTTCTCTGGATTATAACACATTTCCTCCAACCCTCCAGAGAGCCTTTTCTCAACAAATCAGTACTATAGATACTTACTATTTTCAGAATTCTAATTTTCTTTCCTTCTTTAGAAAAATATCAACAGGATTGAGAAGTCCACAAAATATTTTAGTATGCCATGCAGCTGTACCTTTAATACTGGATTTATTTGCCATTCTTCAGTAAAGTAAAGCCTGTGCGCTTGTTCATAAACATACTTTGCATTACTTTTAAATTCCCACATAGGGAGTACCTTTTTCATATTTACAGAAGTCAAGTTTAATTTTATAGCAAGTAAACAATGCAACTGTTTCAATAGTTCCCCCTAAAATCTTTTTACGAGAAAAAAAAAGCTTTTTTCTCTTCCCTTCTTTCCAAATTTTGAAAATGCTTCATGTCTATATAAGCAGCCTTCTATTCGCCAGTGAATTCAAACGTTGATTAATTCACTTCCACTTGACCTTGCTATAGACACAGCCTCATAAAGTGTGGTATGTCTGGCAGCTAAGGGACACAGATCACATGCAAGCGGGAGGCCTATGTCACCTGAGCAGCCTGACGTCCCCTCCTGCACGATGTGTACAGCCAGGCACAGCACCAGAGCCTCAGCTGCCATCATCAGTCCCGCTGAGGGCTTTACCTGAACCAGAGAGGTCCGAGAACATTTCCACTGCTTAGGAGGGAAACCAGCTGCCTGATACCTACTAGGACAGTGTTTTAAAAGAGGAAAAATAAAAATTATCATCCAGAATTTTATCTTGCAGCTTGCTTGGAAGGTAGTGCTGGTTGGTCCATGATGCTTGACTGTTTTTTGTAAATACAAATGCTTCGGAAAGGGCAAGGTGTTGAGGGAAAGTGGACAGAGCCTAAAATGTGGGCGTCTTTGCTGTATCTCCAATGGGACTGCACTAAAAGAAATTGTAGTCAGATTGACTGTAGTGTAGTATGAATGATGGACACAATTGTGTGTGATTGCTGTTTCAGGTCGAAGAGCATCTTTTCACTTAGAGTGTCTGAAAAGACAGAAAAACCAGGGCGTAGATGTCTCTCAGAAGACAGTTCTGCCTCTGCATCTGGTACACCATCAGGTAAGCATTAATAACCACAAAGGGCCCAGCAATGGAACAGACCCTACCACCTGCAGTGCTCTGCCGCTGTATCCCAATCAACTTTTTAAAAAACATTTAGGACAGTTTCTCACCCGTATCAAAGGTCCAATTTTTAGAAATGGTATTTGCCATCATGCTTATTCCTGCTTTCAGGATTTTTATCATTCCCAGAAGAATGCTACAGAAACATGTCCTTTGGAGTCAGCAGAGTTATCGTTTTCTGATGCCCATGAAAGAGTGAAATAAAAAACTAGCTAAAAGATAAAAATAAATACCCAAATTGCATACTGCGGTGCAATTACACTGGCTTTGATGGTAGTATACATATGAATAAAATGTGCAGGGTCTACTTTCATATTAATTGGAGGTAACCAGTAACTATAATTAATCATTTTAAAACATAAACTGATTATGTGTAATTAATCAGATTCTTAAGCTCTTTGTAACTGCATTCCCCATCCTAGCAAATGTATGCTTAGGCACGTACCTAGATGATTAGCCAGCTGTCATAGTCCAAAGTAGATTTGTGTCTTTTAGTTTGATGATGCCACTTTTTGTCACCATAAAAGAAACAGGTGCAGATGGTAGTGCCAGCCTTGCAAGTGAGGCATCCTGCTCTTTGCAGTCCCCCAGGACAGGGCAGAATGGCCTCACCAGCTCCTCAGGCTGCCAGAGGGGCAGAAAATGCCACGGGGCCGGGGCAGGAGGAGTGAGAAGTCAGAGTAGGGGAGCGAGAGATAAGCACACCTGAAGCTCCCTGGCTTTTCTCACCTCCACTCCCAGAGAGCTATCCTTTAAGGATCAAGCTCCAGAAAGCAGTGGTCTGCAGAGAATTACAAGCTGTGGCTGGGTTAACCAGCAAATGTGCTGGGACAGGGAGGAGTGGGCAGGAAACAGCTTCCCACCTTCCCCACCGCAACAACAGCCCTCCTGAGACTTCCTGCCCTCCCCTGGCAGGCCAGGCAGAGGGGACACATGCCTTCTGCTCTCTCAGCCCACCTAGCTGGCAGAATCACCTCCCTCCAAGCTGTACAAAGAAGATGGAGCTACTTCACCCTTCCTCCTTCCACCATGCAGCTCCAAAGCTAAAGGGATGGGGCTCTACCCACCCCAGTGTCACTCAGCCAGACTGAAGGGTTACCATGAAACAGGCATCTGGCCTCCAGCTGACAACACTCAGCAGTGCTCGTATATTTACAAAGACGTTAGCCTACAACAGTGCTTAAAAGAAGAACGTGAAGTGGAAAGGTTGCCTCTGCTAAGTGCAGTGGAATCAGTTGCTCATGAATGCTTGAAGGGGTATTATTACTAAATACACGTACATCATGATATGTAAATATATGCATGCCTGCACGGTATGACTTATACAGATGAATTTTTAAGGTTTTACTTCCTCACTGAAATTCAATGGGAGTCTGACGTCTAATTCCTGAGAAAATCTTGCTGAAGCTTGTACGTGACTAATAATTGATTCTTTTCTTCATCTGGCACTGAAATCATCAGGATTTCTGTGGCAGATTGGCTGAGCTTCACTTAACTTTAGATACCTTAATGTTAGCTGTCTAGTTCAAACCGGTCAGTTCAGTCTCACTGTGGTCAACAGAATGAAAGAGCATCTCCAAAGGGCACGTATAAGTCTCGCCTAAGTCTTGTCCTCCAGACAGCATTTTCAGGCAGGTATCGAAAAGAGGCAGGAGGCTTGCTGGTTTCTCTCTGCACAGTTTGCTTAGACTAAGCACCTGGCCTTCAGATAGCTGAAGGTATATGAGACTAACCCCAGCCCAAACGAGAGGATTCTCTCCGACACAATCCACATGCTTTTGTATTTTCTCTGCATTTTTTTATTTGCTCACACTAGGCAGTAGTGAGCTCTGTGAGATGAGCTTACGACTCTTGACGGCATTGCTTATGGAACAAGGCAGCAGTCACCATGAATAAAGCATCAGATCAGCCCTGTGCTACAAGGGGCTTCTTGAGAAATTTGTTATAAAAAGAGGCTGGATGACTCAGAGGTTGTGCATATGATTACAGGAAGGACTGGATGGCTCGAAGTATAATCATCAGATATTGATCCTCCCACCAACAGCAGATGCCTTAAAATCCAGTGGTGGATTTATAGTTATTGCCAACTGCAGACACATCTAAAATTCACATCTGGTATCCGTTCAGGTTCCACCGTAGGAAACACAGCAATTGGCAGTAAAAGCTAGTGGTATGGGTGGTGGCAGTGGTGGGAAAACGAGTTGCTGTCTCACCCGCTGGAGAAGAGGTGGTGTTTCTGGCGAGGCTGTGGGGAGTGGAGCCGCATCCCTCCTGTCAGTGCAGCGGCTCCAAGGCTGAAGAACTGCAGTCATGAGAGTTTTCGGTCTGGTGCTCGGCACTTGCGCAAGATACACCGTTTAAAGAAAAGCTTGCAAAATGAGTTCGCGGGAAACATCCAAACCATTCCAACAGCTGGCAGCTGTTTTCACAAGCCTTGAGGCCCTCCAGGCCTTTTTCAGGTAGTTTCTCCGGCACCTCCTCCTTCCAGCCCTGCTGCTAAGAGCAGGCTCTCACTCGTCTTGTTCCTCCTCTGTCTGCAGGCGTTAGCGGTGGCCGGCCTGAGTCCCCTGCTCCAGCGAAGCCATTCCCCCACCATGTTCTCTCGGCTGTGTGCGACACCCCCCGCTACACCCTGCAGCCGTGGCTGGCCGCAACAGACCATCCCGACTCTGCGCCTGGATGGGGCAGAGTCCAGCGAGAAGCTCAACAGCAGCTTCCCGTCGGTACACTGCGGCTCTCGGTACACTGACAACACCGGCGGCGGCAGCCCAAGGAGAGCCAGGCCGGTCTCCCTCACCGTCCCCAGCCAGACCGCAGGGAGCAGCAGGCAGTTTCACGGCAGTGCTGGCAGCCTGGTGGAAGCGGTAAGACTTGCAGAGTCACGGGGGACACGAGCAGTGTCAAGGCCAACTAGAAACGCGGCCCTCGGAAGAGCAGGGCAGCAGATATATTGCTGCCCACGATGCCAAGAGTAGGAGAGCCTGTCTCCAAGCAGGGGTTAGCAGCATGAATGGGAGAAGGTCCACTGGGAAAAATACAGCGGTAAAGAGGGTTGTGATTGGGTTGATGATGCAGGGTACTAATGTATGTCTTTGTCTCTGGTTCCCTCCCCGCTTTTGAAGGTCTTGATTTCGGAAGGACTGATGCAGTTTGCTCAAGATCCAAAGTTCATTGAGGTCACAACCCAGGAGCTCGCAGACGCCTGTGACATGACGATAGAAGAGATGGAAAATGCAGCAGACAACATTCTCAATGGTAACAGCAAGCAGAGCCCCAATGGCAACCTCTTGCCTTTTGTTAACTGCAGGGACCCAGGGCAGGACAGTGCAGGAGAGGAAGAGGAAGAGGTGCAGAACCCGGATTGTAGAAAAAGTCAGGAGGAGCTCAAGGACAGCAGGATTTATATCAGCAGCCTGTAGTTGCCAGGGCTGGAAGCGATGCTGGTTTTTTATTTGTTTCAATGTTCCTAATGGGTTTGTTTCAGAAGTGCCTCACTGTTCTCGTGACCTGGAGTAACCGGAACAGCGTTCTTCATTCATTTCTGTTGGGACGAGTCGCAGAGTTGGGTGGTGTAAGAAAGCTTTTCAGGAGCGGATATAACCCCAGCACGTGTCCATGAAGGAAGAGTGAGGAGGAGGAAGAGGAGGAGAGCCAGCTCCCTCTTTTTTTCAGTCCCTGCACAAGGAACGACGGCTGCCTCCCGAGCGCGAAGGGGAACCTCAGCTTCCTGTGGATGGCCCTAGCCAAAAGGACCCTGCGTCAAACGGGTGTCTTTCAACTTTGCTTGTAAAAATCATTTTGCACATATTCTGTATGAGCCTCACCGTCTCCATAAAGCCAAGGCCCTTTGATTCGGAAGGAGAGGAGGACTTCTTCTGCTGTGGATTCCCGTACCGCCAAGGGGAGGAGGAAGCAGAAGAAGCCCGAGGAGCAGGTGGCCACGCTGCCCAACCCTGACGAGACTCCCAGGCAGCGGTCTCTGCCAACCAATCCGAGCTCAGGCAGCCACTCCTGCCAACCAATCAGAGCTTGAGCAGTCACTTGCCAGCCAATCCGAGCTCAGGCAGTCTCCTGCCAACCAATCAGAGCTCAGACAGCCAGCCGTGCCGGCCAGTGGGAGAGCGGGGAGCGGGCTCTGCGGAGGGGCAGAGCCGACCTGCCCCGCACTTGCTGAGGTGGTGGTGGGCTTGTGTAGATCTCTCCTTGTTTTGCAGTTTGATATTTTCTTGAAAGCATGTTGCAGTTTTTATTTTGACTATTTTATTAATTTTAATTATATTTTTTTTTCGGAGGGAGAAGGGAGTGTTTACAACGTTTTGTAATCACCTACCTTTTTGTTTTGGTTTATTTTCACCTTTGCAAATGTTAAATTGGTTTGATCATGTTGTATTATTTAAACTGGGTTTTTTTCTCCATTGAAATTCGGTAGAAGTATAACAATAGACGAGTTTTACCAACCATTATGTACACCGAGAATTTGTAATTTTATTTGCTAGTAATGGAAACCTCCTTTTTTTGTTGTTGTTTTATAATTTAAAGACAGTAGGCAATGCACTTGATATAGTCTTGCACATTTGAGTGACTGATTTGGGTTCTTTTTAGTGCTACGTATATCTGTGAGTGTGGGAGCAATACAGAGCGAGTGTGCGGGCGCGCGCGCGTGTGTGTAAGTGCATGCAGTTCTCCACATCCTGATTTGAGCTGCAGGAGATCTGTATCTGGGGCCATTTGAATGCAAAAACAAACCACTGTCTCTGCTTTTGAAAGGGGAATCAGTAACTCTTTGCATCTTCTGTTCCACAAGATATGCAAAAACAATGCAATAATATTAATTTTAAAATACAATTGTAAGTTGTGTTGGCATTAAAACTGTATAGAAAAAAAAATTGTGGGGGTGGGGGGAAACAAAAAAAAAACCAGAAGGCGTTACGCTTCGATATATTCTGTGTGATGTTTTATTGCATTGATAATGTTTCTGTTGAAGAAACCGTTATACTTGAATTCAGGTCAGTTTCAGTATTTTTCAAATATTTTTTTAAAATGAATTGCAATTGTGCCAAGCAAAGATAATGAATTGAATTAAGTTTGTTTAAAAAAAAAAAGAGAAAAAAAATAATCACTTCTTGTATATTTTGCTGCATGTCAAGTGAATCATTTCGTATTTGGAATGTGCCAAGCTTTACCTTTGAACTTTTAAGTGCTTTTCTACGTGTGGTTGGGGAAAGGGGTACTATTTTTTTTTCCTTTTTTAATTTGTACAATGAACAAAGTGTACCTGGTGTAAGTAACTATTCTGCAATCCACTGACAGGTTGAACGTTACTGATTTTGCATATCTTGTGTTCATTTTCCTTCTTTCTCACTCCCTTTAAACATGCACGATGACTTTATTGGTAGAGAATCTTTCTTCCCGAGACTGGGACATTTTATTCAGGCTTTGTTCTCTTTCCTTTTTCTCAGTTTTTCTAAAGGTCTCGTCCCACTCGAGGGTGGCAAGACCCCTAAGCCCATTTGGCAGATCCATCCTACATATTCAGCTGGCACCAGCAATTCAAGGAGCGGGGAAATAAAAATCTGCTTTCAAATTTCTTTTATTAAATAGCTGACCCTAACTGATTATAACAGGATCCTGGGATAAGCAAATGCAAGAGGCAAAATCATTAGCAAAGGAAAATTATCTAACCCTGGTCTGGACTGAAAGCAGAGGGTAAGTGAGGGAGAGCGCCCTGGATCATTGCTTAGGAGAATTGCTGCAGTCTGGTCAAGATGCAGAAGTTAAGTGACTTTTTTGCATTCACGGTCTCATCCCTCCTCGTAGACTTCAGTGAATGGGTCAGGTTCTAAGTCACAAAATACCTGACGGCACAGCGTGTCCCAGCCGTATTTCCCTGCTAGTGAGTGTGAACCTCTCTTGACTTTCCTCACGCCGATACTTGGCCCTAACCCATGTGAGAGGCTGAAAAACCAGGCAAGTATTGTTAGATTTTATGCAACTGATTTTTGTCTAGACTACTGCTGTTTTTTCTCCCTTCTCCAGACGGTTCACAAACTTGCTGATCAATACTGAACTAGGAGATGTGATCTGACTCAGAGCTAAACTTTCATTCAAATCTTGAGCTTCTGCAGATGTCTCAGAACATAATTTATTGCATATGTTGATTACATTATTTTTTTAATGCCCTTGTTTTTCTTCTTGATTCTCTGAGGCATAAAGTAGAAATAGCAAAGGGTATTTTTGACAGTACACTTTTTTCAGTGTCATTTTGAACCGGCCAGGAGCAGCTCAAGATACGTTGGAAAAAAAACCCAAATCCTTTTAAACTAGAGAAATACGAACCCGTTTATACAACCCTCTGACATCAAAGTCCTAATTCAAGACTTCCATGGAGAAAGTCACCAGCTGATGTCAGTCAGTCAGTCAGTCTCATCCTTTCCTTCCCTTGTGCCTGTATCGAGACGGGCACGAAAGCGTGTCTCCCTTTGAGAGTTTGCTGCTGTCACTGCTGAAGTGCTCCAAAGCTACTTGAAAGGAAACAATGCTGTGCCTGGCTGTTTCTGAAAATGAAATCGGTGCAAGGGCTCCCTGTCTCATTTTCTTCCGCTAGAAAGTCCATCTGACACCCCCAGTGGGAGACAGAGGTGTTCTCTGCTCCTAAGAAACAAAGTACTGATCTAAATTAGAGGTGGCAATGGGCATTTGGGATGCTTGGAAGCGCGTGTCTTCTTTTAGGATTTTTCTTGATGGGAAGGAAAATGGTGGGAAGGATTATGCCCTGCACGTATTCCCAGAGAAAGCTGCGACTCCCTCGGAGGTCAGAGCTTACAATGGCCAGGGGAAACCCCACGCTCTGCTGGAAGATCCCTTGGGTCCTGCAGAGTGGAAAATACGTGGCTAGCAGAGAATGCAGATGACTTTTAGCGGTTTGAAGGGCAGGTGTTAAATTTAATAATTGCTGGTGCCGGCTGTGCAAATTTCTCTTTCTGGGGAGGGTGATATATTTCTTTTTTTTCAGCTGAGGTACTTCCAATGTGCACATTGTGACAGGCCTGAGCAAAGAGCTACTGCCTCCTTCAGGTGAGGTAGAGTCTGGGGGACGGTGGGAAGGCGGGAGCAGGTTTAGTTCCTGGAGTGTCCTTCTTTCGCTGTGTTTGGGAGTTGGATGGTGGGTACAATCACTGTGCTGTGGATGGAAACTTTGAAGGAACCGATGGCTGAGGAGTGGCATGGAAGGAAAGGAAAGAATGGGGAAAACGATCTGCTGTTTGCCACTGAGCATCTCTGACTTGCAGAGTACACTGCAGACTAAAGACGTTTCTTATAAAACAACAAACCTCCTCCCTGTATCACTTCTGCTCATTATTCCAGGCAGTACTGGGCCAGCCACACCGGGTGCATTTCTTTTTTTTTCTTCCTTATTTCTGTGTGGCTGACGTGATGGGGAAGAAAGTGGAACTCATGATCCAGAGCTGGAGTTTCGTTATGCACAGACCTTTTCTGCATCATCTGCCTCTTCAGCTGGACGTGTGAACGATGATGGTGTAGATGCTGCTGCTACTGCAGGGGTCCTGCCTGTTTTATTACCCTGCCCACCACACCCCAGCAAGGAGGGACAGCCAGAGAGGCGCCATGTACAGAATCGCATCTATTTCTGCTTTGTTTTCTGACTCAGAACCCTGCCCCTGATGACTACGACAATGATGACGACAACAACAACAACAACAAAAAAAGGGCAAATGCATTTTTTACATTTCTTGATAATTTCCAAAGCAATGTATCATTGCTTTCTTTAGACTGACGCCAATATAACAGTTGTATGGGTCTCAGCCAGGCTCCTGTGTCTTTTCTGCCTGATAGTTTCAGATTGCTGTATGAAAAGTATGCGTGTTTGCACACAGACACAATCGTACGAGGTGACGGCACTGCGAGCCCGTGGGGTTGTTCACCTGTGTCATAGATGAAGTGGGAGGCCTTGCTTCGTACGTGTAGATGAGAAACCCCAACCCGTTGGTCCGGTGAGCTGAAGTGAAGCAGCCCTACTGAGACAGAAGTGGGTATCCTAAAATATATGCACAGTCCCATTGTGACTGTCCCCTCGGCAAGGGCAGGGTGGGGGAGAGGAACACTGAATGGGGAATTTGGTGGTGCGCAACAAAGTTGATTGATAAGTAAATCCAGTCGGGGGCTTCTGGTAGCAGTGAGATTTTACCAGTTCCCATAATGAAAACTGTAGTGCATGTAAAGAAAATATTCCAGGCCATCAGACGCCCCAGTTCCCATCATGCTAACACAAGGATGGAGGGCACTATAGGCAAAGGGGGTTGTATTGATGCAAAGAATGTGGAAAACAGAACTGGGCCCAGAAAAATTTGATTATATCTTTCCTCCATTTATTTTCTTCTCCAAAGAAGTCTAAGAAATACAAATTTCAGTAGCTGCACAGGGTTTCTTTTTTTCTTCAACATTACAAAATTTTTAAAGTTTGATTCTGGGATCCAAAGCCCAGGTCCAGCAAGCCCAGGGATCCGAAAAGTTTCCAGTGGGATCTCAGTCCATGGAGCTTTGCTCTGTGTTGCTGCTTTGTTTCTGGACAGCTGAAACCATTCTGGCCTTGCTGCTACAGCACCCTGAGATGGGGAGGGTGAGGGCAGAAGCACAGCCAAGAGATATGTCCTGTACTGAAGACAGACTGGGCTCCAGTTGCTTTCAGAGAAGTCAGTAGCATCACGCTGGGATGGAAGAAAAAAAAAAAAAACCTCTTCTGATATAAACTTTAGTGTTCTTAGTTAAATCCTCCATTCTTCCTCTGCCCCTTCAGGGGGACTTGACTTAACTGTTAACACTTAAGCATAAAATACGGGCCTTCTTTAGGGGCACAGGGCTCGACTCAGTTGCCTAAATGTGGGCATCTACCGCCACTTGAGATACCCTACAGTACTTTGCCTGGCCTGCAGCAGCTGGTCCAGAAAGACACAACTCTTCCCCAGGGCTGGTGTCACAGCTGCCAGACCCACTTGGATGGCAGAGATCTCAAGTGGCAGGAGACAACTGGGCAACTTATTCGAGTCCCTTTCTAAAGGGCTAATTGAGAGGAGCAGCACCAATGACTGATGTAATAAGGGAATCTTCATTAGCATTACCAAGGGCTTAGTTAGGCACAATCAGGAGCTCATCTCCACACTCCCATGCTGTTGTTTTTCTACCCCACCTCACACAGACAGCCTCCACTCCCGCAGCCCGAAGTTCACAGCTCTCTTCCCAGCCCTTACGTTAGGCCTGGGTTAGAGGCTGCATCCCAGGCCCAGGGGAGCAGGGGCAAGCCCAGGCGAGAGCGGGCATCACTCCACCCAAGAACAGATTTTTTTCTGCCAGCGTTCGAACAGGCCCTTTTCAAAAGCATTTTCCTATTCAAGACAGATCCACAAACTTGGACGCCATTCATTAGCATCATTGTTCAGATTATGAAATACTCCTGGTTTTCTGTTGCGTTTTGCCCAGCCAGGCAAAATGCAAGCTCTTTCCCAAACATGCTGTGATGCTTTTAAATATTTTAAGCATCCTAAGCCAGTCTGCTCCCATCTCAAGGACCTACGTAGACTGGCGGCCAAAACTACCTAAACATCATCAACCTTACGGTCACTCATAGAATTGATTTGTTCAGGCTTATTCAGTCTTGACAGTTTGAATGTGGGATGATTTCAGAGGAGGAGGAGCGAGATTGTAAATATCTTTGACAAACATTGCTGCATCACACACACAAAAAAAGGGGGAGATACTTTTAAAACTGCCTTAAAAATCAATTCCGAATGATGGAATCTCCCTCCAAATGATTGTCACTTGGCAGAGCAAGGGATAAGTCGCTTTGGGAGAATTCTGGCAATAAATGGTTGGAATCTAGTCTACTTTCAGGAGTGAAAGGGTAATTAGGAGCTGATCTCTCAGTCTGAATTCACATCTGCACCGATGACTGAGCACTGCAGGATCAAAACTGTTTAAGGTCGGGGGGGGGGGGTACTGTATCTGGCCTGCATCTGCACGGTTTGGGTCTGGCCCTGCAAGGTACTGCATACCTGTGTTTCCCAGTGACTTCAGGGAAGGTGGGGTTCCTCAGCACCTCTTAAGTTCAGGCCCTGGAGCATCATTTCCTGCTCTGATCATCAGCTATAAATGTTGATAAATATAAGTGTTTTGCCTTCATTTGAATTGCCCAGAGCTGTAAAATGACCTCTCTCAAGTATAAATCAGACCAGATATAAACCTCCTCTCCCACTCTTCCCTACACTCCCTGCCCGCCCTCCCAGCCCTCCCTTGCACCTCCACCCAAGCCCTTCCCCGTCTCAATTCTTTACCTCCTCCCACAATTTTATATCTAGTTTTCATGAACCCACAGAAACGCTTTTGTAAATAATGCTGTACAGTTTGTAACCGTCATGTAAGCCTGTCATCAGTGCCAGAGTCCGTCTTGCCCTCTCGCACGTTTTAAAATCAACAGAGGAAAGTTAGAGCGAATGGCCCGCCAGTGAGATATAGGGTCATCTCTGTGTGGGACAAATGTATATTCCTGTAAGATTGCATTTTTATCTAAGGAATGATGTTATTTTAAAATTGCTAATAAATTTCTAAACAATGTCCAGATTTGTTTAATATTGTAAATGTTATCAGAACTCCTTTGACATTGTTCCCTTCTCTCAGCTGTGGCTGAAAAATAAGACAGCTTCCTGCAGCTTCTTATTTCCCATCACCAGTCCCGCTGCCGTTCATGGGCTCTCAACGTGTATTTAAGGGCCTGCAGAAGAGTCTTAGACAGTCACGGCCTGCCCTGTTAAACTGTAACTTAGGAAATCCAATCACTCTCTGTACTGTTGTGACGACAGAAATTCTGCCATGTCCAAAGTGTGACTCACGCATAACCACGCACTTAAAATTTTCTCCACAGCAGTCTTTTTTACCAAGCATACGCATCAAAAAATGAATGCCCGCAGCTTAAATAAAGTGCAATTATTATACACATAAGCCATGAAGCTAACAGGGTGATAATCCACGCATTTACGTTTTCGATCGAACAAATTTATTCTACCATGGTTATCAAGCAATTGCACCGTGATACCAGCTGAGCACTGCATTTCCTGTCACAGCGCTATAAAATCATAGTGTACTCAGTCCGAGTGCGATGGTATAAGATCGAGTGAAACCATGCCTAAAGAAAAAAAGAACGTTTTTCTTCAATTACGTGTGTATACATTTTTCTCCCTGACTTGCACGCAAATGTCAGAACTGCAGGCCTTGCTGCTGCTATTAATTAGTGGTGTCACAAAATGATAAAACCCGGGAGGTGGTTTAAACCTGTGGATGTCATCAGCGTGAGGCGTTGGAATGGCAGAACGATCGCAGGAAACCTCGTCACCTCCAGGCTCAGATCGGCCCTCAGTTAGACGTTTGCCACCACAAAACCGCCTGAAACCGCTTGTGCTCTCGGCTGTCGGTTGAAGCCCAGCAAACAGCCCAGCCTTGCTGAAAACCTGGCCCAGCCGGAAACTCTGCCGAGCTCCCTGGGGCTGGGCCACGGCTTCGTGTGAAAACCGTGAGGTGAAAACCACGGCGAAACCCGGGTGAAAGGCCTCTGTGGGCGTGAAGAACGGTGCCAAACCCCAAGCGCAACCTATGAGCCAGCTGAAACGCCCTGAGCGTCAGGAACCCGCAAGAGGTTTGCACAGCCCCCTGTGAGTGGGACGCATTTAGAATAGCCCCACAGCAGGAAAAATACAGCCTACGCCTCTAATGCTTTTTACTGGGTAGCTGCAGACCGCTGCCGGTGTCGGGTTTTAATTCTGAGGGTATTTACCCGAAGCTGGAGGCGTGCACCGGGGAGGACGAGGGCGCAGACCTCGGAAACGCCTCCGTTTACTCGTGAAGGCGAAGACAAACCCCGAGTAAAACCAGGCGTGGCTCCTTGGTCCCGACCTCTGCCCACAGGGCTGCCTCCGGCGGGGCCGCACCCTCCGTCAGAGCTCACCAGGGGTCCACAGCAACCCGGGGCGGGACCGGCAGGACCGGAGAGCCGAGCCGAGCCGAGCCGAGCCAAGCCGAGCCCAGCCCGGCCCGGCCCGGCCTGGCTCCCTCCTCTCGGCCGCGGCCTCCCGTGCGGATAAACGGCCCCAACGGCCGCTGGAGGCAGGCGGGCTCTAGGCCCCGCCCCCGCCGCAGCCCCTCCTCAGGTGCGGGCCGGCCCCGCCCCGCGCCCAGGTCGGAGCCTGGAAGCCCCAAGGCCCTGGCGGCGGGGCCATGGCGGGTGCGGGGCCGCAGCGGTTGCCCCTTCTCCTGCTGCTGCTCCTCCACGTCGTCGTCTTCCCCCTAATCCCGCCGGCCGAGGCGGCCCTCTGGCTCCTGCTGGGGGCCGCGCCGCCCTTTACGTGTTCCCAGCCGGTAAGCGCAGCGGGGTTGGGATCGCCGGGAACTCGGAGGCGCCGGCAGGCAGGCGGCGGGGCCGGGCAGGGAACGGGCACTGGGTTGGCGGCGTCCCCGCCGCCTCCGCAGCGGGCCGGGGAGGCGGGGGGGTTTCCCGCTTCCTGCGGTGCCTCGCACCGCCAACGGCCGCTAACCGCCGGTGTGCCGGGGGGGGGTCCCGCAGGGCCGGGGGGCTGAGGAGCCGGCTTGGCGGGGGGCGGCCGAGAAGGTGGGATGAGGGAGCGGCTTCTCGGCTGGAGGGGGTGCGGGGGTCAGGGCGGCCTCGCTTGCCCGGGGAAGGGCTTGTCGGGCGCGGTGCCACCGGCCGGGGACTGGGCCCGGGTCCTCCCCGCTCCCTCCCGAGCGGGGAATAGTGGGTGGCTCTGGGGCTTCAGCCCCGGTCCTGTGTCCGCAGGCGGCCCCGGCGGGCAGAGCCTCGGGAGGAGAACTCTCCCTGACAGGGCGAAGTCGGGGGATCTGGCCGGGTAGGCAGTGGGGTGACGGTGGACGGGACCTCCGCCGAACTCCCGCAGCCGGCAGCGGGTGACCTCGGCCCATCCGAGGTCGGTGGTGGTTATGGTCCCGCAGCTGCCCTCTCCCTTATGTGAGGCTGTGTTGCTCGGTTAAGGACTGTTACTTGTTTTCGTACGTTTGGGGGGGGGGGGGGGGGGGTGTTGGTTGTGGTTGGTGTGGGCTGTGTGTGTCAAAGCAACTGTACATAGTGTACAACTGCATTAACTTAACTGTTAAATGTTAGAATTATAAATACCACAGAATTGGCCTGGCTATGTGATGGCTGCCAGAAAGCGTCTGTTGCTAACATCTGTGAGGGGACGTGGCTGGGGCTGAGATTTGCTAAAACTGCCTGAAGTTACTAAGCAGGATGTGAGTCTTTGCTAATAGCTGATGTTGCCTAATATCCTAAATGTTTTAACCTGTTCCTTGCAGCTGAGGGGGTTTTGGGAGGAAGTAGGGAATCTCTGCTGAAGAAATATGTAAACAAACATTGTATGTACTTGAAATTTTGAAAAGGCAGATTTTTGGCTGCTTTTTCTCCCTGTGAAACCAGACAGAGAGAATATAGACTGAGAGGTGCAGATGTGGTGTCTCTATAAAAAGTGAACTAAACAACCTGAGCTAACTTTGGCAGCCCCAAGTATGAACTCCTATCTAGTCTGTCTCTCTAGGGGTTTTAGGGGTTTGTTTTGGTTTGGGGTTTTGGGTTTTTTTGGTCTAAGATATATGTAAAGAGTGTGTAGGAGGGGGAAGAGATCTGTTTTTGCTTTTTATTTGTTAACAGTAGCAGTACATGCATAAACAGGATAATGGGCAGCTATTCTATATTAGAAGGTTTGTATGTCAGGAGATGTAGTGACAGGACAAGGGGTAATGGTTTTAAATTGGAAGAGGGGAGATTTAGATTAGATACCAGAAAGAAATTCTTTACTGTGAGGGTGGTGAGGCACTGGAACAGGTTGCCCAGAGAAGCTGTGGATGCCCCATCCCTGGAAGTGTTTAAGGCCAGGCTGGATGGGGCTTTGAGCAACCTGCTCTAGTGGAGGTGTCCCTGCCCATGGCAGGGGGGTTGGAACTCAATGATCTTTAAGGTCCCTTCCAACTCTAACCATTCTATGATTCTATGTCATGGTGCACTCTCAGCAGTCTAGAGAAGCCAGCTAGTCAGACGTAGCTATAGACATAAGTAAACCAAAATGTGTCCTTTGGGATGAAAGCTTCTATAATCTTTTCCTGTACATGTTTCCTATCTTTTGTCTATTCTGTGTCCTTTCCAAATGTTTGACCATATGCTTACCCCTGTTTTGCCTGACCTTTGCTCTGCTGCCTTCACTCCTATTCAAAAATATCCCAAGAAAACAGTCCACTTCTGCAATTTTAGTTGAGGCTGGGCATTGCGGAGTTAGTAAACACGAAATCTTAGCAAAGGAGAAAGAGGACAATGCAATATTGCTTAAGCATCTAACAGAACCGTAGTTATGTTACTCCAGTACCTAAAGGGGGCCTACAGGAGAGATGGGAAGGGACTCTTCATCAGGGAGTGGAACGATAGGATGAGGGGTAATGATTTTAAACTGAAAGAGGGGAGATTCAGATGAGATATTAGGAAGAAATACTTTACTGTGAGGGTGGTGAGGCACTGGAACAGGTTGCCCAGAGAAGTTGTGGCTGCCCCATCCCTGGAGGTGTTCAAGGCCAGTCTGGATAGGGCTTTGAGCAACCTGGTCTAGTGGAGGTGTCCCAGCGCATGGCAGGGGGGTTAGGACTAGGTGATCTAGATGAGTCCCTCCCAATCCAAACCATTCTATGATGATATCCCAAACGTTTTTCTAAAATGCAGACAGACTTAAGAAAAATAAGTTGGCTTAAATCCGTAAGAAGCCCCTTTAGAAGCAATTGTGAAGCTACTGACACATATAGGAAAAACTACCATCAACTGAAGTTATGACAGTTGAAAACAGTTTCCCCTTCCCTCTCTGTCAGTTGCACTGTTTTCGGAGGATGATTCAGTAACCCTTCCAATGAGTGACTGCAGTGTGGTTGAGAAGGGTTGGTGAGACCCACTTCCTTTTTCTAACCCACTACACTCACGCTGCTGTTGCTTAACTTCAGAGTAGGTCAGGCTGAGCAACAGTGGGTTTTTTCAGCAAAACTCTTGTGTGGCAGAAGGAAAGTGTCATATCAGTGTCAGTAGACATCTGTAAATTGTGAAAGTAAAACTAAATGCTCGTTTAACAGCTCATCTTATTAAAATGCCAACAAATGCACTTAATGGGCCTTACTCACCACCACTCCATCAAACCTGCTCAGCTGTAAGGCTGAATAGCACAGCTGCAAATCCAGTTCCTTCTAGTAACTATTATTTGAATATGTCATCTGCAGGGAGGTGGGGTTCAGTTATTTTCTATGCACAGGGGAAAAACATCCTACAGCTTAAATACTCATCTGGTTGTTCACCGTCAAGTGTTTAATCACTGTGTACGGTCATTGGGCCATAACTGTTTCACGACACGGCATGCTTCATGTCCTGGAGGAATGCAGTGTTTATAACCCTGCCATCTTTAGGGTGCTGGATAGGTGTACACAGTTTGCTCTTTGAAATCCATCTTGCCAGCTTGATGGATTATTCACTAAAAGTGTCTGGAAAAGAATTGATGCAACATCCCTCATGAAGACAAACAATGGTGGTGCATGTGAGGAAGACTTTTCCTGGTCCTCTTTTAGAAATGTGTTCATTTTGCCTTTGCTATAGACCAACTTCTCTGTGGCATATTTTTGCTGTGTAGGATGTTACCATAAACCATGGTCACACTCAGTGCTGCTAAAATATTTCTGGACTTCTTGGCACAAAAAGGATTAGTGATCCAAACTACCAAACTTCAATATAAAAAGAGTTAGTAATCAAAACTATGAAAATATGATAAAAAAACCTTAAAACTTATTTTTGTAAGAAAACATTAATTTTTGTGTTTTTATTTGATTTTGCTGAAAATTTATATGGGGGCAAGAGAAAAACTTAGAAACTAGAGAAACATGCTTAAAAAATAAAAACAATTTTGTAGAAGATAGTTGTTTCCTACCAGCCTTAAACAAGTAATCTTTCAGCAGTTATTCTTGTAACATGTCCATGTCTGATTGATCTCTGCTGCTTTTAACTGAGGACTCAGGAAAGGGAGACTGCAGTGAACTTCAAATTGGCCATGCCTCAGAAGATACGTAGTATAGCTCCTGGGTAAGAGGCAGATTTTTGGGAAGCTGGAGTCCTTCCTGTTCAGCAGCCACTCTTTAAAGGAAAACTGAACGCTTGACCAGCTCATGGCAGTTTCTTGCTGGTTACCACAGCATCCTACTGAGAAATCTTGGTCTCCTATTAATTTAATTGTTATGACATGGTGCTATTAATCAGTTTCCCATTTTTTTCAGATTCATATGATTCTCCACAGCATATGGTCTGTTCTTTTTTGATGTCAAAAGCAGAAAAATCTTGGAAAAAAAGAGTGAAAGAAACAGTTGCTTAGCTTTCTGTGAAAATATGGCGAGTAAACATGAGGAGTTGACTGTGCCTGTCCTCTTCTGCTGATAATAGTTTGGGGCATCACCTCGCAATCATCCTGTTCTCATTTTTATTCCTCTCATGTTGTAGCTTTGCTTGTTGGGCCTGCAGGGCAATAGGAAGCTGATAAGAAGAGAAAATCTCAATTTAAGCCCCTTCTATAAAAATGTGCAGAGCATGTTACCTGGCTGCAGACTCTATTTCAGCTTTTCTGCAGAGAGATCTTCATTTTTGTTTTTTCTCCTCCCATTTTTTTGCTTGCCTGTTGTGTGTAGACTGGCACATGTATGTTCTGTCAACGCTTCTTACCTGCTTCTAGCTTTATGTGGGCAAGCAGAAACAATTATCGCTGTGATTTTATTTCTATTGTATCATCTAAATTTGTGCTTGGTCAAGTAGGGAAACTAGGTTAAGTACTTCTGCTGCCCACAGCTTTGTTAATGCACTCTGAATGAGCCTCAGATAAGGTTTTGGGTTGGTTGGGCTTCACAAGAGAAGACAAGCAAGTATTCCCCCTAGTGCTGAGGAGGTAGCCAGTGCAAATCTGGAAGTAGTTGACTTATTTTACTGCAAAACCAACTCTTTTTTTTATTATTATTTATTTAGTTTTTTTAGTTAGTTTATTTATTCAGTTATTCCTGACTTTTGGATGTCATTCTCTGGAGGTATACTTTTTTGGTATAAAAGTGTGTCCTCAGCTGCAGCCCAGTCCAGTTCACCTGGACAATATCCAAAAAGGAGATCAGGGTTTTCATGGTGACTGCTTTCTAGGTATTCTTTGGGGATGTTATATCTCTAGCTGCATTGTGGTGTTATCTTCTTCTGTTATCTTTGCTTCCTTATGCCAATAGCGAGGACTTCCTGGCTGGATGAATTGTTCTTCTGGGCATTTTGGGCTGTTGGGTCATCCCTGTAGCACTTTGGGGACTGGAAAGGGAGTGGACCAGCAATTGGGTTGATGCAGGTTGATGCTATGGTGGGAGAATCCTTCCCCACCCTCTTTTGGTAAACCTGCTAAATTCTTGACTAACTGATGGCAGCTTAAAACACTCAAAGGTAGTCAGCTACACATAAAAAATGTTACTGGCACAGAAGGTAAACAGGCTAGTGTGGGTTAGGAAGAAAATGTATGTAGGTAGCCTCTGAAAAATCCTGAGTAGGGTTGGGGAATGGTGATGTGCCAGAAAAAAGTATTGTTGTTTGTCCCCATAGAAACCCAGTGTTGACAGATAAGAGATCTTAATTGTCAAGTTTCAGTTCTGAATACTCATTAGCTGACTGATGGTTCCTGATTAAGCTCTCAGCTTTTTAAGAATGTCAGAAAGGGCACAGCCTCATCGGTGGTGGGAACATCATTGCAAACACTTTACCTGGGACAATAGACCTGGAGGGGGAGAGAATACATTTATTAGCTGTGCTGGTTCAATATTCATATTGATCATAAAACAAAAAAAGGGGAAATGCAGCACTTCCTCAATTAAGTATGTCTTATCTGCTAATAAAGAGAAACACCAGTGCTCAAATAAAAGCAGATGTTGCTGCCCTTCAGGCAAATAATGCCTTATAGCTTATATAAGGGCATTATCATGATGCAATTTACAAAAATTGCTGATAACTGCAACAGCACAAGGACAAAATGACTGGATACTAAGTGATAGGTTTTAATAGAAGTCATTAAACTACAAACAAAAAACAATGGTTAGTAGCCAGGTTTTTTTGTTGCCTGTTGCGGGTTCATACCAGCTGGCAGGTCAGCCCCACACAGCTGCTTACTCTCTCCCCTCGGTGGGATGGGGAGAGAATTGGAAAGGCAAAAGCTAGAAAACTTGTGAATTGAGATAAAGACAGCTTAATAAGTAAAGGAAATATGTGCATGCAAACAAAGTGAAATAAAGAATTTATTTCCATCAGCAGGCAGATATTAGCCATCCCCAGGTAAGCAGGGCCTCATCAGATGTAGCAGTTACTTGGGAAGACAAATGCTGTAACTCTGAATGTTCCCCCTTCCTCCTGCCCCCAGCTTTAATTGCTGAGCACAATGTCCTGTGGTATGGAATATCCCTTTGGTCAGTTGGGGTCAGCTGTCCCCGCTGTGTCCCCTCCCAAATTCTTGCACAACCCCAGCCTATCTGCTTGGTGAGAAGAGCATAAGGAACATAAAAGGCCTTGATGCTGTGTAAGCACTCTTCTATAGTAACTAAAACATCCCTGTGTTATCAACACTGTTTTGGTCACAAATCCCAAACAGAGCACCATACCAGCTGCTGTGAAGAAAATTAACTCCATCCCAGCCAGAACCACTGCACCTGTTTATGCAAGGGGCATTGTCAGGTTAAATAATTTACCTAAGAAAGTGCGATTAATAATTTTTTTTTGTAGCTTAGTTTGCTTCCCCATCCTAGTAGTTACAATTTATATTTTCCTCTTTTTCAGTGATTGCAGTTTAGCTAGTTTTGGTTTAGTTTAATCAGCATTTGCTTGCTTGTTTTCTAGGGTTTTACCATTATCGAAGGATTCAGGTTGCAGATGCTACATGGGAATGTTTGGGGAGGGGGAGGAGGAAACCTGATTTGGAAGGTACAAAGTTGCAGTAAAGCTGCTACTAACTATACCTGTAACCAATTTTTCTGAAGTCCATCAGGACCTAAATATTCAATGGAGGATTTCTCTGTACACTTGGCTGCAATAATTAGGTACAGTGTAATTGTGAAAGTACAGTTCAGACTAAACTGTATTTATATTCAAATGTATCAAGTTGATTCTAGTTGTGGCTGGTTTGATCTTTTGAGAACAACAAAAATAGTGAAAAGTACCTCTTACATCTTGTTATGTGTTGACATTAAGTTCATAGATTTATTTTGCTCTTGGTTATATTAGAGCTCCTCTGCCCCACGCAGGGCACTGCTATACGGCTTTTGGGGCAATTTGTCCCAAGACTCCCATCTAGCAAGACTCGGTTTGGGTGTTTCCAGAGTTGTTAGTGCTACAACCTAGGACTAAACTGGGGAACTGACAGTGAGCTGAAAATCAAGAAGATTCAGAGTGAAGATAAGGGAGAAGGCAGGTGGTTTCTGCACGTGAGCTGCTAACATCTGGGGATGAGGAGAGAAAAGAAGAGAACAGAGTGAGAGAATGGCAAGAAAAGCTTAAGTGTGTCACTGTTTATCCCCCTTCCCTCCTCATTTATAAAAGAAACTTTGATTAACAGTGCAATTGAATATTTGTTCTGACTCTGGGATGTTGCCTTGGTCCTAACTTGGTGCAGCGAAGATTATTTCATTTTGAAAAATACCACATTGCTACTTGGCTGGTAGGAAAAGAGTTTTTCACCAAAGTTCAGATCTGGTTCAGAGCTGACCTCCCTTCCTCTCCTTAAATCTGTTTCAGGCTGTAGCCAGGTGCCTGTGTGGTCCCACACATGGTTGTGCCAGCACAAGGCAGGCTGCAGTGCTGGAGTGTAAGTGAAGGGAGGTTTAGGGCTGCATCTCTGGCAGTGATGGTGTCCAATGCCACCTTAGTGTCTGTGAAACTTCAGCTTTCCGTGCTACACTGGAGGACATGTTCATTACCAAAAAGGCACAGCTGGCTTTTTCAGGGATCCATCCTTGAAAACATAACTACAACCTTGGATAGCCATGGCTATGCCACATCAATAAGCTAAGCCCCAGTACACCTGGAGTTGACATTAAGAAGGTGCAGAGAGGTTAAAAACCCCACTGCCTTGTCCCTTCCATTGGACTGAATTATATTTTGGCAAGTGTGACAATAATACCCAACTTTATATTTCTAGGCATAGGAAATGAGTGGGAAGAAACCTAGCCCTCATCTTGATTTACTAAGTCAGTGAAAACTTCAGACTTCCTTATCACTAGGATTTTGCATCACGTTAACCAAGCAAGCTTACATCCTTTTGCCTGGTGACCTTCCAGTCTGACTGGAAGTCTGAGGTCTTCCAATGTAAACAAAATGTACCTGGGGTAAACCAGACAGAGCCTGCATAACTTCTGGTTGCTTCTTTATGTTCAGGACATCTTTATCCTTAATATGAAAGAATCTAATTCTGATTTTTTTTTTTTTTTTTTCCTTCATGGGTTGTCTCTCAAATAGATTTCTAGAAAGTAAAATCACCGTATCCTACTTACAAGCCCAATGCTTACTAATTGTTGTCTTTTTCCCTTCCCTGCTTCTTAGGAGGTACCAGGAAAAAGACCAGCCATAACTGATGCAACCTTTCTGTTCAGGCAATACAGGACTGTTCATCTCTGTGTGCTGCTACTCACTTATTGAGTTTAAGTTTTTAGAGTGTCATTGCATAGTGGTTTTGAATGCAAATGTACGATGAAGGGGATGCCCTGCAATAGGCGGCGCGTAACCCAGTACTTCAGTGGCAAGCCTAGCTGCAGAGAGCTCACACATCCCATCAGATGGGCTTAGATCTTGCAAGCATTACCAGCAAGATCAGGGCTGGGTAGCAGTCACTTAAAGCAATGGTGTTTAAAAACCATAACCACCTACTTCAAGCAGTCTTTCATGTCACACTGGTTTATATTGTCACAAGGTTTTTACTATCATCATCTTGCATTTTTGCCTCTCCAGTTTCTTTCTGTTATTGCAATTACTGCTGTCACATATGCAGTTCAGGTGTGCGCAGGTTTCATGCCTTATGTCCTTTGGTTTCCTGATTAACAACTTTGTGCAATGTTTCCTGATGGTTAATTCTTCCAGTTAGCATGTGTTTCTATTCACTGAATTGTTTTTTTCTGCCCCTCTCCTGCCAACAAACAGAAGCAAATTACTGTCAATCCAGTTTCTATTCTGAGAGTAATATTCTTATTTCTTTCCCCCACAGGATTTAAACTGCCTCGTAAGAAATAGTAAGTAATATTTTTCTTCATTGTGGTTTTCTCATCAGATTATGCTTTTTTTTTTTTTTTTAAACTGGGCTCATACAGCAAGTTTTTCCTGCTACAGTCAGAGGGACATAAAGTGAAGCACTGCTATCATGCCTTTGGGAATTTTTGGTTTGATCCATAATCAGCTCCAGCTAAAAGAGGAATGGGAAGTTAAGGCTTTTTCAGGATAGAGTTTGGGGGTGGGTGGAACATACACCAACTTGTTTAGCTTCTATTTAAAGCTGGAGCGGTCAATTTTTAAAGAAATGGGAATGTTAGTACAAGTTTGTTAGTAAATGTTCGTTATGAGCTATTATAACTATTATAGAACTTGATGAAAAATTAATGTATGAACTAGAATAAAAGGGGCATAAAGAGGTGCAGCTGAGAGCAATTAAGGTAAATTATTTGGAATAAAGTCCAGTTAATTAACTTGATCTTAAAGGCATTTTCTAATGTAAATGATTCTGTGAACTGGAAAAGGAAACTAGAGTTATTGTAAGTCCCACAGAACAAATATATTAGCCATATCAGGTGTAAGGTGTCCAGTCTTAGCAATGACACATATCTGAAACATTTTAGTATAATTATTCTCAAATAGGATAATTAAATAGGAAATATTACCCCTCATAGGGTAATATTCTTTAAAAAAGGAGTATATTCTGAATTTGTCCATTTGGTACATGGAGGTGACTGGATGATGCTGCAGAACTCCTTGGCCTTGCTTTGCAGTTGTTGCTCTAAGCAGGCTCATATCTGCCTCACTGCCTAACCCTGTCTCCTACTGGCACAAGTGTTTTTGTAGCCATGCTTGGCATGCTAGATCAGGGAGATGACTATGCTGAAAATAACCAGATTTAAAACTTTTTTGGCAGGAGAGGGATTGGGTGGGATCAGATTGGATCGTATTTCCCACTGGCAGATGGCCATTGGAATATAGCTTGACAACATGGGTAAACCAAACTGCAGCTCCACCATTAAAATGCTGCCTTATTTGAATATGTGGTTTAAATTCTACCTTGTGGTGGTTCTTCTGTTTTTCTGCACTGGGGAAAGATATTTATTTAAATTTTTTTAGTGTTTAGTACACTCTTTTCTGAAAGGTACTTTAATCTTACCAATTTTTCTATAGATTTTTTTGGTAGAATGAGCATTTGGAGATTTTCCAATTACTTCCTAAGCCTAAAACCATGCTGTTACAATTAGGGATAGTGCCCACTTTCCACCATTCCCATCATTGACCCAGCAAAAAAAAAGACTGCAAGTGTACTTTGGGGGGCCTGACCATGCATTGTCTAATGGCAAACTGCTGGGGAAAGGTGCTGCTCCCACCTATATGCCTGCGAGTGGCCAGCTGAGCGCTCCCACTGCTTCCCCGAGGACAGTGTCAATGGTGGTGGACCTGCAGGCTGAGCCGGTGCTTCAAGCTCTGCCTGAAGGAGCAGCCCACCAAGAAAATGAGAAAGTCTTTGTTTGGTAGGTCATTTTTATGAATCAGATCATCACACAGCCCCAAGATTGTTTGAATTATTGCAAGGGAATAAGTGGAAAATGTAGCCGAGAGAGCAGTCTTTCATTAGCAGCATGGATTTCTATCAGCTGATTCTCTTCATCGTTCCCTTTTCAGTATTACAGTTGTCTAGTGTGGATGCAACAAGTAGCTAAAGAATATCATACCAATCACTCCAAAGCCTATATAATCATTTTACCTCTTTTTTTTTTTTCTTCTTTTTTGATATATTCAGTGATCACACTAGCCTAATCACATGATTTGTAGATTGCATAACACAGCTCGTGTTCAGTAGTTTTTCTGCAAGTTTTTCAGCAGTGCTGTTATAAATACGGTTATAAATTCCCATTAGGTAAATATGACCTACACTACATGTGCTTAGATGTATATTACAGTGTGTCAACAAGTATTTTCTCTGAATGGGTCCAGTATACAAAGTGACTCAGATTTTTCTTGACAGTTCTACCTTCCCTTCCCCCCAAGTCTGACAGTTATCATATGCTCTATCATCAGTTATTTTATATTTGCTTTTATATTGTTGATTTTTTTTAAAGTGCATTGCATGGGGCCTACTTTCACCCCCACAGAGCTATTTAAAACATTCAAGCAGTAATGATTTCCCACTTGCAACTCCTCCTTGATTTGTCAGCCTAGTTTTTTCCTGTGTTTGTGCTTCACTGATACTCAGCAGAGCTATTTTTAATATGCTCTGATAAGTCAAATGTCTTACAAAAGTCTTAAGCCTGTCTAATGTCTGTCATACCTGATTTCATTTTCTGATGAGATTACAGGACCAGTTTTCCCTAACGCTATATTGACTAGCATAAATTATTTTTTATGTCCAGAGAGCTCATTAATTTAGAAAAGGCATAACAAGCAGGTGTTGGAAGCTGAATTCAGATGTATGTCCAAATTAGAAGTAATGCAGTGTTTTAACAGAAAGTAATTAACTGTTGGAACAGTTTCCCTGGGTATCTGACAAACTTCTTATCATTGGAAAGCTGGAAATTAGTCCTAGTCTTCTAACATAGTTTTGTTTCAGCAGCAAGGTATGGACTTGCTGCAGGAGATGTTGGGTAAACTTACTTGACCTGTTTAGCCTAACTACATTGATTGTGATAATTACTAATGGATTTTAAAGAAAAGAGGAAGTGTAAGTTTCTAGAATGAGTAAGTTTAGAATATTACAGGCAATTTATAAAGTACTTGCATGCTGAAAACTGCCTTTCTGAACTGTGAAGCAGTCGTTCACCCAGTTCTACCCTCTGAGTAGCCCTGACCCAAGGGGCAGACCATAATTGCAATTAAGCAGAGCTTCCTTGACCCTGCTCTAAATGATGGTTTTCATTTTCTGGACAGGTACCTGCATGGAAGCAAGCTGGCCACAGGATCCCATGTGGACTCCTTCTGCTCCAAGCAGTCTTAATGTCTCTTCTGACGTTTTTCGTCAGGTGGATGGAAAACTGTTCCCTGTGCTTCGGATTGAATGGAAAGTGGCCACTGATGGTAAGTGGTGGTTGTTAAATGTGAACATGGAGCAGAGGAATTAGGTGTGATCTGGTAAGGGTAAGGAGGAGAGTTATGACTTCAAGTCTTTCACTGATCTAGTCATGAAAGCAGACCTTTGAAATTTGGGGGTTTGGCTGCTTCATTTTGTTTGTTCTGGGGGATGTTTTTTGATTTTTCTTGGTGACTGAAGTTAGGGCTTTGGGTGTTCTGGGTATTCAAGAGTTAAAAATGTTTCCACTAGTATGGGACAATGACATTCAAAATGGGAAAAGCAGATAAAAATGGAATCAAGTGGCCCACACATTTACCACAGTGGTGAGGGGAGAAGGGAGGTTCTCACTGCAAGCATTTTTTTTTCAAAGCGTAGTAATGACTGCAGCAGTCTCAGGCAGGGGAATTGCATCTATGAACTGAACAAATGAGTATTAGAGAGAGCACAAAGAAAATATGCGCTGTTAACTCAGTGCGAGTTCCTCCATTTTGGGTAATCTAGTCCTTGTAGCTTAAGTTTTCTATGTACATGTCTCTTGATAATTGTCTCATTGCTGGAGCCTAAATGAGTACCAGCAAGTCAAGTTTTCCCACTCTCCAAATATGTTACTACATGATGTTTCCCTTGTATGCTCTTCATGGTTTTGCACTGATTCAAGACAGAATTAAACACATCCACTTCTTCCTTCTGCAGGGCCTGTGTCTGAGGGCTGTTTAGAGTTGTTATCACAGTATAGCTATAGTAGTGTAGAAGCAGGTGTGACTCAGGTAACCCAGTCATTTTGTGTAGATGTGATTATAAACTTTCTCATTGGGACTGACTGTACCAAAATAAAAGCATATTCGCTTTGGTGCCCAAACTGCCTGAAGCAGCCTTGATAGGCAGAGCTTAACACATCACCAAACCTGTGGAACTGTCAGAGTGTCTGGAAGAATGAGTTGCCTTCTGCTCTCCCCCTTCATTTGCACAGATGGACCCCTTGCCGTGCAGGACAACCTTTAAGCTGAAAGTGCTGTTAGTCAACACTGCATGCTCACTTTTTCATGGCCAGTTATCTTTGTGTTGGGATCCCTAGTGCTTCAAAGGGCTAAGACGGTGACAAGACTAGGCACAGTGGTAATCTCGGGGAGGGTTGCAACCTCTACATGTGCAGATGACAGGAAAAGGAAGATATATCTCTCTCTGTCCCTGTACCTGCAGCTAGCATCCAGTATCTCCGAGGGGCAGAGCTGGCTGTGATGCAAGTGAACAGCAATCAACAGATCTGTGCCCAGTTTGACTTTCAGAACAACTTGCCACTTCAGGTGCGTCCGGATGGAGGCCGGGTGAGTACAAGGGGTTCTAAACTATTTTTTCTAGTCTATGGGTTTGTTTCTTC
Source organism: Numenius arquata (assembly GCF_964106895.1). Lineage (NCBI taxonomy): Eukaryota > Metazoa > Chordata > Aves > Charadriiformes > Scolopacidae > Numenius > Numenius arquata. The sequence continues at coordinate 64,511,391 of NC_133577.1, read as the reverse complement.
TTTCACTGTCATACAGCAAGGTTATGGAATAAAAAGTATAGACTGATTAGAAGAGTTGATGAAACAATCAAAATAATGATTTTGAGGCCTGCTGTCATTTCCAGTTTGTTTTACACTTGTGTGTAACTCTGTACAGGCTGCTTGCTTACCTTGGTTTCTCTTTCACTCTTCCCATCCTTCAGGTTTTAAGAATTGTTTCTCTCGGAGCCCAGCACATCATTCTTCTGAATGTTAATTAAAGCAAATAATTTTAGGAGTTTTTGCATTCTGCTTGACAGCCATGACATTATAGGGTTTTTTTAACTTAACCCTTCCTTTTACTTCCAGCTCTTTCTTGTTCTCCCTTGCTGTGGAGGAAAGCACCAACCTCAGGGGTGGTCCTTCAGCTTACACTGTTTAGCAAACTCCTCAGAAAAATGTGGAGCATCTACAGCTCCCTTTATGAACAGAAATCTGGAGTTTATTGCTTACCATGCAGAATTTGGCCATAGTTTACCATCTGGAGCCAGTGCCTCTCCCAGAATTTGCACAGCCTTGCTGATGTTGAAAACTGCATAGATTTAAGAAAATATGTATGGAATGACCAGGTACAGAACTATATATCATAGAATCATATGATTGTCTAGGTTGGAAGGGACCTTTAAGATCGTCTAGTCCAACCATCAACCTAACTCTGAGAAAAACCATCGCTAAACCATGTCTCTAAGCACTATGTCTACCCGTCTTTTAAACACCTCCAGGGATGGTGCCTCAACCACTTCCCTGAGCAGCCCATTCCAATGTTTAATAACCCTTTCAGTGAAGAAATTTTTCCTAATATCCAACCTGAACCTCCCCTGGTGCAACTTGAGGCCATTTCCTCTTGTCTTATCACCTGTGACTTGGGACAAGAGACCGACCCCCACCTCTCTACACCCTCCTTTCAGGGAGTTGTAGAGAGCGATAAGATCTCTCCTCAGCCTCCTTTTCTCCAGGCTGAACAATGCCAGCTCCCTCAGCCTTTCCTCATAAGACTTACTCTCCAGACCCCTCACCAGCTTCATTGCCCTTCTCTGGACCTGCTCCAGCACCTCTGTCTCTTTTGTGGTAAGGCGTGCTTGTGGTGCTCCCAGGTGACACCCACCTGCTCCTTGCTTGCTCGGCGCCTCATTTAAATCTGCCGCCGGGGGTGCTGGCTCCAATCCCAGGAGCTGCCAGGTACCAGCCCAGGCTGGCTGCCTCTCCTGGCTTCCAAAAGCCTCAAAAAATGAGCCCCTTGCCAGCTCTCCTGGCCATGAATCCCTTGCCCAGTGCGGACTTACCTGCACTGGAGCTGGTCATATATACACATATATATATATATCTGTGTAAGTGCAATTCTGAATGCTTAGCACTTGCACAGCACTGCAAGATTCATAGTAGGCTAAAACTTCAGTCTCAAAACTGCATATTTTAGCCTAATCTCCTTTTAGTTCAGAATGTAATTTAGTGGAAACGCCACACGGTTGTTTGGCATAAGACTGTTGTATCGGCTCAAAGATCCCAAGAAATAACTACTTTTCTCATTCCAAACAGAAAATTTGAGACAGGCTAAGGGGCTTGTACATTTAGCACACGAGTTCCATTTTTTTATAGTCAGGCTTCAGAAAAAGGGTCATATGGGATGAGGGAACACCGTGGAACAGGACCAAATCAGCTGTTAATTTCAGGCCTTTATAGGACAACATTCTTATTTTAAGTCCTTGTGAATGTGTTTTGTTTTCAGTGGAATTTCACTTTTGACCGTTTTGAAGTGGAACCTGGCCAGACTTACCAAGTTACTGTCTACCACCTGCCCAAACTGGGTGTACATGGAGACCCCAATTGCAAGTCCACATCTCTCACAATGCCCGGTAAGAGATGCTCTCGCTCACTTAGGCCTTGCGCTTAGGACTGTGATGTTTTGTGCACTGTGGGTTGGATTTTTTCAGACCGGATCCATGAACTGTGAGCAAGTTAGGAAACAGGGTGGCAGTATTAAAAAAAAAACTGTTGTCCTTTCTGAATATGGCTGCCTAGAAAAGTCCATGGTGCTAGCCTTGCATACTCTTGTGGGATATATCCAAAATGCGTGCATCACTTGTGCTACAAGTCGCCATCCTTTTTTCTGGGATCTACATGAATGGGGCTGTAGAGCAATCTCTTCATGTTCTCCACAGACTGTCGCTGCTGCTTTTACTTAATTTGAAATCTTTTGAAGTTGCCCCTTTGCTTGTGGAAGCTGGAAGGCCAGAATTTCCGAATCGGAAGGAGTAAAGTTTGGCTTCTAATATTAAATCTTAGGCATGTGAAGTTTGATTTCAAAGGTACAGTTAGGCATAATTTACCAAGAGACTTGATAGAGCCTAGTGCCTGACCTTTTCCTGTGTATGTGAAAATTTCCCTATAACTAAAAAGAATTTTTATTGTTTTCCCCAAAGATGCTGAGCGTCTGCAGTGCCCTCTGGCTGCTCTGACTAGTTTATAAATACTTGGCACTCAATGCAGATCTTGAAAACTGGTTCATAATTTTCTTCTTAACTTGCTTACAGTTGTTGATATGATTCTTTAGTTATACAATGGCAATGTATGTGGTGTATTAGTCTATGTGAGCTGGAAAATGAGAGGTGGGGCTTGGTTTTCAGCCCTGTTATCCTTTCTTATACCTGGTCACTCTAAGAACTTCCTGGCTCTTATCCTCCACTGTTCTTTAGAAACCTAATGCCTTGTGTCAAGCTCAGTCATTGCTGATTAGAGCTTACATGTGAATTATAGGGGCACTTAAAATTTCCAACTTTGAAAGTTGGAAATTTAAGACTCATGATGTTTTATTTCAACTGTTTAAACAGGGAGTTGTTCCTTTTCTTTTATCCAAACCCTGGAGGAGAGACATAGTTTAGGCTGAGACTTTTAAATCTCACATTGCTAAATATTGAATATGTAACTCTGTATTTGACTCTGAAGAAAGTCCCATAGAGCTGGCCCAATCTGCTAAATGAAGTGAAGAGAATAGTAAATGTGGAAGAGTGTTTTGGGATCAAGAGAGTTTCCACCTTCCTAGTTTTCCTGGGGCAGAATGCTTCTGGAGGAATCTATTGCTGTGGTGCTCTCATAGTCCAGAGACCAATATGAAGTTTTAATTTCACTATGATCCTCTCTGTACAAGTCTTAGAATCATAGAATCATCTAGGTTGGAAGGGACCTTTAAGATCGAGTCCATTAACCTCATACTGCCAAGTCCACCACTAAACCATGTCCCTAGGCACCACATCTACCCATCTTTTAAGTACCTCCAAGGATGATAATTCTACCACCTCCCTGGGTAGCCTGCTCCAATGTTCAATAACCCTTTCAGTGAATAAATTTTTCTTAATACCCATTCTAAACCTCCCCTGCTGCAACTTGAGGTCATTTGTTCTTATCATTTGTTACTTGGGAAAAGAGACCAACCCCCACCTCTGTAGACCCTCCTCCTTTCAGGGAGTTGTAGTGAGTGATAAGGTCTCCCCTCAGCCTCCTTTTCTCCAGAATAAACAATTCCAGTTCCCTCAGCTGCTCCTCATAAGACTTGTGCTCTAGACCCCTCACCAGCTTTGTTGCCTTTCTCTGGACTAGCTCCAGAATCAAAACGTCTGTCTTGTGGTGAGGGGCCCAAAACTGATACAGTATTTGAGATGCGGCCTCACCGGTGCTGAGTACAGGGGTTTGATCATTTCCCTACTCCAGCTCACCACACTATTTCTGATACAAGCCAGGATGCTGTTGGCCTTCTTGGCCACCTGGGCACACTGCTGGCTCATATTCAGCGAGCTATTGACCAACATCCCCAGGTCCTTTTCTGCCAGGCAGCTCTCCAACCACTCTTCCCCAAGCCTGTATCGCTGCACGGGGTTGTTGTGACCCAAGTGCAGGACCCAACACTTGCCCTTGTTGAACCCCATCCCATTGGCCTTGGCCTATTGATCCAACCTGTCTGTATCTTACGTTAGCAAGGGTTGTCAAATATTACTGTTATAATAAGTATTGTATGTTTTCAGTCTTTTCTTATTATTTATTTCTGTTCTGGGAAAAACAAACAAACAAAACAACAAACACTGTAACATCAGTGGAGGGGGCTAGTTTATACCCTGGGAACCAATACTATTCTGCTGCAGAATTTTGCTACTACTTTGGAACAAAGTTCTCTACTAATCAAGGAGGGCTTGGTTAGGTGTCTGGTTTCTGATAAGAAAATGGGTGATTTACCTAAATGGAAGTACAGTGTTTCTGACTAGTCACTGATGGTCTTTCTTGCAGACTGCAAGGACTCTCTGATGAAAAGAACCATCCCATGTATAAAGACAGGTAAAATTTTTTCTGTTTGAGTCATGTAGACATGGATGCTCTGTTGAAATATTTCTGATAGTTGAGAAACTTGGGAATATCTGCACTACTTGCAGGCAGCTTGTGGGAGCCCAGGATCCAAGGTAAAACTCTAGATGACACAACTCTACTTGTGAGCTTTAACCCATGGATGGAGGCAGCCCGATACCGAATTCATGTGGCCAGTTTCCTGAATGAGAAGAAGTGTAAAATGATCACACATGATTTCAGTGAGGTAATTACCTTCCTAAATTATACCCTCTGTGGTAATTTGGACAAACATTTCTTTTAACGGTTGCTAAACAAGGGCCTAGAGCCATGATGTAGGAGATGTAACAAATGCACTTGAACAGGAGTTTTCAAGGAGTTATTTTCACAGATTTTTAACTGCTTTTGGAAAGAGGAATTTTATTTCAGGAATTTGATGGATAAAAGTTCAAAAAGAGGTTTTATAATGCATGGAGCAGTCTGTAAGCATCTGCAAAAAAACCTGAAATTTGATAGTTGACTATCTGGACTTTTTTACCTTTCTCAAGCCAGTGCCCGGGGGATAAGACTAAATAAATTAACCAAAATTGAGGTGCAAAGTTTCAATAAATCATTGAAGTAGTTTATCAAATGTGATGACAGGGAGGGTTAATTAATTAATATTTTTTTTTTGGATTATGAATGAGTGGTTTTGTAAAAGATGTTTCAAACTGAGAATTAATTCCTGTAGGTCTTCCAGCCTGTGCTGTTGAGAAACTCAAAGTAGATCCAGAGTGTCTTCTGACATAAATATTCCTCTTCAGGCATCTGAGGAAGGAGAAATGCTGCATATTTGGTACCAGTCCCCACCCTTCCTTGGGGGAGGGCAGATGTATTGGCATTCAGTTTGTTTAATCTTTCCATTCCTTCCACACTTAAAAACCCTTTGTACTGCATGCGCTGATATGTATTAAGTTATTACAGGTACAGCTGTGTGCATATTTCCCTGGTAGAGGGGAATATAACTCATTTTGGAGCATGTATCTGCTAATCACCATAAAGAATATATTTAGATTATCATCATATTGATTGTATACAGCAGGTAACAAGGGCAACTTATTTGTCTGTTCTAGTGTCAGAAGCAGCAGTGTTGACAGCTGTTTTTAATTAAATGAGCCTTGTTCATGTTTACACATTAAATAACTGAAGACATTTACATTGTTAAGAAACTGTAAGTTTAACACATCTGAACTTATACAATGTACATTCTTGTTTCCTGTTACCTGTGCAACCTCAGCCTGCTGTCTTAATTGTATTACCATGTCTGTCACACAGGGTACCTGCAGTGAAGGCAGCCAGACATTTTACCCATTTTGTTCTCTGTGGGCTTCTTGTTCCAAAAAAAAAAAAAAGAAAAAAATTTAAAAAAAAAAGGAAATTTCTGCTTCTTTGGACGATTCCATATTCTCATGTCAACTCCTCTTCTTTTTTTCCTGCTTTCATTACGTTTTCTTGCTTCCCTTGTAACTTGCACCTGATTTTTCTGCAGAGTGGACTGCAACAGCAAGTGAATGTCACAATCAAAATAGAGAAGAACATAAGAGCTTGCTGCAGCTATGAAATACAGGTAGGACCTCACTGTTGTCCCTGTGTCCTTCCTTCACTAACAAGGCAATGAGCAGTTTCAGAATGTTATGGATTTTTGCACAGTGTTTTGTTCTGAGATTGGCAATCCCTAGTTACCTGTATTAGGGAAATAATGGTTATGGCTGAAAGAACAATTTGGTTTTTATATATAGGTATTCTCTGTATATATACTGAGTATAGGGTTGCCAGACTATAGATTGGGAATGGCAAGTATGCAGCCTCAGGAGGTCATTGCTTTTTTAATGTGTAATGTAAGAATTTTTGATTAATTTTGTTTTCCCAAGGGAAATGGAAATTCTGTGTCCCTGTGCTAAAATACAAGGAATATTGAGGCAGGGGGAAAGTAAAGTGGGAACAAAAATTGCTTTTAAGAATAGCTTCTGATTTCTGAATTTATTTCAACTGCAGATTCAGCCCTTCTTTGCGAACTGTGACACAGATTGTCTGAGACACTCTACTTTCATCCCATGTTCACCAGCTGCAAGTGAGAACTGCTTTTCTGTAAATTAGATTCCCATTGTCTTACAGATGAGAATTGACTTTTTAATGTAACTCTTGTCTTTTGCAGGTACAGACCCACCAGGTAAGAAGTTCTTCCAGTACCCTGAATCTTTTTTTGCTGCTCTTTTCCTGTAATATAGAATAACAAATGATCCTCCCTGGGAATGACCCGATGGGCAGGAAATGTCCCCTTGTAACACTTGAGTTCAGAATGAATTGTGTTAAGAGTTACTTCACCATGATTTAACAAGGCAAGTATTTGTATGCAGTGTGAACCTTAAAGAGCAATTTTTTTAGAGATACTTAACTTGCATAAAATTCTTTGAGAAACAGTTTTGACAAGAAGAGTCTTAATATAAAATACTTTCTGTCACTTTGCTCAGTGTTAAAAAATTTGCATAATATAAAGCAGCTTTTTGAGAGAATGGCTTGCATATATTCATTTTTATGAATGTCAAGATAAATCATATGCATAATGATTTGACATCTTTTTTCTTTTGGCTGCAACAACACCTGTAAGGACCTAGTTTGCCCAAGATTTAAAAAGAAAAACACCTGTATATTGAAAAGAAAAAAAAAGATCACCCAAAATCATGATTTTTATTTTTTTAAGATAGATTACATGAACAGACAGGACATAGGCGGCATGCCTGTCAAAGCTGGATAAACATTGCTATTTAGAGAAAGGTTATTGATCTGTGTTTTCAGTGTGCTGCACATATGGTTCTTTGTGGAGCAAGTTTATGGTGTAGAGCATCATCATGAAAGCAGGAATCTATTTTGAGAAGTGACTGTGGTATGTTTTAAGGGGGAAGTGCTGGCCTACCCATGCTTTTTGGCAGAGCGAGGGTCCTTCCTTGGCCCCTGCTGCTCGAGAAACTTCTATTCTTTGGTGAAACTCTATTGGTGTAAAGCAATGTCTGAGCGCTACTTCTGTACTGCAGGTGATATGATTATATGGCTCTACTGGTGTATCACTGGGATCTGTGTGTTACTGGTGGGATCGGTCATAGCAGGTGTGATTTGTATGACCAAAAAACGAGCAGGTAAGACTCATACCAGCTAGGAAGAAAAGATTTAATGCTAAAACTATATTTTTCCTACTTTTGTACCTATTCCTCTTGCTGTTTTCTTCCTTGCTGTTCTGATGTCTTGCCACTGAGATAATGCCTGTGTAAACACCTTCTTCTGTTTTACATCATGGGACTTGTAACATCCTTATACCATCCACCTGGTTAAGGTAAGCCCTCCACAGGTTATGCTGCCTGGTACTCTATTTTCATAGCACTTCAGAGCTCATGAGAGGAGAAAAGGAACTTCATAGTTCAGCCCTTTGTTTCTTGAAGATTGCTATACATCTATTTTTCATTTATTTTTCTCCTGTGTTGCATAAGAGTTTTGCGGGACAGAAGCTTCCTGTTTGTCCAGACTGTAGTTTTTCCCCTGTTCCCTAAAGTCTCTATAAATTCATTTTTATACTATTTTGAGCTTAAATAATGTTTTTCAATTAAGATGAAAGAAGAAAAACAGGACACAGAGGTTGACATTGAGCAGGTTGGAAAATTGGGTACTTGAGAATTAATTCTCAGTCTTTTGTGCTACAGCCATGAGGCAGTTATCACAGAAATTGTGCAGTTCACTGGGTTGTTGGGGTTTTTTTTACCCAAGAGGAGTAATTGGAAATCCTTCAGAAAATTTCTTAACATCAAACTTACTTATAAGATGTAGCTAGGGACATTTTAGTCACCTCTTCAGGGAAGCCTCTTAAGAAAAAGCTATCTTTAAAGAAGGCCTCGTCTCCCTTAAGGAGACGTAGCAGAACAATTGAGGGTTCTGTACTTCTTGAGGCTGGCCAGATCTAGGGAAGATTGAGAAAATTGGTTTTGAGTGCATTTCTTCTCCTCTCAAAGGAAAAATGTAGTGAAGTACATAGCAAAATCAGCTGTAGAAGAGTCTTTATTCATTTAGTATAATTTTTTTATTAGGCTTCTCCCTCTCTATTATTTTATCCCTTCACAGTTAAAGATATTTTTTGGGGGGGGAGGGGGGGGAACCTAATCTTTGGAAGATGTTGTCCTTTTAAGGGTTTAATTTTATTTTGTGTTTTCAGAACTGACAATGACTTTCTCTCTCTTCCAGGACACAGGCGCGGGAAGTGCAACCACAATGGTTTGCAAACTGGTAAGGTGTCCTGCCTGTGTTTTATCAAGCACATGTAGTGCATTCTGGAGGTCTCATGTTTGTCCAGAAGGGGCTTTCATAGGCTCTAGTACTCTATAGGTGCTTCTCAAAACCAGGAGGCAGCCTTAGGATCTTCCTGTTTAGCTGAAAGAAACTTTGTATTTGGAATGCCATATTTGCCAGATGGGAGATAATTGCTTTTTGAAGTGGTGAAGCTTTTGACCCAGCTGAGGTTGTACTGGCAAAAGGATATATGCTAATCATCTAAGCCATAGCAATAGGAGATTGTTTTTGGGGTACACTCAGCTCTCCATCAGAGAATATAGCTACATTTGCAAGCCTCTTGCAGCTGGTGTATTACTTTTGTGTGGTGAAATTCCATGAACCATCCAGGCATTATTATAAATCACAGCTCCACTGTCTGGACTTTCATATTAAATTTCTACAGTGAGATGTTGTCTGCATATGTTGCTGAAATAGCTTCAAAACTGGTAGCTGCTAGAACCTTTTGTTAATATTCTCCTGTGTTGATTGCTGCTGGCTTGCACCATTACAATTTCAGGAATGTGGCTGAGACAAATATTTTTCTGTCTTTCAGCAGCACCATATAGTGACCTTCCTCTGCCACCCTTGAAGTCCCGAAAGGTTTGGATTGTGTACTCTGCAGATCACCTGCTGTACGTGGATGTGGTGCTGAAGTTTGCTGAGTTTCTGATGACGGTCTGTGGCACTGCTGTAGCCTTAGATCTGCTAGAAGATCATCAGATCTCAGAGTTAGGGCCATTACCCTGGCTTACTCGACAGAAGAAAGAAATGGAAGAGCTATCTTCAAAGATCATCATCCTATGTTCACGGGGCACCCAGGCCAAATGGCAGGCCATGCTTGGGAGCGAGCCTGTGTGTCTCAAGCAAGACCAGCAAAAGCCGATGGGAGACCTGTTCACCCCAGCCTTGAATTTGATCCTGCCAGATTTCAAGAAGCCAGCCTGTTTTGGAATGTATATAGTCTGCTATTTTGAGGGGATAAGTAGTGAGAAAGATATACCTGATCTGTTCAACGTCACATCCAGGTACCAACTGATGGACAAGTTTGAGGATATTTATTTTCGCATTCAGGACTTGGAGAAGTTTGAACCTGGGCGCATCCATCGAATCCGGGAAATCACAGCTGAAAATTACATTGATACCCCCAGTGGGAGGAAGTTGAAAGAGGCAGTACAAAAGTTCAAGAACTGGCAGACAGAGCACCCAGACTGGTTTGAGAGTGAAACCATCTGCTTGGATAATGACGAAGAGTCACAGTCCCTAAACAGAGAGAGCCAGGTGGATTCATTGCTAAGTGAACCAGGTGGAATTGTGAAACACCAGCTGCACCTACAGGAGCCTGACCCTAACTGCTGTTATGTCATCAACCTCCACATGCATGAAGGTGAAAGCAGAGGCTGTAAACTGCAGCCTCAACTTAATCCATGTGGGGATCCGACTTCTCAGACTATGGTCCTTCCTATGGATGAGGCTCCTCGGGTTCAGGTAGTGGAGCCAGTCTCCTCCATGGAAGATAGAAATATACTCAGTCATCATGTGCTGAGTAATGAGGACTGTATGGAAGGAGTTCCTCTTCTGGAGACAAGCTTTCCAATGAGGAATAACGTCATCCTCCACGATGACACTGAAGTTTCAGCAATAGATGACCAGAGTCCTGCAAACCTCTCAGGTGAATTGAGACACCATCTGAATGGACTCATGTACTCTCTTTATCAGCAGAGTGTTATTCCTTCAGAGCCATCTCTCTGCCAAGAGGAGGCTGATGAGCAACACCAGTTGGTGTTCGATGACCAGTGCAAAGACCAAAGACAGTCAGTGCAGTCAGACCAGGGCTACATCTCTAGATGTTCTCCTCTGCCTCCTGATGACCTTGTGGAGGAAGAGGAGGAGGAAGAAGAGGAGGAGGATCAGGAAAAACAGGTGGTCTTTGATGAACTCTCTCCAGAGGTCTTGAACAGTCTAAAGAGTCTTCAGCAGCAGCTCTTTTTCCAGGACATTCAACGGAGCTCTGACTGGGGGTATCCAGCTGAGGTGATGGACATTGACCAATCTTTGGAGGACTGTTAGGCTCTATCTGAAATAGAAATACAGGGGTGGAAGGTGGTGCCATGCACATTGCTGAAATTGCATTTCCAACACCATCCTTGTATTATAAATGACTTACTGGTGGGATCTTCCTGTCTACTGCTAGGAGAGAGGATTGTCCAGCAGACTGGTAATGTTGCTTCCAAACTCTGTGGAGAGAAGCAACAAATATTAGCCACCTCTGTGAAAGAACAGGCGGTAGTTCTGTTCCTCAGGGAAGTGTATTACATTGAGTCCACACTGATGGATGGGAGAAATATTATCGTGGCTTATCCACTTGTGCCTTCAAAATGCCCTCTGGCTGTACTTGTTCTATTGCACTGGATAAAAGTCATGGCCAGTGTTTGGAAAATAGATTTAGATAATGTGGCAAAATTTGTATTGCCATTTTAATATACATTTTAAATATTTTGCTGTAAATACTGTGTTAAAGACGTGTGCCTTAAACTTCAGCTAGGTTAGGGCTGTCTCTACCTGATTGATACGTGTGTCTGGAGATTTTTTCTTTTGCCACTCATTCATTCATTTGCAACTGCATTTCCGTGGCCATTCAGAAATTAAGCAGAGTAACTGAGCCGTAAGTGGGATAAACTTTTAATTAGGAGTCTCCGTAACTCTCCCTGCTGGGAGGTATGTGCTTGAAAACCAGCAAGAGGAGAAAGGGGGTAAAAGGGAATAATGGACTAAAAAATGGGGTTCGGGCTGTTTATACAGTTTTGAGAAGAATCTGGGGCTGAATATAGAATTACTGAATCAGGGGAATCTGGTGTATTCTATAATGCACTGCTGCAGTGCTGTCTGCTTTTGGACATCTTAGCACCAGGAAGACTTGAACTGCAGATGTAGATAGTAACACACAATTAAGGAAATGAAAGACTATTTTGGAGGGGGGAAAAGCGTAGCTTCAGCAGATGCTGTTTTAGAGTGGAGATTATAACTCTGTTAGGGGAGGCTGAGCTAAAATGAGTGCAAGATGTACTTATGTGGGTATAAATTCAAGCACAGGAAGTTCAGGTTAACCATTGTGAAGTACTTAATAGACTAAGGGGTTCATCTTTCAGGAGCAATGGTGGTAACTATCAAATTCAGTGTTTTTAAAAGATTAGGCTTGATGCACTAGAAAATTTGTTCCCAGTGAGTGGTTGCGTGTTGGCCCATGTAGCACTGACTGGGTAGTGGAGTACCAGTCAAGGCTGGTGTTTGCCCTATTTGTTATCACAGTTTCTGCAGTCCAGACCGCTGGATAACAGCTTGGGAGATGTAAATACATCCAGGCCTTTCTCCTTTGTGCTCAGACAAGCCTGTCATCTTCCTGCCTTTCTAAGTTTACTCATCAAAAAATCTTAAAATAATCTTATTTCATCTTTTTAAAAATCTGGTATCTCAGAAGATAATATGTTCATTTGACCTACAACCAATATTGTATTATGTGTATTTTATAATTTTAGTTGTTTATACCTTGTGTTTTTTTCCTTAAATTAAAAAACAAGAATACTTTTTGGATATATTTACTTAAACACTTATGTCCTTAATTCTGTCTAACTCCCTTTGTTACTATGTCTTATAGAAATCTGAGGCAAAACTGAGAGGTAGAAGTGAACTGGTTGACGAGTGTCAAAACATTCCTGCAAAGTGTTGCAGCTCTATCTGGTTGAGCTGGATACAGCTGAGGGCCCTCATGTGTTGGCATGCTCTTTCAAAATGGGTGCTGAAGAAGTTAAATGTTTGTAATTTCATAGAATCATAGAATTGTCTAGGTTAGAAGGGACCTTTCAGATCATCAAGTCCAACCATCAACCTAATACTGGCAAAAACCACCATTAAATCATGTCACTAAGCACCACATCTACCTCTCTTTTAAATACCTCCAGGGATGATGGTTCTACCACTTCCCTGGGCAGCCAGTTCCAATGTTTGATAACCCTTTCAGTGAAGAAATTTTTCCTACTATCCAATCTGAACCTCCCCTGGTGCAACTTCAGGCCACTTCCTCTTGTCCTGTGGCTTCTTGCTTGGGAGAAGAGACTGACCTCCACCTCTCTACACCCTCCTTTCAGGGAGCTGTAGAGAGTAGTAAGGTCTCCCCTCAGCCTCCTTTTCTCCAGGCCCTGTGCAGGGCTGGGCGGTGAGGCAGGACTATTAAGACAACTTGCTTTCTCTGCAGCCAGGTGCCTCGAAAGCTTAACAAAGGGACAGTCCCAGCAAACTTAACACTGGGTGCCACCTTCGTTTCCTGTCTGTACAGGACTTAACCCAACAGGAGCTAAGCAAGTGGCAGCTGTGATCTCAGCGCTTCTCCAATGAGATCCCATTTCTCAGATTATGTGAATAATTGTCATTTTGATCATCTTGCTGCTTAAAGCTTTCTCTTATCTTACAGCAATTAACATGTAAATCTGATTTCTTTTTTCCCATGAGCCTTTTTCAAGTGGTATGAATTCCTATAAATCATTTCAATAGGAAGCTCAGAAGTGTCATCTGGATTTTCTTGCCTTAGTCATTCCCTTCTCAAATAACTCCCTTGGTGTTACAGCTTTTAGAACTCGCTTTCACGTACAAAAAGTTTGTTTGAGGGGAAGAATCCAGATGCTGTTTTAGCAATCCAACATCGGGAAATCAAATAACTTTAAAGCATCTGTTGGTCCCTGAATGCGAAACTGGATAGCCCAGTGAGACCCAAAGGAGGGGAAAAAAAGAGCAAAATCAGTCACAAGTTTCTAATTTTATTTTAACAATCTTGCTTCTTAAAAAATACAAGTTCTGATTAATGCCAGGGGGATGCCAAGTGTCCATCGGCCACAGGCCTTATCTCTCACTTCAGTTTCCCCTCCTGGGAGTAGTCATCTCTTTTGTCAGGATAGCAAACAGAGAGCAATAAAATGCTAAATTGCCAAGTTGCGTTACAAGGCTTGTAACAGAATCCCGAGGGATGAATGTTTTAGTATGGCACAACTTCATTTAGCGAAGTGTTATTCACCTGGACCAGTAATTTCATGTTGGCGGAAGATACAGTAGGTGTGCGAGGTGCATGGGGTGAGGTATTGTTTGCGCTTTAATGGCACCTCTATCTCTCTCTTCTGCAAACGGATCTATCATGCGGCAGAAGGGTTTAAATGGAAGCGAGAGCTCAATTACCAAAGAGAAGGGAATTCGAAAGGAGGAGCAGGCTTACAAACAAGACATCAAAGAGCTTTAAATGCTTCCCTGTAGTAAGTAATTGAAGTGGCAGCAGAGCTGCCCTTTTAGTGGCAAGGGGGCTTCTCTACAGCCAACTACTACGAGAGCTTTACGCTCTCCAAACAGCACATTTACTAGCAACCTGGAAACCATGGCACTACATCAACCACATTTTCTACAAAGGAATTCTACACAACAGAGGCATCGTTTTGCAGGGTCATCTGTCCCAGGCAATCTTTGTGTCCATGCACAAATTTAAACTGTGATTTCACCGTCAACGGTTTGAATATGCCATGGCTAGATAAATTTCAAATATGCCATTTTCTCAATAATGTCTTAAATGGAAAAAGGCACTCACTGTTGAAAGAGCAACTTTATGTGCTGTGAAGGGGTACTGAAGTCAGACTTGTTAATAATTCTGCTGTGATTCTTCTAGTGTCTCAACTATGCTTACGCTTCAGCGTGTTAGGGATGTTCTAAGCACGTTGGTGCTATGGTGAACTTGGCCGTAGGAGCAGCATAACATAGTTGGGGGTGAATAGCTTTTCCTTCAACTTGTTTTTGGCCAAATTTTTTTTTTTTTTTGGGGGGGGGGTGTTGTGGGGTTTTTTTTCTTTTTTCTTCAGCTGTTTGACTGAAGCATGGAGTACTCCTGGGTACAGGTACCATCTCATTCTCTCTTGAACTATACTGTAGTTCTTTCTGAGCTTTTACTATCTGTTTAATGCTGAAAAAGGAAGGTGCAAGGAGACAAGTATCTGTACAAGCATAATATACCTGTAATGACACCTCCTTTGGCCAGGAACTTAGCATCCCCTCGACACATCTCACATCACATAGGAAGAGTTCACAGTACCAAGTTTTACAATCACAGTCACTCACAGCACCAAGATTGTCCAGACAAAAAGTTAAGTTACTGAAGAGAAAGGCCACTGGCCAAAATTCACACAATTGCCCACCTAAGGGCTCAGATTAAAAATAAAGCACTGGTGGGAAAGTTAATCCAAGCCTTTGCTGACTCTCCATTTGGCGTGGGGAGAGCAGTAAGTCACCCATCCTAGCTGCAGAACAGAACAGCGCTATTGCCCCAGCTTTTCGAGGGCATTTTCTAGCCCCTCAAAGCTCATCAGCCACCCGAAAGCTGGGGGAGAAGAGCCCCATGGCACCCCCACTTCTGCCAGCGGGAGCTGGAAGTTGCCAGACTGTAAACATTTTGTTGTAGCAGTCCACTGGAGCAGGCAGTTGATCCCACTCTGTGAAAAGGGCGGTGGGATGGAGGCTCGGCCGCACAGGTCCTTACTGAAGCCCGAGCTCTGAAGGCGAGAATGGATGTGTGCGCAGGAGAAGTCTGGCCTGTCCCGGCAGTCCTGCTGTTGGCTCTGGGTAGCAGTTGGTTGTGCTTTATTTCCCCTTCCCATCAGGACAGCCTGAAAAAAAGGCTCGGGACAGGAAACACCTTTTCCCAATAAATGGCCCAGATAACAAAATATAAGCCTGGGAAGGGCAAAGTCCTTCCTCCAAACATGGCCTCTGTGCTCCTGCTTCCATTTGGTGGGTTTCAGGAGCAGCTGTAGCCAGGCGGAAGGGCAGGCCTTAACCTCCACCAAACATTCATGGAGCTTAAAAACAAAGATATCTCTGTTTCTATGAGAGGTTACTAACAATTAACTTTTTTCCCCGTCCACCCTTAACCACATGCGTGTGGAGGACAGGGTGCTGGTGTGTGGCCTTTCAGCAAAGCTCGGGAGCTCTGTGCTGAGGAGTGAGGTTCACCGAGCGCAGGGCCCACCCCGAGCAGCGCTGACATCCTCGGCCATTTGAGAGGAGGGCAGTTTGCAGGCTTAGCCCTGTCTCTGCTCGCAAACAGACACGGAGGGAGGACCAGAGGAAAACTTTCCAGCCTTCCCGGCCTGTGGAAAGGGAGACCCTACACTCTGCGTAAAAGAAAACCAACACTGATCCCATAAACATGCATATTCACAGAGAAATGAGAGCCCCAGCACCTGGGTGCTGCTGTCTGAAGCAAGCAGTAAGCTGCTGTAAACCCTGTTCTCACCAGAAAGAAATGTCTCAGTGGTAGTGAAATGGGGTCTAAGCCCCTGGATTATGTCCATGCCGGATTCACATGTTTCACGTGTGAAGTCGACGTAAGATGCAAAAGGTTGAAGCACAGAGGTAGACATTTTCAGCTTGGAGAAAGTGGCTCCTAGGTTTGAAATGACCAGACGGCCGGCGTGCTCCCCGGAGGTTCCCCAGCTGGCACACAATGACCCTCTGCAGCTCTGCTGCTGGGGAAGGGAGGTGGCAGCTTTGTAGCATCTAGCGAAAACAATGCGTGCTCCCTTTGGTCCTGCCTGCACCCCAAAGGCACGTCTCTGCTGGTCAGACCCCTCACACCCCCATCTCGTCATTGTGGTCAGCAGGAGTTCTTAAAGGAGGGGGACAAAAAATCCACTGGTCCCTGTTGTTTAGGAGGAAAAGGAAAAACTAAACCTTTACGGTCGCAAAGCAACACGATGTCCTGGAGGGGAGTGAGAAGGGAAGAGTGGGACTCTCCAAACAGTGCGGAGAGGCAGAAGCACTGGAAGAAGACTCGTTGTGAAGGGCAGGTGCACTTTCCGGGGACAAGTGTCAGCCGTACGCTCCTGCAGGTAGTCGGGTTTGCGCTGATGGATTTGTCCACGGGAGAGGGAAGGAGGAGAGTGAGAATCCGACGGGGGAGCCCGCGTCCCCTTCCCCCGGGAACCTGAGCAGAAACGCAGAGAGACTCTGCCGGGAGCGGACCCGGAGGTGGCGGCAGCCCCTCCGGGCGACGGCCGCGGGGGTGGGGGGGGCTCAGCCCTGGGCGGTGACCGCCAAGGCGTTCACGTACCCGTGAGGGCCCACGTCGGCGTCGGACAGCCCGTGGGCCAGCGGGGCGGCGGCGGCGGGGGCGGCGGCGGAGGGGCCGTACTTGGCGGGCGGCGGGGCGGTGGCGGGGCGGAGGAGGCAGCAGGTCTCCAGCGCCTCCAGGCCGCGGCAGGCCAGGAAGAAGAGGTTCTTCAGCATGAAGAGGGAAAGCGGCTGCTGGTAGCGCAGGAGCAGGAGGCAGCGGAGCGCCAGGAGCGGGGCGTCCAGCAGCCCGGCGGGCAGCAGGAGGTGGAGGGCGAGGCGGGCGGCTCCGGGGGGGCGGGCGGCGCTGAGCTCGTAGAGCCACAGCACCGGCGAGGCCAGGCAGAGAAAGTAGACGGCGATGAGGAGGTAGCGCAGCGGGGCGGGCAGCGGCGCCGGCCGCCCGGGCTGCAGCACCAGCTCCAGCAAGGAGAAGCTGTCGAGCAGGTCGAGGCAGGTGGCGAGGAAGGCGGCGGCGGCGCGGTGCTGCGGCGGCGGCTGCGGCGGCAGGAGGAGCTGCCCGGAGCCCTCGGTGCCGATGGCCCGCAGCAGGCAGTAGAGCAGCGGGGCGGAGAGCGCCAGGGTGATGCGGAAGCCGGTGGTGCCCAGCGGCAGGCGCAGCTCGATCAGCTCCAGGATGGAGGTGCCCAGGATCAGCGCCGCCTTGGGCGTGAAGGCGATGGAGTAGATGAGCCAGGCGAGGTGCGCGTAGGCGAAGTCGCCGCCGCGGGGGGGACCCCCGGCCCCGCGGCCCCCGGCCCCGCGGCCACCGGGGGGGCCGTGCAGCAGCAGCGGGTGGGGAGGCGGCGGGCCGGGGGGCGGCGGGGGCCGCTCCCGGCGGCGCGCCCGGCTGTTGCGGCAGAAGAAGATGCCCCAGCCGGCCGCCAGCACCAGGTCGGTGGCGATCCAGCTGCACCAGTACAGGTCGGTGACGGCGATCAGGTAGAGGTCCAGCAGCGCGCCCTGCCCCAGCAGCAGCACCAGGGACAGCGCCTGGAAGCCCCAGCGCCGCCCGCCCGCCGCCCCCCCGCCGGGCCCCAGCAGCGCCCCCGCCGCCGCCCCGCCGCCCGCCGCCCCGCCGCCCGCCGCCGCCGCCCCGTACAGCTCCGCCGCCGTCATGCTGCGGCCCGGGCTGCCGCCGCCGCCGCCGCTGCTGCTGCTGCCGCTGCTGCTGCTGCTGCTGCTGCTGCTGCTGGTGAGCGGCGAGGCGGCGGCGGGCAGCGGGGCGGCGGGCGGCGGCACTAGGGGCTTGCTGATGCTGATGCTGTCCTCCTCCTCTTCCTCCTCCTCCTCGGTGCTGCTGCTGCTGTTGCGGGGGCTGCGGGGGCGGCGGGGCCGCGCCGAGCCCGAGCTCGACCCCGAGCCCCGCCGGCTGCCGCCGCTGCTGGAGCCCCCCGGGAAGAGGGGCTGCCGATCGGCGGCGTGCGGCAGCGGCGGCGGCGGCGGCGGCGGCGGTGGCTGGAAGGAGCCCGAGGAGGAGGAGACCGAGCGCTGGTTGGAGGCAGCGCGGTGCATGGTCCTCCCCGGCCCCCGAGCCGGCGCGCCGGGCCCGACGGCCGCGCCGCGGCCCCCGGCCCGCCCCCGGCCCGCCCCCCGCGCCGCCGCACCGGCAGCGGCAACGGCAGCGGCGGCGGCAGCGGTGCGGAGAGCTCGAACGGCGGGGAGGCGGCGGGGGAGGCCGGGGGCGGTGCCGAGCAGCAACCGTAGCAGCTGGCGGAGCCGAGGCGGGCGTCTCGGCTGGCGGCGGTGGGTGGGCTGGGGGTGGGTGAGCGGAGAGTGGCTGTGCGGCCGGGGGAGGGGAGGAGGGGGGGTCGAGAAGGGGAGGGAGAGGAAGGCGCCCCCCTCCCCGGCCCCGGGGGCTGAGATAGAGCCATATCTCGGGGAGCATGGCCCAGCTGCCGCCCTGCCCTAGACCCCCGTGAATGGAGCCAGACAGGGCTGGACAAGTCACCCATGGCCATGCCACAGCCCCCTGGTACCCAGTCCAGAAAATCAGACGTACTTCACTCTCCCCTGATCTCTCTAGGTTGACCAAGAGGAGGGCCAGTCGCCCGGCACAGAGCCTACTGCGAAGCACTCACTGCTGGCTCCTCATCTGTGGTGCTGGACATTTGGCTGCCCTAGCTTTCGGTCTGTTGTACGTCAAAGTAAGTGGCTTTTACCCCACTGGTTTCCCAAGTTGAGCCAAGACACATACTGAGGGCTCCCAGCTTGCCATGATGGGACAGTGGCTTTAAATTGATGTGAATAGCCCTAAAGTTCCTATTTCTACTGAAAGCACCAATTGGGGGCCTTTATTGACCCACTAATAATGGCCTTGAATTGAGGTTGGCTGGCTGGCTCTGTCACAGCACCAGCATTAATGACTTGGTGCTCAGTGTCACCAGTCCCTCATTCCTGCCTGTGCTCGCTGGTGAGGAGCCGTGTGTTGCCCATCAATGATGTGAAGCATACTGAATAAGCTGTACCCACAAACTGCATTAATTAAACTTCACGACAAAGATCCAAAATAGCTTGACTTTTTAGGATGTTGCCTATCAATACATGGGGTTGAGCAAAACCCAGATGCTTAGTATTGGGAAAGGATATCCAGGAGAGCAGTGATAAACATCTAATACATGCTGGTGCAAGATCCTGGAGAAGCCCTACTCCAGTAAATGTTACTGGCTGCTCTTGAAAACAGAGAAATCAGTCTGGGGTATCAGGAGAATTCATGCTTAAACCTGAAACGAAATAATTGAGAAAGGGAAGGGGAGAGCTTGAGGTGGGTTGACAAGAAGATTTCTTTAGACACATGGCAATAATCAACAGGAAGAGCGGGGAAAGACAAAGAAGAATCACAGCAAAAACATTACTGTCAATGGAGACTGGAGTGAGGGGGCACAGATAAATTTCCTAAAAGCATGGTCAAAAGAAGGTGGCACAGAAAGATAACTGGAGGCTGTGCAAGCTTTAATGTAGTTACTTGGGCACAGTACTGAAGTGGTGCAACCTCTAAACTGGGGTACCAACATGCAGACCTTCCCGTGGTTTCCCATGCTGGTAGCTGTCCTGCTTTGAAATCTATGCTGGTGCTTCTCTGCTGCCGTTGCCTGCATGGCTGGGTGTCAGCTAGGACGGGGCACACCTGTTCTCTGGTATACTCACATTGTGTTTTCAATGCCAGGATACGCTTGTCAAGATTCAACCTTGCATCAGCCCTACTTATGCTCAGCGCCTTCCTCTAACTCACCTTGTCATAGTACGTAGCTTCAGATGAGACTGAACGCACATGCGTTCTCTTGCTGTCTAAGGGCCTTTTCTCCCTAATTCCATATTTCAATTAGCAAATAAAAACACTTCGGTTTAAGAAGGTCAGTAATTATAGCATATTGTAAGAAACATGAGTGTTCAGAAGGATGGTCCAGCCTGGAGAGCAGTGAATGGGCTGGTGTATCCTAGCCTGGTACCAGGATGGAGGACACGAGGCTTCACCCCAGGGCAAAACAGGCAGGACACCTCTGTAGGTGACTCGGAGAGGGACCAGGACACATCAGGCAGCACCGCTAGCCTTGTAACTGTTGTAACCAACATCACTGGCATCCACAAATTTAAGATCAGGTGAGTGCAAAGAGCGCTGTCACCATTAATTTTCCAGCAGGTGACTGCATGGCAGCCTGAGGCTGAGGACCTCCCCCAGCAGCCTCCAAACAGCCCTGTACAGTGCTGCCTGCATTTAGTTCAGGCAGCTGGTGTGCCTTTGCTGAGGCCCTTGGCCCAGGTGTTAAAGCCTTGGCATCCCCTCTGCCACATGGAACCATGGGGCTGCCCTTGCCCACGGGCTGCTCCCCACGATCCACATCCCATGTCAATGCTTTGAAGGTGCTGCCACATCAGTGACGCACAGGACATTTCCCTCTGTGTTGCTGGGGTGTGGTGCTGGCCCACAGCCACCCAGCACAGGAGAACAGCAAGCTTTTGTGTGACAGAAGCAATACAGCAGCACTCTCAGCCCAGCAGCTTGGTCTGAGGTCATTCAAGACGTAAGAAGAGAGCGAGCAGTGAGCCACCTCTCCTTTCCTTGCCGGATACCGTCCCGTGGTGTTTGCTTTGCTCTCCAGCCTCTCGAGGTGTGTGGACTTCGTCAGAGATGAAAGCTCTGCACCTGGGCTCTGCCACACAGCACTTGCATGTTTCTCTCGTTGACAGACTTGCCAAATTAAAAAAAAAAAAGTCAATTGCTTTGACTGCCATTTTGGTACAACCCCGCAAAGACCTTGCTTAGGGCTCTCTTGGATGGTCTGTGTTACGTAGGGAGCGGGAGGCTCGAGGTCGTAGCCAAGGAGGGTGTTTGCTGTCTGAGTTGCTCTTCCAGGTTCGAGCAGGGCCCAGTGCTGCTTCTCTTTGACTGGTGTCTGGAGTTGCCCAGTTCAGGATGACTCAGGGTGGCAGCAAGGGTTTGTGAACACCACCAGCTGTATCTCCTAATTTGTTTTCCACAGAAAGATGTGAGGGTTAGATGGCAGAGTGTGTGGTGATCAAGGGTAAAAGGTAAAATTACGTTCTAACGTACTGGATCCTGGCCTTTATCTAAGGTGGGTACATTCTCCTGACCCTTCTCGGGGTAAGCCAAGGCCTGTGTCACTGGCATGATTAATGTGTGGGCAGTTCTGAGCATTAGCGAAATCAGTCTTGCTCCTACCACGTTCACCTTTTCCACTGCAAGTTTTCCGCTTCTATGAGAGGATGTGGAATGAAAATCAAGCATCCACCTGGGCTGCTCAGGGCAACAACCCTCACACAGAGAGGGTTGCTCCTGCCCTACCTGGGCGGCAGACGGTGACGGCTTTGCCTCATTGGCTCTCCTGCTCCAGGTTTCCTGGGCAATGTGCTTCCCTGGGCACCATAGGCTGGACACGCTCACTTAGCTGCCCTGGCAGTCTGCCCGTAGGCATTTGTGTCTCCTCTGCTTTCAGTCTGTGCCTTGTTTCACAAAGATTTGGGTGCGTTTCTTGCTGGCCTGGCATCTGTCCCACCTGCTGGGGTAAGTGCAATTGGATGGGACCCCTGAGCCAGGTGAGCTCAGCCCAGGGGAACGGGGGAAGCAAGGCACCTGGTGCGGAGCTGGGAGGACCTGTGAGCCTGCCTGGGCTCACATGTGCTTACTGAAGGGGCTTGCACCTCTTGGAGCCTGGAGGGCATGGTCCTGCTGGGCTGAGGCTGCGTGAGCAGGGCAAGAGAAGCCACATGGAAACAGTCCTACAGAGACTAAAGGATCCCTGCTGGGGCTGGGAAAGTCCCTGTGTCCAAGGTAGGCAGGTGGGAACAGGGACATGTGGCTACAGGGCAAGGGGAGCTACAAGCAGGGATGAGGAAGCACTAGGAAGGAGGGTGAGAGCTCCAGGTCTTCCTTGGGCTGAGCATGGGCTCCAGCAGGGCAAATATAACCCAAAAAAAGAGGTGACAATATGAAAAGAGCTTATTTGTGTGGAAGGAAGCAGAAATTGTGCCTGTATTTTAAGATGGGAGTGAGGGGAGAAATGTCTTCTACTTGAAGAGCTTTTTGTAGCACACTGTAGGATGAGATATGACAAGCTGATGCTTCCCGTGTGATCCAGTTATTTAATGCAATGTGCAGTCCCTGGAAGTGTTAGTGCTTAACCATTACCGTTAAAACATTAAAAGGCTAAACTATAAATAGCTTCTACTCTTCAGCTGCTCCAAAGCATTGGCTTCTTTATGTATTTATGTGTATGCATAGATGTGTGTGTGTATATGTACATTTTAAGGCAAGCAGCAGACAACAGAGTTTTGTGAAATACTCATACTGAATATCTAAAATGCTACAATTTCCAGTTTACACTACTAGTGGAAACAAGTAGCGTGCCCTCAAAAATCCTCCTGCTGGGGAAAAGACAAAACTTTCTTGAGGGCAGAACTCAAGAGGGAAACAAAATAATGACTCAATTTCTTGGAGGAAGAAAAAGAAAAAAAAAGAAAAAGAGGCAAATATATGCCTGAAAGAAAGACCAGAGACTAAATCCCTAATTATACCCTGCAGTAAGCTGTCAGAAACTGGCAGCAGTGGGAGGGAAGAAGGCAAAGCTGATCTCAGTGAGTTGGAGCATAATCTGCTCTAACCATACTTAAAATGCCTTTTGTGTGGGAAAGGAAGGTTCTGGGATTCTCTGACACGCGCTTTGTCCTGCACTTATCTAATGCATTCAAAGGGTCAGGATTGAATTTACAGAGCAAGTGTAGAAGAGCTTCACCTGGCCAGCACCAAAATTCAAAGATGCCTTGGTTTGTCCACCTCTGAATGCAGAGTCTTTGTAACTAAACTGCTGATCCAGTATTACAGTTTGGGAAATACAGATACTCTTCAAAAGGATATAAAAGTGTAACAATCTATTGCTTGTAATGACATTTCCGTTCAAAAAGAGCTTTTGATACCAGCATAAAATGCAAAGAGGTTTTTTTTCATGCTTGTAGTGGGGTAGGGGTTTGGAGAGTGAAGAGGATTTGGGGTTTGCTCTTAGTATTTTGTACTTTACTCACTCTTAGCACACAGGGTGTATTGGAACTGACCTTGAGGAAAAAGTGAAAGTTCTTAGTAGATGAACTGACTGAATGGGAAAAGCAAGTTTATTATAGTGAAAAGTGCTCTCTTGATGGAATGCTTTGGTTCCTAGGGAACCTGTAGCTGCCTTGCTGGTGTGGGGTTTTAAACTGTTGCAGACTGGATCTATAAAGGTCTTTAAGCGCATGATTTTCATCGCTGTGTGGCTGCAAAAATCCATAAAGATACATGCTTTTGTATTGAGGCTAGGTACCTTCGGTCAAGGAAGGGTTTGGACATGCCCCTAAAGGGCCAAAGTCTGTTCCAGCGTGAGCAGGTAACTGCTTAGCTTGTGTTCAAGGCTCACCAGAATCCACTGACTAAGCACTTTCTCTGGTAAGCGTTTCTCACCACATCCACGTGGGAGCAAACTCCAACTTGAATAGGGCTCTCAGTCCCTCTTGTTCACAGAATCACAGAATGATACGGGGTAGGAAGGGACCTCTGGAGAGCATCTAGTCCAACCCCCCTGCCAAAGCAGGTCCACCCAGAGCAGGTTGCACAGGAACGTGTCCAGGCAGGTTTTGAATATCTCCAGAGAAGGAGACTCCACCACTTCTCTGGGCAGCCTGTTCCGGTGCTCCGCCACCCTCAAAATAAGGAAGTTCCTCCTCATGTTTAGATGGAACTTCTTACGTTCAAGTTTGTGCCCATTACCTCTTGTCCTGTCCCTGGGCACCACTGAAAAAAGACCAGCTCCATCCTCTTGACACCCACCCTTTAAGTGCTTATAGGCTTTGATCAGATCCTCCCTCAGTCTTCTCTTCTCCAGACTAAAAAGACCCAAGTCCCTCAGTCTTTCCTCGTAAGAGAGATGTTCTAGTCCCCTAATCATCTTTGTAGCCCTTTGCTGTACCCTCTCCAGCAGTTCACTGTCCTTCTTGAACTGGGGAGCCCAGAACTGGACACAGTTCAAGTTGTTCCTTCTTCAGTGTTTTGTGATGCCAATGTTTAACTCAGCTCCTTTGTTGGTTAAGGATTTCTGTGGGATTCTTACCTTCCAGCTAAGGCTGTCTCCAACAAGGGACACCTTAACCCTAGGCTGCCCTTTTGCTTTGACAATAGTGTAGTGATTAAAAGCATTCATCTGATAGGGTCAGGTTTTGATCTGTTTCTGCTTAACTAAGCCTCGTTATGCCCTGTCTTGGGTGAGTGCTCCAACTACCAGTACTGGATAAAAGGAGAGGGCTGGTTAACGCTTTTTATTATTATTTATTAGAGGTTGGGGCCTTAGGTCATTTCTCCAGCATGTAGAATACAATTCAATTCCCCTCTCTGCGGAGAATGGGAATCCTTGTCCAGTCCTTCCAAAACTGCTTTTACTGCTTTATCGATTGTTGCTTTAAACATTGAGTCCTCAGGACTCTGAATCATGCTTGTTTTGCTGTCTAATGTGCCTCCCGTGAGCTGTGAACTTTGTAGATGGAAAACCTTCTGATGGAATATCTTATAAGAACAGCACAAGTGAATTGGCTGTTTCTAAATCATTAAAGCTGATGGTTTTCACCTAGTAGGATCTTTAATTTTCCATTTGCTGAAATCAGTGGAAGCTTTTGGCTCTAATCTGAAAGTTTGCCAGTTAGTATATGTCTCCCTAACTCCACTCACCTTTTTCAAAAGGTACCAGGGCATGGCTCTTGTCAAACAAGTTGGGTTTCTTTTATGATCACAAAGGCTTTAACATAGAGCCAAGTAAACTTCTTGTGGTAAGGGCGGCTTCCTGTATGCCCTTAGGCTTGTTCTTCCTCTGCAATAGCAGATTCAGTTGGTGGCATCTGGCTTGTGGCTTCCCCACTCAGTACGTGTAATCATTACAACCATTGTGATTGTGATTACAACGTGTAATCATTGGGTCAGGTCACAACTCAATGCCTACCCTGAAAGCATCTCGTACACAGGTGCCATCCCAAAACTAGTCTCCGCTGTGAATGGTCAGTCAGGGCATCGTAGCTTGTGATGTGTCCTTCTTGACACCTCCCTCCCCCCGCCTTGCTGAGTAGGAATGGTCAAAGTTCACTTATCTCACCTGACTACGGCAGACGTAGAGCTTACAGGGAATTGCAGGTTGGCTCAGTCAAAAGAATTGCTGGAGGGGTATCTTTCAGGGTCAGTCCCTCAAGAAAATTTGAGAATGGCTTCATGAATAGAACAAATGACAGAATTTTCCCTGATAATCTTCTAGGGCAAAGATGCGAAAGAGACCAGGATGATACTCATGAAATATACACATAGCAAGTTAAAATTAATTTCAAAGAAAACATCTTTTATTATTTTATATATGTGCTAGATCAAAGGAGCAACTCCGGAACTGGGTTGAAATTAGTATGAAATCTAAAATAATCACAGCTTGTGATTTCTCTGTAGGATACATAATCACTCTGCTACAGTGCACATGACATAATCTGAAACATTACCCATTTATTGGAGGGAAAAAGACAAACCAGGATTAAGATTGGAAGAAAGGGGACAGTAGTGTTATATGACTCCCTGAATGCCAGGCTAGTAGTTCCATGCATCCTGTGGAATAAAGGAATTGGCCTTTCTGGCCACTATGTTATTGCATGACATAAAACCTCTCTGCTTCAGATCCAGAACAAGGTCTATCCCCTCTCCAGTTCCTCCCTGCTGTTCTCAGTTGCCTCATCTCACTGCATACTCCCTTTAGGTTTGACTAAAACCCATCCATCCGTGGAAGATGGAGTTGTTAGGATCAGGTCTTCACCATGTTTGTTGTATAGGGCAGTGCACCATATAAATATTTAAGGTAGTAGATCAGCAAGTGAAGTCCCCTCTCCTGCTTGGCCCCATAATCTGCACAGAAGTATGATTGCTCCAAATGAGAGAAATACGGCTTCAGAAATACCACTTCTGTGCAATACATGAGACAAAGGAAAAGTTTTGTTCCAGCCACACTTGAAGCTAATTCCAGGAAGCTGCAATTCCAAGGAAAAAGGATTTCACCTAGGAATTCTAGCAATAACAGATGTCCATAAATGAACCGCAGATAAGCTAGAAGCCTGCACAGCACTCCAGCACAAAACTTGTGGAACAGAGGAGACCTGGCAAGCACTTCCGACTGTAGAAATCTTCCACAATCAAGTCAGTATCTGACAGCAGCCGGAGAACCCAGACTTCCTACTCCCTCCACTGTGTCCATGCAATTCCTGGGCAGTGACTTGGACAAAGTGCACTGTTTCAAGGAGCTGAGAGGGGAAGAGGGGAAAGGTCTCTGTGTTGCTCAGACCAAGAGCAGCCCATCTGACTAATTAGTGCACAGACGAACAAGCAGAGCCTTTTATGCAACCTCACTTGATAAGAATTTGGGAAAGGGTACAAGATTCTTCTGGATTCCTTCTCCTCCTTTCTGCCCAATTTCAACTCGCAAAGCATTTCTTAAATTTCTTATCACTGAAGTTCCTCCTACGCATTTTTTAAGACTCCCAGAGCACTGTTTCAACACTAACATGGTGAAAAAAGAAATCTGGAGCTAAAAGCAGATTTGGAATCTGAAACAGATTCACATCAGTCAGCTCACCTCCACTGCTATTCCAAAGATGGAGATGCCTGGCTCGCTCTCTGTGCAAATGTTAAGCCTCTTCCTTTCTTAAAAGAGGTGCTACCTCATTCCTCTGGCTACCTACCTCACTTCTGGCTGAGAAGTGCCATGCATGCCGATACGAAATTACAAACTGCTTGTGATTTCCGAAAATTCTTCTGCGCGTTCCTTCCTCAAAGCTGCTACTGCCGTCATCGCAGCAGCAGCAGCCAGCGCCCCTGGCTCCGTTTGTGACAGCTGATCCAGCAGCACTACATCCCTCAGGGAACACTGGTTCAGCAGCGCCTTGTCTTGGAGTAACTGGCACCACAGTCTTAACAAGTAACAAGAAAGAGGTTTGCCAAAGGTTACTGAGCACGCTCAGATGGACAGACTTCAGTTTTCTGCAGATTAAGTACCTACCAAATTGAAGGTAGCAGTTATTGCCAGCAACCAGCTCTCAGGTCTATGCAATCATGGCCTAGAAGACTGTTCCCAGTTAATCCTATAAGATTTATCACCCATGTTAGCAAATACTGCAAGGAAAGGGAGCATTCCTCTTCCTGCACTGGATGGCACTTCTGAAAAGT
The DNA here is from genome assembly GCF_964106895.1 of Numenius arquata. Classification (NCBI taxonomy): domain Eukaryota; kingdom Metazoa; phylum Chordata; class Aves; order Charadriiformes; family Scolopacidae; genus Numenius; species Numenius arquata. Next base: position 64,483,835 of record NC_133577.1, on the reverse strand, counting down.
GAGGCTGAGGGACACTGGAGCTAGTTAATGAGTAAATGGGGTTTGGACCTCCAGTTTCAGGCCTTGCACACTGGGTCCACGGCACAATTGTGACTGTGGAAATGTGCTGAAAGCTAAAAGACCTTCCCTGTGTTATATGCAAAGTCCTTCCCTGTACTCATGCTTCTGGAAACTGGAGACAAGCCCTTGTCTTGTGCAAATAGACGAAATGGTAATTTCTTTTTCTCTCCAGTGAAGGCCAAAAGATTCAAATTTCAGATTGTGTTGCTGACATTACAGCTGCTTTTAGAAGAAGCCAAGCAATTCCTGTCCTGATAAGACAACAGAGAAGAACCCCAGGTAGCACTAAGAGAGGAAGACTAGAGAGGAAGAGAATGCTTCCCACTATGGATTTCAAAGGAGATAAATTAATCCAAAGAGAATACCTTTCTGTTCCTATTCAGAAAATAAGGTATACAGAAAGAAGCAATGGGGAAGGACCTCTTTGCTTGAGTCACTGACAGGGCACCCAGTCCCCTTCAGACACAGAACCTGGCATAACAGAAGAACAGAGCCTGCTCTGCAGTGTGACATTCCCAGGCAGATACATCAGTGTCAAGAAGACGGAAAGCTGCTGGAGCAGAATGTCAGTGCACATGGATACTGAGATTTGAATTAGGAACAACTCAAACTTCTGTGCAGAACATCTTGTTTGTACCCCGTGTACAGAGCTGCCTGGTAAAGCAGGAAGAAAGAGGAGGCAGAGCAGACCTATTTCTGATTTCTCAGTGTGGTATAAGCTGAGTATAACTAGGAACACCAACCCAGTTGTGTTGGCTCCAAAGGCTTTCCATCACATATGAAGACTGATTTATGCTTCTAAAAATCACAGTGCTCCTCTGGAATTAAGACACTCCTTGCTGAGCCAATCTTTCACATGGAGTTTCTCAAGCAACGCTTGCTTAGCTTCTTTAGACTGTCTAAGGAGACACAGGTCTTGAACTTTCTCTGCATAGCCCAAGCTAGGAGAACAGAGGCAAGAGAAGGTGCATTTCATTAGGGATATGGAAATGTTCCTGGGCAGGCAAGTCCCTGCTGCTAGTTCATGTTAGGGGGACTTTACGTGCATACTAAAGGAAGAAGAGGAAACAGGGATCAGACCATATGGGGTATCCCTGAGCTGCAAACCACACAAGAGAAGAGAGGAAAAAAGGATGGATACATTCGTACTCTTAAAGATGAAGATTGGGGATTTGGGGCTCAGGTACTATCCTGGCTTGGCGATCTCCTATTTCAATCCTTGCATGCAAGGCAGGAGCAAAGGCGGGCCATGACTCTTTCTGGTTGGCCCTTGTTCTAAAGAGGAGCCCCTCTTTGGAAGCTGTGCCAGCTGGAGCAGGGGGATGTCATCCCCCTCACAGCAGTTGGGGCCAGGGTGGGTACTGAAACAGACTCTTGTTGCAACACTGCATTCTGGGCAAAGAGACCTCTGGAAATTCAGACTCTGTCATGGTTTCCTCTGCTATTGAGAGCAGGCTGCTGGCTCCCTAGCGGGATGCAAAAAGGCAGAAGTGTTCACAGAATGCTAAATAGGTGGGAGGGAATAATATAACTTTCCCCTCGGCCCTGCAGCAAGTTGCTCTGGCTACTGCAGCTTCCTTTGAGGGGGCCCTGCCACCCCGTAGCTGCCAGAGGACTGCAGAAAGGGACTTTGTTTCAGACTGACAGTGATGCAGTGACAAATCCCCAAGCAAACAGAATTTGTTAAAAGTCCATAGGCACTTATGAAGAATAAGGAGAACGTTAAGACTTAAAAGCCTTCCCTTGGCAAAGCGCCACCACAACGCAGCTTCTGGTGCGCTCACGTCACAGACTGGACGAATAGTACACTGTACGAATGGTAGATGGGCTGATAGTGGCTCCCTGAGCAGGGAAGAGCTTCATGCTCAAACACACCGCAAGGAGGAGGGTGGGCTTGCCTGATTTTCACACACAAAGGGTGGAAAAGAAAGAACTCTGATGGCTGAACAAAACTGGGATTGCTGGGACAAGCCTTCTCTTTATACCCTGTTTCCATTATGGCTCAATTATTGATGGCAGCAATGTACGTTCGCAGTTGAAAGCCTGCCGGCAGCTGTCAGGATTGCAGGTGAGTACCAATAAAAGCAAGGGGCTTTTAGTGCTGAGACAGGGATTTTTCTTTCTTGTTGGCTAGATTAGAAGATCACCCCAGGTCTCTCCCCGTTCTTCCCCTCTTCCCTTTCTGGTACATAAAATCCCTGACGGTAGATCTTTAGGCACACCTGTCTTAACCCTAGCTCCAGTTCTCCTTCTTGAAAGCAAGTTGCACAGCATCATTCACATCTGGCACTATGTAAGATGCCTCCACCAGGCTGGGGTCGAAGCAAAAGTCCCGATGGCCGTGGAACACCTTCTCTGTCGTGCACTCCTTTGTCTTACTGGGAACATCTGCATCATGGTGGTAGACCCCAGTGCAGACCAGAATCGACTCGCAGCTCTCCACTGAATTGTTGCAGTCCTTCCTCAGCTCGAGGTGATCCTCAGTTTGGGGACTGGCTGCCTGCGGGCTCCCCTTCACCCCAGCCTGGACCTGGTTCTGGTGAGCTGACTTGAGGTAGTTGTTGTAGAGGTTTGCCCCATAGACATCGGACATAGGGTTATCCCTGGATAAGGTTACAGCATGAAACAGGAATGAGAAACTAGCCCACGCATCAATTTCTGGCTCTGGCGAACTGGGATTAAGGCAGTACTGAGGGAGGAAGGGGCATAAGATAATTGCTAACATCAAGAGAACTACCTAGACTGGGCCACTGAGTCTACTTACTGGGGTGTCCTGTTCAGCTGTGGTGAAGGCCACGTGCTTCACAGACATCTTTCAAAGGGGCGAAGACACATCCAAAGCGCCCACAGCAATTTCAGTCATTTCTGTAATGTATTCCCTATGATCCCGAAGTGTTTGGCCTAACTGGGCTCCTGGCACTACATCTGAATCTCTTTAACTTTTCCTTTAATCCAGTCACGCTACACGCGCTCTGCATCCCACACTGACAGCTTCGCTAGGCCCTTCAAATTATTAAAAGTGTAGGGTGCAAAAAGCTAGCAAGCTTCTGTTCCAGGATGTGAGGCTCCAGAGATGCCACGGGGATTCCGGTATTCGTTTTAGAAATATCCATTAGAAAAACCACTTAAGAGAAGCCAGTATGCAACTCCCCAAGGAAACCATCAGGAAAAACATTCTCTTACCCAACTGCATAGAGGCGTCGGATGGGAGACTTCCAGCCCTGTTTCTCTGCCTGCTCTTTTATCAGATATTCGGCATAGCGGTAGGTGACTGTGCTGGGTTTGCCAATCAAGGCCTCGTACTTCAGCTCCCGGCCTGTTACTTTCTTGTAGATGTTCTCCAAGCAGAGAAGGAAAGTGCCATGGCCAAACCTGCTCCAGAAAGGAGGTCATCGATATCCCCAGTCACACCACTTAAGTAGCAAACGCTCCTCAGTGAGGAGGACCATCTGCTGTTGCCAGTTGGGACTAGTACCGCCTAGTCTGGACACCCTATCTACCCACACACACCTCCACAGACAGTGGTCTGGCTTTTGCTTCTTGAAAATTTTAGTCTTTGTTTTATATCTCTGCTGCTAATTATGCCATACAGTCAAACTCTAACACTAAAAAACGTAGTAAGAGAAGATTATCTGCAGGAGAGATGTATGAAATAGGCTAAAACAAATACCACATATGCTTTTCACCTGGGCATCTTGGCTTCAGCCATCCACAGAAGATCCATGTTGCAGGCAAGGACAGGCAGATGGGGGTATGGTATATCTTGCAGCTCTGCCCCAGGGTTCCCGTTGCTCAAGAGTACATCAATAATAAGTTGCAGGCTTGTCTCCCACCTCACTGGCTCACCAAACAGAATCACCCCTGGAAGATTTCAAGATGCTTGGAAACTCGCAGCATCCGTGTATAGGACCCACTACCAAAAGACATCTGCTAGCAAAAATACTCCTCTGCTGGGATGCCCTGGCTAATACAGCTACTGTTGGAACACGGCTGGTGCCAGGGCTCCAGTCGGCACATCACTGCACCAGTGGTCCCAAACACTGGAGCACAGCACCGAGAAAAGTTGGCTTTGCTCTTATCAAGCTTGTGCCTCACGCTGCACGAGGGCAGCGAGGCTGCCTGCTGACTGCATCCTCTGAATAAGCTGCCTGTGGGTACTGATGAGCCAACAGCACATCATTAGCTCCCATCCCAGCTGGCTTGCCTTGCTGTTCTTTCTGCTTGCTGTTCATAAGTAAACAAAGGCTACTGCTTACCTTCTATAGTGGGGAAGCCAGTGGTTGGAGGAGGCTGCCAGAAAAATAACGAAGGCTGGGTTAGTAATGCAAAACCTAATGCCGTCTCCAAAACAAAACTAAAAATGCTTCCTTTGAACCTGCCAAGGCAGTGCCGTAAAGAGGCAAGACAAGGCCACCTGGAATCCCGAAGAAAGATTTTCCCCCCACCCTCCATCCCAGATTGGATTTCACAGATCTTGCATTCCTGTCTCAGAGCTGCAGATGCCAACCCAACCATCTTACCGCTCACCGCAAGGAACAGCAATGAAAGACAGGCAAGGCATGAGAGAGGGGAAAAGTCACTGCCCTTCCTGCAGGAGCCAACACTGCAAAGAGCAGGGACACGCTGGCTGCTCAGTACCAGTCCCGGGCTCTTGCTAAAGAAAGTCACTAGCAGCCAGCTGCTCTGTGCCTCTGCAGCTTCTTCACCCCATGCTATACGCCGTAAGCACCACCACCCCAGACCACCCATTCCACTGATGCATCAGGAAATTACCAGCTCCTTTGGCCTCCGGCTCTGATCCACCATGTCTAGCAGGGGATATGCCTTCCTCAGTGCCTCTGTGGTGACCACATGCTTGAACCCCAGGCTATTTCAGACCATCAAGGAAAGTTGTGAAGACTTTTTCTTTTTTTTTTTAAATTACTGGGTTTTTTTTAAGTTACTTGCAAAAGCATCTACAGGATTAAGGAATACACATCCTAGTAACAGAGCAGTTATTTATCTGGGTAATGCATACCCTCATAGCTTTCAGTCAAACTACGCTGTCCTTCAACCTACAGGTGGCCCTAAAGGTTACAAAAAACCCCAGACGGGTGATTTAGTTTGAGATCAGCAATCCCTGGAATTAGGCAAAAAGCAGAGGCTGCTCCAAGACAGAATGGATGTGCTTTGGGAGACCTTTAAGGCCAGGGTTCTCGTACTGGTGCAGCACAGGGGGCTGGTCAGACCTCTTGGCTAGAAGCAGGATCAGGGAAGCTCTGGTCAGCTCAGCTGGTGAAAAGACAATGGTCTGTGCTGATAAAACCACGCAAGTGAAGGATGAGTCGCGTTTGCTTGCAGAACACCTTGCCCTGACATGGCCCTACTGGCCCTGGGGAAACACAGGGACAGGCCAAGGTTTTGTACCGAATAAAGTTACCAAATAAAGTACAAGGTGTGACTCTGTGCGTACAGGCTGAGATGTCGCAAACCCTGCAGGCAGTTCTTACCTGCTTGCAGACAAGGGACGTGTCAGACCTGCTGTGCCCTTGCCTCAGCCAGGCAATACGCATGTGGGATTGCCATTTCAATCACATCCCTGCACTGGGATGCTCTGAATCTAATGGCATTTAAGTTCCTTCCATTGCTGTCAGATCCCTGAGGAAAACCTTAGCTGTGGGAGAGCTGGGAGGGATCTCTAATGCACTTTGCCATGAAAGAATGGGAGGACTACAATTTTATCTCAAAAGTGAGAGAAGCCCAAAGCTGACAAAGTTCTCACGATGACATCCCGCCAACGGGAACAGCAATCACGGGAGAGGTAATCAGCGTGTGAAGCCAAACACAGAAGAAGGACAGCCAGGAGGTGACCAAGATGGAGATGACCAGTTAGTGCCTGCATTTGAGCCTCTCCGTAAGAGGTGCCTCCCCTATAAGATGAGACCAGTGACCTCTCTGTCTCCTTGCGCTTCTACAAGCTGACCGAGCGAGTGCCAGGGGCACGGGCAGGGCAGGAGCAGCAGCAGGAGGCACAGATTCCCAAGAAGCAGGCACAGCAAAGGATACTTCAGGGCGTTCTCCTCCACGGGCCCCTGCCCGGCCACCAGCATGCACTTCTGGTGGAACTGGCTGAAGAGCCGCAGGGGGCTGTGGGACAGGATCACCTGCTCCGGGGACACCTGCGGGAGGGGAAGCGAGGCTGATGGGGGATCCGCAGGGACAATATCCCCCCTTTCTCCCCCGTGGTCGGGGTCGTATCCCCAACCCCGGCTGCCACCTGCCTCCCTCCATCCCCTCAGGCCAAGGGTCTGTCATTCGGTGGTGCTGCCACCCCCCAGCCCTTCACCCCTCCCGGGTGGGCTCCTTCCTCCCGGTGCTCCCCTCCATATCCGGCACACCTGCACGGGGAGGGGGGGGGAGCCGTGAAAGAAGCCGCTTCCCAGGGCCGTGGGGCTCCGTGTCCGCCCCCGTCCCCCGCCGCCCTTTACCTGCAGCCCCAGCGCCTGGGAGAGCTCTCGGGCCTTGGCCGACCTCAGGCAGTTGCCGGCGTTGGTCAGGAAGACGACGGGCACCCGGAGCCGCCCGCCGCCGTCCGACAGCCTCTGGAAGGCCCGGCGGGCGGCGGGCACCGGCTGGCTGCCCCGCACCAGCACCCCGTCCACGTCGAAGAGGAACCCGAAGGCCGGCGGCTGCAAGGCGAGCGCAGGGGACGGTCACCCGCCGCCGGCAGCCCTTCCCTCCCCCCCATCCCCGGCCCCGGCCCCCGGCCCGCAGCGCCCTTCCCGCCCCGCCGGCAAGGACGCGGCCGGCGGCCCCGGCCCCTCGCCCCCGCCGCTCACCCGGCCCCCGGCGCAGCGTCCCCGGGCGGGGGGTGGCCGCGGCCCCGCGGCGCGTAGCAGCCCCCGCCCGGCCCGCAGGCAGCCGCTGCCCAGCGCCATGCCGTGCCGTGCCGTGCCGCGCTCCCCCTGGCCCGGCCCGGCGGCGGGGCACGCCGGGGCTCGTAGTTCCCGGACTACAGCTCCCAGCGAGGCGCGGGGCCCGGCGGGGCGGGACCGGGGGCGGGCGGAGGGCTGGCTGCCTTCAGCCCGAGCTGGCCGGGGAGGGGATGGCCGCTGTCCCCGGGAAGGGGGGAATGTGCGTGTGCAGTGTCCTGCCTGCCTGGGAGCAGAGGGTTGTAGGTATGGGGAGGGCTGGGAGGGGGAGTGGGGGGGTTTGGGACGGCGGGGGAGCGGGTACCGACAGCTCCGCGGTGGAAGAGAGGGGTGCGGGACCCCGGACGAGGAGAGGTGGGGGCGGGAGGGGAGCGAGAGGCTTTCAGAATCACAGAATGATATGGGGTTGGAAGGGACCTCTGGAGAGCATCTAGTCCAACCCCCCTGCCAAAGCAGGTCCACCCAGAGCAGGTTGCACAGGAACGTGTCCGGTCACGTTTTGAATCTCTCCAGAGAAGGAGACCCCACCACCTCCCTGGGCAGCCTATGTGACCCCCTCCAAAGCAATTACAGTGGGTTCATTGAACCCGTTCACAAAATCCAAGAGCAGGAGGGTCTTGGTTTGGCCAGTGAAGCTGCTGGGGCGCTGCACAGCCCCGTTACAAAAGCGTCTCGCAGGATGGAGGTGGTCACAGCTCACCCTTGCCGGCAGTGCGCCTGGCAAAGCATCTTCACTGCAACTTTTTAGCATCTCCCAACTGCTGCCCTGCCTCTGCTCAGTCTTTTCTACACAACCCCAAGTCTTCTGGTCTTCGCCCCCCCCCTCCCCTCCTGCCCCAGGTTTTCCAATAAGGTTTTCTAAAATTCTGGTCATTTTTCTTGCTCTCTGACGTGGGACTGTGTCCCAACAGCTCCCTTTTTTTTTCTGCAGCGTGAGACAGAAATCTCACAGCTGAATTCAGCAGAGGCCCTTCCAGACTGAGGAAAGCAAAAGGTTCTACATCATGTCCATGGAGATGAAGCATTGTTTGTTTGCTTTCCAGCTAGGCTTAAGATCTTCTGACTCCTGCGGTACGGAAGGTTTAACACGTACGACTTTAGGCATCAATTACACAAACAGTGTAAGTGTTTGGTTTTGTGCTTCCATTGCCATGAACACCAGCGTTAATTTGTTTTTGACCCACTTTAACACCCAGAGCCCTTTCTGCAGAGCTGTTAAAGCACCGGCAGCACAGGGTTATACGTTTGTACAGAAGGTTATTCCTCCTTAAGTGCCTTTGCCTTAACTGAATTACCTACTGCTTATTTTACATCATTTCCTCAACTTGCCAGGATCGCTTTAATTTCGCAGAAGTGTTTGCAGCTTCTCCTGCTCTGGCAAAATGCGTGCTGGCCATGGAGACATTACTGAAAGTATTTAGTTCCACGCAGAACTGGGCTTCGAACGTTCTTCCACCAGCAGACGGGAGCTGGTTACAGCTCCTTTGAGGTATGCCTTCTCAACGGCTTCTGTGCCCGCTCACAAAGGAGGGACAGCCAACCCGAAGACCTTATTTCCCGTGGCTGCTGACGAAAAATAAAGTCAGAGAGAGAGGCAAAGAGTTTCGAAAGTTAATGACAAACACAACAGCCTTGTCTTGAGCGTTTCTCAGCTCTCCACCAAGGCGGTTGCTCCTGGCAGAGGAAAAAAAATTGATTGATTTACTGTGATTTCTGCCTGGAGCATTGGCTGACGGGGATTTATGGCCTTTTAACGATACAACCACTTGCATGTTAGACGGGTTGTTCTGTTTACTGGCCTAGAGTCACTTAAATCAGGCTGGGTCTGATTAGCGTATCTAAATATCCTCGGATTGGGGGGGGGGGGGGGGAGGGGAGGGGAGGGGGGTTTTTTGTTCCCCTCTCCCCGTTGCAACTAAAGCTCTTTCCGCTTCCATGGCCGGCGCTGAAGGAAAAGCTCGGCGGAGGGGACCCCCCCGGCCGGAGACCTAATAAGGGGATTTTTCACCTCATTTTTTTATCCCCAGCGCGCGGCAGCTCGCCCCGCGCGGGCCGACAGGGGTCCCCGCTGCTCCACGGCGCGCGGGCGGGGCGGGGCCAGGGGGCGGGGCCAGGGAGCGGCGGCCGCAGCCCCTCACCTGCAACTGCCCTTCCTCCTCCCCTGCTATAAGGCTCGGCGCCGCTGGGCGGGCAGCGGGGCTCCTGGCGGGATGGGGATGGGGATGGGGATGGGGATATTCTGCTCCAAAGTGACCTTTGGAGATGCATGGCAACGGAGAGGCAGTACCTTCCTCCTGGGTGAGGCGCTGTGCCTGCTAATGCCGTTTCATAGAATGGTTTAGGTTGGAAGGGACATTAAAAATCATCTAGTTCCAACCCCCCTGCCATGGGCAGGGACACCTCCCACCAGACCAAGTTGCCCAAAGCCCCATCCAGCCTGGCCTTGAACACCTCCAGGGATGAGGCATCCACAGCTTCTCTGGGCAACCTGTTCCAGTGCCTCACCACCCTCACAGTAAAGAATTTCTTCCTAATATCTCATCTAAATCTACCCTCTTTCAGTTTGAAGCCATTAGCCCTCCTCCTATCACTACTTGCCCTTGTAAAAAGTCCCTCTCCAGCTTTCCTGTAGGCCCCCCTCAGATACTGGAAGGCTGCTATATGGTCTCCCTGGAGCCTCGTCTTCTCTAGGCGAAAGAAGAGTTTGTGTGCTTTGCAGCATCTTCCTGCCGTGGATCAGCCGTAGCAGAAAGCATTGGTGTGGTTCAGGCTACCACAGCACAGGGAGGGATGTTGGAGGGGACAGCAGGGGATTTTGTGCCGACCACATGAGGTTACTTGTGCAGTGGAGACCAGAGGGCCTTGTTTCCAGCGAGGGCACCCACTGTTGAAGACGTGCCCCTGAAGAGTTTATGTGCCCCAGAGAGCGTTCCCAGCAGGCTGGCAGAGCTGCTGTATTTATTTTTACAAGGAAAGCTGTCCAACAGGCTGAAGTGCTTATTTTTAAACCAACACGGAGGGAGTTTGCCAGCGGTCGGGCACAGGCTGAGCCTGGCACACGCAGCAGGGACCGACAGAGGCATGGCTGCCAAGCACAGCACCCTGCGGCGCCTGCTTCGGCTTAGGAACCCCCATCCTCCCAGCTCCTCCCAGCAGGCAGATTTTAGCCTGCTTATCCCTGTGCTAAAAGCCCAGTAGTGTAATTTTCTCTTCAAGAGTTGAGGCTTTCTCTGTCACTCTACTAGGAGCTTCCCATTTTGCGTGTTATACGTGGATGGACCTTACAATTTCTTCTGCAGGCACATCTGGCAACAGCCGTATCCCCTAATATCCCCTGAGATGGTCTGTCTGCCCTTCTCACACCAGCCCACAGGAGACTCCCTCTTCTTCCCCTGTCTGCACTGTACTTTGATGTTTCCCCCACCCCCTTACATAGCTGCTTTTAAAGACAAGCAAAACAGGCAGTTGCCCACAGCCTTCTCCCGTGGGTTCCTATGTAAACTTTGCAGCTCTGTTTTCCCTGGACTCCTAGCCCTGTCATCACTCCCCCCTTCCTGACCTTCTAACAGCCCTCTCGAATGCAGCCATACCTTTGGTGTCTTTTCTTACCACAGAGGCTCTAATGGCCTGAATCAACTCCCCCCCTCTCCCCCCCCCCTCAGTTTATCTCTTCTCTTTCTCTGCTGCAGCCTGCTCATGGAATGATGGACAAGCTAAAGGTTGAGAAAATACAGTAAAATGCCTTTCTTATCCTGTAATGACCAAGGGGGAGGACACAGCCTGATAAAAATGACAAGCCAGAAGAATTGAGAGCCAAACCATTCATCTCGCTGTCCCTCAGCGGACAGAAAACACTTGATAGACCTGCCATGACTGCAACTGCTGCAAGCCTAGAAAGAAAGGAATTAAGTACTGAGCCAATTAAAGCTACAAGTTTCTGGCCAACGAAATGTCCTTCTGCTACCTGTGAAGAGACTAATTCAGAGACTTACAGGAGAAAAAGCTGAAGCAGGCTGAGCATCAGAAGCTGGTGGAATACACCTCTATAGCCTTGTGTTTTATGGCCAGAGGGCTTTGCTTAGCATCTGGCATCTGCGTAGTCCCACTGCAGTGATGGAGGCTCACGTGACATATAGATCCAGCTGCTCACTTGGGCCTATCTCTATTTTCAACCAGCTACTTTATTCCTCTGTTTTTATTGGCATGATTTTTGATGGCAACGACTAGCGCTAGATCAGCCATTTCCTGCCGGTGAGTGACCAGGAGGCAAACATTTCATTTGCTAAAGTGCCCCAAAGGTAGTCTAAGCTGCTCTGCAACAAAACACCACTAGACCTGTGACACGGTGTGCTGCAAACAAAGCTCCATCCTCCTCCCATGTAAATAAATCGAACCTGAAGAGGCCACAGGGAGAGACCAATGAGGGGGATAACAGGCATAAGGCTTGTCACATTCCTATGGCTGCTTGAAGTAAGCAGCACAGAAATCTTCATGGATTTTCTGCTCTCCTTCCTTGGTCCTGAGTCCAGACGGAGACTGAAGGAGGGCACTTTCTACCCCTTTAGGTCTGCCCTGCTCAGCCTCCCACCACCCTTGTGGCTGCCTCCAATGCTGCTTGTCGAAAGACCTCTCTCATCTCAGGCCATCAGGTTCTCAGCTGGTAGGAGAGGTAGCACAAGCAAGTCATGTCCGTTGGGCAGTCTCTATACGAAAACACAGCCCAAAGCTGGATGAAGCTACCATGTGGTTTGGGGAAGGGGGGGGGGCTGGGGGACCTGCGTCATGTCTCTGCCAGGTTGACTCCACAGCATATTAGCCCTCTGGATCAAATATCCCTTTGCACCACATTGTGAAGACATTTTGGACCTCCTCCCATAATTGTACTCCAGGCTGGGTGATGTGAAACATCCCCCCTCCACTGCGCATTCCAGATTAAAATCTCGCATGAAACACAGGTATAGAATCATAGAATCATAGAATGGTTAGAGTTGGATGGGACCTTAAAGATCATCGAGTTCCAACCCCCTTGCCATGGGCAGGGACACCTCCCACTAGACAGGTTGCTCAAAGCCCCATCCAGCCTGGCCTTGAACACTTCCAGGGATGGGTCATCCACAACTTCTCTGAGAACCTGTTCCAGTGTCTCACCACCCTCATAGTGAAAAATTTCTTCCTAATATCTAATCTAAATCTTGCCTCTTTCAATCTAAAGCCATTACCCCTTGTCCTATCACTACATCCACAATTAAAACAGGTTTAAAAATCTAAAGATATACTATGTTCTGAAAGAGGCAGGCAAGGAGGCATTAGATGCAATGTATTTGCTAGCGAATGTGAGCAGGGAGGCAAGGTACTAAGGATAAGGAAATGGACTGGCAGCAAAATCCTTGTAACGTTACTGTGAATGCTAGCAGCTGGGTCTCAGTAAAGCCCCAGAGCCAACTTTACCTGAAGCTTTGAGGGATATCTGAATGGATTGATCTTTTTTAGTGGCTGTGATTCAGCCTAGATCCCTCCTCCTTTGCACACCTAGGGTTAGGGAGGTGGGGATGCAGTCTGGGCTTGTCAATTTGCACATTTCTCCAAAATAAGGCACGCTCTAAGGAAGAGTTGATGCCCAGCAGTAAAGCAGGCTGGCCCTCCTCCACTCTGACTCTTAAGGCCCTAAAAATGGTTAAAGCCCATCTGCTGCCAGAGGACTCTTGGGAAGCTGCAGTCACCACACGTGTCAATGCCTTGTTCAAGCAGGGATCCAGGGAATGCTGTACCAATGGAGTCAGGCGTCTCCATGAAGTTCAGGGTCACATTTAAACATATGTGATCAGGATGGGAAAGTTTCTGCTCTCTGACCAACCCTAAGATGGATACCTTCAGCAGAAGTGGAGTCACTAGGCTAGTCACAAATGCAAACATAGCCCTGTAGGGTCAAGGTTCACCTTTCTGAGGGCTTCCTCTGAAGATCACCTCAGGCCTGTACAATTTTAAACCCCCAGTGATTTCGGTGCTGTAATCCCAAACAGCATCACTCACTGGTGGCTCCAGACCCTGGGCCACATCATGTCACTGTTCCTGATGCAAAGTAGGTAAACGGCCAAGTGCACAACAGGTTTTTCCTAGGCAGGCAAGAACAAACTGGACACAACAGTTAAACTGGTCCCAGCAAGTGTTTGGCAAACACAAGATCTAGCCCTGCTGCTAATGTGGGTAATGAGGAGGGAGGGCTACAGGTAACCAAAAGGCCATCAGTGGTTCAGGCCCTCAAGAGACCACGTGCAGGAAGAGCTGAAACCTTTCTACTGTGGCAGAAAAGGAAGGGACGTGGCTCAAACTATGTTGAGGAACTCAGCTCCTCCTGCACTGCCTCTGTAATGATTAGCTTCACCTTGGCAGCAAAGAGGCTCATTTAAGTCATGGCAAATGAAAGATCTTCCTCTATCCACATATAGCAACACTGAAAGATCAGGGGACTTGGAGGGACACGGCTTTGTGTCACTGGTTAGCAGCCATTTCACCTGTTTGCAGCAGTTTTCCTCAGCAGCACTACAAATAAGGCATTTCCCAATTCAGCATTTATAATCTGACCATGATCCAAGCCTATCTTGGGGACTTTAGACTGAGCTCTGTATGCAAAATCCAGAAGAGAAGGAGGAAAGGTGACTCTGCTCTGGCTCCTCCTCCATTATAAAGCTCGTTCCAGGACCAGCTGTGCATCAAGACCCAGGAAAGGCCACTGGGCAAAGAGCAGCTGATGATGATTCAGGGGAAGGTCTGGGGTGTGTGGGCAGAGAGAGAGCGAGCTGAAGCGGAGGCAGCTCTGGCTGAAAAGGGCTCTCAACACCCTTGGTTACTGAAGTGTGTGACTGGGTTGTCCCTTTTTGTGGTTTTGCATTGCTGGCTTTCGCAATGCAGACACCTTTGGTTTGTTGTGGTTTTATTTGTTTTTTGTTGTGGGGTTTTTAGTGTGGGTTGGTTTTTTGTTTCTTTTTTTTTTTTTTTTTTTTTCTTTTCTCCCCTGGAGATGAACTTGCAGCCTGTGAAATGCGGGCAATTTAACATGGGCTGAGCAGCTTGATCCGCTTTTCTAGTAAGTATATTTGCCTCCTGCTAAGGTGTTTTAACCAAGGTCAGTGGAAATAAACACTATGGCCAGGCAGCTTGGGACAATTAGCAGAAAACTTAAAGAGAGCCAATTTACCCGAGCTGGTCAGATCAAGAACAGCCCTCACAAGTCTGAGGCTCTGAGGAAGGAGACATCTTTCAGCAGGAACTTTTGTAAATTCTCCCTTGGCTAATGCAAACCAGCATAATTGTACTGAAGTCAGGGAGAGACACTGGTTGATCCTGGCTGTGTGCTTGGGGTATGTATGCTGGTGGATTTTGCTGAATTTCTTTAGCATCTTGATTAAGATTTCCTTTTTTTAACCTCCCTGCAACTAGTTCTTCTCCTGATGTTTTTGATGTTGTTAAGCAAGGGAATCTGCTTGTTCAGACACTATTTATTGGGTAGTTGCTGCAATACCTTTTTGCCAAAGAACTGGAAAGTCCTACTACAAAGGTCCAAGTGAACAAAGTGGATATCCATAGTGTGAGAGTAGTTCTCCACCAAGGTGAAAATCTGTCTGACAGGCTGAATAAGGCCACATTTGCACTCTGATTAGGTGACAAAGGCTGGTGGAGGAACCCCCTGAAATCAAAAGGCACTTCCTATAAATGCAGAGGCTTGTGTTAACATGGCCCAGTGCAGAGGGACAGTTTTAATTAAGCAGGATCGGGGTGTTTTTTCTCAGCTGAAAAGTGTTTTAGCTTCTTTATAGGCTGCCCAGGGAGGTGGTGGAGTCTCCTTCTCTGGAGACATTCAAAACCTGGCTGGACAAGTTCCTGTGCAATCTGCTCTAGGTGGACCTGCTCTGTCAGGGGGGTTGGACTAGATGATCTCTAGAGGTCCCTTCCAACCCCATGTGATTCTGTGATTCCTTGTGACCAGAGGACAGGAAAAGATCTTCCAAGAAAAAAACTCAGCAAATGAGGCACCTCTTTTTGGCTTTATGATCACCATGCAACCAGGCTTAAATGTTCTGGGAGCAAGTTCCATCAGCTCTTTTCCAGCCATAGTAGGTCCTGAAATAGCAGGCATCAGACCTATGACTGGTTCTTCGACCTAGCAGTGCTATTTTGGCAGCAGGCCCAGGGTTAAACATAACAAGAGTCATTTTCAGTCCTTGCTCTCCTGAAGGTCAGTGGCCCAAATGGTTGGATGTTTGTCTTAGCTGTTTCCGGACAAGGTCTGCATTTTGTAATGATAAGGCGAATTTCAGAGATCCTCATGTTGGCAATGTCCTGCTAAGTCTAATTAGAAAGCATGTATTTCCTGAATAAGGATGTCAGGATTTGGTCATGGGCGGTTTTTAATTGTTTTGACTATTTTGAGCGGGGTACTCTTTTGTGGCTGCTGTAAGGGCTCACTGCTCCATTTCATCTCCAGTCCATGACTGTCACAGGATAGCGCAGCTCATACTTAGCATTAAGCCCATAAAGCCTAGCTTACCAGAATCGCCCATTGCCAGGTGAGACTTCGAGGTTCTTTCATCTGCTCAGGTCACATGGAAGAAGCAGTCTCCCTCTTAGCAATAAGCCTGGCTCACTCTGGCTTGCCAAATGCCTTCTGAGGTGTGTCTCCTCCCTTCTGAAGCTCCCTCAAAAAGCTATCAGAGAGGTCAGCCACAAATTGGTCCCATTTTTTCTGCCAGAGCTCTTTGGCCTTAGATTTCTCATCCGGTAGCATGGCACTGTATCTGTGAGGAGTAGAGAAGTCAGTATCAGACAGGAGACAAGGAGGGCGGCTATTTCAAGATCAGTAGCCAAAATGAAGAGGCAGGAAGCAGCAACAGATTAACCCTTGCAGGACATGCCTACACCGCACAGACTAACAGTGTAAAGAGCCTTGAGCTCCTGCCGGCTGGGCTTATGCTGGGATGAGAAGCATCATGACCATATCAACAGCCACTGAGTCCTGCACCATGAGGACAAACAGCTCAGACAGCATAAGCTGGTTGCACCCAATGACTAGTACAGAAGAGATAGCGCTGCTGTTGCTTTCAGATGTCCCCTGGGCTTGGTCCAAGTTGGTAGGAAATTAGAGTATTTGTTGTTTCCTTGGTCGTGCGGGGACTTGGGACTGGCATGAGGAATGGCAGGGGATTTGGCAAACAGACAAGAATCTAGAAACGTACAGAAAGAGCCTGGGTACCATATCCGAACTATTTTGGGACATTCAGAGCTGTCCAGATAAACAGAAAAAGTGGTTACATATACCCAAACTACACGCTGGTAGATTGCTTTCCCATGTTTCCCCAATCAGCCATGGCAAACCCCGCAGCAAGTCAGATTTTGAAAGAAATAGACAAGTGATAAAAAGACATTAAAATTTCTCCAGAACCAGGTGATGGAGGAAAGTTCGCAAAGGATGGAAAAGGAGGAATAAATTGAGACACTGAGTTAGAGGAAGGCACTCAACGGCACAAGCAGAAGAGCCTCTGGGGTCTCTGTGTACTGCCCTTGGAGGAGACATGCAGAGACTTTGGATCAATGGAAGCCCAGCTCATGTGGCAGAGGAGACCCTGGGGCCAAAACCCAAATACAGCAGGTTTCCAGGGAGCAAGCTGATAGTCCCCTTAGTATTACTATGGCTTGATGAGACAGGTGAGGAACTTACTTTATGGAGTTGAGTGCAAGTTGTTTTAAAGTCCTCAGATCAGCTTTCATCCCTCCGATGGCCATGAACACTTCGTAGAAGTCATAGGAGACGCCCTTTGCCCCAAAAATAGGGGGATCGTCGGGGCTGATCACAATGGGGTGCCCTTCAGCCATGAGGTCAGCTGCGGGGTGGCTCCGCAAGTCAGCTACCAACAGCAGGACCTTGGTGGGGAAGGGTGGGAGGCAATATGATGTTGGGTTACTGCTGTAGCTGTGTTTGCATTACGGCACCCATCACACTGCGTACCTGCTGTAGCTGCCTGTGTCACCAGGTAGTCATCAGGGAGGAAGAGCCTCCAGAGGGCTGTTCAGAGCATGTTAGGCGTTCTGCTCTGAACTGCCGCAGAAGGAGCCTACTTGTCTCCGCTGACTATACAAGGAGATTTGTTTCTTAAATTAATGACCTAAATCAAGGCCAGTGTGGGGAATTCTGCTTATTTACAGAAATTTGGCTGTCACTGTTTCAGGAACAGTTTTTTGGTTACGTATTTGCCATGACACTTAGCTGAGGGCATCTGGAGCTGGTATCAGGGTTCTCTCCTGAAAGGCTCGCACCAGTACATCTTTACCCCAGAGCATCCTTTCTGCTGCGCCCAGGGGACAATGTGCACCACGCTAATGTGTTGCAAAAGAGTTCCCCCTGGTTATGAATTCTACAAAACCAAAAGGACTCTCAGTTGCTATCCCAGCTTCTCAGCGTCCTGGCTTTGAAGTATTTTCCCTTATATCTTTTTAGGCACCTCCCTGGCTCTGGGCCTCATCTCCAGTAGGGAGGACCCTCCCAGTTTCCTCTGGATAGGAATTTAAATGATTTTGAGCTGACTGGCATTACAAGCCTTAACCACATACAGCGTGTGTCTATGTAACAGACTGCAGTGCGATGTGGTACAAAGGAAACTGAGCCTGCCTGAGTGCACCAAACATCTAGCTGACCCCCGTTCCTTGCTGCTCCTAGCTGCCATGGTACATCCCATTCCAGTGTCCCAGTCCCAAGACCTAAGCTTTTACCAACATACCTGGTTGGAGATGGGACAGACTTCTACAGGAATATCCTTCTTCAGTGACAAACTTCTGGCTACTGGGTGTTTAATGAGGGCAAGTCCGTGGCCAATCCGGCTGGTATTCAGTAGCAGCGCATCCAACACATTATTGTCTACAGAGGTGCCCTGCCAGTCTGAGCAGAGATAAGTAAGAATCACCGCAGTGCTGTGAGGAAATATATCTTCTCAAACCGCTAGGTGGTTTTGTTAATAAATGTCTTAGTTGCAAGGTGAGAGGGTTGGCTCATGCTCCGAGTTCCCACTTTACGTTTTCAGTGAAACAGGGGTCCATATCTACTCAGGACATTGCTCAGCGTAGAGATACCCACTCAGCTCATCTGGCTTTAAATGTCCACAGTATTGCTCTTACAGCTAAGCTAATCACGCTGGTCTCTGTTTGTAGTTAAGGGAAAGGAGGGAACATTTCTGGGGAACAGACTGTGCACCAGGATGAGATGGATCATACCTTAGAAGTGCCTGTTACTGTCTATGGTTGGAAAGTGAGCCTTGGGTAACTAGTCCGATGTAGACATCTTTTTCTGTAGATGTCAACATGCAATAAGCATAACACACAAGTTAGACACAAGTGTCATATGTGGTTGGGATAAATCCCACCCATACAGACTGAATAATATATTGCCAATAATAATACATTTCCCCAGGAACGAAGGGCAATGATTGGTTACTTTGATGAGTGTGTTCAGTTAAGACTTGAGGCTGGCTCAGACATGCCTTCACCTTAAAATGTAAAATAATGGTTGAGGAATTCTGCTGCAGCTGTGGATGGGAGATGAGTGCTGCTCCAAGGAGGAAATGGCTACCAGCAGTAACTCTTGCAGCATGACTCCATGTTACACAGAGGGCAAAAATGCTGAGCAATGTGATGCCTGCAGTCAAGAGCAGGGAGCAGGTAGGGGACGTGCCAGATAGGGATGCTACAGCAACAAGCAGATATCAGGAGAAGCGTAGGGAAACCTGATGACACACATGCACGCATACACACATACACACATCCCATCATCTTCATACAGCCAGGCTTACTTTTCTGTGCTTTGCAAGACTTCACCTCTTGCCTCTGTAAGCCATAACAGGCTGTGAGTCCTCATGCTTACCAGTCTCCCCAGCATGGAAAAAGTATGGCAAGTCGACCCCCAGGGAATACGGGATGGTCAGGGCATCCTTCAGGTCCCATAAAGAATGACCTTCATCCTCATCACCAACCTGGGGGAAATAGGAAAAGTATTTTTGAACACGTTCTGGAAGGTGGTGGGACTTATAACTATATATCACTGAGGTGCCAACTGTACTGAAATTGCAATGCTGTGGGATAGGGAGCTGATTCTTCTAGGGGATTTTGTCAATTAACCTCAGCAAAATCCTTAGCTGGAGGATTTGCGATTTATTTACACTGATTTCAGTACAGCAGCAGAGGATCTGGCTCTGGTATAAAACGTATGCTGTATAATACGTGTAGTTCTATTGCACCTCTAGGGGTTAACTCGAAGCCACAGAAGAAATACGGTTACCAGGTCGAAGCCTGCCAGGGTGTCTGGGAAGCGGTCTCTGAGTTCCATGGCAGTGACGATGGCTTCTTTAATCTGGGAAACATTCAGCATCCTAAAGAGCAAGAGAGAGAAAGCAGCGCAGAGGCTCACTCCCACTGGGCCTGCCTTCTTTGGGTTTGAGTTGTGAAATGGGGCCCCCAGGGGTGTTTCCAAAATGCAACTCTGACAACCAGCTTCAGGTCTCCAGAGTAACAGCAATAGAAAATTGATATTATGAAAGTAAACCCCTGAATGACCAGGAAATGCCTGGCTAGACCCTGCTGTCACTTGAGTTGAGGCACACTTGTCTAAGACTCACTGGCTTTCCCATCTACCAAGCAGGGAACACAACAGGATGGAGAGAAAATGTGTACATTTTTTTTTTCCTCTTGACTGTTTTGCTGGGAGGTGGGACAGTAGCTGCATTTCAAGAGAGTTTTAAATGTAGATATTTATTTTTTTTCTCAGCCCTGTCGGACTTAAACATCACAGTGCATTTTGCAGATGGACTCTGTCCATACCCAAGCTGGCCAGAGGCAAGCCAGCTCTGAACTGGCAACAGCATCGTGCCGAGCCAGAGTGAGTAAGTGCTGCTGAGAGGTCTGTTATATTTGCTCAGGATCACCTCACATGACTTCATGGCATCTGGCTGACTTGGAGAACAGCCTTGTGCCCGACCGTGAACAGCAGCACGAACATACCGTACCAAAGGCTGTTGGGAGAACAGTGTTTGCAGGGTCCCACGAGGACCTTTGCAATACCCAGTGCCCATACTCGGGCACTGCTGTCACTGCTTCAGCTTCCGCAGAGAGGAGGAGTATGTCCAGGCTCGGGAGGAGAGCACACAGGGTTTGGACACGCACGCACACAAGCAGCCCTCCCCTTAGCTCATTCCCGCACCCAGGGCTCACAGACACTTGCTTGTCTCTCCAGAGCACGCCATGAGCTCACCCTGGTCATTTCACACGTACGCAGACTTATATAGATGATTTCTCACCCTCAGCCTTTCACGTGTGCCAGGGAATGCTTTGGGAGTCAAAACCCCAGGTCTGACGATGCATGTGGGCATTGCTAACCAACTGTGACACTTCAGCCCAGCCCTCAGCATCTCTTCTCCTGGCCTGGACCCCTCTCCCCCTACTGCCACCTCCGCCGTAGCACAGCCAGCCCCGCTCAGCCTCTACCTGTGTGCTGTAAATATAATCTTAGCTCCAAGAAAGTCAGGGTGTTCCTTCACAAACTGCCTGGTCACCTCTCGATAGGTTGCCACAGACCATGATTTATTGTGCCGGGTGCCATCCAGTTCATACACCTGTAGGACAAAAAGCACATGGCAAGCAGAAGTTGGAAGAGGTGTTTTATTGGAGGGTGGGAGAAATGAACTGAAAAAAACCTTGGGAGAAGCAATGTGCTGTGATCTTGGCAACAGGGTGGAAAAAAGCAGTTAAATCTGTGCAGAACATTTTCTTCTTGAAGACTTTACCAGCTGGCAAGAATCAAGGAATGGTTTTCCTCCCTCCTATGTGATACAAGAAACTAGTTTCTCCATGTTCAGACATGGCAAGCAAGTGCCCTTGAGTACCCAGAGGAGACCACGACCTCTTACTCATGTCTGTATCAAATGCTGGAGCGTTTTGTCCCGTCTGGCGGCTCACACACGCTCTCTGCCTTGCAGTGCCAGTCTGTCAGCCAAGGCAGCCCCAAGGCACGCGAGGGCTGAGCTCCATAAGCTACCAGCTGGGCTGGGCTTCTGCTCCCCTCTGCCAGAGGTTTGCTCCGTGACCTTGAGCCAGTTGTTTAGTCTTGCCACGCTTTCCCAGTTCTCTGGCTGCGAACTGGGAAAAATAATCCTTTTGGCATGCTCTGTCTCATCAACTTACTTTGCGAGTTCCCCACTACCAGGGCTCAATGCGGGGCTTGTGCCCTCATTTCAGCAGGGGCATAGACCCCGATTGATGCTAACCCACAAAGGCCCTGCCTGGCCTTGCTCATGAAGGGTGGCTGAAATCACTCTGTCTGTTCCTTTCTTATCCTTCTCGCCTTTCTTTTCTCTTTCACCCTTCTCCTCCACCCTTCAACTGGTCCACTCTGCCTTCTTACTTCCCCTGGGGTGCTGCCCCTCGCAGCGATGCCCCTTGCCAAGTCCCTGTGCTCTGTCGAGCTGTGGCATCCCCTTTGCAGGTGGCCGCAAGACGCTCAGGGGGAAATTTCCCCTGCTGCAGCCCATGGGAATGTGAGTCTTTACACAGCTGAGTTTGCAAACACAGCTGGGTTTGGGGGCTTTTCCACAATGTTTGCTGTTTCGCACTAAATCCCGACGTTCATTTACATTACTTCAGGGGCCGCTTCTGGCAGGCTTTGCTGCAAGGCGAGCTTTTGCAGAGTGTCAGCGCTGTTGTCCAAGCCTTGCAGAGGATCTTCAGCCCCGTAAGCATCTCGCTGTTCCCATCACACCCTGCTCACCTCGACTTTCACGGCGAAACGCTTCCCTTCCCTCTCATCCCCGCTCCAGCCTAGCTGGCACTTCGCTGCCCATTGGGGCTGGCAGTCCAGCATGTCCCCAGCAACTTGCAGCCCTTGCAGAGCTACCCGGGCTGTAGGCAGCCTGTCTGCCCGTTCCTCGCAGCACGCAGAGCTGCCGGGTGCGAGTAAGCCCGGGGGGCTCTGGAGGCTCCCACGCCTGGAGCCAGCATCAGGAGCTGGATGGGAAGCAAATTTTTCCTGCCAAGCCTCTCTTCAAAAGACATTACATCCATGTCTAAGGGCTGCCGGTAAACGCAGGGTATTTTCCAGTCAGGCCCACGCACTGCTATCATCGCAGATACTCTTGGCCCGGAAACCTGTGTGACCTGGGGGGATGCCAGCACTCACGCTGTCTCACAGCGCAGGAATTTTGACATTGCTGCTGTTTCCTCTTTCCAGGTACCCCAAAGACAGATGGTGACTGAGTTCAGGGCAACTGGCTCATGACCAATCCCCAGCAAAGTAAGGTACATATAAGCTTTGCAGTCTTTTCCCCCTCCTTTTTTTCTTTCTTTTCAATACAGCCTTCTCATCTCAGGCACAACAGAGCAGCCCTGACACTGAGCCCTATTTTTCTATGGGGCCAGCCTGAGACACAACAGGGCAGGGTTAGGCAGCCCCGCTCCCCAGCTGTTGGGGTGGAGGCAGGCACAAAGCCAGATCAGCCTCCAAATTTGTCACAGCACCTGCCTGTCTGCTCATGGGGTGGCTGTGGAGACCTGCCCATCAGCAGCAGCGGTTGCTGGAGTGCAGACATTCATCTGCAGCTGGCCGGAGCCCGCCGGCCATTGCATGCAAGGGCAATGATTTAAGGAAGTTGCTGGCAGGCATGTTTGGGAGTTGGGCCACTGGTAGGACATCAGTGTGGCTGCTCCATCCGCCTAACACTGATGTGCCAGGAGCAAGCTGGTTCCTGCGTTCCCATGCATGGCACACCACCGCCACCTGCGTTCTTCGGGTGCTGCTGGATGGACCTTGCACAACAGCTTCATTCCCATGCAATGGACATGAAGGTGGACAGTGTAGTGAGGAGCGGCAGCCTCAGTTCATTCATTTTGGCAAGGAATCTGTCCCTCTAACAGATCTCCCATCCCCACGCCGCCCCGCTTGGAGCTGGCCTGGAGAACTCTATGGAAAAGGTGTGCCTGCAGTGTTGACATTGCCACCAGGAAAGTGGGAACCATTATAGTCAAAGAATGATGGTGGCATCTGCTGGTGCTTGGGAAGGCATCGGGGCAGTGTGGGATTGTAGGACAACTTCACCAGCTCCAGGCAATGTGCAATAAGAAAGGTGTAAACTATTACCAACAGATTTTAGTGTTAGTGGCAATGAAAAGAGCAGTTCATACTTCACATAGCCAAAATTTTAGGCTGACTGCAAATTGTGGAAGTCTGTGCTCTGCCAATTAGTTTACTAGCCTGTTCAGAAAAGTCATTCTGAAATAAGTTATAGATTTAAAATAACATAACTCTTCCAGAATAAGTCTCTATTCAAGATGGGAAAGTGTTGCAGAAGAGCTGCTGCAGAACAGGTGATTCTGGTGCAGACCTGCCGAGATGCATCTTCCCAACCAGCAAGATTTCGACCCAGCTCCCAGTCAGACTGTACAATGCAGTCTTGTGCTGTTGCCATAGTAGGTATCTTCCTTTTCCTTAACCATTAAGAACAAAGTATCTCTCACTTTCAAGCTCTCGCCTATGCAAATCTCCAAGAAAGGCCTTTGAATATGATCAAGGTTTTCCAGCATCCTTAGAAGGGCAGGTATGCAAACATCCAAAAACTAAATTCAAGATAGGGCTTGAGAAAAGTTACGGAGAAATAAGGATTGAAAAGAATACTAGAGAAGCCAAAAAATACGTACCGGAGGCAGGATAGCTCTTATCTCGACATACTGTACGTTATCTTCATAGAGCTCCAGCAGCCCCTGGTAGAAATAGGCCTTGAACACAGGTGCATAGCAGATAAGTCCAGAGGCAATGAGAAAGACTTCTTCAAATCTTTTCCAAATGAAAGCCTGAGAAGGGTAGGCCAGCTCAGGGGTATCCGTCACCAGGGTCAAGTTTCTCAGCAAGCTGCAGAAAAGGGTAAAGAGAAGATGAAGAATGAGAAGAACAATCAAGACAACTGGCTTTCAGCATGCAAAAAGCCAACGGCTGGCAGCTGGGTGTTCAGTACAGGAAGAAATAGGTTTCCTCCAAGACAGGCGTGAGTTTTATTGTCAGAGACCAAGCTTTGTGGATGTGACACTCTCCCACCTGCATGCTCTGGGGTGCAGCAGGGCAGCAGCTGTGATGAAGGAGGCACATGTTCTTTGGGCAGGACCAAGGAAAGGTACAAAGCCATTCCTGCCACAGTAGGGGCCCAAGATCTACCTCGGAGCCTTTTGGCACTGCAGTACAACAGGCGTAACAACGGCTAATACAACTAGGAAGCATACAGGTCGTTTTTCTGCCACCTATATTTACTCCTCTAATGGCTGGTACAGATAATAGCTACAGGTAAAAAGTCATACACCACATGTTGAGCAACAAGCAGGGTAAGACTAGGTGTCCAATGCCCACACCTTCCTTTTTCGAGGGCAAAATCTTGAGGAGTAATGGAGTTACAAAAGCAAATATGATGTTTTTATATCATAAGAATTGCACTCTGCCACCCAGGGTTATCCTTAACCCAAAAGTAGGCTAGTACATTACTCCTGCAGACAATATATTCTCCCAAACATCTCCAATGCATGTAAAAAGTTATGACACCTGGCCCTCTGTTCACCACCCAAAGGCAGACTGAGTCTCCAGGAGATGCCATGTGCTGGGCCACCACCAACCTGCTTACTAAGCCTGTAACTTGCCCTGGTAGCTTCGTATTGTCAAAATATGTCATCTAATATAAGCAGGGGGAAAATGATTGTGAATCAGAAATTCTTTCCCCCCCCCAGTAGAACAAACCTGATATCCTGCCTGCCTTGCTGGTAACTTCTTCAGCTTTGTCTGCTGGGAAACAACTGATAAGAATTGCGGGTCCTGGCTTTTCCTTAGTGGGACGGAAATATATTTAATTCCTCCATAGACTCAGCTGGTGTATAAGCCTCTTTCAGAAATCCAGAGAAGCGGTGGGTAGTTTTATCAAGCAGAGTTTAAGGGAGCCAGTAATTGCAAGATTATCTAGTTGTGGGTGACAGCTTGCATTTAGGACAGGGTGAACCTCTGTGCCACAATGCTCTCATCTGACAAGCTGATAGCCTTCATTGCGCATGAAGCCTTGCCTCTGGCAACAACCCTCCTCCCTCCGCCGGTGGCCACCTGAAGAAGAGTGTGTAGTAAATTTCTCAGGCTGGTGGACAAAGTCTAAATGGTGAATATTGGGGGGGTGATTAACTTCATTCCTGGGTGGGCAAACTGAAGCCACCACAGCAAGCTAAGGAGCTGTCTGGTGGCAGGCAGGTGGGCTTACCAGTCCAGCCAGGCCTGATGCTTATGTAGTGTCAGGGGCTAAGCAGGTTCAGATAGAAATACCTTCAACCATGCTTCTTCTTTCACCCGAGTCTATTGTTTCCTCTCGATAACAGCTACTGATCTTTAATAATGTTTCATGTTTGATGCCTTGGCCCCCATCCTCGTGCAGTGCTCTGCTCTGTTATACGGGAGATGTGGGTTTGATTTGTGCTCTTATTATCTTCTTCCAGGAGGCTTCTGTGGATGGAATTAAAATCCTCCCTCCTACAGACGTAAAATGTGATCTGGTCCAAACTCATAAACTAAGACATTCTGGGCAGGGACATCCCTTTTGAGTCCCTCCATCCCGCCCATAAAACAGGACCCGTTCCTCCAGCATCTGCCTGCTGTTTTGCTCTCTAAGGCCCCTCTTCCAGTGGCTGCAGTTTTATTTCTTCTGCACTCTCCTAATTTCTTTGCAGGGAAATAGTTTAGAAAGGAAAACTGTACATAAAAGAGATGCTTGTACCACGTTAAGGATGAGATTTTAAATGCTCAACAGCCAGGAAAATTCAGAGTTAAGGTTTCCACAGCAACTTCAGCTCTGCCCTCCTGCGCATTACAATAGGGGCTTTGGTGCCATTATCACAGGACACTGGGCAACCCCAGCTACTGTTCAGTAATCCATGACACCACACTGACCAAGCTGGACCACAGCCGGGGCGGGTGGCATTATCGGTCAGGCGGTGAGAAGCGCAGCAGCAGCAGGAGACACCAGAGCATCACCCTAGAAACCAGGAATGCAGAAGCCAGAGGCATCTTGAAGGCGCTGATCCAGCTGCCGGAGCGGAGAGGGTGTGCTGCATCTTGGCGGGGAAGGGAGAGGAGGTTTCATGTGGGAAGAGCTGGGGAAAGCAGACTTCTCTGCTCCCTCCCTGGCCTCAGCCCTGGCCGAAGGGCAGCTCCCCACCAGACCCACATGCCAGCAGAGAGCACCTGCCCGGAGCCGAGCGCTGAGTTCCCACCAGCCCTGCAAGCACCGAGGGAAAAACCTCCCCGTGGATCAAAAGGCCGTGCAAGCCCGTTCTCGCCACCCCGCACAGCTTCATTTCAGATAAGAACGGGTGGCTCGTCGGGCTCCCACCGCTTTCTCCCCTTGCCCTGTGAGAACTCAGCTCCTCCAGCAGCGAGCGCGCACAGGGCTCCCCTCCCTGCCTTTAAGTCTAGCTGTACAAACTTGTGGTTGTTTACTTAGCCTGTGCTCTTGGGCTAGAAACAGCAATAAATCCCCACACCGCCCTGCTCCTGAAAGCACATAAATCAAATTGTGCTTTTTTTATAATCCCCTTCCCTTTGAGACTGATTATTGATCCCTATAACTGTTGAAGATTTATTGCATAATAGTGATCCATCCTTGATAACTGGACAATCTCCTAAGGGTTCAGGGGCTTTTGCCATCAGTAGCTCATGCAGATGAAGCAAAGCTTCATAAATACATTTCTTGCTTATTTTCTGGAATGGGCCCTTGCCAGCGATCAGGTGCAGACTACAAATAGCCTTCCATGTCATGTCATATATGCACTGAACAATGCTATTGCAATGCATATGCCCAAAGGGGCACAACTAAAACGACCAGCTAAGGATTATTTATTTTCAGCTCTGGTTTTGCTTTCTCTTTTCCTGAGGTGTTTTTTTTTTCCCTAACTGTTTTACTTTCTTGCTCTGTATAACGCAGAAGCGGTTTTGTTGCCTTGTTTTTAAAGGGATTCTTTTTGCTGCTTCTTTTTTTCTGTTCTCGATGGGTAATTATACCCCTCTCCTCACCGTAGTATCTGAATGTCTTCCAGTGGTGCATTAAATAGTGTGACTAACATCTGTCACATGTGGTTCATTCGCTTTCTCTCTCTCTCTCTCGTCCCCTCTTCTTCTCCCCAAGGGGAGACTTGTAGAGGGAGTGGAGTGCTTTGTTTCTGTAGAAGATTTTTATTC
Organism: Numenius arquata; assembly: GCF_964106895.1. Lineage (NCBI taxonomy): Eukaryota > Metazoa > Chordata > Aves > Charadriiformes > Scolopacidae > Numenius > Numenius arquata. The sequence goes on along the minus strand of NC_133577.1, from coordinate 64,456,586 downwards.
TTTTTCTTTTCTTTTTTTTTTTTTCTTTTTTTTTTTCCCCCTTGTAATGCACGCATCGCCCTATTTTTCTGTGAGATAAGGCAGTCGGAGGACACAGAGGGGAAGGTGATGGCGGTCGGGGCAGCAGTTAGCGCCCAGGGGAGTTGTCCCCGCAGCCTCGGCCGTGGTGTCAGCTCCCTCACAGATGACTTCATCCTGGTGATAGAGAGCTCCGCTGGGCCGCCGGAGCTGCGCTGCTGGGCACGGCCTTAATCCGGGGAGGCGGGGGGTTGGGAGGAGGTGGTGCGGTGGTATTTTACAAATATCTGGAATGTCAATGCTGTTTCCCTAAATATCTGGGGGCATGCTCTTGCTTTAGAAACCGTGGCCATTATGTTGCATCTTGAGGAAAAAAAAAAAAAGGCGTTCTCCTATATCGTAATTGATTGTGAAGTAAATAAAGTGAGGATTATTTTTTCTTTCGAGTCTCCAAGCAAAATTCCCTTCCTCTCTCTGCCTTCTGGGCCACGGTCTCCTGACTCTCGTAATAGCATCCTTTTGGAAGCTTACCAGTAACAGAATACTCCAGGGTCTTGGCCCATAAGACGTGTGTTTTGAATAGGAATGATTGAACCTTCTTTTGAGGGAAACAAACAAAAAGACTTCCTTCCAAAACACACACACACATATGTATATGTATGCATATGTACCTAAAAATGCAAACAGCAAAAATGTAATGCAGATACCTCTCTCCCTCACCCCTTCCTCGTCAGGAATGCAGTAAGGTGAAAGAGGTGCAGCATCTTGCAAACATTTCCATTGTTCCCTTCACATTTGCTGATCCACCCTGTCTTGCATGAGAGCCCTTCCCTGCTGCCATATTCCCTTGATACTTCCTTGAAACCACCCAACTATCCATCCGTTCCTTCCTCTGACATCTGCTTTCTCTCAGCTTGTCAGTGCTCAAGGGCAAAGAGGAGTGCAGGGAAGACGTAGCCTGGGATGCACATGTTCAAGAGACTGGGAGAGTTTCCAGAAACTGAGAAGCAGAACAGATTGGGGCCTATTCCTGGCTAGAGACCTATTTCCAGGCGGCCAAAAAACATTCCTAACCCCTAGACTAGTACCCGGGGATTAGATGAAAATAGGAGGGGAAGCGCCTCAATGTGGCTGTTGTTCATGTGTTCGCACATTACGTGCAATGACTCCTCTGCGATTTTGTGGTGATGAGCACAGAAGGGCAAGAAATGAAGGACAACATACTCAAATGAGTAAGTCTGAGCACCCAGGATGCGAGAGATCCACGTTTGTACTTGGCTCTGGCACGCATTTGCTGAGGAAAATCACTTCATTGGTCTCTGCCTCGGTTTCCCCTCTGCCCCTGGGGAAACCCTTGTAGCGGGGTCTGTCCTGTGTCCCTGTGCAGTGCCTGCCATCCTGAAATCCTGGTGTGACTTGTGGCTACTAGGCGTTGTGGGACAACTAATACAAAAGAAGAGGAATGTGATAATACTGCTTCTGAAAAGAAGTCCTGTTCCCAAGCAGGACCATAGGGAACCAAAGAATGCACAGCTCCACCCTCCTAGGTGTATAGGATGCTGTGGCCTCTAGCTCACACTATGGAAATACATCCGAAAAAAAATACAACAAAGGTTTGCTCCTGAGACAGTTCTGAAATACCAGCCAAGCAATCGCTTGGGCTTTAAGGAAGTGAAGCTGTTTCAAAATCCATTCTTTTGCACATTATTTATGGGTCTCCTGGTGGGGTTGAAGAGAGCGAGTGCCATGGTCCTTCCCTCATCACCACTCCCAGTAGAAATGGAAGGGAGGTAATGGGGAACCAGTGCTCTCTATGGAAGACGTATATAAGTGACTTCACACTAGATCTTATTTTTTCACCACGTGTCAGGGCAGTTGAGCCTCAAGGTATAAAAGGTCAAGAGCCCTGGATCTGGCTCTTTGTCTTCTGGAAGTGCTTAGACCTCTGCAGAAGATGGGTGGTGGGTGCCCTAGAGAGTCAGGTCCCTCTACCCTGCCCCTTGCTGTTGCTGGGGAGGGAAGGCAATACCATGCCAGAAGTCTGGTAGCTCCTCAGCTTCTCGACCTGACCTCCTTCCCAGACGTGTAGGGCACAGAGCCCAGACAGCTTCCATGTGGAGTGGACACCAGCTCCCTAAGTGTTAATAGGTCTCTTAAAAAGAGCACATATACTTACTGAAGACCACTACAGTAAAAAACATGAAGTTTCACTTAGGAAATGCTGTAATTAGGGTCACTCGCGTCACCTTAATCCAGCCTTCTCCTAGTGTGTTGGCATATCTTTAATTACATGACACCCCATACTATTTTTTTCCACGGGACCCCAGCCCCCCAGAGCCCTGCAGATGGCCGTGCCCTCTGAATGGATCACTACTCAATATTTTCCTTTTGTCCTCATCACTCAGTGTCTGACTTCATGCATTATTTAGCGTGCTCTCTCCAGCCCCCTGGACACCACACAGAGCTACATGCTTCCTCCTGACCTTTTTGGTGAGGCTTTGTCCTGGGATCAATGGCCCCTGAAGGGGGAGATAGGGGTCTCTCTTCCTGCCACCACCAGTGGAGGGGGAACCAGGTTGTTCCCACCCACCTGTATGTGATTAATTGGTAGGTGGCTGCTGAGCAACCAGCTAACACCTGGTACTGATAAAAGCCTGCCAGCAGTTAAGGTAGGAGCTGCCTGGAGGGAAGGGAGCTCCTGCAAGAGAGTGAGTGATGCCTTGGGGAGCCATCTGAGGTGTGAGCTCCTGGACAGCTATAGAAGGCCTCACCTGTAACGCGAGAAGCTTTGTTAGCAGGAATGTGTTGAGGTGGGGAGTGCTACCAGGCAGAGGACCTGCGTGTAGGGTTCATTGGCTCAACCAGTGCCCAGGCTGAGACCTAACCCCTTGTCTGAGGGTAGGAGGACAAGTTGCAGTTTCTGGTGCTTGAGGGTCCTGTTGGAAATTAATGCCACATGCTTCAGTGTGGTGGGTACCAGTGGGGTTTCAAAGAGAGCCCTCAGAAAACAAGGATAGTGTTTGGAGGAGTAGGCTGAGTTAGGTTTTCTTTTGGGTTGCTTTGGGTTTTTTTTGCTAGTGCAGTAGCTAACATAAGTATTTCACCCAACTTCTTGCTCTGAATCAAGACAAAGACTTTACAAATGGCTTCTCTGCTGTTGGGGAGAGCCCGTTCCTCAGCTACTTGACTTCCTCATCCTGTTCTTGGGTACCTTGAGGGATGAGGCAAGGTCATTCACCATGCAGCCCTGCCCAGTGCTGGGAACACACCCAGCCTGGGTGCTGAGGAGAAGTCACAGGTCATATAAATCTACTTAAATCCCTGTCTTCAACATGTTTGTGCAAAAGGCTAGAGTGCACAGAAAACTTCAATTTTGATGGTCTCTAACTCTGGTGTACTTAATGCTGCAGCTTTCAAATTCTTACATTGCTATTTGCTTGTCCTGTGTATGCAGCTCTAAGCAGAGTTCCCTGCGTTCAGAGCAGCAAGCAAATGGGAAAGTTGGACCAGAATGATCCTGTTGGCTACACAACGCTATCATGAAGTACTGTCAGGCTTGCAACTCCTCATCACTTACCTGCGATCGAACTCGGTCACGTTGCGCAGCTGTTTCCGGTAAGTCTCCAGCAAAACCCACTGGGAGCACTGGGCTGGCACTGGGTGAGGAGGGTGAGGCTTGGAAAAGTGAAACCGAACGGTGCCCGTGTGGGTGAAGCAGATGTAGCAGTCGGGGAGGTAGGTGGCATTGTATACTAGCCAGTCCACGCTCAGGATGGCATAGTCATGCAGGTGTAAGACAGCACCTGGTGGGAAGAGAAGCATATCCTAATGAGACAAGGCAGCTGAAAAACAGGAACAGAGTTTTAATGTGATAATAGTTTGAGTTTGCCCATCCAGGGGCATCTGGAAATGCTTCTAGGTGGCTGCGAGTGACCTCTCCCAGCAGAGGGACGGAGTGGCTGCTCTGCCTCCCCCATGCTGGGAGATGTGGCCCCCTCCACATCAAATGCGGGGCAGGCAGAGCATGACAGTTCCCTGGGAGCAGAGGGAGGGGGGAAATCAATAGGGAGCTCTACTTCTCCACTGGGATGGAAAATGCTCCAAGTTATTAAAGGTCTTTCAGACAGACTTTGCTGTGAGCTGGCTCGGGCCCCACTGATTTAAAGAGGAACTCGCACAGTAGGCAGCAGTTTACAAGGCATACTAGCTGACTGGCAGACCTGAAGCAAGCCTCTGTATCTAAGCCGCTTGAATCCCAGTCTCAGTTTCTGCATCTAGTCTGTGTCTCTTCTTTCATCTCTTTGAAACTCTGGCGCACACCAAAATACCAGTCCATGACATGCCAGGGAATTGCATTTGGATGCAGAAGTACCATCTACTTCTACCCCTTATCAAAAGCATGCTCGCTGATGTTCTGCATCTGCTGCTGCCCAGCACAAAGGGCCCTTGAGATTCTCTGTTATTGTACAGTGTGTTGGCAACTGCCAGTCTTCCTGGCATAGGAAGCGTCCTCTGCGTGCTCATCTTCCTCAGCCCATCCTTTCGTTTTGCTGAAGATCACTTCTTTTGCAGAGACTTCCTACATTATTGGTGCTTGAACTAAACTTCACCTTCATTAAAGGAAGATACTGTGAGAGCTAAAGTCTTAAAGATATGTATTTTATTAGCCTAGGGGAGACCTCAGATCCAAAATAATTTTGGGCCCCATAGGGGTAAAGGGAGAACATGAGTAGGAGAGAAAACCAGAAGACTGGTACGTGTGTGATATTAGACAAACTACAAGACTATAATCTATAGTGGATTAATCTAACATAGACTATAATGTCTATAATCTCTCACTATAGAGAGTCTGACTGTTAAGATGCTGAACAACTGTGGTTACTGCCCTCACCAGAGCTAGCATGATGGAATGGGCAGGCCACAGCTGTCTAGATCTGACCCTTCTCTCACTGGCAATGCCACCCTCTTTCCTATGTGAGCAGCAATAGAAATTACAATAGTGCTTGAAACAACAGTAGTTCCCCCAGGGCTCTAATCTGCACCTCTAAGACTAGGTCCTACTCAAGCAGTTACAATCATGTGATCTTGGCCCTAAAAGCTTACAGCTCTTGTAAAGATTCTAAGAACCCATTTTAGCATCGCCTGGATTCAAAAGTTAATTTTTTTGTTTTGATTCCTCCTTGGTATCAAAGTTATCCCATTGAAGACGGAGGTACTTTAAAATTCCTTACTGTTCCATTCAACAATGAAAGGGTAATGGCAACTCTGACATCTCAATCATTTATGGTAACAGATTAGGATGCTGCAAGCCAGGGATCCTCATTCCACATCTAGAGGCTGGGAGGGAGAAGCTGGGAAGTGAGGAAGACAGCTCTTATCCATGTGCCACTTTCACAGCCCTGCAAGTGAAAAATGCTCCTGTGGAGAAGCTGACCCCCAAATCTTCTAAAGCAGGCCACCGGCCTGTTTCCAGGCAGTCACGTGGGCAAGGCCATAGGAATCTGCATCTAAAGAAGGAGCACCTGGAACAATGGACATAGCATTCAGAGTCACAGGGATATTGACAATGTCCGCTGCAACAGTTTTGTATCTTTAACTAAAAAAAGCCACCTTGTTCAAAAGCTTCCTTACTGAATCAGGGATGTAGAGGGAGAAGCTAGTCAGTTAGGAGTCAAGGCCTTCCTCCTGTGGTCATCTCAACCTCCTGCTTCTCAGCTGAACTGTCAGTGGCTCAGGGACATAGAGACACCCTAGGCTTCCTGCTACACAGCCTAGGTGGCTTGGATTTCCACTTGGCTAAAAATATCCTCTCTTCCTTTCCATCACAACCCTGAGCTTTCAAACGCTGCTTGTCAGAGGGTGCACAGAGCGATATGGCAAAGGTATCGGACAATCTCATCCCATTATCTAGCTTAGAATGTTCCAGATGCCTTAAAAACTATGTATGTGCTGCAGAGTGCAGAAGCCCCTTTTGGCATAGGGCATGGCAGCCCATTAGCACGTACCTTGATGCACAGCAAGGGAAAAACAACATCTCTTAAACTAAAGACAAGAGGAGAAACGCCTGCCCTTATAAGCCGGGATCTCCTATAAGTGCACAGAGTAGAACATGACTAAAAAAGACTAAGTGAGATAATACAATAGCTTCTATATCCTATTCTGCAGGTCACATCAACACAGGCTTTGGCTTCCGTTCAACAATTAAAAAAAAAAAAGTGTTGTGTTGGAGGTAGCACCTTCCTTCTTTAGTGCTCCCAGACTTTCCAATAGGCTTCCAGGCCTGCTACAGAACCACCTGCGCAAAAACTTATTGAGCGATGCAGCACTTCTGGCTAAGAAGTGGGTTAAGGCAAGGTTGGTAGCATGTCTGTGGTGTGTGTGGAAAAAAGGAAAGGCCCTGGCTGGAGCACGTGGAACAAATACGAGTGTCTGATGTCTTGCTGTCATTGCTTCCCCTGCCCTTTCTCCACACTTGAAAGGCTGAAGGATCCATATTGTAAGTTATAGCAAATGCTACAATTGCTGGAAATGTGCATTCATCCAATCCATCCCCCTCTTCCTCTCTCCCCCTGCCCTGTCCCCAAGCTCAGAGGCAGGGCTCTTCCTGGAACCCAGAGAGAGCTTGATTTACAGCTCTCATAGGCTCGCCTGCAACCAAAGGTCTGCCACATCTCCTCACGCTTTGTCCTAGCTCTGGCATAGAAAGCAGAAGGTGAGAGGAGGATGACTAAGACAAGCAACCCTTAGGCCAAGCCTACCTTTTGGCATGCGCTTTAAGATGCTGAACACCGTGCTTTGATCGATGAGGCCTTTTGCCCGAAAGAAGTGCATGCTTGGAGGAAACTGTCCCGTAGTCATGGCTGTTGCAACCTCCTCCTTCTTGAGGTCTACGAGCTTTGTACTGAGCTCCTGTTCCTGTCTACTCAGCACCAAATTGCCGCCTGTCTGATGGGCTTTCTCCTCCTGCATTAGGGAGTCCCGGTCCTTCCAGAGTGGGTTGGGAAGGCAGAGGGAAGCCAAATTCAGGAGAAGGTATGCCAGGCTTATGCCTAGGCTGGATGGAGGCTTCATCTTACTGCTGCACCTGGAGGGGAATAAAAGAAAATCGGAGCACTAGCATAGGTCAGAAGGTGACATCTTAGCAATGACCCCTTGGGATGTTAAACTGCTGGCCCATCCTGCAGAAGTAGTGGGTTAATTGGATGTTCAGTACTGGGGCAGCATCTGGTAGCTGTGTCCCCTGTATTTAGGAATGGGCATTCATGCACTCCCCATGGTACTATCTTCACACAGCAAGACTGTGGGGAGGGTGGAGAGGAGATGTTGCTCCCCAGGTCAGGCTGGCAGCACGCCACACAGACCTGCAGTCTGGCAAAGGTCTCGCCCTGGAACGGGGAAGTGCTCTGAGGTCAGGTCTCTGACTTGCTAGCTGGGATGGAGCCCCCACGGAATAAGGGGTGCTGGTGACAAGGTGCCAGCTGTGCTGCCAGCATCCCAGGGAGGGAAGCAAGGAGCCGTAACACTTAGGTGCTTTTGGTTTTTGCTTGAGCTAATCAGATCCTGATTCCTTACAGTCAAGACCTTGTTGCACACTGTAGTATATTCTAGCTATCAGAGGGGTTAATTTATGGGCAGAAACCCCCTGGCTTCCCCTGCAGTGACAGAGGTGTGTCCCTTCCTTTCAATCCCAGAAGAAAGGGGACGGAAGGGAGACCATGGGAGTAGTAAGAGATCAGAGGAGACAGGCTCATGTGAACTCGGAGAACTCTGCCCTTCCCAAAAAAAGCACAGCTGCAATATAATCCTTCAACACCAGGATTTAGTGACCCTCTGCACCAATCTCTCCAGACCAAAGCAGGCTGGAGAAAGGCTCAACATTTTGAAATGGTCCCCTGTGAATTACTTAGTAAGTCCCTGTCTGAGCACATGTTTTCTGCTTCCAGCCTCTCCTCCACCCGTGGTGCCTCCAGCCCCTCAGCCTCTCTCCCATCAGTGGGTCCAGGGAGATGAAGATGAGCTGGGGGAGTAATCTGCTGGGAACGGGGTGGGAGGGTTTAGACACAGCCCTGTGTCAGGCCTGGCTCTGAACTTAGCGAGAGAAACATCCTGGAAGGCGCTATCTTATCCCTGGTGAGACTGACTCACTTACTGTTAATTTTCCTCCTCCTTGCATCCAGAGCTCATCCAGCTGCCGCCCCAGAGAGCAGGGAACAGTTATCTCTCCTGCAAGCCGGCACTGTCCCAGCAAAGATAAAAAGAGTCGGGATCTGTCCCAGAGTTGGCGGAGCGAGGCTCTTGCCGGCGCAGACAGTTCCTCTTCCTGTGCTGTCACTCCGGCTTGTTCAGCTTTTATTTATCCCCGGCCCTACCGCTTCATGAATATATAAAGAGGAGGAGGAGGCAGGGGAGGTTATGAGAAAGCGGGACACGGGCGCCCGAGCAAGCTGAGCTGGGAACCCGGGAGGCCAAAACAGCGGGATCACCTACGGGAACCCCTCCAGCTCCCACAAAGAATAGAGGTGGACTCTTTAACCCGTCATTGCCTGCCTGCGAGGCCACCAGGAGCTTGTTTGTGCAGCCTTCCCACGCACCCTGATACACACATGCAGCTTCTAAATACCCTGGAAGAAACATTTAAGCATGTGTCCCCACTTCTTAAGCCCCGCTCAGGCTGTCCCAGGCACACACGTGAGCTTGGGTATTTAATCTGATGTAGAACCCCGCGCATTTAATACCAACAACACTGCAAACTACTTACTCATAGGGTTTTTTTTTTTTATCTGATGAAACGGTAATTTGTAAAGTAGTTTTAAATTATTTTGCCCACTCTTTGCCTGGTTCACACAGCTGGCAGACATCAATCTAACTGGCCGTACCAGGGCTGCATTGGGCATACAGGGCTAAACTTGTTCCTGGGCACTAAATCCAGGTGGAGGTGGGTACGGCTGATTTTTTTTATTATTTTATTTTATTTTTTAAATCACAACAAATATTGTGATTTCACCATTTTATTTTGCACGGTTGAATGGACTGAGTTTTAAAGTTATTTAAAGCAGATGTTATATAAACAGCTTCCAGTGGAGAACAAAGTCCATTTGGTTTAATTTAATCAAAATTTTAACGATTTTAATTTTTTTAATAAAAAAAAAAAGATCCTGTAAGCCAAGAGCTATTGAAAACAACCCATAGCAGTCACAAAGATGGTTTTTGAGGCAGAAAAAGTAGAATCTGGCCAATAATACGTTAAAATTCATTAGCTGGCACCACTGCAACAGATTGAAAGCGGGGTGGACAGGCCCCCCCGAATATCCCAGCTGGACAACTGCCAGCTTTTTTTCTTCTCTTGGTCCCTTCACCCTTTGCTGTCATCAAGATCAGTCCCAGCATCCATGCAGGGATGAGCTAGGGTTCACCAATGCTCTCTGAGCCCCAGTCAGGGCAGCATGTCCAGAGGGTGGCTGCGGCCCCTTGCCCGCTCCTGAGCAGAAAGGGGTTTTTCTTGAGGTTCGAGATGCTTCTGTTCCCGAAGGGAGATCAGAGGGGTGGAGCGATGACATGCCTGTGCTCTGCAGCAACTATTAGTTGATGAAAGCAACCCGAGGATGAGAGGTATGGGGAGGGACTGCAGAGGGAAAATGCATGGAGTGGAAAAGGGATGGTTCAGTAGGGACAAGCATTCCACCTACAAATACTTTCAAGGGAACAATATAAGTGAAGGCAGGGAATTACTCTAATTATCTCAGGGTAGTAAAGCCTGGTGTTAGGACCATAAAACTAAATTCAGGCTAGGCAGTTAGAAAACCATCTCTGCAGTGAGGAATCAGGAGACAGGTTCCCAAAGAGGTGCATTGATAGGGGTTAAAACGCTGTGTGAAGAACCTCAAATAGCAGCTCAGAGCCAGGCAGGGTTCTTGGAAATGGCTGCCAGAGGGCCTCTGAGATTTGCAGTGCTTGTTCATCCTGTCAAATCAAGTTTGAAAAACAAACCCAAAGTCCACTGCTAAAACACTTCTTTAATGGGACTTTTCTATGTAAGCAATCACAGCCATTGCCAGAAGACTGTTGTACAGATGTTGCAAGGGTTGTGCTAGGAAATAAGGAGGTGATTGAGATGCTTTGCTCTCTATTAGAATGTGGTCCTTGCCCTCAAAAGAAAAATCATGGGGGGCCAGCACTGGTGAAATAAGACCGCAGCTGATTTTAGGCAGGATCTGTCTGGACATGGAGGGTGGAAGGAGGGAGAACAGGGCAACCCAAGCAAGGGTTACCACCAGCCAGGAACCCTGTTTACTGGAGGACCTGGGCTCCTCTACTGCCTGCAGGCATTGACAGCTTTGGATTCAGACCTCCCTGGGAACCAAGGCATGGTATATGAAGAATTGCTCTGAATAAAGGAACAACAAGGAATGTTATAGGCATCATTTCCATGATGATATAGGCATCCATCAACTTCCAGAGAAGTTGTGGATGCTCCATCCCTGGAAGTGTTCAAAACTAGGCTGGATGGGGCTTTGAGCAACCTGGTCTAGTGGGAGGTGTCCCTGCCCGTGGCAGGGGGGTTGGAACTCAATGATCATTAGGGTCCCTTCCAACTCTAACCATTCTGTGATTCCACGCCAATGCATCTCTTGGCTAGTTTGAATTCTTGCTGAGAAGTGGGTAGCCTCTCTGGAGATTGTGTAATAGCTCTGTGTGTCTGTCCACGAGACCACTATTGCAGTTCCTGTTCAGCCTTGAAATAATCCTAAACCCCCTGGCTTTGGTCCCACTTGCTGTTTAGCTGCTGCTGGTAGGGGCACTAGTCATACCCTGCTCCTTCATCAAATGCTCCAGCTATTCCCTGGTTTCTTGGGTGGTTTCTAGCCCATGCTGACCTCTCGGCTGCTGCAGTGTTCAAAAGCCCTGTTTTCAAGCTGTTGTGGGTATGTCTGTGCAAGCTACAGGCACACCCTTTCTTTATGCCCAGCTGCACATCAGATGCATGTGAAGCTTTAAATAGCTGGTGGCCACCACTTACTGTGCACACAGTGAATTCCCCTTGGTTCAGTTTCAGTTCTGTGTGCAGAGCAGTTTTTGGTTTAGTGGTTGGTGGTTTTTGTTGTGTTGTTTTGTTTTCAAACATTCTGAGCTTCTTGGAGGATTGGAGGGGTGACAACCATCTCCTCCAGCACATTTCCCCACCTCTCCCTCTTGCACCTTCCCTGCTACCACTATAGCTGGGTGCCTGCTCCCAGTGTTCAGAGCCTTGCAGCAGCAGCGGTGCAAAGGGGAGCATGGACACCATCCCCAGCAGCAGGGTGCAGGAAGGAGGAAAGGACCGCAGAGGCAGCAGCAGCAGCAGGATTGCAGATGTGCATTTTTCACTTCATCTTTCAGCTCAGCAGTGCTTTACAGCATCCTACAAAGTCTGTCTTTCTGCTGCAGCCTCTGCCTGGAGGATCAGCTTGCTGTGTGCTGCTGTGCATCCCAGCCCCAGATTAAAGCCCTGCAGTGCATGTAGATGATAGCAAAAGCTGCAGTGATGACAAACCCAGCAGAGGCTGGAGCTAGCGGTGGTGCAGACCCGGCTGTTTCCTGTGTGGTGCAACCCATAAACCAAATCCAAACCAAAGAGCGTTTCTGATAGCACAGGGGGTCAGGGTGCCTTTTAGCTTCCTAGCCTCACTGAGCCTGCTGAAGCCTAAGCTGTGCTCTGGAAATATCACCATAAAGCCAGGAAGAGAAGGTTGGAGATGGAAAACGCTTTCCCAGCAACACCAGTTAGCTGTCCTTTCTGTGCCAGCTGCCTCATTTGTGAAATGGGACCGATTCCCTACCTCGCTGCCCTGACAGTGGTGATTATTCACGCTATCTGTTGGTGAAATAGCCATGCTCCCTGGGCCAGCAGCTAGGTAATTGTGGTTTTAAAGCAAGTCCGCATAAGGGACATACTCTTATTTTGAGTGGAAAACTCTGAGGTTGGACAAGGGGCTGGAAGTACACGAGCAGATGCAGCAGTGAATGAGGGCAGGCTCTGGAAAGCCTGCTCCTTGAATTCCCATGTCTCTCCTAGGCCTGGAAAGACCCCAGTCTCTCCCTGCTCCAAAGCTGTCCCAGCCTCCAGTTAATGCCTGCAACATGTAAAAGTGTTAAGTGCTATAAATTATTATTAAGAATAGACTGGTCCAGGATGTTTGGGATTATTAAAACCTCCCCCCTGGCCTGCTAAATAACCTCTGCTTTGGTTTGGCTGGGCACAGGTTGGTTGGTTGGGGTTTTTTTTCCCATTTCCCCACCACCACTTTGTGCCCAGCCAGGCAAAAATATGGGCCATTTAGTAGCCAAGCAAGGAGGTCAGTGGGAGCCCTGCGGCAGAGAAGATTCCGGTTTGCTGTGGGTCACGCTGGCAGCGTTGCTCCCCAGCCTACAGCCAAGCTCCGCTCGCCCTCGCAGTGCTCTGCCCCTGTTCAGAAACACTCCCTCCCCTTTGCTGCCCAACAGTGCTTCCATCCCTCTGTCCTTCCGCTCCTCCTCAGCTACACCCATGGCTACCTGACGATTTAAAATGAGTAAGGCACTCGAGATGCTACAAGAACTGGAGCTGGGAATGGAGAGAGCCAGGGAAAGAGCTAAACTCCCAGGCTAACAATGAATCACTCTGGGAGTGGAGTCATTGATTTGTAATCATTGCCTGGCTCCCAGATATAATAGCCATGAATTCCTCTGACCAGCGACCGAGACGAGGTGCTTTGGGCTATTCCCAGCACACCTGCAAAAATTCAAATCCATCTTGCTCACAAGAGCGGGGCTCGTAGCTCCGGGAGCCCAACAGCTTCCTCGGTGCTTGCCCTCTAACAAGTGGAGCTGGCAGCACACACTCCCGGCTGCTACTGAGCTGAGCTTGCAAACAAATAAGTCAAACTGCATCGTTTCCTTCAAAACCTGACCCCCCAGGGTTGTTCCCCACTGCTGTCGCCCTGCAGCGGAGGGCTGGGAAGGTGGAAGGACAAAACAAAGCGAGCCAGTGTGTATTAGCACCCTGTGGCTGTGGGAGCAGACGGCAGGCTGCCAAGGGCTCCCAGGGCAGGAGCTGAGCCCTGGGTATTCAGGGAAAAGGCTCAGCGCCATCCAGGGCAGGTCCTGAGCTGTCTCCAAGGTTTCTGTGCAAAGGCTTGAGTTTATTATTTGTATTTTCTCCCTTGCCTACCTACTCGGGGCAAAAATGAGAGCAAACTAAGCAACTGGAACACCCTGTTCTCAGCAAGAGTACCTGACTCACTCTCTCTAGGGAATTACTTTAGGGAGGAAAGACGCTGAGTGCCACTGTGAGAAGTGTTTTCTTGCTTTTTCCATTAGTCACATCAGGTTTCCTGCCTGCCCTGGGGTGTCTTTCCATCATCAGGCTGTGATGGCCCCACTGGATCAGCATGGTTTTGAGGGGGTTGGCTCTAGTTTAATAAGCAGGGCAAAATATCTGTTCCTAAGACCTATATTCCATCTAAACATCCTCCTCACTCCCTGACTCCTGTTCCACCCACCTGCCTTCCCCAACCAGGACCTAAAGCAAACCACAACTCTGTCTAGACTCCTAATGCCCGCACCTCTCTGCCCCAGGAGTCCATCGTGCCTTGAAACAGAGGATCTGAATTCATCTCTGGTCGCTCTGCAGCTGTGGGCATCCCCATGACCTCTGCAAGAACACCTTGTGTCTCTACATGTCAACCATCTCCTCCCACTGGCTCTCCACTTCTCTGCATCACCCAGGTGGCTCCATCATCACATAGACTTCAAGCCTGATCAGTAAGAAGTATGAGGGCTTGCAGTGGCACGGAACCATGGTGTCTCTATCTCTCTCTCTCTCACCCTGGGCTCTCATAGAAATCCCATGAGAAGGCACATATGCTACACTGCATCCCAAAGCTGTGGCTCTGTCATACACTCTAAGACTCCAGAAATGCTTTGGGAGAGAGGATAGCAAAGGCTGGGGAGCACACCAGCAGCTACAACTAACCTTCAGTTGCTCAGAAGTCACCCCACTGTGTTTGGTTTCTTTTCCTCCTGTGCACGAGGCAAGCAAGCTGGCATTTAGATTGGGCTTATACTACAAAATTAACAGCAGTGAGGAGCATTTTGAGTTAAAACCTGACTGCTCTCCCCAAAAGTGTCTGTCTTGTAGCCAAGCTTCGTCCTGCCTAGGCAAACCTCCAAACTTTATTAAAGCCTTGAGATGTCAAAACAAGGCTTCTGCTTCGTTCCCTTTACAGGTACCTCCATACACCGTCACCACAAATGCAGACGCTGGCCTCAAGCCAGTTAGCACTAGCGGCGCTGCCAGCAAAACATCATCCCCCCCAAGCATTTCCCAGCTTCTTAGGCAGGGTTGCACTCTGTGGGGATTTATATTGCTATCAACTGTAGCAGCACCTGAGCAACAGAGCTTCAAGCAAGGGGAAGGGTGCTCATCACAACAACAGTCGCCTGCCCAGGGTACACACTCAACAGCAGAGCCCAGCCACTTGGGATCATTACAGTAAAATCTCAGGGCGTTCCTGGCATGCCTAGACTTGTTCATCCTGTTCTTCAGAGGCCTTTCAGCCCAGCCCATGGCTCTTTGCCTCTTGTTCCCTGGCACCTCCTAAGCCTGTCCTGCAGGCGGTGATAGGCACAATCTTCCTTTCCCCTAAATTGCTGCATCGCCCCAAGAGATCCTCTTTCCCTAAAGCACCACAGCACTGCCTGCATCACCGCAGCAAGCAGAGAAGTCCCCAACGCGCCCATCCCAACCTAGGTGACAAGAAAGGCATGAAGCACACAGTAAGTGTCGCTTTTGCAAGCCCTTCAGCAACAAGCTGCAATATGATCACTGACCTCACAAAATGAGGCACATGCAGAAGCTTCAAAGGATATGGCTTGTAGGAGCTTCAAACCAAACAGTTCGTGCCTTTTGGTAGTCATGGGGATACAACCACTTCTCAGCCCACCCTGGGAACAGATAGCTCAAGCCCACCCTCTTTCAATGACTGGTGAGCAAGCTTTGGCTCTTGAACTTCCCTGTCAGCTCTGAGAATGGCTCCTGTGTCAGTAATACACTGTGTGACAGGACAGGGAATGTGCTGCTACAAGGTCCACTGTGTAACCTGGATCATCAGCATGGCAGCAGGGACCAATCTCTCTGGCTTACCCTGGGATCCCACTCTACATTTAGCATGGCCCCTTTCAGAGTGGCACGTCAGGAGTGCTGGGGAGCCATTATCACCATCTGCCTAAAATTCCCTGTTCCCATGGCCTTCTTCAGTTTGAGAGACAGCCCTCATGGCTCTAGGACACAGTAAGATTTTGGTATGTGGCACCTACGTGCAGGAACGCTGACCACCCCTGCTTTACATTATAATATGTGAGAGCTGCTTCCTTTATGTTCTGCCTGATCGATAATGTCCTCTGCAGATGGACAACTGTATTTCCCATTGTGGTTTCACTCCTTTGGTGACAGCCAAGGCAAGATCAGAAGCAACATCATGGATGAAGGCATCAATCAGCACGTCATCTGTGAGGAAGCAGCAAGGGCCAGCTATTACATGGTGGAAGGTGAGCCTGGAGTTGGGGGTGACAGCAAGGCAGGCACAGGGCAGTGGCCATACTGGCAAAGGCACAGTCCCATAATACCTGAACAAGATTTGCAGAGCAGATCTGGTGGTGGTAACCAGGTTCAGCCAAGAGTCCAGCGATTGCTGGGCAAATCCATGATGACGAGACAGATCTGAGGTCAAATCAGGGACTGAAGTCCACAGGCCAAGTTCCACATAAACAAGGTACATAAGGTACATGGCACAGGTACAACACAGCTGCAAGGGAGCCCAGGTGGGGACCAAGTGAAAGATCCTCAGTTTACAAGTGAACAGCAGGCCAGGCCCTCCCTGAGGCTGTTTAGGAGAGCTTTCTTGAAGAGAAACACTGCACGGACACCTGCACGATTATCTAAGCCAGCTTTGAGCCCAGGGAGCCAAACACCCAGGGGACGCGCTCAGGGCCCTGACACTGGCTACCATGCTGTGTAAGCCTTCTCAAGGCAGGTATAGATGCCAGGGATTAATGTCATCTGCTGCCAATCCCCAGGTTCAAGCACCACACCTCCACAAATGCCCATGGTAACAGCAGCGGGCATTTTAAAGGAAAAGACCCTTGCCAGACACCCCCCACCTCTATCCCAGCCAGCTCTCTGCCTGGCTGGGACAAGCCTGTGTTATAACCGGTGTTGGTACAGCAGTGTAATCCTGTCAGCTTCCTTGAACACCACCAAACCCTGCCATAATACAACCTGAGCAAACCATGCGGTAACACCTGCGTACTCTGCTTTCACCAAATCTTGCCGCTGACTTTTTTACCCTCTTGCTTTTGATCTGACAGTAAATGGCACTTAGGGCTGGCTGCCATTTCTTTTCCTTCTCTGTGAGTTCTCTACAACTTTGAGGTCTACTTTCCCTGCCCATCTGTGTAAGGCACCCTTTGCAGGGATAATGCTACTTCCTCGGCTTTTTGGGAAGGTACAGGGCAGTGGAGGGATGGTTTGTGTCATTACAATCAAGCAGTGGCTTGTTGCCCCTGCGCCTTCTGTAGTAGTGAAGTTGTCCGGCCTTCTAAAGAAGTTGTTCTCATGGAAAGGACATGGAAAGCTGCTGTAAAAAAAAAAAAAAAAAGGAACAAATAGAGAAACTTCCAACTGCATAAAAATAACTATGTCTCAGCAAAGTTTTGAAACAGTGCTGGGGACAAAAAGCAGTGCAGTGCATAGCAGGGAACTCTGCCTCAGCATTAATACGTGCACACACACACCTTCCTGTGCTAAAGCAGTGTTCACAATTTCACTCTGGATAGGTAGAACTACAAACCAAGCTGAACTTCTGAGTGACTCCAGTGATTCTGGTAGTTTCTGTTTATTCACCCCATTGTCAGTTGGACCAGAACCAGATCCTACTCGCATGTCTTTTGGGTGTTCAAAACCCACCTTTGGCAGAAGACAGGAAAGATTAAATGCTCGGCATTTGTGCCATCCTCACCAGTCCCTGAGGAGAAGAGAGGGCTAGCAGCCACCAGCACCCTCTCTGGACCAAGGTGAAGATGTGTGAAGGTAGGGACGCAGGAGGGACAGCAGGGTACTAGGTTCAAAGATTTTAGTCTAAACTCTGCATCCAAGCTCCTGCCCTGCTGAGGTTCTACTGCAATGAGAGATCAAGCTTAATAAAATACATGGAGGGCTGTGCCACAGGCATGGAGACACAGCCAGGCTGCAGCTTGTTGGAAGGGACAATCCCCATTAGCGTGAAGAAAGAAGATCCAACAACTCCATTTAGTCTGTGGACATCTTAACGTCTCTGAGATGGCCAGCCCACCTCCTCCTGCCGCAGTCCCAGCCCAGCGTGCATCGCCGATCGCAGCACTGACGTAAAGCTGTAATTGCCAGCACGGGGACTGGGCCAAGGGGAATTCGCTGAGACAGTCGGGCTCTCCAGCAGCCTGTCAGTTCCTAGGTCTGCAATGGAAATTAATCACTGAAGCTCAAGGAAGCACACCTTAA
This sequence comes from Numenius arquata, assembly GCF_964106895.1. NCBI lineage: Eukaryota > Metazoa > Chordata > Aves > Charadriiformes > Scolopacidae > Numenius > Numenius arquata. Next base: position 64,439,017 of record NC_133577.1, on the reverse strand, counting down.
ACAAAAACCCCACCGGCTACTCCAAGGAGGCAGGGCATGTCCAGCCTGTTGAAATGACATTGTAATTAAAACTTAATAAAAAGTGGCATTTATCGATGAGTTGTATTAACCTTGTCTAAAACCATTTGGACAAATTAAAACTCCTCTCGGTCTTTTCCTGCCGTGTTAAAAGCGGCAAGGCATGAAACAGATCAATAACGCCAGCCACGTTGGCTCTTTGTTTGGGGCAGAAGAAAGCTTTGCTGTTGGAAAGCTTCAGCTGGCATGGCTTCAGCCACCGCGACGCTGCCTCCTGGCTTCTGCCAGGGCCCCTGCTGGCGAGCCCCAAAAGAGATTGCCAGGGTACTTACATGGGCACATAAAGAATGCTCCCAAAAACGCTGCCGGGGACCAGCTGTCCCACTCCGGGGGACACTTCCAGGTTATTTGCATGAGCAGATATAAATGTATGCCCCAGAGAGGGCTGCCAAGGCCCCTGCTGGCACGCAGCAGGGGCTGCTGCCAGGGTACTCGCCCGGGCACAAAGCAGGACCGGCCTCAGGGTGAGGCTGTCGTGGCCCCCGTGCGTGCCCGTCGCACCCCTGCAAGGGCGCTCCACAGCACAAGCTCCTCACGGGGCATAACCACCCAGGGCCCCGAGCAGCACAGCCACGCCAGGGTCTCACATCCCAGCTGGATCCCTCCCCGCTGCTTCTGCGCCAGTTACCGACCTGTAAAGCAGAAAGGCTGCCAGACCTTGAGCTCTTTCCTTCCCTCGCCCAGCTGCGTCCGTCTCTCTCCAGCCACACAACAGCTGAGCAGCTCAGCACCGCGCCACCTGCTCCCCACCTCCAATCCCCCCCCTCCAAATCCCACGAGCAACCACCCTGGGGCTGCCCAGCGCTCTGCCCCTTCGGCTGCACCTTCCTCCCATGGGGGTCCGGCCCCCACGGCAGCCGCGGGGCTGATCAAGCGGATTGCAGTAGCCAGGAAACGAGTGGGCACCTGAGGAAGAAACTCTAAATATGACCAGCCAAGGCAGGGTGGGAAAGTCAGCTCCACATGTGCCTCCTCCCCAGGCAGCCAGGCAGGAAGGGCAGCAAGGGGCAGGAGAAAAGGCAGGGGGACAAACGGGATGCCTCGGTCTTTCATCCGCTGTTGGGGATGCTCTCGGTGAGTCACAATCTGCTCACGATGAGCAGTTACTGCGGTTTCTGCTAAGAGCTGCCCCTAAGCACACGCTCACATTTGTTGTTGGGTTTGCTTAGGCTGCGACCACGGTGCTTCCCCCTGCGGTCCTGCCATGGCCAGAGTGCTGCTCTTCTTCTCCATCGCTCATCCGCTGCACTTTGGCAGCCAGTGACATGCCACAGGCCATTGCATGTGTGAATAGCACTAAGCGTGTGGATACAGTGGTTTAACTCCGGTTGCTCTCATATGATCAAGTCATCACCAGGCTTGTCCCTTTTTTGAATGCTGGTAAGTCCTCAGTCTCCGTTACAGCCAGTGGCACTGGGGAATCATGGTCTGGCTGCCAGCAGCCCTTCAGCGTCTGCAGTTGGTACACACACTCTGTTGGTGTGATGTGGGCACCCTTCAGGGATGCTTAAAACGGTAAAACACTTCTAGAGAAAAAAACACTTAGAAACTTTCTCTTTGGAAATGCCAGTGCTGCAGCACGGCCAGTGAAACCAACTTCTGGGAGAAATAAATCTGATAAAAAGAAAATTTACTAGTTTGCTTCCCAGTGGGACAGGTAGTAGAGAAGTAAAACTGATAAAAAGAAAGTTTGGTTTTTTTGCTTCCCACTCAAACAGGTAGTTAAGCCATGGAACTCACTGCCCCAAGGCATTTGTTTAAGGCAAAGGATTTTTTGCACCTTTCCACAAGCCCCTGTCACAAGCCCCTACTGGAGTAAGGACACCGCTGACACCACTCTCGGGCCATCCCTCTAACCTTGCGTTGCCCTCAGGGCTGTTCGGGATTGCAGTGGACATATTCAATACTTGACATTTAAAGTAGAAATAGAGGAACTGGTTTGTGTTGGATCAGACTAACTCCTCTTCTAGTGCTCTGGTTTTGCCAGGGGTCGACATCATGGGCAGGGACACAAAAACCTCCAGTAGGTAGGAGCAGGAAAACACCCCTACTGATGAAACCCTTCCCAAACTCCACAGGCGAAGGTTGAATTCAGCTTTGGTAATCAGGGATTACATGACTAGAAGCTTTTGTTTCTTTAATTATAACTTTTAATATCGTCTGTAAAAATGTTTGAGACCTGCTGAACTCTTATCTGACTCCTGCTAAGACCCTTGGGCTTCATCGTGGGCAGCAGAAGCAAATTCCACAGGTAGGAAGTGAATGGTGTGAAAAGATATTGCCTTTAATTGTCCTGATCCTGTTTCTGATGTAATTGAATATCTCTGGATTTCACACAATGCAACAGGGAGATGAGTTCCCAGTGAATCTTTTCAAGCTGCTTATTCTTTTGTGGAGTTTTATCAAGCTGCAACCACAAAGGAGGGGAAAAAAAGCCTTTGACTCAACTCTGGCTGAGGAGGAAAATGCCTTTGTTTTTACTGTGTGGTTCTGCTTTCCATTTGCATTTAGAATTAGAAGTACTCCGTCTAGTGACAAAAGTAAGCTCTTGATGCTTTTCCCCTTTCTGCACCTTGGTTTCATCTGGTCTCCTTGCAAAAGCAACGTCAACGTAGGGTATTAATATAAAGAGTTAGCAAGCAAAATATATCATGCTGATAAAGGCATACGAAGAGGAAAACCCCGCTAAAGCCTCAGGCCTCCTGTTTAGTTTGCAAAGTTGCAAAACTTAAAAAAAAAAATCCCTGTTTTATAAATTGGGGAAACGTGGTCCGGAGCAACTGAGAGACAGATGTGGAACCCCTTGATGCCAGTGCTACAGACCCGCTTTTCAAGCTAGAACAATACTTTAAAATGAAAAATTCATTACCCAGATCTGCGAAAGGCAAATGAAGCTCAGCCTTTCCTAACCTTGACATTTTCCAGACTGCTGGCCAAATCCACCGGTAGGACACAGGCACACACATCCACCCCCACCCTTCAAAGAGCTAGCTGCTCTGACAGAGAATGCCTTTCAGATGTGACTTATCTTCTCTGAATGAGCTGTGACACCACCGAGTCCCAGCGTATGAGGCACCGTGCATCTATACTTCTAATTACTAAAACTGGCAGTGGTAAAGGCTTTACGGCTCTGGCTGCGCACTGTCTGGTGCAGTCCCCAAAGACACAAACCAGAAGAAGGGCGGCTGAAAGCAAAGTGCAACAATTAGTAAGTTCATTTGATGGAAGACCATTTGCATGTGCTATTGCCAGTTGCCACTCCACTTAGCCGTCACGAGCATTGGCAGCCAGGGTCTGCTTACTGATGTGAGGCTACCCTAATGCCACCCTCTTTGCTGTGTGTTTTGTCCCCATCCTCCCCCAGCTCTGTCTATAATGTGACAGTTTCTGCCAAACAATGTTAGTGCATTAGCCACTTTTCAAATGATTGCTTCCCCACTGGGCAGGGTTTCTTCAGAGCGAGAGGATGGAGACCGCAAGCCTCAGCTCCAAAGAGATTTTCCCCACTCAGGTTAGTGGTATTCCCTGAGCCCTGCTGATGAAAGACACAGATGTGTCTGCAGAGGAGCAGCTCTCAGTGCCTGCCTCATTCCCCAGAGCCCTCTTCAGCCAGTTTGATGTCTAAGTGGAAGGGAAGAAAATAAGCTGACAGTGGGGTTACCACCCAGATGATTTTCTGAATTGATTAGCTGCTTTTTCATAGGTCTCACAGCCATACAAACAGCAACCTCGTTGGATCTCACAAGCTAAGTAATGACCTCGGCTAGGAGAGCTCTAGAGAAAGACCAGCCATAATGATGTGCTGCTTCCCTTGGAAAGAAACAAAGGAAAAGCCAGGGGAAAACAACTTGAAGGGAACTAAATAACAGCTAGAAAGAGGCAAGGGAAATGCAGCTTGCAAGAGAGGAAAAACAAGCACCTTTCAGCAGCAGCTTGTTTTTGATTCGAATTTGTATGTAAAGGGTTGAGCAGGCAAGGAATTGAAAGCTCAGAGCACAACTTTTTGAGGTCAGGGCTGTGAGTGCGGGGCAGCCCGGTCAGCAGCTAAGAGCCTTCTTTGGGTGCGTTATGATAGAGGTGATGTTGTAATAAAATCCAGATCCCTTCGAGCTGTCATGTGCTGGCCAGCCCACAGCCACACGTGGGATGGCCAGGAGCAGCATTAGAAGCTCCGGCAATGACCTTCATGCCAAGCGAAGTTGAGCCATGTGGGCAAGCATCATCCCTTATGCTGTGCACTGGCACCCTAGAACCTTCCTGGCCACAAGGCTTTCAGCTCAAGCAGGCAGGCCTGCAGAGCACTTTGGGGTCCACAAGTGTCCCATTTATGGGGGAAAGCGTGAGCTTCACATGTGCCTCTGGGCAGAGACAGGCTTCCACAAGGGCTGCCATCAGCCAGGCTGCGAGTGCCACCAGGGCATGCTGTGCTAGATCCTGCAGAGATGATGGGTGGCATAAGAGGGGTGAGTTGTGGAAGCGGGGAGACTTAGGCTGGTCTCCAAAAGACTATGCTAATTTGAATCAGATACTGAAAATCTGTCTTTGAAGGGGAACAAATGGTCCAGCCTTCCTAATCTTTTGCTACTGCTTCCTCCTCAAACCCCAGAATGATGCAGATTAGAAGAGGTGCTATGGAGCCTCATCTCATTGCTCTGTCCCATCTGTGCTGTGCTACTGCTGCCAGAGGTTTTTATTTGACCAAAAAAAAAAAAAAGCTGGAAATACCCCCCCCACACACAATATTCCCTCTGCAAGTGCCCCACCCTTAGAACTACAGTCTGCTGCTCTCAGTGCCTCTAATTAGCTAAGCAAGGCAAGCACTCATTAGCCCCACCTGGGTCACTCTGCAGCTGGGAAAGAGGAGCATTAACCCCCACATGGCTCCAGAAAAAAATAGGTGAGAGGCAGATTCATTCCCTCTGGCTGCCTGTCTTGGCAGCAGGGTCCCAGGCAGCCCGGTCCTGGAGCAGGGAGCATTGGGGTGGCGGCGGTGCAGGGGTGGATGTTGGTGCCAGGATGGATGTGGGTGCAAGGAGACTGGATGTGCTGACAGTGTGGCTCTGCAGAGTCCAGTCTCCCTCTGAGGTGCTATTAGCTTCAGATTTGGAAGGGAACTTTGGGAGGGGGAAAGATTTGTTATAGGACCACAAATCAGAGTGGTGCAATTTTAGCTGTTCTTGTGCCATAAGTGCTTTGCTGGTACCGTCTCCTGGAGTATATCTGCATGGGAATAGAGGGAGGCTCTGGCACGATGGGTACAACCGCAGTGACAGAATTTGGCTTGGCACTGTTCTGATGTTTCATGGCCATAACTTCAGAGAGCTAAGCAAAGCCAGCTGCCAGCTTAATAAAATAATAATAATAATAATAAAAATCTTAGATGTGGCTTTTGTTAAAGTTAGGGCACAAGGGGCAAGCGAGCACCAAAACTAGTCCCTGTGCTGTCATAGAAGTATTTCTCTCCTTCTGTGTCAAGGCTTTTCTCTGATCAGGTATTTTTTTCAGCTGTGGTACTGCAACCTAGAGCCCAGGGTGCCTGGTACAACACATACATGTGGGACAAATCAATCACTGCCTCAGGCCGTTTGTAGCCTTAAAGTAAAGGCACTTATACACTGGAGTCACCCAAAATGGGCAGGCGGGGTAAGTCAGAGAATAAAAATAAGTGCATGGTTCCTTGTTCAGTAAAGTTCATTCTTATTTTTAGGAAATTGGTGCTAAACCATACAAGGCATCTGTCTGGGAAAGGACAAGAGAGGAATAGGAGCAACTGCTCTGCCTGCAGACCGGAGATGGTGAAGAACACTGAGTGGCAGTAAGTGCTGAAAAGAAAATATGCCTCTGTCCTTGTCTCTCTGGTACAAAGAAACAGCATGGGGCACAGCAGCTGCAGCAGCCAGCAGCAGGAAAAGGATGGAGAGAGCTTAAAATACTTCATGACTCTGACAGAATCTTGGGGCTGCAGAGAAGTTCTGCCTTCCTCTGCGTCCCCAGCTCCACAGGTGGGAGGAAATTCAGGGTGGAGAAGGCCAGTGGTGGAGCCTGGCATGAAAAACAACCATTCCAGGATTGGGAATTATACAGGGTATACCAAAAATATGCTATCCTGCCTCTCATTCCTCCTTTGCAATCAGGGCAGAACAATTAGGGAGACCCCTGAGTTCCCCAGGGCAGGATACAGAAATGATTTGAAACAGTACAGCAACAAGCCACTAAATCAGCAAGTGAGCGGTCACTTCAAGTGACCTCCTAGCAACTGCTCGCAGCCTTTTTTTATTCTGGGGACCGTTTCTCACCAGGCATTGATCACTCACATGGAGATGTCAGGAATAGATGTAACAGGCTGACAGCCATCGACCTGAGCTACCTAGCAGCCTTCTGGGTACAGCCAGCAATAAAACATTCCTCCCCAAACCCTGCCCTCTCCCATGCCGCTTCAGATGAAGGGACAAACAGTTGGCCTGAGCTGCTAGGTAGCTCCTCACTCAGCAGCTTTGAGTTTTCATCCAATTTCCTAAGCAGAAAGGTTGAAAAGGGGTAGTCTGTATAGGCTACATATGTATATACACACATATGTGCTCATGCATGCACAGGCCTCCTTACATTAATAACACTGTAGGAATTTCTTGCCTCTCCTAACCATGCAAACTATCAACACAGGTGATAAAGCCTGTGGCTATTAGCAGTACGGAGTCTGTAACACACAGTTGAGCAGATCCTTCTGTAGTCTTCCACCTATAGCATCTAAGGGCATTTAACAAAGACCTGTTAATAAAATTGCATATAGCTACACCTATATGTTAACATCTTCATTTCACAGACAATGATCTTGAGGCATAGTGATCACTTGTACTAATAGCAGTACTAAAACTGATTGCATTAAAAAAAAAAAAAAAGAATTACTCTTTATGCCAGTTCTTTCCCTCCTGTATTTTTTCTCAGCTGGATCAAAGGAATTAGTTTGGCTCGTTTCTCTTTTATTTCAAGTCATCTTCACTTCTCTTTCTGTTTGTTAATCTTCCCCGGCATGGTCTTCAAAGTTGGGCTTGGGAAGACTGCAGGGGAATTTTGACTGTCAATTTGGTTTATATTTAATATGACTGCCGTAGTGGTATCTGAATGTTTTCTAAATGAATTTTTGCTTGGTTTTGCTTTCAACTTGATGCCTATAATGCTACTTCAGAATAACGGGAAAGAAAAATCAGTTGAGAAAAGCACTTGCTTTGGAAAGGTGAAGGTAGAGTTGTGATGGGTATTTAGAGACTCTATTTACATCAGAAAGAGAGGAGGGGGAAAGAAAAGCAAAAGTAGTGAAGTTTTGCCTCTCTAAGCAAAGAGACTCCCTGGGAAAGAGTGGCCTTATATGGGGTCCCTTTCTGAGGCCTTAGAGAGCCGGGCACGCAGAACCAGAAGTCATTTAGGTGGTGACCTCAGCTGAGAGCTCATGGGCAGCTTGGTACTTACAGCCACAGGGCTGACAGGAGAGCACAAGCTAAAGCTGAATGTTACATGCCAGTGGGCCAGCTGACGGACACAGGGAAGAGATGAGCTGGGAAGAGGGTTCACTCCTGCGAGATGCAGTGGCTGCTTAGAAGCTTAAATTAGAGAACGCTCAAAAGATTGTATACTGTCATCCCAACCAAAAAGCTTTTTGCATAGGTCTCACCAAAAAAAGAAATCGGTTCTTCAGGTGTTTGCAATGAGCAATGCTTTATCCTCTGTTGGCATCGTTCCCACTTCCAACAAAGGCAGCAAAGCCCAGTGTTGCCAGCAGAACTTTACTGCTTGTGCCCTTGGGCCAGCAAAGACTGGAGACCTCTGAGGTTAGGTGTGCCTACACAGGCAAAGGAGAGTGATTCTGGCAAGGGCAGGCACACCCACACTAGCTGCCAGCTCGCCAGCCGAGTAATAACAGGAGTAAGGAGACTTCTCGCTGAGAAACCAAATTCATGCTCGAGTGGGCTGGTCCAGTTCGTGCTGAAGCCCACGCTGCTGCCTCTTCACCGCTGCTCTCCGTGTGCTGGCTCTGAGACATGCTCCCCATCCCACTTCACTCCGAACACACGCAGGCGTTTGGTGGGAGGTGTCCAAGCTGCCTGAGCAGGGTACAGCTCCATACACGCACCCCAAAAAAACGCCTGCCCAGCTCCTGCCTCTTCACAACCCCCAGATCAAAGAGCAGAGGATTTAAGTATGGAACATGGCTGGCAGCTAGGCAATGCTTCTTGACAGATGATACTCTGCAAAAAGAAGGATGGCTTTTGTTTCTCTGCTCTTTTGTAAGAGTCTCGCCCAGAGGAGCAGCAGGATGGGCATGATCTTGTGGTGTGTGAACTGTGCACCATAAATCTCCCAGGCGCGGTGGGCAAGAGGGAGCTTCTCTGCCAAGTCTCCCTCACGCTGGCAAGGGTTTTCTCCCATCTTACCGCTTCACAGAGAACACACGTGCCCAAGCAGTGTGTTCGGTGGAGAGCAGGCATTGAAAGCCAAGTGGGCCAGGATAAAGTGATCTGCCCTGTCTACACGTCTCAGGATATCCGAGCTCCATGTTGCCACTTGCCTGAATGGGGGCTGCCGGACCCATCTTGTCTCTGGAGACTTTTCCCTGTCCACTCTGGCTGCTGATCAAAAGTACGAAACATGTTTTGCCCAGAAGCATCTCCGCGGTATGTACTAACAAGGCATTTCTCCTCCTACCAGAAGTCCAGATGCCTCTAGCGTAGACCGTGCACAGCAGGACACATTTCACCAGGGAAGGAGAAGATTAATTTCTCCTCCAGCTGAAGCTGTCTGGAATTGCTTTAAGACCAGCAAAACGCAACTGCTCAGCTTGCAATGTGCCCAGCACACATGTGCCCAAACAATGCCCGGGGATTTTTCACCACCAGGACTCACTAAGACCTATATACGATATTACTTCTTAAAAGACAGGATCTCTGGAAACTCTGCCCCACTTCCCACCCCCCCCACACACATGCCCCCTAGCACCATGCTGCACTTGGTTCAGCAGTGACTCAGAGGGAAGATCGCTGACTTTGGAAACACTTCCCATGCTCTCCCAGGTCTCCCTTCTGTCCCATAGGGAGCCAGTCCACCTGACAAGAGCTCACACAAACCCAGCTTTCCCACCGTGGAGCCCACATGAGGTAGCATGGATCATGACACCAAAGGGGACAGCCCTAGCTGGGTGTTCAGGGCGACAGGAGGCAGTGGGAGGATTTGCTATTTGCCTGACATGCTGGCTCTCTGATTTAAGTTCCTTAACCCCCTCAGGCTCAGCTGTGACTCACTGCCAGTATTTGATCATATTTTCAGAGCAGGATTAATTACGCTTTATTGCTTGTTCACATAACGGACCGGTATTGTCTTCAAAGGCCCATTCTTTGGAGGAGGAGGAAGGAGACATGCCCTGTAATTTAGTGACCATTGCTTCTAAATGAGAAGGTTAATAGCTTGACCACTTCATATTTTAACACCCAGGCCCTTTTCCCTCTCTAATTGTGAAGCATAATGTTTTTTATTTCCATAAAGCAGTTCCCTGTGGGGCTTTGTCTATATGTATAAATCAAAGCCTTGCTGCTGCCTTTTGGGACTTGGGGGCAGATTCTGCCCTCCCCCAGAGCATAAAGTGGGGTCACTCCCACAGCTGCCAGCCAAGTTACCCCATTTTGTCTGCACGTCACTGGAAGTGGCCCCTGGGAGCAGGCAAGGGAAAGATGGCCACTCAGGTAACTAGCAGGATGGTTGGGTACTGAGTATTTTTGCAAATCGGGTTGTTTATCTATCCAGGTCATTACGTACAGCATTAACTTTGAGCAGCTGATTTTTTTGATGCCGTGGTCTAGCAGGGCAGACGGCATTTTGGGGGATGAGGTGGACAGACAGAGCTGGCGGCACACATCACTCTCTTCCCAGCAGGAAAGCGAGGCTTAGGCATCAGAGTGAACCATGAAAGCTGGATGTGGGAAATCCAAAACTTGAAAGCTATTAAGTGCGATAGAAAGAATAAATGAGCCAGCTCTTCTCCCTGCCAAATAACGCCGTTCTCCATTACATACTTACTTGTATTTTCATCAAGTCACAGGTTCAAAACAATTCAGGTGCTTTCATGGGAGCAACCATTCCACCACAGCCAGGTCTTTTGCAGCAGGATCCTCATCTTGAATTCAGGGGAAAGCAGAGGTGCATTGGCAGGGCTGTTTGGGTAGCTGGGAACCAAAGCCTAGGGGTTCCTCTGGCCAAGACTGTGATTTATTTATGAGATCTCTGATCAGGAGCCTACAGCATCCCTCCTGCCTAATGCCTGACTGTAAGGAGTGCTAGCAGCTTGTATTGACACACTATTAGCATGGGAAACCCTGGAGCTGAGCCTCGAGGGTTTGATGAGAGGTAGTAAATGAAAACCAGCTGGAGGAGTCAATGGATGACAGTGTCAGTAATGGCACAAGCAGGTCTTTTCTTTCCACTTCTACGCCGCTGCTTTAAACTGGACTAGTGACCAAGAGAGGTGACCAGCTGCTGTCATTGTGTGCCCTGTCTTAAATACATTGCATGGCCTAAGTCCACACCTCTGAAAGCCTCTGAACAGTATAGTTGCCATGGAGGACACAAGGGCTCCATCAGCCAGGCAGGGTTACTTCCCAGCAGACAGTTATTTCATCAGTAAGGAGACCACTGCCATGCAAATCGTTCCCAGGAAGCAATCCTTTGGGCAGCTTCGGAACATTGATTTTCGTGGCGACTGGAGCACAAGCACATGTAAAACCTTACCAGTGGTTTCCTGGATTTAGTATTCCTGGCAGATGCATGTAGAAAGCAGTGTGCTGAGAGGAAGGCTGAACAAAGGGGTCTAAGAAGATGGTAACACCCCACGTTGTTACTCGTGCTACTCACCCTGTGCACTGCAGCACGCCTAATGGCAACAGCCACGCTGCCTTGCAGCCCTCCTGCCCCCGTTCACTGCTCAGACCCTGGGGAGGACCCTTTCTGGGCTGGATACCAGGCTAGGGTACAAGGATGTGCTGCTTGGTGCCTTGGAAGAATGAAGCCGGAGCCTGCAAAATGCAAAGTGTAAAAACATTTCCCAGCCCCTGTGGAAAGGCAGTAGGAAGAGCAGCCTGCCTTTTCCGGGCTTGCTGTCACCCCTTGGCTAGCCAACCACCCCCCTTGCCTCACTAGAAACAGTTATTGGAGAGACTAGGGGCTGAGAATGGGTGAAGGCAGCTCCTTGGCCCTGAGATATGCACAATTGGCACTCCTGGAAATACACCCTAAGGTGAAGACTCTGCTCCTGTGGAGAGTCAGGCTTTCCCTTAACTGGTCAACAGAAAAAGCTGTGTATCTTAAAATTCCCTAGTTACAAACAGGACTGTTCTGGGAAAGGTCTGGAGATGACTAACTGGATTAGTCAGTAGCTCTTTCCCTTTGAGGCTGGGCACTTAAAATCTCTTCTCTCCATGAATCTGCCAGCCAACCCCCCCCTTCAAGCTGCCTACAATGACTTTTCTCTGGGTGGCTTGACATCCAAACAGGTTTTGAAAGTCTTTCATGGACCTCGTTCTGATTGAGACCTGCCTGAATTATTTATGCCAGACCCTAGCTGTTTTCCTTGCACTGAAACCCAATCCTAGTAGATATGTGTCTAAATGAGTTTAAATTGTGTTTATGCCGTGTGAGTTTAATTACATGTACTGAATTAAGCAAACCAGTAAAAGTGCAGCTTAAACTGATTCAAGATCATCTACATTAGGGATCTGGAAATAAATCAATTTTGTTATATGTCAGGGAAACTTTTCTCCAAGTAGGCCAGACCTCATACTAAAGCCATTACCAGGAATTTCAATTCCCTGCTTTTGGTATTTACAGAGAAACTGGATTAAGTCTCTCCATCTCACCTAGAATAATAATATTTAGCATGTAAGTAGCATTTTACAATTTCAAAGCAATAAACACTGAGATACCATGGTAATGAGAGCTGACAAGGCACTAGCATTAACTAATTAAGCCTCGCAACCTCCCTGAGGTATCTAAATAGGACCGTTCCAATTTTATAGATGAGGAAGATATATATGAATTGATTTACTCAAAGGCACAGAGCAATTCAGTGAAAGAGCTGGAACCACCACTCAGTCCTCCATGAGGCTCTGCCTTATTTCTAGATCAGTGTAACCTGGTATCCCATTCTTAGCAGGATTTAGAAACAAACTACTTTTCATTTCTGTTGACTGCTATGGAAGGAATGGGATTTGAATATCTCCCTAGCCAAATGCGGCAGCAATGAGCGGAGGTATCAGTGAGGTTGCAAATGGGGGCTGGTGAAGTCACAACAAGTTGGCCTTCGGGAGTTGCCCTCACCGCAGAAGCAGCGTAGCAGGAAAAGCAACCAATAGGTGGGTGTCAAATAAAGTGTTGGAAAGGACTGTGTTAGCTTAAACCGTCCAGGGTCTTGCCTTTCCAACCCCTGCAACAGCTGTAGTAGTTGGTATGCACACAACCATCCCATTTTTTAATTTGTATGGGCTTAGTGGTTTACATCAACGTTGAATCTGGCCTGGAAACCTCCCTCAGCTTTGGCACCAGTTCTGAATGGGAACCCTCTTGCTCCACACTGGTAAGTAACCAGCAAAACCTCTCGTAGCTCTCTGAGATGAGTGGCTTTAGACAGGAGACTAAGCTTTCCCTCGCAGAGCGTCTTTAGTTCCAGCCTATGGAAGGCTGGGTACAACAAAGGAAATTTCAGCTGCACTGCCAGAGCTGCTTGGATACCTCTAATCCCCGTCTAAGAAGGCGTTGAGCAGAGAACCTCATCGTTATGGGTTGTAAGCAAAATGGTCTTTTAATTCCCCTAAAGGAACCTAGTTTTTCTCTCCTGGAAGGGATGATGGGGAACTCTCCTACACGTGAAGCACCGCCCTGCCGTGAAGCATCCTCTGCATTTCATCGGGGGCTGTTCTCTTTGCCTGTGAGCTCCTTGCCTCCACAGCATGCTGCACCTGAGCCGAACAAGCTCCGGCTGCGGCGGTGAATCCCAATGAGCCTCTCACCGGGAGTTCGGAGGCAGTCTGTAGGAACCAGTACTGGAGAGCACAGTACGCCTATCAGCACCGTTGCTAACCGCTGGTCTGGAAACAATTAAAATATCTCTTTGTTTAGGCCATAGCGCTGCTGCCTGCGGAATAGCTGCGGACGGCAGAAGTAGAGACAACAGACCTGGAAAGGCATGAAAGCATTGGGGTTTGCTTGCGTCTCTCTGCTCTGCTTCCCGCCGAGGTTTCCAGGGCAGATCACTAGCTCACCCTCTTCTTTTGCAGCCATCCAAGCCAGCCCCACCGCCTCTGGCTCCTCTCTCCGCTGGGTGTACGGACCAGCGCCTGGCAGCGGCTGCGAGCATGGCTGACCACAAACAAACGCAGATGCGGTGGGGCCCCCTCTCAGTGCCACTCTTTGGGGAAGATCTGGAAAGACCCAGATTCCCTAGCTTTAAATCCGTTGCCGCAAATTATCGCTCGCCTGTTGGTTGCTCTCTAGGGGACAAAACGTCAAGTTACAACCTGTGTTTTTCAGCCCCAATGGATTAAGAGCAGAAAATCTGTTGAGACCTAAGGCTTAGATCTGTTGGTCTGATATGTAGTTCAGCAAAGCACACAGGAGAGGAGCCACGATAGAGGGTGCTTTGCCACATCAGTGCTAGCCAAATTGCCAGTAGGTAGATGCTTTTTGACTAAGAGAGCCGAGGAAAGCTAAAAAGGGCACGATGTTGTTAATTTTCTGCCTTAACTGACAGTGATGGTGTGACTGCTGTTATGCTTCCTGGAAAGAGTGGCTACACTTCAGTAACGTGAAATTACTCCCACTTCCCGATGGTTTGCTCAGCTGCAAATAGTGTTGTGAAGGAAATATCTGGGATACTACAAAAAGCACCGATGAGTTTTTCAGATGCTAGGTCAGGTTCGCAGGAGTGACTGCTTTTACCTGTACCTTGAACAGACTGAATGTGTACACCCAGGAGGTGAAACAAATTCTGCACCCCACTTCTGCAACTGCACTCTCCACGGCGTAAGAGCTCGGGTCTGCACGTGAGAAGTTGGAGGGTTGCAGCCTGACCAGGCAACAGGTTCTTGAGCAGATGAGTCTCAAATCCACGTTGCCCGTGATGCAGGCTGCAGGAATCACGGCAAACCTCCTGCTTACTCAAAGCTAAAGAGAAAACGTTCTGTCCCAGCTAGATCTGCAGCCCTGTTTATGTTAGCTGAAGTTTAAAATGTAGCTGTATCGATACCATATACCTGACTTCAGCAACAGACCTTGTGCAAGCTGGTTCATACACCGTAGTGCCGAATAAGTGAGAATGCCGTTTTTTTTCTTGTGGTAGTCCTGTCTCCCACACTTTCCAGCACTGTCCAGGCAGACCCTGTTCTCTCTCATGCCTCCGCTCAGCAGCTGTTGTCTGCACCCACTCATCTCTTCCCCATTAATTTTCTGCGTTAACATCTGGCTCTCCTTTTTATTGACTCCCTCGTCTTTTCTCTTGATAACTTAAATTTTCACATTGTCAGGCTGCTCAGACCTCACATTTTGTACCTTCCTCATCTCACCACCTTATTCAACCCTGCAGTAACCCACTCGCCAGCAGAGCCTTCTGCTTGACCTTGCCTTCACTATGCATCTCTTCCTTTTTCTCTGTTCAGCTTCTCCCTCCCTGACTTTACCATCTCTTTCAGCCACTCTCCGCTCTTTCCCTTTCTTCCTCACAGCATTCCTGCTCCTTCCACTCCCCAAGTGTTTGTGACTACAGGCTTTTCCATATACTCCCTCCTGATTAGGAAGCAGATGTATAGACTCCTCCGCTTTCTACCTCTCACAGCATTCACCAGTTTCTCTCATCCCCTGCTTCCCTTGCGTCTCCTTCATCCTACACAGTCTCTTGACTACACCCATGTCCTCTATTCCACATCTGTTTTCCTCTCCTTCAGCACTTTCTTGTCAAAGAAACCAGACTTCCCCGGTTGTTCCACTCCTGTTGGCTTTCACGCATCTTATTCAGCCCCTATGTGCCACTGCTGTCCCTCCTTCTAAAACCACAACTAGTGGCTCAAAATAAGTAATTATGGAAACCAAATATGGCTTTCTTCTCTCGACTCTCCTGGTTTAGTCACAGGAAGCAAAACTTCTCACCTGCTTTCACACCTCTTCTGTGATCCCTCCAGCTGCCCCCACAACCCCAGCCCCACCACTACCCAGAAAAACCTGTGCTCTCATTTTCACCATATGTGCCTCAGTTTCCTTGACTTGTTTGGATCAGAAAGGCAGATCAAGGGATTAAAGCCAGACCCCAGTGCTAAGTACTCCACTTCAGCCTTTGCTCTGTTCAGGAAGCTTTTCAACCATGCTGTGTAAACCACAAAATCTCTTTGCTCAGGAGGCCTTGAAAAGGGAATAAGGAACTTGAAGATGGATCAAATTATAAAGAGACCTAGAAGGTACAAGTGGCTAGGGGTGAAAGTAGGAGGCTAAATCACAACTGTCTTCTACTTCGTAACTCAGAGAGCAAAAAGAAGCAAAGGTGGTGAGATTTGCTAGTGCTGGACTATTGAGGGAGGTCAACACAATCAAGGAAGCAACACAATACAGATGTGCTAGAAGAGGGAGCTGAAGCAATTCACACAATGGAATGCAAAAGTTCTTTTTTGAAGAAATGTTTGGTTTAATCTGTTCTTAAATTGTTCCCCCTGAATTAGGAAAACATGAAACCCCCAAAGACCCATGCTTCTGAGAATGTCCTGCCAGTGAGAACAGAGTCTGAGGTTTGGCTGGTCCTTCCGCAAGTGCTTTTGAGTCCTTACAAGGGAAAGGCTACAAGTCCTCCTGTACCTAGTTTATAGAAATCTACTCAGTGGGGCTTTAGCTTAAAGCCACGAAGTGGAAATGCAAGGAAGTTACATTTTTTTTAAAAGAGATCCTTATTAAGGATAATATCGCTTCAGCTGGTGAGGAACTGACCTGTACTTGTCAGCAATCCATTCCCTTTCAGAGGTGGGCTACAAGAGAGCTACGTGTCATTAACCTAATATTACATTTACCTAATATTACATTTGAGCTTTGCCAAATCTGGCACATATTGCAGGTCTTTTTGGAGAAAGTGGAAAGCATTCCTCCCTTCTTTTTGTTTCCAGGTGAAAGGATTTGTCCTACCGGAATGGGGACATTCAGTCCCTGCATCTCCCACAACTTTTTTATTTGCTTGTGGCACTTTTAATTTTTTTCTCAAGGACATGAGCTCAGAAATCCAAAGATGACTTTGAACAACAAAAACATGAGACACTGATGTGGTCCATCACCCTCAGAATTCTTTCTCAGTGTGGTTCTACATGGTACAAGCACTCAACTTACAGCCAGATTGGGAAGAAAGGAAGAGAAACAGCATGGAAAATAGGGGAGGAGTGTAAGTATGAAGTGAGCAGCCAGGATTGGATATTGAGCTGAAAAATCAGTAGGTAAGTGAAGTCTTACCAATAGCCTAGAAAAAAAAATTATCGAAAGGAAGAATATAGCATACTGGGAAAGGAGACTGGTCAAAGCAGGCTTTGGTTTTGTTAGTTATGAACAGGAAACTCATAACCAAAGGTGGCTTGGAAAGGGAGAAGTGCATGGATTTGTGAACGGAGGTATTTATCAAAGAAGAGGAAATGCCATATTGTACTCACCAAGTCTTTGCCTACAGTTAAACAGCAGTGGGAGAGCAGAGATTCTTGTGCTTGAATAATACATCTAAAGAAGTGATTTAAGAACAGTGTAAGAATCTGGCAAAGTGAAGCAACCTTAAGTGATCACGGGCGGCCCCCAGCATCACTGCATAAAAAGAACAATATAAGAGAAAATACAGTCCGACAGAAATAATGGGGACGATAGAGGGAGCCAAATTAATTCAAAAAAATGTTAGGCAAAATCAGGACCGTAGCTCTTCTGACAAAAAGAGAGACTACGAGTCTTCATGAAGGTTCACAAAATTCTCAGTGGGATAGAGAGCGGGGATACTACAAAGCCATTTGACCTAGTGTCAAGAACAAGCAAAGATGCAGCAGTAAGATAAGCCATGGCTGGACATTACAGGAATTCAGGGAGGAATGTTGGGATAGAGCAAGACAGAAATGCGGCATAAACTCCCCTTACATGACCAGAGGACAAAAAGTTTGCTCCATGGAAGAATCAAAGAATGGGGCAGTAAGTAATACCGGAGAGTTCTGTAACTGACCCAAAGGAAACTATGTCTGAGGATTTATCACTCCGAGATTTCTCACACAAGCTATTGGTATTTTACAGTGATTCTGTGTGTTGGCTATAAGTACTATAAGTTAGCCTGCACTCTCCTCTTCAGCAGTTACCATACTGTAGCTGGGGCTGGTTTGATCCAGTGCAGGCAGATAAATACACAAGAGAGATCAGACACTGCCTTGCTGAAGCTCAGGTCTTGGAGTCATTACGCCTTGAAACAGAGTCAGGGTTTCAATATAACATATTGGTCTCCTACAAATAATAAGTTAACTAAGTCAAAAGGGATTTTTTTGGAGGGGAAAGCAGACGCAAAGTCTGTACTTAAAAAGGTAACTAATAAACCAATCAAATAGTGTACATTTTAGCAAAAGCCTTGGTGGGGAAGGCCTTGGAAATCTATGCTGTGGGTGTGAAATTAATAGCAAAGGAGGGTGAGGTCTGTGTCTCAGGAATGATATAAGAAGCACGATGCTACCTTTTATATCATCCTCTTTACCACTCTGTTTCTCAAGTAACCCTCGCAGCCACCCGAAGAGCGTGGCAGTTGCCATACCAGGTCAGCCCAGTAGCCCTCCTCATCCAGCTTCTCACTTCAACAAGTGCCATTCTCTGATACTTCAAAGAAAGGTGCAAGAAACCCTGTATTGGACAATTATAGAATAACCTGCCCCACAAGGGAAGTTTCTCCCTAATCCCTGACTATCAGTTAGTGGTTATGTTGTGCCTTGAAGCCTGATGGTTTATATCCCTTCTAAAATTTATTTATATCCTGTCTAATGTGACCATGAATGTTCTCAGTATCCATATAAATGTCTAATCCTTTTCTGAATCCTGCTAATCTCCTGGCCTCAATGAAACCTCATGGTAACAAATGCCATGTGTTAATTACACATGGTACAAATATTTCCTTGCACCATTTTAAATTTGCTTCCTTCCAGTTTCGCTGGGTATCCCTTGATCCTGCAATATGAAAAAGGGCAATGAAATTAGAGCTTGTTCATTCTTGCCAAGCTGTGCTGCTGTCTCTTGATTTGTTTCTTCTCTTAACTAGCTGTTCCCACTCTTGGCCAAAGTTTTTCCCGGGTCAGGCTATTAGGCAGTGGCCTATGGCACAGCACAGAATTTATGCCTTCACCTTATTCTCTGTTGCCAAGTTCATTTTGAAGGGAAAGAGAGAGAGGGAACCCTGAAAGTCCCAAAAGTACATGCTTGAGGTTGCAGACTCTGAAATCAGGCTGCTTTATGTCAGTTGGTACGAGCTCAGCAGCAATAGAATGATGCTGACTGATGCCACTGGCCTTTCCCTCTCTGATGCCTCCAAGTCAGAGGCAGAATGGGGCATGCGGAATGTGGTTTCCCCGTAGCCTGATCCAGCCACTCTTCAGGCTGCTCCGGAAAGGGGAGGTCCCGCTCTCCTTCTAAACCCATCTCAGGCATTTCACTGCTTCTTTGCATCCGTGCAGGTGACCACCGGGCCGTGGGATTTGTCCGGTCGGTTCCCAGCCTGATCTCCGTGTCCCCCTGGCTCTGCCGCCCTGTGCTGAGCCCCTGCACTCATGAGCAGCGGCCCATCACCCTCAGCCTGTCAGAGATGGCACTGGAAGCAGCAAGGGAATGTAAGGTGTGAAGAGGAGAAGCTAAAGATGAGAAAGTTAATGGAATAAAGGAAATGAAAGGCTAGGAAAAATGGGACTGGTACAAAAATGGCCCCGTCCAGTGAAGGTAGGAAGGAGTGGAGGGAAGGAAGTCCCAAACTGTGGTTAAACACTGGCTTTGGAATGGTTTCACTGGAGGTAAGACCCTAAGCTGGTGCAGCTGTGCACAGTGACACTTTGCAACTGTTTTGAAGCTGGGCTATGGAGGCAAACTGAGAGGCTGTGAAGTGATGCGGTGACGGCACGCAAAGCTGTAGCAGCTCGGTGTTTCACTGAAGCTCTATGTCTCATTAGGGCAGTCCTGCAAAAAAAAAAAAAACCCAACCCCAAAACATCCTCAAAGTTGCTGGATGATTTTCAAAACACGGCAGTGTTAACCTCTTCATTTCAGAGCCAAGAGAGACGGAGGCACTGGGTGTACCACTGAGATGCTACAATGCTTCAGGGCAGGGGAGAACCAGAAGTGCCCCTTGGGCTCCCTCACTCAAAAATATAAAGAACAGAAATCCAGGAGGGCTCCCCGCTTCACAGCAGCCCCAGCAGCTTCCCACCACCCCAAGCAGCTGCTGCCACCCTTGGTGACCTGCCGGAGTGCCCGGGCCGGGGGGCACAGGCCCGGCACCGGGTCTGAGGCACCTTCCTGGGCGCCCTGGGGACCGGAGGAGGAGGGAGATCCACCCGGGAAGGGGCCGAGGCCAGACACCGGCGAGAGGCTGAGGGGGGTGACCCCGAGGGCAGGCCGCAGGCAGGGAGGGGAGCGGGGCGAGAAGATCGCCGGTCGGCGGGGACGTCCCCCGACACCTCCCCGAGGGGCTCAGCCCCGAGCGGCGTTTCGTCCCGTCGCCTCACTCCGGCGGAGGAGCGGGCGGGCACCGCCCACAGGAGGCCGGTGCGCCCCTTCCCGCCCCGGAGCAGAGGGGGCACAGCGGGGCCGCCCCGTCCGAGGGACAACGGCCGCTGCCGCCCCGCCCCGCCCACCCCAGGCGGCCCCGCCCACCAGGGGCGGAGCCATGTGTGCGCGGGGGGGGCTGTTGTTGTGATGAGGGCCGGCTCCACCCCCTCCTCGTGCCCGGGCTCCGCCCACCCCCGCCCTCACGCCTTTTGGCCACGCCCCCCAGGAGCCACTCTCGTCTCCCCATTCGCCCTCCCGCCTCGAGCCCCGCCCCCCTCTCCCGCGCGGGACCCCGCCCCTCCCTTCCCGGGTCCGTCCGCCCGTCCCCGGTCCCCCTGTCCCCCCCCCCCCCGCCGCCCCGGGCCCATCTGTTCCCGGCGGCGCGGCGGTTGCACTGCGGGGCGCGGGCGGCGGCGGAGGAAGAGGAGGAGGAGAAGGAGGAGGAGGATGGGTCCGCGCAGCGGCGGCCGCTGGCGGCAGGGGCAGCAGCAGCGCCCCCGCCGGCCCTAGCCGCCCCCGCGCCGGCGCCGAGCCGCCCCATGCGCGGGCGGCAGCGAGGGGGCAGCGCGGGGCCGCCGGGGGGCGGCCGCTGAGAGCGGCGTGGCGCCGGGGGGCGGGCGGAGCCGGAGCGCCGAGCGGCGGCGGCACGCAGCCGCCCGCTGGAGTGAGGCAGCGAGCGGGCGGCAGGCAGCAGGCAGGCAGCCGGCGGCGGGAGATGTGCCCGGAGGAGGACGGCGGCTGCGGCGGCGGCGGGGGTGGCGGCGGCGTGGCCGGTACCGGCGGTCCGGAGGCGGCAGTGGCGCTGGATGAGCTCCGCTCCTGGTGGGAAGTCCCGGCCATCGCGCACTTCTGCTCCCTCTTCCGCACCGCCTTCCGCCTGCCCGACTTCGAGATCGAGGTGAGAGACCCGCGGCCGCCGGCCCCCCGCAGGCTGCGGGCAGCCCGCCGGGCTGTTTCCCTGCCGCCGCGCCCTCCCCGCCGTGCTCCCGCTGCCCAGCGGGTCCCCGCTCCCCGTGCCCGGCGCTGGGGTAGGGGGGCATCCCCTACCACCCCGCGGCGAGCTGCTGAGTCCCGGGGGGATGCAGCGCGGGGTCCCCACTCCATTTGCGGCAGATCCAACAACTTCCCTATCCCTGCCGGGCGCTCTCGCAAACTTTCGGCGCGCCCGTCCCGGGGCGGCGGCGGGCAGGACCCCCCCCCCTGGCTTCGGAGCCGGTGGGGGCGCACGGCGGGGCCAGCCGCCGCCGGGCCGCATTGTTCCGCCGGGCCGGTGTCCGCACACAAAGGTTGGGGGGGGGGGGGGACACACGACACAACGGGACGGACACAGCCGCGGCACGGAGCCGGCGGTGGGTCCCCCGTGCCCAAAATGGTGGCGGCGAGAAGCAGGCCCGGCCCCGGTAACCCCCCTACCTCCTTCAGGGGTACCCGCGGTTGTGGTTGGGGGGGTCCCCAGCCCGTGCCCGAGTTGGTCCCTTTTGTTGGAGGAAGGAGGTCTCCACCTGGCCGGTGCCGCTGCGGGGTTGGGGGGCGCGGAGGGTCACCGCCGAGCCGGGCGTCGGGAATTGCGGCCGTTCCCCCGCATCCCGGCGAGGCCGGGGGGCTGCCCCGCGGGGCACCGCGCCGCTCATTGTGCGGCTCCGCGGAAGCTCCGGGCGAGCGACGGTGCCTTTCCCCCCGCGCAGGGAAACCTTTCGCCTTTCGTACCTTTTTACCCGTTTTCCTCTGTAACTTTCTTGTCCCCGTGTCGTCCCCTCTCTTTTTTATTTTTCCCTTTATTTTATTTTATTTTATTTTTTTTTAAATCCTCGTTTTCGGGTGCGTGGCTAATGTTCCGTAAATATTTTGTGCTCTGGCTACAAATGTTACAAACAAAGTGTGTCCTGGTAGGAAATCTTTTGTGCTTGCTGTGAAAAGCTATTCTTGCCAGCGCGTTGGCAATAAACCGGGGTGAATAACGTGGTGGCGGCGTGTGGGTTTTTGTTTTGTTTTGTTTTTGTTTTTTCTTTTTTTTTTTTTTTTTTTAAGACAGTAATTGCCCCGTGAATGCGAATTCCAAAGATGCTTAAAAGTTCAATGGGATGCGCGAAGCCCTAAAGAGTAAAACTCCTCGAGCAGGATGTGAATTTCTGAAGAGGGGGAATCCCTTATGCGGTGCGAAATCTTGAAGGGGGATAAGGTCTCTCAATGATGCAACTTCTTGCGAAAGGGAACTCCCCTCCCCCTCCTATTGATGCCAAACCATTAAAGGGGGAGGCTCTCCCGGCCCAGCAGCGCAAAGTCTTGAAGGAACCTGAATTTACAATGATAAAAGGGCCAAGGCACTAGCCTTTCACCTTTGGAGGCAATTAGCATCTGGCTTGCTTCACAAATGAAGTAAATGTGGGCTCCCCTTTGGTTCCCGGAGCACGCTTAGGGTGGGGGAGTTAACATCACTCGGAACAAATTAACTTGCTTTTTTTTTTTTTTTTTGGGGGGGTGGGGATGCCCGGGACCAGGAGTGGGGGCGGACGGGTTGGTGTTGGGGGTGTTGCAGAGCAGAAGCAGCCCACCGACAATGTCGCCAAAAACCTCTTGTGTGCGTGGATGGCCTGCGGTGTCCGGCAGAAACGGGTTTCGAAGGATGGTGCTTGTCCGAGGGATGGTGGAAATTGCAGTGAAATTCGGGACGCTGCGAGAGGACGGATGCAGCTGTCGGAACTCCATGTCTTCAGGCACAGGGAGTAAATATCTCCTTCCCCAGCACAGTGTGAGCGGCCCAGTGCGGGCGGTTTCAAAACTTGCTGTTCCTTGAAGCTCACCATCTCGTTACCCCTTGCCTGACGAAGGTGTTCCAGTCTCGTCCCTGGTTTCAGGGGAGCGGCGCTTTGCACAAAGAGCTTGCCCAAAGGGTTCATGATGTGAAACTGATGGACAGTGAAGAGACTTGTACTTTTCTTTCAAAGAGTACTGCTTTGTGTGACTTTTTATTTGGCTGCATGAGGAATGCTCTCCTCTTGATTTTGGACCTAGTAATGCCGGCGTCCATTCTGGCTGTTTGGCTGATGCCTCTGAGATGGGCTTTGATGTTCAGGAGTCTGTCTGAATAGAACAGAGGTGACTGTTCTTCTAGGGGTTTAGGGAAACGCTAGGACTTGAGACAGATACTAGGGGAAAATAAAGCCTTAGCCAGGCACCAAAACCTGAAACTGTGCTCATCTACAAATAATATTTTCATGCTTTATCTTAGGTTATTGTGAGGACGTGCGCTTGTAGCACAACGTGAGCGGTTTGAGAAGTTACTGCCCCTGATGGGTAAGCCAGGGTTGAGTGCCCTGGTCCGTTTGGATGCAAAGTAAAACAGGTGGTTTGGGTGGACTTCTTTTCTTGTGTGTGGAAGCAGAAATGGAGAGCTTAGGAGGCTCACCTCAGAGGGTTTCAGCTGGAGGATGATCATGCTCACACTCCTTGAGCTTCATGGCAAACGTCTGTCTGTCTGCGTCCCATGTCTCTAAGGGATGGCCTTACTCTGGATGCAATTGGCTCTTCTTGGAGGATGTTCTTGCCAAGGAGGGCCGAGGTCCTCTTAAATCAAATCCTGGTTGGTGGCTTTTTTTTTTTTCTGTTTTTCTGATACCAGTGTATCTCCCGCCAGGAGTTTGGTGCTAAACTCTTACAACATTGTTACAAGTGAAAGTTTTAAACAAACCTTAATTCTGTTTGTAACAAACATCCTCGGCTCTCTCCCTCCCCCCAATTTTAGGAGAGGGTGAGGTTAGAATTTCACTGTTACAGCCTCTGCAGTCCTCAAACCAGACAAAACCTGGTGTCTCAATATGTTAAAAAAAAACCCAAAAAACATAAAAACAAACAAATAAACAAAACCAACCAAACAAAAAAACAACAACAATCCCCAGCTGTAGTTATCTTTTGTTTTGTGGGGTTTTTTTTTCCACCCCTTCACAGATTTTTTTTTTTTTAGTTCTGATGGGTCTGCCCGTAGCTAGCTGGAGGGCTCCGTAATGATAGGCCATCTGGACTCATCCCTCCTGTGCCGAGCAGATTTGCTGATGGTATTTGAGAAGTTTGGGGGCTTTAGTACAGGGAGGCAGCACGGAGCTTTTTTATTTATTTATTTATTTATTTTTAAATGCAACCCTTTCGCCCTCTGCTTATTGGTCCAAAAGAAAGCAAAGCTTCCAGATGCAGAGCTGCCATCAGCAGCTGGATGTCAGAAACCTGGGAAGCAGATGTTTTGTTTGCTTTTTGCTGGACCAGTGCATAGACACAGACTCCGGGGAAGGGGTGTCCAAAACTGGAAGAAAGGAGCGCATCCATCAGGCCGGGCCCTGGGCATTGTTTGGGGAGGGGGTGGGCACAGCCGGCCCCCATGCTGGCTCCGGCAGATGCAGGCTCCTGACGTGGCGCAGGGCTCCTCTTTTCAAATCTCCGCCGCAGCATCTCCCGGCGATGGACTCAGAAGGGGTTCAGCCACTGCCAGCGGGTCAAAAGTTCAGTGGGCCAGGAGCGGGTGCTCCGGGACGCGTTCAGCTTCACGCCGTGTTTTTACGTGGATCGCTGAGGATGGGCAGAGAGCGCTTCTGCCTTCTGGGGTGGGTTACCCCCCACCCCCCCTTTTAAATGGCTGCCTTGTCGGCCATCTGCTGTACAAAACTTTCATGCCACTTCAAAAGTGGGCTTTGAGATGTGTTGGTTTGGTTGTTGTGGCTTCTTTCTCAGTGGTTAGTAAAATCTGAGTCGAGTGGGTTTGTCCTTACCTACTCTAAGAGTATTCCAGCGGGAGAAGGTCTGGCTGTACGTGGCACATCTTTTTTTCTTTTTTTTTTTTTTTTTTTTTGTGGTAGGCATTGCCTTGATGGGACAGAAAAGATGCTTTCCACAGTCAAATTAATACAGGCGATGATAGGGAGTGATTTGTTTCCCTCTTCAAGACCGGACTGTAATGTGGGACACCTCTCGTGACAAAGTCTCTCCTGGCTGGGTGCCCTCCTCTCTGCAACTGAAATATCCTCCTGGCAGCTGCAGGGATTGTTTGCGTCGAAAATATTAGGAGAATATTTAACGTTTTCAACCGTATTTCAGCACAACTGAAAACACTGGACAGAAGCCAGCGTGGCTCGGCCACCCAGCTCTTTGGCATGTGCTCCCAGGAGCTGTGGGCTGAAACATTTAGGAACTTCTGCCCTGGTAGGTCGAGGGGAGGTGACTTTCTAGAACGTGCTTGAAAATAGTCAAAACATTGTTGTTAACTTAGTTTATTTGGAAAAGGGGGAAAAGCCACATTACACAGGGAAAACATAAATCTTTTCCTGTGGTTTTTAAAAGCGCCTTTGGGCAAATTGCCTCTGCTGTTAACTTCACTACAGCTTTAAGATGCTTTTCCTCGCCTCTTGCCCCTTCCTAGCACTTCTGGGATCTGGCTCTACCTTTAGGTACCCTCCTCCCACCCACAGACAGGGTATGGCTATTCTTGCCCACCTTTTTTCCTCCCATAGTGCGGTATCTGCTGTGTCGGTTCTTGAACAGGCTCTTTCTGTCAGGGATATTACGTGGCTGTTACAAGCCAGCGGCTGCTACTGCTCCCATGGGAGGAGGAAGAGTGTGGAGAGAGGGAGAGCTGTGGTGCGGCTGTGTGATGGAGAGAGCAAAGAACAGGGTTTCTTCTATTTGTGCAAACCAGATGCAGCTTTAAAAGCAAAAAAGTATTTTTTAACATGTTAAGCTCTAAATGTGTTAGAATTTTAATACTTCGAAAAAATTATTTTTCCTAGTGAGGAGAGGATGGCTGAGTATGCTTTGACTTCCAGTGTGCTGTTATGTTAGGTCGTGCTGAAATTTATCTGTGAAGCCCCTTGCTCTGTGCCCTCTTGGTGCATCCCCTGTGATCCATGAAACCAAAATGACAAAACCTTCCTGTTCTGTCAGTGGTTTGTATAGGTCTAATTGCCCAGGCAGTGTGGTACCTGAGTGCTAAGCCTTCACCCCTCCATAGCTATTCTGGTCTGGTGCTGCATTATTATTTGTATTACAGTAGCATGTACAGCATCTACTGATGCCTCATCATGTTGTATCATAGCTGAGATGGCCAGGTAGTTTCCCTTCAGAAGAATTTAGAAGCTAATTAAGATCAATGCAACAAGTAGGTGCAGTAAGCTGATGAAAATGTCAGTGAATTCATGTAGGTAAACTCTAGTCATAGAGGGTAAGCCTGAATTCAACGCCTCTTCAGTAGAATATATAGTTCAGGCATTAGGATGTCCATGCCTCTTGCCATTAGCCCATTGGCTGTAGGCAACGGTAAAGTGGAAGGGAGAAGGACTGAAATGAGAGCGAACAATAGATCTGCTCACTGAAAACTTAACTCTACCATAAAGCACCCGGCTTTAGAAAAAGCAAGTTGTCTGAGGAAAGGTAGAGTAATTGGCAGAGCGGGGAGAGGGGCTGTATGGCGAGTAGACAGGGTCGGAAAAAATGATGGACTTCAAGCATATTGAAAAGAAAAAGTGTGAGTCCCACTGTGAGGAGAGACCCATTTACGCATCACTGCGATCTGGGTTATATACCATGGTGGCTCTGCTTCCCCCTGGGCAGCATCAGCTTCATCAGAGTAGAGGGTGTGAGCTGGGTATTTGTTGTTTGAAAATCAAGTTTAAAAACAAAATGAAATGGAGGGTTAGTATTGTTTTTATTGTTCTTTGTACCTGTCCCTTCCACTGTGTGGTTTAGTTGCTTTGGCAGCGCCTTATCCCTCTCCCCGTGTCTGTTCCAGCAGCAGTTCTCACTTTGCTGGTCTTCACTTTTGCTGCCTTAGTTATTCTGTTCATAATAGAATCATTAACACTCTACACGTCGGTATTGGGCTCTAGAGTTCATTGAGATTAATGGAGGGGGAGGCAGAGAGATACTTCTCAGAGCAGTTGTTTCAAGTGGTCTGCAAATTGGAAAGCATTATATCAGTTTCCATTTCAAATGCAAGTCACATCCTTCCCAACTGTAGATCTGAAACTTTTTAACAAGTGTTTACATTTTATATAATGAGACCAGTGTAATTGGGTACAAAAAAAAAAAAAAAAAAGAGGAATAGGTAGTTCAGGAGGCTGATATGTGAGTTAAAACATTATCTTAAGCCTCTGAAAAGAAACAAGAAGTGACTGCACGCAGCCAAAGGGTGTCTGAACAATGGATAAGGAAGGTTATTTTGACAGCAACATTTTGAATGGATCTGACTTAGGTGACAGGGGAGTCGGGGAATGACTGTAGCGGTGGAAGGCAGAAGAGAAAGAGAAACTCGATAAGAATTTTGGAGATTTGGATGGAGTACACGGGGATTGATAGTACAGACTTTCTGTGGTGTTAGTAGTTGGAGGCAATTGCCTCTTCCGCTAGTGCAGCTGACTCTGAAAATCATGTATGGTGTTAGCTGAAGTGTTTCTGTCCCCACAAGTTTAATGGTTTAAGCTGAACTTAATTAAAAACCAATTTAAGATAATCTGGTGCAAGTCTTTCCCTTCTAGGGGAAAAAAAAAAAAAAAAAAGATGTTTTGTGTAGTAGCTTAAATACGACTTTGCAGTTTGCTTTGTTTACAAAGACACTACCACAAACCTGTACCAATTTAATGCAGCTGATGTAAACTTCTGCTCAGCGCATCTGAATTAGGCCTCAAAAGTTTGTTGCTTTTGGAATTCACTCTAACCAAACCAGCTAAAAGTAACACCTTTAAAGTGTTGCAGCTTTATACGGGGACCTGCTTAACTGCGGTCTTTCTCTCCCAGCGAATAATGCCGGCAGAGCTGTGCCATTCTGCCCCTGGCATCTGTTAAGTGCCTGCATGAAGGGTGAAGAATTAACTTTTGTAATGGCAATGGATGCTTTCATAGACTTCTTTCAGGCAAAAATCTCCTCGAGGAAAGGGCTATAGGCAGAAATGACAACAGCCAGGCAGTTAAAAGTTCCCGAATTAAACATTTATCCTGTAAACCTTATTGTAGCTAGGTATGAAAATTATTATTTTATTATTTATTTTTTTTTTTCTCCCTCCTCGTTACCAGAAGCAACAGCATCTGCTGTGGTGGTGGGAACAATGCAGCCTAGTGATTCCTCCTTCCTTACAGTAGAGAATCCTGTTAAACACACAAGGCTGTGCCTCAGAGTGTATCCTTTCAGCAGGCTTGTTCCTTTTAATGGGTGCCCATTCCTGGGGTCTCCATTGTTTCACCAACAATAGCACTGGGGGCAGCTGATTTGGTTGACAGAAAATGTGTTAATTTAACAGATCTATTCCCTTTAGCCGGTCTCCTTCCTATTGTGCCCCAGTTCTCCCCCAGTTCCTGGGGAGGAGGGCCCCGAGAGCAGGGTCTGTTAGGTGGAGGGCTCCTGCAATTAGGAGGGGTTTGCAGCCTTTTGTGTGAGGAACAGAAAACAGCTGATGGGGAAAAGTGTGGTTTGCTCACTGCCAGAACACATGTTTTTCTGCTTTTTTTTTGGGGGGGGGGGGAGCTTTTAAGTCCACCTTTACCGGGGACGGAGGACTAACTTGACGCTACAGGCCGATGGCAGTCAAGGTCTTTGCTTTGCTCCGAGGTGGCCTCGCAACTGCTTTCAGAGCTGGTTCAAATTCTTGACAAACTCTTTACGTCCTGCGAACGCCTAGTTAAAACACCAGCTCTCCACTGGGGAAAGCAAAGCTGCTGGTATCATGCGGGGTAGGGCTGGCTGGAGAAGGCAGCGTGTAAAATTAATACTGAACAACTTGAAACATGAGGGCGGTAACGGTCCTCAGGCCACCTCTGCCGCCAGGTTAATGCGGTTTGGGGACTGGTCGGATTTAAATGGTTGCAAGCTCTTCATGCTGGCTCGGCTCTTTCCTCTAGTAACGTAGCTTAGTTCAGCAACAAGGTGGTGGTTTTTACACCAGTGTGGTGGAGCTGGTGTGTTCAGCCCGGTGGGAAGGAGGGCACACGTGCTGCTGAGGGAGCAGTGAAACCTGAAGCTTTGGTTTCAGGGCCTGCTGGCCGCCAGAAGGACCATCTCAATCCCTTTCAAGCTCTTGCTCTGGCTGTGCTTCTGCCTTTGTGGTCTGCCCCTTCCCGGGCACCAGCCCAGCTGCTTGCTGGGTGCTGACCGGGCTTTTGGGGGGTTGCAGTGCTGCGGTGGGAGCGGGACCTCCTGCTTTTGGCAGCCGCAAGCTGCCGGGTCGATCCACCATAGCTCTTGAAACTCTAGCCTTAGTTTAGCTCTGGTTGCCGGGGGTAGTGATGTAAAAGGAGCTCTGGAGGGTCTTTTTCCTCCTCCTTGATAAAGCCGTTAATTCTCTGGCTCTTTCTCTCCAGCTAAGCCTGCTGTAAAGGGGCCGGAGCTTTGCACGGCCAAGGGTTGGAAGGCAGAGCTAGTTTGCTCATTTCTGGGGAGCCCTGTACACAGGCAGTTGTGTGACAGCAAAAATATTTATATATCCATAACACAAGGCAAAGAGGGTTGTGGTTGTTTTTGGTTTGTGGGGTTTTTTTCCCCCCCTTCCTTGGGTTTTTTGTTTGTTTTAGGAGGCAAAGGGTGAGAGTTCACTTAAAGAGCTTGACTCTTAATAGAGCTTGTCATTGTTGCTAATATAAAACAAATGATGAGCATGGGAGAGGAGTCAAAGGCTCCCTCTTCTGGTGTGCTGGGAAGGTTCAAATGCTGAAAAATACACAAGGAGGGGGGAAAAAAACAGCAAGCAAGACCCCTTCTGTGCTTTCCTGTGGTATTTTAAGATCTCACTTAAGCCTAATGCTAACTGGCCCAGCACATAAGTTGCTTCATGACCCCTGACTAAGTAACATCAAGGGTGCTCTGTAAAAGTGAAATGCATTTTCAAATGCAAACTACATTGTACTTGCAAGTAAGAGTCCTGGTTTCAGGAGGGTTCCCAGTCTGAACGTCGAGTATGGCAGCCCTTCACATCCCCACGTCTGACATTCCTCAGTGCTTCTCTTTACTTCATCTCTTTTCTGCATCCTCCTCTCGCAAAGATCGTGCGGCTCCCAGGCCACATGTGTGGGTTGACATGTAGACATGTTGAGGATGATTGCAGGGGCCAAGTAGGGTGAGCACTCTATAGAAACTGCGTGTAGCACTCCTGTTGCTTTTGCTTGAGTCAGCCAAGAACTCAAAATTTATTAATCGGTGATTGATGGAGAAATGGGCACAAGGGATATTTTTTTTGTTGGGATTTTTAGATGAGTCTCCTAAAAATCCTTGTATAAAGTGCACTCGTGAGTACCTCTGAAATTAGTAGGATTTCGGGGCATTAGAGAAGTGACTTTTTTCTTTCCTATCTTTTGTATTATTCACTGGAGCGTTTGACATCATGTGGCCATTTTCCCTGTGGTGTAAGTGTGGACTCATCAGCAGTGTCTGGTGGAACCTGAGGACATGAATTCTCAAGCTGCCTTCCCACGGCAGCTCCTACCACCCGTCACGGATGGCAGTAAAACTGCTCACCCGGATTAAAAAACACAACTCTTTTTTTTTTTTTTCTTTTTTTTTTTTTTTTTTTCTTTAAGTGAGCTACATCTAACCAGGAGTGGTTCCCTCCTCAGCCCCACAAGAGGGTTGTACCAGCATGACTGAAGCGTCGGCACAGGAATGGAAACAGGCAGCGGGGAGGGGAAGGGCTTTTTATAGCTGACCCTTCTGCTGAAAGAAACGCTTATCGCGCTGCAGCCCTGGGTAGCAGGTGGAGTGAGACTGCACAGGTAACAAGAGGTCATGCAGCAAGGGGGGCACCTGGGGAAGAACCCTAATCAAGCCCTTTAGAGGGTTTTTGGGCGTTGTTTTTTTGGTACTAAATCAAGGCTTGCTGTCTGTTTTTTTGTTTTTTTCAGTTAACATTGTAGTTTGAAGAAATTTAAATTGAAGTTGATGGCAGTCAACTTTAAATTGTCCTTTAAGTGGTCCTTTAAATTGTTCATTCTAAAGTCAGACCCGAACACGCAGCTGTAATCAGTTGAATTTCACTGTAGCTGACTGTCTTGAACACACACCAAAAAAAAAAAAAAAAGTGTAAAGTTTTATTATCTTTTGTAGAAATGGCAGGCTTTTCTCTTTTAAATAAACAAACCAGTCTCCCCAAAAAAGTTCTCCTTTTTGTCACCCAGTGATGCAGGTATCTACCCATCAGGATTTGCTTGCCTGTGCTGAAGAGGCTGGAGCGGCTTGCCTTGTCGGATAGGGCAGCCATGTAGAATAAACAGGGAATAGCAGTCTCAATTTCCTTTCTTTCAGCCCGATACAAGGTGCTGAGGCACAGAAGACTATTTTGCCCTTAAGATAATTGTGTGTTGGAGAGGATCAAAGGGCTTGAGGGGTGCTGCTTTTTTTTTTTTTTTTTTTTTTTTTTTTTTGGGTTGAAAGGGGATTTTCTCCATGGACAGCTGCAGTAGTGCATTAGTAGTGCAATGGATTATCTTTCCATGATCTGTAGGATCTCAACCAGCTATCGGGGGGCCCCGCTGAAGGCTGCTGCTTGGGGGGAGGCAGAGTGAAAGTCTCCTGTAACAGGGAGACCTGTAATGCCTGGGAGCTCAGACCACTTGACTCCCCCTGCCCCAGCAGGACGGATGGTGCTGGATGGATATTCTTAGACTGCAGATAGTGCCGGGGAGGATGGGGAAAGGGAGCCCAGCTCTCGGTTATGATTAACTGCAGCTGATGCCCTGCATCCACCCTGCTCTCCGATGGAAGTGCTTATTAAGGAATGTGAGAAGGGAGACGATTCCAGCTGCTGCGGCATCCCATAAAGGGCAATGTGTAATTTGGGAGGGTGTTACAAGTCCCTCGACGGAACAAACTACTCACTGTAGTAAGTGCCTGACCTGCCAAACCCCATGGTCTTTCTCATTTTGGGAAGTTTTGGATGATGGCTGATCCGCAAATAGCCATGGCATTGAGAGGGAGTCCCTTCACATGCATGGATGGGTATCTCCATATCCTTGCTCTGTGGGGGGGAGACGGCCCATGTGGCCTGACTGTGGTGAGGGTGGCAAGAGGGGATGGGATAGGGCTTGGTGCTATCAGAGGTGGAGATCAGGTCATGCTGTGCCTCCCTGACCTGATTTCAAGGCTGGGGGATGAGGGGGCTGGAATGTGCAGGGCGGCGGAGCTGTCAAGGAATGTGGGTCCCCAGGTGGCTGCTTCAGTCGCTTGCGCTTAAGTCGGGCTCAAATTGCATCTGCATGCTGGTTAATAAGTGTTGGAGCAGCTCTACCTCGGCAGGTTCTCCTGTGTGCCCATCCTGAGGTAGTGGGATGCCAGACATACGGGGGTGACAATAATATCTTAGTAGCCCATAAACTCTCCCTGTCAGCATTTTCTGCTAACTTGATGATAGAAGTTTTATCACTTTTGGAGGGGGGGTGTGTGTGTGTGTGTGTGAATAGCGAAGCACAAGCTGGGAGGAACCCAGCTTTGGATTTCAGGGCTGAGTTTTTTTCAGGACGGGCAGTTAGGAAGACTTGTCTTCTTATTTTAGTAAGCGGGACTGGTTTCAGAATTAAAGGATGAGCGGGGACCGCCATATGATGTTGTGCTGTTTTTCCTTGGAGGAGTAACTACAATTTATAATCATTGCCTAGTCCGTAGCCAGTTGGCAGGAAGGCTGCTGTGAAGGGATTGATTATTAGTGGATGCTTCATTGTGCTGTCCAAGCCTGAATTTCTTGATCTAACCGGTTTCCTTCATTTGGAATGGCTGCAGTCAGCAGAGAGAAGAGAGGGAGATATGTCTTCCCTCTCAGCAGCACTGCTTCTTGTTTCATGGGGTATGCTCAGGAAAAAAAGGGTCAACAAAAAGTGTCAACACTTCAGCGTTCTCATAGAAAGCCAGCTGGCTGGCTGGCCGGCTGGGGACCGCTTGCAATTTTCCTGCTTTCTCTTGGGATTCTCTCTGTATTCGTTTTCAGCGTGGTGACTTAAACAAAACTAGTGCTGTGTGGTACGAGCATCCTTGAGGCTCCGCTGTCTTCCTGGGAAATGCATCGGTGGAGCGGGAACGTCACCAGGAAGGTGATCTAGCGCTCAGAAATGGGAATGCCCGCCTTGCGTTGCAAAGGCACGCTGGCAGCTGCGGCAATTGGAGCTGAGTTAGCATTTAAACCGGCAGTGGAGGATGTACAGAAGTACAGATGCAGCAGCGCAGGCTTGAGCTTGGACAGCAACATCTGTCTCGGGCTCCTCGGATAAATGCTGGGATGGTTCAGTCGTGCTGAACCACATCCTGCTGCAGCTCCGCTGATAAACCTGGGCTAGCTCATTAAAAGTTAGCATGTGCGCGATTAGGCAAAAGCACAGTGGAATAGCTGGTGCTGCTCTTCTGGAAAGGGGGTTTCCAAGCTGAGTCTGAGTGGGAGAGGTCGCAGAAGTAAGAGGCCGGTGGAGGAGGTGGTGTGGTGGGCTTGGGCTGGGCTGAGCACCCTGTCTCCACTGCCTCGCTGGGTTCAGGCTGAGGTTGTGGTTGGAAGAGGACAGCTGAGCTAATACTTAAAAAGCGGAGGGGTGGGAGACTCCACACCAGGTCTTGGAAGTATGATCCTAACCCTCCGCTTTCCTCCTCCTTTTCCTCCCCCACTCCCAAAGCCCCTTTCTGTGTGGAAGTGTCCCAGTTCTTGCAGCTGTGTTAATTGTAATGGGTCATTTAGTCCTGAAATCCCTGTTTAAAAGGGGCAAGTCCTTGCCTCGTGTGACAGCTGCCGCCTTGCACTTTTCCCCAGGCTGGAAATAACTGCATATGACACAGGAGCAGAGCACGGCGTGGGGGAGGGAGGAGGGTTTCTGGCTTCCTCTTAGTGCTGTAATGGCTTTGCTGTGTGGCTCTTCTCCCATGTGGACCATAGCAGAGTCATGCCCCACATATTTAGCAGATCTCTCTGTTGGCAGTGCCTAGGCAATATGCTAACAGCCTGGCGCTCTCTGGGCTCTTGTCAACTGGAGCCTTCCTGGGCATCTAGGAGAGCAAGAGAAGGGACGCGAGGTGGTGGTGACACAGGACACTTGCCTGGAGCATCAGGGAGCCTCTCTGGAGGTAATGCTCTCACCTGTCTGGAAGGGGGAACCACACTGTTCTGTGCAGAGGCAGGGACAACGAGAGAGAAGGCGTAAAGGTTTCCACTCCCTGTTCCCATCCCCTCTCCAAAATCCAAAGCCTTCAGTCCATGGAAACCTGGCCAGCTTTTCCTTCTAGCTGAAGGGCTGTCTCCTGATTGGAATGACAGCTTTGAACTGGAAGACATTATTTCATTAGCGTGCTAATCAGATACAGAGATTACCTGATTGGCTACTTAATAATTAAATGAAGTTGCCTGTAATTCTTTGAGCACACACAGAACTAATTAAATTAACCCTTCACTGCCCTGCGTGCCTGGGGTGCACTTGTGTGAAATGGAGAGGGCAGCTTCCCCAATGTGGGGACTATGAGCAGAAGGGGGTGATGGTCATGAAGTGGCCAGTGCTGGGCTGCCAAGATGGTCTTTTCTTACCGAGAGCCTGGAGAGGAGAAGATGACAGGCTATTATACCCTCTAGTTTAGCTGACGTTTGGCCTACCTGGTATGTGATCAGTATGTCTGGCAATGCTCTACCAACAAATCCTGTCCCCACATAGCCTAGAAAGCGCACTGGGTTTATGGAAGCTGGTGCCCGGGCATGCATTGTAAACGAGAGGATGGCTTTGTATCACCTAATGAAGAGCAAAGTATTAGCTAAGAAAGATGCAATTCACAGTTCTTCGGGAGAAACCGTCAAGCAGAGATCAGAAGATGTTCTCCTGTACCTTTGAAGCATCCCCACGCATCCCTGTGTGTTTGGGGCACACAGCCCCAAACGAGCCAGGCTGTCTCCATGAATTTGACAGGATTCCGCTAATTAAACTCCTTGTTGACCACCTAATTCTCTCTACTATTTCAGTGGCTGCTTGAGGAACTGTATTTTGTGCACTCTCACGGGAATACAAGTATATTTCCTATAGTTTAAGGAGGACACAGAAGACACTATTTTCTATTACTTCATTGCTAGGGTGAAGAGTCAACATTTATAATTTTTTTTTATCCATTT
Source organism: Numenius arquata (assembly GCF_964106895.1). NCBI lineage: Eukaryota > Metazoa > Chordata > Aves > Charadriiformes > Scolopacidae > Numenius > Numenius arquata. Next base: position 64,404,038 of record NC_133577.1, on the reverse strand, counting down.
TTACTACTGAGCACTGGGTTGAGGTAACAGGAAAGCTACCTTATCATAATCTAACTCTGTTCCTTTGCTGTTGCCACCGTCTCCTTCTAGACTTTGCCCATACATGTTAAAATGAAACTGTCAAATTAAGCACATTTCACTGTCATCTAAGACTAAACTTGGCAGAGAAAAGCCCTTGGACCTTCTGGCCTAAGTTAACCATGGCTGGCTTCCGCTACCCGAGTAAGGAATTGCCGCTCCTCCATGCAGAACAGCTTTCCCCTTACCCATGGTCTGAGTTGCTGGATCTGTCCTCCTCTTCCCTGAATATCGGTGGTAGCAGCAGTGCCCTCGGAGTCAGCCCGTTTGGAGGGATAAATATCTGAGCTGCTGCTGCTTTGTCTTTAAAATCTGGCTTCCACATGACAGGCAGCCCGAAATGCCTGCTAAAACAGGTCAGGAGACAGAAGAAAAACTGGGAGGATGGGAAACAAAAGGGCAGCTTTCAGGGTAATTAGGTGGTTGTGGTGCTCCCTCGGGTAGGGAGCATTCGCTGGTGAGAAATGATCCCCCGTGTTGACACCCTACAGATGTGGGTACGCTGACAGGGTTTGAAAGAAAGGCAGAGAAAGCAAAGAGCAGGGCCAATAAGTCTTGGGATCGCGAGTCCCTGGTGATCCCTGAGATTTAGCGTCTCGCCTTCCAAGGGAAGGCATCGGACCTGTTCACCTCACCAGCTGACCTGCACGCCCCATGCCAACCTGTGGCAGACCCAGGTACCCAACTCCAACTCCTATCTGGGGTCTCTGGGATGGTGCTGCCCCCATTTTGTGTGTGAGTGGGCAGGCATAGATCTTAATAAGGGTGGGTTTGGGGGGAGACAGGGAAAGCGTGCGTTCAGCATATGCAGGGTCAAGATTGAGCCCAGCTGCAGAAGCCAGTTAGTTTTTAGCATTATTAATATTTGATGGTGTCCTGTTGTTAAAGGGCAATAAGTAAGGCTATAGCAGGTCTGTGCCTGGTCTGTTGTTGCAATAAAAAGCTATTTTCTGAGGAGATTTCTGAAACAAAGGATATTCTAGCATGTGGTGGAAGTGGCCATTTAAATGCATCTGACCATAAAGATGCTGCCTGCCAGCAATTTTGATATGGGAGCTTGTGGGACCCACTCCTGTGGGTAAAATCATGCTCCATAGGACAGAGCCTGAATGCCGGACATTCGGGTTTGGGGCTGGAGTTCAGGGAGGCTTTTTACCTCTTGTGTCCTCCTCTTTGTTTTTGTTTATGGGTTTACAAAATCAGATTAGCATTTCAATGTTGGAGGAGAAGGCCCTTGGGGTGTGGTGGAAGGCGGCCTGGCTTAGCCGGTTTGGGATTACTGCTCCTTTCCCAGCAGCCGTCATCCTTCCCGGACTCCGGTGAGGAGCAAAGCCTGAGGCTTCTCTCCCTGTTGGGAATGCGCCCAAGCTGCAGCTATATCCCTCCAGCTGAATCTTAAAGTGGATGGGCAGTGTCGTCGTGAAGGGTAATTAGCCTTCTTTTCGGGCAAGGATAATTTTTTTATTGTTTTAAATGGTAGCACAAGTTCCGTTGGGGAGAAAAAAAACCAAAACAAACCAACAAACCAAAAAACCCAAACAACCCAGCTCTGAATCCAGAAGCCTTTTACTTTTTCTGTTTGTAGCTGCTGATCTAATAGATGTTGCCTGTCCACAAACTTGGCTTTGCTTTAAATCCCAGCAATCTCACATCCACAGTCCTATTACTTTAATAAAACAGTGTATTGAATAAAACAGAAGCCTTTGCCCCTTTCCTCTCCCTGTCAGACATAATGCTATATTCAGTCACAGCGGTGTAAATTTGGAGCGAGTCCAGTGGGTTCATGTCGATGTCCTCCAGATTTATGCTGTAACCGCAGAAAGCAGTGTCTCATCTGAAACCCAGGTTTTATCGTTGGGATATCCCCTGTTTGTTAACTAGAGCTGCCGCTCCATGTGGTACCCAATCTGTATGCTGAATATGGAATGCTATAGAAACAGTCTTACGTGCTTGTGTAATGCAAAACTGTTGCATGTGATTGAGCTCGCAAACTTAACTTTACACAAGAAGCTGAGGAGGTAACTTAAGCATAAGAACTTATCTTTATTGCCTCCTTAGTCTGGAAAAAAAAAGGAAGATTTCTTTTTTTTTTTTTAATCTCACAGACACACCGGTTTGATTAAATAGCTCATATGGGTATTTCCCCCACTGTGAAGAGTGCACCGTATTCTTTGGTGAAAAGTCAGTCTGAAAAATCCTTCTCAGCTTGTAGCTATTAACAAAAAGTGTTTTGAGTCTGAGTCAAAAATATTTCTCTAGACTAGTTTCACCTTCTTGGCTGTCTCAGGTCAACTCCTGAATTTTTTTTCTTCTAATATGAGATTTTATAACTGCTGGTACTGTGTGCTGCCTCTTTTCTCATGCTAGGGCACTGTGTACACCTTAATTCCTTGCTCCCCTCCATACTGCTGTTTGTCTGCTGTCTGGGAGAGAAGTCATTCAGAGTGCCAATATGTTAAGCTGTTGAGAGAATGGGGAGAGATGAGATGAAGGTATTGTTATGCTGGAAGGTGTTAATTGGTGCTATCAACCACTTGTTTGATTTCTAGACAATTACAGCAGTGCTTGAAGTTGTGTCTCAGCTAAACAAATGGCAGGGGCTCTGCAAGTTCCTCAACTTCTCTTTTTTGCAGCGCTTATTTCCCCACTGCCACCCACAAAAATTAGCAGGGCTATACCCAGTTGAGCCAAGAGGATATGCCTGGGTGTTGAGGAGTTAGCTGGCTATACTGCGCAAAAGTAATCACATTGCATGTGAGCCCTGGCTTAGCCTGGTGGCCTGGCGCGGGCAGGATGAGGAGCAGGGGATGGGTAGGGGATGCTGAACTGTGCGGGGATGTTTCTGGGTTCCTTAGAAGCAGAGGAACAAATGAACTAGGGTGATGTTTTCTTCTGTGATGTTTCCTGGTTAACAGTCAGATGCTTGACATTATCTAGGGTAGAACCTCCTTGTAGGACAAATACCCAGCTGCCAAATAAAACCTCTTATTTGTAGCCTGGGACTCTTGCCCAGAGAGAGGGCAAGTGAGAGTCTCCATTCCTCCCCCTGTAGGAGGGGTGTATGAGGTCAGATCTGTGGCAGAGTGGCTTGCTCTTTTGCAACTGAAGAGGAGGAATCCTCTCCTTGTCTGCCCTTTCCCTTTTAGCTAGGAAGTAAGGAACCATCCTGATTTCCCTGATTTATTTTTCTACTTATTCATGGATGTAATCAGCAGTGGGATGGAGAGTGACACCTGCAGCAGCTTGGACACAGTTTAATTTTAGCCTGTGTACATTAATGCCTCCTTCTTCCATCAAAAGGTCCAAGGTGTGTTGAACACTACTCAACCATACCTTTGTGTGGACCTCTTAGCATTCATATAAACACATGCATCCAACCCCAAATGCTTGTTCATCACGTTCCTTTGGTCATGATCGATGGAGTATCACCACTCTGGTGTCCTACCCTGGGTGTAATGGCTTTGCTTGTTGCTTTTCCTGATTGTTCTTGGTGCACACCTGTTTTTTTCCTACGTCATCCATGGAGAGCAGAGTGAAAGAAGGCATCTGAACAGAGAGGTGATGCTAAACTGAGTCTAAGACCTTGAAGGGTGTAAACGATCTGTGAAGACTATTATGAAGGGAAAGCCAATCAAGACTTGATTTCTGGAAAGACTGACAAGGAAACCCCAAAATAGAATCACAAAAATATATAGTCAGAAGAAACCTCTGAAAGTCTCTAGTCCAACCCCTTGCTTGGATTGAGGCTGTCTCCAACAGTAGGTTAGGTTAACCACGGTTGAAGAATGCATAATGCTTTTCTCAGTTCTCTTTGCTTTTTCCACCTTCCAAAAAAAGAGAGCAGAATTGTCACAAGACTTGTTTTAAGAGAACATTTAGCAGTGCACGGTCTCAAACTGTTTGCTGAAATTCAGTTTGGGCAGAAGGGTAGCTGGGAAGCAAGGGTGCTTAGTTCTGAGGCAGGGATACACCTTTTGCTGGTGTGTTTTTGAAACTCCACTTGAACTGTGACTAATAAGACAAGGTTGGAAAGTGCCAGTTCTTTTTCTCATTCTGTAGGGATTAGTTTGCCTTTGAGGGATGGCTGCTGCCTGTGCACTGATACCTTACTTCAGGAGTCATTATGCAAGCACTCCAAATGGGACCTGTGGGTAAGGAACAGACAAAATAGCAGCTGTTGCTGTGCCAGAGACGCCTTAGACCAGGCAGGAAGATATTCTTTTTGTTATTATTGAGACCAGATAGCCCAAGAGTTCTGGCCTTTGGTTTTTTTTTTAAGACCTAGCTCATTTCATCTACATGTATGTGCCCAAAAACCCTAGGTGACTGTCTAGTCCCTGCGTCCCTAGCAGCACTTTCTCAGGTATGCAGCACAATTCTTTGTGGGGACACACCGAAATAGGTCAGGGTGCTGATCTGTCTGGTGGATTAAAAGAAAAAAAAAAAACAAAACACCTCAACTCCCCTTCCCTCCAGTTATTTTTTGCCTGGATTAGTTTTATGAGCTGGCTCATGGAGTGGCCCAGCAAACAGTTGTGCCAGCCATACCATAGTGTAGGAGTTGGAACAAACGGTGGAGATGAGAAAAGGGGGCAAGAATAATTTAGTGTTCAAAGTGGACTGTCATGTCAGACTGATCGTGCAGGGGTTCATCACTGTCAGTGGAAAGAAATTGATCTTTGAGAGATGAGTCTATTTTAGACCGGAATGAATCACTCTGAAGGTGCTCTCTCTTTCTCTACGGATGATGGAGAGGAGGAACTGAGCGCACCAGCTCAGAGAAGACATCAAACTTAAACCTCATTTTTTGACTCTAATATTTTAATAATGAAAATATCAACTAATGTTCGTAATGCTTCACCTTCAGTGCTGTTGTAAATATAGAAAATGTCACCAGCTAGAAGCTGAATCCCAAACTTCTTAAGAGGGCAGGTGTGAGCAATAGCAATAGCATGAAAATCCAACCGCTACCCATAGGGTAGCTGGTTGAAGAGCTAACTATTAGCTCTGCGGGGGGAGAAATCCCCACTTTTAACTGCTTGCCTTTGGGCAGGCTGCCCATAAAACGGGGCTGTTCCTGCATGCTTTTCAGTGTTTCTGTCCTGCAGTGAGGGCTTCAAAGAGCAGTATTCTCTGCTTGCCTGCTAATGTGATTTGTACTTGATCTCAAGTGGTAGCGGTGGTAGAGAAGGTGTCTGCTTCAAACCGCTGCCATGACATGATAGTGAAGGGTTTATTGTGCATTATTGTTTTCTGTGTTGAAACCGATGCTAAATGATTACAAATTCAATTACTTGACAGGAAACTGTAGATTTACAGTTGTCTGTGCAACCTTTAATGCATCGCCTTGTACCTGCAGATGATGATTGGTTTTAATTACAGGGTCATATGCTTTTTGCATGGGAGAAAGGCAGTGCTCGCTCTGTAGGGCAGATGGTGCTGAGAGTATAAATCAAGGCAGCGCACCGAAGGAAGCTGTTAGCTGTGTGGTTCTCACCTCATTTGCTGAAGGAGTTTAAAGGTGGGCAGGACGTGAGAGACAGGAGCGGCTGCGGGAAAGGAAAGGCTGTCTTTTGGCTAAGTGAGGGTGTAGTGCCATATATGTCTAGCCAGCGGCAAGGCAGGTGTGAGGTCCTTGGCTCTCCCTTCTTTTACTGTTGCTCCTAAGCTAAGAGATCACAGCCCCTTTTCACCCACGAGCTCAACTTTGTGGAGTTATGCTTGAAACCTGGAAATGAACCAGGTTTCAGAAGCTAAATTTTGGACTTTTAGTTTTTAAATTAAAGTATTTTGGTTGTCTGGCTTACAATGAAGCCCTCAAATGTGTGGAAGAGGTGTAGGAATAGAGGAATAAGGATGGGTTTTGCTAACAGAAACATACTGATACGGAGTTGCATGTTCAGTCTCAGCGCTCATCTCTGTTGCAGAGACCCAGACTGTATGGCTCTGGGTGAGTTGCTTATGCCCCACTTCTCACAAGAAACCTTCATCTTCGACCCGGCTTTACGCTCTTGAAGGTGTATTCCCACCACATGTATTTTGTGGCAGTGCTCTCCTCTGAAGCAGCTCTGGACATACTCTCTCCCCTCCAGCTGTAGCAACACAGCTGTTTGTGAGCCATTGTGGGAGGGGGGAAAGAGCATAGGTGAAGCTAAGGGAGACTGGCATGAGGCCCCAGATCACATCACAGACAGGCCCCACAAGTTCCTGCGTTGGCTGAAGCACGGAGGGCAAAGGCTCCTTCACCCCCTATTTGTGCTGCAGAGCTCCAGCTTGAGGCCCTGGCTCCTTCCATACACCTCCATTGCTGGCTGCTGGTCATCCAGGTGATCTAGATAAAGGTGTGTTCTTTGTTCACTGAATTGTCCACCTGAGGACCTTTCATGGATTCCAGCCAGTCCAGGACTAAACTGGGGAGGTGTGTTAAAAATGGCAGGGGGAGTTTATCCTCAGTAGCACTCTGTGGCATTTCTGGTTCAGCACCGAACCCCCTGAAGCTATCTTAACTGTATTGCCAAACTTTAGCTTTAGAAAGTGCCGAGAGCTCAGTGCTTTAGTTGAAAGTGGTCTAGGGAGGAGCCAGCCTCCGCCACGTGTTCTCTGAGCAGCTTTGGTCAAGGCACCTTTCTCTCCCTTGCTTTCCCTGCCTCTGGGGTGTACTGCTACCTATCCACTTTCTTGTAGTCCTGGGAAAAATAACAATTAAAACTCTGTTGTATTTTAAATGCTGCCATAAAAATGCCAAGCATGAGGCTTGTGGGATTCTTTTTGGGGGTGGGGAGCAATCTCAAATAGAGGTGCAGTCACTGGATGCTTAAATGGAATAGTGAATTTTGCTAGAATTGGTCTTTTTTTCCCCCTCCATTTTCTCATTGTCAAATCAGATTAAAAATCATTAACTTGTAAATAGGTTGAGAAAAGAATTAATGCTTATTGGATTGAGATACTATGTGGATGCCACCACAGCAAAAGGTCTATGAAGCGATTAATAGCTTGTTTGGTGGCTGGGCTTAGAAATGATGTAGCAAATTAGGCATAGGGGTACATAAAGAATAAGAAGGATAAAAATCAATATTGAACAGCTGTCTTTACTTCCTAGTCTCACACTCCCGTGTACTGAATGAAGTGTAATGGAGATGTATGTGATTACTCATTTAATAACTACTACAAAGGGTTTGAATAATGGGACAGACCTCAGGTCTTTTTTATAGTCCTAAAAGTAGATTTTCCTTCTTGACACGCTGTCACCTGAACTGTTAGGGAGGGTCAACAGTCTGCACCGGTGATAAGAAAGAAGTAGTAATAAGTGAAGCCGTGTGGCAGTGTAAAAACCAGAATGTTCCAGCTAACAATGAGTGAAGAGTGAAATGAAGCTTTGGATGCCCTCATTTGGGTGAGGACAGGAGAGAACAGGGGAAAAAAAGTGAGCGCTGGTAGAGAATGTGAATAGAGGGAATTGTCTGAATCGGAGACGTGCAGAGTATCGTACTGATTGTAGGTCTAAACTGTCATGGTACGAGATGGCTTTCTGACTGCGGGATTACCAACAGACTCGGAATTATAGGATATACAACTCTGACTCAGAAGACATGATTTTTCTGATAGATGTCTGTAAGACTTATCTTTTCCTTTTTAACAGCCTAACTATTGTAGTCTCAACAGATCCGTGGTTTGCAAAAATGCAAATTTCTGTATGTCTGATGAGGTAGGCTGTATGGAGTGGATGTTGTCAACAAGCTGGCTGGTGCTGGTGCTGCTCCGTCTCTTCAGGGATAATAGAATCTGGGAACAATTAAGAGGCAGCTTAATCAGTTCCTGGGGGCAGGAGCATACCCTCTTGCTTTTCAGCATTCCCTTGGCTGACTCATGAACTCTGTTGATTGACTTGGGAAGCAAATGAATCCAGCTCTCCTCCACAAGGAAGAGTTATGAAGGCAAGGTGGTGAGAGGAATACATCAGATCTTGGGCAGCTCCTGCCCTCTCTGCTGTGAAATGTGTGGAATTTACAGTGGCTACTTAGCTGCTAAGCAAGTAGGATTTCTTCTTATTTATTTTTTTTTTGCCTCGAAGTCCTGTCCATCCTTTAAATTAAGAACTACAGCAAGCTATAGCTGGGAAATGCTCATGCACGGAGGACAGTCTCAGCAGTTTGCTAGAAAATGTACTGTAACTAACTATAGTTGTCCAAAAATAAACGCAGCCATAAGATTTGCAAGCACTTTGTATATGTTTTGGTAAATGAAGGAAATGGTGTGTTTGGACTCGCAGCTCCTCAGGCTACCCGCTCGTTATTCAGCCATTCCCAAGCAGGTAACTAAGAACTTTGCTTTGGGGTGCAGGTGGACATCCCTGCTTTAATGCAGTCTGTATTTCCATGTTTCCTTCCACCCAGGAATCCTAAGGAAATTATCAGCTGGTTAATGAGTGCAGGCAGGCAGGATTCCCGGGAGCTGGCCAGCATCCTGGTCTCACAGGTGAGGCACGGTGCGGTGCAGAGGGGTTAGGTGACCCACCACAAGTTTCCTGTGTGAGCATGGGCAGTCTGCAATACAAACCAGCTCATCTGCCTTCCAGTCCTACATGTGGAAAGCACAAGAGTGATTAAAGCACAAGAGCTCTCGAAACATTTCTTTTTTCTTTAGCGCGACTTAGTTCTTTTGCCAAAAAGTCTCTTCTTTTTTTCCTTTTTTTTTTTTTTTTTTTTTCCAAATACTGTATTGTGATGGTAGTATGCTCTAGGTAGTCACTCGTCTCCCAGGCACAGAGAGGGGGCATAAAAGCTTGCAATACACCAAAGCGCGTGCAAGGAAGAGACAGGCTACACGAGCAGGACTTGCCTTTAACCAAATTTGGCTTATGATATCTTACATTCAAGGATGAGAAAAAGGCCAGTGGTATATAAAAAAAAAAAACAACAAAACACAACCTCCCAGAGGCTGAGTGGGCTGGTGACAGGAGAAGCTGCCGAAGGGGGGAGAAGAGACAAGCACATGGAAAATAAGCTCCTGCTCGCTCAAAAACATGCATGCGGAATGATAGCGGGGTGGGTGTGGGGGCGTGTAAGCAAGTAACATCCCAGAAGCTGGAAGAATAAAATGAAAAGGCAGCAGGATCAGCCCGCAGATGAAAGGCAGCCCCTTTAACATTTGCTCCCGGACTCCGGCAACTCTCAGCAGTTGGCTGGAGACTAAGCTGGACGGTCCTGTGGAGCTCCAACAAAGGGACGAAACAAACCCCCGTCCCCCGGGGCCCCCCTCCCCGACAACGCGTGAAACAACTTGATAAATGATTGCTCTGTCAGGGGACGAGGGGATGGAGACGTCTGGGAGCGCAGGGGGAATGTATCTAATTCAGGCGTGAGGGGAGCTCGGGGTGGGAGAGGGGAGCAGGCAGAGGGGCAGTGGGATGGGGGTACGGTGGTCCCCTGCCTTGGCAGGGAAATTAAGAAGTACGGAGGAGCGGGAAGGGGTGTGAGGCTCTCTGGAGGGTTTTCTCGGAAGCAGGATGGTGGGTTTCCCCCCGGCCGGCAGTGGTCGGGGCTCGGTGGGTTCCCCCGGCTGTGCCCTGCCTGCAGCCCCCCGAGCCCCCGGCCCCGCGCTCGCATTACCTCATTTAATGGGGATGGCAGGAAATACAAACCTCCCCCCGCCGCTCCCAGCCCAGTCCAATAAGGGCTGCTGATAGCATTGAAAGCTGCAGAAACAGGAGCCCATGCCCTGGCTCTATTCAAGGGAACATTAATTACCCTAAAACAAAAACAAGAGGAGTTCACAGCTGGGGCCCAACACTTCAGCTCCCCCTCCCTCCCTCCTCTCCCCTGCTGCTCCTCCAGAGTATGTGCACGCCAGCTATTTATACAGTCTCCCCTCCCAAACGACTGATACTGGGCCCAGAGCACCCTCGGTGCCTGACCCTCCGCCACTGGGATTTATAGGGACGGTGTTGCGCAGGCATCCCGGCGGCAGAGACGGTCCAAAGGCTGGATCTCTGCTGCAAGAGAAGCCACATGCCACCGCCACCAACCAAAAAAAAGGCTATGTAGTTTGTGAAAAGCCAGGACAGCTGGAATAGCGAGCGGTCCTGCGTAGTCCAGAGGCCTGCCGATGGAAACCCGGGCTTGGGCGGCTTATCTCGGCAAGGACAGTGAGGGAGCAGTGGGGAAGCTTCAGCAAGTCCTGCTAGAAGAAAGTAGAGATTCGATGGTGGCGTATTTTTCTCCCTCCCCCTCTGTGGGAACAGAGTAGAGAACTTAATTTAGAGCCCTCCCGAGCTGCTGGTTAATAAACGCTTGATCCAAGAGGCAGCTGCTGCCACCGCTTACAAGGTGACCCGGAGCCCTGTTCCAGCGTGTCCCAGGCCACTATGTCATGAGCACCAGTTGCCAGGAATAGAGAGTGCGACAACATGTATAAATAAATAAAATGGGGTTTGAGTGTGAGCACACTTCTGTGTTTGGCTGATGAAGAGGAAAGGCCTGGCTTCAGGAGGACTAAATGCTGAGTTTTGTTGTTGTTTTGGTTATCTGGTTGCTGTCGCCCATCCAAAGAGAAGTTGGTCCCAAGCCTTGCTCTTGGGGCACACTGTCAATAAATATTAACATAAATAGGTAAAATGTGAAGGCTACCCATGAGGAGGAGTGCTATGAAACATGTGGAAGGCAGTCTTTGCCAGCTGTCAGCCCCAAGCACATCTTCACTGGAGAATTTATTCTCCCCTGGGTATTGCGTTTCCTCTTCTCCTCTGGTCCTGCCCCAAGGTCTGTGATGGGCTCAGCAAGTGCTTTGGCACAGGGTAGGGTGGCTCACCTGTGGTGGAAGGGTTGTGTTTGTTTAGGCTGCTAACCCTCTGACTGTGCAGTAAAGACAAAGCCTAGAGCACCTGAGTGCTCAAAGCCCTCTAGCATCTCCCTGAATTCATCTTGTGTTCCCAAAAGATTAGCAAATTCCCCCCCCCCCCTCCAGTTTAAGGGAAAATAATTTTGGAACAGCTACACACACACATATATATGTGTAGCGTGAGAGCTATGAGAGATGTCCCCGGAAGTGCTGATGTGAGCAGCCCCTGCAAGAATCCAAGCAACTGGTGTATAACTGCAGGGTAACCACTTGCACTCATTTTGAGTTAAGTGAAATGATGTTGAGAGGAGTTAAGTAGACCTATTTATAATGTAGAGTGGCCTGGTTCAAGCACTGTTGCAGGTTAGGAGGGCATAAGATAGGGAATTAGTCAACCCTTTTAATGTTCTACCTAGCGGTAAGGTGGGCCATGCCTGCTCTCTTGGTGTCCTGCAAAGACCAACAGTGCTTTGGTTTGTTACAGAGATAGCTGTCAACCCTGATAACTCCCTTGGATTTCACTTTTGGAAAGAGAGTACAGTTTGCTAAAGTTGCACTGTATTAGAAAAACACAATGTATAGACTCTTTGTGCTCTTTGGCTTATTGAGAAAGGAGGGGAGAGTAGAAAGAGATTTCATATAATATTATCTTTACATTCTTTCTCTATACTTCAATTTATTTCTTGTGGCCCTAAACCAGTGGGAATAAATAACCACTAAACCCACAAAAATTAATAGTAATACAAGCAAGGCAAAGAATTATGTTCTTTGTGATCATTTGCACTGGGTTGCAGCACCTAAGTTATAAAAGTTTAACACGGGAAACTTTTTAGAAAGCAGACCTTTCCTTGCAGTCTAGCAGGGAACAAATCTTGTCTTGTAAGGCTGGATTTTTGCAAGTGTGTACAACAGTCAGGAATGTAGGCAACCCATTTGTTTTTCATTTTACTGCAAGTTCCCAACTCATATAAGACCATCATCCACCATCATCATGTAGCATTTCACCTTTTTCACCAGCAGCTCTGTCGAGTACTGTGGGCATTAACCTTCTGCAGAAGGCCAGAGAGGACAACTGAATGCAGTGATTTCTTTTAAAGCTCCTGCAATACTTTACCAGAACTTGTAGTCTTACATAGTGGTAGTTGTTGGTTTGTTGTTTTTGGTTTTTTTTTTGTTTGTTTGTGTTTTTTTTTTTTAAAGGAAGTAATTTCCTACACAAAAGGGAAGTATTTTTTCATGCAAGACATAATTAAACTGGAATTCATTGCCACAGGATGTTGTGGATGCCAGAAGTCGAGATAGGTTCAAAAAGCAATTAAACAAATTCATGGAAGAGAAGTTCATCGAGGGCAATTAAGCACAAAGATACAATCTCTGGCACAGGAAGTCTTAAGCCACAGCTTGCTGGAAGCTGGTAGAAGGGAAGCCTTATGGTATGCTTGCGCCATTCTTAAATACTCGTGAAGTATTTGCTGCTAGTCACTGTCTCGGGCAGGATATTGGGCTCCATGGACCTTTGGTCTGACCCAGTCGGATGGTTATATTCATCTGTTGTGCTTTAGACAAAAAGTATGGCGTCCTAGTTCTGTTAAGGAAATGCTAACAGCATGTAGAGATGCACACGAGCCTTTGGAGTCGCTTCGTTGTGCCCCTTTTTTGCAAGCCAAAAAACAGACTCAAGACAAGGTCTTCTGGTGGCAGAGGCTGGAGCTGGGCTCACAGGGAGGGAGGCAGCGGGGAAGGAAAGGAAACCGGGCTGCTCAACCCCTGTCCTGCTGGCACATGATGTGGTCTGCAGAGCACACGGCGTGGTGTTGGTGGACGAGCTCCAGACACTTTGTGTGCTTCCAGAAAATTTGTGTCTGTGTGACTCCCGTCTTCCAGTAACCTGCCCTCATCTGCCAACTGCTTTCTCTGGCGCATTCAAAACACAGTGCCTTTTAAAGTGGCCTTAAACTGAGACTTTATGCTGATTAATAGCATGTAGGTACATAAAGTAATCCTTCAGATGGAAAATAACTTGACTTTTAGACCTTTCTTAAGTTTTATGCTTCCTGCAGTTTCCTTTGGTTCAGAAATTTAAGTGAAGCACTGTTAATATGACATTGCATTAAGTGCTGTCATTCAAGGTAGGTAACATGTGGTACTTTGTTATTGGAAAACAATTGTTATTGGAAAACGCTTGATTTATCTCAATAATGCTGCTTAATTTATTTTGAGGGCTGTAAAAGCAATAACAAAAAAACCTCAGGTCCTCCCTACCCTGGACAAGCCCGTAACTGTAAACCACGCTGTGCTGCTAGAGGATATGTATTGGGGTGCCACAGGGATCAGAAGTAGTTTCTATCTCAAATTCACTGATGATTCAGAGAAGGAAATAGGCAGTGTATTAATTTAATTCATGGATGTTAAAAATGCTAAACAAGTATTACTCAAAAGTGCAAGAGCCTAGAGATAGATTAAAAAGTATAAAGAAAGAAATTCAAGTTGGAAAGCATATGCTACCGTACCTGGACATAAATAATCTAAACCAGAGCTAGTTGGTGGGAAAACTTGAGACATGAGAGCGAGTGTGCCATCTCTTATGACTTTTGGTCAAAATCAGTATTTTGTATTTTACTTGAACCTTCAGTTCTTGAAGATGCTTTGAAAATACGAGCTAAGTATATCCCCAGTTTAGAGAACCAAATTGAGCCCAGTGTTTGTTATTGTTTTAAAAAATCTTGTGAATCCAATAGGTCGTGTTTGTTGTGGACCTGACACCTTGTTCTGAATGTTTTAGAGCAGTAAAGCAGACCACTAGTTCAAGAGAGGCCATAAGAGCATAATATTGCCTGATGTTTTCTTCTTAAATGTGTGTTAATACAAAGGAAAGCTACTGACTGCATATAAAGGCATGTTATACCATAAAACACATTAAGACTGGCGATAACCCCTATCCTTTTGTGTAACTACACTTGTGGTGTGTTTGTTTCTGAACACCTGAATACCAGAAATATTTTTAAAATGTGTGGAAGTCATAGAGTATCAACCAGAATAACAGTGGGAGAATGATCCTACCATAAAGAAAGATTGAAAGATCTCAATATATTGGATGCTTACCCATACCTAAAGGACACAGATACCAAGGGGGCCAAGGAAATTGGGTGACAGAAATAATAGGCTGAGCCGGAGGTGGAGAAAATTGATTCTGAACACAAGGAAGGGCTCCTGAGCAGAAACTGGTTGATCTGCTCTTGAAAGATCTGCTCTGCTCCCTACTCCTTGCCAGCAGGAGTAGGGCAGTGATGGTGCCTCTGTACTCGGCCCTGGTGAGGCCTCTCCTCGAGTGCTGTGTTCAGTTCTGGGCCCCTCACTACAGGAAGGACATTGAGCTGCTGGAGCATGTCCAGAGGAGAGCCACCGAGCTGGTGAGGGGTCTAGAGAACAAGTCATATGAGGAGAGGCTGAGGGAACTGGGCATGTTTAGTTTGGAGAAGAGGAGGCTGAGGGGGGACCTCATTGCCCTCTACAACTCCCTGAAAGGAGGTTGTAGAGAGGTGGCTGTTGGCCTCTTCTCCCAAGGGAATAATGGCAGGACCAGAGGAAATGGTCTGAAGTTGCGGCAGGGGAGGTTTAGATTAGATATTAGGAAGAATTACTTTACTGAGAGAGTGGTCAGGCACTGGAACAGCCTGCCCAGGGAGGTGGTGGAGTCGCCATCCCTGGAGGTATTTAAGGAACGTGTAGACATGGCACTTCAGGGCATGCTCTAGTGCCCGAGATTGTTGGTTTGTGTCTGTGTGTGGGTGGGGTGGTGTGTGGTTGTGGGTGTTTGTTTTGGTTTGGTTTTGGTGTTTGGTGTTCTGGGATTTGGGGGGGGTGGGGGGGTGGTGTTTTGTTTTTGGTGGTTTTGTTGTTGTTGGTTTTTTTGTTGGTTGGACTCGATGATCTCAAAGGTCCCATCCAACCAAAAATATTCTGTGATTCTGTGAAATACTCATACGAGACAAATACACTGGAGAGAGAGAAGTAGCAGAGAATATCATCCAAATAGTCCAGATTTAGAAATAGGATCTCACATGCATTTTGTGTCCCTGAATTTCACACTCAGTAAAGTGAATTGGAAAGGAGGTGATGGTTAGTGTCATGAATCGGTAGTGGGTTTGTCTCAGTAACCAATACCGGGATTATTGGACAAAGTAGGAGAATGGGGACACTTCAGATGTGCATTCCTTGGTGGACTTGGGCTAAGTGCTGAACAAGTGACTCAGGATTTACTGGAAAGTATGAGAACGAATGAGATGGCAAATATTCAATGATCTTGCTATGCAAGTCGGTGCTCGGTAGACTGGCTGACTGTGCTCAGTGGTCAGTTTTTTATGGAGATGCTTTCCCTTACCGAAAGGGGGGAAAGATTGGCATCTCCTTAAATACTGGGGTATTTTTTTCTTCCAGAGGTGGATGGCCATCAGGTTGGTAATCTCACACCCACCTTTCTCTTTGCCTAAAGTGGGGCGATGTGGGACATGTTATGTGACCTGTAGGGCAGATGTGCAGCCCTTCTCCCCTTCAGTGTCGTAACAATGTCCACTCCAAGTTTTGTCTGTGCGTGTTAGAATTCAACAACAGCTATTCTACTTTAAAGTTCTCACTCTAATCTAGATGGATTCACAGGTATGGGCAAAACCTAGATGAAAAAAGCCTTTGGTTTGGAAAAACAGAGTCAGCGGTAGTTACTGTGGAGTTGGTATTGCCTCCTACCACTTTTCAGAGAAGACTGAAGGTTTTAGACATGAAAAACTCTTTCTCAGCATTTTCTTTGGCTATTCTTGTGGTGACCTAAACCATCTTTTCCTTGAATGCAACCCACACAATGAAGTTAAAATCATGTCTTCCCTGTTTCCTTCCTCTTTCATTTTGAGCTACTTTCACGTCCAGGGTTTGTCTGCCTCCTCGCATTGAACCTTCTGAGCAGGTTCTGGGTGAGGCCGCTGGCCCAGCTTGTTCTCCTTTCTTGTCCTGAGTCATGCCTAATATTAGATACCTTGCAAGAAAGAGTACAATCCTGCAAAGACAAGTGGGAAAACTGCGGAATTCTCTTGACTCCAACTGCTGACATTGTTGATGTTTTGTGGTTTTTAATCTTATTAGGATTATTGCTTCAATAAATACCTTGCAGAGAGGAGTTCTGTGGGTTAGTTCTGTCTGTATGGGTGCAGCAGTATTTTCTTTCGTCACTTCTAAATCTATTGTCTTTTATTTAGTTGGGCAACTCCTTGCTCCTGTCTTATTGGGAGAAAAAGAGAGTGGGAATGGACAATAAGTGCATCCAGATGGCTTTCTCTGCCTGCCTGAAGTATCATACGCATGGATCGTTTCACCTCTTAGTTAATGTCCCTTGAACGTAGCCCAGAAATTTGAAAACCATTAGACTTCTTATTCAGCAGACTTTTAAAGGGACTGTAGGCTGGGCAAAGTTATGCTAACTAAGATTCAACAGGTCTGAGTTTTGTAATGTGTGCATTTTGTGACTGAGTTCTAAGACGAGTATCTTTCTGTAGTTCGGATTTACGTCAACACTTTCTGCACTTTCTGATATTTTGTTTTGTTACAAAGGCATACAGATTGAATGCAATGTTCGAGGCTGAAGTTGTGTTTTCCATATCATTCTTTATCTCTGTCTAATACAAAGCTCCACATCTGTTTTGTGGTTTTGACAATGATTGGAAACTAAGCAGATGTTTTCCCCTGCGCTGTCCACGAGGGCACTTAGATCTTTCTCCGAACGGCTACAATTAATGTGGAATCCATCCATGTCTACAATTAGTTCAAACTCTCCTTGCCAATTTGCATAACCTTGCACTCATGTGTACTAACATTTATTGCTGTAACTTGGGTGGATCCTTCAGTTTTACTTTTTTTTTTAAATTCTCATTGGTTTTAACATAGAGCATTATCGTCAACAATTTTTTTTCCTATTTCACATTGTATCTGCCCCTTTCCAGATCATTTAATATATTAAATGTTGATCATAGTATCCACCCCTGGGACTTCCCCCATTAACCTTCTTGAAAACTGGCCATTTATTCATGCTGTTCGTTTTTTGTAAATTAGCTTTAATCTATTGACAGATGTTTACCTCTCACCCCATGACTAGTTTCCCTAATAGGCTGCAGTGATGAATATTACCAAAGGCTGTTTGAAAATCCAAATTAATTATATCTACCAGTTTTTCTTTAACAACTGTCTTGGCTCTCCTTATAGAAAATATGGAGGTGCCCATTTTTCTTATGGAAATACCATGCTAATCTGTGCCTCCTGTATGGCATTAATCTAACTTTCATAACTGCCCAGTTGAGCCATTTTACCAGGTAATAAAGTAAGGTTTACAAGTGTCTGTAATTCCTAAGCTCACCGTTGCTTTTTTATACACGAAAGCACGGCATTGCCTGCCCTGCAGCTTTGCCACTTCCTATTTAATTTTAATGATGGAGCTGCCAGCAAAATACGTAATACGCCGCTTCGCTCTTAACATTGTTTGAAACTTGGGCAAGTGCTACCCGGGCCAGTTTGTTTCCAATTTAAATTAATTTTATGTGACTCCAGGCATCAGTGGCAGGCTGCCCTGGGTTTTTACAGCACCTGCTCTTGAACTGCTCGTTACTGGCGCCCATCAAGGGCTCCTGCAGGGATCGGCACTCTGTGGCTGCCATGCCCTCCTATACCGATTTGTTTGGTGCAGCCTCTCGTACGCTCCTCACCCTGGAGATACGCTTTTAAAAGGACTTGCAAGTTTGAGAACCCCTTACCCTCAAATTTTTGGGAAGCTTAAACAGGCTTGTTAAAATTGGAGGTGTTCACTTTTTAATTCAAACAAGCAAAGCAATAAATCATCATTTAAATATGATTTTAATATTTTTGGCCTTTTATGTTAGTGAAGTTGGATTGTCTCTGGATCTTGCTACAGTCTGGAGATTTACAGCCAAATTCAGTCTTTGTGTTCAATTCAGTATTTTCTTCTGTGGATGTTTAAGCACTTTATGACTTTAATGTACATTTACTTGGATTCATTTTAAAGTTTTATGTTACAAAATCATAACCATTTCTTCTTGTTTACAGAAAAAACTGTTTGCTTATGACCTATATTAAAGTGCTTTTCGTTAAAAAATTGAATTAAAAATGCACTAAAACTTTTAAAATCTGTTAGATGAGGCAGTTTAATATGAAATTGCATTAAATAAGATGCTTTGCACCTAAAACTGATTTACTGCCGTTAGCCAACTGACCCAGTTGGTTTCGTGTCCTTCGGGGCTCTATGAAGTCAACATCTCAGCATCTCCCATAAAGGTTTTTATTCAGAAACTGGAGGAAGAAAGTAAGGTTTTGGCTTGCAGCTCAGTGCTCCCCAGTGC
The DNA here is from genome assembly GCF_964106895.1 of Numenius arquata. NCBI lineage: Eukaryota > Metazoa > Chordata > Aves > Charadriiformes > Scolopacidae > Numenius > Numenius arquata. The sequence goes on along the minus strand of NC_133577.1, from coordinate 64,385,730 downwards.
ACTAAGGGCTGTGCTCAGGTCGTAAGTAGGTGCTTGGCAGCCGCCACATCCCTCCCTGTGCTGTGCCGTGTTGCCACGATTGACTGCAAGATGGGCAGGGAAAGGCTGATCCACCTGTAAAGTAACACAGGAACCGTTTGATCAGTTGTAGGATTTTCAATCCTAAAACCTCCCTGTGCCTGGGCATCAGTGATGCCTAGGAACTGCTGTGAGCGAGCGGAAGGTGGGACGCAGGTAGGGGAGCGGGGCACCAGCCTGGCGGTGTTGCTATAAAGTTACCTGTGAAATTTCATCCAGGGTGAAGGGAATAAACAGAAATGAAGCGCGTACTCTTCGCCGCTCGCAGATGGGCTCCACACATGTCAAGGCTCAATTTATCCTATCAGTAAGGTCTATTCTGGGCTCTTCTGTGTTTTCTGCCAGTTCAGTCTGGGAGTCGTTTTACACCTCTTGGCAAATATTTGGTTTGGATGTTTTTAAGTATAAATTAAATGATTGATTAAAAGTCAGAGAAAGTTTCAGATCTTACTGGTTATAGTGATTTCAAATTTAACATTAGCTAAGTTTTAAAGGTATTAATGTATCTTAGAGTATTTGAGTGTAAAGTTTCAGTGAATCAAAACAGCTCGTATTGCGGTTCTTGTAGACTTTGCACCGGTGCTGGTGCCTGAAGTCAGTCTGTTTGTATCTCCTTTAGTGATACAGTCAATATTCAAATGATTTAAGGTTTATATTCCTGATTGCAGCAGTGGGGGTTGGTGGGTGGGGTGGAATTTTGGTAGAAAGTATTGAAAATGTAGGCTAAGCATCGTTTCTTTATTTCTAAGTACTCAAGTGCATCTTGGATGTAGACTCAGATATTGGAATACTTATCATAGAATCATTTTGGTTGGAAGAGTTGATCATAATTTGGTTGATCGTCACGTCCAACTGTTAATCTAGCATTGGCAAGTTATCACTAAACCACGTCCGTCAGCACTGCATTTACATGTCTTTTAAAGGCACATTCTACCCGATCAACCTATTTATCTCCCACCCTTGTACTATCGTGCTGATTCCTTTCTATAACTTGCAGTGTTGTTCCTCAGAGGCACTGCAAACTTTTCGGTTCCTTAAACGTGCTTTCCACGTTTTATATTTTGACTGGCTTCAAAACCTCTTCCCCTCACACCTTATCGGGTTTAATTTCCCCGAGCTGATTTCCTGCAGTGGAATTATTTCGCCTGTCCCTGCCGCTCTGGTTACATCCCACACTGCGTCTGGTCCCAGCAGCCTGTGAAACGTGGTCCATCGCATGCGAGTGCTTGGCCTTTGCTGTCCTAACTGTGCTTCTGCAGACACCACAGTGCATCTCAGATGTTTAAAGAATTCAGCCTCACAGCTTTCCTGTGCATTAAGGAAACATTTTCTCAGTTTTATGGAACAACAAAGTGAAATGCCCAACATCATGAAGGAAATCTGCGGCGCAGCTGGGAAATGAACTCTGATCTCCCTGTGTCTGTCCAGTACCTTAATTACGTGATCATCTCCACTGCCTCATCTCCCATTCGTCTCTTGAAGTTGAACGAGCGTGTCAAACTGCATTTTTCATCTCTTTTCTCTTGCCTCTGCTTATAGCTTGAGGCATTGGGCGAGAGTGGATTTTTTACATGTTGGGAGGCTTCTTCAATACTGTTCTTTTATCCCCTCTTTTTTTTTGCCTCCCTTCTTACATCCCAAGTCCTGTGAAATTAAGTCTCTATTCCCTTCTATATCCAAAATGTGGTTTTCTGTATTCATACACATACTTGCTATCAAAAAGTTTCATCTCTGTCCTCCGTTTTAATGCTGTAATAAGATTTATTTATTTATTTATTTATTTTTAGGTCCCTCACATTTTCCCTTCTCTATGACACTCAGCTCTAGGCAACCAGTGTTTTCTGCATTTGCCATCTAAATCACCTTCTTTCCTGTTCGAATTTTACTATCCCCAGCCTGGTTCAGCGTGGAGTACAAACCCTTTTCTGCCTTGTACACAAAAATGGATGTACAGGGTTAGATCAAAGGTCCGTCTAGCAGAGCATCCTGTCTCTTGCTGTACAGCGGATACCCAGGGAAGAGTGTCAGAACGGGGCAATCGAGCAATGATACTTCCCTAGGCTGTGCTCCCAGCCTCTGACTCATATTTGCAGCTCAGAAACTTCCTTTTGTATTTAGCAGCCCTTGATAAATTCCCCCTCTCCCTTCTGTTAATTTGCCTTTTTCTTCTGTGAACCCATGTACACTTTTAGCATCCATAATATTGCATGGCAAAGAGACAGGCAGATGAATTATTACTCGTGCAAGGAAGTGTCTCCTTTTGTTTGTTTTTATCCTGATCATTTCATTTGATGTCTGTCCATTCTTTTTTTCAGAAGGGACTATGAGCACTCATTCTCCATGCCATTTCTGGTTTTATAGTCTTTTATTGTTTTGCATAATTGTTTTTCCTGCAGAAGCCTTTTCATGCGTTTGATCACTGTTGTTGCCCTGCTTCAGCTTTTCACTTCTGTCTTCTTTTTTTTTCCAAGTGTGGGGACCAGAACCGCATGTAGTGTTCAAGGTGTAGATACACTCTATTTATACAGAGGTATAATGACGTTTTACGTTCCTTTCCTCGGCATGCCTACTATTATTAATTTATTTTTGACAGCTTCCACTATGTTGTTTCTACGTTCTGCATGCTGCTGCCCAAGCTGCATCTCGGCTGAGCATTTCCCTTGCACTTTTGCTTATGATCTGGACCCTGACAATTACTCTTGCTTCACCAGAATTTCCTTTTTCCTCTTGCTTCTCCCTTTTTATGCCTCCACCATATCTGAAAGAGCTTCCTTCCTCCAATGCTCCTACCTACCTTGATCTCCAAATTCCTGCCGAAGATTCGTACTACAAAGCCCTTGCAAAGCATCTGCTCTTTTTTCCCCTTATCTAGTGTACCAGCAGTGTCAGGCAACTTTCTATTATGCTGGAAATAAAAAATGCCTCTAAGATGTGTGCCAAGCTCACAGAATGTAAATCCACATATGTATATCCAATCCACTCTTCTTTTTTTCTCCTTTCCTCTTCACCATCTGTCTTCTAATCTGTTTTCTGTGTGCATTAAGGTATAATTTTACATCAGTCCGGTTGATTTCAAGTTTAGTTCTAGCCTGCGCTGTTTAAAAGTGTCTTACATTAATAGAGCTTAATCTGCTCACACCATGCGCAGCATCTCAAGGAAGGGAGCAGTCCAGGGAAGTCTGGGGCCTCCTCTATTCCTGTCTGGGAGTTTTTGGATTGAAATCACTCAGATGATCTGTGTAACTTCTGCATAATAAGCCTGATGTTCCTTCTCTGTGTTGGACCCGCCGCACCACTGATGTGCAGATGTGCAGCCTGTTTGCCTTCCAGATGTGTTGGACTGTTCACAGACAGATTCTGTGAGTGGTGAACACGCACGCGTGAGGTTGGAGATGTACCAAGCGCATCGTGTTTGCTGCTTACGCCGCACACTGGGTCAGCACGTAAGCATTTCGTCCAGAGTTGTCCTGGATGAGTGGTCCTGGCTGGATCTGTAAGAGAGGAATCTGCCATCGAGTGCCTTCCTGTGCAAGTCCTACTATTGCTGTGTGATTTTACTGCAACAAAGGTAATATGGGGGAACTCTGTGTTTTTATAGAAGTATAACCTATAGGTGCTATATCACCATTACGGTTTATTAAATTATCCTCCCTGTCCCCTATAAGTGTAGAGTCCTTTACAGTTTCAACAAAAGGGGTTGTTATGGTCTCTGAGCATCTGAGAAATTGGACACTGTGTTCAGGTGCTCCTATATGGAGTTTGGACCTTGGTCTAAGCTGAGGATATACATCATTCTGTGGATGCAATGAGACAGGATCGGTGTCCTCCTTCTCCTGTCCTCCACAAGCACAGAGGTTAGCCACAGTGTGGGTTTGAAGGTCAGCAGCATTTCAGGTCCCCAGGTTGTGGAGGTGCTGAGGATGACTCTGTCCTTAAAGTTGCATCATTACGTTTACATGTAGAGATGTAATTCACATCTGAAAAGCCCGAGTCTCTTCCTCTAATGTATAGCTCTACACCACGTAACAGTGGGTTGGAATAAATCTGTTAGCTGAGTGTTAAGTTCAATTAAACTTAATTAGAAATAGATTCATGCTGCAATGGTCAGAGGTCTAGTCTGAGAGTCGTTATGCTCGGTTTTAGTGCTCTGCATTTGGCTTCCTGTGTGATCTTGGGCAAGTCACTTAGCTTATCTGTGAGAAGCCCACATGGTTGTTGTGAGGTTAAATGCCATAAAGATGTATGAAGTCCTCTTGTGTACATGTTGCCAGGCTTATACAGCTAAAGTTAACAAAACAGGTCCTTTTTTGTCAGCCCTTTCTGTGTCCCAAATGATCTCTATGGTTGGAAAAAAAATCCCACTTAAAAGTTCCCACATAACCAAGTCTTACAATGTAATTGCATAGGCTGTACCTGAATAAATGATGTTGCACTTAAATGATTAGCTGTTGAATCTAATGTTTATGATTATATTGGCAGTGTGATCTGCTTCTGTAGTGAGTGTGGCTCAGAGCCATTCTGTTGTTAAAACAGGGACAGAAATAATCAGTAACCCCTGCTGCCAGGCGAAGGAAGGATGAGGGCTGGGGCGGACAAAAGCTTAATCTTTCTCTCTCTCTGTTTTTCTAAGAGCTTGAGCTAATCGCTGATAACCAACACTAAAACATCTGAATCATAAATCTTTTCAGCTACTGCGTGACTCCCAACAAACTGAGTACGGACTGTTTGTGCCTTAGCTATTCCCTTCCCTGCTGAGCCATGCCTCTCATTTATCTCACGTATAACCCCTTCTCATAGTCTTTGCAGGTTTAAAACAAAATTCCCATAACACTTCTTACATTTAAGTCATTGAGGCACCCTTTCTGTGCTTAGCGCCCTTTTAAGATAGCTTTAGGCAGAAGATGAAATCACGGCAAGGAAGTCCAAAGACCAGGGATGCAGCCTACACGCTCATCCTTCTCCCTTCTCCCCCACTCACCCCGCCAAGAGCTGGGACTCCTGCTTCCTGCTATTGTGAGAATTAATCCTTTAGTGCTTCTTGCTGCTTTACCTTCCATATAGCCAATAAGCACAGAGTGACTGAAAGGTTGGACGTGTGTTCGAAGGAATGAGTAGCAATGGATCAAACTGCTCTAGCTCTCTCACAAGTGCTGTTAGGAAGATACAATCATTTGCTTCTTATGTGAAAAATAATTATGATAACCTCATTTTATAAGAAAGCGAGTCTAGGGTTTTTTGGTGGTTTTTTTTTTTTTCCTTCCTTCTCAGATCAATGAACAGATAGGGGAGTAGGGGAGAAACAAATTCCTAACTTTACACCCCAGCTAGAAATCAATAAAGAGGTGGTCCTGAATGCTGTTCTTTGATTGCTGGCTGTGGATGTGCTCCCGTGTTGACTGAGGCTGCCCACAGTAAATGCATAGGTGGAAATTTTTCAACACCAAAATTTATTTTGGGAGGAAAAGGAAGTGACATTACGTTGTTGTGATTAGTTAACTTTCCTCTGTGCGAGAAACCCTGGAATGAGCAAATGTTGTGGTCTGCAGTTCTTTGTTTTGTTTTGTTTGCTTTTTCTTCTTCTGCTTCAACTGGGTGGAAGTGGCATGGAGGTTATTGAGTTAAATGACTTCTTGAGATTTCTGTGAGCTAGAAGGGAATGAGTTGGGAAACAGTCTTTGGAGCTCCTCTTGCTAAAGCTTTATTACAGGAAATGTTACCACCCATCAACACAGTGGGATTGAATCCTCTGGGAGTGACCAGGTCAGAGTCACCTGCACTCATGGGCAAGTGGGTGTTTCGAACAGTAGCAGCATGTGAATTCGTCAATCAAAACGTTGGGGTGTGCAGGAAACAGTTGTGCTCAGTCTTGAGAGATGTGAGTCTTTGAAATGTTGTAGTGCATAGCACAAGTAAGGCTCTGTGTGCCCTCTTTTAAGGAGGTTTGGAAGTCATGGGATTGTTTTATACCCAAATGTTTTATACTCATTTTATTTGACAGTTTGTAGGAGACTAATATATGGAAACTAAAACACGAAGAGTATGTAACTGTGACAGTTTGGGGGGAATAGCAGGCACCTTCTGAGAGGAAGCACTAAGCCAATAGTGTTTGTCACAATGGAGATGCCTAGGATGAATTTATTCTTAGAAGGAAAGTAGTGATCCTTGTTCCCAACGCTGAATGGTCTGTGTCATAGAATCACAGAATGGTTTTGGTTGGAATAGACTTTAAACTCATCAAGTCAAACAATTAACCCAGCACTGCCAAGTTACCTCTATACCATGTCCCTCGGTGCTATGTCTACCCATCTTTTAAATACCTCCAGGGATGATGGTTCTACCACTTCCCTGGGCAGCCTTTTCCAATGCTTGACAACCCTTTCAGTGAAGAAATCTTTCCTAATATCCAATCTAAACCTCCTCTGGCGCAACTTGAGGCCATTTTCCTCTTGTCCCATCGCCTGTGACTTGGGAGAAGGGCCAACCTCCACCTCTCTACACCCTCCTTTCAGGTAGCTGTAGCAAGCAATAAGGTCTCCACTCAGCCTCCTTTTCTCCAGGCTGAACAACCCCAGACCCCTCAGCTGCTCCTCATAAGACTTGTTCTCTAGACACTTCTCACACTTCTGGAAGTTTTCTGTATTTTACCTTTTAAATGCTTGATTATTTTTTTAAATTGAATTTATTTTGTTGTCTTTAAGTTGTTGTTAACATTCTTGCAGTAAAATCAGACCCTGTAGAGGCATGCTACTCTTTGAGAGTTAGCAAGTAAGGATTTCCCTAAACTAGAATTCCCCTTAGTTCCTCAGTTTCGGTCATTTTGAGCACCTCCTTAGGACAGAAATGCCAGACAGGATGAGACATTTCCTTCACTGCTGAAAAAAATGTAATTGGTAATGTACTGCAGGATTCTTGCCTTTATGGAGTGCATGGTGCAGGTGTCCTTGCTGCTGTCTGTGGGACTTACTGTTTGGAAAGGTTTGAGCAAGGCTGCGTGTGAAAGGGCCTGCCATCCTCTTCTGCTTCAAAAGATCTGTGAATAGTTAAGCTGGTTCTCGTTGTCTTACAAATAGTAAGCCTCATGGGAGATTTAGGTATTTGTTTCTATTTTGTGTGTATTGAAAAAGAGCAGAGAATAGTCAAGGGGGTTGCCTGAAGTCACCCAGCCTGACAGAGCTGGGAATAGGTTTCCTGGCTCCCAGTACTGTACTTTAAACCACAAGATTAGTCTTTTTTGAAAAGGATAATCTGTATGTTCAAAGAAGGCTTTATAAAGCTCCCATTAACCCCAGTGCCGTACCTAGTGAGGAATCTAATTTATGTTCTGGCAAATGAAAGCGGTTTCGAAGACCTCAGTGCTGCAGGTCACTGTCAGACCTTCAAGGTCTGTTGCCACCAGTTTAATTTTTCTCCTGCCTGGATTCGCCTCTGTTGTTCCTGAGAAAGGAGGTGCTAAACTGTACTCCTGAGGAAAGACTTCCAGAGACATCCAGTTGTGGATAACTGAGAACAAGGTCCACGTGTGGTTTTTTGCTATGCTTAGTTAATGTACAGAATGGCTAATGTTCCCATTGCTACCTCGAAAGAAAGAGATACCTTCTGGCAAAGCTCTTTTTTATTGCATTTTATCACTTAGTCAAGATCTGAATTCCAGTAGCCAATGACTGGAAATGTCCTTTCAAACTAAAATGTTGAACTTTAGAGTTTACCCCTGGGTCCTCAAGCTACCTTATCTGAACAGCAGAGGAAATTTTTTTTTCCAGTTTTCTTCTGTTATCGAGGTAGAACACAGCATCTGAACATTAGAGAAGCGGCAGTACATTAACCTCAGCCTTGCTTTTATTCAAAGATTGCAAGTGTTTTACAGGGCTGGCTAAAGATTATCTAACTTTTGGGTGGGGGAGGAGAGAGAGACGGACAGAGATTTAGCTCTCATCACTGAATACGTGAAGTGAGAATAAAAGCCAGGCCTTTCCTGATCCCATGCTCTACTAATAACACTTTTACAAGCTGGTTATATAATTATCTGTTACCGATATTATTTTTCCCCCACTTCAGGCAGATCAGCTGTTTCGTCCAACCGAAGTGTTTTGTGCAGATCTTTGGATAATCCAGTGTCATCACTTCTGCATTGAATTGCAGAAACAAAGCTGGCTACTCCAGCTTACAAGATGTAACAGACCTTTGTTTCATTTCTTATAATGTAATTAAACAACTCTTTTTTTTTTTTTTCCTTTTTTCCATATTCTTGATGGGAGGAGGGAATTTAGGAGAAAAAGATACTCCCAAATAATGTCTGTAGAATAAGCGTTACAGCAATAGACCTGATTTCCTCTGTGTCTGGGCAATGGTTTACTGCCCTTCTCTCAAATTACAATGCTGTTTGTAATATGTGTTTTAAGAGTGTAGTTAGCATTAACATTTATGAACTTCATAATAATAATAATTAACAATAATAATTTGCTGTTTCTGGCAGATATAACCATTACTGAGTAAATAGCCAAGTGTTTGTAGCAATCTGCAAATTTATTGGCTATAAAGACAACATTAAATTAAGCTAGAGAAGAATTCCTCTATGGCGTATGTGTTGAAGAAGATATTCTTCCTGTGCTCTGGAAGGAGAGCTACAAGCACTCCATCGCCTTTTTTATGGAGCAGCGTTGCCAGATGTGGAGTAAAACACGGAGCGTCCTCCTCCTAAGCACGCGAAGGGCTCTGTATCGTTTCCCTTGGCAAACACACATGTGAGCTGAGCTCCTTCCAGATGCGGGCGGAGGTGGTAGTTCATGGCCACCTCTGACCGAGGGGCCTTAGGCAGGACAGTCGTACTGGTGTCGCTTGTGCAAGCGTCACTTGCAAGTCACTCGCGATACATTTTTAAGAAGAGCTCCATAGATTTTACGCTTTACTCGACAGCCTAAAAACCCTGGGACTGCCAGCTTTTTGCTTTGTTTTTCCAAGTAGACCCTTCTCCCCTCTGCCTTCCCCCAGCTGCAGGCAAGGGAACAGGAATTCCTGTGGGGCTCCCGGCTGCTCCCGGTCCCTAGAGCAGCCACCTTGGTAACCAGGCAACCTTGTTGGGTCCTCTTCAGGTTTTTACCAGCATCCTGTGGAAGATGATGGCTCAGCAGAGCAGGGCAGATCTGCATGTTCAGCGGGACATCCAAGGAAGCTTGGGATTCCCATTGGAGCTGGGAAGCCAGCCAGGGAAGGCATGCTAGATAGCTGTCACTGGGGTGGAGGCTCTGAGCCCCAACCAGGCTTTAAAAGCTTTGGGGGGCTTTTCCACGTATCCAATGAATACGGATATTTTTTGGACAGGGCTGAAGGCAGAGTGTGACTACTGGAAGAGGTAACTTCTTGTATTTATTTTGACATCAGATCCTGTGGTGACATGCATTATGAAGCCAGAGCTGTGTCAGGAACTGTGACTTGCATTACAGTATTCGACAGGCTTGACACACCATTTCCTATGACAAACCCATCCCTTAGTGCATACATGTCTCATTAGGGTGGTAACATTTGTGTTTCATATAATAATAATAAAAAAATGTATAAAAGCCATTAATGTCTGGACTATATAAGCTTGGAAACAAATTCAGAGTCTGACAGATAAGCAAGGTGATGCTTTTGGCTACACAGAGCAGTGCAAACGGTTATCCAAGAGTACAAATGAGACCTATTAGTTATGTTTCCACAAACTGTTATGCAGTGTAGTAGATGTGTGTTTTAAAGTTTTAAAGACTTATTTTAAAGAATAAGTTTTAAAACTTATTCTTAGGCTTGAGACTAAGCCTGTTGCAAACAGGCAGTTCACACATCTGAGTGGCTGGCTGGCTGCATCATCATGAGTGATACCAGTCAGCAGCTATTTCATGCTCTTGCAAATTCTTCTTTGCTAAATTAATAGGAAAATAAATGTTGGAACTTGGATTTCAGCATAGCACCACGGTAGAATTCATCTCTTGGCCACGCACTGTGGTGGAAGCCCGTGGGGTACCTGTGTGTGGCTGCAGGCTCTCCAGGCGGCTTTTCTTTTGTCTGACCCAGAGCGAGGAGGAAGAGCTTTTAGTGCCGACAGCACTTTGAGGCCGATCTCCCCGCTGAGCCACCAGCCAGGGTTTGTTTGTGGTGGGTATGCTGTGGGCTGCGCTCCGTGCGGCATCCGAAGGGGAGGCAGAAGAATGGCTGGATGGGGAGATCAGATTAAAGCGAAAAGGCAAGGCTTCACAGCCTTTTTTTTTTTTTTTTATCTTAATGCATTTTACCTTTTCATCCCACTTTTTCAGGCAAGGATGAGCAGGGACCTTTTTTCCTCCATTCAAAAGCCAGGCTGTTGTTTTCCTTAGAGGGGCAGAATCACCTGAGCCCTTAAGGATTGATCTGGGCTTTCTGTTTATTTCTACCCCCATGAAGATAATTTTTTTTCTTGACTTGCTTAACTGGCAGCTAATAACATCCTGGGGAGGGAGGAGAGCGATGTAAATGCCAAAGCACCACTCATTGCTGTTACAGGAGAAGTTTTGTGGCATGGGTGCAAACCAGCTGCACAGCTTGCGTGCCATGTTGCATCAGCAGTGCATGATGGCAGGGAATAAATCCCCCAGGAGTTTTGGCCGGTGCATGAACTAGAAATGTGGAGGTTGGCTTAGATGGGCCTTTCTGACTATATTGAGAGTGGCAAAAATCCCCTTAAAAAAAATAAATTTCCCCCAGTAAGTCTTGAAATCTTTGCAGAAACTTTAGCCAAGCAATCCATTCCAGATTTTGGCGCTCATCCTTTCCCTTCCCAGTGCTCATGCTGAGCAGATGAGCGCAATGGCCAGACCTAAAATGAAGAGCATCTACAGTCTGATCTCATCCTCCCTTGCTGCCTTTGGCTGGAGAGGAGGAGGAGCTTTGAAATCGGATTATTACTTCGAGCCTCTTGGCTTTGGAGCTACAGACTGTTCCCCACGTTGCCAATGGGCTTAAAAGCTTAGCAGAACTCCCACTAGGTACCCAGGAAGCCTCTTACCGCAGGAGATGGTGACACGGCAGGATCAGCTGTTCTTTATTTATCACGCAGCCGAATTGTCTGGGGAGGGACCATAGCTAACCCGGTGATGTTGTTTCCAGAAACAACGTCAAGAACAGGTAGAGCAGTGCTGCTGCTGTTTCCCACCAACAGGACCGTGCTCACCCAAGGTGCTATGGAAAACTGTTGCTAAAATTTTTAGTCTTCAGCTGCTGGTAGTACTTGGCCCATAAGTAGGAACGCTAAATCCAGCTCTTTGTGGAGAAAGGGAGTTCAGGGTGGTTTTGGTTTGGTTTTACCGGCAAGGTACTACTGGCACATGACTGTGAGAACTTAACAATATATATAATCTATATGGTATTGAGAGTTAGCTTCAGAATGGTCCCAGTCTCTAGCTGTCCACTCACCACTTTCCTCAGTCTGTCTTCCCAACAAAAAACCCCAAAAGCATAAGCCAGCACAGTCTACAAGTAGTTTAACCATCTGAATACATCTGATACTCCATACAGGCGCAGCTACTGGGAGAGATCCTTTCTAGGTGATAATAAATGATATCTTTCTGAGGGCGAGGCAAACAGGATGCAATTGAAGCAGACTGTGTTTCCTCTCGTACTGTTGTGTTCAGAGGTTATTTTCAGCTAGAGGAGTTGAACTTGTGGCTTGGATGATAGTGGTCAGCCACTTTGTGGGAGTGTTTTGGCTTGGGGTTTTTTAACTTTTCCCGTAAAGGCACAGACCCCTGATTAGAAATCTAAGCAGACTGGTGTTAGGCTTGCTTTTCTTAATTGCTCTTCGCAGGCCTCTTGGAAGTCTTCCACCGGGTCTGCAAGAGGTCTACAAACCACAGTCTGGAGACCATCAGTTCTGCTGAGGCTGAAATTTCTGTCTGTCTCCCATGTAAAGCCAGCTCAGTGCCCAGCGCAATGCTTGCCCCTCAGCCAACATAACTGGCTTATGGTAAATGGTGTAGATTATCTGCTCTGAAGGAAGAAGGGATTATATTAAAAGGGAGAAATGATCCTTTGGAGGGAAATAGCACGATCTCCAAATGCTTTGGCTGCTAATAAAACTGCTGAAAAAGAAAGATGATGGAAGTGGCATCGAGTGTCAAGCCTTATGGCTTCTCTCTCGGCCTCGCCACTGAGTGAAGCATGCCCCTGGTAAAGATGCTGGGGCTTGTGTTAGTTTCTCCATCTGTAAAATTGCTCTGCATGTGGGTGTGTGCCTCCCCTTCCTTCACAGGTGCTGCAAGGCTTTACTGAATGTTCTTTAAATGCTTTGATGCTCTAGGATGAAAGCTGCTCTAGAGGCATGAAGTACTAATGTCTAACTATTAAACAGAAACTAATCGCCTGTTACTTCAGAGCTTCACATGTACCCTGTCCATCTGAAAAGGTACTTTTGCAGGGGGAAGAAATGGAATGAGTAGCAGTTTTACATCTTTTAAGTGCTGACAACGCATAAAATTCATAACGAATGTAGTTCTTGTCCCAGATCACTTGCACTGCAGGCAAGATGAGTCAGGAGGAGAGGAAAGCTTGATTAGCACTGGTACGCTGCTATGGGGCATGAGGGAGACTGGATTGATCAGTCTGAAATCTCTTTTCAGTACAGTTTAGCCACCCAGTGTGAGCTGCTCATATTTGTTTGTATTACACAGCAGTGAAAAATTCCAGTTGGAGAGCAAGCAGCGACGTGCTGTGCAAACAAGGGAGGGTCCCTGTCCCAAAGGAGGGATCAGGCAGCAGGTTAACGTGGATGGAGAAGAAGAAGCCACAACCATTCTGGCCGGTGGGATAGAGGGTAGATAGCACGGTGGTCTCAGATCACCAGCAGGTTTGTGCCCATCCCAGATTCTTAAGCATGTTAATAGAGAGGCTAAAGGAGGACAAAACTGAGGCACTGGGGGGGAGCATATGGGATTTGTTCTTTGCAAACAGCCGTAATGTGGAGGCAATATGACAAATTCTCCCTGGCTTTCTGTTTATAACCATCTCCCTCATACAAAGCTGTCATCTCACACCTCTGCTTAGCCCTGGAGTAACATTATGCCCCTATTTACAACGTGCTTGAAATAGCCTTCAAAGTCTGCTCACAGAAAGTTGAGGGAGGTAGAGATCTCAGAAGGCACTGACAGACGTTAAGGGGGGACCTGAAGAAATGGGAAAAGGGAGTGCCTCTGCTACTCTTGCTTTTCCCCCTCACCAAATGACAGTCCCCTTCTGACAGGGTAGCTTTTCTCTTCTCTCGGATGTTTACTCTTCATCCCTTGCCCTTGCACACACCAGTCCAGCGGCTCAGAGAAGAGCCGGGACCTCTGTGGTACCAAGTGTCACTAAACCTCTTCACCTCATGCCCCTGAAGCTACTGTAGAAGGCCAGCTTGGCTCCCCCTGAGCTCCTGGTCCCCAGGGACAAGGTGAAGATGATGATGTTTCCTTGAGGAGAGCTGCTGACTTTTTTCCCCGCTGCCAGGAGCACAGGGAGGATGTTCAGCAACCACTCTCCCTGCAGTGGAAAGGCGGAGTGGAGAAGTCAGGGTCCATTTTGGCCCAGGAAGCCATAAAGCCCTGGAGCATCATATAGAGGAGAGGACAGCATGCAGGCTCCTGCAGGACTATGGGGAAGCTGGGAGAGGTGCATCCAGCTGCAGACTTGGAGAACGGGTGGTGTCTCTAACTAGCCGCTTGAAATCAAGGTAGAGACTCCATCAGGAGCAATAACTTCCTTCTGACTTTCTGGCAGCCATCTAAACCCACTGCTGTTTGCACTTCTAGGGTATCCTGAGCCTAGGAATACCCCTATCTCCCTGCAAGGCCCTCTGGCTTGTCATGCAGAGCAGCGGGCTCTCAGTAGCTTTCGTATTTTGAAAACTGTTTCCGTATGACGGCGGCAGTCACAGGCAAGGACCCCATGGCACTGGGCTGCGGAAGCCACTCTGGCTGTTGAGTCGGGGGGGCATGGTTTTTTCAGGCATGCTGAGTATGTCCTAGGGGGTCCGAGCCCACCAACAGACCAACAAGCTGAGTTGTGGGGGTTGGCAGAGCACAAGTGGCTTGTGGTGTAGCTGGATCCTGTCACCTCAGCTCTGGGATTGTGTCCCCCTGTTCATTGCATTGGCCTTCTGCTGCTGCTTTGGGTGAATTGGCTGGGTGTGCTCCGCAGCCCAAAGGCGAGTGCCATGCTTCCCTCTCTGGGATGTGTTGGGGGGAGCAGTGTCCCTCCCCAGGTCCCTGCATCCCCCTGGAACAGCTGGCTGGCTCTTTGGTAGGTAGAACAGCAGGAGCTCCTAGCTGGAGATGTGAAGCATGCACACTGGCTTCAGGCAACACGGGGGTAAACGATGCTCCTTGGAAGCATTTCAGACCTGCAGTTGACTTCCCATCTTCCTGCTCAATCCCAATAAGTGTACTCCTGCGTGAATGTGCCTAACTCTTGCCCAGGTACCTGTTGTCATTAATTATCTGTGACGGGAAAAGAACGTCCTGGCTCGATTTAGTGACGGCGTTGAAATTTCAGCGCATGGGTTGGGGCTGGCTCAGCATAGCCCACTGGTAGCTTTCGGTGATCTCCTAAAGCCTCTGCAAAAGCCTGTTGAGTCACTCGGGAGCATTGCAATGGAAAGCTGATAACAGCAGAGGTATGGAAATAGAGCTGAAGGGATTGGGGTTTTTAAACTGGTGGCTAACTTGGACAAGGCTTAGCTGTGCTTAAACTGGTTATGTCCATCAGATTCGGTTAGAGATGATTCAGCTCCAGCACAGCGGAAGCCTTTAAACTGTAGTCCTGCACCTCAGCACCCCAGCCCGCTCACCCTGGGATCCTTCATGTGCTGGGCTTGCCTGTGGTTTTGGAGGAGCTCGTCTTTGTGATGCTGCCCTCCAAGCAGACAGCTTGCGAGAAGCTGGAGCCTGGCCAGCCGCTTTCCATAGTTCAGAACCCCAGCATGTGCAGCTGCCCCACCATTACCTCTGCGCTGGTGTTGGTGACAGTGGTGTCACTGCTGTCACTGTTGTTTACCCAGGAAGTTGATTGTGTTTCCTCTTAAAAGTCTGGGTAGATACTAAGAGTGTATATCAGGCAGCGTGGGGCTTGGGTCACCACGCGTACAAGAGACCACAGCACTCAGGTGCTGCCAAGAGCAGACCAAATCAGCCATTGCAAGAAAATGCAGGTGATAACGGGGTTTAATAGATGCCTACAGCAGCTCTGGGGAAGCAGCGTTCCTTTTGGACCCAGACTTTCCTCCCAGCCCACCCCTGCCAGCTATTTTCCCAGGGAGCGGGGAGGGAGGGGTTGGTGCCCTCTTGCCCGCTCCGGCTAACCCTGCTTCAGGCCAGCGCTCCTCCCGGGCGAGGTGGTCACCCTTGAGGTGGTCACCCTTGCTCCAGCGGCTGCCTCTTCCCGACAAGCCTTCGCCTGACTCAGGGGGGGATTTAGTCCCGGGCTGGGGGGAGGGAAAGACGTTAAACAGGCTTTTCCCTAATGAGGTGTGACGCCAGCTGGAGAGGGGGAGAATCCTGCTTTTCTCCTGTCTGTTGCTCTCTCCAGCTAGAGGAGGAGGAGGAGATGTATCCCCCCCCCCCCACTCCCTCCTTCCTCTGCTGATTTGCTGCCTCTTCTGTTTCCTTTCTGTGCCGTCCCCAAAGCGTTTTGGCAAGGTTCAGATTTCTGTGCTCACAGCTCAGTGCTCAAAGAGAAAAGGGGAAAAACAAAAGGGTTGGAAGCGTGGGGGGGATGGTGGCAGGGAGGAAGCCCAGCCGCTCGCCCTGGTCAGGCCGAAGGAGTCCAGGGACCCGCGCCCATGAAGGAGCCCAGGGACCAGTGGCCACGGGCAGGGTTTGCCTTCGGGACCGGGGTGGGGTTTGGTGGCCTCTTTCTCCTGGGAGCCCCTGGCATCACTTCAACCACTTCTGCTCAGATGCGCTGCTTGAGCACCCTGCTGCTTTGCTGGCCCTCCCTTCTTGGAGGGGAGGGCTGGAAAAACAAGCTTTATTCCTTCTCCTGCAAAACGTGGGCATTAGGTGGAAACCCGAGGGAATCCTAACTCTTCGTTCACGGTCCTGAGATGTTAAGATTTGCATTGTGCCCTCCTGGTCCCTGGTGCCCCAACAGAATTCTGGACACATGTGGAATGTCCAGGATTTAGGGCCAGAAAGCTGGAGAATCCAGTGGGATAGAAAATTGTGACATTCAGCTAAAAAGGGCCGATGGACCCAGTCCTGGGAGCTTCAAGGGCCTCTTGCTGCTCTTGCCCTGTTGCAATTAGCAACAGAAAAAAAATGTAGACAAAAACTTTACAGGACAATGCCAGTGTGTTATTTCCAAGACAGATGATCATGGTAATACTTGGACTGTGCCTTTACCATAGCCCGCTGGCACCAGGTGCGGCTGTTGGTAGGGACCAGAGGATCAGAGTGGGTTACAGGCAGCATCCCACTCATGGCATTGGGGAGCAAGGTGCAAGTGCCTTTCTAAAGATGTGATGACAGCCTCACGCCTGCTAGTGATGGACCTTCATTAGCCCCTAGTGCTATGTGTGTGCTGATTAATCCCAACTTGTGCCAGGGCCCCTTAACCCAGCGTGGTGCTGGGACTCCACATCGGTCTGCGTGCCCAGTGCCCTGTTAGCCAGTGGCTGCGAGATCCATCTGCAGCCGGTTTTGGTCCCCAAATTGGTGCTGTACCTGCCATGGTGGCAGGAACTAGGAGCACCCATCCAGGAGAGAAGAGGCAGCAAGAGAGGGGGGAAGCTCCCCCGCCAGGTGTTTTGGGGCAGAGTGGTGGGTCCCTGCCCAGAACACAACACCTTTCCCAGTGCCCGAGGAATGTCCCCCAGCTCCCGGGGTGACCCGCCAGCCCCGAAAATGTAAAGTTCACTCCCGGGCCTGGAAAACAATGGCTGCAGATAGGGGCTATCTGAGCCGGTTGTGGCCACTGCTTCAGGAGTGTTAGTCAAACAGTAGGCTGAAAAGGCTCACGGGAAGCAATTTAAATATTCTTTCATACAAAAGGCTTTCGCATCCTAGCAGAGGCAGGATGCTGACTGACAGCTCTCGTGCACAAGTGTACATGGATGAGGGAGAGGCTGAATGTTGGGGGTGGGGGGAACATCCTAGAGACTTACTTTCCCCCCTGCCCTTTATTCTGGGTCCTAGCGTCATTTTTCACAAGCTGCAGGTTTACTGTGGTAACACACCTGGGATGTTCTAGCAATCGCATGCTGTGTTGGGTTCCCCCCACCTCCCCTCAGGTATATTTTGTTAAAAGGCAGATGTCCACTAAAGTAATTTACAAATAAAATAAGCCAATGCCTCCAAAATACTAACTGCTTACCAAGTGAATTCACTCAGTAATTGCTATTTATATAGCATGATCATTATTTATACAACAATAATATCTCGCTCTCTCCAAGGAATGAGAAGCAACTGCAGTTTTTGTATTAACTTGTCATTAAGCAGGGTAGTCGTCGAGAAGCCAGAGCAGAGATTCTTTGGACTTTTCCTAGCTCTGCAGCAGGGACGCTATGTCAGGCTTTGGCTGCCCACCGCCCTTCCCTTGCTTCGAGTTTCCACATATAATAGATGCATTTAATAGATTCCTCACAGGGCAGGTGTCAGGCTTCCGCTCGTGAAGCACTTTGGATGTTGCACAAGAGGTAAATAAGAGCGGTGTTGATAATGAAAATATGCCATTAATACATTTCCAATAAAAAACTACAAGCGGCACTTAATCTGCAATCTGTTATCAATAATTTTATTACCGCAGTTACTGCGGTCTAATAAAAAAGCACTTTCTCTTCTTTATTGGGTAAGTGCCAAAACGTTTATCCATTATTCTCTGGCCATTAACCTTTATTCTGTAGCCATTATCTTAGCCATTTGTGTAACAGTCTGCTGAGTAACATTCAAGCAGGAGTTTGTATTCAATCCATTATTTACTCTGAAACCCAAAAAGAATAGCTTCTTATGCATATGTTGTTTATCCATATTAAATCTTGTTAAGTGCTGTATACTGTCGAGAATAAGTCTTACAGAAAGTGGATTTTTTCTTACTGTGAATTATTTTCTGGCATATAAATAAAACTGTAGTTAACCCAGTAATATTTTGAAAACAAAACTTGAAATTGCTAGCTGAAAACCAGATATTTCTCACGACGTGTGAAATTTGTGACAACTACATTTCAGAAGCTTATTCTTTTTGTGGATCGGTTCCTGCATCACACCTTTATGTTAACTCCATCGTGCTGAAATAAGCCATGACACTCTCCACCCCTCCATCAAGGGTTGAAATTTTGGGTCATGAGGTCTGACATCCCTCCATCCTTTCTTTCTCTCTTACTGGAGTGGGAAAAAGAACAAAATCAAAGAGAAATAAGTTAAATAATCAAAATGCCTGCTTTTCTTTGAGGCATCTGCTTGCTAGCTTTCAGCCATTTCTGAAACTATTTCTAACCATTTCTATCCACCTGAAACTGCTACTTCTCTCTGTAAGTGGCTTTTAGAGCCACGCTTTCTGAGCTCATCTTTTAAATGAACTCACCAGCCTTAGCGAGTGGAAAGCAAAGCAGGAGAATGAAACTCTTGATTCCTGCCCATCAGCTGAACATGGGAGAAATCATGGGTTTCTTATTAGGCTGTAGTATCTCAACCTCACTGAACCCTGTTTTTCTGTTTCCAGACAAAAGCATTAGTCTTCTGGCTGGAGAGTGACATTCGGTAAAAGCCTTTCAAGGTCTTCCCATAAACTCTTGCAACAAAGAGGTAGTAGTAGCAGTATTTATAATGAAGGGGAAGGTCGGCTTACACAGCATATGCTCTGCTGCTGTACACATAGTTGAGGCTGCTTGTGTCTTTTTGGTCCTGATCAGCCAGCAGTAAATTTTAAGGAATTAATCTGTTGGTGGGAATTTTTATTTATTTTTTTTTTTCTCCCTGCTCATTAGGAACTGGAAGCCGCTCTTCACAGGGATGATGTGGAGTTTATCAGTGACCTGATCGCCTGCCTTCTTCAAGGTTGTTATCAGCGCAGAGACATCACGTGAGTAACCTCGCTCTATGGCTTAAGCGCTTTGCAAGGGGAGCTAATTAACACGGTCGCGGGGATGTTTCACGCCTTTAGAGTGATGACGTGGCGGTGATCGGCAGCCACCAGCAATCAGGCCAGATGCTTCACCGAGTGGAAGGGAATTCCAGCTCTTCTTGGGTTGAGTTGCTGGTTTTTAATTGTACAGACCCATTGTTAAGCAAACTTGTTTGTTCAGATCCCATGCAAATCTGCTTGATGCTCCGCTGTAGCTCTACAGCATACAGTGAACATTCACATCTGCTGTTACGTTCTGCACTCTATTTGGTCAAATTAGTGATATCACAGTAAGTCTTTAAATGATCACATATGTTTTTAACATTTTATATGTGTTGTATGGAATAAAACGTGCTGCTCTGCAGCCACCTCACTGACATGGAAGATCCCATTACTTTACAGAGGGACAATTGTAATTATTTTGTTGGAAATAAGAGGAGCTTTGGAACTGGCTCAGTTGCAGGATGTTGGAAAGTGATTTGACATGTTCTCCTGATGTTTCAACATCCGGAGACACTTTGTCAGTGTCTGCCAAAGTAACCTCCCAAACTGATACAACTGTAGAACATCATTCTTTGTAGGATGCAGTGAATGTGCTCCCAGCGATAACGAAGGCTTGTTGCGGTGTGTTTCACTTGTTCTTCTGTGAATCATGGTAATAGCAAAGCATAACCATGGAGATGAAGACAGCTTGGCAACATTTGCAGTTGCTTAGAAGAGGTGTTAGGCTGCTTCCTAAGATTCCCCTCTTGTGCAGAGACTTAGACTGGTGCATTGGCATAACCATAGGTGGTTGCATTGAAAGCTCTATTTCAAATTAACTGACTATGTTCAACAAACTTTATGTAGTTTATTCTTATACCTATATCTGCCTATCTACCTATATAGGTAGCATACGATCTGCTGGATCAAGTACTGGCTGACTGGATGGTCCCAAAGAGTGGTGTTCAATGGAGTTAAATCCAGCTGGCGGCCGGTCACAAGTGGTGTTCCCCAGGGCTCAGTGTTGGGGCCATTTCTGTTTAACATCTTCATTGATGACCTTGATAATGACATAGAGTGTATCATCTGTAAGTTCGCAGATGATACCAAGTTAAGCGGGAGTGTTGATCTGCATGTGGACAGGAAGGCTCTACAGAGAGACCTAGATAGATTGGATCGATGGGCCAAAATTAATGGTATGAACTTCAACAAGACCAAGTGCCAGGTCCTGCACTTGGGCCACAACAACCCCATGCATCGGTACAGGCTTGGGGCAGTGTGGCTGGAAAGCTGCCTGGCGGAAAAGGACTTGGGGGTTCTAATTGACAAGTGGCTGAATATGAGCCAGCAGTGTGCCCAGGTGGCCAAGAAAGCCAATGGCATCCTGGCTTGTATTAGAAATAGTGTGACCAGCAGAAGTAGGGAGGTGATTGTCGCCCTGTACTCAGCACTGGTGAGGCCACACCTGGAGTATTGTGTCCAGTTTTGGGCACCTCAATACAAGAGAGATATCGAGGTGCTGGAGCGGGTACAGAGGAGGGCAACGAAGCTGGTGAAGGGCCTGGAGCATAAATCGTACAAAGAACAATTGAGGGAGCTGGGACTGTTTAGTTTGAGGAAGAGGAGACTGAGGGGAGACCTCATCACTCTCTATAACTACTTGAACGGACATTGTAGAGATGTTGGTGCTGGTCTCTTCTCACAAGCAAATAGCGACAGAACAAGAGGGAATGGCTTCAAGTTGCAACAGGGTAGGTTTAGACTGGACGTTAGGAAGAAATTCTTCACAGTGAGAGTGATCAGACACTGGAACGGGCTGCCCAGGGAGGTGGTTGAGTCACCGTCCTTGGATGAGTTTAAGAGTTGTTTAGATGTGGTGTTGGGGGATATGGTGTAGGGAAGAACTTTGTAGAGTAGGGTAGATGGTTGGACTCGATGATCCCAAGGGTGTTTTCCAACCTGAATGATTCTATGATTCTATATCTATATAAGTAGATTCTCTTGCATTGCTGGGTTGACATTCAGCATAAGTGGGTATCGGGACCTGAACCAGGCAGCTGCACTGTATTTACTGTCTCTGAATGAAACTGATGTGATGAGAAGCTTGATTGTGAAGGGACTGCAATCCTGTATACCTTCTTCATCAAAATAGCCACAGAGCAGTATCATCTTGCATATAACCATGCAGCAAGTTTATTTCTTCATACCAGGAACACCAGCAAGTAGTGACTTAAGTGTTTTGACCACCTTAACCAGCTCACCCATGTAGAAGCAGTGAAAGATTTGTCTTTGATAGATTTCATAAATTCAAGATTGTGACGTTCTCCTAAACTCTCCAGATCTAAGTGTCCACTTAGCGATTGCACGGTTTGATTGCCTCCTCTTTCTCAGCTGTTTTAACTAACTAAATTCAGGGATGAATCACGGGTGAGTCGTCGGGCATTGGCAAGTTGTCTGTCTGTCCAGGGAAGCTTGCACACGTACACATGCCATATATATACACTCATGCACAGTTCCGTGACGCCCCTGGCAGCTCGACAATGTGTAGTTACTCAGCATTGCAAGTAGGTCCCACTTTGTGCCTGCATATAAATACAGCTTTGGTTAACTCCGAGATGCCAAAGCTGCAAGGAGGTAATGTCATTGTCGAAGGAAGAGCTGGTAACCCAACCGTGGCTTCGTGCAGCCTAGTTGGGGTTTGGATGCAGCACAGGTAGGTGGCTACATCGCTGTTGCTGTGTGTCTGCCCACCTACAAGAGGTGCCGTAGGAAACGGAGGAGTGCGAAGTCACGTAGTGAAGCTGTGAGAACTTACACCTCACCCGAACGTTTGCGCTAGGGAAAGCATGAGGTGCCTGAAGGAGAAACCGGCAGCACCTTTTCTGCAGCACCTCCTGTAGAAGGGGACGACCTCGTGGGCAGGAGAATAATGAGAAATTCTCCTCATTTTTGCGGAGGAGATGGGGGAGAAGTGCACAGCAGGAGCAGCGTGGTGGAAACGGCTGAAGGAATATATCGGGAAAGCTGGCTGGAGCCACTGGGATGTTAGGGAGCTGGTCTCTGAAGCACTGCAGAGGAATCAATGGGGGAAGCTGCCTGGAAACAGCGGGAAAGGTGCTGTATGCAGAGGGATGTCATGAAGGAAGAAGGCGTAGTCTAAACTTGGAAATGTATAGATAAACGAGAGTAATAACGATGGCTTGAATACACTTCTGAGAAACAAACTTGCCCCACTTTGTTTCACACTTTCAAACCAGCCATGGAATATTTATCCAAAATGAATGTGTGTTTTTAAAGCCTAAAATTTTCCTTGTTCCTTACACATTTTTTTCCAGCACCTTTGTTCCCTCTAACCCGAGTTCAAGAGGCATAGGCCCTGGCTGATGCACAGCTTCCCTACCATACCTAGTTTGTCCCCAGTTAATGGTAAGGACTTGAGGCACTAATTGATTTTTTGAGTGCTCAGCAGACAAAGATATGCAAATGTAAGAGGTGGAGTTTGTGTGGAGTTTAGAACGGACTTTTCACCATGGGCCAGGACTCTGTATTTTACTGTCGCAGACAGATAGTAAGTATCTGTCTCACGTGGGAAAAATCAGCAGTTTCACAGACCATCACAGTGGCGTCACAGCAGCGATTTCTCCGGTCATTTCTGCTCCGCATCCGCACGCCGAGGCTGTGAGCTGTTAATCTTTAGGTTGTAAACTTCACTCCCAGTTGCACCTCGGAGGGGAAGGTAGGAGCTTGTTCTCATCCTTGTTCTTGGGCTGGAGCACTGAGGCTCAAGCACAAGATCCTTCATATAACCTCATATAAAACATAGTTTACCTACCTCTCCGAGGTTTAATTAGTTTTGTATCGTGTCTTACCTCTTTGATGGCCAAAATGTCATCTGTCTATGCTTTCTCACAGTCCATCTGGGAGCAGCTTGTAGTTCTTGTCACATCTGTTTTGACGGCGGGCAGAACTTGCAGCTGACCTGGGCTGCCTGGCTTTAATCATGCATCATAGAGGGGTATAAAACTGTCACATACCTTGGCTAATTATAATGTGCTCTCAAGTAATTTTGGAAGTAGAACCTAGCTGAGAGCCCTTCTAATGCACAATTTAACATACTCTAGTTTGATTTCTTTATTATCCTTTTTTCAAAAAATTAGATTAATACTTTTGTAGGGTTCTGTGATTCTTGGTTTTGAAAGAGCAACTTTGCCTTAGCTTTGATATTCTTTATAACAGACTCTTTTTTAAAAAAAGAAAAAATGCATATGAGAGACTGGTTTTTACCCTGCTTGATGGCTAAGGAGAGTTGAATGTCTGGTAACTTAAGACTTTCTTTGAGTTATGGATTTCTGTGTTTAACTACAGAGACTACTTAATGGTATGCCACATGATCTTCTCCAAATTCTTATTTTTCATAGCATATCATAGCCGTTGGGAGCACTCTTCATTGACCTGGTTCTTGCTGTGTTAAGCACTGTAGAAGTACAGAACAAAAAAAAAAAGATGGGAATCTGCATTTCTTGCTTCTAGCATCTTCAGCGATGACCCCGTAGCTGTCCTTGCTTGTCACCGGGTGGTTTGAGCGCTTGGCCAGGACAGTTTCACCGTTGCTTTCGTCTTTCTGCTCTGACCCAAAATAGTTTTTTGCCATGATCTGCAGCTTTTGTTGTTTTGTGAGTAGCCATCATATACCATCCGTACCACCTAGCTATTAACCGTGTGAGAACTAATATCCTTGAAGCTTTTTGTATGATCTCTCTGCTCAGTTTTATGCTACAGGCACCATTCAGCTTGATGCCAGTGAGTTTACCCATACATTTTTCTTCCTGGCTCTAGCTTTTGTACACAGGCCTTGAAATGTCTATATTTTCTTTTAATTGTTTCAAAATGCAATTGCCTGGACAGCAGGGAGTGAGGAGGGAGAAAACTCAATAGAACTTGGGGTTTATAAAGAATAAATAAAAATTAAGCAGTTTGAAAAAATACTGGTGCTTGCTTCAGATTCTCTCTGATATAAATTGGGCAGCTGCATAGTCCCTAGGGGCTGCCACTTTAATTCCAGCAGGAAATGCGACTTGATGACTTGTATCAAGACAGGAAGATCAGAGCTTCAGCTAACGGCAACAGCCGCAGCAGGAGCCTTCTGCAGCTGTTTTTAAGTAAGAAGTGATGGTGTGACATGGATGTGTACACTCAACTAAAATAATCCAGAAAAGCTCCTGCTGTTCAGCATTTCTTTGGGTGAAACTCATTCTTCACTGCTCTGTTATTGCATTTTTGCTATTTTTCTGATGTGATGGCATAAAAAGTTTCAATGACTTTATCGTATTTCTCATTGGGAGACGTGTTTTGTGTGGTGCTATTGTCTCTTGAAAAACATTTTAATTGCTTTTTCTTATAACATATTTTATTTTGGGTTTTTTTTTTTTTTCAACATGGATAAAGGTGCCAGAAAGTGAGGAGGAAGAAAAACAATACCTCTGCTCTAGCCTATGCCCCATGAGACTTTTTTTTTATTATTATTATACCCCAGGAGGTTGGTCCATCACTGTAGCTGAAAACTATCTAATTGACTTCTGTGGCACCACAGACAGCATTTGGTTCCTCAGGAACCTCAATTATTTTTTTTTCTTGTTATTTCTTCCCTTAATTCATTGGAAATTTTTTTTCCCAAGTGGATCATCTGTTTTGCACCCACCTAAGTTTTTTCTGGATCTGCAAACTAACCTTGGAGTCTTTGGCTTCTAGTTTGCACCTGGTTTGTTCTAATATGAATAATAACAAGATATTCCTTAACTCCTCTTCCTTCCCCTGCAATTGTCTTGATTATTTCTTTCATATCCTTAGTGATGGCGTTGAGAAATACTCCCAGTATGGCATCTGAAGAGCTGTATTCCCTACTTGTTGAATTGCCAATCAAGAATACTGCCTCTATTCTGCTTATTTTCTAATGCTTGTTCGGTAACCATTTATTTGAGCTATAATCAGAAAGAGAGAAGGGATAACCTGAAA
The DNA here is from genome assembly GCF_964106895.1 of Numenius arquata. Taxonomy (NCBI): domain Eukaryota; kingdom Metazoa; phylum Chordata; class Aves; order Charadriiformes; family Scolopacidae; genus Numenius; species Numenius arquata. The sequence goes on along the minus strand of NC_133577.1, from coordinate 64,360,563 downwards.
TCTTCTAGCCCGTTGGGGAAGAATGCCCATTTCTGAGGACTGTGTTTAATAGCTCTGAGTATTTAACTTCTTTCTTCTGCTTTTCACTTTTGTCCATCCATGTCCTTTATTTCGTGTGGACTATGTCTTTACAGGATACTTTTAGGGTTTACCCCAGGTCTCATGCTTTGGTAGAAGTGCCCTCAATAAAACACTTAACAGCTTGAAACTGACCTTCTACATGTGACTATGTGAGCTGTGTCCTTTAAGAACCACTATATATTGGTCTGGTCTAGGGGATAAGGTGGCAGGTCAACTGGGATAGCTGGCAAACCAATAGCAAGTTTTATGGATACTGCGGCGAACAAGGCTGTAGGAATAGCTAAGCCAAGGTACTAAGACAATCTGAATGAATTCAGCACTTCAGTCCATGCCATAACGTGTGGGGCAGCCAGCCTAAGCTCAGTCACAGCAGACTTGTGGACCAACGCCTTTCAGAAAGAGTTTTAACAGCCAGCTCTTGCAGTTGTGACCTTAATTATAACAACTGTTTCAATGGCCCAGCCACAAAGCACCTCACTAACTCAGAATCATATTCGTGAATGCCAAGTGAATATCAACAAGATCAGCATTATTTACAGTCTGACTTTTAACAAGTGCTGCCTTGCATACATCATGGAGATTGGTGGATGGCCTCTGGGATCGACCCAGTATCATCGGCGCGGAAGATACCATGAGGGGGCAAGGGAGATGAAGTGGCTACATTGCTCATCTTGAATCTAATATTAATATTTATTATAATAATAGCCAAGCCATGCAAGGTGAGCCTTTTAAAGGGTAAAAAGTGAAAATGGGGCAGCTGGCAGATGTTGGGAAAGGAAGGATGAGATTACAGCAGTAAAATAACACGGTCATTCAGAGATTAATGAGAAGCACAGTGGAATAAAATTATAGAGTTCAAGTATAAATAAAGCTAAGTAAATGTCTTTGATTCTCAAATGGATAAAATGAATCTTTAAAGAAGAATTTGAAGAAAAGTTGGTAGCATGTTCTGGAAGTACTATTCCATAGACATGGTGGAGAATAAGGAATGAAAATGGTGGAGGAAAAAGAGATCGTGGAAGCTGTGCTGTTACTGTCAGGGCAGATGGATGAGAGACATAGATTGGATAGCTGGGGAGAGGGAGTTACGCGAAACATTGACAGGGAGGAATAGGTGGCTAAACTTAAAAGGATGAATAGAGTACAGGCAGTGAAAGGTCTTGGAGACCGCAATGATGTCATCATGCGGATGTCAGAGTTTGAAATATGAAATGGACAGCTGTATTTTTAAGTTATTGATGTTGCAAACCAAGTACTCCAGAGAGGAGAAAGAAAGCAACGATGAAGAAAGAAATTGAGAAGGCATGGAGAGAGAGGGACAGGATGTGGAATTTCTCTCTATGTGAAACCTTTGTTCTCACTTCTGAGACTTGTATTTCGAGACAGTGATGCTCCAAACTACCTGTGCAGGATTTTTGCTCCAGCATGGTTGCAGGCCACCTCCCAGCACCTCAACCAGGTGTAGAAACCAATTTTTAGCCCAAGGCCAGATATTGCAGAAGTTCTGAAATTATTTTCTTGGAGCCTTTTAGCCCAGTGAGCTTGATGAACAGCTGGAGTGGCTGCTGGCCAGCTGCTAAGCCACTACGATGTTTTGATGTTGTCACATCAGTCTTTGTTGTAAGTCACCTGTACTTTTAAGTTTTATCTCTTCTTACCTTCCATCCTTCCTCAGTTCACTTCCGGTTCAACCAGTGTAATAGTTTAAACTTTGGAGAAAAGAAGATGAAAAACCTGTTCTGAAATGAATCTTGAAAGGAACTTCTTTAGGACCGATTCATTTATCTGTAAAAACTTGGGTTTATCCATTGTCCCCAGGAACTTGTAATCTGTGGGGCTGGTTCTAAGTAATGAATTTGACAAGCTTGTTTGCTTCGAGGCAACCCCACACAAGGTATTTTTTCCTCAGAAGAGACTCTCTTCTCCCACATTAAGCATATTTTTCTAGGAGCAGCAAGGCACATAATGGCTTGTTTCATATGGATTTGTGCCATAATACACGCATGTGTCCTATTTCCCCATCAGCATCAAGACAATAACTCTAGCTTCTTCCCCACAGTGCTCATCACCACTGTAATACCCTAAGGTCCTCTCTACAGCCCCTAAACAATCAGAAGAGCTTATGGCAGAGCAATACTGTTGTCTTTCCTTATGGCTATGAATTGGGAGCATGCTTTCTGTTGATGGGCACTAGGAATGAACAATGCAGCATTAAGCTGGCTTCACTTGTTCTTCAAGGATCCAGGAATGAATAGTAAGTAATGATCCTCTTCCAGTCTGAATGTGGGGCACAGTGAGCCTCATTCCTATTTCCCTTTCAGAATATAGGAGATGTATTTGGGTTTTTCATAAGTTAATCAGCTCCAACTCCCAAGTGTTGATCTACTTCTCTTCAGAAAGAACGTCATCATCAAATAACAGTAGTAGAAAGAAAAAAGCATGTGAATGAAAATTGGCAAGTATGGATTGAAGCCTGGTTAGGTGTAGGTGAAAGTAATTGATGGGAGAAGTGAAATGCCATTACAGACCAACCAAAGCCCTTGTTATCTTACCAGATCTGTTCACAATGTGAAAATTGGGCTCTAGGTACGTTCCTTTATTCTGGACCATCCATAAGGCTGTGTTCATCCCACCTGAGATAGAGACTACTATGGCTTGATCTTCATTTCATCACGTCTGGAGTAACTTGTTGGGCATACACTGCATGGCTGGTTGTTAAGGTCACAGAGAATAAGACAAAACAAGGGGAGTGGGGAAACTCAGTGCCTTAAGAGTCAAAGTGTGCACATGGAGGCAGCGTGTGGCAAAAGCAGAGTGCGCAGCAGCAATTCTGACACTTCATTGTGTTTGAGTGACAGTCAAGATCCTTCCCTTAAGGACTGCATGTCTTTTCCAAGTCAGATCAGTATGTGCTGGCTATACGTCCAGCGTGCATGACCCAAAGTCTCCCTTAGCAGAACCCTTCAAAGCAGTAGCCGGCAGGCTGCATCTTGCCAGGCCTCTCACCCCACACCAGTGTTTGCTCAAATCCTCCCCCCCCCCCCACCCCTCATTGACTGACAGAGTTGGCTTCTCCCAAGGTACTTGTTTCCTTCTTGAGCACCCAGATCCTTCTCTCTTCCATTTTATTGTATCTAACAACCCGTAACTAGTTCTTGGGTTAGTTAATAAATAGTTTAGCACTGATTCTTTTTGTTTTCCTTTTGATCCTTCAAGAGATTGCCTTTTGTTATTCCAAGCTGAAGGTGCTTGACACAGAAGCAATGCAGAAGCCCCCAGGCTTCAGACGCTGTCTTGGCTACAGATCGTTATTCCTATAAGTGATTCCCATCCTCTGTGTCTGATAAGCCTTGGGAAAGAACTGGGCAGAGAAGAATGCAGCACTCTGAATTCCTGAGGGGTGCTGGGAGGCATCCATCCATGTGGGGACTGGAGGAGTTTCACTTGCTGATCAGTGCCTTTCAGGATCAGCATTTCTCCCTGCCTAGGGACCCTCCTACCTTTGTCTGACTTCCTTTGCAAGGCTGACAAAAAAATCTGGCCTCCTATTTGGAGGATGAAGGTACGTCTCTGTTAAATTGAGCTCAGAAATGTCCAGGTCAGATGGTTTTGGGTTTGAGGCCCAGGAATTGCTCTTGAGCCCAAAAACTGACTGTGGGAATTGATGTCTCTCAGATTTATTACCTCATGAGCATGTGCTCTGAGGAGAAACTAGGTTTTTTGCTTTTCCATTGCATCCAAAAAGTGACATAATTTACTGATGCCATTAAGTCTGTCAGTGTCATCAAGCCTGCTGATGTGCCTGTGAAGTCTCCAGTTTGGCATCAGTATTGCTTAATCTTCTCTTGGTGATCTTACACTTCACCAGGAGACAAGCTGTGCCCTGCAGATCAGTGGCATTCTTCCTTCAGCTGGCTCTCCTACTCTGCACCTCTGTCTCATGCACTGGTACCACCAGCTTCAGTGCTGATCGTCATGACACCTCATCACCGTTACCTTCCTGTCCTTTGGTACCAGCATACACTCCAGTGCCTTCAGTGCACACCCCGCTCTTGGCTCTGGGACTCAGGGCCTCTCTTCTGCCTCCTGCCATTCTGCTTTTGCCAGTGGCATCTGTTACTCATTTTCTGATTTTGAGCCTGTCAGAAAACTCTGCACTTCAGGATCTCAGGAGATTCTTACCACTTTATCTGAGCACACTGTCAGGGAAGAGTTTGCGTTCCCAGTCTAGCTGCCGTGATAGATCTTGTTGGACAGGGAATTGTTGGGCTCCAACTCCCCTCAGCTCTCTGACCCTATTCACCAGGATGCCAGGGAATTAATTGCTTAATGAAAGTCATTTTCCCTGGCCCCTCCCCAGCCAAGATCAATGTCGTCACATGGTATAAGGTGACATACACTTAGACATCTCCGTTGTATCCTCCCACAGTATCACACATTAGCTTGACACCAGACTTTCTCCAGGCATGATACAGAGACATTTGCAGTTCTGTCATTAATTTATCTTAGGTGCTTGGGGTGGGATCACTTCTTTTCTTGATCCTTTCCACTTCAGATGTAATATGTGATGGCATCAGAGATGTGGGTTTTTTGTTTTTTTCAGAGTTAGGTTGATGGTTGGACTAGATGATCTTAAAGGTCCCTTCCAACCTAGACAACTCTATGTTCTAGTACCAGCTCTGCCTCCCTTTCTGAGTAAGCTTTGGTAACTGATATTGCCTCTTTCTTGGGCTCTCTCAGCTCCACAGGTTGGTTCCTCAAGGCAGGAAAATAGTGGCTGACGCTGCTGGGGACATGCATTTTTGCCTCCTCTATGACTGATGGACTGTGCAGTGCAACCCCTGATAAAGAAACAGAAGTCACATATTGCTTTACAGACATTCAAGTCTTCTTCCCATTCAGACAGGCAGGATATCTGACAGACCATCTTGCCAGGAGTTTTCTGGAGGTTCTTATGTATTTCCAGATGTACAGTATTTTACAATTTCAGCCATCTCTCAAGGAACTGAGGTCTCTATTTTTAGGTAAGAAGAGAAAAAGTAGCTGCAGTATCATCCACTTTCCTCCATTCTGGAGCCGTGGTGCATGTTTCAACACAATGGTAGGTAGGAAAATGCATGTTAGTGGCTGATTACAGAGCTGGTTTCCTCTTGGAGTTTAAACCTCCCCTTGCTGCTCTCATCTGTACATCACACCGAAGGCAACTGATTTGTTATTGTACCCTTTAATGATTTCAGTGTAGCATCTTAAAGGTAAAATTGAATAAATGGTGAAGTACAGAGTATCTGTGGGGTTAACATTTTGGTAAAGCTGGGCAGGTGTTTTTAAAAACACCTTTGGTGCGAACGTGGTCATCCTGAGTCAAACCCAACAATGCCCATGGACAATAGCATAATTGCACTTCATTAATCGTATTGATGCAGTTACAATTCAGGAAAAAGATAATTTTTAAAACTGTCTCAAATCATCTCTGCTTTGTATTCATTCAAGGTAAATAATAATTTCTTTTCATCTATTGCTACCTGAAGTCGTGTTTATATAGAAATATATATAGCAACACTGTTTTTTCACCACAGTGATGTTTCAGGATCTTTTAGCAGAATTATTTTCCCCCCTTTTTTTATCCAGTTAGCCAACCCATTGATTTGTCATTATCAGTTTTCACTCAAATTGCAGCTTCAGTAGTGGGGGAAGGGGTTTCTGCTTCTCTGTCCATATCACTGCCCCAAAACCCTCTCTGCATTGAGAGAGCACAAATCTTTCACTTCATGGGGACTGTGTAGAGACTCACTGAGTTTGAAGTAAGGGTTGGGCTAGCGTTGAAAAAAAAAACAGGTAGTCATCACATTTTAAGTTTTATTTTAATTCTGTTAACATTCCCTGAATCTGGGCAGCGTATGCATCCTCCTGCTCATCCCCTTTGCCCCCAGGACTTTCTCTTCCTTTGGAACCTTCAGCTGTTGTTGGAGATGTTTCTGGCTGCTCTGGTTTTATTACTGCTCGTATTCTTATTTCTTCTTTTCCCTAATCAAACAACAAAAGCACACAAAAGCAGCCCTTGCTCCTACCTAAAAATCAAATGCAGGCCCCCACACCCAGTATGCATCTAGTTAACCATATGTGTCTTCCTCATCCTCCAAGTACTGCATAATCCACCAGGCTTGGCAAATCCAACCCCTCTTTCCTCCAATACTTCACATCTTCACACCAATTGCTTTCTTTCTCTGGCTTGCTTGGCCCAATAGGCTGCTGCTCTCTTGAGACATGGAGATGGATGCTGGGCATCTGCTCGCTTCTTCCTGGTATTGTGGTGGGGAGGGAGAAGGGGAGCAACAGAGAGACAGATAAGAGCAGTTTAGCGTAGGTTGAAGAAGGGCCATCTGCACCTTCAGATTGTATTTGCTTCACCAAAAATCACTTTCACCTTCTCACACAGAAGGAGAAGCAACAACAATGTGCCTCTGTTGCTTCCCTGTACCTTGAGGTGTTGAAGGAAGGACAACCACACGAAACACTTGTGGCCCCTCCTGCTGATCCTAGAGATGGTGATGAAAATAGAACAGCCTTGGCTCACAGAAGGGTGCTTGGAGCTCCTGCAAGCAGGGAGACAGAAAATGACAGGACAGTTCAAAGTAACAGGTATGTGTGATTTCTCCTGCCGGTGCTGCCTTTCTCTCACACAGCTCAATTAACAGGGGTCACAGAGCACTGATTAGCTGCCTTGGCGTTTTGTGAACATAAAGCAGTGAAAGATCCAGGGTGAATGGGGAAGAGAAGATCAAATAGACACTTATCTCAGCACTCCCGCCTGTCCCTGGCATTTGCCAGCCTAAGGGAAGAGCCTTTCCAGAAGAGGCCAATGCGGGACAGTACTGTATCTGCGCCAGTATCTCTGCTGCTTTTCTGCCTTCTCTCAGCAAAATAACAAACAAGTCACCCCTGGTGGCTCTGTCATGCATAGGGTGGTTGTTAGATAAAAGCAGAATCACAGGAGAAGCATGGACCATAGGCAGCTGGGGAAGATCAGAGCATGCCCTTTTGCCACTCTGCTGTGTGAGATGAGTTCAGTTCCTACAGCTGGTGTCTCCTTTTGGAGGGGTGGACTTGCTGCCTCCTGTCCCTCATATGAGGGAAAAGGGGTAGAAGGCAGCACACATCAGCTCACAGCATGTAAAATGGCATCTCCATCTAATTCAAGAGTTGGTGAGTGTGGGCTAGTAATGCCGAAGAGCCCAAGCTGGAATCTTCCTTGGTTGCTCAGTTTTTCTGCTGTGGCTGGGGGGAGAAGCCTGCATGAGCAGACCTGGAACCTGGGGGCAGCTGTGGTGACCTTGTGGCTTCCCCTTCTTCCTTCATGCTCCCTACCCCCTTCATGTTTTTGGGGGTAGCAAAGCAACGCTCCCACTTCAGCTGTCATACCCAGGTTAAGTGGCTGCACTTGCTTCTGTCAAGCCAGCACATGCTCCTATGGTGTGATCCCTTATTAGACTAGACAGCCCACATCAGCTCTCCATTCTCTCTGCCTCCCTGGAGACACTGCCTCGCTCCATAGCTGTTCCTATTCTGCTTCTCTGTGGGATACAGCATATCTGCCAGCTCCCCTTCCAGCTTCCCCAGTTTTTATTGTATGGAATATCATGTGAGGTAAGATGGAGGAAGACAAGGAGCAGGAGTGGACTATTCTTAACTGTTGACAACCTTGGTTTTTCTTAGCTGATTTTTTTCCTCTCCTAAGCATGAACAGTTTAGGACTTCATGTTTAGGCAGTTCACAGGAAGGCAGTGGATTCGCTGGCATCCAACCACATAAATTAGATTTCCTTAGCAAGTTCGAGCAGCCCTTCTACTGGAGAACTTCTTGTCCTAACTTTGTAGTATTATGTTGGAAGAAAGGTCCAGAATCCTGATGTCTTCTCTGAGCATCTCTTCAGCATATTCCTGGGGGTGGTCTCAGTGCCACATTTGAGCTCTGTAAGCAAGTTATGGAGTGGACAAGTGAGGGGCAGAGAACAGGAATTGCTAGGGTGCTGAATTTACTCTGCGGTCCTCTACTTGTGTGGAAAACTTGGGAGGATCTTTTATGGATGTGGATACCTCTGATCGCTCATGTTTCAGACTGCCAAATCCAGGATTTAGACCAGACTGTTTCAAGGAAGAGCTGCCACTCACTGCTTAACATTTGCTAACCAGCTATTTTTTTTGTCCTTATGGTTTGAAACAAAACCATGGTTGTAACGTAGGAAGTTCAGCAAGGGTGATGACAAAGGTCACTGTATGTAGAGCTCAGTGCAATGCACACTCTGATTCTTCAAGGTTCTTTCTTTTCTCCTTTCCTTCACTGCCAATTCTCCTGATGGCCACAAAGGTAAGCCTCAGAATTACCTGAGATTTGGGCAGCGTCTGTGTTCAGAAAACTAGTTCTAGCTAGAAGTGGAAGCCAAGAGGCAGGCCTGTACATGCCTTGATGGTCTTGTACTCCAGCAAGCTCTGCTATCTTTCTGACTCTGGGCAGAGAAACTTCACTGTGGAACCTGGTTTAATTTTACAGTCTCATTAGACTTCATTAATGTAAGCTGTCCTCCTTTTGTTCACAGCCCCTTTTAGGCCAGCTGGTCTTCTCTGGGCATGAGTCAAAAGAAGGCACTGAAAAGCAGGATGAGCCTGGGTGTTTGTTTCCTCCATCACAAGGGCTCTGCCAGGACTTGACCTTGCTGAGGTCTGTCACCAATTTGGTGTGGCCAGGAGTTACTGCTTCCCTCAAGACTGTCCCTGGCTGGAATTTGTGAAGTCTGTCCCCACCAGTGGTGCAGGACAGTGGAGCAGTTAGTGGTGCTGCTGGTTGAATTGGAAACTAAATCATAGAATCATAGAATGGTTTGGGTTGAAAAGGACCTTAAACATCACCTAGCTCCAACCCCTCTGCCATAGGCAGGGACAGCTTCCACTAGATGACGTTGCTCAAAGCCCCATCCAACCTAGCCTTGAACACTTCCAGGGATGGGGCTTCCCTGGGCATCCTGTTCCAGTGCTTTGGGACATGTGCCTCACCACCCTCACAGTAAAGAATTTCTTCCTGATATCTAATCTAAATCTACCCTCTTTCAGTTTAAAACTGTTACCCCTCATCCTGTCGCTACCCTCCCTGATAAAGAGTCCCTCCCCATCTTTCCTGTAGGCCCCCTTTAAGTACTGGAAGGCTGCTAGAAGGCGTCCCTGGAGTCTTTTCTTCTCCAGGCTGAACAACCCCAACTCTCTCAGCCTGTCTTCATAGAAGAGGCACTCCAGCCCTTCATGGGTTGGAGATCATCTTCGTGGCCCTCCTCTGGACTCCCTCATGATTCCTGTATCGCCAGCTTCTCAGTCATTTTGCTCTGCTTCAGAGAAGCGTTTTGAGGAGGGGCCCTTCAAGGTGCTTGTTGCCCTTGAGCCTCTGTCAGTCTGATTGCCTTGATGACAAGCTGACTCATGGTCTGAGGAGTATGTGTTTTCTGTTGGCTTCCATGCCTTCTGAGTGAGTCGCACACAGAAGGCTTGAAAGGAAATGGGGAATATACCCATCCAACCCTTTTATCCGTCAGAAGGATCGGGTAATATCTTTCTTTCCGCCGCATCATGCTTGACTTACTTTCTCAGTAGGGTAAGTTGTTTGAAGGTAAAGTACAAGCCGGTCCATAAGGCTTCCTCCCCCACCTCAGATAAGAAAGCTCATTAATACAGTAAAAATAAGTCTCCATTGTTACATGAGAGCTCAAGGTCAGGCTGGTAGTAGTAACTCATATTGCTTCTAAGGTCAGCCTAAGCTTTCTCTTTCTGACAAGCCACATAGATTGATCATGGGGGCCCTTACATTATTTTTTTTCTTCTGAAATAGGCTTTGCTTCTCCTGACCCTGTTAATGATGTTTGACTGAGGTCATCCCAGCAAACCCTGAATCCTTCCCATTACCTTCTAGAGGGCTTGCCTTTGTGCCAAAGCATTGTATGCTTGTTAAGAATTAAGCTTTCCTGATCTCTGCTGTAGCAAAGAAGCTGTCTTCATTGGAGAGGGGAGAAATATCTTGAATGCCATCTGTCAGTTAATGCTCTCATTAACACCTGAGTGACTCTCAACACCAAGCTGGTGCCTTTTTGCCAATTCAGAACATAAAAGGTGCCAGCCCATAAGGTGAAATATCTTCAGTCCATAAAATTAATTCCATGATAAAACGTCTGTTCTGATAAGACCTTGATTGTTGTTGTTGTTTTTTCTTTTAACTAGAGAGATCACAGAGGCAAAACCAGTCCTCTTGTGTGCTGCCCAAGAAGTCATTTTTAATTTATTACTGAGGCTCTTGTAAAAGCATGGCTTGTGCTGGGTGGCTGAGGGAATCAAAGTTTTTTCATCTTTTAAAGCTTTTACCAGACAGAAGTTTCGCCTCTATTGTTTTTCTTACTGTCTAACTGTGTAAAAGGAACTACAAGAGTAATTATATTCCTGTTTAAATAGTCTTTGAGGGAAAAGCTGAGCTCTCCCAGTCTTGTTTTCCATGTTCCTCCTACATACTACTCTTGGGCAGGAGCTGGAGGAGGTCTGTTGTTGTTCCTGCCCTCTGTTGTCCTCTGTTTTTGTCAGGGTTCTTGGTTTTAATCTCAAGCACAGAACAATATACTGTCTGGGATAAGACATAGGTCAGGCTTGCCATTTTCCTAGCAGTTTTAGCTCAAGATCGTTCCAGTATTTACTCTTCCGTTGCATTTTGTAAATTAAATGAAAAAAGAGACTTAAAACACTGTCAACATGATAGATAGTCTAGCTAGTGGGTCCAGGCAATTATTTGGAACCTGAACTTTCAGAAGGCTTATCTATGTGTGCCAGCAATATCTGAGCATCGTTGAGAAGACTTTTGTCTCCAGTATTTCCAACTCCTTACCCTAATGTTTCTTTTCATCCAATACTTATTCCCACAGGTTTAGGGGTTTGGGGCTGGGGGCGGGAGGGAGGGGGGATAGGGGTTTTTTGAGGGGAGGGCTTGTGACAAAATTGTCAGCAATAGACCAGATAGGGAAGTGTGCTGTGACAGTAATTCCACACTGGGGCCATGGCACCCTGCCTGCGGGAAGTGCAGATTGACACAGGGATTCTCTTACTAAATCAGTGTTTGTTTTTGCTTTTGGTTTTTTGGCTTGATTTTGTTTACAGTTTCCCAGCCAAGATTTTATTTACTTTGGAGACTTTAAAACTAAAAGCACAAGTCGCTGCTTCCTCTGGGCACGAAGATAAAAAAAAATAAGTGTGTGTGTGTGTGTGTGTACACATTTAATTCCAGCCTCAACAGTGCTGGGTTCACCCAGAAGGCATTTCAAATTGAGTTTGCTCTACAGGGTGCCTATGGGGTTGGGGTCTCTAGGCACAGCTGTCTCCTCCCAGGTGTGCTCACCCAGTGCTCCAACTGGATTTTTCCATATATGTTGTCAACCTCGTGAAATTTTCACCTTTTCTTCCAAAGGAGCCTCTCCGGGAAGCTGGGCACAGTGACGAGCATTCTGGCCAACCTTCTTTTCTCAACAGCAGAGCATTGCCTCACACGTTAAAAGCCCAGGCGATGGGAAGGGTGCCTCTTCTGCCACGGCAGAGGCAGACTGCCGAATTGGGATTGCCAGGATGGGGGGAGGAGTCCTCGGATCCCCTCTCCTGGAGCACAGAGAAACCTCCCTCTTTGGGAGGCAGCCGGGTGGCAGATGGCCGGGCTGCGGCGCTGAGCTCTCAGGGGGTGTATCGTTTCTCTGACTGTTCTGGATGCTGATACCCGTGTTGGGGAGGAGCCCTTCCTTTGACTTGCTCCCGTCTTCTTTATGCCCTGATTTTTTTGCAGCTGCTACTAAAGATCACAGGCAACTTGAGCTGCAACCTCGCTGGTACTCTTGTGGACTGTCTGCCACTATTCTTCCCCTTTGACACTGACATGCTGGGTTGCATCCTTCCCTGGGCCCTAGATTTCCTTCTGTATATGTAGAGATCCGCTGTGTATGATTAAAACTTTCAACCGGAGGCACAGGCTTTGACCTCCTTTCTAAACACTGTGAAAAAAATTGTAGGGACCTCTAACAACGACCCTGTGGTTTCAGGGCAGAGCCAGGGACGAGACTAAGAATTGCACTGGGCTTACAAGAAATCACCTGCATCGATTTGGGAGTCATCACATAGATAGGCATGTACTGTTCCACTGCTTCCCCACCACAGCTTCCCAAATTGCTTTGCACATCAGGTGGCAACTGCCAAGTAGGGGATGTTGTGACAAGTGAGGGAAACTTTGTCTCATTTTTCTGAAATATTAATGGTGCTAATGAAGTTGGGGTAGGAAGAAAGACAGTCGGTGGGAAGGATGAAGTTTTACAGTTAGAGAGTTACTCTAACGTAACTTTTCTGACCTCTTGTAGGTGATTTCTGTAATACTTTTCCTTGGTTAATGAGCTGTATGGAAAATGCTTGTGCTGTGCGGCAGGGGGAGGTAAAAGTGGTTGGGATGTAGTGACAGTTGTGGCCCGTGGTCTCACACTTTTTAATAAATTGTTTCTAGGAGCCCCAATTTACTTTCAGTAGAGAGTTGATTTTCCTTTGGATACGTGCCCTGAGTCAAAATGTGTCCATGTACCGGATCATCCTCCTTGGGAATACTTCGATTTGTGAGAAAGGACATTGCTGACCTAACATTGCCTCCATTGGTTGAGTGTTTTTACAAGTCTCAGTGGTGCTGAGAACCCCCAGAAGAGATACATCTGTCTCTTCGGCTCAGTGATCTCCTCCCTGCTGCCTTCTCACCTCCAAAAGGGTTTTTGGATGTTCTCAATTGCAGCAGAGACTCTGTAGGACTTGCCACACCTGCAGGTGTATCACTGTCCTAATAGTGAGCTTGAAAGAAAGGGTATTTGACAGACTGCATCCAGGTCATTCCACTCCTAGACCCTATCCGATTCTTGGTTTTGAATTTTACAGGTAGTAAGTTAGTTAGCTACCAGTAAGTAACTGTTAGCTAAACAGTTAGTCCTGAGCACTTCTGCTTTGTGCGGGGAAGAACCCTAAGGGCAGGGTTCTCGCAGATTGCTGTGCTTCCTGCAGATTTTCTTCTCCAAACCAAGGGGGCTGTTTCAGAAACCTTTTTCAAAGGGAAACTTATTAGAGACAGGCTAAGTCAGACTAACCGTAGGCGTGGCAGACAGGTTGAAGACGAGCACCCCACGTTTGTCTGGAGGAAAGAGGCCAGCCTCCATGAAGAGGGAAAATATAAATTGGGTAAGATTGAGAGTGATTGGGAATGCCTTGAGACATCTGGTTCCCATCTCTGGTTCTCATTTCTATCCTTATTCAAAGCGACAAACACACAGTAGCTGTCTTTGAAAATTGATGGGGGTAGGAACTCAAAGTACTCTTGAGAACAGAGCTTGTAATGTATCGAACACTGGGTGGATGGCGGAAATTTCTGGTGTTAGCCACTTATGTGAAAGTCAAACTCAAACCAAATTGGTTAAGTCAACAGAGCCAGTCCCCAGGGGGAATGAGAGTTACATAGGCAAAGATTTCAGATGATCTTCTGGAATTGAGGGGCTTCCTGGATCGGTTTTCTTTGAGAGCAGTCAAAATGGTAGAGCAAGATAAGTGAACTCATGCAAGCAGTAAAAGTATCTGTCTGATCCATGCTTTGCCTTATTTTTTGTTAGAAAAAAATTTAGCCACAAAAATAGGAGCAGATAAAATCCTGTTACTTTTGTTGCTTCTTCCTGGAATCCCATGTCACCCGCTAGTTTTTCAGGATCCTAGGGAAACTGTTTTTTCAGTCAATTTTATTGGAAATAGCCAGAGCCTCTGTACCTGTTCTGATGAAGTAATCTTCTGCCTTGAGCTCTGACAGAATTGAACAACTGAACTCAGGAGGCTGAAACTGGGACTTTCTCTCAGAGTTTATAATCATTCCCTTCTATGATGAACTAAGCATCCAAATACAGTGTGGCCTTCCTGCTTTCAGGAGAAGATATTCTCATCACTGTTTCTATTCTTGAAAGCTAGTCAGATCTGTCTTTTTTGTTTGTTTGTTTGTTTTAATCTGATGGCTTCAGTAAGTATCTAATATTTAATCTGTCTGCGACCAAATAGCACTCTTAAAGATAAAAAGTCTATAAAGATCATCTAGTATCACGCTTCTTGCCAAGTTGAAGCCCTTGCTGGAAGTTGGATTGGGTCTTGAGGTATACAAGGAAGGCACTGTGGGAATGCGCAGCTACTTCAGGTAGGTGTGCTGTGCACTGATTATTTCATTTTTTTAGAAAAAAAGGAGAGTTGCTGTAGTTTTTACCCTAAAATTAATACTTGAGACAGCACATAAATTTCTTGAAACAGTCCTTCTTTATTATATTGACTGAACTTTGTGAGTGTAGGAGACTGTTTCAAGTTGCATTTGTTTGATTGCTGATATTAGTGGGGCAAAACAATGACACTTGGAAATACCAATGCTTTGTTTGTGTCATGCAGAAAATAGCAAGCTCCAGGCTGCGGAAGGCACTAGATCCAGGTACATTCAAGCATCTGTTAAATACAGCCAGAGAGCTGGTAAAACTCATCCGGTGAGAGGAGTTATCTCTGGGAGGTCAGCTTGCATTTGACGTCAGAACGAAGCAGGCTGGTGGGAAGTGATCTGCAGGGTGGTAGCATCACCTTATCTCCACTTGAGGAGAAAGGGGAATGCTGCCAGGTGGACATGGCTTGAGGAATCATGTGGCATCTGTTCCTTCGTTCTTGCAGTCACCATCCATCCAGTCATGGTCCTTGCAAAGGAGTCCTGTCTTTACCAAACGTGTGAAGCCCCCTGTCTAATAGCTAACTTCTTGTTGACTTTTAACAATCTTATTCCAGTTGGATCACGCTCCTCTATCTCTTCGTTCAAAAAGAATAGCTTTTGTCGTAGTTAGCAATTTCTCAGGCAAATGCAATTCTGTAGCATTGGCACGGTTCCATTAATCATATAGAGTAATCCGTTTGTGCCAAAAACCTATCAAATTGAGCTGCCTTTTTGAGAGCTGGTGGGAATGTGTACCCAGTGGTGTTCTTGCCGGCATATGGACTTCCCGTGTGTGCAAGAATGGCTGGGGCATGGGGGGGTCCCCCCCTTTGCTGTGCTCAGGGTACACAACTCGAGCAGGCTGAGAGAGCCTGGCAAGTCTCAGGACTCAAAGTGACATGGACAGATCTTAAGAAAGTTTTATATTTAGGGACACATGGCCTCACCAGCCCTTTTTCATTCCCTCCCCTGAAGTTTTCAGCGGTCAGAATAAGGACTTAAGTGTCCTTAAAATATAGACAGGAATTCTTTTAGCCTTAAGCTCCACCAGCAGTATAATGTGTGTCAGATGGGGACATTTACACTCAATGCCAGATGAAGGTAAGAAATGTGTGTTTCCTTGGGTTATACGGTGAACTGCTGGCAACAAACGGGGGACTTCATGTGGCCCAGCTAGCAAATGAGAAAGATCGTTGTAGTAACGGTGTTTATGAAGAGCTTGAGTGTTCAGCTTGATCATCTGGGAAACTAGAGAGGAGAGAGTCCTCTGGGCTGAACCCTGTTTGGGAGGTACGCTCACGCTGGGAGCCAGCCTTGTTGTGTGGCAGGGTCCAAGCCATGTGCGTTAACCAGGCTGTGCAGATGTCCTGCCAGAGCCACTGGTGGAGGAGCAGGCAGAAAGTGGCAGCACGTTTGGGGATGGATGGAGAAGAGAACAGGGGCTACAACAGGAGTATGGGAAGCACACAGTAGTGAAGCAGGAGGAGACAATCAGCTATGGAAAGTTTCAAGGCACTGAACCAAGCCGTGGAAAACAAGAGGCAGAGAGAGGAGCAGGGCTTGAGAATGGCAGATGCGAGGAACAAATAGAAAGCTGAAGAAGAGGGTCTCTGCATGAAATGGGGAGAGGCGGAAGGGGATCAGGCTCATCAGCTTCATGGCATCCTATTTTAGTGGAGGGTGGATATTGGTGCTAGAACAAGGCACTACCCATTGGGATAGAAAGAGGATAGGGCTGAGGTGAGATCATGTTTAGCTGGTTCTTTCAGGTTGGAAGGAAATAACAGTAACACAGTGTCCTGTAAGCTGTATGCGTATAATGTGAAATTCCGTGGTGATGTAATGAGATTGCTGTGTTTTAGAAACCCGAGTTACAGAGCTGCAGCTAACCATAGCTGTCGTAGGGCATGGTTTTCCTTCAAGTGTTAACGGTCTGTGTTGTGTTTGCTCGGTTGCCCAGGTGTTTCTGGCATGGCAAACTAGAGTGAGCGTGTGGGACTTTGTTTCCTTCGTTAGATCGCAGACGTTTCACAGCTACCTGGAGGACATCATCAACTATCGCTGGGAGCTGGAGGAAGGGAAGCCCAATCCCCTACGGGAGTCCACCTTCCAGGAGCTGCCCCTGCGCACCCGGGTGGAGATCCTGCACCGCCTCTGTGACTACCGCCTCGATGCAGACGACGTCTTCGACCTCCTCAAGGTGCTTTGGGCAGCAGGGAAGGGAGAAACGGTGCAGCTGCAGGAGCTGGGCCAGATCAGCGAATCTTCCCGGGAAGAGGAGGGTTGCTGCTATTAAGTGTATTTTAAGGCCAAGGCAAGCGCTCAGGACTGCTCTTGGGGCCCTTGTCCTGCACGGATGTATTTGTAACACGGGAGTCGCTAAGTAAAATGGCTTCGTTGGCTACTCTTGCTGCGAAGAGCGAATTTGGAGATGCTCCAACTGTAATGGCAAGGCTGCGAGAGCTGCAACCGCCTTGCTGAGGGATGGTGTGAGATGAAAGGATGGGGCTGAAGTGTACTGGGGGAGCTGGGGGAGGGGTGGTGGCGGGGAGGGGGGGAGGGAGCTTCTCAGGGCTGTGCGTGACTGTCGCCAGCACTAATTAGACCTTCCCTGTCAGGAGCACCAGAGATGAAATGTTAAAACGAGAGAGGCCATTCAAATTAGAGATGCCAATCTAAATCCCTCCCTGGACAGAGAGCGAACGTCGCCTTCCCCCTGGAGTAACATTTTCCCAGCTCGGCCAGGAGGAGCAGCTGTACTGCTGCTGTGGCATGGCGGGAGAGGAGGAGGGAGGGAGGGAGGTGTTTGGGGAGGGGTGTCATCATGTTTTGTGTGACAATGTGGCCGCTTTTCAACTTGTCACCCGTCTGGCGGGGGGGGGGTCTCCCGGTGGGCGCAGGGCTTGGACGCTGACAGCCTCCGCGTGGAGCCGCTGGGCGAGGACAGCAGCGGTGCCCTGTACTGGTACTTCTACGGCACGCGGATGTACAAGGAGGACCCGGTGCAGGGGAAAACCAACGGAGAGTTGGCTCCAGACAGGTAACAGCACCCCACCACCACGTCCCCCCATGTCTGGGTGCAGGGGGTAAGGGGTGGGGGGGTGGGGGACAGCGCAGCCAGCCCGGCTGGAGGGGACTCCGCCTGACTGCTGTTGTGTCAGGGGGGATGGCAGGGGGGTAGCCTGGGAGAGAGCTGGAGCGGTGCGGGGCGAGACTGGAGTTGCCAAGCAGACTGCGAGCTGCCCCGCGCCGCGCATTGTGTCGGAGCCAGCCTTGCAGCCTTTGTGGCACCGGGAGAGCCTGCTGTGGGGGCGATGCTGCCTGCCCCACCGCATTCCTCCCCGTCTGCCCCGCACCGTGCCGGCGGCTCCCAGATCAGGCTCCCAGCGAGTGGGAATCCCTCCTCTCCTCCCCTCCCTGTCCCGTTGCCGCTCTGATTTAATCCCCCCTTTGGTTGGGTTCCTAGCAGCTGTTCCAATTTCCCTGCCCTTCTCTCATCCTCCCAGCCGCGGTTCCCTTGCTCAGCAGATATTTCATGGTGGTTTTGACGTTTCGCAGGGGATGTGGGGGGCAGACAAACACCCCAAACGTTCCTGGGAAAACAGGCAAGAGACGAGGGCGACCCCCAAAGCGGAAAAAACTCCTGGAAGAAAATTTGCTGAGGTATGGAAAGGTTGCTCCTGCAATAGATGTAAAATGCGTATGTTCCCAGAGGTAAGTATAATGTACTTCTGGGGTTCCCCCAATAAGTATGTATATACCATGAAGCCATAATTTCAATACATCTCAAAAGTGAAGCAAGCTCAGACTTGGTGGGTGCTTTGATCCCTCTCCAAGGAAAATTCTGACTGAGCTGGAAGCCAAGTTTGGTGAAACAGTGGGTATCACTCTTCCAACCGCCTCTCTTCGGATGCAGTTCCCCTTTGCAGTGCTAGGGGATACGCACCTGATAAAGAACGCTTTCACTACGTAGCGCTTGAAGCCAAAAGCCTGGCCACTTGAGACAGTACAGATTTTGGGATGCTTCCCATAAGAATTGAAAGACTGTCCTTGCTAAACTCCAGCCTGCACCCTTCACTTCTTGAAATCATATGAAGCTATGATAAATATATATGTGAATATATGTATCTCAAACGTGTGTTCTACACTCTGTTTTTTTCATGGTTTTGCTGTGCATTAAATAATTGCTGCATCCCCAGTTCTCCTCTGAAGTGGCTGCATTTCAGTGATGTGAAGTAATGTATTTATTGTATCTTTCCCTTTTTTTTTTCTTTTTTTTTTGGTAGGGAGAAGGCAGAAGAGAACTTGCTAATCCGCGAGACTCAGATAAGAAATGGTAAAGAGATTTTGCAGGGTCAGCGTTGATATGATCAGCTAACACAGCCCTTAAATTATCAAAGCCTGGAGAGATGCCTTCCTCAGGAAAGGGAGACTCTTTCTGCTGGTTGTTGGGGCCGAGTTCAGAAGGAGGTGTTGGAGATGCAGGCTGCCTTGCAGCTGGGAGCCTGGGCACCTGCGGGCTTCCTGTTTTATCGTGGATTAGTTTGGGATGAAGAAACGTAAGGTATTGGGTTACACTAGGCCTTGGGGGCCCACCTACTCACTGAAGTTGATGAAAATGGGCTGTGAATGGCCCTTGCTCCTCCAGGGATGAGGTGAACACAAGCCCCTGTTTATAGTGGGTTTTTTCAGACTGGGAAGAGAGTAGGGTCAGTGATGCCAAGATAGGGAAGGAAGAACCATTTTGGTAGTCCTCACCTCTGTTTCCCGTTGGCCATTGGGTGGCTGAACTCGATAAATGATGACTTGGAGATACCCACATAAGAGTTAACGAGGCAAGCAGTAAAAGCAAGTTGGCAACTTCATGCGAAACTGAGGCTGAGGGGGCTGGGACTCATTTGTCATACATGTGGATCCATTGGTTTCCCCATAACCCAGGGGCTCAGCCTGCATGTTGCCTCACGATAAAAGGCAAGGGTGGCTTTATCTTTGCTGTGCCTCCTTCCCTTCACCCTTTGTCTTCAGATTTCCTGGTGGCTGCTCCAGAGCTGGGCGACAGAGCTGGAGCGAAGTGCGTTAGGTGCTGGGGCTTTTATCAGATCATTGTCTTTCAGTAAATTGTGTCACTTCAGCTGTGGAGTAATCTTCTAGTGGGACAAAGCAGTGCCTTAGTCCTGGTTGCTTTTGAAATGAGTCGTCCATAGGCAGCTGGCAAGGGAAGGGGAAACGAGGGGGCAGGTAAGCTCCCCACTGCAGGTGGGCAGGGGACAGCTTTGCATAGCCAGGGTGGCAGAAACCAGCACATGGTTGGTCCTTTGCCACCTCGGTTGCCAGTCCCCAGTATGTTAACTTAAGCTGAAGCCGAGAGCGGGTTAAGCTGCACACTGGCCTGTGACCTGGAGCTAGCACACACTCCCCCTGTGCGGCCACCACGGCACGGAGGTTTCCAACAGAAGGCATGTGGCTGGAGGGAGGCTGAAGCGCTCTGGTCTTACTGGGGCAACCTGATAGCTCGCGTGCCGGAGCCACTGGCAGCTCAAATCCACAAAGGGCCCAAGGTCAGGTTTAGAAAGAAAAGGGCTCTGTTTTTTACTTCTTTATATTTTTCATAGTTAATTTGCTTGAGAATGTGGTGAGAAGCTGCGTGACATCTGCCAGTGGGGGTGGTGACCATTGCTTTCTTTCCAGTAGCCCGGTGGTTAGCTCTAGAAAAGTCTGGAGTCAGCTGAGAACCCCTCAGCCTGAAGGGGTTTGAACCAACCTCCCCAAAAATGGGGCCACAACGTTTTTTGCTTAGAGAGCGTCCCGGGGTAAAAGCATGCAAGTTGCAACCCATGAGGCTTCTCTGCCCTGTGTAAACATTTGTGGAGCAGGAACCACATTCCCCTTCTCCAGGTGGGTGTTCCAACCACCACAAGAGAGAGTCCTTCCTTTGCAATTAATATTCAAATGTTTCACACAAGGCGGAACAGCTCAGAGTGTCTTGGTAGTTGGGACATGCTTCAGAGCAGTGGGAGATCTGCTTCAGATCCCACTCTGGATCGAGCAGGGATGGGATGTGAACTTTTGGAACTTCCCCCTCATCTGGCAGCCCGATGAAGCCCATCCTTCACTTCCTCTTCTGTTCTTTCAAGTGCTTGCAAACAAAATGTTTCAATTGGGGAGAATGGGAGGTTTTATTCACTGCAGCAAAGGTTTGCAGTGCTAAAAAAAAAAAAATAAAAATTGGCTTATTTCAAATAACATTAATTTTCAATGTTTTTATTCTGCTGCCAGACTAAAGCAGACATTTGCATTAGCCTATGTCTTGCCCTAGCTGAGAGCTTCCATTACAAGAAACAAATTAAATCCTTTTCTCTGCTCCATCATAACTGGAATGGAGGCTTGCTTACAGGGACGTCACGCTACCCATGTGTTGCAAAGTGCTACCATTACTTCTTCACCTGTGTACTTCTTCTGTGTCTTGGCATCACTTTGGGTATTGCTAGGGGAGGTAGCAGTGCTTCTGGTGGCTCAAGAGGGCTTTGGGTCTATAGCAAAGAGCATGTTTCTCGTAACAGTGGCCATTGGCAGTATCTTTTGCTCTTCCTGAGCCCTGAGGAGAGGAGAAGGGATAAAGAAAAGTTATTAGTCGTATCTGCTGTGGAGATAACATCCTTTCATGTTGTTGAAGGGTCCCAAGGGCCTGGCCGTGGGACATGGTGGCTGCTGTGTCAGACGGAAGAGGAGTGGAGGCAGGTCACGGAGAGCTTCAGAGAGAGGACTTCCCTTAGAGAGCGGCAGCTCTACAAACTCTTGAGTGAAGACTTCCTGCCGGAGATCTGCAACATGATTGCACAGAAGGTGAGGAGACATGACATCCTGTTTACCTCTCTATGACCGTTTCCAAGAGCATGGACGTTTGCTGATTGAAGGAGAGCTAAATCCAAGCAGCCTGTCACCCCATCCTGCTACCCCCTACTCCAGCCTGCAAGTGTTGTTGATGTGGGGGCTGTTTAGCTTGTGTATGGGGAGAAAGACTCTCCTCCATGGAGTGGCAGGGCTAGAGTCAATAATTAAGGATCTGGTTCATGATTGCATGGCAGCGTAGGTAGGATGGCTGAAGGGGTTACTGTCTTCAGCCACCTTCTGTGTCCCTTTTCTGCTAGCAGGGAATCTCTGTCTGCTTTTGAACTGCTGTGATTTACAGCCTAGCTTTTCTATGCAAACTGCCTCTGATTTCACTTTTACTGCTGTTTCTCTGCTGGCTCTGCTGAAGGGGCAGTGGCTGCTTTAGCTGTCCTAGCTAAGTCCTCTTGAGCTGGTATGTCAGAGCCCTGAAACTCCGAAGGGTACTGTCCGTCAACTGAGTGTTTTCAGGTGGGACAGATTTGGAACGGGATCCTTCGGCTAGATGGCTTTGTAAAATGGGCTCTGCATTCAGCGTGATGTTCTTGGATTGAGTTCAGCTTGCTTGTTTGCTACCCTTGTAAAGCTAATAGGGATTTCATGGTCACTTCTAGCCCCCAGAGTTTCTCCTGCCAGTATCACCGATGTGCCCTAATTTCCTCCACTCTCTTTTTCCTTCCCTCAATTCTCAACCCTGTTTCAGGAGAAGCGTCTACAGCGGACAGAGTTTTCTCCCAGGTGGATGTCTGACCATCAGCCCATCAAACCAATCAAGCAGGAGGTGAGGGGGGGTGCGAGGGGGAGGACGACAGAGGGAGGCGAGAGCAGATGCCTCCTGGGGGAAAAAATAAACCGCAGCATCGCTATTCAGTGGGAAGGAGTCGTTTGAAAGTGCTTGTGCTGAAAGAGAGATGGGTGGTAATGCCTGTCAAAGGCAGGCTGACATTCGGGGTTTCTATGGCGAGCAGGGAGGTGCTGCCCTCTGGATCGCAGAGGTAACCGGCCTCGCCGCAGACTCCGGTGCAGCTGCATATGGAAATCTGCGCTCAGTCTGGGGAATTCCACTTCAATGAAAGTGCTGGCACATTCGAGGCAGTTCAAAGAAAAGTTGAAGAAGGATGAGAGAGCTAGAAGAACCGGCTTACAAAGGGAAATGACAGAAATTCAGCCAAGGGGAAAACGTGAGGCTGCAAACACATGAGGGTGTAGATAGTGCAGAGGGAGAGAAGAATGACTGATGCAGTACGGAGCTGAGCTAGGAGGGGGTCAGCTGGAAATGGAAGTCACAATTTAGGCTGCTTAAAGAAATGCTTATCAAACTGCAGCCTTGTCAGCTGAAACGGCTCTTCCCGTGCCTCTTCACCCTCATCTCCTCTCCACCCCGTCAGTGTAACAGCGCTGCCGCTCGCGGGTCTGTGCAGTGAACCAGACCCAGGAAAATGACTGGAGTTAAATATAACCTTTTTCTTTGGTCGGGGTTATTTTTAACGTGGATCAGCTTTCCAATCCAGTTCACCACGCAGCCCCCAACAGTCACGTTGGCACAGCCAGGGACATGGTAGGGTGGAGATGGGGGGTCTTTGAACTGGCAACAGCTACCTAAAGCAATCGGTCAGGCAACACGGGATTAGCTTTGCAGGAAAAAATTGGCTTGATTCTATCAGGCTGTGGCCTAATCTCTCGCTGTAGATGTAATGAAAACACAGTTACCTGGTGTTTTGTCAAACCCTGGGAAATTAAACTGCAGGGAATATTCCACGTGAGCCAGGGTCAGGGGTTCCCGCAAAACAAAGGAGAAAGTACAGTTCTCCACAATAAATATAATTACTTAAAACAGATAAATAAAAGGAAGGAAGAGCTTCTCATCATGCTGCAGATAAAAGCCTGCCGAGAAGAAAATAAGACCCCAGCGATGGTCAGTTTGGGGCCAGTATTGCTCTCTGCAAAGCCCACCATGCAGGAAGCGCGGGGACACATGTTTGTTCACAGGCAGCAGAAATCCCAGAGGAGGAGGGGAGTGGGAAACACATGGAGCCTGAATGATGCTAATCAGTACCGCAGGTGCTCCAGGTCTGCGGCGGCAGAGGGCTGTTAATTGCTGCCTGTGGGCCAGTGAAACGTTTCCAGCGAGCGGGGGGCCCTCTCGGCTCCCGCTGCACTGAGGCATGGGGAGCCAGACAGCGCAAGGGTGGCGATGCTCGTGCTGGCTCCCCAGCAGGACATGGCAGTCATCCCTGCCGTGGAGAAGCCAAGGAAGGTGCCAGCATGTCTGATGGCTTCTTTGCCAAGTGAAGGGTGGACAGCAGGCAAGTCTGGGGGAGAAAACCTCAGCCCGGTGCAGGGGTGACCCCTACCTCCCAGCTCCATGAGCTGGATGTCGCCTCGGTCCGAGATATAACTGCTCCGTAGGCTCCTAATCCTGCGGGGGATTTCTCAACAGGTGGTTCAGATTAGCTCCTCATTAAAGAGCCGCCTGAGCAGCACCCTCATTAGGGCAGCGCTGCGGAAATCGGAGCAGGGGAGGTTTGGAGGGCGAGGGGCTGGGGCGCCCGGGGCACCCGCGCCTCCTGGCCTTCTGCCCCTGAAGCCTGATACCCACTGTCTGGAGAGCAAAGCAAAAGGCAGAAGTTTGGCCCTTTTGGGGTCCCAGGGGCGTAAGGCAGTGATGCTGTGTCCTGGAGTGCTCTCTGGCGGAGGGAAGGAGGCGGTGATGCCGCGGTCGCAGATGAGAGGGGTGGTTTTTATCCTCCAAGTGGGGAGGAAGCTGGAGAAGTGTCCCTTTGCCACCTCTTCATTCAGGAAGGAAGTTTAACTTGTGTTGGGTTCTTGCTTTTGTCGTTCCAATAGGTGTCTATTTCCACCACATCTAGTAGGAGTTTGCTTGTTTGTGTTTGCTTATTTTTTTAACCCTGAGTTGAGCACCCTTCTCCCCAGTGGGCTTAAGTGAGGCACTAGGCAGCAGGTCCCTCTGAAAATCTGGCTCTTACTGCACCTCAAGTGTCTCAAAGAGCCTGTGCCAGCGTTGCTGCTGCCCTGCAAGCGCTGCAGGGAGCAAGTGCGCTTGTTGCCGGCATCTGCTGCAGCCCTTGGTACTCACTAGACTCCACTTGTGGGTTGTACATTTCCCTTTTCTTCTCTTCCTGGATATGCTAGGATGACACCCTCTCCTTTGCTTCAGATTGCCCCTGTGCTTTGTCGGTGCCGTATTTGTGGTGGGTGGGTTGACGTGGGAAGTGCTATCGCTTCTGTGTCGCGCCATTACAGTATAGGGTGCTGAATGCACCCTGCAAGCTTAGAGAGGCCCTGGTGTCAGCACTGCGGCTTAGATGGTGTGTTCACGTTTCCATAGGATGTGAGGGGTGGAAGCTGTATGAATCCAGGGAAAGGGAAGGCCTGACCTGTGCACAAACAGTTGAAGAAATTAGTGCAGCACACCAGGCTGGCTTAGATCTACAGGCTGGAGAATCTAGAGGCTGATGGTCACATCCTCAATAAAATGTCTTGCTGTACCAACTGCTGGTGGCTGATTCCTGCTCACTTCTGTTTCTTCCTAATTGCTGCAGAACCTCATGGTTTTTGGTTCCTATTGCAATTTAAAGATTGATCTAGAAAGTTAAGGGAAAACAAGTCGATGATGATCAGGATTGGGCCTGAAAGGAAGATGTTTGAAGTGCAAGATTAGAAAATAGGATGGTAGAGTGGTTGAGAAAGGGATATGAAAAGACCCAAAAGTGGAAACGTAGAACCTGATTCTGTAGGTTCTTGGGCTCTTGTACTTGGCATAGCAGTTTCAGTCCTGGGCATCCTGGTGTTTGGATATTGATCAGTTGGAGGAAAGGTCTGAGAGAGACAACTGGAATGATTATGGAGCTGGAAGAATTGCTTTATAACGAAACATTAACCTAATTACAAAAACATGGGAGTTTTGTCTAAGTGTCTGAGGAATCCCAAGAAGACTGGAACGTGGCTGAAGAAGAGAATTTATGCTTGCCCAGAAGAGCTTGACTAGGAATTACTGGATGGAATAAGGGGATGAGAAATTAACTTTAGACTGAACGAGGATAAGCTAGTTAACCTAAAGGCAAGTGGACTCACAGAATGGTTTCCTTAGGAAAGTGGTAGAAGAGTGAAGTACTAATTATTTGCCAAAGATGTGAAAAGGCAAAGAAGATGGGCAGTGTTCCCTTGTGGTGAGTTCATGCTGTGGGTTTCACCTAAAAAGACCAGCACGGAAAAGGTGATTTTGCTGTCTAGTCTGTCGCTAGATGCAGGATATGGTCCTAATGTCATCAAGAGACCCATCACCCTCTCTTGGACATTTCTCTGTGGCTGTTGGAGGTTGAAGCATAATTCTCTTAATATATTGTTGCTGCTGGAGACAGGGAGATAATACATGATGCTCATCCTCAGAGAGCTGCAGGGGGAGATGTAGGGCAGTGCTGTGTAGGGAAAAGGGAGGTAGAGTGGGAATGAATGTACAATGAAACCAGACGTTTCTAGGCGTTTACCAAAACACTCCAAGGTTCCACTTCTAGGCAATGAAAAAAGGACAAAATCGTAATTGTGGTGCCAGATTTTTTTCTGGGGATTAATAATGGGCCTGGAGAAGTTGATGGTCTGAGCAGCAGCCAAGGGACCCCAGCTGATTGCTAATCCTCAGGAAATGCCTTCTGCCTAAGTGGCAGTTGCTGGTTATTCCCTGAAAATGAAGGTGGAGAAAACTGTATGCACACTGTTCTTTTCCGGCTGATATTCCCTGCTGATAAGGCACACATATCTTGGTCTTGCAGAATTCAAAGAGGTGGGAGTGGCTGGTGGATGGCTGACTCATTTGTCTTATAATTAAATTAAGCTAATAAAGGTAATTCCACACTGCCATATACATACCTCGCACTTTATTGGAGAAATAGGAGGAGGCGATCGCTGAGAAGCCTGCAGTCTCAGTGGGATCAGACACGGCTTTGCAGCCTGCTGGCAGTGGTGGGGGTGAGGAAGTGGGGCAATAAAGACCCAGGCGTCCTTGAATGAGAAAGCTGGTTGGGAGACACAGCAGGAAAACCGTCCAAACAAATAAGCCAGAACTAGTTCAGGGGAGATTAGTTCACAGAAATATGGCGGGCCTTATTTTGAAGCGGAAAGGAAAACACTCCAAACGATACCTTGATGCAAGGTTGTACCAGTCCCTTTTCCTATCCGAAGTACTGTGTTTTGTAGCAGAGCCAGCTTTGACAGAGTAGTCCTTCCTGCTCACACTTGCAACTCAGGGCTTTGCTAGCTGGAAGGCGTAGAGGTGTTGTATGGTGGTGTCAACAGCCTGAATCCTACGCCCAGAAGGGAAATACATGCAGTGCATCCCTGGCAGAGTGGCAGCTTGTCTAACCCATCGCTTCTCCTTCCTTTGTCCCTATGTCAGTAGGACTTCATTGCTTCACAAATAACTTTCCTTTACATGTTGCTTTTCATCTGAGAATTCATACGTACAAATCCTTTTTTTTCCTTTTTTTTTTTTTTTTCCCCCCCAGCCATTCATTGTAGGTATGCTTTAATGCTTGCTCAAAGTAAACCTGCCTCTGTTCAGACTTCAATAAGCCAATGCATTACAGTTTTTGGTGCACCATTTTGTCACAGGTAAACCCGAACGTGCTGAGTTCAATGGAGAAGCAGAGGCGCAGAGAGGAAGAGGAGGAGCGCCAAATCCTTATAGCAGTACAGAAGAGGGAGCAGGAACAGCTGCTAAAGGAGGAGAGGAAGAGAGAGATGGAGGAGAAGGTGAAAGCAGTGGAAGGTATGTGCGGCCAGTGTGAAGCAGAAGTGGAAGCTTTCAAAGCCGAGACTCAGATCTTGAATTAAGATTTTCCATTTGCATACCTCCCCTGCCAGACCTGCTAATGGGAATATCTTTTATTGTACTTACCTTGGACAAATTGGTCTGACTGCAGCTTGTTCCTTTGTCTATCTCCCTTGGTGTTTGTAGATGTTCTCTAGTGCACCCTTCGACTGTGTCATCTTCCTTAAGTCATGCTTATTTTCTCCCTTGCCCCAGCTGTACTTTTTTTGCTGCTATTTGTGGTTTTCCTCAGTTCCCTTCTGTCTCCCAGCTTGTGTCCTCATGGATTTCCCTGTGTTCAGGGTTAGCTGGCTTTGCTCTTGCTGAGTAGCATTTGATCCTTTTGCCTCAATGCCCGATGAAAGGATTCCCTTTGAGGAGAAGGGGAAGGAGACAAAATGGGAGTAGCAAGAGTAGTAGTTTTATATTGCTACTGGCCTTATCATCTGGAAAATTAAAGATGAGAGGACAAGGCTGAATAGAGCACCAGAGGTGGCAACTTCAGGTGTTGGTCTTGGTTTTTTGTGGTTTTGAATTAAATGCTGATTTAAGCTGTTCTGCAAGGAACAGCCATGTTGCATTTAATACGTCAGATCAAGGTACAGACAGCAAGCGTTTAGTCAGTACACGTAGGCACTGGTGTCTTAAGAGCAGGCTCATTTCTGATGACCTTCTCTCTGTCAGCCTCCCTTATGGGGATTCCTTTATCTGCTGCTTTTGCCGCAGTGGCTGGCCAGGCTGTTGCAGTTCCGGGAAAAGGCTGAGCATCTTCAGAAAACTGTGGTGGTAAGGTATGGCAATATCAGTATCATGAATCCTTAAGTGGATAAAGAATCAGAAAAGGAAAAAAGATTAAGTTCATGCAGACCTTGTAAACTTTCCAAGATGAAACAGTCTGCTACCAGATGTTTGGTAGCAGACCAGATGTTATCTAAGAATAGTTTCTTTTACCTGCTTACCTTTCTAACCTTTAGAAAATCCAATTACTTGCTTGGCCTTCATATATTCCTGGTTGCCAGTCCTAGCTAATCTGGTGCTTTAAACTGAGAATCATCCAGCTTCTATATCTGCCACAGATATCTGTTTCACCTTGGCAAATTGCATATCCTCTGTGCTTTAATTCTCCATCTGTATAGACAAAACTAATCTTGAAGTTCCAGAAGAGCTGCAAAATTAAATGTACCTGTTAACAGGTCTTGTTTTGGTATAAGCCATCTCCTTTTCTGGGTGAATGCAATCACTACATCATCTTATGCAAAGGCACCAGAGCCACTCAAAGAAACTGGAATGGGAGTGGGCAGTAAACTGTTTTAAGCCAATTTAGCATATATTCATGCTTTTTTTGGCAGAGGTGCTTTTATTTTGGTTTGTGCAGTTTCTTTCAGTTTAGTATAAACTTGTCCCTAGTCAGTTTAGGCTAAGTCAGGAGAAGTCTCCTTTTAAGCTGATGCAAAAGCCGTTTGGAAAGGTTATTTAAGTGGCTGACTTGTTCAGTTAAATCACTGCAGTATTTTTCATCCCTAGAAACAGCAGCTATTGAGGTAAAACTTTGGCTTCTTAATCATCTTTCCTTATTGCCAAGCACACCCTCCATTAGCATTTACTTTCTTGACAGTTCTTATGGACAGAAAGTAACTTGAAAATTAAGTAATTTGTTTTGCTTGGTTCAGATTTGTTAAAACTGGACATCTGTTGACAGAGGTTTTCTTGTGTTTTGCAGTCTGTTTGGGATTTAACATTAATTTTGTAAGGTCTTCTGTAGAGGTGTGATGTGAAACACAGGGTGAAATATCTGCTCTCTGATGAACTTCATCAGGACCTCACCTGCTTCTCAGTTTTGGACTGTTTGCCTGTTTTTAGATTACGTTCCTGTTTCCAGTCTGGGATTTCACTTCGCCCCAACTCCAACGCACACCCCAGGTAGCGAGCCTCCTGCTGGGTCCATCTGTACCTTCCTGAATTTAAGAGCTATAGCAGTTTTCTAGATTTCTACCACAACAGCAGATTAGAGTTTCCCAGTCCTCTTCCCAGATGCTGCTCCAACATTCTCTCTCGCACATATGACTTTCTAGCTGTTTGAGGTACTTTATAGAGCATTGATTAGACTTTGAAAGCTGCTAGGTAGGACTCAACCCAGGCCAACAGCATGACAACGAGCTCTGCCAGTGATCTTTAACATGTTATATTAATCACTTGCTCTGGTAGAGGGACCTGCCATTAAATCCTGAATGAGCTCCAGTCTGGTACCAGGGTAGCACTCCCTGATTCCTGTCAGTTTACCAGGTCAGATCCCTGGCAGGCCTTGATGGATTGGGGCGTTGG
This sequence comes from Numenius arquata, assembly GCF_964106895.1. Lineage (NCBI taxonomy): Eukaryota > Metazoa > Chordata > Aves > Charadriiformes > Scolopacidae > Numenius > Numenius arquata. Next base: position 64,331,138 of record NC_133577.1, on the reverse strand, counting down.
ACTAGATGATCTCCAGAGGTCCCTCCCAACCCCATGTTGTTCTGTGATTCTGTGATTTCTAAAATGTACATCTCCTTACCTCTTGGCTGTTCTTGCCATGAGATTTTCCTTTTGCTGCCCAAATCATTGCCTCGTGTTTTTTTCAGCTTTCTCACTTAGGTACCCATTACAATGTCATCTAAGTGATGTTAACTTTATGAAAAAAGCATGAAATACTGAACTGTGCTTGGACAGACTGGGATAATCTCTGTTCACTGCAATTTTATGTTGGACTTCTCATCATTAAATGTTATAATAGATACTGTTGGATTCTGAAGGACATCTTAGATGCAAGTTCTGTCCTCACAACTTCATGCTACCCAGAGTTTTCTAGCAGGAAATTGGACTTTCTTTTACCAGTCTTTGACATACCAGGCCATGGACCTCCCTGGAAATACCCACCTTGCAGCTATTCCTAGTTTTCTTATGCCTTCAAGCCCCGTCCCCAGTTTGTTTTTAACTGACAGAGTAAGACAGTAAATTAATACTCTTCCACAGAGCTGGTGCTTCTTGAGTCTTCGGCATGTTCCAAAAATGGAGCCTCTGCTAGAGGGTATTAGTGAAGTCTCCCCCATCTTTCTTTTGCTATGAGTGTTCCCCAATGTGGCCTGTTTTCTGGGTTCTTACTCCTGTGACATCTCTCCTTGAACATTGCTTCCGCAGAATTCTGCTCCTACAGAAGGTTGGTACAACCACAGGTGTTTAGCAAGTCAAATGAATTCAGATTTCCTATAAGAAAAAGGAAATGAGGTTCATAAGAGCCCATAAACTTTCTATTATGAAGCAATCTGTTAGCCAGCTGTCTGGTTGCAAACCACAGGTTATATTACCAGCGTTGCTTCTTCCTGTGTCTCACCTCTTAAACCAAAGCTGTCCCAGTGGCCCTCCTGTGTGGCAGCTTGCTCACTCTGGCTGCTGGCCGTGATGGTCTACCTGAGCAATCTTCTCAAGGTTAACCATGGCGGTGGAGGATATTAATGACCCCAGTTACTCATTGCCACCCAGCTGGTAGAACTTCACCCTTCCCTTGGCACTGCTCTTCCTCCACTTCAGTGCAAAACCGGCTGCCTTAAGTTCACCTGGCTGAGGTGAAGCATGTGAAGGATGGTAACTTAACAAGCCAGCTCTTTCCATAGTGCTGATCTATGCCTCGATCTGTGCATTGAACTTCTCTCTTTGTACCACACCATTGTCAGGAATTTGTCTGGAAGCTGCCTGGGGGAGCATCTGTATCACAGTAATGCTTCAAAACCACTGATAGTAAATTCAAGGGGAAATGAAGAGGCGTGTTGATGGTGTGCTGTATTCTCACCTCCTCTGCTCCTGTTCTGTTGCTGCTTTTCCTGAAAGAACAAGAACATGTCACAGGAGTTCTTGAGAGTTGCAGGAGCTGCCTTCGTTTTTCCTGGAGGATCTTGTTGACAAGGAGTGCTGAATGGTTTTTCATCTCTCTCCCCTCCCCACTACAGAACGGGCCAGGAGGAGGAAGCTTCGTGAAGAACGGGCCTGGCTGCTGGCGCAGGGGAAGGAGCTCCCCCCTGAGCTTTCCCACTTGGATCCCAGTTCTCCTACCAGGGAAGAGCGAAGGACCAAGGACCTGTGAGTGTGCAGCTGGGCATGCATGCAGTGCATGGGTGCACTGAAGTATTGAGTATGGGGAGGAGAGGAGTGTGATCATTCACAGGAATGAGGAGGGAGAAGTGAGGTTAGAGAACAGCGAGGAGTAACCCGAGAAACATCTGGATTTGGGCCACACTAGAGGAGTGTATGTCCTGAGGCCTGTTTCTCACCGTCACGGCACTGTGCATGGGGTGGAAGGGAAGATGAAGTACGAGAGCATGTCTTATATGTCCTCAGTCTGCATATTCACTGTTATGCTTCCCATTACAGCTTTGAACTGGACGATGAGTTCACAGCGATGTACAAAGGTCAGTCCTGCCCCAGCTTTCCCCTTTGCATGACTTTGAACAAAGTGAAATACTCCCCTGAGCCTGTGTGTGTAACCGTTCACCTTTCTTTTGTTACTGCCAGTTCTAGACGTGGTAAAGGCTCACAAGGACTCTTGGCCCTTCTTGGAGCCTGTCGATGAATCATATGCTCCCAACTACTACCAGATCATTAAGGTATGGAAAGTGGTCCAGCCGTCTTGATTGATGCACTTTGACCAGGTTGCAGTTTTTTGGAAGTGTTTTGAAGTTTTGTGGGCTATGTTACCCTCAACAGTCAAACTGCATGACTCCCAATAGTCCTTCCTAGCCTTACAAGTCAGGGAAACCAAAGATGAGAGGCTGCCTCTCAGGACAGCAGCCTTTGCTCCCCATCCCCACTCTGTAAGGAAGCTATTTATACCACTTTGTAAGCCCCACTATGCTTGTTTTAACTGAAGGGAGGTTTTGTTGCGTTTCAGGCCCCCATGGACATCTCTAGCATGGAGAAGAAGTTGAATGGAGGTCAGTACTGCACCAAGGAAGAATTTGTGGGCGATATGAAGACCATGTTCAGGAACTGTCTTAAGTACAATGGTGAAGGCAGTGGTAAGAGCAGCAAGATGCTAAGTCCATCTATTTACAGCGCTGAGTCAAAGCAAGCACTGATCTCTCCCTACTCACCAGTACTTGATTTGTGCTTATTCTCTTTCAGGGCATTTTTGGGAGGCTGGGTGAAAAAGTGGGAGCTCCTGAGTATTATAAGGCCTGGGGTTTTAGCCAGATTTTTAGCACAGTTTTCTCGTACTGAAATGGGGCCTGACATACTAAGGGACTCCCGTGTTGGTAGATGGTGAAGGCAGAACGTACAAAGAGAAGAAAGCCTGTTTCTTTCTGTGCTCATTCCTTTGTGTGCTTGTGTGTGTCAGTGTGCTCCTTTGTCTCATAATATCTGTCACAGACTTTGAAAAGCATAGGAGTCTGCTTAGCCCCCAGTGTTTGTTTAATACCACAGAAAAGTGAGGAAAGACCCAGGCTTGTAGTCCTTTGGACGGAAAATGTAGGTTTTAGGTTCCTTGGCTGTTGAAGGAACAACATGACTCTACAAATGGGAAACCCTGGGTTTAATTGCCATGCCAATTAAAATTCTGCATGTTGCCTAGGTAAGAAATCAGTTCCCATATGGTGGGTCATCACTGCAGACTGTGTCTTACCAGCACCGCCTTGAAAGGGAAAAATAGAGCTACCCAGCTTGTCACTGTGGGCCCCAAGTAAAAGCATTCCTGCACTGCCACTGGGAGAGCTCTGTTTCCCGAGGAACTTCTGGGTTAGTTTAGTGGAAACAACTGGAAAGTCATTTGCTTTAAGCCCTTGTCATTAACACTTCTCGCGTGTCTTTTCCTTCTTATCCACCCCAATGAAAAGTAGGAGCCCCTCTGAGCAGAACTGTCCTGTGCAAATGACGCAATGGGGACACTGGTGTTGGCAATAGCTTTCGTGTCAGGGTCAGCAAGTGCTTTAGAAACCGTACGTGGATAAATATGTTTGCTGGTTTTCCTCTGTCTTGTAGCATACAGCAGAGATTTGAACGAGTCCAAGAAAAGCCTCTGAATGTAATCAAATAGCATTGCTGGAAGTTCACATTTCTTCTCTCAGGACTCCGCTGGCTAACTGTGCAGGTCACGCATCTCTGCGAGCAGAGGTGGTGCTTCTCGTAATGTAATTCTTGGCACTATGCTGGAACATTGGGTTAATGCTGACTCTGCAAGCCGTGCTGCTAATGGTACTTTGTCATGCCTATGTGCCTGTCCCCTGGTGAGGTTGCTGAACAAATCTAATGCTGTGCTGCTTATCGAGTTTAAGAACTTAAACCAAAATCAATTAGCTAGAAACAAAAGTCTTCTTCAAAGAAACTTTGTGGAGGGGAGATGACTTATCTGATGTTGCTTAATTGTTTCTCTCTATGAGGCTCTGTCCCTGATGATGCTGGGTTTTTTTTACTGCAGAATATACCAAGATGGCTTACAACTTAGAAAGGTGTTTCCACCGAGCAATGATGAAGCATTTCCCTGGGGAAGACGGAGACACAGATGAGGAGTTTTGGATAAGAGAAGATGGAAGACGAGAGAAGAGGAGCCGGCGAACTGGCCGTTCCAGCACAGGCAGTGTTTGGACTCGGTCACGAGACCCAGATGGACCAGGCAAGAGGCAGCAACGCCTGGAAAATGGAGGAAAACCTCCACCATATCGAGCTACTTCCAGGGCTCCTGCTTCTTCTTCCTCTTCCTCCTCCTTCTCCTCATCCTCTGCAGAGGATCCAAGTGGCAATCCCATGCAGCCTCCTCGAGAAGTGGGTCCTTCCAATGGGCGAGGTTTCCCTCGCTCTCTGCAGTACGGCGGCATGCCCAGCCCTGTGCCACATCCTGGCCAGATGGTAAGCAGTAGTTTCTGCTGTTCTTCACCCATCATGCCTGCTGGAGGGAGGGATGTAAAGGGGAAGGAAACTCTCTACTGCGAAATCCCTACTGCGTGGAAAGGCTCTTTTCCCAGATGTTAAGGATCAGGGCTATAGTTTCTACATCTGAAACTTTTCAGCCCTTAGATTTAAACTGGTACACTTTTAGTTTTGCTGCACTAGCTGGGAACAGTCTCCTAACATTTCCCATGGGTGGCATGTCCCCTTGTGGGCTTGCACCAGCCCTGGCTCCCCCACTTCTCTTCTTTCCTTGGAGAGCTACCCCATTCTGCGTGGAAAGCAGTCACATTTCCTCTCTTAACCTCCAGTTTATGATGCTGAACAAGCGGGTCTTCTTTTGTCTCAATTGTTTACAGATGCCTGGTAACTTTGTGCCATCTGCGTACTACTGCATTTCGTGCATGAGTGTTTATAAAAGCAGTAAATGAAAGCAAACACGAGGCCACCCTGGACTGCAGCAGTGACCTCCCTTTAGCCCAACATTCCTTCTCTGAATGCCACCTGTTCTGCCTCCCCTTTGGGCTGTTCCTCACCCATCCTTCACCACCTTTTCCGTTTTAACCGGTGATGTCTTGTGATGTGGTGTTTCAGCTGCTCCTCTGAGATCCAAACAACCCCTCACCCTTTTAGCTAGAGATCAAACAAAAATTTTAGAGTGCTTCTTGTGATGCAAATAGAGGGGAGGCAGTAGGAGAGCTGGAGGCAATGAGTATTTTGAAGGAAATCTAGCACATTCCCCCCGTCGTACTGCTAACATGCTCCTGTGATCTGCTCCTCTCCTTGGAGCAAACCACTGCCACCTCCAATCTTCTTGCTTTCTCCCAAGTATTTGGGTGGCAGGTGAGTGTATCGTGACCTGAGCATGGGGACACACGACTGGGCTTCGGCAGGGAAGCTGTATGGCTTCATAGGAAAGGGAGTACAGGTTTTTCATGGTGCCTCCAAAAAGCCCATCTGCTCACCTCTGTGGTTCCTCCAGCCTTGCCTTTCCCTTACCTGCAGCAGCTCTGCCCTTGCCTTCCCCTTACCTGCAGCAGCTCTGCTGCTTCCCTGCACTTCACAAATTGTTTTATTTCTCTCTCCCTCTCCCCTCCCCATCCCCTAGAGACCAGCTGTGCCGGGAACGTTTGGCCCCCTGCGAGGATCGGACCCCACAAAACTCTACGGCTCGCCGCGAGTGCCTGAGCCCCATCCCGGAGACCCGGTCCAGCAGCACCAGCACTTTGCCATGCAGGTAAGAAGTGCTGCAGCCAAGGGAACCTGCAGCCCCTAGGACCCACAGGTCCTCGGTGCAATGGCTCTCACCGAGACCCACCATGTCTCTCTCGCTCTTCCTCCTCCCCAGCCGGCCGTGGGACTGAGCGAGCACCGTGGGCACAGGCTGGCCGCCCCGGAGAAGCAGGCGTGCGCAGGACCGACCCACGTCGCCGGCCTCGGACCCCGGCCAGGCGCCCTGCAGCTGGGACGCATGAGTGGCCCCCCGCCCGACACCGTCTACCCACCGGCCCAGTTCCAGCAGGGCTTCCTCCCTCCGAGGCACAACGGTCCCCCCGTGAGGCCACCAGAGGGCTCCGAGGTCCCCCCAGGGCACATGTACCGGCCCTACAAGTACCTGAACCGCGCACACCCGGCCCTGTGGAACGGCAGCCATGGCCCCACCGGGCAGGGCACCGTGGGGCCGGAGGAGAAGGCACCCATGGGGCCGGGGCCCTCGCTCCAGCCCCGTGCCCTGGGTCATATGATGGACCCCCGGGCCATGAGGCCACCTCTGCCTCCCAGCCAGTGGACGGAGCAATCAAATTTCCTACCTCACGGGGTGCCTCCCTCAGGGTATATCAGACCACCTGGGAAAGCCGCTGGCCAGAGGATGCCGCAGCCGACGGCCACTCTGTTCGGGGGACCCCCTCAGGTCCAAAGAGGGTGCCAGGGCGGGGACTCCATGATGGACAGCCCGGAGATGATTGCCATGCAGCAGCTGTCCTCCCGCGTGTGCCCGCCGGGTGTGCCTTACCACCCTCGCCAGCCGCCCCCGCCGCACCTCCCCGGGCCCTTTCCCCAGCTGGCACACGCCGCCTCTGCCGCCGGCGGGCAGCCCCCCAAACCCATCGTGGGGAATGGAAACTCCCAGGATCCAACCAGCCAGACCATGGAGACGGAGAGCAACCAAGGTAACCCCTCAAGCACCCACTGGTAGCTTCCCTGCCCACCTCTGTTGCCTGCCATCCCCCCTACCCACCTCCCCTTTGCTTGCTGACAGGCATCCCTCCGGCTGGCAGCACCGTGCCACCATTTCCCATGCCCTTTTCACATTTTCCCACTGCCTGCTGTTGTGTGCTTGTGGGGACAGGGCCAGGACCACCCCCAGGCCAGCTTCACAGCTCTTGGGCTCCAAACCTGTAGGCACCCACACCTTAACTGTCATGCAGATGCACAAAGCCTGTGTCTGCAAATGTGGCTTTATTTGGAAAATATGCCCTGACCTTCAAGGAGTCAATTTTAAATGGTGGCTGAGGTTCAGCAACAAAAGCAGGGTTTTTCTAGAAAAGAATTAAAATCTTGATTAAGTAGTTGTGGGGGACATAGGTTTTACATGTGTGTGTCTGTTTTTTAATCTAAATTGGAATATATTTTCTACTCCAGCCATCGCTTAGATTTTTTTAAGATTGCTTTGTTTCACTGTAACATGCCAGAGGTCCCCTTTGTCCCAGCTGTACCTGCAAGTTATCAGTTTGCCATGGGGTGCAAATGCAAAGCATAGGCTGTGATGCTTCTAGAGCTCACTTGGAGTTAATATAAAAATTAGATCCGCAGAGAGTTAGGTAAGGAAAGAAGACGTTATGTGAATAAATGCTTTAAATATACTCCTTTGAGTTTATGTCAGTACAGCTTCTCCTCTGAAATGCACATGTGCCTCTCAACATCTCAAAATCCTCACACTACAGGACTGCCCAAAAGCCCCTGAGCAGCTGTGTCAGTTTAGGTGGGATGGCAGCATGTCGTGTGTGCCATCGCAAGTTTCTTTCCAGTTGAATTTCATTTGTTCTAACTGGTAAACCAGAGATCAAAAAAAAACCCTTAAAAAGAAAACAAACCTAAGGTAGAGATCAAAAAACCCCAGAGATCAAAAAAAAAATTTTTTTTTCATTAATTCTAGCTGGTAAACTAGAGATCAAAACCCTTGCATCTTTTATCGATCCCTCGTGTGCCTTGCACTAAGAGGAAACTCTTTCCTTGTGTGGCATTGCTTAAAAGCCATCATCATTTAACTGTGCTGGATATAGAACAGAGACTGGGGGAGGACGTTGAGTGATTGCAGGGCAGAGTAGCCGCATCCCCAAATCGCAGTTGGTTAAAATATGGCTGTGATCAGCTCCGCAGCATCTCAGCGTGTGGTAGCGCTTCTGCCCAAGCTGTGGACAAGTGGGGTTTGTGGATCAGAAGGGGCAACGTAGCCTGAAATCAAGTTGCCATTACCCCGACTTCTTATCTTGCTGTCATGTGGACCCCAATGGGGTATTTCCCAACTCTGCCTCTGCACACCCATGTGTAAATGCAATGTTAGTTCCATGGAGGTGTGACTTATAGGTGGCTTGCAAACTACAGTGTGCCTTTATCTTCAGGGTTCAGTCCACCCATGCCACTTTTCCAAGAGAGGTACAACCTCATGAGTAGTTTTTAAAAGAGCTCTTTTAAAAGAAGCAGCTACTAAAGGTCACCCAACTCTGCAAAAATGCACTTTAGAATTGTTAAAGGTCTCTGAAGGGAGGACTGTGTGATGGGTGTGGGAGGGAGACTGCAACCCCACCAGTTGCCATGCTCCAACAGTCCTATAGAGAGGTTTGAGTAGAAGACAGGACATTGTAGGCTTTGGAGTACTTAGGATGGAAGGACCTTCATGGTTTTAGAAAGTCACTCCTTTCTCTCTTCCATTTGAAAAAAAGTGGGATGATTTCTCCATCCCGATGTTAGGGACTTGTTGGGCAGAGCTGCCCAGCAGCTTTAGGTCAGCAGCAGGAGAGGATGCTGAGAGGCAACTTTGGTAGACCTGCTAAAGTTGGCAGGAGTTACCGTTCGGCATGTGTACTTTGGGTGAGTGTGAGTAGGCGTGTGTATGTGTTGGGTGGGGAGGGCCAGTTTCCAAAACTAGACTGACGTGTGACTTTTCTCCACTCTCTTTCCAGTGGAGCCGCCGGCAGGTGTGGACGAGAAGGCTCAGTGCATCGGCATTCCCGACGGGGCCTACACCAAACTCCTACCTCAACCCAAACCCCCACTAACCATGGAGTGCACCAGGCGCGCCTTGCCCCCGGATGGGGAGGGAGATGGCTCTGGCGTGAAGGGTGACCTGAAGACAGGGCAGGGCAAAGGCACGTGGCCAGCAGAGAGTGGCTATGCTGGTGGCCCGGGCTGTGTGAGGGACCTGGTGCCCACCTCTGAGAGAGGAGGTCCCCTGCCTGAGAATGGGGCAGCGGGCGAGGGGCCAGCGGCCAGCGCCGAGGGGAAGGGGCTAGCCACCAACCTGCTGGAGAAGCCCCTCTGTGGTGGGGGGAAAGCTCTGCCTGAAGCAGCCGTGCCTTGCATGGGGCAGGCCACCGGACTCCCCGGCGTGGATGCTAGCTCCATGGGGGCCACCCCTAACCAGTTCCACCCTCTCTACATGCCCGGTCTGGAATACCCAAATTCAGCTGGGCGGTACCACATCAACCCGAGCCTGCAGGGCTTCGGTCCTGTGATGGGGGGAAAGCCTCCTCCTCCTCCCCCCCACCCCCAGCATTTTTCCCCTCGGGGTTTCCAGCCAAGCAGCGCCCACCCTGGCGTCTTCCCCCGGTATCGACCCCCCCAGGGCATGCCCTACCCCTACCAGCCGCAGCCTCAACCTTCCTACCACCACTACCAGCGACCGCCCTACTACGCCTGTCCGCAGGGCTACTCGGACTGGCAGAGGCCTCTCCACCCCCAGGCCAGCCCCAGCGGGCACCCCACCGCCCACCCACCCCTGGCCAGACCCCCTTTCCCGGACCGGGGGTCGGCCAGCAGCTTGCAGGGCTGCGAGGCACTGAGCGCCGCCCTGGCCTCTCCCAACCGCATGGACGTAGCGAGTGCCAAAGAGGTTTCTCCGAGCGATGGGCAGGATCTGGGGCCTGAAGACGAGAAGTCCGAGGAGTCCCAGGAAAGGCCGGAGAGTCCCAAAGAGTTCCTTGATTTGGACAACCACAACGCAGCCACGAAGAGGCAAAGCTCGGTGGCAGCGGGGGAGTTCCTCTATGGAGCCCCCCCACCGCACCTGGGTTCAGGGATGGGATTTGGCCCATCGGCTTTCCCTCCCCACGGGGTAATGCTACAGACTGGCTCTCCTTATGGATCCCGGCATCCCGCCAGTCATTTCCAGCCCAGGACATATGGATCGCCCATGAATGCTCACCTGTCTCATCATCCAGCCTCCGGCCAGGCCAACGGCCTCTCTCAGGAGGGACCCCTGTACCGCTGCCGGGAGGAGAACGTAGGTCACTTTCAGGCCTTGCTGATGGAGCAGAGAGGCAGTGGAGGTGGCATGGGGGGACCACCCCAGGACTTGTATAGACCCTCGGGGTAAGACCGTGTTTTCTGCAAGAAGGCAAGGCGGGAGGGGGGGTGATGCCTGGGTGACAATAACTGTTGGATATCCTTGGAAGAACATGGGTTGGAGTCAGAGGAGATGGCAAGTACTGTTGAGAGGCTAACAGATGACTTTTACACCCTTGGAGTAAAAGGTCTCTTAGACCTTTCTGTAAGCAGGAGAGAGTTTTGTTGCAGCTCCTTAAAAACAAGCAGCAATAGCCATCGTGGAGACCTGTTAGCCTGTCCCATCCATCTCATGCCCACACCAGTATTTTGTTTTATCTGACAGTGTTTTGTTAATGTGTCATCCAGGGTTGTGCATCTCATAATCAAATGAGCTCTCATTTTCTTTGCAAGAATTTTATTGCATCTTTCTCATAGAGGGGCAGAGTAGTTAACTAAAGTTAGGAACTTGTTATGAAATCCGTTTATGTTGCCCCCTTTTCCCCCTCCTCTTGCTTTGCCCTTCTTCTCTGTCTCAAATTTCCCTCACTGAAAATTACTTCTCACTGAGATTGTACATGTCATATTTTATTCCCAAGTGGAAAGTTCTACTTCTCAAAAAATTCCCTGTTCAGATTTTATAAATGTGCTTCAACTGCTACTGTTTTGTTATAGTCCCAGCATGACAGTCCTCCTCCAAGTACTCAGGGGGCTTGGCTTACAACTAAGCCATTGAGGGGGTGGCATGGATTAAAGATTGTGTTTTGGGGGGAAGCCAGAAAGAAGAATACACAAGACGCATGCTTGTATGCGAATGTTGTATGTATGCATTCAACCAAGTAGATGGGATTTGCTCCTGATGTTCATGTGCTAAAACTCTCTCCATTCAACCTGGCTCCAGAATGCAAATGCATCAGGCTCAAGTTCCCTTCCCGAAGATGCCTACAGCAACCATGTCCCGGGAAGATTTGACGCCACAAAAACCATCAGCATTGCCTCTGGATCAAGTAAGGGCTGAGAGAGAGAGCAGAGTTGAAATGCGAGTCTTTCTCTTCCCACAGGTTAAAGGAGTGAAGTGTGGGATGGGAGTGGGAAGCACTGGAGGAAGCTGGGAGGTGAACTACTGCTCTGCAGAGGGGTTGGGGATGTCTCTGTAGCCTTAGCTGAGTGTAAAACATAACCTAGGTGGACCAATAGAGCTAGCATTGGTTGCATGCAATCATGAGGTTATTCCTTTCTAAAGCTGCCAGTTAAAGCCTCCAACTCGTGTTCTTCCTCTTCCAGAGCTAGTCCGAGGAAGGACGGACCTCACGAAGATGAAAGCCACACATGATTTGGACAAAGGGGAGGAGGGGCAGACTTTTGTCCCACCCTCCTCTCGCCCGAGCAGCATGTAGCTTCCTGGGTCCACGGAACATGATGCCGCAACGGCTTTTGTGTTGGAAACCTGGAGCGGTGCTGGGCCCCAGCCAGCCGAGCAGCTGGCTCGCCACCACAGGGCGAGCATCGCAAACTAGTGGCTTTCTGTGACCGGAGACTGCGTCTCGTTCAGGGTTTGAGGGATTTTTGGGGTGGGGAGGGCGGGGGTGGGAGCAGAAACTTTCATTGACTGCTAAACTCAGGTATATTTTTCAGGGTGGAAGAGGATGATGATGGAATTTTACTTGTAGTATTAACGTGTGTGTTTTGGAGCTGGATCCAGTTTACAGAATTTAACCTGTTGCCTTTTTAAATAAATTTCTGTTGTTGGTGAATGTATTGTACATAATGGGGGAGGTGGTAGGCCCAGCTTGTAGTGGGCTTAGCACTGGAGGAATCCGTAACTGTTTACAATCATATCACACTGAAATCTTCCAGGATAGGGAAGCGGAGAGAGGTGAAGGAACATGTGATGGATGACTTGCTGTCCTCTTTCCTATCCTCTGCAACCAAGACACAACCTGACGGTTGGTTGACTTAATAGCAGGAATTGCTCAGGAGCATAACGTGTCCTCCTCTTTCTCTTGTCTTCTTCCTCCTCCCTCTCGCACCCCCACCTCTGCCCCCTCTGGATCCAGGGCCTGAGTGCACTTCCAGCTCCTGTCATCATGGGGGAACAAGGAAACCAGGACCAGGAATTGAAACCAGGACAGGATACTCATGGCATTGTCCCTTCTGCTAGTATAGTACCCTCCTCCCTGCCTTTCTGATAGGAGAAATATATGCTCTAGAAAACAGAAAATGGTGTAACTGGTCATCTTAGACTTCTTTCAGTGAAACTGATGCAGCTGGGGGTAGAGCAGCAGCTATCTGGTAGAACAAATATTGTGCAAATCTGTGCTGCCCTGCTGCCCGAGGAGAGAAGCTGAATCCCCACCCTTCTTTCCCTGTCCCTTGTCTATATTCACTTCTTAGCAGCAGAGAAGCAGAAGGTACTCCAGGGTTCCTGACCACTCTCAGTTGCCAGTGGAGGAGGAGCATGAGGCTGCTTTGGGGGAATGGTTGCTTTGCTGCTGTATGAGCAGCTTTTTTGCCTGTGGAGTTGGATTTGGCATTTGCAAAATGCAGGTGAATCAGAAAGCACTGATTTGAGATCAAACGTGGAGATGGCATGGGCTCAAGGGGTGAGGGACAAGAGGGCCACGTGCTCATGTTGAGTTGGCTTACCTTTGTCATCATTGATGCCATAGCAGCAAGTCCTACAGGGCTAGTGGTAGCTTCCCCCGGAGGGTATACGCAGTCTGCAGTGGCTTCCTCACCAGTTGCAGTACTGCACTGGGGAACCCCTGCACACCAGTGCTTTGCCAACGCTGGCGTTCAAATGTCGGTTTGACAAATGAGTTTGGTAAGAATCTCATCTGCAGATGTTTATTCACATCTTAAAGCTAACACAGCTGATTATTCTTGGGTTGTTCTAACGCAGGCTGCTGGTTGCACTGGGGGGACAGCGGTATAGTGAAAAGGAGGATGTGCCAATGTGTTGGACAAATTGTGCTAGCAAGTGGCAGCACAAGTGAGGAGAGAGCAGCGTGCCCTTTAGCCTGTGGTACCAGCTAGGGTAGGGGACCGTCTTTGTTTCCAGGTTTCTGGAGAATTTTTCCGGCTGCTTTGTTGTCTTGGATGGTGCCATCACCCGTATCTTTAGCTGGATTGCACTAGCATGCACAACTGCACCACCTTTGTCCTCTGTGTAGAAATACTGTGTGCTGGCAAAGCTGTTTGAGCAAATGGCAGGTAGCATCTGACTGAGCCATTACTCCTTCTGTCTGAGGCTTTTGGAAGCACAAAAAGCCTAAAAGATGAGAACTATCCTTTCTTGAAATAGTTAGAACATGGAAGGACTGACACATTAATGTCCTCTTACCAATGGGTCTCACTGCTCTGCTGTAACAGTACTTTCGCCTCTTATGAGTTGTGTAGGGCCAAAGCATTTTCCAAACCCAACAGGAGTTAAACTTCTTCATGTTATTCCCACAAGCAAGTTTATAAACACAGGGAGCAATTGTCACTGGTGGATTAGTATAAACTGGAATAGATGATGCTGAAAGTTGTCCTTTGACTGAGAAGCAGTTAACTGCTCTCCCCAGCCAAGAACATTATGCTATGGCTCATCCAAATTTGTCCCACATCTGAGGGTCTGCTGCTGACTCGTCAGCTGGCACTGGGTTTTCAGAGGTGCCTCAGCTGCTCTGAAATGCAGGTCTGGATCCTTCCCTGAATTGGAGGTACTGAAGCAGTAGTAGGTATTTATGAAAAACTGTGCAAGTATAACTGCTCTTCAAGACAACAAACCTGGGACAAATGAATACACAGTTGCTTCTCCTTGTAAAGCAGTCTTTAGTTCATTGTAGATATAAAAGTAATTTGAAATATCACATTTGAAAATAGAGGAACTGTAAATTATAACTTGTAGCAAAGTATTCAAAATTCTGGAAAAGTGAATGTAGATTCTGCAAACAATCCTGACTATGCTTCAGCCTGTGTCTTCTGTATAATAGACAGTTACCCGAATATTTGAAGTGCCTTTCATTCAGCTCATTGTGAACTTTGTGGGACAGGAGGTTTTTACAAGCTATAAAAAAAAACCCAACCAAGCTGAAGCACTCTTGGCCTTCAGCTGGAACTGGCACTGAAAACATGGTTCTAGTGGTCGTGGTATCTGGAGGAGTACCAAGCCCAGATCAAAAAAGGGGACAAATAAGAAAGGCAAGAATTGCTTGTGGTCTGCCTGTAGAGCGTAGTGGAGTGTTAGACAGTGATAAATACCCTGAGGATCCTATATGGAGCATGCGACATGAAGATATTATCCCTTACCTGATGGAAATCTGGGAGAAGGGTTTGACTTACAGATGGTAGACAAAACAGAGTAGTGAAGCTCCTCCCTCCTGGGAGAGTTGCGGGGTAAATGGCTTTTGATGTAGTCAGTAATTCTTAGTAAAGTGGCTAACAAGCTGCTGTTGTGAGGACACATGGTTTATATTAGAGAAGTGCTAATATAGTGTAGGGGGAACTATGGCTGGGCTACAGGGATGGGGCTATCCTGGGGACAGGGCACGCTAGACAGAGAGCTGCTTGTGGAATCTTTACTTGGAGTTTCCAGACTTTCAAATGCTTTGTTCATAAGGGTTTGGATGGGTTTTCTTTTCTTTTTCATGATGACATCCAGGGATGCCCCAAAAATCAGAGCTCTATCTCAGGTGCAATCTGAGCAAATCATGGAAAATTGGCACCCCTCCGAGCGCATGGGGCTGGGAGTGGATTGCTGGGGTGGAACACCGGTGGAAATGCATAAGGAGAAGCAGAAAATATGAATTTTATAGTTTATGGGATCCCAACCCATGCTGCGCAGGGCTGTTTTGTAGATATTGTGAAAGAGACACCTTTAAGGAGGGATTTAGAAGAGAATAAAATGGCAACTCTTTATGTACAGAGTGGTACTTTTTGCCATGGGTTGTCATACAGTGCAGAAGAAGTGTGGCTGCATTTTAAAATATTCTGGCTTTTGAGTGCCATACTTGTGTCACTATCTCAAATAGTATTTTAATACATACAGAGAAATTCTGGACTCTGGTTGGAAGCCCTCTTTCTCATGCCCCAGCATTGTTGTAGTAGAGTACATTAGCAGTTTGTCAACCATCTTGAGCTAGAGACTTTGCAAAGTTTCCTGTAGCTTTTACTTTCCTCATATGGAGGATGTGTTTTGCTGTAATTACGGATTTCATGTTAAATGAGACTATATAATACGTAGAACAAATATGATGTTGACTGTACTTGAGCATGCCAAAAATTTCCAATATTCTCAGAAGAGCTTTGTACGCTACTTGGGCTTTTTTAGCATCTTGCTCTCCCCACCGCCTCGCCCTTTGCAAGTGGTGTGTGGTGTTCCCAAGATGTTCAATTGCCATTACAAATGCCATTGTATGAACTTCCCCTGGGACTGCGGAAGCTTCTGGCGTCTTAAGCACTACAGGCCCTGGCAATTCAACTTAAGTATTTTAAGGCAGCCAGTCACTGAGGCTTCACAGTGATTTTTAGCTGTGTCCAGCATAAGTTTGCAGTCTGTAAATTCTGTGGTGTGACCCACCAAACCACTCAGTAGCAATCCAAGGCACCAGCCTGCAATGAGGACGACAAAAGAGGAAAGTAAATTTGAAGCTTTAAGGCCCAACTGGTTTGATTTGTGACTTTAAAGTACATGGAGGCACTTTTCTTGGAAGAGCTTTCTTGTCTGCCAAATGCCTTTCCCATGCAGACTTTCCGAAACAAATCTCCTGTGTATATTTTTGTAAGTGTGGTTTCTCGGGGTCTTGGAGCGCTATCAGTTTCTTGATGTCTTATCTGAAAGCTAGTCACAGAGGCTGTCTTTCATTCTGCTGACTGAGGCTGTTCTCCTGCAGCTTCTCACCCCAACACTTCTCCATTTAAAATGAAAGTGTAATTGGAAAACAACCTTCTTTCTTTTTTTTTTTTTTTCCTCTGCTGATTTCTGTCAGTCTTCTGTGCATCCCTGTGTTCAGCCAGGGCTGTTGCTTTGCTCTCAATGGCTTTGTTCTGCTTTCCTTTTCCGAGGAGACGGTGCTGCCGTGTGCATTATAGAGTTTTGGAGAAGGTGCTGAACCAAGTGATGGGGAAGCACCATCCCGAGGGGTAGCTTGGAGAAGACAAACGGGGGAATTGGTGATGGTGTGGTTGCTTCTGGTTCCCCTCACTGCAGAGTAGCCACACAATTGGGTCTACACTTAATCAGAGTATCCCCTTTAAAAAGTTTTTGCTGGGGTGCATTGGTGGCAGAGGAATTTGCCCTTGCAGAATTCCTGTTTCGCTTTAAGTACAGCGCTGGTGGTTGAAGAGCAGGTGTGTGAGTGCCATATCCTTTCTGTAGGGCTGAGATTGAGATAGCAGGCTATGAAAGTAGTGTTGCAGCTGCAGGCCATGTGACAAGCTTTAAGAGCATGTGCTTATTGTAACCGAGAAAGCATCTCAAACGTTGACCTTCCAGCCTTTCCCCATCTGTACCTGTTTAACATACAGATGGGGGTAAAGCACATTTGGGCTTGGCAGGACCCCTGCCGCCCATGCGGAAGGAAAATGCTTTTAACCAGCACATAATGAACTACGCGTTCTGATTTTCACTCTCCGCTGCCCACCTCTCTCTCTGAAAAAGAGCTGGGGGGCCCCGTTTCCAGCTGTCTCCAAATAGGAGCTCCCGGGATGACAAGAGCAAGGTTCAGTCCATTCCTAGGCAAGGGAACAGGACAGGGTTGTATGTATTTGAAACTAAATAGTGACATCCAAGTGTGCCTTCGAAGCACAGGTGTTGTGAGCTGTGTGATGCCATACCCTTTCTGATTACTCTCCTGCCTCGGCTCACGTGCAGCGTTTGAGAGACCCTGGAGCGTTTTGTAGTTTTAGCACTGCTGGCCTTGCCTCGACTGAGGTGGTTTTTTTTCCTTAATCTGCAGCAGTGGCCTAGATTTCTTTTGGCAAAAGTCTTCCTCCTTCTGAAACGTGGATGTCAAAGTGGACAGTGCATCCAGGAGAGAGCAAGAGCTACATCCACCAGTGGAAAGAGGGTATGAAGGATTAATTAGGGCTAGGGATTAATTGGGATTGTCACCAGCTCTAGCAAGTCCCTCTGTCCTTTGCCCTTATTATTTGGAAACACATGGGTCCCTAGCAGAAGTGTAGTAAGTGGAATATCTTCTAAATAGAAGTGAAACTGACTTTATGTGGGCAAAATACCCTTGTTATGGACACAGTTAGACCAGACAACCATTAGGGACTCCTTTGGCCGTCAAATTAGTAAGAGGCAAGCAGACACCTAGTGCATTCAAATACTGTTGAATACGTCAAAGGAACAATCTCCCTATCTGAAGCCAGTCAGGCAGCTACAGGAGCTTGGGCCTCAACTTTAAGTCTGGGAAGTCCTCTGATCCCCCTGTGTGTCATGAGCCAACGTTTCCCCTGTCCTTGCTTCCTAGCTTTCAAGTTTTCCTCCCTCTGCTCACTTTGTTGCAGTCGGTTGCTGTCAAGCGCAGAGACGAAAGCTCACTGCCCATGTGAGCAGAAGGACAGAAGGTTGAACTTGCCAGCTGTCTCCTCTGCACACACATATAAAAAGCAGGTGGGGAGTAGACATTTACTCTCCTTATGAATTTAAGGTGTTCTCAGCGGCTCACTGGTTCTCCCCCGTGGTCTTGGGGTTTGCCACCCTGGCGTGGCAATGCCTGTCCCTCTGGCAGCATGATTTGCTCCTCTGCAGGGTTCCCATGCGTGATCCTGGCATGTCTGCCTCCAAGGGGGCTTAGATTAAAAATATATACTCTGTACAACTGCGAAAGCTGTTGCCTCTCTTCCTCGATAAATCAACGAACACCGCTGCCTGATTTTTTCTGAGCAATAATAACGTGCAGCAGTGCAACTTTGACCTTCCCATGTTGTTTCAGCGAGTGAATGGCTATGAAACACTGGGGGGTTTCACGGTTTTAGTGGGAAGTGAGGTGCTTTCTGTGGCCCTGCATTTTATCCACGCCACGTTCCTGCTTTCCCAGCGACTGTTGGATTGATGTAGGTAGCTGGGAGAGAGCTGGTTGCTTCCCCTGTGGTCGGGAAGGTAGGAAGGGAAGGGAGCAAGTTGGTAAAAGTGAGCCTCATCCACGAAGCAGAGCACATGGAAGAGGGGTACCTGTTGCTGCCGCAGAGCGAGGGGTGGGGACACCGCTGATTTAATGCCTCTGTGGGAGGCGAGTGACTGGCTGCTGCTTCACTAGGCATTGATGGGGGAGGTAGCGGGAGAGCCTATGCCACTACATCCATTTTTCTGAAGTTGGGTGGTGCTGGAGTGTTTTGGGTTTTTTTTGTATTATTGTAAGTTTGTAAAGAATGTAATCTGTCTGTTGGGGGCACAAGGAGAAAACGGGGGCCTTTCTCTTTTTGGGTGAGGCTGTTCTTATGTTGCTGTGCTTGTTGTTGTTGTGCAGGGAGGGGGCCTAGGAGCCACTGGGGCAAAAGCCTGGCCTTTGTCAACTGATTGCAACTGTCCCAGGGCAACGGGAAGGTGAGCTGATGCTGCAGCAGAGACCTTCCATACCAAGCTGTGAAAACAACCCCTGCCTGCATCCTTCAGTGGGGGGAATCTGGCTTGCGTGGGGCTCAGGACTGGAGTGTTTTGCTGGGTGGTGGGACCTAACACTTGAGGGCTGGTCCTGCTCGTCTTCAGCTCGGTTAGAAACTGAGCTGGCCAGCTGCCCATGCTGTTAAGGAAAAGTTGGATTTGATAGCCTGAATTTCTCAATGGAAAGAGTTCATGCTGGAGTTGCGCACCCCAGCGCTCCTCTCCCCAGTGGGGGCTCAGATCCTGCACCTCTCCATCACCTGGTGCCCAGGCGCCCCAGCTCTTGCCCCCGCCTCCCTCCCTGTCCCGTAGAGCACAGTGTCAGGGATCCTCTTCTCTCTCCTGCTGCTGCAAAGTTGTGTGAACTTTCCTGGTCAATACTGGAAAGGGGAATGCTATTTATTTTTATATTGTGTATATTTTGTCTTGGTCTGCTGATTACCTTTGTTCCCCAAGAGCGACAGTTACCTCAATAGTTAGTTTAATACTGTGTGTTGGGTAATTTTTTTAAAGAACTTTTTTAAAAGCTTGATCCTTGGAGGTCTGTAGATTTTATTTCCATATAAATTGGTTATTTTGTATAAAGTACGTTCTTAAAATAGCAATTACCCATGCTGTATGTGTGTTTTCTTGTCTCCTGGATGGTGTCCCTCTTCCTTTGTAAGCGGGGAGCGGATGGGGGCGGGAGGGGAACACAGAGGGCTTTTTTCAGAGAGACAAAGCCCTGGACTGCAGTCAGACCCAGTTGTACCACCTGAAAGCCATTTTCAAGAGAGCACCTGGAAAGCTAATTGGGATCGTTTCCCCTTCCGAAACACAGCTGTCTGCCTACGAACAACCCAGTTGTGGAAATGAGATGGTGTCATTCCTTTCCCCCTGAGTCCCTGGTGGGCTGCAGGTTTTTCTGCAGCCCAGGTGTGCTGGAAAGCCCACCTCCCTCCCCAGAGCAGTGCGCAGTCTTGGGTCACAAGTAGTCCATTCCCCCAAAACGTGCACAAAACCTCTCTTTGCTTTAAAAAGGGTTTACACTGAGCTTGTGTAAAGCCGGAGGTGTGATGCTGCTATGAAGGAGGAATGAATTTAGCTTACATGGTTCCCATTTGTGCTCCTTTAAAGCTAAGCAGCATAGGGTACGGTGACCCTCAGGGGCTGTTAGAGGGATGGGAAGCTCTTTGAGCTCATGTGCAGTGGTCCAAATCCATACTGGAGCCAAAACAATGCTTGCTGTTTGCTATTTATTAAATCTCCCGTATGAGATGGGGCAGTGGTTGCAGCCCTCCCAGCACAGAGCTGTTGAAAGACCTTCTTATGAGGGTTTTGGCACCAAAACTGGGAACTGGCCATACTGTTTCATGTGGGAAGGGGGCCTGCTGTAGGTGCATGAGGGCAGCTTGCACTTGTCCCTTGCTCAGCTGGTCCCTGAATAAATAATTTGCTCCATTTTGCTGATTCAGCAGCTTTTCATCAAGATAAAATCAAGGCTTTGATTTTTCTTAAAAGTTGATGCCAGCAAAAGGGGGCATAAGGGACAAACGGCAGAAGGCTAGGGGCATGAAGGCTCCCAGGTGCACACTGCATGCCCCTTCCCTTTCCTTCCCAGCTCTAGCTGGTGAAAGCTCCCTCTGTCTCCTCCAGGGCTGGTAACAGATGCTCTTGCTCACATCTTCTCCTCCTGCCAAAACAGCTTCACAGAGTAGCCTGCTTACGCCAGAGGCTCCATCTGCCTCTCCTGTGGGAGCCTCACTGGGGCCGGGGCTGCTCCCAAGCCCAGCGTGCTCCCCCGGCTCACAGCACCGAAGCTGCCTCTACAAAGAGATGCTTGCAAAATGTTGCTCTGCATCATGAGACCCAACACCAGCTGGCCAAACCAGGGGCTTCATCCTGTCCTCATAGCTCTTCTTTCCCTCTGTGTACCGTAGACAATGAGTTCATCCCCTCAGGTCACCAGTATTTTGCAAAGATGGGCAAACGAGCCCAAGTGAATGAAGTGCATGCAAACTTCATGAAATTCAACAAGGACAAGCACACGGTCCTGTGCATGGGTTGGGGCAATGCCAAGCACAAATACAGGCTGGGCAGAGAATGGATTGAGAGCAGTCATGAGGAGAAGGACTTGGGAGCTCTTGTGGATGAGAAGCTCAACATGAGCCAGCAGTGTGCGCTCACGGCCCAGAAAGCCAGCCGCATCCTGGGCTGCATCAAAAGAAGTGTGGCCACCAGGTTGAGGGAGGTGATTCTGTCCCTCTACTCCACTCTTGTGAGAGCCCACCTGGAGTACTGTGTCCAGCTCCGGAGTCCCCAACATAAGAAGGACATGGACCTGTTGGAACGAGTCCAGAGGAGGGCCACGAAGATGATCAGAGGGCTGGAGCACCTCTCCCATGAAGACAGGCTGAGAGAGTTGGGGTTGTTCAGTCTGGAGAATAAAAGGCTCCAGGGAGACCTTATAGCAGCCTTCCAGTGCCTGAAAGGGGCCTACAGGAGAGATAGGAAGGGACTCTTTATTGGGGACGGTAGCAACAGGACATGGGGTAACAGTTTTAAACTGAAAGAACAGAGATTTAGATGAGATATTAGGAAGAAATTCTTTACTGTGAGGGTGGTGAGGCACTGGAACAGGTTGCCCAGAGAAGTTGTGGCTGCCTCATCCCTGGAGGTGTTCAAGGCCAGGCTGGATGGGGCTTTGAGCAACCTGGTCTAGTCCCTGTCCATGGCAGGGGGGTTGGAACTCGATGATCTTTAAGGTCCCTTCCAACTCTGATCATTCTATGGTTCTATGAGTTGGTCAAGAGCTGACTGTAAAATTCCCAGTGCATCCCTGCTCCTGGGGCTGTTCAGGGATTCACTGTACTCCCCATGACTTCATCTAAGGGTGACTTACCCCTCCACATGCTTGCATGTTTTATGTGCAAAGAAGCCCACAGGAGTGCGTGTTGGCACCTTCCCACCCCTGGGTGTTTGGAGAAGCTTGGGATGTGATCTGCTGCACCTTTACATCCCAAGCACCCCAAAAACACCAGTCAGGTTGTGGGAGCTGCCCCTGCTGCCCAGGCCAGGCAGGTGAAGCCAAGCATCCCAGTGAGCGCTTCCCAGTACGGTCACAGCTCCGGGCCCTGCAAAGGCTGTTTGAGGACATTGGCTCCTCCAAGCCGGCATGAGGTAAGTTGTTCCCGGAGCCTGGTGAAGGGCTGCTCTCTGTCACGTATGCCCCTTCCCCCTCTTCCCCTGGCTGGGGCCAGAGTTCGGGGTGACGAGAGCAAGCTGTCCAATTTAGGAAGGGGAGGAATTCGGTTGCCCCATCAGTCCCAGGAAGCGTTTGGGTCAGAGGGGATGGGCAGGGGGAGATTTCTAATCCTGGGGCTAAGCCAGCACTGAGCAGAGCCAGTGCTAATTGGAACCAGTCTCGGGGAAGGGGCGGAAAGACGCTGCTTTTAGAGCTGCCTTGCAGCCCAGGCAAAGCGTATCTGTGCTATAGGAAACGCCACATCCTAACCTCGACAAGATGCTATCGTGAGTGTAACAGGCAGTATCAAGCTAAGCCACGAGTCCCCCTTGATTCTCTACCTTTCTTCTGACCACAATTCTCATTTCTTTTCCTCCTTCCTTCCCTCCATGGGTTAGCAAAGCTACCCCCTTGTACTAAGAGTGGACTTTCCTGAGGTCTTAGGCTGAGGCTTTAAACTCTCAACGTCCTTTGTAGCCTCCTTCTCCCTGAGAACTGGGATGCTCCCCACCTCCAGCTTTTTGTCCAGCCATTTCAGAGCACCTCACTAATCCATGCAGGCTTGAATTGGGGATGGGTGGATGAACTGGTTTCAGTAGGAATCAGTTTAGTGCCAAGTTTGCATGTGGAAATAACCTCCCAACCCCATCATGGGGCAGCCCCTGGGGAGATCTTTGACTCCAGGAAGGCATTGCTAATGGTCTTTGGGGGGATGCCTAACAGCAAGGGAAGAACTGGAATGCCCTTAGCATCCATCAGTGTTTTAGAGAGGGTTTTTTTGTTGTTTTGTGTATATCCCTAAAAATAAAGAATCCTGCAGCTTGTTTCCATCTTGAATTTTCCTGTTAGTCACCACAATTTAGAATGGGAGACACCCCCTTGCACAGAAAGGCAGGACTAAGGCATTTAGGGTAGCTCAGGAGAACTCAGAATTAGGTTAAAATGAATGGTTTCTGTTCACAGAAATGTTTTGCTTAGTTACAGGTACTAGGAAAAAATAATTTCAAGATTTTGATTTTGTCCCGCATTGAGATGTAAAATGAAACGTCTCCAAGCAGCCAGGGATCTCCTGAGGGATGGAACCCTCCTTTATCGCCTCAGCCCTTGAAGCTGCAATTTCTCTTCAGTGGACAAGGCATAAGCAGAGGAAGGCAAAGCAAAGTCACTCACCCAGGCAGGTGGGAAGGGACCCAGATGCCTTGCTCCCAGCCACAAGCTAGGTCTGAGTGTGCAGTGTTGTCGTATATATTTTTATACACATATATAATGAATGTTAAGGTCTCCCAAGCGCTAGCAAAAACTGCAAACTTGTTCTGGACCATAACTAGACCCCTAAAAGCCAGCCCCTGAATGGGGAGACCCAAGGGCCCTGTGCTTGCCCAACAGAGAGGAGACAGAGCGGCTTTGCCAGAGGAGGAGAAGGAGAAGGTAGGAAGGGGCAGGAGCTTGCCATGGGCCTGGAACAGCATCTCAGGGCTGCCCCCTCCTCCTCTGTCAGCACAGGGAGGCCACATGTTCCCTGCCCATTTTTTTGAATTCCTTTCCCAGAGAGGCTGCCAGGGCAGAGGGATCGTAAAAAGTTCACCCCCTTGTCACAGACGCACCCGTTCTTCCGGGGCCGGTGGGCAAAAGTTGTTTGCAATTTCCTCAGGCCGTGACCTTTGTTTTGACCATGGTGGAGGAGGATTGCAATCCATCAAACCTTTGCCTGGCCCGCACTGGGGGCGGGGAGAGGTCTGCCTTCACCCAGTGAAGGGGGGGGCCTGTCCAAGGGGCACAAGGACACCCCTTTGCTCCTCAGGTTTGGTCGAGAGGTGGGGGGACACCTCAATGCCTGCTCAGCTGGCCGTTTGAGCTTCCCAGTGGGGGATTCACAGAGGGAAGTCACTGTGTGTGCCACACAATGTGCTCCTGATGGAGAGTTTGCTTTAATTTTCTCTCTCCAGAGGGATGCTGGATTGCAATTTGCTGCATCAGCAGAGTGGGGAAAGATGTCTTGCAGGGCTCGTGCCCAGAGCCAGCCCTGGAGAACGGCCGGCTGCATCAGGAGCTTACTTTTAGGTTGGACAAAATGGGAGACGCCAGCAGATTTACCACCCCTAAAGTCCTGGCCTCCAATGGTCCCTGACATTTCCAGACTGCATGGCCTTTTTGAAGATCCTCCACCACTAAGTTTTGTTAGGAAAATCAGCGGCGAACTAGAACCATCCCCTGGGAAACGAGAGTCCCGTAGGCATCTGCCTCTCCACTCAGGTTCCCAAGGGGGGCAAATCACCCCAGGGGCACAAGTTCCCCTGCACCCGGGTGTCCCCTTTGAATACATACCTGCATATGAAACGAATCTCCCCGGAGGAAATGCAGCCTGCGCATACCAGTCTACCCCGCTTCCCTTGGCCGCCTGCCCCTTCTCCCTTCCCTCTGATCTCCGCTTCCCTAGGGAAACGCATCCTACTGCACTTCCCTGCTGCTAAATACAGATTCCCTTGGGAAGTCACTCTGCCAGGAACCTGCTTTAGTCAAGCCTTTGGAGAGGTTTTGGGTTCAGAAGTGAGGGTTGCAATATTTCGCTGGGTCCCTTGTATAACACCAAGCATGGCCTTGCAACACCCAGACCATCCTTTCCAGCCTGCCCACTTGCATGGGAACCAGGGTACTTTTTTTTTTTTTTTTTTTTTTTTTTTTGTAGGAAGGAGCTGTGTGCTGATTTCCAGGCACGGCAGACCATGATGTGGAGAAATGTGCTGCTCGGTTCCTTGCTTGATGGAGATCTGTTGAGCTCAGAGAGGGGGAGAAGGGACAGACTTTGTACATCTTGACCTGAAATACCTTGTGCTAGAGGGGGAGGCAGCTCTTCAAACTAGGAGGAGGGAGAGGGAGCCACACACAAGCTCCCCAGAACCAGACCTCTTTGTAAGCATCACCTTCCTCTCCCATGTCAATCACTGTCACCCTTTTTAGCCTGCATACCTGGATGCTGATGATGCTTCTCCTCTGCAGCGCTCTTCTCTCCCCCTCTGATTTTCCGCTCTGCAGCTGTGTACCCATTGCCCAATTTGCTTCAGCCCCAGATCTCTTCTCTACCCTCGTCTGCATTCATGTCCCCCAACACCTAGCTCAGCACTCAGCTTCCTGAGAGCCAGCCCCCACACCAAGTCCCACAACCCCTCCCCTGGCTGACCTGCCTCCCATCCTTCACACTGTGGGTCCCAGTGGTTCCTGGTGGTGACAGCGCCAGGTGTGAGACAACTCTGAGGGCATCCAACATCTCATTGCTTTCCTCCAGCTGCTGGGAGGCTGTTATGGACAGAGAACAGCAGTGGCATCCCCTGAGAGAGCTAAGTTGCTCTTGAGAGGATGCTCTGGGCAGGGCCAGGGGCAGCTGCTTCTCCAAGCTTCTCCAGAAGCCTATCACTGAAAGAGCATTTTTTAATTAGGGTTCAGACCAGAACTTGCTTTGCTGGTGTGACCCACTGCAAGCCAGACATTGGGTCTGGAGGAGGAGAAGACGATGACCATCTCATGGATGAGTGTGCTAGCAGCCATCCCATGTGGGCAACCAATGGGCATCGTGCAATGGGGACATCCACGATTTGGTGGCATGGTGGGGGGAGTCATGGTGGGGGGAGTCATGGTGGGGCATCCTCTGCTGCAGCAGTTCAGGGATAGCTGCCCTGGACTGGGGGTCTTGCAGGGACAGAGCTGTTCCTCTAAACAGGGACAAAAGTACCCCAATTCAGCCCCTTGAAAGGCCAGAAACCTGCCAGCAGTTCTTCTTTCCAAAGCCTGTGATTCTGGCACGAGTCTGGGCAGGGCT
This sequence comes from Numenius arquata, assembly GCF_964106895.1. Lineage (NCBI taxonomy): Eukaryota > Metazoa > Chordata > Aves > Charadriiformes > Scolopacidae > Numenius > Numenius arquata. The sequence goes on along the minus strand of NC_133577.1, from coordinate 64,305,527 downwards.
GGTTTCTCTGCCAAGCTGCAGGTGATGTTATTTGACAGTCATCTTTCATTTTAAAAATGTTGTCTGTAAAGAAAAGCTTGAACGCCCTTCCTGCTCACACAGCAAGGGGAAACACACCCTTTTCCCTTGTAAGCAAATCTCCTGGCTGTGTTTCTTAAAGGGCTTGAGTCAGGAGCCCTGGGGCTCAACATCTTTGACGTCCCACCATGCGGTGACCACCGCTGCAGCCAAACAGGGCCAGTGTCTGTAGGCGTGGGCTGTTGTGCAGGGGGCGGTTTGTACCCTGGGTGCTGACCCTGGGCCTGCTGGCGTTTAGGGTTCATCACCACCAAAACACCAAACACCGCCCCTCTTCGTCACCCTGCCCAGCATCCGGTGCCCATCCCAGGGGACATATAGTGCCACCTGGGGTCAGAGTGCCCATTTTCAGGGCTCGCTGAAATTAAAACCAGGACATGCACCCCGAAGGTTGCTCTCCTTTCCCCTGGCCCTGCTTTAGCTCATCTCCCTCCAGCCCAGGAGCCCCTTCATGCCCTGGCTGCAGCTCTCACATTGCTTAGAGTGGTTGGGGGGGCCAAGGCTGGGCACAGGGAAAAGCAAGGAGCTGGGGCTGGACGCCGCTTGGCTCCACCAGCACCTGCCTTTTCTCCAGGGCTGATGCCTCCTGCCTGCTTTGAAGGGAGCATGGGAAACAGCGATCGTCTTGCTTTGGGTTTTCATCCCCCTCTCCCAGTCACACATGTCTCTGGGCCTGCCCTATAGGCAGATGTATGGCGGATGCCCTCATGCCAGATGTCCTGGGAGATCAAAGTTGCTGCTCACTGCATCCTCTATTCACGCATGCGCACACACACCCCTGCACCTCCCAAAAGACTTATAACTTATGCTCTCTATCTTCTCTCCAAGATATTTTCCTTCCCTTCCTTTGTTTGCTTTCCAAACCCCCTTTCATCTTGGCACTCCCTGCAGCCTGGACCGTGCCAGTGGGAAAAGGCACCCTTTGCTCCCACTAGCAGCATCCGGCGGGGGGCAAAAATGAGTGTGAGTGTGGTGTGCCTTGCGGGTTTCCCGTCCCCCTTCCCTGCCTCTGGGATTTGCTGCTTCTTGGAGTGAGAGGCAAAGAGACCCATCACCCGGGGGGGCTCTGTGGTACCCCTGCACCTCCCACCCCACCTGCATGGCTGCGAGGAGCTGAGGGGTGTTACAGCCCCACATGGGGACCGGGAAATCCCCCTGGGACATCTGCCTTTGTCCCCTGCAAACTTCTGCAGTCCTCTTAGCCCCTCACAGTCCTTTGGGGATTTGCAAGTCTCAGCCTCTGGGGAAGCCCTGAGACCCTTGGAGATGCATCAGGGATCGAAGGCAATACAACGCCTCGAACACAGGGGCTGCTATGTCCGATAGCATGGAAGCGTTTTTGGTACATCAGAGGTGTCCAAAGTAGGGTACATGCAGAAGAAAACACCATTGGGCTGCAGAAAGAAAAAAATATTTGTACCATTAATAAATAAAATAATATTTATTTCATCTTAATCTTGTCCTTTTTGAATTTCTATTTTTGTGCATGTGTTATAATGTACATAATGTTAGTACAGTAGTACATGTATATAATTTATAAGTAAACGTATATATTGGGAGTGTATGCCCCAATATATTTATTTGCTTTCATCAATAAAGGTGCACAGTAAAAAAGGTTTGGAGCCCGCTGGCCTAAATCACCAGCCAAAGATTAAAATTAAAGGAAAGGTGGATGCCCGAATCCTGGCAACTCACTCACCGGCATGGAGACCGCTTTGTGGAAATAAAGCAGCCAAGCTTTGGGCAGCTCCCAGGGTTTCCCTCTCTTTCCCCTTCTTTCCCTCTGCCATCAACAAATGAAGGGTCAGGAGGCTTACGGGAACCTTGGGAACAGAGCCAAAACGAGCGCAAACCTCTCTGCCAGGGGCAGGGGATTCACATTTGGGATTGCACGGTGGGGGATGGCCATACACTTTCCCCATCCTTCCCCTGCATCAGGTCTCCCCTCTGCTTGAGCCGACAGGTAAGTCATAAGTTAAACAGCCTCTTGCCCAGCTCCTCTTGCAGAAAAGTTATGAGCTTTATTGTAATGGTGTGTGGCCAGCACACCGTGCAGTAGAGCTGCCTCCTGCCCAGAGGAGGGACCTGCTCCTGCCAGTCGTAGGGTTGGAAAAGCACCACCCCTGTCCCCACAGCACGTCCTGGTTAGCTATGGCTAACATATAGCTACAGCTGCTGGGGTGAGTGACCCCCACACGCCGCTCCTGCCCATTTTAGATGAAAGAAAAGCAGAGCAGTGGCTGCCACCAGGCTCTCTCCCCGATGGCTCAAGGCAATGATGGTGCCTGGGGTGCCCTGGTGGGTGGCCAGCCTGTCGCCGCGGGGCTCTGACCTGATGCTCTGGCCCAGAAGATGGACACCCGCCTGCTGCCAGCCCACCGTGGCAGCAAAGTGAGAGCCATCTCCAGCCCAGCTAACCCACCGGTGCATGAAGCCATCGCTGCAGTCATTGCGTGTAGCTGGTGCTTAATGAAAAAGGGAAACGCAAGATGAAAAAGGCACGATTAGTACAGAGCAATGAAAATGATCAGATGCGGGGAGCTATGGTAGCAATATATTAAATACGGAACAGAAATAAAGCCAGATGGTTGCTCCAATTTACTTTACAACTCCAGATGACTTCGCAAGAGGTCACTTAGTGGAACTGAGAGACAAATGGTTCAGGCTGGATGAAAGCAACCACTTCATGCCTGCTGACATAATGTGTATGAGGCTGAGGAACGGCCTGCTGCAGGATGGCATTGACACAGCCAGAGTAATAACATTTTTAATTGTTTTCAATAGGTTAGCACCTTTAAGCTGCATTGCAGCAGTAGTTGCATTTACTCTGGGATGAAAATTCCCAAATGTAAAGATTTTTAGAGCACAGGTGATGAAGTGCTTATGCTCTTAGTTAAGAATGGTTTCTCTTAGACCAGCGCAGCAGAGCTTCCTCCACATGGTTTAGTGCCACAGGCGGGAAGTAGCTGGTCTCTGGCAATAACCAATTGCCATGTGCCCATTCCTAAAATCCAGCAATGCTGTGGGCTCGGGAGACCTTGCTGCACCACCAGCATTTCTTCTCCTAGGGACCATTTCTGTGCAGGAACTTCTCCCACCCCAACCAGCATTCACGGGGTAGCCAGGGGACGATTGCAAGCATTGCGGGAGCCCTTGCCATCATCCCAAATTTCTCATTGCTTTGTCCTCCCACCATGTCATCCCGGCCAGAAGGCCAGGAAGGCTGCGAGAGCTGCTGCTGCTCTGGAGCAGCACCCACCTAGCAAAGGCTGCACAGGGAACACGCTGGTGTTACACACATGAATGCTGTGCACGGCTTTGGGAGAACAGGTATTTGTATGATGTTACCCACATGCATTTTTAATTGCATCTGTGCCTTTGTGCCACGCATGTGCCATAGTAAGTAGATGTAAATATGCCCATGCAGCCATGGGGACAGCTGCACATACGTCTATGCATTGTGCAGATGGTGTGTAGGTATCTCAAGTGTCTCATTTCTGGCATTTGTGGATCCAACAGTATCACTCCTCTAGGGTGAGTGATTCACACTGATCAGTGGACGACTATGCAGGGAGTCTGTGGAGCTGCTGCCTATACATACAAGGTGTGTGAAGTCTTGCCGAAGCATCTAGACCTAAGTAAAGAGGATAACTGTCAGAGGGTAAATGATTAAACAGTTACTTTAGTGACCCAAATTTAGCCCAGCATCAAAAAGTGATGTCTTCCCAATATCTATTGGGCATACATCTATTATAAAACTTTTCTAAAACTAGTACATAAGTGATCTGTGGAGCTCGTTGCAGGGTATCTGAGAAGTCACTTCATTTCTTTATTTGATCAAGGAAATACCTCCGTGTTTAAGAGCACCATAAAATAGTACCCCAGTTCTAAGTGCTAAAAACCTTCCTGGAGGTATCTTGAGTATCATGACTCAAAGCCAATCACCAGCTTAACTCAGGAGGGCATGTCTTTTTGTTGTACAGACTATCAGGCCCATTTTTGGATTCTTGTGCATTGACACCAGAAATGCTGCTGCTGCTGGGCAGCCTTGGGCTGGTGCATGCAGGTGAGTGTATTTTGGGAGCAGGGAACAAAGGAGGAGACCTGCAAGAGCAGGGGTGGGTGTTGCCAGCATGGCTGGGGAAACGATGTCTTTGTGGTCGGTGTGCCAGTGCACACACACACGTCTCCATGTCCCTCTGGTGCAGATGTGCCTGGGCTGTCGTCTGCAGAAAATCGAGGTGGCATTGCTTGGGAGAGGAGCCAGGACACACTGAGTGGATTTGTTCGTCCCATGAAGATGTTGGAAATTCAGCTTCAGGATCCTGGAGGGTGGGGTGAGACCTGCTTTGGACTGGGGAGGTACAAAGAGACATCCAGGCTGTTGCTTGGTGCTGTGTCATTAACCCCTTTGGTGCAGAGAAGCACGCTTCTCAATAAGCCCTTCACGCTTCAGTGGGGGCTCTGCAGTTCTACCCCACAGACCCCATGGGAAATCACCCAGGCAGCGGGTGAAAGAACTCTCCCAACTCCTGCTGTCCCGGCCCTGGCTAGTGATTCTACTGTCTTCCTTCAAAGTGTTCGGAGTTGAGAGCAGAAGTGTGGAACGAGTAGCTGCACTTAAACTGCTCAACATCATATGCGTGGGGAAAATATACTCATAATTTCATTTTTAGACAGATTAATAATTTTCTTGTGCTCCCACTCGAGAGTTGCTTTGGGACTAATTTCTAGCATCTTGCTGCTGATAGTGAGGCTCCCCTCTCCTTCTGGAGCCCTCTGAGGGGAAAGCACCAGCCTTTCTCCAGAAGATGTTCCAAGAAGGTTTTGTCTGCTGTGGGCTCCCACTACACAGTTGCTGTGATTATCTGGATAAAAGTGACTTTTGCTGGGAGAAAGGTGTTACAATCACACTGCAGGTGATGATCCCAAGGAAGCCAGGTAGAGGCTGTGCATGTGTGAATGAAAGAAGAGTTCTGCAAAAGTTAACTGTCCCTCCAAATAGCGTGAATAATTCAACGTGTCCCTCTCTCCCTTGTTTGTGTTCAGTTCACCAGCTAGGGCAAGCTAAGGCAGTTGTTCCCTCCTCCTCCTGTCCAATTCCAATTAGATGTCAGGATGTTAGCTCTGTATTTGATACCTTGCAGCCATGGAGACCATTGCAGAGCTGTAGATACTCAGGGGTGGCAGCTCTATACCAGCAGTTACCTGCTTAGGGGAGAAGGCCCCCCTTCTCTCAGGGGAGAGAAAGGGCCTTGCTCATATACAGAGCTGAAGAACCCATATGGGCAGCCAGGAGAGAGGAAGGAGAAGAAAGCGTGAACTTCCGGCATGCCCTGCAGCTGGTTTGGGAGCAACAGGTCTTTTAGACCATAAAGTTTCATGCTATAAAGTCAAAGCAGCTCAGAAACCAATGATCTTCCAATCCCTTTATTAAAAGACTTCTAATGAGCAGCTTCACGTGAAAAAGAAGGATGTTCCTGCCACTGGCAGATGGTAAGATGAAGTCCAGGATCCTGAACAGCCCCAGGTGTTGCAGTTGGTGCTAGTTTGGGTATGTGCAGTCACTTGGTGTTTAGGTAGGGGATGTGTGGGCCAGGGACTGGCTGGAAAAAGGATCTGACCTCATGCAGTCTTGGACACAGGATGGGAAAGGGCCTTCAGAAATGCTGGTAGTGACCACCCTTAATAGTTTCACTATACAGTCTCTCCCAACACATCAGCCTTGAACTATGTAAAATAATGTGGGAGCCTTGATTCCCGCAGCTTTGGATTTCCATCATGTAACATGGGCTGGGAAATAACATTTTTTGGCACATTGTCAGCATAATTCTTAGCCTGAGAACGCTCCTGTACAGATGTTTTTCTTGCTTTCTCTAAAGCAAAGCCAAAGGAAGAGTACAGGATGCTCTGAGAGATGCTTAGGAAGACAGATTTGGGGTTTCCCAGCCAGCTCTACCTTGGCTGAGAGCGGCAGGAACTTCCCAGCACTGGAAGGGCCTTCTTGTCAGGGCCTGTTCCCTGCAAACACGTTTGAGATGCAGGATGGAGGCCCCCACCTGCCTCTCAGAGCTGCCTGCATCAGACAGCAAACATCGCCAAACCGCGCTGCAGTCTGTCTGGGCTCTCGCTCAGGGCTAAACACCTTTTGCCAAGCTGCTTTACTGCAGTCTCCACTCTTTGCTCCCCCGAATAGCAGCTCAGAGTTCACTTAACCAAGGAAAATTTTTTGCTTTGAATTTTCCTCTGGTGTAGTTCACTTTCATTTCTGTATTTTTCTGTTCCTCACTTACTAAGATTTCTTTGGAATTATATAAATGGGAAATTCTTTCTTAATCTCCCAGGCTATTTTAGGTACAGACTGGAGGTCCACAGAGATGGCTGCAGCCTCATTGTACTGCATAGGCTCTTGGTCTGTGTAAGGTATTCTTTAGCACTCTTCTGTTTTCCAACAGAGATGAATATTCTTTTGTTACTTATTTCCCACTGCTTGCTAGCATCAGCAGGGGCATGCAACAAGCAAGGTACACTCCTTCTGACAGCTTGTCTCCAGCCGCACGCTGGCATCTGTGACCTTGGGACAGCAAGCACCTAAAGGCCTTTAGCTGGGCTTTCATGGCAGGATTCACCCAAAAGCCGGATTCTCACTGCTAGCTTCTTTTAACAAGGCTTGTTACGGAAAACACGGTCATGCTTTCCTCCAAGACTGGCTCTCAGCGGGGAGCTGGGCACTTAAACAGCCTCCCTGCAGCACGGTCACCCTGTCGCTACCAGTTTCCTGATGGGTAGCACTCAACCCCTGACAGCCAGCTCAGAGCTTCCTTTCAGAAGTTATAGCTCTATCAACCGTTACTGGCTTAATAAAGACGTTGAGGCCTCAGTTCTCAGTACTTTCTGGTTGTTTTCTTCTAGTCTCTCTCTCACCTTGACACTTGTGCACACCTCCAGGGATCATTCATACAGCATGTGTCTCTCTGATTAATGTTAATACCTCTCAGTGTGAAAACTAAGTACTAAAAAAGGGGTTGTGACTCAGATGTGCAGTAACATTTTAAGTCCTCTGCTGATCACTTAGTGTCAAACCTGCTCTTAAATTTTCCATTGCCAACTGTGCAGAACAAGTGCAACATTATCCATTTCCCTAACTCCTTTTCCAGCACTACACAGAACCTGCTCTGCACTCTCCATTAATCTGCAGGGCTTGCCTCTGCCATCACAACTTAATTCTTTTACCTGAAGCCCGATTTAATGACTCCTTTGTTCCCTGTATTTGTCCAGCTTCTTAATGTGCTGATCTGGCTCAGGGCTTCTTTACTATACCCAACTAGAATATCTTGCACGCTTATACAAAGATGAATAAAGATCAGTGTCCTCATTGATTTGCCCCAGGTCATCAGGTAAATCAGTAAGAAAAAAAAAAAAATTGTGCAACCTACTTCATTTGCTTAAACACAATTCAAATAATAAAACAGTGCTGCAACGATACTCCAGTAGGAACTCTGAAATCCACCTGAAATGCTGCTTTTGTTTCACATTTTGCTTGTAAACACCTGTGTACAAACACTGAAGAGAAGCTTGGATGAAGACACAACAGGATTGCTAACTATACTAGGCAAACCTGGATGGAACAGTCTTGTTTTTCTCCCCACTTCTAAGGTAATAAAATTTGGTAACAGCCCCTATTACCTGGAATAAAGGACAAGGATGTTCCAAGTAACGCAGACGCCATTTTTTGTAATTAAATTCTCTCTTGTGGTTGTCCCAAGGTTAAAACGTATCAGTGCTTTCTTGTAACACACTTGCAGGGAACTGCTAGTGCAGGAGGAAGTTCCTGTCAGAACTGACATGGTTCAAGCTAAGACTGCCTGAAATTCCACTAATAAACTGGGTAAACGTTAAGTGTTCCAGTTAGGTTGGGGTGGGGTACAAAACCACTACTCTCAGACTTCAGAAGCAGTATCAGTAAAGCTCAGACCATTTCTCTAAGGACCTGCTTTGAATGACTGCTGCCCAAGTGACAAATAATACTAAAAACATTCTTGATGCCACTAATTTTTGGATATGACAGTGGTTCTTTCTTCCTCTTTTCTATACAGGAAAACAGAAGAGGATCTGGATTTGTGAAGGTCTTGCTACCTTCATGAAAGAAACAGACTATCAGACTGTACAAAGAATCCCTTTTTGTCACAGATGAGCATGTTTATGTTATTGGTATCAAAGAAAAATCTTGATAACTTCTAGTACAACTTTTTTACTGAATAAAACCTACCTGAATACAATGTTATAATACAGCCCACCACTGCAGAATGACGTGCAACAGAGCCATCTGCCTCTTCGGTGTCCCGATCTTTTCAGCTTATTCTGCCTGTGACTTTACATGCATTACACCGTTGCCTGTGTCAGTTTTCCAAGGGAAGCAGTAGCACTAAGACAACATAAAAGCCACACTTTCAAATGAAAGGCCATCCACTTTAGAGATGATCTTATCATCTGTCTGAAGTCTTTTCATTGAGCATCGGAGCCAACATTCACAGTGCACATCATGTACCAATGATTAGTAACCTCCTCTCATCTCACCCCTCAGTGTTTCATTTCTGTACGCTGCACTAATTTATTTTCTGTTCCTAGCCTGAGATGTAGAGAAAAAAAGGACTCAAGTAAGTCCAACTGCTTTTTCAAACCACTGGCAGATAGCCTATTGATGAGCTGGATGAAAACATCCGAAAGGACCAAAACAAATCTGTTCCAAAAAGTACTTTTTGAACCAAGAAACAACAGTTAAGCAGACACATGTTAAGGCTTTTCCTTCACTACAGGTGTGTTACAAACCAGAGCCCGATGCTTAATCAGGAAGCTCAATCACTGACAGTTGTAAAGATGAAAGCTGTAACCGTTATCCAAAATCTAGAAAGACTTTAGTCCAGATACACTCATTGCCCAGACAGAGAACCATGAATCAAAAAGCAAAGCAATAAAATTATAAATATGATAACAACATAGGTAGGAGAACAAGAACTGGTACCTAAATGCAACGGCGAGGAGCAGTAAAATAAAAAACCAACCTCACTAAAGATTCTTATTTTTGAAGAGGAAATCAAAAGATTAAATCAGGATTTCTTAGCAGTCAATCTCCATGTTGGAGAAATGAGGCAGTGAAAGGCTATCTAGCATTTAGAATCTTTGCTTTACATGAGGGCATGCACCTCAGCTTGAGAAGAAAAGGCCTCAGGTTAAAAACACTGCATAAAGCAGTGGTGCTGCAGCTTGGCAAGCATTCTTCATGGCACAAAGTAACATTTCTACCGTTCCTGAATCACTGCAATACTTAAAGAAGATGATTTAAACACATATTCAAGCAGTAACTCATTTCAGCAGTTTCTTATTTCCATGAAACAAGTTTCAGAATTGAGCACTAAGTGAAGAGCCAGGTATTCTGGCAGAGGCTTGTAGCATGGAAAGTCACCTCAAGAATTTTTCTGTCCTACACCATAGAAGGTAGAGACAACGCTAGTCATCACTGCAGAAGCAAAGGAGAAGTGTTAGTAAAACTTAACAGATTAGGTAATGAATATAGTTACGCTACTGTTATTTAACTTCATAGTTAGTCTAACAATAGAGAGAATAGTTGCAACAGAGTTAGCTTTTGGTCCTCAAGTCCTGAAATGTAATTCCTATAGAGGTATGGTTTGGATCGCCTGCAGAGAAGAAACAAACCTCTAACTGGAAATGTATCGTATTTGTTATACATAAGTAGCCTAGATGTGTTACTCTAGTTCTCTCTTGTGAAAGAAGATTGAGGGTGCAAAACTACTGACCCCCTTTTTTTTTTTTTTTTTTTTTTTTTTTTAGGAAGAATGAAATTCATCCTGAAGTCTTACTCAAAAGTCTTGCCTACAATCTGATGTTACTCAAGCAACTAGCTTGACAGTATTCCATACACTCAAATTCTAGCTTCACAGAACAGTCATTACACACAGCCCTCAAGTAGTAAGTCCTTCTACACACAAGTCCGCTTTTCAAATGTTGCTGCCAAACCCCCAGAGAGAAGCTACAGAGAACTCCATACACACACGCATTTTTATTTTAATAAATAAAGCTTTACAGGCTCAGGCTTTTTTTTATATATATAATCACATATACAGAACAGAAAAATGCCTGACCGAGTAACATGAGTTAAACTACTAATCCTTGGAAGGAATGCATGCCCTCTGCAACACTGAAGACCTTAACTAGAATGGCATTTCCCATCTGCAGCGTAGTAATTTACTTCACAGATTAGACAACTTGAAAGAGATGTGGCCAAAGCAAAAAGAGTGACCCTAAATGGACCAGTTGTCCTTATAGAGCCATAACAGTGCAAGGAAAGCCAAGAGCCCAAATGCCTCCATTTTCTAGTATCACTTCTGGATGAATATGTATGTCTTCACATCCTTTAAGCAATACATTCTAACCACAAGTAGAGAGACTAAGCACAGCAGGTATGCAAAATTATTCCATTGAAGAATAGATATTGGATGACACGATAATGTTATATTTCAAGACTTTAAATTAGCAGATGCTTTTGCATCCCCCTCAGTATGGCAGTGGAACAGATCCCACCTTCTCTCATAGAAGTTTAATCCAAAAACTTCCTGTTGGCATTAGCACCAAAGAGAGCCACTCTGATTTCTGGCATCATCTGTTGAGAAAGAGTACATCAGTTATATGCGACGGGCAACACAATTGCTGTACATTCCTCATTTCAGGCACTGTGTGATAGTCAGGTTATGCTTCAAAATTAAGTCAATTCATTTGAGTTTTCTGAAGCCTTTACCCGATCACACATTGCTCGCTACTCTATAGACTTAAAGGATTACCTATATTGCAGCATAAGAAAGAGATGCCAGGCTAGTTTTTTCCACTAGGGTATAACAGGTCTCAGCCAAAGTTTCTAGTACTCAAGATAGATTCAGTAATTCAAGCTGGCCTCAAAATTTCAACATCTTGACTGCAGTGTAGTCGTAACGTCCTTCAGTATTGTGATTTTCTAGAGTTTTAGGCTCATGCTTAATTCAAAAGGGATCATTCCAGGAAAAGCCATGTTTGTTGTACAGAAGCACAAACAGTAGGTAACTTGCTCCTTTCCATTCAAAAATAATTTCTGGCTTGTCATCCGTGCTGAAATTCAAACCCACACACTATTGTGCCAATTAACACACTGGAAACACTAGGACTTAATTAATAAACAAAACTAGTTAATTATATCTTGTTCATCTTGGCTGTTAGAGAAACTCACCTGCTGGGCTACAAGGTCCAGCCGACTTTCCAGGGTATTGGAAACCTTAATTTTACCATCGCTGTTATAGATTTCAACACCTCCAGCACTAGAAAAGGGAAAAAAAAGTAATCTGTGAAATCCATGGTACATCTCAAAGTCTGAATGTGGCAGAGAGATTATCCTAAACCAGCATTTATAGGCAAGTCAGAGACATAGAAAAGTTTGGTTCTTTTTAAAAAAACAACCACCAAAGTTTTTTTTATCATGTCTTAATAGGAACCAGCACAAAGTGATCCAGTGAAGCAACAGTGCAAAGCATCTTTGGAGTTATCAGAGACCACAGCTACATACAAGGGTCCTCATTAGCACGATCTAAACACAAGCGGAGCTATAGAGTTTGTCACTTCAAAATAGCTTCAGGCTCTCTATTTTATTAATAGACAGATTTCAGATTTTGGGAAGAACAAGCAAGGAGGAGTGCTAAGTGTTGCTTGCTGGTCCACACATAAAGATCCCTGACTATCAGAACGTACAGCTTTGTGCCATGTTGTTTACCATACTATATGGAAATAGAGCCTTGCAGACATAGTATACACAAACCCCATCCTGCAGCAACATTATGACTCAATTTCCTTCATCTTGAGATAGAAAGCATGGCTACATCCATATTCTCTCTCTCTTTAAAAGACCAATAGCTAGTTAAGTTTCTACCTACAGTTATTGTCTACTTCAGTACTGTGAATCGGGCCAGAGGCTGCACAAAACTTTTATTGACATTTTCGATGGAGACAGTGGTTGTCTGGAGGAAACTGCAGAGTCTCTGCTTGATTAACACAAAGAAGTGCCAAATTCCACTAGAACAGCAGCACACTGTAGGGATATTCTGTACAAAATTTTCTGAGACTGTTCTAGCAAGAGCTGTGGCTTGAAAAGTTGCATTAAGTTAGTGCTCTGTATAAAAGACTCCCAGTTTCCTTACATTTCTTCTGGCAGGAAGTTGTCTTGGTCAATGTGAATATCCACATCCCTTTTGGTGGCATTTTTGTAGATGGGAATGCTCTTCTGTACAGCAGTCTAGGATACAAGATAAATTTCCAATTAGCATTGACAAATGCTAGCACACCACTTGGATTTGGTCACTCAATCATGTAAAATGAAGGGATTGAGGCCTTTTTTTTTTTTTAATTAAGCAAATGTATTTCAGCTTTGGCTTTTGAACCAAAACCAATTATTAATCTTAATATTGCAGCAATGTCTAAAGTTTCCTAGGCAATATCCAAGCAAGCGATCCCCAACTTGAAAAGCATAATTGCTCTCTTGCATTGTATCTGCAGCAGAAGTGAAGCAAATAAAGCTTGTTTTCACATCATACAGATGGGAGCTGAGCTGCAAATATTGCAGGTCCCAGACTTCATGAGCAGGATACTGTCAAACTATTCTATGTGCCTTACCTTAACCATGGGGAGATCCTGTTTCCTGCACCGAACAACTATTCTGGGCTCAAGCAGCTGGTAGAATCCCTGCACAAGATAACCATTACAGTATCAGAAAGTCAACATTTTAATTGTCTTAGAATTAACCCCAAGAAAGAGAAAGAGCTCATCAATTTGAAAACCGAACCCTAACAATATTAGTCTCTTTTATTTAGTTCTTTGCTTGCAAGTTCACCTCATGCAGACATTCTGAGAGGCTCTTTCACAGATATTGGTGCCGTCCTACAACTACGGATTATGTATTTCTTTGTTAGCTGCAAGTTTGGAACTTGAGCAACTAAACATATGTATTATAGGATTCAGTTGCCCAAACAATGTACATGTATACATAAGGATCATTGCTGTCTAAGTAGACTGAGCATGCAGCCAAGCTGACATTCTCCTATGCAGCTCTTGGAGAAAACATGCAGTAGTTTCAGATGCCTGTCCTAATAAATCCTGCCTTGCAGTTCCTGTAGTAATACATGAAAATAGAATAGATTTAGTTCCAGTTGGAAGAGACCTGCAATGATCATTTAGTCCAACTGTGAGTACTGATGAGTACAGATCCCTCACTGGATCAAACATAATGAGCCGAGACAGATACTGCCAGCTTGCAAGAATGAGACAGGTTTGTTTGATGTACAGCAATACCAGACCTAGGTGTGACAAAGAAACAACACTGAATTGGAGGCACAAGCTGGTAGGAAACACCGTTACGAAAACTACCAGCAAACTGTGGACCGGAAAGCTGGTGGCTGGCTTCTCTTGAGTTTATGGTAACAGGACCAATTCATACCAGAAGGTGGCACTAGAGGTCGCAGGACTGACTGGTCAATGCTTACTGGGTTTTCAGCAGTTAATTTCTGGGGCTAGAGGATGGTATTCTCGCTAAGCAAAGCTTTGATTTTTGCTTTGTGTGTCTGTCACAGACATACGTCATACTACAGCAAATTTGTCAAAGCCAAGATTTACAAATCTCAAATGCCAAAAAAGATTTTAAAAGCAGATAACTACTGACTTACAGGTTTGGAGAAACAGCTTTTGCCAAAGGTGTATTTGATCCAGCTAATTACTACAGAAGCTTAAAGTGTGCATCCTAAATGTGCATGTTACAATGTATGTGTGCACATCTGCAATTATGGTTATAATGGAACTGCTGCTTGGTATACCAGGTCTTACACCTCAAAACAAGCTGCAGCCTTATCTGCTCAGAATCCAAGACCGAAAGATATAGCAGAAGTGATGTTTAAAACTCAAAGACCACCCAGCAACAATCGATCTAGACTCCAATACAACTGTACCCTCCAGTGGGTTATGTCTGAAGAAAGACACCTGGAAGGATTGGGCTGTGACCACCTATTTGTTATAATTTAAATATTTACCTGTAGAACTAGTCCATCCAGCAGTGTCTGGTACCTGGCAGTATCCTTCACCACCTTGGCAAGTCTCTGCTTGGCCTCATTCAGCAAATCCTACATTCAGAAGAAATCAGATCAGCAGAGCCCATCTGTTTGGCATTTGGTTTCATGCCTACCAACTTTCTGTACTCCTATTATAGCTATCACACCCTGCCAACACGTAAACGTACACTCCAGCTGGTGTTCATCCAAGCTAGACCTTCATCGCTGTGCATGGCACAAGATCCTTTCCACACAGCTCCTTTCTCCCTGCCCTGATCTGAACCCATTATAACCTGACAAGAATTCCTTTTTCATGAAAAAGGGAGCCCTCAGTAGTAAAAAGGTAGTATTTAGAATATTAATTCAGATAGACAAATTAAAATAGTTTGTAAATCATTGCCTAATGTAAACTAATAAAGTTGCCCAAATAAATTTTTTTTGAGCTTTGTGGTCAAGCAAAGAAATCTAATCTATCTTTTTACCACACAACACTCAGGTTAGGTATTTTTTAATTCTAAGTAAATGCAAGTCAAAATTTAAAAGTGAGAGTTTATTTTTAATTTGAAGTAGCTGGCTTTGATTATTCAGCAAATCAATATCAGATGAGATTAAATTTTTTTAGAAATTCAAACGCAGCTCCTAGAATGGAACCATCGTAATTGTTTCAGATAAAGAAACTGTATGATTTAGTATAAACCTTTCTTTACCGTCCTGCCTCATAGTGTTTAAAAGAAGAGTGCAAGTTAATACAATCAGTACTAGGATATAAGAATATCACAATTCAACGTCACGGTGAAAACTAGTCATATTGTCCACCCTAGAGTAACATAGCATTTCTGGAACTGCTCACCTCTCTTATACATGAAAGAGGCCAAAGATCTGATAAGGGAAGAAAGCTCTAGCAGCATGTGACTTTAAATGTTTTAAAATGAGGAAGACTGTTGTGCATTACTCAGAAGCATGAGGTTGAGTCATCTGATAAATGAGGAAGAGATTACCCAGCAGAGACTATCACAACAGAGTTAGCTTTTTAGCCACCCACCTTCCCCCCCCTCTGTGAATACAATCTGAAGTTTAAACTAGGTTTAAAGAATCAATAAACTGTTGATTTTCTTCTGCTAACTCCCCTTTTTCATGGTAGCATCAACTTGAGCAACTTTACCCATTTTTTTATTTATTTTTGACTTTTACAGGTCTAGCAGCTTTCTCAATAGCTCAATAGCACCATCTAGCAGAATATGGAAAACACAAACTGTTTCTGATATGGGGTAAGAGATAATAAGACACCTACAAGCTGTATAATGAGCAAAATGAGAACACACTACATGTGGTGTAAGATAAACATAGTAAACCTGAACTAAGACTTTATGTAGTCTGCTCTGATAAATGATCACTCACCCTATATGTCAACACACAGACTGGTCACCTACTAGAACAAGAAGCAAGCCTTCTCATATAGTAGGGGCCACTAAAGGAGACAGAAAAACCCATTCGGTGGTGTTTTAAGCCTACTTGCTTAAGCCATACCAGATTTAATGCATAAGATGTTGCTTCAGGCAAATAGAACTTGAAAATTCTACCATTCATGCAAGAATGAGTTCTTGCTCTTTAAAAGAATAAGCTATTGTCCTAATGATAGATATAACACTGCCTGCAATGTTCCTGGCAGAGAACTGTATTTCCCTAAAAAAGCAGGTAATAGAAACTATGAAAATAAGCTAAAGCAGACAATTGAAGTTGGACTAAATCCTTAATGACTTTTCAGAGCAGCTGGGAAAGCCATTTTTGAATGTTGAAGCAAATGTCACTCAATCACAAATCATGTTTTTCTTTAGAGAGTGGTTAAGAACATTTTCTAACAGATGGTAGAAATAGAACCTCTGTGTCTTTACTAGAGAGATACTCACTGCAATAAGGTCATCCCTTGCCTTGAGGACCTTCAGTCTTGCCTGATTCATCAGGTTGGACATCTGACTGCAAGTTGCATGATAAAGTTGAATCAATCCACCAGACTTTGACAGAAGAATTGCAAACATTTAACTAGATACTTTACATTTGAAGATAACAATACTACAACATTTAATAACAAAACCTGTTCACCTGTTTGAATCTGTTTCTGAACTTGTACGAAAAATTAGAAGGCAGAATCCCATCCTTCAGTAAAAACCCACCAAAACTAAACCTGACATGAACATTTGTCCCAGAGTAACAGACCAGGGTAGAGCTCTAGACATTAACTAAATAAAGAAATATGAAAGATTCTTTCACCACGCTACTAACAGTTATGCTATTGTAGTTCACCTTTGATAATTTCTCCCCAGGAAAAATGAGAAACTCATAATTATTGGCTACAATTTGCCAGGGAAAAACAGTTTTGTATAAAATTAGCAATAAAATGGGAGCCCAGACTCTGAAGTCACCTATATAACCTAAGCAACTTACATTTTCTTTTGCTGTTCAATTTGTTTCTCCTTCTTTTCATAATACTCCATGATTTTCAGCCTCTGTGTCTGAACAAGGCGACCCTTCTCAATGTTGAATTCTTCTTCTGCCTATAGTAAAAATTAAATAACTGAAGTGGAATTTGATTCCATGGGCTGAAAAAAACAGAATCAAAATGAAACAGCCATGCTTTCAGAGCACATTCATAGATAAGCTAGGATGATACAGTTTTTGGTTCCATACAAACAAAACATTTCAACCAGTACTCAAGTCAAAGGGAGTTCAGGATGTGTTCTGCTCAACTAGAACGTTGCTAAGGCACAGTTTATTTTATCAATTGACTGACACGTTTCCTTGCAGTATTTATTCCTCAGGCACAAAATTACCAAATTTATATATATTATACTTTTAAGCAAAACTCACTTTATTTGAGCTTTAGGTCTGTTTTGGTTTTGTAGAATTGGTGTCCTTTCTGGCTACAAGAGCTACCCAGCCCTCTGTGTCCACAAACTTCGTGACTTCAGGGAATTCTTACACAAGGAGAGTGACAATATAGCTATTACTTTTTTTTCTAAAGCCTAGCCAGACAGCATGTAAACACATGGCAAGCTCTCCTATTTATACTGGAGAATCCAATCTCAACTTCTGACTTCTGTTTGCAGATCATCAGGAATACCTACTTTAGTATTGATTAAATATTTGTGTACATCTAAATGTTTAAGGGAGATTAGGTATTATTAGTAATACATATACTAAATCCAATACCAACAAGATATTTCAGCATTGATATAATGCAGATTGTTAGGGTTGTAAGTCACTGTTAATCCTTCTTTTAGTAAACATCTATATTCTATCAACAAGTTAATATTGTCTCTTGTGGCTTAACCTAAGTGAAGAATCCTGCAAGTAATTCAACTCATGCCTTAAATATACATTTATGTTTTAGTTCCCTACGATACCTACTAAATCGCATCTAGAATTAAGTCTGCAGGTGGCTACACAGGTTTACATACAGTTATGAACCTGCTTACAAAGAAGCTTTCACCAACATAACTCAACCAGTTTAACTTTCATCTTTTATCATTTTGGTACGTGTATGAATAACACTAGTAATCTTGCACAGGTACTACTTTTATTTACTATTAATGTCTCTTTCGGACATGCTATGGAAGTCAAGCAAAAATTAAAATTAAACCTTCTGGTAAATGCTTATTATGACGAATCTTAGTAGTACGAATTCATAATTACGCAGAGAATTCCTTTAATCCTCAGTAATGTCAAATTATGTATAGGAGGCGGGGGAAGGTGTTCCACTTAATCCAGTCTATTCACATTACCACCCAGCTCTCCTGATTGCTTAAAAAAAAAAAAAGAGTGAACTTGCACATGAACAGATTTCTATTTAAGAACCACTAAGAAAACTTTGACCAACAAATAGCTCTGACTTGTTTCAATTTGTCAAAAGTTAAAAAATATTAACTTGATTTGGTAGCAACATTTTTTGCTATGTAATAACGTGAAGTAAGCTGCAGTTTACAGAAGTATTGTAGGATTGCTCTGACTGCAAATACTGAAACAGATTGTCAGATGCAGTTTTGCTTTTGCACTTACTGACATTGAACTCCCATTTTTACCTTTGCATCTATTTCTTCAGCCTTTTCATTGGCTTCCTGCTCAATGAAAGCCATCATATGCTTAATCTGTAACAAGAGAGAGAAAAGAAAATATTTTCTGTTGGAAAAGACTTTGATGAGAGGAAGTACATATATATTCCTCAACTGTACAGTAGGCCCCTCCGTATCCATTTACTAATTAATATAATGTTCTTTTTCAAGGAAATTAAATTGAGCACACAGGTCAAAGAGTCAGTTCATCTTAACACAGATTACAAGAAAAGTAGGGTTTTTTGTCAAATAATTTTACATAATGCTGTTTCACTGGCTGTCATGAGAAGAACGTACTTTAGATATGCAACTATACAAAAAAAACAACCCAACCCAAAGGTAAATTTGTATAAACCTGAGGCTGGGTATTTTCATTCTTCACTAGTGAGAACAACTTTTTTTCCCCCTAAGATTAGTAGAAAAAAAATTCAAAAATCCTCACACAGTAAAAGTAAAGTAGTCTGTCTGTTATGACATTTACATGAAACATAGAAGATTATTAACACAGAGTCTCTGTATCAGGCATAGATGGCATTTGAATGAACCTGGGCTTTTTTAGACAACCAGTGAAGCAAAGCAAAGGGCTGCTGACCACTCTGGTCAGATCTGTACAACCAGAAGTTCCTTTAGACACCTGAGAAATCTGTCTTGAAAGAAGTGTAATAAACTCTGTAAAGACAAGGTCATTAAAAAATACTGCTATGTGGTTCAAGCCAAAAGGACTTTATAAAGTAGCTGCATATTAATTTGGAGGAGCTTGGAAAGGAGACTTCATCACTAGTTGATCAAGACCACATCAAGTATATCATGTGCTGCTTTAAAGCCTGGTGTACACTAATATATTCTACTTGATGAACCTTTTTGAAACCACTTGAAAACACTATAAAGCCCAGCCCCAACAGCTTAGAGAAAAGGGAAGCAATTATACTGAGTTCTGCTTATTTATCACATGCCTTTCTGTGACCAGCCCTAAGTTTAGGTTCACATTTGGGGCAGACCGCAAGGACTTATGCCCAACCAAACCGCAACTTTGAACAGGTTTAGCCATTTCCAAAGGCAGATGGAGTGGACCATAAAAACCTACTGACTTTTTGCTCGTGCTTAGTGTTGAGACACATTTTGCAGATAATCTGGTCTGAATAAACTTGCATGAAAGATTCTATTTGCATAATCTCATGTTAAAATGAAATATTTAAAAGAGATAAGAAAGGTGACTGTGAAAACTGCAGAACACTATGCCCACATAGATGAAAAAACAGAAGTGAACAGGCAAGTGGAAGATTTTAAGCATGTGCCGTGGAAGAAGTGCACAATAATATCTACATCCTCAAAAATCAAATCAGCAATTTTTCTTTTAATTGCAGTTTTAGATCTACCTGCATTTCATAATGGACAAGAGAGGCATATAAATAAGGACATTATTTTGCTGAATAGCCTACTGTTGAAGGAGACTAAGAACTTTTGTAGGGCAGCAGTAACCCTTACATTACTGAGTCACTTCCTCCAGTTTGGTTTGGTTTCTGAATTTTGGAAAAGTACTTTAAACAGTTCCTGGTGTTCAAGAAAAGTTCTCTGCATAATGAAGAGGTAAGATGGAAGAAAGCTAACATGGCATCCATTTCCCCTAGTCTGGTAAGACTGAACAGCATCATTTCCTTCAAAATCTGTTGTACTGAAATCCCTTTTTGCTTTTCATAGAAATGAAAAAGAGATCCTAAGTGACACTTTCACATCTATAAATAGGATTAGTTTTAATAACACTGACAAAAACATGTATTTTTAAATGAGAGATTAATTTTAAATGAAGTTAATAACTTTAGCATAGTAGTATTTCCTAGAGTAGTACCATGATTATCCTTTCCATGGGAAGTTCTAGATGTTAGACTGACTTTAGCTGGAAGCAACTAGCCAGATTAGATGGAAAAATCTAATAAACACCTTTGACAGAATAAAGCAAGCAAGTCTATCAATGGGAACAATTCTTGATTAGGGATTATTTTCAAAGTGAAAATTATTGGAAGCGCCGTGGCAAGTAGTTAAGAGTTCAGAGAACCAATTGGTGGGTTCATATCAGATTTATACACATGCAGAACTGTCATGCCATCAGCAGCATCCTCTGTTCCAGTTAACAGGATCACCCTAGGCTCAGGAGTGTAAAACAATGACGGGGAAGTTGCCGATGTGAAATGCTATTAGCATTACATGTTTAGTATATCAACAGATCCTGAACTAACCTTTGAAGTTCAGGTCCATGGTGGCTGAGCAAGACCACCTCAATGTCAGCTTTATTATCTTCATGGAAGGGGCAGGAAAAAACAAACAAGTTTTGTGGATAAAAGGCAACAGAACATAATGTTACAATTTCCCTTTTGCAGAAAGGCAACCTACTGATTTTACTTTCAATGTGATGCTTCCTTGCCAAGAGACTATGTTTACTGAATGAGAAAGTGAGACACGAAGCACTTGTGATGCAAAGGACAAAGGGAACTTGGCTGATCTGCTCATCACCTGCAGGAAACTCCATGGACCAGCGCGGACTGGATCCGTGCAGTCTTTAACACAGCACGCCATTTTCAACCCAGCTCAAAGCAGCTTTTTTAGGCAAGGGCTGTGTTTACTGTCAATAAGGACAAAGTGTCCTGCCTCAGCAGGAAGTGTCCACAATCAGACATCAGGGTTGTAAGTTTCCACTCCAAGAGAAGCCCAGGTTGCGCTACTCTGCTTAGTATATAAAAGTGAAAAAGGTATTTGAGAATACTGAATAGCCTGCCTAAGTTACAGCTAACTAGATGTAGTATAGCCGTAAGAAAAAAAGAGATGGAAAGCCCTTAGAGAGCAACATCTAAAAATATAGTGCTTATCTAGGGCTACCTATTTCTCTGCCTTAAAGTGCAATTAAACACCGTTGATAGCATAAAGGCTACTCACGATCCCCTTCATTATAGGCTGGCATAATATGTCATCAAAATGCTTCAACAAAGTTCCCCATGAGTGGCCAACCAATCCCGCCAGGGAAAGATTTACTCTCTTCAGAGACTTCTCTTTCTAAGATTCCCAGAGATCTCTCCCCGTCGCCAACCCTTGCTTTCCCAGGGGAGCACCACCGTTCCAGGCACAGAGCAGAGGACCCCATTCCACAGGTAAAGACTGAATGAGCCGCTACCGGCTGCAGCCGCCTCTGCTATTGCGGGGTTCGGAGCAGTCACCACCCCCTCCCGCTCCGACTGGCCTTTTACCAGCCGGATGGTCCTTCAGCTCAGGCACGTCTGAACCCCACCCCTAGCACGGCTCCAGGGCAAGGAAACTGCCTCCTCCACCGCATGGGCCCAGCACTCGGTGCCTCTCTCCTCAAGCCAGGTCCGTCCTGTCGGCTTTCCCCCAGTCACGGCCGGGCCGAGCGCGGTGTGGAGGTGGCGCCCCGGCCCCGCTGCGGGCCCCTCGCCTAAGGGCCGGGGGAGCGCGGCCCTACCTGCTTCTGGACGTCGGCATCGCTGAGCGCCATGGTGGCGGCAACGGTGGCGGCGGCGGGGCTCGAGGGACGACGGTTGCGGCCGTTGGCGAGCGCGAACCGAATCAAATCCGGTTCGGGTCACAGCTGGTGGTGCTGCTGCCGCTGTGTCACGGCGCCCCGCCCACCGGCTCCTCCCGACCAATAGAAACCCGAGTTCCGGCTGGCGTCAAGGGGGCGGGCCTTTGCGCGCGGCAAGACTGCCATCTTGTGGCCGGGGCCGTCGTGAGGGGCGAGCAGAGTGGGGGGTGGGCTTCTTTCTCCGCGCCTCCCGCCGGCGGCACCGGCTGGGCCTGAAGCCGAGCCAGAGTGAGGCAGCCGAGTCCGGCCGGCTCTACCGGGCGCGGGGGGAGCCTCGGGGAGGGCGGGGACAGGCCTCAAACGTCAGAGTTGAGCCCGAGTTCACAGGGGAGGAAGTAATCCTTCGCCTTGTGTGTAGCGTTTTTAAGGCTTTGGTGGGAATACCGCGTTCAATCTGGAAAAGAACTGAGCTGCTTCCCAGATGAACTCCTTCGTCTCCTGTGAAGACAGGCTGGGAGAGCTGGGGTTGTTCAACCTGGAGAAGAAAAGGCTCCGGGGAGACCTTATAATGGCCTACCAGTACCTGAAGGGGGCCTACAGGAGAGATGGGGAGGGACTCTTTATCATGGAGTGTTGTGATAGGACGAGGGGTAATGGTTTTAGGCTGAAAGAGGGGAGATTTAGATGAGATATTAGGAAGAAATTCTTTACTGTGAGGGTGGTGAGGCACTGGAACAGGTTGCCCAGGGAAGTTGTGGCTGCCCCATCCCTGGAGGTGTTCAAGGCCAGGCTGGATGGGGCTTTGAGCAACACCTGGTCTGGTGGGAGGTGTCCCTGCCCATGGCAGAGGGGGTTGGAACTTGATCATTTTTAAGGTCCCTTCCAACCCAAAAAATTGAGTGATTCTATTTATAAAATCTTGCAGTTTTTCCAGGTTTGGACTGGCAGAGAGAGATGAACCGGCTTTTTAACCCACACCTGCGATGTGTGGGAGGGGGAGGCAGCGTTAAGGAGCATGAAGAGAGGAAGCAGGAGGATGGAGGGAGCAGTTGGCGGAGGCGAGGGGAAGGATGGCCGTGCAGTGGGGAGGCCGAGGCTTAGGGCTGTCGGGTGGGGGCAGGTCTCGTGGTGGGCCCCTCAGGCTGGCTGTACTTGCACGATTAACAACATTCCATTGTAGGGACACGTGGAAGGGATTCATAAGCCATTTTATTATTACTATTGCTACATTTGGTGATGCGGAAGCGTTCAGGACCATTTTCAAATGATACGCTGATTCTTCTGGAGTTCTGTTACTGCTTCTGTTGCCGCCTTTATAGCAAAATTTAAAGCAGTCTCGATAACCTGTAGCAGTATGTGTTTATTCTAGCCGGTGGGAAGCTTCTGTTTCCATTCTGCAGGTACCTTTACTGGAAAAAAATAAAATAGCACTGTTCCTTACAAACCAGTGTCAAATGTGGTATTTGTCCTATCCACGCTGTCTCCTGGCTTCTGTCTGCTTCGTTAATTTTTACTGTGTCTTTTTTTTTTCCCTATGGAAAAAACCTCGATATAAAAATACGTATGCAACTCTCGTAAATTTTTTTTTTTTTTTTGTCCCATCTTGTGGTTACGTTGCGATGCAGGGAATCCACTTGTATTGGGGGAGGCTGGAGAAGGTTTTTGCCGTTAATTTCGGGCGCGATCTCAATAACCATAACGAAACGCCCGGGACCGCCCTCCGCTCCCAACCCCTCCCTCCCCTCCCAACCCCTCCCTCCCCTCCCGCCCGCCAGGCGGAAGTGCCGCCACGCCCCCCTCAGGGCAGTCACGTGACAGGGGGAGGTGTCCTTGCCCGGGCACCGCCCGCTCGGCGCGGGCCGTGACGCGCGACACACGCCGCCATGACGTCATGCCCCCCCTACCTCCCCCTCCCCCGCCCCTCCATCATGGCGGCGGCGGCGGCAAATTAGGGCAGAGCTCCCACCGCCCCCGGCGGACCCACTCGGCGCAGCACCGCTCCTCCACCGGCCCGGCCCGCCCCCCACACCGGCCGCCGCCGCCGCCTCCTCCCCGCCCCCGCAGGTGAGGAGGGGGGTGGGGTGGGTGAAGGGTGCTTTGCTTGCTTGTTTGTTTGTTTATTTATTTATTTGTTTATTTTCCCCTCGCGCCCCTGCCAGCCGGGAGCGGGCACGGGGATGGTGTCCGCTCCCCCACCCTTTTCCGTCGCCGGTGAGGGGAGGGGGCGGCTGCGGCCACCACTCGCCCCGGGGTCGGTGGCCGCAGAACTTCCCCGCGGGGGCGGGGCGCGGCGGGGTCACGCCTCTCGGCGGCCGTTGCCGCCCCCCCCCCCCCCCCAACTCCGTGACTGGGCTGAAGGACTCCGTGACTGGGCTCCCACCCCAGCGCCCGGGGCGGCCCCCGGTCCCTCACCTCCCCACCGGTCCCCGCGGTGTGGCAACGGGGGCTGTGCCCCCCCCGCCGCCCCCCCGGCAGCTCCTGAAGGGCGGTGGCAAGGAGAACCGGCGGCTCCTCCGCCGCCGCCGCCGCAGGGCTTGCGGCCTGCCCGGACCCCGCCGGCTGACTCATCCCGGCTTTTTGCTCCTGGCTGCTCCTCCTCGCCCAGATATAAATATCTCATTCATCGCCGTAGTAACTGAGCGGCTCACGCTGGGCTCTCGCTCCTCCGTCTTCGGCTCTGCCTTTGTCTGGCGCCGCCGAAAGTTAGAGCGGGCCCGGGGCTTGTGCCTCAGCCGCCCGGCCTCCGGCTCCTTCTCGGCGCTTGGCGAATGGAAAAAAGAAAAGTGAACGAAAGGTGGTTAACGAAAGCTGGGTTTTCCGTGATTTAATACTGCGGTAAAGGCGGTTTAAAGCTGGAGAGGATTGAGAACCTTTAATAAAAACTCGTACAGTTTTTGTTTATCTTCCTAAAAGAAACATCAAACCGCTTGCCTGGAGTGCTCACTTAATTACATTTCCCTCTAAGGTCAACTAAAACCACTGCCCAGATAAACGACTATCATGTTTTCCAGTATTTCTACCCATTAAGTGCCACTAGAGGATCAGTAATGGGTGCGATATTGATTCGTTTCCGGTAAGAATTGGCATGTTTGAACTCAGTAGTTCTCAGTTTATTAAAAGCAATCTCATAGTCATACCATCATATATTGCTGGAAAAATACGCTGAAGAATTTATCTTCCAACCTGATTGCGACTGGGTGCTCTGGAAGCTCTTACCTGTTAGGTGAAGTGTTTTCAGAGGCAAACTGCTGCAAGGTTAAACTAGTCCACACATGCAAGGCTCATCCAAAATCCCCACACAAGCCTTCTGGAAAGCTTGCAGAGCACTTGAATGTTTTCCATCCTGTTGTTACGGGGTGTGGTTCTGTAGAGCTGCGACTCCTTGAGATTCGGTACGTTTGGATGAAGAGCACTGGATAAATGTAAGGCTGTAGATTGGAGTGCACTGAGAGTGGCTACCTGTTGCAGAGATTGACACCAGGAGGATTACCCAAACCCGTGACTGTATCGGTGGCACACTGCCCTAAAAATGATTTGAACTCCGGTGCTACTGTTTTGTTGCCTCCCTAAATCTCCCTGTCCGTGCTTGGGTGAACGCTTGCTGACTGAGGCCACGCGTGCTTTGAAATAACTCCTCACCAGCAGGAAGTATTCTGCTAGAGCGGCGGTCTAGGATGATTAAGTTTGTAGCCGGTAAGTGAGGCTTGGTAACCTGGGCTGTAGCTGGGAACCGTATCCAGCCCTAAGTTGACTCCATTTTCAGGTGAAACTTAACTGCTGATGTGGTATTTGTAAAGGGAAGGCAATCTGCGATTGTGCTATTGTTTCTGAACCTGTATTTCTAAAAACATTAGAAATCTGTAGGGATATTGATCACCTACTGCTTTGTTTATAAACATGCAGCAAAATACTTTGTGAGGCTACAGCTCTAAATGCAAAAGGCAAGTCTCTGACCTGCAACGGTCGAATGGATGCACAGTAGATCTTAGCGGCAGCTGGTGAACTGTTCTTACGGGCAGTATCATAATGCTGTTGCATTTTGGCTTTTTGGATGATGCACGGTAAATGCAGCTTGGTGCACAGTAGGATTTTGCAGGTAAGGACTAAAACATAGCAGAGCCTCATCGCCGGGGGATTATATTCACAGTATTCATTGGTAGGCTCTTGTTGCCCGTTATCTAACGTATAACTCTTCTGTGGATTAGGATGTGACAGATTGTGTGAGGAAATGTCAGTCTGGCTGGAACTCCTGTTCTCAGGTCGCTTGAGCAGCTCAGCCCACATGAAACAAGTGACAGCAGGGTCGGAGGAGTAACAAGCTAAGTAAGCTTCAACAGGTGTAGCCTTTTATTCCCCCCAGGGTGCGGGAATTGAGGAAGGTGAATTTTTTTTTCTAGGGAGTAATTGGTAATAGTTTTGATCTCTTCAGCTTTTTAAGAGGCAGTATTCTTGCAGGGAATCTGTTATACCAGAAGTAACCCTCTTGCCCTTGCTTTGAGGCTTAGGTGGTCTCTGTAATGCCTGATTTCCTCTGCTCCATCACATTTCCCATACAAGGCATTTGTCTTATTCTCTTAAACAGTTTCTGGTCTCTCTTCCATTTTTCTCCTGTAGTGAAAAACTCTCCCTCTTCTGATCTGGTCTCTCAAGCTGCGTGTCCTTTTTTAATCTCACTCATTCCTGAAAAAATGGCCTTTTCTGAGATATTTACAGTATCCAAGTCAATATTTCTCTATTTCTTTTTGTAAGCTAAGCCAGTCATTCACAATTCAAAATGAGTAATTCAGTTGCTGTGCTGTGGGCTTCTCTCAGAGGAAGGCTAGTGATTCTGAAGTGCATTTCCAGTCTGACATTCTTTCATGTGAAGCTGAAGAGATTTCTTCCATTCAAGTTCTTAAGTCTCCCCTTCTCATTTCAGCATGAAACTACCTCTCAGAATGTGTCAACCAAATTGATTACTTTTTTTCATCCAAAGCTTTTTTTCCTTCATTTTTTTCCTAGGGAAACATTAACCACTATTTAAATAAGCTGTGGTCTGATTTTCTCTGTTTCTCTGTCTCTCTCTTTTTTACCTCCTCCCTCTAGAGGTGCTGAGCAAAGCATTCTGAAATTTTTGTGAATCAGTCCTTGCTGTTGCACTGTGCTGGTACGGAGTCTCTTGCTTGTTTTGATTGACTGTTTTTTTTCTTTCATTTTCTGCTTTGATTTGGAATTATATTTTGAAGAATAACCTTTGTTATATATTCAGGCTTGTTCTTTGATCCACAGCATAGTGTCTGGGTGTCTCTAGACTATCCGTCAGACTGATTCTGTCAGGACAGATGAGTTCAGGTTGTCTGGAAGGGCTCCCATTCACTGTGTAGCCGTTGTGAGAAACGTGTTGATTTCTATACCGTGGATCTCTACTGAACAAACCAGAACTGAAATGTGCTGGGGAGCTTTTGCTTTTTGGTGAATGGCATCTTTCACACCTGGAGGTGTGAAGATGTGATGTGGTGATGCCGCCTGCGGATCTGATCTGAAGAGCAGATCTATTGTTAAAGGATCCTAAAGTCTTCTGAGCAGTTATTTTTTCCAAATCTCACTGCTTTATCAAAGTCACAGTTTGTGGAAGTGGCTGAAGGGTAACTGTGTATTGAGCAAAAGCTGTGCTTATCCTCTGCTATAATTCCTTAAGTTTCTGAAACATGATACGTTGCTTGTAGAGTACTCTGGGATGGAAGAGGCAACGTAAATGTAGGATTACTGCCCCAAGGGAAAAGGCATGGGTGTTGGCTCAAAGTTTCAACATTGGTTCCTTCCTATTCCTTCCTATATAAATCACTACTTTGGTTCAAGCAGTAGCAAAGACTCAACTGAATCTTTCTGCTGAAGGATTTCATGCATTTTGAAATACATGGCAAGAGGCAGAGCTTCCAGAGTAGTCTTCATGAAAGAATCCTCTCCCGTTTTCAATGCTGAATGAGTTTCAGAAACTAGAGTTGCTAGAGATTAACAAAAGAACACTTAGCCAATTTTATACCAACTCTCTTACTTTTGCAGTTTTTAGTTTGACGGATAATTTTTTCTTTGCCAAGCTACCTACTCACACAATAACCATGCCACAGCACTGTTATAGTTCTGTTTATCCTCAGTAACCAGTTGTACTGCTGTTAATCTGAATTCTATTCCAGGGAGGAGGGGGATTAGAAGTTGGCCCATATATCTTGCATAGCTAGACAGGTCAATGCTTTTCTTTTGCTTCCTCTTTTTATTATTATTATTATTCTTAATCTTGAGGCTTCATTTGCAGATTGTGCTTAGGTTTGGGACCTGGTTCTCCCTCTCAATCTCAAGGCATTTCCAGTATAATCAGGAATGTTCTTGAGATGTTCCAACTCCTGTTTTGTGTGTACAGCATTTTTCTCATTCAAACTCTTTTAAGCTTTAAACTTGGTTTAAATATTTCTTTTAAATATAACAGTACTCTCACGTTAGTAAATTGTCTAGCTCCGTCGGTATCTGTTAAATAACTGTTCTGTAGCATGAGCTTTTCTGCATGCCTTTAAGTTAGACATCCATTTTGATGACCAAGAGTGGACTACTACTTGTTTGGGAATGACTCTTGGAAGTGATGGAGAACTTAATTTTGAGAGTTTATCTTAAAGCCCTAAATACTGTTATTTGATTCAACAAGTAGATTATGTGCTGCAAGTAGTTTTCCAGACTGGTCCTAATATAAAGAGCTAAAAGATTTTGATTAATCTGAAACTTCCTTTCAATCTGTTGATGGCTTTTTCCCCAAATCCAAGTGGCCTTCTGAAATATTTTTTGCCCCTTGTCCCTTGTAGCTGTTTTTAATTTCTCTCTACCTTAATTTTTCATTATTGGAAAAACTTCTTATTTGGATGTTTGCAAAACACACTGAAACAAATAAAGTAAAACAGGAAAGTTCTTTGGCCAGATATTAGGTGTGGATTTCTGGTTTATAAGTATTAATGTCTGGGTGAGAAATCCAGGACACACAACCATCTGTTCTCCCAATCCCTACAATGAATGTGGAATTTCCTCTGCTGACCATATGTTTTCCATTGCTGTTGGAACAGTAAAATGAATTCGAATCAATTGTGGTCACTTTTCCTGCATTAAAATTTTTAAGCATCATAATAGGGAATCTGAGAAAGCAGAGAATTGGGAAAATTCTCAACAGAGGCTTAGGGGAAGGGAGACTTCTCAGAACCTGTCTTTTTAACGTCAAATTGTAGTTAAACAAGTCTTCAGAATGCCTCAAAACCTTTTTGCGTGAATACATGTGTATTTTTATGTGTGTGGTTGAGTTGGGAGGCAGACACGTGCTGAGGAACTGTTCAATTTGCTTTAATGTGAGAGTGAGAAATGCCACTGCTGGCAGCGGGCGGGCAGGGTGCGGCGCAGGGCTGGGGGGCAGTTGGTTTTACTCTGCACGGTTCTTATTAAAATAAGAATGCATAGGATATCAGGGCAAAAACCTGGATATTGCTTCTCGATTGTTACATAATTCCTTGTTATATATGAGTTCATGACCCATTGCAGCCTTATAAAAAAAACAGTCAAAACACTCTATTCTTTCCTTACAGTCTTCCTCAGTTACCCAGAGAAAACCTTACGTGCCCCGTAAGAGCACTGCTGCATTGCAAGCCAACCTGATGGCGTCCTCTACTGCTGTGCCTGTAGGATTTCACTATGAAACAAAATACGTAGTTCTCAGCTACCTGGGACTTTTATCACAAGAGAAGCCACAGGAGCACCCTCCTCCTTCAGCTCAAGGTAATACTTGCGTATTCATCTGTACCTGTTTACAGATGCAGCTGTATTTCCATTTAGTTCTGCAACTGTTTGTGCGTGGATGCAGAACGATAGCCTGATGTTTAGTGTAATGCATCTCTTATTTTACTCATTTAAAATAATGGGAAGAGGTGCGGATAGAAACAACACTGTTTCCATTTAGATTACTGTTTTAATTTGAGCTATGCCAGGGCCAATTGGTGTTTATGAAGCAAATAAGTGGTTTTAGTAGCTGTCTTGTAGTCAGGAGGAATAGATATATATTATCTTTGTTGAGCCATCTTGAGAATTTGAACCCATGCTTGCTTTTTTTGGGAGGCAAGTGGAAGTAAACAGGGGTGAGGTGGTGTTTACCAGCATAAACTGACCAATGACTTGAGCAATCTCATGTGCTAAATAGTTTTGCCCTATTTTGTTAACGCTTCTGTTGTTGTCAGTCAGTGGTAGTGCAGAGATGTTAGGCTTAACCTGGCCTGTGTCGTATCTGTTTGTTTATTTATTTATTTATAAGAAGTCAAGGACTGCAGGGAGTCAGATAGAGTCAGATGTTTCTTCCAGAACACATTTATGCATATAGGAGGTTAAATAAATTAATTATGGGAGACATAATAAAAGGAGTTTGATAGATTGTGTTTCACATAAACCTAGGTAGTAAAATTTTCTTTATGTTGTAGTGGCAAGCACTTAAACAATGTTGTTTGTCAAGATTGTTTTGGTGGCTTGTCACTTCTTAATGACGTTTCAGTTACTACTCATTCCTGTGATTCAGAACTTACTCTGATGAAAGGCGTATTAAAAAAAAAAAAAAGACAATCTTCAGAATATCTTTTTTTTTTTGAACAAGCATTTAAGAATGCATACTCTGTCATTTACTGAACTTACCTGTCATGAAGTGAGAAACTCCTCAAAAGAAAAGATAGCATCAAAGTTATGACAGAAATGATTTTATCAGTTTGACACTAAAGCATATAGCATATGCTGATTATGTTATATATTGTTTATAAAAATAATCTTAGTATATTTAAGGTATGCCTATTACTTCCACTTTGACTCCATCTGTGGTCCATGAAAGAAGAGGCACCTTAGTGCCAAGGTGCTGTTTCATAAAAACCCTTTGCTGGAAAATGTGCTTATTTTAGCAATAATTCTGAATATCCCATCTGGAATATCTGGGGCTATAACTGGCAGTGTATTGAGTGCATATAAAGCTACAACGTGGAAGAATCTGCTTTGTTCTGTAAATGCAAGATTCAGAGAGGAAACTGTTAGTCTTAAAGCTTTTTTTTTAATAATTTGGCTGCAGTTACCTTTGAAATCTTTGCAAATTGAGGGGGAACCTTTCAACTGATTCTTATTAATGAAACCTCTAAGAAATATTTGAATTAAAGTGCAGTATTAAAACTCTATAAAGAGGAAGCTAAAAATGCTTAAACAAAAATTTTTTAGCCAGTTGACTTTTAAGCTCCTTGGTAAAGATAATTGTTGAGTCTACTTTTCCGATATTACTTTAATATGTTAGCTTGTGTGAGAGGAGGCTGTAGTGGATTTGCTATTAAAATACTCTAAAACATTGAGTACAACACTTTGCAAATCTGTTCTTTCATCCTTGTTGCTCTAAACCTAGAGGAAATTCTCCTACATTTCCCCCACTGTCACTCCCAAAATCAGACAGTGATCACAACCTCTCCTCTCCTGGTCATCTTTCTTTCGTCTCTTTTAGTGTTTTTACTGCTTTCTGATCAAAGCCTCTCGATAAAATAATTTCCCCTTACTTTTAATCTGCCATGTTGTTTCTCGCTCTGTTTTGTAATGCCTTGGGATGGACTTAGGGCTGTTACTGAACTAAGTGCAAACGCTCCTGCTTCAGGATTTGTTCCGTTCTCTCCTAACTCGCTTTTCCTGGTGCTTTTCTGCTTCCCATGCTTCCAACAGCTTTCATTTCTCTTGACAGTTACTTTTTAAAAATCCTTTCTCCTGTTTCTTCTCTCATTGCTTGTAATCGAACAGTTCTTTCAGCTACGCTCCCGGCGTATAGGTGGTAACAGCCGTGCGTTTATCTTGGAGTACCGTATGCATCTTCTTTGAATATTAAGTAGTTTCTATAGACAGTCTGTATCTTCTCGTTGACTGGCACCTGGCTGATGCCTACTTGAGGAGAGCTGTACCAAAGCACTCTGCTCTATATGCTCTGTATTCTCTCCTGGGGAAGCAGCGAGAGAAGCAGCAGCCCATAATGGATATTACCTGCGCTGCCTAATGCGCTGCTGGAAGATAGCTGGGTATTCCAGTAACAAGTGTGGTCTGAGAAACCTGGTTAGGACGAAAGAGATGTGAAAGCCAGTAGATGAAAATGAGTAGTTGTTGTGTAGAATCCCGTCATGAGGAGGAAACTTCAGGTTTTTGGTAACGTAAGACGTATGAGGGGTAATAACAGTATGACATTACAGCGTGCTTGTCAGTGTGTTTTTCAAGCACTGTCATCAACCATTGATACAGTATCTTGACTGCTCCCAAGTTCCTTTCATTGATGGTTTTTGTGGTGCTTTAAAACGCCGGTTAGTAGCCTTTCTACTCTCCATGGCTGAATGATGTTGATTTATGAATTGAGAGGATTCTGATACAAAGTACCTGCCATTTAACCATATTTTGCTTTAATTTGGTTATTGTACTGACAGACCTTTCATGGGAAACAATTGAGGCAGTGGCGTTTGGCTATTGCCTGTTTCTGTTTTAGTTACAGAACACTTCTCAATTTTATGTTTCATTCATATGAGGTATTGCCTCTGGCATATGGTACTTTCCCTTGATGTCTTTTTCTTAGATCCAAATAATTCCTTAACTCCTTGTCTGATTTCTGTATCGTATTACAATATAAGGGGAGTATCCAGGAAGGCTGGCTTTGTCCTCACTTGTTAATCTCTGTGAGGGGCTCCTCTAGAGGGCGGTTCAGAGCAGGATCCTGATTACGGCCACCTTGTATCACCAGCTGGAGGATCTTCTCCCTTTCCATTGCATGTATACGGAAGATGGGGAATGTAAGGCACACTATAGGTGTAGTTAGTATTTCTGTACCTCCCTTGCGTCTCCTTTTACAGCAGTCTGCCAGGTTTCGGTGAAATTTCAACACGCCAGTTAGACTAGAGAATGTTATCTGATGGGTCAAAAAAACAACCAAAAAAAGCTCTCTTTCCCAACAGGAGTGGTACTATTTTATCTCTGCTAGAACTGGTAGGAGAAATAGAATGCTTTTGGCCATTCCCCTCCCTTTCCTCCTATAACTTCTCCCCCAAACTACTGCGTTCCTTCATTTCGTGCTAGAGAGCTCTTTTTCTGATGTATGCCTTTTTGTTCCAAAAACTCGGATAAGAATAAATCTTTAATATATTTGTTAGATTTCAAGTTACTTCTCATTTTTTGCAGACATTTTTTGCAGACATTAGTTCTTTACAAGACCAATGGTTTTTGGAGGGATTTTATTTAGTGAAGAGA
Organism: Numenius arquata; assembly: GCF_964106895.1. Lineage (NCBI taxonomy): Eukaryota > Metazoa > Chordata > Aves > Charadriiformes > Scolopacidae > Numenius > Numenius arquata. The sequence continues at coordinate 64,272,390 of NC_133577.1, read as the reverse complement.
AAACTCAGACAAATTACATAGAAAATTACATCACCGTATTTCCTTTTGGATCTCTTGGTTGGTCTTGACTTTGTTGCAAGAAAGATGGCTTCAATTACAAGACGTAAAACCATTTCTGGCTTCAAGCAAAGAAGACTAATCTAAGTCAACATTGGATTACCACTTTGAAATTTTTATTCAGATAGCTTCTCTTCAGTGCAGGGACTGAAGAGAGAACCATCTGCAGTATTCCAGGCTCTTGGAGAAAAGGCAGTTTTATTGGACAAATGAATCTTTTAACATTACAGCTCTGTAATGTTCTGTAGTTGATTTCAGTGTAGTATTGCACAGTGGATTTCAGTGTCTCCAGAGGAAAATTCAGCAAAATTAACTGGGCAATAGTTTGAGAAATTATTCCTATTACAGTTTTGGCAGGATAGTGACTCTGCATAGCACTCGCTTCAGTTTATTTAAAGCAAAGTCTGTTAGCAGTAAATTATGTTACTTTTGGTATGTTTTCAGGTAGGTGAATAATACAAATTGCTTGGATAAATCTGATAAAACACACGCAATAAGATATCATCTGCGTAAATTCATGTTGTTTGAGGCAACAGACAGGTACAATTATTTAAAATGTGGAAGCTCTCAGTTATCTGCTCATTAGATTGAGGAGAGATGCTTTAGTACTTTTTCAGAACTCTTGTACTCTCTGTAACTACTGGTTCATACACAGAAAATAAATGTCAGGTATTGGAAAACTTTTCTACACTTTTTTCCCCCTGAAGTTCATGCTCATTATAGAAGCTTCCGGTCTGCTGCAGTTGTTAGTACTACTTTTTAAGTGAGTCAAAGTAGTTTGTTTTTGTGATTCAGTGTATTTGTATTATAAATGCTTCCTTGCGTTTCGTCAAGGAGAAACAGTGTATTTCTGTTTCTTAATCTGCTCCCCCATGGTTTGACCCTATCCCATGAGCTTGTGGCTATAACAAAGATTCTCAAGGACGGTAGTTTTTCTGCGTTTTCCTTGACAGAATGAGAAATCTTAAATAATCCCTTAGCTCACGTAGCATCTGGAAGATTTATAGTCAGTGCCACTACTGCATGGTAGTGCACTGACAATCGAGAGGTGAATAAGGTTTTGACAATTTTACAGTTTCCCTGAGGTGCATAATAACCACAGTTCTCTAATCCAATTACTGTGCACAATGTTCTTTTGACCACTTATTATGTGTCTTGGAATTACTGTATGAAGTACTGTATATAGTCAGCGATCAAGGCATTTTAGTGGTTTCCAGTGTTGAACTGGGTTACTGGGAGAAATTATTTTTATGTTTATTTGTTCACTTGCTTTGGATACACATGCAGATAGGCAGAGGTGGTCAGGTTTCATGCATTGCGGGATTTGTGGCCATCCCAAATCTAACAGTAGTACCTCTTTTATATAGTTTTGACCATTATGAATGGCTGCTGTTGCAAGATTTTCTGTCATCAGGAGACCCCTGAACTGGCTGTTGCAGAATATCTTGGTTTTCTTCATACTCCATCCCTGTATCTTCATTTACCCTTCAAAGTATCTACTGTTGGTCTGTAGGAAATGAAGGAGTTTTTGAGGTGGTTTTAGCTTAGATGAGTAACTCATTCCTTAGAGACTTTCCTCTTAGGGCAAAACATACCTACTTTGGCTGAAAAGTCACAGGCTGAAAAGGTACATGTTGTACGTCAGACCAATCCATTTCTTGGTAATGAGGGAGCTATTTGCTGAACTGAGGCAAGGCAAGGGAGTTTTTGGGGTGTGATTTGGAGAAATAAGAGGTGGTCCCTCCAGGAATGTGGTTTCCCACTCAATTAAGCCTCCTTGCTGTCCACAAAAAAAAAAATAAATTGACTGCTAATTGGCAATGTCTTGTCTCTTCTTGGTTCTTAACATTTTTGACAACTTTAGTTTCTTTTAAGCTGAGCCTTCTTGTGGTTTATAAAGAGCTAGTTTTAAACATTTCTTAAATCAAGGGCTACAGCTATTTATGGCAGTCTGTGTTTTGGAGTTTGCTGGGATAATGGATATACCTTTCGTTAAAGGAAAAGATGAATACGTTTGTAAATAGAATGTTTGTAAATTCTATGCTGTAGAATCAGACGTTCAGGCTCTCTAGCTCTGATGAAAGATTTCCCATCCCTCCTCCTCCTGGGATCAAACCTGGGGAACAGGTTAGTCTTGTATTGTTACTAAACTTCTGGAATAGCCTTATTAGTGGAGTTTTACTGAAGTATTACGTTCCTTTAGTAGTCGTAACACTGTTTGATTGTCAGTGATGTAGTCCTTGGTGGACTTTTAGAATACATTTTCCCCTGCTTTGCAGGTTACCTCCAAATACCTGAAAAACAAAATCTTAACAAGGACACACTTGTGCAAAAGGGAACATTTATTCCATAAGTAGAAAGTAGAATGCACCGACTTCTCTGTGTAAGACTGTGTAACAGAGGTTTGTTGTGTCTTTGGTTAGGAAGAGGCCTTTCAGGGTCAGTTTACCAAAAGCCCATAATAGGCAAACCCATTTTTTCAGCATAGGAAAAACATTCAGTGTTTACGGATCTTGTAGGTACCATTTCTGGTGTGACCATTTGCATTATTAAACAATGAAAATATGTTCTCGTTTACTAGGAGCTATTTTTACTGTTTTATTCTACCTATTTGCAAACTGACTTGGAAGTTGTCTGAAGGAGAAAAAGGTACCGCTGGCTTAGGACCTTTGCTGTTGGAACACGCTGTTCTCCAACACCAAGTGCAACTTTTGTTGGTAGCAGTCTACACACAGGAGTTGCAGAAAGCTGAAGGCCATCGATAATTAGGGGAATAAACAGTGCAAAGTCACTGGTCCGGGAGGGGGTAGGTTTTTGATGTTTTGGCACAACTGAATAGTCAGGTGCTATTGGAATCAGCAGCTGCTGCAAAGTTGTGGGTGTTACGAGATGGAAACCATTGACTGTAGCACTGATTATCTAAACAGCTCTTTTGTACGCTGGCAGCAATGGAATTTCTCTTCCTTCCATTTTCCGAGTGACTTATTATCAAGTATGACAGCTTGTCATGTGTGATCTTCATCACATTTGTGCCATGAGAACGGGTGCTCTTCTGAATACCCTCATCCCTTCCATAGACAGGGTGAAGCACAGGTTAAAATAAGAGTTTGTGCTTGCATATACTTGTTGCACTTGACTGTGAAGCAGGAGTTCAGTCATTCAAAGAGGCGACCTTAAAGGGAATGACAAGGCATTAGTGAGTGTCTCTGTTCATTAACCAAAAGGAGGAGCAGTTCACTCCTCTCTGGAATTTATTGTTGAGAGTGGCAAAGAGAGGCTGTTTGAGAAGGGATTTAAGAAGATAAATAAAATTATTCTGAATATAGTGATGATGATCTAACTGTGTGGTTAAGTAAAATGGAATTAAACTGCCTATCTGCTGTGCCCTTAAACTGTTCATGTAAATAAATGTAAACATTTTATACTGACTCGTACATTGGTCTAGGAAGATTTTGTCTCTCAGGTGTCTATTGAGTGCTGAGTTTTTAAGCATTAGCACACATTCAGTGAGTTGATTCTGTGGATTTTTAACTTACTTTTCAAATATAGGAGACCTTGCAAGTTTATTGTCTAGTGTTTCTTTAAATACAGAAAATGCCCTATGTACTTTACTACATATCTGCGTGTGTTAACTACGATCATTGCTTTTATGATTTTCACACACTCTGATACAAAAAATGGTGATATTATCTGTCCATTATGGAGGAAAGGGGAGGGCAATACAACACTTAAAGTGAGTTCAAGCAGATTTAGAGATAAACCAAAGAAAATAGGCAGTTGTTCGTAATACCACCAAATTATGATTTAGTGTCTTCAAAACAGGAATAAAGGAAGACATGCTAGAAAGCTACACTGGGTGTTGCAGGACTTACCTGAAGATTTGGATGGGAGATATGACTGGTGGGGAAGAAGTGAACCCAGATGGTACCAATATTATAGACATAAATCCTTTCCCTTTTCATTTTCTTCAGCTGAGTGAAGAATGTCTGTAGAGCGGAACGATGTCTAGAGGCCCAGGTAGAGCTGTAGGCAGTTGGTGTAGGTGGAGAAAGGTCAGTATTTGGGTGCATTAGTAAGAAACAGTGGACATGAGAACGTTATCTGAAGGTCATCCAGGAGGTGGTGTTTAAATCATGATGGCATGAGAGAGCATGAAGTCCGAAAAAAGAATTCTAAGGAATATTCAGAAGTAGGAGAGCTAAGAAAATGCAGTTTGGGTAGTGCAGTCACTGGTACTGTTGAAAGTAGAGTGCAGGGCTAATGAAGACTGATAATTTACCTAGAACTTAGGGAAGGAAAAGGCTGGAAGGGAGATTGCTTAGAAAAGGGAAGTTTTGTGGTCAATTTTATTGGTTTATTTATTTTCTAGAGGAGTAAGTTGATGTAAAATGCACTTCTGTATTTGTGTGGATATAACAGAGACCTATATTATCTCAAAGTAGGACATTTTAAGGAACTGAAATAAAGGAAGAAGAGAATTTCAGTGGTAGGCTGTTGATTCAGTGATGTTTGGTGAAAATAAGCAGTTAATGGCACAGGTTTTGTAGTGTGCTTTAAGAATGGGATTTGAAGACATGCTTGAAAGCTGATACAAGAAATAAAGATGAGCAAACCCAAAGACAAAGCAGCTAAATAGCAAGAGTTTTGAGCTGCAACTCTGTCCCAGACATCTAGTTTTTCTATTAGTACCCATCCCATAAACCAGTTACTTGAGTAGTTACCTTGCCATACTGTGAGTATTTTTGTGGATTTTACAGGCATCAATATCAATTTTATATTTTGCTAGTAAAAATCAAGCTTATGCCTATGGCTGCTTTGTTTTGGTGTAGTTTGATAATATTAGTTTTAATTACTGCTTATTTATGTGCCTTTGTTTGACTTTGGTCTTAAATTTAAAATGTTTGTTATTAAAGCAGTTCTGTTTGTGGCTTTACAGTTCTAGGTTTTTTAAAAATATATTCATATTTAAAGCACCTATTCTGTCTTGAATAGGCTTGGAAGTTTATGTGTTTCTGGGTTCATCTAATGTAACTTTTGTAATAAGTGCCCTTAAGGGATCATATGTTTTATGTTTCTGTCTGTAATACAACTTTCACCTTGGATTCCTTTATAGTTAATATTTCAGTATCGTGTTCTATTATCTACCTTATTTGAAATACTACATTTGAATAATATCCCTGGTTTGTTTTAGGGACTCAACAACAGCTTGTGGCACAACCTGCTTCAGAGAAAGAGGCTTTGGAGAAGATTAAAATAGAAATTGAGGAGGAGCTAAAACGTCTTGATGAAGAAATCTTGGAAGGTGCTCTTCAGATTTTCCTATTTCAATCGATAATCTCTATGCACTGTAATGGTGGTTAATTTGTAACAGGTCCTCTAGTTAAAGAGATTTTTGGATGCATTGAATCTCTTTACCCTCTTCCCCCCACAAGATTTCTACACATTGTCACGTGAAGTAAAATAGTTAAACATTACCGTTTGGAGTGATGGAGTCTAGCCAAAGCAAACAATTGAATGACATTTAATAGGTTACTATAAATAATGAAATGTAAGCAGCCCTTAAGCTGCTCCAGTTGATGACAGAAGTGAAATCATTCCTCAGCAGCTAACACTCAGAGGAGTGTGGACTTAGACCATCAGATTTCTCACTTCCAGTACGTCTGTTTTTTTGTTACGTGCTTTGATCTGTAGATGTGGCTTTTATAGGAGTTGGCAAGGGATGATTTGGAAACAATCTTTGCATTGCATATGAGTTGCAAATTGGAAATCTGCAGTAGAAAGGCTCTAGATCTGTTTACGTTCATCCATAGAGACCTTTCTCAGAAATTTTAAACTGAGAAGGAAAAGGTGATATGAATAAAATACTATTTTTAAAAATGCTACTCTAGTACTGCTGCAGATATGTCCATGTGTGGGGAAATTTTACCGTAGAAAAGAAGCTCTCCTGCTGCTCCAGGATGCCATCAGGGTTGGCATCAGCTTAAAATTGAGAATAGTTGCAAATTCAGCTAACTTGCTGATTAGGATGCGGTTGTGAAATAAAATCTGGAGGGGAAATGTAGCTCAAAGTACCACTTCCAGAATATATTTGGACCATGCTTGTTTTACTACAATTTGTTCATAGCATGCTTTGACTATAGAGTTGTGATTTCTTTGTCCTTCGTGCAAACTGTGTTAACTGGTGGGATAAGAAATCTGAGACTGTTGATGTTCTTTTATGAATCTATTATATTTTGGTTTGTATACTTTTTTTCTCTCAGCATTTACCACTACAGGATTTGACTGCCACACTTCCCCAGTGTTCAGTCCTGCCAATCCAGAGAGCTCGATAGAAGACTGCCTGGCTCATTTGGGGGAGAAAGTGTCCCAGGAATTGAAAGAACATCTGCACAAAGCACTACAGACCTTGCTTAGCAAGTGAGTTTCCATTTGCTTTTTCAAAGGGAAGGTGTTTCCTTTCGCGTTGTGACTGCTGCTGAAATGCTGAAGATGGGACTACACTTTGTATTGCATTTCTTTCTTTTTCAACGTTCCTTTATCTGGCTGGGGTTTTGATTTTGTCCTGTAACGTGCGAATACTTCTTTGTGGCATTTGCTCTTTGTAGTAATGCAAGTTCTGAAATTTTTCTGAGCTTTTATCATTGAACTTCTGAGACTAATTCCAAGTAGTTTGCATTGCTGGTGAAACTAGCAGCTGGCAGCTGCCAATTGCCATTGCAAATTTCATGAACGCTGGGCTGTAGCCAGATTAACTTCTATTACCTTATAGTTAAGAGTGGAGCTGAAGGTTTGTTTGTGGTCTGGCTCAAGATGAGTAGGAGAGTTTCCCTCAAAGGATGGTAGTTAGATGCTTTATGACCACTGTTCAAGTACACATCTGAAGCAAACGTGGGTCCCTGGGCCAACCTTTTTGCCTTAAGAGCTGTCTTGCCAGTTCAAGCTTATTGTTTAAATAGCACATTGTACTTGGCATGCTGGTATTTTGATTAATGTCTTTTGCAAATTGGTAAAATTGTTATGGTTGCTTGGTTTTCTGTTGTAAACTACCAGCCTGATTTTAATGGATCCACATGAACTACTTCTGGCTGTTCCGGGTGACCTCCAAAATGTATTTGTAGAGAGCTGGAGCTGGGAGGTGCTACTTTAGGGGCAGTTACATAAATGCAGTTGGAAGGCACCATTAGTAGGTAGCTATCTGAGTCTGTTTTGTGCATTTGTTTAAATAATACGGTTCAAAAGAAGCTGAGAATCTCTAGTACTACTCTTTCAGAGTTTGCATAGCTGTTTATGAACTGTTTGAACAACAAGGTACTGGAAACCTAGGTATCAGTGCCTACTGTACACTTTCTGATGCATGAGGCTTAAGCCTTCCATACGTGCATTGAAGAAGGATCTCATGCCCTTTATGGCAGACATACCCTTTATGGCAGACTTCTGTAAGATTACGAGTTTGAAGTCATTCCATCTGAACATCAGGAAACACATTTTTACTGTGAGGGTGACTGGGCACTGGCACAGGTTGCCCGGATGGGTTGTGGAGTCTCCATCCTTGAAGGTAATCAAAAGCCATTTGGGCATGGTCCTGGGCAGCTCGCTGTAGGAGACCGATCAGGGATGTTGGACAGGATGTTCTCCAGTGATGTATTCCAACCTCAACCATTCTGTGATTCCTTAACTAGCCCATCTATTCCTTAACTAACTCCCTAGTCAACAACTAAGGGTTGACTTTTTATGACCAATATAATTTAAAACTGACTGTTCAAAGTCAGGTGGGCCAGGGCTTTGGGCAGCCTGATGTAGTCAAAGGTGTCCCTGCCCATGATCTTTAAAGGTCCATTCTAACCCAAACTGTCCTATGATTCTATGACTCTGACCTGGATTTCACAGCAAAGGTGCCATGTAACATCTGACCAGAAAGATGAAGGTGATTGTCTCTTTTTCCATGAGTCGTCCAAGGGAAGAGGACATCCTGCAACTCACCATTTAACTTTCAGAAACTAATACGCACACTGTCTGCTACTATATGCAGGTTCTATGGGGTCAAAAAGTAAGCTCAGTATTGTGTAAACTGACAATAATTTACCCACAGGAAAGAGTATGTGGGGTACAAGTTCCTCCTTAAGAGGCAAAAGATGTGCTACAGTGTTGTCCCAGGAATGGCAGAAGCTTATCTGCCTTTACAAACCAGGCATTTGTCCCATGTGACCTTAAGACCTTGTACTTAGTATCTTCTGAAGAGCTGAGGTTTTGATAAATACCTCACTACACACTACAAAAACAGACTGGCAACAAGTTGGAAAATTAGTAGCAAGCCTTGTGACCCATCCTTTTTGTGTGCCTAAACTGGTGAATTGAAATAACAGCGTTTTCAGTTTAAATGTCTCAAAGGTTTTAGATAATTGGCTGACTGTCTGACATTGAAGGGTCATAACTGGTGCACTCTAGGTTGATTCTTTTGGGAAAATTCCTGAGATGAGGTCTTTGACAATTAGGTGTTTTTTAGCTTGTTAGTAGCCTGATGTTCTAGGCTTCTTGTGTTTTGTATGGGAAAATGTTTGCATTCTAAGTATTTTTTTTTTTATTTATATATGTACATACATACATATAAAGTCTGAAATGCCTGTGAAAACGTGTTGGCATGCATGCCTTTTCATAAGGCAAACTAGAGCTACCGTTTAATCTCTTGCTAATATCCTTCCTGCAGCTGTTGTTGCTCTTCTCATCCCACTGATTGATTTGGATTTACATTTTAAAGGAACTAATGTACAAAGGAAGTTAAGAGAATGCACTTAAGCTGACAAACCCAAATTACGTTTTCCCCAGTGTGTTTTAAAACGCTCTGATCTTTTACCCATGTTTGCTACAGTAGTGCTATTTGATGCAATACTTACTTATTTTGCTTGTATTTTCCTATCCTCTTGTATGCATATATACAAGTCTGTTATGGTACAGCAGGCTGTTAGATCATGACAGTTCTTGGAATTCGATAAGCAGCCTTCTGTCCAATACCAGTTACCGCTATTTCCCTTAAACTACAGTCTAAACTTGCCTTTTGTCATGATCTGGCTCAGGACAACTTATTTTGAAGCAGTACGTGTTCTGCTGTCAGTTGGCAGAAAGTCTTTATTGTTACTGACTCCAAGATACTGTATGATCTGGGAGGAAAGAGTATGGAAGAGAGGGATTTCATCATCTCCATTCAGAGAAGTAGAGATGTGATAAATCTAAAATAGGAAAAAATAGATAAATCTAAACATCTACTGAAATATGAAGGGCTTTTTGTGATCAGAAGTGCTGTTTCTTGCAAATAAAAGCTTCAACTCTAACATAACGTTGCTGCGGTCAAGCAGCCCGTGTTGGTTTATATCCTATATTGTTTATAAAAATTTTACTTTGCATTGGCGTCTATCTCGCGTATGGATTTCATAGTGGAATTTTTTATCTTTAAAATCTTATCATATAAAAAAATTATATGCAAGAGCTTAGAAATTTTGATAGCATATCAGAGAACCTACTTATCTATTATTCTTTAAGTTGTAGAGTATCAAATTATATGAAATTTGCTTAACCAATTATATGAAATTGTGTAACTGGGAGAAGGTAATACCTTCCTGACCCTGTCTGGTGCTGGTGTTTTCTGCCCTGAAACACGAGACTTATTAGCTTTTGAAAATTATTTACTATAATACATGTGAAAATATTTTGTTCTCTGGAAACTGGAAATTTTATTTTATTCTTATTCTTTTGTTTCCTTTTATAACTTTCAGTGTTGGTTTAACTTCTGCAGGCCGGTGACATACCAAGAATATCGAGAGCGCACACAAGAGACAGCTGCTCATGCCAGTGGATGGAACAAGGTACCAAATAAGTGACTTTCACTTTGGTATCTCTCACACCTATTTGATGTGCATAGTGTTTTTGCTACTTATGCTTCACAGAGGACCAAGAATAAAAAGAACCCACTCCTTTTTAGTATGACATAACTTTCACTCTCAGAATGGTAGATGTCAACATAATATGTAGTATTTAGATGATTTAGCCAGAAGTTACATAACTTCTGAAAGCATTAGGTCAATCTTCCTTTATTATTGTAAAATGTAAAGGTAGATTTGTTGGTTGACATAATTTTTTAAAAAATAATCATTGAACATTTTTAAATTCCCAAGAAAGATTTCTTTAGCAGTTTTGTAATTAAATCTGAGACAGATTTTCATAATATTTCTCTCCTGTATCTTTGTTCCCATTTCAAGTTCAAAATATATGTAAAATAAGTACTAAATATGGTGAAAATAGAAATTGATAGTATCTTCACAATATTTAGATTGTTCAGAAAACATAAAGATGGTGTGCCTACCTGGTCTCAGGAGTAGCTATTGCAAATGATATGAAGCTTCTTTTTAAAACAATATGCAAATCTGTAAATGAAGTATCATACAATAGTTTTAATGTAGAATGAGTAGAATTACTATTCCCAGATTTATCTTTCTTTATTCATTCAAATTCATCATGTTCATTCTGTGGTGGGTTCAGTGGGCATCAGAAAAAGAATAAAAGGATGAACTAGCTGTTGCAAATTTAATCACAAATTGAGTGTTAAAATTTAGTCTTAAATTTAAAATAGAACAAGAAATCTTTTCCCCTCCTTTTTACATTATTTTTTCATCAGAAATCTTTTCCTTAACTAGATTTCCCTGCTTACTTCACAAACTTATCATCTAACCAAGGGTGAGGGCACTTTTTTAAAGCAGTTTAGTAAACATTTCTTGACAAGTTATTGCCTGTGGCTCCAGCAATTATAATTGGTGTGTGTTCTTTCAATTTATCATCTTGTGATTCACAGCATTTTAGTTTAAACAGCCATGAAATCTGATTATCAAGAAGGTGGCTTAAGCTAGCACATTTTACTTTTCAGTTGGCAAAATCTAAAAACGAGCATAAAACCAGTCGTTGTGGCTCAGTTGGCAAGGGAGGAGGTGGATGGAGCTTGTCAGTCACCTACTGCGTCTCCATATGCTGTTGGTACACACCTCTTGAAGATACAGCCCTGGGTAGATGGATCAGCTGCATTTGGGGGTTTATGGTTCGATTACGATTTCAGCCTTCCTTGTTGCTACATTTGTGCAGCCCCTGTGGCTAGTGGATTTTGGTCCCCATCAGCTTGTCATTGAGAATATCATCCAGAAGATGTCTTCGCTTACCTGAAACATTTGTTGCTACAAAACTTACAGTCCACAAGCAAACCAGAATGGAAATTTTGTAGAATAATACAGCATCTGTCTGTGTTGTTTTCGTGGTAGCTTGGTGCGTCAGGAATGCCCAGCAGTTCCTTTAATAATACTTGTTTTGAGGAGATGGAATACATTTGTGTTGGTTTCATTTCCTTTTTAAAATCCTTTATCATCTTAATCAGAATCATGTTTTATAACAGAATAGATGTAAAAATCTTTCCTCCAACCTCAACCTAGCTTAATTTTCACTCTAAAGAAGAAGCTGCTACAAAAATAATTTTAAAAAGTACTTATAAATAGATATAACGTTAGGTCTAATTAGCAGGCATACAGCAGTGAAATCAGGCTGTGCTGGTCTCAAATTTGTGAAAATCTGAAGGATATATATTTAAATTGACTCTATTGGGAGAACTGAAGCTTACTCCCTTTTATGACTAAATAATAAGAAAACCTACAACTAGCTGAGCTAGCCAAACAAAATAATAAATCACTCCCTGTTATGTGCTCACGGCCGTTAACATATTCTGTAGTTTCTTGGGTGGAGCAGAAATTGAAGATGCATAGCAGCTGTGCTGTGGCAGATGTCAAAGGATTAAAAATGTGGAAATACCTTCCCACAGACAGAAATCTGTGTGATCAAGGCTTGTGTTTTGATCCGGACTAGAAGAAATAAAACAACTGAAGCTGGTAGATGAAATGTGTTCTCCTCTATGTGTAAGCTGTGTCTGTTTTGCTCAGCAGTGGCATCTTGCACAGCAAGATGCTCTTCTTGCTTTCTGTAGCCTATGAACTAGTATATAAAATCTCACTGCGAATTTCTGAGCCTTTGCTGTTGTAGGTATGTATTATCGTACATACGTATGTATAAAAGCCCCACCTATTTAATATGTTGGATGTGGTGCACTAAGAGCCATACTGATCACTTAAAGGCCCGGTATCTCTGTGGCACACAGCAGACTCAAAGTAGTCTTTGCAAATATTCCCTCATGTTACACGTATGAGAAACACAGCATACAGGTGGATGTGGATAAAGGCAAAGGCTTGATCTGTCTGGTTTACAATTGGGAAGGTGTCATTTTTTTGTCATACCGGTTTTCAAAGGACCTATTCACACAAGCATGAGCAGGAAGAAGACACTTCTAAATATAGCTGTTATTTTTTTCCATTTAAAAATGTGCATCTTTTCCAGACTGCAATATATGTTTGGACTGCTGAAGAGATCTGGTTAACTGACTAGCCAGTAGGATGGAAAGGAATGATTTCAGTCACTAAAACATGAATATTGATCTGAATGAGGAATTATTGCAGGGTAAACTAATACATAGGAACATCATTTCTTCCATTAACATCCCACAGAAGCAAAATTTACCCACAGACATTAGAAGTCCTGCTTCTCAGTAAAAACATTACAGGAAAATAAATTATTTCATATATTTCTCAGAAATTGTGATGTGAAAATAATAGGCATCATGTTGGATTTTGTAAAGAAAAGGAGGTGTCTTCACCTTGGGTTTGAAATAAGGCTCTCTAAACCAAAACCACCTCAAAATTAGGGCAAATTATATTTCTGTAATAAAATTAAGGTAATAAAAAATTGAAATACTCCACTGTTGAGTTTATATGCTTTTTCTTAAAATTGAGTATTATATACATACTCCAAAGTACACAATCCCACTATTGTGCATCAGATAAAAGGATAACATACTGATACTGAGAGTCAGCTGAACTGGTAAGTAGGTTAGCAGTCATCTTACTGTCGCGTTTTTACTGATTCATGGGGCCAGAGAATAGTAAAACAAAAATGTAAGAAATAATAATGTAAAGAATTAGATTAATTTTATGTTGAAATAGTCAAAAGGCACACCGAAGTGGCAATTACTTTGGGTAGCTTCTTCGAAGTGTCTGAACTTTCTTTGTAATATTTTTTTTTTTTGCAGACATTTGAATTTGCGATGTTGTACCATGAAATTGCAATAGTGTAAATCATAGAAGTTTTTCATTTACACAATTAATCGGAAATCTTCTGACAGTAAAGTTGTTGTGGGTTTTTTTAATGATTCCCTAGAAGTTTTCTCCTGCCAACTATTTCCTGGCCTGCTGTGCTTGATGCAGTGTATGTTTTCCTTCAGTCAAAATACAAACTGCCCCTGGCATTCCTTCCCAGGCGTACTGATGGAGGGAATTGCAGTTGCTTTGGATTACTAAGCCTGTATTTTTACCTTGGTCTAGTTAAATCTCATCACTGCTCACATAGCTACTCTTATGTAGGGAAAAGCTGTCGTTAACCTTTATGGAAGGGCTCTGAAGGTAATTTCTTTCATTAATTTAGGGACAGCGTCATGCGAACCTGTTCCTGTTCCTCCTGGTCTAAAAGGTAGAAGTGTCAATAATGTCAGTGGGAGAGGAAAACCAGGCAGTGTCTGTTGGTCTGCATGGGATTGGATATTAGAGTATGAACTTGGTCCCTCGCTCCCGAGGCCTGCGGAGGCTTGCTAAATTTGGGAGAAGTGGATGGATTAGATATTTAAGTTGGCAAAGGAAGAAGGCAACAGCCATGTTCAGTATACCAACATTTGAGGTCTCTTCATTTCCTAAGCAGCCTTTTTTGCTTTTGTTTCTCTTGCCTTCAGCTTAAAGTAAATGTCAAGTATTTTGAGATCCCAATGTTCATGCCGTTGTAGAGTTATGTGGGTGTGCCCAAAGCCTCCGAAAGATGCCTCGTCTTGACAGCGTGCTTTTTTTTTCTTCAATCCAAAAAGATTGATGTTTCTTCTGACACTTACCTCACCTTGACCTGTTCCTTATGTTTGTGCACCGTAAGCTTGCACCTCTTCTGCCTCTCAGTTGAGATTATTTACAAGAAACTCAAAAACCCCCAAGGATTTTAAGATTAAAGCACCATCTTGTTACTATTATAGTGACTGCAGTGTTAACTGTTCCTCCCAGGAGAACAGTACTATAACCTGTCTGTCATGGTATTGGACTCTCAGTTGTTAATCAGCAGGAACATCTTAAATTTACCAGATTACAAGCATTTCTAAGGTCCGCATCTGTTTTCAGTCATCCATGTCAGTGTTGCCTGGAGCATCTCTCTCACGAGGAGAGGCTGAGGGACTTGGGTCTTTTTAGTCTAGAGAAGAGAAGACTGAGGGGGGATCTGATCAATGCCTATAAATACTTACTGTCAAGAAGATGGGGCCAGTCTTTTTTCAGTGGTGCCCAGTGACAGGACAAAAGGAAATGGGCACAAACTTGAACATAGGAAGTCCCATCTAAACATGAGGAGGAACTTTTTTACTTTGAGGGTGGCAGAGCCCTGGAACAGGCTGCCAGAGAGGTGGTGGACCCTCTGTCTCTGGAGACATTCAAAACCCACCTGGACATGTTCTGGTGCAACCTGCTCTAGGTGGACCTGCTGTGGCAGGAGGGTTGGACTAGATGATCTCCAGAGGTCCCTTCCAACCCCATATCATTCTGTGGTTCTGTGACTCCCATTTAGTACCAGTCTCGAACCCCGCCTACTTTTCCTATTCATCTTCCTCCAGCTTTGCATCCTAAAGTGGGATTTCTGGAAATAGCGATGGAGGATATTTACAGAAAAGAAAATCGGGCTGAAGGAGGGGGAGACTGGGAAAGGAAGGAGGCATTTGGAGTTCAGTCTGAGTGGTAGTATTAGCCTGCATCTACCTTGTGCAGCTGGGAAACAGCACACTTATTTGCACAGTGAATAGATAGGCAATGCAGTTGTCACAAACTAGGTGCAGTAAAACTTAGAAATATTTTTCTCTTGTATCGTAACAGCGCTTTTTCAGATGCTAATGGCTTCGATTCATACCAGTTTCCTGACGCTGCATATGAACTTTGCCCAGAGGGCCACTGGCGTGCTGTAGGACAATAAATTTAGAGTTTAAAAGTTCAACTGCATGCTGTTTAGGCAAACAAAAACATACTTTGAGAAGGAAGTGTCTAGAAGTGTATAATATGAAGGAGGTGGGTTCACAGGGTCTTGCATCTTCTAGAGTAATTCACACTGCTGAAAGCTGAGCATTCAGTTAAAGACAAAAGGCTTGGAAGGAGGAACGGGAGCAAGAAATGAAGGAGGGAATTCTGTACCTGTTAAATTCGGCGTAGGAGGGAGAGTTTAACGTGGAGAGGGGGTTGTGTTTGTCACTTTAAACACATTGGTAATGTTATGCTGCTGGGAGGAGCTGTTTCTTTCTGTCCTGTCTGACAGCCAAGTGTGAACTTCCAAAGAGACTGTCTAGTGCAGCCTATCTATTCAAGAGTGTGTATGAGTTTGCTGTTTAAATGCAATTTGGAGGCATGTCCCTTCAGACTATTTATAACGTTGCATCTTTCCACTTCTGGGGTAGCAAGTTCTGCACCTGTTCTGAATCTTGTGTTGGAAAAAATGGGGCTTAAGAAAGCAGTGCAGTCCTGTTCTGTGAAACTCTCAAGTTAGGCCGTGGTGGTTTGCTTATCAGATTAAGTGCTTCTTTCTTACTGAATTGTATTATGTTTCTGCCTTGTGTCTTCATAAAAGTGAAGCGTATAGTCCTTCGGACTTGTAGATTCAGACCTTTTCTGTGGACCACGTGCATTCTTCTGTTTTACCTACATAGTCGTATTGATAATGCTTTCGGTATTTATTAACAATCCTTGTTTGTTAAAGGTCTTGGTACCCCTGGTTCTGCTACAACAATTTCTGATGGAGTTAACCAGACGGGGCCAGGAACCACTGAGCGCACTTGTGAACTTCGGGGTGACGTATCTAGAAGACTATTCTGCAGACTATATCATTCAACAAGGAGGATGGGTAAGAAGACAACGTTTGATTTTCATGCTTTGTTCAAAGCTTATTTCTAAGTGTGATACTAGTCTTAACAGGACTGAAAGCTAAGAGGGGTTGCTAAAAGTAAGCAGATGAGAGAAGGAATGCCTCAGAAAAAGCAAAAAAAAAAAAGCAGGAGGTCAGGACCATGTAGTTGGAAAGGGATCTTGGGCAGTCATCTGTTTCATCTCTCTGCCCCAAGGCAGAACTGACTTTTACCCATTCATTTCTGATGTTGACATTAGAGACCTATGTGATTGGACTCCGCAATTTCCCCAGGCGGTATGTTCCAGTTCTTTGCATGTCTGGCTTGTTGGATTGCCGTTGAAATTGAAGAGGTCCTCAGATGTCTAATAACAACTACTTTTCATACACTGTGCGTTAAGATGCTAATTTGTTGCTATATGGTGAGGTTTTGTTTGTATGTTCTTTCCTGTTAATATACATAGAGAATTGCATGTAGAAGCAAACACCTGTCACAAGAGCTACTGTGGCTGAGAGGCTCATCTTTTTAATATGATCTTCATACTCTGGTGACTGCTGGAAATGGTATATGGGTATTTTTCCTCTTAAATTTCAGAGGGTTTTTTTGGCACATAAGTAATTGGGGAGCACTTCATACAGAAATGTCAGTAGGTACTAGTTTATTTTTATACCAAGTGATAAAATAGCTAATGCATGTCGGATTTTATAGCTGTATAGGGACATGGATAGAATGAGCAATCAAGATTCCTTTGTGCTGCATTTCCTTGTGGAAATCTTCAGTTCATGGTAACCAGTGTTCCTGAGTCATGGCACGCTGCGAAAGTTTCATTTAAAAATACATCACAGAGGCAGCTCACAGCCAACGGCTGGGTCTCGAAGGTAAAATTGTGCTAAAGGAGGCTGAGCTTTAGATTACTGGGTTTGGGAAGCAGGCCAGATTTGAATGGAATTAATCTGGGATTAGTGAAATGGCTCCAGCAAGTTGATTTATTCTAAAAAGAAAAGCTCTTCAGGAAAACCCAGTGGTTAAAAAAAAAAAAAAAAAGTGCTAGTAGGAAAAATCTCATTCAGACAGCTTCTCGTATTTCAGGGTTCTACCTGAGTTTTTTTTTTTTAAGAGTAGTTTGTTCCAGAATTTTTGCACATCTGCACCTTCCTGTATTCTTTCCCTCCCCGGCAATTGTGGATAATGGTTTTCAAAGCCTTTGGGAGGGATTGTTTGTCTTTAATGGACAGAAACACTAACAGCATGCAGCCAAATGACCTTAGGTCGTTTGATAAACGGACTCACATTTCAAAGTATTTTCATCATAGAGAAGGTCCTTACTTGCAGCTTCAAGACAGATGGACGTTAGTGCTGTTTTGCTTCGCTGCTTTTCCTTTTTTTAACCTCAGAAAAGACTGCAGACTGTTCTCTAGCCCCTATTTGAGGCCTGCTGTAAACATACTTAATACAGCATAAAGCCTCTCAAAACAAGCAGCTTTCCAGCATGGCCTCTACGGGAGGGGGCTGTGCTTTGTGTTTGTGTGACTGTGCATGTATGTACAGATCTGGGTAGTCGGTGTTTCATGGGCTACGAGCTTGTCTGTATACATCCAGTCAGGCATAAAATCAGACTGACATAAGCGGTACAGCAAACAAGCCAGAGCTATTTTTGAAACAGCAGAAGAGGCGAGGAAAGAGACAAGGTGATGAAAATCCTTTCCAGCCGAATTAATGTAGCTGCACTAACCCTTTGTGAGTTGCTCTGGGGGTGGGGTTGGGGACCCACTGGCCTTGTGGATTTACTTGGAGGAAGGCAGTGTATGGTTCTACTGTCTTTTTTCTCTCTCTCTCTATCTCTCTCTCTCTCTCTATTTTTCTTTCTCTCTCTCTCTCTCTTTTTCTTTCTCTCTCTCTATCTCTCTATCTCTCTATCTCTCTATCTCTCTCTCTATCTCTCTATCTCTCTATCTATCTCTCTTTCTTTCTCTCTTTCTTCCTTGTAATGAAAACATACATTTTTACTGAGAGCCAAGCTTCTTGATTTCTTCTGAAATTTGTGGGATGTCATTCCGGGGATGGCGGTGCTGGGAGCGGGGCGTGGGGTGAGGGTGGGAGAGTGTGTGTGTTTCTGAGAAGGGCAGGGGGAGAGCCGCCTGGCAGGCTGTTAGCCATCAGGCAAACGTTTTGCATTTTATGAAGATAAGCATCTGCCACCGGGGCTGTGTGTGCTGGATCAAGTTGTCAGTAATATTTGGCTAGAGCCATAAGGGCAATGTATAAACCTGGGTGCCTCCAGTGAATTATGTTGCTGTGACAGTAAGAGGTTCAGTTTGTGTGTTATTCTGGAGCGGTGTGAAGACAGGTCTTTCCTACAGCTGCTAAGAGCTTACTTAAAACTGAGAAGATACCAGAAGAGCCTGTCTGTTTTTTCATGGATCAGGAGCAGAGGAGAGCTTCACAGGAGGCAGCTTTTCAGGGGCAGACCTGATCTGTAGCGTTTCTGGTGCTGTCTCTTCCCTTGGCACTATATAATTTGGGATCTTCCTCAGTTTTTTGGGTTGAAGCCAACCTTTGCCAGGAGGGAAGTAGCCACTTGAAGGTAAGGGGTCAGCTGAGCCCTTCTTATGCCCCACTGCGGATCTGTGGAGTCAGAATTTTACGGAGCTGTGTCATCCGGTGGGACCACTTGCTGCGTCATGCTGTGCAGCCAGGATGCGGCTGGAAGAGCTCCTCAGGGCTCTGCATATGCGCGAGACTTCAAGTTGTTTTGTGGGCTCAGGAGGCTTGTCGGTCCAGGAAGGCATCTGATTGAGGATGGTGGACAGCAATTAACTAGAAGCAAGGGAATAAAGGTTGATAAATTGGATCGCTAGGCAGTAGATTTCAAGAAACCGGGGTGGCTTGTGAGGAATGGGAAATTTGGGATACTAGAGGTAGAGCCTCTGAGATGAGAAGTTGCTTTTTAATTTTTCATCCTAGTCCTGGTGATGAGACGATGTGTTGAAACAGGGAATGTTGCCTTCCTATTCTCCCTTCAGGCACTAAAATTGTAATGTAGTTAATTTTTCATGGGAGGGTGGGACTGGGGTGTAATGGTTGGTAGGTGAGAGAATGGCTGGCATATTTTTATGTTCAAGTGCATACGATATTTTGATACTTTGATTCTGGCCGTTGTGTATGCTGTTCCCCTTCCCCTTGGTCTGCTTTACTAGTTTAGGGTGAAAGTCTTCCAAGTAGGAGTGTCTGCAGTGCGCTGTATATTGTGCTTGGATGCAGCTGTCAACATAACCGTGAATGAAGAGATGAAATGACTACTCCATCTAGTTTACAATCTCTTAGATTTGCAGGTAGACGTGAGTTGAATTTGGAGGACCGTAGGAAAGCAAGAAAATCTTGCTTCTGAAGAGCCTCCCCCTTTCACTAATTTCAGTGACAGGTTTGGCTGCAGCTCTTACATTTTACCCTGCTTGACTTTAAGTTTTAACGTGATCTCTCTTTTGGAACAAAAAGCATGTTTGATATTCCAAGTTCTCTAAATAGACACGTGTCGGGACACACATTTTTTCTTCTTCTTCTTCTCCTCTCTGTTTTGAACCTAAATGGTCATACTAAGATCTCGTTCCCTTATCATCTTGAACCATTGCAAACTAATTCCCAGCCTGATTTAGCAGTAGTTTCTTCTCTTTCCCAAAAGCAATGGTAGGGCTCAACAAACTGACATGCAGTGTACATCCTCTCCCCTCCCCTTTCCTCCTCTCCCCACCCTCCTCCTCCTCTCCCCTCCCTTTCCTCCTTGTACCTCCCCTCCCTTTTCGCTCTGTCTGACTTCTCCAGGGCTGGATGCTGCTGCATCAGAAGCAATTCTTGGTCTCCTGGAAAAGTGCACAGTAAGGCCAGTCAGTTGGTAAGGATTTTTTTTTTCCTCTTCCTTTCCCACCCCTCCACCCAAATAATTTATTTCTTCTCAAGCTCTGCGGATCCTGTTTTCCATGCTTAGATTTCATCTACGTTGGAGTAGTCTGGGAATGTCTATAAGGAGGAAAAAGCATAAGATTACTTGGAAGCTAGCTGCTTGCTTTTTTTTCTCTCAGATTCACATTCATGTTACCAGCCCACCTGCTTTTCAGTTGTTTGAAAGAGGTGAAATCAGTACATGCAATCGGTGTTTATCAGTATTCAGTTAATAACCTTTCTTCTCTCAGTAAGAAGCTGGTACTTGTTTTTGTGACCAGTAGCTGAAATTGTCTCTGCCTTCCCAGGGTTCTTGTCTCCTGATGTTCAGATCTGGATTGGAATTTAACTAGTTATTTGCTTGTGTTGAAGAAAGTAAAAGTAAATTTGCTTGAAATATGCATAGTGTTTACAGTTTCATAACTCAGCCTTAGAAGAGCTGTTCTTGGTTTCCAGTGTTTTGTCTTGCGCTTTTCTGCCGGTTTTGACGTTTTCTTTGCTGCTAGTGATTGAATAATTTCTGTACTAGAATCTGTTAACAATCGGGAGAAGAAAAAGAGCAAAGAGACACTTGCCATCCTGAGGAAGGGAGGCAGTCAGTTTGCGTTACCGGAGATTAAAAACTCCTGCAGCAGTCCAGGTGTCTGCCTTGAGAATGACAATGCAGAAATAGAGAGACGTGCTCCACTGGAGGAGAGAGAAGTTTAATATGGTAGAGATACAAGAAAGGGCAATCTAATTAGAGAAGTCCTAGAAGGGAGTTTCCCTTTCAAAATAATTATACTTTATGCTTGTATTGTGGACCACAGCAGTGAAACATCCACTTTTATTTGTAGGTAACTTCTTTGGTTACAGTAATAGATTTTTTTCTTTTTTAGGCACTGTGGCTGAATGAGAAGGAACTTAAATGGTCAAGGAGAAACTAGATCTCCTTTCTTTTTTCCCTTCCAACAACTTCAAATCAGTCTGTCTGAAGAATTGGTCTCTAAATAACTGATTTTACTTCAATGTAAACTGCTAAGACTGAAACCTCAAAGGGTGTTGCTTTGGTGCTGACTCCCTGCAGGTAGTAGAGGTTATGTTGGAGGGCAGGGGAAGGAAAAGGATCGTTTCTGCAGGCTTTTCTAGCCAAAGCATTCCTTGAAGGGGATGAGAGCCGTGGCTGCAATCGGTGTGCTTTGATTTGGTTCACATAACTTTTTTCCTTTTTTTTTAATTTATCTTTTATTTTTTCCTTATTGAAAAGTATGGTCCTGTTTGTGGGCTCTGCTGGTTTTCTTGGCTCCACCTATCTTGACAGTTTGACAAAGATGACTACTATAGTAAATACCTGAGGGCTTTTCATTCCTTTTGTTTTTTTTTTTTTTTTTTTTAATGTGCACATTCTAGATCTGGGTGTTGTCAGCTGCCCCTTTTTATAATCCTTTTCTCTGAAGGATGAGTAGGGTAACTCTGTCAGGGTCTGACGAGGCATGGCATAGGGGGGCTGCGGACGGAGGCACAGGGCGGATGGAACCCCATCCCGTTCGGCGCGGGCAGGAGCGAAGCTCTCCCGACCCCAGCAGCCGCCTTTGGGAACAGCCTTCCCCTGCTCAGCCCTCGGCACGGAGAGCACTTCACCGGTGCACGGCTGCTCCTCTGTTACAGCTAGAAATCATACTCCAAGCGCATTCCCAGCTCTGGGGAAATCTGTTGTTTTGGGAAATTTTCATTTTTTCCCAGAGGGGGATCTCTTGGGACTCCCTGGAAACAGCCCAGTTCGTCGCTCCTTGCTTTTTGTTTTTCAGACACTAGATTTTAAGCACAAATGCATTTGATGGGGTCCCAGTACTCGTATTGTCACCGCGACGCTGCTGGGGCAAGGAAAATAATGACTGAACCTCATTTCTCTCTGTGACAGGTTACGTTACAAGATAAAGTCAGCACTCTCGCCTAAAAAACTTCCTAGCTGTGTTGAGTGTTCTGAATTTTTTATCAGGGTAAAAATTGCTCTCCTGGAATATTTGCGTTCTGGCAGCATTTCCTTCTGTACTTCATGGTGCTCTTTTTTGGGAGATTTTATGTGGGTCTGTTTCATTGGCGGGGGGGGGAATTCAGGGAACACAGATTTTTTTTTTCCCTCAAGGTGGCACTCCTCTCTGACCTGTATATAGAATTTTTGCTTTTACTGGAAAAAAATCAAGATCTGGGGTTTATGGGTGGCTTGCTGGGCTGTACAGCTTTTCTGGGGGCTTTTTAGCATTTTTGGAGATGAGTTTTGTATGAGTTGTCTATCCACATCATTCCTTTCCTGAACAGACTTAACTGTAACCTGCCCGTGTATACTTTAAGAACCGAAGCGGAGAGACCAGTCGAGCTTTTCAGAACACTTAAACCAAACCTAAAGCAAACCCTAGAAGAATACACAGGGGATCCACAGCAAGGCATAGTCGTTTTGCATGCATCTGCTCTTCTGAGCTTACAGGGCAGGGCTTTCAAGATGCGGTAAATGCTCTGTTGGACAGTCATGGCCGTCTCTTTCCGTTCGTTATCTAATACCATCTCCGTTACAGATTCAATGCGTGCTACTATTCCCGCTAGTTTTTAAGAAAAAAAATGTTACTTTCATCTTTGAGACATTCAGAGTTTGGATTTTAATATTTATTTCCACCAGAAGCAGCGTTACATAAATCAGGCTGAAATTATTATTCTGCTAAATAAGGATGGGTTTTTTCTTACGTGGAGTTAAAAGTTTTTGCTGTTTACCGAAAGTAACTACTATAGTTAGTAAGTCAGCTTGTTTCTCTACACTTAATAACAGGCCTATTAGAAAACCATGAAAAATAGTATTGTCATCATGAGGGTCAGTTTCCAAGTCTTTTTTTGTTTTGTTATGTTTGTTGTCTTTTAAATCGTAATTGAAACTTGACAGGTGTTTTTAAGTAGCAATTTCCTACTGTATGTTAAAGGTTGGTAATGTTGTGAATCCACTGCTGCGAGTGATTTTCAGCAAAGTTCAGATTACTGACAGCGGCAGGACTGCAGCTGAATCCAAACTGATGGGTTCTGTTTATTGGAAGACCTTTTGGATATTTTTTTTTCATTATTTTGTTACCAGTTTACAGTTGTCCAGTGGAGCTCACCCTGTAATATAATAGCTACAACCTATCCTGAGGGCTAGTCTAGCACATTCGTTAGGAATGCTTTCTGTCACTTGTAGAAGTTCTTCTTCACAAGACTTCTACAAGTCAAACCACATAGGTTGAGGACAGTGATGGACTTCTGGAGCTCCTTTTTTTTAGGTCTGCAAATGCCACCTCGACAGAATTAAGTTGGTGTTCTCCTCAAGACTGCCTCATCTGCTGTGCTCATCCTTGTGTTCTAACCAAGAAGGGAACTATCCCGTTCTCCTTCTCATCATAACTTGTGCCAGCTCTTCCCTCAAGTGGCAGTGGTTGGGATCAGGAGTGGCAGGGTGCTGCAGTGAGGGACTCGCTCTTGCTTCTCTAGAGATACGTGACGTGGTTCTGTAAGTGTGCTGGATGAGGGAAAGCGCTCTCAAGTTTGCAAGTCTCCCATCCCATAGTTAAAAAAGAGGAAGTGATTTTTCTGATCTGGAGCAGTAGACTCTCCGCTTACAATAAACAAAGCAGATAAACAAACCCTTACATACACTCCTTATTTACAGTTAAGTCTAAAGTGTAGGGCTTCTATAAGGCATCAGGTTATTAAAATCCTTCCACATGTTCCATCCTGTCCTGAATTAATCTGTCTGTGGGAGCTTTGCTTCTGGGTCAGGTCTGTAGACGAATCAAGAGAATTGTCCTAAATGTCATTCATTTTTTATTGCAGCTGCTTTAAAAGGAAAAAAAAAAACAACCAAAAAACAAAAACCCAAGAATAAAAATGTGCAACCTCAACCAAATCAGCACAAGATCCTAGCTTTATCGTCTTGACATTCTGAATTAACTCTTAATTCAGCTCAAGAAATATTAGTCACATATCCTAAATAATGCCTATTACTGTCCGGCTTTTCAATTAAAACTTCATAAGCTTTTAATGAAAAAAAAATAGTGAAATTACCCAGTGACACTCAGCATGTTAACTTTCCCCCAGGTTTCTCAACCTCAGGTGATCTCTCTCTTCAAGCTTGGGGAGTTGTGTCCCCGAGGCACTGACATGGAAGTTAAATTGCCTGTAAAGACAGAAAGGAATCAGCCAGGCTTAATAAAGCTCTGATTTATAGGGAGCCAGCGACTGATAACTCTTTTGAGGTCAATCCAGTCCATACAGAGTGAGAAAAGGAATAATAAAGTGCTAGAGCCTCTTTGGCCCTCTTTTCTGCTGAAGGCAGGATGTAGTGTTGGTACACGTATTAATGAAGTATTTGAAATGTTGGGGATTGCCCATGTTTTCCCCTGTTACCATCCCTTCATTTCCTTACCCTCTCCAAAGCAGTTTATCCTGCACGTTACCCTCAGCATCTGCCCAGATCTTACCTGTGTTTTGTGAGAAGTGTTATCTCCAGTCAGAGTGCTCACTCAGTAAAGCACACGGCCTTTACAAAATGCCCTGATACGTGGGAATAACTGGAATAACTAATCCTTGTATGTCTATGTCGCCTCCCCATCTGTTTGTTAACCTGCTGAGGATCTACTGAGATGAGATATTTTGCTGGGCTGGGCAGCTGCTGGTCCGTGCAGTAGCTGTGGTGGTACTTTGTCTACATTAATTGCTTGTTTTTGTCACGGTCAAATCATCTGTGGGTTCGCCCCCAAAGAACAACTTTGGTTTTACTCATGAGAGAAAAGGGAAGAGTTAGAGTGGTGGATCAGGAATAGAGCAGAAGCAGAGGCTAGAGGAATATGTATTGAGGAGTATCAGGATGGCTTAAATGTCACCGCAGTCTCTGTGGCCGATTGTCCCCATTGACTATGGCACCATCCCTGGAAGTGTTCAAAAGACAGGTTGACGTGGTGCTGGGAGACATGGTTTAGTGATGGTGTTGCATTTTGTTGTTTTGTGGGTGTTTATTTTCGTCAGTTAGGTTGATGGTTGGACAAGATGATCTTGAAGGTCCCTTCCAACCTAGAAGATTCTGTGATTCTGTGACTATGGGTGGCTCCCTCCTCCCTGCCGGGGGCTGCTGAGTCACTGCTCAAAGGCGTTTGGCTTTCGCCACCGTGCAGCATAGGACTTCAGGGGAATTGAGGCCGTCTGAACACCTTCCTAGTTGGTGCTTTTTTTTAGTTTATTACTGAAAAGAAGTTTGCTACAATCGCCAGAGCTCACAAGCAAGGTGTGGGTTTGGAATGGGGTTTGTTTTTTTTTTTTTATATGCTTCACGTTGAACCAGCCACAGCAGCATGGGTGCGCTTCCAGCGGTATGGTAAGAGCAGACCTGGTACCAGTTGTGTGTGTCCCTGTTCTTTTCGCTGGCGGGAGATTACAGACGTAGTCTGGTGTGTTGGGATGTGCTGCGCTGCGGGAGGGAAATAAATTGATGCTGATTTGTGGGAGGGTAGAGCTGAGAGGAAAGGAGGGTCGTACAGAGGTTCAGGAGACTGCAGGTTTTACCCCTCATTATCTCGTTATTTAATTGCTGTTGTGCTGAGTCCGTATTGCCTGTGGAAATAAAAAAAAAATTGCTATGATCATAGGTGCCTGTTAGTAGCTTACATCACAGTGAGAGTATTTCCTACTTCATCAATATCCAGAGGGAATCCTGATGATCAGAGGAGCAAGCGTACGAACCCAGAGTGTCTGGGCAGCGGGGCTGCCTCTCCAGCCTCAGCACGGGGTTGTGGAAGCAAACCACAGTGACCCGCTCCCTGCTGTGCTGCTCTCCAGTCTCTGCTGGAACGGCACGGCTCAGTGCTGCGGCTGGAGTCCCATCCTCCCATGCTGCGCAGCAGCTCAGGCCCACACTGCTCAGGATTTGGTCTCTTCGGATCCAGTAACCTCTGCCTTTACTTACTCTTCTTGGCTCTTCTTTTCCATTGCCTGCCCTTTGCAATGCCGGTTGCTTCCCACTAGGTTCACGGAATCACAGAATTGCTGGAGTTGGAAGGGACCTCTAGAGCTCATCTAGTCCAACTCCCCTGCTAAAGCAGGATTGCCCAGAGCACATCACTCAGGACTGCATCAAGGTGGGTCTTGAAAATCTCCAGAGAAGGGCACTCCACGACCTCCCTGGGCAGCCTGTTCCAGGGCTCTGGCACCCTCACCCTAAAGAAGTTTTTCCTCATATTTAAATGGAACTTCCCATGTTCCAGATTGTGCCCGTTGCCCCTCGTCCTATCGCTGGGAACCACTGAAAAGAGTCCGGCTCCATCATCCTTCAACCCACCCTTTAGGTACTTGTAAACATAGATAAGGTCTCCCCTCAGCCTTCTCTTCTCCAGGCTAAAGAGCCCCAGCTCTTTGAGCCTTTCCTCATAAGGGAGATGCTCCAATCCCTTAATCATCTTAGTTGCCCTACGCTGGACTCTCTCCAGTAGTTCCCTGTCTCTCTTGAACTGGGGAGCCCAGAACTGGATGCAGTATTCCAGTTGTGGCCTCACCAGTGCAGAGTAGAGGGGGAGAATGACCTCCCTCGACCTACTGGCCACACTCTTCCCTATGCAGCCCAGGATCCCACTGGCCCTCTTGGCAACAAGGGCACATTGTAGAGCTGCATTTTGTTTTAATGGCCTGAGCTGCATTTGATAAAAATTCCATTCTTCTAGAGAAACGTGACTTCCGAGAGGGTACTGGAGCCTTGAATTCTTAGTCACTGCTCGCAGAGCAGAACTTGCTTTGGATTTGTTGGCATGTCTGTGGTGTCTGAACATTGTCACAAACGTATTGCTTTATTAATTTGTATTTCCTGCTGTAGCAAGACCTCGTGGAGAACCCTAGGTGTTCGATTGCTTTTAACCTTCCCCTGAGGAATTGTGTGTACTGTTTTTCTTTAGATTTTCTGAACACGTTACTGAGCCAGATGCTGCTTCCCACATTCAAGCAATTTAAAGGCATTTATAAAGAAAAGTTCCTTTTGAAGTGCTCTGTGAGATTCATTTATTTGTTCACAAATATCTTCCAAAACTCCATGGGCCGAGAAGATGAGATTTAGATCCCACCCCTGCCAAGATACACTACTCAATCTTGACATTCCCAGAGCTGTCTCCACCATTGTACAAAAGTCCCCAGGAATCGGTCTATCAAGTTTTGCAAAATGGCAAGGTGTTTTGGGGGAGTGGAGAGAGAAACCTCACTCCCATCCTCAACTCGCTGACCCCTTTTCACAAAGTTTTTTGATAAGAGAATAGTTTCCACCTGTAGTCACGCTCGAGCGTCTCCGTGGGCCAGACTGAGCAGGATTAAAAACAACTCAGCAAAATAAAGAACGTGTTTGTTTTTAACTTGGAGCAGTTATCCGTAACTGCATAACTGCGTGAATCCGTAAAAAGTTGTTGAACAACTGAGGAGGTGTCTTGGAATGGGAAGCTATAGACAGGAGACTGAAGCAGAACCAACCCCCAAACTCACAGGTGTTGGAAAGGGTTTAAAAAGATAGGGACAACTGCTTGGAGTGCTGTAGGAGAGCTATTGTGTGCAGAAGGGAGCAGGGAGAAAGAGAATGAATGGATTTTTAATTTTTTTTTTTTCTTCGTGTTATAATGGGTCTGAACAGGGAAACTTGGTAATGCTCTAGGCAGTCCTGCTTCAGCAGGGGAGTTGGACTAGATGATCTCTATGGTCCCTTCCAACTCTAAAAAATTCAGTGAAATTCAGTGAAATTCAGTAATTGAATGAGGAATTTTCAGGGAAAGGGTTCCCAGCACTGCAGCACTTGATAAAATGTCCAGATCATTTTTGTTAGGAGCAAGGGAGTAACTGAATCTTTGTTAATGGTTTCACAGACTTCTGTTATATGGCATAGCAAACTTTGGGGTTCCTCTCTGCCCCAATCTCTTGCTTTTACGTTCTTGGTATCACACCCCTCTTAGGTTCTTGAAGCAAATCTCTTCTGTGTTAGGTACTCAGCAGTCAATGCATGACCGGGATCAACAGCGCTGTTTTTTCTGTAAGGAAGGAACCAGTCAGTATTTTTACACTTGCAGTTTCTCTAACTGGAGCCCACTGTCAAATTTTTAGGATGCCTACAGATCTTCCCTAGCTAAATAAAAACAAACAAACCCTGTCAGCATCTTTGGTTGTCTGTGCTCGGTTGTTTGTTTTCACTTAAGTTGTGTAGCCAAAATTATGATGACAGTCTTGGAAAGTGAACTCATTTAAGAATAGCTAAATTTGTTTGTAGTAAAGTACTAAAATTACTGTAGATTCCAGCTTGTTGATACAAAGTAGAAATACAGGCTTCAGATAGCACTAATAGTGTGATAAAATTAATATAAGAGAAACGCTGTTAGATGAAAATGGACAAGCAATACAGAGCGCTTGGATAAAACGGTGAAGTGAGTGGTATTCAGCTGGGCTCATGTGCGTATGTTTGCTTTCTTTGTTCTGTTTCAGTTTGGTTTTCAGACTTTGGCGTCTTGTTCTCTGGTTAATCATGCCCACGTGGTATGGTTTGGTGAGGTACTCAGCGATGCAGTAACATCAGGGAAAGGAGGAGCTCCCAGCAAAGCTCTTATAAGTGGTTCTATTCTCTGGAAATGCCAGCTGGACCGGCTGGGTTTTGTAATCTCTTCTAAAATGTAGGTCAGACAACTGCTGCTCCTGCCGAGGCCGGCTCATCTTTCCACCAGCCCCACTAAGTTTCCAGGTGTCCTGTTCCTTCCCGTACAGGGGAGGTGATGCTGCCGCCATCGCTCACGTGTTGTGTCCTCCTTTTCCTTCGTAGGGGACGATCTTCACTTTGGAATCCGAAGAGGAAGAGTACCCCGGGCTCATCGCAGAGGACAGTAATGACATCTACATCCTGACCAGTGACAACTCGGGACAGGTGAGCCCCCCGGAGTCCCCCACCGTGACCACGTCGTGGCAGTCGGAGAGCCTGCCCGTCTCCCTGTCGGCGAGTCAGAGCTGGCACACGGAGAGCCTGCCAGTCTCCCTGGGACCCGAGTCCTGGCAGCAAGTGGCCATGGATCCTGAAGAAGTCAAAAGCCTGGACAGCAACGGAGGGGGTGAAGAAAGGAGTGAGAACAACTCTTCCAACTCAGATATTGTTCACGTGGAGAAGGAAGAGATACCGGAGGGGATTGAGGAAGCAGTGGTGTCAGCCGTCGCTGCAGAGACCATGCAGGCAGCCTTTCCAGAACCCCCTGCTTCTTTACAGGAAGCCAAACCTCAAGCTGAAATTGCTGCTGCTGAAAAAGCACATCCCTCCACGCTTCTGCGTACGAAACAGGAGGAAAAGGGAAAAGTGGCTGAAGAGCTTGTTGAACCTGAAATCCCCGTATTAAGTAAACCTGTCCCAAAGTCAGCCCCATCAGAAGAAAAAGCTGCACCAGAACCCGAGAAAATACTGCTTCCAGGGGAACAAAAAGTGGGGAAAGAGGGCCGTTTGGAAGAAATAGAAGAGAAATCCTCCGCTGCAGAGGAGAAGCCTATCTTATTGCCGGAAGGGAAATCTATATTGCTGTACGGTGGGGCTGCTGCGGTAGCTATATTAGCTGTAGCAGTCGGAGTAGCGCTGGCGCTTAGAAAAAAATAGGGGAGCTCTCTTGAGGAGGAGGAGGGGGGAGAAAGAAGAGAGCACGATCTGATTTTTGTAGTTGTGTTACCTAAAGGTTGAGCTGCCTGCTGTTTAATTGGACATTTGAGTAACTTAATGGTGATGGGGTGAGGTCGTTCAATAAGCCTCCAGCTATGGACAATCACGTTTTTAGTAGAATTGGGGCGGGGGACTGGTTTTTCGTGATTAAAGTACAGGGGTATTTTTAAAAAAAAAAAAAAAAAAAAATTCTGCAAATTTAAGAACTTAAGTGCAGGTGCTGAAGAAAGGGGTGCTCGTACTCTAGGAACTGGAACAGAGAATCCCCAGGGGAAGGGAAGAGCCAGCTGCTGCCAACCCCTGGAGTTCTTGGCTTCTCAGACTGACCGCTGTTGCAGCTGTGCTGTCTTGTCTCCTCCCGTCGTGCCCCCCCTCGCCCCCCCCCCCCCGCCCCCGGAGCCCTCCCTAAGAAACATTAGCCAACCTGAGTCCTGTAGCGAGAGGCTGGTCTCCTTTTTGTCTCGGCTTCCTCTCAGGTACAGCACTGCTCCTCGTAACCTCGCAGGTTCCTCCTAAGCCCCAGTGGGAGAGTGCTTATTCTTACCTCTTTGCTCACACCGGTTTTGGCCCCTAACATTTACTGGAGCCCCATCCTGTAAAGATGCTGCCTCTCTGTAGCTGTATTATCTCTGAGCATCCTGGTGTTCCTGGGGGAAGGTTGGGGGTGGGGACGGGGAGAGGTGCAGGACACTGCTTTTGGCTGCCCGGGAGGGTGGGAGGGACAACTGCTATTTGCTGGTTTGAGAATCCATGTGCTCCGCTCCTGCTGGGCCCACTTCACTGCCACCCTTCAGTTACCAGAGGTGCAAAATTCATGCTGGACACGGTGCCGTTCTGATCGGTACTTCGATAGCAGGGTTCTAATTGAGCAAAGATAACGGCAAAACTGCGTTTGGAAGGGAGGCCGATGCCTCCTGTGCAATTCCAAGGTGAAAGGCCATGCTGTCCTGCATCACGCTGCAGCCTGTGTTGTTTTTCCCAGGTTAAGGACAGAGTATATTTAGTCCTAACTTGGTCTTGGCTGTGACGGAATCCCAGATAACATAAAGCAATGGATTCTAGTAACTGGGCAAAACAGCATTGAACATCTCCTCTCTCTCTCTCTCTCTGCCTGTTCCTGACCTGACCCGAAGTGCTGTTCAGCGCGATTTCTTTTGCAACCCTGAATCTGTAATAAGATGAATTTAACAGGTTCCCAACCGATGAGAAAGTTACTTTGGAAAAAAAAAAAAAAAAGCAAATCCCTCTTGCTGCGGTCACAGCACTTCAAATGTGTGTGACGAGAAACCTTGTAAGTATTGCCATACGCGTTAGTTACTGCTGGATCCAACCACAAGCGTTCCTCTCGCGGTGTGCGTTTCTCTGTCGGGCTGGCTGTCTGTCCTTGTCCATACGGCAGCTCTCTGGGCAAAGCCTTGGGCTTTCCAGGCAAAACCACTGAGGCATCTCAGAGGGTTCGTGGTGGCAGCGTGGCTTAGACCAGGCGGAGGTAGGTGAAAGGGAACTCGGGATAATGTAAAAATGGAAATGTGAGCTTACGGGAAGCTTACTCTTCATGAAGCACAAAGACAAGGTACTTTATTTCTAAATAAACCTTATCTAGAGTATGTCTCCCAATGAGCCTGTTTCTTAAGTGATCTGAGAATGAAGAGATTTTAGCACGTTCTCTATTTTAGGATATTCTTGCTACATATCCCAGGATGCTGGGAAGTCGGTAAGAACCTGGCAGATTCTGAGGAATTTTTTTTGTTGTTGTTTAAGCTTTTTTGAGAGTGGATTTTCTAGAAAACTTCTCGGATTTTGAACTGTTTGTGTGAAATTGGCTATTGAGAGGAGGGATTGTCACGTGTGTACTGCTGCTGCGGAGCGACCGTGGGAGCTCTGGACTTTGCTGTTGATCACTGATTGCTCTTTTGCCATCTACAAAAGGTAGCAGATTGGCCTTAACAGAAAAAAAGAAACCCTTTATCATGTTGCAAAACAGAATTGACTTTTTTTTGGTCGTTTCCTGGTGCCCTGCTGGTACTGTCATTGCTGTGCTGTGTGCCCAGAACAGGTCGTTGGGACCTCCTCCTGCCATGGACTCTCCGGTGTCTGCCTTCCCACCACTGCAGTTCCCTCTCCTGGCCCCCTCGCGTGGAGAGGAGAGGTGTCTTTATGCTCCTTTTGTCATGAACGTGCACAAGTGTTTACAGTTTAGCTTCACGTCACCTGTTGCAACAGTGACATGGTCTGTGAGGGTACCTGGTCCTATGTGGCCAGGGCTGCTTTGCTGCCCAGGAAGTCGGGTGGGCCTGTCCCTCTCCTCCTGCCTTGCTGATGGCTTTGGTTTCCTCTCCGGGCATGTTCTCTGTGGGAGAACGGCTGTTCTTAACCCAACTTACATCCTCTCCTGACCAAAAATGATGCACCTACATTTGGGACATCCCCCAACTGTAGTCACACAGCGGGGTTACACTAAAGTACCCACATGCACTCTGAGCAGATTGATTTTTTTTTTTTTTTCCCTATGCTCTGGATAATTTGTGTACAAGGTCAGGTGTTCTTTTAGCTCTTCTCTGTACAAGGTTGTTTCAGGAGTAGCGTGGGTGATGGGTACAGGACAGAAAGAAATCCAGAAGAAATCCACACCAGCTTGTTGGCACAAAGAGTCCAGTGGGGGATTAAATAAAGCATCTGCTTCCACACACACAGAGCAGTGAGAAGGTGGCAGCAGTAGTAAGGAAAACAAATTACTTTGTTTTGTGAAGCATTTTCCATGGTTGGGTGAAAGCCTTGGGTATCTGCTGTGTTGCTACATTTAATGGAGCATCAGCTTCACCATGTGTTTGGGTTGTCTGGTCCCTTCTTTATATGATTCTCATTTTAGGGTCTTACAGGTTTGACAAGATGGTTTGTACCATCTTCTCCCCCACCCTGCTGCCCCTGCGTTTAGAAAATTTATCATAAGCGTCTCCTCTGGGAACACTGCATTAGCTAAAAAGGTGGGTTATGGATTTGCATTCTACTGAATTTGGGAGTCCTGTGATCAGAGCCAGGACAGGCCCTTTGGAAGTCACCAAAGGGCGGGTAAGCTCAGATGACAGCGTTCTTACAGGCTTGAGTGCCAGGCTGCTTGCTGTTGTAGGTGTGAATTAGAAAATGGAAGGGTTCCCCCCCCAGTCTTCAAGTATATTAAAGTAATCCTAAACTGCAGGGTCTAATTACCCTGAACTGTGTGATGCGACCTCTTTTTAGTGGATCTCTTGCAGATGGCAGAGGAAAGGCAGTAGCTATATACTTACAAAAGGGCATATAGAATTTCTCTTACTTGTGTTGCTTATCCCCTTCCCAAAAGTGCCTCGATATCTGTCCTTGAGTGGCCTGTACCTTGATATAAAGTATCTACTTTAGACCCAATCTTTCTTCACTTTATCCTCATCTGCAGCACACCCTGAAGCTGAGATGCTAAAAGAGCAGAGGACTGGAGCTACAAAAATGTTAAATACATAAAGAACTGCAGTGGGCAGCATGTTAAATAAGGGGCTGGCAAGGAAAAGGCTTTCAAGGTAAGGTGCATTCAGTTGTGCTTAACTCTAAGCTACACTGACTTGGGCATCGCAGCTGGGAGCTGGGCAAGATCCTTCTTCAGACAGCATTCCTGGAACAGCAGGCTGGGAGCAGGGATCGAAACTCGGAATCCCTCTTGCATAAAAGCCATCTCACTGCTTGTTGTGGCCACATGCTGTGTGAGAGCCTGGTGGGCTCCTGCAGAAGATCCAGGCTGTGGGGCTGCAGTTGGCTCAGCTAGGGCAAAAAAATCTAAATATTACTAGGCACACACAGAGAAGCAGCTGGAATATTTAAGCTTTTTGTTCTCATCAGACTAGGTGGATGCTGAGGAGGGGTTCTCAGGGTGATAATTTGGTTGCTGAAAAGATTGAAAATAGCTCTAAAATACTAGATCTGGCCCAACGAAACAGGCTAGAGACTAGAAAGCAACACTTCTGCAGCCTTCTGTCCATCCAGATGTGAATCATTAAGCAGCTGCCTGCTCTAAGTACTCACCAGTCTGACCAGAAGCTCCTAGTATAGTGCCGGACGATACAGCGGAAGCAGGTTCTCTGTTTAGTACTGCACCTGGTTTTGGACACCAGTTTATTTCCTGGCTGGAAGTGAAGTGCCTGTTGCTGTGGTGGTTGCAGTTGGTTGTTTCTTCCTAACCTGCCTTCTAGAGAGCAAATTACTACTACAAGAATCCATCCTTGCTGTTTGCGAGGGCTTGATATTTTTATTTTTTTTCATCCTGGGTGGGGGCTGTGCTCAGGCATCTGCAGCTCAAGAGCCACTTGGAAGCTGTAGTGCCGAGTGCTCTTGCACAAGGCAAGTTCTGTTGCCAGAATCCTGTTTCCTTCCTTTTCATGTAGCTCTGATCACAGTCAGGCTAACACTTTGCACTGCATTTTGAAGTTAATCAAAGCTTTCTAATGGTCATAAAATGAAAAATTTCATTAGTACTAAACAAGCAACGTTCTGAACTTTGGTCTTTTTTCATTTTAGTGATTGTGGTAGACCAGTCTGAGGTACCTGGCAGTACTAGCAAAGCACTAGTAAGGTAGATCTTGCTATTCTGGCAAAAAAACCAATAAAATATAAACAAATAGAAGTGCTTCTGGCAGCATAGTCTCTCATGCACTGAGCCAGAGCAAGCTCATGTTACAGAATTTGAGACTAACCACTAGATTCTTTTGCTGTGAAATGGTGGCAGGGAGGGTGGAAGGCTCACCACAGCCCCAGCTGCCATGCTTAGGTAGAGCCCAGGGCTTCAGCAGAATGTCTCGCTCCAGGCATGAGACATTCTGAAGGCCAACTCACCCACATGTGTCTACTTCAACAGGAGAACATACTGGAGTAGATGCTACTCCTATTGTATGTATGTTACACAACAGGAGAAAGTGTTTCCCAGTGACCCATGGACCTGTACCTATTGAAGGCACAAGCTATGCATGGCTTTAATTTGGCTTGGGTCTGCCTAATTTCAGCACTAGGAAGGTTACAAGAACAGCACTCCTTTGACTCCATGTATCTATCTGTGCTTCTAAGTGCAAGCTGTGTATTGCCAGAAAGAAAAAAAAAAAAAAAAAATATATGGGGTGATGTTACAAGGTTTAAGCCCCCACTACTTGACATATAGAGCTAGCTCTCGGGCCCATCGGGAGCAGGGACCGCAGGGCCAGCTCTACCCAAGCTCTAGGCAACAGTACTCAGTTTGTGAGCTCTCCTGACTTGCGTACTTGGCTGGGGAATGAGAACCACACCAGCTTGGAAGGGGTCAGCTGCAGCGTTACCAACACAGCCAGGGGAACCCCACAAATCCCTCAGATCCACCTCCTTAAGATAAATAACTTTTATCACTTCTTTTTTTTTCCTTCTACTTAGAGCTGACCCTCTCTCTCTGTCTCTTAGGTAGGCTGACTTGCTTCCTCCGAGCTAGAGGTCTATGGTTATGCTGTAGAAGTGGGGGAGCTACAGTTGGCTTCCAGTGGAAGCTGCTTTTGATCTCCCTGCAGTATCTGCAGGGGAAGGAAGGAACACTATTGATTGGGACAGAACAAGCCACAGAGGATGCATCTTACTGCTATACCTTTGGGGGGGGGGGGGGAGGGGAGGGGCTCTCCCCATTTTTAACTTGCATTATAAGCTTTTATTCAAGTGTAAAGCTAAAACCCACTCAGACCAAAAGAATGCCACTTGATTTGTTAAATAGCAAAGACTAATGGGACTGACTGAAGCGTGCCTGTTCAGGGATATCTTCTACTAGGCTTCTGCTGGATGTAAGCAGGTAGCAACAGATTTGCAGGGATTTCAGATTCTGTTCTCAGGGGGCCTGCCTGGGGGAAGAGCCCCTGACTGGTCCTCGAGTCACCCATTATCTAAGGAACTGGTCATATTGTTCCTTTTAATATGCAAGTGCAGCCCTCTTGGGGAAAACTGTCTAAAGCTTCTTGTGCCATTTGGTTAATAAAAGTGTTTCCACCTTTAAAAGAAAGTTCTTTCCAGCTTCATTGTTCTATATTCAGTTAAAGGGAAGGGGTATGTACATTTTTTCCCCTCTGCTAATGGGACACTGCTGTAAGACCATGCCCCCAGGTTGCACTTTAATAAAAGGTACAGTTTTCAAAACCAATGTGTGGACTACTTCTGTGATTTCCCCCCATCCCTGGCAAAAAAAAAAAGACATGATTTTACTTACCCAAGGCACAAATCCAGCACCAGAGTGTCTCTGTTGCTGCCAGCTGCATTGCAAGCAGTAGTGAAATAAAAGGATGCCATAAGAACTTAAAAAAAAAAAACCAACACCCAAACAATAAAGATCCACGCAGAAACTGAAATTCTTAAGACCTGTATTGCCATGAGAACTGACAATTTTATTAAGTATTTAAAAAAACCTCATGAAATATTTACATACTTTCAAAACTTCTGAGGCAGCTGGATCACAGGTGAAGTCTTTGCTGCCTTATGTGATTACAGGTGTGTACCAAACAACCTGAGTCCAAGTTTGTTGAACCTGAGATGTGTCTGCAATATACTCCTAAGAGATGCCAGGTATTCTTCCTCATCCAAGGCTGATACCTTCTTTCTCTTTATAGCAAGATATTCTAAAGCTAAACACTTTTCCTCAAGCATATCCAGGTTGTGTTCCCTGAAGGAATTTGCCCTGTACCTACCCCATGCCTTTTCTTTACAATTTCTCATCTGGTTTTATTTCTCAAGCACGGGTTTATGGCAATTGATACTGAAGCAATTGATACTGAAGAATTGATACTTCCCTGGCCAAACATCACTCCTACCTCCTTTAGGGTTGTTCCCTCTTGCTGCCAGCTCCCCTTTAAGGTAGACCTGATTTTTTGCCCCTCCCCTTGGTAATCTGTGCTATGGACCCATTCCACAGCCTGAGGCCTTCCTGGGAACAATTAACACTCAGCATGGCTCAGCTGCAGCACCAGGAGCAGGGCTGGGAAGAAGATAAAGAAAAATGCTACAGCTGATGATTAGAAAAAAAAATTAAAAATAGAGGAGGCAGGCTCTCTGCCCACCATATTTCCCCTCGAGGCACAAGCCAGGGTCTGAACAAAGTCTGCTACTGCTAGGAAAACAAAAAAAAGGAAAAAGAAGACTACTGAGAGAGGGCAAGCACTACTTACAGGTACTGGCAGAGCTGGCACATAGCTTACACTACCATCATTGCTGTGCTAGTCTACAAAAGCCTATCTACGAAGCTCTGCCTTCCCTTTCACAGCTGTATCTCAGAAGTTAAGGAAACAAAGAGTGATTCGCATACGTTAAGTAAAAAAAAGTCTTCGGGAATCCACATTCTCCACACTGAGGGCTGGAGAGCTCACTCACGCAGCTAGGGGAGAGAAACAGAACTAGCATTAACAGCAGCAGAGCCATCCCTGCCCCAGCAACAAGCCCTGTGCCTGCCCACCACCCGCCTGAGGAGCCTGGCACCTCTTGGGGAGGGTGAGCAGCAGCTGCAGAGCAGCCTCTGCATGTCCCCAGTGCCAGGAACCGTACTGCAACTCTGCCACCTGCCGTGCTGCATGTTTGCCATCACCCCTCAGCCCCCTCTCCTTTCTGTGCTAGTGGCAGAGAACCTGCTGGCACCAGCAGTCCCAGGGGAATAGGGTGGAACAGTGCCTGGTGCCCAGCTCTATGCCCCCCAACTAATGTCACTGCACTGGGGTGGGTGGACAACCATCAGCCCTCTGCCTGCCCTCCCTGCACCATGCTCTCAGGCTGCTGTGGCAGCATGCCACGTAGCAGTAAGGCAGCACGAGGGCCAGTACCTTAGGCTGGCGACCAGTTTCTGTGACAACTCAGCACCCTTGAGCTAAGCCGAGTGAAGGGGAGGGCAGTGCCGAGTGACGCTTCCCAGTGACACTCTGCCTTGCCGCCTGGCAGAGAAGCGGGGTGCTGCGCGAGGCAGCTGCCTGGTCTGGTGATGCAAGGTGAGCCGGACCCCTCTGCAGGGTGCCACCAACGCTGTCTGTGGCAGGGCTGCAGTGCAGGGGTGTCCCACAGACCTGCAGCACCCCACAACTGGGTCACGGCTGTTCTACAGGCCCTGACTGCTCTTAAATCTCATTCCTAAGAAGTATCTAGTCTTGGTACACATATGCCTGTGCGCACACACACACGGGATTTCCTCTCCCCTCCCCGACAGGTTAGCTCCTGAAGCTGGGGCCAAATGCCTTAGCCTCTACCCTGGCTCAACTGCTGGCTGTTGTTTAGTCTCCCCACTTATGCTGCAGCTCCAGCAGAGAACCAGAACAGAGCTGCCATTTCCCATTGGACCTCTTCTCATTGTCACTCCATTTCTCAGGGGCAGTTCCTTTCCCCTACCAGTTCTGCCAAGCTGTGGGGAGGCCAGGAAGACAACAGCAGAGACCTCAGGCCCGAGACATTTGGGAAATACAGCCATCAGAGCTCAGGTCAGGCTTTCTTTTCCTGAGGGCACGATTAACCCAAGTCTTATGGCACAGCTCCCTGAAGAGACTGCAGGGAGGAGAGGAGCAATTACATCTCTGCCCTACAGGCTAAATGCACTCTGTTTTCTGGCTGCTGTGAGAGTGGGGCAAGCATCCCCCCTCAAGCCTCCCTCCCTCGGCACATCAGCCTTCAGAACTTGGCAGGAACTATCATTCCTTTCTGGCCAAACCTCCAGAGCAGTACAGGGAAAAGAGCAGTCAACAGGCAGCTCGGAGCTAGGCCACCTCTCCAGGGAGAACCTAGGCTGCCTAAGAGGTTGGCTGTGACTCACAGGGAGTTTGACAGCACTCACCATTCTGACAATGTAGTTGTGGAGCTGCTGGTTGATGTAGTTCACGGTGGTCCTAAAGACACGCTGGAGAAGGGAGGGCATTGTATTCGCAATTTTTTTAGTTAAGACCATTGCTAGCACCAACATGGCCTTCTCCCGTTCCATGTCTGAGGGGATGGCCCGTGCAAGCCCTTCCACTGCCTCTGACATGCGCCGTGTTATCTCCTGTATGGAAGGAAGAGAGGGATCTCAGCGCAACAGTTGTGGGAGAAAGGAGTCTCAGTGCAGCCTGCCAGCACCGTGCTGGTTAAGTGATGTGCTTGTTATAACACCTCACAGGATGCCGCTCCTCTTCCTCTGGGGCACGGCCACCTGCCTGTGACACACACTGGATAGCAATAATGATGACCATCTTGGAGTTCAGCCGCTCACCCGTGACAAAAAGAAAGGGAGACAACACACGTACCCCTGGAAAATTTAGATAGCGACTTACACGCTCAGGGTACAACAGCTCCCCTCCTCCCCAGGGTTTGCACCTAGCCTGCCAAGTCCACAGGAATCCTGGGGCTCCCAGGAGAGGGCAGCCCACCTTAAACACAGTGAAGATCAGGGGTGCAAGCTTAAGAGGGGACTGGCAAGAAAGCAAAGTGAGTTTCATAGAAAAGCCTTCACATAGGCAGGAGTTAGAAAAGGCATCCAAGCATGGAACAGGCACTGTCTTGCTCCCACGATCAGTGGAAGATCAGTTTCCCAAGAGGGACAATGTGCATATGCACACACTAAGCTACACTACTAATGTGAAAAAGCAAGGTCCACCTGGTCAGAAGTTAGGTTTGTCTCAGCCTTAAAGACTGGAAAGTTAGGCAGTAAATTTGAAGGCCTAAAACCTAACTGGGTAGAGAACAAGACAGCAGGAGTAAGGAAATGATCAGCCTTTGCTGGAATCAGTCTGTGCACATGATAGTGGGAAAAAGACCTAAGCACCACAAAAAAAACCCTAAAAAGATTGTTTGAAGTCATTAAACCCCGCCTTTTCAGCAAGGTGGGCCCTCACTTCAAAGGCAGCATTAGCTCATAGAGCATAGCAAACTTCATCACAGGCAGAGAAAGCCAAACAAGCCAGAAAGCCAGTTATCTTGAAGATGCCAAAATGGCTCTGTGGAAGCAAACTCTGGCTATTGATCCAGATGTGAATCCAATCCTTAAAAAGAAGAAAGGGGCATGTCTAACACAAGGGGCCTCAAGCTCTACTTCCCCTGCAGAGCAGCGAGGCATGTTAGATGCTGGGCCAGGGACGGCATCGCATCCTTTGGTGAGAGAGCACCTGCATCAAAGAGGTGGAGATGCCACCTAGAAAGGCCTTCTCTCAGCACATTCAGGCCCAAACCCACCGCTACTCTCAACACACAGCCTGTGAGCTAACTAAGAAAAGGGTCTTACTACTTGTCTCTTCAGTGTTCAGCAACATGCACAAGTCAAGCTTTGGCACTAACACTACTCAAGTTTTATTCACCTGATGAGCAGCAGAAATATAGGACTCAGCACCAATGTCCAAAGATCTTAGGACAAATACTAAGCCTTAACCAAACAGTTGATTTTCAAAGATAAGCCATAGGGCCAATAAAGTGAAGACAAAATGCCTCTGAAAGTCAGTCCTTGTCCACAAGGACCTCAATTTCACCATCTGCAGAAAGGAGACGAGCCCAGGGAACCCATTTGCGGGCCAACAGTTGCCACAGCATCACCTCTAACAAATCTTGAAAGGTAGTGTTTGGGCTAAATTTTAAGACTGCAATAATTAAAGCAGCAAACTAGCAAAAATACAGATGTTGCAAGCTTACTGCTTTGAAGTCACAGTAGGAAGGGTTCACAACATTTAGAAGGGGAACTGCTAGTCAGGTTGCTTTTCACTCACCTCTCCAGTCAGATTCTCATTCAGAAATTGCTGCACTAGATCATTGACCACTCTTGCTTTGATTTCTTTATCAAACTGGTCTCCAATCTCAGCGAGCTGAGCAGCAATGATCCGGATAACTTCTTCATTTACCTCAGGGTCAAACACTGCCAACAGATACAGCAGAGTTTAGTTCACAGGCTGTAGTCAGACTGGGTTCAGTGTGGGTAAACTGGCCCATAGCATTTTGCCCATCTCCATTAACAATCTCCTTCCCACCCCCAATCACAGTGCAATCGTGACAGCTATACACACTCAACTCCCTTGTATGCACTTGACTCATTTGTCAGAGACAGTGTGCAAATAGGTTTTCTTTAATCTATAGTTTAGGTAAACTGCAGCCTCACCTTGCCCAAAAAACACTACTGGGAGGTTAGAACATCTCCAAACAAAATTTGTACAAGGCAGCTACAGCCAACACCCTGCCTAAAGAGGGGAAGCCAGAGAGCGTGCATGACTAAGTGACTGCTGTCAGGACCCATCTCTTAAGCACCATCTAAAATGCAGCATCTCATAGAATCATAGCATGGTTTGGGTTGGAAGGGACCTTTAAACGTCATCTAGTTCAACTCTCCTGCAGGGACATCTTCAACTAGATCAGGTTGCTCGGAGCCCCGTCCAACCTGACCTTGAATTTTTCCAGGGATGGGGTATCTACCACCTCTCTGGGCAACCTGTTCCAGTGTTTCGCCACCCTCATCTTATAAAAAAATATAAATTCTTCCTTATATCTAGTCTGAATCTACCCTCTTTTAGTTTAAAACCATTACCCCTTGTCCTATCTCCTTTTGGCAAAGCTTCCCATTTTCACTTGGAGCACGAGACCTGTGCAGATTCATAGGAGGGAGGGCTATTTACTGTAGCAGTTCTTCCTCACCCTGCTTAGGTTGAGGTCAATGTGCCAGCTGACACATCCTGAGCACAGGGCAATAGCCATACTGCAGATGGCTAGTGAAGCAGGAACGGTACCAGAAACCATTTAAGGAACAGTTTCCACCACACTGGTAGAGCAGAAAGGGATTCACTCAGTACCAGAACAAAAGTTGTTCCAAAATCCTAGCCCAAGTACTGATACTGTCTGAGGAGGAGCGTGAGGCCTAACTTAACTGCTTAATATCCTACTCCTTGAGGACAGCAATAATTACTCTCAGCTTTGTGTCCCTTGTCCGACACGCTGCAGACAAAACCCCAAGGTGATGGATGCTCTAAAAACCCATGGGAAGATAGAAGCGCTAAGCAGTAACTGTCTTATCCCAAGTGTTAAAATCCCAACCAACACCACCACCAGCCACACTGTGAAGTTTATCAATGGAGAAAACATTAATCCTCTGAAACAGACCAGCAGCAAAGGTGAGAAAAGGGGAAAGAAAAACATCACTTTCAGAAAGGCATGCAGGATGGAGAGAAGAGCACTCACCTAGCTCACCGTTCTGCAAGTGACCACTCCGATTGCCATCAGTCTGAAGTTCCACCTCATCATCATAGCAGTAGCTGTCTTTCAGGAGAGACACAATCCCCTGGTTTTGCAGGGAATGCAGTTGCTCTTTGAACTTACAGTCAGAGGATACATCCAGGAAGGTGTAGAGCAGCGCACTCTCCATCTGGACAGATCCATTGATCTTAGACATAAGAAAAAAAAAAAAATCACTGTTAAATCCATGGCCAGGGAAAGTCACACTCAAAAGGTCTATGTATATGCTGTTTTCCAACCCTGAACATTGCTCTGGCCTCCTTTGGGCATCCTGAGTAGCATTAAACCAGGGAATCCACAAGACTTGAGCAAATGCTTACTAACTCCTGGATATGTACTCACACAGAACTGTCTGATGGTGACTGATAGATGGCTCTGTTACAAAACCAGTGGTAGAAGAGTCAGCTCACCTTCTCCTGCACATTTCTAGTTGTGGCAATGACAGAAACCCTGATCAGAGCTCCCCGTTTGAAACACGTGTACTCAGCACAAACCACCCACTTCTCCCTATTCAGACATCTGTGTTTGGAAGGTTTTTACCCCTCTATTTGGGAATTGGGCATTTTACTTCCTGTGCATAACGAAGCCAGCAGCTCCCCACTTAAATGTAATCAGAGCATAGCAGTAACAAGGTGGGAAACAGAGATAACAGACAGCATAAGCCTGTAAAAAACCCTGAAGTTCACATTTCTTCTCTCTTTGCAAAGGGATCTCAATTAGTTCCACAATAAACCTGTTCAGCTCCCTGTAGAGAGTCAGACAGTTTCTCACAAGGACAGTGACAGTGAGACGACAGATCACTGGTGCCTGGTATAACCTACACTGGCACATTCACCCCCAGTAAACAGGCACATGCTGCCTCCGTGGCCACACACCCTGCCACAGAGTGACCAAATTAGTTAGGCTAAGGAGTTCCATGAGGAAGTCAGATCAATGTGAGCAAGAGGTCCCACTGGAACATGGGGTCTCATAACCACTTGAGGCCTCTATAGAAAACCAGGAGACTGTCCAATAATTTTAGTTAAGCAGCTAAGAGAACAGGATGTTTTGTAAGCACAGAAATAAAGTAAGAAAAGCAAATCCTTACTCTGGTATGCAGACTGTCTGCCTTTAAGATAAGAAAATGCTTAGGCTTAATCGTAGCTGGGGAGAGGAATCAAGGCTAAAGTAGAATAGTTTGTCTTGTCAACTGCATAGGGTAATCAATATGCAACCAGGATGAACCTGACAATTGAAAGGGAGTTTCAGGTAACTTTTGGGGAGTGGAACCCTGCAAGACTACCTATATCTAAATAACTGTATCAGTAATATCATACAGGACCCATATTGCCTAGGCAAAATTGGGACAAATGCATAAACAGTAATTAAGGATGGGTTGTTTACTTGAGAGAAGACTGGGCAGAGAAAGAGAGGAACAAATACAACAAAAAGAAGAGTTCAGAAATGGAAACAAATGGAAAATAAGGTATATGATCAGTCAAAGATCAACAGACATCACATCTTCCATGATCCATGGAAACATGGATGTTTACAGACAGAAGTCAAGCTCACCTGGTGACCCAAATTCACTGGGACACCAGGCACGATCTCCTTGAACAACCCACTGGGCTAGTGAGCAGGTTTTATGTTCAAAAGGCTTGTGGGAGGGCAGAGCAAACAGGGTTAGAACTGTACCCTAACATTAGGTGGGGTGGGGAGGATGACAGACATTTCAATAGCAGTTCAATGTAGCAAATAAGATTTAAGTGTGATACATAGTAGCCTCATAATTGTGGTCAAATATTGCACAAACCAATACAAGAAATTGATCAGCAGTTGGTATTAATTTGATTTATTAGTTTTAGTAGTTTGTAGCTTAATCAACATACATTGTAGTCTCTTAAATAGCTACATCTCCAGCCTGCAGTTTAAAGGGGGAGTGTCACACTGAGAGGTAACACAGAAGCAGCTTTCAAACCGAGCGGTTGCATCCACTTTTTGTCTGTATTTGTGATGGAGAGGAGCAGTGTGGAGGCCCCTGCAGGAACTCTGGGGAAGATGAGAAGGACACAAGCCAGCATTTTTTTGGGAGCTCAAATGGGCTAAGTATCTCAGAACAAGTGCACAAGAAAACAAACGGTCACTATGAATCACTGAGCTCAGTCAAGTTAAAACTAACCTGTTCCATAATGGATTCAGAGACAGAGCAGCTCTTGTCACCCTCTGCTTCAGACCAGAAGTCCTTGCCCTGCAAGAGTGAGAAATAAAAGGGTGAAAGGAAAAAAAATTCCCCGAACCCCACAACTTGCAGCAGCGCTCATGGGT
Source organism: Numenius arquata (assembly GCF_964106895.1). Taxonomy (NCBI): domain Eukaryota; kingdom Metazoa; phylum Chordata; class Aves; order Charadriiformes; family Scolopacidae; genus Numenius; species Numenius arquata. Next base: position 64,228,123 of record NC_133577.1, on the reverse strand, counting down.
CTGACCACATCCTGTAGAAAATGACCTTTCTAGCGATGCATGTCCGTATCTCTGGAGAGGGCTGCCCATCATACACTGGCAGTCAAAAAAAAAAAAAGGCTGAGAAAACCACAACTGTCCCAGCAAGAAGGGCCCTATTTACATGAAATGAGGGGCATGAAATTCCTTCCTGCCACAGACTTGTGGAAGGGAGTGGAGCAACATGACCTACAAACGGGGCTTGAAAGCCAAGAGGTGGTGCTGGGGAAGGGAAGGACAACACTTCATCGTGCCAGAGGCTGGAATGGAAAACAGTGTTATCACAGAGGAGTTCCTGAGTACCTCCTGAGAGCAGGTGAGCTGCTTGGGTCTGTGTGCACAGCAGCGTGTTCTGAAGTGAAACACCCAGCTGATGCTGCAGGACTTCAAGTGCGCCTTTCCCCAGCCCCCATGCAGAGAAACATGTCTATACTCAGGCTTATTTCAATACTTTCCCAACAAATACCTCGGGACAGGGAAGGTTGGACCAAGTGTCAAAGGCTTCTAGTTACACGAGCACAACTCCACTAAGCCTCCAGGGAGGCCTACTAGGAAGAAGGGAGAAACCAGGACCCAGGTCACAAGCTCCTCTGCCCTCAAGGTGCATGCTCAGGGCTGAGAACCCTCGGCCTGTCTTGTAGCTGGGCAGTGGCCAAGGGAAGAGGTGTGCAGGGAGGGCAGAGAGCATGGTGCAGAGGGTGGCCTCCCTCACTCACTAATGAGAGCTGGTAAGAGCACAGTGCTCCCTCCTCATCCACCTCATCCGGCCAGGCGTAGCTGGTAAGTGGGTCAGACCAGCAGCCTAAGTAGTCACATCTAGTACAGAAAGTCCCACAGCAAGGAAGGTGCGAGAAGACCACAGCAAGTGCCAGTTAGACAAGACTACCTAGCAAATACCAAGGCAGGGAGGATAAAAATCCTGCTTATGAACCTTGCATTTGCTGCCTTAGATGCGCCAGTCCCACAACTGCACACAGAAGTCTCTGGTGCAAGCTGGCTTCAACTCTTGGTGAGCAAGGCCTGGCTGAAAGTGGGCACTACCTTCCTACCAGGACTTCTTCACCAAGGACAATAACTGAGCTGCTGCACAGGTTCCGTCTGACCAAAAGTGGGGTGAAAGCACCGAGGAGGCTAGAGATGGCCTACTAACCAAAGACCTGGGCTAGTGATGAATCATCTCGTTTCATAGTAGCAACCCCTCACAGCTATGTTTTAAATAACTAGTGTGCTCATGGAAGAGGGAGGAAGTGAAAGCAGAAATGCATTCAAACTCTGAATGAAACCACAGTAATGATTCCAAGAGACCATGAATTTCCCAACTTTTCAAAGGCACTCAGAAGTCCCCAAGACCAAAACACAATCTCAAGTATGTTTAAAACACATAATAGCCCACAGGCAGCCTCTTAACCGTAAGTTCTTTTTTTCATTTAGTTATTACATTGGAGTAATAGCTTCCTAAAATACAGGCTTAGCCTTTGCCGCTTTGCATTTTTCTCTGTTCCATTCAAATCCCTATTGCTGCTACTTACCTCTAAAGAGTGGGCTGGCTGGGGAGAGTGCAGTCCTCTGTCCTCTTCTCTGGGACCTGACAGGGCCCTGAAACAGGGCAGGGTGACCCTTCTCCTAGGCTTGACTTTACTGGAGGAGAGAAAGATGTTAATTCAGGTTGGAGAACTTGAGACAGAATCTCTGAGATTAAGAGGAAAGTGGGGATTTTAGCATTAAGCCCATGGCACGTCCTTGGCTTTGTGTAAACTCCTCAGGAGTTGTCCACATAAGCAATATTTCCATAGGTTAGGCAAAGCCTCAACTTGCACATATTTTGTTTTTAGATATAACATTTACTTTCAATTCAAAGTAATTCAGCCAAAAACCCAGGTGCTCATGTTACAACTAGTAAACAGTGGATATACCCTGATACTGACTCCTGCTGAGTTAAGCACCACTTCCTGAACCATCATGGCTGAGACCACAGGAAGCTTTAAGTAGTATTGAGCTTCTGCTGCCCACATTATGTTTGCCTTGAAACCCACCTTCATCACAGCAACCTTCTTGAGCTCTAGCAGTATTGCCATTCCCACCCAACTCTAGCTTATACCAAAACCTTCGTGTGGGACCAGAACAGTAATCTACAGCTGGTCAGATTAGCCCATGCTGGCTAATTTGGATTGATAACAGCCAGCTGACTTTGTAACATGAGCACAGGCTGAACAAATCTCCCCTTCTTTCAAGGTGCAAGAAGTCACACCATCCTCCATTCACACCACAGATCTGCAGAGGGGCAGATGTTCTTCCACAGTTCTGGCAGAAGTGTGATTCAACACAAACCACTATGGCTGCAAGTTGCGCACAAGTGGCCAGATGTGCTGGGTGAAACTAGCTGAATAGCACCAAAGAGATTTCTCACTTGCAAAAACTTCACAGTGAAACCTCTTCCGCCTAAACCTAGCTAAACTTCACTAGGATGACCTATTTTTCTCTCATTGATGGTAATTCCAGTCAATTGGAATTGAAGGGCGAGTTGAATACAGTCAGGTGGCAATAAACAGACTAAATAAAAAACCAGCCTGCAGAGAGACCAATGTAATCCTCCTTACAAGCGGATGGAATAGAAATGGAAGCCAAGATGCTTCCTTGGGGGTTTGCTACCTGCCACATCTTTCAAAGGAAAGCTCAGAATGGGGCTTTAAAACCCAGATTCCCCATGGTTTTTGTCACACTATTTCACACTGCCTGGAAACTCATTTGGTTCAGTCTGAACACTCATGAAAGTGGCAACCAAAAAGAAATGCACCATTGTTTTTTCTCACTCCCTGCTTTAAAAGAAGAGGCACAGACCACTCCTGTCCAGGGAGGAAAAGATGCACGCTGCTTCATTCCCAAAGCAGAAAATAAAAGTCAAACAAAAAGATCCAGATCTATTCTGGACGTGCCCATACAGCTAGGCCCAGAAAGGCAGGGCATAGCAGCTTGGCACAAGGCTCTGCAAATGCATCATCCGTACTGGCTTACTACACCGACTACAAGCTGTAGAGGAGCTCAAGCCTGTCTGCCTGTGCATGTACCTCACATGAATTCCTGGAAACGTGCAGGAGAGGTGCCTATCTATATCCCCACAGACCCAAATACTGTGTTTTGAAATCACTTACACTTTCAAAAAGAAGCAGAAGCTTACATGCTGCTCATAGCAGAAATGTCCTCCCTGGGTGACCTGCACAGGTAAAACACCTCAGCAAGAGCCTCACTGCAGCCATAAAGACGCTGAGCAACCCCTGCCCTGCCAGGGTACCTGCTGCACCCAGAGATGGGTGTGCAGGGGGAAGAGACCTACTATAGTACACAGGGGTTCTTCCCTTCCCCTCAGGGGGTCATCTCAGCTCCATGTAAAAAGTTAGACACTACTCAGGGCAAGTCCACAGAAATAGACACATTAAAAAAAAAAATGATCGCCCATCATAGTTGCAAATTGCAAGTTTGCCCACTCCTGCACATGAGCAGAGATAAGACAGAAAAGAACAATGAAAAAAAACCTCACCACACTCCAAAGTTCTTAAATGGTAAAAAATTAAGACAAGGAGGCTTGAAGATGATAATTTCATGAACTGAATTCCCTGAATCAAAGAATCACCACCCAGGCAGCAAAAGCCCCTGAGGGGTTCAGTTCTCAGCTAATAACATTCTGCTTGGGTGGTCTAAAACACACCTGAGAACAGAAAAAAAATTTCTCTCACACCACAAAATGGCTCCCTACTACTACAATAGAGGGCCAATTATTTAATTTTTTTCTTAGTTAACTAGTAATTCCAGAAACCTCAAGTTTTAGATAATTACTTTGAATCAATGCAAGGGGCTTGAATAGTCACAAAGTTCCTTCTGAGAAGTCAAATTCTTCAATGGAATCTCAGGATTCCTGAAGAGCAAACCCCAAACAGTCAAATGTAATCACACTGATGCCACCTGAAGTTTTTCCTCATTAAGACTTTGGAATCCTGGCAGTTTTCGATTGAGAAGGAAAAAGTTACCCTATACTGGGTGAAAAGCATATTTATCTCCATCTTTTCTCATTCTCCAACTAAAGGCTACAAACAACATCTGCATTCAGATTCAGAGTAAAACCAGATTATTTGCTAAGGCTGCTTTAGGGCTGCTGAAAGTCTTGGAATGAGTTTTATGGAGTATGATTTTTTTAAAATTGGAATACCAATTAATCGTAATACATTATTCCTTTACATACTTTCAATTCACTCATTAAACAAGCGAGCTTCATGTGTCAACACCTGCTTCTGAGAAATTACTAGATGCCTTGAAGTGTTCAACAGATAAGACTACAACCAGGTTTTTGGATTAGTTCTTTTAATCTTCCTTAAGAAAAAAAAATGAAGGGGGTATTTCTAATACAAGTTTAGGACCCTTAAATCAGCTCTGAAGAGTCAGCATGGGATATGTCCGCTCTAACTCAACATTCTGTTGGGATGCAGGACTGTGAAGAGGCATATGTCAAGTAAACCTAATGAGTCAAGAGGAGCACATCCACCAGCTTCTTGTCAGCACAAAATGACAGACCTCATCCCACCCACACACATGCCAGTTTTCACAAGACAGAATTCTGCAGATGCTTTCCCCAAAGCAAGTCACCAAAGCTTCCCCCAAGGCAATCACGACTCTTTAGACAGGACTGAGTACATCCTGTGGGATGGTACATATTGCTCCAGCAACAAAGGTCCTTCAGGTCTGGTTGCTTCTCCCCATTTCTTCTGTTTCATCACAAGGTTGTCTTAGCCTTTAAATGTTAAAAGGAACTCACCAGAGCAGCTGCTCCCAGCTGTGGCCCACTAATGAGGGGTAGCAACACTATAGTCAGTAGGAGGCAGGGAGGGCCAGAATCCCCTCTCTGATTCTGGGCTTTTAGGAGAGACAGCACTGCAAGTTTGCAGGGCAGAAATGAGAGAGGCAGGACTGCAAGACTCCATGCAGAGTCTCCATGCAAGTATCAGAGACTCCATGTAAGTCTCCAAGACTGCCACGCACTCCATGGCTCCTCCACACCAGCACCTCCTCCCACATCACTGAACTACCTCTGGTTCTGGGAGTTCTCGGGGAGGTAAGCCAAGGGAAAAGCCTTATCTGCTGTATAGCACTCTTCTCCCACAGCCCTTGCTGGTGTTCCCATGCCATCTTGGGAAAAAGAGGCAGTACTGGTCATAGTTGTGCCAGAAAGACACCAAACTATGCCCTCCCTGCCATACCATTGCCACGTACTACATATTTCAAGAGCAAACACCGCAAGCACACATTTTATATTCCCAGATGCAGAACTACACTTGGAAACAGTACAGTTGCAAAGCATGCAAGGTTCTACCTGCTCTGAAACCAGTGTGGGGTTCTGCTATACCTCTAGGCACTGCAAGCGTGTCATCAGCAGCTCCTCGCATGGCAGCAAGAATCAGCTGGTAGCATATAATTACCTGTTAGGGGGAACTCTCAGTAGCTCTCAAAGCTGCCATAAATAGGAGTAGGTCCCAGAATCCCTACAGCAACAGTGCTGAGCCACCCTACAAATCTGGTTTCACCTCTTCTTCATGCTTTTGTCACATCTTCAAGACAGCTCAGAAAAGAATCCACCCCACAAATAATGTCTCTGCTTACAACCGCTTTCCCTCATATCCTTCACCACTCTTCACAGCTCAGCCTGAGAGTTACTATTCTCAGCTGTTATCAGACACTGTCTGGTTATGAAAACATATTCTTTCCAGCAGCAAAGCCTGTAGGACTGACTCCTTTAACAACCTGTCTGGATTCTGAGACACATCCCATACAAACACCTGGACAGACACACTATCAGTCAATGGACCCGTTGTGCGAGTTGTCAAGATACTTATCTCTGTGTCTCACATTTGAGTTAGGAGCAGGTTAAAGTCTCCAAAGCAGAAACTGCAATAAAGCATCAGTCATTGAGAAGGAAAAACACTTCCAACCTGTGCACTGCTTTCTCTGCCTGGCAGCTGAAAGATAAGAACTTTAATTTTGGCATTCGGGTTGACGTCATTATTGGAAGCAATGAAACAGTGCCTATTTGTCTCTCCCTGGACCTGGTAGCTTTTACTTGCCTTGCAGGCAAACATTTTATTGCTGAGCTGCAGAGCTTTTTACAGAACAAGGCATCATTTTACAGGTAGGGAAACTGAGGCAATTGATATGACCTGACATTTTAAATCCACATATCAAGCCATAACCATTCAATTTCACTGGCCTCCTGAAAACTTGCCACAGGCACAACTGCTTTACATAACCAGAAAGTGAGGAAGAGAAAGAGCACCGCAGACCTATGAAGTTCCTTATTTGAGGATATTCTAAGCTATGCCAGACTGCTGTCTGCAGCACTTCAAGTCACAACAGGGGAAACAAATCCCGTATCACAGAGCCCAAAGGAATCCCCATCACCCTGCCACACTTGGTTTCTAGCCCATAAACCCAACAGGAACTAAACAGTCCAGCTAGCAGCAGGTACTGGAGCTTTTCCTCAGATTTCTCTGGTTAGAGAAGAAGCCTTACTACTCCCATATGCACTTCAGACAGCAGCTGCACAGGCACTTCAGAATTTGCACAGAGAGAGAAAAAAAAAAAACAAACAGCAGCAAAAGTGAAGATAGCTTGTTGATCTGCAAAAAAATGCAGAGATAAATAAATCTGATGTTATCATAACCACAAAAAACCTGTCCCCATCACTACTCAGTCTGCAAAGGATACGCCAGCCTGTAACAGCGTTTAGAAGATCCCAAGATTTTGCCTCATCTGAGACCCACTGTCCTCCTAAAGTAGAATTTGATACTAGGCTTTGGAAAGAAAAGCCGGGGGGAGGAACAGAGACATTGCAATATATTAACCAGGTGAAGATGGGCTGAACAAGCTCCTTTGTGCATCTATGGATGCACATACATTTCACATACTACTGTGAAACCAAAGCAATGGTTTGGTATCATCTGGTTAAGACCAAAGCTATTGACTTGGAGTTTCTCAGAACTTTCCCCACCACAGAGAACACAGCTTCCAAACTACAGACATTTTCCATGCATTTGCCTCCGAGGGAGGCTACAACATCAATAGTTTCATTTCAGAAGTGGCAAAACCAATAAGCCGTGGGCAGAATACTTGGAGATGCCAGCAGGTCTGTGGCCTGGCCAGGACAGACCCCATCCCCCAGTCACTTGCGGTTTATTTGCTAGGCTCTTAGGAGAGATAACTCTGCTTCTCAGGAACCAGGACTGCTTAAATCCACCCCTCCTGCTACTCTCAAGCATGACTGCTGATTGCTTGAGGCTATCGGTTTTTGTTTCTCTTCCTTTCAGATTGTGTCCTCTTCTAAGATGTGAATAATGGCAATACCAATCACTCCAGTGAGGAAGAAAAAAAAAAGGCAGTTTGCTTGTAGCACCTTTCATGCAAAAATACATTGAAACATGCTGAATGCTTCCTGCTTCTAACAGTTTCAGGGTATATTTATCTTTCAGTACTCAGTGGCACTGAAACTCTAAATGGAACACAAAGACCCAACACCAATGGGTGCTTGTCCAACTACCTCTTTAATTGGGGCATTTTTACCTTTGCTTCTTTACACTGCCTTAGTACAGAGTGAACATCTCAGCCTGAACAAAGTACTCTCAGCTGTGTATTTAGAAATACATTGCACAGTTTGTTTGATGGGGCTTTATTTGCTTTTTGAAAGAAAAACTTGATCAGAGACAATTCTAAAACGGTGGTTTTGATTGGCGTTTTTATTAGGGATTTATTTTGACTTCCCATGGTCTGCTGCTGTTTCACATTATTTTTCATGACGACATGAATTGCAGTAATCTTCTAGTTATCAGGGCAGTACTTTGACTTCTTAGGAAGAAAATTATCCACCTTCCACCTGAACTTTTATTTCCATTTGGCTCAAAATGCTCTGTCGCCCAGCCCCTGTGCAGCACATCAATGAGTAAGAAGGAACACTGCCATATTACTAATTCTCTTAAAAAAAAAATGTAGGCAGGAACTTTTGATTACTGTGGTTTCTCTATCAGATCAACGACGGAGGCAGCATGACAACACTGTTTAGCATTCTTCAGAAACCAGCCTACAGATGCAGCTGGGCTGAAATTGAGTCAGCAGAAAGCCTGCAGCTCAAACTGCCCCAAAGCTCGGGCTGGGATTTGGATTCAGCTAACTGGAGCTGGACCCAAATGGAATTTGCACATCTTCATATTTTGGGCATGGCCACAGCTAAGAGGAAGAAGCAAGGTTTGGATCTTGACTGCCACAGTGCAGGTGGTTTTTTGGATCTGGAACTGAGCTTAGTTCTGGTGTTGAGCAAAGTAACTCCAGCAGGTAAGCTCAGGTGCATTTCACCTCCTCGCAAATGTTAAGAAAATACTCCTACCTTTCCTAAGGACCTGGAAGGAGGAAGTGGAGCAAACCCCAATGAAAAGGTATCATCACCCTTACAAGATTGCTGGTCTGTAGAGGGTTAGCTTTGCGTTCACAAGTCCAACTATATCAGCCCAGCAGCTGCAACACAACCTTGCAGTAGTGTCACAGGGCATATTCAAGCTGTTCTTACTGATTGCCTCTTGGAAGTTACTTGAAAAACAGGAAAGACTGAGGAATCACAATTCCAGTCTTTTGACATTGCAGAGGAAGGACAAACAGACATAAAGCAGGGAACTCCTTAGTAATGTTGATAAGTGGTGAGCACTGGAACAAACGCCGGCCATCACTGGTGACGTGCAAGTGACATTGTCAAGCCAGAGAAATTCAAGACTTGCCTCCAGATTTAGAAGATGTCCTTGCTGGGGCATCAGCACTGGACACTTGCACTCCGGCATGCTTTTACAGTTGGGCAGCAACAAAGTGCTCAGTCCCTGGAGCAGAGAGGACAGCCTCTTATCACTTGGCAACAGTGCCTCTGACAGACACAGGTGCCACTTGGGCAGGCTCTGACAAGAGCTGCCAACCAGAACATCTCTGAAGTGGGACTGGATACAATTAACCGTCATGCCACCTAGAGGACAAGAACATCCTCCTTATTTCAGTTTTGACACATGTACTACTACTACAATGTGCCAGCACGAGCATAGATCATCCACCAGTCAGAAAATTAGGAATGCCACTTCATGTTACAACTTAGATGCATTTCACAAGTGATCCCAACAGTAAAGAGGAATGTAATCTGTCATTCCTTTGCCTGACTGGCAAGTTAGGTAAGCAAAGTTGGAAACTGATAAAAAATAATAATAATAAATAATCAAAGAGATGGCTGTATGGATACAGGTGGCTGCTAACAGCAGCTTTCTCTCTGCCTTTGGTTACCTTCACACCACATGACTAGACAAGAAATCCTCTTCCAGACTCATAACTATCAGGAATATCTGCACTGCTTTCTGAAAAAAAACAACAAACTGACCAAAACAGAAGCTCACATATGAGAGTTCAGATCACCGGATAAGCGTGGGTCATTTGAGAGTACATGTCCGAGGAGTAATACATTGTGAGAGAACCTGATCAAGGCCCCCTGCTTAGTTAAAACAAGTATGTTGATGTGACAGCCAGGACAGCACTCACAGAGCTACTAAGCAACAGCTCACTGCACAGGACAATTTACTTCCAAGAGGATTTTTGCAGCTTGTACTTCCCAGAATGATTTTAGTGGAGGCTGTTCACCTTATCAGACTCAGAAGATTATCACTATAAAGAAAAGACTTAAGGCATTTATGGAAGAAGGGGTACATACACAAACCCATCTCAATATTTGACAGCTTCTCCAAAACATGAAAATGAATTTTGAATGGGCTTCCTTCCTCCTGAACATCAAGTGTATTGCAGCTATAAGCATCTGTTATGTTCCTTACTTTCGTGAAACAACTGTGTACCAGTACAAACAGCCAAAGAGACGATCCACAGAAGGAAAGCCTGACACTGATCCTTTGATTACAATGAACACACCAAACCTTAGAAGAATTCTCTCCCACCATGTTGTGTCTCAACCTCCTGCTGCCACCATGATAATTAAAAGCTGATGAAGCCAGTGAAAAATTAAAATCATCTTGAAGGAATCTATTAAGACAGGAGCCCAGACATCCTTGAGAACCTCAAAGAGGAAGTTGTGCATCAAAGCAGGCAGCCAAAAACCACTGGTAACTCAAAACAGCATTCATAGCCTTGATCAAAGCCTTTTGACAGCAGAGCCTCATTAACATTGCGAGAATGAAAAAAACCATCATCTCTTTGAAACACCTTTAACACAATGATGCACAGCTAAGAAAATATCTTTCAAAGAAATGCAGCAGGAACTGTTCGGAAACTGTGACAGCAGAATTGCAGAAGAGTTGCCTCCAGGAACACGTATTTCCTACTGCCGAAGCAAACCCATGCAGTTACAGGTGATGCCTCAGCACCCTGCATCAATCTTCCACTCAACACTGCTGCAGGCTCTCTAGCTGTAGGTCTGAAAGCACGGGGGAAAAGCATGGATTTCCACACACGAAGAGAACAGATGACTATGCATTAAATAATGCAAACCATTTCACTTTCAGTTTCAGCTTAGGAGGAAACACAGATTAGGGTTGAACCCCAGGAAAAGAATATGCAACCAAAACACAGCAACTAGCTGATTTACGTGGGTTTGTTTTGTATGGCTGTTAATCTATGGGTGTAATAACAGTTACACTAAACTACCAGGAGTTACACTGACCAAGGAACTTATTTTCTCCTTTAAAGTATATGAAAGAAATAGCCCAATACATTAGAGACCCATTCACCATAGGCCGCAGCAAGAGCATATTAGGAACTGACCAAAGGTCGCAGTGTTTTTATCAGAAAATACAGCAGGTTCGCTGAACAATCCAACAACCACGTACACAATGATTGCACACACAGTCCGATTCCCCTGCTCATACTTCCCATGAAACTGAATAAGAGCTGAGACTTTTAAAGGAGAGTGGCAAGCAAAATACTGAAGTAGGAGGGGTTTAGAGCCACAATGACTGTCCTCTCTTGTGAGAAAGAGCAGCATTCTGAGGACATATTGAGGTGTACAGCCTTTTACTTATGTTCACCAGCAAGGACAGTCCAACCAGAGCCCACCATGGCCAGGAAGCACCCTGTCAGCTCCAAGCAGCACCATGTTGGTGCAAAGCAGTAGGGAAGCCAGCAGACTGCATCAAGAACAGAAGTTACTAAGTGCCCAAGACAGCGCTAACAACACCCTAAGCCATGGGGCTACTGAAAGGGATGGGATTCTGAAAGGATTCTTAAAGCAGCTGTTGCAAAGAAGGGTGCAAAAGAGACATCAATGCATCACTATGCTCTACACTTGAGATATTGCTTCAAAATTCATGCAGGAAGCAATGCCATCTCACCCAGGTATAAGGAAGCATCTAATGCACACCACTGGCAGCTGGAGTCCTGCTCACTTCCCAATAAAGTTGAGCTAACAACAGGATGTCAGGACATGGTTCACTACAGGCATCTGGTACAAATCAAGGCAATCACAAAAGCTTAACAGATTGTTTTCAAACCCAGAAAATGAGATTGGACACTCTGCACGACTCATAACATTTCTTTTTACGTTTTACCCCTCCTTTCCCTATCCTTCTTCTCTGGTCTGGCTCAAAAAAAAAAAAAAGAGACTTATAAAATCTCTGGGGAAGGGACCAACATTCTGTAATCATTACTGCAACCCTGCAGCCCTCTCCAACCCCAGGAGAAACCATCCAAAACTAAAAGGGGATCAGACTTCAAGTAGAAGTTTTGCACCTTTGGCCAAGCCCAGCCATGACCTTCAACTCCCCAGTTAGAAATATTTGCATGAACTTGGCTTTGCACAGCATACAGATAGGAAGATAATTCCAGCCCCAAAAACTTCATAATCTGACGTAGACAAAAAACCACAGCTTGCTAAGAGATAACCAGAGGAAGGCACTTTGCAAAGAAATATCAGATTTGCTGGTAAATTCTGCTCTTTCACTAGTTGCGGAACTGCTAACTGATGGAAATGAAACCTGCTCATCTGCACTCAGTTCTCTTCAGCAAGAGAACCAGGCTGATTCCCCTACCCCCTTCTGCTTGTTAGTTCATACCCAGCAACCACAGAAGCTGCTTTATCAAGGAGCCCACACCCCATAGCTGCTCCTCCACAGTTAGGCCAGCAGGGTTTGCACCGAGTGTACAAACCTGCTAATAGTAATTAGCTCCCTACTCCCCCATTCAATGGGGCATAAGGGAAGTGACAACTTCTAAGCACCAAGACACTCCAGAAAGGTCTCGGAAGGTGGCAGTCACTAGATTTATGTGCCTGTCTGCTTCCAGATTAAACACTTTCTATTACAGGAAAAAAAAAATATATCTGTTTGATCTGCCAGCTCCTCAGACTCCTGCCAAGTGTGGATGACTCCTGTCATCCTGTTACACAGGAAAAACACAATACATGGAAACAACATGGCATAACTGACCCCAGGTGAGAGTACTCAGTGAATACACACACACCAGCCTTCCCTAGTTATATATCACAGCTCTTACGGTTTTAGAGTTTAGGAGCTAACAGAAATCAAAAGCCACACAGAGTACCTTTACAAGACCCTCACATTATGCAAAGGTGTAGCATCCTTGTGCCAGGTCCAGGTACACCTAATTTCCAAGAGCAGGGACTCCAGGTTTGCACTTGTGGAGTGTAGCACAGAGTTCTGCTGACGGTGCACAGTAAGAAACTGAGCTGAACTCGCTGCCCCAGCTGTACCAGTGCCAGCTGGCCTAATGTGGTTGTAAGAAATTGGGAAGGTAGGAACCCAACAAAACCACCTAACCAAAGAACAGTCTTATTTTTTCTTCTTAAATTCAGCAGCTGTTACCAAATGCAAACAAGAAGAAATAGCCAAATAAGAAGAGGAGGTTTTCACACCAACCTTTCTTAGCATACAGGACAGCCTAACCAGAAGAGTTACAATCAGATGTTACACTCTACATGTATACAACAGAAGTTTTCTGCCTCAGCTGGTCCCTAAATCCTGCCAGTAATCACATCATCAGTAATGACAGAGAAAAGACCTAGAAGAGAAGACAGGAAGATGTGAAGAGATAGGTTGCAGAAATTCGAGCAAATAACAAAGTGCTAGAATCCTTCTTTTTATACAATGCATTCCTCCACTGTTCTTGTAAAACACCATTGGCACAGAGAGATCACAAGGAGTAGGTGCTGCAAAGCTTTACCCTACAGAAGACTCTAAAAAGCGTTAAGCCTGTTATGTAAAGAAGTAACCACAGAGAGGGAAAAAAATCCACAAAAAGCCCCTTTTTAATTAACACCTTTTAAGATGCTATACTTCCACAGGCAGGTGAAGACAGAGTTTCAGTCTGATTAGCGACAAAAAATTACAACAGAACATCAATCAGTTCCCCATAAGTGGGCTTTTGCAAAAAGTCCTTTACCAAAAAAAAACCAAACCAAAACAAAAACCTTAAAAATAATTTCCTGTTGGGGAACCACCTTGCTCCTTCCTTCACGAAACACTTAAGCATTTCAAAAAAGATAACAAGTATCCTACAATAAGATTGTGGCCCAGATGATACCCCAAGAAACATCAACAAGAGTTGCCAACTTCTCCTGAAATAAGCATGGACTTTCTGGACTAAGACTGTAGTGATTTAAGTAACTCTTGAGGCCCTGTAGCTTAAGTTTTTTTTAATTAAAGCTACAAAATACTGTGTTTTAGAAGTCAAGACGCACACACCCCAACCCCACCAGTTTCAGAGCCACTGTCACCCCAAAGTACAGAGAGCATCGTCTGACCACATGTATTAGAGAAACACCTTTCTAAGGAACAGGACCTGCTGACTCGGTTCTTTTCCACACTACCCAGCTTCCTCCTGCTCCAGCCTTCAGTCACCCGGACTTGAACACTGTAGGGTCGGGTCACAGGAACGTGCATGCCGCTCGCTGCAAACAAAGAGGCAGCCGAGGCAGTCACTGCTTTAACAGGCGGCCAGACACCTACAGCTCTGTGGAAGGTAAGGAGACTGGAGAAAAGCAGACACTGAAATGACTCATCTGTATTAATCACGAGGTTTTCCTACGAAGTATAGCACTATTATTAGAAACCCTTTCTTGCCTTGCTTTCTTGCTGTAGCCGCCACTCCCACATCCCACTGTTGCTGGAAAGCTGAGGCAAGCATGGGTCCCTCTGGAGTTGCTGCTACAGCCTTAACTCCTTACTCTCCCCTGCCCAGCCAAGCATCCCTCCAGTCTGAAAACTCTCACCAGAGACTGAGGTGAGATGTTTGACTTTACCAAGCAGGGCAAGGCAAAGAGAGGGCTTTTTATGGCTTACGAGATACCACCTAAGCAGAAGGGAGGACGGTCTGCAACAGAAACAGAGAAAAGCAGGCAGAAGGTGACTTGATGGCTGGGGAGAGTAGAAAACAGGCCAGGGTAAAGAGCAGAGCGGGGGCTCCATCACAACACAAGGAGAGCAGCCTGGATGGAGGAGCAGGACAGCGACTAGCAGGGCACAGAGGGCGCGCACCAGACAGACCTCTCGACGGATTGAGAGCAGGAAACAAAGTCAAAGAAAGAAATAACCGAATCGCTGACGAGCAAGGTCGGACTCAGCAGGCAAAAAGGAAACAGGGAAACTGGAGGGAGGTAGGCAGTAAGAGAAAGGAGAAACCCCACGCAGCTCTCCTCCGGGTCACTGACCCCTCGCTTCAGCTAAACCGACCCAAGGGCTGCGAGAAGCAACCCCTAGGTCAGGCCCTAGGGCTCCCCGAGGCGCAGGGCCCCCGCCGCACGGCGGACAGCGGACCCGCCCCGCTAACAGCGGGCCCTGCGCCCTCCCGGCTGCCTGCCACCGCCGGCCCGCCTTTCCCGGGTGGGGTCCGCACGGCACCGCTCCGGCACCCGCGTCCCTGGGAGGGATGGGGGTGGGCCCGCAGCACCGGCGGGAAGGCCACGGTGCTCACCCCGCCAGCTTCCCGTCATGCCCGTGCCCGGGCGGGCTGGCGGCTTCACCCCGCGGAGGGGAAAGGAAGGGGCAGGTGCAGCCGCGAATAGCGGCGATGACTCCCGAGGAACCCTTCCCGGAGCGCCGCGTCCCCAAGGAGCCCACTCCCGTCGCCGGGGCGGGCGACACTCACCTAGGCGGGGAAGCGGGCCTCGGCGGCGGGAGCGGGCCCGGCGGCGCAGCGCGGAGCAGCACCTCCCCGCTTCCTCCGCTCCTCCCGGTATTTGAGCCACGAAGCCCCGCCCCTGCCCTGCCCTCCCCGCGGCGGGGCGGGAAAGCGCGGCACGCGCCGCCCGGCGGGCGAAAGGGCCGGCGGCCGGCACGGGGCAACGGTTAACGGCTAACGGCCGCGCGGGCTAACGGCCCGGGGGTAACGGCCCGCGCGCGGCGCGTCAGGGTGGGAGGAATGGGGCTCTGCCCACCCTCCCTGGCCTGTACGGGGTAGGGCTGCGAAGAGGAGGAGGAGAAGGCGGCGAAGGCGATGAGGCGGCCGGCCGGGCCCGCTGCCGAAGGGGCGTTGCGGGGCTTTCCCCGGCGGGGTCATGGCGTGGCGGAGGGGAAGGCGGCGTCGGCTCCCCGCCCGCCCGGCGCCTCTTCAGAGCGAGCCAGGCGGCTGTGAAAGCGACCCCGAACCGCGGCCGGTGCCGGGTGTCTCCCCCAGATCGGCTGCCCTGCCGCCGGCGCAGCCTCCTCCGGAGATACCTCAGCCTGGAGGGTAAAGCAGTCCCGGGCCTTTGGCCCCCGCTGCTGGCAGGATTGTTCTGGAACTCGGGTGGGTTCCGACCTTAGGCTTCTTGGTCTCAAGCTCCACGTGTGCCATTTATAACCACTTCTATACCTGCAAAATAAATGCAACTTTTCATTTTCATTGCTCTGACGTGCTCTGGGCAATCCTGCTTCGGCAGGGGAGTTGGATTAGATGATCTTTATGGTCCCTTCCAACTCTAAAAAATTCAGTGAAATTCAGTGAAATTTACGAGGGTTTTGTGGTTTCCATATAGTTCAACTGAATTTTTATCTAATACAGCCTTATAGTTTTAACACGGTCTTGTTTAAAGCAATGCTTTTTTTTTTTTTTTTTGTATTTGATACAGGTTTCCTGTCACACTGGCTCTTCTTCCTGACCTGCTGAGTCACGGTACCGCTTTCAAGCCCTTGTTTTGCTACAGAGTGGTGTAGCAAGAGCAAAGGGTGTTTAATCAGGAAGGGGCTGATAATAGAGTGCTTTTTAAAGTCCCTGGGAATCCACAAAATGAAGACCAAAGCAATTCTGATTCAGGTTTGAGATGTGTGTTTACTAACCCATCCTGTGGCTTCGTGCTGGGAATTTTGTACTGGGGGGAAAAAAGGGACACGTATCTGCTGACTTCTGTAAATTCCAAGAAACTGAAGAGAAGTTTCTGTTTTTGCAAACTGCTCAAGTTGGCCTTGGAAAATCCGCATTGCTAGCCCCAAGTAGGCAAAACATACACTCTTTCTTCCTTCTGCCCAAAATGCATGTATTTCTTTTGAGAAATCTGCATTTTTTAAAATTTTTTTTTAATTCTTTTTTGTTGCCAGTATCTCAGTAATACAGATTATTTATATATTTTCATAGAAAAATTTAATAATAAAGAGATGTGATCTTATCTTTTGCTTACAGGAAACCATGTGATTGCCGCGTCTGAGACATTCAGAAAAGTACCACGTACTCAGTAAGTTTGGAAATACTCGTTTATCCACTCCCTTGCTCTCCACGGGTGTTTACGCTGTTGCAAAGATGCCAAGGGAAAAATGGTACTTTTTCCAGAGCTCATTTTGGACAGTGGGGGTGGATTTTTTTTTTTCCTTGTCTTCTTTTTTTCTTCTTTTAAGTGCTATCTAAGAGGATGGAGGCAAAGGAAGGAGGCAACTGTGTTGCTTCCCTCAAGTAATATCTATAAAACGAAGCAGGAGGCCCCCTTCCTCCCTCTGGCAGGATGACATGACATGCAGGATTGACATCTCTGGCAGGATGGCAAGATGACAGGGTGAGCAGCCCCATGCCAGAGCACTGTTGCTTTCACCCATTACCAACTGTAGGATCATTTGCTCTGGTAACAGCTTCCCTTGCTGCTGATGCCTAGGAGTTTAACGAAGATGCACTCAGGCCCTGCTTGAATTCTTAAAGGGAGTCTCCTCCAAGAATGCTTTTCCTGGAGAGGTGTGTGGCCAGCTAGCATCCTTACAGGATTAGGTTTGCATTCTCCTATATGCAGGGCTTAAAAATGCAATTGGTAATGTAGGCAGCTTGTCACAGCACTCGTGGTGAGGGCTTTTCAAAACCTGTTAAAACACGAAGGAAGCTAGAATGCCATGTTTTTCCCAGTTCTGTGCCAAAAAGTAGGTGAGGCAGCTTCGAGGGCATTTCACACCCTACATAGTTTCACATTTTTTGTGTGGTTTACGTGTTTCTTACGCTGTTTCATACCACGTGCAGAAAGGGTCAGAGGCTCCTGAAGGCTACTTTCATTATTGACGGAAACTGAAAGCAGCAGCTGCCACCATGTCGGGCTCGAGGCGGGATTTCTTTGTTAGAGAGCCTTTTTCTGGTGGTGTTTCTGAGGGACACGTGGCTCATCTGTGCAGGCAGCATGACCCTGCTCGTCTCGGAGGGCTCTCCATCCAGGGCTGGCGTAGCTCTTTACCAAAGCAAGCCATCCAGGAAAGTCTCTCTAGGAGACTGGTGGTTCCATCTGTAGTTTAGAAAATAGCAGAACCTCTGGGTTCTTGATTGAGATCAGGGGCTAACAGGTTTGCAGTGTAATTAAAAAGCCATGATGAAGTGGCTTGAGACTGGTCTCCTTAGCATTGGATGGGAGCCCACCTTCTGTGTCCCAGAGTCCAGTGGTCACGTTGCATGTATTCATTTCTCTTTTAGCATCAAGGGAGAAATCCTTGCGGACTGGCCTTTTGACACCAGAGAGATCCCTGCCAGGTAACCGCAGCTTTCTCCCACTGCTGTTTGAAAGCAAGAGACAAAAGGACAGGAAGGATTGTGAGTCTGAAAAGGGCCCAAAGAACTGCTGAGCTGCGCAAATGAAGGAGTGAGCTGTGTCACTGCTGCCACCTCCAGCACAGCTGCCATCCCTGGCCTCCCTGCACTGCGCAAGAGGAAATCCCGAGGCCCCTCATCCCCCCCCACCCCCATAATAGGTCTGCTTTAATCCGACCACCTTACAAACTCCAGAGTTTATCCTTTGTTTTGAAAACGGTTGGGTGGGCAGGAAAATTAGACTCATTGTTTGGGATTTCCCCAGCTGGGATTTCCCCCAACATCCTGTGTGTTTTCTGCCTGTTGAAAAAAAAAAAAAAGGCACAAAGTCTTACTATTTCCCTCCCTCAAAGCAGTGCTGCTGACTGGATGTCACTCCTCCGGGCTTCCAGCTCCTGATGTTTACTGTACACAGCAGCCATCACTGAGGCTGAACAAACAGGAGATACCCAGACAAAACGCCTTTTCTGACACAGGAGCTGGTGAAGCTGAACTTCCGAATCCTTCCAGTCTGTTGGAGGGGCGCAGCTGTGGAGCTGCACATGGGCTTCCTGAGCTGGCACGGCGTGGGCATGGAGTGTGGAGGTTTAAGACAAGACAGTCAGCACAGAGGCACCGATGTCATTCACTCCTTATTTTACTAACCACTGCTGTACCAGCGTAGGATGTTCACACTAGTGCTACAGGCTAAGGAAGTGAGCTGCAGCTACAGAAATGAAATGTTAGTTCCTGTAATTCAATTTATACTGTTCTTAGCTATTTATTGTACCTTCTCTTCACATAGAACCTGAAGAAATAATGTAAAATACGGAGAGAGGAGGACCATACATTGGGGTTGTATCAAGATCAATTTGTTTGTACTTCAGGTAATTCAGATGGGCTCCGAGCATTGCAGCAAAAGACAAAATGAAGAAAGGCCCTTTAACAAGACCTAGCTTTTTATCTCATCTCAAGATCACTTTCCCTCAGCTCCCTGCTTCCTTTTTAACCATCGACATGGGGGTGAACACAAGGGAAACAAACGGTAACTCCACCAACAAAAAGAAAAAATAATTAATGACTTTATTTTTTTTTTTTTTTTAGTTCAGTTGGCCATCTGAGGTGCTAAAATCTCAACACCAATGAAGCAAGTGTGCATAAAAACAAACGATAAAACACAACCAAACAGAAGAAAACAGAGTTGTTTCTTTTACAGGTAGGGTATACGCTTTTCTGTTAACACTCCATACATGTCAACCGTAAAAGCCTTGAACAATCTGAATATCAGAGTTCACTTTCATACAAAAGGGAAGATGCCAGAGCAGATCCCTTCACCTGGATTAGACTTCACACACACACGCATGCACGCACAGACACAGAGTATTTAAATTACTGCAATGCCATCAGAACATGGCATCCTCCCCTTCGCATCTGCGTTCAGTGACATCCTCCTCTGCCCAGCTACCCTACCTATAGCAGTTCTGAGCAATCCAAAAGCAGGAACTTTCAGAAAGCTTCTAATCTGTTATTTTGCAGTGGTCGAGAGCCAGTGATCTCTTTCTCTGTCAACTATATACAGGCTGGTTTTTAGAACACTTTAGAATTCTCTTTATTGCAGACAGTGATGACTGAAATTCCCATAAAGCCATGTTGCGGCTTTTCAATTTGTACGCAGATTTTGTAACCGAACACCTTTCTCATCCACTGGTGTCTGGTGTAAACACTTAATTGAAAACTCATTTAAAAAGAACGTTAACCAAAAAAGGTGTAGCTGTGAAGGTTTTAGGAACAGCTGCTAAGAAAATGGAACTGCTGGCTGCTCTAGATCATGCAGTCTAGACCACTTATAATACTTCATAATTAGGATGTATAAAAATATTAAAAACCACCAGAGTGCACACAAATGTGGTGACTAGCTCTATGCAAGCACCGTGTTCTAAGAGAGGCCTAGGCATTGCACAAAACTCAGAGTCTTGACCATGGGGGTAACCCAAGGACCCACTGGTGTCTTTACATACAAACAAATATTTACATAGAATGCAGAGACGGAGAGAGAGAAGGACAGACTTTTAAAAACTTGCGGTTTGCTCTAAAATATGTTCAGCAATGCCATTTGTAACATGCCCTAGCAAGACCATGGGGTATTGGTTAACTGAAAGAAGGAATATGTCTGGAACTTGGAGCTGAAACATCTTGTCACCTCCCCACGCACAGTTCTTTGAAGCTCAGGATTTTACAGCCATTTGTGACTTTTAGGGAAAACACGGTTAAAAGGAACAGTTAAAAAAAAAAAGAAAATTGTACTGTGAAAATAGCAGATTGGTTGTTCTGGCAGTCCTCGCTCCCCCATCACCATTTGCCTCCTGGCTGTTTCCAGGAGGTGGTATCCCTCTCCCTTCCCCGTAGGGGACTGAAGCGCTTGCCCCATCCTCGGCATGCCCATTTCAACAGGAACACAGGTTAGGTTCCAAGCTCAGCTCTCCTCCTACCTACTGCAGGGAGGAAGCGGCCACCCCCCAGGTACGGACTGTGTCACATGGGGACAGATGCCCTCGCGCGCCTGCTTCTTGGAAGCTGAGGGCCTTTTCGCTCCCCTCATAAGCGAAAGGGACACACGTCATTCAACGTACATGGCTGAGTCATGTGCTGCCGCCCACCCGGGCAGCACAAAGAGCTAGAACATCCTACTTGGATTCTGATACAAATAAGGGATCTTGTGGTCACAAGAGCCTTCTTCAGTTTTAAAAATATAAAATTTGAATTAAAAATATTCAGATAGTAAAAAAACCCAGTATCTGATATGCAAGTCATATGCTTAAAGTGCAACTGAACAGCAAATACAAATTGTGCCTTTTTCAACCACTTTGATATAAAAAGGCCTTTTAACATTCCTTTTCGTGTGTTTTTAATTAATTTGTGTGCGCGATGTTAGCTCTTCATTTTCATTCTCACTGCTGGAGGACTTCAGCGTAACCTATGGAGGTCAGTTTTAGAATATGTGGCATTACCCCCACAAATAATACCACTCTTCGGCATCGCAAAGATCTGGCCAGTGTCCCCCAGCATGAAAGGGAAAAGTAGTGAACTGGTATTTCTTCTTCAGGATTTCCTTCTGTTCTACAGCTCGCATTCAATGATCTTTTGTCGAAGGTTAGATGTGGTCCATATACCTACTGCACTATAAAACGGACTGAGGCCCATTCTCTGCGCAAGACAGTTTATGATAAACTTTGCATCTAGCTGCCCTCTTTCTTCCCTCCTCCTCCTCTCCAGATCCCCCAGTCCCTCGCATGCAGATGATGTAAACCTTGTGCCAATTAGACTTGTGCAGCTGGCTCCCACAGTGGCCAATGGGGAGAATTCTGTCTGTTGGACACCCTGTTGGTAAGCCCACGCTCTGTGATGCTGGTACAGCAGGCACCACTTGCTACCATGAAGGATGACTAAGTAGCACTGCAGCTGCCTGTCTGCTTGGTTTCATGAGCATCTGGATTTAATTTGTGACGCCTTGGCAGAAAATGCTAGAGGGGTGATGAAGGGTGAACATTTGAGGCAGAAAAAACATGTTTCCACGTTAACAAGCACCGGTCAGAGTCTCTGGGGACAGTCCTACTCATTCTTCCTCAGCCTGAGGTATGCTCCTGAGTCAGAGGTGAATTCAGATCATAGACCCCGGCTTACAGAAGACCTCTTTGAAGAAGTAGAGAACCATCAGCGAGAAACCATGCTAACTTCTGTCCTAGGGCAAAAGATTTAAGGATGTTCAGCCCTGCTTGGGTACACCTTGCACCAACAGCGTGAGCTCAAGCTGAAAGAGTCAGTATGCTGTATGAATATGCTTGGGAATGGGACACTTCCTCAAGGACATTGGGGAGCAGGCTTAGTACTTCTTTAACAAGAAAAGAACATAGCATTCTGAGGGGGGAAAACCTCTTAACACATCACGTTAAGGATGGGATGCACACCCAACGCACAGCCCTATTTCAGCTCTGCGGGACAGGTTAAGGATGTACTGCGCTCAGGGAATCTGTCAAACAGTGAACGGTGCTGAATTGCTCAGTGCATGTCCTGCTTGTTGCTCAATGGATGATTACAGTGAGTACCCTCCTGGCTGAAAAGCAGCAGCTTCACCAGCTGAGCCAAAAAGAGCTTCTTCCAACATCTGCAGCAGGAAACGTGCTATTTTTATTTTCATGGAAGTCGCTCTAAGCTGTATCTCAGGAATGTGAGGGTCCACTCTTTCAGTGAGAGAGACACATACAGGATATTTCTACCTCACAGTTTTGGCTTTCCCATTACAAAAATGTAAAATTTAAATAAATTATAGGTTTATTATATTAGTCCAACAGAGGGAATCTGCGATGCAGGAGAAGAGTATGCTAGGAACACGAATAGATTCTTACAACTCCGTGAGTGCATGGGATTTTGTCATAAAGGAAAACTCCTAGGGCAGGATGCATCTGTGGGTCCGTAAAGGCTGCCCTTGCTGTGAAGCAGGGACCAATCCGCAGTAGTGTCTTTCTCTAACAGAGTTAAAACACTCCCTCCACAATCAGATATGTGTAACAATCAAATTATTAATAAGAACACTAATAAATAGCCACAGGTAACAACGTCCAGTAATTTAGAAGTGGAAGTTGTAGGATGCAGCAGGCACACACACCCATCACTCGTCCATTTTTTTTCCTAAAAGATACAAAAATGAATCTTCTTTCAAGTATTAAAAAAATAAGTTAATTGACATAAAAGGGTCAAAGTGACTGAGGGCCCAGGCAGGTCTTAAGCTTTGTTTCCAATGTGCAAAAACAAAATACAGAGGAAAAAAAAATAAAAACACTGAAAAGTCTTAATGGTGGTTCGGTCACTTAAGGGCTTCTCCCTTTTAGGGGCCTAACAGCCAGGGAATGCCGCCTGGTAACACCCCTGCCCCAGTACACACTTACCACTGTCCCACAGTCAGTATTTTCCAGTGTCAAAACAGTCACAATAAAAACAGAACAAAGAAGCCCACCAGCCTCTGAGCTGTGGCCATGAAGACTAAGGCCAGCAGTAGCTGTCTCTCCAGTGTGTAGCAAAGCAGAAGGGCATTTTCCCTCTCTCTTCTTCTTCCCTTTTTTCCCCACAAGAAGATTTAGGAGGCTACGGTAGGGAGAGAAGTCCTCTGGTGCCCACGTCTCTCTAAAAAACCAGGAGGCAGAGAGTTCCATCACACATATGAGTAGTATCTTCTCTCTCTCCTATTTCTTCATATCCATGCATAATGATCAACTGCAGGTTTCTTTGGTGGGGAGGAAGACTAAAGCAAAGAAGGTGTTGCCCTGGAGGTTTCTGGAGCTCTCTTGGACAGCTGACTCCACCAAACAAGCTGCTACAGGCTGCTGTGGTTTTCCAGAGAGGGTTGTCGCTTCCCTTCCTTTTATTAGAACTGGTGTAGTAAAAACGGGAAAGGAATGGACTGCCACGAATCCAGTTTAGTTAGGGATACTTCTTCCCTTAACCTCCTTCCCCACACATGGATTATTCCTCTCCTACCACACACACAAAAACAGGGTCCATTGTATAGGACCTCAAGGAGACTCCACAGTCTCAATTCATTATCTTCAACTTGCCTTGCAGACATGTAAAACTTAAGCTTCTGGAACCAACACAATTATCAAAAGGCTTCTGAGTGCTTCAAACCAAATCCCTGCATACTGTCGGACCCTTTGGAGGTTTCCCCTTCAGCATCTTCCTATCCATGTAATTCCGGCGAACTCAGGGTAGGCCAACTGGACAACACAGACCAGCAGAGGTAAATGTGTTAAGCTCAGGACCAGTTCAAGCTAAAACCTTTGGAAAGCATGACTGCCTCCAGGTCCTTGTCTTCTTCTTTTTCTCGAAGCCGTTGCTCCTCAAGAAGAGCCACGAGAGAATCTCTCTGCTCCACTACTTCTAGCATCTCATTCAGGATCCTCTTCTCCTCTGAGAGCTCCTCATCTGTCTTCAGATGATCTACAGAGATATCATAAACTATGAGCACACACAGGGCTAAATACAGACACACAATTTATGAAATGTTTCCTTTTGCTCTCACCTTCTACTGCCATCCTCTCCCGGAGTTCCTGCTGTAATCGACTCTGCCTGTCTTCCAGTTCTAGCTCCCGAGCGCTGAAAGGGAAACATCAGGAATCCAAGTTCTGGGTATATTGAAATACTCCACACATTACTTCACATCCATTCCCAATTTCTGCTTCCCCTCTAGATATCTGCTATGCATTTTACCAACCTGTTTTGGAACAACTCTTAAAACACCTAAGATATATAACCGTATTTTTAAAAGATTTCAATATACTTTCAGCATCTCAGGTTCTTTACCTTCAAGATAGGAAGTGCAATACAGAAATACAGGATTAAATCTAAAATGGTGTAAAGGAACAAACAAATCTGCACTCACTGCAAAATTATACTTCACCTCTTTGTATTTCCTGCCACTTCCCACTGTAAAGACAAAGTCACTTATCGACTAAGGACATGTCAGGCCATTGCCTTTTCAGATTCCAATGCAGACAACACCTTGGGGTTTTCTGACAGAGGTACTAAGAGGATCGGCTTCCACACTGCCTGGGTGAGCTGACATACTCAGAAACAAATTTCAGTGAATTTGCAGCATAGGGGTTAAGAAAGGCCCCCAATTTCATTAACAGCAAAAAACGCTTATCATCTGAGCCCAAATGAGAGGCGCTTAGTGTCCCACTACAGGCAGAGGGACACATGCCAAAGGTGACTGAATTAAACACTTCTGACTACACTTAGAAGTGGATCTACCAAAACCAGGAGAAGTCATGCATTAGTTCTGCATAGCTTGAAAACACTTGCATGAACAAGACATGTTTTATCCAAGAACAGCTTGGGAAGGCCCCAGAGCTTCAAATATGCATCCGTACTTCTGCATGTGCACAAACAGTTGGAACTTTGATTCCTTATTGCTATTATTCCTTCTTCTTGCACTCTTATGAAACGTACTTGGATTCGTATCTCAGCCAAGAATCAGCCTAAGAGACTGCTGACCTCCTGGCACTATAGGGAAGACAGTACTGACAGATCTTCCGATACTATTTGTAATGTAATCCCTCTTTTGAAGTTTTGCACTTTCACTCACAATATCATCAGTTCAGACTCGTAGCGAACCAAGGCATTCTTCTCCTGTACCAGCTTGAACCACTCCTGCATCAGCTTGGGATCATCCTTCTTCCCCATGCCTGCCAAAAAAGAAACCTGGTAAGTTTTCAGGTGACGCCCTGCAATCCTTACAAGCCGAAACTGCAAAAACAACAATGGGGCAAAATGTGCAAAGAAAGCCGAGCAAGATGCTGCCAGAGCACTCCCAAGCCGGGTCCATTCAGTTTGCCTTGAGCACACAGAAGAGTGGAAGTCACCTCCAAAAGGATTCTCTTCTCTTTGGAGCCTGAATATTTTATGATTTTTATTGCTTTCTGATTTTCTCGTGATTGCTTGTTTCTTCCTCACTCTTCATGCAGAAAGCCCAGATTTCCGTAAATATTTCACTTTTCCTTTCATTAGAAGAGCTTTATAGATCCTTATGCCAGTTACTTAAAATGTATACTTATCAGAAATGGACTCAATTGCCACTCTATGTGTTTTACCTTTATTTTCTTCAATTGCACGTCCTCAATCTTTTATTTTACTGGCCAAAAGTAACATATCTTCTTTTTCAATAGCTAAATAAATCTTTTCTGACTGCTCCTCCTAGCCACATGTATCTACCCGTCCTGAAGATCCCCTCTGCGCAGTGAACACAGAAACTACTTCTACTGTATTGCACATCAGCACTGGAAAGAAAAAGAATCCTCAGACATATTTGCTAATATCAAAGCAGAATAAAAATACATTGGGCCTTGGCCACCTCATATGGAACTCTTAGTTGGTATTTCTTCTATTTTAAAACCAACTCCTAAACTTACTCAGTAGTCCACTGATGCATCTCCTATCTGCCAGGAGTTGTGTGGAATAAATAGCAGAATGCAGTTCCCAAAGCCTTCTGTGGATATTTATCAAATGGAGGAGCTTACCAGGGAAGTGCCTCCTAGCAATCTCCTGCTCTGCGCCACTGATTCCACACTAAACCACCTGCAGATGAATGCTGTGACCTCTATCAGACACCATCAAGGACACTAGCAATGCGTCTGCCTGCACAGAAGTGGAGGCAGGAGCAAGACCTCAAATCAAGCTCACCAGTATTTTTGGGTTGCTGCATCCTATCAGCTTGTGCTGCACGTAACCTAGGCATCCTAAAATAACTAACATCTCTGTCTGTGTTAGTTATCATGGAGACATACTATCTACACCAACAGGAAAAACTCTCAAATAGTCATTTTGATGCTAAAAATAATCAAGCAGTAAGTTTACTATTCAAACTCTGGTTAACGCTTCACAAATACCACATTAATGGCTAGTTAATTCAGACCTGTGCCCTGCCTCCATCCTTAGGATCTCAGAGAAGGGCTGCACTGGAGCTAAACAAAGGAGAACCTACAACTCCTATTAAACTGCACTTTAGGCTGAGAATACCTGCCTTTGAAAAATGGTAATAGCAGACCAATGGGGAATACTAGACCCAGTTGTACCACCCTAAGAGCCCCCGGCTCTGTAGACTTTATACCAGTGTGTTGCTCAGTTCCAAGCATTCCTTTCTAAGCATCTCTGCACAATATGCCCGTGTGGCGACAGGAGAGGGAGACTGTACATGCAGATGTCCAGTGCTGTGGCGCCATGAAAGCACTGGGAAGTCTCCCCATCCTTCCCGATGCCAGGATGTATATAGAAAACAAATGCCTAAGAAAAAGCCAAAAACACAAGGCTACTGACCTATGAAATACATAAGTATTTTTAAACAGCCAATGAGCAGAGGAATAATGGGAGGGTTGGGAAGGGAGCACTGACAACTGATGTGAGGGAGCACCATGGAAAGCAGAGTAAGTGGTTAGCAAAATTACACCATGAACACACATAAACAATCCCTTCCCCCATGCCTTGGCAATGGAAACTCTACAGCAAACTCCATTTGGGACAGTTGAAGACTGCACTCAACAAGACAGATGAGGGAAAACTGGTCTAGCTTAAGGTTTGTTGTTTTTTTAAAGTTCAAGGATGTTTTTGCAAACCAGTCCTTATAAAGACACAGTATTCCTTTAATCCATATATACTAATTAAAAAGGCCATTTAAGGAAGGATATTTTCTTCCCTTACCCCACCTTCCAAATATTTTTCAGGAGGAATACAGAAATGGAAGCCACCAAATGAAAACAGAAACTTTTGAGTGTGACGATATTGCTCCCGCTGCTGCCGCCCAATGTCCCTCCCAGTCGCTACACCTTCCCTAGCACAGCCGGGACTAGCAAAAGGGATACTGTACCTTTAATAACTTGCCACAGGCTCAGAGAAGCTGGTTACCAGTTTGCCACTGAGAAGGCTGGTTTGGGGACACAGCAAGAAAATGGCTGGGGACGGAGCTGGGGGCCTTGTGTTCACTATCTGACTAGTGATGCTACGACAACCCAGCTGTGGTCAAGGAGAACAGGGAGCGTGTGAGGTTACGTTACCTTCATGGGCACAGCAAGGGCAGAAGGAGAGAGGTCTACGACGTGGTGTCCCGGCATTGGGCTCAACTTCAATAGGACCAAACGAGGAAGAGGAAGAGGCAGGAGAGGAAGAGGAAGTTGGAAGTGGAACGGAAAAGGAGGAAAGGGGTGAAATAAAAGACAAGCAAAGGACAAAAAGCATAAGAGTGAGAAAGAAAGGAAACACAAGAAGAAAAGAAAAGAAAAAATACAAGAAATGGAGAAGCAGAAACAAGGGATACAGTCTACAGATGAATAATGTCCCTAATAAGCACAGGTAACAGGTAAGAGGTAGACTGAGGTACTGGTGAACTCTTACTGAGCTGTACAAATACCAGGCAGGAGGTTATTGTAACCATACTTTTTCCTAACATACATTTTTCAATAACATGGTCTTTAACCACAAGGTTGGTGAACAAGATGTCAGAACGAGCAGAGTATTTAACCGCTGCTGATAAATATCAAATTTCAAGGAGGGTTACGAAAAGTCTCACCTGCATGCATAAGACACCAGCTCTAAGCACCCACCCTACCTTAAAGCTTTATCAGGACCAATCTCTTATCACCATGGCAGCATCCACTGATGGTAAAAGTATCCTTTTTAATGTAAAATAATTTCTTCAGACAGGGAGAATCTGATGAACATGGAACCAGCCTGCCAGGATCTGCTGTGTCAAGTATGGTGAGTACAGATGTACTCAACTGGACTGTTGTACTTAGAGGGGAGAAGGCTTTTACATGGATAAAAGAAGTGATTGACATCAGGGTCTGTGGGGCCAATGATCAACTGAGGGCTTTGCAGAGTTAAAACGGTAAAATGAAAATTCTCTCCCTTGACATTTTCATTTCATAAAGCATTTTAAAGTTTACAGGTCCTGTTAGTATCAGTGACTTACTGAATCTTTTTCATGATTTCTGTCACCCAGTGAAGGACAAACATTTCTCATCTCTAAAACGGTTCAGCTGTTTTAACACTGAGAATTTGCTTTTCAGCTGAACTTAACGTTATGGAGATAAACAGTAGGAAATAACCAGTATCACTAATAGTTACAGGAGAACATATGCACCAGGAAGGCAATGAGCCTGAAACATCAGAGCTAGTGGAATGGAACGTTCACTGCTCTCTGTGCACAACTGCATTTATAAAGGGGAGGCATTTCTGTGTTGGGAAAAGGCATGAACTCCACAACAATAATATGGTAAGAATAACGCTTATTTTGGAGAAGTCAGCAGAGCTTGATACACGTGGTTTGGAGACAGCTTTAGAGAACTAGACTACTGGCGAACTGGGAAAGCTTTAGAAGGGACCATCACAGAACTAGACCAGCACATGGAGGACACACTGGAGTGAGAGGGAGAGCACATCGGCTTCAAAGCCTGCGACTGAGCAGCATAGATTTCTCAGACAGGAAGAAACCTCTGTACTGGGAGCAGGAATGGACAACATTAGGAGAGGTGCCACAGTTGGCCATACGACAGTTACAAATAAAGCATCGTACCAACATCAGTTGACAGTATCAGAACCTTAATTCTAATCGTTCAGAATTTTCCAACTTCTTCATTTAAAATGAAAAAATACTAGGGCTTTTTTTCCTACAATTGCCATTTCACAGTTTAGGTTACAAAAGCAAAAACAAACAAGAAAAACCCCAAACTGCAAAGGCACTGTGAAGAATCAGATTCCACACAAAGTACAGCATTTAGTGTATGATACCTGTTATATTTTTTATTTCACATCCTATCTTATTCATCGTGCATTCTTCTACATATGCTTTAATACTCTAACTTGGTTCAGGGGGGATCAGGAGATGGACATTTGACTATATTGAAAAATCCACTTGAATTTTTCAGGGTTTGAGATTTCATTCAGAATTGTGTGCATATGTGTGTGTGTATGGGGTGTTGATAAGCCAAATACAGCTCTATTTATACATTTCAAACCATAGACATACGGACTTGGTGAGAAAACCCCAATTTTCCATATTAGATCTGAAAATAAATACCTGGTATGTGGAAATGTCATTCAACTCATTGTGACATCACCACAAACTACTACCTTTTGTCATCAGTGAGCAAATGGTCTGATACTAGGAGAAGATACCGTCTTTGGTCTCCAGGGAAAAGCCACAGGACTTACATAGCAGAAGGCTGTAATACAGAACCCACTCCCTGCAATTGTGTTTTCTTCCTTTGCTCCTAAGTTGGGCTATTTTGTAACAGAAGTATTATCCTCCCATTCTTGTCGAAGGAAAACGTGTCCTTGAAACAAGTTACAAAGTCCATGGTATCTATAATAGTTCTGCTAGTGGAAATCGTTAACGTTGCTTTTCAGCAAGATAGTGAATATAATCAGTACTATTAAGATCCTTTCCAATTTCTCCAGATGTAAATTATAGTTGCATCAGTGAATACAGGTTACACGATCATTACAATTGCTTTGGAAACAACTTCTGTCCAGCCCAGGACAATTAGCAAGGCTTTAAAAAGTGTTCCTCATACTGGAGGACCTGAACAGCAAGGACAGATTAAAGTACAACCTGAAAACTTAGCTCTTACAGTACTCTACCGCTGTGAAAACTACACCAATTATTATGCTCTAAAATCAATATCATGCACTAGAATTTTAGATATATTTTTAAAAACTTCTCTAGTGATAGTCATGAAAACTGCCTCCCCGCCCTTGCTACAAAAGAGTATTGATACATGTGGTACAGATACTATAAGCAGACAGAAATAGCAACCTTCTTATTTTAAAAGGAAAACTATTTTATCGTATTTCCTGAAATGGTGATTTTTTTTTCACTGATAGCAACAAATCTTTAAGTGTATTCCACGTCACACATTTCACTATCTCTTCGGATGAACTCTTTCAAGAAAAGGCCTCTTAACTATTTCAGAAACAGAGAAGCAGGGAAAAAAATAAAAGATCATTTGATAAATGTAAAAACCATTCCCTCAGCCAGCTGATAAAGTTTAGACAATGTATTATCAGATCATTCATTTTCCTGTCAAGGTTAATAAAATAAAATAAAAAACCCACCTTCACAGCAAGAGCTCTCACTCTGTAAAAACAATCCTGGGAAAAGGCTGAACTCATCCAGTACTATTAAAAGAACTATACAATACCCTGGTTCACAATATGGTGTTAAAAACTGTCTTATCTACATTGCCCTTATCACTTGTCTGATTAGATAATGAAAATCCTTACATGTCTTATTTCTGTCAAAGCCATCACTAATCCTACAGTATATAGTATTATTATTATATTATTGTTTGGAGAAAAGACATCACCACCTCACGGGCTCATAAATCACATGATCATCGCTGCAAGACATTTTTCCTGGCCATGGAGTCATGCTTATCTTTTGATAAGCAAATTAAAAAAAAAATAAACAAACCCCTTTCTGTCTAAGTCTCCTCCATCACCAAAAACACAGGCCAGGTCCAGCAACACAGGTCCTCATCCACGGCATGGTAAGAGTGCTGCTGGCAGCAGCAATCCATGCTACCCACTGCCCGGCTGAAGCAGGTTGCTCAGAGGGACCTGAAGGGTAAGAGAAGAACCATTTCTGTGACCGTTCACTTCTCAGGTTCTCTCTGTGCTGTCAGCAAGAGTCTGAGGTGTGACTATAGCTTCTGGATAGAAAATTACCACTTTTTTTTTTTTTTTCCCCAGAGAGGCAAAACCACCAAGAGACTGTGTTAATCACAAGTTGTTCCTTTTCAATGCCAAAAATCAACTTTTCTGAATGCGTGTAAAGAGGTCAGCAGCCGAAGCTGATGGCAAGCAGAGGCACTCAGAAGGGCTCGTGAGGTGATTGGTACAGAGCCAGGAGCTGCATGTCATTGAGGAAAGGAGCGTGCCCCAGCTCCTGAGCACACTGTACATCCCGGAGAGGCAGAAGCTCTGCCTTGCAGATTAGCCCCATCCCGTCAATAAGTGACTGGAATTATCTTGACTCTGTGAAAAGAAGCCTTTCCCAGATCTTTCTGGAAAATCTTTCGTGCATCTGTGGCAAGAAAGACCTTGTTTGTCACAGTACTCTTGAAAGACTGCAGACACTGCTACAGTGATGGAAACCAAGAGCCAGGCCAAGAATAAATACCATAGCTCCAAAGCCTCTTCAAAACAAGGAACAGAAATCGTATAACCACCATGAAAATGTACCTTCCCTTTCACTGCACGTTGTTCTTTGTTACACAAGCTACACAGGACTGTTGTCTTCTACTTTTCATTTACCTATTGTTTAAATAACAATTCTTCATAATCTGAAGCACAGTAGTAAAAATGATCGACCAGGACAAAGAAAGCATAGCAGAAAGTTTGGGTGGCAGGCACCATTATCCCCAAGCTACAGCTCACATTGATCACCTTCACTATTTGCCCAAAGTCCTGTTGTATGAGAGCTGTGACGATTTCTGAGAAGCGGTGAGCTGCTACAAATCAACATGACTTGAACAGATATACCACAGATCAAGTAGGATCACGTCCTTTGTAAGTTTGCATTCAAAGACTTGGACTTCGGTACTGCTGACTAACCAGGGTGGTTTGGAAATCAGCAACACCGGGCAGGAAATCCAGCTGTGAGGCTAATCTCAGTTCTCCTGAACCTTTATGCTGGCACCTGAGCTCACAAGCTAAGAGCACGGCACTTTAGAAATTCTTATTCTACTAACAAATTCCATCACTCATCTAGCAGGCAGCCTAAGAGCTCTAATTATAACTCAGTGCTTAAAATAAAGATCAACCCAAAAAAGATCAGTAAGACAAACTGTGCACTGATCACTGGAAATATCCTCTTCCACATCTTTTAAAAATCAGTTATGTTCAGAAACCCAAGTACTGAAAAATAAAGCATTCCAACTTTACTATTTGCAACAGCAGTGCTGTAAGAGAGCAAGAATACAGAAAGCTGCCTCTTGGAGAACAGCATCCACACAAGTGCAGATATCATGTAAAACTGAGGGCAAGGATTCTGACAGTGATCCCATAAGCACATCACTTGCTGTGTCTGACTTAACAGTTTACTAAAGTTGTGTCAAAAGCAATATCCTCTAAAGTACCATCACTAGAAGAAACCTGGGGAAAACTCAAAGACCGCTGAATTGTCATTCAAACTGAACCACATCTTTATTTATCCAGCAGAAGAGAGGAAAAAAAAAAGGTGGGAAGGGGAAAGCAAGCTAGGGAAGGCAATAGTTGGAGCAGAATACACACACAAAGGACTGCACAGAAGTCTTCTGCTTCTACTAGATCTCAAGACACTTTAAAATGCATTCAGATTTAGTACAGTCCTGCACTGGCCCTGCCTCCCAAGACTGTTAGTTTCTGTGCGCAGTTGTGAGAGGTTGCAGAAAGAAGCAGGTAAATGGTTAATTGCTTGCTTCCAGTACCTAACAAGTACTCTAATTATCTTAACAAGTTCTGCTTATCAAGTGCTCTTTCCTGCTCCAAATTTACAGCGAAGAAAACATGTTACCAATTCACTTCAGTGTCAAAGGCAGCTGCAGACTGCAAAAACAATGTTTATCTTACAACTCCACTCCTCTTCCAGGAGAGCAGTGTTTGCCCATCACAAGAAATAGGACTGCTCGCACTTGACTATATCAGGCTCCAGCCCTGCAGAGTTAGATCTGAAGGACTTTAAAGGGCATAGTCAGCTCCAGTATTTTAAATAAGCTAATAAAAAATGAGGTAGTTGTAGAGTATGCTTTAAACAAAGTACAAATAATTAAAAAAACCCACTATCGCACTTCTTCTCCCTTCGTTTACCTGATGTTCGTAAGGCTCTTTACAAGAAGGGAGAACCGGTGTCTGAAATCAGCACTATCAAACATACCAGCTCTCTTCTTCACATCCTTCTTGCCTGTCTCAGCATATTCCAGCCAAGAGCAAAGCAAGACGGGAGTGTGGGGCTGTTTCCTCAATGATTCCCTGCTGGGTGCAAGGAAAAGGAAGCTGCTCATTTGAACACGGAGAGAACAACGGAGGTACTTTCCACAGGCAGACAAGGAGCAAACTGGGACAAGAAACTGGCGGGTAAGGAGGAACTGAGGCTGGGACTAATTAAGGAGACTAATAATGTAAACTATTAAAGGAGAAGAGTCAGAGAGGAGAGGGGAAAAGGGGGAAGGGGTGAAAAGAGAAGACAGATTTCTGGAAAATATATGACCTACTATTTTTCAGACAAATAATGGTGGGCAGAAGAGGGAGCAGAACCCAAAAATTTTGGGAGAAGGCCAGAGGCAGGGATTGAGGTTGTGGGGACTGAGTCACTGGGAAGACCAGAGTAGGAGCGAAAGACTAGGAACAGCTAGTGGGGAGGAACAGGAGGTCTGAAGGGCAGAATACTGGGATGTCTTTGTTAAGAAGGTAGGATTAAAATTTAATGCCTGAGAAGCAAAAACTGGGACTAAGAGTGAAAACGGCAGTGGGGTGAGGAGGTTTGGATGGAAAAAAACAGGATTAGGACAAGGACTGTCTGGAAAGAGGGAATAAAAGGGATAAAGAGTTTGTATCCACCAGAGCACTATATCCTTCCAGCATCTGGCTCAGAATCCCTGTTTTCAAGTCTCACCATTCCACAGCTGCCAGCAAACATCTGTGAAATCCACTGACCATGTCCCATTTCCTCTCCATGAGGATCTACACAGAAGATGACAACCTAGCGTTGCTATCAGTTACTCCATAAGGGTATGAGGCTGAGTTCTCTGCGGTGGATCTAAAGGTTATAAATCTGTTGATATATCAACATAACACAAAATCTTAATTTCAGTTGACTTTGCAACCTTTGTAATGTTCTTTTACTGTAACTGCATATACGATATACACATAGGAATAATTACTCAGAATTCAAATGTGACCATCTGTAGCGTGAAATAAAACATCTGCTTTACAGCAACGGTACATGACATTTTAGAACAGGAAGAGAAGATTATGGCATCTGAGCAGAGAAACGAGGGTAGTTAAGATAGCAATCTGTAATCCTGCAAACTGGAACTTGACCAAGGATGTCAGAAGTTACCACTCCCTTGCAGCAGTTGTTGCACAATCTGTAACAACTAAATGAAACGCAACTCTCATTAGTGTAAAGAAAATCCAGAATAAATTAATGCCCTAATCATTCAAAAATTATTACTAAGCTACAGATAACTTTTTGAAGTATTTTGCAATTTTGCTTATCATTCTACTGACAGCATGACTCCAGAGTCATGCCTACGCCTCAGAGACGCAAGTTGCCCATAGAATAATTAACTGTGCAGCCATCCTAGCTGCTCACAGCGCTCAGCAGGCTCACGCAGCCACACGGTGGCTCCAGGGATTTTAATGGCATTCAACCCAGATGCAGCATCCTGCACAGACATGTTCATTTTGGAGCTGAGCTCTAAATCTGCCACTGAATAGCGACAAGTATCATCAGGGCAATGTATCTCTTCTGGCAAAAGTGTTCTGGCAGCCCCAAAAGCAAACATAAAGCAAATTAGGGAGGCAACAAAACGATATTACAAAGCCACATACTCCAGCAGGCTACACTGGCTCATTGCATTTAAAGGGATACTGCCCAATACAGTTTTTTTAAAGTTTGTTTCAAAAAAGGTATTTTTGAGATGAGCAGAAACTTGATATAGTTTTATATCAACCATTTTTAGAAAACTTGAACGTTGTCTCTGACTGTTGGAAGCCCGAGTGACTGAGTCACCATATAAATAAAACCAGCCTGTAACAGAAGATCAAAAATGACCACTCTGGGGTGACTGTCTGAGCTCAGAGAAATGGAAAAAGCAAACAAGCTAAAAAGGTAAAAAGTAAATTCAATTTTCAATATAATTTTTAATATAAATTTTTAAGTGACAGTGTCCCTTTAAGTAAAGATTATTTTCATTTTCTTAAGCCACTATTAGTGATTTTGATGGGATCGCTGTCTCTAAAGAGGCATTAGGAGGAGAAGCAGGAGGAGGGAGAGGTATAGTGGAAACAGCATTAAATAGGGATAAGGGTCTGTTAAGTGTAATTCAGCATCAACCCTTTTACAGCTCCTACTCTATGCTCATAAGGGTATGTGCCAGCCCTGACGGGCATAACTAGGAAGAAGATTTCAAAGTCATTCTGCAGAAGACACCGCAGGAAAGGATGCCAGAGGGACTGAACAGTGAATGAATCACAGGGCTAGCGGAGGACTATCACATCAAAATTAGCACAGGGGAACTGGGCAACAAATTAGGCCTACTTAGGAGAAAAGTCTTCCATTTTTAAACTTGAACTCAGGTGGATGTTCTTCAACAAAAGCCTATTGTGCCAGGATAATTTGGATGCATTCCAAACAGACAACTACAGATAGATACTATGTGGGACAGCCTCCCCATGGAGGAGGAGAAAAAAATGACAGTTAAAAGCCTGGGCGAGATTACGTTTGAAGTACCAAATGCAGAGCACACAATGAAATCAGGGGAAGACTTCTAGTGATGTGTTTTGGATGAGGCCTAGAGCGTGTGGGTCTTCCACTCTGCAAAGCTGGACCGTAATGCACACCCTCAACAAAAACACAGCTTTGATCAAGCAGCTTTATAGTCTGGAAGACAAATGAAATGAAACTCTGAGACGACAAGGCAGCTGAGCTGAGTTTGCTTTCTCTTGGATCTGCTGACAGATTTGTTCATTTTATAAGAGTAGATTTAGGGTGATTAAACTAGTAAAGGGAATTTTAATTTTCAAGATGGGCAAATGCTAAACAAATGCCATTTGCAACCCAAAAGTTATCCACCTACTGAGGGATTCAGGAAGCAACATTAATTAAAGAAATGCAGAACCATGGTGCAGAGTGATGACCAGATTATAATTGCTATGTGAAAAAAAAAAAGAGCTAAACACTGTAACATGTGTTTAGCACTAAATGAGATATTACACGAAAATAACATGGCAAGAAACTTATTAGTTGTGTAATGATGCTGACTGGAAACTCTAACAGCAGATTCCAGCAAAAATGAACTGGAACTCTTAACAGTAGATTCTCTCCTAACTGTGCAGTAAGACAAAACAAGAAAGAAGAAATATCTGTCATCTACAAGTGTTTCCAAAGTCCCTTGAGGGAGCATTTTGTTTTTGTTAGATCATCGACACACTCTGGCTGTTTTGGAAGAAGCAAATGAGCCTCAGGAGGGGAAGAAGGAGGCAGCGGCATGACTAATCCTTTACGGTGCTGTTAGCTCTTGAGAGCTGGTCAGTTCTGCTGTCCCCTTCACGTTAAAATATTTTCCTAAAGAGGATTTCAATAGTAGAGTGGGACTTTGCAAAGGAGAAATAAAAAAAAAAACCCAGAATGGCCTTCCACTGCTAGCAGGGAAGGTAGCTGGAGTGACAACAAGTAAGTAAATTTTGAAATAATCAGCACTGCGGAAAACAGAGAGGGAGCCTTACACATGGTTTGTGAAGCACGCCAAGATTTCCTCATCCTGAGCTGGAAAAGGGGTTCTGCTATAGCCAGTCATGTGCAAGGGCTGCTTCTTCTTGTTTGTGAGCCAAGGATGGGAGAAGTAGGTGAAGGGAGGGGTGGGGAGGAGTGTCAGCAGGGTTAGTGTCAGCAGGAGGTTCAGCTATACATACCACCCAGATGCAAGTCGATGAGGTCACTGTAATAAGACTCTCCCCAATAGTCTACAACAAGGAATTGGTGAAGACAGAGTTATTGAACCAGATACCCACCCTAGCCCCGCACAATCAAAGCAATATATGAGAAAAAGACATACAGACAGAAGCAAAAAGAAAGGCAAACATGAAACATGCATCTATACATGTGGGCACATATATATACACAAAAGTTATATGTCTCTCTTTCTCTGTATACATACATATATGTACACACACACAAATATATCACAAACATATATATTGGGAAGATGAGGAGAAAGTTCCCCGCAGGCAGGCAGGGATTTCCAAGGAGAAAAATCAAGAAGTCTACACAGAGACACTTCACCTATTTCAGCCTGCACCAGTACCTGACACCGGTGTTTTTCCTGCTCTTGCTGAGAAAAGCTGAACTAATCTGATTTCTTTCATCCTGAGCAATATGTCAGAAGGAAACAGGGTAATTTCTTAGGCCAGCTGCAGGAAAGGTGTAAGGGCTGATTTCTTGGAGGTGAGTGAGTGGAGGATGTGTGTGTACAGCACACGGGTGGAAGGCAGTGACTGCGTGCTGACACAAACGGCAAATGCCCGAGTGTAGAAAGATAGGTATGTGTGTTTGTGCTAACGCAGTATCTGTGCCAGAGAAGTGTGTGGAATGGAGACATGTACGTCCACAGCTGCTAGAGACAGGTACACCGTGAGTCTAGCACTGTAACGTTTCTTTGGGGAAGAGACAGATGGGAGTACTGAGAGCACTATTTCTCACTGCATACGAATCACTTGATGTAAAGAGGTGGCTCTTAAATTTTTCAGTATTGATCTGACAGTAGGAGGCATTTTCACAGCTCTTAAAAATTACTATCAAAGTTTATGCTAAAGAAGGATAAAGGAGAAAAAAAAAAAAAGGTTCCAGAAATTTCTGGTTTGGCATATTTTTAAGTTAATATTTGAAAAAATTAAAAACCCACACAGGAAATCAAAGTCATAAGCATGTCCAAACAGGCGAATGCACTTTAATATGAAGTACTGTTACATTAATAGCAATTCCATTCAAGGTGTCTCTTGGGACAATGCAGAAAAATGGGAAAATTCTTCACTGAGATTATCCTACTTTACCTTCGCAGTGAAATACCATGATGCAAAAGAAAGGAAGGGGCGAGGAAGGAATGACAAAAGCTTAGACTACCTGTATAAGACAAACTTGCGACCTGAAATAGAGCTTACATTCCAGATCATTCATTCTTGCTATGAATGTGACTATCAAAGGCTGAGATTGTCAAAGATAATCACAGAGAATGTATTAAGGCAATTAAGTAATCATAGGGTGTGAGATAATTTTCTGAATCAGAAACTAAATGTTAGATTGAGCATTCAGCTTTTCAAAGAATGGAAGACCGACTGCGCCTTGGCTGCCTGAGGCTGAGCCAATTTAAAAAAGAGAAAGACAAGGAGATAGCCAAGAAGGTGCAATTATTTTGTCAAAATTAAAGTTGGCAATGACCTTCAAAATGTTTCGGAGTCTGATTAGTTGAATAGCTGCTATCAACATATAGAATATTCCAACTTGACAACTATCAGATAACGAGCGAAATTCCTGGAAAGAGTACTGGGCTGTCTGTACCTATTGCTAAGGTCTAAATTAACTGTAATCTCTCAGGAAGACAGCAGGGCATCACTGTGAAGAATTCATTGACAGTCTTCTCAATATAAGTCACTTGGCAAGAATATATTAACGTTGATACAAAATGGATAGGAAACAGAAACAAGGTTATTCGCAGTACACAAATTCTTACCTACAGTACTACTTTTTGTGCTTACCAGTTCAACAAAAAAAAAAATTATTTTTTTTTTTTTAATGGAAAGAGGTCCAGAGGTCAGAGACATGAACAATTAGAGTTAATGGAAGACCTCTACAAAAGGTAGAGAGGAAAGATGACTAACAGGCAACATACTAAAAGATTATAAATGACATAAAGAAGTAGTTCAGATCATCCTGTTTATCTTTTTCTAAAGCAGAAAAAGAAAAGAATCATTACAAAATACAACATCCTGTTTCTTCTGTCAGGATTTTCAAGTATCTAGTAGTAGGAAACTACTACTAACACTATCTAAAACTTCATATTTAACTGTCTAAGTCAGTGAGTGATTTGTTCTTTCCCTACAGAAAGGGAAGCCGAATAACCCACCCATTACAGAGCCCAGTATCTTCTCCAAGAACAGTCAAAACCAGTTGCTCTCTATGGAGCAGCCATTACTTTATGCTACACTGCAGCCCTCCACTATTTATGTGGGCAGACTATGCGTGCAGGAAGCATACCTCCCACCCTTCCCCATTTCTTCTCCTTGTACAAGCTTATTAAAAGGAAAGAGATTTTTTTTTTTTTTTCCCCAGGTGACAATAACAGTTTATACACTGCCTTTCCCTTTTTAAACTTTTGTTTACACGGTTTCACTAGGGGAGGGATCAGTGGGAGACAACAACGTGACTCCACACCTTTATACAATGGTACTGCTGAACGCAGCGGTCACTGTTAGGTCAGTATCTTAGGCAATGCAGATGACAAAAAATTATACTGACCTCCTGAATAATTAATGGCTATTGGAGGCAGAAATTACTTGTACTTATGGAATTTGATGTTCCAGACTTTAAAAAATAAGAAATTAATTTTTTTTTTTTGCAAACATATGTAAAAATGTCTGTGCAAGTGTGGCTAGAGAGGTGAAGGATGGAATGAAGTTTTAATCTTCTGTTTCAGTCAACACAGGTTAGAACATGCTTCCCCCCACCCCCCCCGCCCCTGGACAGAATGTGTTTCTTGTTAATCCCCTGAAATAACTGGAAGAGTTGAGGCTGGTGAATTCTTTATGAATTCTGTAGTTAAGCTTCTGTAACCATAATGTATGATTTGTTGACAGAAACATGTTGCAAGAGCAAAATGCATACCCTAGAGACTTCTGGAAGAAAAGCAATTCATCTTGCAAAGAGTGACCTACAACTTCATAATTCTGCTAGGAAATTCACAAATACACAAGCTCATCTAAGACTGCTTCTATTTGGGAGAGCTGGGAGTGAGAAGTTAGTTATACAAGTGTTTAATTCTGCAGTCTTCCATATAAAACGGCAATTCTTACTCTTGGCCATATTCTGCCCTCTCTGAACATTTTTTAGGCGTTCTTCCATCATTATTCAATGAAAGAACACTCTATCATGAAGAATGTTCTCTCAGCTGCTAAGATTTCCCACTTGTGCTGACATGTCTTAATGTGAAAGTCGTTTAGCAGCTGAGTAATCAAGATGGACTTTCAAGATGAAGAGAAGAAAAAGGAAAAGACCAATTAGAGATAATAGAGGTGGTTTTAGTAAGTGCAGTACCTGGCAGGCCAGAGAACAGAGCGAGGCTACACAGAAATACACAGCATAAGGAAGGATGCACCACCACAAAAAAGAGTTTTTGCACAAGGCTATTTTTTTGAACACACAAATGAAAAAGCCAGCCAGATCACAAAACCATCGGAGTCCTCAAGATTGTTCTCTACACTTGTAGTACCTATTTTCTTTGGTAACCACTCAGTCCTGCTGCTTTGGCACACCTTATGGAGCATCAAACATACCTAATCCTGGCCGAGTAGGAATTGGCGAGCAGTCACAACAGATTTTTCCTCTGGTGAACCTTCACTGCTTAATCAAGTTCCATCTTCACAGGCGTAACAGTCACTCTTCAATCCAAGCAACAAGCTAAAACATTTTCCAAACACCTGTTCCACTATTACCACTTCTGATCTCTGATCCTTGTAATCAGGTACATAATCCTGGGCCTGTCAGGTATACGCACACTGCATTTGCCTGTTGGATATTTGACTCCTTGCAAAAGAGGATTCTTTTTTTCCAAATCATTATACTACTATCGCCATTATCTGAACCAAGTACTCCTCCACTCACATGCTTTGCCAGATCAGATGATACTCATTTAATTTCAAGTGCACATAACATTCCTTTAACAGCTCAACATGGATACCTTTCAGTACACGTGTGCATTTCTGCTCTGCACAACTTTGTCGGAAGTAGCCAGTGTGCTGGGCTGTGCAGTGAGGAAGATGTTCTGTGATGGTCCCTTGTAAGGACACTACCTTGATAATCCAACACAATAGAGAAAGCACACACAATTTCACAATTAATTCCTTAACGTAAAAACCGGGTTCTCTTACTGTGACAGCTTTATGTGAATTGCAGCTAGGAAACCCCTGCGATTTCCTAGCTGTAATATGCAGAAACAGCCAGACAGCCATTATTAATAGCTGGAGAATTACCTCCTAAGCCTCAGGCAAAGACAAGCAAACTAAGTCTTTGCCAGTAGGGAAGTTCCAGAATTAGAAGAAACACAGTAAAAACAAGGTCTCAAAAAGATAGTAGAAAAGGGAGAATGGATTCATATTGGACTATCTCTAGGCTATAATGGTCCAATTGCCTCTAAAATCCAAGCAGCTATGGATTACTGCACAAGCACTTGATAAGAAAACATTAAAAAGCAAACCACGTTCTGATGGATACCTGCTTCTCCCCGAAGAGCCTTCTCCACAGCAACCCCTCTCTCCTCGAGTTGCCTCTGCTTCTCTTCCACTTGTTCAAGCTGCCGCTGGATGATCTGTTCAGAGAAGAATGGAGCAGAACCTCACCAACAGCAATTCTCCTGTTCTGTCTGCAGCACTCATCCAGCATTAAGTGACTTGAGAAACAATTAGTTGTATTCAACAATGCACTGCTTCAAAAGCTGGCATCACAGTCCCTCCAGTGACAACATCTTCTCCACCCCACTGTGTCCTATCTCTTGATTTTGCAAACACCTCGATACTCACTTATTTGCTACAACTCCAATCACCTTCCTAAAGGTGAAATGAAAGGTGATGCTATTCAGTCAGCTAAGCCCCGACCTCAAGTTTTAAACAAAACCCATCACCTAAAGATGATGCCAGCAGTTTTCCAACAGATTCTCTGGTAATTAAAGGTTAATTTGGTAACACTTCACCCAGCAGCATAATCTAGCAAAGCAATGATAGGCGCAGCTTCATCAGGTATTATATCTGAGTATCACTGTT
Source organism: Numenius arquata (assembly GCF_964106895.1). Classification (NCBI taxonomy): domain Eukaryota; kingdom Metazoa; phylum Chordata; class Aves; order Charadriiformes; family Scolopacidae; genus Numenius; species Numenius arquata. The sequence goes on along the minus strand of NC_133577.1, from coordinate 64,185,751 downwards.
CCACTCAGTGCATGATGCTTCACTCATCTCCAGCTAGAAAGGTGTTACGGTCGTTCTTTTTCTCTGGGAAACTATCATAACAGGTTTCACCCATTCTTCCCATGCCTGTGACATGATAGCAAATTCGAAAGAGGGAGTAGGAGCAGGGACAATCATGTAGAAATAGAGGAAAGTTCCGTCTCTGGATCCTCTTCTGACACACTCAGAGGAATATCAGGATTATGGCGCTTTCAACTGTCTGCCATGACAAGAAGATCATGAGACACTACCTGAGCTCTGTGTAACCTCTTTAGCTCTTCTTGCTTGGCTTGTCTACGGGCAGCTTTCTGTACTCGACGGGTCAGCTTGGCGTTCAATTCCTCTTCTGTGTAGGCTCTCTGAAGGAAGGAAAAACAGGAGCAGTTTTTATTTGCATGCTCAGAGGTATGGCAGGAAGGACGACCATTTTCTTTTCCAAAATCTCAGAAGGGAGGTGTTCTGTCTTTGCCATGGCTGTGTCAAAAGTCAAGCTTCTGTAGGCAAAGGTGTTCACAGTGCAGTGAGCAACAATTTCAGAGTCAAATCAGGAGTGAAGAAGCATATAAGCCAACTGCAAAGCTGTGATTTTATATAATGTCCCACCCCGCCTCCCACTGCTATATGAAACCTCTCCCCAAAGATCATATCAATTTTTTTTCTATTTCTCAATAGATTTAGACAAATGGATTTAGTTAAATCAATGAGTACCATATAGAGGGGTCACCTTGACTTAATTTTAAAAGAGGGCAAAGGCACGTCTACACGAACAGTTACAGCAGTATAAGCTAAGAAATTATTATAGACTAGTGTAGTTGTATTGGTATTACCCTCTCCCTATTTTATTCTAGAGCATGAACATCCATAACTGCGAGTTATACTGGTATAACCGGTAATAACTACCTGTGTAAATTTGTGCAACTTTGTATGAATCGAAGTGGCAGAAAGACATTTAAAAGCAAAATTACATTCTGGTGTGAGATGGGAAATCCCATCTCAAGAGCAACCCCACAGAACTGGCTGGTGTAAAACAGAGCAAACAATCTCTAAACTAAAACTAGACTATTACAACACCAGAAGCCATCCGAAAGGAGAAAGATTATGTTTATAGAAACAGCAAGGTATTTCCTCCTCTTCTTTTCTCTCAGTGAAACTAGTTTGAGAATAAGTAAGTCTTTTTAACATTACTGAAATGGGGTTTAGTATCTTATCAACCAACTAATTAGTTGGTTGTGTTGTAGTTTAGGAGGGCTTCCTCTCAGACTTTTTAGAGTGCCACAGAAACTTCACAACTGCATTAAGCGAACTACAGTGAAGAAAAGAACTCTCTTCCCACATACGTGTATGTAGGCTTTAAGGGACAGCTGTAAACAGATGTCTTCTGCTTCTGCAAAGAGATCTTCTCCATGGACAGTAAACTTAAAGAACAAAATGTTAAGACAGACCACCCTGAAATTTGCTTTATCTAGTTATTGTACTGCCACATTGGTCAGTCTACCTCTGGTTTATCAATCTCGGTGAATAGAGTTTGAGACAGGATCACAGCTCTATTAAAAATCCCTCAGACAGGTGGTTAGCCAGCACCATCGTTAAAGCTCCAAGAAGTTAACACTTTACTCTCTCTTTTTTAAAGCCACAAAATCCACAAGTATAGCCGAATCAGAGGGTAAAGTGATAGAGGGTGGGACTTTCCTGTCCCATCTAAAACTCTTGTGACTGTGAAGACAGGACAATAAGAATTTCAGAAAGCAGCAGTGTTCCTGAAATAGAAATACAACTTCTGTCTTGATTTTAGCTTGATACAGAGGTCCACTAAGATTTCAGTGAAACTTTGAAAGATGCTGATTCAGGTTGACGATTCACTGGAACTCATGTTGTAAGTATTAAGAAAAGAATACACATACGTATTTAATTTACTTGAAAACCAATTTGTTCTGAAGCTCAAAGATCATCCCCATCACTCTGTACAGTGGTGCACTGTTGTGCACTGCTAATTGCATGCATTCTAACCAGACAGACAATTCAGAGCTTAATGCATTTTTGGTAGCCAACCTCAACAGAGAATTTGCTGCCAGTGTCTGCTAACGTCTCACGCATGCACAGTCAATGTTGGTGATGTTAGTGCACATGTGATGGGTAGCTATGGATTCAATGGGTTAATATAGGGACATGCAATGCAACAATGGCCAACTAGTGGGAATGGAGACACTACCTTTGACGAATATGATCTCTTGAATGCCAAGGCGTGTGGTACATAAATCGACTTTAAAGGGGGAATGGTAAAGGAAAAAAAAAAATAAATAAAAAAAAAAACATACAAAATGAAGCAAAATCAGTTCAACATTGAAAATAGATGCACAGTAATAAAACAAAGCTGTTTTAAAATGAAACATAAAATTGTGCAAATGCTGAACGCGACCCAGACTGATGAAGCACAATGGAACTTCTGTCCTCACGATCGAGTTTCTAGCACTCTCTGGAAGGCAATTAGCTTTGGCAGCCTCTTTGAAGATACAATCAACTTGGAAATAACTTTTTCTAGAGGAATTATTTGGCCTTTATCTACCTATGGTTTTAATGTCCACTGACCAAGCACGTGTACATACAAATACAAAATTTTGGCTTAGGATTTTGAATAATAGCTTATGCTGAGGCATGTTTGGTCTGAACCGGCTCAGCCAACTATATCTTACGCTATCACACAACTCGCCATTTACAATCTGATCTACAGCCTCTCCTAGGAGTTGTGTTTATTCCATTGTTTTAAATTATCTCATTAATTATCTCATTACTTCACAGAAATGATCACTTGCATTTAAGTAGCATCATAAATCTTCCTCACTGCTTTGTGACAGGAGAAGCACCAGATGGGCTCAGCGAGTTATATGTCCTACAGTAATGGAATCTCCCTGTCTAAGAAGAGAGCCTCCAGAGAGCCTGAGGAGCTAAAATGAGGAGGAGGGGGGAAGGAGGAAGGGAGGAGGAGTTAGGGAAAGAGGAAGGGAGGAGGAGAGCAGGAGAAAAATCACTACCTTCTCTATCCAAGGACATTCTACGTTACCCTGTACCCAAAAATAAGGCAAGTAAACTACCTAGGGATTACAAAAGAAATAAATTTCCCTTGTATTGTGAAGTACAGAGGGCATTGTGTCATTCTGGGTGAACAGCCAGCATTTTGCATTTTCACATTTAATTAACTAAAAACAGTCACAAACAAAAAGCCATAGAACAACTTCAGCATGTATGCTAATTTCAGTAAAAAGCAAGCTACCTGCGGTATTAAAACATATGTCTGATCACAGTACCACAATTGTAACGAACAACGAGAAACACACAATGACACACACCTACAAACACGAGACCCACGAGGCATTTACATCGGGAATTCTTTACAAGATGCTTCTCTTGAAAGACATGACATTAAACAACACTGAATTAATTCACTGCTGATCACAAAGAACAGGCTAAACAGAGAGCAAGCTGTCTGGAAAGCAAACTCACTACAATTATCGAATAAAGCAGCACAAGCAGAATTTCAGTTTAGAGAAGGGGTTCACATAAAAGTTATGTGGCACACAGGAAGTCAACTCTTACCCGTAGTAAGTAGCAGGCAGTTTGTAACTTAAAAAAAACACCACCACCCCATCCCAAATCAGTACAAACCCAGTTTTGCTAGTCTTGAAGTTCTTTTGACAGCAAGGCATTCCAGTGTTTACATGTACGTTCTACATCCTTGGACAGGACACAATAAAACTAGGTAAGTGGAGTTCTCAGATTCATTTCCCCTAAATAAATTCCTTCTCAAAACTATTCTTTAGAAAATAGGCAGACGCTGAGCAAAGAAGTTCTTAACGTAACTTCAGCAACAGCAAACGGGAGAAAATGAGACACCACCACCGTACCCTTGGCAGAGGTGGTGAGATATTTTCATTATTAGGATTCCAGGCATCTGCCACTGTCACCTATCCCCTACAATGCTTAGTGATGAGATCTTTTGTTCTGCAAAAGCCATTTTAAATCCAAGTAGCCCAGCACAGGAAAAAAAAGTGACCATCAAGGCATACTTAAGTCTGAAAACAAGCACGGACCTTACTGAAGCCCTGCTTCCTCCTGAAGGAGCTTACAAGGCAGAACAGTAACTCGGTAACTCTTATCTGAACCCCCTGAATTGCACGTCTGTCCTCTGCTAGCCACAGGTACCTCATTCTTCTGCATCTCTTGGAAAATGCAGAATTTCCCATGAAACGCCTTGAGGGCATGCAAGGAGGAATGGAAGGGGGAGAGAAAAAAGGGAATAAAAAACAAAATAATTTTCCTCTTAGAAGAGATCTAGATCAACTAGGGAGAGAAATTAAGAGAGAGGTCAGTAAATACAGAAAATTCCTACTTACTTCATCAACTCCTTCCACCAGCCTTAAATTCATTAGTTACTCTAATTCATTCCACTATATATACATAGAAAGCATTTCCTATGACACTTCAATTTGCAGTACTTCCATACCTCTGCCACATGAGCCAAGTATCAACTAGATCCTGCCGTTTGAGACTGATTTGTGCACACTGGTGACAGGTTTGAAACAGGAGGCACAGACCACTGTGTCTGTGACACTGTCCTCTCAGATGCTGTCTTCTTCCTGAGGTTTTTTAACACGTGAACCAGCCACCACCAGGAAGGGACAGGGGGAACACATTTTTCATTCTTCAGTACCAAAAGGGCCTTAGTGTTCTGTGGGGTCAATGAAATCTATCTTTATTCCTCTAAATCTTGCCAACTATATCTAGCAGAGCTTAGAAGCTCTCAGGAATTCAAGAAGGACTCTTCCCCATCACTATGATTCAGCAGTTCCTTACATTTTTCACTTACTTTTGAATCAATAGTTCCACCTGAAAATTGAAATAAATAGTTTAAAAGCAACTAACTCTGGCACTTGGCTCTCACCGTATGTTTTCCACATATAAATATGTGCAAATAAACTAAATGTATTTTTCTCTCTGGGCTTTTATGGAGACCCACTGATGTCTCCTCTTTCTTCCTAAATAACTTCCTTAAAGCACCATTTAAAGTGAAACTATTTTGGCTAGAAAGCTGTTGATACGTCTTAGAATATGACGTTATAGCACTAGCTAGGGAAGGTTGGTCAGGAACAAGAAAGAGCTCTCAGAAGAAGCCGAGTTCGTACTAGAACACACTGGAACGAGAACACCAGGTATATACTGGCATTTCACAGGGTCTCACTATTATGTATTGAGGGTTTCAATATTATATGTAACAGCTTCACAACTGTTATCTACATGAACAGACATAGGGAAATACTCAGCAACTACCAAGAAGTCCTTAAAGAAAACAGGTCAAAATGGAAGAAATAGCTGATAGCACATCTTTTCTTCCAAAAGAGAAGGTACTAATTCAGACTGTAGACATTCTCTTCTCCCAGGAAAAATCAGCAAACCTGCATGAGTTGCAAAACTGCAGCTTGTAGCTTACCTCTTAGTTGATGATCTGTCTTGACTACGTTCTTGATGTACACAAAAGTACACTCCTGTCTGCAGTTTGCTTGGAATTCTATCACTTCAATCAAAGAGGCTGGTAAAACAATATCTTAAAACCAGACCCTTACAAAGAGTGACAACTATCTCACTGTTATCTTTCTGCAATAGCATTAGAGCCAGTGAAATTTAACTCTTTTTGACATTTAATGTCTGTTTCCTGTATATCATTGGCATGCTCACATCAAGGACAAAATTCACTATTCGGACTGTGATACTCATTGTAAAGTAATGTCACAGTGAGACAACAGATCCTTCATGTAACAACAGCGGGGAGTAGCTTGCAATTGTGAAACCAAGTGAAACCAACTCATTTCAGGCAGAATAGTCAGGCAACTTACAGGAAAGCCTGTTCCACGGAAGAAACAGTAAGAACAACAAAATTAATCATCCAAGTTTCCGATATGGTTCTCTGTGACTGTGATCTGCATGATGCTAGATCCATCTAAAACGCATTTCCCATCTGCCTACCTCTCGCTTGGATTTCTGTGAGGAGCGTTCCAGAATGTCGTCACTGGAGAGGTCAGAGTCTTCTGAGAAACTCAGGTGTTGACGGAGCTGCAAATCTGAGAAGCCAGGAATAAAAAGGGGAAGTTAGAGAAGTGGCAACTATTCTTTCTGTAAATATTTCAGAACTCAGTTGATAAGTTGATTGAGCTTCAAAAATACTTAGCCCTGTTATGCCAGCCTCAGTTGCTTCGCCTAGGATTACAGAATGATCAGAGAAGCACTGCTCCGCAAAATGATCAATATTAGTTAGAAGCTTCATTCTATGAGTGCATCACTTTCTGCAAATGCTGTTAAAAATAATGACCGTGATTCTCCCTTTGTACTGTAGTTCTCTATCAATGCTCTTACAACAGAGCACTTGGATGACAGCAGCTGGCACTATTTTGGCTATTTATACAAGGCCAGAGAAATGTAACATGTTTGCTTTCGATCACATTTATGGCTAACTTATTTACTACATCACAAATTGCCATTGAACATCTCCACCTGCACCTGATGGAATGCGAGAGATTTACATGAGGGCTCAGAATCCCCATTTCATAGATCAGCAGACAGCTGCCAGATCACTGAGAACACAGGAGTAACTACATCTCTGCAGTCTTCAGCATCCATAGAGAACAGACCACCCACGGAAAAGATGAGGATCAGATTTAAAATAGAGATGAAATGTCACAAACAACTGATTCCAACAAACAGCGCTTATTTCTCAAGTCAGTCTAAGGCAGAAAACAGACGTGCCTTGCACATACTGCGAGTGAAGCTTTTATTTAAGGATCCATTTTTTTCTAGTGGCACATCAACTAATTCTGTCAGCGTGCAAACATACAATTCTCGTCACTGGCACTTATCTTAATCTGCCCATTTGACACTGGGGAGCAGTATCATTCAGCAGAGTAGCTGAATGACAAAGTTCTTTCAAAGTTCTCTACTTTCAAGGATACCTAGCTGAAGGAAAAATACATGATGCAGAGGCATGTATCTGTTATACCTGCAGCTGTAATCAACGGAGAAGCTTTGTGCTTGCCAGAATCCACAGTGGCACTACTTGAGGGCGTACTTGGGCAGGATTTGTCATCAGTCTTTTTCTTCTTGTCTTTCTTATACCCAGAGAAAACAGACTTCCATAATGACCTAGGCTTTGTTGCCTCCTCTGTCCCACCACTAGATTTGTCAGAAAGCCTGCTGTCATTTTTGGATTTCTTCTCCTTTTTGTTCTTACGAGGGGAGAAAAGAGAAGTTCTTTTCTTACTCTTCCCACTGGAGCCTTCTGAAGAGGTGACAGACCCTTCAGGTCCAGCCACATCAGCAGGAGGAGTGGAAAACTTCTCACTAGCAGCATCATGCTTTCGTGTGGAGCCCTCTGCTATTTTCAAGGCCAGATGCTTTGGAGAGTCATAAAACAACTCTTTGGTCTTCAAGGGCATAGAAGACGCCTTTCGTGCCCTTGTGGCCCCAGCAGCAGCTGCAGCCATCTCCATATCTTTCATCTTACACAACTGTTTAGCCATGGCATCACGCAGCGCTTGGCTCTTGACAGACTTCTCTCTGGCTCTCATTCTTTCTTCAGCAAGCTCCTTGGCCTCCACAGAAATTTCAGGCAAGACTCTCTTCTTTTGGTTAACTCCTTCCATTGAGGGTGGACCACCATTTTCTTTCACCAAGGGCAAAAGAAGTGGTTTCTCTGGCCTTGGCCTACTGGTAGGAGGTGTAAAGAACTTCTCATGAAGGCTCGAGTCCTCTGTCCTGTCATCATATGTGTCCTCTACATCATCAGCAAATGGAATCTCATCCACACTCTCTGCAAAAGACTTCCGTACATCATCTTTTTTGACCTGCGTTGACTCTTTGGAAGCAGAGGTTGGCTCACGGCGTGGAGGAGCAGGAGGTGTTGATGCTGGTGTTGGAGGTGACCTGGCTTCAACCTCATTCTGCCAGACTGCTTGATGCCTCTTTCTGCGCAAAGTGGCTGGTTCTTCATCCTGAGGAGGTGGCGGTGGAGGACTTGATGGAGGAGTAAGCATGGTAGAGTCAGAAGTGTTGAAGCTCTGGCTAGCCATAGTTCTCATGTTAGATGAGCTCTCCTGAAGGCCAAGTCCAGAACTGCTGGATACATCTCTCCTTTCTTCACTGGAACTCTTTAGCTCTTTTTCTGACGGAGATTTTGGAGTGAGCAGAGAAATCTGCTCATTTTCTAACTTGGACAGTCCCTGTCTTCTTGGGGCAGGCTGGGGTTTCACAAGCTGTATCCTTTCATCCCCTGAAATATTCTCAGTATTAAAAGTCTTCAGAGGAGTTGTCTCAAGGGCAGATACAGTAAAGCTTGTCTCTGAGCGTTTGTTTCTGTCTACTGGGGTGAGTCCTAAGCTCCTCCGGATTTCAGCGCTCTTCATCCAGAACTCTTCTACAAGGTTACTCCGTTTCAGGGCTTCTTCTGCAGTAGTAGGGCTCCCCAGTTTTTCCACCTCGCCATCCTGGCCCCTAAGGACCAGTTTGGCTAAAGGAGTAGACGTTAAGGCTGGGACAGGTTGGAAACATACTGGAGGCTCCACTGGGGATGGAATGGATGTTTCGGCAGAAGGCAAAGGCTGGGAACAGATAGGCATTTGAGCAGATGTTGGGGATGAAACCAATGTTGGTCTTGCTGGCTGAGACTCTGCTCGTGATGTAGGTGCAATGGCTTCTGGTGATGCAACTGGCTGGGATAACACTGGAGATGGTGGCACCAAAGGGCTCTTAACTTTCCTGTCTTTGGGAATTTCATCCTTTGGTCCTTCTTCAAGAATGAAAGGCTCAGGAAAAAAGCGACCCTCTGGAGATTTTATTGCACGGAATACTTCAGCCAGGGGATCTTTTACATCCTACAAAAAATGAAAAAAGGAAATATTAATAGTCACTGGGCACATTAGAATACTGTTCGATTTTTTTTGCATTTCACAAAGTTAGCAATAAGGAGACCATCCAAGTATCAGCTATGAAAAAAACACCATACATGGCATCCCATTCACAGGCCTGGAACATCACTTAGGATTTCTCATCAGGTATGGTTCATTCTTCTGTCCCATTGTATAAACCACCCTCTGTATATGATAACAAGGCTAATTTAATTTTTGGAAGAAAAACCACTAAACTAAATTCCAGAAACCTGTTTTTATCTTTTCCTGCTCTCCCTTCAAATCTCCAACTCTGTGTACTGTGGTGGTCCCTCACCTCAGCATGATTTGATGCAAGTCTCTCCAGCTCCCATCAATAGAGCACTTTCTGGTGGCTAGTGTCTGCTGTAATGTTCTCTCAAAGCAAGGGGTACTTTCTCTGTTAAGAGTAAATTAGGCTCCAATTCCCTTGCCCCTTAATGGTCTGAGAAGTCTTGTTCTTCACCTGCTACATCTAGACTGCCATATTACCGAGTAGCACAATTTGTTGTTTTACAATTTAACCCTTTGGCAGTGGACCCCTCTTACTGAATGGTGGTATTTTTCTTTCCAAATATTATATTCTTCCAAATAATATATTCTTTGCACCGGCTTTCTTTTGAAAGTAGACAGTTTGGCTTAACTGACACATGACCATTAGAGCATGAATCTCTCTACCTGTGTGCTTGTATGACATATATATTTAACACCCAGGTCTTGAGTACTGCATTTAGGCACTGTCCCAATATAAACAATGTCTACCAGAATCATTAAAAGGTCCTGAAAAAAAAACACACCCTCAATTTCAACACGAAGTGAACGTTGTCAGCAACTGCTGTCAGCCAACCAGCCTTATCCCGTAATGGGTCCATTGTAAAAGTAAACTAGTTTAGGATAAAACCCTCTAGGATAAAGTCTAATCTTTTAGTAATTCCTTAAAAACAAACACTTAGGAGGGAAAAATTTGACCTGAACATTTTAAGGGTCATGTACTTCCTGCTCTTACACACAGGTAGCTGGAAACACCACAGTACACTCCAGGGCTGATGACATGACAGTACATCATTGCCACGTCTCACATCCTTAAGCTGAACTATGTTGTTACTCTGGAATAAATAAGCACTGCTTTGGTTACTACTAAGTAACACAAATACAATTTTGAATTGCAACTGTACAGAATCTGCTTTTGGTACAGCAAAAATAGCCAAATCAGGATAAACAGGAACACCTTACTTACAGTTCCCCTCATGCATTTTACATATATATATATGTATAAAAGTATCTTGTTAACTGAACATTGAAATTAAAATATCCTATGTAATTCCTATCTGGGCTTCATGATGGAAACTTGTGTGTCTGACAGAGCCACTACACTCTGAAGATAGGAAAGAAAAATAGTACATTATTTTTTAAGTCTAAATGAAGTCAGATTTCAAGAAGAAAAATGTAAATTATAGAGACAGGAAAGGAGGAAAGCCCACTGCTGTCAGTCCTCTTCAGTTTATCCAACAAACTGTTTTATTGAACTACAGGTAGTAAGTAGAAAACTTAAAAAGATTCCCTTTCTTACCTCTGCTTGTTTTGCTTTGGGACTATCAACTGGAGACAGAGGAAGAACACTGTCACTAGGTGACTGGATAGGGATGGATGGCTTGCATGGATCTAGGGAAAGCAAAAATGTTTCCAAAAAACATATGAAACTGCCAATATTCTATTTTTTTAATGTTACACACAGCAAGTAGTGACAAATTTCTCCGCTTCTCACGAATGCTTCATTGGACATCTAGAACCTAGTCAAAATTTTTAATATGTCCAAAATGGAACAAGATTTTTAACATAAAAACTTCTACAAGAAAAAGCAGTTAGATGGGTTCTCATGCTTTAGGAAGCTGTAATTAATGGATTCAAAACATTCTTCTAAAAATGTTAATGCAAGCACATACTCTGCCACTGAGAGTAGTTCAAATCCAAAAGATTGTCTTAAGTCTAATAAACCTATAGACTATCTCATATGCAATTACAATCATTCAAACACTGATGGAAAAGCCATTACCTTCTGTCACACTGCAAGAAGCACCTTCTTCTCTTTCTTCATCTTCTTCATCTTCAGAGACTTGTAGTTCTGGCTCTTCTACGCCACCTCGATGTAAGCGAAACTCTGCTTCTGCATCAGATGGGATGTCATCTGATCACAGATCCAGCAGGGGAAAAAAACAAGAGGTCTTGGATACAAGTCCATCAGGACATCTGTTTATTATTTAAAAATCTTTCACAATCCTTTCTTTCTATTCACATGGTGCTAATCACTTTGATAACCTGAAAACCTAAATGTTTCACTCCTTTTTCTGTGTGCCAATTAGAGTAATTTAAGCAGTAAATGATGGACTATGAGTACAAATATCTAAATCGGTAATTGAAGTCAAACCGTTGCATTTTTCTGGAAATTTTTCAATGTTTTCAGGAAAATGCAGTTCATTTTACACTAGCAAGGGAAGATTTTTGGCATAATATTGTAGAGTTTTCACAAAATTACTTGTATTTCTGTTATTCAGCAGGATTAGTACTGAATATGGACACAAGAGCAAGCCCTCTAGTTAGCAGATGGTGTCAGGACATGAGAAATTTATTCTACAACCCATGGCATGGAGGTTCTTCTCTTTCTTTATGTCCCTTCACTCCTGCCTCCCTCTTGACTATTTGAAACAAACTCCTATATCACTAAACATAAGATCAGGCTTAAGTACCCTCATACGAGGTATTTTCTGCCAATACAGTTCTATTTACATAACAGGTTTAAGTAATGCTCAGTGGTACCCTACCGTCATCCAGCTCTGCACCCGTGTCTCCCTCTTCACCTGCCTGCCCTTCAGTGTCTGCAGGCTCTGTGCCCACCTCGTCCTCCACATCATTATCCTCACACGGAGCTAGAATATATCCAAATATTGAGAAAAAAGAAAAGAAAAAAAAAACAACCTATACAGTGAAAAGGTTCTACATTGAACTGTACCAACAGTTTATAGCTGAGATATTTATTAATTACTGCCAAAAAAGGAAATCCTGAAATGTGCCACCTGGAAAGACATCTGTGGTGAAATGATACTTCCAGACTCTAACAAATCAAGGAAATGTCTGCTCTTAGGGAGTCTCCAACGCATTTGCAGCCAGGGCTTTTCTGAGCAAGAGGCCTTGTGAAAAATTAAACAAGAGGAGGACTGGGAGGACATCAAACCAGAATAAAGTTTACTGTTCCTCCAGGTAGATAATTTTTTTCCTTTACCACATCAGAACAGATACCACCACTTTACAGCATATGTGTACTAGGTGAAAACTGAAATATCACAGTGTACCACAACTGTTCATCTTGGAATTGAAACAGGCTTTTAAGGGTGTATATCAGAGACAGAGTCTAGCTCTGGGATTGATCATTATTACATTTGGGAACTGTTTAACTCTGTGCAGATACAGCAGTCTTTGGTAAAAGGATCTAAGAGACTTGATACGCTCTACAAGTAACTAGGACACAAATTAATTGAGATATTTTTAAGTAAATAAAAAGATATATTCAAAACTTTTTTTTTTTCTGTTACAGATCATAATTTGATTTGCTACATCAAAATAAAGAAAAGATTCACGAATTGATAAATCTGAAAAGGGCATTTGACATTATTACTTGTTACCGGATTTAATTAAAGGAGGAGAGACAAGACCAAATTGTGAGGTCTAAATTTCATTATTAAATGATACTTTTTAAAAAAACCTAAACCTTATGACACCTTGTCGCATCCTCTAGTGCTACAGATGATCTGCTTAATTTTTTTTTAAAGTATTGTCATAAAACATAATTCAAATATAAAAAAAGAATCAAGCACTTCCAGGGTTTTTTTACTACAGTAGAGTCAGTCAACTAAGTTTTTTGACATTTGTGCAGTGAGTTAGCATGAATTCATGTTCAACAACATGCAGACATTTAACTCTGTCGTATATCCTATTGAAAATGTGTATACAGTCAGCATGTATTATTATGCACAACGTTTGCTAATTATACACGTAGGATATGGTCATATAACAATGATAACAGATATATTTGTAACCTTCTTGGTTGCACCTATACCAGTAAACTAAGCGGTGCAAGTCTCTGGACCTGAATGCATACAGTGTCATAAGTGTCATCTTTAGGAGGGCTCCTGGCATGATTCCCAAAAGTTAGTTCCCGTGATAGGGCTGGAGGCTGTTTGCAATAGGCAGTCCGTATGCGGCCCCCTGATTCTGAAAGGCAAAAAAGTTTAGCCATATGGGAGCAAATCACGCTGTGCCAACTTTCTTCAGAGTCTGGGAATAGACCCTGATCCTTTTTGTTTACTAGTGGCGATGTGGCTTTTGGAACTGTCTATATACTAACATTGCCAATTAAGACAATCTCCTTGAAAACAAACCAACCCTCCCTAAAATTGAGGTCTTCCGGCCTCTCCTCTTTCTCTTATACAGGTTTTTGCTTATTTCAAAACCCAGCCTTCAGTGGGTGGTTTGCCTTCCTCCTTCAACCTGACAATTTCTCTTTTTTCCATACTTTTCTTCTCTGTAGTATTAAGACAGATAAACATATGGGCTAGTTTATTTTCTGTCAACTACTGTGAAAAGGCAGTTACACTTACGTGTGATAAAGAACTGACCTATTCCCTTACATCAGAGGCTTATAAAATCCAGAACCTTACAGACATTGAGCGTAGGAGACTGAGTCATATAGCAAAGGCTGGACTGCCCACAGGGGCATTTACAAATCCACTGAACAAAACCAAACTGTGTCCCAGTCCGACTGTAGCTTAGGTATGCAGTAGCTTATGCTATTTTGGAAATAATAAAATGTCACGGGATGATTTTATGGTAGCAGTTAATGTGAGTAATCTTAATCAAAATTTGCAAAAACGAAACTCTGATGTTAGGAAAATCTGATACCGCTATGTATATGCGTGTCTTCAGATCCAGAAACCATAAGTGAACATGATGCGCGTAGGGAGGGTTGGAGAGGGAGGAGAAAATCAACTCTTAAATAGGTTGGTAGACAAAACTCAACAGAAGATAACAGATGCATGGATAAGTAACAACTTGGTGCAAGGGTGGATCCCATTTTGAGGGACATGGAGAGTTTGCAGGTGGCTGGTTATATTATACATATACTGTGCATATACGTATACGCAGTTAGGATAAGGAGCAAGAGGCCAAAAGCTGTCACACAGTAACTCAGAAGCTACACACTACGGCAGCCAGAAACTGGGACCAGCACTTGGTTCATATCAGCTAGCAGCTGTGAGCAGACTGCACCATGTGCAGACATCTTGTAAACACTGCTGCCTTGCCAAAGCAGCAGCAAAAGCAAAGTTTTATAGGCAAGCTAGATATTCTGATACGCCAAAGCAACTTAGCTGTAGATCAACTACCTAGCCGTGAACTACTCCTGTTCCACTCATCTAGATACCTTCACTGCTTTACATAAATTTACATCCTTACTCTAATTCCAGAATCTTCACTCTCATCCGTTTTGTAATAGAGCTTAGAGGACCACATAAAAAAAAGCAGCTGAGCTCTACTATCCTGCAACATTCCTGCAGCTTTCCTAAATAACATGAACCCTCGAGTCAAAGGAGACACAACAGCCATCACTATTTCTACATACAGATCCCAGCTTCAACCTTATTCTTCTTTCTTGTTCTTTTTTTCACCAGATAACTCCAGTTTGCAGTTCATACAGAGAACAGCAATTGTTTTAAGCACTCTCTGTCACTTAATCTTTCGACTGCAAGAAAGCCCCGTGTTCTTTTAGTCAAGGAGCTAGGGGGGAAGAATAACTGCTCCAGTCTTCAGTTCACAAAGCAAATCACGGCACTCAGCTAGATTTCCTCCTTCTACTTTATTACACCCAAGACAACCTCTCTGTTTGGCCTGCCTTTGGAAGGGTTACAACAAATGTCAAGTTCATGCAAGAACGGGCTATCTGAGCAAGGCGTGCATGCACACTCCCCCTTCCTCCCTCCCTCCGCCTCCAGTCATGCAGTAGCGACAGGGCCGGAAGTTCCAGGGTTAAAAAGTACCAGCTCAGCTGCTGAAGGCATGGAGAAGAGACGGGCAGGGTTATTGTGCATTGGAATACATAGAACGTCACCAAACTACCTCCAGGGACCGTCTCCAGCCACGCCTGTACCGCCTCATGGCGTACGGAGGGAAGGTCGGATGCTGAATTTAAAAAACAATAAATTGTAAGAAATCAAAATTAGACCATCAGTAAGCGCCTAAAACAGAAGAGTGACAAAGGGAAATTTTTCAGTAGCAAATACAGGAATAAAACCTATCAGATGTTAAACAACTGATACCAGGCTTGGGATTTAAATCAAGATAACATATAACTGTCAGAGGCCTAATCTTCCTTTAGGATCTGTAATGTTAGAGGAAATATGGACGGCACAGTGAGAAAAACACTGCGTCTGGCCAGCAGATTGCTGCTGCTGTGGCTCTGCTTGAAACTCTGCAGAGGAGGGAAACTCGTAGATTGAAAGAGATGGGGTTGTCACAACAGGCATCTCAGAACCTGCGCTACCCGGGTACAAACACCAGCAGATGAAGAAGAGTGCTCAAAGCAGGATGAGAGTGGCTTCTCTGTACTGTCACGCTATTCCAGGCTTTGAGATCAAACTGTATCGCCGGTGATGCTCTGATGGGCTCTATGAACACCTCGTATCACAGAATACAACTCAGCCAGAACAAATTTGTCTACCGAACTCAAATTTTAAACTTACGGTGTATCCACAAGTACTTATTAGGGACAGGCCTTTAAAAAAAAAAAACCCAGACCTGCTGATAAACCTGCACATACCTGTACTGTATGAAAAAGTAATTGAGGCAGCTAGTCTATTGATCAGGACTGTCCTAGTTTGGCCCAGATTCAGGGAAAGGGAAGGAAATATTGCCTTGCTTCCCAAAGGAAGCTGGAAAGACCACAAAATCAAATTTGGAAGGATTCACACAGTTTTCCTTTCTTTTGCTGACAGCTATACCAACACACTATGGAAAAGTAGGAATTATAAAACACAAATTAAAAGAGAGACTCTGAACCTGTAGTGCCACAGACCCTCAAGCAGAAGCTAAAGTAACCTTAATTGTAGTAAGCTTAAGAAACTCTGTAAACATTTTTTACTTAAAATTCTTAAACATTAAGCAACTACTCTAGCAATACTGAATGTTACAGACAGTTGAACACAGCCTATTTCTGTGCTTGCAGTGGGAAGGAAATATCCATCTCTCACTTGTAGGGAGCAGATTTCATACCAGAGAACCCAGGTGCATTCTACGAACTGCAATTATAAGCATAGCCAAACTGATCTGGAACTGTGTATCGAGTTGGACCAGGGTTTAAAAAAACCCAAACATCCAGAACTATGAGGAAAAGATAATTATCTGGAATGGCATATGATCAGGCAACATGAGGTAAAGCCCTAGGCTTTTTAAATACAAACCAGTTATTAACTTAATCTCGCGTTTCCTGTAAAAGACACCCCTTCCCACAGCATAATTACTCTCTCTACAATTCTGGCTACAGACCTTTGAGAGAAGACCACCACACATCAGCTGCGCGGTTAACTTTTATTAAGCACAGGCTTCTGTATAGGTAAAGCACCTGTAACATACTTACCTTAAGACACTCTAGAATATAGTTTAGAGTAAGGTCGACAAGGACTGCTGGAAGATGTGTACAAGAGAGCTAGACTGTTGGCATTTTCACCCCTAAAGTTTTCCTTTAAGTAACTGGCAGCTCAAAAAGATTACACCTCACTTCAAAAAAAAAAAAAATAGTTAATACTGTCAAATCTTAAATACAGGGAGTCAAAACCATTACTGGTCAGACTTGCAAGCCCTCTGAACTCCATTATTCCTCTGAACTCCATTATTCCCTGCTGCAGACGCAGTTACACACTTTGAAAAGCAGCAGCAGAGAAATGTACTCAACATGGAAGCCAACCCTGTTCTATCTTTGCTGCAGTAGCTACACAACATAGCCCTTCAGTTTTCCCTAAAGAGGCGTAGAGGCCTCACTGCAATAAAAAGCACGTTACCACTTCCATTACTATCCCTAAACTCAGTTACCAAGGGCTGATTGCCAGCACTATCGAATCATGTGTGTGATGAGGATGTGTGTAATGCTATGGAATCAAAGCAGGCAGGCAAATGGGTGAGAAGATGTCACACCACTATGGAGCTGAGAAAGCAGTTGTTTTAAGTAGCCACTGACCTGAAAAGCAAAATGTTTAACCGAGTGTAATTTCAGTGTAATTTGAAAGTAGTTCTGTCCAATCACTGCCGCCCCTGCTGAAGTACACTGCTCTTGAAGGTGCAGAAGCAACAGAGTTAAACAGCCGCAACCATGACCCAGGAATCAATGCTGCGGGGCTGGGGGGAGATTACCTCTGGAGGTGGAGGACTTTGAGGTTGGGACCATTTTTTCCTCCTCCTCTTTTTCACGGATGTGTGTCCAGTGCACATCTGCCAGGATCTCCAGAGGATCAACAGGATTTACAATCTGCTGCAGTCTAAGGTTTCCAGCTAGCAGGAGAAGGGCATGGCATACCAGGTTGTAGGCAGGGTGGTATGAAGGACAGGGAGGAAAAGATGGGAGGAACAGTGGAAAGGGAAGGTAACACATCATAGGAAAGGAAATGGGAAAAGAAGAAAAGAATGTTACTGGCTAAGATCAGTTTGCAGGACAGATAGAAAAAGCTCAGCATTTTGTGTGCACGCATACACCAATACAGCAGCGTTCCTCATCCCATCAAAGCTGAATAATGCCATTCCAAAGGTAAAAAGATGCTATTAAAACTTCATTGTAGATTACCTCTATTGCAAGCACCTTCGCTGAAATGAAAGACATTCTCTGGGTGTCTAACAGTACGCGGTATGTAAATACCAATTTAGCAGAAATTTCCAGCTCCTTCAGCCTATTCATTACGACTATTACCAAAACCATCTTGCTATTAAAGGCAAGGGACAATCTGCATTGTAGTTTGATGCACCAAAACAAAAGGTCTTTCATTCCCACTACTGGGTTAAGTACTCCTTTCTATGCTGAGTGCATATTTCTTTGTGAATCAAATTACATGATGGATCTCAGAGTTTCACGTGTATGTGTATGTGTGTGTATGCACACATGGGCACACACTTACTTTAGCACTTAAAACACTACTTTGCTTAGTCCTGCTCTTTGGTATTGACTTGTTTGAAGGGTAGAATTTTTTTCTGAAGAATAACAGTATTTTCATTATGACTGGACAATTCCCTACCTCTCCAGAAGGGACTTCCTGTCACACAAATGGATTTGTTTAAAAGAAATCGCATTACCCCTCAATTACCTGCCTACACAAAGCTCAGCTACTTACAGAGCATCAAAGGGAACAGTGGGCACTTAAAGCAATGGATAAGCAACTTGCTTAACTGCTGCATAATATACACCTTGGGAGCAAATACTCTGAGATACTATATTCATAGACCCTGTCTCTATCGCTATCTGTTATGGGACTACAGCTCAGGTTTTATTTACCCATAATAAAATAACTCATTTTACAGGGGACAGGTGTTCAGCCTGTGGAGGAGTGATCTCCAAAAGCAAATGACTCATCCTGAAAAGTAAAGTGCCCACTTACTTTGTAGGAAGTCAATTTTCACCGCAGCTGGATTACCATTGAGTAGGACAAAACACTGTTTCAGCAGTTTAGAACCTCAAAAGCAATTAGTTTTTCATGTGGTGGACTAGTGTTTAAAGGAAATAAGAAATGTTAGCAGCATATAGGGGTCGCACTCATTATTTCCTGCTGTCTCATTTTAATGAAGTTCCTCTCTCGGCCATGTTTGCCCCAGACATGACAAAGTGTTTGGGACTTCTGTTTCAGGATTGACTGTGTGTGACGTTTGGCATTAAAACTGCAGAAGAAACAGGCAGAAGGAACTGCAGGAAGGACAAAAATTACCAGATGGTTATTAAAGGGGAAAGGGTTCAGACGCACAAACTCAAATGCAGAGCGGGATTCACAATTTAGCCAAGTATTTAGCAGTTTTATGTCTCTGTTGCCTCATCGGTGAGTTTTCGTATCAATTAGCACAACAGCATGGTCTACCAGAGCTACTGGACATCCTGCAGGGACAGGAACCTGGGCTCTTCTCACTCCGTACCAAAGCACTCGCATGCAGGCCCCAAGATGAGTAGAGTTAGCATTTGCACCGCCACACAAAATTTTGTGTTAAAAGGTTTAGGTTTGCCAGCAACGGCTGAGAAGTATATAGTCACTCAGCAAGGCTCGGAAAGAGCAGGTCCCACATGATCTGCGTGTTTTAAAATGGATTTCTCTGGGATTTAGACCAGTGTAATATATACACACCTTCAGTTACTCCACAAGTCTCTAGACAGAGGCCTGAGCCTGTCCTGATTAGGGCATGGGTCTTTCTCATCTTTTCCAGTAAATACATAGCAGCACAGCCAGCCATGAAGGACTCCTGCTTGGGTAATGGGCAAACCTAACGTCTCCTCGAGGTCTAAATACTTGAAAACTTCAGTCAACACCTGGTGTAGCCTTCCCTCAAGGCTGCCTGCTAAGCTTGCAGGAAGCTGGACATTAATTGCACTAACATTTGGAAAGGTAGCTTTCCCTTCCTGTTTGACCATAGCACCTACCAGCACTTTATAAGGAGCAGGCAATCTCAATGTTTAACTTAACGGAATGAGAAGCCACCAGCAAATCAACTCTTTAGCAGTATGATCTAAAGCACACTTGCAACTGATATAGGGGGAACTTCTTCAGTTATGCTCTTCAGCCATCTTACTAATACTTCTCATTCTTAACCATCAGAAAAGTTAAATTGGGAAAAATTGTAACAACTCTTCCTTTTTTCTTTTTTTTTTTTTTTTAAAAAAAAAAAAAGAAGTAGTCAGAAGCTAAGCTACAGTTGTTACAACCATAAGCTGCAAAATATGCAGTTTGACAACTGCATATGCCCTCTTACCTGCAGGAAGGCACTCGGATTTTCCTCTTACGGATTCTGGCTCTAATGAACCACATTGAGGGAATAAGGGATTAACAAGCTATTAGGACCATCAGAAATAAACCACGAGAGAATGCATCATGGAAAATAACATAACCAGTTGGACTGGAATGTCAGATTAATTTTATGCCCATTATATGACTGTGAAAAATCTTGAGGGATTGCTGCAGCTTGATCAGCTTCCCCCACAGACTCTCCCCGCAGACATGCACTCAACAAAGGACAACAACAAAAAAAATGCAAGTTTGCTGACACAGGCAATCTAAAGGCAGTACTTCTGATGTGTCCCATGTGTCTGACATTGCACAGGTACAATTAGACTGTGTATGGAACAAGTCACACACGTTACAATAGCAAATCATTCAGGTATTCTAGATGTCCTGAGGTACTTGGCAGCTTTATCTTTTCCTTAAAACCACTGGCCATGTCAGACCTGATATATGGCACTTGGACCAGGAGAAGAAGAGAACAACAGCTACCAAATCAGTTTTTAGGGAGCTGGTAAAGCAATTAAATAAAACACAGAAACTTCTCATGTGGGACCTGCTCTTTAAAACATTCCCCCCTCCTTTGGGGAAATGGAAGTGGAGATGGTAAACGGGTACCTTTAAATGTACCCGTGTCCTCTTCATTTGAGAGACGTTGAAGCCAAAGACCTTGCTGCAGCTCGCTCTCCCAAGGGCAATACTCCCCCTCTACAGCAGAGGGAACCACACATCCATATATAACACCAGACACGCGTGTACACACACAAGCGATGGAGAGAGAGAGAAAGAGAGAAAGAGAAAGGACAGAATCAGAAAGAGAGACTGTCTGGAAATCCAGCAACTCCCCGTACTCCCGCTGTATTCAAAGTGTCCAGCAGGAAAACTGCTTGAATGAAACAACGTCCGTCCAAGAACACCATGGTTTAGCAGACTAAACACACAACATGCATGTTACCATATTTTAAAAACAGTCTTGACTTCCACAGACTTCATTTAACGGAGATACAGCTCCTACATTGAAAAAGTAGCCAAGCAGCCTGCTGAGCTCATCAACAAAACTGCCACTAAGACTCAAAAAACTGGACCTCTGCTTGCATTAGGCAGCCAAAGACTTTTACAAAGAAGCTCTTTGGAGTCTACTAGTCTTCACAAAAAGGAAATGTGAGTACAAAGACAAAGACACGATCAGCGAGAAATTTGGCATGGTGGTGAAACACTGGAAATATATCTACTCTTAACACAAACTTTGCATTTTGATGACTGAGACAAACACAGGGGAAGGAGTCTTTCCCTAAGATTTTCCAAAGAAATCCCTCAGAGCTAAAATGGGAACCATCCGAACTCCCTGATTTCTCAAAGCCATCTTTTAACTAAGGAGAACTACAAGCAGCTTCTTCTGGGATGCCCCAATGACAGTCATAGGGCACTACCCCTGAGTAAGGCACTCTGCAAAACTGAAAACACTGCCTTCACAATGCTTCCAGCTCTTGCTGTCAAAGAACAAAGGGCACATTCAAATCAAATTCCCCAAAATAATAAAAAACAACAATAAAACAATACAGCGTCACAAAGCTGTGAATTGCACATGTTGGCATGGTGTATGGGAAGCATATTGTGTTGCTACTAGTGCTGTAACCGCCCTGTGGGCAAAGATCTTCTGTATCCAGAATGATCCACCTAAAGCTTTCCTTGACTCCCTCAAAAACCAAAGCAATCAAGAAGTGAAAGAAGAAGTAGTCTTCCAAGGCAAATCTTTCTCATTTTGCATAGCAAATACTCAACTCAGTTCTCCCTTCTGTCTAGCAGAAAGGAAAGACAAATCAATCTAACCTTCGCTCGACTCCTCGTCTTCCTCCTCTTCGTCTTCCTCTTCCTCCTCCTCCTCATCTTCTTTGTCCTCAATCTCATGATTTTCCTCAGCCTCAATCTCTTCTTCACTCTTTCCCTTCAGGAGGGCATGGATACGCACAGCCTCTTTCCATGGCACACCACCCAAATCTGAAGGGGGTTGCTGAGGCAGCAGTAGTTCATCTTCTTCCTCCTCATCTTCCTCCTCCATCTCAGACTCTGAACTACTGTAAGGGTTTAGAAAAAAAGATAACAACTAGTTAACGTCTCCTAGATCAGTCTTAGATCACTGACAAGTTGTTTCAATACGTACAAGCCCAAAACATACGGTGGAAACCATAATACTAATTTTCTGCTTTCAGTATTTCATAGGCATTTTAGTGACAGCATCATGTGTGGGCTGCAGTACGGTCCTTGCCCTGCTTCTTTTAAAGAAGGTGAAGCAGCAGCAAAGTGCCTGTGAAGCCAAGTCCAAATACTCGTGCAGCATTAATTGTTACAGTTTGTGACAGTTGAACAGAGCAGAAAGAAACTACTTTATCCATAGCAATGTGATATGAAGAAACGGGTGCAAGAGTTCTTAGCAGTGTCAGAATGTAGAAGGTCACGTCTTTCGATAATGGCAGCTACTACTGGCATTTTGGATAGCCAAGATGTTTTTGGCACTTGGTGGCGTGAACCACAGAAGGCTTTGGGAGTAGAACAAACACACAACATAACTATCAGGCCAAAGGCTACAGCACGTGAGCTAAGGAAAGCTGGAGGAAAAAAAATTACAATATTCCTCACTTTTCTATATTCCAGATAGAACTATAACGCATATCCAATTAAGTACACAGTGCACACAGTGGCAAGAAACTGTAGGAAGCAGTGCAAGGATAATTACAATAATGAGCTTATTATTCTCACAGCAAAGTCTAAAACATGCAAAACAGTACATCATTAGCGCTTTTTAGTAAACATCTCTGTTTAATTCTAACAGTTCCTCAGTATAAGCAGCAGGGGCAAGAAAAGTAACCGCCTGTACAATGACATTTAATCTAGCTCACTCTTACATACTGGACTACCTAGAGGTACTGGGGAGAAAGACGGCTGCATTTGTCACCGGAAAATGCACGTGAACTACAGCACATTCAGAGAACATATCCGCAGGGTGAAAAGGTCTTCTTCCTTTTTTTTTTTTCCCTTAGGAGATCATTATCATAAAAGAATTGTATGTATTAGAGCAACAGTTGGGTGCTTCCCCTATAAATCTTAAAGGCCCAAATTCATCTGGATCGAAGGAGAAAACTGTGAATGGTTAAAATCTGGGTGAATCATCTGAGAACGGAATTCTAATTCTGCTGCTGCCTTATGACAGCTATCGCTGTAGTTAACAGCCTTTGGCAGAACCCATTCCATATAGACGAGAAGGAAAATCGACAAGTTGAAAATAATGCACTTTACATTTCATGCAGGTCTATAAAATATAACTTGTACAGTTGCTGTGATTATGTTTCCCAGTCACAGGTGTTATTGCAGTATGTGACAAACTGACAGCTTAAAAAAAAAAGATATATGGCAGCACTCTTTCTCTTATATTGCACCTGAACTTCAAATTAGTCTAACACTTCACGAATATATCATATTTACATAGTTTTATTCATCTACTTGTCTGAGAGACTATTTTTGATAGCAAAGCTAATAAGAAAAACAACACTTTTTTCATGCTCTGATTGTCAAGTACTTTTGTCCATAGGCTCTTAAATTCTCCTCACTGTTCTGCATATATATAACATTATTTTGCTCAAATTACAACCCACTTTTTCACAGCATACTTATTTTTAACAGGGTGCCTGGTTTTCACATGCTAAATACTGAATACAAACACTGTTGCGTGCCATGGACTTGGTGCATATTCCAGGAGACCAAGGCATACTCCAAAGGCTTTACGTAGATATTGTCACAGAGTCAAAAAAGTGATGTTCCCATCCTCCCTGATTAACTTTCCCACCCTTTGGTGTGGCAATAAACCTGACAGGTGCTGCATGCTGGGGTTTTCATGTGCTGTCAATAAGCTTTACTGCTGCTCAAACTGTTGCCATGATTGCTGAATGGGACGAGCTGCTGCTCTTCAACCAGCCGGCTTATCGCATGCAATATTGACGACATAAATTCTTTACCACATAGCTCACTTATACCTTCTTCAGCTTTTATTTATAACTTGGGTTTTGTTTGACCTTTGAACACTGAGAAATGAGAAGGTGAAAGGCGGCAGCGAGATGGCCTGGTATAGTGGGCGTTCCTTTCGGCATGGCAACTCTGAGCCACAGGAATTAATTCAACAGCTGAAACTTTTTTTTTTTCCTCCCCATAAAGCAGAAATAAAAGACCAAATAGGTTGCTTCATAGAATTTGTATAAGTAGTTGAATATCTAATTAGAAAGGTGTACCTACACAGATTTATTGCTGAGGAGAGGAACCAAAACCTGAACTATGGAAATGAAGCTCTTCTCTTCCCTTGCCATATAAACCCATACAGCACAACCTCTCCCATGACACTCCTTCAAAAGGCCACAGGGTTATTATACCAAAACTGCAGACGACATACTGGGAGTTACTGTAAGTTAAAGGGGATGAATAAGGCATCTGAAGGGCTTTCCACCCCACAAAAGCTGTGTAGTCAGGGTTTGGTTGCTTAAATGATTTTTTTCATTATTGAAGTTTAAACAAGATTAACTCTCTTTTGAAAAAATATACTTTGAATACTGTTTTCTGTACATTTTATCTGCAGCGTCCATGCTCCTAAGTGTGTGCGTGATGGGACGCTGTGCAGCAAAATGCATGGCCTCTGCTTGATTTAGAGTTAACATCTCACTGAACCTTGAAGCCCAATCCATCGCTCCGTAAGACACGGAAGGAACAAAGAGTTCCCCATCTCCTCTGCCTGCTCCTAACCCTGCAGCGCTGCACCAAGACAGTGAAGATAATCAAATCAGGGTTTTGGTTGGCTTGTCGTAGGAGTCAAACTTTTTTCCTTTTGTTGCTGAAAAAGTGGTCCGACTTTTTCCCTGTTTTTTGGGGGGCTTTCTGTGACATATCAGGGAGTGGATAGACCTGAACAGAGGATACCTGATAGCTACATCACCTAGAGAATCCTCTCTCTCATGTTTCAGGACAGAAATTTTTCCAGGTCAAACTGTCTAGGAACTTGATGTATTTTCTCTTTCCTCTCTATCATAGAATGTCAGATGCCCACTAAACACTACTTTTCACATGCAAAATTATACGATTCCGTCTATTACAGACAGAAATAGTCAGTGTAATACAGGTTAATGGAAGCATGCAGGACAAAGGGAGCTAAATGTAGCACCCTATGAGGGGAAATCAAACTCGCTAACCTAACAGAGTACTGCCCTCAGTCTCCACAATCTCACAAAACACCTCTTGGAGATGGCCAACAGCTTCATGCCAAAACTCCACTTTTTTTAACTAACTCTTCTCCTCCTTTGGAAATCTTCTTCCCTTTACTGAGAGGCCCTACTGTGTTCTGATTTACTGACATCAAGACCAATAATAATAATACTCCATGCTAGTAAAGTTTGTTTAAGAGCTAGAAACCTAAAGGACTAAAAACCCCTCGACATCATTAATGCCTCTACTGTCACAGTTGATATAATTTCTAGGCCTGAGCAGGGAGCTAAAGGAAGGATGAGTGAAGCAAACAGAGTTTGCATCTCCCACAAGTAATCCTGAGATGTTCAGAATGATTAGAAACCCTATAAAGAGATCGAGACTTTCAAAAAGTGTGCAATTAACTATAAAGTTCACAAGTATTTTTCATCAAGTATTTTCTCTCAATGATTCTTGCAACAACTATTTCCAGTAGCTCTACCTGCATATATTTGGATCCTGGTGTGCTTATACATCATTTTGTGGAGAAATCTGTGAAGGTACAATGTTTTTCAACAGCTGTAACTATTGCTTCAAATTAATCTCTCTCAGGCATTGCATCAGCATTCAGTCAGGATTACATGTGTGTAAAACTTGACTCTTTAAACCAAAAGTGTTTTTGAATTGTAATGCAAAACATAAAGAAGAGAAGTTAACTTTGGAACCCCCTCCCATTTCAATCCATGTTTTGTTTGCTCAAAAGACTCATATGTCTTTGATACAATTAAAAAATATTTTTAAATCCCTTCCACCTTAGGACTGAATTTCGTGGTATTATGGTACTATAGGTGTCTTCTAAGAATGGTGGTAAGCTATTTAGAAGGGCAGAAACTACAAGATAAAATACCTGTGTATTTTATGTATGTATTGTATGCATGCAGAACGTTTTCAACAACTTTAGAAAGGGCAACCTGGTAAATAATATGCTTAAAAAAAAAAAAAAAACTAAGAGAAAAGCAGGCAAAATTTTTTGGGATGGGTATAAAAAAAGCTTATGGACAATGTGTGCTAACCTGCTGGGCACATCCTCTTCTGTTCCTTTGTCCAACACACTGCTCAGGTTATGCTCTGCTAGCGTCTCTTCAGGAACCTCTTCCAGTTCTTCTTCCCGCTGCAGTGACAGTCGATAGTTCTCCAGCTCAATCCGCTCAGGTGTGCCACGCAGCCGCTTAGCAAGGCTGGGCTCTTCCAGCCCATTTACATTAGAACCTAAAGAAATAAGCCAGTGAATAAACAATAAATGCAACAGTCCAAACTGTATTTTTTTTTTTTAAGGAAATTGAGCAATAGGGAGAAAAAGGGCATGAGGCAGAGGGAGGTAAATAAAGCGAGAGAATACCTTATGTCATTATCCTGTTCGCCACTACTGGCAGAACCTGCTGTGGAGCCAGACTGCAAAAGGGAATCTTAGTGGTTTTGGCTAATAGATGCTAAAAAGAATGTTAAATGTCCTAGTTGAGAGAGGAAACAGGGACATTTTAGCTGCAAAAACAAGAGCTGCAATGAAGCCTATTTAATAACTACTGGGGAAGGCCTGACCACAGACTGCATATATTCTATGAGAAAAACACAGGAATGCTATGGGGCAATCCTGCTCCACAATGTTAAAATTTTTACCAGTCAAGGTAGGTTTACAGAGTCAGGGAGCAAAAATAAATATTACTACTACTTAAAGATGGGGAAGGAAGGGAATGAAAAAGGCCCACCTGGAGCAAGTTTTAAAACTTTTTATAGACTTCAGTTAATTTGCATTTTAATTAGAGTTTGTGATGAAATGAACCGCAGGGAAAAGTCTAAGAAAGACGTTTGCAAGCACAAATGTCTTGAATCCCAGAAAATTGCAAGGACGTATGAATCAGGCAGTTGGAGAAAATTATGCAGGAGCTTCATTCACTGTGGCGCTCAGTGAATTAAATTCTAACCTGCATTCATTCATTTCTTCTTGAAATTTTAGTATTTTACCTTAAATGCCATGCCACTGTTTTACCCTTACCCACCTTCCTATTTACAGAGCCCAATCTTTCCTAGCTCCTGTTTTGCTTTGCTAAACAAGCCAAGCCTTCCTCTCATGAGATAAGCTCTTCAGTGTGCTGATCATCCCCTAGGTCTCTGCACCTGTCCCAGTTTGGATTAATCTTTCCAGAACCTACGTGATTAGAATTGAACACTGCTTTCCAGATGAGGCCTTACCAGCATATCATACAACCCTGCCAGAAATCTCTCATCTGATACACGCTGAGAACACACTTGCCTATTTATACGCCACTTAATACCGGTGGCTTTTATTTACTGACTGATATTCAGATCTTTCTTCTTCTTCGCTTTCAACTGATAAGCACCTTGTTGGTAGCCAAAATTTCCAACACTTTCTTAGTGCATGACCTGCTACTTTCTACTATTACATTTCTATTTTTAATGTTACAGTCTGCGACATTTTGCGGTTCTTAGTGTATGACATGCCTATCCTCCTCTGCATTGATGAGAGTTTGAAATGTTGCCTCAGCGATGAATTTCATTAGCAGACTTTTTCCTTTTTTTACCAGTAACCTTTGTGAAGTTATTACAAAGCTCAGTCCCCAGATATTTTTTTGTGAAATTCCACAGTTTGTAGGTGACATCCAACCCCATTATTTCCTTTTTCAATAAAATCTTTAATCTCTGACTTAAGCCAGCTTCTTAGCTGCTTGACACTACTCCCTCATTTTATCCTGTTTAAAGAATTATTTCCATGTGGCAGCCTTCAGCTGCTTTACTGAAGTCCAGACTCTTCAAATGCAATACATTTCCCTTACAGAGGTAATCAGTTACTTCGTCGAGAAAAGCTGTCAAGCTAGTCTGGCGCAGTGTTTGGTGAATCCATGTCACATTTTATACCACTTACCTTCATAAGGTCAAAGGACTTCACTTGCAGAACTAGGAGTCCTTAGTTATTCCTTCAAGGAAGGTGTTTTATCTACTGTTTAGATTAACTGACATGTACTTGTTCAGATAACTTTTCTTTTTTTTCTTTTATTTTAAATTGTTTATCTGTAGGTCATACTTCTGTCACCCAATGGTCACATTACCCTGAATTAGATATTCAAGGTACATCAGGATAGCTTGATTTAATCACAACACGTTACCACAAAGCTCACAATTCCATTGTACAATTCTTCCACTCTTCTGAGACAAAGACTATTTGGTTCAATTTTATTTCCACTCAGTACAGTAATATTTTAATTTTGCTTCAAGCTTCATTTGGTTAATTTCCATGTCCAAGTCTTGCTACACACTGACTTCTTTTGCTTCCATGTCCAATGCCATTGTCCCAACTGAAACTGGAGGCCAAGCATTCATTTGATTGCCTGACTGTACCTGAAATTGCTTTTTATGTCAGCCCCGTCTTCACTGTGGACCCACTTCTGCTTTCCCTTACCTTGCTTTTACTCACATGCTTAAGGAATACAGCTGTTTGTTTTCCTTTCTTTTGCAAGGTCTAACCCAGCATGAGCTTTGGCAACGTTTACTTTATCCTCACATGGTTTGACCTCCAAGACAGTTTTTGTTTTCTTT
Organism: Numenius arquata; assembly: GCF_964106895.1. Lineage (NCBI taxonomy): Eukaryota > Metazoa > Chordata > Aves > Charadriiformes > Scolopacidae > Numenius > Numenius arquata. Next base: position 64,156,875 of record NC_133577.1, on the reverse strand, counting down.
CGCCATCCTTTGTAGTCACTCAGTTTATTCCTAACAGCCTTTTTTTCAGGGCAATTACTCACTCAGTACCATCTTAGTCTTTCACACAAAATTACACAGGCCTTGCCATAATTAGTGGCATTCTTTTCCAACCCCTCTCCAAAAAGATAAAATCTCATAAAGACAACTGCCAGGAGTGTTTTTCTCTCTTCTTTAGTGTTATTGAACCCTTCTGTGATGTGGACAAGTGGCAGCTGCACCCTCGGCTGGAACTACAGGGCTTTTTTTATTGTATAAACCACAGAAGCTTGCTCAGGTGGCAGGCGGGAACATTACCTTGCATTTCCAGGGATACTGCGGTCTCTACCATTTCCTGCTGCTAAGCCTTACGTTGTGTTAGTATTTTCAAAGTTTAGTGGAACCGGACTGTCTTTTCAGCTGGGATTCACATTTCATTTCATTCTCTCTCTCTAGATGGTGATACCACCTCAGCCAAATCTATTTTCGTAATCTGTGTTACATTCCCCAACCCTGAGTTCACGGTAACAGGGGAACTGACCTGGAATATTGCTCTGCCACTTCTGGCCGATAGCGAAAAAACAAAGGACCCCGGGTAACGCAAGAACACCAAGGTGAGGGAAAACAAAGAAGGGATATACTAAAATCATCATAAAACAAGAGGTTTTCTACTTGGAACTCTTTATACACAACAGAGCCATCAGCTAGGCTCAGCTACTTCAACAGCAGTATCTTTTCCCAAGTTTTTTTTAACTTGTTTTCTTCTGATGCATACCCCAACATAGCTGCAAAGGGTGAAAAGGGTGACAGGCAGCAAAGGCTGACAAATAAAAGAACAAGAACTTTTTATCCATCTGACATCATTTCACTTCTCTCGTTTTCTAACACTCTTGGGGGGGGTGGGGGTGGGGTGGGGTGTCAGCCTTTTCAAAGTAAGACAAAAAAAGAAATATAAAACCATTCCCATATAATTAATTGAAACTAATGGGGTATTAAAAAAAAAATAAATGCATGTTTCAATGCTGCAGTACATGTATTGGGGAAAGGCTGGCAGCAATCACTCTAAGGTAAAAGAGGACTGAAAATCAAGCTGACATCTGTTTATATGCATTTTGTGAACGTATATGATCTTTCAGATTATTCAAAATACAAATCATCATTGCCCTTCTCATTATGAAGACCCAGTATAACTAGTACCTAGAGAATCAAAGCAATTCTATCACAGCACAACTATAAGTGGGAGCGACTCACAGCAACTGTGTTAAACTGGAAAGATGGAAAATCTGCCTAAACTTTAATGCAAAAGGATGTGGTCAAGCTAAGAGGTCCTGTGAGCTTGACAAGCACTCCATGCATCAAAAATCTCAAAGAAGTAGGAAGGACATTTCCAGCACTTTTGCTGATTAATTTATATATCTCTATAGTTAAGACGTGGGATTGGTCACAGCCCTCCACTTCCCTTTGCAAAGAAAACAGCTCTACAGAGAACATGATACAGAAACTCAACTGATTACCACCTTCAGCGAGGGCTTTCTAGGAGTTTGCTTTATATGGACCATTTGGTCTACTTGGTGTACTGATTTCATTTATAAAAAGTTCCATGAAGACTTATTTGGCTACCTCCAAAGCCACTGTCAAACTTGTTACCTAACGTGAAACAGGAGAAAGGCTACCAATAGCCAACTTTCTGCACCACAAAGCCATCAACTACCAGAAGGAAAAGGAGTTCACAAACCTACTTAAAAGATGAAAGTTAAGTGTGAGATACAGGTATCATTAACATGACAAGATGATGAACAATTTGCTCACATTATGTTATAAAGTTCACACCAATTCATTTGAAGCTACAATAAGAAACTATAAATAGGGATAAGGAAATTTGAAGCTTTCCCACCCTCATTTCCTCCATATATATATATGGTGCTATATGCATAGGCAAGGTCTATTCCAGTGCAGTTCTTGTAGAAACTAAAGCTTATTTTTTAACTTTCCTCTGGAAGGGAAAGATACTTCTCTCAAATCATTACACTGTATTCCCCAGACTGTTTTGTATCTTGCTGGTGGGAGATAGCTGCAGAGTGCACTCATCATCCATTAGCTGACATTTCACCTTGTCAGTGCATCCAGGCCCACAGAGCCAAAAGTCTGCAACCAGTCGCAACTGGGAGAAAAGGGGCTGATGAGGCTGCACGTGCTAGGAAAAAAAAACAACCTATATTATTAAACAGAGACAGGAGCTACCTGAAAGCCAAGAGCAGCTTCTCATGTAATCAACTGATCAGTTAAAAATCCACAAACAACATCCAAAATAGGAGACGTTTTCAAATCTGATTCTTTAGTTTGGAAGAGTCAGTGGGCCACGGACATTACATTTATCATCTAAAGGGAACTGTTTTCCCTAACAGGACAGGCCGCTTAGCTGTTGCATGAAAGCTGCCAGAGTCCTTTATTTATCTCAGCCTTGACACAGCCTGCCTCCTGTAAAGAAAATTGTTCGATCGGAGATAACATTCCTACCATGAACCACTCCTTGCCTGCATGAACGTGTCCTTTTCCAGCAACCTTGGCAAGTACTGGAAGGCTTGAAAAGCTCCTCGAGAGAGGATCCCATCTCAATTTTCCCCCAGTACCACCTTGTTCTGTAAAATCTACAGATTATTCTCATGAGCTAGATGAAACCTTGCCAAGGTTACTCCCTCACGTAATACTCGCTGAAGATGCAGGAGAAAACTGGGAATCTGAGAACAGTGAATTCTTCCCAAAGGGAAACTACCTGCCTATTTTACTAGAATTTATTTCTCATTAATCATGCAGTACCTCTAGACTTCCTTTTCTTAGTCAAATCTGTTGAGATTGAAAGCTCTCTAAGTTAAATGTCATCTCTTGTGAAGTGTAGGTTTGGTATTTTGCAAAGACTCAGCTGTGCCCTTGGGGAGTTACAGAAATTCAAATACAGAAACACGTGCAAAAGGGGGAAGGAATTAACACATTTCTCAGGAAAATCTTCATTCTGGATTTCTCAAATCTTGTGCTTTTATGATAACGTGAAACACTGTACCTGGGTTTTTTTCACTCATCTTTTCCAAATTCTTCATCTACTTCTACATCCACACAGTTGTTTGAGAACACAACTATGTCAGTTAAAACAACAACTATAAGAACAGCAGCATATTGCACATGAGGAAGTACAGAGATGGAAAATGGGAACTTTTCTGTGGGAGTTTAAAAGCAATGCACTGAGCTCTGAGTCAGAAATGCTCAAAGTCCTCAGATTCCATTGCCTTTAATTTCTTTTGGGGTAAGGTTTCTGAAGTGTGCTTGCAGTTCAGCAAGCATTATCACCGAGGTATAGAGAAGGCAGCAAACAAGATCCAACAGCATTTTTAGGCTTCTCATTTTTCATCTGTGTTAATGTCAGATTGAGTTTCATTTTTTTTCCCAGAAGTTTCGCCCTCACCCACTTCAATTCCATTAACTGCCTCTTTGTATTCCAACTCCACTTCTCATCCATGGGCCTCATACTGCTTTACAAGTATTAGCATATTAAAACAAACCGATTTTGGAAGTAGGTAAGTACTGTAGAGGCATTGCACAAGTTCAGACACAGAGATTAAATACCAGAAAGGCAGTCTCACAACAGACTAGAGGCAGTTCCAGAAACGGGATCCAGAATGCCCAGCTCCAAGCCCTTCACCCTCAACTGCATTTTAAGTCAAGACAAAACACTTTGAAGTAAGAAAGGGACTAAAATATGACAGATTTTAAGCGTAATGATTACATGTCTTACATGAGCAGGTTGAGAAACTGCACCTCCTACGAGATGCTCGCTGTGCTCAGCACAGTGTGTGCAAAAAAATAAAGAAATCTTAGTACCAAGGCCCATTGTTGGATGCTGCACATATTGAAACAGTAAGCCAATTAAGACATTCCATTTAAATAAGTGGAACTGATTACTTCTGAGATTCTTCTGACAGATGTAGCCAGAAATCCTTTCCTTACTCCTCTCCCAAATCAGTATCTAGCCACTGTCAACAATTTTTGTACTGCAGAGTAAGAGATATATAAGAAAATGTAGATGGCAACTCTAAACTGGCCTGCAAAAGTGTGTTAAATGGAATGAATTTTTTAAGGGTTAGGAATAAGTTTGAGGTTTTAAATCTAGATTAATCCACCCTTTAAAATTTATCTTCTCTTTAAAAAAAAAGTCTCTAGGAAACCACTGGAAAGAGCCCAGCAGGTCTGGTGAGTTCTTGTCACTGCTTGTTCGCACAGCCTCATATCACATACTGCTGAACTGCACACATCCTGGGAGGATCTCCTGAATTTTGATAAGCACATCCTCAAAGCCAAAAGGGATAACATAAGACCTGCTCAAATAGAAACAAGAATGCATTTATACAAATGTAAACACTTAATAGTCATCAAATGTCAATGTTATTTTGATATAATGCCTCAACTTTCTCTTTTACTATCCTAGGCTATTCCCAAGCCCTCAGGGAGCCTGAATTACTCAGCTGTATTGAGAAGCCATCAAACCTTAAATTTTCGGATGTCTGCGTTTCTAGTTTGATCCATAACTCCTTCTGCTAAAAATAGAAGCCCTGAATTCAAAGAGAACAGTATGATAAGAAAACCAAAGCCTACTCATAAGCAAGATATCCAGAGCGTCTATGCACAGAATTCAAAATAAGTTCAAATTTGAAGATAGCCCTAATGAAATTCTCTGTAATGCACACTTATCAATCATAATGATGAATAGTAACTAAGCTTTCTAGAAGATATGCTCTACTGAGTCAAAGCTCTTGGGAGTTTCTTATGGGAATTGTACACATGCAAACTGTCTTTTGCAGGTTGGACTTGGATCAATACAACTGTACTTAAACTGACATTTAAAATCTAGGGAACCAAGAAGCAGACACAGAGCAGAACAGCAGCTTTTTCTAGCCTACCAGAAGAAAAAGGCTTTTGCCACTGAGCAACCAACATGCTCAAGGTATCTATTACCACATCAAAGCTCAATCCTCAAACTGTCAGTCAAGCAATTCTTCCTAGTAAATCAGGGACCTAAACAGAGAAATGGGAAGATTAAGCTGTACAGACAGAAAGGTGTTTTGTCTAAATATTCTCTGATGCAGAATTACCCAGCAGAGAGCTATTAAAGACGCAGCACTACTTCCAGTGCTGAGCAAGAAGTTTTATGGCATTACACAATTCATTAGCGCACAGCACATGAAATAAAAATCACTGAGATTCCTGTTGGTATCTACTGGTTCCCTAAGCAATGGGGAATAGAGGGGCCCCCAAGACCTCCCCAAACAATTATAATGTGCATAGGAATAAATGACAGCTAAAATAGACAAGGGACCCTGAAACAGATACCCCAGAAACAAAGATATGAAGACGTAAGTCCTCCTCCACACATTCCACAACCTCCAGCTGGAATTAAGTTCTTCATATCTCAGATACTGTCAGTAATTGTGGTAGCCCCTTCTTCTTCATAGTTATGAAATTGAATTGGACTGACTACTGAATGAAACTAGTAACTTATATGTTTATCTTATGGATGCTGCAATGTTTTCCCCCACCTCCACACTATTTTGGTTAAAACAGACTATTAGAAATGTCAAAACAGACACCAACAAAACATTGCTTCCTACAACATCAGTAGGGCAAAGCCTTGAAACAGCTGCCAATTTAATTGATCTGACCTATCTGTGTTTTTAGTGGAAGCAACCAGAAGTGAATATAATTAACTAGTTTTATTTCAAGGTCATCTCTAATTTATACTTACCACAAACAAATCAAAATTCACCTGCAACTTTATAGTATAAAGTTATGTTTGAGAAATAGATGGTGTTCTTCATATGTAGATGTATGAAGTAGTAGTAATGAAAGTTTAAAGCTCAGTATATGGTTTAACAATACAGAAAAGCTGCCTTAATTACAGCAGAGGTATAGAATAATCCAGGAATATAGCTATTTTTGACTCCTGGAAAGAGTCCAGTGTTGTAGCTGGTGGGTGGAGAAAAGAAACAGGGGAAAGGAGGTATTAGGTCACCTAATCCAAGCCCCAGGGAACACGGCTAAGCTTGATTCTCCTTATTGCATCTTTTCTGGCAGAAAATTTTAACATTTGTACAAATTTCAACTTTTAATGCTGCCCAAACAGGTTTCCAGTACACTAAAGATATAAAATCCCTACATCAATTTATATTAAGTTAATTAATTATTGGTGTGTTTATTATTCAGGAATACGGGTAAATCATCCTATCATTTTCCATTTTGTTGGTAGCATCTAAGTTGTCTGAGCCCCCTCCAGTATTTTGATCAGCTCTATCATATGTTGCCTGGCCTCATTACCATTTCCTGAAAGAAGCTGAGTGTGGGAAGGCTGAAGAGCACTAAAGGATAATCTGGCTAAAGATCACATTACTATGCAGGCGTAAATTTTGTCCTGGAAGCTATTAAAGGTATGTTACCTCAAAGAACCACCTGGGATGAGACACATCCAGGGACTAGTGGGGAAAAAAAGGAAAGGCAAGAAAGGCCACACTAGATTTTAAAATCACCACAACTTTGGCTCATGAGGCTTTCCCCTTTAAACACTCGAAGTAACTTGAAAATTAACATTTAAGAGTGATTGTAGAATTATAATCCAAAGACAAACCCTTTTTATGTTGTTAGACAGAAAGCCTCTTCTATCTTTTCTACTACCTAAGACTTCATATAATTTATTCATTGTGGCATCTATTTCTTGCCACTCGTATGTAGCAACCCTCCGGAACCTCTTATTACACCAGGAGGGATCAGACATGTGATTCCCACTGTGCAAATAAAACAATGCTGAACCAAGGACATTTCCATCTAAAAGTAGCAGGGAAATCTATCAATACAGTTATTGCCTACTTTTTATAGAAACTGGTATTTCCAGTTCAACCTTGGACACTGTATGATGTTTTGATCATTAAAGAACAACCAATCAGGAACTAGAAATTTTATTATACATAATGAAAAAGTGTGAAATATCAAATGTTTTCAGTTTCCTGTTCAAATTGTGATCAGGTTTAAAACAATAGCTTTCAAATGGATACTTTCTTTCAACTGCTGAGCTAATAACCACTATCTCTTCTGTTGTAATGTACTACAGATTTCCATAATTACTGGATCTCAGAATACATTTAGATACTAACCAAATCCTTACTCAATTTCTATCGTTTGTGTCAAGATTATGAAGTGCTGCAAACGGAACAGGCTGCAATCTGAGGCTGGCAGTTACAAGAAAATATACTGGGGAATACTTGCCCTAAGTCAAAGCTCCGTGTACTCCAAAAAGCATCAACACCTGCTCCCTCGTTCTGTTGCATACTTCCTATTATGTACATTTATCCCACATGCTCTTGTATAACTTCTAAAGCAACTGAATATTTCAAGCAACCCAGAGCTTCCCACCTTAGTAGGAATTTTTCTGAAACTAAGAAAATTTAGGTATATAGCTAGGTAGATTCAAAATCTGCCCCAGTTCCAAAAAGAAAGCTTCCAAAACGCTGATTAAAGATAACTAACGCATCAGTTCTGATGTTTTAAATCACAGAGTTACTCAAGCTTGAAAGTATTTGAAACATCTCTTGGGCAAAAAAGTCCTATTTTTAAACACTTCTACCCGCAAGCCATCAGATAAACTTCTATAACAGCAGAAAGGACAGTTATGAAATTTTCCTAAAAAAGAAAACACAGCCTTCTGGGATGACAGCAAACACGAGAAATGTCAGACTAAACATACATTTTTGAGAGAAGATGTAAGCAACTAAACAGAGCATAGAAGTGCCATCTCATCCTTAAAGACCGTCTGCCCAGTTTTGTTTGGAAAGTCTAAGCTAAACTCTACATCACCAGGATCAGCCCAGCAACCACTACTCCACCTTCCTCCATAAATACACTTCACAGAAGCAGGAGAATAAGTTCAATGTTGACTCTGATGTATCTATTTCCTTCCCTTCAGATTGTTTCTGGGTTTGGTTTTCTCCCCTTGTTTCCCCTTGTATTTTAAGATACCTTACCACCACATATCTTAATATATTTATGCTGCTGATCACAAGCAGGTGGCAAAACTATCACTGGCTTGTTTTAATTGATGTAGAGGTGAACAAACATTTATTCATTTTATTTTATTAAAAGTACCTCACACTTTCTCATCACTGTTACAGAACACTAGAGGAAAAGATCTGTATGAAACAGTTACTTGGCTTTCACCGTATCAGATGAAGCAGCCTAATGCCTCTAAAATGTAAAACAACTTGTACAAAGCAGGCTTTCTACACTACCCTAGCGATGCGTGTTGCAAAGGAGATGGTCTATGCCAACGTGCCTCTTGGAAAAAATGCTACCAAAATATATCTGATGAAGCAAGCAGTTTTGGGATGCATGGTGGAAAAAGTCTTAGTACTCCCAAAAGCTCAAATCTCAGAATGAAGTTTCCAAACCCCTGTAAAAGCTAATTCGGACCATCATCAGGGGAAGTCATCTGTTTTTTAAGGAAACAAAACATCCGCATTGTCCACAGACTGCCGTGCATTTGTGAATGGCTCAGTACCTCACAGTTTTAAAGTGATTTACACATATAATTATACCTTGTTTTTAAAGATTGTCTTTAATATATTACTATTTATATAATGAATTTCAGTCCTTCAGTTTCAGTTCTGGGATAAATAGCTGGATGTTAGTTAGCAGCCACATAAGATTTTCTGTGGATAATTTATTTTTGAGGATGTTAACTGCAAAAAAAAGTACATGATACCTCATTTTCTTTAAGATGAAGACAATTATTTAATCTATTCACCAAATTCTGCAAGTCCTAAATAACGTTAGAGACCCTAATAAGTGCCAGGATAGCATATTCAGAAAAATCATTGTTTCTTTTTACAGAACTACAAGCAAAGAAGCACGTACACTCAGCAAGACCATGGCCTGGCCAAATTGTCTACTTTTCTTCCTCATTTTCAGGTCATTTTATTTGCACAAAAATTAAAGAAGAACGATATTTGACATAGCGTGTTACTTGCGGTTTTATTTACAGAATAAAGTTTCCTCTAGAGTAAATAATTTTAAGTATCTTATCTTGGAACGAGAGCAAGGAGGAAGGGTGGCAGCAAAGGGAAAAATGCTTGAAAAAGGCCCAGTTTCACAAACAAAACTAGGTTGCCTTTAACAAAAAGTGACTTTAGAGTGTCGGGGCCATGGAAGGAGTTCCCCGGCGGCACTCTTCTCCCATCCAGTGGGGCAGGATAGAGAGCTCAACTCTTCCTGCAGGCATTAGTAAGAGAACCCCATGAAGCAAACATTTGATTTTTGAAAAGCATATCTGTAGCTGCAAAGATAACAAGCTTTCCTGACACAGACCAGTGGAGGCTGTTCTAGTGGTGCATCAAAATGACATTTCTAGTTCACGCACCAGCACATGCAGTTTTGCACTGAACCCTGATGGCTCCTTCTCAGAACTGAAGGCCCATTTTAGCCTCAAAATGAGGACTACCGATCATGGTAAATAAAAATAAAAGGTAATTTCAAAGACATAAAGTGATTACTTTCCTCCAAAGAAGCAACTCTTACATATAACAGAATTGGTTTGCAGTTGCAGTTCTGTGAGCTAACATTTAAACATAACAACTCTGGCCAAATAAACCCAAAGAGAAGACATATCAAGAGAAGACATGTCTAGAAGACAATTAGACTCTCAGAAGTCATCTGCTATTCAAGCTCTTAGTTGCCAACAGTGCAGTAGGAAGCATGAGAAGCAGGCGAGAAAAGACACAGAATGAGTCCCTAATGTAGACTAATCTTATCCAGTATGTTTTTGAGAATAGGAAAATGCAGCTCGAAACTATGATCCAGCTCCATCTGTTTGTCACAGTGAGAACATTACAGAATAGTCTCTTAACAGTCTTAAGGAAGGGAGGTCATTTCCTCACAGGCCATTCTCATGAGAGAAGACAACTGTCCAGCCGCAACGTAAGACACAGGATTTGGCTACCAGGCTCTGTATTTATTCATTTTCTGCCTTTCCATCACACCAAAAACATCCCATCATCACTGCCACTGCTGTACCAACAATAGGAACCATATCCTGCCAACACCCTTACCTGTCACACCATGTCCAAAGGCTACGCTTCCCCGCTCCCAATCGCTGACTTGCACTCGCCCTCGTTCCTCCTCTCCCCTCACACGTGGGTATCACCGCCTTGCTTACGGAATGTGACAAAGACCTCTGGCCTGCAGCAAGGCACACAAATTCACCTCCCAAATTGATGAAAATCAGTGAAGCCGCAACCACTGACAGCGCGTCTGTCCGAAGCCAGCTTTGCCAAAGCACATCTGAATACAATATTTAATATGGGGATCCTTAACAGCTTTTCTACAGCGTTACCTCATGGTGTCTGTGCAGTGGACAGCCTGCACTCCGAGCAAACCACAACACACCAGCAAAATTAAAAAAAAAAAACAAAACAAAAACAAAACAAAAAACACACCACGATACAGAAGCAGCTGAAAAAGTAGTACTTTGCAGTGACAGACAGCATGTGCCACAGAGCTTCCCAGATCTATTCATTCCACTCTCCCCCAGCTCTGTATCCCCCCACAGCATCCCTCACCTGGAACCAGTGGAGGGAGAAGGGGGATGACAAAGAAAAACTCAGAAACCTGAAGTTTGTTTGGAATTTATTCCCTTGAACATTTCACACAGTTGAACAAATAATGTCTTGATTTCACAGCAACAGGAAAACCACGTGTTACATAATTTTAAAAAGAGACACACACCCAAAACAAAAACAAGGTTAAAAACAACTGCATAAATCAAAATCTTCAAAGAGGCTATACAATGGAGACATGAAGCCTTTCTGAGCACTAATCATCTCACTTGAACATTATCTGTCACCAAGCTTATTTTATGCACACTCCCCTCCTTTTCTCTGAGGGAAACAATGTCAAAATGGTCATTTTGCAGATTCCACTTTTCAAAAAAACCCAGACATTTTATTTAATTCTGCAATTTAAAAAAAACCCAGCTCCTTCACACAAACTTGATACTATTTTTCTAAGACACACAAACATTCAGTGAAGCTCTTAAAGTGCCCAGAAAAATTCATATCACCCTTCAGAATATACACATACAAACAATAAACAAATATTCCAGTGCCACAAATCCACAGGTTTGAAAGCCAGAGAGAAAGGTGGAACAGGGAGCCCAGTTACTCCCAAGAGAAAGTGTTCTTAGCAGGATCCAGCCATGAGCACAAACTGAGCACACTGCTATTTTGTATATCCTTCCTCACTCCCCAAAACTGTTTTCAGGATTTTTCAGTGGAAGTCTATCAGGTCAGCTGCCTCTCTGCTCTTTAGAACAAATAACCTTTCCATTATGCCTTTGCCTTTCCAAATTTTCTGGGCTTCAAATTGCTGGTCCTTTAGCATTCTCCTTTCCTTTACGCCAAAGCCGCCCAAATCCTGATAAGAACACTGACAAGGAACATGATGGACTGGGAACAGTCAAGCACTTTATCCTAACAGAAATTCCTGGCTTGCTATTAAGCGATGATTCACTAGGCACTGAACCTTGGTCCTAATCGGGCAACCCACACACTCTCCTCTGCTTCCAAAAATACAGGGTCTGGTTCTTCAGTTTATATTTTAAATGTTCCAGCAGAGAGAAATAAACCTTGCATCAGATCTCTTTGGCGTTGTATGAAACCCCATAAAAGAGTTCAGTATCATGTGCCATGTCCCGCAAAACACACCACCACGGCTCCTCCAAACAACAGACAACATTCAAGGCACAGTAGTAGAGGAATTATCTTTCTTTCCAATTTGGTGGTGCACCCTGCTATATGGATGCACTTCTTTTTTGCTCTTTTGGGGGGTGTGGGGTGGGAGGGTGGGATACGGATGTGTTTGTAAATGCACAGTTCAGTGGTTTAAAATGAAGGCACCACAAACAGAACATGATGTCACAGAATTAGTTTCCTGCTATCTTCTGTAATTTAATGTTGAAAACATACCAAATTAAAAGAAGATCAAAAATCAGATGTGAATAATAACGAAAAGCAGCAAGCAAGTGGAGGATTTCATGAAGGTATATTTGTTTGCACAAGCAAATGGTATTGCTTCGAGCTGAATCAGTCACAAGTAAGGCATGTTCAACGTATGCAGAACTGTAAAGAGGCAATGTTTATGAACAAGAAGCTTATTTAATTACACAAATACATATAAAATGTATTTGCACTTCATTAGACACAGAAGAAAAATTGCGTGCAAGTAATATTGAATACATTCATAAAGATTCCTTTAAATTGTACAGATAGTTAAGATCCTTTTGAAAATGTGGCCCAGATAATTTATTTGAAGGGCATGCCATTTAGAGGAAGCAGCCACCCTTCTTCAGCTTTTCAAGTAGCAAAAGAACTTCCTCATGTAAAGTCCAGCTTTGCTTGCTATGTACAACAGATTACTTGTTTCAGAGTCTACTGTGAAGCCTGTGTCTACTCTCTGTCTTCTCAGAACATTGCTCCCTGAAAACACTTAAGGCACATCCATAGGAGGATTTTTAACTTTTCATATTGCATACCTATATCATATACACTATATCTTTTAGTGATTTTAAAAAGCAGAAGACCTAGTGCCTCTACTTTATATTGCATTTTTCACTTTTGCATACAATGGCTTATATTTGGCTTCTTAAATCTTTCACAGGGCAAGTAACTATTGCAAAGATCTCATGCCTTGCCTTTTATTGCTGTACGTTTTGAAGTATGAGTTTCCCTGGCAGGTCTTTCCTTTACAAACTCCCTATTGCCGATAGGGACAGAAACACATTGCTGTGAGAACACAAGCCTGAAATGGGAAACATCTTAAAACAAAACACCACTGGCTAAAGACACCCCAAGGAGCATTCTCATAAACCTGATAGGGGTAAAGACTGTTCCAAGTCCATCTGTCAAGAAAGAGCTGAAAGTTCAGAAATACGTTCTTACAGACCTTTAGAACAAACAGAAAAACAGCATTGGCATTAAAAGAACATTAAAACCATATAAAGTACTGTAAATAATATTCAAAAAAATTCAAGACACAGCAGTTACAGATTATCATAGGGACAGACAGCTGAAAGGCAAAGTTGTTGTTTCTTTTCTCTTGGCAATAGCAGCAATTTTGGCACAAAGGCAAATGCAGAAGATAGAGGAAAAACTGGCAGACAGGGTACAGAGAAAGGTTACAGAATCTACGACAAGCATGCCACAGTTCAGCAGGACCAAAAGCACAGTAACAGCTTTCCCCAACTTCCCTTCCCTGGAGAGAATGGCATCCATCACTCAAAAGCTTGTTGCCACTTCCCAAAGTGAAGGGTTGAACTATATTGCAAGAGTTAGTTTGACCATGACCTCCCTGGGAACTTCCCTTGTAACCACCACGTAAGATGCCACGCAGGCTCTCCGACAAACCAGGCAAAACCTTTGCAAGACAGGTGATTCTAGCTGACTGCTAAAAAAACCTCAACTTGCTTATCACAGGTTGTGCCCTGCAACTATCGTTGTTACAGTACAAGGGACAGACTAAATATATTAAATGCCAGCTACAACTGCGGCCACCCAGTGAGGGACTGACATCTTTAGCAAGTTAATACATGCCAATCAGGTTAGTAACACATCACAAGCGCTTGTTGTGACCAATCTTACCTCAGCTGACCAAACCTTCTGAATGTTATTTTATGGTTGAATACATTTTAAGCATTAAACTGGCTAAAAAAGATGAGGACACGTTTGGTGGCATAGAAAAAGAGGCAGTGAGTGTAGGGGGAGAACCCATGCAATTCACCTCCATTTGGGATTCCATGGCAACTAAAAAGCAGGCCTTGCACGAGTCACCACGAAGCTCACCGAACAAGCACTTTGCTGAATTTAACTCAAAGGTATGAAATTTAAGAACAGCGGGTTTCTTGTCTTGTATACTCTTTAATTGATGTTTCTGCTGTACACCTTCCTTTTATGTTCTAAACTATCTTTACATCTCCATCATATATCGAACCTGTGCATTTCACACTTTCTTAATTTTTCACTGAATCATTTTAGAGGCAACTTACACTCCACATCAGGATTTACCTTACTACTGAGGACTGGCCCAGACCTCAGGGTCTGAAATTGCTATTGCCAAATTTCATTTGGTGGCACTTGCCTTAAGGGAGGTCAAGCATGTTGAGGCGTATGACCTGTGTTAGATGAGTCTAACAGATAGGGGAAGCGGAGCCTTGGAAACAGAGCTCTGCCTCTATGTTCGTTTCAGACAGGATTTTGCTCGAGGTATTTGTCGACTCTACGGTGAAAGCAGGATGTCTATAGTCTCTTAAACAGACAATTTAATGAATTGCAAGAAAGCGTATACACAGTTCAAAGTCAGGAGTTAATACTGAGATGCAATCTTATAGACTCCTTTTGATTATTCAGGAATAATATCCTATTCTTCCACTGTATTATCAAGCTTGGTAATTCAAAAGAGTTTGGTTTGGTTTTTTTTCAAGCCATATGTAACTGTAAACACATCACAGATTTCCTGACCTACCTACCCAGCAAGAGCAGGAGCTAAATGTAGGAAGTACCCACAGGACATGACTGTTAAACTAAGAGAAAACTGACCTGCCTTTAACACTGTAGCTTGCTTTTAAAGCACGTTGCATTTAGCTTTCTCCTGATCCTTAACCATTGTTAAGCCAGTAGTTTTAAGATATACTTGGAACTTAATTCAAAAAAAACCCAAAAAACAAACCAACAAAATCTCAGCCACTAGTGGCATTTTTCTAGCAGAAAGGGGGAGAACGGCAGAGGCACTGCTCACTCTTCCACCATTAAATGCACTTCTGTCATGCACACACAAGAATGCACCACAACACACTGCCTTAAAGATGACCTAGCTTGATCCAGCTAAGCTGAGTATGTTCTGATGTGCTCTGGGCACTGCAAGAAGCAAAGCTTTAAAAGGTCCAAAAGCTTTAAAAATGATGCTACAGTTGCACACTGCTTCAGAGAACTAGAAAGCAAACAGAAGGAGCCCTAGGTTTCAAGTTGTGTCATTTGATAAAATGGTGTCTGTTCTGTTTCACTCTTCTGGAAATACTGCAGTTCTGCTACAGGATTGTGCCACCACTACATAAGGAAAGATGGAAACATCTGATTTATAGTTGATTTATAGAAGTTTCTAGCAAACCATGGCCTATTGCTTGCTCTGCTTAGTGTTCACTTAGATGCTATTTACTGAATACTCATTTATGAAAATGAGTAATTAAATTCAATCAGTTGAAAGGACTACATCAGAGGAAGGAGACTTTCTGCCAGCAATTGCTTTGATAAACTAATTGATATATATAGCTAAACTCTCCTTCTTCCGCTTCTCATCACCAATAGCTTCACTCCATAAACTACCTTATTCTCACATCAGATGCCCTATTATGCTCCAATAAATATTTTTTCCATCCATCTTAAAGAATATGTTCCAGCTTTAAAAAAAAATAAAGTAAAAAAATCTCTTCACTTTCAGGGAAAGCAATTTTAAGTCTATCCAGTTGCACAAAAAATGCTGTGTTTTTCCCCATCTGTCCACAGTATTTTGCAAAGGTCATTCTTTCATACCTTTTCACTTTCCTCCATTTTGTCATATAGAAATTGCACACAAACAAGAGAGGAAACTGTGAAAGTAACTACACTTCAAGAATCAACTGCACACACTAAGAATAAATTTCTGTTGGACTGCATTCAGTTACTCTTAGAAACACTTCAAAGAATAATACATAAAGTCAACCAAAAGCATGATTTTTATTTGCCTGCATGTTGTTAAGGTCTTTTCTCAACTAGCACTGTGAAAATACTCTTTTCTTGACAGTGCTGCTCTAAGTATGTTCTCTCTCTAAAAGCAGCTGATTTAGTTTATCCATAGTGTTATGGAACAGATACTAGGAATCAAATCTCTTCCTTTTCCTGACATCACTAAATGAGCACTTCGGGGCTGGGCAAACGAGCATTTGTAGCACAGACACTTCTCCCATGTTAGAAAGAATTAGAATTTCAAGTTAAAAGGCAAAACTACTTCACAGCAAGACACACATTCACCACCCCATTCCCAAAGCCATGGCTAGGAGCAGCACAGATTCTGGCAGTGAGGGAAGAGCACCATGACCTGCCAGCACCATGAAATTCAAGGGGTTTAAGGAATCCAATCCCATTAACCGTCAGAGACACCCAGAATTCCAAAGGAGACACAATCCAGAGATAATGGGATCTTTCCCATTCAAGTACCAGATTAATGAAGAGAAGCTTGGGAGAACAAGAAACCACACCCAGAATTCAGGCAAACACAGAAATCCAGTTTGAGAGTTGTTCCAGTGCATCAATAGAACTTTTAACTTCACTAACGCCGAGCTGCATACATTACAGACCAGGGCTCTTTATCTGGGCCCACTCAAGAGAAGAGCCTCAACTGAGCATCTGTGTTTTCCTGGAATTCTTTTGGATAATGCCCTTGAAAGGACTGAGAACATCTAGGCCCCAAAGCCACAGTGCAAAATAATATATTGAGACTTTCACGTAACACACAAAATTCACACGGCACCGCAAAAATCACACAAATTATACAGCTCATAAAGTTGGGTCACATTAGTTCTTACTGGTCAGCAGGCTGCCCACAGAATTCCCCTAGGATCTGCATGAGAACTTCTGACTGGACATAGAGAAAGGGAACCCCAAAAGCCATCAGCTGACACATGAAAAAGGAGTCCAAAGGGTTCTGGGCTACCTGGAGCCCAATCGAGGAAACTGTGCTTTGCAGGCGCTGGCTTGCCACCCTAACTCTGTCAAAGAGGCCAAGAGAGTACTGCACCACCCTGCTAAAGAAGGAAGCGGAGCTACCTGGGGCCCTCTCTGCTGAGGCGGAGATGGTATTTGCCCGTCCACTTCCATCACTTGCCATGGCGTCCTGCAGAGGTCCTTTGGTGTCCTGTAAGAATGTCGAGGAAATTAAATTCATATTAAAATTGAATATGTCTCAGCAATACTCTTTTTTTTTTTTTTTTCATGTGAAATTATAGGTACTGAACACATTGAACTAGGAAGACATACTTCTTGCAATTAAGATACACTTTAATCATCACATAAGCATGTTCCTTTGCAATTTATGGCTTCATTAAAGCTCTGAAAAACAAGGTGGATATCCAAAGAAGTCAAAGCAGTGAGATCCCTGAGGTCTGCTCATCTGGGAAATAAAACAAATACCATTTTTAATCTTTATTTTGGCAGGAAGCATGGCACAAATATTGGGATGAATCCCTTATCCTTCCAAAAAGAAGGGAGTACAACTTCAGGTTATACTAATAAAACCCAAGAAACAGGTAGAAAGACAAGCACTACCACAAAGGAAAATATAATTTAAGGAGGAGGGAGATTTCATAGCATGCAAGCATAATAAAACTTGTTTAGAGACGACCATATAGGCTGCTCAAGCAGAACATGCAAAAATACCGTACAGGAGGTTAAAGAGACAAATTAAGTGCCTTGGATTGTAATGACAAAAGCTGGCAGACTTTTCTGTATTACACCGTGTCTTGATCCTATCTTTAAAGCACAAATGCTTCCATTACAATAGTATAGGAAAAGGGATATCCTATCTTTCCATGCAGGTTTCCATTAATACACAGAAAACCTTCATAAGTGAAGGCAGGTCTTCTTCATAGCCTATGCAAAGGAAATGCAAATAATTTGTTTCATCTTAAGAAAAACCACGGTGAATCAAAGCAAAACCAAAACTGGTAACATTAATTTAGTCTCTGCATGGACTGAATAAGTATTTCAGCTGACAAGAATACAAATCAAAATCCTGTCCTGAACAGGACAGTACATTATTTTATAAAGAAACCATGAAAAGAAAAGCGGTAATTAAAGGAACCACTTTTAAATAAAATTTATAGAACTTAGAACACAGATCTTATGACATAAGAACGCAACTCAATGCACTCTGAATTATCTTATTTTCTGAAAAAAAAAAACCACAGCATATTTACATTTTCAATGCTAAGAATCAAAACCTATTAAACACGACACGTTAGATGAAAATAATGAGTTACCTTTCCTGACAGAGGACCCACTGCTGGCCTCTTCCTTTGAGCATAACCAGAGAGTCGGTAACAGTAGTGAGGCTTACAGTAGAATTTACCTGCAGATAAAACACGAATGACAGTCAGCAATGAGAACACAGCAGTTTAGCACAATATAAATGTCCATCTCACTGCAACTTTTTTTCTGCTACCATTCTCCTTGCTCCATCTAGTTTTTTCACTATACATGGAGGCAAACACTATCTGAAGTTTTAACTCCAGCCCTCCTCTCTCCCCCCCACCCTAACGAGCCTCCATTCCATTGGGTGCCGGACAGCCATTTAGCTTAAAATCCTATCAAACACCAAAGCAAAGCTGTGAGGCTTGTGTGGTATCACATGCTAACAATGCGGCAGTGTGTGAGGAACAAAGAAATCATCACATGAAAAGCTGGCAGAAGCACTTTTGGAAAAAGCAATAATGAATACAACCAGCAGAGGAAAAGCGGGAGAGGACAGCGTTAACTCCCAAAGAACCATCTCTAAAATGCACAGTGGCTACTTGTGAAAAGGACAATCAACCAATGATTCATCTTCACAATTAAGACCTTTTGTGATACTACTGGTTTAGTAACACCCCAGAAGTCTACATGGGTTTTCACTGGTATCTAAACACTGCCAGGAAGCCAAAGCAGCACTAGTAATACTGTAATGCAAATAACAATAATAGCAGCGAATGGATGGCACATAATTATCTTCCAATGTATTGTTGTCAGTGTACGCTGCTTGGTATGCACAGCCCATAGCATCCCCCTACTGCTATCCTATTCCTACAACTTTCCTAATGCATTTCAAACCTATATTCTGACCTTTGACCCTTCCTCTAGTTTCTCCGGGATGGTATTTGCACAATGCTTTGTTTTATGATGGAAAAGTGACAAACTCTACCTTTTGAGAAGTCTCTGCGTAAATAAACCTTTCTTAATATTTATTCTTTCCAAAAACTGCTCTTCCAAGTTATTTGAGAAGAGCAGCAACAGAAAAGCTCTTAGATAAAAATTCTCGGACTTTGAAGCCTAAAACCAGACACTGACTGCAGAACTCTGCAGAACGCTCATCAGTCCGAACAGCTAGATGAATGGCAATAATGCGTTCATAGCTTTGTTATTTTTTCTCTCAAAGAATACCCAGAGTAAATTATAAGATAAATTTTCACAAGTATTAGATTAGATGGGTTACCACATATTTCTGTTTGGCCATATCTGCTTCATATACATACACAACTGTCAGGCATGTAATAGCATTTCAGAATCAATACTCTAAGCATGCTGAAATTCCGAGCTTTGTGTTTGCTTCATCGAGAACTATCTGGCCATAAATGCATACATAAGCTTGCTGGCAGAGGGAATCGCTAAATCTGGTGGCAAAAACTGTCTCAGCCCATTCAGCTGACAGAGGAGCTCAGTCTGTTATTACTAATCATATAATCAGATATTCAATTACTTATGAATGCCCAAAATAACAGCAGTGCTCAAAAAATGTTTTCTCCCAATTTTGATTACTGAAGAAGCTTTTACTTTTAGATGTCAGATTTTAAGATTTCAAAATTACCATTGGCCCCTTTAAACTCCCATGCCAAGTCCGCTGACCTTCAGGCCAAGTAATAATGGGTTTTCTGTTCCTTACTGGGAGACGGGTTTGATGATTCTAAGTTTCCTCAACTCTTCATGACAGAGCAAGTCCATAACAAAGTCATTCTATAACACATCATCAATACATAATTTTGGCTTTTTACCCCGTTAGCCTAGATGGTGTTTCCATGGTAGTTGGCCTACCCGGTATACGCAAAAAGATTCTTCCTAGCTACATGCAGTAGATATCTACAAATTTTGTAACATTTCAATTTGCAGTAGAATATTCTGGAGTTTCATCCTGTGGCATATCAGTTTATAATTTTTACTTAATCTTTGCTTCAATGAGTAGGGAAAATTATCAGCACTAACATCTTTTTTCTGTTATTGTAGTTTCTATACCATCATTTTACACATATTCTCCTATTGAGAGAGGAGTAAAGATAAACGGCATCCGTGAAATAAAATATAGGCACACCTCCTGATATAAATAGGTTTATCTGAGATACTTTTTCATATTTTTAATTCAGAAAACGTGAAATTTCTGTCAATCACTGCTCAAGCAAAGAATGCACCACATTGCTACTCTTAGAAGGAGATTACTTTTCACAAGTGATGTGCGATTTCAACTTAATGGTTTCAGTATGCACACTTTGTTGATCAATTGAGTTTCACCTGCTGCCATATTGTTTGGTCTCAGATTTGTTAGGCATATCTGAAGCTACCCCTAATTCTTAGCAAGATTCTGTTAACTGAGTCATCAGCAAGTTTTGTAATCATATTCCTTCCTCCTCAGTCTTCAGATACAGAAAACAAGCATCATTACTGAATCTTAAGTAACTACTTCAACAACACTTTCTCTATATATATAACATTCTCTAAGCAATCCTGTCATTCTCTAAGCAATCCTGCTTCAGCAGGGGAGTTGGACTAGATGATCTATATGGTCCCTTCCAACTCTAAAAAAATTCAGTGAAATTCAGTGAAACATTGACTTACCTCTACTCAACTTTAATGCTCAATTTTTCACTATATAAACAGAGCTCTTTTAGTAATGAGCTCTTAGTAATGAGCTATTATCACAGCCCCTGATTACAAAGTTCCTATTTTAGTACATCTAAAATAAACATAAGAGTTGGACAGTTATGATGTCTTCAAGTAGAAAAAGCTGACTGCATTCGTCTTCAGTGTGTTATTCTCTCCTAAGTGGTATTAAACACTAAGGAGTTTCCTCATTTGACAGTACTGAAACAAAAGTAAAGGGTCCAGCCTTCAAACTTGGCCTTTAAAGCCCCCAACTACTATTTTGTTTCTTTGCATTCTAGCAGCTCTTATTATCTTATATTCATTCCTAACAGCTCAGTTATTTTGCTGTCAGCATGACCTGTCCACAGGAAATCCACATAGTTTCAACAATTTCAGAGATGGTGTCTTTGGAACAGAAGTTACTCTTTTCCCTAACTCGCCAAATAATTTTTAAGCAAAGGAAGAGGTGAAATCACTAGATGGACTTCCAGGACAGTTAAGAGAATTCGGACCAAAAGGCAATTTCTCTTACCATCTTCAATATCATAGGCGTAAGATGACAAGCGCAGAGTCGTCGCACAGTATTCACACTTGAAGCAACTGCGGTGGAAGAACTTGCCTTCGGCGCTCAGCCTTTCCATCACGTAGACTCGCTTGCGGCAGAAGTAACAGACATCACTGCCTCCCAGGTTTTGAGGGAACTCCTTTTTGAGTGAGCCCTAAATAGAAACAGCCATGGTGAAATTTGTGTGTGTGCAGCCTCACCACTGTACGGTCCTATTTTCTCTTCATTTTTGTGGACACAGGAGCATCTGGATGCTGCAGTTTTTCCGCACACGGATGCTACAGTTCTTGGATGCAGTCCACAGGTTTAACCAGGACACCAAAACCTAACCTTATTGTCCAGGGAAGAAGGTCCTAGGATGCCATGCCTACATATGTCAGGAGCAAACTAAACTCTGGATGGAAGAGCGGACACCAGTATTATTAGTGATGACCTTGAAATAAGTGTCTGAAGGAGGCATATGATGGGAAGCCAAAACCATCAGGA
The DNA here is from genome assembly GCF_964106895.1 of Numenius arquata. NCBI lineage: Eukaryota > Metazoa > Chordata > Aves > Charadriiformes > Scolopacidae > Numenius > Numenius arquata. The sequence goes on along the minus strand of NC_133577.1, from coordinate 64,135,053 downwards.
ATCCCTCAAACAGCAACTCTTAGACCCACGTTATCAAAATCAGTATCTCCTCCAGAAAACAGTAATGCAGAAATAGCCCCAGTGGATCAAACACGTCTTCATAAATATGACAAGGAATTTCTCAAATATTTATGCAGAACTCTCGGACACTGAGATTTGACTAAAACATTTTGCAAGGAAAATGAGGACAAGAGTGAGGGTGGATGGAGAAAAGGGAAGAGAAGTCTTTCACAAAGCTAGGGCGGATTCCATCAGTGGTAGTAACAACTGCACACTCACAATACTTCAGATCTACAGTACATCTAAATCACAAACACGCACCATCTTCTGTACATCGTCTTACCAGTTCCTTCTTGTCTAGAAGGGTTTTGGGTTGCTCTTTCCTTTGAAGCTGATTGGCTATCTGCTCAGCCAATGAGCTCACTCCGCCTGTGTACATCTTTATATACTTCTACCAGATGGATGGAATAAAACAATAGGGCAGTGAGAAAAGAAAAAAAAATAAAATCAAATTAAAAAAAAAATGACTAAAATGGTAATAGGTTAGGTGGTGAAAAGGTGCAGAGAGGTCAAATCATGCCAAGACAGTGGACAATATGAAGTGACAAGTAGTAATAGCAAAGCTAGTGTCATCAGAAATCACCACTACAGTCCAGGATCAACTGTAACAACGGAAAAGAAGGCTTGCGTTTTGCATTCTCTAAGTGCTCTAGAAATATTCTAATGATGAAGAAAGCAGATCTTATTTTTGCTTGTGGGATATTTTGTACCTGTGAACCTGAGCATAGACATTTTTTAAAGACAAGGCCAAATATAGGCTGAGTTTAGGTTCCAGGTAAAATTGCCGTCAGAAACAAAGATCTTTTAGAAGACATGTCACATAGTCTAATGCAACATGCTGATCACAACAGCATATTTATATGCTTAGCAACTGGAAAGAATTCATTTACAGAGCATTCATGGTGCGGGGAGAAATCCTTAACTAAGGAACTCAGCGATTCAAAAATATGAATTCTTCCAGTGCTAAAAATACAGAGAATTTTACATGAAAAAAAGATGCAAGAGCCTCATCCAATGCGTTAAAGCCATACCTGCATACATCTGGAACGTATACTTGTTCGACTGTGAACATGGCTTTATGACTAGGCTTTTCTCCATCAAGGGTACTGACTGACTCCATAACTTTGGATATCTAAAAACCTTTCAGTATTCCAAGAAATCTAGGCAGGTTGGCTGTTACCTTAGATGGTAGAAAATGGGTGTTGGCAAGCCAAGTTCAGTCACTGCAGGAGCAGAGGAAGCGTTTTTCACAGGAAATACTTAGAACCGTTGGCTATAATTACATGGTTAAGAAAATTACGCGGTTACATCCCTGTTAGCTCAATCACACTGCAAACGCCACGTATTTGACTCAGAGCAGCAAGGAGCACGCCAAGCAATTTTCCTTTTCCAGACTAAGCAGCATGATGAATGTTTCTAGCTGGAGTCTCCTGAGCAAATGAAGGATCATCAGAGAGACACTCCAGTTTCTGGCAAGTGCAAAATACCAAAGATTAACAGTATTCTGAAGGAAAGGGCTATACAACTGAGGTTGTATCTCAAAACCCCTTTAGTCGTATCGTAGAACTTGCTAGTTATTTCCCACAACTAATAAAAAAGCATAGATTGCATACATGTTGTTATTAGCCTCTTAGGAATGTTTAAGACCTTCACATGTTCAGACATGAGAACAGCAGGAAGCATCGCAAAAACTGAAATTCACCCCTGAGTGGGTGGTACTTTGGGGAAAAAGATTTTGAAAATGGAGGGCTCAGCCATCAGAGGTTACCGCTGCTATCACTGAAGTCCCAATTCCTTAAGCTTTGTGCCACTGCAGTAATGAGGGTTTATTTCTATCCAGAAAGAACTTCTACTTGTCTACTGTTTCCACCCCAAAACGTAGAGCACTCACATTATTTATATATGCGAGAAAAAACCACATCATTTGTCTTTCAAAAATTGCCAGGTTCTATATTCTTCCTCAGCTAATGTGTGCACACACATAAGTGCAGAGTTGCCTTTCAATGTCACACACAGTATCTTGTCAAATATTACATTCAAAATGGTGCCTACTGGAAAAATTTTCTTCCTTTCATTCAACATGGATCTTTAACTGGTAACCATAATCATCTGGCCAAAAGTTTTCAATTTTCCTCTAAAAGACCAGAAACCTTTGAAGCTTTTTAAGTTTTCTTAAAAGGCAGTTCATTTCTTTTAGCTGAACCAGGTTTCCACTGAACAAGTTTTGCTTTGAAACCTTCATCCAACCTTAACTGCAGATGCTTCAGCATCTTTAAATTTCTAGCAGTGCATATGAAGTTCCATGCTTAAAAAGTGATTATCATAATCTTAACTCACAATACTTTGGACTATTTGGTGTGGGAAATTTAGCTGCTGAATTTTTGATTTGGGGTTCTGTGTTTCTGATTTTGCTTTTTTCCTATACATGATATCTGGCGTAATACTGGGTCTTAAAGAAAGCATTTTCTCTTTCCTCCTGTAGGCAAATCCTACAGGATATACAACGTTTTGTAACACTTCCAGGAGTGGGCAAAGAACCCACTCCAGTGTAGGTCAAATCAAGTTCCTGGTGCTTATGTATGACAACTGCAACTAGTTCAAATTCTCAGTAATTTTTCAGAAAACCAAAGTACTTTTATTTCACGCTGTCCATTAAGCATATATGCACAAACGCATTCTGTAGCTTGGCCCAAGATCTCAACAAAAGCAGCCAGCAAAACAAGAAAGCTTTACTGCAAAGCCAAGACTATCAGTGCTCAAAAAAACCTATTAGAGAGTGAGATATACCACAAGCTTTTCATTTACACCAAACATTAAATATAGTATTTAGTTTCAAATTGCTCTATGGCTGACAATAACCAAGTTATGCCCCAGGTTGCCTCTGGCTTCTCATTTGTGCATGAATATGCACAGACATTGCATTCTGCAGGTGAAGCATTGCAAGCCTAGCCATCTCTTGTGGTGTGTCCTTGGCTGGTGGGACCAGGGTGCAGGAAGCGAACACAGCTGAGTGCACCTTGCAACGCTCAGGCTAATGCTACCTGTCGAAGAGAGTCAGATGAAGGTGAAGAAGGGCGATTAGAAGAACGGAGGCTAAGGGAGAGCTCCCACTGGTCAACAAAGAATCGGCGAGATGGCTCAGTCTCAGGCTAAAAAATAAAATAAAAATCAAAGCAATCACACATGGCTACAGAGGGAAGAGAGAAGAAAATGAAAAAACTCAAGCCCTTCTACCCACCATCAAAACAAATTTCCTAAAGACTCTTTTAGGAAAACTTGGAGAAAAGAAGTCCAGTGTATCTTCACTTGCTCCCTAGTGAGGCAGACTCTTATTCTTGATCTGTTCTTTATTAGGTTTTAAGTTATTTAGGACCATTTGGAAGCAGTTACCTACTTCCACAGATGTCCAACCTCCTATAAACCCAACCAGCCAAGCCACTGGCAAAGACCTCAAATCAATTTCCTCTGCTCCCCCTCCTGTATCTCCCATTGTTCTGTATTACTGGCCCAAGGCACTAAGACCATATTTCAGGCAATGTGAGACCTCTTCTATATTTTAACTTTATAAACTAAAAGCCCGCTCTCCTTGGGGATGGAAGAGAAAGAAATTAACTTGTAAGCATTGCCAGTAATTAGCAGCAAATTTCCAACCTAAAATTTACTGTAAGCCGAGGGGAAACAAAAACAATCTGCTGTTCTTGCTTATCAAACAGCAAGCAATAAATCCCAAACTGAGGATTTGCATCCTTCTGGAACTGGTTCCTCACAGGAGAACCCAAAATTTGGTCTTCCAACATACCCCTCTCATTATCTCCATGGCTCATTATGGCCATCTCCCAAGAAACAGTTCACATAAATAGGAAAAACACAATAGCTGGAAGTAATGGACAAATAGCACTGGTAGAAACTGTGCATGCCTAGAAATTATAATCTGGAAAGAAAAATTATGCAAATTTCAAATATTTGTGCCTCTTTTACAAGAAAATTATATTTTCCATTATCAAAAGGAAAAATGAATGTCACATAGCTGCATGACCCACAAAAATAGCTATTTCTAGCTTCTTGGAATAGCCTAGCCTCAAAATTAAATCTACTGGCCAAAATGCAAAAATAGCTTGGTTTTCACTATTTCCCCAATTTAAAGAAATATAACTGTTTATTTTATACTCAGATTTTCTGTATTTAAGATCATCAACATTTCATCAAATTTCTTTTCTGGAAATGTCTTTCTTTGCTAAGCTTTCTTTCTCTTACTACCCTATTTTTGTTTTCTTCCCTTAAATCCCACATCATAATCTATCATTGCCTGCAGTGTTCCAACATCTGTTTCCTCTTTCTCCTCTCTGCCCTACCCACTTTATCCTTTCCTCTACTTTGTGTTCTCCATCTCCCTAATATTTTCTCTCCTTCTTAATTCTGCCCTATGCAGAAATTAGATGGTTTCAAAAACAATTTCTATCTTTGCACTGTAATGCTGTTAATCTTTTCCACCCTCTAAAGGAGCTTAAAAGTGCTAGAGAGCAACACAAAAGGAAGGAGCAAGATCTTTTAGTCTAGATATTAATTTCTGTATCATCATTCCAATTGAGTAAGGAAATGCGCATGAGCGTGCTGTCCTCGGATTATGCCTAAGATCTTCAGTTGTGTCACCCAGAAGCAAATGGATGTTAATATGTTTAAATTAGTCTTCTTACCCAGTCTCTCATGGTTTCTTCTATGTCCCCAAATTCTACCTCAAATCCAGCCAAAGGTTCACTCTTCTTTCCTCGAGAACAGCTTCATTGACTTTTATTATGAGCAAAGACAGCATCCCCAAAAGTACAGCAATGGAAAGTAACCTAAATATTATAAATTTCCTTTTGACATGGTTTGGAAAAGTTATGCCCACCAGCAAAAGTTCTGGGACTGTTTATATTCCAGCCCAAGAAGAGAGCTTGATTTTGGATGGTTAACTCAGTAAGTTATGAAAAAAATCACTTATGTAGATGGCGTTTTCCAAAAGCACTCTCCAGTTTGCCAAATGCTGTTGAAGATAACTGAAAACAGAGATAAGAGGCAAGCAACCAGAGGCTAAAGAAACCACTGCTCAAACTGGTGTGCTCCTATGTGCCAAAGATGATACGCTGGAAAGAAAATTAAGCACAAAACCAAACCAAACCAAAAGCGTACTCTGGAATCAAAGAAAATCTGCACAAGCTGCCAACTCTACTGTTGGAAATAAGTTTACAGGAAGTATGGACACAAAATAGTACTTCAGAGCCAGGAATTATGCTTGGAAAATGCGAACGTTCTTGCTTCCAGAAGCAAGCAAAATTTGTGAGCAACTCACTGGTAAACGACCACTGTGAAATGATTTGATCTGGAGGGCTGCTGGTTTTCAGCATGTACTCTGAAGCTCGCAGGCTGTTTTTAACCTTATTGTTTATATTGTGTTTTGAGAAACAGAAATATTGCCATTCATCAAAACAAAGAGACAGCTAAAAACTGGCAAATAGGACAAAAACACCACACAACGTCTTTTTAACCACATGACTGTATGGCAATGGTCATCATATTTTGGTGAATTTTTCTATCCCTCTGCCTCCTGATATCACTGGTACCCAGAATCCCGCACTGGACACCAGATAGGCAGGGCTGTAGTCACCTGATGCCTCGCTGCAGGTCTGGACTCCAGGAGGGCAGCCAGCTGACATGCCCTTTGCTCAACATTCTCAGGCACTTGGTCATCAGAAAATAAACGAGGAGATCTCTGTGAGATGAGGAAGGAGGAAGGAAGTAAACAAACCAGCAAAAAAAAGCCCCAAAAAGAACAGACACCGAAATGCCAGACAAAAGGCATGAAATTCACATGCAGAACAGTAAGAGGAGCTCACACGTGAAGACTGTTTTTATTTCCAATAAATGGAAATTATTTATTTCCATGGTCTACTGTTCTAATTAAGTGCTAAGCTTTGACCCTCAAGGCCAAGAAAAAATAGTTGAATTAGTTGTTATTCACAACTCTCCTACCTAGGACTGCTGCAGCCAAACCCAAACAAGCGTGTGGCCTCTTTCTTTGGCATTACCATCCAAAAAAAAAAAAAAAAAAGTGGCTTTATCATGCACAAAGGAGCTTATTCACCAACTTATTTCACCATAGTTCTCAATTCTCAAGGATTTTCTTTACGTATCTAAACCTGCACATAACTGTGTTTCTCAGATTCTGTGCATAGAAACCCATTTTTTAGGGTAATGCACTTCAGTTCTCATAAAGAATGAGTTTGTCTCCACTGGTATATGAAAAGTGAATGCTGTACTTTCCAAATAGAGGATGTTTAACGAGACTGGCTGGCTGAAACAAAGCACAGCAAAATGAAACTATCACAGAAGTTGCCAATTTTATTTCTGTAACTTCACTGCCCTACTTGTTTTTACTGCACTGTCATGTCAACACATTCCAGGCACAATATTTGACACCTCTGCTATTCTGGTCTTTCGTATCAATCTTCTTTGACTGTTGTGTGGTGTACTCAGTGACTTGGAAAAAAAGACCTGGCTTGTGGCCTCCTATACAGGACAGGAGTATAACCTACAGTATCACACAGCCTTCAACTAATTTGTTTGTAGAGTTCAAAAGTAAATGGACCAGGAGCTACAAATATGTGCACGAAGAAACCTTAGGCTTGATCTTTCAGGAACTCCAGGGTGCTGCTATGTATTGCTAACTGTCCTCAAAAGCAGAACAGAAAATTGGGTTCACACCCAATTTATGAGAAACACTTTTCCGATTCAGATACATCAATAATACTCTCTACTTTCAGCTGCTTTCAGTTCCACCTACTCCTTCCTACTAGATCATTTCCACCAGAACTAGGGCCTGTTATAAAGCTGTGGGCTTCTGTGTCACTGCAGACACACGCTTATTCATTTTCTACTGCCTGTCAGAAAACATTCAGCCCACAAGAGTCTTTTGTTAGAATACATTCTGAAAGTTGCAACAGTTTTATAGCTGGCTACCACTTATGACTTCATTCATTCAAAGCCTCTACTGGAATGTCAATTAATTTGTCAATATGAATTCAAATCAACCACTTCTTATGAGTGCCTATCTTCTCTTTTCCCATGCTTCTGTATAATACTGAGCCATTCAGACAGACATTGAATATTTCATTGTTAAGAAGGCTTCAAAGTCTCTATGATAAATAATGCCTCATCATTTTTCCTTTTACTTTGGGCCTGTAGGAGGCAGGATGGAATGCCAGTTGTTTAACCATCCAGAAAGCAAGCGGTGGAAACAATGCAACCATGTTCGCATGAATTAGCACAAAACATAACTCTTCTTGTTCTGCTACAGCCACAGCATACTTCAATAAAGAGGTGTGAGAGAAAAAGAACGGGAAGAGCTCAAGTGCCAGATCTACGGCAAAATAAAAGCATGTAGCAAACCGTTGATGAGGGCCTGTTATGCATTTTTGTGGGTATCACACAGAAATAATCAGACCTAATTGACTCTCAGCAGTTCCAGCGTGTTAACAGCAGCGTTAGGATAAGTGTGTTTCACTACCCAGTACATTTGCTCTCTGTCTTACACACATCCACCACAGCCTTGTGTCATCAGCATCCATGCCATTTGTTCATGCTCTTTACCCTTTCCTGTCTGGGACTCTGCTCCCCGGGATAGTCGGCACCAGGTTCCCTGTTTCTCTGCAGGCAAAAATTATGAGCTTAATAACAACCACAGACCAACTTGCTAGTCAAAAACGACTTCATCTAATTTTTCTTATGATGCAGACAGAAAAGAGGCCATAAAAATAGCATAACAGTTTATTAAGAAGAATATTCTAAAACTGGCAATAATAACTCGAATCCTGTAGAGAAAATTTTAAAAAACAATCCATATATATCCGTATTAGGTCAGTAAGCTACAATGTAATGAAATTAGTATGATAAAGATGGTAAGACACTCAATATAATTCATACTGTGATGTTAGATCAAAGGAAGGAAATGGAAAGTTTAAAAGAAGTGGCAGAATGAATGCATTAGAAGCACAGAGGTACAGGTTTTTAAAAGATATCAGCATAACAAGGACATAGATCCATCTGAGTCACTATGAGGCCTAGACCAAGACAATTTTAGGAAAAAAAAAAAAAAAACACAAAAAATCATTCTCTAAGGAAAAAAGTGTCTCCAAAAGCAGACCCCTCTCAATTGAGTCTAACAGATCAGTTCTATAGCGCAGGGGGTAAAAATTCCTCAGAGTTACAAGGAGGAAACCCAAGTTTTTATTATTATTATTAGTTTGAGCAAGACAACATGCAAAAAAAATGGTTTCCAACAGGACATAACATAGAAAACGGTCAAAATACACTTGGACCCTGCAGTAGTTGGCTCTCGTGACTGAACTAGGCAACCAAAAGACACTGGACAAACAAACAACTGGAGAAGCCAGAGGGGGAAAATACAGAGCAATGGGGACCTTAGTGACTGAAAACCAGTTTCTCTATATGGAAAATAAATTCCAGACCATAGATTCAAAAGTAAAAGCATTTAACTGTCTTAGTTTCTCTATCTGTAAGCTTGCGGAAAACCTTTCTTCTCTCATAAAAAACATCTGTCAAAATTTTCAAAGGATATTGACAAGAGGAAGGCAGCCAGCTATCTCATCTGATAATATTACGCTGAATTCAGTTTAAATGCAGGTTTTGCTAATGAAAAGGGTTTTCCCCACCCGTTCTACCTAGATATCCATTCCTGTACCCTTTCTTGCACCATGCTGTCCTCAGTGTGCCAGCAAACTAACCACTTTTTTTGCCAGGACAGTTTTAAATCAGATCAGTAAGCAGACCTGACCTATCTTGCAGATGTAGACATCAGAGAGGCAGCGGAGAACGTGTGCTCCAGAGGCTGACAATAATTAGATCAAATTAAATTTAACATGTAACAACACTCTGAGAAATCACAGCAATAAGGCAAGTCAAACTTTATGTCCAAGGGTAAGTCTTGTCTACTCTGCCAAAAGGTAACATGCCTTTACAGAGTTTATAAGCATACAAGCATTCAGCAAAGAAACATTTTCCACCTGTGGGGAAATTTATTTGTACAATTCCTATTTAAAGTTATGTGAGGTCTATGGAATTGCAGCTGCCTTTTTATCACCTCAAGGTTAGTTCAGGATTAATCTGGGAGGAGTGGAATTTATTACTACAGTAGGAAACAAAAGTTTAAAAAAGATACAACTCAAAGAAGCACGGTGAGCGTGTACAACAAGGCACAAATATTAAAGGATTTTAGTTATTATTTAACTATAAGGACAGCAAACACATGCGCACAAACATCTGGATTTATACGCTCTGTTGAGAACAGCTCTCACTGCTCCAAACTGAAACTCAGACAGACTGAACAGAAACTCCTGTGAGACAAAAGCTTGGGTGTGGGGGAAACAGGAAGACCACATTGGACATGCGCAAGCCACTACAACACTCTGAAAAGGCACTTCATATAAGTAATCCTGAAAGAGTTTCATGAATACAAGGGCAAATTTTCACTCATACTTGTTTAAATGAAGAGTGGAAACAGAGAAAAAGTTGGATTTTCTTTCCCTGCACTACTCCAAATATTTCATTCCTATTTTGCTGCAACTCAAAACTGGAAACGGCTACTGTAATTACAAATCACCCTACAGTAAAATCTCAGAGTCTCCAGGGCATCAAATAATCACAATATTAATACTTTGGTGAGCTAATACCAACTTGTGTTTCTAATCTAAGAGGCTGAAGAAGCCCTAACACCATCTGAAAAAAGAAAACTGGCAATGCATTTGTAAAGGGGATATCTGGTAACTGATCTAGTCGCTTGTACAAGCAGTAATGAAGAGAGAAGGACAGAGCATGCAGAGGGAATCACCTGCAGCCTGGGATATGGTGGAGAAGAAGGTGGAGTGGAAGAAGAGAGCATGATCACTTTTTTGGGGCAGGTCCGAGAACGTTCCTTACTCCTCATCTTTTTTTTTTTTTGTTAAAGAAAAAGAAAAAAAAAATCATAATAATAGTAGGAAAAAAGATAACATTACCATTGGCTTTGGTGAGACAGGCCAGAATACATGAACTGAGACATCGTGATCCTCAACTCACACCTGTCACAAATGACCTAAGGCTACATTTTATCTGAAGCTGAAAGACCAAAATATTTCACCCACAGCCACACAACCACATGTCCGTTTGACAGCTACTTCTAGGGACAGCCAACATGTACTTACATCAATCATGAGTTCAATTTCTGATTCACGGTCTTACAATCAGTGAAAGGTACAACTCGGAACTCTCCATAGCACAGCTGGACTGTGCTCTCTTTGCTTCATAAAAATTACTTATTGCCATGCCTTGCAATGTTTAAAGATATCCATCCTGTTGACCTAATTACTCTTGCTTGCAGCTCGTTAGCAAAACAACTCAAGTCAGAGATTTCTGTTCTCAGCTTTAGATCCCTCCTCTTTAGCTTACAGATACTAAACCAACTCAGGCAAGTTAAGCCGCACTCCACCATTCTAGTAGAACAGAAATATAGCTGTTTTATAGCTAAAATGTAGACGTATCGAATAGTCTGAATATTACTCAATGCAGATACATGTCCTCATTTTATTATGCCAGAAAACATGCCTTTCTAGTTCTGTACCTCCTTACTATGTACAGTCATTTCTCCATCACTGCTTAATTAATGTATCTTCTGCCTGATTTTTCCTTTTCTTTTGAGTTCTTACCAGAACATATCTGGAAATTGTTGCACTGCAAAAAAAAAAAAAATTAAAATGCTATGTATCCAAAGCCACCATTAGATAGCCTCCAAAGAAACAGCATGCTGTTTAAAGTTACTACAGATGTTCCTTACTGCCCTTACATCTGAGCTGGCACTAACATCTGTTTGGATGTTCTCTTCCCTTGCAGAAAAAAAAAAAAATTAAAAAAAAAAATCAACTCTTCCAATTCAAACACATGCTACAAGCAGCTTAAACTAAAGCACATGATATTGCACTGAAGTGGATGAGGAACATTTATATGCTGTTTCAAAAGGCTCAGCTGTGAAGTCACTAATTTCTAGCTGAAAGGGTGATAACATTTTCAACTGCTACATCTGTTCCTGGACTTTCATCTGACCATGGCTGAGTTTGCACTTCAGATTTCAACATTTTCACAGACTTGTGTATTTTTCCGTGGCAGATCTCAAGAATATAACATCGTACAGGTATACGAAGTACACGTTAAGTCCTCCAGTAGGATGCATTTCTGAGCATGCAAAGACAAAGATGGCTATAGGAAAGACACATCAACAGATTTAAATAAGAAATAAAGTAGGAAAAACAGTATTTGCAGAAATCATTGGTGTTGCAAGTTCTCTTCTGTTAAGATTTCAGCTCCTGCTGACTATGGTAATGTCTGTCATTGTGTATCTCCAAAAACCACAGTTCCATCAGAATTACTGAAAAGAGTTTGCACAGCTGCACCTTTATCACACTTCAGGGGACCATCTCAAAACAACAAGCATCAGACCGCCAGAGGCAGAAAAGATTTGCACCAAAAGACATGTGATCTCCATCTTAGAAGCATCTTTGCACAAAACAGTGATTTAAGGTATTACACATATACCTTGCTGCTGTTAGGAGACCTATGAAACTATAGCAGAAGACTGCTGAGGGCCATAAGCTGAAAGTCTCGAAGGCCAGCACAAAATTCAGTTTAAAAGGCTTGTCTCCCACATCATACCCAAACAGGTAGATCCTCTTCTGGACAGACCACATCTCTTTTCAATGGTTTCATGATTCCTGATGAAATATTCTTTCCCAAAAGCAGCCAAAACGGCTTTGAAAGCAATAGAGTACACCATGGACAATGTTTTTATACAAGTAGGCATTCACTTGAGGAGGTTAACCACCACACCATGAAACACAATCCAGGCTTTTTAGGAGATATTACCATCACATAAGAAATTACACACGTTTCCACTGTACACGTACACTTAACAGTGTCTTCATGCATTACTAGCTGCTGCTGAGGTGCACATAATAGCATGAAACCAATTTTGCCAACACAGTTCAACATTCTCAAAGTGTAGCTCGATAAAGCAAACTTTGTAATCCAATTCATGAGGAAACTGCAGGCCACGCAGAATGCTGCGGTGAGGTTTTTAACCTGCTTAATCTTTTGAAGGTTCTCCCTTTTCAAGGGAGACAGCACTAAAAGTCTTGTGATGAAAGTAGAAACTGCTTCAGAACAGATTCTGCCAGGATTTCACTCTTTTTAGTAATCCCGTCACCCCTACCCCACCTGTGTAACGAGACACAGAGACAGTCTGCCTTACAAACTCATTTAAACTTCTGGCCTCCTAACTCTTAACTCCAGGGCCAAGCAAGATTCTAGACTTAAACTGATAAGCAAGTACAGCTAAGGATGTCCATCTGACAGACTCTGGCAGGCAATAGCCCAACACAAATATAAGTTTTCCATCAAAACTGGGGGTCCAACCCAGAACACATCCTTTGCAACTGCGTGGTTTCTCCCCTGCAATCACTCTTATGCTTTTGCAGTACACTTTCCTCTTCCATGCAGTTTCCAAGATGCAGAACCAAACCTATCAAACACGAGATGTAAAACTTCCCTTCTCCCAAAGGCCCCTGACGACCTTAACTTCACTCTGCCTACTGGCAAGAAGATGAGATAATTTGTGGTTTCCCTAAATAACATGTCACCACTTTGTCCCCTTAGGAATTGCTTTGCTCCTTTTCAAAGGACTTTTCAGTAGAAGGTATTCACTATGTGATATATCTTATATGCAGTCACTGACTGAGGTTTCTGCTTATAAACTGTGACACCTGTGCCAAACAAGTCAACTCTTTCCCATAGCTTCATGAACAACTCTTTCCAATAAACATACATCCTCCCTAAAGGGCTTGTCAGGAGCAGTACTAATCCTTTCCAGTATCTCCAGTAACATGTACCGGTACCCTGAACCAACTCAACTGTTGGTAATCTATGGCCCAGGAAATAGCTTTGTAGTTACAGTGCCCAGTGTCACCATAGAAAGCCATTTCAGTACCGTAGTAACACACGGTCTCACAGCTATTAAATTCTGCATGCCTACGCAACCAGAATTAGGAATCTCAGCAGCCAGCTGAAGCACTGCTTCAGCAACAACTTCCTGCAGGATGGATTTCTGTCCAAGCTTGGCAAAGCTGGCTGATTGGCTCAGTGGATGGCTTCTTGCCTCAGCTGACCTCTGATCAGTTAAGAATAAATGATGCTATACACTCCAATAGCTTTTGAATGAAGACAACTTATGTTCCTCATTTCCCCAGACAAGCAGTAAGAAATCTTTGGAATAGGGACCGTATCAATAGTTTCTTTGATCATCCTGTATCCTGCAGATTTTGCATCCTTGAGATCCGTTTTTATTCTTCTCCATTTCAATTGTCAAATGAAGAGCACTGCAAAATCCAGCATGAAACCTGGACCCAAGAGCCAACCATCTTCTGTTGACGCAGTAAAGCCTATTAAGGGAAGATCATCTCCAGCTGTAATCTCGAGAAGGAAATCATCCACACAAGGCAAGCAATGTCAGTGTTCAATAAAACAATGTAAATCCTCTGAAAGCATAACTCTTACAGAAAGATTTTTCAAAAATCTGCCTTACAGTGCTGTCTATACAGAGATGCTATCAATGTTGAGGGAGACCAGAAGGAATTTTTTCCTTCCCCTCTTCTTGGGTTTTTTTTTTTTTTTTTTAAATCATGTAGTGCAAGCAAAAACAAGAACAAAAACAAGAACAAACTGCTTTCTGGTGAGGAGAAAATCTTCAACATATAACAGGCAACAAAAGTTTGTGCTTTTTTCCATCAATTACAAAAGGATGACAAGAACTTCTGTGTTTCACCATAAAGGCTTAATTATAAAGTTTTCATAAAGTTTCAATAGCAGGTTCAAATACAAATCTCAAGGCTGCAGGGCTGTGATCTTCTCCAAGTGCTAAAACACAAATCTTCATCCTTCTGAATGGAGATAAACTGGACTGCATTGGTTGTCTTCCCCTTTTTTGTGGGGTAACATAAGCAGTGCTCATCAACTGACTTAATATTGTAGAGCCATATCATGCTCTTCTGCACTAATTCTTTGGGTTCTCTCCCTTTACCTGGGAAGCATTCTTAAAAAATGAAATTTGCCTTAATCATAGATGATGTGTATCCACCTGAAAGTGCTCATTAGCCTATATAGAAGATTCTGATGAGACAGAATGCAGAAGAAAAAACACTGAGTCAAGAAAACTCAACACAATGTTGGCAAATTTTTAAGACCCTCTTGATAGTCCTACTGACAACAATTTCCCTGGTTTAGGTCTTGCTCAGAGAGATCTTCTAGATCATGGCAGTGGTCGCGACATGCAGCACAAATTGTGTTGAGTGCTTTGAACATGAAGTTCACCATGAATCCATAAACATGCAGAACTGTGAATTTCCAAACTAGTGTTATCTTTTTCCTCTTGACTCCAAAGTATGCTCTGATTAAACTGCAGCCAGAAAGAAGCAGATGTTTCCCCACATTATGGCTACCAGAAAAATGTTATCTCAGGACTCTCAGAAACTTGAGGAGGCCACATGCACAGGGAAATGGTGGAAACAGAGGAAGCCAGTGAGATCAGTAACCCTATACACTTGAAAAGATTGTCTGTCACAAGCCTTGCTTTTGAAAGAGCACTGCTGAAAGAAAAACACCGACAATGACACTGGGCCAAAACACATCAGAGAAAATAAAATTTGATACCTGTTGATTTTTCTGCTGTTGATCCCTATTCTGACCCCCTCTGTGGCATAAAACCTAGAATTTACTTAATTCACAGTAATACAGGAATCTGCAATGCAATGAATGCGAAAAGCTAGCAAGGACAGCTTCGTTTGTCGGAGAGAAAAATAAACCACAGTAAGGTCTCCTGTAACTGTGGAACACATAAGATTTCACATGCGAATAGCAAAACTGATAACCAATTTTAGTACATATATACCAAGGAAGAGCTTTAATATCACAGATGGCATAGCACCTTTAACCTCATTGGTTGCAATAATTGATTATATATGTTCAATTTTTTTCCAGAAGAAAACTCTAGAAATACTTCAGATGATAAAATGTCTAAACTAGGTTGTATTTGTAGGCAAGGATTTTTCTAAAGCATCCACTGAAACCCTGGGAAGTTGAAATTAGCATAAGAGGGCAGGGAAAATTCAACTAAGTCCTTTTGAAACATTAAACCATGCATCATTACCAAATGTAGATATTGATTTTAGTCCTTGAAGTAAAATTATTTAAAATAACAGACTCACACAAGGTACTAGAGAAGGACTGGTTTATAAACAGGACAGTGATAGCTGGTGTTGGGTGCAGGCAATGCATTGTATTCATAATCAGTTTCTTTACCTGTTTCCACTGGGGTATGGGAGCAAGACGGCCCTGCTCTCGTCTGCTGGATGGTTGATTGTGAACACGTTCTTGATAAGGCAGGACAGGTTGCTGCATGCAGGTTGTAGGGAAAGTGAGTTGGGACCAAGGAGGAAAGATAAAAATAGTAAAGGAAACTCAAAGAAAGCCAAAGGAATGGAATACAGAGTAAGACAGACAAACATTTAAGAAAAAAAAATAGGGTAGGGGAGAATCTGTTTAGCAAGTAAAACAAAAAAAGGGAAAAAACATCCAAAAAAATGGGAAACTTCCTATGTTTTTGGACCTTTCCCTTTATTTTTATTCTTCCTTCAAATCAGCCTGGTTATTCCAGCCAATATGTAGGGGCTGAGGAACCATTTGATTGATAAAGAGTGGGATAAACATCACCATTTTGAGCTAATGTTATACTGCTAACACTGGTGTGCAGTGTAGCATACACATACTTGACCTAGCTTTAAAGTAGGTAGATCAGGTCCCCCTCACAATCTGGCCATGGCAGCACAGAGCTTGGCACAAGCTATGAAGACAGACTACGCAGCACAGCAAGAACTCAGGCACTTAAACCATACCGAGCCTTATACTGCTGACACCACACTGCTAGCAGTAGCTTGAAGTGACTCAATCTAACTTCAGAGACAACTACCCTGCAGTTGCAGTAGTTCGGACACCATCCTGAATAACCAGCAGTCATCAGGAAGCCTCACCAGGAGACACAAATATCCCAACTGCAAAGAAACTCCCAGGCATTTATCTGCTGCACTTACACACACATACAAAACTTAACCACATTTCACAAGAACAAACAGACATCATCTGGCATGAAAAAGTTCAAATCAGAAATTAAATTATAGTTCTTAAACATTAGAAATGGGAAGTTCCTGGAAAGCTTTTCAACAGCAATAGTCGTTATAAAAGAAACTTGATTGCTGGTAAGATGTTTTTGAAAGAGATTACTTAACATAATATGGGCAATAACAGGGAAATAGGCTTTTATTAGTAAGTTCTTCTCTATCCCATATTCCTAAATTTAAATTTTTTCTCTTTTGAGTAAGTTTCACTCTTTGCTAGGAGAACCTTTGAAGTAGAAGAGCACGACTAGCTTCCCATCTCAAGGAATGCATGTTATTATTCATTATTTTCCTCCATAATTCCAAAATAAAAGGGTTTTATTATCCATCTCCTACCTGTCTTCGTAAGCTTGAGGACTGCACTGGTGCATTCTCCTCAAACTTGGCCAGCAGCTGGGTTGCCATAGACTTGACTTTGTTCTGATTCCCAATGGCAGCATCAATTCTCCTCTCTGTCAAGGCACTCACCAGCGTGGGCCTTTCCTCTCTGTAGCTTCGTGGGATGTCCTCCTAACAATCAGTGATATCAGAATTTAACAAGATGCAACTGGATCACCTTTTCCTCTCTACCCCTTTGCTGTGATAGGTTTCTAACACTGTAGAAAACAAATCTATTAGTCTGCACTTAAAAGCTCACATTTTAATTTCCTTTAGTGTGTCATCAAAAGTTCTGTTAAACTCTACTTATCTTTTCAACCTTATTTGATACACTTACCTACCAAAGAGACCACAGTTGAAACACTCCCATGAATCCAGCGACACAAAGCAAAGGCCTATCTTCAAACCTTCATTGAGAACTCAAAGCACTAAGTTTTAACTCATTTGTATCTATTGGCCATAAACGTTTCAAGTGTCATACTAGAAATGTATACTTTTTGCACTAACCAAGGCTAAAGTTAAATATGAATGAAGATTCTGACTATACTGCATGACTTTACTAAATGAAAGTTTTATTCTTGGTGTCCTCATCAAATCAAAGTAAATTGCAGTAAAAAGAGAACATGAGGGAACTGCAACATTTCATTTGTTGTGTACTATTCTTTCACAAGCATCAGTAAAATATTTGCACTATAGCTACGACAAAACATAACCTCTGAAGAATAATTACTTTTTATCTGAAAAAAAAAAAAAATCTTATATAAGCCCTGTCTGAAAATGAAGAAAGAAAATGAGAGGACTGAAGTGGGAATAAGGAACCTACCACATGTTTTCTTCCCTGACACTTTCCTCACTGTAATACTTACATCCTCAGATTGGCTGGTTTTTCTCCTCTTTCCTGCACCATCCAGTTCCTTTTCTTTTTTGTCCTGAAAATGGAAGGAGGAGGAAAAAAAACAAAGATAAGGATTCCCATACCTTTCTGGCCTGAGATAAACGTCATCAGTGCACTTAAGCTTTGCAACACAACTGATTAATTCTCTGGGCTCATTCTCCATTTGTTTTAGAGGATTCTTACCTTCAAATTGGACATCCTTCAACACTTTGAACTAATTGGGAACTGAGAAATCCGTTATGTTTCAATATAAAACATATCCCCAAGTACTACCACAAGGCTAGGATTTTACGATTGAAATACCACTAATTGAGAGTGCATACTACAGATGTAATTCAGAAGTTATAAATGTCACGTATTGTCCAATGCCAAGAGCTGATGAACACATGGTCTTTTGCAAACACATAGCAGATACACACTTACACAGATATTTTTAGTACCACCTACTTGGACAGGAGCCTAGCAGAAACAAGTATGTATGTAAGACTGTGGCATGGTTACCTTTGGAGTGCGTTTCCGAGAGATGCTTTGTCCCAGTTTACTGAGAAAAGAGATGGGTGATTTGGTACTGGCAATTAGGGCAGCTTTTTCTTCTGCATTCAGGTCCAGAGTATCTGTTAGCAAAACAGGTAGGACAAGGGAATGCCAAGAAATTATTTCTGTGGTGGTATTATTTCACACACAACTGAAAGACTCACTGATATTTTTTTTAACCTAAGTCCTTTTCTTAAATTCTCTATACAAAAGGATTGTAATGTCCAGAATTAATACTTTTCTCAGCTACTCTGCTTTTTAATTTTGCCGAAATCAATTCTCCTTTCAGAGTTTATAACCACTCAGAATAAATACTGTGTTTGTTTACTCTATTTACTTTCATATTTAACAAGCATCATGATCACCAGTATTCTTAAAAGTGTTCAGTTTTGAAGATAATACCTGATACACAATATATTTTTTAAAGGCACACAATTTTTTTAAAATACAATTTTTCCCCCCAACAGAATGATAGACTTGAATTAAGATCATCAATAATAAAGAAACAGCTATAACAACATTATTAATATTTAAAGGTAGGCCATACTGATTTGTGCTAGGCAATGACATCTTTCAGTTCGATACAAAGATCTTTCATTCCTCATTGGCCTGAAGTTACTCTCATCACTCACAGATAGTAAACAGATATAAAACTTGGCCAGCATTTTGAAATTACTTACTAAACAATTACTAGCAAGGCATCTCACATTAGCCAAGACAGGTGAAACCCCAATAATAGCAAGAAAGCAGAAAAGTTATCTAGTAGTGCTGGAGTTTAGAATTTTTGAGAACATTATTTTGTATTAACTCATTTTTTTGCTCCTGATGCTGCTAACACGGTCTTTACCAGCACCAATAAGAAATCAACTTTTGTATTGTCAAGTTAGCGAGTGACTAGTATGAGATTATGCAGAAGCATCATGAAGGTAATTGAAGTACACACATTCATCCCAAAGCTGTCTTTAAATCTGAGACACCTGCCCCAAACTCCTTACCGCTAGAGGGGATGGTGTCTTTGAACATCTCATAGAACTGCGTGAGGTACATCACCATCGACAGTTTATCTGGCTCTCCAACAGATGCCATTTCCTTTCCAGTCATAATGGGAGATATTCCAAACTCTTTTTCAGCGATATCAAAGGCCAGCTGGTTATTCTTCTCCACATTGTGCTCATCCAAAGAATCAAAGTCTCTGCAAAGGGCAGAAAGGCAGCATGCACTGAATCAAGTACAAATCAGTCTTCTGAAAGAACTCAGAGATCCATCTCCTTTTTTTATCTCTCAAAAGTATCTCAAATTTATTTGCCAGCAACCTTTTCGTATTGCAGAGTTGATGCTACTTGATTATGGTGAACTCTGGCTCAAACATATTCTTTTTCATTTCAATTCTTAAAAACTTTATTATCCTCTGAAATATTTCTTCACTTCCTCCTTTGCTGGAAGACTGTCCTGTTTTTCCCCTACGTCAAAATCTTTTGTGTGATTGGAACTAAATTAAGTCTTCGCTTTTGTCCCCTTTTCTCTTGACTGATCCATGTTTTAGTTCTCCTGGCTTTTCCCAAAACTTGTAAAACCATATAAGAAGCTTGTACAGAGTTATATAAACCATTTTAAAAGCTATTTGAACTTTCCACAAGCTATATAGATACTAAACAGAGTAGCTCAGGTTAACTCCAGTACACCAACAGAGAAGTACTTCAGTGCACATGGAAAGGAATAACCAAGTAATTTTTCAGCATGCTTTACGTTGGACTGTGTCTTTAAATGCAGCTCCCACATTTATTTTTTCTAATGTCCCTTTGGGAAGTTGAAGCCATTACAGATTTCAATTAAAGTAGCAGAGTCTTTGCTCCGGTTACTTCTTCTAGCCAGTGTTTTCCCATTCTAGAATCTGGGCACTGTTTTACACAATTTATCACGTAAGAGGATGGCCTCCCCCATTCATCCAATCAAGCACTTTAGTGCACAAACAGTAGCAACATCTCTATTTAGGCTGTGGGTCACTACTTCTAAAAAGAGCAGCCTATTAAGTCTTTAAAAAGAGTTACTGTTAAACAGGACATTTATAAAGGGCTGTGTAGAGACTCGTTCATGAGAAATTTAACTGAAGCTGTAAACTATTCCTGACTAACTTCACAGAGAAAAGAGCTGTCAGTCAATAATGGTTTCCAGTCAGTACCAATTTGAAGGTTAATTCTGTCAAATCATCCAGAAGGGAAAATGACAACACATTTATTTTCATATTTATCAAGCTATTATGACCTTCCACTCTGCTGGTGAATCACCATACGTTAGCTTCTATCAATTTTAATTGAATTCATTTCAGTCCATTTCTCAGTAAGTCACAAACGCATTGCTTAAGTCTCCACGCTATTAGTTCCAAATATCACTAATGTTCTGCTCTTCTTAGTTATTCAGAACAGCAGTTACTCACATTAAGTCTGGACGGTATCTGTGGATAATGGCACACAAAGCTAGGCCACTCTTCCATGACATTGTGAGATCTGTCACATTTACACCAGCATATCCATCGGTCTGCCTCTGGCACCAGCTGAGCAATTTACTAGAGCGAGCTACGGACTCTGTAAGAAATCATATTTTTAAGCAGAAACGTACAACACCTCTTTCACAAATTCTAAAACCAACATAAAAACCATGAATCAACAAATAAAACCTTCATGTAAACAACAAGCTCCTTCTACAATGAGCAATACAGGACAGAATTCTTATTTTTTTTAAAAAGACTGTCTTATCTATTTTAGATCCAATAAAGGATTTTTCATTTTCTATAAAGTAATTATCTAAGTTATAACTTGCCAGGCTTTTCACTCTAGCCCTTGTAAAAGAGCCCCAGGAGTTATAAAACAGTCACAAAGGCTTGTTTTAAATATGATCAAAAGGATATACAGTAGCACAAATGCTCTCTAAAGTCCAGATATACTATTTCTAATGGAAGAACTACAAATGTACTTCTGCAACTTTTTCTTTTCTCTTGAAAGCTTTCCTTTTAAAGCACTGACCCGTTTTGACCTTGCCTTACTGCAAGATCTGACAAGATTACAGCCTAAAGGGACATGGTTGCAGGCCAAAGAACAAATCAAAAGCCTACATAGCTATTCAGCAGTGAAAGGGAGGCTTAGCAGCAAAGTGGCATTCTGAGAGTCCCCAAACGCTATCTGGACATCCAAAGGCATGGTGTGCAAAAGGAAAAGTTCAACATACCCCTGAGGGTACAGGACAAGCAGACAGATACCAAAATGCTTATCACAAGGCACCTAACTTTCAGAATAATGCAAGCAAAGTCAGGTTTCATGCAGTTAAGCTAAGAGATGAGATTTAAAAGGAGAAAGCATGAACGTGAAAGACTGCAGAAGAAAGACCTGCTGTTAATGTTTGTAAGAATTCTGAGTTTACTGTTAGAGTGAATTCAGACCAGGCTTCTGTACTGTAAGTAAGGACATTGTTATAGGATAAAGGAGGTGAAAAAAATGCTTGCATAAGCAAATATGCTTAGAAATATAACAGCATTATTAACTAAGGGAAATTAGGAAAACAAAAATATATTTACACGTTAACTGAAACTTGAAAAATAGGAAAAGTCAGACTATTGACAAAACAATTGCTGGATACTTTTTCTAAACCAAAAGAGACGGGTTAAGTAATACTTTAGAGCCCTGCTGCACTGATCCAGCCCCAGAATGCCAAAAGGAACGGAGCAGTAGCCAGGCCTACCATTTCGAGTCAGCTTTGGTGTCCTGGAGTTCACAAAGTTCTCGATTTCCAGGTGAATGTCTTTCAAGTCTCCTGTATTGTACAAGTGGCGTACCTAAAACGACACAAAAAAAAATAAAAAATTACCATCATGCCATGCACCCAAGATCCATACAGAGAGAACAGGACAAGAAAGAGCCATCCCAAGGCACAAAAAGGAAGACAAGTACGCTTATGTAGCAGAAATCTCCAGTCCAAGAACCCCAGAACAACCAAGAACAGCTAATCAGTGCTGAACAGTCTAGCTGACTGCTGCTGCTCAGTGGATACCAAATTGCAGTGACAGACTGCTATACTAGATTATTACAAAGAAAACGCGAGTGCGCACACGCACATATAGATTTCATGTATCATTAGAGCAAGGTTAAAACTGTCAATATCAAAAATTCCTAAACAGGAATTTGTTAAAGTATTGACTGATAAATCTTTTCACTGCTTCCACGCTATATTGCCATGTCAGGTCACTATCTCTTCCCAGAACATTAGCATAGCTTCATCTAAGGAAAGACAATGCAGATTGCAAGCATTCAGAAGTACCGCTTGCCCAGTTTTACCTGCTGTGGCCGCAAGAAGTTCACGTTGATATTGGGATACCGGGTGGCGGGATCAATGCTGTAATGGCTGAAGTTTTTACTCACATTCTCAGGGGTGGTCTGAGGCAGTAATCTATAAATGCTTTCCCTTAGGAAAATAAAATTTAAAAAAAGTTTTAGGTTTTGTGGGGTTTTTTTGTTTTGTTTTTAAAGCAATTCATCACTAATAATACTGCAAAGTCAAGTCTGGAGAGAGAAACATTCAAATCAGAAGTCTAACCACTTTGGACATACTGAAACTTAGCTATTCAACAAGTCTAATAAAATCTGCAATTTAATACAACTCCAGAAATCAAAAGGAGGAAAGAAAACAATACATTAAGCATAACTGAAAGGGTTCCCCAGTATAAGAAAGACATTGACACACAGGAGCGACTCAGGAAGAGGACCATCAAGGGCACTGGAGCACTTGCCCTGTGAGGAGAGGACAAAGCAACTGGGTTTGTTCAGCATGCAGAAGCAAAGGCCCAGGGAATATCTTACTGCTCTCTGCAAATGTTTAATGGAAAGGTGATGGAATTCTGGCTCCAACTGCAACATTATTATCTTCATCTTTTTTTAAAAAAAATTCAAACAAATGGAACTTTAAATATCCATTATGCCATTTATACAATTTTTTTAATGATACTATGGTTCCTGATGGTCAGAAGCTGCAATTGCTTAAGTTTAAGATAGGTTCTATTAGACCTTGGCTTTTACTTAACTCTATCTTTTAATTACCCAAGTTCTGATCTCTCAGATACCACCTTGAGTCTCCAAAACAACACTCAACCAAAGATGATAAAAACATCAAGAACTCAATCCTCCGAACACAAGATGTTGTTTGGCTTATATGAAACCAAGTGATCAATTTTGGAGAACGTGAAATAAAAGCAGCTCTTAGTTTCCTTAAAAGAAAATCATAAAAGATACCCACAAGATAACAGGGGATGGCAAGAATTTTTGTCTCTGGTACTTTAAAGGCACCTATGTCTTCATCTGCTTTGCTGTTGCAAGGCTGGTGAGAGTAAGTCAGGCTCACTTTCTCTGTGTAATATCAGTAAGCAACAAAAAAAGACTCTTCATCTAATCTGCTTTTAAAACTAGGACCAAGAACAGCTGCAACATTTCTTACTCCTCTATAAATATACTTCAGTTTATCAGCTCCTTAGGGAAGTTTTTCTTTGATTGAATTATATCCACAAGCGCCCTCTAAAAACAGTGAGGATTTGTATCCCCCATTCTGTCTATATATTTGTACCAGAAGAAACTGGAATGAATGATGAGATGTTGGAGGATTAGATTAGAACCAGAAGTGTATTCGTTTTCTCTATTACCTCTCTGCAAGAACTTCCAAAGGACTAGCTCCGAGTGACCAACTTCGTACCATCCAAGCAGAGTCCATTGCAGCCAAAAATCCCCTGGCTATTCCAGTTCCCATTGGCCAAAATGGCTAATATTAGAGTTTACAACAAAACAAAAAAACAAAACAACAACAACAAAAAGAAGACCAAAACAAAACAAAAAAACAACAGGGAAAGGAAAAGCATCAGTTAGCAAAAATTTTAAACAAATCTCAATAATATATTCAGACGGTAATCTGCTGGGAAATTATAGCTCAGTAATTAGCTTAAAGCTCCACTCCCACTAGGCTAGAGGAAGCCAGATGTATAGTGAATTGCTCATGAGCTCCCCCAAAGCCAATGTTCCTCTATTTCCAGCAACAATTCACACCCTGGAGTGCCTTAACAGCTTCTCTTCAAGATTGTACTTTTTAACCAAATACAAAATGCTAATTATTAACAGGCCTACAGTAGGTTCTGTAGAGAGTCTAATTGACCCAGTAAGAAGCAGATGGAACTGACATAACTTCAGAAAAAAATCTCCGCGTACATTTTCTTAAGCAAGATCATTGCTATCCTAAATATTCTGTTTTCCCAACTCTCCTACTCTTCCTTCAAACCTCCCACTCTATTATATAATAAACAGCAGCTTTTCTTATAGTTACTATTTTATAGGCAGAGCATATTTTGGTGATGGGTGCAATGGCTGTGCTTCTGCTTCAATTCACTCTTTACACATGATAACTTTAAAAAACAAACCTCTAAGAGACTGTCCCCAACCAGTGCCACAAGCAACTGGTGGCCATTCTGCTCTCGCACCAGGGCTGCGTTCTCCGATGCATACATGCATGTGAAGTCAAACATGGCCACATCTGGCTGACCATAGTGATTGATGGCAAAGTCCAGTGATGGCAACTGCTGATTAGTGGAGAAATCAGCTGCTTCTCTGGCATAGTTTAGCAGAGCCTCCTGGTCCACGTTCTCCCGTGAGAGTAGTAACTCTGTGTCAGCATAATCCTGCCAAAAAGAGAAAATTTGAAGTGAGAGAGTCAAATGTGCAAGTTTATTTTAAGACTGGTACATACAATAGATGGCATTAAAAATCCTACAAATCCACTGATACAGGTTTGCCCTCTAATTTCTTTGATTCCTATCTGTGTTTGTGCTTCCAAGAGAAAATTTGTAAATCTTTTATTGCAAACAGTAACCAGTCCTCCTAGCCCTTCTGAATGTGAAAGGGCTAAAACTTCTTAGCATTTCTCTTCACACACTTTAGACAAAAGGAACAAGACCCCAGTCCTTATCCATTCATTTGTGGCCAAACTACTTTTAAATTAGCTTCTGTCAGACTTGGATACATTTCCAATACTTTCTTCACTTCCTGCTGTTTCATTCCCATAAAATGAGGGATGCTCAACTAAGCTATCAAAGGTTAAGTATATTTTATCTTAACATGAAAGAACACCCCAAATCTACAAAGGAATACAAATTTGGAGAGGTCTGATCTTGTAGCACTCTTCTGATGGCCCGAAATACTTCCAAGAACAAGCATTAACCACATATATTTGTGGTCTAGAATACACCAATATAGAAACATTCTATGGTGAAAGAAGAGTGTTTCCCTTCTTTCAGCATACTGAAAGCAAATTGTACCAAAATCTTAGTTTATAGAGGGTACAGGAAAAGTTAATACCCACATGCCGTATCACTCCTTTTTCCAGCAAGCTCTGTTTTTTGGCAGTCATGACAAAGTAGTGTGTATCATCTTTGTAGTAGACAATGTTCTCCAAGTCAATACCTTGTGACAGAACAAAAGACATGATTATGAAGGAACAAGTTACATGTTAGCTGTAACACAAGAGCTCTATCGGAAGAAAGTAAACTGAAAGCACGTGGTTAGAAAACCTTAGAGAGAGAACGCCAAGCAGCTTTCTCTCATTCTTTTGATGACTTTAAATATGGATCTTCAACAAAACCACAAACAGCACGTTTCACTTGCATATAGCTACCACTTTTAAAAAATAGATTTGACATCACTCTAAGATTTGCCTGCAGATGCGGAGTGCAGGAAACTGAACTCAGGGTTCAGACTTTTCCTATTTAGGGCTCATATTACCTGAAAACCTTAGAAGTCCTCCACTTCTAAACAAAAATTATATACATCTGTTCTGTACAGGTGTATAGAACAGCTGTAAAAATGGGGAAGTCAGATTTCAAAGAGAGCTAGCAATGACTGACTTCCTTGCACAAGATGTTCATTTATTGATTAAACATGAAACCAGGATTACAAAGTTGTAATAATAAAGACAAGTAAGTTTTCACTGGAAATCTGGCAATTGCTGGCAAACCTGTGGCTTCTCGTAGATCCTGGAAGAACTTCTGGTTGAATATGAAGGCCACACCACTGATCTCTTCTACTTTGGCTTCAGCTGTGGTGTTGCGATTGATGAAGTTTGCTGTGATAGCAATTGCTAGTTTACCACGGAACTCTTTTCGGCGAAACCCTACAGGATGGATAAAGTATTAACACTGAAAAATAGAGCATACCTTCAGCATGCCATAGACAGGTGCTCTCACAAAACAGAGAGAATGGATTTGATGAACTACAAACTGCTCCACAGAGAAAGCAACAATGCTTCATCAGAAAAATAAAAGCTCTTGTTTAGGGAAAAGAGCTCCCCTCTCTTTCTTACCTCTTTCCCAAAAATTGCAACCTGCATCAAAAATATTAAGATAGAATTCTCTACTACACAGCATAGTAACACTTCAAGTTCTCCTCTCAGAAGTAAGAGCTACAACAGTAATCAACTAAAGAAAAAATGTAGGAAAATTTATCCAGGTCAAAACATCTAATTCCATGGCTAGTGGATAGGAAGAGGAAAAAGACAACCCACTTGTCTTTGATACAAATGGATTTTTTCATGGACTTCTAATCTCCCGTTTCACTAGTCAAATGTCTTTCCAGATTTTGATTGGAATGTTAAAGGTCAGTTTTGTTCTAACTGATTTAAGAATAAGCTCTATTTGAAAGCGAATTACAGACACACCATTACCTTCTAAGGTGTTTCTCCTGCCATCCCCTCCAATGATGACTTCAAACTCATACTCAGATACTGGATGGGTTTTTGGGTGGACCAATGCACGCCAACCTATTCCTGATGATAAACTCCAAGTTAATGACAATATAAACAGTGCTCATAATAGAACAAATACATAAAACCACTTCTTACTATCCCTAATCCCTTCCTCACACGATCAGTAAATATACACTGCAGGACAGCTATATTGTTGACAGGGCTATTGCTGACTTGCACAGCCGCTCTGTGTGAATCAGAGGCAGAGACAGCTCTGGTAAAACCCCTCTATTACCTTAAAGGATCACTACAACCTTTATAGCTTCTCTACTACCTATTCAGTTAATAGGATGCCACAAAACAAGTAAGCCACCACCTCCCATGGCAATCAGAGAACAGGTTTCACAAAGATACAAAAAGCATAACAAATAATTCACTGATATAAGTATCTTCAGTGAATGCAAGGAAAGGAGTTGTTTTAAAAAGGTATCTTCTAAATGTAATAGGCTTAAATATTTTAGGAGTAATTACTGTGTCATGTTCTATTTCTACATGTAGTACTTCAGGAGATTTTGTTTTATATGGTAACTAATTTGGACTTGTAAATAGAAAGACTAAATCCTACTAAAAATTCAAGCAAAACTGTATTAATAATTACTGTCATTAATGGAGCATGAGGAAAGAACTTAGAGTCATAGGAGCAGGAGTCTGTGTATCCTACCATAACTTCCCCTTTCTCTACTACCCATTTTAATGCTACTTGCTTTCATTCTCCTGATCCTCCGGAGGGTAAACAAGCCCCTGAAATTCCACATTGACATGGATCTCTATTCCCAAGATCAAGGCAACCTTCAAAAGGATAAGCTGGAGCTGACGGATACCTGCAAAAAAGCAGATAATAAGGAAATAAAAGGAAAAGAGCAAAGTGCCCACACATCTCTGTTTGACATTACTGATAAACTGATTTAAAGGTCAGCTGCTACTTTCTTTTTCCCCCCACTGCGTTCCCAGCACTTCATCCAGGCAGCACTGGTGTGTAATATCATGCCATGCCAAGAAACTTCTATATAGCTGAAACCCCAGCCGTTTTCAAAGAATAAAAAGTAAATATTTTTTTTATGTTTCAGTCCCCAAACTGGCAACAAGGGAAACAACCAGAGCATGCACTGCAGGAGAGGGAGGGAAGACAGCACAAGCAGGACTGCACTTTTGTCACAGATGGCAACTAGCCATTTGATTAGCCTAGCTGTGATACTAAACTGCACATTCATCCTAACATCTTTGGGATAGTGACGGCACAGCAAGTTCCCAAGTTCCTCACCACCTCTTTCCTCTTCAGTTAATGCAGGTAGCAGGTATGAAAATCACAGCATGCAAACTCTATTCATTTGAGGGAAGACACCTTACTGCCATGAAATGAAAAAATGTTCCATCTAAACACTAAATTTCAGCTGTGCTGAGAGACAAAAGGAGCCACCACATATAAATTACTGGAAGAAATTAAGTGACAAGAAATTGGAAGGGAAAAAGAAATCTGCGAGACTGACTTGTCAAAGATCTTCCAGTTTTACCATTCATTGATGAACACAAAATAAATAAATAGGCAGTTTTTGCTTTGGACATGAAGCCAAATCTTATCTACTATTTTTATGCCACTTTGTACTTCCCACTTAAGTCCAGTAGAGAACACAGGCTGGTGGGCAAAACCTGGCTGTGCCACATCCAGTAGATACTTGAAAAAGAGAAAACCTGAAAAATACTAACTCTTGCTCCACCAAAACGTTAAGGTTTCAAAGGAGACTGATTTCTCAGCATTTGCGAATCATCTAAATTATTCTCGATTTTAATATGTAAACATCTACTTAATTAAAACTTATTCATAGGCTGACAGTGTTCTTGAAAATAGCTTCATCACTCTTCCAAAAATTAACAAAGCCAAAATTGTTCCTCCTTCTTCCAGATCAACATTCACAAGAATGTTCAAAAGCATTCAGTAATTTTTCTTTTTTATGAGTTGCTTTCAATGCTCAAGAGAAACAGCATACTGTGGCAGCTGCAGGAACGTAACAGCAAAAATATGAAAATTCTCCCTTAAAAAAAAAAAAAAAGTTTGAACCTTAAATATACTTTTCAGTCTAGGGAAATGACACACCTTGAAAAATAACAGGTGTAAAAGATGGCAGATATATATTGCATGTGTGATAACCTCATGGCACAATGTGTTTCTTTGATATCTAGGTCTAGCCCAAAATGCACTACGCAAAGGTAATGCTGAGTTGTGCCATAAGGACTTGAGAGCAGTGACTGGTGTAGGCTGAATTTTAATGAGTTACCCCCATGCCCTCACCCACCTTTCCCCTATGAAGAACAAGTGCTGCTGTGTCTAGCAGCAGCTGTACTTACTGATATGGTCTATGGATCCTGCACAGAATTTGCCATAAAACTTTTTGGCGCCAAGACCCCTCAAGTCATGTATGGTGAATGGCCACAAATGCAGCACATTATTGCGGGAAAAGGCATCCCTCTTTTCTATGACCACCACCTTGGCTCCGAGGAATGATAGGTCGATGGCTGTACGAAGGCCACAGGGTCCAGCCCCAATTATCAGACACTGCAAAACAACAAACACACAGTAACTTTACAGTCCTAGAAGGAAAAAGATATTTTTACCACAGTTTCCAAGCATCCCACGGCTCTTACTCTTAAGCCCTCTTTGTCTGCAACGTAAGCTGAAATTTTAGATCAGTCTTTCTATTCTTACCCGTCATGCTCTGCCACTGAGATGTTAAACCAGTTCCTGCAACCTGAAAACAAAGCATGTCACAGAGCAGTAAAAAGTTTGGAAGTCACCTGCCTCTTTTAAACCCTTGTTTTGAAGAAGAGACACCAAGTCGTACTCTCCAAGCTATCTAAGCACCTAGAGAACAGCAATATTTCTGAAGGGTTCTCCCTCTCATTCCATCCATGTGATTTTTTTTCTTAAAGAAAAGGTGATGTAGTGTTTTACTCTCATTTTCCAAAGCCTGAGCTGGCCCGTCTTCTGAAAATCTTCAGTAACACCAAAACTTCCTCCTCATCACTGCATAGCATAGCAATGAATAAGGCAGATAAATACAAGAGATGCTACATCATTTAGAGTAGCACAGGCAGTAGTCGAGTCCGAGCGCTCTAACTTATGCCTATGCTGGTGCTTCTACTATTGCAGCAAAGGAGACTTCAGGAAAGTAAATATGATGTAAATATGAACTTTCTGTGACTAGACAACTTTTATCAAAATTCATTTTCTCCAACCTAACCTTTGTCACATAAAAAGTCTTTCATCTTCTCATATCTTTATTCCCCTCTACTCACAAACACTATCAGAGGCTAATAAACAACTTGAGAAAGTAAAATACTTGCATATCTAGTGTTGAAAGTACTTCCAGAGAAACAAGCGATACAGCAAGATCATTTCTTTTAAGATTAGAACAACAAGATAAAACAGTTGACACTTCTTACCCACAGAAACTGAGGTCCACAAAGAAAGCTGGTACGGTTACGTGCATTCGCAGGAATATGGTACACAGTTCATTTTGTCATATCATTTTTGTACTTTGAGTATAAAGCACGCCCACAGAATAAAGACCTTGCTACAGTGGTGACTGCTGCTGCCATCTGAGTGTTTTTCAGATCCTTACATACCCTCGTGGCTGGACAACAAAGTCCTTCAGGAAATTCTTAAGTATGCTAAAACTTCACTAGAACCCAACTTTCTGATAAACAGCGTATTCTAAAGCAAAGCTCTTTGTTCTTTGGTTGCTCCCATATGCCAATTTTTACAGGTCGCCACATTTTCACCAGTTCTTCACTGGGGCATAAATTCTGCAAATTATGTGAAACTGCAAATACAAAGCCCGACTGATGAGTGGAACAGTTACAGCAGGGATGACATAACAACTGACGTGGAAATTCAAAGTAAGACTAATGTATAAGACAAGAAGTCACAGAAATCTGAGGACAGAGATCCAAGTCTAGAGGAAAGGGAAGAATAACAGCGCTGCTTCTTTAGTAGCTTCAGGAATCTGAAGGCATATGGGAGAAAAGGCAAGCCCAGCCACTGAGCTATTAAATTCCAAAACAGACTTCTATATTGAACTGATGTCCAACTTGTCATTTGTTAAAACGGATAATCAATTAAAATCTAAATATTCTTCCAATTTAATACTGTTTTCTTTGAGAGTAAGTATAACTACAACATCACTTAGTCTTTCTTAAGCTTGTAAGAAAAATAGCTGAGCATATCTTGTTTATTCAGGTAATAATTTTGCTCATCTGACAACTACCATCTTCAAAGACTGTATTCAATAAGCAACAAGATCACACTGAGTTGGGTGACTTATTCTTTGATAACTTTCCCCATATAAAATAATTATGATAGAGTACCCAACAGCAAACTAATTGTACAAAAATCAGACTATTCAAACTCAGGTCTATGTACTAAAATTATAAATTAATTGCCTGTAATTTTGTCATAGAAATGTAAAAACATTTTTTTCTCTACCACCTTCCCTCCTGAACTCAAACAA
Organism: Numenius arquata; assembly: GCF_964106895.1. Classification (NCBI taxonomy): domain Eukaryota; kingdom Metazoa; phylum Chordata; class Aves; order Charadriiformes; family Scolopacidae; genus Numenius; species Numenius arquata. The sequence continues at coordinate 64,103,557 of NC_133577.1, read as the reverse complement.
GGATGTGGTTAACAACATCTAGGTTATGTTTAAGAGTCTAGATATTCTGAATGTAAAATACATGATACTCAGGGAAGTAAATCATGGCCAAAGTTGTTTGTTTTGTTTTTTTTTACCATCATAAAAATATGAAATTAAGTTGCTATAAAACATAGCAAGTTTTAAGCACAATTAAAACCAGAAGATTCTGCTCCCTTTCGCACTTTTAACACTTCTTCCAGTTTCAGATCTCTCATAGAAACCTACCTTTTTATACTCTCACAGGCAGCAGTAACTACATGAGATGCCAAGTAGAGCCAAGTAAATAAAGGCAGCTACTGCTGTTCCTTGTTCCCTTTCCCCTCAATGACTCCAAGCAACTGCTGCAACTCCATGCACTAGAGCTGTCTCACCCCTCAGAAACGCTTCTTGCTCAAGATCTTTCAGAGAGATTACATTAAGTTTTCAGTAACAACACCATGGCAATGGAACATTAAATGCAAACTGAAATCCTGTATTCTCTGTATAACTAATGAAGAGAGAGCACCATTTTTAACTATTTACATCTGAAAAAGCCATCACGTCCAAGTCTTGCTTTCATGAACGCTGATTATCTGAATTCTGGTTTAAGCTGGACACTAGCCATGTGATGCACTAACTGCCCAGCCGCTACCCGACTCCAGTCACAGAACTTCACCCCTGACCAATTTTTAAACAGGCAAGTGTAAGAGCTATGCTACAGAGGATGAGAACTTCTAAAAGTTTTTAGAACTTTTTAGAACTTCTAAAACTGGTATATGTTCAAGTATATGTATAGAAGCTGAGATTCCTAAAGAAATTACTCTCTGGTCTGATAACATGGCTAAAACCCTAATCTTTATTTTAAATTGTATCGTCTCCACACACGCACTTAAATTTCTGTATTTTTTAATCTGTGGTTTGCAAACTAGATTAAACATTAGGAGTATAAAACTAAGTGAGATAGGAAACACCCAATCACATACGATTCAGTTCTTAAAAGCCATCTACTTCGAATAGTCATGAGTATCTCTTAGGAATTACATATCTTAGGAATTACAAAACATTTAATGGCAGATACAATTAGGACAGAAAACAAGTAATTAACAGAAACATATATTAAAAATATAAAAGAGAATACATATATTTATCATTTCTTAACATTAAAAATTTCAACAAATTTTCAACAAAAAACATTTATCATCACAGGTATATATTCTTTAAGACATACTAACAACAACAAAAAAATTAACTAAATTTCACTTTCTCTAAGCTACTAATTTCACTACTCAAAATGGTGTGAATCCCAAAATCACAGTCCTGTTTGTTTCTGGGTTGGGGCAGAGGGGGTGCCACCTTTAATTTATTCACCATTCACCCTTTTTACTTGTGTTTCTATACAGCATCTCACCAACAGCTTCTTGGAAATACTGCCAAATTACCCTCTGGCTTGCCTCCACTCCCCTTCCTCTTTTCATACAATCATAGAATGGTTAGAGTTGGAAGGGACCTTAAAGATGATCTAGCACAACACTCCCCTGCCATGGGGCAGGGACACCGCCCACTAGACCTGGTTGCTCAAAGTACTCATCCAACGTGGCCTTGAACGCTTCCAGGGATGGGGCATCCACAACTTCCCTGGGCATCCTGTTCCAGGGTCTCACCACCCTCACAGTAAAGAATTTCTTCCTGATATCTAATCTAAATCTACCTTCTTTCAATTTAAAACTGTTACCCCTCGTCCTATCACTCCACTCCCTGATAAAGAGTCCCTCCCCATCTCTCCTATAGGCACCCTTTAGGTACTGGAACGCTGATAAAAGGTTTCCCCTGGAGCCTTCTTTTCTCCAGGCTGAACAACCCCAACTCTCTCAGCCTGTCTCCACAGGTGAGGTTCTCCAGCCCTCTAATCATCTTCATGGCCCTCCTCTGGACCCATTCCAACAGGTCCATGTCCTTCTTATGTCAGGAGCTCCAGAGCTGGACACAGTACTCCAGGTGGGGTCTCACAAGAGCAGAGTAGAGGTGCAGAATCACCTCCCTCGATCTGCTGGCTACGCTTCTTTTGATGCAGCCCAGGATATGGTTGGCTTTCCAGGCTGCAAGCACACATCACTGGCTCATGTTGAGCTTGTCCTCAACCAACACGCCCAAGTTGTTCTCCTCAAGGCTGCTCTCAATCCATTCTCCGCCCAGCCTGTATTTGTGCTTGGAATTGCCCTGATCCAGGTGCAGGATCTCACACCTGGCCTGGTTGAACTTCATAAGGTTCACACAGGCCCACCTCTCAAGCCTGTCCACGTCCCTCTGGACGGCATCCCTTCCCTCCAGCATGTTGACCGCACCACACAACTTGGTGTCATCAGCAAATTTACTGAGGGTGCACTCAATCCCACTGTTTATGTTGCCCAACAAAGATGTTAAACAGTACCAGTCCAAGTACCAACCCCCAAGGAATGACACTTGTCACTGGTTTCCACTGGACATCAAGCCTGTGAGTGCAGCCATACAGCCAATTCTTTATCCACCAAGTGGTCCATCTGTAAAATCCATGTCTCTCCAATTTAGAGACAAGGATGTCATGCAGGACAGCATCAAATGCTTTGCACAAGTCCGGATAAATGACGTTAGTTGCTCTTCCCTTACCAACCAACACTGTAATGCCACTATACAAGGCCACCAAATTTGTCACGCATGATTTGCTCTTAGTGAAGCCATGTTGGCTGTCACTAATCACCTCCTTAATTTCCATGTACCTTAGCATAGTTTCCATAGTTTCCCTTTCCTCTACTCTCTTCTCCTTCTCAACCATGCAGGAAAGCAGCTACAGAATAAGACCAGCTCACCGTGATCTCAGACTGACATGTCCACTGCAATCGTTCTCTCCTCTCAACCTAGCGGTCCTTCACACCAACACCAGCAAGTTCTGAGGTTTCTCTCTCATCATTAAATGAGGAAAAGTCACACACAACCCCATGAGTCTCTCTTTATCTTGCTACCATCTCATCTCCAAGATCACCATATGCCACTTCTACAATCACTCTCTTGATCCACTTCTCCAATTCCATCCTACACCCTTCTCTAGCTTGCTTTTGGTGCACAAAATAGGATAAGCTTTTGGACTATAAAAAATCTCTAGTAAATTCTTTAGTCAAGCATTGCTCCCAGTAGGCTTTACCCCTTTTACCCACTTTTCAACTGCGCTTGAAGAGATGTTTTATAGACAGCTGGCTACATGTATTACTTGAAAGCATGTCCTTTTCTGATTTAAGAGTCAGTATTCCTCTTTGTCTCCAGCTATTTTCAGAGCTCTGGTCTGAAGGACTTCCCTCATTTCTCCCACTCCTCTCACCACCAACTTTCCGCAGGTCTTCGCTCATCATCTCTTTATCATCTTCCTCTACAATTTGCCTTTGCACCACCTCATTCACAGGCACTGGTTCAATCAGCTTGTCAGTGCTGTAGTTTAACTGAACTTTCCCAACTCAAGAGTTGACTGTTTTGTCCAAGCTAAAATCTCTATCTTTCTGACATCTCCTCATAGCTGCCTAGTTGTCAGTTCAAGCCCGATATGACAAAACGGAGCTCTAACATCCATCTTAACTCACCTCACAACTTACTTCCCTTCTAGACATGTGTCACAATCAATTTTCTGGATGTCTTTCAGAGCTGAATGTCAGCCTCCACTCATGTCTATTTTTTGGTACATCTTCATAATCAAGCACTATCAAAGTCATACACTTATTCTTCCATTAAATCTCTTATTTCATGTTGCATCTCTTGGTTGCATCAGTGCAACCTTTTCTTCATTTTACAGATCTGAAATGACTGACAAAGCCTAAATAGGATATATTTCCCCCTCAGTTCTCTACTGAGGAATCAGTCATTAATTCCTCCTATTAAGATATTTCCTTCTCCCAAAAGGTGAATATTCAAGAAAAGAAGCAACATCTATTGTCCTCAATGAAGGGGAACAGAATCCTGTTCTAATTTTATCATATTCTGCACTATCTTCCTTTTTTAAAAAATGAAGAGTATATGATTATTTGCGAAAACAACCTATTCTATTCACATATTAAATGATATAAAGAACTGCTTTCAGTAACAACAAAACAAATAAATAACCTCATATTGTACAGTCCAACAAGGGTGCAGCACATAAATATCAGCTCACAATAATTCAGGTTAAAAAAAAATTGGGGTGTGTGTGTGAAAGTAGGAATTCCTGCAGTAATTACCACACACACCAACCCTTTAAGAGGAATTGGTACGAGTTTCCAAAGCATTTTTTCTCTCTGAACCTGGAATCTAAGTGATTACTTTCTAAGTAAGGTAAATAGAGTATTTTGCCAAATTGGTACGAAAGTTCACTTTTCTTCAGACTCCTGAGTATTTTCAAATTAAAATTAGAAATTTCCAAACATACATATTTTTAATGTAGACTCCAACAGCAAATTTCATGTCCCTGCTATTGTCTAGTAAAAAAAAGTTTAAAAAAAGCCTGCCAAGATTAAACGTTCACCAATTAAGTTTATCTAACTCATCTACAGTATTGATGCCACAAAAATGTAAAACACAAATTTGCAGACTGCTTCTCCTGAATAAATTCCAAGTCTTCTGGTAATTTCCATGGATTTCCATTAAGCTTCCCGTACGCAAGATGGGCAGTCAAATTTGGTAGTAGCAAACACATTTTTTGGTCGAGAGTCAAATGCTGACGAATTGTGACTGTATTAAAAATAATATGTGTGAGAACATTCCTGAATATTCCCTGGGCTTACACTGATGCCAGGCAAACACATCTCTACATCAAGATGTTTTTATTGTGTATTCCACAGACATCCCTCGGGATGGTTACCCTAACCATCCCTAACAAATAGTTGTCTTGACCACTGTGAATAAATCTCTTACCTTCGTGTTGGCGCATGCTTTCCCCTTCTTATAGTCCTTATGGCTGCCTCTTTTATCCAATTTGGCCCACAAGGCTTTGGCTTTCCAGTAATTTAGCTTGGATTTGAGTTTGTGATAGAAAGAACGATAGTCCTTGGGCTTTAGTTCTAAGTAGTCACAGAGCTCTTGGAAAGCCTTGAGAGTCCCCTTGCAGGTTGAAGCCTGGACAAATCTGTCGAAGAGAACATGAGCCTGGTTCACCTTCTCATTCTTACTTTCTTCCATGCTTCACACTTCGTAGCTGCCCTGGGGGGCAGCTGTTCTCTTCCAGTCTGCCAGATTTCCCAATGTCGCTCTGCTGAGCCACTTTCACCTCTGGCTTACGAGCATTATTAACCTATAAAATAAAAAGAAGAAAACATAATTGAGCTTGCTCTTTTTTTTTTTCTCTTTCCAAAATTTTGTCTAAGCCTGCTAAACTGAGAGCCCAGATTCTCAGCAACTAATAAAGCATCAGTCCTAAATAAGTCAACCAATCAATACCCCAAGGAGTCCTGCCCACAGTGACTGAGGCGGAGCCTTGCAAAGCTCACTGAGCCTCGCTGCAGACAGTGGGACATCTCACCTCTGTTCAATCACAAAATACTTTACCTGAGCCAGCCCCTAGAAAGATTTACCAAAACTCATTTCATGTGAACAGCCAAGAAGTTACAAGCAAACTGGCAGATGTTATGTGATGTTTGGAAGTAGGCAGAGGTTTTTAAAAAAAATCACAGAATCACAGAATATTTTTGGTTTGGATGGGACCTTTGAGCTCATTGAGTCCAACCAACAAAAAAAAAAGGCAAAAAAACAAACCAAAACCACCAAAACTAAAAAAAAAAAAAAAAAAAAAAAAAAAAAATCCCAGAACACCAAACACCAAAACCAAACCAAACCAAATGCCCACAACCACACACCAGCCCATCCACAGACAGACACAAACCAACAATCTCGGGCACTGGAGCATGCCCTGAAGCGCCATGTCTACACGTTCCTTAAATACCTCCAGGGATGGCGACTCCACCACCTCCCCAGGCAGGCTGTTCCAGTGCCTGACCTGGAAAGTCAGTGCCTCAGTAAAGTAATTCTTCCTAATATCTAAACTAAACCTCCCCTGCCACAACTTCAGACCATTTCCTCTGGTCCTGTCATTATTCCCTTGGGAGAAGAGGCCAACACCCACCTCTCTACACCCTCCTTTCAGGTAGTTGTAGAGGGTGATGAGGTCCCCCCTCAGCCTCCTCTTCTCCAAACTAAACATGCCCAGTTCCCTCAGCCTCTCCTCATATGACTTGTTCTCTAAAAAAAAAAGATAGATTTTGCAAAAAAAAAGATAGATTTACTGGTGTAGCAGTCACTGTGATGACCAGATCACTGTGGTAACAATGGTTACGTGCTGGTCTTAAAAAAACCACTACCACAGTATACTTTAGGAGTTGGCATTCCACCAGTAAAATAACTTTTGGTTCCTTCATTCTAAAAGGAGATGTGTCTTTGCTCATGCTAAATAAAGGAGAGGAAGAGGATGGCATAGCACAAGCTGGTATCTCTGTCAGAGTCCTTGCAAACACTCCTTTTGCACAGTGACATAAGAAACCCAGTAATGGCCACTGCAATCCTAGAAAGAAGTTAAACCTGCTAATAGCAATCAAATGCTTAAGAAAAGTTGTCAAGACTGAAAAAAATCCCTGTGTTGCATCAAGCAGTATAAACATTTGTCTTACCTAGAGCCTATGCATATATTCCTGTCAGTAAGTAAGCAGCGTAAGAGTGAAATGTTCCTCCTGAGATTCTCACAGTAGTTCCTCTATTCTGTCGTTTTCAACTTTGTTTGATAGGCAGGTCCCTATAAAATTTTAGGTGGTAGTTGGGGTCCTCAGCAGATTAAATATGCTAACAGGAGGTCTGCTACTCTTAGTTGTTTTTCTGGGATCCCTCAGAAGCAGCCTGCAGACCTAGAGAATGAATTGTTCAGGTCACAAATAGCGGGTTTTGTTTAAAGAATAGATATTTTCTCTCCCTCTCTTTCTTTCATATATAATAAATCTCTTTCGTCCTTTTATATATAATACTAAGTACATACATATAATAGATTGCTCTTTAAGAAAGAACAGTTCTGTTTGTCTTCAGATAGGAGGGCAGCATGGGAACATATGCGGGAACTATGGAAGTGAAAGCATTTCTGAGTTGCTTTTTGTCCTTTGGTTTTTTGCAAAGGGCATAAAGGTAAAAAAGGAAATATGTGGACTCGGATAAAACCTTTTAGATTCTCACCAGCTCTTTTCCTGCTTCCAGCAGACAGGAAGCCAAGTCAAACATTACAGCTCATGTCTCTTCCCCTCCCATATGACAGCTCTGCAGCAGTTATTTGGGCACTCCTGCATTTCACCCTAACATTTTATTTATTGCTTACTTTTAGAAATAGCAAAGGAGACTTGGAAACCTTTACATCTAGCCACAAACTGTTTTTTATTAAAAATTAAAATAAAATTTCCTACAGTAGCCATTGTACAACAATGGGTTATACCGGACAATGGGATTCTGACTTTACTGGGACAACTGCCTTAAGAGGACTCAGTACACATGAAGCTGTTTTTCCAACTGGCTGATAGCAATGCCATGTCCATATCAGTACTGCTCACTAAGCAGGATGGAACTAACTGCTTTCCTCATTTTTAATCTTAACTTCACTGTTGTGAAGCTGGAAATGTGCTCTGAGTTTGCACCTCAGGGTAACCACTGCACTACTGCAGAGGTCTAAGACACTGTGCTTTAAGCCTGTGTCCCCTCTTTTGTTCTCAAGAAGAATGTTATAAAGAGCTCCAACAAACCACCTCTTATGCTGAAGGAGTAATTTCAGCGTGTCATTGTAACACGGATGCAATAAAATATCCACAGCCTAAAACCGTATGCCTCATTAATCAGCGCAACGTTGCAAGTTGAATACTATTGTGTGTTATGTTTCCTGCTCCTCTTGCACCCCACTCTACGGCTGAAACACTCACTTTACACCAGCGCTTCAGGTGACTGACAATTCCTAAGAAAAAAAGCAATAGAAGTTATATGACCTAAATTCAGTGGAGTGGAAGTTTAAGTCTGTTAGTCCACAGTCCATTACTGATATATCCAGATGTTAAGGACAACACGGGTTTCATTTCTTACCCTTGCTTCTATTGTACTCTTTCACCACAGGAGTGAAGCAGCGCTGGTTCTGCACCACAGCTCAGAGCGATCCAGAAGTTAAAATCCAACCTGCATTTCATTCTAGGAACTTACTGCTTTGTGTTTGAGGTTTGCCAAGCCAGGAGACAAACCTGCAAAAGCAGGCCGTTTTATGCAGCCACAACCCGCACAGCAGTTCTGTCAACATCCCATTTCACGCAGGCTGTGAAGTCAGTTATGCCCACAGGTCAAATCAGGAGGCTCCAAGTCCCTGCAATTAGTCACTCCCTACAACTCTGCATTCTTGATGTAAACACCTAAAGCCCTTGGAACCCGCGAGCAACACGTCAGAGAACATGGAAATTACAGGAGGAAAGCAAGGGCAGGCAAGAATTATTTGCCAAGTTTCCAGGGTATTTGTATGCCTTGTTGGCTATTCTGCAAGTCTGCAGTATCCTGCATGTTTTGTCTCGAGGCAGCTGATTGCTGACTCAGAAGCTCTGTAAATTCCTTGGCTGGAGTTTTGGAAGAGAAAGACAAAGCCCGTGAAAAAATTGCACACAAGAACAGTGTTCATGTTGCTATTTACAATAATAGCATGAGGTTGTCACTGACTCATGACTGCAAGTACGCTCAGGATCTCCAGCGCTTGCCCAGAACAAAAGAAACCCATGAAAAACAGAGACACGGGCAATGAATAATTCCAGGTGGTGGTTCCTTCCCACAGTCACTACGGATGCAGGAATATGAATATTTTACCAAATGCATATACGAGAAAGAAAGTCCACTGCCCTACTTCTGTCAAATGCAAGAGATAGGAAGAGATTTTGCGAGTGACACACATAATTAATTTGGTCATTCAAATTCAAGTTCCTGCAGAAAGTGTTGCAAAGTGTCCCTATATTCCAGGGAAATAAACCTCCATTACAGGAGTTACCCCCACTACATTTTCCATCCTGATTTTGCTAAAAGTGCTCATTCAAGTAATGACTTGAGCCTGGAAAAATAAAATATTATGGGAATGTATTTGCAGCATACTTCTCCATTTTTTCCCAGCGGAAACTAGTGAGTTAATGCCATCTAAATTCACAGCTTGTTCTGTCTAGCTTAAAGCGGCATTTTGAGTGAATAAAACATTCGCCAAAGTAACTGCCCGTCTCCCCTTCAGAATGCTGAGTTTTTCTGAGCACAATGTAAATGCTTTCTTACATTTTGGTTATTTCACAGCCAGGCAAACACCACAGATGCACCCATGACAGGCAAATCTCTGAGAAGTCAAAGATCAACAAACTACACTAGTACCATATGGAGTTTAAAGCAAGTTGGTCCATCAATCATAAAATTACTGATAGCTCCAATTTCCATTGATTTCACCATTTCCCTAAAATTTCCAATTCCCCACCAACATTCCCTATGTCCTTGTCTCCCTTTCATGGCCCCTCAGCTTCTGCCTATGCGAGGCTCAGTAACACGTTCTGGAAACTCTGAGATTACTGCAGTACCTAGGCAGCCAGTACACACTTGCAACTTGGCTAGCAAAAGCCTAAGCACAGATTATTGTTAAGCTTATGCTGCAGACAGTGGGGACACCTATTTTTGTCTCTCTGCTCCACCCAACCTCCAGTTTTCTTGTAGGAAACCAATTACCTTTGAGACTTTTTATTCCCCATCAAATCTGGATGAAATTGTTCAAAAGTTATTAAGGATGAACAGAAAAGCAGATGGACAAACAGCTCAATCCTGTAAGCCTCCCTTCTTTAGGAAACCACACTAAAAAACGTTCTTTATTCCAACAAATGAAAAAGCTCTGTTTTCATTTCCAGGATTTGATTTATTTTACTTTTAGCTAAAACTGAAGAAATAGACTTTGCTACAATATGTTCATGAATTTCTAAGTGATCTCGGATACCAAAAAGTGCAGCTTTAGGGCAGCAGTAAGGCTGTGGAACAGATGGCAAAAAGAGGACAATTTTGACCAAAAAAAAAGAGTGAAAGCCAAAACTGGCAATTATTTTAGCTCCACATTATGCAGACAAAAAATGGGAAAGCCTAAGGACAAAGGCATGGTTGCCATTGTTTGCAGCTTCCCTTTTATACCAGATGGAAAAAAGGAACATCAGCACTGTCCACAGTACATTTTAAGATGGTATTTAGATTTGTTGCCATTCATAAAATTCAACACTCAAGCAAATATGCTGGCAAAAAAGATGTTTGTGTTTTAATGCACTTATCAAACCTGATTTGGTGAGCTTCCGCCTACCGTATGGCAGCGAGTCTTTTGGGTCTCCACCTCTTTCCTGTCTACCCTCCCTTCCGAGCTAGGACAAAAGTGGGAGAAAGAGAGACCAAATACGAACCTAGTTGCAAAAATGAGAACCCATTCTTAAGGAGAAGATCAAAGCACATATACAAACATTTTACAGAATTTGCACATCAAGAAAAACTTAATCCAGTAATGATTTGAAAAGAAATGCAAATTATATCCAGGAACGTGGAAACATACAAATACAGAAGCGGTTACAGATCATATTTTGGCTACCAAATTCATATGAAGGTACTGAAGAAAAATGTGTACATTTTTTATTACTAAGCATTTCTTAAGTGCCACAATATGAGTACCGAAAACACTAGACCTACAAAATAAAACCTTTTACCTCTATGAATTCAACAAACACACTGTTCTGTCACTCTGGCATGTGCAACTCATAGCAGAGTCCCTACACTGAATAAACACCAATATAAAGAAAGAGATCAGGAAACAGAGTACCTCTCTCCCTTCAAAAAAAAAAAAAAGGAAATTATGCCAAGGAAGAGGTAGCTGCCCCCTTACCTTATAAGATATGGGAATAGTAAGCCATCTGGATAGCTTTAAGAAAAGTTTCAAGAACTACTGACATACCTGACACAGCCACTAGTGTCACTAACTAGGGAGATCCCTCAGCACAAATCTTCACATCGAGCAACCAGTAGCCAAGGCAGTGATCCCCTCTCACCTAGCACCAACTCACCAGCTGTGTGTTCTTTATGCCTTAAAACTGTCACCATGCTGTAAAGAACCACACAGTACTCTATACACGCACAGCAAAAGAAAATCTATTTCTCAAAGAAGTAAATGCGCTTTTATCCCAATGGTAAAAAGCACGACATTCCACTCGAATCAAAACTCTCACAACAAACTTTTTGGAGCGTGGCCATTAAAGCAGCAAGTTATATGAGCAAAACTCCCCTTTACAGGCCTCCTAAAACCAAATGAAATATGGCAGCAAAGGCTGCATTTGTTACCTGGGTGGTGAAAGTCACGCATCTCCCACAAATCCTCCTGAGAAAACACAAGTCCTCAAAACCCAAATCTGGCTATTTCAATATAGGGAGCCCTCGGTCTACAAGCATTTGCCATAAAGGCCATATGCCACACCTGTAGGCAGTCAGACCGTGGGTATCTTCTGATGAGCAATACATATCCCACTTCTAAGGTAAGCGTGCAATCAGTTCATACAAGGTGAAGATGACTTCACTACCAGGCTGAAGCACATGGAGGCTTCTCACTCGACCACTTAACAGGACAAGGTGGTTAGATGTCATTCCCTCATTTGAAGTGCTTTGAAGCTGTTCCTGATGTTACATTTCATCATAGAAACCCATTCTAAAGTTAGTTCCCACCCAATTTTACAAGCTGGACTTCCCCAGAGTTCTTCAAACACTATCTCCAATAACCTGAGAAAAGCTCCTATAAAAAAAATAAAAGGACTCTAAGAAATGACTGGAATGACAATTTCACAAAACTTTCTTTTTATGACTTCAAATGGGGATAAAAAAAATCAGTCGCCTTAGCACAGCAAGACATACCAGCTTTCGATATCATACAGGACATGGATTGATTCATCTTTCAGAGCCAACATGCTATGCCACAAGAAAAGGAGGTTTCAGAGAAGCTTTACTGAACATTAAAGAACAGGAACGTTGTTCTGACCCAATTAGAAATTTTGAGCAGAACAAAGACTGGAGGCTACAACCATACTATAATGACCTCTACAGCCCAGTGAGTCAAGTCCTCTGAGGCCTTCAGGTTCTGCCAGCACACAGATCACCCCAAGCCATTCCCCAACACACTGAGAAAATAAATAGAGTCTATATTTATATTTTTTATTAAAAAAAAAAAAGAAGAAATCTCACAAAAGAAATTCTCTAATGAAACTCACATGAACACATTTTAAAAATTTTATGTAAGTGAAGGCTTCACTCTGTCAGAACCTGGTACCAAAACACAGACTACAACAATCCCAAAAGTTAATGCAAGAAAGATAATCAACAGGGACAAAGAGACAGATACAACCATATGATCCACAAGTGAAAAAATTACCATTTTTTAAAGAGCATGTAAAATGGTTCATGAGATCTTAAAAATGAAAAGGTCTAGTGTCTAATTTAGTATGTGTTTGCCTTCTATTCTATGCACTTGACTCCAGCTTCGCACTTCAGTGCTCCCTTTTATTACCCAATTCTGCCTTACACAGGTCAAAGATTACTAGTCACATAGAACGATGGAGTCTAAATTAGGCTGAACTTACCAAAGCCACCTTCATTTGGGTCATCAAGAGAAACACCTTCGCACCTCAGAAGCAAACTCAAAGACTGGTCATTTGTGCCAGCATTTATTCTCATCAAGGCAGATGGCTGCTTAGACTTCTAACTCCCAAGAGTCACTCCTTAGCAGTTTGGTAATTACCAGACTCTCACAAAACAAAGAACAAATATTCCAGTTACAGACATTAAAAATGTACATGGGAAAGCAAGTTTTATTTGTGCTGCTTCCAACTCTCAGCTGTTATGGGTGTGGAAAAGAGGCAGGCACTTCCTCGAAGGAAGTAGTAGAGGAGAAGGGAGTTAAAAAACAGGATTAAAAGACTCATAATTCCACCCTCCATACACACTCAGCCAGCTAAGGCATCACAAACTGAGTACGCTATCCAGAGCAGTTCAAACAGATTATTTCATGGATGCATATCCTGTTTCTGCAGTGGAAGACTGAACACGAAAAGCAGAGGGAATTTTAGATTATTTTTTTTCCTACTGCCGATCTTGCAAGACTCTTTTGGGAGCCAAGAAACCAAAGTAAACAGACATTTGAATAAGAGAGCCATAATGATTTATCCAACCCACAAACCACCTCATTTAGAGGCTGTTGAACTTTCAAAACAAAACAAATCCCAAGCTTTATTCTAAGAAAAGTCCAGGAAGGGCTGGCACCATGCTACAACCCATGGGTGCAACCTTAGCCTTTATAATTACTAGGTAAAACATACACACAGAGCTCAAAAAACACCTAAGACATTGGACCTTAAGCCCAGTCCTCCAGAACTGCCACCTCCTTTCCTTTAACCAGAAAGGTCCAACCAGGAAGAGCAGATGAGGACCAGTGCCTTACTCGCTACCTGCTACATACGCCTTCACTTGTCACTGTTAATACCTTCAGCACGCTATATCCCAGCTATCACATGCCCCAATCTGCCGCTGCCCCCAGCCCATGCATGGCCAACAGACCCAAGCCCCACCAGCAGTCCAACTCCCTCAAGATGAGGGAACTGGGGTTGTTCAGCCTGGAGAAAAGGAGGCTGAGGGAAGACCTTATCGCTCTCTTACAACTACCTGAAAGAATGTTGTGGCCAGCTGGGAGTTGGTCTCTTCTCCCAAGTAACAGAAGAAGCGGAAATGGCCTTAAGTTGAACCAAAGAAGGTTTAGATTGGATATCAGGAAAAAAATTCTTCACTGAAATGGCTGTCAAGTACCGGAACAGCCTGTCCAGGGATGCGGTGGAGTCACCACCCCTGGAGGTATATAAAAGATGTGTAGATATGGCGCTTAGGGACGTGGTTTAGTTATGGACTCGGCAGTGCTAGGTTAACAGTTAGCCCTGGCTTGAGTGACACAGGATTAATCTCTTTTTCAGTAATCTTACTTTTCAGTAAAGTCTCTTCTAATGCTTGGGAAAACTGCATGTTTAGAAGACTCCAGTGTCTGAATTCGTGGAAAAAAAATGTACTTTATAGTCAGCTATGGCATGAGGGTTCCAAGGTCTCAGTGTTTTTGAGGTAGCTAGCATTTCAAGGTCACGAGTTTTCAAGGTGCATAGATGAGGAGGAGCGAGACCTGGGCACTTGACCCAAGCTGGCCAACAGGACTATTTCATACCATGAACATGACATTTAATAGAATTTCTCAGCAAACTTTCTAATTTGTTTCTCTTCTATGAGAGCAGAGAACTTCTTGCCCCAGTGCCGGACCTGAGGCCTTCCCTTCCTCCTGAAGCTGTAGGGCTTGTGTGTCTGACATTTGCTGTCCACAGCTAGGAGTGCACAGCTACTACTGATAGAACGGGCTGAGTATAACCTTTATATGTTTTATAGTGGTTCTTTAGAATTATTAATGTTAATTATTTAGTCTTATTCTATGAAATCTGTTTATATTTCAACCCTTGGGTTTCTTGGTTTTTTCCCCAATTCCCCTTCCTGGGTGGGGAGGGGTCATCGGGTGAGAGAATAATTGTCTAAATGACAACAAATTGTTGTGGGTTCTTCAAAGCATAACACCACTGGCCTTTTAAGATCTTAAAGGTCCTTTCCAACCTAAATGATTCCATGATTCAAGCTCCACTGCTGCCAAGAAAAATCCCACAATGTGTTTATAACCACTGATGTGTGTACCCTACTCACGTAGCTCAAATCACTACACCTAGCCTTCCTTTTTCCTTGATCCTTAAAAGTTGTGCATAAAAATGTGTGCTGTGTAGTCCCTCTAAATATCTAAAACCCCAAATGGCAATGGCAAGGAACTCAATCCAGGGTAGATAGAGAAGGCTGTTCCTTGATGCTCCACAAGCCACCACAGGCCTCCCACATTAGTCATGAAATTAGACCATAATATACAATTAAGCAATTTCAATTCATTTTGCAAAGGCAGAGGATTACACACCTCAGGAGGAGCACTACTGACTGAACAGAGTTTTGAACAGAACGCAAAGCAGGATTTGAAGGGAACCTGAAAGAGACCTGGTTTCCATCATGTTTTGAATTCTCTTTTTTTTGGAATGACTGGCAGATTCAGCACTGAGCTACACCTCCTTTTCATGGGAGAACTTATTTGTCTATACTCTTAAGGCATATAGAAAACAGAAAAGATACTAAATGTGTTCAATGGACACAATGCTGAATCCCAATTCATTAGGTCACAGGAAGCAAAAAAACCACACACACAATAATCCTATAAATTTTATTTCATAAATTCATAAATTAGATCACTTAATTGAGGTCTATTCCACAGGTCCCACAAACCTCTTCCTTAATCTGTGCCAGGCTGAATTCCTGTAGACATGTTTTTATTCTGAGGGGGGGAAAAAAGAAAAAAAAAAAAATCTCTATCCTAGCCTTTCCTCAAAGCACTCTCTTACTGTACTTATTCTTGGAGTTCTTAATTTGACAGTATCTTGACCATTTAGTATTAACCCTTGATAAATTTACTCATGTAAATCTTTCCTCTTCTAAAGGTAAGAATACCCATCCTCTGCACCCTGGTATGTTCCACGATCTTTAGTAACAATAACAATTAAAAAAAAGCAAAGCAAAAATCCAACCCTTAGCAACTAACAAACTTCACAGTGAGACTGTCAAATGACAACTGATCAAATCTAGCAACCTGATGAAAATTCATCTCTGTTACACAATCCTGTGTGTCTAATGCTTCCCATCATTCATTCCCCTCATAGGTACAAGGAAAGCAGGAATATATTGTAAGCAAATAACCTATTTAACGTTTTGGCTAAACTATGACAAATAGGGACAGTAAAGAAGTTAACGTTTTCTTGTGGTACAAAATATACCAAAACCTTGAAAGGTAATCCAGAGTACAGGTAGTATATGACAAAAACAAAACTTGTAACATCAAACTTTCAACTCTGGACGTAAGTTAATATCATTTGCACATACTGTTACATAGCTTAAAAATAGTAACCAGCAGTATGTTCTATGTTCCCCACTTGGCTGGACATTTGACTCTCAGCAAATGCTGAAACATTTTCAATTGGCCAGAGAGCAATCCCCCTCCAGCCTCCGAACACACAGGAGATGCCTCTCTCAGCAAAGAACGTGGCAAGCTCAATGCCTCAAGCAAATGAAAATCTGTTAGGAAATCAGTTACAGAGGAAAGAGGTGGAGGCGGTTTTGTGATTTACTCTCCTCTCCCTGAGGCTTTGGCAAGCAGTTTCTGAAATAAGATGGCAGTCATCACTTCCAGAGGCAGACGTTACTAGTCTGCTCAAATACAGCTGCACTGGTGGGGACATGAAAAGACTTGGTACGAATTAGTCAGAGATTTAATCCAATCTAAGTGTAAGGATGCCATTCAGCAGAATTTGTTCCTAGTAGCAAGCACACATAAAAGCTTCTCTCTTTGCCTTTCATCCTCAAGGACTTTTCTGTCTAGTCTTTTTAATTCCATCCTCCTTTGGATAAAGGCCATTCCTCTGCAAGGATATCTGGGGGTCTGAGGCAGATATCCTTAGCTGAACCTCTCAGCTATGTGGTAGAGAAAGTTGCTTTATGAGAGGGCACAAGCACTCCCTTCGCTTAATGCAGGTCTGAGACCCCCCCACCAAGGGACCTACAATCATCTTTTGTGCAAGACATCTACACGCACCTCTTTAATAGGGTAATGCTCTCAGTGGTCACGGAGAACTACCACACTGTGAAACGACTTCAGTCTAGCATGGTTCAACAACACTCATGCACTGCTTTGCCACTGTGCTGCTTGCAGGCTGGAATTTGCCTCATAGGGCATTCCAGAATTTCCACTACAGATGATTCAAGTTCTGGATCTTGGGCTCAAACTGAATAATTTCCATAATCCCTTACTTCCTAACAGCATCCTCCATCTGGTATTTGAGAACTAGCCAGAACAACCCTTTTTCAAAATGCTTTTAATGAAGCGAGGGGAAGGGGACAAGCGTGACTAAAAGTAACTTACGACTTTCTCAGTGATAATACCAACAGGCTGCTGCTAGCTTATCTGAAAGCAGGTAACAACTTCAGAATCGGACTGCAAGCTCTTTTCAACATGAAAAATACTGAAATTAAGAAGTGCTTTCTTCAACTTCATTCAACCACTGCTTTCAGGCTCAGTCAGCCAGCACAGACATCCAGCACAGCTCTGTAAATAAGGGATGACCAACAGGGGTGGCAAAACCATAGCATGACAGTAGCTGTTTTCCTGGAAATCTATACGGTGCTCCTGCATAGCAGACCACAGCATTAGCTGTAAGTTCTTCTCCAGAGAGAACAACCTGAGGCCTTCAACATCTGGAAGCCACCCTCCCTCCAGTTGCTCACTGGTATTAAACAATTTAGTATTCATATATTTACTATTAGTTTATGCTAACAGAAGCATATGCTGCTATTAAGAAGGCTTGGTTTTCTCCAATTTGAATACGGAGAAATGTAAAGAATTTGTTCCTGATTACACTGGAAACCTCCAGTGAAATCCATATGCCCGCTCCCTGCTCCCCTGTCCTTTCCCATAGATACACCCCAGAAATTATCACAAGTGGCCTTTTCTCCATGGACCTGTGAGATCTGGCTAACTGAAATGAAAAATTTCGTATTCCATGGGGTACACTAGAAAACTTTGACGTTTGGATCTACAAATACTTGGAGTGGCCACCATGAAAAAGTAATGTTTGCTTTTAACCGTTCATTTCTATAACATCCCTGGTTTTCTGGAACAGAGTATTCCAATTGGAAGGGACCTACAATGATCATCTAGTCCAACTGCCTGACCAATTCAGGGCTGACCAAAAGTTAAAGCATGTTGTTAAGGGCATTGTCATTCTGGAAGTGATATGGCTTATTTCCCTTCCCTGGCTGACACCACTGACTGGGCATACACCTTCTACTGCAACTACTGAATTATGGTCTGTAACTATAGGGCCATTTCCTGAGCCATATCATACTGTGGCAACTGAGATTAGAGTACTGCTTTCTGTCCAATCCCTGTTATCTCTTCCTGAACACAGTTGTTTTTATGATCAATAGGTTTCTTTTAATTTCCAGGCCAAGTTTATACCTCTTTGTTCCTGTGATGATACTGACCATTAGCTTTCCCTCCCTTCTTACATATATTTATAGACAGATGCCACATCCCATCTTGATCTTTATTATACTGAGGTTAAATCAAGTTCTCGTAGTTTAAGGTAGGCTCTCTTTTCCTAGGCCTCTCAAGGAGAAGAGCTGCATATTGTTGGGCTTGGGGGGGCAGGGGTGTGCCTATGTTATCTTATGAAGGACTACAGGTGCGTTCTCACAAGAGCATACTGCAGGGTACACCCCTCTCCTGAGAATTCTGGGATTGCTTTGGCCTCTTCCACGACTACAACCCAGTTCTAGTATACATTTTGATGTAGTCATTGATCATAGGGATCACTGTTTGTCCTTTCTAGGTCATTTCCAAGTGAAAGGATGCCAGATTAAATTCAACAGCATAAAAACAAGAATGATACAGTTTAATTTGTATTCCATAAAAATCTAGTTCTTTCTACAGAATATCAATGTAAAGATCAAATTGGTCTTGAAGGAGTAGCATCACACGTCTCATCCTTAAAGAATAGGAACAGTAACCTTTCCCCCAAAACTAGCTCCTTCCCTTTTAAACACAAATTGTTGCTTTCTGTTCCCAAGGAAGATGCTCAGAAGTGCAGTACTCATCCCAAATCCAAGCCTGAATCATTTTCCCAACTGAACAGCATGAGCTGTAAGTAGCCTTTTGTGTATATGTGACGCAAGCATGATGCATTCAGGAAAATACATCATGCCCTATACAGAGCTATCAGTGGTTCACAGCACATTAATTAGCAGAGAAGCGTCTTGGGTTCACATCTGAGCAAGCTTCTTGTGGGTACAGTAGAGGCTTCAGAATAGTGTGCTTCCTAGCTGAGAATCAAAGTATCACACATGGAAACCTGACTGACCTCAAGCACTAGAGCAGCAGAAGTAGGATGGAACAGTGTGCCAGGGCTATCAGAAATCCATCTGATCAGATTGTTAAAAGAAACAAATGTGATATCTGGATGCGGCAGTCTTTCCAGAAAAGAGGTGCAATATTAATGCCACTGGTCAGGAGACCGATAAAGCTTCACATGGAAATATATGCAGTTCTGCCTCCCCTGGGATGTTAAGCCAGTCAAACTAACAAAGAGCTTGTGACCGGCACTTCCAGTCAGTCTCCCCTACTTCTTGACTCATTTCTATCAATATTACAAATAGGGTAGAACACCTCTGACAGCAGCAGAACTAAAATGCACATTAGGTTTCAAACTGCAACTCAATGTTTGAAACCAGAGAAATGGGGTTCTAGAGCACTCTCCAACAAGAAAAGCCCAAGGCAATTAAATTACTCAGTTTATTAATAGAAGACCATGGTCTGAGACAAAAAGGAACATACCACAACCTAGGATTTCCCTCCAAATCAGTCCAGTGCTTTATATTAGTGTACATACAGAGACATAATATATGCATAATTAATATATAAGGCCAGAATCAAGTGATCTGAACCATGACTGTAAACATGTAAGCATAGTAGCAAAGCTTTATTGAAGGTTCACAATGCTGTGCAAAATTATCACCTTCCAAGGACTTTAGCCGCATAAAGATGAATTTTCTGTTGAAGTAACTGATATTGTAGCCCTTTCTGTAACTGTCTGTCCTCTTACTGATGCTTGTGTTGTGCTGGGTGGGAAGAAGTGCAAGGCAGGCGACCCTAGACATTTGAAACTCCTTTTCCTTGCCAGAATGGATGAAATTTCGCTTCTTCCTCCATTTTAAAAATTACAGCCTTGAAAGCTGAAGGTGGCAACAGACTTTCAGAATTTTGCCTATGTGTGTAGAGTTGAAAGAAACAGAGCTGTTGCTTGGAAAAATAGGAAAGAGGTTCATACAATTTCAAGAGAACTGTGCTTCTGGTAGAGTACCAGGGTGCAGATGCAACATACTAAAAACTGCTGGTACACTCCTGCATGTTGTTTATTTGGGCAAATAAAATGTTGTTTTCCCCCAAAGGCATAGATATGCTATGCAAAGAAATGTTTCAGGCAATTTATGCCACACCTGTGTCCCCACAGCTAATACAGGAATGTAAGACGACTACAAGCTATACAGGTATAATCAGTTAACCAAATGACATCAGGGAATTTAAGGGATAAGTCGTGCTTGGAGCATGTGGTATACTGCCCAGGAGTCTATTAGCCCAAAAGAAAAAAAAAAAATTGTGTGTCGCTGAATTGCTCTTAAAAATACCTAATATACACCAACACTGTATGCGCTAGGTTTTCCCTTCTCCATACATGCTATGTGTAACAGTGACTTCATTTCCATTAGTCTCTTGGCTAAACCTGCAGATCTGACAGAAATACAGCCTTTAAGCACCTCAGTAGGGTCTAAAGTTTAACAGAAAAATCAGTGTTTATACACGTCTGCTACTTTAGTCCAGAGTTGTTGGCATATTTATAAACAGCCACAGATTGAGACTTGCTAGTTTCTTAGAGAAACACAAAACAAAACAGCAAGTTTGCAGTATCTAGCTGTAAAGAAATCTGAAGCTATGTCCTTCACAAGAATAATACAGTATTGTTTGCTGCATACAAGAGGTGGTCCCTTCTGTAGTTTGGATTGCTACCTGTTCCAAGTGTTCCCGAGTGCCCCTATGCCACCTACTTGCTACCTTTGGAGAAAACAGGCTGCCAGTGTACTGTATGGAGGCTCTCAGAGCTCATCTCTGTATAGACTGTGGGGTGTAACCCCAAGGTTACTCAACATTTAGATATTTCAGTAGTTCACAAGACACACTAGAGAGAAAGCTAGTAGTATCCACACACTTCTGGAACAGATTTCCCAGGGAATTTGTGAATGCCCCATCCCTGGAAGTGTTCAAGGCCAGGCCGGATGGGGCTTTGATCAAGCTGCTCTAGTGGGAGGTGTCCCTGCCCATGGCAGGGGGGTTGGAACTAGATGATCTTTAAGGTCCCTTCCAACTCTAGCCATTCTATGATTCTATGATTGATTCTATGATTCTACATGTACTCAGCATGGTATTTACTGGCTCTGTGTGTCCATATCTAAGCATTAGACTCCCACATAGCTCCACTCCAGGGACCAGGCAGTTCACTTTTAGCACAGAGCTATTTATTAGTTATATCACATGTTACATTAACATTAGCTTATATAAGTAAATCAATAGCAAGGTAACGCCTAATCAGAAAGGACAACAAGATAGGTGTCTTGCTATTAAATGTTGTTTTGCCTGGAAGAAATTAAAGCAGTGAGGGAACCTGTGAGGGAAGTTGACGACGCTACAACAGCTACTTGCAGCAAGGCAGATGGGGATGCAAAACATCTATAAACAAACTCAATTCATTATCTAAGCTGGGTTTGTTTTCCACCTAATAACTAAACAACACATACCAACCTGTGCCCAGGTTTCAATCCTGCCTCAGGTCAGCCCAACAAGTTTTGGGTGTAATCTCCAGATCAGCTTTCCTTTCATAGAAAAGCAAAGATGCTTGGCTGGAGTGTCCAAGCAGGATGGCTCCTTCTCTCAGCAGTCTTTTCTACAGACAGGATTTAGCAAAAAGAAACTTCCAACATGCTCCTCTTTCGGCTTCCTTCACCGAACACAAGATGTTAAAATCCACTCATGGAAAAACAGCACGTGTGCATGAAAAGGAAAACTAGTCTGTCCCAACTAGGCTACACAAAACAACATGGGTCAGTACTAAGCTGACCCTGACAGTATTAAACTGGAGGCCTGCCATAACATTAGCTTTCCTCAGATCAGTATATTTGGCTGCAGAAGTAGGATCATTTCTGGGGGAAATGTGTCCATGTCTCCTTTTCTCTTCTTGGTTAGGGGAGCCGGTTTGGCCAATTAGGGAAGTGCACCAATCCACCCTGTTTAAAACTCTTATTTGAGGTGTTGGTCAAACTAAGAAATAGAGTCAGAGAAACATATGATAATTAAGGTTGGAAAGGACCTCTGGAGATTGCCTAGGCTGATCCCACTGCCCAAAGCAGTCAGCTAGAACAGGTTACTCAGGACTGTGCCCTGTCGGGTTTTGAGTATCTCCAAGGATGGAGTCACGAGGGATACTTTAAACCTAACATAATATCCCTTGCAGCAGACAGACCTGCATATTTAACCTCCAGGCAGATTAATTTTTATGTAACCAAGCAATACAAGAGAGGATAGATGCTCAAGTCCCAGCACGCATCACCCTAAAAGGTAAAGTCAAGAGAGCCAAAAGCAGCAAGTCACTTTTTCCCCTATATTCATGAAACTCAAGGTCCTCAGTTTTCCTCCTTACCTTGAAACAAAATGAAGTGTTTATTCCCAGGCCTCATGGAACATTAAACAAAAGAAAGCTTAACCCATGAACATAATGCACAAAACTACTCTCTAGTAGATGGGATTGTAGCTGTGAATCCCATTTCACGTTCTACTTTCTAAACAAAGGTAACACCCAGCCCAAGAGTTCAACTGAACTACCTCCTCTCTCCTTCGAAACAGTTCTTACTGGTCAAGTTTGGTAACATCTGAATTTGCAGTAAACAAGCTCTGGAAGAATCAGAAAAATAACACTGAAGAGAACCACAAGAAATTATTATCAAGTTGGTCCAGAGGCTGACACAGAACATCCAAGTTTCTTAGGAGCTGCAGTATGAAAGAGGTACCCAGTGACATCAAAAAGGCTATCCACACCTAATAATAACAACAACAAAAAAATGTCAATAAAGCCATGCTGCATTTTCCAAGGGTAAAGTGCAATTCCTGGCAGTGGGGCCACAGGGAATAGCCATTCAGCTGGCAACGGAACCACAAGGTTTTAAATAGATAGTTCAAAGCCAGAGATTATTCTTTTATCCTGTGCTGTCAGTGTTACAAGGCTGTGAGGAAAGGTAATACTGATGTATAGAGAAGAAGCAAAAATATTTCATTTTAAAATTAGATTATCTACCTTGGCCTTTACAAAGCCACATTTTGGATGACTAGCAATGTGTCAGTATGATTTAAAACACTGGGTACCTGTAGAATCCAGTCAAAGACCCATGGCGAGTTTTAATGAAGTCAAGAGGCTTTAGCTCTTGCAGGGCTGTCATTTTAATTTTGACATATGAAGAACTCATTAAAATAAGGTTCACCTCTGGGTTCTAATGTCAGTTCACGGTAGCTACTTAAAAGTACTTGAGAAAACATGTGATTTTGCTAGGGAAAAAAAAAAGGTCACGTATGAGGGAAGACAGGTTAAGAAACCAGCAGAGTAGGCTGATCCCACAAACAGCTCATTTAGAAAAAAAGCCTTGCTTAGTGGAAATCTATTACACACATGAATGCTAGACTGGAGATCCTCCAACAGGCCAGCCCTCTTATGCCCAGGGTCCTTCTTCCTCTCCTCTTCCCTTAACAGGAGGGTCTGGCTTTGGATTTGAGCAGATTATCAGGTCAAAGCTGGAAGTATGTTCCAGCCAGCAGTCTAAAAGTGAAGTTAATCACCTCGACACCTTTAAAGAGGTAAGGCCTAGGAAAGATTTAGCGAAACTGCTTCCACTAACTGGCCTGAAATTAATCGCAAACCACGTAAAAGCCAAGTTTGATCGTGTAGGCAAACAAGTCCTGGGCAATGTTTATTTAAGGCAACAGATTCCAGGCCACACAGAATGTATTTCTTCATACTGTTCCACAGAGATCATCTCAGTCTCATCGCAACACTAAAGTCTACCAGTTAGAGGTCTATATTAAAAATAATAATAACAAAAATAATAATAACAAAAATAATAATAACAAAAATAATAATAACAAAAATAATAATAACAAAAATAATAATAACAAAAATAATAATAACAAAAATAATAATAACAAAAATAATAATAACAAAAATAATAATAACAAAAATAATAATAACAAAAATAATAATAACAAAAATAATGTGTGTGTGTATATATATTTAGAAAACTATCTCCACTCAAATCCTCTGGCAACCACGGAAAGCAGCACTACGCCTTTTACAGAGGCAAAAACCACTTGGCTTAGTCTAGACACAAATACCACAAGCACTGAAAAAGCGAAACCTTTCCTAATGTCATAAATGCACAGGATCAGTCTCTCCCTCCTCCCAGCAGGCAGCCCAGGCAGAGGTGCTATGCTAAATTCAGCTACCACACTACCATACACTGCCACTGTGCAGCCTTGTTTATAAAAGTTAAGAATTTATGCTGAAACTTGGAAGAAAATATCCCAAGCAACAATTTTAGGCTAAAAATTGTGTTACAGCACAAACAGTTCAAGTGTTTAGGTTAAAGGGGTCAGCTGCTGCTTGTAGAAGTGTTCACCGAGTTTCTTCTGCATTTGATATATGTATAGCCATTCTCCCCTTCCCATAAAAAGGAAAGTCAGCCCTATTACAGGGACTTAATTTTAAAAAAACAAGCTTGTTCTCATTTAAAGAGGCATATGTACATCTACAATTCTGAAATTCTCAAATACTCCGATTTTATGTCAAGTCCTTACTTTGGTGACCTGACTTCTGAAGTAGTAAATGAAAAGTACATCTCAAAGAGACATAATAAGGCTCTGCAAATTATTAAACACGTTCCTGCTCCTACAATCCTTAAAATTCAACTCTTTAAGGCCCATTTCAACCACCTGCCTTTGAATATAGCATTAAGATTTTGGAAGAAACAGAAGTGCCTAATTTCAAAACTTGCTTCCTTACCATTGCTAAGTTCAAGTAAAATAATTACTTCAATGCTCCTTTGAGCTCTGCAATACACAGTTTAATGGAACACAAGTGAGTGCAGATTTGTTTACACTTTATTAAAAGCACTAAAAAAAATCATCCAAAGAATTAAACATATCTTGGCATATCTAGTAATACTTTACAGATCATTATGATATCATCTGCAGTTTTAAGATAAGGTAACTGACAGGGTTTTAGCTGTTTTGAGACTTGAATCTGCCACAGAATGAGCAGAAAAAGCCACAGCTGTTTTCTTTCTTTCCTTCTCTGTTTCTAGATCCTGCAGTGAAGTGGAAACCCTCCTAGAAAGAAGAGCGGTTTCCTTCAGTACTATTCTCTCCATTTCAGATTGCCAAGAACAGTACAGGGAATAGTTTCTAGGATGGGGACAGAGGAACCTTCCAAATCAGCTGCTAGCTTTATAAGTTTAAGGACACTCTTCTCGGACTATTTCAGTCACCAATAATTGCACTGGAACAGCACTAGAGATGCCAGAGGGAAAGCTCTGTTGTCCATCACCGTCAAGTGAGCTACACTGAACTCTGTAAATGTATCTTGAAAGAGAATCAAACGTTATTGCTTTTCCTACATTTATAGTACTGAGAGAACAGAACAAGGAATACAGTCTTTTAAGCATTTTTTTAAGTCTCGATACGTTTCATTCTAAATTTCATCATTTATTCATATCACTGAAGTGTATATTTCTTAAAATGGAACATTTCAAATGTAATCCCAGTTAAACATTATAGAGAAAATTCAGTGCCTGTACCCAAAACAGAACTGCTAACAAACATTTCTGCCTTCAAAAGGGCCAAAGACAACATGCTTGTTCATC
Source organism: Numenius arquata (assembly GCF_964106895.1). Classification (NCBI taxonomy): domain Eukaryota; kingdom Metazoa; phylum Chordata; class Aves; order Charadriiformes; family Scolopacidae; genus Numenius; species Numenius arquata. The sequence continues at coordinate 64,077,802 of NC_133577.1, read as the reverse complement.
AAAACCAGTTCCTGAATTCTACAACTTTCTCTTCCAGTCCTGTGGTTTCACTGGGTTTATTAAATCATATCGCTTGGTATTATTAAGTACTAAATGATACTGCAGAACAGAACAATACCACTTCTGTGGTCGGAAACCTTGCCACACAACCTTCCTGTTAATCTACGATTAGAGGGCAATAACTAACAGTAGAGACACCCAGGATGTCCACGTGCACAAATCCATGCTTTGCTTAACTCTGTTTATTTAGGATATCTATTTCATGCTACCACTGAAAGGTATTTATTTCCCTTTCCCCCTGGTTTTGCAAATAAGAATGAGTTTCAACTGAAGACCATGCTGCCACTACCTTTCCCTAACCAAAATAAAAAGAACAGCCTCTTCAGTCAGGTCAGAGATTTGGTCTGACTCCCCACGTGGCTGCAAGCCTATCACAAGAGAAATGGAAGAGGAAAAGAAACAGAAGGTTTGTGGCGAGATGGGACCAGTGCCTTAGGCAACAGTGGGATCAGCTGTTTTATGCACATCATGAAGAGGCACCCTATGGATATTCTTACACCTTAGGGAACAGACTGTAAGAAATGTAATAATCTCCCTCAATTTTCAAAAGTCGGTCAAAGTTTAAGAAAAAATTAAATTAAAAATCAACAAGGTCTTGGCAAAGGGAAATATTTATGGCAGTATTTTAAAAAATTCTGCAGTTCCAATCACCTCAGTATGACAACATGTCTGGGAAAACAGTTTTTTTTTTTTTTCCAGCTGCAGTACCACCAAGTTTAACTAGAAGTTGCATAAGCAAAGCCAAGAACACCCAGCCTGCTTACTGTCAAAGAAAGAATATAAATGATTTGTCTAGATCTTCCCACTGAGTTTAGGCTCTCTGGATGCTTTAAGGAAACGCCTCTTTAAAAATGCAGACATATTTCATCTCCTTTAAGAAAGGTTCCAATTGCTCTTTTAATATCCCCATATTTAACTTCAGTTTTAAAAACCTGCCTTTTTCTCATGCTCACAGCAGCTGCACACTAAGCAGAATTTCCTTCCAAGGACCTTAATTTGACTTTTTAAGGGCTACAGCTAACTGGCTCCCAAAAAAAAAATCTGGAGGAACATCAATCAGGGCAATCCAAAGGACTGCCATTAGGAACTGTGACAAAGCAGTAAAGAAAAGCTCATACCCACATCAGAAGTGCTGTGGAACAGAGTCAAACTGAATGTTTGCTCTATTATCAACTTGGCACACTCAAGGGAAGTTGTGGAAGTCTGTTGTTCAAGTCATTTAAAATTAGACTATTTAAAAAATAACAGGAGGACTAAGCCTTAGCTGCCTAGATTGTTTCCCATAATTTTCCAAGAAAATTAGACAAATATCCAGTTTTATTTTTGTGCAAGGGCAATAGGCTCATGGGATGTAAATTACTATAATGTTTGATGCTTAAGGGTTTACACAGAACATTTGAACTGCAATATTGTCCGCACTACCCATCAGTGTTCTAAGAGCTCTAGAATAGGTTGGGTGCCTCACAAAATATATTTGTCGCACCGAGTTCACAGGTCAGCACAAACACCTGAGTCTTCCCCTGAGTGTCTCAAGTCATTCCCCCTCAAGCCCTCGTACACACAGTTATGGGGCATGACAGAAGACATCTTTATCCTGTTTCTTTGGGAATCTTGACATGGGGAATATACAGTATCTGTGCCAACTGATGGACATGTTTTCACGCAGGATTTTCAGAAGGAGAGGTAAGCACAGGAAATAAAACGAGCAAGCATACACAGGAGGATTATTTTCATAGCCCATGCCTGGTGGCATTACATTGCGTGAAAAGTTTCTGAATGAACAGAATTGCTTTTCTAGGTTATAAGCCGTTACTAGATTTCTGACTACACCATTTTATTGCGAGCTTGTGTCACCACCACCTTCTGATAAAAAGAGTATCTACTAGCTACCAAAAAAACAGCTTTTTAAACTTAAAAGAAAATAATCCAAGTACAAAATGTCAGACAAAATTAATTAAAAGGTGTCCACCTACCATGCACTCAAAAGACAGAAGATGCTGAAATCAAGACTGTATCATGCTATCCATTATGATCTGGTCTAATTGCATTAGTACATCAAAAAAGTCTCCAACGCCTGCTAACAATTGCATCACTCAAAACCAGGAACCACAATTCCATATAGTTGTAGCAACAAGAAGCAATTCTCATGCAATCACCACAAGTTTACCATAGTCACAGTTCCGGTTTTGGGTTGGGGATGGGGAGTTGTTGTTTTTTGTTCTTATTCATCTATTTATTTCAAGTCTTCTTTTGGCAGCCAAACATAGCAGTGCATGAAAATAGCTGTCCTGTCCATAGCTACCACTAAATCCCAGGAGCTGTCAAGCATCAATACATCTCAAGTCCATGAGACATGGCCCCAGCCAGTACTCACTCAAACATAACCACTAACTTTTGCATACTGTTGTTGTTGCTGTTCTCCACATCCCTGCCAATTTTTCAGCATCCATGCTTTTACTTTATGTGACACAAGTTCCTGAACAGCATTTCAACAGGAACAGGACATTCTGATCCCCATTCAGAAGTCTCCCAGAAGTTTCCTGAAGGATCAACCAGGCAAAATTTACACATTTTCAATGGGAATGCATTTGTTCTAAGCCAAAAATTAATTTGCCTATAACAGATAAGCTAACAGTTTAATAGGACTGGTATAGGGAAAAGTTATTGCAGCTGTTAAGATTTTCAGTGTGATCATTTGTATTCAATATTAGTCATACAGTACTCAAGCAAAGAGCCAATTAGAGCTACTTTGCCAGTTAACTGTAGATGTCATACCATATTTTTTTACTCAGATGAGAAGAGACTTAAAGAATTTAAAAGTCAAAGCTAAAAAGCCATTTCTAACCACACATTGAAAGTATAGCAAGAACCATGAAACAGTTTTCAACAAAACTTGTGTTTTATTCAAGTAAATGTACAGGTTTACTTGAAAAAAAAAAATCAAAACCCCTTCCCGTTAAGCATTTTTCTCCCTTTCTTTTTCTCTGTTTATACCGTGACTTAACTCTAAAAGTTCTATAGAATTTTTGAATTAAGAGTAAGCCCAAAGTATTTCTTCAGCATTCAACATCAACACTTAAGAAAAACAGGTACAGGAACAGTATAATGCAAGCTTTTATAATATTAAGTGTTTTCACTATCATTCAATTATAATTAAGAAAACTTTCAAATTATCCAACTTTGGGCTCTGACTCACACTCTATTAAAGTGTGATCATCTGATTCTCCGAGAATTCAGAGCAACGCTTCACAAGCTTACATACTTTATTCACACTAGAGAGTTTCCCTCAACAAAAAGTTCTGAGCTACCGATATGGCTCTGAAAGGTCAAAAATCTTATTTCTATAAATTACTTTTATTCAGCTTGAAAAAAATCTGATTTACCATCTTCAGCCAGCAAGCTGCTCAAAGAGCAGAGCTCCAGAGCATGCCTACTCTCCTGGAGTATGTTTTGTTCAGGAAAATGTAAACCATCTGTGATATTGTGTCTTTCATGGGGTGAAGTTGTACCACAAAGCAGCTAAAGATAGCAAAATGATTACATGTTTGCAAGGAAGCAGCTAATTAAAGCTTTGCTTAAGCAAGCAGAAAGCAATCACAGCTTGAACAACTACAATTTCTACAATAGTTTTTCATCTTTCTTTCCAGAGCCAAAATACATGGTCCTCCAGATCCTCTAAAGAGTTATGACTCAGGTAACTCAGGTTAGATCTTAATTTTTCAAATCAGCAGGGATTTTCGTGTGGCATGATTAAATCAGTTACATGAGTAACAAGTGCACCCAAGATTCAGAAGAGAGAAGCTTTAGAGAAACAGGGAGACAAGTTCAGTTGGAAATAATCCTGTGGCCAGGAAAGCACATAGTATCCTTGCTATAAATCTATTTACTCATCTTCAAAGCAGCAAGATGAGAGATTACTGAAAAAGTGCTGGACAAGATAAAGCAACAACTAAATTCAATTAGTGTCATTCAGTCTGTGTTTGGCCTCAAGTCTCTACCCCTTCCCACTCCCTGTTTAATCCCAGCTTTTCGCCAGCTCACCACCATTTTAAAGCCTCCACAGCACCTTCATTATGAGGACATCTATTTGACTGCAACACAAAATTTGTCCATTTCCAAGCACTTATTGAATTCTCAACTGAGGCTGCCGTCACTTACGTGGTGCAGCAAAGCAAGTTGCTCCAGCATTTTTGCTCCCTTACTTCACTGTTTCTTTAGAACGAGAGCACATATCCCGCTGGCTAACCTCCTGCTCTTCGATTTTGCACTCCAGGGAAATCAATGCATTTCAATTATACACACTTACGTCACCACCTGCCAATCAAGACAGGGCAGACAGAGTTCAGTTCATCCATTAAACTACGTGCTCTTTGGCAGGTAATGAAAGAGGTGCAGGTGTAAAGCAGGAATCTATCATCTGTGATTTTAAAGGGCAAGGGTAGATCAAGCGAAACAGCACGTAAGTGTAATAGAAGTGAGCCAGGAGACTCTTAGATGAAGTTCTTAGAACATATACAGACATTTTAGTGAAAACTCAATACAATCACTTTTTTTTTTTCTCCACACAAACACACAGGGTGGGGGGGCAGACAGAACCCTGGTGATGTGGCAGTTGGTTTTCTCTTCTCTCCCTAGAGTAGATGATTTCATGTCAGGAGCATATGTTTCTGAGTATACATTGATTTCAGTCAAAGAAAATATCCAGAACTGTCATAAACTTTAAAAAAAGAATTTCTGACCACAATGTGGCAAGACTGGGGTAGAAACAGAGAAGAGGAAAAAGCAAATTTGTTTTGAGACCTATTTTAAGTTCGTATCTCCAGGCGGAACAGCTTTTAGCATTGCTGTCCTCAGTAAGAAGCTTTAGGGCTTCCATTTGTTGGTTTGTTGTTGGCTTTTTTCCCCTAAGGAATAACTAGGTTTGCATGAATAGAGCTGTCTAGTTTGGCTTAGAGCATATGTGGGGAGAGGTGGAAAGAGAGATGAGTGGGCCAAAGGAGACAACAAGAAAATTACAGTGCAAATACTGTTTACAAATGCTGCACCACACAAAGACAATCTCCTCAGCTGCTCAGACAAATTATTAAATTAAACCCCTAACAACAGCAACAGATTTGCAGAGAAGTGTGGTGGTACCACTTCATCCTTCATTCTGGGGGCAGGCAGATGGGCAAGGATGTTCCAGGCAAAGCGACTAAGAGAACAGAGAAAGTCTTTTGTTTTCACAGGAATTAATAAGCACTTGGCTGTGGACTTCAGTGAAGGCAAATTGGCCTCAATCTCATCACACCAGAACAGCACCTCCGATGAACAGCATATACAAGTAAGAACTAAAAAAGACTCTGAAAAAGCTACTGGAACCAAAAAAAGTAGTAATTTGGTACACAGAAAAAGGTGCCTGGAAGTCAAAAGGAACACAAGGACTACCTATTCTGACCATGAAAGCACAGCTCTATTGGTGCCTAGCCTACCCAACAATGTTATCTTTACATGTTTCTATCTCTATCTGGACAGTGAAAACGTAGGTGATGTAGTTAGAAGCTTCTCACCGTTTTACTGACTAGTTTTTCTTATTTGAAGTTCAGGAAGGAATGTATAAACACTCCATTTATCAGCTGTACAAGCATGAGCGCTCAATGCCTGTTACTCCCCATGTGCCTACTTCATTTCTTTGGATTATCATTGACACCTGCTTAATTCTTTGACTCCAAGGTTATTTGCAAGTACCATTTATGGTAGTTTTGCAGAAACTCATGCCCTAAGAGCCTGACAGATTGCCAGCTCACTTCATTAAAAAAACCTCCCGTGGCAACAGCTTTCTTCCACCGCTGACCAAGGCTGTGTTTGAACTGATGACCCTAAACTGAAGTGCTCCCCATGTCAACTATCAGCTATGCCAAGTCAGCCTGTAACCCATGAATACAGGGAATTCTTGAAAAGGAGCCTTCTTTAACTGTGGCAGCTGTTATTCCCCTACAAAAACAGAAGAGCTAGTAAATATGCTTTTATAATAATCTTTAAAACCTTTAGAAAAGAAGCTCTTTTCCTGCTCTTGAATATTCAGAATTTCCTATTACCCCAGCACATTTTAGGACGCGGCCCCTAATCCCCTTGTTCACTGACAACTTCTCTTAAGACTTTATCTGCACTCTCTTGGGATTACTTACATGGTCAAACTCTGGTCTTCAAATAGCTTTTTGAAGCGAGGAATGAACAATAAGGGGCAGAGGGGTGGTAATGAATTCAGCGTCAGCCAGACAGAACAATTCTGGCTCTTAGGGCTGGGCAAATCTTGGAAAGGACTACAAAACTTGTCATCGTACTGCAGATCACCTGCCAAGTAGTAACAAAAAAAATGACTAAAAAGACCACGAAAAGACCACTCTCAGTCCCAGTTACCACCCTGAAGCGCAAAGGAACAGGCAACACCACAGAGCAGATAGCCTCCACCCTTGCTACACTAACAGTCTGCCAACTAGCCATTTATCAAGGCTCCACAGCCATGTGAACTGTAAAGCACTCCTCTTCGGACTCTTGCCAGCTGTCTCAGCTCAGGTTAATACCAAAGCCTCAGTTTGTTACAGACAGAACCTGTGACAAGCTTCACTACACTGAAAACATGACTAAAAAATGCCGCTTGAACACCCTTGTCAACTCAATACTTCTGTTTGGTCTAAAGTATAGAATATTAGAAGTCCACTAATAGTAGCTGCTTTCATTAGCCTTTTAATATTTTTTTTCCATACAAATATCTCTGCGATTTCTCCCTCACCATCTTCAAACACAGAGATGCACAGCTGCCTCACCGTTTTCTGAAAATGGCATGGGCAGATAAAGGGCAATTAAAAAAAAAAAAACCACAAAACCCATCCCAAGAATCCAAAAGGTTCTGCCAGCATGACACCAAGGTGTCTGGCAGTTTGCGCACTCTGCTGTTCTCCATGCTGAGCTTTTTGCCACAGTATCTGGTGACATGCTGAGCTCTACGAACGCATATGGTAAGGGTAGTCCTTTCCCTGGGAGTGCCAAACGACGAGACCTGCATCCATGATGGGGTTCCCAGAGGTTACCACAACAAAAGCTTTCTCTTCTGCTGGGGCACCTTAGATGCAGAGAGAAGGTAAGCCTTCGGTGTTACAAAAAGGAGAAGTCACAATTAGCTTCATTCTTGGGTATTAAAGCTCTGAAAATGAATCACATTGCACAAGCACCTTTTTAACCGCTATGATGAGAGGCCTCTCCAAGCCGTATTCACACATGGACCTGCTCTCTCCAAAGCTGCTGCCGTGTTACACATCTTGAATTCACTTTCTCCAGAGATGATGTGTTACTAACCTTGACAGAACAAAACAAAATGAGGTAAACAAGCAAGCCTTTCAAGTCTAATTTCTGAAGCCATTTCGACGCTGAAAACAAAACTGTTTGATCAGCATAGAGAAACAAGCAGACAGGAACGGCTTGGTCCTGAAAAGGTTCTGAAGGGAGAAGGAAAACGCTCACAGCACAAAGACATTTGTTTCACTATTGCTGCCTCAGGGACCTCAAGATGACCAGCACATGAGTATGTCTCAATTTGTAGTACCTTACGTGCCCTTTTGAACAATTCTTGACCCAGGAAAAAAATAAATAAATAAATAAAAGAAGTGGCCTGAAGGGACAGGGAAGAAACTACATGAATACTTATGCTCTTTAAGAACAATAATTTTTGTGTTGAAATATGTAACATGTAAACAGTTTACTAAGGGTCAGATTTTAAGTATTCCATCATTCAGCCAAAATGTCTTGTTTATAAACTACTACTTGAATCACAGTCTTTTAAAATCCTGTTAGCCTCTGGCTGAAAATAAGCAAAATATTAGTCCTTGAAATCTCACACAAGCGGTAAGTATTTTTAGACTGAAGGATATTAAGTGAAGGTTATGAGGAGAGCAATGTCATTTGCAAATAAGCTCTTTGGAGCAGGAAACATCTGAATTTGGGTCTGTTGCTGTTCAAAACAAGTTATCTGGCACTTCCAGCCAAAAACATATTTCACACACACAAAGGTGCTGGTTTCTAGAAACAAAATACATCTGCCACTCTTGAGCACCAACAATAGGCACTAAGCCTCCAGAATAAAAGACAATGACAGAAGAGAGACACTTCCCCTACCCAGTCTGAAGTTCAGGACAATTTGGGTGCTTGGAAGGGAGAAAGGGAAAGGAGGCTACGCTAAAAGTGAGAGGGAGCAAAAGGAGGGATGGCTCATTTTAAACGACAAACAGATAAAGCTGCAATTTCAATTTATGTAATGAGACCATAGAGATCACTTGAGCTCATCATAGACACCCCTCAGCACAGACTGGTGGGACAGGAGGAAGATGGCATCAAATGCTTACACAGGACATACCTATTCCTCTTCCATCAAACCGTCTATCAGGTGACCAGTGCCCTGCTTCCAACTGATGGCAATACAAGTTAGGAGCAGTCAGTATCTCAAATGATCAACTTTGGACATGTAATTGAACAGATGAGACTCAGAAGTAAGGATGATGACTAGCCCTGTTACATTATGGACAATTTGAGCTTCAAGGAATATATATTCTTCTCCCCAGCCTCCAGATAATTTTCAGCAGAGGATAAAAGAATGGCCTGCATATTCCACATTTTTACACTAGCAAGGAAAAACAGGTTAGTACAAGAGCCTCATGAAAACATCCTGTCCAACTTCCCTGTACAGGTCATATTTCTGGGCTTCTCTTGTCTCTGACAAAAGCTATGCCACATAACTGTTTTCACTTAATTGAAACATCTTTTTAGGTATGTGAGGGAAGCTATGAACACCACAAGTACTTTTTATAGGTAGGTGGATTTTTTTCTCCCCCATATATACTCATTTTGCAGGTTATGAGCCACATAAACCTTTGGGTACTTCATATTCAAAAGCAGTTATTTGCTTATTTAAAGTTCCAGCCTATTTTTGTATTATTATTGTTCCCCACACATACCCCTTACTCTGGCTACTTAGAAGGCTGAGTACCACATGCAGCAGCATTCCCAAGACCCGAGACCTTGCCAAATAAGAGTTCTTCATGCTTTATCACACGCTATGCCTCACATAAGCCTTTATGCCGGTTAAGACCAGCTGCATTATTCCTTTTAACAATTATTACTTAAGAATATAATGTATTATTTGATGGAGTGTTTTAAGAAAGTCATAACTTTTCAAGCAGTTTGTAGCCATTGTTCATCTGAGACGAACCTAACTTCTTTCAGCATATGACTGGATTCAGATTGCCACAGCTGCAGAGTCAAAGACCCAGGCTATAACTAATTATTTTGTATAAAAGTAGAAGCAGGAGTTACCACTTAAAGTCTAGCATCCAGCTAGCTGATCTAGCAAAGAAGACGTCTAACATACCAGTAGCATAGAATTAAACCAGTCTTAGAGCCAAGGTTGGTACCTGGTCACCATGAAACTCCTGAAGGGAAGAACTGAGCTGAAAGGCAACAGCTCTACCACACAACTTTAAGCAGAAGCTTAAGACCCTTCCCATCAATCAGGAGTAATTTTATTTAAGGCTCTGTATTTTCTTTGGTATGGTATCTCCATGTAACAGTAGACAAGTTCTAAATTAACTACATCAGAGTTGGAATCAAACATTTTAGTCTTACATATACACTCAAACAACCCAAAGATTAACTAATTTTAGCTTGTTTCTCTCCATTCTAGAACAGCCTGAAACCATGACTACAGAAGGCTAGACTTCTGAACCACCTTAAATTTTCAAAGTTAACACACTTAGCAAGAAAATATTTGCATTTTTTATCAATTTCTTCAACAAGAGAGTTGATATGACCTAACAAATCTTTGTACTACTGGTAGCTACCAACTTCTGCAAGATAGAAAAAACACTGACAAATGTTAGAGTAGTACAGTAAGAAAAAAGCATAATCCCATCTTCTGATTTAACCTGCTTAAAAAAAACCCAACATTTTCCCATACAATTTGATGTCTTTGGCCACTGCTTGGCCAAAAAAAATATCAAAGGATTTCCAACAAAATAAGCCTCTGGCCCCCACGCTAACACACATTAAATATATCTCCCTTAACCTTCTGCTAGCCTGGGAAAATTGTGCATTCCTTTTATTTACTTATTCATTTAAACTAAGTCAAAGATGGCATTAAAACCCTCCCTGAACTAGACAGGGAAGAAAAAGCTGTATCTACAGCAACTCCCTAGATCAACCTACACCCAACTCCAACTGGGATGGAAAAAAAAAAAACAGTGATGAGAAGACTTATCCAAGTTCTTCTAGAAGATGAGATCTGTTGGCTTGCAGTTGCCACGTGCCCAGCCTACCTTTTTTGGTGATGCTCTAAGCAAGCTTCTTTGGACAGCACAGCTACCCTCCCCAGGTCTTCATGAACCAGTGCAATTCCCAAACATTTCTCTTAATCAGGAAGCACCACAAGCACTTAGAAACCACTCAATGAATATCCAGCAATCCTGTTGTTCTCCCACACAATGTTTCCACCGTGCCCTTAACTTGAATGAGTCCTTACAGCAGCATTCCTGAATCCGGAAGGAAGGCTTTACAGTAAGTACTAAATAAACATGTGACTAAGGGTGCTTTTAAGAGGCTACTTCACCTGGTAAGTGTTAGAAATAACACTGATAACACCTTAATAGAAGGATGAAGCCCCAGCTTATCTTAACAGCCCAAGTGGAAGAGTGTAAAACAGTATATTCTCTTCTGTATTTCTACCTGCTTTAAGACAAGGGGAGATGGGGAAGGCAATAACTCAGACTCCTCCTGTACTTAAGTACAGGAGACATGAAAGAATCTCCCTTCAGGGTGACAAATCAACTAATTGCAATCTTCAAGCCAGAGGAGAGATATGACTAAAAGTTGCCTTGGCAATGAGTAGGTAAGGTATTTGCAAACTTGCTTCATTATGTACTGAATCACTTAGGTAGTTTTATATCAAGAACATAAGGAATTAGCAGCTAGCAGGCCATTTCCAGGGGGAGACTTCAACTTCTATCCTATAAATCTCCATCAAGATTTTTGCATAACTGTGGATTAATAGCCTCTTCTTACATAAGAAAATACTTTCAGTTAACAGCTGGTGAATGGACTCTACTTTTAATATTTCTTTAAGACCTAACTGCCTATGCTATGCATCTGCTAAATCTATTTGTGAAGTCTTACTAACAGAGACCAACCTCAGAGAAAACCATCTCTAGGTTTACTGTGTAAGTGAACAAAAGTCAAATATAAGTCTCCAAGTAAAGTGCAAAACCAGAATTTTGTGTCCTAACTCCTGCACAAACAGAACTGTCCTTCTAAAAGGAACTTCACTGTAGAGTCATCTCTGTCTATCCACATCATCTTTACTTTGAAGAGTTAACAATCTATTCCATCTAACAGAAAGGTTTATTTATAAAGTTTTGCACAAAGCCACAAGCGAGGGTTGCTGAAGCAAAGCAAAGTCTAAGTCTCTGATCTGGGAGAGAATATTATCTTAGATTCAAATGGGGACCACCAGCACCAGTGTTGGAAAAATTAAGGAAGACAACATCAGCACTATGAGAGGCATAAGTTAAATGCAAGAGCTTAAAGCTCTCTCTGCTTTCAACCTGAGAGTAACCCTGGAACCCCCGTGCCCAGAAAGTGATTTAGAACCCTTACGTTCAATGTGCAAGACAGGACTAGAACTATCTCAGCTCAAACAAACTGCAATGGAACCACTCTCCTTCCTCCCTCCTTTCCTCAGTAAGTCTTCCCTGTCTCCTGAACTGGGGAGAGGATGTGACTGTCAGTTCACTGGCAGCAATTCACAGGATACCATCCCAACAGTCAGAGGAAATAGTGTAGAAAGATGGAACAGGCTGCATGTCTGAATATACACCCAGAGACAGTTACTGCAAAACAGATCATCCAGCTCTGCAGAAAGCTCCTCACTTTTACATGATCAAAACCCCACCAGGAAGTCCAGAGTCCTCTCCAACTACTTTGATGTCTGCTTTTCCACTAGCTATTATCAGCAATACATTTCACTAAGTGCTTCTAATAAAGCAGTCTTTCCCCACAGAGTGGTGGAGGACACAAGAGTATGCAGTTACAAGAGGGCAGGGAAACTAGTTCCCGATCTTCTGCAGAAGACCTATTCAATGTCTACTCTGCGTTAACAGGAGGGTTTCTCCCCAACAGTTCGCAGAAAGATATCTGGGAAAAAGCATCAGGGAAAACAAGATGAGAGTATATCTGTGTGGGTCACCTTTCCTGTTATGCCCTATTATGACCTTCAAAGTCTAAATGAAATTCAGGTTAATTATCACATACATTAAAAAACAAACAAACAACAACACACAAAACAAACAAAAAACTTTGAAAGGCCTTCAAGTTCACCTAATGTAAGCCCTTTCCTAAATCAGGGTCCTGTTCTAAAAAAAAGGGCTATGAAAACACGCCCAAGACTAGGTATTTATTTCAGGATCCAGATTTTTTTTCCCTAGATATTGAGAATTTCTCAATCCAAAGTTACTTTATAATAAATTAATCTGTCCAGAGTCCCAGGTTTTCAAGGATTCAAGGTTCTCATATGGCTGAATTTCCTTTCAAGCTTATCTTTGGATTTACCAACTTACTCCTTGAAAACAGTCATGAAAAAAAAATACTTTTATGTATCAAATTACCCTAATCCCATTGGCACAGCTACTAAATGATGCAACAGATGGCTAGAGCTATGATACAAAGGTATTTTATAAACTGATACCGTGGCTTTTATAGCACTTTGTTCTTAAGCAGTTACAATAACCACTAAATTTTTTTACTTTTTTTTTTCCAAAACGCACATCTCATCGCTAACCATTTGGTTTGAGATAGGCCTACAAAGCCGGTTATTTTCAGAAGAGCTTAAAATAACTGCATATCTAAATCCCACCGAGCCTTATCATGATTTGAATGCTATTTTCTTTAGGCCCTCTAGGAAGTCCTAGAAGCATGATTTGCCATGACACGAAGAGCCAGCTGCTCCTGCTGGGACTGTGCCTAGTTCTAGAAAGGCTTCCTCAAAGAGACTGGGAGCGTACCTAGAAGGAGTACAGAACATTACATCCTCACTATTTAGGATGACAACAATACACTTGATTGGTGTGAGAACAGCTTCTACCCATACAGGTATCCACGTTGCCAGAAACCTCCTTCACAGTAAAATAGCAAAGTCATAATCGAGGATGCTTGCTACAAATCCCAAATTAAAGAACACACTCAGCCAAGTTCTCCCGTTCTGCGTCCTGCCCCACACCATCAACCTTCCTTTCTTTTTCCTACAGATGCCAGTCCAGACCTTCTCACTGGCAGTATAAATTCACTTGAACAGTTAAATACACATGCACAAACACATTCTACGCACACAGAGCTCTCCCCAGACAGTCTGTAGCACTTCAACACAGGGACACAAAGATCTGGCTTTTCAAGAGCACTATCAGTCCTGTAACAAAGTCCAGGGCAAGCCGACAGCAGCTGGTGATAGAGCCAAGCCCTCTCCTAAAAACATCAGCTCTATAGTTATCGTCCTCGCACAGAGTGCTTTGCGCTCCTCCAAACATGGAGCTTTCTTTCACATGAAAGGAAAAAGGCAAAGAGAGGAAGATGCAAAGCAGCTGGTTTGGTTTACCGGCCATGGCCCAGATATCCCTTGCACGTAAGATAACACTGCAAACATTAGAGCATTCCTTGGGAACAGAATGGGAAAAGGTCTGTTACTTGCACAGTCAGTGAGATACTGCATTTCTACACCTTGCTGAGAACAACAAAAAGCAGTTATGCCCTTCTCATTTAGGGGGATAGCTGCAGAGAATTAGGCATGCACAAGTTTTATTTAGGATTCATTTACTCTGTCCCTGTCACATTCAAAACAATGCTTTCAATGCATGCTTGAGACTTATTTCTCCTATTTCTCTTTTTTATAATAAGGCTTGTAAACAAGTTCTATTTAGACAGGATTTATATCACACATTATTGCCAAAAGTAATACTTAAAACCAGATTTTTTTTAAGAAAAAAAGAGACTAGAATAGGACATCTATGTCAGCATTGGGCTAATGTCAAGAGCCCTGTCTTCACCCAAGGGGCACAGTAACCTCACCAAGTCAATGTGACTATCTGGTGCTTCTGCTTCTATTTCATAGGAGAACCAAACAGCACTGCAGTAACTGTGGGTTTGTGAGATGAAGAGTTCTCCCCAGCTGTAAAGTCTGAACTTCATAAGCAGAAAAGAACATAGTGTTTCTACAAAACAGACTGCAACAACAGCATTCGAGAAGCTCTCAGAACTGGCATGCATGCCCTAATGCCTATTAAATGTCTTCAAATCCAGTGTGTTCTCTTGTTCTAATAATGTTTATAAGTGTCTTTTCAGCACAAGAGAGAACTAGCTATGCAATAGAAAAGCTGAACATGACACATTGTCAAGCTGACAAAAATAAAACTGAAAATTCACTAGCTTTGTTAGCACAGCACACACTTTAGTTGAAACTCATAAGCACTAGAGCATTTTCATGGAAACAAGATATTAAAGATAAGTGCATTTCTTCAGTGTGCCAAAATGAATCTCCATTGCTTAACCATACCACAAGTACTAAGCAGAAGCTGCACATTCACAAGCACATGAAAAACAACTCAAAAGTCTTACTAACGTAAGCTGCAAACACTGGGTAGTGCTGCTCTAGACTGTACGCAACAATAGTAGGAAATGGAAGTATCTTGCTTTTTTCAGTCAAAACATACAAAATACGAACATGCTATGAACACTAAGCATCTTCCGAGTAGTCTCTCTTCCACAGAAAGGCAGAGGAAATTTTTAACTGTGATAAAACTTCCTATGCCAAACCTGTTTCACTAAGGACTAAGTGCAGCCCCCTCCACTCATAGCCCAGGTCTGAACTTCTGCTTCCCCTCCATCACAGAACTGGCACTTACAGGACAAGCACAAAGTAAATGATTCACTTTCTCTCTGATAACTGTTCCACAAAAAGGAAGCTGTCTAGCGCTTAAATGATTACAGTGGGGCTTTTCCTTCCCTTTAACTAACCTTAGGCATTTTCTCTGTATTCTCAAGTCTGACAATTGGCTGGGGTCAGAGCCTTAGATTTCCGACCAGGAATCTTCTTTTTCTGTGGAACGTACAGAATTCACAGCTCATTGTGGATACCAGAAAGAGAGAAGCAGCACAAAGTTGACATCTGCCCGGGGTCCCAAAACAACTTCAGTGGATCATCTGAATCCAGGTTTGTGAGGAAGGCCACTTGGAAAGACACAACTATCAATGTAGTCTAATGAATGTCCCAGTTTGAGGGCCTAAACCACGACAACGAAACCGATCCCCATGAGGAATAGGGAAGGTACCTTTTGCCCACAGATTCCAGCTGCAGAACTTTCTAGGCTTAGCAATTTCTATAACATTCCCATGTCAGAAAACCCTAGGGAGTACTACAGCAGCAAGAGAACGAGATCCCATCAAAATAGGGAGACAGCAGATTGATGCTACTTCTACACAGGGCAGAAGAGAATTCAGAAAGTTGCCTTTCACTTGTCCTTAACCAAAGATCTAGAGTGCATATGGAGGCTGAAGACACAGCTCAATCACAGAACAAATACCTCTTAGGCCTCCAGACAAGACACGTAGTTCCAGCTTAGATTTGTGGCCTCTCTTCTAACCGCTGAGAAAGCAGGGGATTTTCTGTCTTCTGGGGAGAACTTGCAAAAAACCCACAGCTTATAGCGGCCAGAGAACACAATTTTATTAGTATTATTTTTTTACCACTTCTGTTTATCAACAAAGCAGTCCAAGTTGTGCCTTCATATCCAGTAAGTCAGCCATTAAAAAAAAAAATAAACCTTACCCAGAATCTGATTCTGAAACGTACCTCAGATAACACTGTGAAAGAACTAGCCAGACCAGGAAAAGGAGGAAGTCATTTGCTCATTTAAAAAGTCAGAACTGAGCCCTAAAACAAGCCCCCATACACACTTCCTTCAGCTGGCAAGCAGCACATTTTCGTATTTGCCCCTTACACTCCTAAGTAAAACAAGAAAACAGCGATCAGTCTAGAGGTTGTTTCAATTTTGTTTCATGCCTGATCAACAGTGCCAGTACTGGTCTAGGAATCATTCATTAATTATCCTTCTACAAAAAGTGCGCACATCTACTTATATAGGACAACCTACCCCTTTCAATCAGAAGTGTTAAAAACAGTCATAAAAATCTGGAGTCTTTCAAAATAATAATACAAGTCAGGTTTACTAAAGTAAATTGCCATTAGAAAATAGAAACCACATAAAGCTGTTCTGCCCATTTTCCTTCTGAAGGCAGTAGCACCAATTTCTTTTCTTTTTCTTGTTACTCTGATGTTTCATCCCTATTAATGTGCCAAGCAGGAGTGGGAAGAGTTCTGTGAGTTTCCATACGTTAGCCCTGGCAAATTAAGCTCCCTCTTTTCTACCAGTTAACTTGAAGCAACACGGGTAAAGGTCTCCAAGACACTACCTAAGAACTCGTAGAATTCATTTCCATAACTTAATTTGCAAGCAAATAACTCAGTGTGACCAGAAAAAAAAAGAAGGCGCATAGGAACAAATAGAGAAGAAAGCATCTGCAGTCATACCAGGCAATATTAAAAAAGTATACCTGAGGGCATAGTGATTTCAAGAGAGGAAATCCACCCATTGGGAAATATCATAACTAGATGTAGCACACACTGTCTCATACCAGGAGTAGAATGCTACATATTGCAATATGAAAGACACGATCACTCACTGCCTTGCAAAAAGGATGAGCATGTGCATATTGATCCTCAAATATCAACTCCAATTCAGTTAAAGTCTGAAATTCACATTATTGGACCACCTATTAATTCACTAATTTCCACTGTATGAGACGGTTCCTGCATTGATCTTCCCTGCCTCTAGGGGTTTTTTTTCACCTGTTGTAATAAGACATCTCAAGAAACCAGCAGGTATAACTGCTGCCAAAACTAGCATTATACCAAAAATTGCTAGGCTGCATATTTCAGTACAGCTCCCAGTTTCAACTGAGGAGACCAGCAAAGTTATACACAGTTCAGGCACTGATTAGTCATATAGCTAACATCTTTTTTAAGAGGCAGTAGCTGGGAGGTTTGCAGGGAAGAATCCAAATTTAGTCCATACTCAGCATTCAAGTTCTGTGTGCGTTACATTGACAGAGCCACTAAACAGTCACAAAACCAGGATTGTGTCTGTCTTGGTTTCCTGAAAAAGAGCACTTGGTGTTACAAAATTACAAAAAGGGTTAACTAATTAATAACTCAGGGCTGGCCTGAAGAATAAAAGGCTTCAGGGGTACAGTTAGAAGTGTAAACAATAGAAACTTTCAGACAAAAATGAGAGAATAGACACTGAACCAACAATTTAAAAAAAGATACTGTGAACGTCAACAGCAAAACAGGCTGCCTCCATTAAGTCAGTCCTCTGAAAAGGCCAAACACCTTTTAAAAACAAGACTACCAAGAAAGAGACAATAAGAGATAACACTGTATTCCCATTTCTCAAATTATCAAAACTCTGTAGTAAAATCATAGAATGCCCCTGAGTCTGTGGTCCCTCCTGTGAATCAGCAGTCTTTCAACATTGAAATCAGAATGACAGCTGCACCAACAGAAATATTTCAGAATCAAATACTAAGGCTCTTGCTAGAGCATAATTTTGTTAAAGGAACTGAAGTGGGACTGTCAGGCATGATGGGAATTTCAGAAACACTGCAGGTATCAAGGAGGGACTTCAATAATACTATAGGCAGGCAAACAGCACACACTATTAATTTCAGAAGCATTCTTGTAACTGAACCCCAACTTTTAGCAGATCAGATTTTGTAATGTAACTATGAATCACCAATCCCTTAAAAAAAAAAATGTAAGTACAGAGGGTGGACGGCACCCTTGTTACAGAATGGGATCAATGCATACAACCCTAGAAGTAACTTTCCCAACATGCAGTCTAATGAAATTGCCAACTTCATCACCAGCCACCCAAATTCTAAATCACAGAGCATATTTAAAAGGGTTGTTGGGGGTCACTCTAACACCACTCACTTTCCCACCCCTAGCATTACTAGGCTTGCTTACTTGGAGATGTAAACAGTGTCACACAACAGTGGTTCCCATTCAAAAAGTCAGCAAAGGCAGGAAGTAGGAGCTTTATATTAAGATTTTCAGCAAGTGGTAGTTATGCTTAAACAAAAACAACCCTAGGGTTCATGACTCTTTTGGGAAGGGAAGAGAAGGTAGAAATTTTTTATTTTGCTTTTTAACACTGTTCTGCAAGTATTCATTTGTACACACTGTATGTGCCAAGTCGCATACTTACAAGCTATCACAATTTTCCCAGGCCTGCACCTATTCACACCCACACTGGTATCTTGCAAATCCATATGCATATGTAAAAAAAAAAAAAGATGGAGGGCTTCATTAGTATATGCATAAATATTCATTAGTTGCTATTCATGCCCACAAATATGTATATCACATCTGCAAGGTAGTGAAAAGTTCCCTCTTAACATACTGATCCCAGGAACAGGAAGAGACCCGGATTCTTATCTGAGCTGTATCTAAGCTTATGAAGGTCAACTACTATACAGTAACACTGCATTTCATTTATCTCCCTTCAAACTGAGGGGACACAGACTTTTACCCTTTTTGTAAAATGGCTGGGACAGCTAGAGATGAAGGAACTTCAGTGTAACATTAGATGAATAGTATTTTCACCAGCTTAAAAGGTAACACTACTTTCCTAGGTAAGAACAGTCTGCAGACAGAAATCCTGCAATGCTGCAAATGCCTATCTAAACTAGAGAGCAAAGTACAGGAGAAAGACAGAAAAGCAACTATCAATGTCATTCTCCTGCATACTCCACCCCGGTGTGTACGCAAGTTCTGCGAAACAGGAAAGAGAGCTGGGTCCTTCCTTTCCAATTGTACTTCCTTTCAATTTCTCTTTTAGGCTTTGTGTTGCTGAGTAACATTCAGACCCGTCAAGGTTAGGACCTCTGATTTTTCAGTAGCATTTATTTTAAGACTTCAACGGACTATGCCCGGTTTACACTCCTCCTCCACAGAGCAGGCAAGGCATCTTATTTCAAGTTTCTCTGCAGAGAGGTAGGAAACCCCATCCCTGAAAGCGGCTACTCATCTTTAAGCAGTGAGACAAGTCATCTCATTTCATTCTCTGAGTACAGCGAGGGTTTAAGTCAATTCCACCTGACCACAAACAAGTCCTGACATACAGTCAACTCCTACTTATTGTTACTTGAAAGCACCATCCCAAGGCCACACTGCAGTAAAAGGTGCCCTTCTGAATCAGTGCGAAGCCCTCTGAAGTAATCATAAAGAGGAACTACACGGCTAGAAACATCTCAGTGTAACACAAATGGGTACTTGGAATATCCATCTGAAAACTAGCCTTATCCAGAAAAAAAAAAAATCTACACAACGTTTTAGTGTTCCAACAATTCACCAAGCTGGTCCTAATCACCAGTTAACAGGAAAAGGCAGTTATCTCTTCAATTATTAGAAGCCTCAAGTTTTTCATATATTCAGCGGAAACTAAGACTGAGCAAGTAGCATATATTTTGCTAGTACAAATATTAGGAGGTCATGTACAGGAAGAGGTAATTTTTCCTTAAAAAAACATTTGATACAGACAGAAGTGATCATATTCACAAGTGCACAAGCACACCCGAAGTAGTTCACTGAGCTAAGGGGGAAAGCGGACAGCAGGTAACAGAGCAACTACATTGTCTCAGAAGCACTGGTCCATCCATCTCTCAGCCGGGGCCCTAGAGCCACAGAATGTGGTCAGAACACAAGCCCAGGAACCAAAACCGTATACCAGAAAAATAAGAATAATGGTTCAACAGAAATAGTGCTTTTATGGCACCTCATCTAACCATGAGCTGGTATTTCCTCTCCTTTATTAACTTGCATCTATTGCCTCTTTCTTTCATAGAAGCTATAGCCTTTTTACACTTCTCTTGAAAACGTTCCTCCCTTTTCTCCACGGGTATCAAGTACATCGTCCCAAATACAAGACCATCAAGGAACAACTTTGTCATTCACTGTGCTTCCCCCCACATCCCAAGAAGCACTGACAGTAACCCCATCTTCGCTTCACTATCAAACCATCCCCACCTGACTAGTAATGCCATTACAACAGCTACGGGATCCCACAGTAAACCTAACCAGGTTCACTATCTTTTATTCCAACAAGGCTATTTTTAAACCCAGATCAGTTTTCTGATCAGGCTGGGCTGTGTGACAAGAGGAGAAGAGGATACAGCAGCCCAGGATAAAAAAGATGAGCAGCTGGAGGTAGGGGCATTGCCAAAGACATTCCTAAAAATGTCTTTGGAATTATTTTCCTCTTTATTTAGCTTTAATGACTGCTTCTATTGTTTCAGATCTGAAGAACCTGAGGGCCTTAAAGCCTATTTACTGAAAAGGAATGCACTTCACTGAACAATGTAGCTATACGAAAGCTGTTGTCTAAACAGACTTTAGATACAATGAACAGTTGTCTTGATTTAAACTCTTCAGATCTGTAACTTCACTAATATCAATATTTAAACCAAGGGGGAAAAAACGCAACTCTTATAGCAGGCACTATATTCACTTTACCCCACTGGCTCTGCAGTAAAAGAGCTTAGCTGAGAAAAGTCCTGGTTCTAATAAGGCTTCCATACCAGGGAAAGGAAAATCATTTTTTATAAGTGAAAAGCACAACCAGTCAAGCAAGAAAGGAATTTTGTTTGTTTGTTTCTAGAGTTGCCTTTTTATTTAAGAAAACACAATGGAAAGCATAAAAATCTCAGAAGAATGAAGCAGACAACAGTGCCCTTAGGGAAAGGGAAGGAACACAGAGGCTGCGCTCCAACAGTGGGCACTGTAGATCGCCAAGTGGTGCGGAACCAAAGCCCCTCCAACCCAAAAGTATATATTTATGATTACACATGGGCTGCCTTCTCAATAGTTCCCATGCTACAGTATGCCTGCTAAGCATCTAGTTCATCCTGTTTGCGGGGCTTTTAAAGTCAATTTAATACTCACAAAAGAGATTCAGCACATCTCTCAGGAGTCTGAGGACAGGAGCATTTACAAGATCACATACAAAGGGTGACAAGAACTATTTATTACGATTTCATCCAAAAACCAAAATGGATCTCTGAACAGATGCAGGACATTTAAAACTGCTCCCCCCTTACAAAAGGGCCTCCCAGAAAATATTCTCCTAAATACCAGTCACACATGGATTGTTTCACTGGAGCAGACATTCAAGGTCACTCAACCCCCAAAACCCTGCTTTCTCCTCTAGCTGTTTTCTGTGGATCCTCAGATAACAAGACCCTTAATACCTTTTTCTCTTTTCATAGCATCATGTCCAAGCACTAGCATCAAAGCCTGCTGTTTTACAGACTCTAGCACCAGTGCTTCATCGTACATTCATCCAAATTCTCAGTAACTGCACAGCTATTTTAATGGATTTCCCCTCCAATCTTGGAATAACACATGCCACGTACCAGATATTCACTCACCTAGGAGCTCACAGCCTACCACCAAGGGGGAAAAAGGTGGGCAACAGCTCTTAATTCTTCCCTGTTTGGCTGAACAGCGTTCTCCCTCCCGTGCGCTGCATTCTGTATAGCCACTGCAGTGCTCAGAGCAAGCCGACTCGCAGGAGCAGCTGGAAAACAGCCTCACATCTTCTGAACCGAACACAAGTGTCCATCTGAGATTGAGGGTGGATCTTTCACAGTAAACCTATCATCTACAGCTCCCTTAGCCAGAGGGTGGGTCACAGTGACAAGTGGCCATTGGAATAAGGTGATAACTAGGGCAAGAGAGAATAATAAAACCAGAAAAATCGCACGTGTGTGTGTGTGTGTGTGTGTGTGTGTAGGAAGGGAAAAGAATAAGTGGAGCAAATAATGAGTGAAAGAATGGAGTCAGTATACAAAGAAAATTATTTACTGAACAGACCATTTGTGCTGCTGACCTCAGTTCATTCCTCTCCAAGTTTTAACTCCTTACAGTCAGGGCTTCGCCTGGGAGAGAAGGTCACAGCTCATTTCTACCACTACTCTCCCATAACCATTCTAAGACATAACCACCGGATCCTGCAGGTGAGGACACGCTTCAGCAAAGGGCTGCTGCTCAGTTTCAGCGCTCTAGTAAGTTGTCAGAAACCACAACACGCTGACCAAAAGGCTGGTCAGCCCATCATGTTCCCCCTCCACCTCTAAAGAAAAGCCCTTTTGAACCCAGAGTTGAAGGGGGTGCCTAGGGTTCATATCCCTATTATTTTTAAGGCTGTCACAAAAAGGAGACTTTTTCTGCAGTACCTGAATATTATCAGCTTATAAAAAGTTAATGCCTGCCAAACATTCCTTTCCACAACAAGGACTGCTGTATGCAAGTTAATCTCACACCCATGACCTTGTTCTTGCCACCTAAAGATTTTGCTGCCACAACTGAAACTCCACAGACACTGCACGTGTTTGCTGTGCGGAACTGTGCCATGAACTCCGATGTCAAGCAACTTGCGTTTTCCACAGCAGGCACTATCCCATCAAATAAGAACACTTATATCCTTCGCATTTCTACTTGGGGAAACAGGAGAATATAATTTTTTATAACTGAAAAAATATATTTAATATTATATCTTTTAAGTCATTACCGCATTGGAGAATAGGATCACAGAATCTACTTGTTCTCAGATTCTCTGATACTTATTAAGGATATTGCCTCCATATTGGAGCCTACATGACGAAGCAAGCAGCAAACCTCAGTAAAATTGTGCAATATGCGGTGTAACTTAACAGTACATGTCACGATTGTGTTACACGGCCTAGCATTTAATTTACAGCACTGAAAGCACCTTCTAGGCCATACCACTTTAGAAACTTTTCTAAATACAAGCCAAAGTGTCTGACTTTATAGACAGGCTGGAGGCTGCTCCCCTTCTTCTGTCAGGTGTCAGGACTCCATTCAGTCAAGTAAGCGGAATTAAAACTGAGTATCTGCAATTGCCATTGTAGCAAATGAAGCACAATTCTAGTAAATAAATCAATCTAGCTTAAGCTAAGACAGCTGTTACAAGGACCATGCTCAGCTACCCACTCTTATGAATCATTTCCTGAATTGCAGTAATTAGCACAGCATTGTAAGGCAATCATCCTCAAATCCAACAGAAGAAATTAACACTCATCTTAGTTTACTGTGTTCATCTCACAGGACTTTATTCCCAGCCCATTTCAGAGTCTTCCCTTCAAGATCCACCTCTTTTGTGACACCAACAGGAAAAGGAACAACCAAGACCAGCTAGTGTGCAGCAGGCAGTGGCCTGCTGGGTCCGGTCTAACCTATGCATGTTCAACCTACTCAGCCATCTTTCCTCTGTCTTCACCGCTGCCTCTTTCAGCTTTGTTGTACTTCACATTTCTGAAATTCCTTGCCTTCTTAAAAGTCTAGAACCAGAGTACTATGCTCAAAAGCTGAATTCACCAGCAGACACCAACTGTGAGAAAGCATCATGCCCGTAAGTTATCATCATGGTTTGCATGGCTGCATACTAAGGAATTCACCACCATTATCCTCTACCATCATGAAAGCCTTGACTGCCTAGGATGTTTTCCTGTATGCTGGTTGATCCCTATAGTTTTATGAAACCTGTTAGCTTCTCTCACCCTTGGAAACCCAGACTTTTGATATTACAAACCTTGAGCTCATTGAGAGTTTGATGAAGCATAAAATAAGCGTAATTTAACAGTCAAATGAACAACAAAGGGCCTTTTGTGATAGCTGAAGAGTACAGGAATAGAGCAGCAAAGGAATGAGGACTTGGAAAAAGACAACCTCTTATATTTGGAGGTGACATTCTGCAAAATTTGCTTAATCATCTGATTTATCAGTGACATAATACGATTTCAAATGACTACAATAACTACATTAAGTGTAATTGCTGTACTGACACAACTAATCTGAAGATGTTAGATTAAGAAAGAAAATGATCAAAATGATGCAGGAGTACAACACAATAAGGAAATCTGACCTCTTGAAAAACATCTTCATTGAAATTTTCTGGCAGAGGTTAAACAGTAAAGTCCCCAGGTTTCTGGCACAAAGAAAGAAGACTTACAAAATAGTTCTCCTCAAAAAAGTGAAATGATTTTGCTTGTGTAATAGTACCTTACAGCTCCATGGGAGCTACAGTTCCAAAGTGACTATCTCAAGATACAGCCCATCTTTAAGATGGAAGAATTCATCACAGGTAAAAATAAGTCATTTTTTAATAGCAGAGAAGGAAGGATACTACACAGCAGTTCTTGAAATAAAACATTTGATTTTGACAATATTTCAGTTTGGGAATGTCCACAAGTTAAACTAGAATAGAGGAGGTTTGAGGAAGAAAATTATGAAGCTAACAAGTTGTCTTCTAGAACAGTTTCACCAACACTTTCAGCTAGCCTTGGAGAACAGAAGAGACAAATGCTTTTTTCAATCTACCCTTTTAGATGATTACTAAACATTTTAATTCCTTCTATCCTAACACTGCACATTTTAGAAGACTGTTGCTTCAGTAACTATTTAAAAATAAACTCTCCAGAGGGCACATAGCACTAAAAACAAGCCTCTCCAGACCCATGAGACATCTAGACAATCATCCACAAAAGGGAACATTAGCAGAAGAATTCTCTTACAGAGGAAGTGAACATCTCAAGTGACACTCTCCAAGCAATTTAGCTGTTTTAGATCACAGTTAAGACTATACCATTCCTAAATTAACATTAACCGGTTCCCCTCCAAGAAAATAATACAGCAAACTGCACAGCTAATCCAGTTCACAAAACATGTCCTGGACACATTCTGTGTTCCTACCAGCTCCTCCTGTTAAGAACAGGCTTATGGCTACTGCTAACAAAATTCAGTAGTTTCTACTCCATGCACCAAAGAAGGGTAAGATAATAAACAGCCAGGAGAAAAAAAAGAGAAAATGCCTGTGCGGACCATGAAAGAGAAAAGATGGCAGTGGATTAAAGGAAGGAACATGTGTAGGAGGAGGAAACCAGAAGGAACACTGAATAACAAACCTGAACTGTGCACTATGCCCTCTAAAGGCACCCAAAAAGCCAGCTTGGATTCCAAAGAGCGGGTTTTCCAGTGGCACCTGAGCTACAAGGATAAGATATCAAAAATACAGTCCACCATTGCTGGGATGCCAGACTCCCCTCCCCAGTGCTAGTGAAGTTCAGTCTGACCATGGCCAGAAGAAGGTTCTGCATCTTGGGGAGTTACTGGGCAAGAAGGGTACAAAAAGAGATGGAAGGGAAAAGTACAGTCAAAAACCAAACAAGCAGACCTGGAAGAGATGACAGAGAAGAGCTACATGTTGTACACACAGCATACTCATCAACGAAGACCCCCCTCCTGTCCTGGAGGGAACACGGATCAGGAAACTGCTCCCGGTGGCCATGAATACATTCATGACCACAACTGTATCAGCAGACTGTGGAACTGGCTCCGCATACAAGCTGACCACCTGAAAAACCTTATCCTTTTCCTGATTTTACTAAGTCCCATCACTTACTGTCTGGGTAGGATACGAGAACAGGGAAGTGGGAACAAATATGGTACGAAGCAGAGAGATGTCTGAGGGACAGCTGAGAAGGAAGTCCACTCAGTATCATGAATCCTGATCACGTTGAGCAGAGCTACAGATGCGGGAGGATATGCCAGGGACATTTGCCCTGAATACAAGCTGCTTATTCCAACACAAAGGTTCCCAGATGACGCAAATATACACCTCTCACAGATACATACCTCCTCATAAGCCCACAGAGTTTACATTTTTGTGGCTTTAGAAGAGTCCCACTGAATGATTTGAAAGTTGGTTCACATTCCGAAATAAATCCACTGCCAAATAATATTCTATTCAATACGCTGAACTCAAAACTTCCCAGCATTTACCATTCTAAATGTCAACAGAAAAATCGTATCTGCTTTCTTCCACTCTCATCTGCTTTATTTAACAAAAACAAAAGAAAAACCCCACAACCTCAGAGCAGAGACTTCTTTATTGTGTTTTAATACAATATTTGGCACAGCAGCCTCCTGGGTGGGTCTCCAGGCATGTGTAACGCAACAGGCATTATATGTAATGCAAAAGCAACGAGAAAAGTATAACGTGCAATGATGGGCTCAGCTGTAGCCCATCTGTCTTTTCTCTCAGAGGGAACACTGAATACCATCACTGTAGAGAACTATTAGTGGAGATCTGCTACTGATGCTGTCATCTTCTGGAGAACTCCTCCATTTTCACATGTACAAACTCCTCTCTTTCTGAAGTACTGGAAGCAGATCAGGTATCACTGACACCCAGCCTTTTCCTATATTTCCCGAATGTGTAAGCAGTCCTACTATCCCTGAAAAGTCCACAGCATGCTTAGATTCTGTCTATAAGCAGCAAGACAAATGACACAAGATCTAGGAGAAACTTGAAATACCAGGTGCAAGGCCCTGGCATTCCCAGGCTCACCAAGGAAACTATACACAAAGGCTAACTCTAAACCAGTCTTTCTTTACAATCAATGCAGAAAGAGGCACAGCTCTAGCAAATTCTGAATGGGAGCTTCACTTAATTAGCAATTTAGCATGGCTAAGTGTATCTTCAAAAGCATGCCACACTCCTCAAAACTGTTTACCCTTCCCCAACACAGTTTAATCTGGCTTTTCTTTCTCAAACTGAGTAGAACTCTATTTATAGTAGATGAAGTACCACACACAATGTACACAGACTGTTATTAAAGACATAACTTTTTCCTACAAAAAAAAAAAAAACCACTTAGTGAAACATTCTTGGATTTGACTGTTTAAAGCAAGATTCCTAGGCAAACACCTGTCTTCATTCCTGATTTCTGTGCAGATCACCACGCAACAGAGGAGATACGTCTACTGTTCCTCTCCTTCATTTCTTCAGTCACATAACCATGATTTTGCAAGTGTTGGAGGACACTTCTCAACACGAGTTTCAGAGCAGTCTATTATACAGGTATCACTGGATGGATATCAACTGGTTTCACTCTCTTTAACTAGGTTCAAGCCAAATTTGGTTTCTTTTTGCCTTGAGATTTCTTTCTTTAATGAACCCTGAAAAAACATAAGCAAGTGTTAAATGGTGCAAATGGCTACAAGCTGCAGTATCTCACAGAAATGGAGCAGACTTTACACTATCCTTTTCACAGGACCCAACAAGAGAAGCCCGTTTTAACAGCTAGTAAGTCTTTCTAAATATGCTGTGTATACTAAGAAACAAGAAAGAAGGGCCTCCAAACCATCCCGTTAAACCAAGGCAGTTCCACCATGGCCATAAAGAGATAGAAATTTTAGATAGGTCTCACATGGCCACAAGCTCTTTTACTCACATAGCAGTATAGATAACAAGATAGGATCCCACAAAAATGCTGCTGTTCTGCCTACACTTTAACTTCTAGTGAGAGGTCTCCCCACAGACTCAGAGTAAAGAGATCTTAATAATTAAAAGGGAGGTCATTATAAAAGTTATGCTATCTATTAAGTCACTTTTGAACTAAAGTTACTTAGAAGAGTAGATTATACCCTAAGACTTCCTCAGACACGCCGTCCAAAGTATCTTGGAGCCATGATATTAAAGGATATAACTAAGTAAAGCTTGAAAGGAAGAGATTTATTAAACGTCTTCAATGCAGTGAAATGTCCTCTTCCCTCAACCACATCAGCTCCCAGCAAACCTTGCCTCACTTCAAAGCACTGCAGATTCAGAGGAATTATTTCCAAACAGCAGGGCAGAAAGCAGTAATAAAGAACAATTTTCCTGCTGGCCAAAGAGGAAGTTGATGCAATAAGTGGGTCATTTCCCAGATTTTAATTAAGCTTTACAACTGGAGTCCTAATGCAGGCAAACACAGCAAAAGACTCATACCATAAGACAAATATTCCTGAACTGATGTTGGAAACAGCACAGGAAATGGAAAACAGCAAAATTTTACCTTTTGTTTTGTATCCTACAATAATGTTTGAGATCACCAGTCTAAACCAGAACTAGGAACAGAACAAGAAAACACACCTCTTGTCCACAGAGACTCCAACTCAAGGAATGAGAGGATTGCTGGACAAGTGGATCCGAAGAAAGAAGAAAGCACAGCAAAAACACTCATGAAGATAAGCAGTGGCCTTCTCAGTCTACTGCCAGGCTGTTCTGGTTCAGTCAGCTCACAGCAAGGGAGGGCATTGAGAACTTCTCTGAAGTTCTGAAGGCAGAAGATGAGGTAGCTCTGTCAATATTTATGGGACTCTTCTTCACGATGGGTGAAAAGCATCCATCTACCACACCTCTTCCAGGATGGGCAAGGTAAAGAGAGATCACAACGAGGCTTTAATGAATGCCTAAAAGTTAGCAGCATTAATGGGTGGGACATGTAAAATTCTCCACAGTATCCCACTCTAGATGACAGTCAAAAAGGATCAAGAAGGAAATTAGCTTATTCTGCAGTTGTAGGACCCAGCATAGGAGTGGGTCCCACACACAAAAAAAAAAGCCCACTTTAAGTAAAAATGGTCATTGTTTTGAATAGTCGAGTGTCAACAAAATCCAGACACAAAGTGAGGGCAGCCTAGACTAGTTTTAACCATGTGGCTAGACACAAAAGATCATATCTCAAAGACGTTGTGGAGAAAGAATGAAAAAGGTTAACATATAACCCAGATAAGGATCTGGGGAGAAGGCAGAGATGACAGGCTGAGGAGATAGGAATGTAGTAAAAAGGTTTTCCTCACAGTTTCTGTAGCTTTCTTCAGTGCCCCTTCTCAAAACATGAAATGCAGTTTCTCATGTTGCCTATTGCAAAAACAACAATTGCAGAACAGTTGGTCTCTACTGGAGCAACCAGGGCTCTGTCTTCAGCAAGTGCTATGCTGGTACTGCACACCCTTAGCAGAAAAGTTAAGAACTCTCCTTAGGAAGTAAGGGATGAACCAGGTTCCTCTTTCCTGAAACTGAAATAATTCTATTGTTAATTTACTGCTGTCTACAAAGAGCAAGAACTCGCATTTCCTTTCCTAGTCTCACTGAATACTTTTGAATTGAGTCAATTTCAATATCTCAGAAAGAAAGAAAAAAATCCTTTGGTTTCCTCTTGCTACCAAGCCAAATAATTGCTGCTTCACTAAACTTTAAAAGAAAAAACATGGGGAAGGGGTGTCAGAAGAGAGGCTGCCCACACAGGTGAGCACCCTTTCTTTCCTGAAATTATTTCCCACATCTGGGCACCGAATCATAAGCCACTCCATACATAAGAGCATCACAGTGCTGCTCCAAATCAAGATACAATACAGGCAGGATAATGAGAAGAGCTAAGATTCATGTCAGTTTAGTGTTTACACAAAGAAACAAAATGCTGTCAGAGCCCTATCAGCTACCTATTCCAAATACCTTAAAATTAGGAGGAGTTTGTAGAAACAGACAACAAATAAGTCGGTGACTGCATGTCTCAAACACTCAGTTGGAATCCAAGTGTTTTCATACCATTCACAAACACCATCTATGTGCAGATCTCATTCCTCAGAGTGTACACTCTTGGGTTTCTTTTCCCTTTCTCCCTCGTGCAATTACAACAGAAGATGTCATTCAGCTGGTGGAGGGAGGGGGAGAAAAAGGAAGGAAAGGGTGGTGATTTGCTGTTCCTATGCTAGCTTACCTCGTGCTCTGTCTCCGCTGTTTTGGGCTCCCCTCTTAGTAAATAAACAGTGCCTGCCTCTTGTATCTTACCACATAATTTCCAAACAGCAGCATGAACACCAGATCAGTATCATTGCTGCTTTATTTCCACTTATCAAATTATGAACAGCATCTCTGTAGCTGACATCTCGGGGCTAAGGTCCATTCTAGGTTCCAGTGCTGCTGGGAGACCTAAGAAAATGCAAGCCAGGCTCCCCAGATGGATTTACCAGTGGATACTTCCCCCTCCTCCCCTTTTTAAATGCAAGGTGAGATTATCCATAGGATCTGCTACAGTAAGAGTACTCGCCCAGGAAAACTCTCTCAGACCACATCCACACTGGGAGTATCTCAGCAGTATTACAACAGCCATACATTATATTGGCGAAGCTGCATTTCACACCCATATATTAACAACAGACCACAATGTTAAGAAAAGCCCTAATAGCACACCTGCTTTACTCATATAACTGAATCTGTGCAAGGACCTTACATACAACAGATCATACCCCTGACTGACACTACACTAATAGAAGATTTTAGTGTAGCCCTAACCTCAGCTGTATAAGTTAAAGGATTTCTGCCCCACACCCCTCCCACCCCCAGGCTGTTAAGATGTAGATCAGATGGCAGAGAACAGATTCCTAAAACATCAGGGCTGGAAGCTGCATGGCAGAAACAAGTCTTGACCAACCTGTTACCACAGCTGCCTAAGCCTTCTCTTCAGTATTAGCACAAAAGCCATAACACCAAAGAAAGTCCTCATACAGACTCGCTGTAGCTGTCATTTCCCATGACACAGTCAAAAGAGAGTGGAAGTTTTCTGTCTCTACCAAAGAAAGACAGCAGCAGCAAGGACAGTTCTCCCTCTCCTTTTACCTACAGCTACCCTGAATACTACTCTAAGATTACAACAGCAAGACAGCCCTTGAGTTTGCAAAGGAAAAAAAACACAACACAACCCTAATCCATTCATGGATTACTTAAGTGACTGAGAAGTCATTTTGAAATCCTGCAAAATGACAGGAGTACATACAACTAAGCATCAATTCTGCCTTACCTTTCTCTAAAACAACATGGCATCAGCTCTGTATTACCATGTGTACAACAATAACTCAAGCTCTCATGGAAAAGTAACAGTGCTCCAGTCTTTATCAAAGGAGACGTGCACCTGCAAAATAACTAAGATTTCTCATGTGAGGCAGGTTTGCAAGATATTTGAAATGCAGAGAGGCAAGAAAGCTTAGAATAAAATGTCATCCTGACCTCAACCAGCTGTGTTTAGGTTCACACCAGGAATATACAGTCACATACTAAACACACAGGATTAGTATTCAAATTCATTGAAAATGGAAATTCAGATACATGTCATTCATAATCAGCATAACTATTAGTTATTTTTTCTGCAGAAACACTTGAGAGTAACTGTTGAAAGAAAAATCTTCATGGTTGTCCCGTAACATTTCAGAGGAGTTCCCCTTTCCATTAATTTAAGAACTAAAGGATTTCCAACTTCACCAATTAGCTAGAAGGCGTACCTTGCACCTGTAATTTAAGCTACAAATGAATACAAGTCTAGTATATCTAGTTATACCCATCTGTGTTCTTGGACACAAGTACTTTGTACTTAGCTTGCAGCCTGCTAAACATATCTGTTTTCTTAACTGTAGTGGGACTTTTTCCTTTTGAGCTGCAGATGAATGCCTAGTAGACTTTTGGCTGGTTTAAAGGGACACTGCCAACTTCAATCTAACTCTAAATCTAGTTTTGTGCAAGTGAGCTTTCGGAGAATCTTAGACCCGTAGAAACATTCCCATGATTAAAGAATTCCCATGCAGCGAGTTATTTTTACCAAATACATCCCTGCAGTACAACCAACGCAAACACAAGCGCTTAAAGCGTGACAGTGAAAAATAAGTAGAATAAGCACATTCTCTAAAAGAAATGCAGGAGGAGGCATCAGCATAACTATCGGGAGAAGAAATCTATTTCAACTAAGTTCTTAGTTATACACAGAAAATCCTGTTTACTGTGTTTTTTTAAGCTCGCAGCTTTCAAAGTTTGTAACTAGAAGGGGACCTAACAGGCAGGCAGTTTCTGCATATCCAGACTGTCCAGCAAGAGGCCAATTATTTGCTCAGCTTCCCCTAAGCCCCCTATATTAGTACCGACCCAGTCCACTTAAGCACAGAATAACCAAGAAACCTAATTTTAAGCCTTAAGTCTAAGGCTCAAAGAGATTTCCCACAGATTCTTCAGTTTGTCAACCTTCCGAAGCAGTACAATGGAATCGACAAAGGAAGTGGCAATTTTTGTAGTGCCAGACTTGAAAAGTATTCCTCCATCTCAACGAAAGTTCCTGTCGATTGCTCCACAGCACTAACCTTAAATGGATGACTGCCTGAGGTAAGAGGATGACTTCTTTGGAATATGGAATGAAGCTGTTACAGTGAATGCATAAGCAGGTTTTTATTATAATGAGACAAGGAACCCTATGTTTAGAAGCAGTTACCCTTAAGTATTCTAACACCCTTAAACACATTTTAGGCACACAGCCTGCAGAGATTAAATCTGTATCATAATTAAAAAAAAAAAAAAAAGCAGCAGAACAGAGACAGAAGCACTAGAAAGCTGGACATCCCTTGTACTGCACATACCTAGAACAACAATAAAAAGGCTAAAGGCTTAGGTCTGCAAGAAGCCTACACAGAATGAGGCCGGTACATGCAATTTCTCCTGCGGAGGTGTCACAAGCTCTCTGACGATGAAAGCACGGGGAGGACTTTATGACACTGTGGCAGCCACCGCTATAAAGTTTGCCGGCGGTGTAACGCAACCCGCAACGGCGGCTATCCGCGATAA
The DNA here is from genome assembly GCF_964106895.1 of Numenius arquata. NCBI lineage: Eukaryota > Metazoa > Chordata > Aves > Charadriiformes > Scolopacidae > Numenius > Numenius arquata. Next base: position 64,045,052 of record NC_133577.1, on the reverse strand, counting down.
AGCCCAGGCAGAAGCACGCTGTACCCAGGCACCCCGGGGTGACCCAGCCGGCGGGGCAGGGCGCTGCCGCTGGCAGACCCCGCACCGGGGGGCACCCCGCGCCCCCGCCTCCAGCCCGCCACGAGGTGCCCCGGTACCTTTGGCTGAGCCAACCCCCCCCTTCGGCGAGGGGCCGCTCGGGGGTCCCCAGGCCGGCCGCCCGGCCGCCGCCGCCTCGTTCCTCCCCGTACGCCGATCCCTGTAAACGGGGTCAGGGAGCCGGCAAGGACCCGCCACCCAGCTGCGGGCCGCCCCCGGGGGATGGGGTTTCGCGGCGGTACCCCGCCGTCCTGCGCCAGCCCCGGCCGCTGCCGCTCCCCACGGGCCCATGCGGTCCCCGACCCCGCCCGGCGCCGCCCGGAGACCCCCGCGCCCCTGCCAGCGCCGGGGGCGCCACGACAGGCCGCTCACGGGGCGATGCCAAGGGATGAAGCGGATCCTCCGCCGCCGCCACGGGAGACGCCTCCCCCTGAGCGGCGGCCACCCCACCTGCCACACCACACCACACCGCGCCGCGCCGAATCCCGCCCTCCGGGGGAACCTCACCGCCGCACTTGCCTTCGCCTCATACTGCTCCGGGGGCGGCGGTGGCGGGGCTGGCACAGCCCGAGGCGCCTCCTGCCTCGGGGGGCGCCGCGCTCCGCCCGTCAGGCTGCCGGCGCCGTGCGGAGCGGAGCAGCCCGGCCCGGCCCGGCCCAGCCCAGCCCGCCGCGGGAGGGAGCGGGTGAAGCGGAGGCAACGGTGGCGGCGGCGCGCGCACACCTTGGCAGCTACCGCCGCCTGAGCCCCGCCCCGCCCCGCGCGCGCGAGTGGCGGTTGGCGGGGCGGGAGGAGGAGGAGGAGCGCGAGATCGGGCAAGCCCACTCTCCCCGCCCCCTCCCACCCCTCGCCCCGCCCTCTCGTTCCCTCGAAGCGGGACACGGAGAGGGCGGCGGGGAGGGGAGGCGCCGGCCACCGGGCCCGCGGATCTCTGAGAGAGGTGGGAGAGGGGAGAAGCGACAGCAAGGGGGACGCAACAACAAAAGGACGCGGTTTCCACACACAACCCCACAGCCCTTTCACGCTCTCGGTCCCCCCTTCCTCCCCCCGCTCCCGGTCAATGGTACGTTCCCACCGCTCGAATTGCACACGGCCGGGCGGGGATTGGCCGCATGGGCGGGGCGGGGGCGGGGCGCGCGCGCGCCCTAAAGGGCGACTGGCGGAGCGGCGATGGAAAGCAAAAAAGGGGCGGGGCGAAGCGGCAACTCTTTAAAGGGCCCCCGGGGCGGGGCTGGGGGTTCGCGTGCGGGGCGGCGGCGGGAGCGCGCACGGAGGGCAGTTGCGGGGCGCGCGCGAAGGGCCCCGCCCGCCGCAGTCAGAGCTCCTTGAGGCGGGCGCCTGAGGGCGGGAGCCGGCCCAGGTCTTTCCCGTGCACCGCTTCTGTCGCACCTACACCCGCCGTTACCTGCCTCCTTGAGGGGGCAAAGCGGGTGTTTCCCATTCGAAGTAAACCCGCTGTTGAGAAGAATCCTGTGAAGAACTATCCGCCCCCTCTTCCCCTTCCCCCCCACCCCCATCCCAGGGCAAGGCGACGGCAGCCCTCTCAGAGGAGGCGAGAACAAGGAGGGCCCTCTGGCAGGCCGGGACAGCCGAAAGGATCGGTGCCGGCAGACAAAGGGCTGGCTGCCGGCGAGGCTGCTGGCACCAGCCGAGGTATACACTTGGAAGATTTCCACCCAGGCTTTGCGTGTAAACGCGAAACGCTGCTGAAGCCGAGCACGGGAGAGATAGCATGTAAGAAACCGGCAGGAGAAAGGTGGCAATTCAGATCTAAAAATGGCTGGAGAGGCGCTTATAAAATCAGCATGCGAAAGAGCTAAATATATTTTTGGTTTGGGGTTGGCTGAGGAGAAGCTTGGAGCTGTGGTCATAGCAACTCCTCCTGTTTGGATCCTGCTGCGTTGGGGGAAAATAGCTCATTGCCTGTGTGCTCTGCGCAATGAACAAAAACACGCCAGATGAATGCCTGCTCCCATTATCCTTGTCTCCTCCTAATTGAGTCAACTGGGAAGACCCAAATATTGACTAATCCATCAGGTTACGCTGAGGTAATAGTATAGGTACTGGATAGACAGGGTAAATGACAAACCCCTGTTCTTGAAGAAAGGACTGACGGGAACACAAAAATGTTTACAGAATCACAGAATTCTCAGCGTTAGAAGGGACCTCTAGAGCTCATCTAGTCCAACTCCCCTGCTAAAGCAGGATTGCCCAGAGCACATCACTCTGGACTGCATCAAGGCGGGTCTTGAAAATCTCCAGAGAAGGGGACTCCTCAACCTCCCTGGGCAGCCTGTTCCAGGGCTCTGTCACCCTCACCCTAAAGAAGTTTCGCCTCATATTTAAATGGAACTTCCCATGTTCCAGATTGTGCCCGTTGCCCCTCATCCTGTCACTGGGAACCACTGAAAGGAGTCCGGCTCCATCATCCTTCAACCCACCCTTTAGATACTTGTAAGCATTATGTTTGGTTGATAGGCTTATGTAGGCGTGTGTAGGCTTATATATGTATATATGCACATCTGTTTAATTTTTTAATGCCCTCAGAAGCTTCTGGTTGCTGGCTGAATGCTCTGCATCTGAAATAGCAGTCAAGAGGAGCACTGTCAGTTCAGCATGTATATACACCCACATATCTTTGTGCATATATATATATACATGTTTGTATACTGTTTATACATAAATGTTTCATTTCTGTCTGTACACTTTAGTGCGTATAAACAGTGCTCTCCTACATGCTGTCTTTACCACACTCAGCTGAGTGTCCTTGAATTCTTCAGCCAAGGGAGCCAGTAGTCGATGTGCAGCTGAGCAGAGCAGGAATGCAAACCAATACAGAAGCACTGTGAATGACCCAGGGATTAGGAATCAAGTACAAACCCAGGATAATATCATAATACTAATGGTAATACGAAAGTACACCAGTTTTCCTTTAAAAAGGCCTCTCCAGCAGAGCTAATTCAAACACCTTTCACATCCAGACCCGTGCAGTCTCCAAGTCCTACCAAAGACAGTCTTCCAACCCTACCTTAAGAGAAGTTTTGATCTCCATAGCTTATTAGGGATTTTGGCATGAAAAACAGTCAGGTACTGCAATAAAATATGTGATAAACAAACAAAATAGATACCATTCATAAGAGATGCATAAAATGAGCTCGTGACACAGCTGAGGAAATTCTTACTACAGCGTAGTGTGACAAATATCAGCCAGAAGTGCACAATTCCCAAATCACTCTCTATATCCCTGCCTGAGAACAGATGGAGGAAAGCCTTGAGCTGATCTAAACTTGGCTCAGCCCACCGTGTTTACCGATGGCGTTTCCACGAGCGTAGAAATTAGGGCTACTGGTTGCAATCAGCGGAGAGCGGCAGCCTGCCGATTCAGCTTACGTGTTGGGAAAGCTGGCAAAGATGCCCACCCGCCCCTACCTGAGCATGATAAGATGCACGATGTCGTGCACGTACGAGTGCCAAAGGGCAGGAAGATCTCCAGTCAATGGATATTCCCGCCTTTGAAGTCAGCGAAGGTCACGCGACGTCGTAGCTCATTGCAGGGGAGGCAGCAGCCTGTATGACAGCCAAACCATCGAGGCGTCCTCCTCTACAAGGATGCAGGTTGAGGATGTGTTAGATTATTGGAAAATGAGAGCAGGTGGAAGAAAGGGTTTACATACGGTGATAAGGGAGACATTTTTTAAATGCTCTCAAAGGGGCCAATGCGTACAGTGGGTGTCCGCTGATTACTGGCTGAGCACTCTGAACAGTCAGGGGGAGGGCTGTCAGTTTAACAGTAATCTTTGTAAAATGCTAATAAGGACCCAAACAATTCCCATTAGGGAATCGAAGAGCCAGCTGCACTCTAGCACAAGGCTGCTTGTGGCATCCACAGCAAGACTTGTACGTCTTGGCTTGATATTTTGGAATCCAGCACCAGAGAGGCTTAGTCATATGACAGGGTTATTTGCATCATTATGCCGTTGGATTCCCAGAGCGGTTTTCACAATGCACCGTAAGAGGAAGGGTTTAAACAAGTGGAACTAAAGCAGAAACAAAGCACTATACTTCCTTTGCATCTCTCTTTTCACTGCGCGCACGTGGTGTCCGGAGTGGGAGGAGGGTGGAAGGCAGTACTGTACAGAACTTCAGGCTAATAAAGCACACACACAAAAACAAGGGGCTGCAACAAAACGGGCTGCTTTTTATGAGCAAGCTAACACAGCTGAAATCCTGCATCACAGCCTAGTAGAAGACTGACGTTCCAGCCCTCAGCAGAGGGCTACAAAGGTGACTAGGGGCCTGGAGCATCTCTCTTACAAGGAGAGGCTGAGGGACTTGGGTCTGTTTAGCTTGCAGAAGAGAAGACTATGGGGGGATCTGATCAATGCTTATAAATACTTAAAGGGTGGGTGTCAAGAGGATGGGGCTGGTCTTTTTTCAGTGGTGCCCAGGGACAGGACAAGAGGACATGGGCACAAAATTGAATGTAAGAAGTTCCACCTAAACATGAGGAGGAACTTCTTTCTTGTGAGAGTGGCAGAGCACTGGAATGGGCTGCCCAGGGAGGTGGTGGAGTCTCTATCTTTGGAGACATTCAAAACCCACCTGGACACGTTCCTGTGCAACCTGCTCTAGGTGGACCTGCTCTGGCAGGGGGGGTTGGACTAGATGATCTCCAGAGGTCCCTTCCAACCCCATATCATTCTGTGATTCTGGTGACGTGCAAGGTAAGCCCATTGCCGTATCTTCCCTGAGGACTTTACAGAACTGCTGGTTTGCGCTGGGCCAGGTAACAGTCACCTCACCCCAGCCAAGAGGTGGTTCCCTGTGCATGAGCGAGTGCTCACAAGCACTCTGTGAAACTGGGTGCCTGGCACTCCAGAAGTGACCGCTGGTAAGCAGAGCAGCCATCGAGGCAGCAGTCCCAAACCAACCCAAGAAAAAACACTGCAGTTCAGAATTCAGCTCTTAAAAGGAGGTGAGCTGCTACTGCTCAAAATCAGGTCAGATCATGGTACCCTGTCCCATTTTGAAAAATCAATACACAAAAATGAGGCCCGATTTTTTTATATATTCTGCTTCTACAAGAAATTAGTGAAGGTCCATAAGGGCCAGGTGCTGCTCAAAGACAAGAAGTATAGCAAGGAAGGCAAGTTACAAAATAAAATCCAAGAAAGTTTTTGCTATCTTCATGATATCAAAGCTATTTTCACAGTAAAAATGGCCAAGAAATCTTGAATTCTCTTCTGACGACCTTCCAAGGCTCAGAACTTGCCAGGTGCATGACCCCTCCTGTGGGAATTTGTAATCTCTTTAAAAACCAAGAACAGCAAATTCCACTGGAAGCATACTGTCCTGGAGCAGAGTCCTCACATCTGGAATTAACAAGTAAATACACAGCAAGTGGATTTTCAAACAAGGAGGTGATCACTGAATTACAGGGTTGGAAGGGATACTGAGAGGTCATCTAACTCCATCCCTGCGAAAGCATCTCTGTTCCATCTGTTTTAGCTCTTAAAGACCCCCCAGTGCTGCAGACACCACGGACTATCCAGGCAAGATGTTATTTTCTCATGATTCACTCTTTTTGCCTTTAGAAAGTTTTCCCTAACGATTAACCTGGATCTCTTTTACCATAATTTACATTTACTTCTCATCCTACCCATCACAGTCAAAAAAAACCATTTGTTCCTCTCGCTCCTGCAACAGCCTTTTAGATGCATGAAGATTTATTGTGTCACTTCTTATTACATTCCCCAGACCTAAAACTACATTTCTTCTTGCCTGTCCTCCCAGGTTACACCGTGAGACCTCCGGTGAGTCTCGGTGTTCACCTTTGGTGGTTCTCACTTTAGTCCACGTCTTTCCTGAATTTCGCCATGCGGGAATAGCACACAGCGTGTTCCCAGTTGAGGCCTTTCCAGCATGATGCAGAATGGAAAGAGCACTTGGTGTGTTCTGCAAACATCCCTCCTGTTTACACGTCTTAGTATGATGTTTACAGCGCCACATACATGGCAGCATTGTAAAAGTCAAGGCCACAACATGAAACCAAAGTGCCACTGAAGCATCTGAGATGCTCCCCGTTGGCCAGAACTCTTATCTCCTGTATACAAGTGTTTCTGCTAAAAGTCATTGCATTTAAATTGCTACCTGCTGGAGGCAATTCAATTGAGGATCTCATTGGTGAGTTATAATCTTATTTTCTGATACTTACATCTACTTGGACGTCTAGAGCAATTATTTTTAATGTGAAAGTAAACTGTATACAAATCAGCAGCTGAATGCTTTCAAAAGAAGAAGTGTTTCCAGGAGAAATTGAAGGACGGCAGAGAAAGTCTAGTCTACAGAGATCTGCAAATTTGCTGTCTTCTGCGTTAGCTGTAACTATTAGCGGGAAAAGTTGTCCAATTCTGGAGAAAACATAGAGCTGGCTTCCTAAGCAATAACACAGGTGTTAAACTTGTGTTTGAAATACAAGGCAAAAGTCATCAGCCACCTGGCATTCTCCTGATGCAAACGGTTATTCACTGCATAATCATTTGAATAACTGTAATATTTTTAAAATGATGCTATTTAAGCCCCTTATGCTACCCCTGAACAGACACGCACACACTAATCTGGAGTGATGTTGTGTGTCAGGGGTGGGAGCTGAGTTCCAAATAAATTGCTGGTGTTGTTTTATTACAAGAAAAGAAATACAAGACCAATTCACTTGAAAAAAACTACCTATTGGCTCACTTAAAAAAAAATATATTAAAAAATAGAAAGTTCTCCAGGTAAAAACTTTTCCAGTTCAACAGGGAAATAAACAGCCAGCCCATCAGATCCAGCAAACTTTGATCATGTAGAAAAATGTTTGTAACCCTTCAGGGTAAGAAAATAAGCTTTCAGATAGGAACTAATACTGGCAGTTTCTCTGGGGCTACATGCAAATCTGCTGAGTGTTCAGTGTAGACTTAAGTATTTGGGAGCACTTAAGGGCTAAGAGAGGCTCTGGGTCTGTGCGTGCGCACTGTAGATAATTTCACCGCTCACAAATTTTCCAAGCAGTAAAATATAAAATTGTGGCTAGGTTTGCTGCTATGACTCAGGACTGTGGGCATACAAGAAGCTAAGGAGAAACACACAACTTTCGCTTCACTGTGCTGTAAATTTTTAAGGAGAGGTAACCCCAAACAAAGGCTAAACAAGGGCAGAAAACTCCCTCCTCAGACTGTACGGTACGCTAAGGGCCAGGAAGAGTAGTCCAGCTGAGTTTGACTTCACGCTTCCTTTACGAACAACAGCAGCTGGGGTGTATAAAGAGATGTAAGAGCATCTAAAGCAGTAAGACATGTGCTTTTCGGTAAGCAAAATATAGATATGCAAGAAGAAGACCATACCCAGCTGAAGTACTACTAGACTGTTGCCATGCTATGCAATTAATGTATTAAACAAGAAATTGGAGGTACAGCATTTCCTTGTACTCGAGAGCTAACCTCCGAGAGCAACTAAAGGAAAGGATTTAAATGTACCTTGGTGAAATATAAAAGAGAAAAAGTCTTGTGAGGTCATCATAGAGACCCTTCATTGGTTCTTCACCTAATTTGGGCTATGCAAATTCTGCACAAGAGCTGCCTGTGGAGGGCTGCCCTTGGGACTGGTTTAGTCCACGTAGTATGCATTAAGGTCTAAAAGGCATGTTTACTACTTTGAGTTTGGATTAGGGGAGAGCCTGAGCTATGTTTTGTATACGTGTTCTTAAAGCAACAGCTTTTTACTCCTTTAACCAAGTGTATAGAGCAGCTCCCTTGTGGTGGTGTCTAGGAATAACGGACAGCCCTGAATCTCAAACAGGTCTGGAAGTTTTCTTCAAACTCTTAACTTACCCGTGACTAGGTTCTCTTTAGTCAAAGGTGGCCCTGGTTGATGAACCTTATTGCTTTTCTAGTACTTAGATAAGTCCTTTTACAAGCTATAAAAAATACTCTACCTGTGTCCCATCCAAATTCATCACTGTTTAGAGAAGCATTAATAAAAAGGGAAAAGTAAATCAATGAAGTCACTTTATTGATCCTGAGAACGTGGAACTACTATTAATAAAACATGTTGATGTTGTTTTATGGATAGGTCAAAGTCCTGGTAAGGGTGTGTTTGTCATTCTAATTTATGTGCAGTTTCATCAACAAAGTATTTGTTATTGCAGTATTGTATTTATTCATCTCCTGTTTTCCTCCTCCACAGCCAGAACATCTGCTAAACGTTTCTGAATCTAAGCTTGTTGGGATAGGGCCCATTACTTTTACATATTTATGAACTGTGTGGTACACTGGCATTCATTCAGCAAAGGCTGCTTCCCGAAGCTCATGCGCGAATGACATAAACCGGTATGGGTTTATGTGCGAGAGGTCCACATGTGCAGGGGTCACCGAGGGGGCTGGAAATCCAGTTACATGCAGGAGTACTTAAGCTCCACTGCTGCAGAGGAACAGAACTATCTGCTAACGTTTGAGTGATGCGGGAACACAAAAAAGGGAAAAAAAAAAAACCAACAGGTATTTATGGTGTCCTAAGGAACTGTAATGAAGAGTAATGGGATAAAATTGAATGAAAAGAATTTGTGTCTGAGTCCAGAAACATCCTCTATCATCAAAATATTTTCAAGTCTAGTCAAACAGTCCAAAAAAGCAAAAGCTACTATGCGTGTGTTAGTTATAACAGACTGGACAAAGCAGAACACAGGACTGGTTCTTGGGGTGGAAAAATGAACAAATAATTCATTTCTGATTTCTGTTTTTCTTCTGTTGTCGGCCAGCCTCTCACGCCAACGCTCACACAGGCTCAGCATTATGCTATTTACACACTGGAGGGAGTGTATTCTGCCGTTATTGTGCGGAGAACTTACACATGTGACTCCCATTACCATGAACAGAAGCTATGTTCATAAATTGCCCTTGTATGCCCGGGCTGAGCGGACCTGTCCCTATTTGCCTTTCCGGCTGGATTGTAAACAGTGCCTTTCCAAAGTCGAGGTTGTAAGATTTTCAAACCTTGTGAGAAAGAACGTAGTCTGTCTCCTTTCAACCGTGAGAGCCGTCCGTGCTTCAAGGATCATTTGTCTGCCTAAATCTATGCCAGCAACAAGCGCAATCACAGTCTAATAGTCTTAATGAGATTACAGCTAGAGATGCCCCAGTGCTGCCGTCTGGCCAAGGCACAGAACAAGCACCAAATTCATCTGGAGGAAAAAAAAAATCTCCTTGGCTTTCATGTGAGCAGGCTGCAGGTTCATCAAGATTTCAGATTTACGGTGTACAAGATGCCTTTGATTTCTTTTTCCTTATAATATTTTGCAGTGCAGTGCATTATTATTTTTTACAAAGCAGCATATTCTTCTCATGGATCTCTACATTTAATTCATATTTTTTGGGTGAGAATTTAGATCATACTGCTCTGTAGCACAATTACATTTACAGATGCCTATTGTTAGCCGTGCTAGGTTGATCTCACCCATGGCTTTTGTATGTTTGACTACTGTCTGTCTGTCTGATTGACTGCGACATCCATGTGCTACGGTGGAGTGTGGTGGATCTTTGCCAATACAATAATTCTTTTTATCAGCAGTTTATCTGGCGCATCTGTTTGGCTCACTGGAATGAAATTGCTTGTAACTCTATCCTACATAGGGCAAATACTCTTTCCGCACCTGTTCCAAGCAGCATTTGGTTTGCTTACTGCTTAAATTCTTAATCTCGACAAAACCAAATAAGTTAGCCTGTATAACAAAGGCTGGAATAATGAATTAAATGAAAAAGCTGATCTTTAGATAGTACCGTATCAGCTGGCTAGGGTACAAAAGCTGGTGTCAGTGCATTAAGGTACGGATTGTGCAGTGCTCACTGCAAACTGCAGATACTGCCCTGCAGATTCCATCCGGCTCGCTGCGAGAAACCTGCTGCTAATGGGTAAATCTGCAGCTCCGGCAGGACTTCATGCCTAAAAGAGAAAATCCCGTAGTAGCGCATTCGTGGATTTTGCATGAAGCCTGTTTAGAAGAGCGAGCACAAAAGAAAAATCCCTCCCCTTAGAAACAAGAAGCCCCAGGATTTTATAGTTGATAACAAACAGTAAATAACATTTTCAGCAGAAGGTACGAGAGGCCGGCTGGGTCAGTACTCACAGAGCAAGGCTGCATCAGTGACCTTCTTCTCGCCCAAGTCAACTCCTCCCCGACAGGTGCTGATAGTTCGCCCGCCTCTGCGTGGGCAGGCAGCTAAATGAGAGCCCCCTCGCCACCCACCGTGCCCTGCCTCCACACGGGTTTCTCCTCTGGAGGGCTCGTACAAACGATTTTCTCTTTCTCTAGGCTGGCAAGGTAAAGCCAAAATAAAAAAGGAAATGGGATCTGGGATGCAAATCTCCTTCTGTACGTCTTTCCCAGAGCATCTCGCAGGGTCTCGGGGAGGCTGTGTGATGATGGGTCTGGCTGCCAATCTGTCATTGTTGCCGTGGTAACGGAGCAGTGGTCCCCTGTGGCTGGGTGAGGGAGCGGCAATGGGAGCACCGAATGTATGTATTGCCTCCTCCTTCGAGGATTCCTCTGACCTGGGTAATCCACCCATTTCTTAAAAAAAAAAAAAAGGGCTGTTTTATACAGAAAGTACTTCCCTCCCCCAGCTTTGGTGCACACACGCTTTGGTTACTCTACTCATGGAGCTCTGCAGCATCCGTAAATCTTGTTTGTATGGTATAGGAAAACGGGCATAACCCCAGGAGAGCCACTCACTTCCTCTGGGAAATACCGTGTCATGTGAAAACAGGAAAAAAGAAACCTTGTTCTGGTAAAGACCTGAACATCAGCACACGCTCACCAGCGTTTGAAGAAGCGCTAGGACGGAGCGATATCATTTTGTCTTTCTGAGCAGGTGAATGAGCAGTTGAGACAGCAACAGGGTATTTTTCTGCCAAGCGTTTCTCTGCCAACATGACCGAGCGCAAGTGTGTCTGTGAGGCCCTAGTACAGCCACGGGGAAGCTCGGGGTGGGCAGAGTTCCTTTGTTCCTGTCCCCTCAACTGAAAAGTCTTGACGTTATTCTTTCTAAGCCTTAATATTACCGGTTTCTACATTCCGTTGTTACATTAACATAAATATCATTAGTAATGTTAGGCAGGACAGTCCACAGCAGCAGAGCCCTACAGACTCTGGGCTGCAGTCAGGGCTGCAGAAGCGGGCGTTATTTTGCTGGACAATGAACAATTCAGGCTTGTTTTGGAAAGCAAATCCTCGGATAGTTAAAGAATACCACTTGTTTACGAGACAGACTGTTTATCTCATCTTCTTAATAAAATGTTGTTAATGCTTCTTTGTTACTTTCCTTATTATTCTCTCTTAATGCCAAGTGCTTCTTTTAAGGTAATGGATTTCCTCTCTCAGGATGCCAGTAACAAACAGGGCTCTGTGTGCACATCGGTGGTACAGATGAAAACAAACACACAGAAATAAAACCCCCACATTTGTTTTCTTGACTAACTTTCCTACCCTCACTTCTAACTCAAGTTGTTTGAGCTTTCTCTGACGGTGGTTCTTCACAGCTTGTTGGGTAGAGACAGGCCTCCAGGTGCCAAAATCCAACTTTTAAAGATCCCATCATGACAGGGGATTAAGTATGTTTTTGCCCCACTATACTCTGAAGCAGCAGAGAAGGGATGAGCTCAGAACAGCAGTATCAGCCAGAAGGGTTAAAAAGACTTGAACCAGATTCAAAAAAACGCGAGTGGGCTAAAAAAAATCTCAGATGTTAAAAACAATAACAATTCAAGTCTTTTTACTTGTCTTTGCCTCTGCCTTCAGGCTCAGTTTTCCATCTTTTCTCCAACGCACTGCAAGGACTATAATTTTATTTGGTTTAGGAAAAAAACTTCCATTTCTCCTATGTTTATTGGATTCTAAAACATGAGATTTGGAGAACACCACCAAATGCGGTGATGCCCATGACAATGCCGCTAGGTTTGGCAGCGCAGGAGCATCTCTGCAAAGCAGATAAGCCCATTCCAGGCTGGTCTCAGGAAGTCTGGAGCCTTCACATTAAAGATGCTGTACTTTAACAGCGTCCCCCCACACCACCTCCTTCCATGGCGGCTTAGTGGCTTGTTCAAAACTAGTTCTGAGTACACCCAGAGTTATGAGCATCTGGTTCCACGCAGATACGAGGTTACTAAAAATATGAAGGCGTGTTATGAAAAGCCACGTTATCAGGGGCATTTTATGGCTGCTTCTTCAGTAATCTTAGATGAGAATGAAAAATGATTAGAACTTGAACCGCACACTTAATCTTACATAGGGAAAATGTAAAAATTATATGTAAAATTACATATAATTAAATATATCTGCTTTTCTGACACACACCCCCCCCTTCCCCAGACATTTTTAGGCTTGGCTTAGTGGAAAAGACCCGGTGCCTCTGGGTGTGATTGCATGCAGCCATTCAAAATGAAGCTGTCCCTTGAAGAAGACAATCCTCAGAAGGAATAGCTCTGGTACGTAGGGGAGAGGAGGTGGCTGGGCTTGGCCTGCAGCACCGCAGAGCCTTTTCCATTTGCAGCTTTATCTTCCCGCAGTCAGAGCACTTGCCAGAGCTATTTAATGGGATCACGAGGGCTGCTGTACCATTACTTACAGAAGAGGGTATAAAAATGACAGCAGCTAACAAGCACCAGTTTCTCATCAGTCGCCTCATCAGGCTAATTTCACAAACAGACAATTTCGGAGGCTCAAGCGCTGGAAATGACATTCCAACTGCTGGATCCAGGCCAGCACAGAGAGAGTACTTCCCTGCGCCTGCACGCTTCAATCTCAACCAGAAACAAAAGAGAGCTACCCTAAATGTACATCCACAGGAGGACAAAGATTTCATAAACCGAGCTGGAAGGCTAAAAGGCACAGCACATTCATTCTTCCTAATGATTAAGGGGCAACAGGAGCAGGAACATGAATGTTCCTTTGTCCGTAAATGTCCAGACCACATTCCTGGTTGTGAAGTACCCTCACAGAAAGGAAAGCTTTGTCTGGAGCTCATGACTGAGGACAGCAAGGAAGCCTTAAAAAAAAACCAAACCAAATTTGGTGGACCAGGGGGGAAAAACACACCTTTAATTGAGGAGTTAGTTCAGAGGAGGTGTTCATGCGTCCAAGGGAGGAGGCTGGCTGATGCGAAGGGCGGAAAGTGGACAGAGATGCGTGTGTGGTCCAAGAGCAGGATAAAGGCAGGGAGTGTGTGTTTATGTGTGTAGGAAGGGAGCGGATTGTTTGTAGTGGGAGTGAAGTCCATGCATGTGAATTATAGATGTCAAAGCTGAAAAAGAGCTTGTTGGCCTTTTCGCTTTTCCTTCTGGTAGCCACTGAAGATTTGAAAAGTTGAATCTTCCGCTCAATGCACCAAAGGATCTAACGCAGTATATCTGCTCTAATATCATCAGTCACTAATTAGGTAATTCTGACCAAAAAAAAAAAAAAGTGACAAGATTGGTTCTTTCAAACATCAAGGTTCATTTTTGCTCTTAGTATTGCTATCCAGGTTTTTTTAAACATGCATTTAATTATTTTTTTTCACTCAGATCTATAGTTAGCCTTGTTAGGAAGTGCCTATGCTGGTTTTCTGTTTTTAAAAGATGGGCCGACATTTGTTCAGTTTTTGCTTGAAATTCTCTGGTGCACTGCTGGTAAAATTAACTCACAACCAGTTTTCAAGGCTATTGGAAAGTTATCACCACACTAAAATCTGTTCTGTGCTAAGTGATTTGGATATGCTAGGCTTTTTTCGCAATATTTCCACACCTGATTTTCATGGAGATCCTTGCTCCTGCTTGTCTATACTCCCATTAACTGCTGCTATGGTCATGCCTGTTATTGATGGGTTTCTGGAAAGCTCAGCGACTCAGCAATTTTATAACTGCATTATAAATAATTCAATCAACTGTTCTTCCCCACGTCTACTTCTCATTTATTAATGGACTTTCTTTCTAGCAGTATTTTCTCATCTCTCATCACCATCTAATATATATATACTTGGGGGAGGAATGTAATTAGTTTTGCAGTCCTTCTGCCAAAACTTCCACTGACTTCAGTCTGAGATTTGCCTAAAGAATGCCTGATTATAGCCTGTAGGAGTTGGTCCTATTTCTGTACACCAGGAACAGGCTGAAGTGAACACACACAGGTGGGCAATGGAGTCCCATAGGCTTTTTAACCCACAGGCATTTTAAGAGAAGCATGAAAACGTGGGTTTATATGTACAAAAGGAGGAAGGTGAAGGGCATGAGGGAAACCAGGCAAGGTGAAAGAGGATTCTGTTATACAAGAACAGAGCAAACTGAAGAATTTATATGATTAATTCATATTAAACTCTGTTTGGTTGGGGTTTTTTGTTTGGTTGGTTGGTTGGGTTTTTTAACTTTTCAAATAACACAAGAGTGGATTTTCTTTCTTCCCCCTTTTCTGTCATCAGACAGCTGTGCAAATATTTTAGCATGTGATTGTGGAAGCACAACACTGAAAACTTCTGAATTGTGCCAAGAGAAAAGCATAGGAAAACAAAAGGCAAAAGCCTGGGGTAGATCTAGCTGCCAGGATCTCCTGTCCCCAGGGGAACTAAACAGAGGAAAAGGGAGAGAAAAAAGGAGAAATCTGATAGCTTTCATTGCTTACAGTGACAGTGTCCCAGGTCAGAAGGAAACACAGGCTTTTGTAATCTTTTTGAAGGAGGGTGGCAAAGGTATCAGAGCAATTAGCAGTCCATTAAATCACGGCTTTCTTGAAGGTTGTTTGCTTTAGTCTGCAGCATCAGCTGCTTGTATTGTACCTGCTTAAGATAACTGAGTTCTCAGGTTGCAGGTAAATCAAAAACTTGACTTACACAGTGCGGTAAGTCAGTCTTTGAATTTAGGAAATCAGAGCTGCATGCTTGGTCTGTGGTTGTACTGGCCTGGCACGAAACAGGTCTTCTTCCAGCAGCTTAAGGGGTTCATCACTTTACTCTGCTCTGGTGAGACCTCACCTGGAGTACTGTGTGCAGGTCTGGAGCCCTCAATATAGAAAGGACATGGACCTGATGGAGCGGGTCCAGAGGAGGGCCACCAAAATGATCAGGGGGCTGGAGCACCTCTGCTATGAGGACAGGCTGAGGGAGCTAGGGTTGTTCAGCTTGGAGAAAAGGAGGCTCCGGGGAGACCTCATAGCGGCCTTCCAGTACCTGAGGGGGGCCTACAGGAAGGCTGGGGAGGGTCTGTTTACAAAGGCCTGCAGCGACAGGACGAGGGGCAATGGTTTTAAGTTGGAGAAGGGGAGATTTAGATTGGATATTAGGAAAAAGTTCTTTACTATGAGGGTGGTGGAACACTGGAACAGGTTGCCCAGGGAGGTGGTTGAGGCCCCTTCCCTTGAGATATTCAAGGTGAAGATCGACGAGGCCCTGGGCAACCTCATCTAGTTGGGGGTGTCCCTGCTGACTGCGGGAAGGTTGGACTAGATGACCTTTGGAGGTCCCTTCCAGCCTGGACCAATCTATGAATCTATGAATCTATGAATCAGCAAAGCAGTGACTCAGACCAGCTGACTAAGAACGCGTCTCTTCACAGGTTCTCTCAGGAGTTTGGGCTACGTAAGTGTGGGCAGCAGGTGATAACACAAATCTAAATATGCCACAGCCAGGAATCAAGCTGCACTGATTCTCTGCCAAAGAATCCTATCTTCTTACTGTAGGGGAACAAATTAATCCATAAAAAAAATAATAGCTTTCACTTGCAGTATTCTCAGTGTCTTTTGCCACACTCATTCAGCGATTCCTCTGCACTGAATGGCAGAACAGCTTCGTCTTTCCCTCCTGATTAAGTCAAAGCAAGAAGTCGTGCCATAACCAACCACTATCTCCCAGCAATGGCAAATGCTAAATTTTGCAAAGGAATTCATGCCAATTCATCCAGCTGGTGAGGGGTCACAGGAACAAGGTTTCTCCTTGAAGCTGGCCATCATTCTGTGCCCTGAAACACAGAGCTGATGATAATTCTCGTTGTTGTTAGGCCCATACCGCTGCCAAAGTTATTCAAACAAACACGAAACCTTTGGCTGTGCTGCACGTAACCTCCCATCGCAGGGAATTAAGCAGGTGGTTATTAAAACTGCAATAACACCCACACTGCGAGCACATTTAAACCCTAAAGGAAGAAATTCTTCCTTCCATCAAAGAGAGCAAAATCATTTAATGATTTCAGGAAGGCTTCATACTCCAAACTTCCTCTAACTTCATTCCACTTCCATTTAATTACCTGAATGATTAATTAAGGTTAATCAGCTAATGTTTTGCACAGTGCTTTGAATCGGTAAAGCACTGAATAAATCCTTGGCATGAATTGTTTATTAGGCTACTATTTATTTCATTGTTGTTGCTTTCTGGGCTCTTCCTTTTCATATTCCCTTTCATAGGCAGTGGCCAGTGCTACCATGGCTATTATTTCTAGCCCGAGTTACGCATTCAGCAACACTATCCTCCTGTGGCTGCTTCAAGAATATATAGCTTTTCTGGCATCCTTACATGTACTTTTATGGAACCAGAGTTCACAGTGAAGACCTTGCGCTCCATTATCCTCTTAACGGGGTTTTCACCTCGCCCTCAGGCTCAGGCTTCAGTCTCGCTGCACCTATGACCTGCCCGCATCTGCACAGCCCTGACAACAGACGGAGGCTCCCCTCGCTCAATAAGACAGCACAAACCAAGGACGGCTGCAGCTCCTCCCAAAAGGAGATCAGTTTCCCAGCCGAGGCCTGGAAATATTTGCAATTCTGTTCCTTTCTTTAGGAAGCCTAAACAGGGCTCTCTGGATGATGCAGGGGTGAGCGCATAGAATCATAGAATCATAGAATGGTTAGAGTTGGAAGGGACCTTAAAGATCATCTTGTCCCAACCCCCCTGCCATGGGCAGGGACACCTCCCACCAGACAAGTTGCTCAAAGCCCCATCCAGCCTGGCCTTGAACCCCCTCCAGGGATGGGGCATCCACAACTTCCCTGGGCAACCTGTTCCAGTGCCTCACCACCCTCACAGTAGAGAATTTCCTCCTAATATCTAATCTAAATCTCCCCTCTTCCAATTTAAAACCATTACCCCTTGTCCTGTCACTACATCTCCTGACAAAGAGTCCCTCTCCGGCTCTCCTGTAGGCTCCCTTCAGATATTGGAAGGCTGCTATGAGGTCTCCCCGGAGCCTTCTCTTCTCCAGGCTGAACAACCCCAGCTCTCTCAGCCTGTCTTCATAAGGGAGGTGCTCCATCCCTCTGATCATCTTCGTGGCCCTCCGCTGGACCCGTTCCAACAGGTCCATGTCCTTCCGCGCAGACCACAGCGGAGTCATGGCTAACGTGGCCTCCAAGCACAAAGAGGAGGCTTGTCTGTGACAGAAATCTCACCCTCCTAAAATAGGTTTGAGGCCACCTCCCAGCTTCTCCGCAGTCTTGTATGGCTCTGAAGAGGCGGTTTACAACTAGATGTACAAGCGCTGGTTTTGGGTGTCTCAAGTTGCGGTTGTTTTGAGAGACCAGAGACATGACTTTCAAAACACTGGAACAGGCTGCCCAGGGAGGTTGTGGAGTCCCCTTCTTTGGAGATTTTCAAGACCCGCCTGGATGCAGTCCTGAGTAACATGCTCTGACATGCTCTGGGCAATCCTGCTTCGGCAGGGGAGTTGGACTAGATGATCTTTATGGTCCCTTCCAACTCTAAAAAAATTCAGTGAAATTCAGTGAAAACCGGGACGTACCCCTCCAACTGAAATCAGTGGGTTCCGTAGCGACTGTCTCTCCAGATCCTTTGAGGTAAATGTACAAAATACTGGGTTTGCTTTGTTTTGTTTTGTTTTTTTTTTTTTAACTGTCAGCCATACAAATCCTGCTTTATAATTGAGAGTCAAGTCAAGTTCTTTCCTTCTTACTCATAAGTAACATTCAACAGGCCACAACAGGCCACAGGGATGCCAAAAATATAACTCTTTGGAACTTGGTAAACAATTTTGTTGATACTGCTGAAAACAGAGCAGAATCATTTTCTCTCAGCGCGTTGGCTCTTCAGAGGTAATGACAGCTCCTTTCTTTGAGTCCCTGAACTCGGCAGACCCAACTGTGAGCACAACCGGGGCAGGCTGAGCTGGTGAATCTCATGATCCTTCTCTCATGTTCCAGTTTACTTTAACTCCTTCTAGGTTCTCCGAAGCAAAAGAGAGTCTCGCGCTCAGAGACACCAAAGCAGCAAAGGACAAGTCCAGAAATAAAGTCCCTGTAACGTTTCTTTCTTCCCTGCCTAGGTCACTGCTAGACAAGCCTAGGGCTGTTTCTAAGCAGAAACATCGGTGCAGGGAATCACAGAATTGTCAGAGTTGGAAGGGACCTCTAGAGCTCATCTAGTCCAACTCCCCTGCCGAAGCAGGATTGCCCAGAGCACATCACTCAGGACTGCATCAAGGTGGGTCTTGAAAATCTCCAGAGAAGGGCACTCCACGACCTCCCTGGGCAGCCTGTTCCAGGGCTCTGGCACCCTCACCCTAAATTTTTCCTCATATTTGAATGGAACTTCCTATGTTCCAGCTTGTGCCCATTGCCCCTCGTCCTATCGCTGGAAACCACTGAAAAGAGTCCGGCTCCATCATCCTTCAACCCACCCTTTAGGTACTTGTAAACATAGATAAGGTCTCCCCTCAGCCTTCTCTTCTCCAGGCTAAAGAGCCCCAGCTCTTTGAGCCTTTCTTCACAAGGGAGATGTTCCAATCCCTTAATCATCTTAGTTGCCCTACGCTGGACTCTCTCCAGTAGTTCCCTGTCTCTCTTGAACTGGGGAGCCCAGAACTGGACACAGTATTCCAGTTGTGGCCTCACCAGTGCAGAGTAGAGGGGGAGAATGACTTCCCTCGACCTACTGGCCACACTCTTCCCAAGAGAAGGAAAAGAAGAAAGTGTGGTAATCAATCTGCCTTCACAATCCCCCTTCCTACTGTATCCTCACATTATAAGCAGCTATGGGCATGGTTTTGGGGGGACTGTGAAGCCCTGCTTTCTTCTAATCCTTCTTGTATTGGCCCTTACCAGCTCTGGAAGAAGACTGCTAACAGCACCGGCACCCAGCCAGGGTAGCCATGCAAAGTGTTTGAAACTTTCAAGTTCTCCAGGTCAGTGTGTGTCACAATGATGTCCAGGGTTTGCCCCGTACAAGTACCAGTCGCAGTCCCCAGTGCTGAGAAACGATGGGATTTGCAGTAAGTCAGCAACTGCGGAGCAAAGAGCCCAAGAACAAAACGGAGGCGGAAAAAGGGAAACAAATGGACAGCACAGAAAAGAAAGAGAGAGAAAACAAAAGAGAGATCAGAGCGGCTTAATATGGTTTAAGTCATTTGTGGGTGGCATCTCTAAACACCAGGAGAGCTAGTTAAAGCACCAGAAAGGTGGCACACTTGTCGTGGGACCTGTGTGCACATACAGACATGGAGGCATTATACAGGCAGTATGGAGAATTCAAATACAGGGGTTTAAGTCGATGTAGTACTGTGTGTATGTGCATGTTACATACATGTAGTACCAAGGGAGTAGAAAATCATGAGCCAGGTCTGGCACTATAGCACAATAGGCTTAAAAAACTTAAGATTTTGAGCTTTAAAAAAAAAGCCAAACAGGACTGTGAGCACTTTTTTGGCTAAAATTGCAGAAGTGACGGAAAAAGGTGAGGATGAACTGAAGCGGTTGCTGCAATTTGTCTGCCACCCATTAGTACCTGTGCTGGAGAAGGTACGCAAACCTGCTGCTGCATTCTCTGTCACTGCGGAGCCTACTGCTGCAGCCAAAGAAAACTGCAAAGGTGGATTTGCCCTAACTGTCCTGACTGACGGCTTTCTCTGAAATGATAAGTTTGGAACAAATTGCAGCAAACGGCTGATGAGATGCTGCCCGAGTGCTCAATACGGAATGTGAGGAACAGCCTTGTGGAGAAGACTGGGCAGAAGGAAGAAACAATATGTAAGAGTTTTGACCTTTTTCACCGAATCAACAAGGAAACAATATATGGGTCTTTCTTCTCTTTGGCTACAGTCGGTGTGCAAGAGCAGGGGGATTGGTTTCCGTGGCTCATTAACCCAGGCTACTGCTGTTTCATGGAGATCAATGTATCATTTAATAGGAAGAGGCTTTTCGGCTCTGCGAGATTTTATCTGCTGATGGATACCATGATATTTATAGACATACGCATCAGCGTAACAGGAGGAAGCAATTCTCTATTAGTCGAATTGGGTGGATTCCCCCCATTTAAATTCCATTATGGATGCAGCTTTCTGTATAGGATTAACCACTTAACTCACTGAATCCTGAGCATCATCAGCTATTGTTCACAAGAACTGATGATCTCCACAGCTTAGTTGTGGGATGGTTGACTTGTTTCAGCCTCAATTATCTTTTCAAAGAATAAGGTCCTTTGTTAACCTCTGACTTGCTGAGGAACGTGTAGGCAGCCTATTAAGTACTTCACAGTCCTCTTTTAACCCTATGATTCAGGCAGCTATAGAGAATTAGTCCCGTGGTTGTCCTATTTCTGACCAGTCTGAATCTTCAACTGTCACATGAATAGCAAGACCAGAAAACCCGTTTTGATCACAGCAAGCTTCAGGAAATAAACAACAGTGGCTTGGAAGATCAAGGCAGAAACTATGTGCATATTATGCAAAGTGCTTTAATACTTTCAGCCTAACTTTTGGTGATGATTTACAGAGCGTGCTTTCCTGCTAAGAGAACTTTGAGAGTCAGCTCCCTTGGGGATCTAACATGCACTGATTCTATCTCCTAAAATTATCCAAGTATCTTTTCTAGTATTGAATTTCTTATGGCGAACACACCTTTTGGCATGAGACAGTCTTGCAAGGGGAGCTTAGAATGGGCCTATTGTTCCGGCAGCTCACAGCGCAGAGGGAATGTTAACTGCTGCTTAATTTGACACAGAAGGACGGATGCTGATTTCTGGCATGGACAAGTGTTCTTGAATACAAATAACAAATCTGAGCTATTTAGGGTTTTGTTTCCAATTGCCAGAGCTATCATCAGTCATGTCTGTCCATCCACTCTCCCTTTCAAACTTACCATGACCTCCTCATCCCCCTATTTCTCTTAACCTTCTCTTGTGTTTACGGTGACCTCCACCCTCATGACTTGGTTGTATTCCTAGTGCCAGTGTGACACACCAGCACGCAGCTCTCATCTCCCTCTGTCTACTACCCGTCTAGTGCTTCCTGGCAAATACACTTAATGAGAAACACGAGGGCAGATGCTGTCTATGCCTGAGTGCAAAAATTAAGTTCCCAGTCTCTGGCAGAACCCACACCATTTTCCATCCTTGAAGGTCTCATCAAAGTTTATACGTGACTCTCTTTCCCATTGCCTTGCTCTTAAGTAATTTTATTTTGATGGTGTATACAGCCTCAGTGTACTATTGCTCCTTTGCTTTACACTAGTCCATTTCTTTTCATCCAGATACCTTAGAACACTTCATAAATGCAACTTAAACAACAAAACTAATAAGCTTTCTGTCAGGTAGAAGAGACAATGACATTATCATCTCTGTTTTATGAAATGAGAAGCTGATGTTCAGAGAGAGAAAAATTTTACAAGAAGAAAACTCCAGTCAATAAACTCTACTTCCAAGATGACTTGGGATAACTTTAATGCTTGAAATGCACCTATCCAAGAAACTTTTAATTTTTAGCTAAATCAAGACGCTTATGCAAATCAATTAGTCAAATTGTTTGAAAAAATTACTACATTATAGAGTTCTTTAATCATCTTAGCAACACCTGGAGCAGCGTAAAAAGTCATCATCAGGGCCACCCCCAGCGGCAATAATAGACTTTAAATGCCCTGCCCAGCCTCACTGGAGGCTCTCACCCCGCACCTCCTGTCCAGTGGTCCTGGGGAGGGGGGGACTCCATTTAAACCCCATGCTTGGCACCCAGGCCTGCCTCGAGCTACATTGTGGCTGTGCAAGTCTGTGGCCTTCTCTGTGTCTCCTGGGTGGACATTGGACCTGTGTTGTTGTCCTGCTTCCTGCTGCTCCCAACTGGACTCCCGGGATGGACCCTGAACCTAATTACTCACCTCACCTTGTCTGGCGTGGTTGGTGAAACCTGTTATCGGCGCCCAACGCTGCCCACCCTGCTCAGCTCCTGTGGGTGCGACTGCACCCCGGTCAGGGAGGACACTGCTACCGCCTGCTCTGGGATCACCCTTGGCCTCACAACCTGTCCCCTGCTCTTTCTGCTCCACGACACCTTCATCCTCACCGCTAGGTCATTGTCATGAAATGCTGGAAAAGATCTCACAAGCACTGCAGTGCAAAGCCAGCAAGCCACCTTGCTCCAAACCCTTTTCGGTGGTGGTTTAAAAGCAGCCGCTGACTTTGCAGCAACTAACACAACTAACACAAGCCGTTGCGTTACCGCTCTCCAGATGAGCCTGTGTTGATCCGGCGTGAGAGTAAGGGACTGTAGGAATGCCATGCTGAATTCCCCCGGCTACATCTGCTGAAGGAGGAACGCAGTGGGAGACAGGAGAGTTACAGCTTAAAGCCCACTTTCATAAACCAAAAATACTTAAAATACAACTTGCCCAATCTACAGTAGAGTTCCAAAAGATATTAATTACAGTTTATTAGCTTTTCTGTAATGTTTCAAGCAAGTTCTTTCAGGCTGTCTACACTGAGTCATTTTTTGGAAATAAACAGTTTGGATCTAACCCTAAATGAGAAATTATTTCAGATTTGGTCATAGAGACTGGGTTTTCAACTTCCTCCGTGAACAGGCATTTGGAACTAAAGTGTGTCTAGAAAATTTTGGCCTGCCTGTTCAGCCTGCCCGGGCTCAGGCTGCTCTCAAAACTGAAAACCTCACCGAGAGACAAGGGTTAGATTCTTCACGGACTGCCCTTCCCCCAGTGCCAAGAAGTAAACATGTATGTCTAAGGCTACATAAACTAATTAGACACCTAATCCTACTGTTGTCTGCATCTGGTATCGCCAAGAAAGATGAGAAGGAGCAGCAAGTAAGGGAGGAACAGAGGGAAAGAGAACATCAGCTCCTCAGAGAAACAGGGGCCAATACACTGCTGGAAATGTCAATTTTCCACAAGGTGTAAGCATAGCTCTCAAACCAATAAGCCCCTATAATAGCACACAGGTCTTCAAAAGGAGGGGAGAAGTCCTCCCCGAAAGAGACATGCTGTACTTTCATTGACTACATAAATAAAATCAGAGGTAAATTAACAATAATTTAAAAAAAAAAAAAAAGGCAATAGCTTCTTAATTACTGTATCAAGTTTTGGCACACGGGGGTACGCTTACCATAAAACACAAGACACAAAGGTTGCATCAGCAAATAACCCCTTCCCAGAGGGTCCTCTCCCAAGGCTCAGGGGCTGCTACCACGCAACTCTGCGTCACTGCCGGCTATTCTGAAACAAGCTCTCATCACGTCTTTTGTGAGCATCACAAAACCTGGCCAGACAAGAGCCAGGACCGGCAGCCTGAGATGCAAAAGAGTTCGTTAACTTCATAACGTTTTCTGTCATTTCCAGTTCAAGATGCAGAATACGCATCGCCCGTTTGTGTCGATAATTAACAGAAGACTGCAGTAAATGTGCATTCAAAATGAGTGATGGATATCTGACAAACACTGAAAAAAAGAAGTACTGAGAAGTTAGGAAGCTAGGTTAGAAATGAGAAGAAAACCTATTTTCTCGAATTGCCTCATTTGCCCTATGGTACAAACACTTTCAGGATTCGTGCTGCCAAGCGCTTCTCCCAACCATGAGAGCACTTTGTCTTTTGAAAAAGAGGAAAGGCAGAGATTAGTGGAGGACAACTCATTTTGGCAGGTGGGGCTCTGAGAAGAGGTATTAACTTTTAGAAGGGCTTACAACCCTAAATCAGTGAGCAAAGAGGCGCGGTGTTAAGCAAACAGGATTTGATTGACCTACAGTGACGACAGGCCTTGGGATTTTCTCACAGATAATAACTGGTTGCAGAAAAGAAGACGCCCGAGGCCTTTAACCAAATTGGTCACCTTAAAGCTATGAAATGCCCCACCCAGCAGTAATTATTACTATTATAACAGTAACAATGAAATCAAAAGTAACAGCTGTTATTCTTTGACTGCTGCCCTGCCAAGGCTGGTATTTTATTTTATACGGAGCAAAGAAAGAGGCTTAATCAATTTAAAATCACCCTTTGTTTTGGGAAGGCTTTTGCCATTACCTGAGCAAAAGTCAAGTTTCAACAAGTTGTGAAAACAGCTCTGTGTTTCCAGTTTCCCAATTTCCAGCGTTTACACCTTACACCATGTTTGTGTGTCTGTGATGAAGGTTAAAACAGGGATTTGGTCATACTTCTACGATACCCCCAGTTGGACCGTGGCTGTGACTACCTCTGTAGTTGCCTTTTCTGCCTTCTACCATCTTTGCCTGTTGTTTGTATGGGTTTTTATGTGGCCAAAATAAGAGGCAACTGCGTTTAAATCTGCTAACTAGGGACATCAGCAGGTGGTCTCAAAATCAGGTGAGTTGCCTCTTCTTAGTTCTATTTTTGAAACAACAAAATAGGTTTGATTCTGTGCCACCGTGCCCGGTGAGGTAAGAAAGTGGAGCGTCGCCATCGGCCATCTGTTCAATGCACAGCCGGAAAGCCTTCACCTTCACCCAACCCAGGGCTCTGACGACCGCCTGCCGGGAGACAGGGGAGCCCTGGATCCGGGCTAACTGAAGGGGTCTGCAGCCAGCCATCTTCACGTTGAATAGGGATGTACCGCTGATGGAAATGACAAGCGGATCACAGATTCTGGCACGTCACGGTCTAGCCAAACCCAAACAAAAGCACGTGGCGATAAGGACAGAGTGCTGCACGCTGGGACCTGCGGTGTCCACAGATCTCATAGCTTTATTAAAGAGTCGCTGGTAAGCTATGACGTACTACAAAACTCCGCATCTTTCCTAGAAACTATCCTTTCCTCAGTTGTGTTTATAATGCTTTTTATAATTTCCAGCTCTTCTGTTTGTTTTTATACGGGTGTAAGAGGGTTTCTTTCTCTTCAAGTCAAATCATAGGGCCTCACTGTTTCCAGCTCAAAGTCTCCCTAATGCTGCTAATCTCATATTAACAGCCTACTGACACAGAAGAGACCACAGAAAAGACTGATTGCCAGCTCTCTGGCCCTGTGACCGTGTGCTGGTCAGATCTGGATTAATACTTGAGGCGATTTACCTCAGGAGGCCTTGTTACAGGTGCCTGTAACTCTAAACTCTCCTTGAACTGCCTGGCAGGAGAGGGAGGAGGGGAACCTGTGAATCCACAGCTGATGCAGATGCAAACAAGGCGTCTCTGAAGTTCACTTTTCCTATAGAAAGATCAGGATGACAGCAGCAAAAAAATCCTTGATTTCAAATAAAAGGCGAGGAGCTCAGCATCAACATCCTACCCAGGACACAAAATCCATTGTGATGCTTCCTCTTACTACCTGTCACTGGCAGGAAGTTTGCTTGACTTCAGCTTTTTCAGTTACTAGAAATGGTTACCCAGGAGCATGGGCAAACACGCTGATTTCCTCCAGCATTTGTGTGGTGGTACAGCTCTGCAGCGTATGCTAATTCACGTACGAGAGTGATTCTTTCAGTTTTAAAACCAGTTTAAGCTGTTCGCATTTAAGGAAAGATGGAAAAACAGCATCATTCTTACTTGGGAATGAGCGTCCATGTGACAGTTTGGTTCACCAGCCCAAACGTCCCCAGGCTCCTCTCCAGGGCTGGGCTGCACCTCCTACGTTCGCAGCACTGTGCCGTGCCAACTCTGCTGCTCCATGACCCTACATAGTAGGAGGAGGGTGCTGGGATGACGGATCAGGCTGACCAGCTGTGCTTGACGTCACCCAGCAGAAGAAGAGTCCACGCGCTGCATCTGGGCTGCACAAGGAATATGCCCGACTGCCGGGGACAGAAACGGAGGCAGGAGCCGATGTTGCCCGTGGCCAAGTCAGCCTCCGAGGCTTCACGCATGCCAGAGTCTGGAGCGAGAGCATCTCTCATCTCCACTAAGATGATTCCATTTTGGAATGATTTCATTTTGCTTGTTAATAAATTGCCAATAAAATCGATAATTGCTCCTGGCCTGAAGTGAAACAATCCTGTTACTGAGTTACTGTTACTTGCAGGTCAGAGAGTTGCAAGAGGTTTGGCCTTCAAGGCACCACACTGTCCCCTCTAGGAAGAGGGGTGAAGTACAAAAACATTATACCATACCTTACAAGAGAAATTAATTTTATCCATAATTATTATTACAAGGCGGCTTGTTCCACCTTGGCTTCTGAAACAACCACACTGCAACTCGTACACATCTTCTGTTGGGAGCAACTCCTACCTCTCCCTGACCCTTCCCTGCCTCTGACATAACCACGTGAGTGTTGCGCCTCGCATCTCTTTCCATAGGCCTTTATTAATAAGGAGCATCTGCAAGGAAACAGGATCTGACTCACTCTGCAGCAGCTGCTCCTGCTGCTCACTTCCCCACCTGAAACAACAGTCCCCTCTTTCAAAAGTCGCCTCCATCGCCGCAGCACCCGAATCCAACATCGCCAGTGCAACGCTCTGCTCCCCTTCTAAGGGACAGAATATCCTTGGCTGCTTCCCGTGAAAGAACTTAATTAATTATATCTTTGCAAATCGCAAGCTTACCTTGTTTTTGTGCTGTCTTGCTCCTTTTCCGAGTCTCAGTGGGCAGTATCCAGCCAGTGTGAGTCTTTTTCAAAATTGATTCCTTATCCATATTTGGGAATTTGTGCTGGGCACTAGCTGGTACGAGGCATGTTCTTCCCACAGTGCACTTTGGGACTTGTAGTTCCCAAAAAGGAATGTTGTTTTCCAAGTTGCAAGTGCCGAGCAACGGAAACAGAAGTCTGAAACGCCTTTACCTCTGCCTTTGCTTAGTCGCTGGGCCCTTCCTTTTACAAGGTTTCTGTGCTGTGGGTTTGCCTTAACCAGCCTGAATCCTCCAGGAACGTCTTCCACAGTTAAGGGCACAAGCCTGCAACCTTCTCAGATGCACTGCTGTGCGAAAGCTGCTGCTGCTGCAGAGTGCTCCCCCCGCTACCGTGAGGGGCTGGTGCGTGGTCCTGCCTCCTGGAAACATCTACCTCTAAAAAGAGAGTTATGACCAAGTTTTTAATCACACTCTCCACGCTTTCTTCCCTGCCTTCAACACTGAAATGGCATAGCATCTCGCCTTTAAAAGGCGTGTTGCACTTTTTAACACGTTCTGCATCAACGTATTTTTTTTTTTTTTAGTTAAATAATCACAGTAGGGGGTCAGCATTACCAAATAAATAAGTGCCGCCCCTCCTGTAGAGATTCATTTTTGAAGAGCATTTGCACTGACTGCCATAATTACCTTGTAACCAAGACACCCTATTGTTTTTAAATAACAACTAAAGAAGACTGTGAATCATTGCCTGCAGGCTACTGATGGAGACGCTGTTATTACGTCCAAACTCTGATTCCTTTAACAGCGTAACGTGCTTAAATGTGCAGGGCCACGAAGATGATCAGAGGGCTGGAGCACCTCTCCTATGGAGACAGGATGAGAGAGTTGGGGTTGTTCAGCCTGGAGAAGAGAAGGCTCCGGAGAGACCCTACAGCAGCCTTCCAGTACCTCAAGGGGGCCTATGGGAAAGATGGGGAGGGACTCTTTATCAGGGAGTGGAGTGACAGGATGAGGGGTAACAGTTCTAAGCTGAAAGAGGGGAGATCTAGATGAGATATTAGGAAGAAATTCTTCACTGTGAGGGTGGTGAGGCACTGGAACAGGTTGCCCAGGGAAGCTGTGGATGCCCCATCCCTGGAGGTGTTCAAGGCCAGGCTGGATGGGGCTTTGAGCAACCTGCTCTAGTGGAGGTGTCCCTGCCCATGGCAGGGGGGTTGGAACTGGATGATCTTTCAGGTCCCTTCCAACTCTAACCATTCTATGATTCTATAAAAGCAGAGGCAGGGGGTGACTGAGAGAAAGGCCGTGGATACAGAGGAGGCCAGGAGAGGAAGGAACCCATGACCCCATCCCCCGAGACCCCGCCGGCACAGCGGGGGAGCGCTCTCCCTTTACTACCCGCCCCGAAGGGAGGTGAGGAAAGCCGCGGGACCGCCGCCGTGCTGCCTGCCTCGGAGGCGGCGGCCTCCTCCTCCTCCTCCCCCAGGGCCGGTTGCTCGGGCAGGGACACGCTCGGGGCTGGGCTGACGCCCGGCGGCCGCGGCGGGGAACGGCAGCGGCCGCGGCGGGGCTCTGGCCCTCATGCTAACGGGGCCTGCTCGGCCGCTTGCCCTCGGCAGCCGCACGAGTGAGAAGCTTAAGAGGCTTTTAGCAGGGACCGGCAGCGACCCCGCGGAACGGCGTGGTGATCCCACAGCCGGCGGCTGCAGCCGCTCGGAGGGCCCCCGGAAGGGGGTGGATTTCACCACGAATCCCCGCAGAGCCAGCCGCCGCCCTACCGGCTGCGGGCGGGACGGACCCCCCGGGCAAGAGAGCGCACCGAGGAGCCTCCGCTCCAGCACCGCGCCCTGGCGGCCCTTCATCCCCCCGCTCCCTCACGCCGCCACTAGACTACATGTCCCGCCGGCCCGCGGGGCAGGGAGAAGATGGCCGCCGGGGCGCCCCTTCCGCTGCCGGGAGGCGGTGGCGGGGGGGGGCGCTCCCTCACAACCTGCCGGGGCTGTGGGAGGCTCCGTGACTGCCGCTGGCTGCCCGAGCGGAGCGGAGCCGATCCTCTGCCGGGGGGGTGCGGGGGGCGGTGGCGGCGCTGGAGCCGGAGCCGGGCGGTCGGCGGTCGGTGGGGCGCGGGGAGGGAGGCAGCAGCCCTGCCGGTAGCCCTCCCGCTGCCGCCGCGATGAGGAGCGAGCCGCTGGCCTGGGCCCCGGTCTCGGCCCAGGCGGCCTCGCTGCTGGAGGAGGCGGCGGACCTGCTGGTGCTGCACCGGGACTTCGCCGCCGCCGTGGAGAGGTGTGAGGCGGGCTGCGACAGCCTGGGCCCCGGGACCGGCCCCAGCTCCAGCCCCGAGAGGTGCGAGCGGGGACAGGGTGAGGCGGGGAAGGGGCCTCAGGCTCAGGCTGGCTCCTGACTGCAGGCCCTGTCTGCCCTTTGTGTGGCTTTATGTGTTTAATAGAGGGATTTTTGGGTTTAATAAAGTGGGGCTTGCTTGTTTGTTTTCGGCGAGGGGCTAGAAGCCTCTTCGATTCCAGTATAAACATTATCTGTATGAATGGCAACAGCAGCCGTGGTCCTGGCTGTGGTTTTGCCCAGCTTTTTCTTAACTATCTAAGTTAATGGAGGGTGGCTGTAGTTGCTAAAAAGTCGAGTTGGTAACCATTTAAAACCCGGCTTGGCTTTGGCTGCTATTTGGTAAGGGCCTGCCTGTATTTCCCTTTTTCCTATGAAGAAGGGAACGTTTGAGGGAAGCGAGGTGTGCCAAGGAGCCTTCGTGGCATCCTCCTCCTAGAGATACAGACTCAGTCTGTCTTCTCGGGGGGCGTTGAATTTGCCTTTTTATCGGGGGTGAGGAGAGGGGAAAGGAGGGGAAGCGGCTGTTGGAGAACTGCAGAGTGCCAGGGCTAGGCTGCTGGAACGGATGCAAGGAAAAAGGTGGTTGTAAGAAGCGCTTATTGAAGTGTCTCTTCCTTACCAGTTCTGCAGAAGTGAAATGCTCCCTTTGTGTTGTGGGGATTCAGGCGCTGGCTGAGATGAACCGGTGGAGAGAAGTTCTGTCTTGGGTCCTACAGTATTACCACATCCCTGAACATCTGCCTCCAAAAGTTCTGGAGCTGTGGTGAGTTTCTCTCTGTGGCTGTCAGATACCCAGGGCTTGTGTTATTTAGGTTTAGTAGCAGGACAGACTTGAATATTGTGTGATATTTTCACCTTGTGCGATGTGAGGATGAAAGCAGAACCTGGGACAGGCCTGTACTTGACCTGTGTGTGCTGGAGCGTGCCTGCAGGCCAGCGGATTGCGTCACGGTGAGAAAGTACAAAAGGGGTGATGGTGAGAAAGTAACATTAGTGTCTGCACCTATTGTCCGCCTTGGAAATCTCTCTGTGTGGACCCTGATACACACCTTCATGCTGGGTGCTTGTGGGTAGTAACCATCAGTGACCTCAAACTTACAAAGAGCTGGTGTTTTCTAATATTTCTTTCTTGTATTTCAGTATCCTGTTATACAGCAAAGTGAGAGAGCCGCAGGTGATGCTGGAGGTCGGCAGTAGCTGGCTGAGAGACCAAAGCAATAAGAGCCTCCCCGAGTATGGTTCGTTGCTGGAGCTCTATCTGTCGCATGTGTTGCTTCCACTTGGCCGGTTTGAGCGGGCAGAAGAGCTTGTACGCGGCTGTCATGTTTTTGACAGCGAGCAGCAGTTAGCATTTCTGGGGACCATTTGTGAAAGCCGACGCTGGTGGACTCAACGGGAAGAGATGCACTCAGCTGCTGAAGAGCAGCCAGATGGAGCAGCGGAAACCGTTTTGGGTAGGCTTTCCCTCTTGTTTGTGGTCCTCTGTTATATATTTTTTTTTTTATTTAGTTACTCTTAGTTTACTTAGTTACTCTTACTAACTAAGGGTAGCAAGTATTAATTATGTATTAAGAATATTGTCATGACAAACCAGCCATGAGGAAGTCCTGTTGTGTGCCACAAAAGGAAATGTAAGACTTAGTGATCCATTTTCTCACAATTACAAAGTGTATTTAGTCTCTGCTGATGTCAAGAGATGAGAATTATTTTACAGGTTCAAAAGCACTTCGGAGTAAATGTATTTTTTTTTTTAAAGGTACAAAAGGGAAACTAAAACTACCTAGCAATCCTTTAAGGGTACATTTTGTTGGCTCTGTGTCTGCTCTGCTTTATTTCCATTTACAGTTAAGCCCATGTAGAATAATGCATGTCTGGCATTTTAAGTACTTTTCCTCCTCCAGAACTGTAAATCACTTGATGTTATCTCCCAGGAGATTATGGCACTGCTGTGGCATAAGATCATGTTATATTAAAGTAGGTGCCTAAAAAAAAAAAGGTATAACGAATTATATTACAAAATTGTACTGTTTCTCTGGTCCCTATTACAAAAAACAACAATAACCCAACTCTTGTGCAATCAAACTAAGAACAGGGTTACTCCAGTACCTTAGTTTCTTATTATCTATCTGTGTGATTACATTTTTTTTAACTTAACTTTGCCCTAACAGCCTTTCTGTTCTTGTTTTCCAGGTGCTCTGTCCCAAAAGCTCTTGACCTTGTTGACATTGCTACGTAGAGCACTGAGGTCCATGTCAAGCCATTTCTGCTTACTCCCTTACAAAAAGATGCTCTTGGCTACTTTTCTGCTGTACCTGGTGGTGGTGAGATTAGACCCAGGTACAGTATTAAGATTTCCAATTTTTAAAATTCCATTATGGTTACAGAGATGAAAATAGTTGCTTTTAATCGGTTTGGTCTGAATTCTAGACTCCGCCTCTGCCTCAGTCAGCTTGAGGTGCTGCAAGGTGAATGTTTCCTGGAAGAATGATTGCCTGGCAGGCTGTCCTGGCAGGAAAGCGGAGAGTTGCCCAGGGCAGCAACAGAGTCTTGCATTTGATCTGCTTGTGCTGGAGCTTCACTAGTGATGGCTGCTGCTGTTGCTAAAGAATGGGCTGGTCCCACGACGTAGAGGTAGCAGCTGGGGTGCGGAACAGATGGGTCTTTCTCCTTCTGCTGGGTGGCAGGTGCTCCAGAGCTATTCTGCAGATAGTCCATTGGGAAATACTGGAGAAGGCTTGCTAGGGACGGGAGGAGTGCCCTGAGTGAAGGCTGAAGTACTGAACCAAACAGAAGGAAATAAGACAACTAGGTTTTGGTTAGCTCTAGTTGGGGTTAGTGCTTTCTTAGTATGTTTAGTGTGTCTTAGTTTTACCTTTTATAATGAAAGGCTCTTTTGCTTTTTGTTTTATTCTGCAGCTTCTCCTACATCACTGCCATTCATTTACAAACTGGTCCAGCTCTTCCGACAGGCTTGGGCAGCTGTATTTTCTCCAATCCATAGGCCTCCAATTCAAGACTAAGTGTATTCTATCACAGAATGCGTTTTTTTTCTGCTGCTGTAAAAGTGTCAGCTTGTCTTGAGGATGTTATCAGGCTCTTTGAGGACTGTTGAAGTCAGTGTCCGAATTGAGATGACCACCTGTGAACTCCTGTGTGATGATACCTTCGTTTTTTCAGATGAAGAATCGTGTTGTATGAATTTTGAAACCATGCCAAGTATTCCTAACGTTTTACTTGGCTCTACAGCACTATTCTGTCCAACACCAGCCATAAAGCCACTCCTTCCATAATGTACAACTGAATAAGAATCCCCTTTTTGAAACACTTTTTGATTTGTATGTAGCTCTTGAGTGAGGGTTGCATAGCCAGTTACGAAGTATAGAAGAAGGTTTCATCCTTGCAACTGCTGGGCAGTTTTCTGAACAAGTGAAATAGCGTTCCCGGAGGCATGACTGTAAAAGGCAACGGAGTACCAATAATTAGGGGAATATCTGCTTTGCCTGAAGACATCTGAAAAGCCCAGTTCCTGCAGCATGGGATTTAGGACAAGCATGTGGAAGTAAAACACTGGAGAAAGCGAAGCCTATGGCATTTTGAAGGCCATGGTTTCTTTTGTGACTGATGCCTCCTTACACAGGCGCTTGATTTTAGTCATATTTAAGCCAGAAAGCCAGGGTGGTGGGCCACAAAGACTGTTGTGCTGCATCTTCTTGTCTTGAATGCAAATTACAGCACTTCGTGCTTGCCTGATGCATAGAAATTCTTAAGAGCACGTAGTGGTGGTAAGGAAACATTTATTTTTTTTAAACGATATTCGGTATTATTGTGTAGTTGAACAACTGGCGTTGTTGCATTGTTTTACTCTTTCCCTACCTCTTGCTTTGTTTACATAGGTATCAAAAAGTTTCTGTATGTCTAGAATCCGCTCTCCTCCCATCCCCCAATATCTAAAGTCCTGGTTTATGAGGCACCCATTTAGCAATGCTTGTATCATTCAGAACAAAAATTCCTTAATAGGTAGAAAGAGGTATTTCTCTGAGATCCCAAAACCTTCCCCGGATCTATGGCAAGAAAATTATTGTCTTTGCAGAAGAGCTGTCGCCGGACTGACCCCACTTCAGACCACTTGGGGCAGAAATTGGAGGTTTGGGGTAGAACATTCATTTCTTCTCCATCCATCTACCTATCATCAATTGACAAAGGGTAAATTCCAAAGGAGAGAGCACTGGCCTACTTAAATATTGCTTCCACTGGAGCAAACGGTTGTGTACTGGAGAGCCAAGTTAAAAGTAAGGACCCTTTATGGCAAACAAGTAGCCCACCATCCCAGCATCTGTGCCAAAATGATGCAGGCTGACTCACGTCAGCCCAAACTACAAAATGTTGAACAAAGCAGCCTTTTTGGCGGGCAAATTCTATCCAACACGCCAAACCTGTGAAAAGTAGCCAGTAGAGATCCCAGGAGTCCCCTTCAGGTTGTTCCTTTGTCTCTGCTAGGACTTTACACCAGGATATGTAGCAAGTAATGCTTCACCGTATTAAAAAGTTATTCCTTACATACTTTGCACACGTAGGGAAGAGCTGCTCTTGGTATTGCTAGGTGGTTCTTGTAAGCCAACTGCAAGTGTAGTTAGAACTCTGCAACCAACAGTTGATGGGAAACCAGGTCGAATCAAACACGGAGGCTGTGTCTGGACTAGATGGTATCTACCTGCTCCCTACTTTGCAAGGCCTCACTTTAAGTACTTTGTAAGCCAGTTAATGAAATAGCACACTTGAAGTCAGGCCAATTTCTCACCAAATTAACTGTTTAGGTAACAACCCTTTTTTGCTCTAGTTTTCTATTAAAGTTTTTAATTAGATGGCAGAGATGCAATTTTGGAGGTTGGGACCAGTGGTCTGAGCAGGCCATACTTTATGTTCAGAATGCTGTTAAATGTCGTAGCCGCTCATTTACCAGGACTCTTAACGTTCAACTGGATTTTAAGTATAGGTTGGTAACTTTTCCTTTTTTTGAGTACTACTGATTTTGCGTTTGTATTGTATTTAATTCATCGTGAGAGAGCAAGACGGCAGACACAAGCTGTCAGGGATTTTTTGCAATTGATACTAAAACTGCAAATACTTAATTTCCACAATAAAGTGACTACTGATACATCTCTTTGTAGAGTTGCTTATTTGCGCTGTGATTAAATATACGAAAACTTTTATATTTAATGTACTGATACTCTAGAGTTCTCAAACAATTTCTGGAAATGTTTCACTACATGTCCTCATTGCACAGGTATACTTGAATTAAGTAGAGGACTTCTTCAGTGTGAGTCTGATGAGATCTGATGAACTGATGACGTCAGTAGGGTATAAGTCTGCGTTTTTGTAGGAGTTCAGAGAATGCTAATTACTTTCTGTGAAAGATCCAGCATATATATATTTTTTAAAATATGTAAGTGTCTCTGTGTACGTTGGGATGGCCAAGACCATTACTACCAAGAATAAAGTATCTGATATTTATCTCCAGCTGTGTTTTCTCTCTGCGCTCTCATTATATCATGGAAGGAAAAGACATAGCCATGGGGATCCTACTGTTTAAGCCTTGTCGGAGAGAGTGTGTGTGTGCCATGTGTATGTGAACTTTCTGCTAGTAACTCCAGATACAGGAGGAAATTATAGTTCTGCTTTTTTGTTTTGCCATCTTCTTGCTAGGTGCAAAAAAACTTGCATTGGCCTCTGTTGTAGGCAGCTGAAAGGCTGAAGAACAGTTGTCTGTAATCGGATGAACAAGGGTCTCAAAGATAAGGAATGGCTGGCAGAAAGATGAGGTTTGGTGCCTTAACGCCAGGAGACAAGAAGGTAATCCCATCTATGTGCTGTGTCCACAGATGGTCAAATAAGCAAGTGGAATTCCTTGCAGTTCAGCCTGTTCCCCAACTCATTCCCATCAGAGGAACTTAGGCAAGTTAACTCCACGTCCACCATTCATCTACAGTCATCTTTGTCAGAAAGACGCCATTTAAAAATGACACCACCTTTTGAAAGTGTGAATGAAGAAATTCTGAAATGGTTAATAATCTTTATATTAAATGAGTTACCAGTAGCATATTCACCAGTTGTTAAGAGTTTTAAGGAAGGAAACCGGTTATTTGCGAAAACGCTCCATATGTGTTAAAATTCTGGTCGCTAATACCGGGTTTAGCTTGGAGAATTAAGTGGGAAGGCTTGCTTAAGAACAGACTTTAGGGCTGTGGGCCCTTGTACGTGGGTGAAAGCAAGCTGCTGGTGTAACAGGTGAGTGGGTGGAATGGGGACGTTGCCTGGGAGAGATTATGACCTCGCCTGCCTACGCTGTGATGCTGCGGGGCCCCTGCCGTCGAGGTGTAGATGCCCTGCCACCTCGCAGCAGGCAGCGTACGCACCAGCAGAAACACCAGTAACCAAAGCTGCTGCTACCAATCAGGAAAGGAAGCACACAGGAGAAACCATGGTAAAAAAAGAGCCAGGTTATTTTAGAATCACAGAATCATAGTGTAGAGTCATTCATAGAATGGTCAGATTTGGAGGGGACCTTAAAGATCACCTACTTCCAACCCCCCTGCCATGGGCATGAACACCTTCCACTAGAGCACATTGCTCAAAGCCCCATCCAACCTGGCCTTGAACACTCCAGGGATGGGGCACGGATTTTATGAGATAATGAGCAATGAGTTTGACCTTCTGTTTCCCCCTACTCTGGTTAAGATCTGAGTGAAGGTGGGAAGGCTGAAGTGACTTTTTTGCTTCATTTTGGGGGCAAGAAATGTACACAGTGTACAAACTATTGTGTTAGCTTCATAGTAAATAAATTCAGAGTCCAACATGTACAGCGACATTTGTGTTAATGCATTTATTGTAAGAGAACTCATATGCAGAAAAAGAAGGATGGGGTTGGAACTTATTTTTTCCTTTTTGGGTAGGAGCTACCCTGGATGTACTTTGAATAAAGTATGTTTAACCCTGCGTTATCGCCTTTTCCTACTAGATCATAAAATCATAGAATCATAAAATGGTTAGAGTTGGAAGGGACCTTAAAGATCATCTATTTCCAACCCCCCTGCCATGGGCAGGGACACTTCCCACTAGAGCAGCTTAATCAAAGCTCCATCCAGCCTGGCCTTGAACACTTCCAGGGATGGGGCATCCACAACTTCTCTGGGCAACCTGTTCCAGTGCCTCACCACCCTCACAGTAAAGAATTTCTTTCTAGTATCTAATCTAAATCTCCCCTCTTTCAGCTTAAAACTGTTACCCCTCATCCTATCACTCCACTCCCTGATAAAGAGTCCCTCCCCATCTTTCCTGTAGGCCCCCTTGAGGTACTGGAAGGCTGCTGTAGGGTCTCTCCGGAGTCTTCTCTTCTTCAGCCTGAACAACCCCAACTCTCTCATTCTGTCCCCATAGGAGAGGTGCTCCAGCCCTCTGATCATCTTTGTGGCCCTCCGCTGGACCACGAGATCATGAGTATTAAAATTAAGAGCAAAGAAATGTGGACATTTCCCTAGATACTCTGGATGGGAATCATCTGCCAAAGGATTCATATTGAAATATGCCGTGTCATAGAATCATAGAATGGCTAGAGTTGGAAAGGACCTTAAAGATCATCTAGTTCCAACCCCCCTGCCATGGGCAGGGACACCTCTCACTAGAGCAGGTTGCTCAAAGCCCCATCCAGCCTGGCCTTGAACACTTCCAGGGATGGGGCATCCACAACTTCCCTGGGCAACCTGTTCCAGTGCCTCACCACCCTCACAGTAAAGAATTTCTTCCTTATATCTAATCTAAATCTCTTCTCTTCCAATTTAAAACCATTGCCCCTTGTTCCTGTCACCACTCTTCCTGACAAAGAGTCCCTCTTCAGCTCTTCTGTAGGCTCCCTTCAGGTATTGATAGGCTGTTATAAGGTCTCCCCGGAGCCTTCTCTTCTCCAGGCTGAACAACCCCAGCTCTCTCAGTCTGTCCTCATAGGAGAGGTGCTCCATCCCTCTGATCATCCTCGTGGCCCTCCGCTGGACCCGTTCCAACAGGTCCATGTCCTTTCTGTGTTGAGGACTCCAAAGCTGGACACAGTACTCCAGGAGGGGTCTCACGAGCGCAGAGTAGAGGGGCAGAATCACCTCGCGAGACCTGCTGGCCACACTTCTCCTGATGCAGCCCAGGACACGGTTGGCTCTCTGGGCTGCCAGTGCACACTGCCTGCTCATGTTGAGCTTCTCATCCATAAGCACTCCCAAGTCCTTCTCCTCGGGGCTGCTCTCCAGCCATTCTCCACCCAACTTGTATTTGTGCCTGGGGTTGCCACGTCCCAGGTGCAGGACCCTGCACTTGGCTTGGTTGAACTTCATGCAATTTGCACAAGCCCACCTCTCCAGCCTGTCTAGGTCAAACGAGTGTTTTTGAGAGAACCCTTTAAATTCACAGTACTGGGGAGTCTGCATAGTGATCTACAGAAGGAGACAAGCGCCTTTTTTCTTTTAGAATATGGTACTATGTTTTGTTTTTCAGATTTCTGTTATTAAACTATGTGCATGACACACTACTAAAAACTTTAGAAACCGGTTATTGACTGAACCGCCATAATAACAGAAGTGTATGTATGAGAAGGATTTCTCAATAAATTAATTTAGTCTGACATGTAAAGAGTATCGAGTCCTCTTGAGGACTCTTCAAATGTTTAACTCTTCACATGTTAAATTTGAATTAAAAGTACCCAGGGAATGGGCCGAAACAATCAGTGGTTGAAATCAATTAAGGTACTAAAGGCACTTTAGTTCCTTTAATTTCTACAAATTTGTCTTCCATCTGTCCAACACACATGTTCAACAGAAGGTTGGGACATCAGAAGATATTTCATTCCCTTTGCTTTATCTATATAACACAGCATAGCCGTGTCTTGCCCTGGATAACTGGACTTGGCTCATTCCTTAGTTGGGATCTACTGTTGTTTATTTTGTGCACCTATACACAGTTTTTCTATCTGTATGTGCTCACGTGCACTTAAATGTAGATCCCGTGTACTGTACACCATGTGTAGGCATGACTGCAAATCTCTAGCTGCTGTGACTATTGTTTCTTTCTACGCACAGCAAAATGTTTTTCTTCCTATTTATAAATAAGTGTCAGAATATTTTCCATTAATTCCAGTCTTGTGGAAAATTTCGTAATCGCTGGTGGATTCGGGGTTTCAGGAAAAATCAGCCTATAGACTCTTAGGGTGTTCACCGGTTCTTCTCACCATTTCCCCCATCTTCTCCTTTCAGCATGAGTGCATCTCTCTTCACATTGGCCAAGCCGGAGTTCAAATCGGCAATGCGTGTTGGGAACTCTTCTGTCTGGAGCATGGCATTCAGCCAAACGGCACCTTCATCGACCAGCCCAGCAGTGATGACTCTTTTGCCACATTCTTCAGAGAGACAAGCTCCAGAAAATTCGTGCCCAGGGCTGTTATGGTGGACTTGGAGCAAACTGTAATAGGTCAGTATAGGACTAATCTTGGAAAATAGAAATTAATTAACTCTTCTGGGCGCCAAAGTTCAGATCACTGAATAGCAGGACAATGCCCTTACCGTTAGGGATGATCCCAACATACAGGCAAAACGTACAGAGTTTAAGTTCTTAATACCAGCTGTTAATTAAAGCTTTGTTATTCTCAATGAAAAGATGAAAACTGGACTGCGCTCTGTCATGGGTACTCTACTAATAATAAAATCAAAAGTTTACTATTGTTTAAACCTCCACTGGTTATGAGTACAATTTAGCTTTCTTGAAGGGATTCCTTTCTGGTCTTTTTTTTGTGGTGATATTTTTCTTTTCCTAACTGATGGAAAATGCCTTCCTCAAATCCAGATGCCAGAGAGGAGGATGAAGAATCAGGCAACAGAAGTGTCCTGACAAATTTTCAGGGGAAACCACTGTTTTACTCTTGCAAATCTGCTCTTTTTCCAGTCATTCCCCTGAAGGTTCTGATGGATCTTAATCTGATCAGTATATAGAGCTGAAATTTTACCGTAGCGTGGCACAGCCCTCATTTGATAAACGAATTCATTTGCGTAACATGGCAACTTACACTTGGAGCAGAGTCCACTCCTTTTTTTTTTCAAAATGGAGAACATCTCGGATGACACTCCTCACCTCTGTACTTTGTTTTTCAACATACGGATTTCCATACCATTTTCTGCAAACATAAAATGCTTCATTTGTTTTGCAAACATTATCAAACTCGGTGAAATATCTCTTCCCAGCTTCTGCTTTTTCTCTCTTGTTCAGATGAAGTGCGGACTGGCACCTATCGGCAGCTTTTCCATCCAGAACAGCTGATCACTGGGAAGGAAGATGCGGCAAATAATTACGCACGTGGCCACTACTCTGTTGGCAAAGACAAAATTGAGGCGGCATTAAATTGTATCCGCAAGCTGGTATGCACTATTCCACTGGAAGCACGACCTTGGGAGGGTGGGAGGGGAAGTAAACACCACATACGGTTTTTGATAGTGGCTCTCCTTTAGCTTTAACTATTGTTACTGGTTCAGAACAGAGATATGCAAGTCCTGGATGTCCCATCTTAGTTCCATATGAATGGAAGACTTAAACGGAAAACCTCAAATATTGCTATAGCAGTATTATTGTATGAAAAAAAATGATATAACTCTATTGATACTCTAGCCTGAAGGGAAAAGAGACAATGAGAATTTTCTGGGAAAACTACTGACTTTAGCGTTGTGCACTGGGTGTGATTATTGCTGTACCTATTTAAGAGTATCATTTAAAGACATGTTGGCTTATTCTTTCACTTTTCGTTTTGACTTTCAGGCTGATGCCTGTTCTGGGCTGCAAGGATTCCTGATCTTCCACAGCTTTGGTGGGGGTACTGGCTCGGGCTTCACCTCCTTACTGATGGAACGCCTCTCCATTGAATATGGAAGGAAGTCCAAACTAGAGTTTGCCATCTACCCAGCCCCTCAGGTCTCTACTGCTGTGGTGGAGCCCTACAATTCCATCCTGACCACACACGCCACCCTAGAGCATTCAGACTGTGCCTTCATGGTGGATAATGAGGCCATCTATGACATCTGCCGCCGAAACCTGGACATCGAGCGCCCCACTTACACTAACCTCAACCGCCTCATCAGCCAGATTGTCTCCTCCATCACCGCCTCGCTGCGCTTCGACGGTGCCCTCAACGTGGATCTGACGGAGTTCCAGACAAACCTGGTGCCCTACCCGCGCATCCACTTCCCCTTAGTGACCTACGCCCCCATCATCTCCTCTGACAAGGCCCATCACGAGCAGCTCTCGGTGGCTGAAATCACCAGCTCCTGCTTTGAGCCCAACAACCAGATGGTGAAGTGTGACCCAAGACACGGGAAGTACATGGCCTGCTGCATGCTCTACCGAGGTGATGTAGTTCCCAAAGATGTCAACGTAGCAATTGCTGCTGTCAAAACCAACAAATCCCTCCAGTTTGTCGACTGGTGTCCAACAGGCTTTAAGGTGAGTAGGGGTGCCCTGAGCCTCTCTCACATGTTTAAAGGGCAAGTTCAGTCTAGCAGGAAACTTGAATTTAAAGTTTTAGATCTTGCATGTTTTCCATTTGTGAGAAGAATGAACATAAGAAAGACGTTTTTGTATAAAATGTGCCTTTTCTCCTTTGGACATCCCATTGACACAGACCCCTAAGTATTTAAGTAAATGGAAGCATATATAGTATTTCTATATGTAGTAACAGGAGAATGCCAACTCTATAAGACTTTAAACTTAGATTGCATTTTAGGAAAAATATCGAGGTAAGGCTTATACTCTGAAGACACTGAGACACTTGAGAGTGTCCTTCATGAGATGTAAAAAACCAAACCAACCAACCAAAAAAACCCCAAAAGTTATCAATAATACATTGTTGGCAAAAGAAACATTTCTACAACATCTCTGCAAAGAGGTATTTTTTTTTCGTTGTCCTGATATTTTTGTAAGTTTTTCTTCATTAAGGTTCAGTTCTGGTTAGTCGCCTTTTTTTTTTTTTTTTTTTGGTCTTGAGTGAGGTTAAGGAATTGACTTGTGCACAAAAAATAGCTTGAATGACATTAGACTTAACACTGATGTGATCTGAATTTTTCTCTACCTCTTTTCCTCCCCTCACCAATGGTTTTACCTTTTTCTTACCCTGTTTATTGTCTTTGTCCCTTTTCTCATAACTCTCTTTATTCCTCCATCTTTTCTATTGTTATTTGCAGGTTGGGATCAACTATCAGCCTCCTACAGTTACACCAGGAGGAGACCTAGCCCAGGTTCAGCGAGCAGTCTGCATGCTGAGCAACACCACGGCCATTGCAGATGCCTGGGCAAGGCTCGACCACAAGTTTGATCTGATGTATGCCAAGAGAGCTTTCGTGCACTGGTATGTGGGTGAAGGCATGGAGGAAGGAGAATTCACAGAGGCCCGAGAAGACCTGTGTGCCCTGGAGAAGGAATATGAAGAAGTGGGAACCGACTCCTTTGAAGATGAAAACGAGGAAAAGGAATTTTAAAATACACTGTGCCCTTTCCTGTGCATAAGATTGTCTCTGTCTCTTTTTTTCATGTGGCTGTGTTTCTGCTTGGCTCACACACACCTAGTCCATTGCCATCTTAGTAGACTATAAACAGGTCTCCACTATGAGATCACAAGACAGGAAATACAGGATATATGACCTACTTTTTTGCTAATTTATCCTGAAAGGACCTCTGCCATCTATACTGTCATTTATTCAATACAGAGATACAGTCATGTAGCTGTAATATTATTTGCAGAACTCTTGCTTCAGAATGTCCCAGATAATTGCTATGGTCCCCGTGTAAGAAGTTACCTACAGGGCTCAGTCTTTATTTCAGACTAATTCGAAACATAATGTTTGTAAAGCTATAAGATGCACTGAGAACTCTGTTGGTGCCAAGAACATACAGCTTGTGCTAGTGCCCTTGCTTCTGCAGAATCCACAGTGCGGGGTGGTTAGAAGGTGTGATTTTGCCAGCCGGCCTGAGCAGTGGCACAATTCAGGTACTCTTAGCTTCAGGAGTTCAGAACGTACTATGCTTATGCAGCAAGGGTGTAACAATCCTAACTGGACTGGTCTGGAGGCACAAGTAGTCTGACAGCTCTGTTGTAACTGATAAATGAACAACATCTATGACAGAGTCAAGGGCCTTAAAAGGACCAGCTTGTGGCACGCAGGACAGAAGCATTACCGGCTCCATGGGGCTTACTGGGATCACGATAAATCAGAGCCATGACAAAAAATGTGGGTGATCGATAGGTATAGGTGGGATGT
Organism: Numenius arquata; assembly: GCF_964106895.1. Classification (NCBI taxonomy): domain Eukaryota; kingdom Metazoa; phylum Chordata; class Aves; order Charadriiformes; family Scolopacidae; genus Numenius; species Numenius arquata. The sequence continues at coordinate 64,002,508 of NC_133577.1, read as the reverse complement.
CTAAGATCACCAGCTACGACTTCACAGCTTAAGTCTTAATAAAGTATGTTTTTGTATATTTCCATTGCTTGAGGATTTTAGAACAATATACTGTTAAGGCAGGCAGGCAGGTGGCTAGACATGGCCTGAGGTTAAACTGATGGAATAACAAGAGGAACTGTTGGATGTTGCAGACAACGGAACTGGAAAAAGTGGCTAACCAACCCTAAGCTGGGTCTAAACTAATGAGGTAGTGGCCGGAGAAGCTACTGGGCATTACATATAGTGAAAGGAGCGTTTTGGGGACCCCAGCTTGAGTGTGATATCAACAGAAAGTGAAGGGCGTGTTGGCTTAACTGGGGGTACTTGCTACAGCTGAAATTACCAAATAAAGGTGTAAAAGTAGCAGAACGGGGCCAGTGGTGAAAAAGTGGGGGTGGGGTGTCTATTTAGGAGTGGGGGGGAAAGCAAGACAAAGGTAGTAGAAGGTAAAGAAAGTGGTGTCTGTTTGGGGGTACTTGTCAAGCAGCCCTATGCTTGAACAACGCCTGGAGCAAGGCAATAAGCCTGTTTGTGCTGACCTTACCATGTGTGTCCAACTTGCTTATGAGCTCCTGGTTATCTGGAAGGTTTCCCTTAGCACTGATGAACAGACACCCCGGAGGGGATGGAGGACGGACCAAGTATATACCCCTGTTATTTTCACACTGGATTTATTATCTTGTTGCCAAGAGAGCCAATGGGATCCTGGGCTGCATATGGAAGAGTGTGGCCAGTAGGTCGAGGGAGGTCATTCTCCCCCTCTACTCTGCACTGGTGAGGCCACAACTGGAATACTGCATCCAGTTCTGGGCTCCCCAGTTCAAGAGAGACAGGGAACTACTGGAGAGAGTCCAGCGCAGGGCAACCAAGATGATTAAGGGATTGGAACATCTCCCTTATGAGGAAAGGCTCAAAGAGCTGGGGCTCTTTAGCCTGGAGAAGAGAAGGCTGAGGGGAGACCTTATCTATGTTTACAAGTACCTAAAGGGTGGGTTGAAGGATGATGGAGCCGGACTCTTTTCAGTGGTTTCCAGCGATAGGACGAGGGGCAATGGGCACAAGCTGGAACATAGGAAGTTCCATTCAAATATGAGGAGAAACTCCTTTAGGGTGAGGGTGCCAGAGCCCTGGAACCAGCTACCCAGGGAGGTCGTGGAGTCCCCTTCTCTGGAGATTTTCAAGACCCGCCTTGATGCAGTCCTGAGTGATGTGCTCTGGGCAATCCTGCTTTAACAGGGGAGTTGGACTAGATGAGCTCTAGAGGTCCCTTCCAACTCTGACAATTCCGTGATTCTGTGATTCCGTGATTATTGACCTTTCATAAGTGGATTTCTTTTAAAAAAATAATCCATGTTTTGACTGAAACATATACTCAGTACATACAACTTGAGCAGGGCTACAGAAATGCATTATGTTTCACCCAGCTGTTGAGGAGTATTGTCCCGCTTCTGGTAGCTCAGTTTGTATTAGGATTGCTAAATTAGAGCTACGAAGATGATTAGGGGACTAGAACACCTCTCTTACGAGGAAAGGCTGAGGGACTTGGGTGTTTTTAGTCTGCAGAAGAGAAGACTATGGGGGGATCTGATCAATGCTTATAAATACTTAAAGGATGGGTGTCAAGAGGATGGAGCTGGTCTTTTTTCAGTGGTGCCCAGTGACAGGACAAGAGGTAATGGGCACAAACTTGAACAGAGGAAGTTCCATCTAAACATGAGGAGGAACTTCTTTACTTTGAGGGTGGCAGAGCAGTGGAAAAGGCTGCCCAGGGAGGTGGTGGAGTCTTTATCTTTGGAGATATTCAAAACACACCTGGACACGTTCCTGTGCAACCTGCTCTAGGTGGACCTGCTCTGGCAGGGCGGATGGACTAGATGATCTCCAGAGATCCCTTCCAACCCCATATCATTCTGTGATTCTGTGATTCTGTAAACAGTCATAAAGAAAAGCAGACACATCCAGAAATGTCACTAGTGTAGTTTGCCCTTTATCTGCAAAATGCATGGCTGGTCCTTATATTAGTAACTACAGTTCTGAACTTGCTATATTAGGGAAGATAATTCTGCAAGTCCAGACCTAATTCCACAATTTTTAACACATACATAGAAATTTTTTATATGACAATTCTTACCAAAAAGGAAAAAACTCTTTCTAAACTGTATCCTCAGATGTACTTAATTTTTCTTTATTTAAAAGTAATTAAAAAATACATAGCACAGTTCTCTGTTTCAGGGACAATGCCTGAAAGCCAATATTTTATCAATATAGCAGATTTTTATGTGGATACCGAAATACTAGGCTTTAGGATAATTTCAGAAACGCCTGAAATGAGATGCTATCAATTCTCCCAGTAGGTGGCAACAGAATGACAGAATGGAGTTCTACAGGAGACACGAGGAAGCATTAAGTCTTCATTCACATAACGTAATGTGGGAAAGTAACGGAAGATTGGTGAGGAGGACTGTAAATACGCTCAAGTGACTCGCATGTGGGGTGCTGGAAAACACATATATCACACTAATTGTTGCTTAGTTCTGTGTGCTCAACAAGTAGGACATCTGCATTTAGATAAGACAGGCCTGGGATGGACTCAGGGACACCTTATCGAACACGCCCGAGATTCCTGCCCTGCTGTTGAAGAGATCAAAGCACAGCGGAAAACTCTGCCTGCCAGAATCCTTGAAATACAGGCCCAAACAGCAAGTGGGAGCTCTCTCCAGCTCTCTCACTCCCTTCCTAACAAGGACTCTCTAGCTACTAAGGACTCCTGCTCCACGGTACCTGCATCCCCTGCTTGCCTGCCTCTGCCCAGGTGCTGCTTCAGAGGTTCCCCGATCCATGAGGTGTTGAGATTAAATTTGTTCTTTGCCCTTAATCCATGGTTTTGAGGTTGTTCCTGCATCCTGCCTGCATCGGCTCACACACATAAGAAGGTACTATAATGTGTGGGAGATGCACAGACTTTCATCTGTGTCTTTCCATCACCCCAGACCAGCACGTCTTTCCAGCACTTGAGTTTATGGGCTATCTCATGGCAGAGTAGGTCAAGCACTGTCTTTGGCCTAAAGCAGATCTGCAAAGGCCTTTCTCTTAGCTATGCGTCTGTGAGAAAGGGTCATCCCCACGTTCTTCAAGCTCAATTGATTCTAGAGAGATGGCACATAGTCATTGCGCTCCCACCGCCCAGGGACACCACTCAAAACTCGGTCACTCCCTGCTCCCTGGAAGTTTTTGACAGGTGAGGCATGGCCCAGCCTCTCTTCAGCGTGGCCACCCAAAACTGGTGAGTCTACGGGTCCTGGGACAGTTGAGTTTGGTTGGGGTGGAGAGAGGAATGATAAACACTGCCTCCCAGAGGTGCTCTCACCACCTATTTCAGAAGAGAGAAGGGGGCAATGGAAGAGCAGAGAAGGGACTCAGTCCAGCAATGGACTAAATTGCAAATAATTCAGTAATTCACAGAGCTCTTTTAGGTTTTGGACCTGCTAGATCTGACATGTTGACTCACAGAGTGTCTAAGAGGATTTGGGTGGTGGACTGCTCAAAGGACCTTTTCCTGAGGTGAGTCTCTGCACAGAGCTCCACATCTGGTGGAGCTGAGAGCTTTAACATTTCAGATTGTCTGGAACACTGGAGCTTGGCTGGAATGTTACCAGTTCCATTGGAAGAAGAACACTAGAACAACCTATTTCTCAGTCTCAAAGCAATGATCTGGTGATTTTCTGGAGAAGCGTGGGATTCAGATAGCTTAAGCAAAGCAGCAGACAGAAATTGTCACAGGAATTCTTCCTCTGTAAAAAATACTTGTGGCTCTAGAAATCTCTGTAGCTTTTCCTAGCCAAAATCAAAGCGGAGTGATTTGCAGGTTTATGTAAAGATCAGCAAAATGAAGACTACGTATACCAAAGTAAATGTAAGTGTATAAAAACCAGTATGAACTATTTTGCACTGTTAAAATGTTGGCGTTATTTAGAGAATCATAGAATCATAGAATCATAGAATCGTCTAGGTTGGAAGAGACCCTTGGGATCATCGAGTCCAACCATCTACCCTACACTACAAAGTTCTCCCCTACACCATATCCCCCAACACCACATCTAAACGACTCTTAAACACATCCAGGGATGGTGACTCAACCACCTCCCTGGGCAGCCTATTCCAATGCCCGACCACTCTTTCTGTGAAAAATTCTTTCCTAATGTTCAGTCTAAACCTACCCTGTTGCAATTGAAGCCATTCCCTCTTGTTCTGTCATTAGTTACCTGTGTGAAGAGACCAGCACCAACCTCTCTACAGTGTCCTTTCAAGTAGTTGTAGAGAGTGATGAGGTATCCCCTCAGCCTCCTCTTCCTCATACTAAACAGTCCCAGCTCCTTCAACCTTCAACCACTCTTCATATGATTTGTTTTCCAGGCCCATAGATAGACCTCTATGCAATACGTTTTGCATGTAACAGCCACTAAAGTATTTACTTTTTCAGCAAATCCTCCTGTTTTCCAGCATTTTTTACGTCATTACCATAGCATCTGGGCTATATGCATAATAGCGCTGCATTTTGGCTCCTGTATACATACATGTATGTATGTATATATTGAGATATCTACAGATAGATGCACATGGATATCTAAAGGCATATACACATTTACCTGTGTAGAGATGTATAAGAAGACGTCATAAACATCTCTGAACAGAAGAAAAAAAGGAAATTATCTACCCTAACTCATGTACCTCACATTGTACAGAGAAGCTGTTTTGCAGGTCCTGTTGACAGAAGCTCAGGTACAGAAGCTGCAGTGATGACAGCTACAGAAAAACAGATCAGGCAGAAACTACAGATGGTCACCCAAAACCCAGCATTTAAGACATGTGGCACTCATATTTCTGTTCATCTTTTTCTAGGTTGCATAAAGTATGCCTTTATACATATAACCTCTATGAAATGTTTTTGCTGCACTTACAAGTGATAATCATAGAATCATAGAATCATAGAATGGTTAGAGTTGGAAGGGACCTTAAAGATCATTGAGTTCCAACCCCCCTGCCTTACATAGGTAAGATAGGAAGATACATAGGTGCTGGTTGCTGAGAGTGGCAGAAAAATCTATTCATACCACCATGTCAAAGTAGACTAACCTAAACTTTAGGAATTGCGTATTTAAATTTCTACTGATTAAACATCATAATAAACGGTAAGTTTATAAAATCAGGGGATACATAGTGCTCAGATTCAAGCAATTAAGTGTGCCTTCCTCTTTGTTACCTAAGATTTGTAAACACGAGGATTTCTCCACTGGGAGAAGCTGCTGCTTTCCAATGCCGAGCCAGTGCAGAAGGAGCGGACAATAAATTGGTGGAAGCAACTGCCCTAATTTGGTGTGAGAATGTTTATGTGATGCCTCCAGCTACGTCTTGCAATAAGCACTGCAATGAGAATCAAATTGCTTTCTGTGTTTGGACAGAGGAGTTAGAGCCTGTACTGAATACTGCCCCATACTGCTGACAGCCCAGGTGACTCCTCCCAGGAAGAGAAGCGATAGAAGGAAATTGAAGCATTAATAGAGAGGCAGCTGGAGTAAGGACGGAAAGAAGTCAGGCCATCATTTAAGAGTCCTACTAGAGCACGCTTCAGAATGGTAATTATGTTTACTTTCCAGTTCTCTATTTTTGGTTTTTCTTCTCTCCTTCTCTTTTTTCATCCATTTGCGTTCTTATACCCTCTTGGTCTTCTGTATTGGAATTTAGGAGTGATTTTTGTCTACACATGTATGTGCCGGCAGAACAGGGAGCTGGGATGGTATGTGTCTTGCAGGTGATATATATATGGATAATACTCGGGTGCTAGAAAGTACAGCGTATGGCGCGTTACGAGGCCACACTGGGATTTAATAAGCCCGTCAAACTAGGCGGGACTAAATTTGAAATCTGGGGCATACCTGAGCCCTGCCTGTCCGGGTGACTCTGCATGGGCGGGGTGGTGGGGAGGGCAGGAGGCAGCGATGCAGCGGGCAGAACTGCGGAGCCTGTGACTTATTCCCCAGCCGAGGGTGACACTGAAGCGCAGAAGCAGGTGCCGGCTGCGGGGGCCCAGGCTGCCTCCCCCCCTGCAGCCCAGAGCCGGGCTCCTGCAAAGACCTGCCGCCGCTCACCCGAAAGGGAAGGAAACACCAGCCGAGACACCATGGTAAGGGGGGGATGCGGGAACGTGGGAACGCCAGTGACACGGGGACCGGGAGGAGTGTGGGCGAGGGAAGGCAGCGGGATCGGATGTTGTTATTGGTGGTTTGTGCCACAAACCCCTGATCTCACGCACCCATTACCACGTAGGAGTGTCAGAAAATCTCAACGGAGCTGTAAGGCATGGCGGACCAAAGTTTTCTTCAGAGAGTCTCTAGTTAGTGGAATTATGAGATAACTTACATCTAGAGTCTTAGCTTTTTAGTTCTTTCTATTATGACTATATTTTCTCAAGACAGGTTCATTTCCACATGAGATAATAATTTTCTTTAGAAATAAACCAAAAAAAGTTACTTACTTCTGTGTCTGTTTGAAATTAATTTATCCCCAATGGCTGTACTATACATGTCTGTATACACATCCCCAAATATCTATACATGTGTGTTTCTGGAGTGCATGAATGTTTTTATATGTGTATGTGTTAAAGTAAGTATAAAGTGCCTTTCATTTTTATGATTTGGGAAGAAATTAAAATTTCTTCTTTTAAAATTAAAATTCTTTGGGAAGAATTTAAAATTTGGGAAGATTTGTAGAAATGTCTCAAAACCTCTTAGAATGTGAGAAATCCATTTCACCTTGTACCACAATTTAAGTCTAGCGCCGAGTCTTATTTTTGGTACAGAGGACTATGTTATTTTCTGCCACTACAGCTGCAGGTCCAAAATGAGAGCGCTCATTTTGCCGGCAAGATACGCACTTCCACAGGCTCCCCGTGCCTTAAGGCAGACCTTGCAAGCGTGTTTCGGGAATAGCTGGGAGACTAAAGTCTGCATTTGTACAGTAAATACTTAAGCCAGGTAACATTATGTTTTTTTAATAGAGTCAAAGATGTCCCATGTTTAGTTTCACAAAGGACCTGGCCCCTTCTACTGTCTTTTGGTAGATAAAAAGTCAGGTCCACAGTTTGTAAGACAGGTCCTGGTACGTTAGCGATGGGATGTGAAACATGAGTTCGGAGTAGACTCCAAATTTAAATATCACGTAGAGATCAGTTTACTCTGCCTGTGACTCCGAAGAAGTCCCACTCTCTTCCCTACTAAAAGTCCAATGCCTCTTTTCAAGCTGTTTACTATACAAAATTAGAAACCTCTTTGTTCCTGTCTTGTCTCCTTGTCAGAATTTTTCCAAATTACTGCTGGGGTAGGAGAAGATGGAAGCGAAGGCAGGAGTCACGGCAAGAGGTCTGGCTCAAAGGGCAGGGTTGAGATACTGCTTCAAACCAGCACAGCTGAAAGCTCAGTCTAAAAGGCAAATAACTGGTTCTGCAGTCTTCAGCTGCGCTCCTGTACTAAGCTTTACAACATTTACTTTATAACGCAATATTCACTTGCTCATCTGTGAGAAGACAGACCAATTCCTCTACTGATCTGAGAAACCAAGCAAAGCGGCTCCTTAGGTTCCAAGTATTGCTTAACTTGTAATTGTACTTTTGCTTTAAAAGATATTCTTTAAAAAAGTCACCTCATCGCCATGTTTAAAGGAAAAAAATCTTGTGTTTTTTTCTTGCTGCCAGCCTCACAGATTCACTCTGGGGTTTAAAAGAAACGCGGGAGCCTGTCCTGTGCAAAATCAGCATTAATTGAATTCTCTAAGCCCAAATATGCCTTCAGTGTCTCCTGAGCAATCCTCCAGATGAGGAGGACAGACCTATGAACCCTCATTGTCACTCAAATAACTCAGATACTTTTGCACAACTTGGTTGAGAAAAACAAGGTTGTGCAACTACACCTGAGAGCACGTTACACACACTCCTGCATACACATTTGCAGGGTCAGCAACTTACAAATGAGTACTGAACAGAAATAACATATTTCATCGAATGAAATATTTAAATTGACTTTCCGTATTCATTTGAACTTCTGAGGATGACTCACTGGGGCAGTGGCGACTTCTGAAATTCCACTCGCTTCTGAAAAAATATCTTCAGTTATGTTTCTAAAACATAAGCGTATGTCAATTTGTGAAGAAAACACTGCTCCAGAGATGATGCTGCTCACACATTCTGCCTGAGTGTTTAGTTTTTTGGGGAAGATGCATTTCACTCTCAGATCACAGGATGATTTTGCAGGATAAGCAGTTACAGAATTAAAAAAAAAATATTAAAATTAACTGGCCAACTCTGCTATTAAGTCATTGTATAACTCTAAATGAGACATTACAAAATAAAAATGAGTGAGGACCACTCTCTGGCCTTGAAGCCAGGTAGCGTGGCCTGCTTCATATTTAGGCATCTGAATTCTCTTTCCCTCTCCAAAGCTAGGCAGTGGTCAGTGAGCTGCTCATTGGAAACCATTCTTGACAGTGAGTTGCATTCCGGATGGTGCCCAGGCATTGTCTGGGAAAGTATGAACTGGCAAAAGGCAAAATCGTGCCAGGGAGTGTGCTAATAATCAATCAGCACAGGCGATCACAGGCCAGTGTTCAGTACTACAACCTGACCCTTTCTTACTCCCTAGTATAGACAGGGCCACTGAGGTCACGAAGACAGAGCTCAGAAGACAATAATTACAATTGCTCCAAAGCAGAAACTGAAGCTGAAAAACTCCATGTCTGAAACTGCGCTCTCCTTACAAAACTGCCTTTCACCACACCCGGTGTTGTAATTGTCTGGACTAACTCAGAATTATCTGCTTTATAATTCTATTTCTGAACTTACAGAATCCAGCACCAGGTCCTTCATACTCCTGTACTCTAAGTGTAAAGGACTTTGGAGCGATTGGCACCTGCCTATTTTAGGCTGGTGTTACATCCATTGTTTTCTTTTCATTGGAGTTCCTGGCTACCACAGGAACTATGTTCGAAATTATGCAAATGAGCATGCTATATTGGAATGACACTGCCTGAAGAAGCATTGGACCTGCAATGTAAAATTCATGGCTGCTCAGGAGCTTGAAGGAACATTTGTTTCAACTGAGAGAATCTGAAATAATTTCCTGAGGTGAATATTGCTTAAAGCAGTTCTTCCAAGTTTCCATTCTAGCCTGCTATCAGAGGGTAAAAGGATCAAAAGACATCACCTGCCTTGGGTTACATGAGGTTGAAGGATACCACATGGCTGTGTCAGGTTCCAGCCAGGAGTAAAAATAAACTAAACTGGGATATGCTCCTCAGCAGGGCCAAAGCATAGGAAGAAAGGTAGGTTTCATGTAACTGAAATTAGTTTTTTTTCTGCCTGTTTTCATGTACCCATATATTACTGCACAAAGATCCCAATTTTTTAAAGAATGTCCCAGTACCTGGTGTATGTACAGTTTCATTGTGGTCATGGGGTTGAACAATCAAATGAAATGCGAACAGCAACAATTCACCATTTTGGGGGAAAAGCAATACAGTGGGAAAAAGTAACCATCAGGAACCAGGAGGACTAATGTTTCTGACCCTGTCTCTGTTCTCTCCCCTTAGCGTGAGTGCATCTCTATTCACGTTGGCCAGGCCGGAGTTCAGATAGGAAACGCATGCTGGGAACTCTTCTGCCTGGAGCATGGCATTCAGCCAGACGGCACCTTCAAGGAACTGCATGATAAAGTCAACTATGATGACTCTTTTACCACATTTTTCAATGAAACAGTCACTGGGAAGCATGTGCCACGAGCTGTAATGGTGGACTTGGAACCGACTGTAGTAGGTCAGTATAGAATTAAAGCTGGAAAATGGAGAAGAGCTTCCTCTTCCTAATATCACCACGGTGTGCCACCAACCTCCACTGGTACAAAGCAGCACACCCTTTGTATCTTGATCTACCACTAGATAGCATAAAATTAATTTTATTGTGACACAGAATGCTAGATTCTGTCACGACTCAATATGATTCTATGACTCTGTCTCTACAGGTGTTATAAACATAGCAACAGCAGGATCTTTAGCAGTTTAATAGCTAGTACACATGGTTTGCATGACTTCTCTTTGCAAAGATATTTAAATTTTAGTTTTGTTTATCCATTTTTTCCATTTGAATTCTGCTTTTCTCCAGTTTGGATCCAAAGTAGGAGCCTGAAAGTTTCCCTCCAGGAACAGAAGAATTTCTAAATACCAGGGCACCTGGGGAAACCTGATTTTCTTCACGCTTTTTTTCTGGTGACTTGTCCTCTTGTCGGTACAGGCTGTACAACCGACAAGTTCTTTAGAAGATAGCAACTTCTGTGGCTGCATACAAGCCACACTATAAATCAACAGAATGCAACAATTTAAAAATACTTAGGAAACAGTTTTCCCTTCTCCATCAGCATCTGTTTTTTTTTGCAGTCATGACCTCCAGTGACTGAAAGCTTGCACCAATGCCAGCAGCAACCAGAACTTGTTGGCACTGGAGCACAGCCATGCAGCTTCTTAGATTTTCTCTTTCTCGTTCAGATGAAGTGCGGGCTGGCATCTTCCGGGAACTTTTTCATCCAGAACAGCTGATCACTGGAAAGGAAGATGCAGCAAATAACTATGCCCGCGGCCACTACACCATCGGCAAAGAAAGCATTGATATGGTGCTTGATCGTGTCCGTAAGCTGGTAAGTCCCAGGTGTTTTGAAACAGCGGTTTGGATTCTGCAGAAGAAAGAAGTGCAGAACAGGTAGCTTGTTAAATACAAATGATACCAATAGTTTAGAAGAAATTGCAAGACATACAGAGGCATCATTGCTAGTCCAAGAGAGAGAAGCGCAGTAGTTCACTTCCCAGCTGTATGCCTTCAGAGAGTCTTAAAAAGTGGTTCTGAATATGTAATTTGTCATTATTAGCATGGCCGTGAAGCACCAATACTGATACACAAGGGTGAATTAGGCAATTCTACGTTGCTGGTTTCAGCTAGACTAACTAAAAGAAGTGTAAAGTTCAAAGAGAGAAGCTCCACAGATAAGAGTCCCATTTTTACATCATAAATTGAGCCAGTGAAGGAAGAAAAAGACAGGATTATAACCAGCACTTTCTCAAGAAAACCTGCCATGAAAGCTGTGCTGTGTAATGCTGATGACTGCTCTCTCTCTCAGCTCAGAATAAGCTCAGGTAGTGGATGAAGTGTTTTCATTCCTCTTCAGCCCCTATTCTTTCACTTTCTCTTTTGCTTTCTAGACTGATGCCTGTTCTGGGCTGCAAGGATTCCTGATCTTCCACAGCTTTGGTGGGGGTACTGGTTCGGGCTTCACCTCCTTACTGATGGAACGCCTCTCCGTGGATTATGGAAAGAAGTCCAAACTAGAGTTTGCCATCTACCCAGCCCCTCAGGTCTCCACTGCTGTGGTGGAGCCCTACAATTCCATCCTGACCACGCACACCACCCTGGAGCATTCAGACTGTGCCTTCATGGTGGATAATGAGGCCATCTATGACATCTGCCGCCGAAACCTGGACATCGAGCGCCCCACTTACACTAACCTCAACCGCCTCATCAGCCAGATTGTCTCCTCCATCACCGCCTCGCTGCGCTTCGACGGTGCCCTCAACGTGGATCTGACGGAGTTCCAGACAAACCTGGTGCCCTACCCGCGCATCCACTTCCCCTTAGTGACCTACGCCCCCATCATCTCCTCTGACAAGGCCCATCACGAGCAGCTCTCGGTGGCTGAAATCACCAGCTCCTGCTTTGAGCCCAACAACCAGATGGTGAAGTGTGACCCAAGACACGGGAAGTACATGGCCTGCTGCATGCTCTACCGAGGTGATGTAGTTCCCAAAGATGTCAACGTAGCAATTGCTGCCATCAAGACCAAGAGAACTATCCAGTTTGTCGACTGGTGTCCAACAGGCTTTAAGGTGAGTAGGGGTGCCCTGAGCCTCTCTCACATGTTTAAAGGGCAAGTTCAGTCTAGCAGGAAACTTGAATTTAAAGTTTTAGATCTTGCATGTTTTCCATTTGTGAGAAGAATGAACGTAAGGAAGATGTGTTTGTATAAAACGTGCGTTTTCTCCTTTGGACATCCCATTGACACAGACCCCTAAGTATTTACATAAGTGGAAATCTGAAGCGTATATGAGTTAAAATCTAAAGAAGTATTAATTTCAGACCTGAATTTTGAAAAAGCCAGTGAGTGTTCGCTCTGAAGCATCATCTAAAACTAAGGGAATACCAAAAACAATACAATAAATAAAGGAAATGCCTATATAAGGGAATCTGTCAGTTAACACCCTCATCCAGCCTCTCCCCACTGGCTACATAGCAGTGTTTGAAAACATAATTTCAATAGTAATACTGACATTACCAGTGGAAAAACATTAGACATACAAATATCTGCTTTAAGAATGAAAACTTATAACTGGGAACCAACTTTCTGAATTAGTTTCTATGGAGTATTTTGGTGAAGCTGTATTTTCAGTGTTGAGTAGCTGTTAACAAAACTGCCAGTGTACACTAAACAGAAGAATAATATAGACATTAAAATGACCATGTATCATACTGTTTATGACCTTATTAAAGCATTTACAATTTGGTAGTTTTGATAGTGCCACCACTCTACCCCAGCATCTGTAACTTTACTCACTTTTTTTTCAGCTCTTTGACTGCTTTCTGCTCTTGCCTTTTTACAACCTTCTTTCATATTCTTGTTTCCAGGTGGGGATCAACTATCAGCCTCCTACAGTAGTTCCTGGCGGAGACCTAGCCCAGGTTCAGCGAGCAGTCTGCATGCTGAGCAACACCACAGCCATTGCAGAGGCTTGGGCAAGGCTTGACCACAAATTTGATCTGATGTATGCCAAGAGAGCTTTCGTGCACTGGTATGTGGGTGAAGGCATGGAGGAAGGAGAATTTGCAGAGGCCCGAGAGGACCTGGCTGCCCTGGAGAAAGACTATGAAGAAGTGGGAACTGACTCATTTGAAGAAGAAAATGATGGGGAGTAATTTTAAAATACACTTTGCTCCCAGTGAGCACAGAATTGTCTGTGTATTGCACATGTCTAACATTAGGTGACCTTTTTTGTATGCAATATACAGAAATTTAGGAGGGGTCATGCTGAGACATCTTTTATTCCATAAATCTCAGATAAATCGTGCTGTAAGATACAATCGGTTGCAGGAATGCTCTACCACTCCCAGCAATGCAAAAAGACTTGGTCTTCTTCCTTGCACATTTAATGTAAGCCTTTTCAAGCTCTAATACACATGCTAAACCCACTATTTAAGCTTATAATGGAGCACAGTGAATCAGTGGAGTTTTCAAAGTTCTAATTTGACATCCTGTCACAGTTTAGCCCCAGCCAGAAACTATGTACCACACAGCCACTCGCTTACTCCTCCCCCCCGCTGGGATAAATTGGAAGAAAGAGGTAAAACTTCTGGGTTGTGATAAAGACAGTTCAACAAAACTGCAAAAGAAGAGAAAAATAATAACAATAATACTGATAAAAGAATAAACACAGCAAGTGATACACAGCGCAATTGCTCACCATCCGGAACCTGATGCCCAGCTCATTCCCGAGCGTTTATCCCTGTCCCCCTGGCCAACTCCCCCAGTTATATACTGTGCATGACGTCACGGGGTATCAAATATTCCCTTGGCCAGCATGGGTCAGCCATCCTGGCTGTGCCCCTCCCAGTTTCTTGAGAAAATTAACTCTCAGCTGAAAGCAGGCCGTTATCCACCCCTTATTCTATACCATCTATGTCATGCCCAGATCCTACGTTTTCCAATTAATCACTACCACTTTTCCTGTCTTTTTATGTATACACACACACAGAGGTATCATTCCCTTAGTCTATGGGCCATCCCTCTAAAATTCATTTGAGTTAAGTTCATTTAATCTATGACTTTTGGGCTCCGTCTTTCATAAGGGCAGGAAAGATGGTGTGTGCGGTGTTGGATTGTTGCATGCTACATCCGGAGGTCGCGGCTGGTGTATCTGGCATGGCCCATGCCCATGGTCCGAGGGCCGAAGATGTTGATCTCGAGGAAGCTGCTGGGCGCCAGCTACTGAAGCCAGTTCTAGTTTCATCACAGCTGCACTTTGCTCAGTTTCATCAAAGTTGATCCTTCATTAGTTTGAGTGATTCTTACTGTAATACCATTGATAGGGGATACAGCAACTGAGGTAGTGATGACATACAGTATGCAGGGTTATTTAACAATTAACATAATACAATTTAATTTATTGCCTATTTTCACCCAAAATCAAATCCCCTTGAGGTAGACATTGAACTTGCCCATCCTTCCGCATCACCCACAAAGTGCACCCAAGTCCTTGACCAAAAGCAATCCTGCGGATGGGTTTGCCTTTGCCTGGGACAGGACTAAGTCAGATAGTCTTCCCTAATATATTCTTCATGTGCACTACAGAGACTTTATCTCCTTCTACAGCACGTGGAAGTTTTGGTTGGGCAGGGCCAGCTCAATTGGTAGATCCCCTGGTGTTAACTAACCAGGTGGCTTTGGCTAAATGTGTATCTCAATCTTTTAAGGCCCCCCCACCCATTGTTCTCAGGGTAGTTTTTAACAGCCCGTTGTATCCTTTGATTTTCCCCGCAACTGGTGTATGGCAGGAGATGTGATATACCCACTCAATGCCATGCTTGTTGGCCCAGGTGTCTATGAGGCTGTTTCGGAAATGAGTCCCGTTGCCTAACTCAATTCTTTCCGGGGTGCTGTGACACCATAAGACTTGCTTTTCAAGGCCCAGGATAGTGTTCTGGGCGGTGGCATGGGGCACAGGGTATGTTTCCAGCCATCCGGTGGTTGCTTCCACCATTGTGAGCACATGGCACTTGCCCTGGCATGTTTGTGGGAGTGTAATGTAATCAATTTGCCAGACCTCCCCATATTTATATTTCAGCCATCATCCTCCATACCAGAGAGGCTTTAACCGCTTGGCTTGCTTGATTGCAGTGTACGTTTCACATTCATGGATAACCTGTGCAACAGGCTATTCCAGGTATGGAATATTCCTTTAGCCAGCTTGTCCTCTCTATGGTCCCTCTCAGCTTCTATGGGAAGCTGAAAAAATCCTTGATTAACATAAACATTACTTAGCAGCAACTAAAACAATATGTGTTATCAACACTCCTCAACACTCTTCTCATACCAAATCCAAAACACAGCAGCTACTAGAAAGAAAATTAACTCTATCCCAGCTGAAACCAGAACAGCAGTACGATTTTTCCACATTTGGGGGATAAATATCTGTGTTGTGAAAACAAATATCCTTTGTGGTTGGGTACAGCTGCAGCAGGCATAAGAATGTCTTTTCTGTGTCTCTGTGAAACTCTTTAAATGAGCAAATTCTCCCCTTTTTAAAAAAAAAAACTTCTTTTTTTTTGCATCATCCCTATTGAAAGCATTTCAGTATTCCTTACTCTCCCTGAATGTTCTTCCTCTGCAAGAAGCAGCCTCTGCTTTATCCAGCAGACCACTGTGTCCTCTGTGGCAATCTTTATTTAAAGCACCATGTACAAGTGAGTCTGCAATACAGGCGTTTGAATGTTCACTCAAAGATAATTCAAAGTAGTGATCAAAGATCTCAGATTTATAGGATTCGCATCTTGCTAGCAATGACAATTTTTCTTGACTAGGAAACTCCTCAGCAGGTTTTTATCTAGGTCTAGGTCCCTGAAGGAATGCACCCATGAGTGCTGAGGCAGCTGACAGATGTCATTGCAACGCCACACTTGATAATCTTTGATTGATCATGGTGATTGGGAGAAGTGCCCAAAGACTGCAGGAAAGCAAATGTCACTCCTGTCTTCAAAAAGGGCAAGAAGGAGGACCTAGGGAATCACAGGCTCGTCAGTCTCACCTCAATCCCTGGGAAGGTGATGGAGCAGCTAATCCTGGAAACCATTTCCAGGCACATGAACAAGAAGAAACTCATCAGTACTCAGAAGGGATTCACCAATGGGAAGTCATGCTTGACCAACTTGATAACCTCCTATGATGAAACAACTGGCCTGGTAGACAAGGGGAGAGCAGTAGATACCATCTACCTAGACTTGAATAAGGCTTTCAACACTGTTTCCCATAAGATCCTCATAGAGTAGCTGCTGAAGTATGGGCTGAATGAGCAGACAGTGAGATGGACTGAAAACTGGCTGAATGGCCAGGCCCAGAGGGTGATGATCAGCGGCACAAAGTCTAGTTGGAGGCCATTAACTAGCAGTACCCCACAGTCAGTACTGATCCAGTCCTGTTCAACATCTTCATTAATGATCTGGGTGATGGGGCAGAGTATATCATAGAATAATAGAATCATATAATGGTTAGAGTTGGAAGGGACCTTAAAGATCATTGAGTTCCAACCCCCCTGCCATGGGCAGGGACACCTCCACTAGACCAGGTTGCTCAAAGCCCCATCCAGCCTGGCCTTAAACACCTCCAGGGATGGGGCATCCACAGCTTCCCTGGGCAACCTGTTCCAGTGCCTCACCACCCTCACAGTAAAGAATTTCTTTCTGGTATCTAATCTAAATCTCCCCTCTTCCAACTTAAAACCATTACCCCTTGTCCTGTCACTACATCTCCTGACAAAGAGTCCCTTTCCGGCTCTCCTGTAGGCTCCCTTCAGATATTGGAAAGCTGCTATGAGGTCTCCCTGGAGCCTTCTCTTCTCCAGGCTGAACAACCCCAGCTCTCTCAGCCTGTCTTCATAGGGGAGGTTCTCCATCCCTCTGATCATCTTCGTGGCCCTCCGCTGGACGTGTTCCAACATATCCTGAGGAAGTTTGCAGATGACACAAAACTGGGAAGAGTGGCTGACACACCAGAGAGTTGTGCTGCCATCCAGAGGCAGGCTCAGGCTCAACAGGCTGGAGAAACGGTTTGACAGGAACCTCAAGAAGTTCA
Organism: Numenius arquata; assembly: GCF_964106895.1. Taxonomy (NCBI): domain Eukaryota; kingdom Metazoa; phylum Chordata; class Aves; order Charadriiformes; family Scolopacidae; genus Numenius; species Numenius arquata. The sequence goes on along the minus strand of NC_133577.1, from coordinate 63,985,502 downwards.
ACAAGGGCAAGTGCAATGTCCTGCACCTGGCGGGGAGGAACAACACCATACACCAATATATGCTGAGCATCACCCAGCTGGAAAGCAGCTTTGCTAAAAATGACCTGGAGGTCCTGGTGGAAATCAAGTTGAACATAAGCCGGCGATGTGCCCTTGCTGCAAAGAAGGTGAATGGTATCCTGGGCTGCATTAAGCAAAGTAGATCATAGAATCATAGAATATCTCAAGTTGGAAAGGACCCATAAGGATCATCAAGTCCAATTCCCTCCCATCCCAATAGGATCAAGTCCTCTCAGGACTACCTGAAACGAACTCATATGACTAAGAGCATCATTCTGACTCTCTTTGAGCTCTGACAGGCTTGGTGCCCGGACCACTCCCTTGGGAGCCTGTTCCAGTGACTGAACGTCCTCTCAGTGAAGAACCTTTCCCTAATGTCCAGTCTGAACTTCCTGTGATGTAGCTTCATTCCATTCCCTCATGTCCTATAGCTGGTCACCAGAGAGAGGAAATCAGCACCTCTCCTTCTGCTGCCCCCCTCAAGGAAGTTGTAAACTGCAATGAGGTCACCCCTCAGCTTCCTCTTCTCCAAGCTGAGCAAACAAAGTGACCTCAGCCGCTCCTTGTAAGTCTTGCCCTCGAGACCTTTCACCATCTTGGTCTCCCTCCTCTGGACACACTCTAATATTTTGATGCCCTCCTTATATTGACATGCCTAAAACTGCACACAGAACTGAAGGTGGGGCCACACCAGTGCAGTGTAGAGCAGAAGAATCACCTCCCTTGACTGGCTAGCTACGGTGTGCTTAGGGAGGTCAAAGGAGGTGATTCTTTCACACCACTCATCACTGGTGAGGCCAGACCTGGAGTACTATGTCCAGTTCCGGACTTCTCAGTACAGGAGAGGCATGGACATAGTGGACAAAGTATGTCTTCCCTCACAGTTCTGTCCTGAATTGGGACCAAAACCAGAAACTGGAAGTTTCATACATAAAACATATTTATGTGTTCACACTGAGAAGTGACCCTGCTCTTCCAGTGAGAGGGGAGAAAGAGGGACCAAGTTAAAGACAAAAAATGTGATAAAAAATGGTAGATGAATTGCTTGCTGTGTTCTTTGAAAAGCTGCTGAAAGCAATGCAATGAAGAAGTGGAAATTATTGATCCAGTGCGGAGTACTTTATGCATTCTAAAAAACTGGGTGGTGAGTTCCTAACTTCCTGAAAGCTTTTTAAATCTCGTCCTGATCATCAATGTTACAGTTTATTTTATTTGCAAGGACACTTAGCGTCCTGGTTTCAGCTAGGATAGGGTTAATTTTCAAGGGGACACAGCCTGGGCAGCTGACCCAAGCTGGCAGAGGGGATATTCTATACCATGCTCAGTATAAAACTAGGGGAGCTGGCTGGGGGGTGGGAATCGCTGCTGGGGAGCAGGCTGGGCATCGGGTGGTGAGCAAAATTGTACTGTGTACTACTCGCTTTGTGTATTCTTTTGCCAGTATTATTGTTGCTGTTTTCCTCTTTCCTTTGCAGTTCTGTTAAACTACCTTTATCCCAACCCACGAGTTTTGACTTTTTCTTCCGATTCTCCCCACATCCCACCAGGTTGAAGGGGGGAGGAGGAGTGAAGGAGCAGCCAAGTTTGTTGCCATCTGGGGCTAAACCATGACACTTAGGATTAAAGATCCCTGTTCTTGCAGTTGTCAATGAACTCTTTGGAATGGTTTGGAGATTACTTTAGAAGCCCTGTGGCAGTTATCAGCAACTAGCAGCTTTTGTCAAAGTGACACTACACCAGGACGCCCAGCAGGCTGTGGATTTGGACACCCGAACACTGAATTGTTCAGTTTTAGCCATCCCTTCATCTCAGCACACTTTCTGGGCTCAGACTTCTGCCCGTTACCTGTTTTGGAAGTGGGGTGTCACAACAGATTTCCACAGGCAAGGCTTAAAATATTCTTAAAGAAGACAAATGCTCCTCTTAATTGAGCACTCAAGTTCTCACAGGGGTCATTACCAAAAGGCGCTACGGCTGCACGCTGCTTCACTATCTTCCACAGACTGTCAGACCTGGTTCCTGTTTAATCTCCAGTGTCGGTTTGCACTTTGCTTGGGTGGTTTAACTGTCTCTAGGCAACTTCTGGCTTAGCAGTTCTTCTATCTCTCTTCCTCCCTTCTATTAGGCGGAGGGCGTACAATCTAGCAATAGAAAAGGGGACATCACTAAATTTAAACCGTTGCCAAGAGGCTCTGCCAGAGTCACAGCAAAGATGCTGAGTCACCTGTACCCTTCTGCTCACCAGCCTCTACAGATATCCATACCAGTCTCCATGTGACAGTTCAGGACACTTTTCACTGCCACTGCTGCCTTGGTTGAAGAGCTCTGACTGCCAGGCAGCTGTGCTGTCTCCAACAGAACCAGGTCCTCCATAATCTGCCCAGAGGGTATGCAACTGGTATCTCTTCTGTGGAGACTGCAACAAGGACAGCTCTGACGGGCTCCAGACAACCTCTTTGAAAGCCTCCTATACGCTGTCTCCTTCCCATGGTTCAGGGAAGCAGGGTGGGGGCTGCACTAAGGTACCCGCCAAAGGGCTGGAAGCGTATAAGCGTACGCTGTCCCCACCTGTGCTAACAGAAGAACTGAAGACAGTTTAGCCTCTCTCCATGATGAATCCATGTTAGAGTAACCCTTCCCCCAGAAGATGCACCCAAAGAGATCTGTGTTACATGACAAAGGGGAGGCAGTGAACACCCCTTCCCATCATCATCAGGGTTGCATTCATCCTCCTCCAAAGACATGGAGTCTTCTAGCCACTCCCCCATAGGGCTTACTTTTTAGTTCAGGGTGCAACAGGAACAAACAGTATGTTAATAATAAGAACACATGTCACTTAATGCCTTGTAGAGCATCTTTGCCGCAGAAATATTATCACAGACTTCCACATTCAACTCCTAAATTGCCTCTATAACCACTAAATGTCTGTATAATACAGGAAGGAGACGGCAAGTCAGGGCTATGTTAAGCCGTGGTTTTCTTCCCCACACCTGTTTTTTCTGTAACATTCCTTGAATTTAGTAACTTAGTAAGACAACAGCTGAAGGCTTCTGCACAGCACATGTGAATTCAGTTTGTTAGCAGCTCATACAAGGGGCTTTTCTGAGGGGTAAACGAGTGCCCCAAAGACACCAGTGAGCCTCTAGGGAGCAAAGAAAGGGAAGCAGAAGCCACCAGGAGCTCTGCACAGCCTGTGGAAACAGCAACACCTTTCCCCTCATTAACCCCTCATGTCCTGCTAAACCAATCCTACAAGCAGAAATGAAGGGTTTAGGGTTTGAACCTGTCCCTGGGGACCGTCTAGTGGCAGCTGCAAGGGAATGACATGGTGTCTCTGACTCAGCTGGAGTTCCTGCATAAAAAGTAGGCAGGTGTGCCCTGTCAAATCACACAGGGACTCTCCCTTCTGTGGTCCCAGAGACTCAGCCTGTTTCACACACATATCAGGACTCCCTACGTCACCCGCACCATTTCCTTGGTCAGCAAAGCTCTGCAGGGCAGCATCACTTACCTTTAAACTCTATCTCCTCAAGTGGAACAAAGCTGGGCCAGCGGCCATCCTCTGACAAGAAAAGTTCCTTTACAGGATGCTGCGCCCCTCCGTTCCTCCTGCAGACACCCAGGAATGAGACAAAGGGGGAAGCCTGGAAACCCAACATACACGCTGGAGAAGTGGCCACCCAAGCATTTCTGCTCATCCAGACACAGGTCACTTGTTGAGGTCTAAAATCTCACAGCTCGGGTTGGCGCTGGAGTATTTGTTTGCCTTTGTGCTGCCATTCGTATATCCTGCTGCACACCATGGCTCACTGTCAGACGGGAAACTGCTGAGCCTTTCAGTTTGCCATGTGGGTTAAGTTTCTAAGTGAGTTACTTATTTGGGGTTATTTTAAACGAGCGATTTCTTGCTTCTAGGTAGGGTACTGTAGGCCTTGACAAGAGATCGGCTTCTCAGTTGCTTTGGTGGTTAAACCCCACAAACGTCAGGCCGAAGACACGTCTGCTTTTGAGACAACTCAACTTTTTTTTAACAACCAACCATGTGAAGTCCGGGCAAAAACCCTGAGGTACTGCATCTGTCAAAGAAGAAGTAGGTTGTTGGTTTTTTTTTTTCTGCAGAGTTCACTTTCTCAACCCTGCCTTTAAAGCTCACTCTTGCCTCTGCCCAGAAGAAACCAGACTGAACCAGATGGAGGTGTTGGAGCGTGGCAGGGGGGCCGCTGCCTTCCCCCAGTAGGGTGGCTGTTAAAGGAGAAACCGCTGCCGGAGCATTCACACACCATTCACGGTGTTGCACACACACACTTAATCTCCGGCGTGCTTCCTCTGCCTTCAGGCTCGACCCTAGGTTTCCTGCAGCAGAGTCTCAGATGTCAGGGTTTGAAAGGTACAGGAGGCAAGAACAGCCTGGGCTGGGTGCCTCCAAACAGAGGGACCCTGAACAAAGAAATCCCTGGGCAGTTATACCCTCGTGATCCATACACCTGCCCCACACGTGCTGTCCACGTGTCTTTCAGTCCAATGATGATTTTTGAGCTGGGGTCTTCTAACATCTAATTGGATTATTTTTCTGTGTCCAGGCAGGCAGGCTCTTATCTTGTTGATTTGCAGTTTATGTCAAGGGTTGGAGCCTCTGTATCTCCTGGTTCATGTTCCATATGCATCCGTCCTTGTTGGAAGAACATGGGGAACCCAAAAGTCCCAGGCTTGAGAGAAAGACTACCAAAACATTAGTATGATATCCAGTACTTTCCCATGCTAAAAGATTAAACAACACTGCCCCATCTGCTAGGAAAAGTACTGAGAAGAATAGCTCCCTCACGGCCTAAAGGTTTCAGCAAATCTAGCTCCTCATGCCAAGTCGAGCTAAGCAAGCAGCACGGATCACACCAAATCATAATTTGGGCCCTGCACTAATTACAATCCGCGGTGTTAGCACAGCTCATCCCGGGCCTGTGGCCCCAGAGACAAGCGGGCAGCCCCTCAGCAAAAAAAAAAAAAAAAAGGGGCTAATGGCACCTGTGCCGCCCTTCTGCCACCCAACCCCGCCGGGCCGGGCCGCACCGCCCTGAGGAGAGGCCTACACGCCGGCAGCGGCGGGGGCCGGGGCGGCGCGAGGCGGGGCCCCCGGCCGCCCGTGGCGGAGCGGAGTTTCGCTTTCTCTTCCCGGGCTCGGGCGGAGCGGGAAACGAAAACTAAAAGGCGGAGCGGGCGCTGCTGCCGCCCTCTGACGAGACCGGCGAGGCAAAGCGCCGCTCCGCCCGGCAGCAGCTCCGCGGGTGGCAGCGTCCGAGCTGGCACGCCGGACTGAGGGGAACTCCGCTGAACCTGAGGGGAGCCACGGCGCGGGTAGACCTGGTGTCCGAGGGCCCCTCGGCGGGCGCGGTGCGACCTCGAGTGCCAGCCTCCGAGGCTCGAAGCGCTCCGGGTCCTGCGGGAGTTGGTAAGAACCCCCCCTTTTTTTTTTTTTTTACCTGCTTGTCAGAATAGGACAAGCCAGAGCCACCGTGCAGCGGGGCGGGGAGGGGGAAAGTGGGAAAAATGAGAGGTGAACAAACGTGTAGTTTGACAGCGAAGTGGGAAGTCTCGCTTCAGTTGTATCCGAGAAAAGCATGGAGGCGAAAGGCTCGCGTCCCTGTGGCAGCCCTTTCGGGGAGTGCCTCAGGGCTGCCGTCTTGTCCCCGGGGCCACTGCCTCGCAGCCCACCTCCTGCCCCAGCGCCGCCTGCTCCCCAACATACCTGTGAGGGGAAAGGAGCAATGGCGGTGGGGAAGAGGCGATAAGGCGCAGAGTTGGTGGCCCTCCTCAGGCGGAGGGGGGCTTTGGGTGTGAGGGGACGGCTGGGGGTTTGTCGTGAGAGGCCGGTGTCTTGGGAGGGCGGATGGGCTATGGAGCAGGGCAGGGTGAAAGGGAGGCCGCGGAGCTGGCTGAGGGAGGGCGAGTGAGGGGGGTAGCTGGTTGTGGGGTTGGGGTTACGAGGAGGGTGTCGTCGCTACCTCTTCTCTGTCAGGCGCTGGCGTGGTCGCTTGGCTCGGCCATGGCACCTGCGTTGAGGGAGCAGTACCGAGTCCCACCCATGACCTGCGAAGGAAACCGAGAAAGTGACCCTGCTCCTCCAGTGAGAGCGGAGAAACCGGGGGCAAGAGGAGAGCCTGCTCCTCAGTTCCTGTGCTCCCTCACCAGTTGTTTTTTTTTTTATACGTTTAGGCAGGGAAAGGAAGGTCATTTGCAAACCTTAGGAATGCTGTGTTTCTGATAGCCGAAATGAGGCAGTTCTATGCAAGGGAAAGGTGTATCTGTCCCCCTGTTCCCTCACTCGGGTTCCTGCCAGTAGTGCCGGGGGCAGAGTTTCATCAAACTGGAGACCCACATCCTCCCATCTCTGTATCCCCTTGCACCTTCCTGCCCGAATGTCTTTCTACCCGTTTCTCAAGTCACCCGAAGCCTTTTAGCCCTCAGCTTGGTCTTTCATCCCACCCTTAATCCTACTTCTCCTCCCAAAAGCTGTCTTGCAAGTTCCCCTCATTCCCAGTACATCCCTAGCTGTTGTTCAGCTACCTCTACTCTGCCTCTCCCCCTCCGTTCTGTCTCCTTTGGCATCCCCGCTGGCTGTGAGCGTTACTTACCTTCTGGCTGATATTACACCAACTAAACCCATTTTCTCTCTCTGTACAAGCAAAGATGGGCTCTCACTCCAGCTGGGCTTTCAGGAGCCTGAATGCCTGGTTAAATCATTTCTCGGGGAAGGAGCAGTGTGAGTTCAGACCCCGTTTTGCCAAGGAAGAAATCAAGCCCAATTTCTCTTTTTCCTGTGTAGCTTTTCTAATCACTGGGTTTGGATATAAAAAGCAACATTCTTGTGACTGTCTTTGAATGTCTGAGGGTTTTTTTAAATTTTTTTCCAGATAAAACTCCTCAGCAAATTCGACAGTGTTTAGTGAATCTGGGTGTATGACACTCTGAGTTGAAAATGGTCTTCAACAGTAAAGAATCAAAAGTACAGTTGGGAAAAAATATACTTAAGCTTAAAAGTAATAATTGGGGAAAACCCCCTTCATTTCTGTTTTCCCTGCCTGATAAATTCTTCAGAAACTTAGATATTTAGCATTATTAGGCAGAGTTAACCTGAAAAATAACAGGCTTTTAAAGCAAAGATTTTCTATTTGTACAAGGTGGAACCAGGATTTTTTTTATTATTTCCCTTTCTTGGTAGCTTTTCTTCATTCTTTCAGCACCTGGCCTCAGATTCATTTTACATGCGGTTTAATATTTGTAAAATAACAATTTCTGAGCATTTGTTTTCTATTTTCTTTCCCCTCTGTGAATACATCCCTAAGCCTATCCTTTTTTTCTGATGCTGCCTTCCTGTTGGAGGTGGGCTTTTAAAAGGGTTCAATTTTGTGTAATTGCATTAGAGTATCTGTCACATTGTTTTGCTTGCATATTTTTACTTTGCTTTAGTTTGGTGATTTTTTTAAAACTTTTATTTAAGAGCCAGCAGCTGAGTCATGAGAGTCTGTCAGAGTAATTGTCTGTTCAATACTCCCTTGAAAATCAATGCATTATAACAGTTCTCTTGCTTAAACAGTTACTTTGCCTGTGATCGCTTGAAGGAGCACAGAAAGAAACTTATATTTAAGTTCTTAAATGCCTTTAAAAATTACAGTCAAAAGTGCCATAGTAGAGCTGTGACTAAGTTGCTTAAAAACAATGCAGAGAGGCCAGTACAGAAAACAAACAAATGCTTATCAGCTAAAAGACTAGAGAAGGTGAAATTTGCCCTTTTGAACCCTTGGGATACTTTGGGTGATAAAGCATTACTTTTACCAATCAGAGGACTTCAGCAACATCTGCCATTTGGACAATTTGAATCATATTATTTACCAAGTCTTCTTGAACAGGGATATCTGCAGTTCCCTGGCGAGGTGAAGCTGTTTCTGTGGAGCCAAAGGTTCGTTTATTTATTTAGCCACAAAAGGAAGATAGGGTGTGCAATTGCTGTCCATCTCCATGTCTGTTACCTTGCCAGCTGCCAGCACACCTACAATACCCATGTTAAGTGAAATATACCAAATGCTGGTCCCAGTAATTTTACTAATTTTACTGACATTCCACATTGTTCATAATGAAAATATCAAATATAAAGACAAATCCTGTGTTTCTGGGTGCTCCCTGTCTTACTGATCTTTCTGTGCCTTTCTACAGTCCTTCTGTCTTTGTGCAATATTGTTGATGGGACAAAGAAGTGGACGTCAAGAAAGAAGCAAAAAACTAGAGCTGGCATTAAGTGAGACCATGAAGGCAGAAACAGAAGTACAAAATAATAAAGATGAAGCCGAAGAGCTGAAGGCCAAAGACCGGAGGCTAACATTAGTCTTTGGGGTGGCAGATTTAAAAAATGGTAATAACATTTTGTCTGTTCTTCACCCTCCATTTTTCTGTTTCTAATACCTGCTGTTCCATTCTCTGTTCTTAGGCTTCATTTTCTCCTATTCTTTACCTTTTCACTGAGGAATACACAGACGATTCTCATTTTGCCCTGCCAAGTAACCATTTTGGGTTTTTGGGAAGGGATTACATGAGGATCTCAGAGCTTTTTCCCCTTTTAAGTCCTTAAACAGGCCATTACAGCCAAAAAGGTCTAGATGCTAGCCCTGTCACTTTCCAAACACAGCCAGCGTTGCTTCTGGATTTGCTAAACCATGGACTATGTGCAAGAGGAGTTTTCCACTTGCAAATAATCTTCAGTTTCTTTTCTTATACCTATCTCTAGGCCTTACATCCTCTTTTTCTGTGCCTGCAGGAGCTATTGGACTGTACAACGTTGGACAGAGCTGCTGTCTGAACTCTCTGCTCCAAGTGTTCCTCATGAATATACACTTCACAGGGATACTTCGAAGGTACCACTTTGAACAACATTTGAACTTTCTGAGATCCTTCTATTATGGCTCTGTTGTCTCCACTCCTTTTTTATATGGGATGTACATTTGAAGGCTTGGATCATCAAGGTGCTAGCAAGGTGCTTTCAGCAAGGTGATTCACTCAGTAAGGTCTCTCTGCCTTGTTGTGTCTGTCATATACAGACTAGGGCCTGCAAAGGTAGAAGTTGCAATGTTCTGACTTGTTAGTCATCTCTGATTCATGTGCCGTTTGCACACCAGTAAGCTGCAGTCTGGAACTGGGTCTTTATGACTTGTATCTCTGTCGTGGTATCTCTCTTTTCCGTAACAGGATATGATTTTATTACAAGTATACTCACAGGCCCTTATAACTAAAGGATGTGTCATGTGTAACTATATCCACTATTAATTTTGTAACTTAAAGCATGTAAACATAAACATATTGTGATCCCTAGCTTCTGGCCCCTGATTGTTATGGCTAGCACCTGAGAGTGAAGAATAAGTGTTGTTGTAGATAGCGAATACATAGTGTTATTTTGTTTTGCTTGATTGGGCTCTCTACTTTTTTGTGAGGAGGATTTGGGCTTCTGCCTCCCTACCAGCCACGCTAATGACTGGTTTGATTTGTTTTCAGGTTACTCAGTTCACTGCAGCTTTAATCACCTAAGCGGATCACTCCTATTCAGTTCTCTGTTTTCCAAATTTCTTACACACTGACCGGTGTGCAGAGGGGGAAGAAGGCACATTACAGACATGCTGAGAGGAGAAGTGTCATAAATGGGCAAAGCTAAATAATGTAGACAATAGGTTACCATTGTTACGGTTAAATCTTAAGAAAGATTTAGAACAACCTGTTGACTGCAATAAATTTAGGGAGGATAAAGAGCTTTCCAGTTGGTATATAGTTGAAATACAAGCGTTATGATACACGTGCCCATGAGGTTTCGAGGGTATGTCGAGAATGAAGGCACAAACAGATGGAAGGCAAGAACAGGTCTGAAACTGCCTGGAACGAATGTTGTTTCTAGAGTTCAGAAAGCACTTGAGGTCCTGCTTGGTTTGCCCCTTATTCAGAAACAGGCCAACTTCAAATTACAGCCTTTTACTTTAGAACTGTCAGCCTGTACAGTGTAGTGCAGGTGTCTGCTTCCCTTTTTTCCTTCTTTTGCCGAAAATGTGCCAATTCTGGTTCTTCTTGAGTTGCTATCTGTGCTCTCCACCTCTGCTCCTTCAGATGTGATATCTAATATTTCTCTATTATACTGCTTGATTACCATTCATGTTGCTTCTTCCCTTTGTAGGATCACAGTGCCATCACACGCTAGGGACAAGAGTAGGAATGTCCCATACCAGATGCTCCTGCTGTTGGAGAAGATGCAGTGTGGCAAGCAGAAAGCTGTTTCTCCCATGGCTCTCGCTCACTGTCTTTCAGCATACAGAGTGAAATGTAAGCAGTGCTGCCTCATGTCCACCTCTGTCTGCAGACCAGGGATGCTAATTATCAAGCACTAACAAGCAGTGCAGACTCTCGTTCTGACATCTCATTCAAAGATTCAGAAAAGTGAGGAGTTAGGTACACGATGACGTAGTGCTCTTTATAGCTGCCTTCTGCTTGTGAGTGAGATGCTGTGTCTTACTTGTGAAGAGGGGGGATAAAAAGGCCCTGCCAGATATCCTTGCTGATGCCCAAAGGGTGGGAAGACTATCGGACTGCTAGGACACTCAGCCACTGATGCTGGTCAGAGGGAAAGAGCTGTGCAGGGCAGAGAGAGGACAGCTTACAGCTTGATTTGTCTTGCTATACTGGCATGATAATAGTGAAAGAGCTGCTATTTCTTATTGGAAGGAAGGGATCATGTGGAAAAGATAGTGAGTTCACCCAGATCCGCAAGGATAGAAGCAATATCCTTTCTGTTCCTTGTTATAAGGGCAGACAGAAGAATTTTCTGGCTTAACCTCCCACCTGGGCAGGGTCCCAAAGGATGGAGAGATTGTTAAATGCACAAGTGACAACGGAATGCTGAGGGTCCGTTTATGTGTACCAATACACATGGTATACCCAAGTGCCCTGGTCTTTATCGTATAAAAGCCAAAACAGGACAGCACTGAAAGAGACAGATGGTAGCCAGCCCAGACCTATATTAAGGAGAAACAGGAGATAACCTGAATATTTCTGTTTGCATCATTTTTCCCTCTGAGACTGACCGGCTCTGCATTCTGCCTTCTCTCTTCCAATTAAAGAGAGATGCTCGAAGAGAGTTTGTAAAGCTTGGCAGTTTCCCACCTTGTCCTTCTGCTTTAAAATTCAGGTGTGGTTCATAAAGTCCTATATCCCAGCAAGTGGTGCTTTACCTGGATCATATATGTGCTATTAGACATGATGAAAGGCATATTTTCTGAGCTTCATTTAATCAGGGATGTCTGTAATCTTCCTAGAACCCAGCTGAAGTCAGTACCTGCAGACTTCCAGGGAAGTTGAAGGCACTTCCACCTCAGGGTGCTGGATTATTCCACAAAATTTGTTTCACCTATGGTCAAGCATAGAGGTAGTCCAGAAATATCAAGATTTTGCTAAACTATGTGTAGTTTTTGCCCAGCTCCTGAATCTTGAGTTCATCATGGGATGAGAACATCAGTTCTTCACATTCAAGGATGTGGATTTCTTTTTCCCCCTAAATTCAATCTTGAAGCAATTCTCTGCTGAGCCATTCTAAGCAAGCTGTGCACCGAACTGTATCCCACCATCTTAGGTTTCTTAATATGCCAGTTTAGACAGAGTGGAAAGCCAAAGCATAATGTTACTCCATCATCCTTGGCTTCCTGTGCTGAAACTGTGTGCTTTTTCCCTGGGTAGCATTCAAGGGGTTTATACCATTCTGTGGATTGGGACATATGGATAGGCCTCCCTATCATTTTTATCTCAGTGCTCAGGAGTGTTATAGCCTTAGCAAGGGGATGGAGGAGACAAGTCTGTGGAGTAATGAAGGTAAATAAGAGAACAGAATCTTCCCTGTTTTATTTCTAAGGACTCAAATGCAACCCTCAATGAGACATCTGAGCCCTGTATTCCGGGAGGTATCGGGTAAACTCTTGACCCTGTGTCTGGTGACGAGGACTTGATTTTTGCACAGGGTTGTACCATGGGGCACTCAGCCCTCCCATCTTTTCCCACTGCCTGCTCAGATCACACGGAGACATTGCAGCTCGTCTCCAGTCTTAGCTCTGTCCCTGGCAGACAGTGGCAAAGGAACGAGAGGCTGGGCTAATGGGGGTCAATAAATCTCCCTTTGCCATCTGTGGGAAGTCGGTGCTTGGTGCTGTTCATAATAATGATCGAGGTTGTGTTTTCTGTTTGTCCAGTGTTTGTGCAGCATGATGCTGCCCAGCTTTTTCTGACTGTCTGGAACTTGATAAAGAAGCAGATGAAAAGGCCAGAGCTGGTAAGGATGGTTACTGAAATGAATGCCAGGTCCTTTGGCCCTTGTTGTGTGTGGTCTTCTGCTTCTTGAAGAACAATCCCATTAACTGACAATTGTCCTAAATGGAATTCTTAAAATTGTGCCCTATTTGAATCTTTCCTTGCATTTTTCAAATGGGAGAGGGAATCTTGATTTCATAGGTTTCAACATTTTGAATCACAGTTAACTTTCGTTCATCCTACTTTTAGGGCATGCCAGGGTCTCCCTTCTAATGGGAAAGTTGATTAATAACGTCAAGATTGATCTTCTTGCAACACTGAATTTAGTTACCTTGCATTTCTTTTTTCCCCAAATTTCTTTCAGCTTTTATTGGCGTATCTTGACACAGATCCTCCATTCTTTGAAGTCAGCCATGTGCATTTCATTATAACTAGTCCCTGTTAGTATGTTACATATATGACGGTTCCTCCCAGGGGACCTGTGTAAGGTAGGAGGAAAATGACTCTTCCTCACCCACTGTCGTAGTTTTATTCATACAGAAGACAGGTTCCTGTTGCAGTTTCAAAAAAAACAATAAAATTCTGCATCAAAGCAGACATTTAGCTGTCTGATCTCATGATGGGCTGTGTCTTTCCCCTCTGCAAGGGGATGAGGGGAAGAAGTTGTTCTCGTTCAAATGGTGGGAAGTGCCCTGTCCACACAAGTCAATGTCAGATCTGGGTTCAGGCCTTAAAGCAGTAACATTGGGTGGAGTAACATGTCCACATGGGCTTTCCCACCCACAGAGGAAATACCTCAGCTATGTTCTTCGTAAACCTTGTTTTGGCCTTTTTTTACCCCTCCAGGTTGAAAAGCTGAGTTACTTGTACACTATCGGTGTACAGGAGCACCTGGTCTGTCAGAAATGCTCTCTTGAAACAAGGAGGAACAGCAGCATGTTAACCCTTCCACTCCCAGTGTTGGGTTCTGATTCTTACATGCTGAAGTCTCTGGTAAGTTCAGTGGCAGCACTATTTTCTTAGGAAGAAGATTCTCCTCTGTTAACTGTGGGAGCCTTCTTGCAACACTGGTGTCTCTTGGGACTCATCTCGATTCTCTGTGTCTGGGGCTGTGAGGTGATCTTTTCTCATTCACCTTTCTTCTTTGTCTTGAGGGGTTCAAAATTTCTCAAAAAAATTGTTTGATTTGGGGGATGGAAAAAAAAAAAAGCCCTTGAATCATCTTTCTAAAAAGAGTATTGACTAAATACTCTGTAAGACTCAAAGACTGATACTGCACAGTGGTGTGTACCTGTGAGACCTTAGATCCCACAGTGAGGTGCCCTAGATAACTTGTAGTGCCTGGCCAGACACACTACATTTGCCCAGTGCACTGTTCTTTTACTGTTAAATCAGTACTGTTGTTTGATAGCCAGATACAACAGTGATGGTGGCTATGTAGGTGCTGCCACAAGTAGACAGTGGATTTTTCAGGTGACACTGGACCATTGGATCTTATTTATTCTCTGACCACTTTATACTGTTTCAGCCTAAACAGACCTCTCAGGCTTTGAAGTGGGTGTAAAAGACATGTATTAGCATCTTTTTTTGTGGAAAATGTGGTACTCTATTGTTTTTTTTCCAACTAATGTTATGATGGCAGCAGCTAGGAAAAACGGGGTACCTTTTTTAGGCTGCTAAACAATCTTTTGTCCTTTGAATAAAATATACCTTCTGTAGCTTTGCTGCTTGCTTGTACCGTGTGAAACAAAGTAGTAATAGAAATCCAGCTTGAAGGAATTCAGTTGAAAGAAATCTCCTCTGTCGTCTTAGGAGGACTGTCTGCAATACTTTTTCCGTCCAGAAGAGTTAACTGATCACAACATGTGCTTCTGTGAACAGTGTGGAATGAAAACACCTTTTCTGCAGGTAATCAGAAGACTATTTCCCTATATGTCTTTTATACCCAGAACTCCTTTTAGGACTGGGGAAGGTGGGGAAAGGACTCAACTGTATCAATTTAAGAGGAGATCAACAATTCAAAGATTTGTTAGCACAGCAATGTCGGTTAGGTATAAACCACATGCATCCTTCCTGTTAGAAAGATCCCTTCTAGTAACAAAAGAATGCTTTCGTGGGTTTTAATGTAAATCACTGAGGGATGTAGCATTTCTGTACCAGCAGAAAAGTTTCTGTTGGTTTGTGTTGTGTTTCCACTGTGAGGCTTTACTCCGCTGTGTAGATTCAGGGGTAGACAAGAATATATTATTGGAGCTGTGCATACACATAAAAGTAGGATACTGTAGGGTGATTTTCTTTCTTCCCTGCTCTCCGCTGTGCTCCCCATTTTTTACTGTATTGGTCTGTGCCAGCTGATGAATTAACTGTTTCATGAAGAGGCAGGTGCATTGAAGAGAGAGGTGTGTGAGTGAGACTGCCTCAGCTCAAGGCTTGGAAGGGACTTTCCACACCATTTGCACCAGTGGGCCACCTCTGTGGCCAAAATGCCTCCATGTGTCTTGGTGGCAGCCATGGCACAAGCAGTAATATCACCAAAGACAGTGCTGGAATCAGTGAGCTGTCAGCTTGGAATCCTCCACGGAGCTCTAGTGGCCACATCACAAGGAAGTTGGCTTGCCTCTCCTCACCTACTTACTGCTACCAACATAGGGTTAAGAAAGTAGATGAGAAAAAAAGCAGCCCATGAGACACCCAAGGCTGGGTGCTGATCACACTCAAGTTGAGAAACTTGGTTATCACAGCTCTGTTACGTGTATGTGTCTCGTGTACAGATGAGCTACAAAGGTTTGACATCTGCTCTCTGGTGGAATTTGCAATCATTCACTGTAGCACTGACTGCTCTCCACTCCATTCACTGGGTGGCAATGGCTGTTTCCACCCCACCTCCCCAGGGTTTGTTCCTTAGTTTTCAATTCCATTATTTATTGCTTTACAGAGCATGAAGCTGGTCCATCTACCACAGACTCTGACCATACACCTAAAGCGCTTCTGCTTCGAAAAGTCAGCCTACGTTCACAAGCTTAGTCACTACCTGCCATTTCCACAAGACCTTGATTTCAGTGCAGTCTTGACAGAAAATCAGTGTGAAGCAGATGACAATGAAAAGGTAAAATAATCCTAATGCCACGTTTAAGAAGGGCAGATTTTCTTCTTCCCTCTGCTCAAGTCTCATAAAAACTTAAGAGATCACACTAGTACTTGCCTCAGTTCAAAGCACCTGTCTTAAAAATGTATGTCTCAGGCTGTACCTGTGCCTAGTTTTGTCTCACATCTCATGTTTTTAGCTGGTTCAGGCGTTATTCAACTTTCTGTTGAGATTAAACAACTTTCAGCTCAGATTAGGTCACCAAAGGCACCATAACTGGAGCTTTCTGCCATAAGGACAAAACCTAGGCTTTACCAAAAAAAAACCCCAAACAGTCCTTTTTTTTCTGAGAGTGTTTAGCATAACTTTTTTCTTCCATTTCTAAATATACTAAAGAAAAGATGAAAACACAGTTCATTTGGATGACCAAATCCAGGCATTGCAAACAGCGTCTTAGAGGCAAGTTCTGTCCTGTGGTTCAGCCTCCAGGGCAAGATGGCCTCAGTGAGCAGCAGACGTACTGCTTCGCAGAGGTCACCAGTCCAAGACAGGGGAACTCCATTCCTGGCAGTTTCCCACGCAGTGTTACTTGCCATGGAGTTGAGGTTAGCGGGGAGATGACAGCTTTGCCAAGCAGCTGGGAGCGATATGCCACAGTGAGGATATTCTTCCCTTACTGAGAAATAGCAAGGGTGACAACAACAAAACCTCGCTGGTGCAGTGTTGGCTGCCCCTTTGCTGTCCTACCGCCTTTTTCACATTCCTGTGATCTCCGGGGAGGCCACAGCCCATAGCTGGCAGGCAAAACTCTGCGGGTAACAGCGAAAAAGGCAGGATGCTCAAGACCAATCTAATCTTTCTCCGTTTTCCTTATGAAACACACATTCTTGCTGTCTTGGCTGTTGCTTCTCTTCAGCTAGAGCTGCACTGAAAGTTACCCTTTTTGGTCCTTCACAGGCTTCCTGGCAGTATGAGCTTTTTGCTGTTGTTGCTCATTCAGGGTCAACTAATTTTGGACACTACTGTGCCTATATTCGAAGCCTCACAGAACGGAAATGGTATTGCTTCAATGATTCCGAGGTTTGCAAGGTAAGGAGACAAATCCACATTTCTTTTGTAGCTGGAGAGACTCTCCTCCAGATCTCATGCAGTCTGACTGACTGCTGATTAAAGAACCACAAAATAAGACTGACGCTGCAGAGCTTTGTGCACCTCGTTCCTCTGCTACGGCGTACTCTGAGCTGAGGGCAAAACAGCTCTAGCTTCTGTACCAAAGAAGGCTTCAGGTTCTGGTTTGCAGTTTGCTGAAGCAGCTGTTAGGTGTTATACCCTGCTTTATGTACTCTAGATCTGTATAATATAAGTGTGAAGAAGAGGCAAAGGAGCTGGTTTTCCTCGAAGGGTAAAAGCATTAAACCAATTTATTAAAAGGTATTTAGTTCCTGGAAGTACCACTTCTACCACTCTTACGAGAACTGGTGTGCTGGTATCACAATGTGTCCATCTCTTAAGAGCTTTCACCAGCCTCCTCTTGTATGTTTTTCTTCTGTAGGTATCATGGGATGATGTTAAATGCACCTATGGACATTCCAACCTCACCTGGTAAGCAAACACATCTCTGCTTTTACCTAATGCTGCTCTGGGGTCTGGGATGAGGGTAGCGAAGAGAGATAAGACAAACGGTTTGAACCGCGTATGGCCTGGGATGTACAGGGCGTGCAGGAGAGTAGAAGAGGCTCATGTTCTGGTTACTCTGATGTGACTGTATATGACTATAGGGGGAGCCTGCAGGATTACTGAATAGTCACAAACGGGTCTGCAGGAGTCCTCTTGTTACTTTTGATTGCCAACTTCGACGCTATATCCTGACTAAATCAGATACGTCAGGGTTCCTCCATGGTTTTTGTTTTCATGCCTCGTAAGAAAACGAGCCATGAAGAAATATAGTCCCTCCTATAAGCTATAGCACTGCCAGCGGGTCAGCTTTATGGAATTTTATGGAAAATGGCCAGTTTTCCAGTTGGTCTAAACCTCAAAAAACTAAGCAGGAGCAAACCTGGGGGGTTACTTGCAACCTAGGTCTTCAAACATACATCTTGTTTTGCTTTTTCTTTGTTTCCACAGGGGAGAAACAGCCTATCTCTTGACTTACATGAAAAAACCTCCTCAGTAGCCTTATCCAGGAGTATCAGAATGTCTTGGGAAGCTGTGCGTTATCTGTGGGACTCAGTGCCTCTGTGCCAGTGTGGACGTGTACAAATGGTTCCACAAGACATTCTGCACTCTGTCAGCAAACTCTGCCTTCACATTTATTTATGAAAAAAGTGCAGGAGAGACTCAGCTAGAGAAAGGATCTAAGGACTGCTGGACCTAGAAACTTTTTCTTTTTTGTATTTTGGTATTTATGTGATTCTATGTATTCATTTCTTCTTAAAAGATAGTGATGTTAGTCATCGTCTCTGCTGACTTACCAGTTTCTTTAGTGTTGATGCCTAGATTCCAGTACAGGGGAGGCGTTTGGCCTGAAAGCCTGTGTGATCTTCCGGGGAGGCATGTGATAACGGCTGGAGAGCTGTGATAACCATACCTTGCCAGTAAAACCGTAAGAGCTTGAGGCCTACTCTGCTTTTTTAGCACCACGTTAGGTGCTGGTAAGCTGGGCAGGGGACCCCAAAAGTCTTGAGAAACAGCTGGAACAAGGACCAGAACCCTTATGACATACACCAGTGATGTTTACTCCTTAACACCTTCCTGAGAATTGAGTCACTGCAGGGCTTGAGATGTGTTTGAAAGTTGGTGTCAGCATAAAGAGGTGCTTTTAAATTAGGAGCTATTGTAGTAGTTCTGATTTAAAAGATGAGTTTGTATATATTTATGCAGATTATTATTGTTTTAGCATACTTATCAGGAATTCATGTGCATTTTCTTTCCTACATAGAGGAAAATATTCAGAGTAAAAGAGATCTGAAGTTAGCTAGTGATTTTGCACAATGCAATCCATACACTGTGATAAGAAGAGACATGAGATGCATTGATGCACTCGAAATTCTGGGATTTTCCTTTAGTATTCTTCAGCTGGTTGCCAGCTGGAATTGTTTTGCTCTCTCCCTTCTCTGCCCATGAAGTAGAAATGTCCCTCAAGCAGAAAGTGTTCTGGAGAAAACAATTTTATGAAGAAAGTGAGTAATTATTAAATCTCTTGTTGAGTCCTGTCACTCTGTCCTGTTGATTCAGCCTGTGCTGCCATGGCAAGACCACACAGCTGGAAGGAAAATGTAGAGAGAGCTACAAAGGAAGGTCGGTAATGTGACAATCGGAAGAAAAGTGTTCTAAAAGCTCATCACGAGACTCAGCTGTGAGTAAAGTTAAAAGTCTTGGTTGTGATGCTTTTAAAGCACTCGTGGTAATTCTGGACGTAACACATTCTGTGACAGGATCAGTGATTCCAGTGGTTTGAGATCTAAAAGTACTTTCTAGCCTAACATATTATTTGACTGTATCTTTACAAGGGTGCTATTTTTGCGGGGACTGAGCACATTTTAAAACGACTAATTTAGTTGTAATAGCAGCTATATGTAACCTAATTTTATTTTGATAATGATGATGAAGTTCCCAAATCATGTCCGTTTTCTGTCAGCATGTGGAAGGTGAGTTGAGAAATCTTCGAGCATAGCTATGACGTTACATTTTTATGAACCAGCAGGTATTTATTTCATTGTATTAACAAGGTCCATTATTCTGTTCAACTGTCTTGTATCTGTACTGTTCGCTCTGCGTTTAAAAAAAAAAAAAACACAACCCAGTGTATTGTTTGTCACTAGGAAGAGGAATTTTCAGCCTGTTCGCCTTTGGGAATGCGTTACACTCTTTCTAAAGCACCTTGCAGTGGGTGAGTAAGAAAACCACGTTCCTGTCTGCTTTATCCAGCACTTTGCATATGTGAAGTAGCTGAAAGACAGTGCCCTTCCAGAAACTGAGAAGTTAATGGATTAAGAGACTGACAAGACATTTCTAATTTGATATAACCTGAAATTTAAAACCAAGCTATGCTTATGAAAAATGCCTCAAATGTGTCATAACCTTCCAGGTACATCACCCACCGTGGAAGCAATTGCTGAGATACTGACTGAAAAGATTCTTAATGTATCTCAATGAAAAGTAATCAATGGTTCTTTTTTTAAAATAAATTAATATGGGATAAATTCCTTAGAAAATAAGACTTGTGGATTATTCTCGGTGTGTTTTTCCCTAAATACCATAAAGGGAGGTGGGAGGTACAGTCCACATGCACAGAGGTTGTATGCTCAAATTAAGTAGTCAGGCTACACCTACTGCTAATCTTTAGCTCCAACAGCCGAGGAAATGAGGCTAAACCTTCCCTGGGCACTTCGCCCTCCTGCTGGAGACACAATGGGTTTATTGTCAGGTTTTGCTTCCAAATGCAAATGGGCCATGGGAGGAATGGGAGGTGTGCAAATTGCATCGCGTAGAGGTTCCAAAACTCTGCTCGAGCTGAGCTGCTTTTGCAAAAAGTCACCTTGGCTGCCTCTGCCTCCACAGCAAAGTTCAGTCGTACGCTGGAGAAGCTGCCCAAGGATGACTTTTAGCCAAGTGCAGGGGATTCAGGGCTAGTGTATCGGTACACAGGTATGACATGGAGACCAGTTATAAGGTGGAGTCCGCCTCAGCCAGGGGCTGGCTGCAGAAACTTGGCCTGTACTGGGCACTGGTGAGGCCTCACCTCGAGTGCTGTGTTCAGTTCTGGGCCCCTCACTACAGGAAGGACATTGAGCTGCTGGAGTGTGTCCAGAGGAGAGCCACCAAGCTGGTGAGGGGTCTAGAGAACAAGTCATATGAGGAGAGGCTGAGGGAACTGGGCATGTTTAGTTTGGAGAAGAGGAGGCTGAGGGGGGACCTCATTGCCCTCTACAACTCCCTGAAAGGAGGGTGTAGAGAGATGGGTGTTGGCCTCTTCTCCCAAGGGAATAATGACAGGACCAGAGGAAATGGTCTGAAGTTGCGGCAGGGGAGGTTTAGATTAGGTATTAGGAAGAATTACTTTACTGAGAGAGTGGTCAGGCGCTGGAACAGCCTGCCCAGGGAGGTGGTGGAGTCGCCATCCCTGGAGGTATTTAAGGAACGTGTAGACATGGCACTTCAGGGCATGCTCCAGTGCCCGAGATTGTTGGGTTGTGTCTGTTTGTGGGTGGGTGTGGTGTGTGGTTGTGGGCATTTGTTTTGGTTTGGTGTTTGGTGTTCTGGGATTTTTTGGTTTTTTGTTGGGTTTTGGTGTGGGTTTTGGGGTTTTTTTGTGTGGTTTTTTTTTGTTTGTTTTTTTGTTGTTGTTGTTGGTTGGACTCGATGATCTCAAAGGTTCCATCCAACCGAAATATTCTGTGATTCTGTGAAAAGCACCACCTGGATTTCTGCCAGAGAAAAATTTTCCGCCGGCGAGGCACTGCGAAGGAGTCGGGAGTATTTGTTCTGTGTTTGAGCCACGGTGCGAATGAAGCCTAGCGCGGGTAGCAAGGGCTTTGAAAAGCCAGATAAAGCCAAAAGTACACGTATGGAGAGATTATTGTAGGTCCTGGTAACTCTTCCTTTCCGTTTTTTGTTTGGTTTAGGATTACCATGTCTTCAGGGAAGGAGCAGTAGCAAAATACACATTCTCTGCTTCATCTCTGACGGACTGCTCCTCAGATCCAGATATTCCCCACCTTCAAGAAACACATTGAAAAAAGTAAACATATATAACAGATATAATAAAAATATATCACACAACATGTATAGTCTCTAAAACTTCAGTATGTTGTAAATCCTAAAATTAGACATGAAAGTAAAAGAGAAATAATTTTTTGATACTTTCAGTATCGTTTTAATTTACAAGAGTCACTTTATCAACTAGTGCAGTGTTTTTGTGTAAATACCAATGATGACGAGATCCATGTTTAAAAAAGACCTTCAAAAAAGGACCTGTTCTAATACGGATTGAAAAACATGGGTTGATAAGACTGTAGTTACTCTAAACTACGATGAAATGTGTAAATCATATTAGGACGTAGCATTACTAGTAATTTTAATAATAATGGGTTCACTGATGATTTTGTGGATCACAATAGTCTGTTGTGTCTGATGGATTCCAATAGTGAATCCTGGGATGATGTTCCTGCAGGGGAACGGAGGTAGTTTTAAGTCATCAAAGGCATCTTCTTCCAATGGGTTTAACCTTTGCTAAGCAGATTCTGTCACTGGCAGTTGCTCCTTTTTTTGGCCCTGGGGACAGCTTCAGTTTTTGGCCACCCTGGAAGCCAGCTCTGGCCCTTCACTGGCCCCTGGCGTTTCCTACAGCGCTGCCTTTCAGGCAGCTTTGTCTTACTGGTCTCCTGTCCTTAAAGCCGTGTTTCTGCTCCTAATGACTGAGACCATACTTTTTCCAGGGAAATTTTGGCTGTGTCAAGCCAGGATGGGCTTTGCCGGTAACGTCCATGCTGGTATTTCCTCTGATACCACAGCTTGGGCTTGAAGATGTGAGTGGAGAGCAGCACTTTCCTAGCAAATGCAAACAGAAACCCCAAACAACCTTTCAAAGGTACTTTATGAAGCAATTAGTTTTTAGAAGAGAGCTATTTAGCTCTGACTCTGTGCCGTTTCCCACGTGGCTGGCTTACATTTCACAGAATCTTCTTGGTTGGAAGGGACCTTTGAGATCATCAAGTCCAACCAACAAAAAAAAACCCAACAAAAAACCAAAAAAAACCCAACAACCACAACACCAAACACCAAAACCAAACCAAAACAAACGCCCACAACCACACACCACACTCACCCACAAACAGACACAAACCAACAATCTCGGGCACTGGAGCATGCCCTGAAGTGCCATGTCTACACGTTCCTTAAATACCTCCAGGGATGGCGACTCCACCACCTCCCTGGGCAGGCTGTTCCAGCGCCTGACCACTCTCTCAGTAAAGTAATTCTTCCTAATACCTAATCTAAACCTCCCCTGCCGCAACTTCAGACCATTTCCTCTGGTCCTGTCATTATTCCCTTGGGAGAAGAGGCCAACACCCATCTCTCTACACCCTCCTTTCAGGGAGTTGTAGAGGGCAATGAGGTCCCCCCTCAGCCTCCTCTTCTCCAAACTAAACATGCCTAGTTCCCTCAGCCTCTCCTCATATGACTTGTTCTCTAGACCCCTCACCAGCTTGGTGGCTCTCCTCTGGACATGCTCCAGCAGCTCCATGTCCTTCCTGTAGTGAGGGGCCCAGAACTGAACACAGCACTCGAGGTGAGGCCTCACCAGTGCCCAGTACAGAGGCACCATCACTGCCCTACTCATTTTACCAGCTTCTGATTGGCAGGCTCAGCGCTGTTTGCACCTGCCTGTGGAAATGTGCCCGGGAAGTCAGCAACGCTTTAGAGAGCTTGATGGATAAAAAAAAAAAAAATGCTGACATATACGAAGCCAAGAAACTGGAAGAGAAATGCTTCTGAGCTAAATCTACCCGAATTTAAAAAAAAAAAAAAATAATTACGAGGGCTGTGAAAAACTGAACAAGGACTTTAAAATAGAGGCAAAGGGAACAAAGACCTTCACACAGGCTTAAGATAAGGTGCTCTGAGCTAATGGCTGTTTTCCTATAATAGACTAATGACTGAAATTTCAGCCTAATGACCGGGATGCAGTTTGATTCAGTATGAAAATGTGCTTTGCTCTGCAAGGGATGGCCGGAGCAGTGGGTGGGATAACCCCCTCCACGTCTGCCTTTGTGATGGGCAGAGTTGGAGGTTGAGGAACTGGGAGAGTCCCTCTCATTAAGGAGGTGGCTACATGTCACCGAGGGACGGGACACAACAGCTGTACTGGAAGGTGGAAGGCCAGCCTGTCGTTTATCTACATTGGTCTCTGCAATGAGCTGATGCGAATTTCTTCCCATCCTCAGTTGTAGACAAACTGTACAGGTACCTCGGCAGTCACCATGAGCAGGGCATCAAGTGGATGATGCAGAGAGCCATGATCATCATATATCTTTCCTTTATCTAACCCATTAGGAGAAAAACCACATAAGTTCACCTCCTCCACTTGGAGGAAACCTTGCCTCCACTGCAGAATTCAGGCAGAAGCGGACTGATCTCTTCAACCTCAGAAATAAAATCACAAGGGTTCGCCTCTGGTTGGTCCTAAAGCTGCAGGGAATCTGCACACCGCAATTAAAACCCTTGGACACGGGGTCGAGGTGGCCAAAGCCAGCTCTGCCTCCAGCTGCTGGGGACAAGGCCAGGCTGTAGGATGGAACAGCGAGAAGGTCTGCGGTGTGAAGCCGTAGGGGAAAGGCCAGGCTGCAGGCAGGAGGCGGCTGCTGCTGGTTGAGATGGGTGCGAGCAACAACGTGAGGATACAAGAGGACAACTACCTGACATGAAAAGGTACGAAATCCTAAAGGAAATCTGGTGCTGGAGGACAGGAGTTTGCTACCATCTGGGACCTGTTGTAGGAAGCAGCAGGGCGGACTCTTGGCCACCTGATTGGTGCCCGCTGGCCTGTGGTGGCCCTTTGGGTGTCTGCCCTGGGAGCACCAAGCATGCTCACGCTCAGCCCCTCCGGCTTTGTTGATTTTTATCTACATTAACTTCAGAACAACAGGTTTTTATGCTTTCAGGTTGAGCATATTTGGCACGCAGGGTCTGCAGGCAGTAAAAAGTACCCGAATGAGGTGACCTGCCCCAGGTCACCGGGCGTTTCAGAGCCTGCCTGTCGAAACGCGGTGCTACCCTGGGGCTGGTTTTGCCGGTAGCAGGCAAAGAAATGTCAGGGAAGGAAAAGTTCATTAGAGGCTGGATAAACAATAAATGCTTACCACTCTTATCCTTAAAATGAGTTCTTGCAAAATTTGGGGCAAGGCTCAGAAAACAGGTGGCGTGCCAGCTCCTTCTGGCAGGACACAGGAGCCTCCAGGCTACGGTCAAACCCACTCTGCATAAAAACGAGAGGTTTTGGATTTTCCAGAATAGGCTGCTATTCCTGCTGAGCCTTGTACAACTGTTACTCCGTTTATGCAGAAGAAGATTTTTAGTTGTGAATGGTAAAAAAAATCTAATGTAGGACAGCATGCGAACAGAAAAACCCATAAAGTAACACTGAGACACCGTCAAGGGACAAGACACTTGGCTTCTGAAAAGTGGGCAAGTTCAAGAAAACGAGAGAGTTGCAGTCTTGCAGAGACTGCAGTCTTGCAGATTAAGCTGTTTTGATTTTGAAGAGTCATGCCAAGCTAACATGATGGATCTTGAAAAGATGAAGCTTTGTTTATTTCTCAGCTCCCATTTCAAGTGAGAGAACCCTTCCTTAGAAGGACCGTGTTGTCCTTGTGTCCTGCAGCTCCGGAGCATGAGCCATAGGCTGCAATGGAGGGGATATGTATAATATGGGTGCCTGGTGCTGTGGGGATCATAGAATCAGAGAATACCAGGTTGGAAGGGACCTCAAAGATCATCCGGTCCAACCTTTCTTGGCAAAAGCATGGTCTAGACAAGATGGCCCAGCACCCTTCCCAGCTGAATCTTAAAAGTGTTCAATGTTGGAGAATCCACCACTTCCCTGGGGAGATTATTCCAATGGCTGGTTGTCCTCATTGTGAAAAATTTTCCTCTTGTGTCCGATGACGGATGGGATGAAGCAGTATTGGGAATTTTTTTTAACAATGATCCCTCCTGTGGCCAGAACTGTGCTTCCTCCTGAGACAAACAGCTTTTTGGCTTCTTTGGCAGGGCGGATGGACTAGATGATCTCCAGAGGTCCCTTCCAACCCCATATCATTCTGTGATTCTGTGATTCTTCTGGACATGTGAGCAGGAACAGACAGGTGAGATGGGAAATTGTTCTTGGGGTGTGTGCAGACTCCGCAAATACCACTTTTCTTGCAGGAAAGCAGAGACTGTGAGGTATACAAAAAGCTGTGACCCCGGTCAATGCAATATGTGTAACTGGCATGACAAGCTGACTCAAATTCATGCGAGGAGCCCACAATAAGTTTTTAAATTCTTCAAAGGGTGAGGCAAAGGCAAAATCCCTGCCTTCTCTAGCTTATTGTAGCCCTTCTGCCCATATTTTCCTCGTTGGCAGCCACTCAGCAGGGAGGAGGAAGGGGCAAAGTCTACTTAAAAAGTTTTGCAAGGGGCTGTGGCCTCTCCTTGCCTGTGGCGGCTGAGAGGGGACCACGCATGGCCACCTACCTGGAGCTGCCCACCCGTGCGAGGATGCCCATCCTGGGACTGGGGACTTGGCAGGTATCTGCTGGAGCTGGGGACCTCTCCTTGTCCCCGGGCCTCTGGTCACACAGGTGACAGCATGGAATTGCTGAGACTTGAGGCAGACATTTTCAGCAATCTCCTCTTCGGGTCAGGAAAATGCAGCAAATGCTCTGCGCGGCGTTTCTTGCCTTTTGAAATATTTCAGGTAATCCAGGTGTTTACACCTGTCCTTCAGGACGTCTTTTTTAAGTGAGCAGGTAGTGCTCACTTAGTGCAGGTAGAAGGAGTTTTTCCTTAGCTGTGGACAAAAATCACATACTACAAAAGTAAAAAAACTTCTGTCTAGCTTGGTTTTTTTTTTGCTTTTGGCGCTGGGTATTAAAATTCCAGCATGCCCTGTAGATGTCATCTTCGACGAGTGCATGGAGATATAGGAACTTAAGCAGCAGTGAGTGGATTTGGAAATGGGAACGTGCATTAACTCCTTGGAGACTGAGGCTAAGTTATTTGTATGGCAGCAGACGAGTAGGCAGCACTTTGCAGGAAAATAGTTTGGGTAGTTCTTTACCCGCAAATGTTACCTAATGGAGTTTTGCTAAGAGGGAAGATTTAAGGATACACTGAATTATAAATGTAAAAGGAGTCCAGAAATGAGATGAAAATGTTAAGAAAGTGAGCTTCTTAAGAAAGAAAACAAAAAAATAGTGGATTGTCCCCTGGATTTGAGACTGGAGACTAAATGTGTTGAATTGCAAGCTGCCAATATAAGACACTGTCCAGTCAGCATAAAAGTATCTTAAATTATTCTTGCTATATTTTTGGGTGGGCTGCTGCTAATCATCACATAACTTATGCACAAATGGGGCTGAGTTTGTTTAACCCTTTCAGTCTTGATTGGTCTGATGACAAAAGGCACTAAGAAACCTAAAGTAACTAAGCAGGCTTTAATAAAACAAAATGTGCCTTGTGTGGGGCCTCTTAGGGGCCCGGTGCTGTGATGGAGGAGCTCTCTGAAGGAACGTGTTAAAACGCTAACAGGAACTGGTTAGGACTAAACAAAAGGAGAATTTTGGACACATGGTCCCTGGCACCACAAAAATCTCTTGTGTTAATGCAATGAAAACGGCCCAAAATCACTGCGATTACTTAATCAAAGCTATTAGATCTCAAGGTTCCCACAGCAACTTCAGCTGTGACTCCCTGCCTTTCAGTGGGGCAATGGGGCCCCTCCTTTACCCAGTCACTCTGCCTTCAGGAACTTGAGGTCCTGTTCAGTGAGTAATGTGTAGAATGAAGCAATGGATTATTTTTCTGAAAAACAACTCACGTTACAGACTTTTGTGTAATCACGGGGTATAAGCGCAAGGTCCTGCACGTGGGTCAGGGCAATCCCACGCACAAATACAGGCTGGGTGGAGAATGGATTGAGAGCAGCCCTGAGAAGGCCTTGGGGGTGAGAAGCTCAACGTGAGCTGGCAATGTTTGCTCGCAGCCCAGAAAGGCACCGTATGCTGGGCTGCATCATGAGAAGCCTGGCCAGCAGGTCGAGGCGGGTGATTCTGTCCCTCTACTCTGCTCTCATGAGACTCGACCTGGAGTACTGTGTCCAGCTCTGGGGCCCACGACATAAGAAGGACATGGACCCGTTGGAGCAAGTCCAAAGGAGGGCCATGACGATGACCAGAGGGCTGGAGCACCTCTGCTATCAAGACAGCCTGGAAAAGGCTCTGGGAGATCTTACAGCAGCCTTCCAGTACCTAAAGGGGGCCTACAGGAAAGATGGGGAGGGACTCTTTATCAGGGAGTGGAGTGATAGGACGAGGGGTAACAGTTTTAAACTGAAAGAAGGTAGATTTAGATTAGATATCAGGAGGAAATTCTTTACTGTGAGGGTGGTGAGGCACTGGAACAGGTTGCCCAGAGAAGTTGTGGATGCCCCATCCCTGGAAGTGTTCAAGGCCAGGCTGGATGGGGCTTTGAGCAACCTGCTCTAGTGGGAGGTGTCCCTGCCCATGGCAGGGGGGTTGGAAATAGATGATCTTTAAGGTCCCTTCCAACTCTTAACCATTCTATGATTCTATATTGTCACTTTTGCTCTCCACCACCAACCCCTCCATTCCAAAGCAATGCTTATCGCTCCTGCATGGCAGCTTTCCCATGCTACAGCAGCACCCAGAGACAAGGCGCTCTACAATGCCCAGCATTTGGCCAGTGTCACCATTAGCTTGCTTTCCCATGCAGCCCTAGGAGCTGCAGCGTTCCTGCGTAGGAAGGGGTGGAATAGGGAAAGGGGCTGCAAAAAGGAGGTCATTCTCCCCCTCTACTCCGCACTGGTGAGGCCACAACTGGAATACTGCATTCAGTTCTGGGCTCCCCAGTTCAAGAGAGACAGGGAACTACTGGAGAGAGTCCAGCGTAGGGCAACTAAGATGATTAAGGGATTGGAGCATCTCCCTTATGAGGAAAGGCTCAAAGAGCTGGGGCTCTTTAGCCTGGAGAAGAGAAGGCTGAGGGGAGACCTTATCTATGTTTACAAGTACCTAAAGGGTGGGTTGAAGGATGATGGAGCCGGACTCTTTTCAGTGGTTTCCAGTGATAGGACGAGGGGCAACGGGCCCAAGCTGGAACATGGGAAGTTCCATTCAAATATGAGGAAAAACTTCTTTAGGGTGAGGGTGCCAGAGCCCTGGAACAGGCTGCCCAGGGAGGTCGTGGAGTGCCCTTCTCTGGAGATTTTCAAGACCTGCCTTGATGCAGTCCTGAGTGATGTGCTCTGGGCAATCCTGCTTTAGCAGGGGAGTTGGACTAGATGAGCTCTAGAGGTCCCTTCCAACTCTGACAATTCCGTGATTCCGTGAAAAAGGAAAACTTGTAAAACTTTAAACTGGCTATTTGGTTGTGTGTAGCCTTGTGGAAAAAAACGCTGCAGTTTCTATGTCTTTCTTTAAATGTAGATGAATCAACCAAGCACCCTTCCGTTGGAAATACTTGGCAAAGTGAAATCATTAAAAAAAAAAAAAAGAGATGATGGGTGGGGCTGCAATGAAGTTAAATGTAGAAGGTGGTCACGCTTTTGAATCATGTTTCTGTTTGAAGTGCCATTTTCCTGAATCGGTATCCAGTCATCAGACAACTCTTCAGTGTCTCCAAGCCAAGAATCTGAAGTGATTTACTTTGCTGTTAAATACCAGGTTGTGTGTTTTACCCAGGAGGTGGCACTGTCTGTAGCGTTTTCTGTCCTCTCACCTCCCTTGTCCTCTGTCAACAAAAGCTGGCTTGTTTGCGGGCAGGGCCAGCAAGCTTTCCAGGGGTGATTCATTTCCTCATGTCGCCCGTACCTCACACTAAAATTGGCTTTAATTTCTGGGCAAATTAGAAATTATTTTGAGATAGCCTGAGTGTCCAAATGTGAATATTCCAGGGCAGATCAGCTCAGGCAACTCATCAGTGATTCCCGTGGCCATTTTATTCCAGAAAACTAATGAAAGCAGGATGCAATCTGGAACCCCTCATTTTTGGGGGGCTTAAAATGTCCAGATGTGGAGAACAGCAAACTTATTTTTCTGCTATTTACCAAATTACTGACTTTTCTTCTCATTTCAGGCTCTCCAAGGAACAGCGAGAGATGCAGTGAAGTTTGCCATCGGTGTTGGGTACCGCTACTTTGATTGCGCCTTCCCGTACCAGAGTGAGAGTGAGATCGGGGATGCGCTATGAGAGAAAATTGAGGAGGGGGCTGTGAGGCGAGAAGACCTCTTTATTGTCAGTAAGGTATGTCCTTGGATAAGTTGTCTCACGTCAGGCCAGCTCTCAGGAAGAGAGGCAAGGTCCCAACCTGCAAAGTGCCAGGGAATGAAGCTCATCTGGGAATTAATTCCTCTCTGTCAGGGCAAAGCATTTTGCAGATGGAGGGAAGGAAGAGGTCAACTCTTAAAAATAAAAAAATAATAAAAAAAAGGCTTGATTTGAGACGGATTTTTTTGTAGTCCATATCCATTGTCAGCCATGGAGACAGGAACTGAGGCCGTGCTCTAAGTTGCCTCTGAGATAGGAAGCGGGGCTATTGTATTCGTGGTCACTCCCGCTGCGCTACCGGCCTCAGCCTGTTAACTCCTGTATGTTATGTTTTGTTTTGTTTTTTCCCCCAACAACAATGGTAGGAAAAAGAAAGTAACTTCTATCTGCTGGAAGCTGGTGGGTTGATTTTCACCGGTTTTGCTTTTTTTTTTTTTTTCCCCCTACATTTTGTTTAATTGTTGTATGAATTGTTGGAATTTTAGAGCATCTCATTCTCATTTTACTTAACTGTCAGCACCGCAAGTAAAATAAGGTGCACAAAAGTGGCGCTTCCTCAAGACGAGAAGATGTGCCGTATCGTGAGCTGCCTCTGTGTCTGCGCCGCGTGTTTCCCCTGCCAGGGATGCTCTGCGGTCCTGAGAGCAGGAGAGCAGCTCCCAGACTCTGTGTCACCCCCACAGCTGTGGTTCACCTTCCACGAGAGATCCCTGGTGAGGGAGGCAGGCCAGAAAACACTTGCTGCCCTCCAGCTGGATTGTTTGGATCTCTACCTGATGCACTGGCCCATGGGATTCAAGGTATTGAGAATTTTAACTCCTGGGAACCATCTGTCAGAGCTCTGCCACTTTTTCCTTTGGGACCAGACATGCCCTCGCTCCTTTCTAATGAGGAGTGTTGTTAAACCTCATTAGGACATAATGACAAACCTCCATATGGAGTGCCAGGGAGGAAAGGTAAGGTCATGGCTGCTTAAGCTAGGTCTTGTAGTACAAAAATCACCTTATTTTACCCTGCACAGCATTCCCACATTATGGGTCAAATTACCATCTGGATCACATCCCACTTAAAGCCTGGGATTTGGCAGTCATTTGCTTATCTGGGATCAAACAGTTGTGAATTACTTAGTTCCTATTTTTCTCTTCTCTCTCTCCCCTCAGGTTAAACAAATCCTCATTTTCCCATCGTGCCACATCCCTGGCCTTCCCCCAACCTGACTGAGGCACACAAAAGTGTCTGCCCTTCCTCTGTCTGCAGGACAGAATCTCAAGAGGCAGATTTTCTTGAAGATTACTTTGTTCGTATATATTACTGGATTTGGCCACTGCTCTCCCCAGCACAAACATAAGCCAGGATATCCAGCGTGTCTCCAGCTCCACTTGCTTGTCGAATTTCTAAGTGATTTCTTTAACTACTTACGATTCAGCCTACCTTAAACTTGCTTTTCTTTTTTGATGATAGGCAGGAGAGGAGCTATTTCCTGCAGATGGAAATGGCATGGTCATTCCCAGCGATACAGATTTTCTGGATACGTGGGAGGTACGTTCATTGATAGGCCAAACAATTATTGCTGGTTCGAAATAACAGCTTGAAAACTTCTGGATTTCCACTTTGGGAATTGTTCTGGGAGAACTCCTGAGGTGAAGTATTCCAGATTGCTGAGTTCTCTGTGCCCTTGGGCTCCTTCTTGTGTTCCTTTGCCAAAATGGACGTATTTTTCTATCTGCTGCCATGCTTCTCTCTAGTTACACCTGAGCTGTCCAGACCACAGGAAAGCCAACATGCCCGTTCCAATGTACCCAGAGCATCCAAAATTCCTCCTCCCCCCCCTCAAAAGTACTGGAACTTGCCCAAAGCCCTTCCCTAAAGGTGTGTGTGCAAGGCAAACGGGGATGAGCACGGGCTGCGTGGGAGACAGGACTTGGGCGCAAGGTCGAATTTCTGCTTGGCTGATGGTTTGGGCTTCCTTTCCCCTCCACCCCCACCCTGCGCTCAGCACGGCAGGGTTGAAAGAAGACAGGAGACTCACCAGGGTAAGGAGAGCTTGCTGATGCTTTTTAACTTCCATCGGATGAAAAATAAAGCACAGTTTTGTTGCTCATTCGAAGGAAAAAAAGTGGACATTTCAGGCTGCTGCTGCTGCTAGCAACTCTAAATAAAAGCGATTTCTCCTTTGGAAGAGGTGTGTCTTCTGCTCTAAAGGCTGGTAGTAGGTTAATTTCTCCTGTTCCTTTTCTGCTGGAGGTGCCAATCTAATTAGGGCTGTCTAGCTGGAACACAGCACTGCTTATACTGTACTGACACCGCTAAATGGTACATCTCCCTTGGGAAATTAATCAGCGTTGATGAATAGGTATCCTGCTATACCTCTCCCAGAACAGCTCCTTGTCGAGCCGCTCTGTTCCAAATGACAAGCTTTTTATCACAGGATAATTATTTTGTTAGCTGAGGAACTACCCTAAAAAAAAAGAATCTCTTTTATTTACGAGCAGAAGGTTTGCCTGGGGATACTATTTCAAAATAGTTGTATTCTACTGAAATAATAATAGTGTTAATTGTTAATCTTGAATAATGTTGTTATTTATTTGTATGATGATACATCTGAGAGCCTGAGACTTTGACCAGGGTCGCACTGTTCAATGGACTGTACTAACGCCACATCAGAAGAGGCTTCCAGCCATGATTTTTTAGCACTGAAGTCTTTGTGCAGGCATGTCTTTCATATGAAAAAAAAAAGAAAAAAAGATCTTAATTCAATAGCAAGTCTGATTCTGTAGTGTCTCTAGCCTATGGAAGAGCTGGTGGATGCAAGAATGGTGAAGGCCATTGGAGTCTCCAACGTCAACCACAAACAGATAGATAGGCTCCTCAGCAAACCAGGCTTAAGACACAAACCCGCAAATAATCAGGTAAATTGTTCTCAAACTCATCAGTGCTGACATCACATTTGATGGAACGTCTCTGGCAGTGCAATAGCTTTTATGTCCAGGCTGTGCTTTTGATACCTGTGTGAGAATCCACCTGTGTTTGCCTAAATCATAAAGTACTGAAGGCTGCAGAACATTCTGTGCCCTTCCTTGCACAGGAAGCAGCAGTCACACAAGTCCACGATGCTCCTGGGTTGAAAGAGCACCCTTCATCTTTCTTCTGACTGAGCTCGTGCAGGCTGAGAGCTGAGCTCTGCAATGGAGGACACGGCGGGGCTTACCCTTCTCCTTTCCTACAGCCCCCAAGGGAAGAGAGGCTGCGTGAAAAGGTAGGACCAAAGCCAGGCTACGCTGCTGGGGTGAATAGGTAGGACCGGATGACATGAGAGTTGGGTGCTTCAGCTGGATGTGCACAACTGGACCTTGGAGCCCATTGATACGGGTCATGAAAAATGAGGCAAGCAGCTGGAAAGAGAAACCAGTGTACAAAGATTGGGCCTTGTTGGAAGCAGGGCTGGGAAGAAGGGGATGCAATCCGAAACACTGGCCGACTCCTTAAAAAACCCACAGATGGAAAAATAACCACCTTTTCAAAGCTGATGTAGGGCTTGGTAGGTCACCATAGCGATGCTAAACTTTGAACTGCCTTCATTTACCTGGACTTATGCAAAGCATTTGACACTGTCCCGCACGACATCCTGGTCTCAAAATTGGAAACTCATGGATTCGATGGATGGACCACTCGGTGGATAAGGAACTGGCTGGATGGCCGCATCCAAAGGGTTACAATCAATGGCCCAATGTCCAGGTGGCGGCCAGTAACGAGTGGTGTTCCGCAGGGGTCGGTACTGGGACCAATACTATTTAACATCTTTGTCGGTGACATGGACAGTGGGATAGAGTGCACCCTCAGCAAGTTTGCTGATGACACCAAGCTCGGTGGCGCAGTTGACACGCTGGAGGGAAGGGATGCCATCCAGAGGGACCTAGACAGGCTGGAGAGGTGGGCTTGTGCAAATTGCATGAAGTTCAACCAAGCCAAGTGCAGGGTCCTGCACCTGGGACGTGGCAACCCCAGGCACAAATACAAGTTGGGTGGAGAATGGCTGGAGAGCAGCCCCGAGGAGAAGGACTTGGGAGTGCTTATGGATGAGAAGCTCAACATGAGCAGGCAGTGTGCGCTGGCAGCCCAGAGAGCCAACCGTGTCCTGGGCTGCATCAGGAGAAGTGTGGCCAGCAGGTCTCGCGAGGTGATTCTGCCCCTCTACTCTGCGCTCGTGAGACCCCACCTGGAGTACTGTGTCCAGCTCTGGAGTCCTCAACACAGGAAGGACATGGACCTGTTGGAACGGGTCCAGCGGAGGGCCACGAGGATGATCAGAGGGATGGAGCACCTCTCCTATGAAGACAGACTGAGAGAGCTGGGGTTGTTCAGCCTGGAGAAGAGAAGGCTCCGGGGAGACCTTATAACAGCCTATCAATACCTGAAGGGAGCCTACAGAAGAGCTGAAGAGGGACTCTTTGTCAGGAAGAGTGGTGACAGGAACAAGGGGCAATGGTTTTAAATTGGAAGAGAAGAGATTTAGATTAGATATAAGGAAGAAATTCTTTACAGTGAGGGTGGTGAGGCACTGGAACAGGTTGCCCAGGGATGTTGTGGATGCCCCATCCCTGGAAGTGTTCAAGGCCAGGCTGGATGGGGCTTTGAGCAACCTGCTCTAGTGAGAGGTGTCCCTGCCCATGGCAGGGGGGTTGGAACTAGATGATCTTTAAGGTCCTTTCCAACTCTAGCCATTCTATGATTCTATGATTCTGCTTCTGAAGAAACCTATTATTTTTTCTATTTTGTAGATTGAGAACCACCCCTACCTTCCTCAGGAAGAGCTGATTAAGTTTTGCCAGTCCAAAGGGATCTCTGTCACTGCATATTGCCCCCTTGGAGCACCCAACTGGCCATGGTAAGAATGCTTTGTGGGACTTACATAGATTGGAGTCAATTCAGCAAACTAGTCCTAGGATGTGGATAAATCCTCACAGAGTAAAACTGAGGTAATTAGAAAAATATTGACTCATTCGTTAAACATGACACACACAGAGAAACTTCTCTCGTGCTTATTATTCAGTCCACTAATTCATACCTGTGCTGTTGCTGGAGTTTCATATTTAGGAGAAAAAGGATCAATTGATTGGTGAATGTAGGGAAGATAATTCTTAATTGAACTTGGGTGAGCTTATTAAACATGTAAGAGAACTTCTGAACTTAAAAAAAAGCAAAACAAAACAAAGCAGCACGTGCTTATGAAAATAGCAACTTTGCAGTCCTGCTGAGACAGATGGATTAGGTTTTTAAATCGACGAGTTGAAGAAATTTTCCTTTTACTCCAGCCTTTATGGCTGCCTCTGACCTGGGACTGGGCATTTACCACAGCAGCTGTGCTTGTGAAGGACACGACAGCTGCTCCTCCGCAAAATGAAATTCTCGGGATCTGGACCAAAGGAATTCCCAGCCCGATCCCAGGCTGGACTGAAATGTGTTACAGTGACCTGTTATACTAGAAACTCCAGGGCTCTTCTCGTGTGCCAACCTGCTATAAAAGGAACAGAGTGAAGGCAGGGGCTTCCCCAGGCAAGGACTGGTGAATTAAAGTGTGCAAGATGATACTTTATTATCATTTAAATAATATTCTTACACTACAGTGCTTGAGGAAGAAGATAGCGGGCCATTCAACTGCTGAAGTCTGCTTTTTATTTTCACAAGTCCAAGCCTCAGGATATTTCCCTTTTTGATGATCCCCAAATTAAGGAAATTGCACTCAAATATAACAAAAGCCCAGCCCAGGTTAATACCTGTCATAGTATTTTCCCTGGAGATGTGTATTTTTCTCACTTGTGCTAAAGTAACTATTTACAGAGGTATTACGGAAAGCTGAGTTCCAGCTGTGCCTCATACACATTGTAATGCTTTTAAAAAATATTATCTCTAATGTTAATTTTAATGATGGGCAGAAGATTAGCAACGGCTTTGGGCTTTAACTGGCACGCTAGCCACTTCTACACACAACATCCCTGGCCAGTCCTGAGCTCTTGTTCAACACGCTCCCACCTCAACTTCAGAGACAGATAATGATTAAATGAGCTCGTGTAGTAATTAGGAAGGGTTTACTACAGTGTTTTTCCTACGTGAGCCATCTCTGATTATCACTAGAGCTGTTCCATGTAGGCACGTATGGTTTTTGACGTTCAGAAGAGAGGCAGAACTTCCCAGCTGTAATTCCTTATCTGTTCCTGCAGGTGCTTATCCAGCTCCAGATTCAAAGAAACGTGAGTGTAATTCCCAAATCTGTCACTCCACACCATCTCGAGGAAAATTTTAAGGTAAGAGGGTACCTTACAAAATTATTAATGGCATTAAACTTTACACAGAAAAATCCACTCTGCCAGGGGAACAAAGTACCCCCTACATACTTTGAACTGGCAAAACCTTTTGTCTGTCAGATACCGTGTAGGTTACTTCTTTACGAATGCAAAAAGTTACTTTAAAAGTAAGGAGCCGAGTCTCCTTTATTAGACCTCATCAAGTAAGAGAGATTAACTTTTCCACCTTGTGACATAAATACGATGCAATTAGACCCCACCAGCACAGTAATTTTATGACATTTATTCATTGTTCACCACGGATGTGCTTCTATTGCACGCTCCCTAGTGCGTCAACAAACACAGCGCTTTTCTGCTTCTGCTTTCGGTATTCTGTCTGCAAATGAACTTATGCTTGTCTTTTTTGAAACTGAAGTAACCCAGCCGTTTGGGACCTTTATTCAGGTGTTTGGCTTTGAATTGGCTAAAGAAGAGATGGAAACCTTCCTTGCTTTCAAGAAGCGGTATCGCATCTGTGCATTAAGGGAGTGAGTACCTCCTCTTCCTCTATGTTTTATCAAGGTTGGATCATCACTGGATATCCTCTTAACAGACAGCATTTGACAGCCCCACTTAAAAAATAAAGAGAGGGAACCTTAGCCAATACCTGGTCACATCTGTATCCGCTGGAATCCAGCACTAGGGTTTATTAGAGCACTGCCTGTCTTGCACAGCTGGGCAGCGTTGAGATTTTTGCAGGTACATTGTGAGTTAAGGCATCTTGTAACAGACACATACCAAACTGCCATCTGAAAATCAAAATCGGCTCAAAACTCCAAAATAAACAGGCGGTGATTTTTTTTTTTTTTTGTTTTCTTTGACTGCTTTATATAAGAGACAGTCAGTGTAAATAAACTCCATTTTAAGAATGAGAGTTGTAAGTTTTTTTGAAGTGAAAAGCTGTGCCTATGTGCCAACGTTATTAAGGCAGCGTCTAGATAATAGAATGGTTAGATACAGATGTACCAAGATCTGTAATTTATTCTCTTTTCCCAGGTTATGCACTGATCTAGTAGCATTCCGCCGACTTAGGAGTTCACAAGAGAGCGGTTTGATATCGCAGGGAAGTTTGGCGATTTCAGCCAAGCAAAAGACAGACTATCTTTTGAGAGCAAGGTCACTGGTGTATGTGAAGGTTACGCAGCATTAACTTCCACTGCCCTGTGTAAACCAAGCAGACTCACGTTAGTGTTTTTTACTGTAGTTCACAGCTTTAGCGCTGCAGAGCTTTCATCAGGGGAAAAAAGCTTTTTCTTCTTAGCCTTAAAACTATAACCTTCAAGTGTTTTAATCATACTCTTTTTCTAGATGCAAAAATCACAAGGACTATCCTTTTTTTGGAAGACTAACACAGGCATCATCTTCGCATCCTCCAGGGATCAGGACCATATATTACTGTTTCAAGCAATTTGTAATTCTGCATGTGTATTAAATCACAGTGTAAGTGGAATATGTATCCAGGATGGGAGAAGGTAGATCACAGGCACCCTGAAAAGTAACCCTGGAGCATGCATACGTTTGCTTCTCTTATTATCAACCACAGTCGTATCAGTCCTTTATCTGTATCTGCTCTACTCTTCTTGTAACAAAATCCTCAGCTGTAGCAAAATATATATTCTTTTATTTAGTAATGATAGTTAAAGAAGTTTAATAAAACCCAATCTTTGGGATTTGTGATAAGCAGTCTTTGTCATAAATACAAATCCTGACACCTTTTAGAGAAATTTAGATTCTTCTAGTGGTTGTATTTTTGGACAAAAGGTCTAACAGCTAAAAGATAGCATAAGTTTTACATAAGACAACATTTTACATTTAACATCAGAAGATCTTTTTGAGATAAGACAACATGCTGCTTGAGATTCTTAGTTCAGTAATCTCAGCATAACAGAATCAAAGCTCTTCAGAGGACACTGCTGAATCGTCTTTCAGGAGCCACTTTCTTAATAAGGTTTCCTACTTATAAACTGTTAAAAACTAATAAACTAGTAGGAGATTTGTATGTTTGGTTATCATATCTACAAGAATATATAAATACTGCCTTTATCAGTAGAATGGCTGCAGTTAGGACTGTGAATCTCTTCCAGCAAATCCAAAAGTCTGATACAAGAGACACACAGGAATTATTTTATTTGGCAACTGGCTTATTTAACAAGCAGAAAACCTGGGGCAGCTCCATAAAAGCCAACAGTAGATTTTCACTCTCTTGCACTGCTCCCTGGATACTGACTGACTTTGACTCAAAGGACATGACTGGATGTTGTTTTCTCTGGTAAAAACTCAGAGCTACTGCAGCTCATACCTCTGCTAGAGGTTTAATGAGGTGTCTGTTAATTAAGACTTCTTGCTCTTGAACTCGTTAACATGCGACTCAATTCTTATAATTGCTTTAGGCTCTTGCAGACCAGTAGAAGAACAATGTGGATCAGCACTGCCTGCAGAGAGGAAGGACGATTGTGTAATTAAGGCTCAGGACTAGGATACACACTTCATGGATATCCTTTTCCAACTGATTTTCTTTGTAGTTCAGGGTTTCAAGCCTATAAAGGAAGTGATGACGCATCTTTGAGCTGCTTTAGACTTCTGCGAGATGTTTGAATAACAGGTGCTCCAGAAGTGGCAAAGCAATTCTGTCAAACTGGATTTCCTACGGCAATTCTTCTAAAGAAAGAGGCCCGAGAAGAGTATCAGCAATTGACACCGAACAGTTACAGTGCAGTAGTATGGACAGGAAGGTGCCTGGAACAGGTACTCCCCCTTTTTTTTTCCTCCCCCCTGAACATACCCTGTAACTCACCTTCTCAGTTAAGCATCATCATAGTCACAGTTAGAAAGTGAGCTCTGTGGAACATGCTCTGCTTCCAGGCATTCAGACTGTGGTGAGGTTGTCAGCCTACAGCAGCAGGAGCAACACCTGCTTGCGGCTGTGGCATACAGCCCATCTTGAAATATTCTCCACTTCATAGGAATTTTCTAACAACATTCTGATATAATCGCAGCTATCAGACTTGAAGTTATTTACAGGATGTTTATAGACTGTGGTAGGCAGGAAGTTGGACTAGATGATCACAGCAGCCATATAATAGTAAAAAATTCAAAACAAGTTAGAAGCCAGAGATTGAGCATTTGTTTTAGAGATAATAGATCTTTTTCAGCTGCCGAGACCTTAGCAAAGTTAAAACGAGAAAAATTTGGGCGATGTCAGTTATTGGGGAAATAAAGTATCTTCTACTTTGCAGCAGATCTACAGCTGTGTGACTATGATGGCAGTAAGCCTGCTGCTACAAGCTGCTCATCAAGAAGCAGACATCCTAGCTTCACCACTTCACCTACCCCAACCTGGATGCCACAAAGGCACTGTTCTAATTGCATCTGCCAACTGTAGAGACGCAGCTACAAAGATGATCTCCCTTGTATTTGGTTTTGATTCCAAAAAGTCTTCCAGCCTCTTCTGTAGGGTTTTCTTTTTGGCGAGTTCAGACTTTGCTTTACATAGAACCTACTTCTTAAGAAAATAAGAACTGCTGTGACAGGCTAGGGTAGGGACTTGGGCTTGGTTTACTGCTATTGTAAATTCAGTTGATTAAAGAAAAGCAAGAGTTTTGTTGGTCAGATCACTGCAGCAGGAGAGAGGAAGGGACAAGCTACAACTGTCTTCTGGGGAGTTTTATCTGTTCTGTCAGTCCAGGGACCTGCAGCAGAGGTACTGCCAGACATTGACACTGTCTAGTCTCCCTCTTCAGCTATCTAGGTAGCCTCAAAGTACCTGCAGCGACAGCGTCTCCACAGACCTTCCAGTGGCCCATGGGGCATTTGTTAGTTACTAATCCCCAGGCTGGATCAATGTCGAGTATGAGGAACAGATGTGCAAGAGGCTACAGGTCTAGCACTTCATAGACCTGAAAATACCAAGGATGCCTCTTAAAGCCAGGAGAGAACATGTCATGCTACAAAGAAAATGCTTCAGCAAAATGTGTGTTCTCCCAGTGTCAGAGACAGCATAGACAGACTCAAGTCACCACGACCACCTCCAGGGAGTGGAGTAAGTTTCTTGAAGGACTAGCACCTTCTGTTCTGCTGTGCCTACTTCCTCAGCAGCATAATAACGAGCTTTGTGTTGGAACTACAGCAGAAGGTTTATATTATTCCCAAATAATTTTCAGTTTCCATCGGCTATGTAACAGTGCTCTTAAACCAAACCTGCAGATACATCTTTCTTAGTCAGCAGTGAGATTATCTGTGCCACTGCACTGAACCCAGTAAATGGAAAACACCTTAGCTTAGCATTTTGCCTTTGTATCACAACATGTTGCCTCATGACTTGAGCTTTTATTGTGTAGTTCACCCATTCTGGTATAGTCAAGCCTTCATTAAAAGTTCCAAAGGGGCTGGGGGAAAAAAAAAAAAAGTAAACTGTTATATCCTGTTTTCCCTCTAAAACATGGACAACATAGGTAATGA
Organism: Numenius arquata; assembly: GCF_964106895.1. Classification (NCBI taxonomy): domain Eukaryota; kingdom Metazoa; phylum Chordata; class Aves; order Charadriiformes; family Scolopacidae; genus Numenius; species Numenius arquata. The sequence goes on along the minus strand of NC_133577.1, from coordinate 63,945,191 downwards.
ACACTAGGTAAAATTCAAAACTGTTGATCATTGCTGCTCAACTTTTTCATCTACTATAATTCCAAGCTCTCTCATATTGAGCTCAATATCATTCAAAAGCAAACAGAATGAGAAACAAAAAGATAGAGACACATTCCACAAACTTCTTGCATTCAGTTCTACACAAAAATTTCTGATACTTGCCGCCTTCTAGATCTTAAAAAAAGACTTACAGAAGACTGACTAGGATAATCAATGGCCTAGGAATAATTTATACAGGCAGCAATTAAGTAGACTAGGACTCTCCTTGACCTGACACCAGTGCACGGAGCTATGCCAGAAGTTAACTAAACCTGGAGCAGCTTGGAAAACACATCTGCACATAGACCAGCTGCTATCTCATCCACTGTAAAAACCATCAGCAGCAAATGAATCTAGCAGCAGACAAGCCCAAAACAAATACGGAACAGAAATTCTTCACAAGATGTGTGGCTGTGAAAAATCATTCCCTTGGAATAGAACAGATTCACAAGGTCACCAAACAAGAAAAAGTTAACCGATGGCTGTTAAACACAACCGCTCTTAAACTGCTGTCAGAATATTTTAAGGCCACACCGCTGCAATGCTCAACTTGTACATCTCCAACAACTTGTTTCGGCCCCAGTTGGAGACAGGATGCTGCTGCAGTAGGTAGATACTTAGTCTGATTCAGTTTAGCTGTTCTTATGAGCAGCTATCAGCTGGCTTGTCAGCAGTTCAGAAAAGATAGTATATTCAACTCAATTTTTTTTTCCTTAAGAATTTGGAAAAAAGATATAGTTTTACAGATGTTTGTAAAAGTGATCTTGTACAATGCACTTTAACAAATTAAAATGCAAAACCAACATGGCCTATGAAAGAGTTTTAAGAGTTGCCTCTCAGCTTAAATGAGCAAGATCTGCCAGAATAAGGCAGGGCTCTGTATTTTTTAAGTGACCAAGGACGTGGCTGAGGGAGGGATGACAAATAGTTACTGACAGAGTTCATAGCTGAAGCTAGGGGAGTATTAAGTGATTAAAAAAGATACAATCATTTGTCCCTAGTCAACTGTTCTGTGTCCCAATAAAGCAAAAGACTCCATATTTCTAGTTGTAACTTCAGCATAGTGAATGCAGATTGAAAATTCAAGTACAGGATTTTCTTTTCCTGTTTTGAGTAAGTTTCCTGTGCCCCAGATTTCACAACTCTGCACAAATGTTACACTTGTGTCAGTCTTGTGAGAGCAACAAGAAGAGAGATCCTGCCTCCACTTCCTCAGAGAGAAAGACCGAGTTACAGAGCATCATATAAAAAGTGATTCTAGCCAGGCAGGCTTGTGTATTTATCTTCCAGTCTCAGCAGTCAAGCCATTTTCTCCCAAAGGAACATCAAGTGCAACCTGAAGCACACTGTGCCTGGAAGACTTTGTTGTGTCCTACCTCCAACCAGCGAGATGTCAATTCCTGCTGCTACTTGCTTTCTCAAAAAAAAAAAAGTCTCTTGCCTTTTCCGATGAGATAATTGCCATTTTCTCTACCTGTTTTCCCTGATAAATCAGTTCATCATCATTCTTTGCTACTATGGAAACAGATCTGCTCTGTCACAGCCATTTTAACATGAAAAAGAGGTCTGCTACTCCGGTATCATTTAAAGCAGTGAGAGTGCAGCTGGAAGTGAAACAAGTTTCGAGTGCAAGTACTGATTCTACCAGTCCCGAGAACGTGATTATTCTGTCTCCTGCTCTTAATCTTTCCTGTAGGCTGGACTCAACTCTCCCTAGGGTGTGCTACAGTATCACAGCAGCTTAACCGCTGCAGCAGAGTCCTGAGAAAGCCTAGTGAGAGAGGCCAACAAGGTGGAGCTGAACGACAAGTTCTTAAATCAAACACACAAAACAAAAAACAACCACTTTTCATTGGAAGAGCTACAAGATTGTATTTGTCCTTAAAAATTTCTTTGATCAGAAACCCAGAGATCAGTCAAATCACAATACAAAAACAAATGCTGTTAACAGTTATAGCAGGAAGAGCTCAGTTCGCAGGAATGCTAGGCTCCGGATATCTAATTCTTTGATCTTTCCACTTTACCTTTTAGAAGATGAAAAGAATTGTAGGCAGAGAGCGTGGCACAAGTATGGGGGTACAGCAGACATTTATTTTACCGTAACAATCCCCAGATCAACCTTGATTAAACAAAGACTCGACTGCAGTCTGAAAGACTGGCTCTTCCTCTGTCTCAGCCTTATTTAATTATATCTGGCCTTGAAGCAGTCCAAAAAAATCGTTATGGGTGCCAGGGTTTTCTATCACTCCCTTCCCACTTCTCATCCTTTCTGACAACAGCCTGCTTTCTGTTCAAGCTTATGCTTAGCCATCCCTTCGCACAGGTGTTTCTCTGTTTTTCCTCTACTCCCACTCTCCTATTTGCCCACGCATCCAAGCCCTCTGCCGGTTAAGTGCTGCACTGTGTCCCAGAACGACCCTTTCCAAATTCTTTCCCGCTAAGTCATCCAGCAAAATACAGAGAGAGCCTGTTACAATACCACTCCACCCTGAGTGCTAGCTAGTCTTCCTTCTGCTGCCGAGCAGTCTGTCTGAAAGTCTTCTCCAGTAAAATTCCTACTCCGAGAATGGAAAATTTCAGGCACAAACTTCCATAAAGTTACAGTGAAACGAAAACAGGGGAAATTAACAGAACCTGATGTACTGTTTTGGAAACCCTGACCCTCAATGTAACTTTTTGCCAGAACACACTTGTCACAAAAATGTTATTTCCAAGCAAGTCAACATTGCCCCAAACAGTTTTCTGTCACAACTCAGACTAATCTAAGAAAATTAGCTGCTCTGATTTTTTTAGATGCCTTTGGGCTTTTATTTATCGCATTATAGATATACAAAAACCTTCAGCTGCACAAGTGTTTTTGTATTTGCTTTTAAGCCCGGAATTTAAACTGATTAAAATCAATTTATGTTAGGAGAATCAGCATTAGAGGAGAATATTGCTTAGAGTCAAACATTGACTCCCTCCTCCCTCCTTGTGTTGTAAGTTAACTCAATCTTGTTTGTTCAGCCTATTGTAAATTATTCTGACCAAAAACGTGTTGGATGTAGAGTCTGGCATCAGCAATAGTGGAAATATTTAAAAGAAGCATTTGGAGATAATAAAATCTGCTTTTTCTGTATAGGGTATAGTATTTAACAAAGAAAAAATTTAAATTAGTAGAACTCCTTATTACCTTTATCAGGACCAGGAAACATATCACCTACTTTGCAAATAGCTTGAGAACAACTGCCTTCATAGTACATTTTAACCTGGCTGAGTTCCCTTTAAGGTACACTATGCTATGCAGTTATGGAATCAGAATCCTACCTTACGTTTACCATTTAGGGGTGGTTACGCATTAACAGTTCTGGTGTCTCCCTTCTTTCATCTGTTCAGAAAGAACTCCCTTTCTGCCAGACCTGCACAACCTCCTTCAGAGGACAGTTCACAGTAACTCAGACCTTGGAAAAAAAAAGTTACAAGAACATACAAGAAAAATCACCCAACACTAGCCACTGTTTTTACAAGTGCCTAAATGCATTTTGTGAATAGTCTTAAGCAACTCTCAAGAAGGCAAAAAAACCTTCAAACCCATTACTGGCAAGTATTGTGAAAACCATAAAAACCCAAGGGACAAGCACATCTCACATGTCAGAATTTGGGTATAAGCCTCTTTTTCTGTTCTCCCAGAACAAAGTTTCTGACCGGCTAGCTTACGACACAGGATTTTCTTGGAAACCTATTTTTACTATATTTGCAAGTGGTAGCTTGTACAAGCACAGCATTCTTTCCTGCATCATGTGCTGCCTGCCCTGAAAGGGCAAGTTTTCTACTGCTTACTAGAAGAATCCCATAGGATGCTGTGTAGGCTTCATGTCTTCAATGGAATGAGTTTTCTACCAGCCAAAGTATACTATCAGTAAAATAAAGACCAATTTAAACATTAGTATATTAGCTGTCAGACACATCAAAAGAGCTCTGAAGAGAGGGGCTCAAGCACATCAACAGCCACCACAGGTTCATCACACTAAGGGTTCCACATGTGCACTAGCATGAGAACAGCAGACAGCCAGCAGGTCATACATAAGTTAATGTTAACAGCAGATGATTTCTCGGGGGACAGTAATTTTTCTTGCTTTTGCATGATCTCTGGAGACAGCCGATACAACACAGCTACTCCAGCATTTCTACTGTTAGAGCATTGCTGAAATAACCATCTCATTACACACAGTAATGAAACTTGTATTTTATTATAAGCAAAACCAGCTTTTATATCACCAAGAAACCAGGACCTATACACTTTTCAAAGAGCTACCCATGTAGAAACTGCTGTACTTAGAAATCAACTTGTACTTTCAATTAGAGGGAAAAAAGCATGGAGTGTTACAAAGAAACAAAACCAAACCCAAAAATAATCAGAAAAAAACCAGACCTCGTTGATTACATAAAAGTCTGCCAACATCCTGGTCCTTCCAGACAGCAATAGCCACTATCTCCAATTCACAGTATTCCAAAATAAAGTGACTGCTTGTTCAAACTTTCTCAGTGTTTTCTGCTTACCAATTCCAGACATGCAGTTTGGCAAAGACAATCTACTAGTCCACACAGTGTGCTCTTCAGAAACATTTTAGCATTTCCTTCTTCCAAAAAAAGAAAACAAAGTCACCGAGTACATACACTGCATCTTTGTAGGGGGAAAAGAAAAAAAAAAGGCAGGGGGAAGGTGTCTGATGCAGTGAGAAAGCAACGTAGACAACTCATAGGCAACAGCAGAAGCATATTTGGGAAGTCTGGAGAAAGGCAGGAAACCATCTTCAGTATTCTGCATTGAAGGGGTAGTCCTTATGAGTCTTGCACCTGAAGGAAATCAAAGAGGAAAGATTATCTCATGTCTGAAAGATACTATATGCAGCTGTAAATCACTGCAAAAAGCCAACAAGAGAAGAGCTGAACTCTACAAAAGCAGAATCTGTTTCTTTCCGTTTTCCTTGGTGATGTGCTGCATTTGTAAACAGAAAGATTCTTCTCAGCATTTCAAGCTATGCAACCTAGGTGCTTTGCAGGCAACTAATTCAAGGTTTCACTGTTTACTGCCAGAAAGGCCTTTTTTGCAGTCTTCTAAAGATCTTGTATGTGGCTTTAGGCTTCCAAGTTGCAAATCTTCATGTTATTTTTTTGAATGTTCACTCATGTTCCCAACCACTCCCAAAAAACATACTGTCAGTTTTTATAATACACCTAAGGGTCATCACAGAAAGGCAAAATACTGCAAGTATAGTTAATCAACAACTTGCATCTACATCATGCTCATTTCTCCAATATAGATGAAATAAAATTTTTGAATAAGAAGGCGCCTGTTGCACTTCTACAGAATTTCTGCAAAACTACAGAAAGTTTCTTGGAGAATGAACTAAAAATGAAAGTTTGCTTTATGCTCATTGCAATTTGGTTCATAACACGAACATTTAAATCTTACTCCGAAAAATTATTTTGAGGATGACCCCTTTGGAAATTGGGTTTGCATATTCTGAATTTCAACCAAGACTAGTATCAATAACTTTATATACTAAACTATGACATACTGATAACTTAACAGCTTGAAGAAAGAAAAACACCACTGCCACTTACGTGCTCATTGCACAGGCTCTCCAGTTTCTATTAAAGCTGAGAATGGTTGCCATCTCCTCTTTAGTCAATTCAAAGTCAAACACCTAATAAGAGAAACAGCTGGAAATCACCTCTTTGAACAAAAGAGAGATTGTAAGCAAAAATCACAAAATTACAGAACGAGTCCACAGTGCAAGGGTGCTTGTTAGGAGAAATCACTGCTTCACAAAGGAGGGAAAGGAAAAAGGCCTCTCTCTGGATTTCTGAGACTTCACTAGCTAGAGAAGGGGCAGCAGGTAAGCAGGAACAGGAAGGGATTAAAAAAAATAAATCTGAAGTTGCAGTTACATGTGCCAGTTGTTTTAAGAAGTCTAGAGAGCACTTCATGCTGCAGAATGCCTCCATTCTCCGTTTGTGAAAAATGCAGCTTTCTGTCCTATTACAAAGGAACACATACAAGGCTTTCACATTCCACCTAATGCAACTGTCTTCCAAAATCCTAATACTGGTTTCAGTCAAGGACCACTGAATTAAGAGCAGTGATATAGTTTCCGGACACCAGGACTATTTTCTCAACAGTTCTTGCTTTACATAAGTCTTTTGTGGTGTGCTACTGTACTCAGGCCCCAATCAAGCTCTACCAGATGACTCATCCACATGGCATAGAAGAGGAAGCATCCTATAACGTGACTGCTAAGATTATCAGCATAGCTTTCCAAAAGCTTTGCTCACTCCTGCTCTCCAGCTGCAACCTTAAGTTTAACCCTCAGTAGACTGTAGGTAAACATATAGAGAAAAGAAGCCCAGTCCTCTTGCCTGAGGAGGCCGTAGGAAGGGTGTGAAAGGATCACTGCTTGCTCTGCAGTGGGAAGACATGCCATCTGTGAACATGCCATGCACCCAGCTAACTCACCTTGAAGTTCTCCACAATGCGCTGTGGTGTGACAGACTTGGGAATCACAATCACGTTTCTCTGGATGTGGAACCGAATGAGAACCTGCAAGAGGCATATCACCAAGTCAGAGAGAGGATGGCTTTTGCTCTATGGCAAGCAGAGCCTGTTCCAACAGTTGTTTGCTGCAAATTGTATAATTCAGCAGAATTAACCTATTTGTGCAGAGTTGCCTTTCAAACCATACCCAAATTCTAAGCAGCACTCTCCGAAGTGCAAATAGAGAAGTGGTGGAGTCCCACAGAGGCAGCCTCCTTTCTCATCCAGTTTAGTGATACTCAGTTTTCTCCTTCCCACCTAGGCTTTCAGTAGGCTATACAAGGCTTCACTTCTCTGCAACAGGACTTGAGATTGTAAGAGTGAAACGTTACAGCATCTGAAGATGGGTCAAGAAAAATGTTTCCTGTTGATAGCAAAAGAGCCCTTGCAAGCATGTGTTGAAGGCCACATAGCAAACAAACCTGCGCTGCTACTTAACATCACAAAAGAGCACCACGGGTGACAGGGAATGAAGAGTCAGCCTGTCCTTTACTTTGTCATTAGCTGTCCTGTGTGCCAGGAAGGGGTACCTTCTGTCTGACATCTACATACCTGTGCTGGTGTTTTGTTGTGCTTGGCTGCAATCTCCTTGATCTTGGGGTCATCCAGAAGGGAAGGATCCTCTGGCTTAGCCCTACACAGCAGAAAGAACATTAGTGGCAAGAAGCCTCCATAGATCCAACCTAGCAGAGATCCATATCTGGATGAATGGATCTCTTCCATGAATGGAGACTTGTAGTCTCAAAGTCGCAAGCATAATCCATGCCAGCTCCCTTGCAAATTGCAAAGCAATCTCACCATGGCCTGTCAGGAGAGCCAAGGGGACTGTACGCTGTCACAGCAATCCCTTTGGATTGACAGTACTTGATCAGTTTCTCCTGGGTAAGGTATGGATGACATTCAACCTGCCAACATAAGAGTATAGAGATTGACAGCAATTTAACTGCTTTAACATGTTCCAGAGATTTGTTTCAAATCAAATCAAAGGCTGATTTTCATTCTAACTTACAGTCTGTGTGATATTACACAGCCTTTGTTTTCTGTACATTGCCACCCCTTTCTACTATTTGTAGTAGTTCTCCTTGTAGTGAAGGGTCCAAGGACTGTAACAGCAGTCCTTGAAACTTTGCTGATCCATATGATCTCCAACACATAGCATGAGCAGCTACATAATTGCTTAAGCAGGACAATTCAGTAAAATGCACACACAAGAGAACTGTAAAATCATAACAACAGGATAGCAGACCCGTAAGTACAAAGTTCTCTTTTCATCCTTAGTTAAGTGAGCCATAATGGATTTTTTTTTTTTTTTACAACTACCATATTAACTTCAATACCAGTATTGTTTCACTCATTTCTATTTGCTTTGTGTCAATACTCACACTGAACACCTCCAGTCCACAAAGAGTGAGAATGGCTGACTGCTACAGATTTTAGTCCTTCAGCTTACAGTCCATTACAGAGTTTTTATAAACACAGATGTACTTGCCATGAATTTCCATAAGAATATCTACATAACACAATACAGACTCCTTAACAGTGGACCTGTATTCTGGCAAGCTAAGGCACACGTATACAGTATGGAATGGGAACTATTCATGTGTCAGGAGGCTGCGAATGAACATGAACATTTGATACTTTGCATAGAGGAACTTTAAGTATAGTTACACAGCAGGGAGCGCCACTTTCCTTTCAGCAGACAACATGAAGAACCTTTTTGACTACACTGTCATTCGAGCCTTCTGCAGCCTGCTGCTGCGTTTCAAGGCAAGACCCTGGAAACTTGTGCTACTGGCAGGTGGAGCACGAGAGTGCAAAACATGGGATCACTTTACAGCCTTGAGTGCTTTATTTGTATTTCTAGCTGGCTGCTGTTGTCAGAAGCCTGCTGCTCCCCTTCTGGAGCATGTTGGAATACTGCACAACAGGACACATAACTCATTTTGGCAGATAATACATATTTATTTTGCTTCAGCAGCTCCAGAAATGCAACTACTCAAGAGTAACAGACCATCCAGTTATTTTCTCAGCTATTCAATAGGTAGAGTTTGTGATAAGCCAGGCAAAATCACCCTTACCTGTCCACTGGCACTCAAGTTGAAAAACTTCTGAGCTATATTATCTAGTCTTATGTTTGGACCAGGATGAAAAGCCCACAGTATGCATTTAAACAAGTATCTTAAGCTATTACACAGTGTGGATTGCAATAATGATCAAGTACTCAAGTCAGATTTCCTTACTGAACTAAGTACTGCTATCATTGTAATGCAATTACTACCTTGCCAAATTAATTTCTCTCCACATATGAAACTGATGTGCATACTGACTGCATTCAAATTAAGAATGGGAATGACACCAAATACAGGGATTGCACTGAAACATCTGCAGAGTGTTTGCAGGAAGCATTATCGCTATTAGGCCAAGTGGGTGTTAATAACTGACAAGATTTCAGGCTTTCAAGCATTTCTTAAAAAGCAGTAAGTTTTGAAGGACAGGGATGAAAGACCTATTGTTCTGAGCACAACTTGATTACAGTAATCAGAAAGCTTGAGAACATTTCCAAGTGCAAGAGATACAAGGTCAGCAACCTCTACGCAAGAGACAAGGGTAATTATCAACTACAGTGATAGTAGCAATAAGGTGTGGCAGATACTGAAAGATACCATAAGACATCACAGATAGAGATATCATAAGTATCCTAGAAGTACATTGGGGCTGATAATGAAGATACACAGTAGAGAATTATGAATTTTGCACTTGTCAGAATGTTTCAATATTATGTTGAATAGACTTCCAGAGAGCAATCCTACTAGCTTTCTGAAAAGAGGTGTTAAAATCCCTTTTCAGCACATATGCTCAAGCTACCACGATAAATTAACCAGTTCCTGTAATCAGGTATCAGTAACTGAGACTGCAGTCCTTCAAACACCATGGCAATCAAGGACAAGCCTAGATAGATCCCACAGGGGGCTATCCTGGGACCTGTTCTCTTCAACAACTTGTGCCAGGCTATAATCTTGTCAAGTTTGCCAGTGATGCCAAATGTGGGATGACTAGTCAATACACTCAATATACCAGTCAATACACTCTGACACTTCAGAGTGACCCACTCAGGCAGGAAGAACAGGCCAACAAAAATCTTACTAAATTCAACAACACTGCACACAAAGCCTTGCACCTGGGAAGGAAAAGCCCCTGGCAATAACACAGGCTGCAGCCTGACTACCTGGAAAGTAACTATGCTAGAAATGACCCGGGGGCCATAATAGGCTGAGCTGAACATGAGCCAGTAGTGAGCCCTGGCAGCAGGAACACTGCCAGAAAATTGTGGGAAGTGATCCTCTGCCTCTACTCAGCACTTATTAGACCACCTTTACAATACTGTATCCAGTTTTTTCCCTTCCCAGCCCCCTCAGAAGAAAAAAGATTGACAGACTGTCATGAATTCAGCAGCAGGACACCAGTACGGCTGGAGAACCTGTCGTATTGGGAAAGGCTGAGGGAGCTGGGCTTGTTACTTGGAGAAGGGACGGCTTCAGGTGTCCTAGTAGCAGCTTTTCAATATCTAAAAGGAGGTAATCCAAAAGACAAGCCAGGCTCTTCAGTGGTGCAAGGTGAGAGGACAAAAGACAACAAGCTTATGTTAAAACAAGAGAGGTTGAGACTGGATGCAGGAAGACTCATTCCCTCCCCCATGCACCCCAGGCAGAGGGACCAGGCAGTGGAGAACACTGCCTAGAGAGGCTGTGTAGTCTCCATCCTGGCAAGTTTTCAAGATGGATGAAGTCCTGGGCAACTTGGTCTGATCTCACAGCTGATGCTGTTCCAAGCTGTGAATTACAGCAGATTACCTCCCAAGGTCTCCTGCCATCTGAATTTCCCTAAGATTTTATTCAAGTGCAGTCTATATACCTGGACACTTCTACTCTATGGCCTATTTTGCAACTCCATTTCCTCCTTCCTCCCAACCCTCATTAAGTCTATAATCAGTCCATAAAGCATGTTCCTCTTCAGTTCTCTCAGCCATCAGCAACAGGAACTGCCCTCTCCACAGAACAGTTGCAAAAAGGTCATCCAATTCTCTGTTAGGTCTATATATATACACACACACACAGAGTTTTACTCTACTACAAGGAAGTTTAGAGCTCGTATGAGTTCCCCGTCCCCCCCAAAAAAGAGGGATTCTGGAGCTGCTCCTTGCCAAATTTCCAAGTAGTAGTGCAGAAAGTCCATACAAACTCAGCATCTTGTTCATCCAGAAAAAGTTAAAGCATGGGATTGAGAGAACGTACTGCATCTACTCCATTCTCTTTCTAGAATCTCATTTCATAATAAGATCTTAGTAATTTTTAAACAATTAAAACCAGAAACAAAACCACTCAAACATTTGCCTGCAGTCACTTTGCAACTTACCTGGTTATTTGCAGGCTTGTATTTCAGTCCCGGCTTGTTCAAGATTCTTTCAATCTGCTCATGGTTAAAGTTGGAGATACCAATGGCTTTTACCAGACCAGCATCCACCAGCTCTTCCATGGCCTAACAGAAAGAAGAGCAAAGTCAGCATCTAGTATACCTGACAGGGGCTGAAGAACATGTTCTTCCTCACATGGCTTATTTACTTCATGAGAAGCACAAAATAAGCATTTAGATCTTCAGAGTTCAAGCTTGGGGAAAAAAAAAAAAAACCACCCAGAGTACTCGCATATTTCTGCCATGCCTCCCATTTCACCAAATCTCAAAGACTCATTCTTTGAGATTTGTGGAAATTCACAGCAAGTTAGAAGTGGAAAATACCCAACAACCCACTACTGTACCAGTGACCTCTTTCAAGTAGTTTTACATACATGAGAATTTAGACTGCTGAAGGTATAAAAACATGGAAGAGACTGCTGAGGGCAGAAGACATCATTCTCCTGCTGTGGCTAAACTTACCTCCCACGTATGCAGGATATCTGTGTTGCTGGGTATTGACATGCCTTTGTCATCTGTGGGAAACAGCTCCTCTCCTGCCTGCCAGTGAGAAAGAAAATCCTTGAAACACTCTTTGGTGGGAATTTAGGCTAACACCAGCTAAAGACCATGGTACTACAAACTTCTACTGCAGAACATACGAATACTTATTATCTATATATGTATTAGGTAATACGAATACTCATTATTTACATTGTTCAGCCTTTTCTTTTGCTTTCACATGGGATTATGGTATTTTTGCCCACAGCCATCCCAATAAGGACAGGTACTTTTGCTGGACAACATCCTCTGGGTCATCAAAATACATATAGTGAAACATAACTCTTCACTTGTAGAGTTACAGCCAGTTTACAAGTTTACCTTCTGTATTACAAAAATATGCAGTTCTTCTGTGGACATAAAGTGTTTTATTAAAATGTGTACTAAGGACCCACTTAAGACCTGGAACATGTTCAGTCTACATTGGACCAGATCTGCTGATAGGTCTTTCATACGGAGATTTGTTGTTTTAAGTTGCTGGCATAGGGAATGTTAAAACAGCCTGAATCTCAGTTGGGACTACATGCCAGGTAACAGCTTCATTGAAAACCAGTTGTTTTTCTACCGAGACATTACTACACTACAACACATTTTCACTTTGATAGTTCTGTCCACATGAGCTAATTTTAAAGCTACAGATGCTATGAAAAACAGGTGATCTCAGAAGCAACAAGTAGAAAGGAGGTTTTGATCAGGCTCTAACAGAAACACTAAGCTTAGAAATATTCAAACTGAGACATGCAGTCTCAGTTCCTTTGCATGCAGTCAGTAAAAGAATTAGGAACTAAAAAGTTTCACCTTTTGAAATCCAAGGTCTGTGGAACACTAAGGCTCCTACAGCAAAGGTGTCAGTTCAATCTGTACTGTATTAAAGGACTCAGTGATTAAAGACAGAAACGGAAGACAGAAACATTCTCTTGTTCTGTGATTCTGTAACATGCAGAGGAAAGAATTTCTGTCAGGCAGCAAAGCACAGCCCTCCTTCCCACAAAGGGGGAATCACACCATTGTCAGCTGAGCATACTTTGGATTTGTGGAAGAAAACACAGGCAATAATCAGAAAGAAAGCAATATAACTTAGGCTTGTAGCCAGGAAACCCACTCCTAGTACAAGGTCAACCTCTTCCACGATCAAAAGGGCAGAGGATGCTGTGCAAGCAGGAATCTCAGAGGTAGGGATGAACAGCCCTGCTTACATGGCCAGAGTAAAGCTGAACAGCAGAACAGTGCTGGTACACAACAGACACATGATGATCTGTGTCGGCTGGAGCAATTACTGGGCTGTAAAGCCATATAGCTCTTCAAAATTGCCAGTCACACCAAACAAAGCCAAAGGCATTGCTGTTACCATACCTTAAAACCAAGAGGCCAGTGGATGAGGTAGAGATCCAGGTAATCCAGTTTCAAGGCAGCAAGAGTCTTCTGGCAGGCTCCCTTCACCAGAGGCTTGTCATGAAATGTACACCACAGCTAGAGACACAAAACCAAGGCACACTGTGACTTCCTAGGTTAAGCCTCTTCAAACCCTTCTGTCCTGTTCAGGAGAGTGTCCCCTTTGGAAGGGATGTGGAACTAGGTCATCCTACTGATCTTCAAACAAGGCTTGCTCTGTGAGCAGGACTACCCCGTGATACAAAAGGCAGTATGTGCAGTGGCAACGCATGATCGAATGGTGTCATGGCTGAAAGAAGCAGTAGTCTGGCTTCATTAATCAGGACTGCATTAAAAATCACCTACTAGATGGTCAGATACTGCAAGAATGAAGGCAGCATAACTTCACACCAGGAAAAGTTTAAAGTATCACCCACATCAGTGGTACATACTCTGCATAACTCTCCATACAGGATGAAGCAATGTAGGAAGCTTATCTCAGGAGTGGCTTAAGTGATGCTGGAATTGTTCCATGCTGCACCACAGAGTAGGAAAGTAAAGAACTGGGGGGTTACAATGAAAAGACAGGTGTCTCCTGGATTCCTATGCCACCAGATCCTTACCTTACTGACAACAAAGAGGTCCTCTCGTTTCACAACGCCTTCCTTGATTTTTTGCTGGATCCCATCCCCAACTTCATTCTCATTTTGATACACATAGGCACAGTCAAAGTGGCGGTACCCAGCATCGATGGCAGCCATCACTGCAGCTGTTACCTTCCCTGGTGGGGACTGGAAAACAATATCCAAGAACCCCTAATCAATATGTATCAAAGACATTCTTCCTAGCGAGATTAAAAAAACCACCCCAATTAAAATAAAGCAAAAAACCCCAACAACAGCATTACGAAGACCCTCAGGTTTCCCTGCAGCATTCTTCGAGCACGTATACATCTTGAACGCAGGCTCCTGAGCTTAAAGCCACCTCCAGCCGCCCCTCTGTCACCCCGCTCCACTCCCAGGCAGGGCTCAGCCCAACACCTTTGCCGAGACGAGGCCCCAACAGCGGGGCCGTTCTCCAGAGCCGGGCCGAGGCCTCCTCACCTCACCACCGCTCTGAGGGGAAGCCCTCGGCAGCCGCCTGCCGGGGGTTGGAAGGGTCTCAGCCCCGCGGAGGGGCCTCGGCCCAAGCCCCCGCGACGCTCGGTGCCACCGTACCCAGAGGGGAACCCTGGCCGGGATGCCGACGGCGCCGGCAGCGCAGCTCCCGGGCCCGGGACGGCGGTGGGGACGGGCCCCGAGCCGAGCCGTGCCCCGACGCAGGCGGCCACCGCTGCGCTCGGAGGGCCTAGGCCGCCCCCCCCCGTCTCTCCCTCCCCAGCGCGGGGCCGGGGAAAGGGCTCCCGCCCTGCACGGTCGGTAACGGGCAGGGCCAAGGCCGGGCCCCGGCTACGCACAGCCGGCCGCAGCCGCCCTCCCGTCGCCAACGACGGGTGGGTGCACCGCCGCGAACCCCCGTTACCTTCCATGTGCCCAGCCCCAGGATGGGCATCTTGGCCCCGGTGTTCAGCTGCACGTAAGTCGCCATCGCCTCACACGCACCCGAAAGCGCCACCACAGCGCCAGCTGCCGCCCCAGCGCTTTTAATAGCGGCGGGGCCCGGCCCGCCCCGCCCCGGCGCGGCGCGGCGCGGCGGAGGGTGGGGGGATGGCGGGGCGGCGCTGTACCCCGGCGGGGCCCCGTGTGGGGCTCCGGGGTGGCGGCTGAGGGCTGAGGTAGGGCCGTGTCTGCGAACCCCCCCCCGGGGCTCCCCTCACTTGGGTGTGCGGTGCACGGCTGTGCCTCCGCGCCCGGCCGGTGGCCCTCCCGCAGCAACCCTGTCCCTTCATGTCACATTCTTGTCCGTCCCCGAGGTGGGGATGGGGATGGCAGAGGGGACACGAAGGAGATGGTGTCTCCTTGCACCCCGAGAGCGGTGTGCGTGTTGCGTTCCTCGGGCTGAGCCCTTCGCTGGAGCAGTGTGTTCCCCGGCCGTGGCAGGGATGGTGGCCCGGGGCTGGTCCCCCTTTGTCGCAGCCTTGTCACCCCGTGTCCTGATAGAGAGAGGCGGCTAGAGAAAACTCAGCCTGGCTGGCTTGTGAGAGCGGGCAGAACCCGTTCCCCACTCCAGATGGGACGAGTGTATGGAGGGTGAGCTGTGGTTTAGGTGTAACTCAGCACAGAGTGAGTTTAAAAAAAACAAACTTGAGTTTGGATGTCGGGAGAGGTTTTTTATTTTAAAGTGTTTTGAAAGTCGCAGAAGAGGGATGGTGGCTTTTCAATGTCTGACATAACTGATCAAATCGTCCCTCCGTCCTTTCGGGAGGTGCTGAGGGCATTTCAGAATAAAATGCACGATTGTAATCGTAACGTGGTAGGTGGCCAGTAATCTCACAGCCCAAAACTGGCTTTGACGTTTTTTGCAGACAAGCGGGCGCTGTTCTGCTGGGGAGGTCGCAAGCGCAGTGGAAAAAACCCGGCTTGCCCGGGGAGGCTTTGCTGCTGGCTCACACGTGGAGAAGTGTCCTCAGGTGTGAGCGGTTGCTGCGGGTGCCTCTCCCACGGCAGAGGCCCCTGCTCTCCCCACGGCTTCGTATTCTTTTTTTTTTTTTTCTTTATTTTTGCTCCATTTAACTAAGGGCGGGATAGGTAATTGGTTTTCCTCTTTAATGTCCCTCCTGTTTTGTGTCAGTGCCACCAGCTGTCCCCGGCGGGATGTGATGTGTTTTCACTCAGATCATGAAACCGTTGCATAACCCTGGTGCTTATCTCTTACCGCCGGGGTTCGGTTTTCCCTGGTGGTTTCTTGTCGGAGAGGTGTTCTCCATCTCCTCACCACCAAGAGGCTTCGGCCAGGAGTTCCGTATTTTGTTTTTGCCGATGGCTCCCTTTAGTGGGAGACTTTCCCCTCACAGCTGTGAGGCACGTCAGCTTTTGTCTGTTTGACCTCCTCCGAAGGTCCAGCGGGGGCCATCTCATGGCAGCAGGGCCTTGGGGGAAGAAGAAGTACTGCAGGTGTCACTGGGTGACAGCCAGCCTGGTAAATCTTGCGCGCCGTGTCCTTGATAACATGGCCAGCTGGTTCTTTACAGTGAGTGCTGGCGACCAGGAACTGCATGAGGGAGGAAGCGGTTTCCTTTTATTTTTTTTTTTCCTCTTGACCCGTGATCGAGGTTTTGCACTGAAACAGGATGTTTAGTATCATGAGTTTTTTGGTTTGATTCGCTGACTTTGCATTTAATCACTGTAATTTCACCACAAGTTGTGACTTTGCGGACCAGCAGTGTTTGGTATCTGAGAGGAACAGGGCCCAAACTAATGGAAATGGGTATGTCCTTGTGGAGGCAGAGACCCTGTGGCCTGCCGGAAAAGCCCAAAGGCTTTTTTCCTTTTTCCCACCAAAGGAGGTGACAGAATGACAAGGTGCAATCATCTTAACTCTTAAGGGGGAGAGCTGCGGGGCTCTGCAGCTTTAGGGGTGCTGATAGACACAGGCACGGCTAAAGCCAGGGTTCTGAGGTGGGGACAAGCGGGTTTCAAGCTCGAATCCCCAGGAAGGGCAGCGGGAATTTCTGCCTTGCTTGGAACCTTTAAAAGGGGAGGTTTATCTTGTTTCAGTTCAACCTCCACGTGCCAGGAGGCAGACCCGGGTGGGTTAGCTGGACCCTACTGTAGAAGACCTTGGCCTCTTCCTCACTCTGAGCTCAGATCAAGCCAGGAGCAAATCTTGGAGAATCTCCTCTCTTCTCAGAGTTGATGAGGCTTTTTGTCTTCACACTGCTGTTTGTCCGTTAATCCCACGTCTGCTTAAAAAACGTGGAAGAAGGAGGGTAGTAGCTCACCCCAGAGGGGCTGGCTGCTGAGGAGCCTGGGCCACCCCCGGCAGGCAGTGGCAGCCCTGGGGACAGCAGGGAGCAGTGAGAGGGAGTAAGCAGGGCTGAGGGGCAAAGGGAAGCATCAGGCAGCCAGCCCAGCCCTCCGAGCTGCCCTCACCTCAGGGGAGGAGTTGGGATGGACAAGTGTGATCTCTGGTGAAAATGGGGGAAGCAGAGGGAGGGGGTTGGTATTTGGGCTTAGACAGAGGCTGGGGAAGGGGGGGAAAGGCATTTACTAAAGTTTGTTTTTCTGTGTTCTTTTTCCCCCCCCTCAGTACCTGAATCGGTGAAATGAAGTTTGTATTAACTGGCGATAAATCAGCTTAGATTGCCCTGAGATGAGACCGTTTTGCCTGGGATGGTACCTGTTGGAGAATGCCTGGGATGCCCAGCCCTGTGCTGGCGTGTAATGAGAGGGACTCTGGAAGGAGCCGCGATCCTGATCCTGGGAATACGCAGTGGTGGAAGCGGAGCAACCGGTGTTTGCCTGGGGTGAGTGCAGTGTGCGAACAGCTGGAGAAAAGAGAGACCTAGGGAAACCATTGCTGGGTGGGAAGGCGATTGGGAAGAGGCAGACGGGTACTTCCTCCAAGCCCATGCCCCAGCGGTCTGGTGCATGTAGGGTCCAAAAGCACTGGCTGGGGAGCTGCCGGGGGGGGGTTGGCTGTGAAACGTGGGGAGCAGTGTGCTGCTGTAATGCGGCTGCGTGCTGGGGCTTGCCATGGGCTGCTCATGGGGCTTCAACAGAGACCAGGACTGCTAAGCAGAGAAGGGAGGGTCAGGCTGATGATCTTTATTGGAGTAATGCGCGTTAACAAGTGCCCAGGGCAAAGGGGAGGCCTTTGGTCAAGAGTGAGCGGTTAATCGCACTGAATTGCCAGATGGAAATTTGTGTGCCAGGTAGGCCAGGCTGCAGCTGTGGGAGCAGCGAGTGGTCTTAAAGCGATTGCCTCAGAGAGGGACCCTGGCACCTCTGGGGGAAAACAGAGGGCTGATGGCAGAGTAAAAACAAAACCCTTTCGGGGAGACAGAGTAGAGTTGCAAGGTTAAGTAGACCTGTGGGGATGGGAGTGCTGCTCCCCAGAGTGTGAGCGCTGTCTCGACAGTCCTTTGCTCAGAGTGAAATTACAGAAATGCTGAATACTTGCAGCAACTGGTGCCCCTGCAGTGGCTGTGGTGGTGCTGGGAAGCTGGAGCAAATGGGATACAGCTTGTGTCTTGGGAGAGCAGAGTTCTGGGGAGTTTGGGCTTTATGCTACTTTCAAGTGCTGCCCTGCGCAAGGGAGGAGGGCTTTGGGATTCCCTAGTGAAGGGCTATGTAGAGCAATGGCCTGGTCCTGCTGATCCCACAAGGATGTGAGACATGCCCATAGAGTGACTGGAAAGAAGGAGGCAATCGACTGCCGTTGCCTGGACTGCTGGATTGTGTTTATAAGCCAGGGGGAAGGGACCCTGAGAAAGTGTTGATCATTGATGCTGTGGCCTGAAAATTCCAAGGTCTGAGCACAGTTACTGCTGCTGCTCTGGTATCGCCTGATAAGCTGGTGGGATGTCAAGGAGTGACTTACCATGTCTGGTACTGGAGGGAGCATGCCAGAAGACAGGCAGGAGATTAGCAACATGGCTGAGGATAATGCTGGGAGTCCACCAGTATGGCTGACCTTGGGAAAAGTTTCAGAAGGGGTTGGAAAGTATATATTAAGATTGCTGCAGTGTTGATCCTGATAATTTTGTCTGCTGAGAAAGGGATGAGTTTGTGATGTGTGTTATGTTCACGCTGATGAGATGTAAACTACACTAGCCTGGTCTGCAGGGACAAGGGATGGAGTTTATACTGAATATACATTAAGATTGTAATGATGCTAGGGTTTATATAAGGGTGAAACAAATCTTAATATATCTTTCAATGAGGTGAAGGGTGAAATGTAAAGGACATAAATTGGAGGGAGTATCAGGGGATGGCTGTGGAGACCTGTGTGGAGACTATGAACTGCCCAGTGCCAGCCAGAACCAATTCCAAGTAGCTCTAAAGCTGATGTAAACACCCTACCTCATGCCAAAATTTAAGTCCACGGTGCCCTAGCTCAGACACAGTGTTGGAAACAGGTGCACTCTTTGAGGAGATCCATGCCAAAAGAGGTTACTTCTGAGGGTCCTTTAGCTGGTGGATGAGCCATGCTGGAGCAAGGAAATGCCTGAAGGCACTGTGGCCACTGGGTGACCCATGCTGGAGAAGGTACACCACTGAAAAGACAGTGGTCTAAACCTTTGGCTCTCCCTGCACCATAGCAAATATTGTACCTTTATTGTTCAATAATAATGTGTATTTGATGTCAGCAGAGCTGTCTCACCTCAGCCTGGGGATTGCTGAGGGTTTTATGGGTTGCTTCCTTCAGGAAGCTGCAAAACAAATGTTATTGGATGACATGTTCATGAATTGAAAGTGGAAATTTTGGAAAGAAGGTCCTGAGGTGCCTCTTTTCTTGAACAAAAGGTTTTACCATTTTCCCATGAAACCCAATGTGCAACTTTATGATTATGCATTTGGTCACCTGCCCAGTGGGAGGCAACAGAAAGGTGACACAGCCACAAAAGCAAATACCTTCTCATCTCACCTGGTATTTGTTAAAGGAACCTTGATTGTTTTGATGGCTTGAGTTTGAGTGTCAGGTGAGAAGGAGGCTTGGGGTCTTGATTCCTTGAGACCTACCCTTTGACATCTCCCCTGTGCCAGGTAAGCCCCAGAGTGGGTGTCTGTGCGAGTAAGGGTGTGTGGGGAGCTCAGCCGCCCATATATGCTGTCACTGGCTTGCTGGGACTTGTGTCTCTGCACCATGCCCTCTGGAGCCAGGATCTGCTGGAAGCCTAGAGGTCAAAGAGATTGGTAGGCTCAGACCCTTTGGGGGTGAGCACCTGCTGCTGCTGCAGTGCTGTGGGAAGGCTTGGGGCCCCCAGCTGCAGCCGTGGGGCTGTGGGGACAGGGCAGTGGTGGGAGAGGGTGGCTGGGTTGAAGGGGGCTGACAGAGGAGATGGTTGGAGCTGGATCATAGAATCATAGAATGGTTAGAGTTGGAAGGGACCTTAAAGATCACCAAGTTCCAACCTCCCTGCCGTGGGCAGGGACACCTCCACTACAGCAGCTTGATCAAAGCCCCATCCAGCCTGGCCTTGGACACCTCCAGGGATGGGGCATCCACAACTTCCCTGGGCAACCTGTTCCAGTGCCTCACCACCCTCACAGTAAAGAATTTCTTTCTGGTATCTAATCTAAATCTCCCCTCTTCCAACTTAAAACTGTTACTCCTTGTCCTGTCACTACAATTCCTGACAAAGAGTCCCTCTCCGGCTCTCCTGTAGGCTCCCTTCAGATACTGGAAGGCTGCTATGAGGTCTCCCTGGAGCCTTCTCTTCTCCAGGCTGAACAACCCCAGCTCTCTCAGCCTGTCTTCATAGGAGAGGTCCTCCATCCCTCTGATCATCTTCGTGGCCCTCCGCTGGACCCATTCCAACAGGTCCAGGGTGGATGAGCCATCATCCCTGAGCGCCTGTCCTGGGTTCGGAGCATGTGGGGCTGTCCCAGGCAATTGGCCACCGGGGCTGGCAGGGCTACTAGGGAGGCCAGTGGTTTGGGCACAGCACCGCGGGGCTGAGCCTTCGCAGCCGGGGGGCAAACAACTGGGTCGTGTGGCATATGAAATGCACCCCCCCCATTTCCACCCCGGCACGGCTGGGGGCTGGTGGCCTGCGGGGAGGGGGCAACATGGGTCTCCTCTGAGGGCTGGCTGCCCTCTGGTGTCCGTAAGGGAAAGCGCCGAGTGACTTTGTTGTCCCAGGGAGGAGTCGTGTCCCCGAAGTGCAGGTGACTGCAGCCGACCTCTGTGTATTTCACCTTTGTTCCCAGGAGAGAAGGTGCAAGTTGGGTCTGAACCCAGGGCAGCTCCCACCACGTGTGTAATGGATCACGCTGAAGGCTGCTGCCCTCCTCCAGCTCAAATCTCCCTTGGCTGTGGCTGGAGCTTAGAGGTGAGCCCCGAGGTCAGTACCTAAAGCTGAGGGAGATGATTCCCTAGCAGATAGACTTCAGCAGCTGGCTGTGACTTAGGAGCAAAGTACAGCTGTGCAGAGTGAGTCTGAAATGCAAAGTGCATCTTAAACAAAGAACAGCAAAGAAATTATCATATTTCTTTTGTTTGGTTGCGATAGGCTAACATCTATTAGTTCTGTACAGAAGTACTATAAATACTTGTACTGCATCCCTCTGCCACGTTTTGTTCCTGGCCCAGGGGGTTGTATATTACCTTCTTTTAGAAGTTGTAGTTTGAAAAACAAACAAAAAATCCTTCCCTTCTCCCCCAAACCCCCAAAACCAGTTTTATCTGTAACAAGCAGAATATTGAACTAAAAAATAATGGAGCTAGTAAAGAATGAAATCGGTTCCCAAATTCAAATGGTATTGGTGTCTAGCATCCTGTCTCACTTCTAGCTATAAGGTCTAGGCGAGAGCATAAACACACTTTCAAAGTAAAAGATC
This sequence comes from Numenius arquata, assembly GCF_964106895.1. Classification (NCBI taxonomy): domain Eukaryota; kingdom Metazoa; phylum Chordata; class Aves; order Charadriiformes; family Scolopacidae; genus Numenius; species Numenius arquata. The sequence continues at coordinate 63,923,729 of NC_133577.1, read as the reverse complement.
TTTTTGATAAGGCAAGAATCTGCTATTTCATTGTTGCATTTAAAGATTAGTTTTTCCTTAGAGGTGGGCATTTGAATGAAGTGGAAGGTGCAAGTTCCGAGGTGTTTGGTTTATTTTTTTTCTTTGCTTCTTAACAATTTTCCACATAAGAATAGAATTTCACAGCTAGCGATAATCTGAAGCACATATTGAAAGTGTGTTGTATCCAAAACCCACCATGCAGTTGTATTTTGACACAATTTGACACAATATACAGTTGTATATTGTTTGTATAGGACAAACCCTGTGTAAAAAAAAGTGCCCAGCGTGCATCTTTATGTTTTCTGGATATGGATTTTTATTTATTTATTTTTTAAGAGAGGGATAAATAGTAAAAAACCCTTTTCCAGTTACTTTTGGAGTGGTGAAATTCCCGATTGCCTCACTCGTGCTAAGAAAGTTAGTCTTTAATTCACATTTATCAGATTTTCCTCCAGTGCTCACAACTGCTGATTATCCTCCTTAGCCTGTTGTTACAAGAGGGAGTACAAGTGTGAATGTGTAGTTGTCTTTCCCTGTTTTCTCTTTAATTTCACATTTTGGCAGAGACTCGTAAATCTCTTTCTCTCCCTCCTCTCTTTAGAGAGATAGAGGTGGGGAGAGGATCTGTCGTTCATCTCGGTGGCCCGTCCAGCCCAAACCATGACAAATTATTACAGCCCACATTGTTTTCTTTAGAACAATTTTACTGTGTCCTTATTTAAAAAAAAAGAAAACAATCACCACAATCAATCACTGAATAGGTAGCCTGTAACTTCACTGGCTGTGGGAGGAGAGATAAAATAAGAAAGCTAGATAAATAAATAGGAAGAATATCAGACCAAGCTCTGAAAGATACGAGGGCAGGATATGACAATCTTCAGTATTCTGCATTGAAAGGGTACTCCTTGTGAGTTTTGCACCTGAAGGGAATAAAGGTATTAGTTTCAGCCATTTATTTTTCTTTTTATTATTTTAATCTATAAAGCTGTAAGGGGTGCTTAGAGGAGCCACCACAGGAGGCTGTGAACTATGTAATTGTAGGATGGATTTGTTCCATATTTGTTTTCCTGGGTAGTGTGTGCCATTTGTACACTGTGAACACCCAAATCATTTTGTCAGTGACTCGGGCTCTCAGCATTCTAGGCAATTGTTTAGATGCAAAATTGTAATTTTACATCTAAACGAAAACTGTGAACTGTGTGTATAGCATTCATAACTTAAGGGTTTGGAAAAACTAAATACTGAATGCTACCACTTACGTGCTCATTGTATAGGCTCTCCAGTTTCTGTTAAAGCTGCAAATAGTTGCCATCTCCTCTTTTGTCAATTCAAAGTCAAACACCTAACAAGAGAAACAGCTGGAAATCACCTCTCTGAACAAGTTAGAGGATGTAAGCAAAAAATCCTCTTGCCCGAGGAGGAAAGGGTGAAAAAGGATCGCTGCTTGCTCTGCAGAGGGAAGACACGCCGGCCCTGAACATGCCATGCACCCAGCTCACTCATAATCACTCACCTTGGAGTTCTCCACAATGCGCTGTGGTGTGACAGACTTGGGAATCACAATCACATTTCGCTGGATCTGGAAGCGAAGGAGAACCTGCAAGAACAGAAAACTGAATCATCCCTCCTGCTCTGGAGGAAGCAGAGCCTGTTCCAACAGCTGTCTTCCCTAAGCTACACCTGCTTCTGCAGAGCCGCATTTCAAATCACTCCTGTCCCTGTGGCCTAGACAGCATTTCCTGAAGTGCAAACAGAGAAGTGGTGGTACCTCACATGGAAGACCTCCCTTCCCATTCAGTTTTGGGAAAAATCAATTCTTTTCCTTCTCACCTGAACTTTTATCAAGGTTTCATTCTCTGCGTTAGGACTGGAGATGGGAAAACTGAAACATTACAGCATCTGACGGCGGGTCAAGAAAATCATAGAACCATAGAATCATTCAGGTTGGAAAACACCCTTGGGATCATCAAGTCCAACCATCTACCCAACTCTACAAAGTTTTTCCCTACACCATATCCCCCAACACCACATCTAAACGACTCTTAAACTCATCCAAGGATGGTGACTCAACCACCTCCCTGGGCAGCCCATTCCAGTGTCTGATCACTCTCACTGTGAAGAATTTCTTCCTAATGTCCAGTCTAAACCTACCCTGTTGCAACTTGAAGCCATTCCCTCTTGTTCTGTTGCTATTTGCTTGTGAGAAGAGACCAGCACCAACCTCTCTACAATGTCCTTTCAAGTAGTTATAGAGTGATGAGGTCACCCCTCAGTCTCCTCTTCCTCAAACTGAAGAGTCCCAGCTCCCTCAATCATTCTTTGTACGATTTATCCTAAGAGCCCTTGCAAGCATGTGTTGAAGGCCACATAGTAAACAAATTTGCATTGCTACTTAACATCACAGAAGAGCACCACAGGTGACAGGGAATGAAGAATCAGCCTGTCCTTTACTTTGTCATTAGCTGTCCTGTGTGCCAGGAAGGGGTACCCACTGTCTGGCATCTACATACCTGTGCTGGGGTTTTGTTGTGCTTGGCTGCAATCTCTTTGATTTTGGGGTCATTCAGAAGGGAAGGATCCTCTGGCTTAGCCCTACACAGGGGAGATAGATAGCAACAGAATTCTGTGTTTAGGTGAATGATTGATGGTGCACTTACTGTCTCAGTGCTTCAAGCACAAGCCATGCCAACTCCCTCATAAATTGCAGCCTTACCAAGGCCTGTCAGGAGAGCCAAGGGGACTGTAAGCTGTCACAGCAATCCCTTTGGATTGACAGTACTTGATGAGCTTCTCCTGGGTAAGGTATGGATTACATTCAATCTGTTAACACAAGAGTAGGGAGATTGATAGCAATATAACTGCCGTAACTCACTTCAGAGATTATCTCCTAAAGCAATTACAGTTCAATTTTTGCCCCAATGTGCTAGTTTTCGCAAAGTACTATTCAGCCTTAGTTTTGTACAGCACATACAGAAAAGCTTCTTGCATCTCTTGAGTCTTTGCTGTGGGGAAAGAGCACTTCATAAGGCTCATCTTTGGGTTCTTTGGCCCTGAGAAAACATGTTCTGAGGTGCTTCTCTGAGATTTCTAAGCAATAGTTTAGCAAATATTGAAAACTCCAGTGCATTGTATATTCAGTAATAACATGGAGTGTTATAGAAGGATATGCTTGTATTAGAAGGACATACATATATATTAGAAGGACATGCTGCATCTGCTCTGTTCTCTTTCCTTCTCTGTCCTTTCTTTTACATGCAGAGAAAGTGTAAAGTATCCTTAGGACTGATAAGCTCTGGAGAGTGGTATTCAGTGAACCTGAATTGAGAGCTGTAAGAGATGTCTGAATCTGTAAAAGGCCACTCGGAGAAATAAGCATCTACAGCAGGTTATGTAGCTACTGCAGTGGCTGCTATGGGCAGACAAAGACTATGTCAGTATTTGTATGTGTGTATACACACACTTTAGTTTTGTTTTATATAAATAAAAGAGTCTTCAGGGCAGATACCAGGAAGCCACTGGTGTGCGAATACATGCTTTGCTTCTGCATATACGGTTGAAACTGACCTCCCATTTCCAGCTGGGTGAGTGAATTGGGCATGCATATCTGCATGTATGCGTGAGAGGCAATGCATATGTTGTGTGACCAGTTATCTGCTATTAATAACAGATTGATGCTATTACTAATAGCAGAACAAGTAAGGTGTTTTAGGCAGTTATGGTTGTAATTTGTGTACCACAACTTCATCCTTTATCAGGATACAGGAGATTTACAACATCCTCATGTGTACCTAGAAATAATCATAGGGTATTAAAAGTGTTGTTTTCTACTTTGTTCTCCCCTTTTCCATCTCCTTATTTTCAACTGTAATCAGATCTTTATAAACCTTGGAAACTATTCACCTGCAGTCACTTTGCAGCTTACCTGGTTATTTGCAGGCTTGTATTTCAGTCCTGGCTTGTTCAAGATTCTTTCAATCTGCTCATGGTTGAAGTTGGAAATTCCAATGGCTTTTACTAGACCACAGTCCACAAGTTCTTCCATGGCCTAACAGAAAGAGGAGCAAAGTCAGCATCCAGTATACAAGCCAGGGCCAGAAGATGTTCTTCCTGGTATGGCTGGTTTCGCTTCTTTGGAAGGGAAAGACAACTGGAGTTGCAGGTTTTGTCTCTTGAGGAAAAGTGCACACTGGTATACTTGTGCCATGTCTTCCATCTCACCCAAGCCCAAAAGCTCGTTTCTTGAGATGGTAGAAACACCAAGTTAGTTATGTGTGAAAAATAATGGTAATTAATAATGTGCCATTGAGCTAGCACTGGACCGCTGTACCCCAGGCTGTAGGCAAGATCACAACCTGAAATATCTTTATTTCTGTGAAGTGTATTTGAGCAGTTTGAAGAACCATGGTGAAGACAGTTCTGTGATTATTATGTCAAGCAATCTGGTCTGCAGCTCCACTGAAGATTGTCAGCTTGGCTAAACATTATGTTTTGAATAGCTGAATTGTATACCATAAGATAAATAAGAAGTTTGTGACTGCTGAAGGTAATGAGAGCATGGAAAAAACTGCCAAGTCCAGAAAACATCCTTCTCCCACTGTGGCTGAACTTACCTCCCATGTATCTAGAATATCTGTGTTGCTGGGTATTGACATGCCTTTGTCATCTGTGGGAAACAGCTCCTCTCCTGCCTGTCAGTGACAAAGAAAATGCTTGAAACACTCTGTTGGAAAGTTAATAACCTGGGCAACTGAGGACCATGATAGCTTTAACTTCTACTGTGGGAAACACTAATAGTTGTCTACATCATTCATGCAGGTTTATGGCATTTTGCCAGCAACCATTCCTATTAGGAGGGACAGGTGTATCTCCTGGACCCAGCAAAGTGGTGACTCACCAAAACACGTACGGATAAACAAGTGACACCACTTGTGGAACAAAGCAGAACAAACAAGCTTGCTGTACTCCTCTATCATGCCTGGGTTTTTTTTGTTTTTTTTTTTTTTTTAAAGTATAAGGACCTGTTTAGGTCCAAAGGACATTTAAATTAGGTCTAGGGTGAGTCACATCTGCTGGATAATGTATTAGGTACACACAGGTCTTCTGTAAGAGGAGCCTCAGTTTAAGTTGGTGCACTAGGAAAATCAGAACATCTCAGATGTATGGGAACAGAGCTAGGTCCCCACATCTCCCTATTGCTCTACACCTAGTGTATTCTGCAGAAGTCAGAGTATTATGCCATGACACTCTTACTCAAGGGCTTTGTTCCCATAAAACTAACCATGACAGCTTTGAAATTATGCTAAACAGTTGATAAGCTCAAAAGCAAGAGATAGGATGGAGGTTTTAACCTGTCTGTAGCAGAAAGGAAAAGCTAAGACTAGAAATAGGCTAAGCCATCAGCTCCTTTGAAGTACATGAAGTGTGAAACTTGGATGTCAAAAGTCTCACCTTTTAAAATCCAAGGTCTGTGGAACAACACTAAGGCTCCTGCGGCAAAGGTCAGCTCAATCTGTACCGTATTAAGGGCTCAGTGAAAAGACAGAAATGGAAAGTGGAAGTGTATTCTTTTGCTCTGTGATTCTGTAACATGCAGAGGAAAGAACTGTCAGCCAGCGAAGCACAGCCCTCTTTCCCACAAAGTAGGAGGCTAAATCATTGGCAGATGAGTATACTTTGGATTTGTAGAAGACAAAAGTGAGACATAGCCAAAAGTAAAGCAGCAGAACTCATGCTTGAAGCTGGGAGGCCTGACCTTAATGCTAGGTTTGCATCTCCACTATCTAAAGGGCAGAGGACGCTGTGCAAGCAGCAGTCTCAGGGGCAGAGATCAAGATTCGGGCTCACGTGGCCAGAGCAAAGCTGAATGAGCAGCGCTGGAGCAGTGCTGCTACACACAAGAGACACCTGCTCTTTCTGGACTGGAGCAGCAGTAGTGCTGCAAGAGTTTCTGGCAGTTTTGAGGAGGTCTCCCAGGAGGCAAAGCCAAGGGCATTGCTGTTACTGTACCTTGAACCCAAGTGGCCAGTGCATGAGGTAGAGATCCAGGTAATCCAATTTCAGGTCGGCAAGAGTCTTCTGGCAGGCTCCCTTCACCAGAGGCTTTTCATAAAATGTGCACCACAGCTAGAAACAAAAAAGACAAGGCACACCATGACATCCTTGGTTAAAGCTTATGGAACCCTTCTGACTTGTTCAGGAGAGTGCCTGTCCCCTATGGAAGGTGATGGGGAACTAGGTCATTCTGGTGCTCTTGAGATGGGGCTTGCTCACAGAGTGAGCAGGACTGGACCTGTGATACTGAGTGCTGTGGTGGCTTATGTGATCAAACAGGATTGTAAACTGAAAAGCACTAATCCTGCTCCATTGGTCAGGACGTGTAAAAGCCACTTATTACAGACAGATACTGCTTAAAGAGTTCTTTTTATCTTAATTTCAGTGGTGAGCTGAATCTCAGGTTTCCTGCATAAGCAAGGAAAGAAGCACACTTTCTGGGACTGTTTGACTTGAATGCATATTTTGAACAGTCTTGAACATGAATATCTCCATGACAATGGAGAATGGGGAGAATATCTTAGATAACTCTCTACAAGACAAGGTGACAAAAAGGGACTTGGCCTAAACCATGTTCTGAATTACTCCATGCTATATCACATGGTCTTTCCACTTCTCTCTGAATTTCCTCTTATGAACACCTTCTACACAAAGCAGGCCTTCCCCTGGATCCTAGGGCACCAGATCCTTTACCTTACTGACGATGAAGAGGTCTTCTCGTTTCACAACGCCTTCCTTGATTTTCTGCTGGATCCCTTCCCCAACTTCACTCTCATTCTGGTACACGTAGGCACAGTCAAAGTGGCGGTACCCAGCATCGATGGCAGCCATCACTGCAGCTGTTACTTTTCCAGCTGGAGACTGGAAAAAGAAGGTTAAGAACTCAAATCAAAGCATACATGCTATTTCCTAGTTATCTAGAAACTAAAGAAGCACATACAAAGGGGTTTTAAGAAGAGTTCATCTATGCAGCGTTCTTAAAGCTACGTTCATTTTCTAAAATCAGGCTCCAGGGCTTGGAGCCAGCATCCAGCCATTTCTCCGTAGCCCCACTCCCATGCAGGTGCAGCCTAACAGCCAGGGAGAGCAGAGCCCCAGAGAGCAGGACAGTTCTCCAGAGCTGGACCAGTGGGAACAGAGTTTTGTGCCGGGAAGCTCTGCAGTGCCTCTTGCCCAGCACTCCTCGCTTCCCAGTGCTGTTTCTGAGAAGAGAAACAGCAATTGCCCAGCTGGGGGAATTTTAGTTTGATGGAGGGGGCAGTGGTCTACACCTTAGTCATCCACATCACCACGGAGTACGGTACCATGCTCTAGCTCAGCTCCTCCCCTGGGTGCATCCCACCTATCCTTTGAAGGCTGCACCAGCTGCTTCCTTCAGAGGTGGAGGAGATGTACATTTCTATGTGTTTCTATACCCTGAAAGGGCAGGTAAGGGCTGCGCACAAAGAAATGTTGGCATGTCTTGTTCAGACAGATCCAGCAATGTTGGTTTTCAGGCATCGTACAGTTCACTGTTTGATTTTGCAGTCATCGTAACGGTGGCGCAAATCTCTTTTGTCAGAACTTGCTTGAAACGCATGAATTGTCTTCTAAAGCTCCATCTTATTACCAGGTGATTCAAGGTAACCTCACCCGGGATTTAAGTTACTCAGAGGCAGCAGGCGAGCCCGGCATCCCTGGCTGCGGGGCGGGATGGGCAGCGGCAGGGAGAGGGGCCCCGGGAGATGGGGGCAGCCGCGGGAGCCGGGCCGGGAGGGGATCCGCGCTCCCCTGCGGAAAGGATGGAAGGGGGGAAGGAGCCACCTCTTAGGGACCCGAGAGGCCCAAGAATCGCCTCTCCCCCGGGGGGAGGGCGGCAAGAAGGACGGAGAAAATTGAAAAAAACGGCTCAAAAGCAGCGCGGGGCTCCGCCCGCGGAGGGCAACCCCGGCCGGGATGTCGGTGGTGCTGGCAGCGCTGCGCTGGGGGCCGGGCTGGCGGCGGGGACGGGTCCCCGAGCCGGGCTCCCCTCGCCCACTCTCCCTCCCCCAGCCCAGAGCGCTCTGGAACCCCCCCGCCGCCCGGCCGGTGCCCGGAGGAGATTGGCGGCGGTACCGGGTGCGGAACCAGCCCGACCCGTCCGCCCCCTGCGGGGTCCCGACCGGGGGCACCGCCGAGATCTCCATTACCTTCCATGTGCCCAGCCCCAGGAGGGGCATCCTGGCCGCGGTGTTGAGCTGTACGTAGGTCTCCATGGCCCCACACGGGAACGCTGCCGGGTAGCCCGGCCCACCGAGTCCCTTTAATAGCGGCCGGTTCCCGCCCCGCCCCGGGAGCCGCCCGAGGGACAGCCACCTCCTTACACCGCCACCGGCCTCGGTTACGGCGGGACAGCGTGGGTTAGTGCTGGTGCTCTCCGTGTTGTGAGCCTCGGGCTGAGGAAGGGCTCCGAGCCCTTCGGGTAGAGCAGCGCGTCCCCACGACAGCGATGGTGGCCCAGGTTCCTGCAGAGATCCACACAGTGGGAGCGGGCTCTGTGAATTTGGGAGCTTTCAGCCTTCAGCACTCCTCTGCAGGTGAGATGAATCTAGCTTAGGCTTGCAATAACAGGAGAGGAAAAGCGAGCTGTTTTGTAGGACTACTATAGAAAGGAATGATTTTAAAGAAGAGCGTTATTTTTAATGTTGGGAGAAGTTTCCTCTAATATTTTTTTGAAAGTTGCAGAAGAATAGTGAGTTTTCATGAGCGTCATGATGATCACATTGTCCCTGTTTTTTCAGGGAGGTGCAGGCCGTATTTCAGAATAAAAGTGTAGAAATAAATATTAAGTGGTCCATAATTTCACATTACAAACTGGCTTTGAAATTTTGCAGATAAGAGCACGCTGTTTTGTTGAAGTGGTCACAGCACAGTGGAAAAAAAAATCAAAATGTACTTGCAGGACCCAGTAGATGGTCCAGGATGTTATGTTAAAGCCACTTGAGAAGCTTTGCTGCTTGCTTACGCTTGGAGAACTCGTTCATGTGCAAGCATTAGTTGTGAGTATAATGGTACATTTTTCTCTGGCTGCCCTTCCTACAGCAGATGCCGAGCTGCTTTGTACTTACCTGAGGGCAGACAAGGTAATTGGTTGCCTCTTTAATCTTCCTCCTGTTTTTTTTTTTTTTTTTGTCAGCACCACCAGCCATCAGCAGGATGTGATGTTTCGGTTGTATCACGGAGCAGTTATATAATGCAGTGTTTGCCTTTTACTTTTTTTTAATTTTTTTTTTTTTCTGGAGTCCTTCTCTGTAAATCTAAACCATGACATCTGGTCTGAGTACGGTCAGACTCTTGGGGTTTGGTTCAGGGGTCAGGGAAATCAACGGGAAGATTGTGATCAGCCTGAACCTATTCCTCAGTTCTGCTGACAGAATTAAAAGCAAGCTTTTTGCACGAGAGGCCTGCTGCCTTCCCAGTTGAGAGGTTTTCACGCTTCCTTTTCCACTTCCTACTGTCCCTCCATCAGTTCAGGGCAAGAGACCCCAGCCATCTGCAGAGCTGTAGGAAAGCTCCCTGTGCCAGCCATGGCTTTGTGGCTGGTGGGCGAGGGACCAGCGCTAAGGTTAACAGAGGCGCAGAGCTGTTGCACAGAGTGAGTACTGTTGGGGAGGTGGATTACGTGGTGTTAGCTGGGCTCAAAGAGAAAAGTTTTCTATGCCTGATCTCTGCCTTGGTCTTAATTATTAGCAGAAGTCATGTAGAGACTTGTCCTGACAAAGGTTGTCTCCCTCCAGAGATGTCGCCCTATTTTGAAACATCAAAATGATCATCTGCACTGTTAGTAGGCAGTCCTCTTTTTGCTGATGACTGCTAAAATTTTATGCAATATGCATTTCACAATTTTATTTTTTTTTTCAAAACAAGATGTTGAGCCATGCCTGTGATTTGTTTTTTCAGGCAGCCTGAAGACAAGCTGAAGCACCAGTTTGCTTCTGCTGTCCATTGTATTTCCTGGATGCTCAAGCTAGTGGTGGTGTGCTCATGGTTTATTAGTATCAGCAGTGTCATGCTTTGACTCCATATGTTGGAGGTCTTGGTGTAGGAACTGCCAGCATCAGACTTTGTACTGCAGCATCACCAAGGAGAACTGGAGCCATCAGAGAGATGTGCTCTGGAAGTCTGTGAAAGCTTGCAAAGCCCGGCCTGTTTGGCCAGTAGGATGGGGTCTTCTATAAGAAAGAGAAAACCCTGCAGTGTTTGTTCTCATTCTTCTGAGCACGTCTTTGTGGGCAGAGGTTTCAACAGGCTGCCCAGAGAGGTGGTGGAGTCTCCATCTCTGGAGACATTCAAAACCCGCCTGGACACGTTTCTGTGCAACCTGCTCTAGGTGGACCTGCTTTGGCGGAGGGGTCGGACTAGCTGATCTCCATAGGTCCCTTCCAACCCCTTATCATTCTGTGATTCTGTCTTGCATTTCTGTGGCAAGGAGCTGGGTAGAGTGTGTGGTGACATATAACAACACTTGGTGGAGAGCATGGCTGAGAGATGCAATTTGTCCTTCCTCTCATTTTCTTCTGAGATTTTTGTGTTGCTTCCTCTGTGAACTCGTTCTCCTGTGAAGGTGGGTGCTTGGTTTTCCCCAATGGTTTCTTGAATGAGAGATGTCTTGGTCTTTTGACAGAGGGTTTTGGGGAGAAGGTTTGCATTTTGCTTTGCTGTTTGTGCCTGTTGGTGTGAGACTTTCCCCAGATCACGCCAAGACACAGGAACTGTCAGTTGTTTCTCTGTCCTGAAGGCATGGCTGGGGTTGTCGGGTGATGGTAGGGCCTCTGGGAAAGAAGTATTGCATGCATGAGTGGATGCCAGCTAGCTTGGGAAATATGGCACACTGTGTGCTTGATAAAATGCCCAAGGGTTCCTTGCACGAGATGAGGAGCTGTGTGAGCGAGGAAGGGTCTGATTTGATCTGTGTGCAAGGTTTTTGTGCTAAAGCTGGAAGCCTATTGTAGCGCCTTTCAGGTTTGTTGTGTTGACATTTGCATACAGTAATTCTAATTCACCAAAAATCATAGCTTCAAGAGATGAGCAACGTTCGGCAGCTGAGAAGAACAAGACCCAAAATGACCAAAGTGGTTAGGTTCCAGTGGAAACAATCTTTTAACATTAGGATGGCTGCCTTGTTTGCTCCTAGCCTGCAATGACAGAAAAATTCGTCTCCTCTGAGGGCTGGCTGCCCTCTGCCTGTAGGGAAAAGCACCAGGTTACTTTATCGGTGGGAATTGTCCCATGGAGGGATCATGTCCATTAAGTGCGGGTGACTTCACCTCTGTTCACAGGAGAAGGAGAGAGAGCGCATGAGGTCTGGAGAGCCTGAAGAGTGAGACGGACCAGAGCCAAGAGCAGCCCTGGCCCTTGGCGTAATGAATCACACCGAAGGCCACTGCCTTGTTTTGCCCAAATGTCTCTTGGCTGTGACTGGAGCTTGGAGGTTGGCCCCGAGGTAGGTGCCTGCACCCACACTGCAGACATAGAATCATAGAATCATCTGGGCCGGAAGGGACCTTCAAAGGTCATCTAGTCCGATCCCCCCCCGCAGTCAGCAGGGACACCCTCAACTAGACCAGGTTTCCCAGGGCCTCGTCGAGCTTCACCTTGAATGTCTCCAGGGAAGGGGCCTCAACCACCTCCCTGGGCAACCTGTTCCAGTGTTCCACCACCCTCGCGGTAAAGAACTTACTCCTAATGTCTAATCTAAATCTGCTTTTTTCCAGTTTAAAGCCATTACCCCTTGTTCTGTCACTGCAGGCCTTTGTAAACAGACCCTCCTCAGCCTTCCCGTAGGCCCCCCTCAGGTACTGGAAGGCCGCTATGAGGTCTCCCCAGAGCCTCCTCTTCTCCAGGCTGAACAACCCCAGCTCCCTCAGCCTGTCCTCATAGCAGAGGTGCTCCAACCCCCTGATCATTTTCGTGGCCCTCCGCTGGACCCTCTCTTATCAGGTCCATGTCCTTCTTATACTGAGGGCTCCAGACCTGCACACAGTACTCCAGGGGAGGTCTCACCAGAGCAGAGCAAAGTGGCAGAATCCCCTCTCTGGATCTGCTGGCAACACATCTCTTGATGCAGCCCAGGATGTGATTGGCCTTCTGGGCTGCAAGTGCACATTGCCTGCTCATGTCCAGCTTCTCGTCCATCAGCACCCCCAAGTCCCTTTCCTCAGGGCTGCTTTCTAATACCTCATCCCCTAGTCTAGAGGGCTCTAACATCTAGAGTTAGATGAGATGAATTCCCCCCGAGAGACTGCTGCACGTGATCAGGGAGCAAAGAACAAGTATGGCCAGTGCAGTGTTTCAAAGATGGAAATGCGTTTAAAAGAACCCCAACACACCAAAAAACAAAAGGGCAAGCATCGCCCCTTGTAAATTCTGATATTTTTTTTTGTTTTGTTTTAGCATTAAGATTTGTGCTCTAGTATTGCCTCATCTTGAGGGTGCATGTTACCTTCTTTTGGAAGTTTTGGTTGGAAATATTTGGATGATCTTCATTTGAAAAGCGTATTAGATATATTCTAGGGACTTTTATATATTTTTATATATTACTGTATCTTATGTGATCTCAATATATAAGTGTACGGAGCAGAATATTAGCATGTTGTGTTTTTCTCCTGTTGGAATGAGTGAGAATAAGTATTAACAACACCTAAAGTTGTAATGTAGCTGAGGTCCATTGTCCCGTCTCTCTCATAATCATAATACTCAAGCCCACAGGGCAAGTTTTTATTCACACCTCATTTGAAAACAAAAGCTTTGGAGTTTTTTAGTCACATAAAAAGCCGGCTAAGTTCTTTTTGCATTTGTCATGGGGTAAGGGGGCACCAGGCACCGTGACACTGCTAAGCTGAATTCACCAAGTAGACCAACTGAGGAACAGCTCATCAGGGTGAACGCTACACATGCACAGCATGACAGTTAACTGAGACCACCCTCACCTACCACTCCAGTGAGTCAGAGCGCTCTTACCTTGGGGGGAAAATACAACACTCAACTCTGCCCTGTCTCAGTCAGGCTCCGGGCAGTGGCTCAGCACCAACACATGATATTACACCTTGTGTCCTCATCATTTTAGGTATCTGCATAATGATATTTCCCTGTAGTCTCTTTTATTGGGGGATTTTATAGCTAGATGTCAGCACAGGCTGGCAGCCAGATCAGTCCACACTCTCACCACATAGCTCTCCAGCACTTAAAGGTATTGTTTTCCTGTCACTTTCACATCCATAGCTCATATGCACCAAGACTCTGCCTCCAAACATAATTCTTTTTTCTACTGGCTGCTTAGCCATGGGTCATTATATCCAGTTATTCTGCTCCTGATCAAGGCAAAATCTTTGTGTTCCTGTGATGTACCACCTCTCAGCCTTCCTTTCATCTGTCAAACATCTTTCATACATGCACTTATATTTAGAAAATGATATACAATGCAAGTAGCTCAAGCTTCTGTAAGTGTATTCACTTGTTGCACACTAAATTACATTAGAAGTTAGTATGGCACAAGCAAGAAGTCAAGGATTATTATTAGGTAATATTACTATTTGGGTCCTAATACTATTAACCTTTACAAAAGCAGGTTTTCATTAATCATCTTCTCAAACAAGTTTCTGGACCACCCAGGTGCTTAAGATACAACTCAAACTTCATATGCTTTTGTCAGACCCTACAGCTTGATCTGGTGTGGATGTTACAGATCAGGGGGCAGTAGTTGTACTGCAGATGCCCTGTGTCCACTAGCACAAGGCACATTGCAGTTATTGACTCCTGAAGTCCCATGCTGTTCACCTCCTAGCTATCCCAGCGCTGCCCAAGAAAGCTTCTCCACCGCAAGGGATAGGCTTTATCAGGGAAAGCTTTACTCACACACAGAGTTACATTTAACAGGGTCAGCACAGCCTGGAGGGAACATGACACTTGCTCCAGGCATCTCAGAGTCGGGCTCTGGGCAGCAGCTTAGTCCTAACAGTTCCACCTTGCACCCTCTCTTTCTCTGCAGTATCAGACCTCTGCTCAATGCACTCTCCCCTCTCCCCCCAGTCTCTGTTACTCTGGGTTTTTATAGCCAGATGTCATCACAGGCTACCAAGGAAATCAGTCCACAGTGGTATCACTGTACAGCTTTTCAGCTGTTGGTCTCCCATCGCTTGTTGATCCACAGTCCATACTAGGCTTGTCACACTCGACTGTTCCTGGCAGCAGTGCTCTGTCAAGCAAAGCTATTAATACCAAGTTAATTCAACTTCTGATCAAGACAAGATCTTGATGGTCCTGGGACATCATTTAAAATTGAACGTGGATGGTGGTTTCCAATGACATTGTTGATGCAAGTGGTTTGGTGTATAAGTTTTTCACATTAGAATAGAACTTCTAAACCAGCAGTAATCTAAACATTTATGTTGGATAAGAATAAAATTGAACACTAATCTCTGCCCAGCTTCGGCCTGTAAAAGAATGTGACTGAAGTAAGGCCCAGTATGACTTGGTATGCATTTGTAGGTCTGGACATTTCTCCCATTTATTCTTCTTTCCAAGAAAGCTTTGGGTTGCACTCTAGAAGTGAAGCTAATTGTTGCCTCCTAGCTTCAGGCAGTGATTACATAGTTAGTTCTCTCAGGATGGATCTTCTTCTGTGCTCACATACCCTTGCATCGACACTATTTAAGGCTGCAGGGTAAGACAGAAGATAAAAATCAGTTGCCAGTTCATTCTTCCTGTTTTCTGCTTTGCTATTTCAGCTGTGCAGAGACACTCATCTAATGAGTAGAGAATTATTAGAGCCTGTATTTTGTTCTTTAGAACAATTTTAATGTTTCCTTCCACCAAAGATGAAAAACCCAAACAAATCACTGAATACACATCCTATGCCTTTGCTGGCAGGAGAAATACAGTGTTCAAGCTACATAGTGGAAAATTCTAGGCAACGGTAGAAGCTCATTAGACCCCAGAGGCCTGCAGTAGGGCAGAATAAAACTATCTTCAGTATTCTGCATTGAAAGGGTACTCCTTGTGATTCTTGCACCTGAAGGAAATCAAAGAGGAAAGATTAGTCTCAGGGTTGAAATAAATGCTATATAGAACTATACTGGGTGTATAAAGGAGTCTTCAAGGGAGGCTATGAATTGTTTAACTGCAGAATGAATTTAAGAGACTTTTTGGTATAGAAATGGCACACATGACCAACAAGTTCAAGTCTTTTCCTGTTGTTCACACACTGAACAGTGATGGAACCAACTTACTTTCTAGATGAAGAATTGAAGATAACACTGCTTACAGAGGAAGAAAAAAAAAAAAAGGCAGTTTCTGTGGCCTTTCAGCCAAGACTTCTTGTCTGGCTATAGGCTTCCTAGATGCACATCTGCAAGGAGTCGTTTTTCATACCGCACTTCAGATGGTCATTCCCTCCCCCAATCACCTATGTAAGAGCTGACATCAGTTTATAATAACTCATAGAAAAAAAAATACCATAAGTTTAATAGTGCCTAATGTTCATTTATCCAATATGGACAAGGCCAAAGTTATCAACTAGAAGCCTCCTTTTCGAGTTCCAGACACACAAAGTTTCACAGAGAAAGGATTCACAAGTACATAGTATGACTTATCCTTTAGTCAATAATAGAGTAAAAAATTTAACTCCACTAAGATGTTAAATAACAGATGCTTCAACCCTCAAATTTCAGATTTCAAAATATACTAATTTTAAATAACTATACCAGTACCTGTGAGTTTAGAATAAAGATTATTGAAAATAAGAGTTTGAAGGAAACAAGCTGTCACTTACGTGACCATTTCACAGATCCTCCAGTTTCTGTTTAAGCTGAGAAGGGTTGCCATCTCCTCTTTAGTCAGTTCAAAGTCAAACACCTAAAAAGAAAAACAGCTGGAAATCACCTCTTTGAACAAATCAAAGCAGAAGAAAGATTCACAAGATTAAAAAACAAGTTCACATCAGAAGGAGTGCTGGTTAGAAATGATGGCTTTATGAGACACGGAAAGGAAGAGAATTCTCTTCAGATTTTTGAGACCTTACTAGCAGAGGGAAGAAACAAAAAAAAAGATCACCAGTTGCAGTTACATGCGCCAGCTTTTCCAAGGTGTTTGGTGAGCACTTAGTGTTGCAGAACACCTCTATTTGTGGAAGATGCGTTTCTCTCAAATTCCAAAGAAACATCTGGAAGCCTTTCATATTTCAATAAATCCAGCTATGTTACTCCTGAAATCCTGATGTCCAATATCAGGAAAAAACCCTTGACTTAACAGTCAGAGGAGCAATGCTGTTTATTGACATCAGGACTCTTCCCTTAACATCGCTCACTCTGTGTTTTGAGGAATGTTACTGCATTTGGACTCAAAGCAAGCCCTGCCCACCACTTCATCCACAAGTCACAGAACAGGAAACACTACGTAAGATGACTGATAAACTCTCTCTCTTTTCTCCAACTGTAGTTTTCATTGTAGCCCTAGCTTCCAGATAGACAGAGTCCAGTCCTCTTGCCTGAGGAAGGACAAAAAAGGATCACTGCTTGCTCTGCAGAGGGAAGACATGCCGGCCCTGAACATGCCATGCACCCAGCTCACTCATAATCACTCACCTTGGAGTTCTCCACAATGCGCTGTGGTGTGACAGACTTGGGAATCGCAATCACATTTCTCTGGATCTGGAAGCGAAGGAGAACCTGCAAGAACAGACCACTGAGTCAGAGAGAGGGTGGCTCCTGCTCTGGAGGAAGCAGAGCCTGTTCCAACAGCTGTCTTCCCTAAGCTACACCTGCTTCTGCAGAGCTGTGTTTCAAATCATTCCTGTCCCTTTAGCCTAGGCAGCACTTCCTGAAGAGCAAAGAGGGAAACAATGCAGGCCCACATGGAAGGCCTTCTTTTCATCCAGCTTTGGGACAGTCAATTCCTTTTCTTTCCACCTGGACTCTCAGCAGCCTATGCAGGGCTTTCCTTCTTTGCAAGAGGACTTGAGAGGGGAAGCAACATCTGAAGATGGGTCAAGAACCTTCACCTTCTGGCTGAAAGCCAAAGAGCTTCTTCAAGTATCTACTGTAGGCCACATAACAGACAACCTGCATCGCTACTTAACACCACAGTTCACAGGGAACACGGTCAGAGGCTGTACTCTCTCTTCAGGCATATTTTCCTTAATGGCCCTGTTACAGAAAGGGGTACCTACTGTCTGGCCCCTACGTACCTGTGCTGGGGTTTTGTTGTGCTTGGCTGCAATCTCTTTGATCTTGGGGTCATCCAGAAGGGAAGGCTCATCTGGCTTAGCCCTACAGAGACAGAAGGGAAGAAATGGCAAAGAATATCTGCAGAAATATTCTGACTAGTATGAATATCTTTTTTTTTTTTTTTTAAAGAAGTGTGCACATACACCTGCACCGTTACTCATTCAATTAGTCTGAATGCTTCAAACTTAAACCACACTAATCTACTTGGAAGTTACCTGTCAGGGCGCCCAAGGGGACAATATGCTGTCACAGTGATCCCTTTGGATTGGCAATAGTTGATAAGCTTTTCCTGGGAAAGGTATGGATGACACTCGATCTGCCAACACAGGAGTAGAGACTGTGTAGAACTACCGTAGTGTTCCCATGCTCCAGAGATTTTCTTTTCAATCTTAATTTCTTAATTACAGGTTGCGTTGATCCTACCCTGCATGTGATCTGTGTGACAATACAAGACTATAATCCTGCAGGGCACCAACTTTTATATTGAGTCCTTATGTGCATTTTTGAATTGTGTTTTGAGAAGCTTTATAGAAGTCATTGACTACAGTCAGAATCACAGCTCATACCTGGATTCTTTATCCCTCCAGAGAGAATGCTTCATAGGGAAATACTCCAGAATTTGTAAACAGTGGTTGAACAAGGTGAGACTAAAAGGAAATATTCTGTTCCTTTTTGTACCAAGAAATATTTACAGAGAGGGATTTAAAGTACATGCTGCGCCTACTTTGTTCTCCCTTTTCCCATCTCCTCATTCAACTGTAACCAGATCTTTGTAATCCCTGGAACCTATTCACCTGCAGTCACTTAGCATCTTACCTGGTTATTTGCAGGCTTGTGCTTCAGTCCTGGTTTGTTCAAGATTCTTTCAGTCTGCTCACGGTTAAAGTTGGAGATACCAATGGCTTTTACCAGACCAGCATCCACCAGCTCTTCCATGGCCTAACAGAAAGGGAGGCAAAGTCAGCATCCAGCATACAAGACACGACCTGAATACGTTCTTCCTGAGGTGGCTTGTTTCCCTTCATGGGAAGCACAAAATATGTGTCTGGACTTGCCAATTTTTTGATTCTCAAGGTGAAAATGGGTACTGGTAATATCTGTGCCATGTCTTCTATGACACCAAAGCCCAAAATCATTGTTAAGACTCAAATTCACCAAGTTACACAAGGAAAAGAAGATTCTAAGTCTCCTATTGTGACAGCACTAGAGGGCTATGCCCTATCAAGATGGCAGGATCACAACCTAAGTGTGTATTTCTGCAAAATCTGTTTGAGCAGTTCAGAAACTGCATTGAGAACTGTGGTGAAGAAAAATTGTACAGTTATGATCAAGAAAGTAACTTTTTCTACCCTCAGTTTCATCTGCAGCTCCACTGAAAGCCACTGTGCAGCTCAGTGACTTGAGATGCTAATGCACAGTGAACAGGAATAATAGCTTGCCTAAGCATGCACATTTTTAAGAGCTAGCACATACTTTTGCTAATTCTTTCCAACTAATTTGGCATACATGCATGAGCCATTCTGTGACTGCTGAAGCTAACAGCACTGCTGGGGACAGAAGACATGATTCTTCCACTGTAGCTGAACTTACCTCCCATGTATCTAGAATATCTGTGTTGCTGGGTATTGACATGCCTTTGTCATCTGTGGGAAACAGCTCCTCTCCTGCCTGTCAGTGACAAAGAAAATGCTTGAAAATTTGTTGAGAAGTTCACTTAATACCACGAGAGCTCACTACCACAATAGCTTCAACTTCTAGTGCAGGCAAGAACACTAAATTCTTGTCTACATCCAGTCATTCCTTCCTGAGGAGCAGAGCGGGAGGAATTGAAGGTATTTTTGTCAGTGACCATTCCCATAAAGACAAGATTTTCTGCTGGACTCCTCAAAGGGACAACTCACCCAAACATCTACAGGGAAGCACACCACTCAGAACTACAGCTTCCAGTCTCATACCTGTTCACTTCATCTATCGTTCTTTTGTGCCCACTTAGGAAGAACTGGTTTGTTCTTTTTCCAGAAGGGCATCAGGGGACTTAGGTACTTGGAACATGTAGCTTTGGGCTATACAATACCATATCTGATGAAAAGAGGTATTATCTGCAGTGACAGTTCTTCCACGACAAAGCTCAGTGTAAACCTACTAAGAAAGTTAGAAAAGATTTTGTGTACGAGTTCTGAAAAGATACCAAGACAGAACTGTGTTTAACAGCTGTTTGCTACTGTCACCTTTCGACAGTTTCATTTTCACAGCTTCGTTAACATACAGCTAAAATAGATTATGAAATAAAGATAAGCATCTCAAAAGCAACAGGTAGGATGGAGACTGATCAGACTGTAGCAGGAAGGAAAGGCTAAGACTAGAAATAGTCAAACCGACATCAACTCCTTCACTAATCTGTGAAGGAATGTAGGCCCCCAAAGAAGTTTCACCTTTTGAATTCCTGTCTCAGTGGAACAACACTAAGGCTCCTACAGGCAAGGTCAGCTCAATCTGTACTGTATTAGGGACTTGGTGATTAAACAGAGAAATGGAAAACAAAGATTTTTCTCTTGCTTTGTGATTCTGTAACACACAAAGGAAAATTTGTCAGGCAGCAAAGTATAGCCCTGCTTCCCATAAGGGGTAATTCTGCGATAATCATACACCGGTTTGTAAAAGAAAGGGAGAACAGCCTATCTTACACTTGCAGCTGGCTGGCTGCCCATAGTTTTCAGACCATCATTCCCAGGATCAAAGGGGTACGTGAGCAGCAGTCTTGGGGGCAAAGATCAAGAGCCTGGCTCACATGGCCACAGTAAAGCTAAGCACCAGAGCAGTGCTGGTTCACACACCAGACACGTGATTGCCTTTCTCAGCCACAGCAACTGTTGGGCTGTAAAGCCATATAGTTCCCCAAAAGCCATAGTCAAAAGAAACAAATCCAAGGGCATTGTTGTTACTGTACCTTGAAACCAAAAGGCCAGTGCATGAGGTAGAGATCCAGGTAATCCAATTTCAGGTCAGCAAGAGTCTTCTGGCAGGCTCCCTTCACCAGAGGTTTGTCATGAAATGTACACCACAACTAGAGAAAAAAAACCAAGGCACACCATGACCTCCTTGGGGTAAAGCTCTTGGGTGCTCTCCTGCACAGGACAGAAATGCTCCATCTTCTTTGGAAGACAATGTGGAATGAGGCCATCCTGATGCTCTTCAGATGGGGCTTGCTCTGTGATGGGACTGGCCTGTGACACTGAAGGGAGTACATGCAGTGGCAGCACATGTGTTTGAGCAATACCATAACAGACAAAGCCCTCTGGTTCTGTTAGTTAGAACATCGTTTGTAGGGTCTGCCTTTGCAATAGGTGGCTTTTAAATGAAGACACATATCTGTCATTCCTGACCATGCATAAAACTCCTGCATTGAAATACAAAAAAAGCTACAAAGAAATTGTTGGCACCAGCCTTTACCAAGGTAAAAAGGAGCTTCAGAAGCCAGCTAAATATCCTGTTTTCCTTAGTAAGCAGAAGAAAGAGCACCCACCAACCATACCTTCCGTGGGACAGGTGCTGAGCAGATTACATTGTCCCCAGGTGCCCAGAACTTCAACTTCCTCACACAGCAGGGACACCCCTTTGGCAGGACTGTGAGCCCAGCTGCTGGAACAAGCACCAGCCACTGCCAGGCTCATCTCTGCTGTGCCTCAGCAGTCAGTGAGGTGCCATTACCAAACCGGTTCTGCCTCTGTATCAGTCCTTTACACCGAGTGATCTCAGACCTCTGCATCACAGGTTTCTACCTTGCTTGGTGCTGCCTGGCCCACACTACCTTTTCCTGCTGCCCTTCTTCTGCAACAGCTGGTCTGCAGGTATGAGATGCAGGGCCAGGTTCCTCATCATCCATCTCCCAGCACTTCTGGGTCTTCTCAGCAGAGTGCCAGACTACAGCAGGGCTGCGGGGCTCAAGCTCTCAGTAGATTTTTTGGGGGAAAATCAGAATCTTGACTTCCTTTGGTGTTACTGGATTTACTGGGGAAGAAAGCTGCCACCAGACAGTTAGAGTAAGGGTGATTGTTCTTCCTGCTCAAAGCTCAGGGGGCCTTCTCTTCCTATCTCATGGCCACACCAATAAAAATTGCTATCAGCGGACAGGAAGAAATCAAACTGTTATCACTGTGCTGATGAAGTGAAACAAGAAAGTATCATCAGGAGTGATCTCGTTTACATAATGAGTATCTCCAATGCTACAGCATAAAACTACTTTAGTTTCTTACCATAAAAATATCACAGGTAAAGCAGGTCTGTCCACGATCCAAGACTATCTGACCCTCACCTTACTGACGATGAAGAGGTCCTCTCGTTTCACGACACCTTCCTTGATTTTCTGCTGGATCCCATCCCCAACTTCCTTCTCGTTCTGGTACACATAGGCACAGTCAAAGTGGCGGTACCCAGCATCGATGGCAGCCATCACTGCAGCTTCCACCTTACCCGGGGGGGACTGGGGAGAAAAAAAGGGTATGACATATCTTGATTTGGGTTTCTCAACGTACTGCCCCTTGGGTAGATAAACACGCAGAGGAGCTTTAACAGGAGCGTTTTCATGAGGCTTTCTTAGGTCTGTATGCATCTCAAGCACAGGCTCCTGAGCCGACTGTCACCTCCAGCCACCCCGCTCCACTCCCAGGCAGGGCTCAGCCCAACACCTTTGCCGAGACGAGGCCCCAACAGCGGGGCCGTTCTCCAGAGCCGGGCCGAGGCCTCCTCACCTCCCCACCGCTCTGAGGGGAAGCCCTCGGCAGCCGCCAGCCGGGTCTCGGGCTGGCTCAGCCCCGCGGAGGGGCCTCGGCGACCCCGCGTCCCTGGGCAGAGCCCCCCAGCGGTGTGGGAGCTTGGGCTGCGGGCAGGGAGGGACCCTCGGTGCCAAGCGCCGGAGCGGCACCGCCGTACCGAGAGGGGAACGCCGGCCGGGAGCGAGAGGCCGCGGCATGGCGGCGTCCCCCGGCCGCGCTGCGTGAGGGCTCGCCACGGTTACCTTCCATGTGCCCAGCCCCAGGAGGGGCACCTTGGCCGCGGCTCCCAGCCGCGCGTAGGTAGCCATAGCCCCGCTCGGGAACGCGCCGCCCGCCCAGCGCTTCCACAGCGGCCGGACCCGCCCCGGGGCTGCCGGTACGGCCCTTCCTGGGGGTGGTGCTCCTCGGCTCACCCCGCCGATTGGTGGCGCTCGGCCTCCCCCTCCTTAATAGCCAATCAACGCTCAAGTCCTGCCCCCGTGGCAGCACCGCCCAATCAGCAGCAGAGCGGAGCAACCAATGGGGGTCCCGGCCGGTTGCTATGGTAAGGTACGGGGTGGCGACCACCTGCCTGTGTGTGTGTGGGGGGGTGCCCGGGGCTGGTGCGCAGCGCCCAGGGGCTGCCCCCAACGCTGCTTCCTGCTCCGCCTCGGGCCGCTTTGGTACTTCGAGAGCGGCGTTTCCCAGCGGAGCCGACGCCACAGTCAGGCGGGCCCGACTGCTGAGGCTCGGCGCCGGGCAGCCGCCGTGGTGGACGGAGGAGCCGTCCGCCGGGGGCCTACGGCAGAGGACTAGGCCGTAACGGCCGGGCTGGGGCCCAGCGGGCCTCACACCGGCTCCCCCCAGGGCAGGCCAGCCCCAGCTCAGGCGGGCTATCTGCTGAGGCTCGGCTCGTGTGGGCTCATGTGAGAGCTGGAGTCAGTTGCAAATGGCGGAGGTGATGGCCACCAGTGGCGCTTTGGCTCACGATTTGTCATCAGTAAGGCCAGGAGGGTGACCTGAAATGAGTCAATTGAAGAGGAGTCCCGAGGTAGGGCATGAGACAGAGGTCTGTCAGCGCGTGGAGCTGCTCCATCGCTGCTGGCTGCGTGGCTCTGGGCTGTGAGCCATGGGCTGTGGAAGGGCTGAGCCCTTTGACTGGAGCAGCGTGTCCCCACAGCGGTGATGGTGGCCTGGGCTGGTCCTAGGAGCCTTGTCACTCTGCACACTGATGAAGTGAGATGGCTAGAGAAACCTCAGTGTGGCTAGCTTGTGAGAGTGGGGAGCGCCCTGTTCCCCTCTCCAGATGGGACAAACGCAGCTTTCAGTTTGGGGTAAGTGAGTTTATGAGTAATTTAGAAAATGATGAGTATAAACCACGTCATTTTAAATGTTGGGAGAAAGTATTTTTTAGTATGTTTTCAAAGCAGTGAGTTCTCAGTGTCACAATGATCACGTTGTCCCTCTGTCTTTAGAGAAGCGCAGACCGTATTTTAGAATAAAATATACAAGCGTAGAAATAAATGGTAGGTGACCTTTAATTTCACATTAGAAAGTGACTTTGAAATTTTGGAGAGGCAAAATATGCTGTACTGATGGGGTGGTCACAGGTGCACTGAAAGAAACCTGATTTATCGTCAGGATGCTGTAAGTCCTCCATGATGGTATTGTAAGGCTGCTTGGGAGGCTTTGCTCTTTGCTTATACTTAGAGAATTGATTCAGGTATAAGCATAAGTTGGGAGTATGTATAGTGGTGCATTTTTCTCTGAGTGCCTCTCCCACAGCGGATGCCAAGGCTCTTTTTGCTTCATTTAGCTGAAGGCAGTCAAGATAATCAGTTTTTCTCTTTAATCTTCCCCCTGTTTTGTGGCAGCGCCATCGGCTGTCCTCAGCAGGATATGGTGTTTTGGTTGAATCACGTAACAGTTATACAACTCGGGGCTTATCTTTCATCCTTT
The DNA here is from genome assembly GCF_964106895.1 of Numenius arquata. Classification (NCBI taxonomy): domain Eukaryota; kingdom Metazoa; phylum Chordata; class Aves; order Charadriiformes; family Scolopacidae; genus Numenius; species Numenius arquata. The sequence continues at coordinate 63,899,707 of NC_133577.1, read as the reverse complement.
TCTGAGATTCCTTCTTCATAGATCTGCTCTGAGCGTGCTCAGCTTCTTAGAGGCTGGTTCTTTGTTCAGAGAAGTCAGCCAAAAATGCAAAATGACACATTTTGCCTTGCCTGCGATATATTTTCTCGAGAGAGCCTAGAGGCTAGCTGAAGCGCCAGTATTCCCAAGGCACTCAAGTTGTGGTGCTGTGCTGATGATTTATTAGTGTCAACAGTGTCACGTTCAGAAATGGTCAACGGTGACTGGGGTCTAAGTCTTGGTGTAGGAACTGCCAGAATCAGTCGGATTTTGTAGTGGGGCAGTACCAAGGTGTGAGAAACGCCAGCTCACACGTAGAATTTAAGAGAGAACAAAGACGCCGAAGCAAAGTTTAAAAAGGTTTATTAAAAAATGGTACGAAACAGCGCTGAATCAGGTGCGTCTCAAAGCAGAGGCACAGCTCATCTTTCAGTTTTTAGGTACTAAAAACCGGGTACCCTATCCCGGCCGCCTGGGTTTCTGTCTCTCTTCTCACTTGGTTGAGAAGTTGGAGCTCACATTCTTCCCGACCGCCTAACCTATTCCAGGTTTAGTTCACACCTTTTCACCTTGTAAGGCAAAAGCACACCTACTGTAAGAAATCATTATCCTAAACACGCCTTTGATGAGTTTATTACGCTTCACGTTATTTCACAGTCTTTGCTACCATCTACTGTCCATTGTTAGTAATTACAAGCACTCCGGTGGTCGTTTACTTCATCAGGTGGTCGTATCCTCCTCTTCATCAGTTTCCTCTAGATGAACCTGGTCTACGTGGCAGTCTTCACAGCCCACTTGGCAGATATATTGTCCAAGACTGGTTTCTTTGGCCTTAATGATACTCCCCTATCCTTCCAAGGTTACCTTCCAATCTGTTTTTCTTCACTTAGATAACGTTCTGCAAAACAAGGATCCCTTGACAGACCAAGGGCATTTCTGAAGATTAATTGGGTTCAATTTATTAGACTCTACTATCACTAAGCCCCCCTTGTTAGTACATACATACCAACAAAAATATACCAATTAGCTGAAGCAAAATTTATAAGCCCATTTCTCACAAAGGTGAACTAGTACCATCAGAGGGCTGTTGCTCTGCAAGTCTGTGAAAGCTTGCAAAGCCTGGCTGTTTGGCCAGTAAGATTGGATTTCTAATGAGAAGGAGGAGAAGAGCCTGCAATATTTGTTCTCATTCTTCTCAGCATGTCTTTTTGGGGAGAGGTTTTATACCCTTGTGTTCCTGTGGCAAGGAGCTGGGTAGAGTGTGTGATGACAGATAAAGACACTTGGTGGAGAGCATGGCTGAGAAATACAATTTATCCTTCCTCTCATTTTCTTCTGAGATTTTTGTGTTGCTTCCTCTGTGAACTTGTTCTCCTGTGAAGGTGGGTGCTTGGTTTTCCCCAATGGTTTCTTGAATGAGAGATGTCTTGGTCTTTTGACAGAGGGTTTTGGGGAGAAGGTTTGCATTTTGCTTTGCTGTTTGTGCCTGTTGGTGTGAGACTTTCCCCAGATCATGCCAAGACACAGGATCTGTCTATTGTTTCTCTGTCTTGAAGGTGTATGGCTGGGGTTGTCAGGTGATGGTAGGGCCTTTGGGAAAGCAGTATACTGAAACATGATGTTTATCTTGCTAAATGGTGTGCATTGCTTCAAATTCCAGATGCTTGTCAAGGCAGGAATGCAGACAGGAGGATAAAGGTTGAATCCAATTCTAAGACCTTGGCCACTTTCTTGCATTGAGTTCATATCAAGCCAGGAGCATCCTCTGAGGTCCCACAGCCATCTCTGTGTCTTCTCAAGAGTTTTGTTGAAGGCTTTAGTCTTTGATAATTCTGGTATTTGCTATTAATCTGATAAACTGGCAGAACTGTGTACATAAAATGAAACTCCAGAAATGAAAGTATGAGCATGTGCCATCACTCTTTGTGGCAGACCTAGGTCAATTTGCCTGCCCTAAGCAGGCAGCTCCTGTCTTCTCATCCCTGACACCTGGGCCTGATTCAGCAAGATGATGTGGCTAAACCCCTCTGATGTCTCCTTTCTTTCAGTAGGTTGCTGTCTGTGCCCTGGGGTGAGAGGAGAGACCCTTCAAGTGGATGCAGGAAAGCTCTTTGGTGTGGGTGGGATGAGGTGATAAGTGCTACCCTTTAACCAAGGAGTATCTGGATGGATTTGTGTGACTGTCCACAATGGTGGCTCCATGGCAAGTTGGAGCAAGTGTTTGAGCAGGAGCTTTCCAAGGTAAAGGGTGGTTGTGAATGGTTGTAGAACTTCCCTAAATCTTTGGCTCCCACGCCGTAGTGTAAACCCTTACAGGGTTCAATAATGTGGTGTATTGTTTCACAGGATGGATGTCTCACCTCTGCCTGGAGATTGCTGGGGGCTTTATGGGCTGCTTCCTTCAGGAAGCTGGGAAACACGTGGTCTTGGACTATAACTTTGTGAATTGAAAGTGGAAATTATGGGGAGAAGGCTCTAAGGTGCTGGCGGTTTGGGCACAGCACCGCGGGGCTGAGCCTCCCCAGCTGGGGGGCAAACAACTGGGTTGTGTGGCATATGAAATGTCCCCCCTGGCATTGCTGGGGGCTGTGGCCCGAGCTCGGGGGCTGGTGGCCGGCAGGGAGGGAGCAGCATGGGTCTCCTCTGAGGGCTGGCTGCCCTCTGGTGTCCGTAAGGGAAAGCGCCGAGTGACTTTGTTGTCCCGGGGGGAGCCGTGTCCCCGAAGTGCAGGTGACTGCAGCAGACCTCCCTCTGCGTCTCTGTGTGGGAGGGTTTTGGGTTTTTCCTACACTAGACAGAAGACTTTCAGCCAAGACTTTGCATTTTAAAATTAATTTTATTGAAAATATGGGACACTTCTGAAGAAATTGTGGATGCATGGGTTTTTTTTTTTTTGTGGTTTGTCAACATCTGGTTTCTGCTGATGCAAGACTAAAGGCAATCACTGAATGGTGGTACAAACTCACCCTGTTTTCTGCTTAGCAGCTCTGCCTAGGCTCTTCAGTAGTAATCCTCTCTTCTAGTAAGCAGAAAATTATTATATCCCACATTTTGTTCTGTAGAAAATACTATTTCCTTCTTCCAAAAACAGAATTCAAACAAATTCCATGGGATAAACATCATAATCAGCAGGACATATGGAGTAAGAAAATGAGATAATAGACAGCTCAAAGTTAGAGCCAAGGCACGTGAGACACCAGAGGTCTAGTGAAGGACATAGTACAAGCATCTTCAGTATTCTGCATGGAAAGGGTAATCCTTGTGAGTTTGGGAGCTGAAATAAATCAAAGAGGGAATGTTATTTTCATGGGTGACTTAAATGTTATGCAGAGGTGCATCCTGTGCATGGACAAGCCACCAAGGGAAGGTCTGCATCATGTAATTACAGGTAGAATATGTGGAGATAAGTGTCCTTATTTCTCTAATGCAGAAAAAGATGAAATGAACATCCAGAACCCATTTTTTGTAATTCAAGTTACAGAGAGTTTCCTGGAAACGGAATTCGAAATAAGAATGTAATTTGTTTTCTTTCTTTTGTTTCTAAAATGAAAATATTAAACCCTCTCCTGAACAAGTATTTTTGGGACAAACCAGTTGGAATTTGAGTTGGCATGATTTTTAAATAAACTGAATTTCATGCTACCTAGTAGCTGGGACACAAAATTCCTTGTAAAGAATATTCAAAATTTAAGACTTGAAAGGAAACAAGTGGTGTCACTTACATGGTCATTGCACAGATCCTCCAGTTTCTGTTAAAGCTGAGAATGGTTGCCATCTCTTCTTTAGTCAATTCAAAGTCAAAGACCTAGGAAGAGAAACAACTGAAAATCACCTCTTTGAAAAATCCAACAGTGTGAAGAAAGACAACATTAGAGAGCAGCTCCATACTGGAGGGTCCATTTTCAGTCATGGACCACTGAATTAACAGATAGAGGAACAACTTGTTTGATGGACACAAGAACAATTTTATGAACGTTGCTTATTCTATATATGTCTTTTCTGGCGTGTTACCATGTGTGGGCTCCAAGCAAGCTGTGCCTGCTGATTCATCCACAAGCCACAGAACAGGAAATATTGTATAAGACCTGTTAATCTGTCCTCTCCAAAAGCAGGCCTGGCTTAACCATCCAGAGGGACCTGGACAGGCTTGAGAGTTGGGCCCATGCTAGCCTCATGAAGTTTAACCAGGCCAAGTGCAAGGTCCTGCACCTGGGTCAGGGCAATTCCAAGCACAAATACAGGCTGAGCGGAGAATGGCTGGAGAGCAGCCCTGAGGAGAAGGACTTGGGGGTGTTGGATGATGAGAAGCTTAATATGAGTCAGCAATGTGCTCTCACAGCCTGGAAAGCCAACCTCATCCTGGGCTGCATCAAAAGAAGTGTGGCCAGCAGATCAAGGAACATGATTCTGCCTCTCTGCTCTGGTCTCATGAGAGCCCAGCTGAAGTACTGTGTCCAGCTTTGGAGTCCTTAACACAAGAAGGACATGGACCTGTTGGGATGGGTCCAGAGGAGGGCTGTGAAGATGATCAGAGGGCTGGAGCACTTCTATGAAGACAGGCTGAGAGAGTTGGGGTTGTTCAGCCTGGAGAAGAGAAGGCTCCGGGGGAGACCTTATATCAGCCTTTCAGTACCTAAAGGGGGCCTACAGGAGAGATGGGGAGGGTCTCTTTGTCAGGGAGTGGAGTCATAGGTTGAGGGGTAACGGTTTTAAACTGAAAGAAGGGAGATTTCTATTAGATATTAGGAAGAAATTCATTACTGTGAGGGTGGTGAGGCACTGGAACAGGTTGCCCAGAGAAGTTGTGGATGCCCCATCCCTGGAAGTGTTCAAGGCCAGGCCGGATGGGGCTTTGAGCAACCTGGTCTAGTGGGAGGTGTCCCTGCCTATGTCAGGGGGATTGGAACTAGATGATCTTTAAGGTCCCTTCCAACCCAAACCATTCTATGATTAACCCCCAGCAGAGTGTAGGCAAGCATAAAGAAAGAAAAAGGCCCATCCTCTTGGGATTTGGGAAGGGTGAAAAAGGATCACTGCTTGCTCTGCATTGGGAAGACATGCCGGCCCTGAACATGCCATGCACCCAGCTCACTCATAATCATTCACCTTGAAGTTCTCCACAATGCGCTGTGGTGTGACAGACTTGGGAATCACAATCACATTTCTCTGGATCTGGAAGCGAAGGAGAACCTGCAAGAACAGACCTCTTGAGTCAGAGAGAGGGTGGCTCCTGCTCTGGAGGAAGCAGAGCTTGTTTTAACAGCTGTTTGCCATCAAGTGTATATTTCAGTAGACCCTTTCTGTGGAGCTACAATTGAAATCATTCCTGTCCCTGTGGCCCAGGTAGCACTTCCTGAAGGGTGAAGAGAGAAGTGGTGGAGGCCCACATGGAAGGCCTCCTTTCCCACTGAGTTTTGGGACAGTCATTTCCGTTTTTCCCACCTGAACTTCCAGCAGTCTATGCAAGGCTTTCATTCTTTGCAAGAGGACTTGAGAGGGGAAGTGACATCTGAAGATGGGTCAAGAATCCTTTTGAGGGCCCAAGAGATAATAGTAGCATGTCTTGCAGGCCATACAATAAGAAATCTGCATTTTTAGGGAAAAATCAAAGGAGTGCCACTCATTCATGGGGAATGGATGGAGGTTCTGCCCACTCCTCAGCTCTTATTTTCCTTTATGGCTATGTTACAGGAAGGGGTACCTACTGTCTGGCCCCTACGTACCTGTGCTGGGGTTTTGTTGTGCTTGGCTGCAATCTCTTTGATCTTGGGGTCATCCAGAAGGGAAGGATCCTCTGGCTTAGCCCTACACAGAGAAAAGAAATCAGTGGCAAGAAACCCCCACAGAAAGATCCAGCCCAGCAACAGAGATCTGTGTGTAGATGAATGACTAATTGTGTGTTTGTAGCCTCACTGTTACAAACATAATCCATGCCAGCTCCCTTGCAAATTGCAAAGCAATCTCACCATGGCCTGTCAGGAGAGCCAAGGGGACTGTACGCTGTCACAGCAATCCCTTTGGATTGACAGTACTTGATCAGCTTCTCCTGGGTGAGGTATGGATGACATTCAACCTGCCAACACAGAGGCATAGAGGCTGTGATAGTGTGAGGCTGTCATAGTGTGATAGCGGCAGCACTGCTGTAATATCATTGTGCTTCAGGGATTATTTTCTAATCTAATTAGAGGCTGCCTTGTCCCCTAATTTGTCAGTGGCCTGTGTGATAATACAGTTTTTGCTGTGGGGATTCCACAAAGGTCATCTCTGGGTTCTTTACTCTTCCAGAAAGAATGTTTCCAAAGAGGTACTCCAACATTCGTAAACAGTGGTTCAGCAAGGTGAGGCAAAAAAGGAAGTACCTGAGTCCCTTGTGTGCTCAGAAATATCCACAGAGCGGAATTTAGAGCATATGCTATGTCTACTTTATTCTCCCTTTTTCCATCTCCTCATTCAACTGACAGATCTTTAGAATCCTTGGAAACTATTCATCTGCGGTCACTTATAATCTTACCTGGTTGTTTGCAGGCTTGTACTTCAGTCCTGGTTTGTTCAGGATTCTTTCAATCTGCTCATGGTTAAAGTTGGAGATTCCAATGGCTTTTACCAGACCAGCATCCACCAGCTCTTCCATGGCCTAACACAAAGAAGAAGAGCAGTATCATCATCTGGTATGCAAGACAGATCAAGGAGGTGTTCTTCCTGATGTGGCTCGTTTCCTGTCGTGAGCAGCACAGAATAGCTATTTAGAGTTGCAGAGTTCTCTAAGGGCTAAGCAGGTACTGATACAGTAGTGCAGTCTCACCCAAGCCCAAATTCTTATTCCCTGCATTTGTGGAAATTCACACCAAGCTGAATGAGGAAAAGAAAAATGACAATCGGTAATCTTCTGTTGTGCAAGCACTGGGGGGCTGTGCCCCATGCTGTAGGCAAGATCTCAACCCAAGATGTCTTTATTTCTGTAAAATCTATTTGAGCAATTCAAGAAGGGCGCAACAACTGTGATGAAGACAATTGTACAGTGGTTATGGTCAAGCAACGAGCTTTTTCCAACCTCAGTCTCGTCTGCAGCTCCCCTCAAAGTGATTGTGCAGCTCACTGTGAGTCAGGCACTCAAGTAAGGCACTCGGGGAATAGGAATAATAGGTAATAACTAAGCATGCACATTATGAAAACCTACTTTGTACTGTCTTATGTGCCTTCCAACTAATTTTGCATGCGTGAGACAACAGTTCTTTGACTGCTGAAGGAAATGAAAACATGGAAGAGATTGATGAGGACAGAGGACATGTCTCTTCTCCTGTGGTTGAACTTACCTCCCATGTCTGTAGAATATCAACGTTGCTAGGTATAGCCATGCCTTTGTCATCTTTGGGAAACAGTTCGTCTCCTGCCTGTCAGTGAGAGACAAAATGCTTTAAATAATCTCTGTTGGGACGCTACCTATGCAAACGAACCAAACGGGAATGTAAGGAGCTGAAGCTAATAGTGCATGAAAAAATCCAAGTAATTCTCATTGTAACTTAATTCTTCAGTCATTTCTTATTCTTAGTTCATGCAGTGTCATACCATTTTTTCCACCAGCTATCCCAATAAAGACGGGTATTTTTGCTGGACCTGTTGAAGTGATATTCCACAAAATGCATGCAGGGAAGCAATTTACTCATAGAACAGTATCCTGGAGTCTTACATGAATTCACTTCATGTATTGTTCCACTATGCATGTTTAAGAATTATAGCTTTTTTAGTTGTTGTTAAAAAGGTATATGGAGGATTGACTTTGGTTCTGTGAATGTACGCATTTATACTGGAGTACATATGCTGAAAAAGGTGCTGCTGACAGATTTCCCATGGGAAGGCTCGCTGCTTAAGTTGCTGTATTAGGAAAATTAGAACAGCCTGTGACTAGACAGTATGGCCAAAATGTTTTGAATGACTGGAATTTTCTAGATGCCACAATATTATGCAGTTTCACTTGACAGCTTTGTCTACATAAAGCTAACCAAAACAATATTGAGAGAATAAAATGAAGTTGAGCTCAAAGGCATTAGGTAGAATAGAGATTTTGATCTGGGTGTAGAGGAAAGGAAAGGCGAAGGGTATATGTGTGTGTATGTGTATATATATATGTATACAAACTGACATAAATCCTTTGAAGTACATATAGTCTGCAAAAGTTGTGTATTGAAAAGCCTCATCTTTTGAAATCCAGGGTCTGTGAAACAACACTAAGGCTCCTACAGGCAAGGTCAGCTCAGTCTGGACTGTATTAAGTACTTGGTGATTGAAGAGAGAAATGGAAAACAGAAACATTTTCTTTCACTCTGCAATTCTGTAACATGCGGAGGGAAGAGTTTCTGTCAGGCAGCAAAGCACAGCCCTCCTTCCCACCAGGGGTAATTTTCGGATGAGCATGCTTTGGATTTGTAAAAGATAGCGAAAGTGACATAGTTTATGCTTGAAGCTGGGAGGCCTGACCTTAATGCTAGGTCCTTAGTGCCTCTCCCATTATGTAAAGGGCAGAGGACGCTGTGCAAGCAGCAGTCTCAGGGGCAGAGATCAAGATTCGGGCTCACGTGGCCAGAGCAAAGCTGAATGAGCAGCGCTGGAGCAGTGCTGCTACACACAAGAGACACCTGCTCTTTCTGGACTGAAGCAGCAGTAGCGCTGCAAGAGTTTCTGGCAGTTTTGAGGAGGTCTCCCAGGAGGCAAAGCCAAGGGCATTGCTGTTACTGTACCTTGAACCCAAGTGGCCAGTGCATGAGGTAGAGATCCAGGTAATCCAATTTCAGGTCGGCAAGAGTCTTCTGGCAGGCTCCCTTCACCAGAGGCTTTTCATAAAATGTGCACCACAGCTAGAGACAAAAAAAACAAGGCACACTGTGACCTCCTCGGTTTAAAGCTCTTGGGTGCTCTCCTGCACAGGACAGAAATGCTCTGTCTCCTTTGGAAGGCAATGTGGAGTGAGGTCATCCTGCTGCGCTTCAGATGGGGCTTGCTCTGTGATGGGACTGGCCCACGACACTGAATTCAGTATGTGCAGTGGAAGTACACAAGATCAGATAGATCTGTAGTAAAAACTCCTATTGCCAAGGTCAGACTTGTGTAGAAGAAGATGGCTTAGTTCAAGATTTGACCATTTATACTTTTCCTGTAAAAAATCTAGCAGGCAAAGCCAAGAAAATATAAGACAAGTCACAAAGAAGTGGTTGGCACCAGCCTTTGCCAATGTAAAAAGGAGCTTCAGAAAGCAGCTAAATATCCTGTTTTCCTTAGTAAGCAGAAGAAAGAGCACCCACCAACCATACCTTCCGTGGGACAGGTGCTGAGCAGATTACACTGTCCCCAGGTGCCCAGAACCTCATCTTCCTCACGCAGCAGGGACACCCCTTTGGCAGGACTGTGAGCCCAGCTGCTGGAACAAGCACCAGCCACTGCCAGGCTCATCTCTGCTGTGCCTCAGCAGTCAGTGAGGTGCCATTACCAAACCGGTTCTGCCTCTGTATCAGTCCTTTACACCGAGTGATCTCAGACCTCTGCATCACAGGTTTCTACCTTGCTTCCTCTCCTCGTCCATCTCCCAGCACTTCTGGGTCTCCTCAGCAGGGTGCTGGACCACAGCAGGGTGAAGGCATAGAGTATCCTTCCTAACTCTCCTTACGGAATGGGGTGAAGCAGTAACCTTTTATCAGGAGTGACTTGCATAATGTTATGAATTGCTTTATCCTACAGCATGAATTTTGTCTTCAGTATTTAAACTTTCTACTATGAAAATAGTATAGGCAAAGCATTCTTCCACCCCTCCTCCAGGGTTGAAAATCATTAGATCCTTACCTTACTGACGATGAAGAGGTCTTCTCGTTTCACAACGCCTTCCTTGATTTTCTGCCTGATCCCTTCCCCAACTTCACTCTCATTCCGGTACACGTAGGCACAGTCAAAGTGGCGGTACCCAGCATCGATGGCAGCCATCACTGCAGCTGTTACTTGCCCAGCTAGGGACTAAAAATAATGCATAAATCTTAAGAATCTCAAATCAGTACATGTTAAATACCTGTATCCTAGAAAAAAAAAATAAGAAAGCCACCTTTCTGAAAGCAATCCCCTCTGCCCCAGTTCTTTTTTTTTTTTTTTTTTTTTCCTGTACAAGAAGAGTATTTCTTGCAGTCATAAACACAGGCTTCAGGGCTTGAAGCCAACCTCCAGCCTCTTCTCTGTAGCCCCACTCCCACACAGGTTCAGCCCATAAGCTGTGTAGAGCAGAGCCCCAGACACTAGGACAGCTCTCTGGAGCTGGACCTGGGGGAACAGGAGTTTTGTGCCAGGGAGCTCTGCAGTACTGCTGCTTTTCTCTGAAGCTGTTACCTTCCATGTGCCCAGCCCCACAAGGGGCATCTTGGCTGTGGTGTTCAGCTGCACGTAGGTCGCCATGGCCCTGCACGCCGTCTGGGCAGCCCCACTGCAGTCACCTCTTGCCCAGCTTGTTTAATAGTGACTGGTGGCTCACCAGGGCAGGGGAAGATGTTGGAGCAGTGCCGGTGCTTTGGATCCTCCCACATTCGGCAAACAAGGCTGCGGCTTTTTCTCTGTAGACTCAGCTCATACAGGTTAATGTGAAAGCTGAAATCAATTATAAATTGCGGAGGTGATCAATCCCCTGGGGCGTGCAGTTGTGCACCCTGTGGACCTTTCCTCCCTGTAAAGTTCCTCTTCAAGTGATAAGGACGGAGGGCAGCTGTGCACCGATCTGGCTTGTGTTTGTGCAGGGTTCAGCTCATGTAGCGCCCTGTCCCCGGTGCCGTGGGTTGTTCGTGTGTATCTCACTTGTGATAACGCACTGGGGTTTTTCAACTCACTGTTGCAGTTCACCCCATTGATTACCAGATGGACTTTCTGGCCTGTTTTGTCCAGGGGCTCTTTGGCCCACAGTTTGTCATCGGTAAAGCCAGGGGGGTGTCTTGAAATGAGTCAGTAAAGAGGAGTCCTGAGGTAGGGCATGAGACAGAGGTCTTTTGTTCTCAGTGCATGGAGCTGCTCCATCGCTGCTGGCTGTGTGGCTCTGGGCTGTGAGCCATGGGCTGCGGAAGGGCTGAGCCCTTTGGCCAGAGCAGCGTGTCCTCATGCCTGGCCTGGTCTCCCTTTGACAGAGCCTTGTCACCCTGCGTGCTGATGAAGTGAGACAGCTAGAGAAACCTCAGTGTGAATTCACAGAGGAAGAAGTAGTTCCTTTTCAACCCCCCTCACCCCCTCCAAAGGTGATGGTATCTATGCTTCAGAGGCTGGGAAGTGAGGCACAGGGAAGAACAGGGAAGAACAGGGAAGTTCACACGGGGCGTGTGTGACAAAGCTAAAAAGTAAAATTAAGTGCCTCATTTTTTCGTGATCTTAACAGGACCATTCCCTTTGGTAAAATTCCAGAGTTGCCTTTGCACTTTTACTTCTCCTTGTTTTATTAGTACAGGCAACAGGCATATCTCTATGGCTTGTTTATGCATTCATAAAGGAGAGTTTCATAATGCAGAAAGGGAAATGTAAGTGTAGAAGAGAAAAGGTGTCCTCTAGCTACATGGTCATCATGGATCTCGTATATAATTAGCATCGCAAACTAATACAACCTTTTGCACAAAAACAGAGCGGGATCCAGGTAGTGGATGGGAGGATGTATTTTAATGTTTGCACACATGGGGGCAGAGTTAAACTTGTGTGTGACCACTGCTTTTGAATTTCTTCAATAATCTCTCATCAGATTGAATTGCGTGTTGCATTCCTTAGATTTTGTAACAATGAGAAGGTGGAAATCTTTCTTCCTTTGTCTGTTTTCCTAAAAAGGATAAGAAGAAAAAAAATGAAGGTGGCTTACATCTGTAATAAATAAATAGGCATGAAAATTTTCTGGTAGGTACTCAAAAGATACAATCTGAGTTTTGAAGAGGAAATTAGCAATTATCACTAACATACCAACTTTCTGAATTGTCTGAATCTTAAATTAAAGGCACAGAAAAGAATTTCCTTTTCTCTGTTGTCCTCTGCACTAAGTGTATGAAACCGCTTTTCCTGTCTTAACTCACTACTCTCTCTCAAAGATGTTCCAAAACTTGACTTTTAAGCATTTTTATGCGTGGGGAGAGAAATCAAATCTGCTTTATCCCTTCTGTTAACCGAGCACGCACTTACAGCATGTTGTATATTCCAGGGGAAACAGAAAGACTTGTCTAAAATTTAGAACATTTGGATTTACTCTGACCGGTAGCACTTTAATGTGCTCGGCACCTCCAGCTTGTTTTTGACTGCAGCAGTCAATGGGGATTGTGGGCTGTCTGCAGCTGGTAGGAAGCGGTATGTGCTGTACAGAGTTGGGTTGTTAACTACACATTTGCGGCCATTGGGGGATTTGCCATTGATTCAACAGCATCGGAGCAAGCCTTTTGTTAAAATGTCTGCCAACAGCGTCAGCTCTCTCTTCATTCAGCCAGTCTAATACCAAACTCTGTCTAACCTATTTTGTATATTGGCCCTGACGGCCTCAGAATGGCTGGATGTCACAATTTCAACATGTCTTCTAGTGCCTCATCACCAGAGATCCCCTCTGTTACAGAATCACAGAGAATCACAGAATCACATGGGGTTGGAAGGGACCTCTGGAGATTGTCTAGTCCAACCCGCCTGCCAGAGCAGGTCCACCTAGAGCAGGTTGCACAGGAACTTGTCCAGGTGGGTTTTGAATGTCTCCAGAGAAGGAGACTCCACCACTTCCCTGGGCAGCCTATATTCCCCTCTGTTGCCCTCCTGCCGCTCATGATCCGGCCATGGTGGTGGCTGGGGCGCAATGGGGGAGCCAAAATTCCTCAGGATCTGCATCCCAGCCTTGGCCTGAGTGTGCTGGCATCTGGGGGAAGGAACCAAGAACAGCAAGAAGAGTAAGAACCGACCATTTCCAAGCACTCTCCCCACTCTGTAGCGTAAACTGGTAGGCTCAAGCTGATCGAACAGGCACTGGGATATCATGCCAGGCTAAGAAAGCAGAGCTGCTAAAAATGGTTTATGGCCTTTTTTATACTTTTGCTCAGTCACTTTGTGTCACCTTCTGGAGAGAGCTGGACTTCCCTGAAGGAGTAGTCACATTCTGACATTTCCACAGCATTGGACACACAAGAAGCCTGAAGCAATATATTTGATTTCTGAGGACACCTCAGCCAGTCTGGCTCTGAAGCTGCAGTAACCATTACTGTTACAAATGGAGGAAATAGGGGAAAGTCTGTGGAACCTCAGCTTAAGGTTGAAGAGGAACTGAAGAAGAACCTTTTAACTTAGCAGAACTGCAGGAAGCTACAGTTTTGAGAGCTACATCAAATGGAGTGGTTTGGTGATAGAGAGAAGTGTAACTTGCCAACAAGTGGGTACCTGAGGGTAAATAAGACAGGAAGAGATAGTTAATAAAACTGTCAGGCAGCGGGGAGCAGACCCCTGGAGGCAGTGGAGGAGGTGTTGACAGCAGACAAGGGCAAAACAAGGCATGTTCACAGTATTCCCGAAATAAAATATGGTAACATTTTCTTCTGAGTCTTGTCTACATGAAAATCTTGCGCTGTTTCATTATGTTCATGCAAATGCCTTTTTTGGACACATATCAGTTGAAGTACGTTGTATATTGCTTTAGCTTAGATTCTTTCCTCACCACTTCAGTTAAAACAGCACAAAGTTCCCTTCATCAAAATCACATCTATCCTCCCACAGACTTAGCATTAATTTAACAGCATCAGTTTTTGAACTGGTTTAATTAAACTGCGACTTCCTTGCACAGGCCAGGACTGGTTTCTGTGGAAACAGAAGTATGTCAGTGTCTTTTGTGTCTTTTCTCAAACCTGTAAAAAGAAACCTTCTGATCATATGCTGGAGAGGTGGATTAATGTGGGATTGGCAAATATTTTGCTTGATTTTCTCCAGGTTAAGCCCTGTGAAAAGAGCAGGAACTAAAGCACTGATAAAGACCATACCTTCTCAGTTGTTTCTGTGGAAGAATGGGCTTTGTAGTAAGTGATCAAGCAACCTAAGTTAAATAGGAAGGACACCACGGCCAGCCTCCACAACCAGCTCTTCTACACATGGAAAATTTGCCCATCCCAGACCTATATTCTTGTCCAGTCCTGTTGTTAGGCATGGTTTTCACAGGAACAAGATTTTCTTCTCTCATAGGTGCAGACTGTAGGGTTTCCAAATCTCTGTTTTCTCATCACTTTTGAGAACAGTTTGCTATTTTTCTTGCCAAGTGGAGGCTCTTGTCCCCGTGGAAAAATATTTTTATGCTCCATTTCAAGTTGCAGCAGTCAGCCGTTTTTTGACAAGAAAAGTTTTGACAAGAAAAGGGGTGCTTCAAATGCCTTAAGAGTGGAGGAAGGGATATGTTTTCCATTTGTGAAACACAGAAGTGTTGAAAATATTTTCCTCATGTTTGAAAAACAAAACAAAATGAAGCACATAGTAAAACCAGTGAGTTCATCTTGATTAGGAACAACATGAAAAATAGCACTGTGGAATCTGTGCAATTAGAGCTCAATAGAAATTGCTTTATAACCTGAACTCGTACACAACAGAGGAGCCGCGTTGTTTCAGCTGACTGAGTTACTCAGGTTTTGTGAATATGAGAGCAGAACCTCATGTGGTCTTTCTCCTGTCACATGGCAGGACCCGTGGGCAATATGAACATTTAGGGGCGATGTGGAAGGTCCAGCGTTTCCCACAAAGGTTTGGCTTATTGTCCTTAACTAATCCATGGATCTGCAGTTATTTTGCTGTGGGCTCCAGGTTTGCTGTAGGGTAGGTCAAATGGGTTTCCGCACTCTCAGCATCTACCATTTCCAGAAGTAATTCAGGGCATGCAGGGAGGAGGCCATGAGCTGCAAATTGTTCTGGCAGGATGCTTCCAGCTATTATGTTGTCTGGGGACTCCTGCTTGTCCTGTAACCAGAACACGTCTGTAACCTGAGGGGCTGGGACAAGATGGTGGCCAGGTGTGGGTTGCTGCAGAAGCCAGGAAAACTATTTTGGCCTGTGTGTGCTCCTAACTGTCCCCGTAAACTAGATGTAACCCAGAAGACAAGATAAAGCAGCTTCTTCATGTCTAAAGTTTGTGAGCACCTATTTCTTTAGAAGGGCAAGAAACCTTGGTCAAACAGCATGGGCCTTATTTTATGATATCTTTCTAGAGGTATTATACAGCCCCCCCCAAAAAAAACCCACCCAAGAAAAAAAAGAGACGTAGCTTGTTACCAGATATAAGTTACTTCTGCAAATGCCTTCTTAGGAAGGGCAGAACCACACTACCCAGGTTTTCTTCTCACGGATCCATTGAACTGATCATGACTCAGTTACTTATTTGGTATATTGTAGATGCAGACTTCTACAGGGAAGAGTAATGACAGCAGTACTGAATGTTTAAACAAGTACTTGACCTATTCAAAATGCAAAATGTTGGATAGTGCCTTGTGTGTCTAGGAAGAAAAGTGTCTTTTTTTGTAATATAAAAAGAAGATGCTGGCAGGCAAAATATTTTTCCAGGCTCTTCTGTGGACAGCTGGATCTGATGGAAATAGAGAGGAATAGACTAATGCTGAATAAAAAAAAACCCAACAGTGGAAGTCAGGCATGAAATCATTTAAATGGATGGATTTCCATGTGAGTAAAACAGGTGTGAGATGAAAATTAGACTTGAAAAATTCTGGGAAGTTGAATATCCTAACTCCCCATCCATGCATGATTTATTAGTCCTGTCTGCCTTTCCACTCATGCTCCTTTTTCGTCAAAGAAATGGCGGGGGGTGGGGGCGAGGGGAAGCATGAATTAACTTGTGAAGCACAGCTATTTATTTAGCACCTTAACTCCTAAAGTTTCCCGGGAAACAATCCTGTAAAAGAAAGGCCTGATTTTATTGCTTTTTAATGTCAGGAGCAACCCCACTGAATTCTGAGAAGTTACAGTGAAGTACAAGAATAGTGTGACTCAGTCCTTCTCTTTATATTATCTAATCATGACATAGGACAGATTTTTTGTATAGGAAATTCATTTTTGTGCTCCATTCAAAACCAAACTAAACATCAGTCAGGCTTGTTTTGTAAACTGTTCTGGTGCAAGAGAGTCACATACCATGGAAAGAAACTTAGGAAGCAGAAGACAAATCTTTGTGGTTTGCAGAGTGTTTGTGAGAAAACAAACATCATAAATACAGACAGAGATAGTTTTGCACACAATCAGCAAGTTCTTAATTAACCTGGTGTTCATTGTACCATGGAAGTAAAAAACTTTTAAGCAGCTTTTTTTAAGGTGAACCATTAATTTTTTCTAGAAAGACATTAGTACAAGCAAACTTGATTATGTCTTGTGTGTTCTCCCCCTTGTGTTTGTTGTTCTCCCCCTTCTCTACATGGGAGTTCCCATTTTGGTTATATTTTGTTATATTTGCCCAGATTCCTACGTGCTGTTACCATGCTCTAGTATCAGCACTATCCAGTCTGTTTTTTAACTAACTTATCGTGCCTTGACTAGACACCACCCTGCTGCTTTCTTTTCTTGGAGGCCCTTTTAAATTATCTCTTCCCAGACACTTTCTTACTGACGTCTGATGTCTGCAGCACTTTGTTTATCATGGGGAAAAAAATGGCAGATTCATCACAGGATTTTCTTTGCTTTTGATACTGCTACAATAAGTTAATTTGTACAGTATTGTGACTAGAAAACAGTGAAAAGCCCCAAACCAAAACCTGCAATGTAAACCACTCTAAACCCACAAAATTTAGAAGTGAAGCTTGTAGATCTTCAAATTGTGGTTTTTGCTCTAGAAATGGGAAAATTTTTTGGTTATGAGAAAGAATTTTGTTTTCCCACCTGTTGGCAACCTGTACAACTTCTTCTAGAGCTGTTTTGTGGGGTTGAACTGTATCCACGAGGGCTCCTTCAAAACATTGTGTTCCACACACTTTCCTGTAGCATCTAGGCACCTGTTGTGGTTAAGGTGCTTATTTGAAGGTATCCGTGTGATAGCTTTGAGGACATAGAGAATGTAACGTTTTTCCCATGTGCATGTTTTTCAGCTTGGGATATGCAGAAATGAAATAATTTTTGGGTTAATATTTCAGATGAACAGACAGAAGTCATGTTTTACTTCAGAATAACCTTACCAGTAATTAGCCATAGGGATTACGTAAGAAATTTGGTTCCTACTTTGGGTTTGGGATACAATGCCTCACACAGCTTCTTCCATCCATCTGTTTTGTGTATAATTAAGGCTTTCATGTATTTTCTTCTTCTTTCTCAATCATTTATTCAATCCTTAATGATTCAGAAAAACTTCTGCATTTACTTAAAAACTGATGCTATAATTCTGATGACAAATGCAGGGTTAGTTTAAGTGCTTACACACTCACTTCTCTTTTTATTTGAACAGATTTCCTGCCCAAGCAATGGAGTTAGAGTAAAAAAAAGTAGAATACTCTATTTGCCTCCCACATGGACTTATCCTGGTTTTGACATAAAGAGAATCCACTCAGATGCATGAAGTTATATATTGCCTTCATACCCAAACAGGATGAAAGCTCCACTGTATTTACATATGAAAGCAGCGTTGTATTAGGCACTAGTAAAACAAAAGGTGAAAAAGACTCCCCTTTGCTGAGGAGCTTAAATTGTAACTGGGTGACTAACTGGTGTGCGATGTACGCCTCACTGCTCTGTCAGGTGCACCCCCAAGTTTTAGGTAATAATAGGCTTGTTTTAAGACGTGGTGGTGTGATATATTGGCAAATAAGGGTAGGTGTGTGATGAAAAATTACCCACGCACAGGTGTGCTCAAGCCAAGAAAATGTTGAGAACCACTTGTCTGGTTAATGCAAGATGCAGTGAGTGGCTCTAACAAAAAGACACAAGTAGGACTACTGCATTATAGCCTGCTACGTGCTCTCTGAGCTCTGATAGATAAGGCTTTATTTTTCTTTGTATTATAGACCAGAATCTGGTGTATAGAGATCTATGAAGGATTTGGGGCCAACAGGACTCTGCAGCACTGTACGTGAGTTGTGGCTGTGGTCTCAGGGACAAGGAAAACAGCTTCCAGTCCATGAATACACATAAGTTTGCTTGGGGTTCAGCTAAACATGTGGGTTTAGAGGCTAGGCTTGGGTGAAAACATGATATTGATGGCTTGGGGACTTGCAGTCTTCCTGGGATGAAAAAATGAAGCTGATTGATTGAAAAAATCTGTGAATAAAGTGGTCTTTTTAAACCGGAAAAACTTGAGCAAGCAGAGGTGTGAAAAGAATAGATAAGGACACTGAAGGCACGGATGGGTAAGATGGCTGTGGTGTTATAAGGAAAGGTGTCCCTCCTGGGTAGCTCTGTCCTGCTAACAGGAAGGTTAATACACAGTGTGGGCTTCCCAGGTCCCTGCCCACTTTGCAGGTGATTTCTTGCAAGAAATAAAGCTTGTGTTTAGTTTACAAGAGAGAACCAGTGTATTGGGGGTGATGGGCAAGGAGATGGATGTAGCCAGAGTGATTTTACCATCTAAGAGTTCTGAGTCCTCTTGGGGAAATAAGGACGTGTTTATCTCTCTGCATAGTGTGTCGTACTCCCAGACCTTTCTCAATACAAATTGGGTCTTGAATGAAAGCGGACCATCAGAAAAATTACAGAGGAGTGTGAGACAACAATAGCATGGATAGCAGACAGAAAAAAAGACAGGATCTAGGACTTTTGTAGAGGAAAAACTGTCAAGTGTTAAATGGCCTGAATAGGCTGACATGCAGGAGTGAAGATTCCTTGGGAACACATCGGGGTGGGAGAGAGAATGGGCAGTGCTGTGGCACCAACCGAAGGTAGAAAGGAGTAGGGAGAGTCTAGGAGGGACGCACAAATTCATGCAGTAGAAAAACACCCAGGAGGAAGTTTTAGAGAGAAGGTTTCAGAGTTATTAAAGGGTGTGAGGATTTGATTACAGAAGTTTCTTTTGAAGATAACATTATTAATGAAGACAGATCATATATCAAATAGTTCTAAACAAAGAGCTGAGGGTCTTCTGGAATTTACAGTGGGTAAGTCTGCAGTGCTCTGTGACAAAGACTTGATCTAGCTTTGAACAAAGTAACTATTCTATCAAAAAATACCAGGGGCATAATCAGTGAAGAATGTTCCTGTTTGCTACAGTTTTCATCAATCATTAATTGGCCTATTTCTTTCCAGTTCTGTTCTCTTCTGTTTCTGCCTCGCTCAGCTCCAGGCCTTCCTTCAGTGTGGTGCAGTTGTACTGGTGCCCCTGCGGAAGTTTATGTATTGAGAAAAGGAGTTTCCTGAACTGTTTCTGCCATAAACATTCCAGATAAATGCTACCGCCTGGAAGGGCTCCAGAGCAGAGACCCTGAAAAACACAGCCCAGCTGGCCTGAAAGATAATAGCTGCCAAATGAGTGTAGCTGTCTGCAAGAAGTCATGCACAGGGATATGGCTTTGACTCTTCCGTCCTTGTGTAGTTTGAAATGTGAATCAAAGTCATTAGGCTGTTTTTGCCATGCTAATGACACGGTCTTGTTCAAAGACTAATGTAGATAAGAAATCTGCATTTAATGGCCATGGAGGTCCTAGCTTGTGGCACGGGTTGCTGTCTACTCACTTGTAGTTATGACTGCATATTGGCATACAATATTTTTTTCTGTTAATTGAATTCTTAATGATTGAAGTGCAGCCAATGCATAGTGCCGACACTCAAGAATAGATATTTTTCATTCTGTCTCTAGGACCTCCGGTTCTTTTCCTTGCAAAGTCAATCAACCAGTTTGCCTGTGATGCACCTGCATTCAGAGCTGTACCACTGATATGTTCGTACAGGAGGAGACAGGTTTGATCTGACTGGAGGCAGGGTGATTGCAGGTGTGGGATCAGGCAGTGTCATGTGGGAACATTTACCAGTTTGAGGTGGTGGGTGGCGAATCAAACTCTTCTGGTATGGTGAACTTAAGAGTACTACTTTGATTACGTGGGCTGGACTGGCTTTATACTGTAGGTTCTGGCTTACACAAAGTTGACAGAGACCAGAGGTAATTGTTAACATTAAAGTCAGTGGGTGAGATGAAAAGCATTATATATGTAACTGCAAGTGCAATTCACATCCAGTGGAAATACTTTGCATTAGCAGCAGATTTTTTTTTGTGGTTCTGTACGGGGGTCAGGCATAGTTCTTTTTTTTTCAGGAAGAGCACTGAAAAATGTTCTCCCTGAGATGCCGAATGCTTGCCAGAGCTTCCCAAATAAATGAAGACCAAAGTCGGTGCAGTAACCACCGAAGAGACATAGGGTGCTGCTCACTGGCAGCGTGGCCACCCTTACCGCTTAGCACATTTAGTGCTGAGCCCTGCTGAGAGCCTAGTGAAGCAGTGTTTCTTCTGGCTGGTCCTTCTTTCCTGCTGTCAGGTTAGGATCTGACCCCTATAAGTGCAAAACTAAACACCCTTTCTCCTCACAGCACTTCAGCGACATTATTTTAACACCTCTGCCCCAGATTTTCTTTAATTTCCTTGTGTTGCTTTTTCCTATCAAAATCTGAATCCCCCATCTTTCATTTTCATGCAGTATCATTTTAACCTATTAAAAATGAAAGATCATCTCTCCCTCTCCCTTGTAGAGCGGGTGGTAGAGCACATTTGGTATAAATTCAGCTTGTGGCCCTTTCAACTTTACATTGTGGCTGTTCAAGGGTGAGCATTTAGAGAAGAAAATGTGAATCTGATTGTGTGTAAAAGCAGAGCTACGGTGACAGAAGCAGTAAAGGACACCACCTTCCCACGCACACCACTTCACTTCTAGCTAGAGCTGCTCCGTCCACTTGGTTTTGATTACTCTGAATGGGAATGACAGCCTGTGGGCATGAGGGTAGCTAGCGTGATCGTTAAGTTCCTAGACTCACTTCTAGATGTATTTTTTTTTTTTTTTCTGCTGTTTTCATTATGAGTAATAAGATTTTGGACCCTTGCTTCTCACCCAAACCAACAAGGTCCTTAAAGCCAGAAGGAAAAAACAAAAGTGAGCCCTGCCTGGGAAAACCCCCCGCGTCTGCCTGGCCCTCTGCCGTTTCCTCCCCTCCTGGCGATGAGGGAGGGGGTGCTGGATGACAGCCCAGGCCACTTGGGGCCACCCTTTTTCCTCCGCCTCTTCCTTCCCTGGGGGCGGCGAAGGGGCGAGCCGGAGCCCGCTCCCCCCGCCTGCTGTCGCGATGCCCGGCCCGGGCGGTGGGTGAAGGAGGTGGCGATGCTCCGGGGGTGGACGGAGGCCCGAGGCAGCCCTGGCTCTGGAGGAGCAGGAGCCGTGGGTGCTTTTGGGAGAAGCCAGAGGCTTGGCTGCCTCGGGTGGCCTCACCCCGTTTCTCCGCTGGGTATTACCGACGCCGGCGGCCGCCTGCGTGTCCAGCGCCGCTGGGGGCGGGGGGGGAACCACCATCTGCGCTGTTATCCCTCGCGGGAAAACGACCTGCTCTTTGAGGATAGGATTTTCGCGGCGGAGATGGGGGGAGGGGACACAGTTGGACGGACACGGCATCAGGAGCCCCGCAGGCTCCACCGGGCATCGAGACCCGAGGTCGGGGGGGGGTGGGTGGCCGGAGGAGCGCCCGGGCTGGCTGGGCTCGGTTCCCAGCGCGCCCCTAGGCACCACGCCGCTCTCTGCGGCTCGACCCCCAAGCTCGGTATCATTGGCTGAAGGCGGTGCTCATCCTCTGCGCCAGCCAATCGGCTCCCCTCGGCTTCGCGGGCGTGGGGACGCAGTGGCCTCATTAAGACGGTGGGGTCCCACCCCTCTCCCGGCGCAGCAGCGGCGGCGGCGGGGCGAGCGGGCGGCGTTTGCTCCGGCCTTGGGGGCAGGCTGCGACGTGCTGAGCGGGCGCAGTAAGGCAGCGCGGGTTTGGATTGTTAATTCTCTGAAGCTGAGGGACGAGCGTTGGGGGGGCGGAGGGGGGGAAGGGCGGCTAACGGTTGTGCGGGGCGGTGGCGGAGATGGAGGGGGCCCTCCCTCGGAGGGGTTGTGCCGGCCCTCCGTGCGGGCCCTGCGGAGAGGGGTTGTTGGGGCCCACAGGAGGCTCCCTGAGGAGGGATGTGTGTGGTGTGTGTGTGCGGGGGGTGCAGGCGGGCTCCCTTGGGGAGTGATGGGACCCGTAGCCGGCCGTGTGTGTGTGTGTCCCTTGAGGGTGGTGGTGTTATGCCCGGGGCAGGTAGGGGCTTCCTGAGGGGGCAGGAGCTGTGAGGCACCTCGTGTGTGTTTGTGTGTGGTGGTTGCTGCCCCGCTCCCGAGCAGCCTCGTGTGTTTGTGTGCGGGTGTGTATGTGTATGGGAGTTGCGGCCCCGCCTCTGGGTAAGCCTCTCCCTTCTTAGGAAAGGCTGAGACATGGGTGCACCGCACAGGGACGCTTTATAAAAGGGCTGAGCGGGTGAGCTTTGGAGCTGGTTGGAGCGAGGAGTCCTGGAAATGACTACCTCTGGCAGTTAGACCTTAAAACTGTGCTTGGCTAAAAGATCTGCCCCTGTAAGATATTTATCGTGAGCCCCTTGCTTGGTTCTACTGAGCCGGGGCTCTCTGTTGTTTCTGTTTTAGGCTGGGTCCAGGTCTGCTGTTCGTATCCTCTATGGTGTCCCAAAGGTTTTGGTGGATTTCTGTGCACTGGAGCTATGGTAATTGCAGTCTAAACAAATCTTGAGGAGCAAATAATATCCTGGGGCATCTGGGAGACAAGAAGCTTTCCCTTGTTGGAAATGCAGGAGCTGTGCATTTGCATCTTTTTGGGAGAAGGAAGTTGGTAGCTTTCCCAGCCCGTACAAGGGGTGTGCTTTATTTCCTTACAGCTCTGAGAGCGAATGATGGTTGGCATAGCCATTTGCACTTGTGGTTTCTTTCTGTGTGAGCACTTGGTGTTTATTCTCTTCCTGCAGGTAACTAGCCAAGAGTGTGTGGTGGCCTCTGTATAAAGCAATTCTTGAGTCTGTACTGGGATTTGTGCAGGTTGTTCCTTTGCCATAAGAAAGGTGAGTAGGATTATTTCCATGTGTTACTCTAAGGCTTTCTAACTTAAATACTTCCATAAGTGGACTTATATTTAAACAACCGTGTGACTGCCAGTTCTTTCTAAATTTGCTTGAGAGTGGTGATTCTGTATAACCTTTTATATAACTGAACTGGAGTTTATGGTCCCCAGATGATTTTACATCTTTGCATGAGTCTTTCTTTTTTTTTTCATTGAGTTTTTTTATTGGTTTTGACCAAAAGTACTCAAGTAAGAGCCTGTGTGAACAGGTGCATCTCCTCTATTGTTTGGTCTTGTGTTTTTTTGTTTTGAGTCTTAATTTTGTAAGCTTTTGTAAACTGTATTATCCACAGGAACAGATCGCATAATTAGTTAAACTGAACAATGAAGTATCTGCAGAGATAGAGCTTTTTATGTGGCTATGTTTTGTGTAGTAGCTCATGCTTTGAACACACTGCAGTTTTTAATCATATGTGTGGGATGTTGGAGAAAGCATTTCCATCTAAACCCAAAGTGATCTATCTGATACTCTTTTGTTGTAAACCTGGTATTTTATAGTATTATATGTGATGTGACATGACATCTGAATCCTAGCAATAGTTGATTTCTTTGCTTTATGTGCAACTGATTATTGTGAGTGGAAAAAGTAAAACATCGAAGGGATTTTGTCTGAGTTCCTCCTTTTCATACACAAAATTCAGGCCTCCTTTGTGGGAAATCATAGAAGACTTTCCCTTGTGTTTACCGAGTGTCTACTGTGTATCAGACAATACATGCTGATACTCTGTAAAAATCTGTTAGTCCTCAAAGGATTTTTAATCCTGAGCAGGAGTCAGAAGTTAAAGCTGGGGAGGTATTGTGTAGTGTCCTGGTGTGATGTAGAATCTGTCTTCTGTGGAATAAAGGAGAACTAAGCTGCTGCTGTAGTCGAGATCAAATTACTGAGGCTGTTAATGAGTTCACATTTTTCTATACACTTTTTGAAAGTCTGGTAAAAATGAATGCTGACAGTGTGCTGGGTGCTTACCAAAATCCAGAGTGCATCGGCCTAACGTGTCCTGCTGACTTAATTCAGTCACAGTGGGCCTGAACTTAAGACACTTGGAGTGTGATTGGAGCAGCTCCAACTGATTTGAGATGATGGGAGCTCCCATAAGTGTGTCTCTTGTGGAAATCTAGTCCAAAGTTGGGTGTGCAGAAATCAGACCTCAATCTCCCGCTGCCTGTGGTTTGGGAGAACTTAATGTTCATTAAAGTATACAGTGGTCCTCCTGGTGCAGGGAATTGTCTTCTGTTGCTATCTAGTTTCTGATATCCCAGGTCAGAGTGATCAGGTGGGGCTTTCAGAGTTGCAGTGCTGTGCTAGATGAACCTTTCAGGCATCGCATAATCTGCTAGAAGACCCTTGGCCACATTGCAAAAGCTTGGGTGAATGGTCAAAATCCATTTATCATTGAAGACAATTCAGAGGTGGTTTTGCTCAGTCAACAGGAGCAGAGAAAGGTGCTGCTTGATGTTATGAATGTGTAACTGTCCGTTATTTAATGAGGACAGAAAATATGCCATCTGTGCCTGCTGCAAAAGTGAAAACATTAATCTTATCATAGAATCATAGAATGGTTAGAGTTGGAAGGGACCTTAAAGAGGGAAAAATATACTTGAAAGTCAGGAAGGGGTGGAATAATCTGTGAGATTGCTTCTGGATTCAGTGAAATGGGGACTCGCTATTTGTGCATTGCATTGCAGAGTAGGTGTGTTGTGGCACTTGAGTGTGGAGGAGGTGGCCTGGGGAAAAAATCAAGCAGAGACTGGCATAATTAGCAGGACAGAATGGGGATGTGAGGAAACAACTTATGCAAAGCATGATTATGGTGACATCTCTTGAGGAAAGCTAATAAGGTTCTATGTATTGCCAGTTGCAATTCTGTGGTCCTCCTCTCCAGTTGCTCTGGCTGAGGATCACAGTTGCTATCTGTGCCTGCACTCCCTTGGAGCCAGTGTGTGTCTGGGTAGCTCTTACGATCTTGGGCTCCATGTCTCACCTCTAAGCTCACCAGTGAGAGTAAGATCTGTTTTTCTGGTTGGGAGCCTCTAATGTTGAGTGAGGCTCTGTATAAGCACTTGAGGGAAGTCTGTAGGCAGGAACAGCTTGTACAAATCTGCTACTAATCAGTTGGTTAAGTGGGCTAGTTGCAGCAAGCTGGGTGAAGGATGGTGCTTTTCCTCCCATGTGAGGGTGGGAAGGAAGTCAAAGGCAGGAGTCCTCAAAGGTAAAAACATACTCTGCAGACACTTGTTTCTTTGGTTGTTTTGATTCTGATAGTTGTCTACTCTTTGCTGCCTTATTACTACTTGTAATGCATTATCTATGGGATGTTTGATGTATCTGTCTCATGTCTCTGTCCAGATGCATCATTATTAGATGCCAGACCAGCTGTCATCTGTGCTAAGCTGCAACCAAAATGGCTAAGTACAGGCTTGTTCTCTTAAGACATGGGGAAGGAGCCTGGAACAAGGAGAATCGCTTCTGCAGCTGGGTGGACCAGAAGCTGAGCAGTGATGGGATAAAGGAAGCTCAGAACTGTGGCAAACACCTTAAAGCACTGGGCTTTGAGTTTGACCTCGTCTTCACCTCTGTACTCAGCCGCTCCATCCAGACTGCGTGGCTTATCCTGGAAGAGATGGGCCAAGAGTGGGTCCCCATTCAGAGTTCCTGGCGACTGAATGAACGTCACTATGGTGCACTGATTGGTCTCAACAGAGCAGAAATGGCTCTGAATCATGGGGAGGAGCAAGTGAAAATATGGAGGAGAAGCTATGATGTTACCCCACCTCCCATAACTGAATCTCATCCTTACTATGAAGAGATATACAACGATCGCCGGTATAAATGCAGTGACGTCTCTCAGGATAATCTCCCAAAAGCTGAAAGTCTAAAAGATGTGCTTGATAGACTTCTTCCCTATTGGAATGAAAAGATAGTGCCAGAACTGAAAAGTGGCAAAATGATCCTTATCTCTGCTCATGGTAACAGCAGCAGGGCATTGCTGAAGCACGTGGAAGGTAAGGATCTTCCTTATAGACTTCCCCTCATCTCTTTACTCAAGTGCTTAAAGCTTTACATCTTGTTCTGTAGTGTATATTATTTATCTGGGCAATGTAACACTTAATGTCTGTGGTCTCCAGGAAGAAAGTACCTGGCCTTTTGGAACAGGTATAAAACTGTGGGATGTGAGAGGAGGAGAGAATTAGTTAGGTTAATGTAGTTAAGAGTTAGATGCTTTCCCCTTGTTTCTTACTGCTCACTTTAAACTACTGTATTCAAACTAATTTTGTGGCTGGTCTAGATAGAGCCTGAAGAGTTTGTGTCTAACTATTTTTGGATTTAATCAGCTGCTTTGTCAGAAGGGTTGAAGTCATAATCTGTTCAATAAACAAGCATTACTATAACACAGCAGAATAAAGTGCTTGTCTTGGGTTGCAGAATCTTTTCTTGACTGTTTCTCTGGTGGGTCACTTTTGAGGCTTCATTCTTGGTAATTTTTACTTCAAAAAGCTGCTGTGACAAGGAGTTCTGCAGAGAGTAGGTACTTGCTAAAGCTTATGCAAATATTGTATTTCCCAATATAGCAAATGCCTACCAATGAACAGCAAAGCTGGTAACTTAGCATAAGATTGCTTATTTATTTGGGATCTGAAAAGGATGTGATTCATTGTTAGATTCTTTCCCCTGCCGCCTCTTCAACGATAATGGTTTCTAGTTTAGATCATCCTAAACTGGAAGATGTATTAATTTCTTTGCCTGTGGGTAGAGTAGAATTTAGTGATTATGTGTATGAATGCAGCCTACTAGAGGTGTAGTTGCAATTATGCACAGTCTGGATTGTGTCCACTCATTTTTATTTTTTTTTAGTTATAAAACCCTGTGCTGTGTGCCTCTACAGCTCCAACTCTGCTGAGCACTTTTTGCATTCAGGCACACTCCAACAGTCAGGACAGCTGATGCTTTAGCAGGAGTCAGAAGCCCAGGGAATAAGCTGTACAAGTGACTTCTGGGACTATAGAAGCTGTGAATTCTGGGGTATAGATCACTGCTTGGGTTAAGGAGGAAGGTTGGTTCAGCTGGTTCCACTGATGTGGTCCGGGTGGTTGTCTGCACCATGGGAAATAATAAAGAATTACAAAGGAAAAAGGGACAGTGATCTGCAACCATGGTGTCTTCCCTGTCCCCTCCCTGGCTATCCCCAAGAACTGAACGAGTTTGGTGAAAACGTGCTGGCCAAGGCCTTAGGGGATGAAATGCTGCAAGCTGACCACAGCTTCAGCAGAAACCTTGGGCCATTGTCAGAGCAGGCGTGCACCAAGGCTAGAGCCGACAGTATCACTGACTGGTAAAGGTTACTTTAAAGTTATTATGGCTGGATTCCTTGGTGCATTGAGATCGGAGAGAATGCTGTAAGTTATAGCAGCTGTGAAGCTTTCCTTTGGGACAATCTGTTAGGTATCATTCTTCCAGGGCTGCCCACACTGAACCAAAGTAGAACAGAGCTTTCTCTCTTGTCTGTCCTACACTGTATCTCGTCCCTCCCAGCATGTGCTTACGTAGGGAAATGTGAGGGATCCTTGGCAGAGGATTTAGTTTGCTTGTCTGAGGACTGTCCGTCAGCTACCCCTGCTCCCATACAGGAGCAATTGCCAGATACATGCTGGCTTTTCTGCCCTTTACGCAGTGGAGGTTTGGATTGCTGCGGAGCTGGCCTGAAGGGTGGCAGGAACAGGGCTTTAAGACTTCTGTTATTACTACGTGCTGGTTGGTTTTTTTTTTTTCCAGAGCTCCAACTACATCTAGTTGGATCTGCTATCTACTTGCACACAAAAATCACCAGAGAACAGAATGTCAGGCTAACAAGACTTTGACTGTGGGTTTTGATTTTTTGTTCTCGTTTTCTCAGTGCTCAGAGTGGACCTCATTAAGGCATATGCGATGTGTGTAGGATCTGTGAGGACTTACAAAGTGAAACCGCAGTAGTCTTTCTGATAACAATATTTAACACAAACTGGACCATACTCTTATACGCACTTGAAGATCTGAAACAGCAACTTCCCTGAGAGCTTGCTCTTTTGTCCTGGTGGGCTGAGTAACACTTCTCCCAGACGGTGCTGCTGAAGATATCAGTGCTGTGAGCTGTATTCCTTCCAGATAATCCCTATGATTTTGATAAATGCCACCAAGGACAAGTGTGGCTGTTCTGTGCAATCGTGTCAAAGAATGTTGGCATCAAATTTTTAAGTCTTTGTAACTAAACTTGACCAGTCTCTTCAGAACACTTATTCTTTGTATCATCTTCAGGTGGTGTATGTGATGATGCTAGGAATCATTGGCACAACTGAAAATAGGCAGAGCAAGAGGACAGTTTTCATTATATGTTGTTAGAGTTGGAAAGGCTCTCTAAAAGTAACACTTTCCTCAGGCAGCAGTCTTGTGCTTGCTGGTGGAAGTGTCTTGCCATAACTTAGTAGCTGTTTTGTTCTGTGACACCTATTGGTATGGAGCATGACTTGCAGCTCAGGTTTTTAGGCAGGCCATATTTTTTTCTTTCACGTGTACCATTTCTGATGCATTGAAAAAGTAATGGCAACAGGATGTTAATGAGGAGGATATCTAAAGTAAACATACCAGGTTTGTTCAATAGATGGGGAGGCATTACCTGATCTCTTGAAGAAAGATGCAGATGTCGCACCCATTGAGCTTCTCTGATAGTGGTCACAGAGCTGGGACAGAGCTCTGGAACTGGGCTCACAAGCAGAACATGATGACTGGGAAGGCCTGATGCTGGTCTTGCCAGCTGGTGAGCAGGGAGAGCAGTGCCCTCAGGGCTTTACTTTTTCCATTACTGTGTGATACTTGTGCAGTTACAGTATTTCAGTAGTTTACATGCTGGAGCTACACACTGTGAGTCCTGGTGTGGATTCTGTGTTGGGGACTACCTAATAATCTTATTTTACTGATTTTGCCACTCAACCTTCTTAAGGAGATACTACTTATGTGACTGGTGTCTGAGGGCAGTTACAGAAACCAGCTTGAGATCTAAGAACTCACTGCTGTTGAAGTGAGATGGTCTTGCACTCCCCATCATTCATCCCAGTCTTTGCTCTGTGCTTCTGCTTATTTCTTATGAGCTTGTTGGGACTTTTTCCAAGTTAACTTGGTCTGTAAACTCGCAGGAAACAGCAAGGAGTGGGTAGTTTTCTGTCATGTTGGTGGCTTGAATCAGCCCGGGGAAGGGGGTGGCAAATGCCTGATGACCATGCAAAAGGGCTGGAACAATCTGACCAGGACCTGCAGCTGAGACAGAAAGGTTTCATACATGAGTTGTTAGTGACTAGTTTTGCCAAACTTGGGCTTGAGGGACTCTCAAGAATGCTTCAGCCAGAGTTGGAGAGGTTTTTGCCAGAGCTCTGTCCAAGGGCAGTTACGTGTGCTGGTAGGTTCCGGAGCTGGGTGCTCTGAGAACTCCATTTGTCACAGTGTTGCCCTGAGTTCCTGGTGGTGGTAGTGCAGCCTGCGTCTCACTCAAGACTTATGGGACTTTCTCACCTGATGCTATAGTTGACAGCTGGTGATGATAATAGCAAATCTCATGCCTCTTTCAGTCTGTTTAATCCTGGACTGCTTGACTTCAAGGCAGATTAGATTTCTCTACTGCATAGGAATATGATAAATTCATGGTTTGCTTTCCTACGCTGTCTCATATTGGGATGACCTCAGTAATGACCACAGTCAAAGTCAGACTGTGATCAGGAGCTGTTAACGTAATGACATTGTATTGGGTCTGGCTGAGATGGAGTTGATTTCCCCCATAGCAGCCCTCACAGTGTTGTGCTTTGTATTGGTAGCTAGAAGGTTCTTGATAATAAACCAGTCCTTTGGTAACTGCTGGGCAGTGCACAGCATCAAGACTCTCTCTCCAGCCCCCCTGCTCCCAGTAGGCTTGGGATGGGACACAGCCAGGACAGCTGACCCAAACTGACCAAAGGGATATTCCATACCATATGATGTCTGCTCAGCAGTAAAACCCAAGAGAAAGGAGGGGGTCGGCATTTGTTATAATGACACTTCTCTTTTGGAGCAGCTGCTATGCATACCTTTGTTATACCTTTTCTAGGGGGTGCAGTCCTTCAGAAAAAGACTGTTCCAGCATGGGTTCCCTTACCAGGGTCACAAGTCCTGCCAACAAACCTGCTCCAGCGTGGCCCTCCATGGTCACAACCTACTTTGGGTGTATCCACCTGCATGGGGTTCTCTGGGCTACATGTACATATCTGCTCCACTGTGGACCTCTATGGGCTGCAGGGGGACAGCCTGCCTCACCATGGTCTTCACTGTGGGCTGCAGGTGAATATCTGCTCTGACACCTGGAGCTCCTCCTCTTTCACTGACCTTGGTGTCTGCAGAGTTGTTTCTGTCATGTATTCTCCTTCCTGGCCACGGTTATGCAGCAGTGTTTAGGTTTTTTCCCTACTTAAATATGTCCTAACAGAGATGCTACCACTGTTGGTCTTGGCCTTGGCCAGCAGTGGGTCCATCTTGGAGCCAGCTGGCATTGGCTGTATTGGACATAGGGGAAGTTTCTAGCAGTCACAGAAGCCACCACTGTAGCCCCTCCCACTACCAACACCTTGCCATGCAAACCCAACACAGACATAAATTCTTGGCGGACAGAAGGGTGAAACAAGTGTAGATAATATTCTGCAGCCGTGGTTGTAGCCCATCCATCTTCCTCCTTTCTGTAAGATCTGCTCAGTGAGCTAACATTCTGTGAAGGTTAACAGCCAGGTTCTAACACTGTGCCCGCGTCCCTCCTCTACCCTACTGAAGCGAGGGCCTCTGCCAGCCTGCAGGGAGGGCACAGTCTGGCCCTGGATATTTAACTTACTAGGCTAAAGCTTCAGTGTTTTCATTAAGCTTGTGGGAAGGATGCTATGACCTGATTTTTGGATCTCAGTTATGAAGCACCAGTTCTAGAACAAGCCCATGGTGGCTGAATTTATGCATATGATCTTGTGTGTTTTGTTGGATGAATCATCTGGCTTCAAGTGTACTTGACATGCAAGAGAGGAGGGATGCGGCTATTCTCAACAGTTATGTGTGTTTTGTGGTGGTCTGACCGTAAGAATAGAAGGAAGGAACTTGGAAAGAACAGGTGAGAGGGAGGGAGAAGCTGAGCCAGCCCTTGCAGAAGTTGGCTGTAGGTGTTTGAAATCAAGCCCAATGACTTTTGCCTCTGTAGGACTTTCCAGGGTGCATGTATTTAAAAGCATTTATGGGCTACCAGGTGAAGGTGAATTCTTAAGCTTGCACAGTGATATTACTGGTGTCTGTGTGTTTGATCACCCAGTTGAATTAAATGGAGCATAAGTGAGCTGAGGCAGAATTCCGAATGTGACTTTGAAAGGTCTTTTTCATAATAAGTGCTTTACCTAATTCT
The DNA here is from genome assembly GCF_964106895.1 of Numenius arquata. NCBI lineage: Eukaryota > Metazoa > Chordata > Aves > Charadriiformes > Scolopacidae > Numenius > Numenius arquata. The sequence goes on along the minus strand of NC_133577.1, from coordinate 63,868,157 downwards.
TACAATGGTCATGTAGCTAATGGCTTCCTGCTATACAGCTGCTGTTAAGGAACAATGTTTAATGGGGGGTCATGAGAGAGAACATGGGAGATGTCCACTTGAGGAATGTAGTTGCCCGGTCAGCATTTTATCTGGGGTCCTGAGGAAGACATCCTTGAGTACTTCAGTAATGTCTGTGGATTCTCATGGCTGTAAGTAGGTAGGACTTTAGTTTTAAAGCCCCTCAGGGAAAGAGAACACGGGGAAAGCAACACAGTAGCCTTCAGCAGTGCTGAGACCCAGGCTTTAGCATTTTCCTGGGGGGAAGAGTGTTCCTTCTTCAATGGTCTTATTTCCCACTGCACCTTGTAGTCAGCAGTTGAGTCCTTGCCCTGATTTCACCCATCTTCCCTGTGAGATAAGGTGGGGTTGTGACACAGGCCAGCTCAGATGAAGTGCAAGAAAAGGTCACTGGGCTATAGTTACAGCGCATGAAGTAACTGGATAGCAGTTAGCTCAGGCTTGCAGTGGCCGGAGTGTAAGATGTGATCTCTTACTGTCCTCCTGGCCTGCTGGGTGGGGACCCTTCTGTGTACGTTTTGCCTGCAACAGAAGAGTTTGATCAGCTTCTTGCTTCTTGAAGAACAGAAATGCTATACAAATACAGTAGTGGTGCTGAAATAAAGCTACAGGACAGGATTGTTTCTTTAGGATTTTCACCTGACTTCAATTTGTGTTTCCAACCTTCTGGCTGTGAGGCAACAGTCCTATATGAGGAAGAATCCCAAGGAGAAAGCCAACGTGCTTGCTGGAACTTGTTTATCCTAGACAGCGCTATTTTGCTTTGTAAATCAATACTAGTTGACATTGGTGTGGTCACTGTGTTGTGTAAAAACAGTGAAATGCATTTCTGAATCCATGTAGCTACAGCTAGTTTTGTTTAATCCATCTTCAGAGGAAACCTTTAAATATCTTGGCTCCTGACCACATTATGTGGTTTGCCTAAATTCTCCTGCATGACTTCATCTGTTTTGTGTATATCTGAATGGTTTAGTCTGGGAGACTGAATTTGAGAAGTGGGCAGAACACTTCCTAGGGCTAGATTCTCTATGGATACCTGGTGACATATTTATGTTCTTTAATACATTTAAGAATCTTTGAAATAAGAGCTCAGGCAGCTCGGCTGCTTGTTTTGCGAACCAAAGTCCTTGAGAATAGTGCTTGTGCTTTGTAAACGTGCTCAGTATTTTTCCTCTTGATTTCTGTGCGGTTTTAAAATTTTAGGTGCTCCTTGGGTGCTTTTCTGTAAGTCTGTGATTCTTCTGCCTACAACAGGTGAATTATTTATCCCTTGTATACCAGGGTTGCTTAAACTGGCAGAATATAACTCTTTTTAATGGACTGATGTAATGAGGTGTAAGCTTCTTGCAAGGGTTTCTCTGTTTCTCTTGCTCCATGCCCTTCTGAAATTTAGGGCTAATCCACAGCTGAACTCAGTGCTTAGCCTAGTCAAAGCAAGAACAGATCACTGCAAAATTTGCATGCTTGTAGTCTCTGCGCAAGGACATAAAATGGCTCTCACTTCATGGTTAGTTCTGTTTTTCCTGACCTGTTGTCATCCTGCTGTTGCTAAGTGTCTTGCCTTTGTGTGTTTTCCTGTTAATATGTTGGCTCTGCTTTTCTACTTAATGTGAAAATCACTGGTAAATTTGCACCCATATGTTCTGAGAAGCATCTGTTTTGTCAGCTGCTCAAGAGGATGTTTTCTTCATGTACCTTTGGCCGGTTTATATGGTGTCAACTTGAAGCTGTCCTGCTTTACAACAACAGGCTGCCATTGTGACCTCAGTGCTGCTTAAAAGGGGTGAAAAAAAGAAATAATTGACATTCCCAATGACATTAGCTTTCTTTTGCCTGAAAGTTTTGAGGAATAATGACTTTGCAGTCACTGCTGCTTCATACAACTATTTAGACCTTGTGTGGAGACTTGGAGGTTTGGTTGCAAAATTCACTTAGATGCTTTGGAGTCTTGTGTGTTTGATGTAAAAATAACCAACAATTTCATTGAGATTAGAGCCCCAGAATAGTTTAAGCACAGCTGGGTAAAGTAAATTCTCTCCCTAGGTATGCATTATTTTAGTGAAGTGGAAAAATACAGGAAAATGCGCCCAAGTTGTATGACTTGACGTTCTCCCTTCTTTTTTCCTATCTCCCTCATTTGAAAATGGAAATGAATATCCTGTATCTAGTAATTCTGAGAATAGTACTGTAGGCAAGATGCTATAAACTTGCTTTTGAGAAATCAGATGCGGGCAAACAGTGGTCCTTACACTAGAAGGATTTTGAAGACAGCTTGTGAGAGAAGCTTTGCACAGAAAATTTTAAGAGAAAAATTGACCTTGGTATCCTGCCTTTTTAAAGAGACTGTTTGTATTGGTTGCTTAGCAGAGGCTGTTTCATGTTGGAGCACCACATGTGGACTCTAATAACTCTTTTGTGATGCATGAGTTGGGAAAATATGGAGGAGAACCTGTTGTCCTCAATGTCCTGTACTAAAGGAAAAGTAAAGACTCCAGGGCAATTTCCTCCTGTTTATTTCGCATGCCTAGACTGAAAAATAAAGAAACTGTCTTCACCTTGATGGGAACTCCCTCCTTTAGCTGTGTTACTAAAGCACTAACCAAGCTGTGGTCCAGCTGGTAATTGACCCTTGAGTAGCTGGTGATATTGATGAAGGCTGGAACATGTCCTTGACTTTTGTAAGACTAGATGATTTAAGAAATAAGAATAAGCTAGCCAGAAAATTAGCTAGATAGTTACACCTAGTGAACAGCTTAATTGTCTATTTGTTTTCTCTTTGGCAGGCATCTCTGATGAGGACATCATCAATGTTACTCTCCCCACTGGTGTACCCATACTTCTTGAACTTGATGAGAACCTGCACCCTCTGGGCCCACACCAGTTTCTGGGTGATCAAGAAGCTATCCAAGCTGCCATTAAAAAAGTGGAAGATCAAGGGAAAGTAAAATCTGCTGAGAAGTAAAATCCCACTAACACAACTGTTTTCAAAGTGTGGCAATAAGTGATGATTTATGTATGACTGCTAGGTTGCACTGTATGAAAGTCTCAATTTCAAGCACCAAATAACTGGAAGGGACAGTTGTTGAGTCTCAAGTTGGTAGATTAACCCTCTGCCTTTCAAAAACTGGAATTTAGATCTCAGCATGAGGTTATGGACAATGAAAAACGAAATCAAGAGATCATTCAGGTAATGGAAACTTGCAGGGCAGTCTGCCCCAGATCTAGCATTGAGAGTGGCCCAGTACAGAACTCAAGGGATAGATTGTTGCTGTTTACCAACAATCAGCCCTAATCTGTTAAGGGGAAAAGCACCAGCTTACTGGACTAATTAAGTCCAGGTTGTTGTAGGTGCTAAAACTTCCTCACTAATAAAATGGCACCAGGTAACAGAGTTATCCAGTATGATTCCTTTGTGTCAATGGCTATGACAATTTGTTCTGGATGGAGTTCCTTTTGGTCTTTCAGAACACTGTCAGCTGTACAGCTCTTTGCTTTTGTCATTTTGAGTCTTCCAAGGCCAGTTCATGGTCCAGAGGAGAATTTTGTAGAGATGTTCAGACTGTTACCATAGTTGTCTTTTTATTACATTTTTTAAGTAACCTAGAAGGAATCCCTTTTCCTCCACCATCTTTGCAAAGCCTAGCATGACTGCATTTTGCTGGCTTGCAGTAATAGGACTTAACTCAGACTTTAGTCCACGAACTAAGCACAGTTCCTGCTCAGTGTTTAAATTATCACTTAGCTCTTAGTGAGTGATCTGAATAGCTTTGAAACACTTAAGTAACATGTACTAGAGGTTTTATCATCTTGTAGTCGAGTTGTTAGGATAATTCCTGCTTACCTCAGTAAAACTGGATATAGGAAAATCCTCCTCTGAGCTTTCCTGAGTTGCAAAGATCTCTTGATAAATATTTCCAAGTAAATATTACTGTGGTGTTCTCTGTCTCAATTTCTCCGGGGGGCTGGAAGAGATGCATAAGGCATGTAATAAGTGTACTGGGCGCAGCTCATTCAGCCATCATGCTGGTAGGGATGGATGTTCTGCCATGCCTAAAAGTGTTTTCCTATAAAACTCTCCTCACAATCATAGCTTGATTCCTGCTGAGTGTGGCCTTGCTCTTGTATTTGGCACCAAATTCAAACAGTTCACACTGTGGTTGGATGTAGTGTGGCATGTATGGCAACTTGATGTTCTCTTTATGTACACAAGCATCGAGAGAATTCCACTTTTGAAGTCTTGCTCTAATCTTACTTGCAAATATGAAATTGTTACTTAAATTTAGATCTGACCCAGTGTCTCAACACCTGAACATCTGGATTCTGTCCTTGGTTACCAACATGGGTGGCTCTTGTGTATGTACTGTTTGAGCTGAATGCATTCTCAGCATGGCCCAGCTGCAAATCGCAGGAGAAGTTGATAAGAATTCCCTCAGTATGATGATAGTATGAACTTAAAATCCTAGAGTAGCTGCTTCTTTGCAGTGAGCAGCTCTGTAGCTCATTTCCTAAGTGTGAGAGGATGTGTTTTAACTTTGAGGAGAGCAGTGTGGTGTGCTTGGGACAGTCTCCCTGCTAATAGGGATGTAGACTTTCCAGGTCTGATGCTGGCTCCTGTTAGTGTAGTGTGTACTCCATAAAAGACCTCTTGCTAGGTGGTAGTTTCTCTTGCATGAATGATGCTTGGGCTTCTTTTTGATTTTGTTTTTGTTGCCCTTGCAGTAGGAACAAAGTTACATGTTTCTCTTTTAAACATAAAGCTGGTAAGTTTCCTCTTGTTTTGTACAAGCAAGGGTATTTGAGTGTTTTTCCTCTGAAACACTATTAGTGGCTTCCCTGCTGCTCTATTTGACACTGACTTATTCCTTTGCGGGTTTTTAGTTTTCTGTACATAGAGTAACTCTAATTTTTAGTTGATACTTCACAGGTCAGTGTTCTGGAGTTAGATTGTTGATCAGCAAATGTTCACCTGTCAATGCCCTGAGGAGGGCCACTGGCACTCAAGTGATTAGGTTCTTCTCCAAACATTCAATAATGTGTGAAGTTCAGTAACAAGAAAAATTAGTGTTTATTAACAAGTCAAGCAGAGCCACCTGTTGTCAATGTGGACTGCATGCATCCAGATGTGTGGGCTTCCAGGACTTGGCTATCAGTGCCCTTTGACATTGTGGTATTGTAATGTAGAACTTCTTCAGGACTTGAGATGTAGCTGAAATATACTTGGAAACGAATCTGGCCGGACTGGGAGATATGCTTTCTCCTCCCCTTTTCTTAGTGAATTTGTGATCTCTTTTTGGGAATGGAGTGGGGAATGGAAAGGCAGATGAGTGAAGATAGAGAGCATTAGCAGCACCCATTCTTGTGGGTGAATGGCTGAAATTGGCCTTTCAAAGAGTCATGGACAGTAAGAAAAGAGCAGCAGTATGATGTTTTCAGGTGGCACTGTTTCTGCAGTGCTGCTTGAGATGTGAATAGTGACAGGTCCTTAGGAAGTTTGACTTCATTTGCTTTGGTTGTGACTCCAAAGTGATGACAAGATTTTACATGAACATCTGGCAGCAATACCACCTTGCAAAAGTGTCAAATGAAACCAACTGGGGATTTCATTGTGCTTTTTAAGATTATTTTAACACCTTGCAGTGCTTGCTTCTGAATAGCCTTCTAATTAAATTCCTGATTCATAAAACGTGTGTATTGAAGAGAAACCAGCTTCCATCAACAGTGGCATAAGGATGCCTGATCTTCAGGCATAGCTACTTTAGAAGGAAGAAATGAGAATCCTGCTGGTGACTTTAAAAATCATTGGTTGGAAAACACTTTTACCATGTTTGATTAAGTATGCCTCAAAGTCCTATAAGGTAACCAGTGTTTCTACAGTTGACATTGTGGATGTGGTTGATTTGGTTTGTTTATGCATTTTTTTAACTTGTGACCCGGTAGCAATAATAACTAGAATCCTCTTGAAAACCTTTGTAAATATGGTGGAGCTGGCAGGTTCTTTATAACTCAATAAATTCACCTGAAATAAAATTTAATCTGGCTTCAGTCTGTCTTCCTTTTACTCCCTTCTCCTTTGTCTCCTTTCCAGGGCCAATAGGTAAATAAAACTGTGACCTTCAGGGTTCCAGAACTCATCAAGCAGTCGTTGATCACATATCATGCAGTCAGTTGGATAAAAATAGTGTTAGAGCAAGCATTGCCTCATGTTTACATGTAAAGAAGTTGGGCTGGAGGGGAATACATACCTGTTTGAAATTGTGGGGGCATTTGTACAGGAACAACAAATTAAACATTGAATTCCAGAACAATGGAGCTAAACAAATGTTCACTGTTTCTCATGCTGGCTTTTAAAAAAAATAATCATTGCTTTTTGATGGTGTTTAAAATTGTAGCTTCTGGAGACAAAGCCAACCCCTTCACTCTCCAAAGTACTCTTGTGTCAAGTAGAGTTGTGACTTGAATGACAAGTGCAAGGAAGTGTAAGTCTGCTGGGGCCTGTTTCTTGTTATTGATCGAGAAAGCTCAGAGCTATGGTAGGAACAGTCTCTTATGATTCAAATGGAGACTGCAGGAGGGTTTGGTGAGAAGGAACCCCCATTTTGAGAGCTGTGCCAAACAGGTGTTGCTGCTTCTTCCTTGTGTTACGGTGGCTGAAGGTTTTGTGGGTAGGTGAATACAAAAGGGAGCTTGGCTTTAGCATCACACAGAGGGCAGCCTGGCTATGACAGGGCACTCACTCCTCCTGTCTTATTAGCTTGTTAGTCAGCTCTCATGCCTTCTTGGGCCTATTCTAGCAGAATTTAGCAGTCATGTTGTGTCCCCACCCTACAGAAAGGGGAGAGAGGGAAGAAGCTCCCTGTTCCTGCTCTTCCCGTTATTCTGACAGAGCAGGGGAGGGCAGCAGATACCAGAGTATGGAAGTTGCTGTGCTGAGAAGTCAAGCTCAGTGTGATAAAGTGGCCTGAAGATTACTGCTGTTTTTGAAAGGAGGGGGTATTGACCCACAGCTTGGTCAGAGATGGTAACACAGGTGCTGCAATTACTCTAGTACTATCTAGTGAATCCTTTTTTCCTGGCAGATGGTTGTCAGCCTCTTGGTAACTAGTGTACTGTGATTAATGCTGACCTAGTTCTCCAGTTCTGATCTGTGCCTCTCCAGCTGTTTCTAAACTCTGCTGATTGTGCTTTCCAGGATCTGTACAGAAGGCAGTGGTACTGGCTATGCTAGGAGCGAGCAAGCAGGTATAAAGATCCATAACTATCTCTAAAGACAAAGCAGTTGATCTTACACAGACTGCAACTGTAGATGGAGTTGCAGAAATGCAAGTGGACAACAGGTGGAGCAAGTGCATTGTGTTGAGTATATTCATGAAAACAGGAACAATTTTACACTCCTGTATGCATACAGGGATAGCAAGGCATAATCAACCTCTTGAGATAAAACATGCTGCTTTTCACTACCTACAGTGCCCTATAGTTTAACAAATGGTGTGAAGGTGATTTAGTTCTGGTGTGGAATAAATTGCAGTCGTCATCTAGGTCACTTCTACAGACTGGTGATTACTCTTATTTTTGTCTTGCATCAGCAACTTCACCAGACTAGCTAAATTCGGTAAGAGCAAGACTGGCTATTTGCAGACAGAGATGTAGTCTGCAAAAAAAAAAGCAACCTGAAAGCCTACAATTCTGGTCACTGATAGTGTATTGATAACTCTCTATGTCAGGAAAGAATGTGGGGAAATCAGTGTTGTATGAGAAAAGGAGCTCAGCAATGAGCAGATGCCAAACAAATTTAAAAAGAAACAATAATTGGAGGGTGTCTTGGGTTTTGGGGATCTGATTTCAGATACTCTTGTACTAATTTTCTGAAAGGACTGTGTATTCTCCTCCCTCCCCTATCAGAAGTTGTGGAAATTTATAAGCACTTTACATGCTTTCAAATTGAGCTTTAAGGTAGACACTCCAGACCCCCAGCTTAAACATATCTTGAAAAATGTTGACTGATGTGACTTATCCAAGCAGAGTGAGTTTGTAGGTGTAGCTGACAGAAAAAGACCCCAGCAAAGCAAAATCCCAGTCTTATACTGTAAGCCCCAATATGACTGCCTTCCCTAACAGTTTAGTGTGAAAAATGTATTAGTGATACAAAACTCATGAGCTTTTTTTTTTTTGCACTTGCTGTATGCTTCAACCCTGTAAAGGAATTTTTTTTTTTTCTAAGTACAAGCACAGACATAGATTTCAATTTTATGAAATACTGTGGGAACCAATACTCAATTTTTGTCAGGCAATAACAAAGTAGAATAAACTTCCACAGGTCTCATTTTCCCAAATGAAAGCCTTAGGATATCTACCGAAATGAAAAGTACTTTCAATATTGGAAATGTGTGCTTTCTCTTCCATGTGGTTGGCTCCAGTGATTTCCGCAGGCAGCAGCTAGGAATACCTTCCATGAAGCTGTAAATCCTTCACGCGGGCTGCCGATAAGAGATGTCTGAGAAGATCTGAGAACTACTATTTCATCACCTTATCTCAGTATTGGGGATAACTGAGGTACCTACACAGTGATAACGTCAAATATTCCTCTTCGTTTTAAAACTGCATGCCTTGTCTTATTTATAGGTAAACTTTATTTGTTTCTCAGAGTTCTTGCTACATCTCATAATTGTAATTATCCCCAATGCCAGACTGGGCTTGATCTGATCCTAATCACATGCTGGTTTATGTAGTAGATGAACTACTTTTTAATATTAAATAACGTATGTTGGCAATATCAGATGCAGTCAGACACATATGCAAATAATGATTACCAATACACATGGTTATTTTTATGCATATGTAAATGGAAAAATTGTTGATGATCTTGGCCTCCCCTTTGGGACCCTCCCCAATTTGGCCCTATCTTTCTTAAATTGTGAGGACCTGATGGACACAGCACTCCAGGTGAGACCTGAGAAGCGCATAGTAGAGTGTGGTGATCATCACATCTCTGTCTCTGCTATTAATGCCCCTGTGGATGGAGCCCAGAATCCAAATCGCCTTTGCTGCTGCAGCAGCACACTGCTGACTCATGTTCAGCTTGTTGTTCACCAGGTCTTCTGGGCCCTTTCAAAGAGGCTGCTCCCTAGCCACACACATCTTGGCCTATACTGGGTTCTTTAAGTCATCCCAGGTGCAGGATTTTGCACTTGTCTTTATTAGACTTCATATAGTTCTTGCCAGCTCACTTTTCCAACCTGTCCAGGTCTTCCTGCAAGATGTATCTCCCTTCTGATGTGTCCACCTCACCACCCTGTTTAGTGTCATCAGCAAACTTGGTGACGGTGTTTTCAGTCACATCATCCAGATCATTTGTGAAGATGTTGAACAGTGTGGGGCCAAATGTCAAAGCCTGGGGGACCCTACTTGTGCCAGGCTGCCAGTCTGGATAAAAAAACATCAATCATCACTCTTTGAGTGTGGCCTGTGAGACAACTTCCTACCCATCTTGCAGACCACCTATCCAATCTGTATTTTGTCAGGTTGTCCAGTAGAAGGCTGTGGAAACTGTTGAATGCTTTGTCCAGGTAAACAACATCCACTGCTCAAGATCTGTCTGGATTCCAACCTGGCCTTAACAAATATTCCAGAAAGTGCCACTGATTCTTTTAATAGATACCTAAAACTTCTTTGAAATGACTCTTATGCCTCAGCCTTATAACAACAACAACAAAAGAGAATAATGATCCTGTAAATCCATTTTAGGTATATACGCAATACCTCCTGTTAGGACTAGTCTTCTGCTGTTGACTAATTCTAATCTGAAATTGTATTTGCTAGGATTAGGCCTACAACATTCAGGTTCTCCCTGTGGTGCAAATCTGCAGGAGGACAAGCCGGGTAGCTGTGGAAATTACTGTATAAGTTCCATCTCAAGTTTAAGTGGACCGTTTTGCTTGTTAGCATGGTAGCAAAAGGCATGTATCATCACTTCATGCTTGATAACGCGTGTCACTTGCTATATTCGATACGTTAGCAGCAGAGTGAAGTTGTTAGGGTTTTCCAGATGAGGACATATTTCTAAAGTACTTTATCTCCTATCTTTCCCTAGTTCCTGATTTAGCTTCTACGCCCTTCCCTTCTGCTACACTAGAACTCAAATTCCAGAGGAGCTTGGATTTTGGTGCGTATTTCTCAGCTTGGAGAGCGTTAATCAGATTTGGTCAGAATCCACCTGAAATACTGACACCTTTGTTCAGAGCAGGATCTAAATGAAAAAACAAACAGCAGCAAGCACCAAAACCATCTGCATGGAAAGCTGCTGTCTACGCAATAAAGAAGCAAATGCCAGTTGGCTGAAAACTCAGGTGGTCCTTCATGTTTGAGAAGTCACCGCCTGGCTCTCGGTGATCCCTCTGGCTACTGTGTTTCTTGCATCTTAGCAGGCTTGTCATTCTGCCCCATCCCTTGATGTGGTCCTACCCAAAACTTCTACATCCAACCATCCACATAGTACCTTCTCCAGCAGCTCCCGTGCAGCGTTATCTCCATGACACCTTCCTCAGCAGTGTGCCCCACTAGTTTCAGAGGTGCTTAGGTGGGTGGAGACAGGGTGGAGAGTGGAATAGGTCTGAGAGGGAGATGTATCCAAAAAGCCTGAGAAATGCTGTGCCGAGGTATGGATTTCTAGCTGGGTCACATTTTATATTTTACAGTCCTGTCTGCATTCCTGTGATGCACAGGGGAGAATGCGGATTTTTATATTTTTAACTGGAAAAAGCCACCCACCCGAGAGAAACATTTAAGCGAGCCGTTTTCCTCTTAATAATTTTTCTCTGCTTGTTTTGTCTTTGCTGCTGCTCCAGTGAAACTCTCTCCCACAAGCGGCCGCTCACGCACAGCGGTTTTTCATAGCCGACAGTGGAACTCCTTGCAGAGCGGGAGCAATTGGGTGTAGTAGGAGGGTGCTATGACTTGGTCGGCTGTTGCAGGGTGTTTCTGTTGTGCGTGGGCTCAGCAGTGCTACCTGACAAATGATTTTTTTTTTAATTTTTTTTTTTTTACTGCTGTGGCTTGCCAAAGACTTCAGTTTGTGCCTCCACCACTGCTGGTGAGATTTGTGGTTGTTCGTCACCTCATGGATCAGGTCTTTTGTTAATGATGTCCCTAAAAAAAAAATATAAAAAAAGCATCATACTAACTTACAGGCACTAGCTGATGGTAATTCCTACAGGGTCCAAGGGTAGCGTGTCAGGAATGAAGAAAAATTGGTTGAGTTAACAAAGGGAAAAATCGATTACAGAAATATTAGGGGTGCTATATGAGAGATGCCTGTACTCCCGGAAAGATAAGCTAAGGGCTGTCAAAACACTGGGCAATCTATTTTCCAGTTTTATGTAGCTTTACATTCATTTTTCATGGAGATGAGAAAAAAGGCTTCACAAAGCCTGGTGGTTTGGTCTTGGTTCAAAAGGTTCTTAATAGTTTTTGCCTCCAATGTCCCTATATTCAAGTGTTACACATGACGATTTCCACTGTACCCAGCATTTCTGAAAAACCAGGACACTTGAAGGGTCGTCTAACTGGATGCAGAGTGTGAATGGGTGATCTTGTGTGGCTCCGAGACAGCGTGGGGAGGGGGAGGATGAGGAGAGAAAGTGCCTTTGCCATGCAGATCCCGTTGCTAGGCGAGTGCTTAGCCCTCATGTGTTTAATGTGTCCACTGATGACAACAGAACTCGCTGATTGAAAACACCATAGTGGACCTAGCTCTTTGCACTCACGTTTTGCAGGGTTCACCTTGGTTCTTATAACCTGGGGTCCCCATCCTTGTTTTCCTTGTGGTAAGTGGTGGGAGTCCCACTGACTGCAGAGGGAGAGGACCAGGCTCTCTACAGAATTTTTCCCCTGGATGCAGAAATAAAGCGGCAGACTTTGAAATGCAACCTTTGTATCTCATCGGCATGTTTCTTTCTAGATTCCTGGGAGGGCCCTTAAAGACAGCAGCCTTGGTGGACAGACAGGAAGAGGGCTAGACATTGCAAAGCATGAATAATCCTAAATTCTAGCCTGGTCGTTCACCTTATGGAGCTCTGAGTAATAAAATGAGGTTTCTGAGAAAGCTTGAGATTTCTGCTCCAGCTTCTGTTTATAACAGCTTTTTGCATTTTGCTTTTGCATGTGCTTTAAACACTAATTTGATTTTAAAATGGAGTTCTCTGTCCCTTCACTCATGCGTGTGTGGCCTCCAATGGCCGCTGTAGCCTTTGCTTGCTTTGTGAGAGCCACCCTGCGTGTCATGGAGGGCTATGAAGATGATCAGAGGGCTGGAGCACCTCCCCTATGAAGACAGGCTGAGAGAGCTGGGGTTGTTCAGCCTGGAGAAGAGAAGGCTCCGGGGAGACCTAATAGCAGCCTTCCAGTACCTGAGGGGGGCCTACAGGAGAGCTGGAGAGGGACTCTTTGTCAGGAAGTGTAGTGACAGGACAAGGGGTAACGGTTTTAAATTGGAAGAGGGGAGATTTAGATGAGCTATTAGGAGGAAATTCTCTACTGTGAGGGTGGTGAGGCACTGGAACAGGTTGCCCAGGGAAGTTGTGGATGCCCCATCCCTGGAGGTGTTTAAGGCCAGGCTGGATGGGGCTTTGAGCAACCTGGTCTAGTGGAGGTGTCCCTGCCCATGGCAGGGGGGTTGGGACAAGATGATCTTTAAGGTCCCTTCCAACTCTAACCATTCTATGATTCTATGTCAACAGCTGCCCAGTCTGCAGGCGTACTGCTTCTCGGAGCAAAAAGAGGTTCTGCATGGGCTCCTGTAAATGAGTGGGTAGCACAAGAAATGTCTGTGTGGTGCACCGAGCAGGACAGGAGAGCAGAGAGAGCCCACGTCCACATTTCTCACCTCTGCTACCAAAATCGGTCTCCACGTTGGAGCAGCCTGGGCCCCAGTCCTGGCTGTAGAGATCCCTGTGGACAGAGCCTTCATGTTGCTTGCAACACTGGCGTGGAGCACTGTCTCTTTGTGTAGTTATAATCTGTGGGCAGTGATCCTTTCCAGGAGGACTTCTTCAGAGGCAGTGTTTGCAGGGGGCAACACAAACTACCTCTAGGAGTTGGAGAGACCAGGAGCCCTGATGAAGAAATCCATTATTTACTGTATGTTTGCCCGCTCATCTTCTTACCACAAGAACTTATAAGCATTTAGAGTGTAAAAATTGTAGAGAGAATAAAGCTCGGAAGCCTTTGTTGGCAATTTACCTTGGATTGGGTAGAATCATGTTGTAGGTGCCAACAAGTGTATCTTCAAGAGTTCATTCATGCGAGTAAATGAACGTGCGAAACCAGCCAGCCATAGGCCAGTCTGACCACTTCCAGCTCTGGAGCAGGCAGGAGGATCACGCTCACAAGTCTTTGTAACGCCCTTGCAAATGGCCAGGGACTTGTTTCAAGTGAGATTTAAACAACCGTGATACAAAGTTAGATGTGGAAGAAGAGTTCCTGCCTGTTGCGATGTAGCACTTGAGGGCATGTTCCTGATAACAGCGTTTTCTTTACCAAGGGGCATGGGTGGGACAGGCTTTACCTCACCTCCTTGTGCACGTCTGCAGTATAAAAATCCCCACTTGATCAAGGCTCTCCCTTGGCTCCTTTTATTGATAAGAGAGAGTAACAGGCCTTTTTAGGATGTGAGTCATCAGACCTATTTTAGACGTTTCATTTGGGTGAGGTTAATGGTGGCTTCCCACTATTTGCTTCTCTGCAGTGACTCAGAGGGCTCCAGTCTTGACTGGACCTGATCTAGCATGTGTTTTACAGAAGCCTGTGTCTGCTACAGAGGCATCACCCTGCCTGGTTAGACCTGGTTGCTTAGCTGCAGAGTTGATTTTGATAAGTGATACACATAACACGCAAACAAAACCATGGACGGGTACGTTTACGCTCTTGTCATCTTCCCCAAAGCTGGATTTTGCCATCCATAAAGGCAATAAGCCAGCAAACTTGGTCTCATGTACAGCTACAGCTTCTCTTCCACCCCATCCTGGACCTCGGGGCTGGCTTCCAGCACGCCTCGCAGGTTGATACGCTGCCCAAAAACACCCTGAGGGGATTCTGCAGGCTGCTCTTCTGTGCTTGCTCCTCAGCTGCAGCACAGACAAACCCATGGTGTCAAAAGACGTCTCGAGGACATAAAGCTCCTCCTGGTTTCAGGCCGAGATTGCACAAGTCAGAAGAATTACGTTAGGGTAAATACAGTGTGACTCGGGGGAAAAACAGATCCGCATTTTTTCTTAGAAAGCCAAATGCTTTATGGGACTTTGTTTTTCATCTGCTGTAGTCTCCAGCAGGTCCTGCTGGGGAGACGGGTCAAAGCAGAGGGAACTGGGCTCTTTTATCTCATTATCAGCGTTAAGTATTTTACAGAATTCTGGTGTTGAAAACTGTAATCTGAATGCTTGAGAAAAAATTCAGACCTGCATACTTAGCTTCCAGCAAATGCCCACATGAATTTCTCTGATTCAAGTGGAGCAACCGCAAGGGAAATTCTCAGGACAGACAATTTCAAATTCTAAATAGAAATGTAACAGGAAATTAAAGTAAAAAGGAATGACCTATGACCAATACCCATAAAGAATCATTTGACCAGTGTCTAGATTTCAGCTGCATAACAAATCTAGGCAAACCACCAAGAAATATGTATTTGTTATGCTTTTTCAGTTACGTTTCTCAAGCTCAAACCACTTGAAATAAATAAAACTGACTCAGGAAATTAGTGTTTAAGGTTTTCACTGATGTAATTCTAACTGTAAACCATATTTTACACTATTAACGTCAGCATCCGAGCATTGCTTTGCAGTCAGTATAATCGGATGCATCTGATAATTAAAGGGTCAATCCTGATCCCACTGATCCTTTTAGAACTGCTTCCTTTTCGCTGCTGAGCCTGTCAGCGGCTGCCTGTATTTGGTGTGTACGTACAGGTAAGAGAGATTTCAAACGACAAAAGCTCCTGTCTTCCTGACAGCAACGTTTCAATCGTCTCTTCGGTGATTTCGGTGTTGGGAGGCGGTGGGTACCTACCTGACGCTGATGAACAACCATTCACCAACTGTCCTGTCTAATCCGTGACATGACTTTACGAGTAGTTTCTTACAAGTTGGAGGTGAGTCTTCGGGTTACTAATACTCTGGATCACTTCAGTTTACAAAACCTGTATGGCAACGCTGCCGCGTGCGCAGCGCCACTATATGGGACATCCAATGACCTGAAAATACAACGGAAAGAGAAAATTATACTCGGCATTACTTGTAATCCCGAGAGAAGAAATAATACAATTGCAAGCTTACAGTCTATTGGGCTTTCTTCTCAGATTAATATTTCCAGGCATTCAAAGCTAGCAATTTTTTAAAATGAAAATTCTAGTGAGTGTGCACACATATATAAATATACACTCCGTCTTATACGTGACAGTGTGACAGTAATTGTAATGGAAAACCATCCAGCCTGACTACACTGTTGTTGCTCCATTAAAACTGCCTGTTTTGATGTGTTTGCACATAGTGACTTGATGTTCTTTTAAGTGAAAAAGACAACTTTCTTTTATTTTTTTTTTAAAAAAAAGCAAAACAAAGCTTTTTAACGCTTTCCACCTCCCTACCCCAACAACCAGAGATGAATTGGATTTCTTAAATGGTTCTTTTTTTTCTTTTTTTCCCCTCTAGGCTAAGAACAAGCATGAAAATATCAAAGGAGGGAGCAGGTAATTATCTATACGCATGCGTATATGTAACAGCGTACACATTTTTACATTTTATAAATAAGAAACCTCTCGTTTGGCAGTGCAGGGTTTCTAAGGGGCTGTACCATGCCAGCCGTAGCAGCAATACCAGTTGCTTCCCCTCCCTGAGTGTTATCCCATCGCTTTTGGGGTGGAGAAGCAGGGAGCCGAGCTGGAGCTCTGCTGCTGTGAGAAACAGCTGGCAGAAGCCTCCTGAGCATTAGCGCTTGCTTGCGTTGCCCGCGAGCTCAAATAACTGTTTTACTGGTCTCCCAGCCAAGCTGTGAGTCCCATTTGTTTCTCACGCGTGGAGGGAACGAGAAGACCTTTCGAAAGTCTTGTACGCCTTTGTTTTGCTGCTGTTGATTACAGAGCTGCTGCTGTGAGCTGGAAGGGGCTGGGATGCTTCCAGGAGAGGCGGGTTCCTGCGTGCACATGGGAACAAGCTGAAGAGCACCTGCAGCAAGGTGGGAGGATTTATTTCTTACAGGTTTTCAATGCAGCTAGGTAAATACAAATGAAAATAATCAGAGTATACCTTCCGGCCAGGAGGAGTGAGCTAAATGACACGGGCACTTCTTTGAGAGGCAGAATGGAAGACAGACAGTTCTATAGGGAGTCAGTCGAATCTTGCTTGCTTGACGTCTTTTGCTAAGATTTGCTAAGATTTTCTCTGCTTTCTAAATACGTTGTAAGAATTCCTCTCCTGAGTTGGTCTCTTTTCTGTTCTCCTCCCATTAAGTATTTACAAAGGGGCTTGGAGGCTGCTTCATCCAAAGTTAAAGATTGAGGTCACGGGTAATTAGGCCCAACTTGTGAATCCTCCACCCTTGCAGGAACTTAAAGGGGTTCAAAATGTATCAGAGACACAGGCACGGTGCATGACTGACAGTCCTGTTTTCTACATAAAATATGGCAAAAAAATTACTATGTGGAGGTAAAAAGCATTTCCCCAAAGACCGTAAGACACTGAATATACGTACCTCTTACCCATGTGTGACCTTAAAGGCAGTATAAAGTTTGCCAGTGAGGATCCAAGCAAACATGAGTCGGAAACCTCGTCTCATTGTGTGTGCAGATACTTATTGAGATAAAAGAGATCATAAAGCAGTTTGAGGTCTGCAAGCTGCCTGCTGCTGTAGAAAGAGCAATCCTCCTACCATCTCCTGTGTGACTTGGAAATCTCCCATCTAACCCCGCAACAAGCCTAGCCGTGCTTAGCTCTATAAAAAGCAAGCAGGAGGAAGCATATTTTTTTTTTAAAAAAAAAGCATGTGCTACTATTGCGAAGAGTTGGTTAAGTTTTTTTCCCCTTAGAGCATTTCAGAAGACAAAAGTGGGGTTTTTTTGTGGATGAAAAAAAATTAAATGAGAAGCCACAACATTGGGGTACAAATACTTTGTTTATAAAAACTGGAAACGATTTTGGGAAGTGGTTTTTAAAGATTCTTTTTTAATAGAAAATGGTTTTAAGAGAACAAGAGAAAACTCAGTTTTAAGTCCAGGCTTCTTTGTCCAAAAGAAAAACGTTTTGTGAGAGGAAAAAAAGAGGAGGGGGGGAAAGCTTTTGTAATGTCCTACAAAAATACTTGGCATTTTTTGAACACTTCTGTGCCTTTGTTTGCATCTTTCTCTGCCTCTTAATTGTCATAATTTAGCCTTCCCCATATGCAATATTATTTATAAAAGAATTTTGTTAAATACGTCATACTCTCAAAGGAAGGTGGCGAAGAGGAAGGTTGCTGTTGCAAGACAGCATTCCTGGGGGCAAGTCACTCTGCTAAAAGCTCTCTGGGAGGCAGATAAATACGTTGTAGGAAGAGCTTCATCCCACAAAGAACGTTTGCAGTGAGTTGCCTTTTCCTTTCTTAAAAGTACAGCGCATACATCATCTTGCCAAATCATTGTTCTCGCGTCAACCGCTTTCCATGTTGAGAAACTGCGTGTCTCTGCGTAAAATTGCAGCTCTCCAAAGAGCGCTGGAAGTTCAGGGTGGCACTGGGTCACGGGGTGGAACAAGTTGCTGCTTCTACGTATGGGTATGGTTGGGGAGGTGAGGTGACTTTTTCTCCTTCTGTTTCACCAAAGACTCTCTCTAATTCGGGGTGGTCAAATACCGGAGAGAAATGCTCCTCGGTGTGTGATTTGCTTATAACATGAGACAGTCTCTGTAGGCGTTTATGGCTTTCTGTGCCAGCAGGTTTGATTGCTGTTTGTCCTGTCATTTCTTCTAGTGGCAGACACGGTCAGCAGAAGTTGACAACAGGGCCAATAATTATGGTTGCCTAACATTTAAAAAAAAAAAAAAAAAATTAGTCTTGTCTAAATCGTGTTTTCACTTGTTAATATTTTTGTTAAACTTCAGCCCCGCAGAATGTTATTTTCCACACCAAGAGTTTTCCTGGGAATGGAGCGTCAAAAGCCAAATCACAAAGGGCTTGCTGAGTCTTCGGTTAGGAAATAAACTGTTTTTGCCACTGTGAAATTTCAGGAAGAAGGAGGAGGGGATGCAGTGTGCCCTGAAAGTGGAGGGGCTGAGAGGGAGGTGGCAGCAGGGTCAGGAGAAGGGTGACAAATAAAGACCGAGAGGGAGGTGACAGCTGAACTGCAACCGAGGTAGAGAAAGTAGGTCTAGAAGAGCCGGCACATATCCTAAGACTCGGCATTTCTTTTCTGTCGGCCAACAAATGGCTCTAAAGTGCATTTTATCCTTCCCTTGGAGGTGGTCCACGTTGTCTCCCTCCCGTCGGTGCAGATCCTAGCAGTCCTAGGTGTGCCACAACGTTGAGGGCTTTGCAAGACATGGCCTGTGGTGTCTGTGTCGGTCTTATGGGCATTTGAATGGAGGTGCCTGTAGATCCCACGCATCCACGTGACAGGTGATATTTGGGCCTGCGTCAGTCATTTATCAGCTCTCCATGGGCATAGGAAGCTGCTACAGGAGGTATGTGATTATGAACGAGCTCTGAAGCCCAGTTTCTTCTTACAGATATCTGTCTGTATAAAACACAGGGCATGCACCTCCCCACGCAGAGCAGACAGGTTGCTTCAGAGCCAGTGCTCTGATGGTGTCTTTGCCAGCAAGTGACATGGGCAAGCAATGAGTTTGTTCTTGGGTGTAGCCTTGGGACGGCTCTTGTGCAGCAGTGTAGATGTACAGAGGAGGGCAACGAAGCTGGTGAAGAGACTGGAGAATAAATCGTACGAAGAACGATTGAGGGAGCTGGGACTGTTTAGTTTGAGGAAGAGGAGACCGAGGGGAGACCTCATCACTCTCTATAACTACTTGAAAGGACACTGTAGAGAGGTTGGTGCTGGTCTCTTCTCACAAGCAAATAGCAACAGAACAAGAGGGAATGGCTTCAAGTTGCAACAGGGTAGGTTTAGACTGGACGTTAGGAAGAAATTCTTCACAGTGAGAGTGGTCAGACACTGGAACGGGCTGCCCAGGGAGGTGGTTGAGTCACCATCCTTGGATGAGTTTAAGAGTCGTTTAGATGTGGTGTTGGGGGATATGGTGTAGGGAAAAACTTTGTAGAGTAGGGTAGATGGTTGGACTTGATGATCCCAAGGGTGTTTTCCAACCTGAATGATTCTATGATTCTATGTGTCTTCAGAGGATAAGGGGCAGCTACCCTGTTAGCTTGTGTGGTTCCTGTCTTTGTGTGTTGGTTTTGGCTGGGATAGAGCTGATTTTCTTCACAGTAGCTGGTAAGGGGCTGTGTTTTGGATTTGTGCTGGAAACAGTGTTGATAATACAGGGATGTTTTAGTTATTGCTGAGCGGCGCTTACCCAGAGTCAAGGCCTTTTCTGCTCCTCACCCAGCCCCACCAGTGAGTAGTCTGGGGGTGCACAAGAAGAAGGGAGGGGACACAGCAGGGACGGCTGACCTCAACTGACCAAAGGGATATTCCTTACCGTATGGCATCATGCTCAGCAATAAATCTAAGGGAGGAGGTTGGCAGGGGGGCTGCTGCTTGGGGACTGGCTGGGCATTGGTTGGTTGGTGGTGAGCCACTGTTTTCATTTGTGTCACTTGTCTGTCTTGGGTTTTATTTCTCTCTCTGTTATCTTTTAAAGTTTTTTAGAATCATAGAATCATAGAATGGTTAGAGTTGGAAGGGACCTTAAAGATCTTCAAGTTCCAACCCCCCTGCCATGGGCAGGGACACCTCCCACTAGAGCAGGTTGCTCAAAGTCCCATCCAGCCTGGCCTTAAACACTTCCAGGGATGGGGCATTCACAGCTTCTCTGAGCAACCTGTTCCAGTGCCTCACCACCTAATTATTATTTTAAAATTATTATTTTACTTTTCATTACCTATTATTATTATTATTATTTCACTGTTTTTATCTCAACCCACACGTTTTCTCACTTTTACCCCTCTGATTCTCTCCCCCCGTCTTGCTGAGCAGGCATGCGCGAGCGGCTGTGCGGTGTTTAGTTGCCGGCTGGGATTACACCACGACACTTTGCCATAGAGCTAATGTTATGGGAAAACAGGAATAAGCCCCAGCCGTGGCTTTAACTGTCTACGCTAACCTGCAGCTGCCAGACAACCTGCAGAAAATTTCACTCCAGCATCAGTAGCTCCTGTCCCAAGACAGATTGGAGTCCTCCAGCTTTCTTACCTACATCTCTGTGAACTGGTGTTACTCCACGCTAGACCCTCTGTGCTGGTAATATCCAGGAGGACTTTTATTAATGAGTGAAAATGGCATTTGATCCTGCAAGGAAGAACTAACAACAGCTATGCAGAGGTGCCTTTCATGCCTTCAAGCCAAAAACCAAGGCACGTTCCTGCAATACGTGAGGTGTCCCTCTACCACTAATAACTTCAAGGGAGAAAGCCCTGCTGTGCGGGGCTGCTCTGAAGGAGAGAAGTGCTTTCACCACTGAAAATTACTGTTCCTCGAGAAACAAAGCCAGCAGGAGCGTGGTTTGCAAAGGTCACTTGAAGCTCCCAATAACAGCATTCTTGAGAGTGGGAACAAGATAAAAAAAAGGGTGGCAGGAGCCCCTCTCAATTTGAAGAGCTTCACCATATCAGTGTTACCCAGGGAATTCCCCCTAATTTTCGAGTATTGCTCAGCTACTGCAGCACGACGCTGACATTGCCGGAATAAGCCTAAAAGACAAAAACTCTGTCCGTGGCTTTCTGAAGCTTGTGAATGAAGTTGCGCCGTCCCAGTTCTGAAACTCACATTATTATGGCATACCTTCTACTATCTAGATACTCTTGCTCCATCTAGTGAGTAAATTTATTGCTCATCCTGGCTCAGTTCTGGCTGTGGAAAGGGCCTGGGGAAAAGCGCATCATTTATGAATTTGACCTATGCAAAGATGGGAATTACCCGGGAAGATTCTAGGTTTCATTTTGTTGGAAGAGTAAGAATGACAGTGATTTTAGCTTACAGCTGCTCATTGACGTGTCTTTTAAATTCTTTTTAAAAGGCTTGAGGGTTTTTTAATGAACTTTCCCATGAAAATCTACGTGTTTATATTCAGTGGGCGGATTTACTTGTTCTGTGAATCAAATGGGGGGGGAAAAGAGATAAAATGAAAAAAAATTACTTTAAGTACTTTAACTGTATCTGTTACAACCCATCTTTACTGTTCTTGTTCCGCAGCCAAAACGCATTCCTCTTTTATAAAAGAAAGGACACAAGGGCACCAGCTCACAGATCTGTAGCGCAATAAAGCCATCTCTGAGGTCTACGTGAGGGGCTGCGTCCTGCTGGGCACCGTTGAGAGAAGAGCAGGGACAGGGCACGACGGCATACAGATGGGGACCCTCTCTGGTGCCTGCTGAACCTCTGTTAAGCTCAGAGAGGTCAGGATTTGCCCCTTCCTTCTTCTGCCCTGCCTGGTCTTTCTACTTTTGAGACCATCTTGCTGAGCCCTTGCCAGACACATCTCATGCCATATTCCCCCTTTGCTTTTTTTCCCCTTTCTCTTTCCAAAAGACATCCATTAAAACTGTGAGTGGAAAGCAGAAGGAAGAGGGGAAATAAAGAGGCCATGGCATTTTTTTTCTGAGAGTTTGGTTTTGGGCTCCTGTTTGATAGTCATGGAAGAAAACTGCTTTTTTTGACTGGCTGTGGGTGAGTCCCAGGGGTTCGGCAAGCCCTCTTGGTGCACCCCACAGCCTGACCTGCACCAGGCACCATCCTCGCCCTGCTGCTTTCTCTGCAGCCTGGCTTGTGCTTCACAGTCCTGCCAGGAGTCGTTGCCTTCTCTCTCTGTCCCCATCGTCCTGCCTGTGGCTGGTAGCCATGGCCAATGGAGTGACCCTGCTGGCAGGGTGCCCAAAACTGCTGCCGGGGGTCACACCTCACCACCTCTTGCCTGATCCCCTTGGCCATGCATGACCAGGCTGGAAGCAGCACGACTGAGACCTGTTTGCTCTGTCTGAGCATGCATGTGGTTTATGGAGTGGTGACAACGTGATGTGCGTCTTTCAACCAGATGTGATGGCTGTGTAGCATGGTAGCAGCAGGGACACTTGACTGCACAGTAAGTGCCATTTTCTTTGGGTAGGAGTTTTCTAATTTTATTTGAAAACTCCTGTTATTACTTCTGAGTTTGGTTAAACCCATGTAATATATATATACACACCATATATTAAAATATATAAATATACATTTTCTGAAAACATACAAGCTGAAGACATAGGGCTTCCATGGCTAACAGGATTTTCTACTTTTAAGTGAAAACAGTTTTTTATTTTGACAAAGGATTTAATAAGGAAAGTTCCCTTCCCCCACCAAAACCCCCATAAAAACGTGTCAGTACTATTTTGTGCCTATTAAGGCCAAAATTATGCAGAACTTATAGACACTATTTCAATGCTTTTGCATGGCAGTGGCTGCCTTGTTTATTGGTCCAGCATTAAATGCCAGAGTGACAGTGAGCAACTCATACAGCCATCTACAGAGGGCCTGATCCATTTCTTCCCTCTATGCAGTGCTCTGTGCTATTAAATATCCTTGACCTAATTCTTTTGCACAGTACTGTTTTAACGTGTTCTTGAACAACAAGTTGTTATTTTCATAAATTCTGGGATTAGAAGCAATGGTCAAGAAAGTCTGTTCCCATATTTACCTTTCCCAGTGCACAATGTGGCACTGGGAGCCTGCCTGGTGTAAGTCTGATGGACTGGTCCTGCTGTTGGCCTGAGGGACCAGTGTGTCTGTCTGTATGACTATATCTGTATCCACTATCAACTGTAACTGGGTGCTAAAATCCTGCTTTTCTGGAGGAATAAAAAGCCAAGACCTTGACAGTGAATGCTGAGTAATGCCCAGGTGACATTTGCTGCAGCGTTTGTCCTGGAGTCCTGTCTGAGCCAAATTTCAGGTCAGGCAGCTGGTTTGTCTTACCGTGCACCTTTAGACTGACAGTGCTTCTTGGCTTCTTCCATTTTAAATATTTTTACTATTACTAGCAATTAGATTTCTTCCTTGCTCTATCTATGAGCTGCCTTAGTTCATTTGTGAGTGATGCAGTCCTTATAGACGTCACAGTGGAGGTAAAGGACATCACCACTTACTATTTCTAAGGATCATAGCTTTTTCACTTACTGCTGAGGTTTGGTGGCCTTGCATGACCTTCACAGCTCACAGGGAAAATGTCGTGTTCTCATCCTACATGTCCCCAGGTTGTATAAGCCTGACTCAGAGGTTTCCACATTCTTACCTGTGGACTGTCATGAACAGACAGACAGACACAGACTGTCATCTTTAACGCTGATCATCAAAAACTTCAGATTTGCACATCTGACCTAGTGAGCAGAATAACATTTGCGGGTAAAAAGTTAACACAACTCAGAAATCTGCCTAAAGGAAATCAGAACTTCTGCTCAGGATCTGCCTTCCCGAGTTAAGGAATCAATACGGAAAGGGAAAGGGAAGGAATACAGATGAGGAAAACTTCTGAATCACGGAATCACAGAATTCTCAGAGTTGGAAGGGACCTCTAGAGATAATTAGTTAGAAATAGTAGAAATCTGACAATCAAGTGTTATTTTTTCCTATGAGGCAAAGCTAAATGCATTCAGAGGGCAAAAGACAGGCAGCGTAAGATGAAGTGACTGACTGCTGATTTTTTGACCCCATGGAAGAGAAATGGATACGCTTTGGTGAAAAATAGCAAGGAGAAGCCTTCAAAATATCTGACTGCCAGAGCCTTCTGCTGAAGTCCAGGAGTTGGTGGGAACCCTGTGAAGATCTGTGCCATTGTGACCAGTGCTGCCCCCAGCAGCGTTCTTGATTGTTACTATGGGGTTCAGACAAAGGTGAAAGATGCTCTGATTATATTAAGGAAATGGGACAACAGGACTGCACTCAAAACTGCTTTTAAAAGACAGAAAACTGTCCTGGGAGCTCTTGGTATTTAATTAATCAGTTTACCTAACAGATAACCAGGCATTTCCTGTCGTGAATGCGACAAAAGGCTTTTAGCTGTGCCTGGGAAAATGTGGATGAGTTAAAGAAGCTCAAGTGGTTCCTTGACAGAAGTAATGAGAAAGATGGATTACAAGAAAAAGATGGTGAATTTACAGAGTTCCTGTGGAGAAGAAAGCAAGATGTTACAGTGGGGTGGCAGCTACTGAGCAGACATTTGGGATGGCTAATGTACGAGAGAGCAAGGAATTTGTCAAAGGCAAAAGAGACTCTCTGTCGAGCTTTTTAAAACACACCATAGTTTCCTGAGTAAAAACGAACCAGTTGTCTGATCAGTTTTTTGAATCTCTGGTCCTTTGAAGGTTTTATGTTGGAGGACATTCACCTCCCGTGAACTCTTTTCTGTGTGGACGTAGTCAGATAAGCCTGGGATCAAACCTACCCTGTAGGCCACTCGAGACCATTTTAGTTGATATTTTGACCTGGAAGTGAAGTGCCAAGACAGCGTCTGAGGAGGTTGTTCATATGGTGCCTTCATCATGGGCTAAGCTGGATGTATGATATACGTAGGGCACATACCAAAAAGAATTCAGGAGGAAAGAATTGGCCAGATTCTCTGAAATGCAAGTCCCACTGAAAATCTAGCAGCAGCTTGGGAGCTCTGCGTCTCTGTTGCTGACTGGAGTCCTCTTGTGGGGGAACGGGGAATTGGGGCTAAAATTCACCTTGTCACAAAATGTCTAAGGGGATCTTTTCATGGACCGCAAGCTTCAATCTCATGTGAAAGACCCAATCTTTAGCTACAGGATGCTCTTTGGACTTCTGATCCAGATTGTCTGGGGAATCATTTCCACCAGGTCTGCCAGTGCTCAGGTTTCCTCTGGGAGGCCTCTCAGCAGGTCTCTGTCCTGCTCTCTCTGACCTTGGCTGATCTCATGGAGTCACAGCCCAAATTGTCTACAGCAAATCGATAGTTGGCAGGACCCAGTTTAGTTCAGATTGTGCTTTAAAAAAAAAAAAAAAAAAAAAAAAGAAGAAAAAACCCCAGGTACTTTGTTTTTCTGTTTTAGTATCCTTAACATCCATTTTAGAAAAAAAATATATATCTAAAGATACTTCCCTACAATTTCAAAGGCACTTTATGGAGTTCAGTACACTTAGTAGCTGAAAGGCCAAAAGATGCATTAAATTGAGATGGTATATGAATTGTCACCTGAGATCTCTACCTTGCACCCTTTACTTCTGGGCCCAGGGGCTCCATTTCGGCTCCAGATTGAACACCAGGTCTAGTCTGAGCCTCAGCTGTGCTGCAGGTGCGTGGGTCTTCAGCCCTGCCACCTGGGCTGGATCTTGCCTTGATATTGCTGGTGGCCTCATCTCCAGCCTTGTGTCTGACCTCATTTCCTCCTGCTCCTGAAGGGACCCCCAGTGGACCTGGTTAGTAGCCCCTAGATCTGCCCATCATGGCCAGCCCCCTGGGACTGTACCTGTTGGTGAGGGCACAGCCCGCGTGGGGGTCACCCCCGGCTTGCCCCCAGCTGCTCCTTGAGATGGAGTTAATACCATGATGATCATTCAAAACATCAAGAGCTAATACTTGGCTTTTAAGCTTAAGAACATAACAGCGAATGGTTTTATTCCTGTGCACTGTTGCTAAAGTCTTAAACTTGATTATGCATTTTTATTCAAATGCTCTACTCTTTCAAAGGACTAAACAGTGCAATTCTGCCCAGGGTATTTGGAAGCAGTATAAAAGTACAAATAATATTGGCAACCCATTGCTGTTATTTTTGCAGTTTATTTTAATTAGTAACCAAACTTAAATATAATTTTTCAACTCTGTATTTTTTTATTCCAAATCTTTAATGTCTTCCAGATCCGCTCCAGGTTCACTAGACTGGGTGGTAACTAAGTCTTATTTTTGATCCAGAAGAAAGTGCCGTGCCCATTTTGAGCATTCCTTATTTGCTTACTTTTGCTCTTTTATTTTTAGCTATATTTTGTATTGCATTTCTCTCTCCCTGTGTACTTTAAAATGATTTTAGACTTTTAATTTTTTATGTGGCATTGATTCTTGGCGCTGAGGTTAAAGTCTGGAACCGAGCAAGCTATGAAATTACTGCATCAGCACAGCCACTTGAAAGCCTCTGTTGTGTACTCGGCCCTGCGTTTGTCAAAACCTCTGCTCAACCACTGTGCAGGATCCTACGTAATATCTTCCTCAGCTGGGGAAGAGACAGAAGGAGAGAGAGGTGAGAATACGAGTCACTCGTCATTTACCTGTTAGCTACCATCCAGAATTTGCCTACTGAGCCCTGAAATGCGAAATGGTCAAAACTTTTCCTTGTAAGTGAATCATTAAAAGCAACAACCCCTCCTCCCCCCCCCTTCTTTTTAGTATGTTCTACACCAAAATCTCTTTTACCAAGCGGAAGTGCAGCAGTAAGGATTGCTGCTGCTTTGGTCAGGTGTGGGTTTCCCTTGATGATGCCCAGGATGGGCAGAGTTCTGGGCCGGTGGCTGATACTCTGTGCATAGGAATGCTGTGACTTTGAAATCTGGCTCTTCGCATCTTTTGGGAAGCTAGAAACATGAAAGGAAATTCAATACGCTTAGGAAAGAGAGGTTCTTCAGTTTCCCAGTGAGACTCTGTGTGCTTCAGGAAGACACTAAAATAATCTTTAAAGCCATGATATTCCTGCTTAGTGAAGGTATTACGTGCAGGGTGTATCTTGGCATAGCACCTTTGCTGATGCCACTGCACCCTTCGCACTTGGACCAATGATCACTAGTGGGTTTTCACAGAAAAAAGAAGGTCTGACTGTAGCTCTGATGAGCCCCGGGTGGCACGGGCACGGCATGGGACAGAGGCCTGAGCTCCGTGGGTGGCTACCACGTGGCTAACAAAGCTGAATCATCCCTCAGCTGGGACTCAGGCTGTTTGCAGCTGGGAGTGCATGGGAGGCAGCTTCACAGACAACGCAGACCCCATGGGAGGTCAATGGTGTCTCCTCCCTTTCCAAAGGCTGCGTCCTTCTCGTCCTTCCCTTCTTCCTTACTTTCTCCTACATTTGGCGGCACCGCCACCTCTCCTCTTTCTCTTCTCATAGACTCAGAATGGTTTCAGTTGGAAGGGACCTTTAAAGATCATCTAGTCCAACTCCCGTGTTGTGGGCAGGGACATCTTTCATCAGATCAGGTTGCTCAAAGACCTATCAAAACCTGACCTTGAAGACTTCTAATGATTAGACATCCACAACTGGGAAACCTGTTTCAGGGACTCAACATGCTCATCGTAAACAGTATCTTCCTTATCTCCAATCTAAATCTACCCTCCTTCAGTGTAAAAACATTGACCCTTGTCCTGTTACAACAGGCTGTGGTAGAAAGGCTGTATCCATCTTTCTTATAATGCCCTTTATTTATTGAAAGGGCACAACACATTCTCCCCAGAGCCTTCTACGGGTCCAGTGGAAGGTCTCTAGACCTTCCTGGTCTCTGCTAGCTCAAGCGGCAGAGGCCCGCGCTTATGGTGAGGGAAATGCCAAGGTAATGATTTAGCCTGTAAAACTAGAAATCTTTGCACTGCAAGCACTATCTACCCAGACCTCATTTCTGAGTCATGGTAGGCTGTCTCAGGGATTAAAGTAAAAGAGCATCTCTCTCTGGGTGTGCGGAGCCACAGGTTGCTGGCTGGGTAATCCTCTCAACTGTCTTGCCGAGTGCGTACTGAAATCGGTGCCGCCAATGCTGATGGTCCACCACTGCTCTCGGCTTTTGCTGTTTGCAGTCCTTCCTCTCTGTGTCTGCGTGCATCGGGCACACCCTTGGGACACAACTGAAGCGTGTGAAGGCGTGATGCCCGCGTTGTGCTGCTGGATGCTGCGTTGCGCTGTGCTGATGTTGATGATGGTTTCTTGCCCCCTGCGGCAACAGGGACCATTTTGAAAACTGGAAACCTGCAACCGGTGTCATGGAGTTGTGACTCTAGCCCCTCGCTGGAGATGGGGTGTCCACCTTGTCAGCAGGGGCTTGTCCCCAGGGAGGGATGTTGGCTTCTCCCTTCTCAAAAGCCTCATGGCACAGCAAGCTCCGGTCCCCAGACTTCACCGACCCTCTTCTGAAAGCACACTTGACCAAAATGGCGAGGAGGGTGAGCAGCCATGCTGGCACAGCAGGCAGCTGGCAGCAAGGGGGCATATGTTCCCAGAGTGTTAACTTTTTTTCTTGATGTTAAATTAATATACAATGGAGTATTATAGATGTTCCTTCTACACCTTAGCCACAGTTAGAGGACTTGTGTTATTAATGCCAAGTACAATAAAAATGTTGCCTAATCTTGATTGAGTTTCTAGTTCTCCCTGCCATCTTGTGTTTCATTGCCTTTTTTTCCTTCCAGCACTTCTCTTTCTGTCATAATTCTTGGTTGATCTTGGCTTCCATAGACCTTGTCCCTTTCTAGGACTTTCTTTAGTCGGTTGCATAGTGCATTTTGAATTTTTGCTCTTCCTTTTCTAGCATGTTTGTTTATTTACAGAGGAACAGTGAGTGAGTGCTTGGGGAGGATCTTTGCTTCTTCGTTTTGCTTTAATATTCTGTCCATCATCTCATATCACCTCTGTGAATCTCTGGGCTGATGACAGCACCTCTGACTCATGCCAGAGTGTTCTGTCCTGTCCTTTGCCTTTGATTCCTTGCAAAGCAGGAGAATAACCTGAGCCTTACAGATTATTGGATGTGCAACACCCTCAAATGCAGCTGGTGAATCCATGCAAAATGGAGGTATTACCCTAAAATCCAAACCAGCACTGTGTCCAAACACATAAAATCCAAAAGAAGAGCACTAAGGAAGCAAAGTCAGAGAATTAGAAAGGGGACACCTGTAAAGTGTGGGGTTTCCATATCTTTGTGGGGAGTGATGAGAGGGGGAGGTTTGAAAAAATACTGTGATGAAATATGACTTATAAAAATTGTGTCCTCTTACAGAGGACCTCTTACAGATGACCAAATTTGTCCGAATCTGTGTCTTCTTAATATTTTCTTCTCTAGTGCGTAATTTGAGGGAGGGTTCAAATATTTCAAATATTTCCAAAAGATCGAAAAAACTGAACTTTTAATGGGTAATCTTCCTGAAAATTTTTTTCTTTTCAGTGCTACCGGCTACAGAAGCTTTATCCATGTGATAATGACGTGTGCCAGCGTTGGACCATGCCCTTACCTCATGCAAGCTCCCAAGTCACTTTTGAGACCATATATAGGGATCATTCCCTTACCTCTTGGGCAGGAGGCAGGGTGCCACTTCGCAGTGCCAGCTGCACTTCTCTGCAAGCCTGCAGAGGAGAAGTGAAGAAGCATTTTTCCTACTGGATGACAATGGAAATTCTTATGCAGGCAGAAATGTGGTTACCTCAGCTATAATTTACGGGGACACTCAGGATTCTGCCTTGGAAAAGAAATGTGCTAGAGGGTGTTTAATAACCAGAAATGTTCAGGGCGCCTGTGTAACATGTTCACTGTAGGACGATAGCCTCCCCCTTCCCTGAGAAGTCATCAGGGGATTGATTTAAAGTAGCAATAAGCATATTGAGAGGCAGTAGAAAGATCAAAGGACAGTATTACAGCTGTTTTCCAAAGTATTTTATTCACAGAGTGAGCATATCTGATCCTCTGCTTGATGGAGCTGATGGTCACATAAAACGCTGCTTCATGGGTCACTGGGGCCAAGACGCTGGGGGTAACTTTGATATTAGTCTTTCTCTCTAACCATCTGTCTGTCATCATCAATAACCTTCCCAATGATTTACCATCCAGGCTCTTGCTTGATCTCTGTCCAAAATTGATTGTTTGACATGTTAAAGTGATTCATCAGCCATTCCTGAAGCCAGATTTGGGGGCAAAATAAATAATACCAAATTAAAAAAAAAAAGAAGTTTAATGGTTTTCTCTGTAAGAAAGAGGCTGGTGAGACAGAAGGGATTGCCTGAGAGCGTCCAGAGCCAGCCAACGCTGCTTTAAATTGTGCTTGAATTGAAAAATGGGCCCTGGGAGACATGAGCCCTGGGAGACATCAGCAGCCTGTATGCGGTGACGAGCACTGGTGGGTGCCTGGATCCTGGGCCTGGAGAGGGGAAACCGAGGCAGCAGGTGAGAACAGAGGAGAAAGAAGGAGCATTCGGGTTTGTTTGGCTCAACCCTCTGCCTGTTTCTTTTTTTCACTTCTTGTTCTTTCCCCTTAGACAAGGAACACTGCTCACTCCTTTCCTCTTCAGCTGTGATACTCTTCCTTATCATGGCTTGTTCCCTGCCCAGCAAACCGTGGTTGGGCAGAATATCTTCAGGGAAGAGGTGGGGGCGGGGGGCACTTTCATGCCTACTTAACATCAGGGCTGTTTATCAAAAGGGTTGCCCTTTGAACAAGAGGCATCCTGAGGACGTGGGCAATACTCCATTCAACGTGGAGTGCCACAAATGAAGAGAAATGGTTCAGAGTGGAAATAAATTTCACTGCAGTCAAATATTTGAACTATTCCTACTAATCTTGAGCTGCTGCAATGCTTGGTTTAAACTAATTATTATTTTCCAGCAGCACAGAGCACCATGTGGACTCTGAATAAGTCTGGTGACCAGACAGACTGCCTGAGGCTGGGGCTGGCACAGCTGAGGAATGGCCAATGGTGCTGTGAGCTCATGTCTAAGCAAGCAATGGTGACCACGTTGACTGGAGTCAGAGACTCCACGGTGAGACAAATGTCCAGTCAATGGCAGCATCATGCAAGCATAAGTCAAGAGGGGACTCCCCTTCTGTGGAGGAAGGACTGGATTCAAAGACAAGGTACCTGAAGGGGAAGAAGGGAGGTGGGGTGATGAAGATATCTGAATTTTGCTCCTGTTAACTTTCGACGGGATGGAGGACAGAGTGCACACAAGATGTGCATGAAATGCAGTGTTGGAGACAAAGTGGTAGTAGGAACCTACAACAGAAACCAGAACCCCTCTGCATCCAGCAGCAGCACATAGTAGAGTGCTGCCTGAAATGTCTCATCAAAATGTGATGTATTGTCAGGCTCTGGCCAGCAGAGATGAGAGGCTGAGGGCCCCTTGTGACCAGGGACACAGTCCATGTCCCCATGAGAAGATGCTTGGGTACAGCCCCAGCTGCCCTGAGCACTGTGCAGCATCTCTGCCAGGTGTTGAGTGAGTGTCAGTACCTAACAATCTGGGTGGAAATGAGGTGTTTCAGCCCTGGGGTGGGTGGGCTGATCTTCCTAAAAAGAGAAGTATAACTGATGATGTATCCTTTAGAGGTCCAAGGAGCTGCCAGTTCTGCTCCATCATCAAACCCAGCTGAGGTGCTGCGGAGAGGAGGTGTTTCCTAGAAAGGGCTGAGAGACCCTCAGTGAGAAGGTGGTTTTTGTGGGGTAAGAGAGCGTTAAGCAGTGAAGTGAGGACAGGGAGAAGCAGCACGTAAAATGTTTCAGTTGTCTGTTTTGGTCAGGAAAATAGTTTTGTGTTTGGAAGATAAACCAAGCCCTGAAGGAGAAGGAGCTGATCCAGGCTCCGTGGGTGGTGTCAGCCCTTCCCCAGTTGCAGAGATGGGCCAACACTGTACAATGGAGTGCATTTTTGTGTGCATTTGGACTGCTTCAAAATGCTTTTTCTTTTAAACCTTGACGTGTGCTTTGCCCCAAGGGACTAATGTTGTTTGAACTGTTTTGGTCAGCTCAAAATAGAAATCTGACCACAAGTGAGCTTGCGTGTAAAACTCACTGGTGTGCGAGGGCTGGGCAGCACTGGCCTTGCCTTGCAAAACTGGGCAGAGCGGGGCGGTGAACCTGCTCCAGTTCCTCGTTGTAACTGAGGGCTCGATGGAAGAGGAACATTTGGGGTTGTGTGTGCGGTCACGATGCCAGGCTGTATAACTGTTTCCTCATCAGTAGATGATGTTGCAGGTCAGGGGGGGTTTTAGGAGAGAGAAGCACCCGCTGAGTACCCACACAGCAACGCAGGTCCTCATGCACTGCTTTTATCTGCCAGCAGCCTAATTCCGCAGAAATGACGTGTATTAGCAGCAGCCTGCCCATATGTGTGTTGCCTAAATGAGTGCTCCAGAAAGGGTCTGTACCAGGTGGGGGCACCAGGATGCCTTAGAGATAACACCATCCTCTTGAGCACCACAGCTGCTGTACAAAAGTTTGGTTGATTGAAAGGGGCCTTTAAATAGGGAAACCGGTCCGTGAGGCTTTGCGTTTTCTCTCACAGTGACTCAACTTTTCTGCTTATAGTATGATGAATAGCAGTTTGAGAATTTGCCAGCCCTGGTGTAATACATCCTCAGATGAATGTTATGGGGGTTCCTTTTTTTATGTCTGCATTTGTTTTTTAACTACAGTTGGCAGGGTGGTAACTGGTTACTTCAAGTCGGTAGACTCAATGGTACGCAGCCTGAATTTCCTCCTGCTTTCTTAAAGTGGTCTTGGATATCTGTGGGAAACCGCACTTTCAAAATGCTTCTCTGTGACAGCAACTTCTGCTATTAAAAACTTTTTAGTGTGTGTACTGTAGCTACATAACTTAATTAAAAAGATGATGAGCAATTTCATTCATCCTCCATAACCGGGAGATGATGGTGATCGGCAGTTACATTAAAAAGATGGGTTGGACTCTGACTCCTTTTGCTGCAGGTTGTAGACTTGCCAACCCAGTAACTTTCTGGAAATAGCTTATTGTTTTTCTTGGCAATTTAGTGACCTAGTCAGTTCTAGACATCTGGCTGCTGTATAATACCAGATCGATTTGTGCACCTATGGTGGCCCGGTGTACTTAGGTTTGAAAAGTGGCTGTTGCACATTCATGAGAATCCCAGCATGGATGCCTTTGGCTCGCTGCGTGTGAACAGGCTGGTTCTGCATGCTGGTATCTGACCTCCTTGATGCTGACAGGCCTGAATTGTGCTAGCGCTGTGTGGCAAGACTGTTTCTGCACCATGTACAGTGCTCAGCCTTCCAGCTAATGGGCCAGGAATCCAAAATATTCTGTCAGTACAGGTAGTACTGGATGATGCTCAATCAACATGATGGGTTTTTGTCTTTCAGCTCCAGATTTGTGCATAGATGAAAGGTGATCCAGAGCTTCCTTGTCCTCTGTGAACACGAAATAAAAATTGTCCTTCACAAGAATGTCAGATGTGTTTCCTAATGAGATCTCACAGAACAAACACACTTACTTTGCATGCACATGACAAAGTCAAGAGATATGAATCTTCTTAATGTCTATACCACTTGAGTTCAAAAGCAAATGCTAGTCCCCAGAGTGTGATGTGTTGCCATTTTAAAGCTGTGAGTTAGTATTTCCATCCATTGTGTCGAAAACCTGTTGCACTGTGGGGACAAAAAACACAACCCATTGTGCTCAGAAGGAAGAACAATACTTGAACAAAGACATGGCTTTTTTTTTTTTCTTCTGTCCTTGAGTAAGCCAAACCCACCATCTAGAACACATTTAAGAAATCCAGCTGAATAGAGAGCAATAATGGGTGTTCACGTTGTGTTCTGTCACTTTAAAACGCCTAATAGCCTTGGCAGTCTTATTTTAGGTCATGTCACTAGGGAGAAGCTGACATACGAGTGAGGAGGACCCAGCGCGTAGTCTGACGTGGTGTGGGATGGAGAAAGCAAACAATCACGGGTCCCCCTGTGGCAGTCCCGTTTTATGGAGTTGGCAGAGAAATACGCTCTCTACGAGTACCAGCTAAAGAGCTCAGGGCTGCCCTGGGAATTTCTCTCTCGTTTTATATTCCCCAAATCCACTTTTGGCACCTCCAGTGACTACAGAGTCGAAGGGATAAAAGCTGCCCATTAGGGGCCTAGTCCAAACCCCACGGATGTCGCTGAGATTTTGTGCCAGCAATGGGACTTGGTGGAGTTTGGTTACGAGCCTTTAGCTTTTCTTCATGGGTATGGATGATTTAACTACTAGTGAGTACTGGTGGGTCCCACTACCTGCCCCTTCTCTGAGGGCCGTCCGCAGGGTTCAAAGTAGTGGGTTTCGCCTCCCCCTCTCTCATAAAGATCATCCTTTGTTTTTCTCTGCATCTATTAGCCAAAAAGACGCTATCTAAAGTGAAAACACATTCCATTATTGTAGTTTTGCTCCTTGGAATGTTATGACACATCCCTTAGATATCGGCTTCGTTAACTGTCAACAAATTAGTGTCCTTTCACTCCCAGCATGTGCACTCACGGGTCCCCTTGGCCCCTGCTGTTACAGAGAGCAGCACCAAGGCTGCAGTCCAGGGAACACTCCCTTTCCTGACCTTTTGCCCCAAAATTCACCTTCTTGGCAGCTGAATGGTGGGACAGCATCCCCGCAGCTAGGAAAGCTTCCTCTCCTTCTCTAGCATTAGGAGAAAATGCTTAGCATGAAATTTACTCGCTGCTGCCAGCAGAACTGGAGAAAAAAATATCAGGCCCTGTCCCAAAAAAGCTTGGTTATCCCTTCTGTCCTGATTTATTCTATATGCTTTATGAAAGCAGATTAAGGTGTCGAACAGTATCACTTGGGTAGTACTTGCAGCAAAAAGCCTGTCTGAAAGCCTGACCCAGCGGTGCTGTACACTGTGCTGAGAAACTGGTGCTAATGAGGGAAACCACAGCCTACAAAGGCAGGAGGAGGAAAAAACCCCTCCAATTTATCTCTGTTTATCTCTTAACTCTGGCTCTGTTCTGTTAGAGAACTGGAGTGGCGAGAAAGCCTGCGTGAATTTTCTGCACCCTCCTACAGCCTTAAGTTATGGCTCGACGAGGGTCTCAGCCGGTTTTGCTTCAGCAGATTAGCCACAGGACCATCCTTTTGCTCCCTCAGTGACCCACAAGGTCCTTCTGGAAACCTGATGGCATCTCAGGCTGAGCAATTGTACTGGAAAAGGGTGAGAGCTGGGTCTGTGGCGCGGTCAGTAAATACTCATGTATGTAGGCCTGCTCTCAGGACTTAAATCAGTGTGAGAGATACCAGGATCTGGGTCCCTGTGATCTGGGGATCGTAAACCAGTTATTTTAATCACATGATTAGAATTTAGATAAACAGCCAGTGAGTAACCAAGGCATGGCCCCCAAATACATCGAGTCAGACACACCATTTAAGGAAAATGAGATGGGAATAGCTTCATTCCAGCACAAGGCTTATCCCAAAAGCGTTCCAGCCTTCTGCTTGAGACACTGGCAGGAGGAAGCTTAGTCTTGCAGGCTTCTCCACTCACTTTTGCCTGCAAAATAATTAACGCAACTGCGCTGCTTTACCATAGTCTGCCAGGCAGCATGTTACCTTTACGATACACTAATTTAGTTTTCTTAAGGAGCTGCTATGTATGCCCAAGGTCAATAAATATTCATATTAATTGAGCATGGAAGCCCTGCTTTCTGCTGAAGAGCATAAGCAGCTGAATCAGACTTCAAAAGGAACCCTCTGACTTTTTTCACTTAGAGATCTAAATTTTAGAAACAGATGTACCACATCTGATTTTTGTGGCCCCCCAAGCAATCAGGCTGACCATGACAGTACAACAGAGAGAGCGAAGGGGATCTGGGCATGTTTGTTAGTCAACTCTGCTTTCACGTCTCACCTTCACTCCAATTATGCTTCCTGACTTGCCTTTTCTTCTTTGCTGTTTTGAGGGGTAAAAGGTAAATTCAGAGTGAATTTCAGCATGGAGAGAATGGATTGTTGGTATTTTAATGCCAGCCTTGTCTTTTAATGCATGGAAATTGCTGCCTGGTCTCCTGTGAAGTCAGTTTACACTAAGGTCAAAGTCTTGCAAATATTCAATTAGGAGACCAGTCAAGTATGTGGGATTAAGTTGTTTATATAAATGTTTGCAGAACCAGAGCGTGAGTTCACAGGCAGGCATGGGAGCTTTGGTTTCCCAGCTGATCCATAAAAAGGGTCAAACACAGTATACTGATAAATGTAGTATTCTGACAAAAAGCCGGCTAGCCTCCATCTAGTCCTGACTGGAGCTTCCAGTACCCGTTCCCTGTTGTTTATCAAGGTTAAGTTGGAGGCTGATGAAATTGCAGGATGTATAATTTATAAACAAATTGAGTCTCTTCACTGAGCACCACTGCACGGCTCTAGACATATATAGACAGTTGAGAGTGTTAAAGGAGATTCTGCTTTAAGCAAAGCAGGAGCTCCCACTGACCACCAAGAAGCAGCTCTGGTGTGAGCTGCAGGAACAAGCAAGGGTGGAAGAGGTCCCATGGAATAAGGTCTGAAGATACAGGGTAGCGTAACTGGCTGGAGTTTTCTGCATTTGCTCCTCTCTGTTTCTGCTTCTGGTATCAAACTCCTGAGACAAGCTAGATAAAGTGCTCGGTTTTCATACCAGGGAAAGATGGAGGAGAAAATTAACTCCTCTTATGGAGAGAAGCAAATGCTTCATCAACTCCAGCTTGAATTTTGTAAGCCTTGGCAGGACTGATGGAGAGTGTAGTGGAAGAAAAACTAGGCAAGGGGGTGAAAAAAGGAGCATTTCACGCATTTATGAATGAAATGCATAATTTCTGCAATGTAATTTTGAGTTGGTGTCATTTTTACAATATATTTCTACAATCTCTCAGGAAATAAAGGAAAAGAAAGGACTCCAACGTTCTGAAAGCATTTGATGCCTGGTTGCCTCCTTTCTGTGCTGGTCAGGGCAGGGAGAGATGAAGCCATCAGTGAGCAAACTTTACCCAAACCCAGTGTGCCAGAAGGAGGAGTGACTGCATTATGCTTGGTTTTTTCCCTGTGGGTAGCTGGCATGAGACTATAAGGAAGTCCCTTATGCTCTTGTATTTTTTTAGGGTAGTCTCCTTGGACAGCTTGTGGTTATGCTGTTGAGAGTACGCAACTGGTGTCTTTTGAGATGAAAGGTGCTGTGTCAGTGCAATATGTCGCTTTTGTTGCTTGATTTTTTTTTTTTAAGCACTGGTATCTGTACTGGAGTTATTAATAGACTGAATTGTCCAAGCAGGGATTCTTCACTTCCTCCCCCCCGACTCCCGCCGCTGCAAAATACATACTGTATTCCTGTTGCTACAACATATAGAGCTATCTTACAGCTAGTACAGTCTGTTTTTCACTAAGTGCATCAGTGAACAATGTTTAAACAAAGTTTAAAAAAAAAAGAAAGAAAAGTGCTGGCAACAAAGAGATGACTTATCATTTGCAACTTTAAAAAGGAGCCTGCAGCTATACGAATCTGGAAATAATATAAACTTAACCCACAGGACTGTTGCATTGGTTTTAGAAGAGCTTACTTTAAAGCTGGTATGTGGGCTCACTAAGAGACTGAGTGGTTGGCAAGGATGCTAACGATTTATGGAATGTGTCTTTGGAAAGGATTAAAGCAAAAAACATGTTGCTTCTTACCAGCTCTGAGCTAGGAATATAGCTCTAAGGGGCGAGCGTTAAATTTTAAGCATCCAGTATGTAAAGCTTTTAAAGAATAAACTTTTTTCTTTCCTTGCCCTGGTGCTTGGGATCAAATTCAGTCCAGACCGGATAGACTAAAAATCATTCCCATCTGACGTCCAGGAAAAGGTCAGGAGTTAAAGGAGTACTGGCAGTGGTGAAGCAGTTCCCAGCTTGCGTAAGTACTATTTGTGAACTGCCCAAGATAACAGTCAGCATTTTAGCTCTAAATGTCCCAAGCCTCATATAACTGTGCCTCTTCATTTTCTCCCTCTAAGCTCATTTTAAAAACTGCTTTGCACCAAGTAAAAGCACAATTAAAACTGAAGCCTGAGAACTCAGTTAAAATGCAAAATCCCTATGATCTGTTTGGGAAATCTTTCATTTTCTATGTCTGTTGGCTCTGTAATGACTCACTCTCTGTGTTAGGTACTGATGGCCCAGCCCCTCACTGTGTTGTCCTCTTTCTGTGGCATCCCCCGTCCTAGGCTCTGTTTGAAAAGACAGTGACAAATCTCTTTAATTGGCACCATCTTTCTCTAATAGAGGTTCCCCGTCACTAATGAAAACAACTCCATATTCTCCCTGTGTGCGTGTGAGTGGATGTGTTGTTGCATCTCCATGTGTTTGCAGAAGGCACCAGTGCATGACTCGCTGCCAAACCCAACTTTCTACCCAGTATGGAGGAGAGGAGAGGCATGGTGCTGTTCTCAGTCCAAACGTCGATGCCAACTTTCCAAGTGCTCCCCCCCTTAGGGAATGACTGTTTCACCACTCTAGTGGGGGGTGTGCAGGGAGAAGTCGCCCCCCCAGCAGTAGAGCTCATCCCATGAAAAGCTTCAGACATCAGATGGATGCTGTAGGTTGGGTTTGGTGCAAATGGCAGAGCTTTTCCCTGACAACGTGTGTTGCAATGGGCTGTGCTCACCTATTGTGTCACTCCTAAGTGCAGGGGTAGATCCACAAAGTTGCAGAGCAGAGGTATGCTCTCTGTCAGGGAGCGGCATCAAGCCAGCTGCTGTTAGCAATATAATGGCCATGGTTATTGGTGTTATGGTTTAGTGATGGTTTTTTGTGAGTGTTAGGTTGATAGTTGGACTAGGTGATCTGAAAGGTCCCTTCCAACCTAGGCGATTCTATGATCTAGATCTAGTGGTGTCCCTCAAGGGTCCGTGCTGGGACCGGTACTGTTTAACATTTTTATCAACGACATAGAGGGATTGAGAGCACCATCAGCAAGTTTGCAGATGACACCAAGCTGTGTGGTGTTGTCGATACACCAGAGGGATGGGATGTCATCCAGAGGGACCTGGACAGGCTGGAGAGGTGGGCCCAGGTGAACCTCATGAGGTTCAACAAAAGCAAGTGCAGGATCCTGCACCTGGGCCGAAACAATCCTTGCTATCAATACAGCCTGGGGGATGAGGTATTAGAAAGCAGCCCTGAGGAAAGGGACTTGGGGGTGCTGATGGACGAGAAGCTGGACATGAGCAGGCAATGTGCTCTCGCAGCTCAGAGGGCCAATCACATCCTGGGCTGCATCAAAAGAAGTGTTGCCAGCAGATCCAGAGAGGGGATTCTGCCACTTTGCTCTGCTCTGGTGAGACCTCACCTGGAGTACTGTGTGCAGGTCTGGAGCCCTCAGTAGAGAAAGGACATGGACCTGATGGAGCAGGTCCAGAGGAGGGCCACTAAAATGATCAGGGGGTTGGAGTACCTCTGCTATGAGGACAGGCTGAGGGAGCTGGGGTTGTTCAGCCTGGAGAAGAGGAGGCTCCAGGGAGACCTCATAGCGGCCTTCCAGTACCTGAGGGGGGCCTACAGGAAGGCTGGGGAGGGTCTGTTTACAAAGGCCTGCAGTGACAGGACGAGGGGCAATGGTTTTAAGTTGGAGAAGGGGAGATTTAGATTGGATATTAGGAACAAGTTCTTTACTATGAGGGTGGTGGAACACTGGAACAGGTTGCCCAGGGAGGTGGTTGAGGCCCCTTCCCTTGAGATATTCAAGGTGAAGCTCGACGAGGCCCTGGGCAACCTGGTCTAGTTGGGGGTGTCCCTGCTGACTGTGGTAAGGTCGGATTAGGTGACCTTTGGAGGTCCCTTTCGGCCTGGACCAATCTATGAATCTATGAATCTAGCAGTACCGGTAGTCCAAAATATTTTCAAAACTACAGCCACTTGCACATTGTGAGACTAGATGCTGTTGATAATAGGACATAAAGGTTTAAAGACAACAGCTGTTAGAAATAATTTCCAAGAGGAACATTGTCCCTTTTCCTGCAAGCATGGCTGCCATCCCCTAGTCATCTGCTCTTTCTCCACATGCTCATTTGGCTATGCAAAAAAGAGACCTGGTTCATGGTGACACAGCAGTGTGATGTGAAGGCATATTATCTGTTACCTGTCAACTTCCGTGCATGTCTTGGTGACTTCAGGGATGAAATCACAGGTCTGATCCTCAGGTGCAGAGCTGGAGTCTTTGGAGATAGAGGATCACCTTAGTGGGTCTGAGTAATTTTGAAGGGCTTTCACTGACTCTGGCAGTTTCTTAACAGCACCCTTTCCCTAAGAGACTTTTTCTCTGTCTTTCTGACCACTCAGTCCTGTGGAGGTAGTGTGAATACACAAGACAGGATGGGCTCAGTTTAGGGGTGATCCATGTTAAAGTCCTCCTCCAGAATTTGCACCGAATGGCCTTGGTGGTTTCAGTTTGAAATCCTTGCTGGCTTACTGTAGAAACTGGCTGCAGTAGGATCTGTGTATTACTTAGTTTCCAGTGTTTATGAAGTATTCTGCTGCACTTGTTTTGACAATGATTGCGTACATCTGTACCATAAAAGCACGATATCCCATATTAATTGTGAGGCTCTGAGAAGTAATAATATGGCTGAAATGTAGAGATGAGCACCTCTTTCTTCTTTAAAGTGTAAATCCTAAAGCTATGCCTTCTATGTTTAGAAAAAATGAATTTGTCTCCAACTGAATGGCATAATACTGAAAGCTTACCTTTTTTCACTCTGTTAGTTACACTGATAAAATCCCAGAGAAGGTTGTAACATGTGCTCATTGTTAGGGCTCTGAGGGCACTAACAGTCTGTAATCACCCTGATTAGCTTTACCTGAGGCCTCGACCCACAATCATGGAACCAGCAGCCCCATTTAAGCTCAGCCCCAGACCAACAGCCCCTCCCTGGGCTATGCTGCAGGGGTGCTGGTCTCCAGGCTTGCATTTGGCTCTGTGTCCTGAGTGGGCATCAGAGCTTTGTTGTTGGTAGCTCTGTCCTGGATGGGGCCCTATGGTGTGCCTTGTTGTGTGTCTCCAGTCCTCGGTCTGACTGTCCCCTGCTGCTCCTGAGGGGACTCCCTGGATGGACCCTGGACTTGGTTTGCTGCTTGCTGTGCCTGGAGCTGTTGATGGACCCTGTCACCAGCACCCTGTGGGTCTGCCTGACCTGTGCGCTGCCTCTGCTGCATCGCCCTCGGCTCCTGGTTTGTCTGCACTTGGGAAAT
Organism: Numenius arquata; assembly: GCF_964106895.1. NCBI lineage: Eukaryota > Metazoa > Chordata > Aves > Charadriiformes > Scolopacidae > Numenius > Numenius arquata. The sequence goes on along the minus strand of NC_133577.1, from coordinate 63,826,981 downwards.
TTTGTGCTAAAGTGCTTGGATTGGCTCCTCTGTGCTTTGCTAAGGTAAGATGAGAATGTGTTGCTACTGACAAAGTTAAAAATATGAGCTTGAAATTAATCTGGTAATGTTAGCACTAGTAAAGCCTGATCTTTATTTTTTTTTTCCACCCCTATGGTTTTATGATTATGGTGTTTTAAAGGTATTTCCTATTTTCTTCTCCCATCTGCACAGCTGTCTCTGTGCATCCCACAGTTACTGGTTGAGTGAAATAAAATAATGGAAAATGGCTGGTTTCAAGTTGCAGGTGTGCTGCTCAGCTACCTGAAAGGTCAAACAGCACAGATAACCTCTGAGCTCCAGCTGCAGCCTTGTTGTCAGTACGGGTCCCAGTTTGCATCCCTGTCCTTAGAACAAGGTTATGATTTTTTTTTTTTTCTTTTCACAAAGCCTGAAAGAATTTAATAGCTTTTGAGCAATTCTTTCAAATTGATTTGAACTCGACTATTTGTGAAATCTAAAATTCCCTGCAGGGAAGGGATGAAAGGAACAATGGATGGGCAGAAGCCAGGCAGGCTGTTTCCATAGGTGACTAGGATGAGAGGGCATCTGTGCTTTTAGTGAGGAAAGGGTTGGGGTGAATTTATATGAAATGAGCAAAAAAATTTATCTTCTTAGTTTTGGGGAATAGGGAGTGTGACTTGCTGAGTCTGGGCCAAGACAGAGTTATCAAATAAAAGGCAGAAATAGAGTGAAGAGGCAGGAGACCTGGTGAGAGAAGGAAAGGCAAAAGACCTGCCTTAGCCCAAACCAGGATGAAGTGGGAAGAAAATTCAATTTGAGAGAGGTTAATGTGGGCAAAGTTATTGCAAGGGACATGGGCTGGAAATATGCCTTGCTGTAATCTCCACCCTTCCTTGAGGTGGCAAACCCCCAGCATGTGTGTGATGCTGTGTGTGTATGATGAGGGGCTGGGCTTTCTAGGCATGAGGTAGCCTTTGAAGGCTTGATGTTAAGCACATACCCAGCAGTATCAGGACTTCTCATGAAGAATGCTGTCCTCTAGCCAGGAGTAATTTCTCAATGTCTGCCCAGAAGAAATTTTCACAAAGCAAAAAAAACCCCTCAGTTGATTATGAGTGGAGATGACATTCCTGCTAAAAAAACCACCTGCTGTTAAAGCCTGGAATGGTTTGAGAGTCGAACATAGAAATAGCCCAAAGAACTTCACAAGTTCCTGTGGAAGTGTTTCCCTAGGGAAGTGGACTCTGTAAGGGCATTGAATGCTCTTGGTCTCTTCTGTTACTGAATATTTTGCAAAGATGTGGTACATTGTGGCAGGAAGAGACTCGGGGATACCTTTGTGTTTGGAGGTGCTTTGTGTCTGTGAGGTAATTGGCTGTGAAAGACCAAAGTTGGGGACTCCATCAAGTAGGGTGATGGAGCTGAGAGATCTGGTCAGAATCAATAACACTGAAAGCGTATGGGTTTAGTGATGGATGTACAGGACCAGCACAAGCACTGCTTCTTCCAGAGGCTGCAGATGGCTCTGTCTGAATTGTGAAGGTTCACTGGTTACTGTCCACCACCTCACTTGAAGGTCCAGTGAAGAGGAAGGTTGGACAGACATTGCTGAGTATTTGCACCAGTGAATGATGAACTGAGTAAATTGTTGGCTACTAAAGATACTAGAGAATATTTCATGTTGTCTGGGGCTACTGGGGTTTGTCAGGTGCTCTGTCAAGAATTCCTGATGTCTGAGCCTTTGCTTGATGAATGAAAACTGCAATTTTGAGTTTATCTGACTAAATGTATACAGACTTGGAAAAAAAGAAATCACATCTGGCATTTCAGTTGCCTTTACTAACTTTACTCAACCTACCAGATATCAGCTGGGCACTCCACACAGCTGAGAGGGAACAGTCTAGGAGGTTTCTAGAGTGTGTCGGGGATAACTTTCTGACACAGCTGGTGAGTGAGCCAACTAGGGAAGGAGCACTACTAGATCTGCTGTTTGTAAACAGAGAGGAACTTGTGGGGGATGTAACGGTTGGAGGCCGTCTGGGGTACAGTGATCACGAAATGATAGAGTTTCTGATTCTCAGGGAAGCGAGAAGGGGAGCCAGCAGGACTGCCATCATGGACTTCCGGAGGGCAGACTTTGGACTTTTCAAGAGTCTGCTTGACAGAGTCCCTTGGGAGGCAGCCCTGAAGGGCAAAGGAGTCCAGGAAGGCTGGACATTTTTCAAGGAGGAAGTCTTAAAAGCGCAGGGGCAGGCCATCCCTGTGCGCAGGAAAGCGAGCTGTCGAGGGAAGAGACCGGCCTGGCTGAACAAAGAGATAAGGTCACAGCTCAGGGAAAAAAGGAAAGTTTGTCCTTTGGAAAAAAGGACAGGCGACTCAGGAAGATTACAAAGGTGTAGTAAAGTTATGCAGGGAAAAGATTAGAAAGGCCAAAGCTCAACTAGAACTTAACCTGGCCCTGGATGTTAAAAACAATAAAAAGAATTTCTATAAATATATTAATAGCAAGAGGAGGACTCAGGAGAACCTCCACTCTCTCCTCGATATGGAAGGTAACATAGTGACAAAGGATGAGGAGAAGGCTGAGGTACTGAATGCCTTCTTTGCCTCAGTCTTTAGCAGTGGAGTAGGGTGTCCCCCAAGTGCCCAGACCCCTGAACCAGCAGACAGGGGTGGGGAACGGGATGAAGCCCCCATTATTCTAAGGGAGATGGTGAGGGACTTGCTCCAAAACCTCGACATAAACAAGTCTATGGGCCCAGATAGGATTCACCCGAGGGTTCTGAGGGAGCTGTCAGAAGTGCTTGCAGAGCCACTTTCCATCATCTACCAACAGTCGTGGCAAACTGGGGAGGTCCCAGCTGACTGGCGTCTAGCAAATGTGACGCCCATCCACAAGAAGGGTCGGAAGGATGATCCGGGGAACTACAGGCCTGTCAGTCTGACCTCAGTGCCTGGGAAGGTGATGGAACAGATCATCCTGAGTGCCATTATGCAATGCATGAAGGATGCCCAGGTGATCAGGCCCAGCCAGCACGGGTTCATGAGGGGCAGGTCCTGCTTGACAAACTTGATCTCCTTCTATGACAAAGTGACTCACTTGCTGGATGAAGGAAAGGCTGTGGATGTTGTTTACCTGGACTTTAGCAAGGCCTTTGATACAGTCTCCCACAGTATCCTCCTGGAGAAACTGGCTGCCCATGGTTTAGATGGGTATACTCTCCGCTGGGTTAAAAACTGGCTGGAGGGCCGGGCCCAGAGAGTTGTGGTGAATGGGGTGAAGTCCAGTTGGCGACCAGTCACGAGTGGTGTCCCACAGGGCTCGGTACTGGGGCCGGTTCTCTTCAACATCTTTATCAATGATCTGGACGAGGGGATTGAATGCACCCTCAGCAAATTTGCAGATGACACTAAGTTGGGTGGCAGTGTTGATCTGCTGGAGGGTAGAGAGGCTTTGCAGAGGGATCTGGGCAGGCTGGATGGATGGGCTGAGACCAACGGGATGAGGTTCAACAAGGCCAAGTGCCGGGTCCTGCACTTGGGTCACAACAACCCCAGGCAGCGCTACAGGCTGGGGGCAGAGTGGCTGGAGAGCTGCCTGGCAGAAAAGGACCTGGGGGTGTTGGTCAACTGTTGGCTGAACATGAGCCAGCAGTGTGCCCAGGTGGCCAAAAAGGCCAACAGCATCCTGGCCTGTATCAGGAATAGCGTGGTGAGTAGGACCCGAGAAGTGATTGTCCCCCTGTACTCGGCACTGGTGAGACCCCACCTCGAGTACTGTGTCCAGTTTTGGGCCCCCTACCACAAGAAGGACATTGAGGTACTGGAGCAGGCCCAGAGAAGGGCAACGAAGCTGGTGAGGGGTCTGGAGAATAGGTCTTACGAGGAGAGGCTGAGGGAGCTGGGGTTGTTCAGTCTGGGGAAGAGGAGACTGAGGGGAGACCTTATCGCTCTCTACAAGTACCTGAAGGGAGGCTGTAGAGAGGCGGGGGTCGGTCTCTTCTCCCAAGTTACAGATGATAGGACAAGGGGCAATGGCTTCAAGTTGCACCAGGGGAGGTTCAGGTTAGATATTAGGAAATATTTCTTTACTGAAAGGGTTGTCAGACATTGGAATGGGCTGCCCAGGAAAGTGGTTGAGGCACCATCCCTGGAGGTATTCAAGAGAGGAGTTGACATGGTGCTCAGGGATATGGATTAGTGTTGGGTGGTGTTTTGTGTGTGTTTTTTTGTTTGGTTTTTTTGTTGGGTTTGGTGGTTGGTGGTTTTTTTGTTGTTGTTGTTGGTTTTTTTTGTTTGTTTGTTTTTGGTTGTTTTTTTTTGTTTGTTTGTTTAATCAGTTGGACTAGATGATCTTAAAAGGTCCCTTCCAACCTAGGTGATTCTGTGATTCTGTAATATTTTGAGATACTGGCAAAATGAGCTTCGAAACGCCATCAATAAGTCTCCTTGCAAAGTCTGTGCTACTTTGAGCAATCCTTGAAGAGGTAAATGGGACTTAGGAGGTGTAGGTGCACATGATCAGATCTCCTTAGGTGTTAATGTGAGCCTTGGCACAGGGAGGACCACAAAGTCCTAGAGGAAGTACCAGAGAAGGAGGTGTATCTTTGAAAAGTGCTGGAGGTACCAAACTGAGAACTGATGCTTGCCCACGGCTCATCTCCCAGGGGAGTTATGTTCTGCTGAGCCGAGGATCTGGATCTAGTATAAGCAGCTGCAGGCAGGACCGTAGCTTGGTTTTGGTCAAAGCGATTCTACCTTCTGATTTATTTACAGGCAAAACAGGCCTTTGAGACTTTGCCATCTCCTTTTGGCTTTTGATCAGTCTCTTAAGACAAATGACCTAACTAAAGAGGAGTTTTACTTGCTTTTTCTCTTACCAACAGGTTCTCTTGTACCATAGCTGTAGTCTCCTTTCTTCTGACAACTCTATACAGCTTGATGCTTCTCCCAGGCATGTACACATAGTACAGAGCTGTAACATGCTGCAATAAGAACAGCCTAATGAACCCCACAATTGTTACTAACAGGAAAAAATAATTTTGGGTCCAGTGATGCAACCCTGATCTAGGGTTAGAAAGGATTTCCAGGTTGGAATGATGGAAGGAAGATTGATTGCTGGAGGTGAAGCAGTTAACTTGCAGAAATGATCGTGGTGTTTGGTATGTCTCCGAGGGTGTTAGGTGGAAAGAAGGTAAGGTTTGGGCTTAAGTTCTTGGATCTTTTCAAGCAGATGTGTGTTGGAAGGGCTTTAACCAGCCGTGGTGGTGAAGAGTCCAGTGAGAGGAGTAGTTTTAAGTGCCTGGAAAAGCGCTGGTTGTAGGACGGTGGCAAGGAAAGGTGCTCTTGAGGAACAAATACCTTGCCTGCACTAAAAGGCAGATGGAACTGAAGTTGGTACAAAGCATTAATGGTACCTGGAGTGTTACTCTCCAGGTGTGCCCTACTGCCTTTTGTGTGAGTAGTCCTGGACTCATTAGGCTGCAGAGGAGTTGCATGAATCACCCTGGGTGTGCAGTTAATGCAAGTTTGTCTTTGTGGTCTTGTTTAGACCGTTCTGAAAAGGGCAATGTAGGAAGGCTAAGCTAGTTTATATGAAGTTATGGGTTCAAGAACCAAGCTGTCCTTACACTTTTTCTGCTGGGCTTCACTGCTCTTATGACCCCTAGTAAACCCTCTGGAAAAGAACCTGAAGCTAATTAAGAGGGTCATTTTTGTGGCATTGGCTAAATGGGAAATGGAATCGCTTCCCATTTGCATAAACCGAGGTTTGGCAGCAGCTGCAGCTCACTGCCTTGCTGGAAAACAAAAAGGACAAGGTCTGAAATACGTTTCACAAGAAACCCATTTGTTTAAAATGAGGGTTTACAGACCTGTGTGCCTAGATAAGAAATATGTGCCTTAATGTGGTTCTGCTCTACCCTTTAGTTCTGAGGACGGTCTTCGGTCATCTGATCCAGGGCTGAATTTTCAAAGCTGTGTAAGGACATGTAATGTTTAATGCCCTGATACCCTGCCTCTCCTATTGCTGCACAGCTAATAATGTGAAATTAAATTGATTAGCTGACATCATTACCTCAGGAAAGGGATATGTAGGTTGCCTTTTGTGTTATGATGTAATTATGGGTATTTGGTTTATTTTGGCAACTGTTTGGGCTTGAAACAATCATGTTTAATTTTAAATGAAATCAGTTGGATCTTTTATACTATTTATTTTGCAGTAGATTGCTCACCTGTAAAGGAGTTTTCATTGTTCACTGAAGATGGATCATAACTGCCTGGTAGATCTGATTAAATTTTATCACTGCTGGGTTTCTGGGTTCAAAATCCAAATCTAGATCTGAGACCAGTTCTGCTGTCTAGGCTGAAATGTTGAAAGGTTAGGTATGACAGTGAGCTTATCCAATACTGACAACACTGAACATTCCAGTATCATGAGTCAGGCTCCTCCCAAATGCTGTACTGGCTTAAGATAATGAGACTTAGAAAAATATTGAGTTATCCATTTTTTTTCTGTTCACTTGTGAACCTTTAGAGCTATGCTTATGTTATATTTTCATTTTTTCCCCCTGCAATAGTTAGGGCATATTTTCCAAGAAAGCCTGTAATTCTCACATGAGCTTTTGTCTCCAGGTGCTCTCAAAATATTGCCAATTGTTGGGAAAACTTGAAATAAAATGTTATTAGGCCTTCTGAGTTCAAGTTAAAACAATGGACCTGTTAAAATATTTATAGTTGATGTTTGGATAGCCTGTGGGAATCGCGTTTGAGGGTTTCATTCAGATTCCTTTATTTCATATATGCATTTATATTCTTACTGAGTAAGCAGTGGTTGCTGCAGAACTGGGAGATAGGGTTAGGTCTGATACCTCAGCATAGTATTGTCTTAATTTTAAGCTGTGATTTTTGGACAAGAAAGAATACTTTAATTCTCTGTTAAGCATAGTGTACATCTGATGGTCTGGTGAATGTTTCCTCAATGCTTTGCCCTAGAAACCTTCATGTTGTGGTGCTTTCTGCCCTCCTCAGTCTTGCACCCTGACTGCCCTGTCCCATGACAATCTGAAAACACTGGCAATTCCCCATTGCTCAGTATCCTGTGAGGACAGGAGGTGCTGATTTCATTTACAATGAGATGACCAAGATGCTTTCCCAGATCGTGCAGTAAGATGTTTTCAACGGCAGGAGCATATTGTGGGAATCCTGACTTCCAAGGCTCATTTACACTGGGAACATTTTCCCGTCAGTTATAGAAGTACAATAGAACTTGGTGAAGGCTTCCCTAAACCACTTGCATTTATTACATGATTTTTGCTCCAAGCACACACAGGTGTAACTGAATCTTCTCCCAAGAATTAGCTAAAATTAAGGAAGGTCTAATCGGGTGTTAGAATTGGTTCAGGTAGGACTACTTAACTTCTGTGAAACCACACTTACAAAACAGAGTGTTTCTGTTTCTCCTGCTCTAACCACAGGAGAACGTGTCCTCACAAGAGAGGATTCTGCTGTTTTCAGTTTATCAATAGAGTATGTTCAGAGTCTGGTATTCTTTTTACACGTGTGTTTTATTGCAGAGTACTTTGTTAATTCTTCAGTCTCTCCCTTTTCAAACTAGACAAACCCATGTAATCAATCTCAGATCCAGAGTTCTGCTTACCTGCTGTTGCCCAAACCCATAGACTCTGTTTGCCCTCCAGCTTTTTTGTCTTTTGGCAGCTGCTCTCATTCCAATTACAAAATATCCTTGGAAATTCAATACCTCATTTTTCTATTATTTAAATTGTGGCTCACATTGTAGTTCAATGAATTTAATTAAAGCATTTCCTTACACACATGGTGTCCATGTGGACAAAGAATAAGAACTTTTAATCTTAAAACTAGGCATATGTAATAATTACAACACAAAAGATTGTTCCTTCTTATTACATCCTTCAGGTAAGATGTATGTTCATATTGCCTGGAGGAAGGCATAATCTGTATGAGCTGGCTTTAAATCCTTAGGTAGCAGAGCGAACAATCTGTTTTAAATAACGAATGACCATATTGTGAGGAAGTTGTGACCTAGTTTGAAAGTCTAGGAGTAAAAAAAAAAACCATGGGGATAACCAAATGTTTGGGCTATTGTGTAGAAACGTTGCCAAACAGCGCTGAAGCCCGGGATGCAGAAATCCTCTTCTAGAGCCAGTGGTGATGGTTGGGTGGAGATCACCACCTTGGTACCTGTTGGCTATGATGCACGTGTGACCTGTTTCAGCCCAGTGAGCCAGGTTAGTTTAAACGGTGGAAACAGCTGTCCTTTGATAACATGAATCTCTGGAATGGCAGTGGGCTGAGGAGTAGTGCTGGCAAAGGGTGAGGGACCCATGCTGCATGAATGGAGCTGGACCTAAAAGTTAATTCACAGCCTTAAAGTACTTGCTCTTAGCCAGGCTATCTTACAAGGTAAACACTGAAGACACAAATTATAGCTATTGAAGACCTTCCACTGAAGTAGGACGCATTGTGAACCGCAGCCAGGCGTGAGCCAGCTGCTGTCGCACCTTTCCTCAACTCCGGCTTGCTACCCACAGTTGTCTCAGTGTGTTTTCAGGACTGGGCTGCTGACTTGCTTGGTTAGGAAATTCAGACCTTTGTGGGATTTTGGAGGGGTGGACGAGGGCTGCGGTCTCCCCTTGCAGATCTGGGGCCTCCCTCAGTGAGGCTGGGCCTACTCCCCCCGATGCTGCCTCAGCCCTGGGGCCTGCACCAGAGTTACTGAAAGGGGGTTGTGATGAAAAAGAGTCTCACTGAGATTAGCAGATCCTAGTGTTAATTTTGTGGTAGGAGTTTAAGTCTCTAGAAGATCCAAAGCTGGTGTGGAAGCTTTCTTTTTGAAGAAAGTATCATTATTTTTTTTTAAACTGTAATTTCTGATGCACTGAGGAGGATGCTCAGCTGATAGCATTCCCTCTCTTCCTCTCTCTGCCTTCCTGCAAGCCTGTCCGGCTGGAGGGCCGGACCCAGAGAGTGGTGGTGAATGGAGTTAAATCCAGCTGGCGTCCAGTCACGAGTGGTGTCCCGCAGGGCTCGGTACTGGGGCCAATTCTCTTCAACATCTTTATCAATGATCTGGACGAGGGGATCGAGTGCACCCTCAGTAAGTTCGCAGACGACACCAAGCTGGGTGGCAGTGTTGATCTGCTGGAGGGTAGAGAGGCTCTGCAGAGAGATCTCGACAGGCTGGATCGATGGGCCGAGACCAACGGGATGAGGTTTAACAAGGCCAAGTGCCAGGTCCTGCACTTGGGTCACAACAACCCCAGGCAGCGCTATAGGCTGGGGGCAGAGTGGCTGGAGAGCTGCCTGGCAGAAAAGGACCTGGGGGTGTTGGTTGACTGTCGGCTGAACATGAGCCGGCAGTGTGCCCAGGTGGCTAAGAAGGCCAACAGCATCCTGGCCTGTATCAAGAACAGTGTGGCAAGTAGGGACCGAGAGGTGATCGTCCCCCTGTACTCGGCACTGGTGAGACCCCACCTCGAGTACTGTGTCCAGTTTTGGGCCCCCTACCACAAGAGGGACATTGAGGTGCTGGAGCGGGTCCAGAGAAGGGCAACGAAGCTGGTGAGGGGTCTGGAGCACAAGTCTTACGAGGAGAGGCTGAGGGAGCTGGGGTTGTTCAGTCTGGGGAAGAGGAGACTGAGGGGAGACCTTATTGTTCTGTACAAGTACCTGAAAGGAGGCTGTAGAGAGACGGGGGTCGGTCTCTTCTCCCAAGTCACAGATGATAGGACAAGGGGTAATGGCTTCAAGTTGCGCCAGGGGAAGTTCAGGTTAGATATTAGGAAACATTTCTTTACTGAAAGGGTTATCAGGCATTGGAATGGGCTGCCCAGGGAGGTGGTGGAGTCACCATCCCTGGGGGTATTTAAGAAACGTGTAGACATGGTTCTTCAGGGCATGCTCTAGTGTCCAAGATTACTGGTTTGTGGTGGGGTGCTGTGTGGGTGGGTGATGGTTTTTGGTTTGGTTGTTGTTGTTGTGTGTTCAGGTGATGGGTGGTGGTTTTGTTTGTGGTGGTTTTTTTTTTTTTTTTTTACTGTTGGTTGGACTCGATGATCTCTGAGGTCCCTTCCAACCACTACGATTCTGATTCTGTTGGTTAAATTTGGTTGAAGCTGGCCAAAAATGGCAAGTTCAATATCCCTTGTTTAAAAAAAACCAAAAAAACCCAAAACATACCTCCCCCCAACATCTGTATATAAGACAAGTGAAGGCAACAGATGCAGCATGAACTTGATGTATATTGGTTTGGTTTGTCCCACCAGCTGTCTGGCCAGCCTAGGACTAAGGTGGTCTTTCAGCCCATGCTGCTCCATTGGATGCTGTCTCTTGGGTGGCTGGTGGCCAGGGACCATATCAGGAGATGAAGGTGCCAAGAGGTTTGTTGCCCTGGGCAAGGTGAATTGTATTTGCAAATGAAGTAAGAAGTGAGGGCTGACATTATTATGGAGCTAGGGCTGAAGAAGTTGCAAATATTTTGGGGGTGCTGGGAAGGGAAGTCTAGGGATGTGGGCTATAACCCATAAATAGCTGGCTTTTGGTAGTGCTCTTGCTTATGTGATGACTTGTTTTGTTTCCATTGGAGACTATGAATTGTTAATATGGATCAGGCTATTGGTGTGTCTAATCTGCTACCATCCCTGTGAATGGACAGCATCAGATGCATCAAGAGAAAATTGTAGCTGACAGGTGTGGAATAACTACCTTGGACTAAGCAGCGGCTGCTGTAAGCCAGTTCTCCTTTCCTGTCCTTGGATACAGCTTCTTGTTTATTGCTGCTGCCTTCAGGAATAGAAGATACTATGCTTTCAGGGGTATATAAACTTTTGGGATGGCTGAAGCTTCTCTTGTCCCAGACAGAATTTGCCCTCTTGTCAAGACTGGAGTGTTTAACTTTTTTTCTTTGCTCCCCATTCCATGTGCTTTCTCAGAAAAATTACAAAGTAAATGCAAAACCAGCTAATACATATTTAAGATAACACAAGTAAACGCAACAAATTCGTTGGGAAAGTTGTAGTTACATTTGATATGCAATCAAGCCTTCAAAAGACAGGAAACTTGAAAGTTGTGAAATATTTAAATTCAACTCTGTTTATGCACTGAGCCATGTAGTTGACTTTATTGATTTTTGATAGTTTTGCAAAGTAGTTTTCTCAATCCCCTTCTTAATGTAAGTGAATCTATTTCATCATGATTATGTCACTATATGGAGCTGACACAACAACTTAGCATTCTAGCAAGATGAATCATCTCAACTGTAGACAACTACTTGCATTAAAAAAAATAGTTCACTGGATTCTTCATCTCTCTTGTTTAGAGCTCCAATTGTGGCTATGGAGACTGTTTGCCTCTTCTACTTTGAAATCTGGAGATTGGTTTGCATGACTTTGAGAGTAGTCAGTAGCTTCCCTTGGGCAGGTGTTGCTAAATGAAAGAAAATACATTCATAACTCAAGTTCCTGGTAATTGTGGAAAATTATGATGTATTAATATCATGTTGGTCACACTCCTTCCTGAATACAGAGCAGTAAGAGTAATACTCAGGGCACAAATTGAGTGTGTTTCCAGTGAAGCACGTTCTTGAACTCGAGATGAAGTGTGCTGTGTAGCAAACACTGTTATAACACCTTAAAGGCAGGGTAGTCTAGCTCAGTGGGATCATCTGCACTCGACAGCTTGTGATAACACTTTGAGTTAAACCATGGCTGTACTTATATGTACTAAGGAAAAATAATTGTTAATGAGAAATTAGTTATGTACACAACTACAGGACCTCTGAACTTCAGAAAGAAGGGTTAAAACATTCTTCTTTGCTGAAATAGCCTGAGAAGGAAGCTACTTTAAGCTAAATAAGCAGTAGTTAGCTTATAATCAATGGCTTGTTTTCCTAAAATGTGAGTTTTTATAGCACTTCCACCTATAATGATTTTAAAGTATCTCAACATAGTAACTGCTTTCTTAGCTATCAAAGTACTTTCATCTCTGTTTGAAGTATGGTGCCAGTCTGACTTCCTTTTTAATTTCTCCTTTGCCTTTCCATGTTATCAGTGAGAACAAATGGGCACAAACAGATCCCAGTTGCATCTGGCAAGAATTTGGGGGAAACCTACTGTGAAGCAAAACTTGGAAGAACTTGTCCTACTTTAATAGTGATAAACTACCAAAACTTAGGTTTCCTGAACCCTTTGGACATAAAAATAATCACTAATAAGTGCTTAAAAAGGGGCCTCTTCAGTCAGTCTGCCTTTCCTTGGAGGATGTTGTCCTAAGCAATGAAAACACGTACAGCGTGCTTCTATTTATAACTTAGAAAACATACGTAGTACCAGTGTCTTTGGCCATGTTACTTTTATTGTGTTTGCAGAGCAGTTACTAAGCTGTTGGGGGGCAGGGGGGAAGTGAAAGATTATATAGGCTGTGCAACCTCCTCCCAAGCTCCTATATTTCAACAAGTAAAGACTGAAAGGATGTATCACATGTGCCCAACCACAGTGGCCTTTATTCAGCACTTGCTGTATGTTGTGGGAGTCTTCCTTTTGGCTTCAGTATATGCTGGAGCAGGGCCTTTGGCAGTATCACCATCAACAGAGTCTTTTACTCAGTCCATGTACTAAATTAAAGTGAAAATGTGTCAAAGAAATGCTCTATATGCATGTTGCTCATGAAAGCTGGATGTGGTGGCTGGACATTCCCCTTGTCCTTCAACAAGCTGAAAGAAAACTGGCTAAATAACTTACCACTCATCTTGAACAAGTGCGTTCTATTAAGCAGATTTAGTTTGGATTTAGCAAGGGAACAACATGTAAGTCTAGAAAATTATATTCCAGTTCTATTAGAGGGCTCTCTTGATGACCGAGTAAAATTTTTAAGAACGCTGTATAGGTGCTACCTCCTTTGCCCCATTTTCCTGTATTTTTGTTTCTGGCTGTGTTTTGAGTGGTTATAGATTAAAACAGGTGAATTTTTCTTATTGACCTTGCTTTTCTGATGAATTACGGATGCTATCATGGTTGTTCTTCAGTGGCAGAGCCCAAGTTCTCAAACAGGTCTGGCTGCAGAAATTGAGCAACACTAATGAAACACCATTCACTTTACCAGCTGTTAAAATATGTTTTGTACTTATTTGACAGATGGGCCACTGAGGCCGCATGGTGAATTGAGTAAGCATCTCTGCTCCACAAACTAATGATTTAGCCTTGATAGAGCCACAAAGGGAATCCTGGATCTTTGGAACACCGATCAACTTACGTGGCAATTTTCTGCCAGAGTATTAATTGTCATGCAGAACCACAAAGAGATTTAAAGTTGTTTTGGATAAGCAAATCCATTTACTACACCTTCCTATCATGGATTAGTATCCTGTAAATGTATAGGATTTCTTCACTTTAAAAACAGTAACCATGGATTACTTTTTTTTTTCCCTAGTAATTTCTGCTAACTCTGCAGGAGGCAATGGATGGAGAGGGAAGGATCCTTTTTCTCAGTCATTAACAGTGATAGTGTTGATGCAAGTGGCTACCACTGTTGCCCCCGCACTGTGGAAGTCACTGAGGCTGAAGGCTTTACCTGGCTTGAAGAACTTGTGTGGGTGCCTGAGAGGGAGGGACCTTAACTTCAACATTGGCTCACAAGCTGGGTTTGCAGGCCTGGTGGTTGGTGTCTTTTGTGTTGCCTCTATGTGCTCCTTCCTAGTGCAAACAGCCTGCAGCTAGTTGGGAAACCTATGAACAGGACCTTCTTAGGATATCATTTTGACAGTTATTTTAAGAGGAGAGCTTTCTATGTATAATTAAAATCATAGCTCTGGATAGGTGGTGTCGTTTAGGTTAATCTCCACAAGTCTGGGATAAAGACGGCACAGCTTTTTTCCAGTATATTTCTGCTAAGGTTGTGAGAAGCCTGATCATTTTCCTGATGGATCATTAAGAATAATTATCCTAGCCTCCTCAGGTCAGTCAGCTTCGTCACCTTCCAGCTGAGGGGTGAAACTGTTCCTCTACTCCCCCCAACACTTCTTATCTACATCTACAACTCAATTAGCTGTGCCACACTGCTGGTTCCTAGTCCATATTGGCAGAGGGTAACATGTTTGTGTCTTACCTTCTGCCAACACTGCATTCTGTGCTTGGACTCTCATCTGACTATGTAGGAAATCTGTCAGCCTTGTGGGCTTGGAGTAAACTGTGTGTAAAAAAAAAAAAATCACTCCTGCACAGCTGACTCATTTTAAGGCAGAACAGATCCTGGGAACAGCAATCTCTTGGTCCCCTTATATGGGAGGAATGGCTTGGGCCTGGCATCTCTTAATGAAGAAATGCTCAGCAACTAGCCTAAAGAAAAAAAGAATATTCATTTAAGTTGCTTATTAATACACAGAATGCCAAAATTGCCACTTATTTCTTCATCTACACAGAGCTGGTAAACTCCATAACCGATGCCTTCTCAAGTCCTAGTTATACGGCAAGAAACTCTAAAATTTTCTTGGAAAAATTAATTTGATTTAAAGATAAATAAATCTGCCCAATAGGGCCGCTTGCTCTGTGTGCTTTGAGATCCTCAGTGACAAGTATGTGCACAATGAGGGTTAGGAAAGATGCATGAATGAAACCTACATGTAAATATAAATCAGAGGGAGACAACATATGGTTTACATCACTGTGTTTTAAAATTGGTCCAGTATCTCACATTTCTGATTTTAGTCAGAATGAAAGGCTTTTTTGAATCCTCAATTTAACCACTTAGTACAGGGATTACCTCATGCTACTTTCATGCCTAAATACTGAGGCATGGCCCAACAGATACCTTTGCCCTAAAATGACAGAAATGGCTTCTGCCCAGTATTTTTATGTATGTGTTTTGCGCACAGTCAGATGCTTGGATTATTGTTGGAGTATTGGAAGGCAAAACATAAGAAGGACAAGAACACAGGTGTCTGAATTAATGTTCCCAAGAGTCTTGTTTAGTGCGAGGGCAAGTACCTGAGTTAACTGTTTTGATCTGGTGGAGTGTTGCATGGGCTTTGCATGTTTGCAAATTGGCACATAATGTGATGAGCCATGGAAAGGTGAGACCCTTTGGAAAGGATTGAGTTAGTCTTGTAGGAGATCTTTTGAAAGCATTTGTGATCATACTCAAGTCACCTGTGGTGATCTGTGTAATTGCTGAAACACTGTACAACAGAAGTGCAACTAAATCAGGTAGAGGAGCAAATGCTCCGTGTTGTAATCTCTTTTCTCTTTCTGGTCTTCCCTCCAAAGCTGTTTGCCTTTACACAGAGACACTCAGGTTCCCTTTGAGGATCTTGCTTGTGCTGTGCCACCTGCTCAGGCAGTGGTTCTGTGTTGAGGAGTGGTTCTGTGAAAATACTTCAAATCTTTTAAATGGCAACTCTCTTTACCAGTGTCTCTAGCTGTAGAAATAAAATGCTCTACTGAGCTTGTATGCCAAACAAATTTAACCTGGAAATCAAATGTTACATGATATTTTTTTGGGTGGATGTGCAACAGTAAAGATTCTGCAGCATGTCTTTTTCTTGAAGTCATTCTTTTATGATCCCCAAATAGAATCCACCGCACGCTTTTTCCTTCCCCTTGTCCCTGGTTGGTCCCAGCAGGTGGTGAGGGTATCACACGGAGTCATCTGTTCTGGAATCAGTCTGTGTGTCACCCATTGCCGTTTTGTACGTGTGACTTTTTTTTTTTTAAGTTTCTCCATCTATTGTCTTTGAATAATGATTCCTGCCTTTCCTGATCATTTGCTTCCAGCTTTGCAATGACTGGGTTTTTTTTTTTTTTGTGTGTATGTGTTGAGCCAAAGTAACCGGCCAAGCTGGAGAGACCCAGGGAACTTCTCTGTATATTGTCCTGGTCTCTCTCAGGGGATGTGGTGGCAGGGATTCCCAGGGAGGCTGGCATGGCTGAACTCTTGCGGTCTTGCTAGTGATTTGCTCCAATTAATCCTTTCACCTTTTTGGAAGGGAACTTTGCCCCTGAAAACTCATGATTTCTGAATACTTGCCATTATAATGAGCTTTTGAAAACTTATAGGGAGGAGAAAAAAAAAGCAGAATAGCAATTGCCAATATTTTCCAATGTCAGTACTGAAAGTTGTCCTGATGCTCAGAGGTGTTGAGTGACCCCAGGTTCAGTATTTTCCACCTTTCAGACTCGGGTCTTACAGGTGCATACCACATTTTCTAAGATAGTGGTGGCTGCACTTATATTTTGTTGGATCCTTGCTAGAGTGACTAGATTACTGGAGATGTATGTGATCCCCTTGAGGACCCATAGTTGCATAAAGTGCTCATACATCTTATGTAACCCAGTCTGGTTTCCAGTCACCTCGATGGTACTAAATATCTCTTTTTTTTTTTTTTTTAACTTGGCACCACTGACATGAATGTGATTTATTTGTGGACTGAGGTAAGCATGAAATCTGGTATCAGAAATCTGTCTCTTTCAGTAGTGGTGAGAAATGGAAAGAAATAAACACTGCCACTTTCTCATTAATGCAATTACCATACCCCATCAAACATGTGCTGATAAATTTGAGAGGCTTATACTATTCATTAGGCATATGTGTTCATTAGTGTAGCCATCATAAAATAAACAGGGGAGTGTCCAGCATGGGGAAAATTTCAGAGAACAAGAGCTCACATTATACAAAGCTATGATGATAAATGTCTCCTGTGGCATAATTTTAACTCTTACCATCTGTGATTCCCTGTTGCTATAGCAACTTTAAGTAAATATTAAAAATAGTCTGAAACCAGGAAAAGCGCAGCAGGGAACGTCTGTCCTGAAAGAAAACAAGTCCTCAGTGTGACCAGGCAATGGCAGGAAAAAGGACTGATGAGAACTTCAGGAGTTTTAGTTCAGAGTATTTTCAATATGCAGGGGTGGGTGAGAGAAGGATCCCAAAACAGTGTTTATAAGCAGTTTTAGCTGTGCTACCAAAACATTATCAGATGCTCAGTGCTGTACTTGTCATCTGTTTTCAACTTTGAGCTTGAGAAGTAATTTTACTTTAACTGTTAGATTTGTGTATGTGTATATATATAAATAAATGTGATTTTACATTTGACAGATGTGTTTTTGATTTTTATTGAGCTAGGGAGGGATGAAAAGCCCTTCTGGTGCATTTTTTTTTTTTAAAGCTATGAACACTGCAGTGGTGTTCATCAAATGATGCCACTCAAATAGTAATATAACTGAGTATTTAAGCCAAAGACAAGGCTTAAAAGGAGAGCTGCAGTTTCATGCCAGACACCTCGATGGAGGAGTTGCTTCCAGTGGCTTCTTTCTGGAAAATGCAGGAGCTGAGCCCTATGCAGTAGCAAAAACTGACCAGGGAAAGAAAGAAAGGGTGAAAGACTGCATTTAGTGGAAGGGGCATGAAGAATTGTTTAAGTAATTGAAAGTGTTGTGAAATGGCAGAGTGCTTCAAGAACCTTATCCACCAACAGCCTTGAGGAAGACTTGGGGGTGTTGGTTGAGGAGAATCTCAACGTGAGCCATCAATGTGTGCCCATGGCCTGGAAAGCCAACTGTATCCTGCGCTGCATCAAAAGTGTGGCCAGCAGTTGAGGGAGGTGATTTTGCCCCTTTACTCCACCCTTGTGAGACCCCACCTGGCGTACTGTGTCCACCTCTGGAGCCCCCAACGTAAGAAGGACCTGGACCAGTTGGAATGAGTCCGTAGGAGAGCCATGAAGATGATCGGAGGGCTGGAGCACCTCTCCTATGAAGACAGGCTGAGAGAATTGGGCTGGAGAAGAGAAGGCTCTGGGGAGACCTTATAAAGGCCGTCCAGTACTTTAAGGGAGGGCTGCAGGAAAGATGCGGGGGGGGACTGTTTAGCAGGTAGTGTAGTGATAGGACAAAGGGTAATGGTTTTAAACTGAAAGAGGGTAGATTTAGATCAGGTATTAGGAAGAAATTGTTTGCGTTGAGGGTGGTGAGACCCTGGAAGAGATTGCCCAGAGTTGTGGCTGCCCCATCCCTGGAGGTGTTCAAGGTCAGGCTGGATGAGTACTTTGAGTAACCTAGTGGAAGGTGTCCCTCCCCGTGGCAGGGAGGTTGGAACTAAATGATCTTTAAGGTTACTCTTTTTTGGGAGGGCTAAATTAACTGGGAATGCCCTATCTAAAGAAATCCTTGGTTGAAGAAAAAGCTTTGCATGGAAAGAAAACCCCTGCTTGCGGGGGAATTGCTAGATGTACTGGGTGTGTCCTTGCTTTAGTCTAATTGCCATGAAGATTTGTTTAGCTTCCTTGCTGAGTTCTCCTGTATGCTTTTTAGTGCTCCCTTTCATTCATTTGGCAGTCACTTCAAAAGTGATTTATCATAAGAGATGAGAAAACAAACTCAGATTTTATATTAGGCAGTAGCCAGGGAACTTAGATGTAATCGCTGCCGCATAACATCCTGCACAATTCTGTGTGCAGTGGGTTCACCGTGGTGGACTTTAATGCATAAGATCTTATTTGAACTTGCAAACCAACACAGCCTGGATACTCAAAACAGCCTGGCAACCCGGGTGCCATCAGCACAAATTAAGGGTCTGTGGCTGTACTCAACATGCAAGAAACCAGATGAACATAAATCAGAAATTTTGTTTGGTCCTATTATCTCTGATGACCTGATCGGCAGGTTTTTATCTGCAACCTTGTGGTTTGTTCTGTGATAAAGATAACGAATGCAAATTCTAAAAGGCAGCCAAATGTAGATGCTTTGATTTGTAGGAAAGCTGTGTACCATCAGAACTATAACTTTTAGTGAGAAAAGTCACGTGAGTTCCAATTGCAGCTACTGTATGTCTGAGTTTTCCTAAAAGTGTCTTTTCTTCCCCTCCTTCACTCTCTGCCTTCTCAGACACCTCAGTGAAATCTGAGAGTTTTCTATATTTGGCCAGAGTTGCTGATCAGTGCTGCCCTTAGCCTGCTGTGTATCTGGAAATTGTGGACATTTCCATGGCACAAAACCAGGCTGACTGCACAGCTTCTGTGCAATGAGTCAGCTGCTCTGGAAGCATTGAGAGCTCTTGACTATGTTCAAAGCAACTACTGTATGCATGCAATAAGCCTGATGCACCTCAAAAGCCTTAGTCTTACCCCCAGACTCACTTGAGGTAGGTTCAAGGTTTCTCACAAGGCTGCGTAGTCTTTCTGTCGAGTTAATCAGGACAGAAATGGGGCATCTTGTGTGATGTTGTGATGTGGAAAACTCTTTTCCAGTCTTGCTGTGATCTGGGAGAGTCCACTTTCTCCTCACTGATACAGCTTTTCCCTGGCTTGCTGTCCTTGTCCCAGGTGATGGGGGAGGGCCCCCAGAAGGCTTTTCCTGAGACTTGTTTTGGGAGGTGATGAAGGGAACCAATGTGTTGACCTATTGGGATATGTCAGAAGATACAGTTTCAGTCTTTACATTGGCACTTCTGTGTGTCCGTGGTTGATTCCCACACACATGACAAACTGAAAATTCCTCAGCCCCCATCTGACTCTACTTCAGCTAATCAAATGGTTTATCCAAAGCTTTACCCACTTCATCTGGGCTGCAAGTAATCGTTGTGCAAAAGGGCTTCTTTGGAACCCTTAGAAGAATATTGTGCAGTCTTGTGAGCCTCAGTCTTAGCATTTATTTTTTCTTTCTTGTACTCCATTTCTGTCTGCTTAGTTTGTGGGGAATCCGCACTCATACCGAAGTGCTTTCTGGCATGCTGCAGGAAGGAAGGGTTTTCCAGGAGTTCTGGGAACAGGCCAATTGCTTGGAAGTCCTGCCGGAAACACTGCTTGGAAGTTGCATAGAAAATAATAAAACTTTCATGTATCTGCTCAAAATAGGCCATTATTCAATAGTATATCTAGTTGGATGTGGTGGAGATGCATACATTCACATGCTTTGTTTGACTGTGCTCAGTGTGTGTATTACTTAACACAGACCGTGTGCTTGGCGGTCTCCTTACTACTGAAGATAAAATGTTTCCTGCTTTGAGGAATTTACAGCCTAGACGGACACTTCAGGAAGACAGAAAATCCAACAGCAGCTCAAGATGGAAGAGTCCATTTTAGCAAGTTTATCTCTATTTCATGATGGCGATGACATAATTTTTACTTGGAGGAGTAGGATTTATGCTGATGTACTTCCAGCTTTTATGCCAATCTCCTTATGTATTACATTAGAGGGTCCCTGCTGCAAAGGTTTGAAATCCCAACTAGATTAAGATATCTGATCTCTGCTTCCCAAAAAATTCCTCTGTGTTGTTAAAGGAAAGCAGAAAGCTGATGGAAGGCATAGAAGTGTGCAAAAGGCCTGCCATATTTCACTAGGATTTACTCTGACATCTGTATGTAGCTAGTTGATTTTTCTTTTTTTTTCCTTTGACCCAAATAGCAACATAACTGAGATCAGCAGTCAGCAGCACACATTCTTTAATGCATCTAGAGAATTCAAATTATTGTTTTATGGGGGAAGTGATAGCCACGCAATTAGAATTTCCATCTGTGCGATCCTCTACACCGGTATGGTGGCAAACGTAGCATTAAATAAGCTTATTGCAGCTGTGGGAGGAGAGCTAAGGGCAAACTTACTCTGTTTATAGTTTTGCTGTAAATTTTTACTTCTCTGGAAATGTTGCAGATGTTTACAAAACTTCCATATAGATGCTTCCTGAAGCTATGCCTTGTCTTTAACCTAAGCTGAATGCTTAAATGATCCAGAAGTTACCCAACTCCCTATTTGCTCAGAAACCTTGCTCCTGTTAGCTCTGAACTTGTGCTGTCCCTTTAATGAAAAGCCCTTACTGTGATTTGTCACAGTCCAGAGTTCTACAGCATAGATCTGTGTATGTTTTCAAGCAAACTCGAGCCTTGTTTTGCATGAATTGAAGTTTAGTTTGGAGGCAATTTAAACCTCTGTGTACTTTTCCATTTGGGCTGTAAGGAATATGTTTTCATGCGTATTTGAGAAACTTGTACAAAATTCAGGTTTCTTTGACTGAATCTTGTTTAGCAGTGAAAAGCCATGCTATGCTGTCTGTCTTCTGTGCTGGAGATGTATCATTAAATTACAAAAAAAACCCAAAACAAAACAAAAACCAAAACAAAACCCATGTCCAAGTTCCAAAAGGCATTTCCTTCCTTATTCTCTCTGTGTAACTTTCCATCTTGTAGAGGCTCAATGGTTTCCACGCTCACTGTTCAAGATCCCATGGATCTGGAGAGCTCATGGCGACTATCATTTTACTCTGCTGAGTACTTTAAAAGTTGTAATGAGACTGTGTGGTAAACTTAATAGAGCCTCCTGGTTATTCTCACAGTACTTGTAAAAAATTACTTGGTGTCATGACTTCATATCCAGATGACTGTATAAAATTAGGAATACTCTTAACGCCTGTTCTTGGAGATATATATTTTTTAATTTATTGGTGCCATGAAAATGCAATCATTTTATCAGGGAGATAACCCAGAACTTTCTAAACGCTGATGAATAGCATGCCAAGTCTTTTCTGTGTTCAATAATAAAGTTCAAGGCATAACGCACTGGACACATGGGAAAAGATTCTTTTTTGCTTGCAGATGATTGATGTGCCATTCTTTCATTCTACTTCCAACATGCTTGTGCTTGGAGATGTATATTTTTAAAGAAAAAGTTACAGGCCTTTTTTTTTGACTCACTTAAACTATTTAGGATCTTAACATTTTATCAATTTAAGTTCATGACAGCTAAGTTTAATGTCATCTCTTGCAGGATATTCTTAAGGGCCTTGTGGAATAAACTTTTCTGCTCAAATAATGCAGACCACCTAACCCATTCCCCCCTTCTGGTCTGTAATAATTAGTGTTGTATATAAGTAGCTTTCCCGTTGCGTTGTACTTTTTATTAATCAAGAGAGGGGAGGAAATGAAATGCTAGCATGGTTTTCATCAAAAATGACTATTTGTTTTTGCAGATGTTTACTGCTTGTAGAACTTAATACCATTATACTGGCTTACCAGTCCGTTTCAGGTAACTTGTTATCATGAAAAAAAAAGTGATGGGAGAAGCATACCCAGATTTCTCACGAACCACAGCACTGAGGCATGCACCCATAATAAATGGTCCCATCCTAGCTTACGGAATTTCTTTCCTGGAAGGCCTCTGTAGCCCTCCTTTCACCAGCCTTCTTCCTCTTTTTTTTTTTTTTTTTTTTCCTGAGAATCAGAAAAGAAAAACCCACAATGGATGTGACTTACTGCACTGAAATAATCACGCCGCAATGGTTCAGCCTCTCCCTAGAGCTGGCTTAATATTCCCACACTAAGGATAATATAGTCTGTCCTTATAGAACGGTAATGACTGCATGATCTCAGATACCTTTGTGTGCCAACAGGGGAAGAAGGGATGGCTCTTATGCCTGATCTCCAAGATGGGTGGCTGTAATCCTGCAGAAACCCAGATTCTCTGGAGCCTGACAATGAGTTGTTGGGTAACACTGGGGAAAACACCGCCTCTTTTAAACGCGTTGGTCATTAACTCCTTTGGCAAATGAGAAGGCTGGTTCTTTCAAGTGCTTGAGTGATACTGGTGAGGCATGTGGCACAAAAGCCAGGTGCCACATTTATCTCACAGTGCTAAAATGCAGTGGTTTGTGGAGATGTCCATTGGTGATGGTCTGCGATTGGGCAGTTTGTGTAGGTAAGATTCCAGGAAATGCGGGTGCTTTAACAAATAGGCTTACTGGATCTGATAATCCCTGATATTTCAAAGTCTATCTGTGGTACAAAGCAAGTATAATATACAAAATCATGCATATATGTATGATAGGCAATCACATGTAATCAGAAGCCAGTGTAATACCTGGTCTGAGTAATATGCTGCTCTAGTTAAGCTCAGTTGTAAGAGGCTGCTGAAGTTGATGGAAACTTTTTGTAAATTTGGGGTTCTTCCCCGGGGTGGCTGTCTGGTACTGTGGCCTCATTGGAGGCCTTATGGCATGTGTTTGCCACCTTTAGAAGTAATATCTATGTGTTTATTCCTTGTGAAAGATACATGTTTACAAACAATAGGCCTGTACCTGTGCAAAGTGGATTCCTTACAGCCCGGCAGATCTTTAATAGATGCCTGGTGAGAATGTGGGTGCCAGCATTGTCAGACCCAGATGTAATGGGATTGAGTGTCCAGCAACAGACCTACTGGGGGTGGGCTTTTTGACTCTGTCACACATGGCACTGAGTCACCCAGAGCATGCATAGCAATCTTTTGCCTGGACACTCAATGGATCATTAATGAGCATGAGGACAACAGATCATCTCTCACAAAGTAGAGAGATACTAATAACTCATAATTGGGATTTGTTTTTACTGTGAACAGGAGAAACTGGTGGGTTTCTTGGATGGTAATTTCTATCCTTTAAGGATGCTTTATACCTGTCTGTGTCCCTCCATGGTTGGGTTGCCATACTGGCCCAGAGGAAACCAGGACTCTCTTGGCAGTCTCTGGGCAGCATTAGCTGCTTCAGAGGGAGATGGTGCATGCTCTGGTCAATAATAGCAGCTGCAGAGTTACTTGGCACCTTGACTGTCTAGAGAGGCCCAGGTGTTTGTTTAGGTGTTTTTTTTTCCCCAAGAGAAATAGTTTAATAGTAAAAGGCATATGATTACATTTCCACAATTTATTAATTGCCAAATCAATTGCCAAATCTTAAGGGAACAAAAAAAAAAACCAAACTAAGTTTTTTAGATGTTAGCAACATACAGTCATGTAACTGAGGCTAAGTACTTCTGCAAAAGGTTGTAACTGTGCTCTGCTAAAAACTGGTAGTCATATTTCACTATAATCTTTGGTTGATGCTAATGGTACCAAAGAATTACTGAGCAAAAATAAATGCCTTGGAAAAAAAAATAAATCCTTAACTAGGCAAAGAATACAAATGGTATTTATAAATGTCTGAGATTTCTTCTTTATCTGAAAACCCAGACAGGGTACTTAATCACAGTGTTCTTTTCTGGAGGTAGAAAACCATATAGCTTCTGGCCCATCTATCTAAAATACAGGCAATAGGGAAAGCTATTTTATAAGGTCAATGTGTCTGCTAATTGGTAATTTAGCAAGCTGGTGATGATTATCAAAATGATGAGAAAAGTGACAAGATGATATCTTCTGCCTACACAACTACCTAGGCTCTTAAAAATTCTGCAAGTATTCTGAAGGTTCCTCCTCAAAATGCCCCTGTCTACTATTATTTTGAATTTAAATTCAGCCATCAAAGGTGTGTGAGAGTTGCAGAGTATTTTACTACGGATATGATGTGCCTGTAAGTTGTAGACTATGCCAAATTATGCAGCAATACTTCTGTATAGCCTGTACAGTAATTAGATATGGAACCCAAGCCTAACGTTTGGCCTTAGGGAGTTTAACTCAGTTGATTGTAGTGTTGGCGGGAAAGTGAATTCCGTAATTGAGGCTGAGATCTGATGTCCCCCACAGTATTTGAGTATTCAAATACAAGGTTTTGGGAGAAGTCCATTTCTAATATTCACAATAATTTATCATTTTAACTGACATACTTGGAGCCCAGTACAATTGTAGGTTAAACAAAAGGAAAGCAGAATATTAAAGGATCCGATGGGTCATGTCCAAGTTCTGTGTAAGTCTCTCTCTACTGGCTTTCATGGAATGTGGCCCACTCTGTAGAAATACTGCTTGAATTCTTTTCATTGGAAACACTGACAAAAAATTAATATGCCCCTAAAGTGAAACAGACCTGGGAAACAAAACAAAACTCAGCTTCTTATAATTGTCCAAGCCCAAAGGAAGTGCAGAAGCTAAACAAATACCATAAGAATGTAAGAGAAGATTTATGCTTTCAGTTTAAAGTATGAATAACAAAGATAAGGTAATGGTGGTCTATCTGCTAATTAGAATAGTGCTGGAGACATACTGAAATTTTAAATGTTCAGAGTCTTACTGTAATTTAGACAGTGCATATTTGAAAGAGGTGATTTTTAGAATAGTCCTGGAAGAGTCCAGGTTGCATTTGGACCATGGTGCTGGAGTTTGGTTGTAGCAGTTCACCCCTAAAAGCTGGCTGCTTCAGAGCTTCATGAGTAGCAGAAATAAGGCCTTTAGAGGGTGAGTCCCAATAGAAAAATCTGGTGGGATACACCTCTGGTGGGGCAAAGTCACCTTAAAATGGATGTAACTATGCTGAAGGCCCATTTATGGACTGATTAATACCCCTTTAAATATGTTTGGCTGGTTTGGTAACTTGTCAAGTTACTAAAGTAACAAGTGCATCACATTCTAGAGTGGGAGAATAAGTAAATTGGGAGGATACTGAGGTGTATCTCTTGAAGTAACAGCCTTAAGTAAAAGTAGTGTGAAAAATTCACTGTGAAACGTTATTGAAAGCTCAGCGCATCCACCTTTCATTGGGAAAGTGAAGGGCATTTAATTTGTGTGGAATTATTTCCAATGTGAAAGTAGTGTGATGTGTTTTTTGTAGTACTGTTGCTGGTTTTGCAGTGTAATGCAAGAGGCAATTGTCAGGATATGGAAACAGGATCCTGGAAGTCATCCTGAAAAGCGTAATGAAAAGTATTTGACTCTTTTATGCATTAACTGCAATGATTCAATTGGTGCTGAATCCCTGCTTGCAGGCCTATTTTTTTTCCTTCTTTTTTAATCTTTTTTTTTTTTTAGAGTTGAAGTTATTCTGGGTGCAAAGCTATTGTGGGAAATCCCCACTCCTCAAGATGAGAGTAGTTTTGCTGCAGATTTAAGTGGTGCCAGTCAATTTAGCTTTAAATGTAATGGGCTTAGTCCTGCAGGAAGCCAGTGCTTTGCATGAAAAAGGACATCAAAATCAAGTTTTTCAATGGAAAAAAGATACTGGTTTAGGTGGATTGTGATAGTAAGTATTGAAAGAATATTTTTATCTATTTGGGGAGCAAAACAGCTTCTAGAAACCTGCTTTTCAGAATGCAGTAATGGGCATTTATGTAGATCTAAAAATATTTTGTTGCTGTTAGATTTTGAATTTTGGTCTTGTTTCCACTTCTTAGCAAAGAAGGCCTGAAAATGTTCTGAATTTCTCTCCAGTTGTGATTTGCAGTATAAGGTACAAAGTCCAGAACTTTTCTTTGAACAGGTGGAGGCCCTGTGTCCATGCTCACCCCTGATAAGTAATGAGCACTCAGCCCGCTCAGTACACAGTACCATTGAAATTGTGCTGAAAATAGTTTTTGGACAAACACCAAAAATCCTGAGGGTTTAAGTCAAGGAAAATCCCTCTTACCTTGCAAGTAACTTGCAGGAATAAATGTAAAATGAAGTCTGCATTAGATCACTCTAGCTACTTATTGCAGTACACCGTGGTTAGGAAGAGAAGCATATGTTCTATTCCTCCACTGTATACATTCCAGAAAACAAGTATTTGTTGAGGTTATTTATAGGCACTTCTGTGGTGCTCACCATCGCAGTATCATTTCATTACTCTTAGGTATTTCATGCCTTTAATGGAAAAGGACAGACGTTTTTCCTCATTAGAGTTTTGCAAGTGAGGGCACATCACGGAAATTCGTCTCAGGCCTAAGTTGTTACTCTAACTAAAATAATTAGTTGTAAAGAATGCCACTGTTTTGTGGCAGTTCTTGCAGATTTCTTAACAGAAAGGAAACGACGAGTGTGTACTCTTCATGTTTCTTTCATGAGTATTAAATGTGAAATTAAATTGTGAAAAAACTCTGCTACGCATAGTTTTCCTGACTTGCAGCAGTGTTTGTTTATCTAGACATTATTCTGGTTAAGGGCATGTGTGATGGGGAGGACGGCTGCTTGGAAAATATTAATCCCTTCGGTGGCCTGTTTCTCTCCCAGTCCCCAAAATGCTGATGACAATGAAAAGAATTTCACTTCTAACAAGAAAATTCTTTTGACATTTTAATTCCGGGGAGGGGGGGAGGAGGTAAGGGAGAATCTTAACCTTAATATTTTAAGTAAAATAATAAAAAATGTGCCAAGTAAAGTTCTCACTTAAAACTTGATCAGTGCCACCTGTCCCTGCAGTCCCTCACAATGCCAGGCTGTAGTTCAGGCTTTTTGTTTGCTGGGCTGCCATACAGTGCATCATGAGAAGCCGAAGTCGGCCAAAAAACTTGGCCTCAAAAGTGATGCTTCGAGGCATTTGTCCTAGAAATCTTGAGAGGCAATGTCTTAACATGTCTGAAGATAAGTTTTTCAGATGAAACAATAAGTCTGTTTTGTTTTTGTCATTGTTTTGGTCCAAAAAGTTAGCAGTTCTCGAAGGAAAATGTGATTTTTATGTGGAAAAAATTTTTGCTGAACTCCTGATTTTCTTTATCAATTCTTCTAGCTGGAGTTTTTCGTTATCCCAAGAAAAAGATTAAGAACCCTCAAGCTCTAATCTCACTCCTGCTACCGATTTGATGCTTAAAATAAATTTAATTTCTCTTATTTTAGGTAATACCATTGAGCCACTGAGTAGAGGAAGAAAAAAAGAGTGGTATAAAGATTTAACTCTTGATAGAACTTTGCATACTTGAAACACTATACATAATTTTTAATGTTATCTCTGCTAATCCTTTGGGCCAAAATTATCTCTGGAATATGATCCAAAATGAGAACAGGAAGATCATTTAGAAAAAAATGTTGTAACTGTCAAGTCTTTCATCTACATTATTAGTACACCATGTGTGGTCTCTCTGGAAATTTAAAGGCAGACTGAAAGCTTTGACTCTCATAACTCATATGTACAATGAGTATGTCTTCTGGTGTATGTTTTATAAAGTTTTTGCCAGTCTTGAAAATGTTGCAACTTGCAAAAGAGCCTGAAGCTAGAAAGAATGTGCTAAGAATACAATGGAAATTCAGAGAAACTCACAGGAAGAGAAGAAATCTGATCCTGAAGACATTTCTGGTACTCCAGTCTGAGGAGGTGGTGCATAACTCCTCAAAGTCCAGAGGCTGTATGACTCCTTGAAGCCTAGAAATCAAGCATTCAAAGTGAAATTCCACTGAGCAAAAAATAGGAAGAGAACTGATATGAGGGGAGAAGGAATTTTTTTGGTCAAAGAGGTGGACAAACCTTGTTATGGCTCTGTTGAGCTGTTGTGGGGACATGCTCTTTGACCAAACAAGAAAAGTTGCAGGGGTAGGTGGCCCTCCAAGAGCAAGGGATGGGAGAAGGACTGATTGCCCCATTCAAAGGTAGCTAAGATGAAACTGCCAAGGATGAGCTTTTTTTCTGTAACCTTGCCCTAAAGTAGATTTTTTTTCTTATCTTTTTGTTGTCGTGTCTCCAACTTTGTAATAAGGATGCTAAATTCTACTTTTTTTCAAGTGAAAACTTTTCTAAAGTGAGAATTAACTTGGATTATTTTTGTCTTCCTATTGCTGTAAGAGGTTCAGGGGAACCTGGACTGTCTTGTTGTGGGCAGTCAGACTTTGGAGTCCTGAGAACTCAGAGCACCAAGTGTGAGGAAACACTTCCTTAATACATGTAGGCCTGTGCCCTTTTGGCTCTCAGGACACAGTGGGAAGATTGTTTGTGATTGTCAAGTAGACCTCACCAGTGTACCATGCACACTATTGGCTCCCACCATGAATTAACTTTTGTTTCTCCCTAATGAAAATATTATGTTTCTAAACCTGGGCAACTAAATGATAGCAACTAGCTTTGGAGTTTTGATGTACTTAAATACAAAATGGATATCACGGATGTAAGAAAAGCTTATATTCTCTTCCACATGTCTTCTTGTGATGCTATGCTAGGAAGAAATTCCTTCTGAAGGCAGAAGGATTTCTGTGTCTAGATGTTATGAGGAGTTTATGTGCATCGTTTAGTTATAGGAAGAAAAAAAATCTGCTCATTGATAATATCTCATAAGACGACTCTTTTGTGTAGCAGTGTTGTAAGCACAGAAGACAAGTACATTAGAATTACAAAGTGTAGCCTCTCTGTAAAATTGGTGATATTGGTTATAGAGCTCAGACTTAAAAGCCAGATATTATTGGTGCTCACTCGTTCCAGCTGGGTGGGTCTTGATTGGTCCTTGAATTCAAACTTCAGTGGAGCAGAAGTTTCTTACTGCTGTATGAGAAACTTTCTTGCCATCCAAAGAATCACTTCATTTCAAGCATACTGGATCCCCTACATAAAGAAAGGAAAACCTGCTGACACACTGACTGCATTATTTCTCTATGGAGGTTGACGGTTGGACTAGATGATCTTAAAGGTCTTTTCCAACCTAGACAATTCTATGATTCTATGACAGTGTTCATAGCTAGAGTGATATGTGCTGATTATTGAAGGTTCCCATGCATTCATCTGCCTATCTGTAAGGTGCCATTACAGTTCTCGGGTATTCAGAAACTCGCCAGAAGTGGGCTATATGAAACTGCTTGGATGGGGGACACCAAAGTTATAGAAAGCAGTCTTGGTCGGTAGATGATACTCTGTTTTCCAACATAAAAATAAATATCTCAGTACACTGTTGGGACAGACAAAATCAGACTGTTGGTAGGGGTTATGGTGCTGGGGGAGAAACACAGTCTGTTGGATGGGTTGTAAAACTGAATTTATACCATTTTTCTCTGGCATAGCAATGTAATGCCTCTACGAAGGGAGAAAATTCCAGTTCACCGACTTATGCTCTACCTAGATGAAACTATTCCTGCATTTTCCTCCTCTGCGTGCTTTTTGTACCCAGTTGCTTGATGCTCTCTTGCTAAACAATTCCTTTCTTTTGCTCCGCACTGCATCTGTTTTAGTGGTAACTGAGGCGATTCATATACGTATCTGTGAAACTCGCTACAACGAGAGGTAGTGTGTGATATAAGATCTGTTTAGAACAGGGGTTTATGCATGTTTTCAGTTCAACAGGTAACTGCTCCCTCCTTATGGCAAAAAATTCAAGTCAAGCTTCTACTCTGTTCAGTGGCTTTTATTCCTTGTCCTCCAAATTCATCTTCTCTGCTAAGAGACAGTAATGTGCCCTATTAAGTACATTACAGTTAGATTGCAGTTATTATTTCCTTTTGGAGTTTTTGCAGAAACCTCAAACAAGAACAACTGTAATGTAGACATGTGCCTAGCAGGAGTTTTACTGAGACCACCAACTCATTTCACATAGGTCATCAAATGGCTTTCAAAGCACCCGCTGCCTTGGACTGGTTTTGAATCATTGACTTAGGGTGGAAATATTTCATATCCATTACTAATCCCCTGGGCCAGCTGGCCTCCCACCCCTGTGGTCATTATTTTTAAGGAAAATCAATTAAGCGCAGAAGTTCAGCTTTGTGTTCTTTCACTTAGGTCTCCAGCATTCTGCGCTATGTCAGGGAGGCTTTATGAAGTCTGGGAAAAATGTAGAATAATCAGAAGACAGGAGAGGGGTAAAGCTTTGTTTCTAAACTGCAGCAAAAAAACCCAAACCCCAATTCGTATACTTAACTAGCAAAAATGACTCACTCATAATGTTGCATTCCAATTGCAACTTTCTCAGTGCTACTTGAATTCTGTTGCTCCTCTCCAGACTTGCTGGGCTATTTGTTTTCGAGGGTTTTCCTGGTTTTGTTTTTTTAACTTTTGTTAAAGTGTAGAAAGAATTGTGCTTTGCAGCTGAGTGTATAAGGCAACCTCCCTTTAAATCTCATAGGGAGCATTTTCATCTGATGAGTCAGAGGACCGATAAAAGCTTGTCAAAGGATGTGGATGTCTAATCACTGTGAAGTATCGACTTCAGTAAAAGATTGACAGTCAGTATTTTTGATGAAAATAAAATTGCTGAAGAATGATTTAATGGTTGGGATAAGGTTCCTAGTGCTGACAGGTTTTTGCTGTGTTCAGTAGTGCTCAGTGTTGACGTTACTCTTCTTCAGCCCAGAATGTTACCATGTACTTTCAGAAGTGCCACTGGTGATTTCATTTCGGAGGATTATGTATTTGTGGCAGTTGCCATCTTTTCAGAGACTTGCAGATCTGATAAACAAGGCATACACGTATACCTCAAGTCTCGCTGCTGCTACTTCCACATTTTCTTCCCAATAAAGATCACGAAGCTGGCATTTCAACTTACATCAGTATTTTAGATAGTTACATCCTTGAATATGAAGGTAGAAAAGGATCTGTAAAAGTGTGTAGAACAATATTATGGGAACTTGGCATACTGTCTGGAAAATTTGTCCGGAAAGCTGTGGGTTTCCTTTTTACTCATATGCCTCTAAGTGGATTTGCTTTATTGCAATGCCAATAAATAGTTTAAACCATTTATATTAGACAACTTGTGATCCCATTCATTAGGCTAGGTTTTTTCTGTTATGATGGTAGAAACTTGCCTTTTTTATATGGCAGTTCTGTGATGGATAACATTGCTCTACAGTTTTCTAGTCTTAATTGGATGGATGTCTCATGCTTTGCCAATGCTCTTGTAACCTTTGGTGAGTAGAGCGGCCGTAAGAGTCTATTACCGTCTGTAATGGAAGAGATAAATAGTCTCATTGCTATGGTACGCATTAGGAAAAGCAGTAGCTTGCTCCCAGTTCTGCTAGAGACTTCAGGAGTAGTCTTTAAGCTCTTTCTGTGTCTGAAGCTTTTTACTTGCAAAATGGGTATAGGATCTTTACTTTCTAGAGAGATTAGAAAACCTTTCTGGTGGGAGGTTAGGAAACTGCTGAAGAATGCTTGCCCATGATAATCTCTTCTGGAAATTGCTCTGTCATTGCAAAATACAAGTTATTTTTCAAAACTGGTATTGCTATATAATGACCTTCCAGCATTTTGTGTTGTTTGACTGTATTTTTTGCTTTTTTTTTTTTTCCGGGCTTGGTGACCTATTAATGATCAAGTGATAGCAGTACCATCTCCAGCATAGTTTTTGGTTGCTTGTTCTGTTTTGTAACAGTTCAAAGTCAGTGTTTCTCCACCATCATCCTTCAGTAATGAATAAACGTTGGGGTGGTTCTATTTGTTTCTTCACCTCACCTAAAGCATGAACTTCACTCGTGTCTAAAGCAGAATCTTTCACCGTCCAACAAATGGTCTAATTTTTTATGACAGATATTATATTTTTATCCAAACCACAAATTCACCATTTTCCCCTCCCTCTTCAAATACCCCAAGCAATGCACACAGTTCTCATTTATCTCTCTATATCTGTCAGGTTCATTTCTACTGTTTGTCGTAGTTGCTGTCTCTGGAAATGCTGGGGTGATCTATTCTGGTTCTGGGATGGTGAGGAAAGAGGCACTTTATTAGCTCTTTTGAGTGAGAGACAATGCATCAAAGTTGTGTTGCGACAATAAAAATGTGCTAAAACTCCCAGTGGCTCTAGTTATGTCTAAATATAGCTTAAAAGCCTATGCAAGAGTTGTGGTGAGCTAATTAAAGACAGTATGGTAGAAAGTGCTAAAAAGCTGCAAGTCCTAAGGGAAAGTAAGTTATCTCGGTGTCTGCAATATTCTTTGGTACTCCCGTTTATCCTGTAACTCTTAATTACTGCAGTTAGGGGACTGTTTGTATTCTGAAGGCTTTAGGGTCTACCCTTTCAGTGAGCTTTGTGTAGGTGAATGGATCCTGCTAATTTGTACAGCTCTCGTGAAGTCCACAGGCCTATTGACAGCTCAACTCAAGTTTATTGCCAGTTCAACACTCCCCATGAGTCGAGCAAGTTCTGAAAGGTCATTGCTGTGCTATCCTGACCTAAAAGCTGTTTTGTATTTGTTACTATCTTAGACAGTCTTGGTTTGTCTATTTTGTCATCTAGATGAAGTACAAATATGTGCTCTTCCCTTCAGTAAACCATCAGGAATATTTCCCTTGCTGTTTATGTTGACAAGAGTTGTTTAGATCTCTTCTTTGACTTTTAGCTGAGCAGGAGAGTGATCAGATCTCTGACTGGGTAAATTCAGTATGTCGCTGTGCATTTGGGGGTGAAGGGAGGGATATGAATGCAGTTGTGATCCCACAAAGTCTATTCCAAAGCTCAGTGAAGGAAGAGATTTTAAATCTTTATTCAGCTTCTGCCATGATCAGTGAGAAAAAAAATTAAACCTACCTTCTTCTGTAAGAGCAATACCTCTTCTGTAAAGACTGTATTTCTAAGTTGGTTGGTTTTGTTTTTTTTTCTGACTTTCATGGTTAAATGCAGTAAGATACCCTTAAGGTACCTATGAAGTGTTTAAGATTTTGGATAGCTGCTGAAATAATAAATAGCCAAAATACCTGAGGAAAGCTTGTTCTCTACTCAAGGCAATATGTAAATAAAAGAATAAATGAAGTATGAAGGAAATATCATATATCAACATAAAGCTTCTTTGGTCACCACATCTGATTTCCACAGGCAAAGCTCTCTCTTCTCACCCTTTGCACAGTTTCAGGTTTGTCTCACATGTAACCAGAGTAAGAGCGAACCACTTCCAGCTATCTCTGCTGCAAGAAAGCAGTGGGAAAAGCTCAGCCTGGCTTTTAGAAAGCATGCTGTAGATATATCAGTTGTCAGCAGCTTCTTTTCTTCTGATATCCTACCCCTCTCAGTTCTAGAAAGCCCTTCCCTGAATCTACGATAGTGTCTGTTCTCTCTCAAGCAAATGCAAATGTTGTCAGAAGCCCTGGAAGGGAGATGATCCTGTCTGTTGCCCTGATGGGCTGTTGGGATAAACGGAAGGAGTTCCTCTGAAGTCACTGTGGCTTTGCTGATTTACATGCAAATAATTTGTTGACATATTTTCATAGACTATTTCCACGTTGTGTCTGGAAATGAGAATGATTAATATGTCTCATGTTTCCTGCTGATACTTGCTGACTTGACCTCTTCTCTTCTAGTTATGCTAATCTTCTCCCTGCAAGATTAAGCCATTGTAACAATTTCCCTTTCCTCTTAAGTTTTCTGAGTTAAAATGATCACCCACAATAAGGGCACTTTAATTAGGACTACAAAATATTATATCCCCAGTCTTTTCCCTTTCTTCCAGAAGCTGCTGATACATGTTGTTTCTTACCCTGTTGTGTCTTCCCCTCTTGGTTTATGCCTGCTAGAATTCCACTTTGCATTACCGTTATGAAACAGCAGAAGCCATGCTTGTTCTCAATTGCCAGTGTCATCCTCTTATCATATCTTTCAGATTACTGAAACAAAGGGTGAAATTTTTTTTGGCTGATGTTTCACTTCACTGGGTAGCATAGGGTCCATTGCTTACTCTGATGTTCACCTTGCTGAACTTCAGGGTCCAAATAACTATCTAGACTGACTTCATTATTTTGGGGAAGGTGCTTATAAGGTTTCCCTGAAAATAAGAGTTCATATTGCTCTGCATGTAATCTTGCTTATAACAAAGATAAAAATGCAGGTGGAAATGACTGATAGTCTACTCTGGAGTTACGGCATGCTATGAGTGCTGAGCACTTGGGTGTCCTTGGTACGCTCCATGTGAGACAGAAGAGTTGCTGGCTCTCATGGCCAAAGGGTGTTACTGTGTTTGAACAGAGCATGCAGTGTGAATAATAGTGGGAAATTAGGAACAAAGAGCATTTGAACTTCTGATAAGCAGTTCAGCTATGCACCAAAATGTAAACATTTGGCAAAACTCTGGCGCACATGTTTCATATTTCAAAAGATGAGTTACAATTTCTCAAAGCTTAAGGGCTTTGATGTTCTCCAGTTACATCAAGATGAGTTCCTAAATGAATCTGTGAGGAACGGATTCTCTTGTCTCAGGACTTATGACATGTTTTGACATTTTTACTTTTGTCTTTACTAAAGCAAAGTTTTGGGATGTGTGAAATGAAAAAAAATAGAAATATACAGACGGTATCTAGGTTAAGGCTTACCAAAAGTTCCAGAAGTCTTTGCTAAAGACAGTTTCCACACAAACAAAAGAAATTAAAATTAAAAAAGAGTACTAACTGCCCAGGATAACTGGTTCTTGTTCAAGTAAAACCAAATATACATCAGTTTTACTGAATAAGTTATGCGTGCTTCAAGTCCTTCCTATTCTTCATAGGAGGAATTGGAGAAAGGTCTACCCAATGTTCGTGCAAAAAAACCCCCACAAGGTTATTTCATATTGGTTTTCTCCATGAGGAAGCACTTTAAGACTAAAACAAAACAACGTCTGACTCTGGTGCTAAGCAAGTAGGAGAGACCATATATCCAGGAAGGATGTGTAGAAGTGTAGGCATCTTCTGCTATGCCAGCACAAGGGATCTGCCAACTTCTACGGGGCAGTCAAACTCAGTGACTTTGGGCTGGGCTCCTTTCTCTGCCTGTCAACTCAGACCTCAAGGTAGAGCTCTGAGAAGGAAGTTTTCAATACTGTCTGCTACTACTGACTCTTTCCTTCAATGTATTTCCAAATGACAAGGGAAATCAGTTTGACTTTGGGCCTGGGAATACCGATGGTTTTTCTGAATCTTGAAAGTTGAATAGATATGGAAGGAAGTCTCTATGTGGACAGTATTTTGCTGTGGTTTTTTTTTGGTAATAGCTGTGCAGTGGAATTTGAGGGAAATCTATCATTATCAATATGTTGCAGTAAAAATACATTGCAACCTTATATTTTATCACTGATCTCAAGACAACACAATATCAGACACAAACTCAGAGCTGCAGACCAAATCTTCAATGCAGTTAAGCTGATAGACTGAGGTGTAAAAGACTAGGTGCGCCTGAACCTTGTACCCCAGGTAAGATGTGACTCCTCCTTTGGCAGAAACTACCAGGATCCTCTTGTGCTACAGATCCTCTGTTACAGACTTACTTACCTGTTCTAGTGTTTTTTTAATCACTACTTGAAAATAAGTAACTGATAAAAAATGCTCTACCTACCCCTCTGTAGCTTGGAAATACTGCTTATTCTGTATGTGATGACAATGAGAGGTTCACGCTTTCCGCGGAGTGGAGCCACAAAGGAGTGTACAGATAGTGTTCCTCAGGACAGACCAGCAGAGATGCTCTCCCTTTACTTGGAGAAAAAAAAAAAAAAAAGCTTGAGGTCACTCAATGACTGCTGAGGACCCCAACCAGCCAGAACCACCCTGTCTGGCAACACGTTGTAAAGTGAAAATTGTGGTTCAGGATCAAAATGGGTTTTTAACTTGTACTGGTGCTGAAGTCTATGGAGAATCTGTCCAGAGTAAAGGAAGGAATATCCACAATTAAGTTCAGGTGTTTAAAATGTTTATTATTTTTCTAATGTTTTTGTAACACACTCTTGGTATTATATGCAAGGGAAACAGAATAGCATAGAGCTGCTCTTGTACACTGTTATGTACAATGAAAAAAACCATACCTCTTCTCTAATTTAAATTGCTCTTTTGCTTGGGAAGTAAGTATTCATAAGCAGAACCCCTAATATTTAGTCAGTCTCAACTCATCAGCTCAGCAGCCGTGTCCTCTGACCGCAGCCCAGGCTCGCTTTGCAGGCCTGGCTACAGAAGCAGATTCCAGAAAATTAGTTTAGCATGTCAGTCCAGCAAGGACCTCCAGACTTTGGGGGCAGGAATGAATGGAGGCACAGTTCTTGTGCAGACCACATGGATTCAAGACTGCCCTCTGATTTACATGCGCACACACACTGAGCTCAGGGGAGCTGCACAGGTGTATGTGAAGGCAGAAACAGGCACGTTTGTGTTTGTTTTAAAAGCAGTACAGATCTGGACTATGCAGCCAGATCCGTACCAGTCAGACACATGCTTTATGTCCAACCAGTAGCTAACTTCATACCTGAGGCTAGATTACAGAATATGTTGTTAGTTCAAAGTGCCTTTGTACTGTTGCCAAACAAGGAACAGGCTCATTGCTTATTCTCCAAATCAAAAATATATTGTAAAAAGCAACATAACACAGAATTAGGGCTGCGTGGTTTAAACATTAAACAGTCAGCAGAAGCAAAAGGAAAGATTTCTTCGGCAGTGTTAGCCCTAAGCCAGGCTATTTCTATTACTGTTTTTCCAGCTAGACATGCAGCTTACTACCTGTGCTTGCTCTTGATGAAATTAGCAGTGACATTTTTGTGTGATGGGAGGCAAATGGAGCCTTAAAATGGGCTGGTATGAAGCTGTGCCAACTCGTGACTGTAAACCCCAGCAGTGCATCTGGTTTAAATTGTAGCTTGAACTGACCTAAAACCATTTCACAGAATGAGAGGTGTCTCTAGAGATGGTGTTTGTTCTTTATGGCTGGACACAAAGGCAATGGCTTGATTTCCTTAGGAAAATAATGCTTGTAAGGTCTGAACAACTCTGAGCCCAAAGTATGTATGGAAGCTGCAGAAAATATTCCACCATCTCCCACCCCCCCCCCCCCCATTTTTAAGCAGAGAGCTATAACTTGGAGGTATTGAAATACAATAAATATGAGTCCCTGGTAATGACAGCTGCATCTTGAGACCATCCCTACTCTTGTTTTTCCAGCCAGAGAGCTGAGCTGAGTCTGGCAACAAGTTCAATTTAAGCCTAGCAAAAGCCAGGCTGGCTGGAAGAATTAAAAACTGGCTGATCTTCTTGTTCACACCCAAGAAAGGTCATAACTGAACTTCAGGGCCTTCAGTGAATTGAATTGCACTTACATATGTTAACACAACTTGAGACACTGACAGTTCTTTTAAGCATTTCAGATTTTTGCCAGTGAATATCTGGCCTTGCCATGAGTTATTTAACATGCTTCTGAGACACATGCTCTGTAAATTGGTTTAAGAAGCATAAGCCCACAGATTGTAGATCTCGCCCCAGTCACTGTAAACACTGGTTTAAGTATGCAATCCTATAGATTTGCAGCCCTGTAGTTGCAAATCAAGCAGTCTTGAAAGCTGGTCAAAGAAGAGCAAGAGCAAATCTGTACTTTTGGCAAACACAGTCAAAGGTTCCACTTCAGTTATTTGCAGATCTTATTCCAGGCGCTACGGGTTTGACAAACTCATAATTTAAGATTCCTGATTAACCGTCTAAGAAATAAAGCTTGTGTCTTTTTCTCTTCCTGTTCAGTTTGCTTAACTTTCATTTGGAGCAGATCTTTGTCTCCTGGGAGAAAAAATAATAAAAATCCCTGGAAGAGTGATGGCTGCTAAGCTTGCCCAGTAGCTCGTGGATAGGGGCTGATGCTGCAAGACTTGGATGTGGGCAATGTAAATGCCTTCAGGAAGCCAGCAGCCATGTGTTGTGCTGTGCCACTGCCCAGAGCAGCCTGTGGTAGGAGAGCAGGAAGGGCAGAGATGGGAAAGTGGCAGTTTCAATATTTTGAAGTCTCTGAAGATGGGATTTATTAAAAGATATCAAACTGAAAAAGCCCTTTTGATTATCAGCCTGAGGAGATAGACCTTGAGGATGAGTATCGGGGTGGGGTAGAAGATAATCATAGCTTGAGCAATCAGTTTAGGAGCAGTAGGCTTTTTCTGAGACTGATTTGATGAGTTACCATTTCTTTGCTTTTTCTGTGCTCGGTGAAGCTCAGGACAGGTTGTCAGAAGCCATGCTTTGTGCCTAGTGAAAGTGGTTGTGAACAGTTTCTTTCATCTCTTTCACTGAGACAGTCAGAAGGAACTGCTGTGTGTAGTCAGAGTTCTTGTTAGCACCATGCTCTGATAGTCAACCTCTTATTTGCAAGACTTTGAGTGAATTACGTTGGGGTGATTTCCCATGTGGATGGGAAAAGCCCTGATGTGGAGTCTGACTTTCTATCAAATGTCAAACTCCTGTTCCAAAGCCTGGAGCTTCTCCCTGAAACAGCTGTAACATTTTTTCATGTGGGACAAACATTTGTTTTGGTCCAACATTTGTTTCCAGAAGTCCAACAAACTTCTGGAAACAAAATCATATTTTTTTAAAACTAAGAACAAATAACCCCCCAACCAAACAACCCCTCCCCGCAAAAAATGTCATCAGGTAGCATGACACAAATGCATAGCATGGAAACTTCTACTCAAACAGTTAACGCTGAGCGAAGTTATAAGCTACTGAAAGGGTGATGTCCTGTAATGGAAAATGTTATGCAGGATGAACTAGATGTGAAACTGCAACTGGTACATAGAACTGTAAAGCCATGGGTGGCTTGTTTTCCCTCTGCCTTCCCATCTAAGTTGTACAAGCAGCATTTGCCACCGAGGTTATTTTTCCATGAAATTTCAAAATAAAAGTAGAATTTACAAGCTAGTTTTTTTATTGTGATATGTTGTTGTTTGTTTTCTTTTTTTAATTACATATACTTCCAAGTGAGACCTTCCAACTGTAACATCAGGGCAAATAATTCATACTCGGATTCCGCAAAAGGATCTTTGTGGGTTTTTTTTTTGTTTTTGTGGTGTTTTATTTCTTTTCTTTTTTTTCCTGAAGCTGTATGTAAAATGTCAGCTCTGATTCCCTGACTTTGCTTAATCACTGGGACTGCTCTCAAAGGATGGTCTCATCATCTTCCTGGAGGTAGAAAGGATGAGTGAGACAGACTTCACATGGCCTATCTTTCTGGGCTACCAGTCTGCAGTTTTAAACTCTTCAGCTCTTGCCTGTGGATCCTGAGAAAAAGAGGGGGGGAAATAAACAATCTTAGGGCTTAGGGACCCCTTGCACCCCTTCTGCCTTCCCCTCAGTGTCTTCCTACACCCCAGGACAATATATCTAGGGAAGGGTGGCAGAGGAGCTGCTGTTAGAGAGGGAGAGGAGGTCCTGGGGTAGAGTGGAGAGGCTAAGTATTTTATTTGCCAGGGAATCCAAACAGGCTTTCAGCTGCCCTGCTTCTCCCCTCTCCACCACAAAAGATGACATAATTTCTCTGCAAAGTGCCACAGTGGCCATTTCTCCAGTACGATTCCTTCCGGGAATTTTTAGACTTTGTTTGAAGACTCATAAAGGTTCCATTACCCTTCTAATTAGGAAATAAAGAAGGCTTGTTATTTTGTAAGGGCCAAAAGACTTAAACCTTTTAAATAATTATTTCCATGGTGCAATACTACCCATAATTGTGAAATGAAAATTGAAGCCAAAGAGATTAAGATCCCAACAATTGGTTTGACATGAAAAAGAAGGGAAAAAGCCCACAGGATTTATGATTGCCCCTTTTGTAGTAGTCCTTCTTACCAGAATGCAAAAACTCCCAAACATCTGGAAGAATTAGGTTAGCAAGAGTGAATGAAAGAATTTAGACACACATGAAGGGTTACAACAACAAGCAGAAGATTATTCATAGGAACTGGACGTGCAAAATCCCCTGTGCATATGAACTGGGAAGGAGAGGAGTAAGAAAACAATGACCCAGTTTTGCCATAATTTTCAAGCTATATGAGTGAGGAACATAGACATTGCTTAATAAATTCTTTATATATATGTATATGATATATTATCGATGGACTGATTCAGGAACTAGCCTTCCCAGTATACTACGTGATAAAGAAGAATTTGGGGGTGAAAAAGGTTTTTCTGACCAGCCACTTTGCAGCATAAGCTGCACAGTTAAAAGCTGTGCAGCCACTTAAGAGAACATGGTGTAGCCATGCAAAAACTGCTGCCCACCAAAATCTGTAGCTCTTTAGTCCTGGAAAGACTTGCACTTGTCTCTCCTTGGGTTCAGCTCATCCCCTGAGTTCAGTAGAGCTTAAAATCCCATTGTGGGTTTGACATCCCGATTAGTATGCCTGGTCTCTTTCAGATGACTATACTTCTCAGCAGCGTATGTTCAATACAGTAAAATTAGTTGGTCCGGTAGTTGATTCTTCTATGTGATGGATAGGTGTGAAAGAGCTAACAACGTTGTCGGCATTGAGCAGAAGAAATAACATGCTTTTTTTTCCTGTTTAAAGCTAGACTTGCTGAGCCTAGAGGATGGCTCTTTGTAAGGACTGAATGATGCCCTGGAGAAATTTAAATTCATGAAGCCCTAACTCTGGTGTGTAACTCCAGTCCCTCCTGTGCACTGTGGGGGATCCTGTTGAGGCCTGCACTCAGTATAAACAGATCTGGATGTGACAGAGGAGGCGGCAGTGCAGTGAGAAGAATGAAAAATGGTGGATGGAACACAACATAATTGAAGGTGTTTAGAAAGCTGGTATTTGCCTGGGCAGGATGCACCTTTTCCTAAAAGCTAAATGAAGTTTTGGTGTGGCTAATGTCTGGGTGGGAGACCACCTGAAAAATCCTCTACATCACAGATGCTCATCAAGGTGAGTTTCAAAATTAGAGTCAGCTTGAAAATCTGCATTTGCTGTTGATTTTACAGGAGGAGGAGGATGTTGTCTCTAGAGAGTTGGACTCTGTTGTCAGCAGTTGTCATTTTTGTGTGCATGTTTTATAAGGAAGGAGTTAAAGCTGAAAATAATCTCAGGAGACTCCACGCATGGGGGGGAGGGGAAGACAAAAGTCCAGCTTTCCCTTCACTTAGGAATATCCCACACCTTCAGAAGAGGGAATATAAATGTCTTAAAACAACAGGGAAAGAGTTCAGCCAGTTCCTCAGTTATAAAATCCTTCATCACTCACTACTGTCCCGCTTGATTTACACTGCTTAAGGTGGGCCAGCCACACTTGAGCACTATGATAGCCAAATACATAACAATAAAAAGCTAAAAAAAGTAATAAAAGTTTTACACAGAGGATGTGACCAGCATAAACAGCTCACAACCTGTGTCTAACTCACAGAATAGGTGTCTGGGGCTGAGCAATCAGCGTCTGTGGACCAAGAAAATAGCCATTGTTTTAAAAAAATAAATCATATGCTACAGTACACAATCTAAGTGCATAATAGTTCTGACCCTAGTGCCCCCCTCTGGTTATGTACTAGGCTCTAGCAGCACAAAACAATTTTGCATCAAAATTCTGGAGAGTTTCCACTTTGGCGAAAAGTGCTGTTTGGAGGAGACAAGCTGGGTTGCTAAGGTACCGGGATGTGGGAGAGACTGGTTCAAGTCTGTGCTCCCCTCCTTCACGTTCTGTTTTTTTCTTCCCAGATTTCTACCACCTAATTAGAGCAGGGACTGGACTCTGCTTGTCTACGCTGCAGGTCAGGTTTAGAGGTTTACTTGTGCTGTAGCACAGAGGAAACCCAACAATGTTGGGTTAAATGGAAATAAACAACAATGTTAAATGGAAATAAAAATTTAAGCTTCACTGAGCAAAGTGGTAATTCATCGGACAATTGCCCTTTTGTACATGTTCCCACTGAAATGTATTATGCTAGCAACCCTTCACCCCTTCCCTTGAACACCCCTTGTTGTAGATGAACTTACTGTTGGTGTGTTTGGGGAGCGCAAAAGCCTTTATGGGGGAATTAATCCCACTCTCCAATGTTACCTGTTTACTTGGCTGAGCAAAGCCTGCTGGCTTTAGGATCTGCTGCTATTCTTTAGGCAGAAAATGCTCACTGGGTAGAACTGGTTTGTGAGCAAGTGGGCTTTGGCTAGGCATGAGGTCCGAAGTACCTGACACCTTAAAGACTGCAGTGATCTGAGGCACAGGGCTTTCTGTGTGTCTTCATTTATAGTGCTCTGTATAGAATATTCTTGGTCTGGTTTGGGCTGTAAGGATCTTTCAGGTGTGTGTTGTGTTGAGAGGAAGCCCGCAATGCAGAAGAAGCAGAGCTACGTGCTTTTATAGGGTTCAGGTGAAGGCTTTGCACCTCTGAGGAAAGAGAAAGAAACACAGGAGCTTAGTAGTGATGACAGCAGGAATAAGACATTGCATTTTTATGTACTGAAACAAGTAGAGCTTGACTGTATTAAAAAGGAAAGGGTTTGGAAATTGCCTGGCTTGATTGATTTATTGTTATTGTATGGTCTAAGGCTATATTTTTGTAAACACTTTCTTGTATCCACTAGAGATGCTGCACGACTCTACACTATATAGACAGTTGGTTCTCAGTAACTGACCTACAGTCTTACTGGACCTCTTCCATCGAATGGGATACACAACTAGCTGCTATGTTGAGCTTCAGCAGGTCATTGACCTTCAAACTTGTTGATCCTGGGTGATGGTCGGATTTCTTGGGTCATACATATATACATGGCCTTTCAGCAAGTTTCTGGGGTTCAGGATCCATCTTCAGTTCCCTTCTGGGGAGCTATGTCTCTGACATCTAATTTCCTCCAATTTTGTACACACTCATCTCTCTGTGCCATATCAAGATCTCTACTCTCTTGTTCTTTTTGGACTATTGTTTTGTTCTCTGGGGATTTCATGATGAATGGTGAAAGCATATTTTGCAAAGGCACTTTCAAACCACATGTATGCTGGTACTCATGGGCACAGGTCATGGTAGGTGCACAACTATAGAAAAAAGCAAATACTGCTTTGCAAACCTGGCTTCGTTTTATTCCTACAACTTGACAGGCCCCTCCAGGGAGCATAGCCACCTCCTTTCTCTTCCTTCTCTATCCTGATTTCTGTTAGTTTCTGTTCTTTCATGCAACGGTTTCTCTCTTAGCAGCTATTATTTAACCTTTTCTTTTTTTTCGTCTTCCCTGGGAACTGATCATGCTTGGCCAGCTCTGGCCTGCAGCTCTTCATTGGAGCTTTGTCATTCCTGAGTCAAGGGCTGCAGGCCAGCAGATTCTTTGGGGCTGAGACAGAAGGACAACAGCTCTTGACAACTGCTGTTGCTCTATAAAGACTTAATGACTGGGCCATCTGCACCCGTCATCTACCTTTCCACAAATCCCAGGGCTCTGATTAAATCCTGTGCCCATGCTGCACACTTCATGACAGTAATATAAAGGACAGGACGTCATTTAATATCAGTAGCCTAGATGTCTTCTGCAGCCTTAGCAGGTGCTAAGGTTTTCTAAATGTCTTTTTCCATCCGTGCACCCCCAGCCGTATTATATGTAAACTTAATACCCCTGATTGCCATACAAGCTAAACGAAGATTAGGAATGATTTATGTTGGTGGGAACCTTGATGTTCCTGTTTCCATAGAGAGTGGTTGTTTGGGAATATTTACAGGCTATAAAGCCAGGGAAGGTAGCAAAGGAGAATGAAGGAAAACTCAGTTTAGAGAGCATATCTCTGGACATGTGGAATGCAACAGTTTGGGCAATTTTTTTTTTTTTTTTTCCGGGAAAAGAATAAAAAAGGGAAGCATCTGTAATGACGTTCACTAGAAAGTGGCATTGTGCATAAATTATCAGCACTGTTTAGAAATAATCAGGAACGCGTAAATCTGTGCGTCAGAGCAGATAGCTACAGCTAAGGCATTGCTTATGGCATGTGGTCATGTGCCGAAGCTGTTACACTGAGTCAAAATGCTATCATTTTCTGAGGCCATATTCCAGGCCTTCCAGCCCTGTATCTACATACGGGCTGCCCAGAGTTTGGATCTGAGCCTGGAGCAGGGTGGCAGAAAAGGATGCTTGTAAAGATACTTGACTTTAAACAGGGAGGATGCACTGAAGCTGGCATTGGAAGTCAGAATAGTTATTATCAGGGAATAGTGTGGAAAAGGGTGG
Organism: Numenius arquata; assembly: GCF_964106895.1. NCBI lineage: Eukaryota > Metazoa > Chordata > Aves > Charadriiformes > Scolopacidae > Numenius > Numenius arquata. Next base: position 63,782,522 of record NC_133577.1, on the reverse strand, counting down.
ATTCTTTTTCAGTGCTTATCTTGATGTTTGTAGTTTTCTTTACAAATTAATTAGAGGGAATAAAATGTAGCTAAAATAAGCAGCCCTATAATAACAGAAAAATTAATATAACAAGATAGTAAAATTAACGATACCAGAAAATTCAGAGATCGTTTGATGACTGAACTATCCACATACTTGGACTAATTCAACAAATTATGTACTTTCTACATTTGCACATTGCTGCATCTGATATTTATATCTTGCAGCAAAACAGGAAAAAGAGGCTGGAGAGAGATCTTGTGAGGTTGGGATTGTTTGGGGTTTTTTTTGAGATTTTTCTGTAGAAGTCGTGTAAGTTTGCCTACAGAAATTGTGAGAGAACATGATTTTTGGTAAAAGGAAAATGAATGCAAAGACTTCTGAAAAGTGGACATTTAAAAAATATCTGACCTTTTTGAAATGAAAAAGATTCTATGTAAGTAAAGACCTCTCTGATGGTATTGCCTTGTAACTGAAGGAAGCACAGCCATCTGGGTTGTTTTTGTTTTGTTTGTCTGTTTTCACCAGTCTCTCATGTGATATATCCTGGAAGCTGCCAAATCCTCTCAAATCTTGGGTGGCCTGGGTCTGAAACAATAAGCCGTCCAATTTCCCATACTGTTGCAGTATGTAGCCACCAATATATTTTTTTTTTTTCCCCCTAATTGAATTTGGACAGAGTGATTATAAAAAAATATTCTCTTCCTTGGAGAAAATGAATCAAAATGTCTGTTGCTAATCTTTCTGAGTATATGAAGTCCATGTTTATAAGCCAGAACTTGTACTGTATTATTTTTTTAATCAATCACAACTAATCTGAAAGATAAGTTGAAAAAGAAATAGAGAAATCAGTCACCGTACCAAAAAGTTTAAGTTAAACACTTTTCTGGATATTTCTCTGTGCTGTTTCACTCATCTTTGGTGGTTTCAAAAAGAAACTGTGGTAGTAAACAATAAATGAATAATATTCCTGCAGGAGATGAAAGTTCTTCCATTGCAGTCTTTTTCGTTCACACATTCTCTGAATTTTATTGGAATGTATTTCACAAGAATTGATTTTTCTCTCTTTTTGATTAAATATTATTGAGGAAGTTTTGAAAGCAGTTGAAGCATCTTGCTCTAGCATTCATCTGTTTCTGATACTTTTACTTTAACTCCATGCTGAAGTTTTTATTAGAAAGGATGTCCTTTGACGTTGTCAAGAGAAGGTACATCTGCAATTTCATTTAATTGGAAATTTTTTCTTCTTTCTAATCAACTAATGAACTCAAGGATTGTCCTGAAATGTTGAAATTTCCCATGAAACAGACGTTTGGGACTTTGACCAGCCCAGAGAAGTGTTTGAATAGAATTTTGCCCGCTGATAGCATTGTGTGAATATTATTTAATGCTCAGCGTGCTCCTGTCGTGGTTAGGGGATGAAATAGCTCACATCCACTGCGAGGGAGAGTATGGCTTCTTCGCTTTTACTTAGGTTTCAGTTGCTGGTATTTCACGACAGCTCTTCATGGCTTCAGACGGGTGCTGAGCACAAGGAATGCCTGCAGGATTCTGCAGCTGAGCGCATTGTGAACTGAGGAGTGAGCTCTGCTTATGCGGCTGGAGGAAAATGAGCAAATCCTCTCACTGATTTTATGAGTTCTTGACATACGCTGGGAGCAGGGTGACAATATTTTGAAATATAGAGCTGTACATTATGGTGTGTATAACTATCCTACTGCCTAGTTATGCAATCAGCGGCTTAATTGTTTTATGTTCTGGTTCAGGGTCTGTCAGAGATGGGTCTGGTATCTCACTGAAAGCTGGTGAGTTTAATCTGTGATCTGCTCAGAAATGGGAAGTGTCACCAATCAGATACTGCAGGGACTCGGGCAACTGTTTGTTTCTTTGATATTTTCACTGCAAACATCTGTGTAAGAAAACCCCTTGTGCTTCTGAGGAAACATTCAATTGCATATAACTGCTCAGAAGCCAAGCTAAATAAGCCAAGTGTCAGGTTTTTGTTCAGTCAAATATGGAGTATTTGAGACTTGCTTTGAACACTAAAAGATGGCAACCAAATGCAGGAATGTGTTGGTGACCCATGATCAATTTAAAGTCTCTTTAAAAACTAAGGCCACTTAAAAAAAAAATCATAGTTGATCAGTTTTCTTTTTTTTTGCTTGTGGTGTTATAGTGTGCTAAGTTCTGGAAAAAGTCAAACTCATGATATTTCTTCCAATGAATCCAAACAGGGAATATTAGTTAGGAATTCACGCGTGCATTCTGACTCTCAGAAGCAGCTCTGACTCAAGGCGTATCGATGTTTATCTCTACATTTTTAGTATCATACGCGGTAGATGCTGGCAAGGACATCCCTTTCCTTTACCCAAAAACATTTAACAGTGATGAAAAGACTTTTGCAAAGGCAGGCATAATTCTTTCCATGTTTGTGCTTAAAAAAAGTTCATTGATTATTTTTTGTTTATGGAAGTTGTCTTTGTGGCTGAAAATAATAAAGATATTAACCATAAGCCACTGGTGACTGGTTTACGTCATCTGTATCTAAACTTGCAGCACTGAGAATTGCTCTTAATGGCTTGTGAGAGTATTAGAAATGAGAAGAATGTGGTAATGGTGCTGCCTTAATAAAGGATAGCAAATGATAATCTAGAGAGTTAATGGAAGAAAATGTTATTTTCTTTACAGGAAAATGCAATGAATGCTTGCCCAAATGTTCTTAAAGATGTGTCTTTTTAGTCTCTACTATGAAAAAGTGCAACTTTTCAAATACTGTCTTTTTTATTTTTTTGAGCTTTGTATCCTGAGACCCCTATTTTACCAAGCCAACTGTGAGACCTACTTTGAAAGCAATACTGCGAAAGTGTATCGCACAGCTATCCCCATGCTAATTTTTTGGAGGGTAGCATAAATAGGAATACAGTGCTACAGAGTATGCATGGTGGCAAAGAACCTGCTTTACAGCCATGGAAATTTGTGACCTGCTTGCATTACTAGGTTCCCACTGATCTTGCTAAAGAAGATAAGCAGTACATACTTACAGCAGTTATTCAAGTTACCTGAAAGCAATTCTTGTGTCCGCTGTTACCACTGCAAAAAGACACAGGAGCATTGCAGTCTTCTGTGGCATTGTATGGCTTGGCTGAGGAAGTGGTGTCTGAGGAGATACCATGACTTACAAAAGAAAAATTCCAGAAACTCGGTAGGAATATTACATTAGTATTGCATTTCCATTCTTCCTGAAACAGAAATGGAGGGAGACAATTATGAACACTTAAAAAAGGGACTTCAATATAAATTCAAAGGACTGAATGGAGAAAAGATGGAATTATTTCCCAGCATTTTTAATTGATATATGCGTACCTCATACAACTGGCACTTGGTACTCAATTGCTGTGAATTATTCTTGAAGGAACAAGAGAAAATTTGACTTGTGATTTTCAACTGTCTTAAAGAATAGGAAAAAAGATAGGGTATTTGCACTGAATGTTCAAATATCAATACGGTGGAGGTTATATTAAGCTTCAGGGGTTCAGAGCTTGCCACAGAAGGTGAACATTGGTCATTCTGGAAAGGGAAGGGACAAAGAGAAATTGGAGCCACTCAGGAGATCAGGCATTTTAATGAGTATTTGGTGAATGCTGATCATGAGAGAGCCAGAAGGTCACAAAGTAATTTTTTTGGGTAAGCATGGCTCCTGCCTAGAGAATTAAACCTAGCGCTTTCAATTTCACCTTCTGACCAAAGGGCAGGCCAAAGTAGATTTGATATAATGCGTTCAAAGCAGAAAGTTACTTTCTACATCAACCTCAATTTTGCCATAAACTGTGGCTACGCCACTTGCATAGCAAAGCACGGGGATTTAATCTCTTGGAAGCAAAGTCATTTTGAAGTGCAGAGGAACTGGAGACTGGAACTGTGAGAAACATATGAGCTGTTACTCCTCTTTCCTGTATACTTCTGTAGTTACCTCATCATGTGTTATGCCAGTGATTTAGCTTATATAGACAAATAGCATAGCTGTCTGCAGTTCAAAGCCCCAGCTGCCCCTGATAGTTTCCCCTGGAGAAATTCTGTCATGCTACTTTGTCAATACAGATGATTGAGACATACTGGGAATATTGCAGGATAGGAAACGTAAAATGAAATGTAATTTCAAAACATGTAATATGGAGGCTTCTGTATTAGTCCTATTTTTTAAAAATTCATTATTTATTTTTTTTTTAATTTAAATGAATCTGCTGCAGGAAATTGCCTGTCAGAGGACATTACCCAGAGCTTTAAAAGGAAGCTGGGTGTGTCTAGATTAGGAGAGGAGCAAATGTCATCCTGGATAGTTAGCAAAAAAGCCATTATCCCTCTCTTTCCATAGAAGAGGGGGCAGGGAAAGACATTCTAGTATGGCACTAAATGCCGCATGCTTCAGAGAAACTCGTGCTGGGGTTCATGCTTTCCTAGAATTGCCGGTGTGGAGTCCTGCCTATGCATGATTGTAGTGTACCTGGAGATCCCACTGTCACAAATTTCTCCCATAACCTGCCACTGTAGTGCAAGCAGAGGGACCACTTCATGGGAACTTGAAGCCTGACTAAGATTATTAGGAACAGTCATCATTTCAGTGATGCCTCTCTCAGCTTTGGGACAAGATGACTTGTCCCAAAGCTATGAGTGAAGCTGCATGCTGGTAGCCTCATGGGAGCTGCCCACCACAACCAGTTTTTCAGTGGGATGTCTCCCCTCTTGATACGGACTGGACCAAGATGGAGGTGGCAGTACGTGCTGCTAGATGAATGTTAGGGACCCACTGTGCTCCTATATCCAGTTTTCAAATTTGGTCCATGGTATTACATAAGCTATATTGCTAATGTTCCTTCATTTGCTTCCTCTTCTCTTCTAACTCTTTCATTTCTTTTGAGGCAGATATTGCAGTTGCCCTTCCCTCCACTGGATAAACCCAAGGGCAGGCCGAGGTTTTGCCTTAGAAAAAGGTCTGGAACTGCTGTCGAGGCTCTCTCTGCTGTGCCTGCTCCTCTTTCCTATAGATTCCTCATCAGTGATGATGACAGAAATTTGCATTTTCCAGGGAAGTGGCAAAAGCTTGCTCTGTCCAGAGGGATTTCATGGCTGGAAGATTCAGGGAGGGATGTTCTCTGACTGATGTGTAGCTCCTTCCACAGAATCACCGTGTTACTTTGGCACAGCCACAGTGAGCTTCCAACCGTGGCATCACACAGGGCACCAGAGATCTCATTTTAAACAACTTTGTTCACTAGTGCTAGTAGCACGTGCACAGCATGTGTGTGCTCAGAGTGTCGGACAAAGATGGAACCGGTTAATTTATTCTCAGCTTGGACCATGCAGCTCTGCCCTCTGCATGTAATAGCAATAGCAATGTGAAAGCAGAGGCTGGGTGTTCTAGTCTCTCCCATTTTTCACCACCTCGTTCCTCTTGGTGCTGTGTCTGCTGAGGTATCTAGCAAGTCTTGTTTTCCAGTCTTTTGCCATGCACCCTACTGCCTGTTTTCTCTATGCCCGCTTGAGTGTTACAGCTTCTTCCTGCCAAGCATGGTCCTTCCTCAGCCTCTTTCAGCTCTCCAACTTGCCCTTCTCTCTGGCTATGAGTGAAGCTACATGCTGCTAGCCTCGTGTGAGCTGCCCAGCACAGCTGGTCTTTCAGTGGGAGATCTCCCTTTTGACTGGGATCGGACCAAGATGGAGGACTTCTGGGATCCTTTCTTGGCTCTGCCAGACGCTGCCTGCATGATGTCATGCAAGTCACTTAGAGCCAGGTCTATGTTGGACTGAAGTCTTAAATGATGGGGGAATTATTAAATGTATAAATATGAACTGAATGTCTGAATACCTGTGTGGATCTAAGCTGGATCTACATGGATCTCTTCAGTACCTTGTTCCCCATCTTTAAAAAGGGAGCAATACTCCTTGCTTTGTATCATTCTGGTTTCTACCTGTTTGGAATTGAATCCCTTTACTGTACAGACACGGAGATCTGGTCCTCTCTATAGGCATGCAGTGTGGCCTGAACTGGTTAGAGCTTCTTGGGTCTGGAGGAGATAGGATACATATGGCAATAAGATATAGCATGAATTGGCTGGAAAGTGGTGATTGTATTCAAGCTCTTCCCCTTATGCATGTGCTGCATGGGGAATATGGGGACAGTCACAGTTTCACTGTTTGAAGCAAATACCAGCAGCATATTCTTACCAGCAGCCTACCAACTATCTCTACTTGATTTTATTGAGTATGTACAGTTTTCAGTATCCTGAGGTGTCTTTCTCTCTCCATGGCTTGCCATCCTGTCCTGGCTTTGGCTGAGATAAAGTCAACCTTCTTACTAGCAGCTGGTATAGTGCAATGTTTTGGGTTTAGGATGAGAATAATGTTGGTAACACACTAACATTTTTAGTTGTTGTTAAGCAGTCAAGGCCTTTTTTTTTTTTTTTTTTTTCTGCTCTTCACACAGCCCCCCCAGTGAGGAGGGTGGGAGTGCACAAAAAGTTGGGAGGGGATACAGCTGGGACAGCTGACTCCAACTGATCTAAGGATATCCCATGCCATATGATGTCATCCTCAGTACATAAAGATGGAGGAAGAAGAAGAAAGGAGGGGATGTTCGGAGTTTTAGTGTTTTGTCTTTCCAAGTAACCTTTATGCGCGATGAAGCCCTCCTTCCCTGGAGTTGGCTAAACACTAGCCTGCCAATGGACAGTAGTGAATTAAGTCCTTGTTTTGCTTTGCTTGTGTTCACGGCTTTTGCTTTACATATTAAACTGTCTTTAACTCAACCCAGGAGTTTTCCTTATTTTTCTGATTCTTCTCCACATCCCACTTGGGGAGGGAGGGAGAAGTGAGTGAGCGGCTGCATGGTCCTAGTTGCTGGCTGGTGTTAAACCTCGCCACATCCCTAGGGACGTGGCCCTGGAAAAGCAGCTGTAAGTGGTGAATTCTGTTACAGCAGCCAGAGCAGAACAGGAGACCTAAGTGAAGATCAAAAGTATTGTTTGCAAACATGGGCATGTGTGGGCCTTAAATGGATTTTGCCCTCTAAAGCTGTTTTTTTCATTTGAGCCCAAGTTAATGACTGAGACCTAAACTTTACTCATTGCCCGAGCTAAACTGCTGAAGCTGAATAGTTTATTAGCGTCAGAGCACAAAGAACCCTGGTTCTCACATTGCTGTAACAATAGGATATGTCGGAGAATATTGATTTGATTAGGCTGACACTTGGTTTACCCTGGTCTAAGTGAGAGGAGAATCAAGGCCAGGGAATATGCCTCACCCTCAAAATGCCTGTACCAGCAGCTGTGCAATTTGTAACTCAGTTGCAAAAGAAAATGATGGCACCATCTTTTCTGCCTGGAAAACAATACTCAAAATAATGCCAGATTGTCAAAGAAGGAGCATGTACAGTGCAATTGTTTAGAGCACATGCACGGATTTTTCTCAAACCAAGACAAATTGAGAATGTGCGCAAATTTTCTCAGCACTGCTAATTTCATTGCACGTAATTTTTCATTGCTGGCAATGGAAAACAGGGGTGTTTGGATGTTTGGAAAAACACACACATTTGCTGTTCATAGTTTGTACACTTTGAGAAAAGTGGACATGCCCTTCAGGAAAAGCAGTGTCCCTGAGGGCAGAGTTCCATTACCCTGTGTTAGCCTGCAGAAAAATTGTGTTAAAGTCCTACTTTCCAAAGCAATCCAGAAGCTCTTCTTTTTTTTTTTTTTTTCCTTTCTTTTTCTTCCACTAATGAGTAAAGGTGCTGTGAAGTCTTTGTTCTTTGGGGGGCACTGTGTACTTGTAGCTAGGCTTAGTTTGTACTGGAAAATTGCAGGTATTACGTTTTCTTTGGAATATGGGCCACAGTGTTGTTTGTTTTACTTTTAGTGTCCATGATTTGCTTTTAGTGTCTGTAATTAATTCTTTCTTATTGTGGGTAAAGAGTCTCTTTCCAGCAGGCTTCGGGATCCCTTTTTTGTTTTTATTAATCTTTTTAGTGTATAAATGTGTTTTGCATATATTTAGCTGGCTAAACCAGGAGAAATAAAACAACATACCTAGCAGAAACGGGCAGATACACCACACCAGAATGAATGGCAATGATACGTAATTATATGTCTACTTTTTCCATTTCTTTAATCCAAGGTGAGGGAGTGCTGCTCCTGGAAACTGTAGACCGATCCTTACTTTCAGGGTAAGTCTATCTTCCCCATACTAGGGGGAATCTCCTCTTTCCCAAAACCTTTATGGAAGCCAAAACTGGTACCATCTTCTGCCCTGCATTCCTTGCTTGGTTATCGTGATGTAGACTGATGCACGACATGCTTCTTCATTCCTGACCTTAAACAGGATCTGTTGGTTTTTTCATTTATTGCTTTTGTTAGCACCCAGAAGACTCTTAATACATTTTGAGAGGGAAAGAACACAGTTCTTGGCACTCATGGGGGATTTGTGACACTTTGAGTGGGAGGCTTGTTGCCTTGGGTTTCCTATTTGTCAGTGCAGCTTTTCTGGATGTGCTAAACATCCATGACGTGAATAGCCCTTTGGAGTGATCTGCTTCTTCCGCTGGATATACACAGGTCCTAGGGACTGCATTCTAGTCCTTGCTACTGTGTCTAAGCAGCACTAGCTTTTTATTTCCCAGCTGACTGACACTGTAATGCATTTGAAGAGATGCTTGTATTCCTCTGCTTTCTTTTGTGGTAGCTTTTACACCCTCTTTGAGTGCACTGGTGGCTTTGAAGTCCTATGGATTGTGCTGTTCCAGGCAAAAAGATATTGCCTGAAGCAGCATGTGTAAAATTTTCCTAAAAAGCTACCTCTGCCTGTCTAACATAGAAGAAGCTTGTCTGTGCCCAGGAGGTAATCATAAGGATGACCAAAACTGCTCATGGTGTGTGGGCTTCTCCCTCATGCACTCCGAAGCAATCCTGCAGACAGACCTGCCAGCTGGGTGGCTTGCTCACAAATCTAAGCTTACTCACCTTCATGTCAGACGTGTACAGCTGTAAGCACCGCCATCTGGGCTGTATCCTCTGTATATAAGATTAGGCTGATTTCAGATGAACTGTGGAAATGGCATAGCCATAGCATCATTTAGAAATCGTCTGCTGAGGCGGGGGGAACCCACACTGTGCTCTCTTTATGTTATGAGAGGGGTATGAGAAAATGTGCAGAGGCAAAACCATGCTTTCCACTCTGGCCTGGAGCAAGAGAAAGTGGTGTGAGCTAGGCCAGACTGCACAGCACGTTTCCTGCCTGCTGCTCTCTTGTACCAAGGGAGGAAAAAAGCAAAGTCTGCTGGAGAGGGTGCCCCTACCTATTGTCCTGCATCTGACCAGGGTACAGAGGGCTGAAAGCATAAGTGTAAGTTGGTGCTCCTAGTGCTGACTTTTCTCTGGGTATACTTCTTATCCGACCCAGTCCTTAGGGCAGTTGTGTCCTTTAGTGGCCAATGGAAGCTTAGTCCTTTCTGTTCATGCAAGCAACACAGGTCTTGCCTACCCTGGTATGTACAACAGGACTTCCTGCAAGATCTTGTTAGCCTGCACATCTTGTGTAATCTCAGAACAGTTCCTCTCATCTTTGATCATGATGTTTCACTTAGGGAGAGGTTGAAAGTTAAGAATGATGCAGTTGTGACTGATATTTCAGGGGTGCTTGGAGATATTCAACACTGTGTTGTGTGCTCCAATATACAGTGAAGAGCAGGAGAGGTTTGTTTAGTTGCCAGGGAAGAGAGTCCCACCTCTGTTCTCCAGACTTAGTCTTTTGATACCTCCGCCAGCTCCCTAGAGGGTTTACAGGGTAGGACCAAAGCTCTGCCCCTGCTTTATGCAGCCATGTGGCCCTCCAGGGATGTATTTTGTCATTGGAAGTGTTAAAACTGCCTTTCCTCACTGTCCTGCTCAGAGACAAAGAACGACAGACTTCTATTTAGAACAAAGAGTTGCAGTGCACAGCTGTGAAGACAACCCAAACGTGACAGATAAAAGTGCTACCAGTTGGATCCAAGGGCGTTTGCTAGAGTGAGAGCAATGTTCAGCTCTGGCTGTGGTTGCCAGGACTCAATGGATGCTGACCCTTGCTGCTGACGGGATTATAACCTTTTGTATCTGTGACCCATGCCAGCGCTCCAGCACGTCACACTTTTGTTATTGGTACCAGGGTTGGAAATAAAGACTGCTTTCTTGCCAGCAGGGCTGAATGACACATCTTCATTACCCTTGGTGCAGGAGGAAGCCTGCCTCTTTGTGTCAGTCTCTGTGCTAGGGAATAAGCTTGGTTACTCCTAGCACAGACCTCGCTACTGTGGCTCTTCTAAACAGAGCTTTGGTCCCCCAATCTAAACACGGAGCATCCCATGCTAGTTACAGGATGGGAGCTTCTTTCTAAAGATTTCTATCTTTATGCTGTGAGCGCTAGGACAGCTTGACCTACTGTTAGCTGCCCAGACCACCAAAATATTAGATACTGGGGGTGTGAGGCAACGGCCAAACTGGTTGGGTACAGATGGGAAGAATGGCCTTCCCCATGGAGTATTTGATGATCTGTATGGATCTTGCTGTATTGTGGGAATGTGCAGGGGTGGGGAACATATTTCCTCTTTGTTTCTGAAATGGCAGCTGAAGACATTGCAGCGACAGTGGTGGGAGGCTCAGTGCTACTCAGTAATTGCCACGTGTACCATGTCAAATAAAGAGAGGAAAAATAATTTCAGGAAGCTCAGTAATAAAAAGCGACTTAATTTTGAAAATCAAAAGATTATTCCTCCCCAAATACCCAAAAGACTTTTTCCAGGCAGGGAGCACAGCTTAGCTGTCGCAGCTGCTTTGGGAAGAAGGCACTCAGAGGACTGGAACAGCAATAATACAAGTGGCCCCTTTGGTCACCACTGCCTGCTGAGTCTTGAGGGCTTTGTGGTGCCAAAATGCAAGTTCTTTAGAGTGGCTGTGTACAGCAACCAGACCTGCCTCCCAGGGGATGATTTATAGTGTACTTTCTCGACCACAGACTTAGCTCAGCTTTAGATTGTAAATTCTGTAGGAAAAATTGATAAACCTGTGAGAGCCACAGTCTCGACAGAGATTTCCAGGTACTTCTAACATGATTCTTCTGAGGGAGTGACTGCAGGCTTAGGTCTCCAAGAACACACTAACAGCCCAGCACGTAGAAGCGCTTTGGCTCTTATCGCAAGCAGTCCCACCCTTGCCCTGAGTTATCAAGCTCAAGAGCTAAGCAATGAGCACTTGCAGGGCTCTTACTTACCATGATAAGGTATCAATATTAAAATTGTGCTTGGTTTGGGGGTTTAATTTCTGCATATACTGTTTTTTCTATGTCTTATGTGTGCAATCATAAATCAGGACTTGGGTTATTCAGCTCCCAAAAATGTTTTTTAGCTCTGTGCTATGAGACACAGAGTCTCTGATTGTTAAAGCAAAGGGGATAGGAAGATGTGGCTAGGCTGGCAACCCTGGTGATGAGGTAAAGGGCTACCACGATAGTTCCCTAAATTCCTACAATTGTGGGTCTAGGCATATTATAACTATGTATTTACAACAGGCATGTACAAGTGGCTTCCAGTCATAGGACACAAAGGGGCAGCCACTAGAATGTAACTCTGTGTTCTTCATAACTTAGATTTCCAGTAATATCTCCAGGAAAACTATAGTATCTGTGCCAGTTCATTGGCTTTGAAGTTTCAAGTTGTGGAATTCAAAAGTTTCTGTAAGTGACATTCAGGTCAGCAAGAAGGATGCAAAGTTTACTTTTCATGATGCCATTTCCCTGAAGCAAAATTGGTCTTTTTGAAGAATTTTAATGGAAAAGTGACTTGGAACACAAAGAGTTTGGGATGCTTTGACAAGGGAGCATCAAACTCATGATAATTCTTTTTTTTAAAAAAAAGACATTTCAGCTTTAGGTATTGCATACCTGCTAGCTCCCTGTTGCAGTGGACACTGAGATTGCAGGGGTCGATGATTGATTGTGGATACTTCTACCATTCAGTTTTCTGCTCTGACTGCCAGCATCTCTTTGATACTCTTTACTCCTTAACCTGGATTCTTCGGTGTTTTACATTCTGAAAACCTAGGGGATGGTAAGATCCAGTAGAGATTTGTAATTTCTTCCTAAATAATGTCACTACCTTTTTCTATTTGGTCATTAATATATAGGCTAATAATTTCTATAGTTAATAGAATGAGAACAAGAATTTTATTCTCCTTTGTCTAGTAAATCCTTAAAAACAGAGTTACATATATGCTGTTATGTATTCCTCCTAATATTTAAAACCATCACAGCCACATCATGGGAGATGCCTGGCATTAGAAGAAGGTTCCAAAGGGTTATTAAAAAAAAAAGGAAAAGAAAAAAAAAAAAAGGTGCCTTGCAAAAACAAACACCGCTTTTTACTTCATCTAATAAAGCTGTGAAATTTAAAATGACACTAGAATAATTATGATTGCTTGCTGTAAATCTGCATAGATTTGGCTGTCTTTTGAATTTTCTTTTTCATGCTATAGAGATTAGTTTACTGTCTGCGGACTGAATCCTTCTTGTGTTACACATGTGACTAAATCCATGGGGCCCAGTGGCCAGAAAAATAGACCCAGAAAGGCATTAAAATAGTTTAGCCCATTCAGCTGCAAAGTCATCTTACACATATTTTCCCCCTAACCGGTTTTGTGTATAGTATTGTCAAATATGAATCTGCAGAATATCTCCTGGTCTGGAATCCAGTCCCCTTAGAGCAGTCAGCAGTTCTCCTGGAGCTCTTCATAGTGGTTGGTACAAGCGTGTGTTAGGATCTGTGTACTGGGCTGTTTTCCTCGGCAATAATTTTTGTATTTATTTTCACGTTTTCTTAATTAGTTTATGTAGCTCACTTGTTTCCAGCATTAGTCTTCATCTGTTCTTTCATTTTTTAAGCTGTCTGCGTAATTTAGAAAATTATCAATAGTGTGTGATCACTAAAGCAAAACAAACAAAGATAAAACATTATCTAAGCGTACTTTATCTATGGTATTCAAAGACAGTGAAAAGTATTGGTCATAATATGTAGATGTAGATCCTTATAGTAAAGTATCTGTCTAGATAAATAACTGTGTACCTATAAACTAAACCTGTGTATCCTACTAGTCCAACTTGCTAAGGATCATCATCAAAGTTTTGAATCCCTTTAAAAGTTATTTTTCAGAACACGGATATTCTATATGTAACTTCTGTTGTACTATTTGAAATGGAAACGGGCTGCGAGGGCTGCCAACTCATCTTTCATGTGCCTTTCCCACTGGTGCGTCTCTCTTTCTGCAGAATCAAGCTTGCACAGCAGAGCGTTTGTGTTCCCTTTTACATGTGGTCCTCGTTAAAAAAAATACAATGAAGTTTAGCTGTGGTGAAATTATTTATTTGATTTTTTTTTTTAACTGGTGCAAAAAGTAAATATGTTTACTGTGTCCCTTTCCATTCAGTGTATTTCCTTTTTTAAGCTCCATTTGTGTTCAACAAGACAGCCTCTTTCTCCAAGATTAACATTTCTTATGATTGTTCCTGACAGAGGATTTACTTTCAGAGGCCCTGCTAAGGATAACCAAAAAAGGGCATGTAGCAAGACAGTTTTGGCAGCTTGCACGAATTTTCGGAGCTTTTTAGGTCTTGGTTTTCTGATGAGTGGCTTCCTGAGCATGCCTAGGGAATGACAGGCATCTCTGCAGGCAGGCTGAACCCACCTTGGCTTGTGCGTAGTCATTGGCTGCCTATTAGAATAAATTGAGGACAATGCATACCGCTGCCTGCCAATTGTAAACATAAGGGATATGTATTCACTTAGCATTGACTTTTGGGAGGGGCCAAGGAAAAGCTGTAGTTTTATTGAATAGAGCTGTGTGTGAGGCTGCTGGTGTGCCTTTCTTGCTGTGCTCCTGCCCAAGCAGCCAGTTATTCATTTCCTTCCTACTAGTTGAAAACTTTTCAGCTGCAGAGGTAAGGGCTTAAGATATGTATTTGTTTGGGAATGAGCTGCTCTGACTGCGTTTGCATTATGGCTAGAGATTAAGCAGCATGCGAAATCTAACGAGCCGTGGAAATAGTGCGAAAGTGTCGGATACTATTTTTCCTCCCCTCCTCTCTTCGTGACCCCCCCACCCCCCCACTTCTTTCCAGATGTTTGCGGTGAACTAAGGGTGATATCTGTGCCGGGCGGGTGGAGGGGGGGGTGCATGCTCGCCCACCCCAGCAGACCCTAATGTGGAGGTGTGGGGGCAAGAGTCTGGGTCCAGGGCAGGATCTGTGCCGGTCCCACTCCATGTGAGTTCCTGCGGCGGGTTTGTTAGTGGAGAAATAACCTATCTGTTTTTCTTTAGTTTTCCTTTTTTTTATTTATTTTTTTTTAAAAAAAGGAATTGCAATGTAAACATTTTTAGCGTGGCAATGGCTGGCGAACTGCTTTTAATTTTGCAACCTAATACCTGAGCTTTCAGGGCAGCCTGATTGTAAAGGCAGTCTCCCGGCGTAACTGATACAGATACAGTAAAGCTCTGGTTAACGTAACTGATCTGATACTTGCTGGAGCAGATGTCCGTCATGGCAGCCTTTCATAGAAGTATTGTTGACAATAGACGGCATCCGTTTTTGTCTCCAGCCTTCAACATGCGCAGCAGCGTACTGCCAGAATGTTTCTTGTGAAGTTGTCTTTCCTGTTAAAAGGGAGAGAGAAAAATGCGCTGGGGTGGGACCGGAGCTCTTAAAAGTCTGGGTCTGTGTGTGTTTGTGTGTCAGTCAGAGCGCTGCCGGGGAGAGCCAGCGAGCAGGCTCTTCTTCCCAGCTCCTTTGACACGCTCGGGCAGTTTGAAAGCTTTGTGCAAGGCTGGCTGCTGATAGCACGATATTCGGCGTAGCAGGGAATTTCTCAGAGAAAAAGCTGGGAACATGAAGGGAGGGATGGAGTTAGCTGCAGATGGGTACTTGGGAGCAGCAGATGTTGACCAAACTACTAACTTCTGGCCAGACCTGCAGCAATAGAAATTAATTTTCTCATGTATCATATATTGTTTGGATGAATGGGCAAGATAACTGTTTTAAAATGACTTTTTGGGGAATGTTTATTTTCAGAGTATGCAGTTTGTATGCAATTTTGTGTAGCTGAGAAGGCTTCTCTTGCTAAGAGGCATACAGGACAATAATTTGTGAAAAGAACACATTCCCTCCTTGGCAGCAGCTCAAAGAAAATAAGGAGGGAGAGTGTTTCTTTTGTGAGAACCATGTATTTATTATAATTTGTCTATTTTAGATACCATACTGTGAATGACTGTGCTTGTATGATTTGCCATCAAAGAACCCTGGGTCCCTACCTCCATTCTTTCTCTGTCTCATTAAAAGTAGCAGTAGGTTCTCTGTGAGCATATGCATCTGCAAACAAATTTCATACCTTTTTCTCCTGCCATTGAGAGACAAAATGAGATCCTAAACCAACATACACCAAAACCAATTAAAGGGACTGTTTTAACATAAATTGCAAATGTAGCAGTGCTTCAAGGAAGTAAGTGGTCCAATTGCTTAATTAAATTTCCTTTAAGGTAAAGTGAATCTGACCTATTCCCAACATATTTGAAGAAAGTACAGGTTCGCCCTTCTTTGGGAGGCTTTCTGATAGGCAGGTATCTTAGTCAATAAAGCCTGCACACATTAATGTAATAGCTAAACCAGGAGGGCAGGGGAGAACCGCCGGATAAGATGCCTCTGTGAACAAGAGGCCAAATTGAAATAACTTGTATTTCCTGAAAACTCCTCTTTGTTGCAGCATGCAATGACAAGAGGATCAATTCCACAGCCTTCATTCACAGGATTAGTCTTGGTGAAATCAATACTATCATTAACGCACGCAGGATCTGACGCAAGGGGAGTCCTGTGTACTCTGAATATGCTTTGACAGTGAGTGATGTAAGCATGTATTAGGAGAATAAGGGATTTTCCACAATTGCTACTTCATATGCTCTCAGCATTATTCTGACACAAAGCAGCCTGAGAAAGGGGTAACTTCCCTTGTGCTTTTATTTCTTGTCCAACACTATACACAACACAACAGTGACACTGAAAGCTAGGAGACTTGAAAGGAAAGGGGGTCTGTAAGGTCTTCTGGCTGGCATTCGAGAGAAAGTTGAAGTGCATTAAGATGGGAAGATTTCTTATTCCTCAAAGTCTCCACGTGGGGCCACGTGTGGCATGGAGGCATGCTGGTCAGCATCTGTCTGGACCCACATGGGGTTAGGGCGCAGAACTACTGATTCCAAGTGGTTGGACTAGAAAAGTAAAGCAAGGCTTTTTTGCTGGTTGCTCTCTGGGATATAACTTCTGTCATTGAAGAGAAAGATGCCAGGGAGGGTCTATGAAGAGCCTGGCTAGAAGTTCTCCTTCTTTCACCCTTCCCTTTGTGCAGCTGGAGTGGCCCTGCCTATGGGGGTGATCTTTTCATTGCAGAAAAGTGAGGGCCGGCAGGAGTAATAAGATTTAAATGCCCTGGGACTGTTTAAAATACTCTGGTTTCTAACTAGTTGCTTACATGAGACCTATTCTGCTGGCTGCCTGAGTTTTCATTTGTATGAAAGATCCGGTGGAGCTGTTAACCCCTATCTGCCAAGGGTACAACCTGGTTACATTTGATCGCTGTGTGTGAACAAAGAGGGACAGGAAACCATATATGCCTAAGAAAGAGAGAGCCAAGAGAGCAGCATTAGCTGTCCATCTGCAGTGCTTGTCTGGACTCTACTGGGTATTGCAGAAAGCACCAAAAAAGGTAACAGGGCAGAATGGGAAGCTCAGTCCTGTGAACCTTTCGTTGTCTTTGAGAGGAGCTTTATGGGGAGTTTGCAGGATTGGGCTCCAGGTGTACAAAGCCTGAGGCAGCCAGGCCTGTGACTGCAAAGAGTGGGAGTCTATCTTCAAAGCAAGCTCTCATTCTTTAAAAATTGTCTCTTCTCGGTAACTACCCCCTGGCAGCTTGTAACAAGAAAGCCGCTTCCTTACTAGAGCTCTCACCTTGAGAAATGTGCATGTGCAGGGGCCGGTTTGATGATTTTGCTTGTAGCTCCTGGGTGGTTTAAAACCCCATGACCTGGTGAGAACGGGCTTTGGGGGCATCTGTACTGGAGACAAGGCACCAACCTACATGCTGGTATTTATTCTTTTGGTGCTGGTGTTTGCTGGGCAGCTGTAGCATGCCTCCAAACGGTCTGTCGAGGATTTGGCTAAGGCTGAAATATGACTCAAAGGCATTTGAAGATCAGATTAGATCTGACCTTTCTGGTTGAAACACTGAGGTCATAGGACGGTTGAACTATGTAACAATTTCTTTTTGCTTTTCCTGATGCTTTTGTACAGTTCAGCTGGCCCAGCGGGGAAGGACGCTCAGTACATTGTAATTTGGGATCCCTCCCACCCCTGGGGGAGCTTGCTCCTGCTTTTCTTGAAACAGATTTGATTAAGCAAGAAGGTCAGGGCATGTAACACCGTTACTTAGTCGCTAGCCCTGGTATGTTAGCTGTAAGGTTTACATCCTGCATTAGAAAGCGCTTCTTTTCATGTGTTTTTTCCTTTGGAACTCTGTTTAGTGCTGATAAACGGTGCAAGGCAGGCAGCCTGGCTGCCAAGCAGATACCGGCATCAGCAGCGTGGTCCCCACCGCGTCCCTCTCCCCCAGCACCGCTGGCTGCCCCGGGAGGAATGCAGCCTTCTGGACTTTCTCACTTGCAAACCTCCTGGCTTCTGCTTATGTTTTGCAGCAGCTGCTGTGCATCCAGCTACAGCAGTGCCCAGGTTTGCTGGGCTCCCCGGAGGTGAGGCGGGTGGGCTATGAGCTGGGGTACCCACCTCCTCCACCTATGGTCAGGAACCACCAGTGCTAGCTGATGCCTCTTTCCCGCTCCCTGCCCCTTGTGTCTGCCCCTTGAGAGGGAAAAACTCTGTCCATGAAGCATAGGGGCACCTCCTGGTCAGAAGATCCTACCTATAGTTTATGGGACTTTGGGTTGAAGCCAGGAAGAAGTGTTTGAGGGGACTGTCCTGCTGGGGTGGGAGCAAATAACTGAGGAAGCAGGGGGAAGAGAGAATGGAAAGAAGCAGCCATATCTGAAGCCACTGGAGTAATTTCTCCTTTGAATTTTTTCCTGTGGTCATAAATACCTGGTGAGTCACTTAATGGCTGCGTGTCTGTTTCTGTGTCTTCAAGTAAAGGATAATCCATGCCTTTTTGTATTTAGCCCATGGGGCTGCTGGGGCTTAAATCATTATTGTTTATAAAGAATTTGTAATGCCAAAATGCCAAGTTTAAGCACTGGCTAAAACCTTATTTTTGACTATTTGCCAGCAAGATCATACACTTTTTTTGTTTCTTCACACGGATACATGCTCTACCAGAAATTAACTTTTTCTGGATTGTGGGTACACAACCACTGAAGCCAAATGAATATGGTGGAAGATGGACCAGGCTCAATAGTGATGCTGAGCTGACATGTCTGGAGGGAACTTCTTGGGTGCTTGCGGATTTAACTGGGCTTGCTGTGTCTGAGACAGAGCCTTCCTGTGAAGTTGTTGTGCATATACCAAAAACACAGGATGACAGCTTTTTACTTACAGACCCGCCATAGTGTCATAAGCTTGGAAGAGAAACTACTGAGCAAGCTGCTGAACCTTATCTGCTTGTCCAGTTTCATGTTGATGAGAGCACTTGAAATTGTAAGTCCTGGGGCCAGGCCAGGCTGCAGCGGGGAAAATATTAGGGAAAGATTTCAGGCAATGGAAACAACATTACATGTTTCCACACCCTCTTGTGTACAGAATACAAATAAAGAGCATTTCCCTTGAGACTTGCTGCGGAGGGTGTGAAGCAAAGTGGAACCCACCCGTTTGCACATTTTCTGGTTTATGTCCTTAAATGGCAAAAAAAAATCTTTGGAATTTAGCTCATAGAAGGGTTATAAATAGATTTGGGGAGATAAAGTTTTGTGGAGATAAAGTTTTGCTGTAAATGCTCTGGTTTTGGATCTATTTAGAAGAGTAACTGTAGGCCAACAAATAGGAAAAGGGGGTATTGCTAAATGCAGGAAGAAAATTTCATTGCACATAGTGCAATGCGCACGCATATATGTGCGTGTGTGTGCACAAACAGTCCTCTCCACTTGCTCTGTCCCTCCCATTCTTCCTTCAAGGATGTGGAGATCTAAGGGGTATGGAAATTGCTGTGTGCGCTTTTAAAAGTTAAATAACTTGGAGTGAGGAAGAACTAGCATTCATGATTCATCAAATTGCGAAGGGAGCCTGAACCTATGACAGCTCTGTAAACAAAGGTCCTGAGATTTGTTGGCAGCTTGTTTTATGTCTTTCTCCAAAGCAGCTGGCTCCAGCTAGGGAGAAGCTGTGTGAGGCTGGATGAACCCTTGTGGAGCGAGTGCAGGAGCAGTGGTTCTTGCGCTCCCTCAGAAGTCAAGGTTCGGTCCTGCAGACTTGTGCCAGTTGGATTCCAGTCATCATCAAAGGGAGCTCTGCTCAAGTGAAGGAGTCTGTGATCAGGCTCTTGTTTGTTTCTTATTTGCAAAGCTTTGATGTTCCCGTTGTCTTTCTGTGACTGCCACAGGGCATGTTACTACCCTTTTCCCACTTCATTCTTTTCTTTGACAGTGAGCTCCCTAATGGTGAAATGGTCCTCCTCCCTTCCCCATTTTTTTTTATTTTTTTTTTTTTTTTTAGCCACAGTGTTCACCCTGGTAAAATCTCTCTCTCTCTCATCCCAGAAGCAAAGGCAGGACCTTTTTAATTCCTCACCTTCTTAGAGAACCTAGCAGTGCTTGTTTAATAGCCCAGATCATCATCATCACCTTCTCATACCAGCACTGGTTCCAAGTACAACTTCTGCTCAGCTTTCTGGTATCTGCTGCAGATGGAGTAAAGGCTAAGGACTTTCTGTCTGCATCTTCCTAATGACCTAGTGATAACCTGCTTTCTCTCAGCAACTTCAAAAGCCATTGAGCCAAGGGAGAATTTGGCTTTCCTCCGGCCTAGTTAAAGCTCGTAGGTTTGGAAAAGAAATTCCTAGAGCTTGGCTGCAACTTGTAGAAATGGGAGCGGGTTGGTTTATCTCAGATCCGGGGAAGAGTTTGGTCAGGTCTCATTTACCTGCATAGTGCTGTAGGATGCCTCTAGTCAGCATCCTTCACGGGGGGGGCTTTGGAGTTCTGCACCCCTGGGTCCTCACAGAGGAGAGAGTTTTCTTCGTTTTATGGCTTTGGGAACAGCTTAGCCCCCTACACAGAGCCACACCCCTGCTATGAAAATGAGGGGTTTCATTCAGATGTCTGATAAGCCACAGCTGTTGCTTTGCCACTTCAAACAAAACTTGGATTATAAAGACTGAAGTGCAGCATTTTAATTGCTGTAAATATGAATAAGAGTGTTTAGGCAATCCAGATGATACTGAGCCAAGCATTTCTGTGGCTAATGTATATTACACTGACAAAAGCAGGCCAGCTGAGAATTTCCCTACCGCTATCCCCAGTAACTTAAAACACCAATTGTCTGTTTTCTGCTGCATTGGTGAAAATGAGGGAGAGGTTTCAACTGGGGCATCGGTTGGCCTGAATCTGATCTTGCTTTCAGCAACTGTACAGTGATGTAAACCGTATTGTTAGTTCAAAAAAAAACCCAACCATTTGGTCTGACCTCAGTTATCTTAGTGCAAATCTGTTTGATTTCCTTGGGTTACTCAGAATTCACAGTGGGCTGCTTGCTATCAGAAGCCTGCCCTTTTTGTTTGGCTTTCTACACATCCCCTAAAGGACAACGGCAGCAGGAAATTGGGTCAAAATCCCAGTAACGAGCATTCACTGGGAAATGATATTTCATACAAGAGAGGGCACTGCAAACCCAGAAAGCCAGTAAAATTCCACTGCTCGTTTGCTCCCTGGTGATTAAATGCCCTGCCATATATGGGAAAGGTCTGAGCTTCATTCACTCCAACCACAATAGTAAATGGCTTATTCACTGGACACAGTATGCAATCAAGGAGCAATGCCTTATGACAATAAAAAGGAAAAGCAGCAACTTTTGCCTGCAGTTTGTTTGCAATTTTCTCCACTGCGTGTTATTAAAAGCTCTGCAACTACTTTTTCTTTTGTTCCTTTATTTAGATCCCTGTAAACTGCAGTTTGGTTTGCCACTTAACCCTCCCCTCATAAAACCAGACACACCAGCCTATTTCCTCTCCTTCCCCCTATACAACCCAAACAAGAAAAAGACATTTCCTCTACCAGTCCATATAAATGTAGCTCCTCTGTCTTCGGTGCATTTATTGTGGATTTATGTGACCAAAGGCTGGGATTAGCAGACAAAAATCTTATTCTCACCCAGGTATAAAGCACTAACTTTAACAAAAGCAATGGTTAAATGCCAGTATTTCAGAGATAGTGATGGGACTGCAGGAGTGAAGCAAATAGGAAATGTGTGTGTGTGTATGATTAGGGATGAGTTTTGGGGAAGGAAGGGAGCAGTGTGCTTTGGATGGGAGTTGCAGAAGGGGTCCCCAGTGCTCCACCCGATCTTCAGGGATTTTTCTTCCACCGCATCAGTTTCTGCAGTGAAACTCTACACAGAGAACATTAAGAGGCAAAGTCATTCGAGCACATTTGTGTTTACATTCTTGCTTTTCAGTTTATTTTGTTTAGGGATCAGTACTCTCTCTGCTATCAAAACCATGGCGATAAAGTAGTTGGTCTCGTTGCATTTTATTTCATAAGGAAAAAGACAGTTAAGCGACTGCAGCAATGGAGCTACATAAGGTTCTCTGCTTGCTGGACATTTTCTGGAGTTTTTATGTTTGTTTGTGTTACATTGAGTACCTTAGAAATATGAAGTTTGTGTCATATTAATAGATTTAGAGATTAAGTCTGGGAACGTACCCCTATGCAATTATGATGAAAACCTACATCTTTGTGGCCAGAAGGGCTGATTGATCAGTCTGATCTCCCAGACTATGCGCATCATTGCACACCACCCACTTACTCATGTTCTGAGGCCACGTAAGCTGACACAGTTAAAATGGATGTTGTAGTCAGCCACAGGACAGGTTGGCTGGATTTGAAGCCAGTCTTCCGCTCCTCCAAGATGATGTTGTGCCTCCCAGGAGGGACCACAGCTGTGTGACAGCAGAGGTGTGGTTCAGCTTCTATGTTCATACACATCTAGGTGCCTGTACAATTTTCAAAAAATGTAACTGCTAATATGAGTTTTTGTCCATGTGAAGAAAGCAGAGTTTCTTGCAGGTGACCTGGCATAGGGTGGTAACAAATTTACCCTGGCAGGTTAGGGTAGCTATTGACTGGTAGCCTTCAAGTGGTTTGGCTTCTCAGTACCAGAGAATTGCTTTTGAGATGTGGCCCTATTTCTGTTTCTAGTGTTAAAGAAGACTGACTTTTGTGTTTGGTAGTGCTTTATGTCCAATATCTCTCTTCAATGCGAAAAAGTGGGTTCGGCTTTTTAATTATTTTGCTAAAGGTGAAACTGTCTTGCTTAACTGCGTCTGAAGGGTCAAGATCTTTCAAGTCAAAGAGAAGGAGGATGTAAATTAGGCCTCCTTTGAGATGTTGCTGCTTTTCATCCCTGGGCAGCAGTACTTCTGAGGAGATGTCATTTGACCATTACCATGAAGTTGTGCTAAGACTGATGCCCATGAGGAACCCTAATGTACCCAAAATAAGCTGTGTTGGATTGTGACAGCTGGGTGATGCAACAGTAACACAATGCTTCTGTTTTCCAGCTCTTGGAATGATTGGGGAAAGCCAAACTAGAGACCAAAATAACTCTATATATCTAATCTGCTTCTTTTTCTCCATCCAGAATTTCTGTTATGAAAAACCTTGCAGTATATCAGCTTCTTAAATGGCATCTGGAGCCTCTGGATAAAATCCTTGAATAATAAGCACATTGGATGCAAAAAGTATTATTGCATGGTTGAAAAAATTATTTATTTTATTTTTACCATCTTTGGTCTTCCCGAGCCCAAATGGAAGATGTGAGACTGCTTTGTTTTAGTTTTTCCTCTTAAAAGAGGAAAGTATAAATGATGCATGCTAGGGAGACATTTTTCCCTTGCTTTCCCTTCCTTTAAGTGATTTTTGGCCAAGCTTGGTGTTCGTGCAATCTTGTTCTGGCTACCTAGAGAGAAGCTTCACAGAAGTTCTTCTTGTTCAGCTCTGCTGTTCTGCACTAGCCGTGAATGGGAGTTTCCCTTCCCTTTATTTGTTGGGGTCCTTCAGTGAAGGCTGTCAAGGTCATAATTTTAGAAGATAAATTTTTTAATTTGCATTGATCTTTTTTAGAACAACACCCTTCCCTGTGGTGCTGTTTGTGAACTGTTTAGAGGTTCAGTCCATTGTCTAACAAAGGACTCAGATGGTCAGTAAAGATGTCTTTTGCTTCATCTATCAAACCAAAAAAGTAGTGTGTAGTTCCTGGGCCACCTGCCCTAACAACCTAATAGCTTTTCCAAAATAGTGAACAGAAAAAAAAAAAATAACAATAATGCCTATCTTCTGTAGTAGATGTGAACTCTTTTCTTGGAGTCAATATATAGCAAAATTAATATTAACAAAAGGGGAGAGTGTAATGGTGTGATTGCCTTCTGTATCAGAGTATGTGATAAAGATCAGTTCATCTTAGTAAAAAATGAAAGGAATTTACAGTATATGTAGGAAATATGTTTCATTATAAATGAACAGATTGAAGTGGTGACACACCATGAATCTAGCTTATATGACAAATAGAGTTATACAGTCCTGAAAGCCTGCAGACTGCTGTGATGAACTGGAAAACACATTATAATCTGAGTAGGTTATTTCTGTCTCTCCTGTGACCCTTCAAGGCAATGGAAAGGTACTGATGGAAAGGCTGTTGGCATTAGCAGGCATAGAACCAGCTTCATCGATCTTGGTTCAGTGCTTACAGGTCACTGAGGCTGAATTTAAATCTTTACATTCCAGGTTTTCCCTGATTTAGAATTAAACACCAGAAGCTATAGACATTAAAAAAAAAAAAACCCAAACCAACACCAAACACACCCGACCCCCCTCCAAAACCAAACACAAAACTAAAAATGAAAACCTGGGAAAGACATATTAGGTCATCTTGTCCCTTTCCTCTAGGCAGTGCAGGATGATTCCCTAAAGTATATTCACACGTGTTTTGTCCATAAACACCTCTGTTTATTAACAAAATACAATAAGCTGCAGTTTTTCAGTGAGGATTGGGATAGTTTGCTGCACTTTCTAGTTTTTAGCAGGGGGAAATAGCTATCATTCTAAAATGTGTTTCTTGGCCCATGGATATTGCTCATGTGAATTCAAGCAAAAAAACCCTAATGAATGGAAACTTGTAGAAGAGTTAACGGCAGCTGGTTTTATTATGGACCATGGCTCTGACATGATCTCACGCTAGTTTAATACAAGTGTTACCTCACTGACTTCAATGGAACTGCTTTTCATTTGCAAGGGAGTAAATGAGGCCAAAATCAGACAGAGACCTAGGGAGACACTCTAGGAGAGGGTTTTAGTTTGGGGAATGTGCTTTACATACATATAAAATATATGGGCATATCTGCATGTTGTAGTAAATCTGTCAGGCCACCTGGGAGAAGGGGCCAGATTCTGCTTTGAATAGCACCTGTGTAAATCCAAAATGAACTGTAGGGGTAAGGTTCAGGGAGGCCTAAAGAAGCATCTCATTTTTCTGAGAAAGAATCTAATAATGCCTTTCTTATTGGATTTCTGATGTTTCCTTGATGAGATGTTCAGAAATACGACAGAATAAGACTGTTCTGCAGGGAGCTTCAGATTTTTTACTTCTTAATTTCAACCATATCGAATTAAAAGAGAGGTTACAATGACTATTGTGAAGCCAGCTCAGACAAAAGCACCACATGTGCAGATGTTCTGCCTTGAAACTATCAAAGCAAGCAGTGAAATAAGAACCATGTATTTCTGGAGTCAAACCTCTCTTCAGAATTGTGCAATATTGCGTCCTCCTTCAAGCACAGCCTTCAGTTTAGCTAAATCTTGCCAAACTGTAGGAAGGCGCCTGTGCTCTATTAGAAGTGTAGCTTTGGTCTCAAAGAGGGAGAAGAGCTTTAAAACTTCTTGAAGTCCACCAGAGGTGTTTCTTTACAAGCAGGATATTTGGGTGCTACAGCAACAGCCGGCAATTGTGAGATGGGCTTTACCGTTGCTCTGCGTATGAGGACATGCAGTTGAAGACATGGCAGATGATGACTAAGAGTGAAGAAAGGCCAGGGAGAGAGGTTTTGTCATCTTGGTTTCTCGTTTCTTGTGTTTAGGTCATCCTGCTCTCCTGTATGACAGTGCCTGAGGTACAGGCACATCTGGAACCAGAGTCTGCAGCCTTTTCAGTGTGAGCTTTGACATGTTGTGTTTTAGGGTTAGAGTTTAACACAGCTCCCTTGATTTTAGCAGGATTTCCCACGAGTGTAAACACCAGTTTCAGATGCTTTTCGCTTGGCTCAGTCTTTGAAATGGGGATGTTTACAGGTGCATGGCGTAAAGGTTCATTGTAATGTGGTTTTGCAGTGTGATGCTGTGCACTCCCACTGATGGAGGGAAAACATTTTAAGACTACGGAGTTATGTAGTGTTAACTTTCATTTTTGCTTTACTTGAGGCCTTGAAGGAAAGCAGAATGATGGTAATTAAGGTTGATCTGTAGGCCAAAGTCAAGGGGGGGAAGGCAGTAAAGTATGGGGAACGTTTTAAATGGCCCTATTTGCTTGTTTAAAAGGAAGCTTTCATGGAGTGGGGATATGAGTCTCTTCTCAATCTGTTACAGGGTTCTCACTGTTCGCTATATGTGCCAAAGCTAATTATATTGTCCACAGAAAAAGTGCAGCAGAAGCTAGTGTCCCTGTGGTTTGTACAACTGCTAATTATTCCCAGTGGGCATGCAGAAATATGTTCTTACAGAACTGGTCTGAGATCACCAACTTGTTTCATGTAGGATGCTGTTCTGCCATCAGACCAAAACAACTTCTGCTAGCTGCAGTGCTTTGCCAGATTTACAGTAGTAAGCATGAAGTAGAGGCCCTGTTGCTCAGAGGATTTGCGATGAAGTTTTTAGTCTTCTCTGGATCTTCCTCCTAAGCAAATTAAGTGCTGCTGAGAGAGAAACCTTGGTGGGAGAGCTCTTGTTTAAATACAGCACAGAAAAGTTTTCTCCTGCTTGTTTCCAGCATGCTTCTGCCCTGAACAACCCGCCCCCTTCCCCCATTCCTATTTGAATACTGTCTTTAGCTGAACAGAACTTTACAAATTCAATCTGATCTCTATATGCCAAATAATATTGTTCACATTGTAGGTCCCTTCACTGAGATAAAAGTGACTGAGGTCGTGTAGAAAGTCTGTGAAAAAGGTAGGGGCAGAGACCAGAACTTCTGTCTCCTACAGCAAGATACACAGGTCTAAATTATGCTGTTATCCCAGGGCATAATATTCATAGGCCTGCTATTTAATTACCTTTTCTTCACATAGCTCCTGGGACTACCATATTGATGGCAAAGAAAGAGATAAATAAGCAGGGGAATTTTTGTCTGTGAAGAATGATTAGAATTTAAGAGCATTTTAAACACATTTAGAAGTGTTAGGGGATTCCCTCTTCCTGCCTATATTCAATACCTTGGGCATCTGCTGAACATTCTCCTATGTGAACAGGGCCTAAATAGATGTTGTCTAGTGACTTGGATGTTACGATGTGCGATACCTTTTAACAGATGCTGAATTTCCCCTTTGCCGCTTAGTTAAGTATAAGTTTATTATGGAGAGTTATGGTATTATGTTTAGCCTGGCCACCCTCAATCAATTTTGGTTTTGATCAGTAAAAGTACAGATTAACAGATGCTGAACCAGATTTTTACTGCTGGAAACTTGCTGCTGCTGGGAATACTAAGATGGTCTACATCCATGGACTTGTATTAGTACTGCACTTATTGTATCGGACTGATTCTAAAAAATTCTTTTATTTATAATTTCCTGGAGGTATTCTCAGCAAATGGGCAATAGGCTCTGTAGGCAGTGCATCTGTCAAGCTGTTTTCAGAAAGCAGAGGTGGTGCTAAGTTCATTGGCAAACTTCAGTGCAACAATGAAAGCTGTGGGATGGAGAGACAGCAGAAGCTTAGATGATGTTGCATTCATTTTCGCCATGTCTAAAAGTGTTGCATTAGTTGAAATGCGTGTCAGAAATGAACAATTTTGATTTTATGCTGAAACATGTCTAGGAGAGAGAAGGACAGGAGGATACATGGAAATAGCTGAGTCCTTATACAGCTTTGGTGCTGCCTGCTGCACAAGGAGCACAAATTTATCTCTGAAATACCAGAAAAAAAAAAGCTTTATGTACCTACCACATGTGACTTTGCATTTATACAGGTGCAACTGGCTTTAACTGAAGGGCCATTTTGACGAGAGAAGGAATGTCTTATTTATATCGTTGATATAAATTACATCTTGACATTTACATGAGTAGTAGAAAACAAACACACTTCACTTGTGTTGGTGTTCTTGTTGTGTGCATAAAAGAAGACCTGTCCTCCTTACCTATATGCATTTTCTGTAAGGACATAATGCCCCTATTCAGTATTCATAAAGAAGGTAGTGGCTATCCAGCTTGGCTGCTTGATGAAGAGAGGCAGTTGCAGAATTACAGCCAGCTGAAATCACTGATTTTTGTGATGGAAATTGTTTATACATTTTTTCTTCATTAAAAAGAAATGCAATTAGTGGTTTACTATGTTTATATGGATAGCATCAGCTAAATCTTGTTCCAGTCTATTGCATGCTCTTTTAACATGACCTATAATACACATTATGCAAAAAATCTGACTGCGTTGTTGTCGTGGTTTCGGCCGAACTTACCAAAACTGGACCGACAGATGGCCCTTCTCCCCCCCCAAAAGAGGAGAGAGGAGGAGAAAGAGATAAGGAGATTCAGAAGTTTAGAATGAACTAAACTATTTTAATGAAGAATTAATATTAAAATAAAAATAAAGATTAAAATAATGAAAGAGATACAATATCTACAAAACCGTATCAAGCTCCCAGGATGACAGTCACGTCACCAGCAGGCACTGGGGAAGTCCCAGACTGGACTCAGTGACGAATGGGAACTGGATTCCAGCTCTGGAGTCAGGAACACCCGGATCGGGATCAAAGGCAGGTGAACAGAGAGAGTCTTCTCTGGACGTCGGCCATCGCAGGAAGGGGGCTGATCCTTTGATCCCTCAGCTTTTATACTGAGCATGGGGCAGATGGGATGGAATACCCCAGTTGGTCAGGTTTGGGTCACCTCTCCTGTCCACTCCTCCCCACCGATGTGACCCCTCTGTTTTTTCCGTTTCTGACCCTCTAAGGGGCAAATAATGAACTTGGCTGACCTTGGTTGTTATAGCAATAAGTATAAGCAAGGGCCTCTCTGCGTACCATTCCTTGGCATGGAGCACAAACATTGGTCTTATCACTCTGAGAACGAGCAGTTTTCTCCAGAATATGCTGTTAATGTCAGAGAGTTAGAGGAGGCCTAGCTAGGATGTAAAGTTACAGAACAGAAAATTGGTTTGGTTTTACTTCAAACTGGGACAGTTGTCCAATGTTAAGTGCAAATTCCCAATGCAAATGTGAAGCTTTGTCAAGCTGAATGAAGCTCTTTAGGTGATATCAGGAAGGGTTTTGTTGGTTTGTTGATTGTTTGGGTTTTTGGGGGGCAAAGGGTGGAGGAGATTCTAACTAGAAGTAAGATGGCATGCTGCAACTCAAAAGGATTAGATCTTGAATTAGAACATTGCATTAAATTTAAAGACTTAAGTCAAATCACTGCCCAACATTCACCTTTTCAATTCAGCGATCCCTGGAAATTCTTTTGGGGAGCCAGCTGTGCTCTCAGCAAATTTCTTCCTCACAAGGCAGGGGTGTTGACTCAAAACTTTTGAGCGTGCCAGCAGTACTAAGAGGATGTCAAGTTTCAAACATGCTGGTTTGTACGAAGCTGAGTCACAACACGATATCAAGTTGTTTCCTCTTTTACCCGATTGCTTTATTTTGAATGTGTTTTGCTTCACTTCAGCTTTATTGATCAGATATTACTTCTGGTTTAATAATATCACAGCAATATAAAGCTTCTGGAGAATTTCTTTCAGTAGCTTTTGAGCAATTATGCTGTAGCATTTTACTGCTTATTGCATTTGAAATCTGAGCAATTTCAGGCCAGGTTTACCTCTGCTGAAGCTTATTTTGGTTCTAACTACTTGGAATACGACAGAATACATCTCTGGAAGTGATGCAAAAAGAGCAACTGTCTCCCTTTGCCCTCAAGATTAAAACAAGCTATTGTGTTCACTAGAGTACTAAAGAGAGTTCACTAGAGAAAAATGTCTGTTCTGAAAATCTCCAGTACATTATTCAGGGATAATCCATACAAACTGTGAAATAACTTGTGAGAGCGGTTGCACATCAGAATTGGTAGGTACTCTTCTATTTATACTCTCTGGCGTGGTATTTCCAATAGTTTTTGGAAGTAATCATTCCAATATTGGGGTGTCCCATGACACATGCACAATAAAATCTGAATTGCCCCACTACAGTGCTTTTAGGAACATTTATGTTTGTCATTTGGATTGGGCGTTAGTCTTCTAAAAAAAAAACCAGCGGTTCTTTGGCTGTTGTGGGGGTTTTCATCAATGCCTGTTCAATTCTGTTTTAGCATTTCTTCTCCTACTAGTAGCTGATGCAGCCCATCCAAAGAAACATGTGCCTGGCTTTGACTTGCACCCATTTGAATGTGGACAGTGGCTTTACAGTGCCTAGCACCACCGGTGACTGAGGGGAACAGGACCTGAAATCTAATTTTGAATGCTGCTTTGCCATCAAAGCATTTCAGTCACTGCTCTATTGCCAGAAGTGCCGCATTTTCTTAGGAACCTCAGGTGTTGACTCAGAATTATGTGGATTGAAAAAAGCTTCATTTAAAGGAGCCCAAAGATTTAGACATTTAGGGTAATTGCTATCTAATTATCATAGCCTTCTTAATGTGATGAGGAAAGAGAGAAAGGAGTATAAGGTACATAGAGCTAGCAGATAGGAAATAGAGCCTGTAGTCCATGCTAGCTAGAGTATTTCATTTTTTAAAATGTGCGTATGGTTAGCAGCTTTAAGCACTGGATGCTGTCTTTGATTATAATAGTGCTGAACTTTATCTGCAAAATTGAAACCTCTGATTTTCTAGTACATCAGTAAGTGAAACCTAAGCACATGTAATCTGTAAAAATAAATGTAATTACTTTAGCAAATGTATTACAGCTGGCCAGGTTTAACATTAAGATACCTGTTTCTTATAGCTGACTAGTGTCAGAAGACAGAGGTGATGGCTTGAGCTGTGCTATGCAGACAGAACGGAGGAGAGAAATTATTGCCTTGCATTCTTCTGTGTGTACATTAAAGTGAATTAAACTGAGCTGCAGTTCTGACCTTTGACATTTCTTCCCACTATTTTCTTCTGTTTAAGGCATCTTGGTGAGAGTAGCTTTTTTAATTTCAAAAGTTCTGGTAAAATTGCAGCTAAGTGGACTGCTTCAAAATTGAACACTTGATAAAATCTTCAAGAACACCTAAGGCATCTGAAAGCTGTCACTGATCTTTTTCAAGGTGGTAGTGTGCTAGAGAAGGATATGGGCCTCTGTTAGACTCCATTTCTGGTGCTGTTTTAGTTTTGCTTTAGCAGATTTTTTTTTGCCTTGTCTTGTTTACTTATCTATAAAACACATATTTCAGATTTCTCTAGTAGCATGGGGGCAAAACACTTCAGTATCGGTCAGTGATTCCTTTGGTTGTAATGATAAGCTAATGAAAGGCTGTAGAAGATCTCTGTCTGGTCAGAGCACTGGCACAAAGCACTGATTGCATGGGTGTAGCTCTCTTCATTATTCTCCAAATTTTCCCAGCAAACTTTGGTGTCATTTCCTGCTGTGGGTAGGACCTTATTCGTCTGCTACAAAAGTATACTTATTTCCTGATCTTTTGGAAATTTCAACAGCTAGAAATCCTGTTTCTCACAGGAATGTTGTGACTTGAAACTTAATTAGTGTCTACAAAGTGTTTAGAAGTCCTTTAACGAAAGGTGCCCTGGAAGTGATAAGTGCATTGTGATATTGTTAACTAAAGCGATGCCCACAAGAACTAGTGGCTAGATAAGGCTATCATCAACTGCTAAGCTTTTTCTGTTCCTGCTCTTTGATCCTGCAGGTTTCTAATTCCTCCTTTTCAGCAGTTTTAAATTCCCCTTTGTGAAGAATGTGTGTTGCTGAAGTAATATGGACCAACTCATTTTGGGTTACCAATCCAAACAATTGGAACAAGTTGTTAGGTTTACAATTTCAGTCTTAGAGCACTGGGTTTTTCAGAATTGCTCTCTGGGAGGCTTAACAACATTTAGGAATTACTGTCTTGAGTAGCCAATGTAGGTTACAAGACAGACTACTAATAAAATAACTAAGTCACAACATTGATCAATTAAAGTACTCCTCCTATCCCCACCTGCCCCTTAGAAAAACAATGTCAGATTTAAAACATTCAGGTCTTGGTATTACAGCTAAGCCCAGCTGAAGTGTGATGGCTACAGAAAGTGAGGGCTCTGAGGGAGTTCCTATGCATTTCAAACCACTGAAAGAAACAGCTGTAATCTTAGCATTTGTATTCCTGTGGATGGACATGTAAACATCCCTCAGCATTACACCAGGAGGGGGAAAGCATCATTCCTGGTGTGTGGTACATACTGAAGCACGGGTGCAAGGAGTTGCAGCCAGTTCATCTCCTACCCCTACAGTAATTCTGTTCCCTGAGGAGGCTTTTGTAACAGTAACATAAACAATAACAGTCCTTAGGGGTCCTCTATCTCTGATTTAGGGGTGCATAAGATGCTACCTCTCTATCTTTGCTCCAGCCTTGGCTTTGGAACCAAGATGAACTTGTCCTCTGGTGTGTTAGAGTTGAGGCATGTGTGGCTCATGTCTCTTTGGTCTACTCTGTGAGGAGTTAGCAGAGAGAGAGTGCACATGGGACCTTGCTGAGAGGTGGCCTCATTCTTGTACTCACATATTCTGGTCTTTCCAAGAGTCTTTTTCCTCCTGCAAGATGTTACTGGGAGTGTTTTGTGGCATTGGTAGCAACTCGTATCTTGATCTTAACTCCCTTGCCTCTCATGCAGCATGTGGAAAGAAAAGCTGCAGTGGAGGCCTAAACTTTGTGTGTTTTTTTGTTTTGCTAAGTGTTGCCTATTTTTTTTTTTAAAGAAGGAAAATTGTAGATTTTTAATGACCTGCAGACATTATGTGGGCAAAATTCCTGCTTTGAATGGTTCCCAGGGTACTCTGCATTGTACGTGGCCCCTAACGCCAAGCAACTTGTAGCTAGGATTTGTTTCGTTTGCTTGCAAAAGAAAATTAATATATCACGATGGGCAATGCATGGCACATAAGTCAAACTACACAAACAACTAAGGATTTTTGTGTTCTTATATCTGTCCATGGATAATATTTAGAAAACAAAGTCCTTTGAAAACCTTAAGGAATTTTGGCTGGCTTTCAGAAATGGTAGAGTTAAGTCAATAAAATGCTCAGCAGAGATTGTATGTCCCCAAACATATTTTATCTTGACAGGTTATATACTATTGAGAGCTGCAGCCATGACTTGAAGCCAAGTTAGGAAAAGAACACTTCTGTTACAGGGGTGCATTTGATGGGAATCTGAGGAGGGGAAGGGAGAGAATAGCGTGCGCTCTGAGAACACCAAATGCAGAAAGCTTCTCTAAGCTGAACTCCTGGGTTGTATAAATCATTGTAACCCCGCTGGCATCAGTAGGTATTTACTGATTTACATCTCTTGGGCATCTGGTTTGTTTTTTATTTTACAGAAACCTAATTGCTCTGGATGTGTGAAAGCGTAGATTTTAATAGAAATTATATTGATGGGTTGGAGCTTGGAGACTAAGAATTAAAGTTGCTAATCGGTATCATTTGCCTTAAAAAAAAATTAAAATAATTCAATGGGTAAATGGGGTAATGTCTAGCCTCCAAGACCTCTGCCTGCACCAAATACATACACTTTGTTTCTCTGCACTGAGGTGGCTTTATTGAAGTTTGCTCATCAAAGAGCTTGCTTTTATGCAAGAGTTTGACTGGAAAGAATAGGCTTTCTGGGTAGGAGACAGTGAGTTCCTAGTTATGTGACATTAAATCAGATACTTTACTGCCCTTTTCGTCCTCCCATCTGAAAG
The DNA here is from genome assembly GCF_964106895.1 of Numenius arquata. NCBI lineage: Eukaryota > Metazoa > Chordata > Aves > Charadriiformes > Scolopacidae > Numenius > Numenius arquata. The sequence continues at coordinate 63,749,110 of NC_133577.1, read as the reverse complement.
GAACATGAAGAATTTGTTCTAATAGCAGGGAGGATAAAATCTGGCTGTCAGTGATACCTGTTGAATGAAGCTCAATCTAGTCACTCTATTGCATGATTAAAACTCTTTGGATATAGAGAGACAGAAAAGTGATGTCTGCATAGCAACAAATTGCCTAATCTCTCTTTTGTTATATCTAGCCTGCAAATTAGTAATGTGAAGGCCTGTTCTTTTTTCCCTAGGAGAGATTGAATGTAAAGTTTGCAGTCTGACAATGAGTGTTGCATGTATTGATGCTTTTTTTTTTTTTTTTAAGGAAGATGGAATTAACTTTGCAGGTACTATAGGAAAATTACGTGCAGGCAGCACAGAATGTACAATAGCTACTGTCGAGGGCAGGGAACATAAAGTCTGTAGTGAATCTGGATGGTACCTTTGAACCACACAATGAGCAGAAAATTGAATAGTTTTGGGTCAAAGTAGTGAAAAAATTACAGAGGATTTAAATTCTCTTCTCAGTCATCCTATGTGAGCGTCTGTTTAAGAAGGGAGTTTAAAAAGCCTGATTTTAAGACAGACTGTACTCCTGAAACCCTTTGGTACTTTGGGAAATATTTAGTGGTGGTTGGTGACTTCTCCTTTTGCCTTGTCCCCTCAGAAGCCTGACTTCTAAAAGAGCACCCCTAATGTAAGGAGCAGCTACGATGTGAATGTTTATCAAGTTGAGTGTCTAAAAAAACAAGTATGGCCATAAGTCACACAACAGCATGTACTGCCTTGTAGGGTTAGGTGGAAAAGTTTGTATTCAAAAATTTATCAAATGATATTCACATGTGTAGGCCGAATTGGTTTTCCTTCAAAGAAATACCTTGAGAAGATGTGGTTTTGTGTTGCTATTATTAAAATAGATATTTTTGACTGTTATACTTCATTTGATCAAAAAAAAAAAAAACAGTTGGAGGAATGTTTATTTTTTTACTCCTTGGATGTTTTGTCCTTGAGGCACTGAACAGTAGTTTGAAGCTGATAAGGGATGCAGTTGAAAATACAGCTGTTGGCTGCAGTGTGGAGGCAGCTGAACAGTATTAAAAACCTTTGAGGGTCAGCATGCCAGTTGGCATAAGACGGCAATAGATTTTTGGTGACTTTGCAACGTAAGTGCAGTTTTCAGTAGTAATGCCTGTATTTTCAGTTCTCTCAAATTGTCATTTGAAGTTATCTTATGATTTATATAATTGGAGGACATTGATCTCTTTGGAAATATGTTGGGGAGAAAGGCTGTAAACCAGAAGTGCTTTCTTTGCTGCAAGTTTCCCAACAAGTGACCTGAAGAATTGCTAAAGTGTCTTTTTTATTATTTTTTTTTTCTCCCACACCCTTCCCTACCACGGCTATATGTGTTGGGCTGATAAAAAGTTTCATTTTTTTGAGTCTGCTTTTATTCACTTAAGTTCCATCAAACATTGGAGGGTAAAGCTTGCACGTAAAGTGAGATTGATCACTGTGAAATTATTTCTCCCCTATGCAAAAAGAGAAAACAACACATGTGATTTGGAAATGTATCTGAATTAAATACAACACATACCCATTCATCTTTTTGGGGGGTGGGGGGCATCCAGAGCTAGTGGTGACATTACTTACAGGGGTATTTTAACAAAACTGGACTGTGCTGAAGCCATTTCACAAGGGCTGGGGCATTTGTCTTGTACTGTATTGTATTGACTTCAGATAAAGCAGGATCAACTCCTTAAGGTCCAGGAATAGCAATTATAAAGCATAGTGTGGGGTGTGGTTTTTTTTTTGTTTTGTTTTTTTCTTCATGAAGAGGTTCTACCTTTTAATTAAAACTTCACTAGCCAAAGACTTTTTTGAATATTCATGAGGTTTTTTCTTCTGATGACTCAATCTTGAAAAATATTCAATTGGATTGGTTAACTAAAAGATATTAAAACATACCAGGAGCTTATAATTAGATACTGCTTTTGAATTGTGTTCCTAACTTCCACTTGGATGGCTCATTTTTAGAGAGACATCTGCTGAATGAGACTACATGATCTGAAGTTCTGGGGACTGAATGGCAGAGTGTGATGCAGAATTGTAAGGTCAGATTCAGCTGATGTCGGAGAAATTACCGAAAGTTTTTGCTGTTGGTTTGACAGCTCCACAGTGATTTAAGGCATGCAAAGCAATATATTCCAGCAATGTTCAGGAAATGCTTTTCAATTGAATTCTTAGGACGTATTCTTCCACTACACCCATTTAGAGTAGTAGATCATAGCTCAGGATTTAGTTTTTTCTTTAGGGAAGCATAATGAAATCTGCATTGCTAACTTCTGCCATAATTTTTTCTAAATAGAGGACATCATCTTCAGGTCTGTCTATCCAGCATCTTTCATCAGCACTGAATTCACTCAGTTTGTCATGCCGCAGTAACCTCTGAAGCATATATGTTCAAGGAGGTTGTTTTCAACGTTCTGCTGAAAGAGTGAAACCTGTAGTGCTATGAAACAGCGATATAAAGTCAGGCAGATCCCCCAGAGAGAAAAGTGTTTATCATGATGCATATACTTAAACAGACATGGCTATGGGTGCGTAGGACATGACTGGCTTCTTTACTTTTGAAGCAACTTACTGATTTTTGTTTTCACAGTGCCATTTGGATTAATTCCTCTAAATTCAGAACCTTCCATTGTTGGACAAATTTTGCACTCAGTTAAAAATGTACGAATATTACCTGAGGCTATCATTCCTTCACATTTTTTCTTCTTCCTAGTTGTTGAGAAATTTCAAGATGGTGACTGGCAGGGTAAAGAAAATGTAAAGCAAAAAGGGTGCAGTGGATAACTTTTAAATGTGAAAATTGCCACTCTGAGCCAGCTGAAGGTAGTGCTGTTATTCCTGAAAGTACAACTGAAATCATGAACCAGTTCAAGTCAAGTGGCATTTTGGGTGTGGAGTCAGGGCTTTTCAGAAGTTACACCTTACCAAAAGCAGGCATTCTTTTTTTGCTTTCACTGGTAGAAATCCAGATGCACGTTTTAAAACTGAGTTTACTCTGGATCTGTACTCAGATAAGCGAAGACAGAATATTGGTCCAGATGGAGATGCTTAAATCACCAGCCCATATCTTCATTTCTCTTCTTTTCCTTCAGTTTATGCTCCCTTTGAAATCCTGGCCACTCAAGAAAGTTTCTGAATGCTGTGACCTGGAATATTCTCTTAAAAGAATACCTGCAAAGTTGTTTTAGATTGCTGATTCATTGCCATCCTTCCTAGGGTTTTTAGCTTTTCAGTTCTTTCTGCAATGATTCTTGATTGTTGGCAAGCCTGAGGCAATAATAAAAAGCAGCAGCTAGTCTTTCTCTTGGTACTTGGTTGTTCTATATCCTCTAATTTGGCTCATGGCAGAACATGCTAATGGTAAGGTACCCCAGTAGTCAGCAAGATCATTCATATCGTATGTCTTAAAAAATAAAATTTCATGGAATCTTGCTTATAAGACACGCTGGATGAGCTGTGCTGAAATGAAATTCATTTTCTTTCTAGAAGAAGATAGCCTAAACAGAATCTTTTATCAGACTTCCCTCCTGCCCTGAAAGAGCCCAGCTGTTAGGAAGAAGGCAGGGATGTGTGCAGACTTCATACTCATGCAATGGTTTGCCTTTTTTATGCAGATTGTCAGTAGGGCTGCTCATTTATAACAACTAGAGTTGTTTTTCCGGTCAAGTAAAAAACTGTCAGGGTTGTGTCTAAGGAAATTGCGTTCCATTGGCGCAAAGTGTCATCAGGTATCATGAGGTAGATCAGTAAAAATAAATTTGCAAATCTTTCCAACCATTTAGCCCTTGACTGTTATTGTAAAAAGAATAAAGATACTCAAAATACACATTCCGTTGGGTTCTCTTTCCAAATCTGAAAAAACAAATAGTCTATCCAAAGCCTCTTTAATGGAAAACGATTCCCAAGGGAATACAGAGCTTCTGGTTCTTTTCCAGTAACTAAAAAGTTAGCATTGAAACAGGAAGTGCATATAAATATCTGCTCAGCAAATACGCTACACATTTATATAGTTAAGAGTGTAGAGGTTAAGAGTGTCCAGTTGGCACTGGGATTGCTCCAAGTTCTCCAGGCTTACAGTTTCGTTATTGTGTTTGAAACCTTAGGGAAAAATATAAGTACTTATCAAATATTTGCATTTATCCACCCTCTTGCAAATCACTTGCAAGAATGATATTTTAAAGATTTCCTTGAGCTTACTTGGTGGTTGTGGAAATTCTGTGGTCTGCCCTGTCCCATACCTACAAGTTTTGGGGTTTGCTTAGTTGTTACTTTTTAAATTTCCAAAATAATTGATGAGAAAAAGAAGAAAGAATAACACTGGAACAAGGAGAGAAACAATCTCCTTACCATGTACTCTACTGAGAAAAGTTTTTACAGAGTAGGGGTGGTGGGAGAAGCGGGGCTTGGAAGCTTTGTACCTAAAATCAATGGTGGGATCTATTCCAAGGTCAACAAAATATACTGTGGATCTACTTCTGTAACCCATAACTCCCGTAAACACGCCTTTTCCGATATGAAAAGTACCACAGCTCTGGTGGGATTATTCAAGTGAAATGGGTTAGCAGGGGAGGCTTGGCTCTTTTTGACAGTAGTTCTGTTCGGTAATCTTAAAGCAGATTGTCCCTCTGGAATTCGGACGTGATTTTGGGAAACGTGTATCAGACATGCTAGTCTTTCTTGAACAGTTATTATGATAACACACCAGAACTGGAAACCTCAGGAAAAAGTGCAACGAGGAACAAAAGTTAAGGAGAGCTACTACTGGGAGATACTACAGCTGCTACTACTTATAATTCAGATCAAAAGCACAGATGATACCAGGATTGGGACAGTGGGGGGATAGTGAGCAGTGATGAAGATAAGGCAGCTGTATAGTGCAATCTGTATCACTCAATAAAGTGAGTCTATTCAGATAAATTGTTGTAATGCAGCCAAAAGCAAAATCATATATCCAGGAACAAGAAAAACAGAATGAGGGATTGTATCTTCTGTGTATGAACAATATAGAAGACTCTAATAAAAATCAAATCTTGGTATCTCCTTGGGGAGAGATATTGGCTACTAACAGGCTCTATGATTCTAGCAGAGAAAATCCTATCTAATAGCTAGAATCTGAAGCCAGACAAGTAAATTAGACACACATTTTTACACTCAGGGTGATGAACCACTCATAAGAAGGAAGAATAAGGTTTGTTTGATTCTTCATCTCTTGGTGATGTTAACAAAAGGTGACATCTGCCTTATGTTGCAATGTCCCACAGTTTGGGGTTTTTTTTCTTCTTTCTTTCACTTCAGTAGTCCCCTCAAGTGTGCTATGTGCTATAGGGTTCATGTGCTCTAGGGTCAAGAGCCCTGCTAGATAAGTTAGAATCTTTCTGATCACGCCTGAAAAGTGTGTTGTAATGGGAGTGTTGAGCTTCTTTAATTAAAACCCCGTCAGGAATACTTTCTTATAGTGATTAATAAACTGTGCTATAGAGCCTGTCTGGAGGAGTTCTCACAGCAAGTTGTCCAGAGACATCTGGAAAGACAAGAAACACACACAAAATACAATGTATGGGAAATAGTAAGTTCTTATAAAGCAAACATGAAGGCTGATATTGGCCTATTGCAAAATGGCTTAGAGGTGCTGTGCGCTAGGGAACCAGAAACTGGAAGTGACCAGCAAGGTACGTGCTAGAGGCTTTTCTGAATGGGTGCTTCCAGATTTAACTTCACATTAATGACTCATGTAAATTAGAGAAAGCTAACATGATATAAGTGAGATGTGCTGCTCTGCTGCACCTCCAGAATGAGAGCAAGCCATTTTAAAAACTAATAGTGATATAATCTCTAATTACAAAATGCTTCGATAGATGGTACCTCAGTAACATAACAGAACAAGAAAGTGTTATTTAATAGTTATTTTAATCTATGCTTATACAAAATGGAATTAATTAACTTCAAGCTATCCGTGCCTTTCATAGTAATTTTACTTTTAGAGTTTTAGGAATAAAGTATTACTACCTCCCACTATGCATTCATCACTAGACCAAATTAGTGGTTGCTGGTTAATGGTTCTATAACACAAAGTGGCCATGATTTAAAAAACAGAAAACCAAAATGCATTCTTTTGAGAATCTTTATCTACTGTCTAACTTTTCTGCAGAAATCAGGATGCAGTTTTTGTAGGTTTTCTCATGTGTGATATGGTCAGAAAACGGGGGCTGGGTGCTAAGGAAGGCTAATTTCTGCTGTGGCATTTATAATCCCCCGTAATTGAGAAGGTTGCAAAGAAAAGCAGCTATTAAGAAGAATCAGCAAAGTTTCTGTGGGGGTTTTGGTGTGTGTTTGGTTTTTGTTTTTTTTTTTTAATTTACATTCATACTCCTGAGAAGGACTAAGAGAAAAGAAATGTGAGAAATAGCAGTGGAATTTAGCAAGAGACTGTTGAATTTAGGAGGAAAGGTGAAGAAAAAATGAAGATAGCATTGAACCTGAAAGCCTGGGAGAGAGAAAGGGGGGCAGAGCTGTCAGGAGTGATAGAGAAGACAGACAAACAAGAAAGATGGGTGCAGTTTTTGAAGAATCAGTCTGAAATAATGTTGTGTAGTAAAACAGGGCAGGATGGAATGAACAGAAGATGATTAATAGGTGATTGGAATGATACAATCGTGGAACTGAGATCAGAAGTACTAGCTCTGGGCACTACTGGAGGTGACAAACTATAACACAGATTTTGAAGGCAGTTGTATTTCCATTTAGGTGGGATGTTATTTAGTATGTTGTAGCCTAGTAGTGGCAGTTTTGTTAATTTTGGCACTGTTCCATCTGGTGGACAATGTATTTTTCTTGTTTAGCATGGAAACTTCACAGATTGCGTGGTAAAAAGTGATTCTGAGTGGAAAAAGCCCGGACGAAAAGCAAGTAATAACACTTTCCAGTCCTGGAAAAAGAAATATTGCAAGACACTTATATGATCATAGAATTACGTTTTTCTATAAATTCTCTGCTCTCTACTCCAAAAGCTTTTGGTGATTATACACACTATCTTCCTACTCATCATCAGTCTTTTGGTAATGTAGGTTTGTGTCTTGTACTTTTCTGTAAACTCCAGCTAATTGCCAGTGCATTATACCTGCATGATTTGGCAGGAGAGGAGGCAATCACATTTTTTTAAGTCCAGGACAGCCTTTGCCCGGTGGAGCAAGTCATTATTTGAATGTCAGAATTTCCTTTGGTATCAGTTACCTGGTTATAACTTGAGTGTGGCACAGTGGGCTTGCGTTGCAATATCATCTCCGGTTCATGCTTGATGATAGCTTGCCATGCACAAGAAGTTGGAACAGATCGGTTTTCGATGAGAGAAGCCATCAGCTTTGTCCTTATATGTCCTTAGCATAACAGAGCTGATCCTTGCATTCAGTGTTACCTGTTAGTGCATGCTTGGTGTATGTAGGCAGCATTAAGACTTGCTATCTTCTGTGACGGGTCTGGCTGTAATTCCAGTGTTCATGTAAGCTCAGAAAAAAAATAAAATATTGATAACGCTCTCTTTAGAAAATTTTAGGGCTTCCAGGTTATTCTTTCCTTGAAAAGCACTAAAAGATGTACAGGCTAAAATGTTTAATCTATTTCTATGAATCTGGCCCCAGGTTAGTGTTCCGTTTAGTTATGTACTGAGCAGGACACATCATGGCAGAATATCGGTCTTCTGCTCTGACCGTGACTAACTGGCTAAGTATGGACCTCATGCAAAGTAACAGAAGGTGGGTCTGCCATCACATGAGACTTCAGAAGTAAGTTTTCATCAAAGTGGTTTTGGGTGAGCTTGAGACAGAAGGACCCATGTTTAATGTAGAATTTGTCATCTTTGTATCTTCAGAATTTTTGCTTCTGTTCTCTGCCCATGAATTCAATGAGGCCTGACTTCTCAATAGGACTCCATGGTACATTTTAAAATTGTTCTCTTGTGACTCAAAGCTGTATTTTTAAATGAGTGCTTGTTATAGGCTTCTCTGTTGCATCTTTCAACACCTTTTCTTTATGTCTCCCTGTAAATGTCAGGCACTTCATCCTCAGTTCTATGACTTCATGTACCTTCATGTCGGGCTGGTGACCCGGGATGTTCTTTAAGTCTGCATATATCTTGTCAACAGCAGTTGTGCTTTGGACTGGGCCTGCTCCTAAGTAATGTAGACAGATAGCTGGGAGCGATTTCAACAGAGCCCTTGTTCTGTGCCACCCCTTTGCCTAAAACTGCTGTGTTTGTTTTGCCTGCTGTTGGATCTGACAGTGCCAGTGTCCCAGGAATAAGGACAAGGGGAATATTAGTCCCCTGTGACTGTCAGTTGGGTAACGTGTTTCCACAGAAGTTTCTTGCTGCTTCAAGTATGATATCGTCTTAACATCTTTGCAAGACCTGTCACTCTGTTGAAACTTGCAATGCGTTCAGGTTTCTGCTTGGTCATCTTGCTGTAAACTCTCTGTTTATGAGGATTTTTATGAAGGTGATTCATCTTGAATTCATTGTGTGTCCTCCTCTTTGTGATTTTAGTAGGCCATCACGCAGTGGTTGGCAGGACTACCTGAGTGGTAACAGTGTGATAAGATCCATCTGATCAGCACTGCTCGGGTTTATGTGGTCACTCTCAGCATTTCTCAGAAAGCTTTGATGCCTCTGTGCTCTTTTTGAATCTTAGGTAGCTGCATGGCTTTAACCAGATGCTACTCAGTTGTAGTCTGTCAAATTCTCCTTGTCTTCATGTATTGCCAAGCAATACATACAATTTTGTTACCATCTTCCAGTTTATGTAATATGTCTGGGTCTATGTATTATATTGCATTGTAGTATATATTACAGATATATACCTTTCCAAGCTTTGTGGTCTGGCAGAAACAGTACTGTGATGTGCATTGGTTGGTGGTTTGTTGGGGTTGGATGTAGTGAATAGAGATTGATCATGTGAGGCTGTGTTCTTCCGTATAGACTGTATGTCAGGGTTGGCAGCGTTGTCTCAAGTTGAAGCAGTGGGCAAACACTTGCTGGACTTCAAGTAAGTGACACTGTGGTATCTCCCATTTTTAATGAACATTTAACTATATGGGATGAAATGGAGAAAGTAGTAAGTGTAAAAGAAGTGATTTCCCTCTGCTGTGGTGGTTTTCCGTTCACACAGGAATTGTAGTTGATGCTGACTGGAATTCAGCCTGGATTAAAATTTGGACATTAACTGCAGTCCACATGCATGGAAAAAAATAGAAAAATAAATTCCTTCGTGATAGCTGATTTTTGCAGAAATGCCTTTTGGTTGAAGTACTACATGCATTTTAGAAAGTTCATGTACCTCTGCAGTTTATTTTAAGAGATCTGAATTTATTTGGTGTAGATTTATTTCAATTATCTAATCAGAAGCAGACACATAACTTCTTAGGCTGTCAAAGGTATTGAGGAATGTATGACAAACTTCAAAGGAATGCATAAGATCTTGCTACACATCTTACCATACATTTTTATAGAAAAGAGTTAATTAAATTTTCTCTTTCTGCCCAGAAATTACTTTTAGGCTAAATTAAGTATGTGGGGTTGTAAGGCTTTTGAGCGTTCTCTTTTTCTGTTTTAGCTTTGTGACTGATTAAACAGCCAAATGCTTATCTGGATCAAAGAAGTAATACGCAAAGGGGCATCCTTAGGCCAGTTATCAGTTGAAAACAATCTTAACTGTCATGTATCCAAGTTTTAAAGCACATACTCAACTGAATGGATTAAGCAATGGGGACTATGTAATAGCATTTATTTGCAGTGAAGAAACTTCCAGGGGGAAAGAAGTGCTGTTTCCTAGTGCATGTTTCTGCAGGCATGGGTTTGCTGGGGAACAAAAGGACTGTACCAGCCTTGAGTCCTGCCTGGTGTGGCATGTGGTCCCAGTCAGATGAGACACGAGTTTCCTTGTTACAGTACAGTCTTCTTGCCTGCCTCCAAACTGGGAATGCAACTTACTCTTGGGTTAATTCCTGTGGAGACTTAATTTATGTTCACTCGCTGGGAGGGAAGAAAAAAAAGAACTCTAGTTATCTGAATATAAAGCATTCAAGTATGTTTGCAGGGACAATATTTCAAGTTATTAGTCTCAGCAATTTAGATAAGAACATGTACTTTCCTAGGAAAGACAAGGCATAGTGTCTTAATATTAATACCTGACACAGAGTAACCCTATGTGATGAAGTACCTAGATAGCTCAACAAGGGGTGAATGAGAAATGCCTGGGAAGATATATGATGTCATTAGTAAAACATACAGATTTATGTGTGACATTAACATCTCTAAGGCGGCAGAAGCAGAATTTGTACTATTAAAGCTGCATTAATGTTTTTCTTCATCCCAGATGCAGGAACAAAGAGATCTCAGCGAAAGTTTTATCTAATAGGTAAAGTACTGCCTACCATTCCCTTCAAGTTTTCCTGTGTATCTTCTAGCAAACGACTAAGATACGAATTTTTGAAATCTATGGCTGTAAAGATAGTGGCATTTTGGGTGTGACGGAACACAAGAGTTTGGTTACCCTTTCATGACGTTTAGGTATCTCAGTACCTGATGGGAATACCTACGCACATATGGCAGAGAGTTAAGCAGAAAGGATGGCTGCAGAGGAACAGGGCTGGCCAACAGCAAGTGCCAAGCATAGAGGTCTTCTGAAGTCCACTTCTTCTTGAGCAATTCCACACCAGTCCCAGGAGACAGATTAATGTTAACTCTGCTAGTGGGCCTTGTGGCATACCTCATCTCCAATGGCTGCAGAATCAGGGGGGATGAGAGAGTTGCTGCATCCTCTTTGGCTCAGCCCCTTGCTATTTTATATTGACTTCTGCTACAGTGAATCACTCATGTTCTTTTTGTCATGCCTCGTCAGGCTCTGTTTTGCATGCACATAGAATGGGTCAGCAGTGACACACCCTCACTCAGCCATGGGGCAATCCTCTACCTCCTGCCAAGAGGGAGGTTTTCTTGTCTCGTATTCATTACAATACAAAGAGATGGAGCCACAATTATAATACTCCCACAGCCCTGGAGTTTGAAAATGTTCTCTTTCCTGTTGGTAATTTCTTGCTGTACAAAGTGAATTCAGTTGAGCAACAACTAATTTTTGAAAGTATACCTTTTCTACAATGCAGAGGAGGACTTAATGATCTGGGATTGTAGTTCTGACTTGTTGGTAGCTGGTGTGAAAGTCAGCAGTCAGTCTGCATTGTCTTAAAAGCAGAGAAATAAGAAAAACTGTCATGGTGCCTTGAAAATGGAAAATTTGAGAAATAGCTCAGTTTCCGCATAGAGAAAGTGGGTTTCTCTTGAGCAGACCATCAGTGTGTAGTAAACTGAGGCATAATTATCCATTAAAATTATTTCCTCCTCTTTGAATCAACTGCTAGCATTTATATATAAATAGAAGTTCTGATGGTTTTGAGGTAAGGCAGTTTTGCTTTGATACAAGGTATTGGTCATTTGGGGAATGTAGGTGCTAAGGTAGGTGTGCAGCATATTGAAGAGTTTTGTTGAAACAGTTGGTAAACGTCCCTGGAAATCAGAAGTTACAGCTGACCGCACCCTTTCAAGCAAATTGTTAGTAAAAGTGTTGCTTATAATAAGTAAGAATAATCTTCTGGCATTCAAGTCTTTTTACATTTGGTGAAATAATAGATTACATGTAAAAGCACTTTTCACCTAAGAGGTCTCAAAGATCTTCACAAAAGTGAATTTTGTGCAAAACCTCATTGCAAGTATCATTTAGATCACACAGAAGAGACTTAAGGCATAGCGAGCCTGAGGATTTTGTCCTAATTTACACGTGAAATGGGAAAGGGAAAACTAGAAACTTGATTTAGGACTAGTAGGCTAGTTACATGAGTCTTTTGGGTGGTTTTTCTGTCAGCTGGAAAACAACGCTAATGTATGCAACTGCTCATACAGAAAGGATACAAAGAAGTTGACAAATATCAGAAATGCTGACTTTGCACATTTCTGATGCATTTTTCAATTTTTATGGGGAAAGTTGACCAGAAACAGCTCCATGGTGCATAACCCTTTATTGTTTAGGGGCTTGTGAGTTCCATTTTATTGTTTGTGGCATAATTTTTTTAATCTTGTAGTCTGAAATGGAAAAACCCCTCACTTTTATGATGTGTAAGCATATATTTTACATTTATTTTCATAACTTCCAATGTAAAGAATCCCTCCAAGGAGCTGTAGTCGGGTTAATAGAGTTGGAGTCTGAGGCTCCACGGAGCAGGGAAGTCCTTTAGCTCTGTTCCATAGCATGGACGGTTCTGGCTGCTTTACAGAAAGAAAGATGTAAGGGTGTAATTTGGCAGCACTTGTTCTCAGTAGTCACATGATGAAGGGCCTGATGGAAGGTCTTCAGTGAGTTTTGGATCAGATCGTGAAATATTTTGCCTATGAAACATCACAGAATTTATATTTAAAAATAGACTTTATTGGAGACCAAGATTTTCATATTAAAAAAACTTGAAATATATGGTTGGAGTAAGTGTTCATGATTCCTTTAAAACCAAGAAATGAAACTATTCTACTGATTTGTAAGAAAAGTGAAAGTTAGCATGTAAGAAACAGATGCTGAGTTTTTGGCCTAGTTGAAATTGATGACGAAGCTTCTCTTCTATCCAGTTGTATTCTGTTCTCAGATTTGGCAGTCTCACTGATTTTTGGCTGTTGACTGTTTTTAGCAATAATCTCTGGCCGTAATGCACCAGCTTTCTGGATGTCTAGTACCCTAGGCTACTACATGTCTGTAAATCCCATACGAATGTTTAGTGCATAAATGCAGAGCATTTTAATTTCACATCCTAGTATGGCTGATGCCTCAGATTGATTCCAGTTGAATGCAGTGTCAATCAGTGCAGTAGAAAATAATTCTAATATAGAAGCATTTCAGACCTACTTATTTTGACTTGTCATTGTTGGCAGATTTGAGAACTCCGCACAGAAATTGCAATGGTTTAATCGAAAGTCACCATTCTTCTAGAGTAAAGTGGACCAGTTGAACAAAAACCCCATAAAAATCTTGACCCCACCAGAATGAATATGCATGCATAATTTAAAGCTCCCAAACAGTCTTGTTAAATTCACATTTTGTACTGTCACAGACAGTCATGGGATGTAAAACAATAGTCTGGCTCTTGTGATAGGTCAAAGGTCTGTTTGCTCTTTCATATTTCTCCTTACTTAATTTGGCAAGTGGACACACTTTCTGTCAAAGAGAAGAGGCCAAAACAAAGGGCAGGTTTTTTTCCAAGTTATTTTTGAAACGTCTTGATTCTTGGATGTCTGATTGGGATATTTAAGACCTGGCTGTCATTACCCTGGAAAACAAATGCTGCTACAGCAGCTTAACACGGGCAGCCAAAATCATTAAAAGCTTTTGAGAAAAATCATCTAAACATACTCAGGTTTTGTTCAACTGCACAAAACTTTGAGGTGCTAATTATGAGCTTAACAAAGGATTCATATCTTCTCTCTTACATATCAGTTTTTAAACAAAATGAAAAAGTGTGTCCTTTAAAGAGCTAAAGATGGGGTCTAGTATGTTCTCCTTTCTGTTGTCCTCACATACATCCATACACCTTTTTCTATATCAGAAATCTGTTTCTGTGCTTGGGTTATTTCCTCTTTCGTGTATGTATAAAGCCAAATAACGAAGAGCTGTGTACTATGCTTATCTGATACTCACACAAGACAGGAATTGAATTCTATGGGAGCTTCAGCTGCAGGATCTAGCCCACCATAACAAGCTGGGCTGGGTGCTTCCCTCACCACCCAGTAATGAGGAGAATTTCCACTGGGCAGATGCACCTTATTTGGTGTAAATCTCATTAGCACTGTCAAGACCCTAATGGAAGAAGCTGCTGTGAGCAGCTTTTTTTTTTTTTTTATTATTATTAAATGCTGCTCCTCAAATCTCAGCCTGGGATTATACGTGAATTGTCACAGATCTGACAACATAGTCCCTTCCTGCATTTTAAAGCAAAAGTTGTTCTTTGAATACGTTCTTCCATAGAGGTTTTTTCCCTCAGTATTTCTGCAATGTTTTGCTTTCTTTATCTTTTGGCAGAAAAACATGTAACTGAACAACTCTAATCAGAATTATTTGTTGGGGAACTGACAAACCAACAATTTACTTGAGATATTATATCAAACTCTTTTAGTCCCAAAGCAAGTGTTGTTACAGTGAATGTCTTTGGGTTTAGAAAATTTCCTGTATGCTGATGCCAGTTTATCTCACTTCAGACCCCACAAGGTCATCTTTCCTAGACTCAGGTTATGTACCTGCAGAGAGTAGATGGTTATTCTCAATAACTTTCAACCCTGTGTAGCCATATGATGGTAAATAGCTTTCTTATTATTTATTTTTAAAGAAATCTTTAAAAGATACCTTCCTTCTATAGTGTAGAATGGCATTAAGATCCAACTGTCAGGCGTTGCTTTTCCTGTGTTGATCTCAAAGTTCTTTACTAAGGAGCTTGGCATTGTTTTCCCTTTTGTCAGTCTGAGAAATTGAAGCACAAAAAAGAAAAGTGGCTCCTGCAACAGCACCAGACTGGAGTTGATGCCAGCCAAATGCTTTGTCCACTATGTCATGCTGTGCTTTGAAAGGCACAAACCAGGATGGGCACTAATCTCACAGTCCAGCTAGTATCAAACATGCTACTAAAACCATTGAACTATTATTCATCAAAGAGATGGATGGGATACAAAAACTGGCAAAACACTCTTTCAGTAGTCCATGGCATCATAGAGTTGTAGCAAATAGCTGGATTTTTCAAAGGATCTGTTAAGGGCAGAATTAGATTAACTTTTAAAAAAGAGATTCAAGTAATAGCATAACTTGTGCTATGTCACACGACATTTCAGAGTGCACAAGTGAGCCAGACAACTATGTTATTTTAACCCATATTCAACATTCCTATCAGTAAATCTGCACAAAGCAAAGGGCCCCGTATCCATATCTTGTGTGGTACTATCATTAAATCTCCTTTTTTTTTTTTTTTTGCTACTGCCTGGAATTTCATTATGAACCATTAGTGATGTAATACTAAACCTATGGAATCTTAAACATGTCTTAAAATCAGTGGAATAGACTCCTACCAAATAAAAATTGCAGTACCAACAAAAAATACTGCATCTTTTTCAAATGGCTCATTCCAGTTTTTTTCCCAAGCATGTTTCAACTACAGTGTCTCAAAATAAACTTGCTTCAGTAGATGTGTTTTCCAATAAATGTTGTTTGTCTTTTCTTCCCTTCCCTGTTCCCAAGACACTATTTACTGGTTCATTTAAATACAAAATGTCTGTTATATGCTGCCCTCTTTTGCATGGAGTGTTTGAGTTGCTTCTGGTTGCTGTAGGAGCCTGCCTTTGGATTTTTCCTGGAATTGTGGGATTCTGTGAGAAAGTCTTTCTCACTTTTATATTCTGGGATCTCCCAATGTTTCATTAATAAGTTATGTGAACCATAGCAGTCTGAAACGGAGTGAAATTTGTGTCTTTGAGAAGCTCCTCAGCTTGTAAAGGAGGGTTTGATTTACACTGTAGCCACTGGTAAAAAGAACTAGGCTTTAAACTCTAAAAATGTACCTTTAATTATATGGGGAGTGATTCAGGGATGTTCCAAATCCTCTGTGAAATGTTTAGCTGGCACAGAGTCATGCTTCTTTCAGAAGCAGGAGTAAAAATTGAAGGGTGTGCTTTAAAAGCAGCAGATCTTCTGTAGCCAAACAAGGAAAGAACTGCCTGCTTCTGATTTTTAGTCTATAGAAAGGCATGTGCATGTATTTTTCTGGAAGTGCTTCAGAAGCTCTTTTCCCGGAGTTGGTGTTTAGCCTTGAATCAGTGCTGGCTAGAGGTTGAAGAGCTGGGTGGGGGGTACCGGCAGGAGCACGGCTTGCTCAGGGGGGTGTCACGGTCCTACTGACTATGGGGAGATGCTGCCCCATGTCCACCTTCCTTGAGCTGTGCAAGGAGGTGACAAAGGATGGACCAGAGGGCAAGGGAGTGTGTCCTGCATGCTCATGTGTATGCTTGGCTGCTGGGATCGATCAGGAGCTATGCTTAGGAAAAATGACTCACTGCTGGCTCCCTCACTGCAGTGTGTGGGAACGAGCTGAGGGCCAGAGCGGTTTCAGCCAGAGTGTGAACATCCATTAATACTCCGTCTTCAGTGCGCTTGCTGCCATATCTGCTTGTCTAGCTGTCCTCCTCGCTCTGGAGCAGCAAGTTGTAAGGCTTTGCCATTAGTTCACTGCCTTATCTTGGGATGTGCTTTTATCTTTTTTTAACTTTGGCAGCTTTGTGACAGCATTAGGCCTTCATGTTGCTGACACAACCTTCAGTCCCACCCAACTCTCAGCCTGTCCTCAAGCTTTCCTGGGTGCCCGCTGTCAACACAGCATTTGTTAAAATTGAATATTTGACGCTCAGTGAATTCCCTTCTTGTAGAACTATAATTATCCTCCTGATGCCTGTAACAGGACATTTGCTTTAAAAACGTTATATTTTTATGAACAAAGGCACTGTAGCAAAGCCTTAGTCTAGGCAAAATGTTGATGGGCTTGTATTTTATTCTTAACGTCAGCAAAGGTTGAAACTTCAGAGAATTAAATTAAGAAAATGAGGGGTGAAGTAAAAATTATATACATTTTATAAGAAAGACTACCAGTGGTCAGTTCAAATATGCAGGGAGCACTCGTTAGGTCTGCCAATGTTTACCAAAGTAGGAATATCCCCAGGGAGAGGAGCTAGAGTACAGATGAGGCATTCCGTATGGTGTGACCGGGTGCTAAACATCCTTCAGAGCAGATGATGCCTTAAATTCCACTCTTTCTTTGTGAGCCTGATGACAAACTTGTCAAAAACAGCTTTTCAGATTTAAACAACAAAACCAAACAAAACCCCCCTCCCACAACCCGCTGTCTCTTCAGAGTTTTCTTCTCTTTGAGCTATAAATTCACTGATGATATTGGCTTAGGATTTGGCTGGCTGCCCAATGCAGTTGTCCCACAAAAATGTACAGAATGTCTATCTTCCAGTCTCCTACAAAGAAAAACATGGAACAAAAATGCCAGGGGAAAAGTGTGTAGAATAAGATGTGACCTTTTTCGAGGTAAATATATGTAGGACTTGAAGGATCCTCAAAAAAGCCATTCTTTTCTAAAATGCAAATATTTATGTTGATGATTGATACCAGAACTGATAGAGGCAGTATGATAGGTAGGTGGATGGTGGGAGTTTTAACCAAAAATGTCTGATCAGAGATTTTAAAACAGGGTTCTCCCTATATGTGCAGCATTCATGCATACGCTGTGTTTTTGTAGGCTGACAAGGGAAACAACAGATAACCACGTTGCTTGTTTTTTTTTTTTCCCTTACATAATTCAATATTACATGTTGAGTTTTCATCAAATTGTTAACACAAATTGTGAGAAATTAAGCTTCATGTTTGAGTCAAAAGGGACCAAAGGCTGTGCATTGAGCAAAGTTACGTCTAACTGTGCTTTTTCACATCGGTAGTGAAAAATACTGTGAAAAAGTAAGTGCTACTCTAGTTCAAGAACAGGCAAAACTGCTTTAGGTCTCTTTTAAATACTGTTAGGTGAGAAATTAAAGGACTTATTTTAATAGGTAAGATAAAAGTGTAAAAGTTACCTTGCTGTGACAGGCAGAATTATTGTTTTAACTATGTCCCTTTAGTATATATATAAAGCTTGTGAAAAAGGACACTTTAAGGGCGATTTCTCCAAAGCACCTGAGAAGTCTGTAAACTGAAACCTATTAGACCTTTCGGTCACATTTCTGTCTTCAGACCGGTCAGCTGTAAGATCTGGGAATTTGCATCTGAGGATGACTACCCTATTGAGCATTTCAATTCATATGTGGTTGTGATTCTGCACCATGGGTTACTTGCTATTAAGACATCAAAGAGGAGCTGCTGTCTGCGATGGGTGGTGGTTTTCAAGTTGTCTCTTCAAGGTGATCAGAAGTGGAAGATAGCGTTGCTGGTTGTACTGAAAGATATTTTTGCCGTTTGTCTCCTTTAAAATGTCTGCAGCCCAGATCTGCTTGGGTTGTGATGTCTTTTGATCTCAGGAGCTGAATAAAACAGGCCAAGAAATCCCTGGGAACTTCTGCAGCCAGATTTGCTGGAAAGCAGGGTAATTCAGCACATATAATGCTTTCCTCTGAAACAGCGCCATACCTGATATGGTTTCAATGAGTTACTTGGCTGTTGTTCACACCTCCGGCTTTCATAGCCCTGAGGCAGGGCTCCAAAGATGTTCAGAAATCAGTTTGATTTCTATAGGTATTTAAATGTTTGTGCCATAATGGGGGGAATTGTCCTCAACATTTTGGCCAAACAAAACTTCAAAGGGTATGGCAATAAAGTAAGGCATTTTGTTTCCTTACTTAGGCTATAGAAAAAGAGGGTCAAGCCCCTTCCAGGAAAATGGACGTAGGTAGCCCTTGCTGTCACTGGTTTTGTTTGCTCATGCAGGCTCTACCATCTAAGTGTTGCCACATTTAATACCATGGAACAGGCCCACCAGGATTGCCCTGCTGTGAGAGATTACAGTGCCTCAACCCAATTTCCAAACAGCATGTAGCATCCTGCCACTATTACTTACTGATGAGGGAAGGGACCAATCCGTAGCGCCACATTGTTGTGAAACGGGATGTGTGTGAACCCCTGCAGCTCATCTTCCTCAGAGCTCAGGGCTGATTCTACAGATCCTGTGCTCATGTCACCTGGGCTGACCGGATATCAAATAAGCATCGGCGTTAACAATGAATGAGATTTTGTGTTCATTTATGCCATCAAAATAGCCTAAACTATTAAAAAGTTGATCTGACGAATTTACAAGCACTCGAGATTTTAAGGACTAGATCAGAAAATTTACACGAATCTTTTTGTAGCCTACCATTAATTTTTATTTTGAGGAAAGGCAGAGATAGACAATGTATACTTGGTTGTTTTGATTGACCTACAAAGAATTATGGCGCTATACCTTGTTTACACAAAGCTTACTCCAGTATGCAAATGTAACCCACAAAATGCAGCTTGATTATTCTAGTAGTCAACTTAAATTGAAGGGAAGGAGTTTCTCAAAAAATACTGGACTAACGTGTTGTGATCTAAGCTGTAATGACCTTATTTTCAGAAAATGATCATTTCCCCCTTCCTATGGAGAACAGAATTTCATCTTGGAAAAGAGCAATGTGAAAACATGCTTTAGTTTGCTTATAAAAATGTAAATTGTCTGCTTCTCTGTTTGGAAGTAGCTATCTCTAGCTATAAAATTATGAAAGCAAGATAGTACTGACAACCTGAAGAGGAAGAGAAAGTTTACATTTCCACAGCTGTTTGGGTTTGGTACCCATACTTCCATTTCCCCAAGTGGTAATTAGTTGATCAATATGTAAGTAAATATAATAGTGTGATAATCTGTAGGAAGGATTAAAAAACCAAAAAGATAAATCCATTTGTATCATGCTTTGGCCTCTTTTAGGAAAGAAGTGCAATATGATTAAGTCTCAGCTTTTCTTTAGGTGTGGCATCCTAAAGGGATGCCTAAAGGGATCCTTCATACTCAGGGATCGCCTGAGTATGAACCAAATAGATCAGTTTTATACAGTATTTTTAGTTATTAGTGTCCCTTGACTTTGATATTTTGCAGGCTATATGATATAAAATAGTATAAAAGTATATCAACAAGTGGGTAAAACATTCCTCTGGCTCAAATCCTGCCTAGTCAATTAGTGTTCACTCGTTCATAGTCTTTCATTTCATAGATGTTTCATTAGTGTTTCCTTTTAGGAGAGAATTCAGGTTTTGATAGCTTTGAGGGTACAAACAGACTTTATGCATGGAAAATGTCATTGCAATTGGGAAATAAATAGTGTAAAATATATTCATTAATTTTGTTCACTGAGGAATTCTTGAAGACGTGACATAATGGATTTATTTTTATTTCATTTTTTGGTACTGTGCTTTGGACTACAGAATAAAATCAGCCCATGAAACAAAAACATGTCCCTGAAAAAACATATGCTGTGCATGTATATTTTGGTTCTGTGCCAAGAAATGTGTGCCTATTCAAGTAGGTGAATAATCTTGTTTGGTTGGTGAGGAGCACGCACCTTGTGAATGTGAGTACTTGAGAATGACTTGATGTTAAGGTATCACAGGATACAAGTCTAAGTGAAAGACCTTGAATGGAAATGAGATGTTCTGATTAAGACTAATGTCCACCTTTGATGGAGCTTTATTTCTGAAATATCTAAACAGTAAGGAAGCTACAGAACTTAATGCTGTTTACCCTACTATATTGCACACTTGAATTTTTTTTTTCCTCCTCATATGTAAATGATAGTGTGGGTTTTTTTCATGGTAAGTAACGTAGGGTGAGCAGTCTAAGAGCTGAATTCCTACTTGAAAGAACTGGATCACCTCATGTAGCTACTCGACTCCTGAATGGCATGTTAATCATTGGATTTTATTAGTGACTGGAGCAGTTTTGCATTTTATTAATGCAAGGGTAGATCTAGATTTTTCTCTGGATTAGAGTATTCCACTGCTATTGACTTAAATGGGACTTTTATTGAGGCTGAGATAGTTCAGAAATGGGGACCTTTGCAATGATCAGGGGGAATCTGCACTCTTCTCATCAGATGTCCTGGATTTGTCAAACCTTAGAAAAAGTGGATCTCTTCAGCACTTACTGCGATGCTGTCTTAGGAAACTCCAGGGTAGAGCTTTCTGTAGGAACCACCACCTCAGCTGCACACAGCTGTGATTTTCCATCTTGGTAGTTCTTGGGCCAATGAAGGTGTTTCTTGTTTTTGTAAAACAATAGGGTACAAGTTGTGTTTTGCCATGATGGAGCACAGTCCTGTATATGTATTGAAGACTTTGACTCCCCATCATTCTATCGCATGCTGCCTTCATTAGACCTCATTTGACAGGCAGTATAAAATTAAAAAAAAACCCTCAAAATTCCCTAAGATAAGCAATGACCCCCTCAACACTACTGCTTCGGGATTTAGAAGAAATGGTGCAAAAATGCAGTGTCACTTGCAACAGCATGATATATTTTTCCAGAGCTTTGTCAAATCTGCTCAAGCCAGTTAGTCTAATGAATATTCTTAAACACATCTGCTGATTGTGCTGCTTAGGTGGAGAACATGGAAGGTAAACTGTGCATTTCTAATGAAAGGCTGGTTGTGAAGCCAGCTCATTTTTGAGAGATCTTTCTTCACCTGATTTAAGAGATAAATAAAATTTCTCCAGACCTTGTGTCCAGAGCTTTTTGTCTTTTGAGTATGTAGACATTTGGAAGTTTTGTCTTTTCACTGCCTCTGTAGATGAAAGGGGATGGGAGCCAGCAGAGCCCCGGAGCAGCTTCGCAGTTGGCTTATGTTCCACCAAGTGGGATATCTGAGTCTATTCTCCCAGGAACTCCCTCCAGTTCTCCTGCTGAGGCATCACTCAAAGGCAATTTCCAGTCTCACCACATACTGCCCAAGCTGTTATCATTTAATCTCGCTATTACTCGGAGGTGGCTGTTTTATCACTTAGCCACAAAGTGGCTAAGTACATGTAAAGACAGACAAGCAACCTGTCACTGAAAACTGTGTAAATGCACTCCAGCAGCTATGCAGAAATAGCCAAATGTTTTTGCATCTTTGACTGGAGGCAGCCAGCAATCAAGGAACTGTGCTGGTCTACTGCCAAAACAAACAGGGAATTCCCTTAGATATTTTTTGTGAAGTGAATCATGGCGGCATAATCAGGTTTGGCTCCATATTAATCAATGCAGTTTGGCTATTAAAATTCTCAGTTCTGTGGCTGATGCTTCCCAGGCTGTTCTCAGGATTGCATTACACTGTGATTGGGTTACGGTCATGGCAGCAGGATCAGGTATATGGAGCAGTTTTCCCTGAAAGCAGAAGCAACTCTTTGTCCCTAAATGGGACCTTGGACGGATAGTGCAGTCTGCCTTTGCTTGCTTGGGATTTTCTTCTTCCTCACAGAGGAGACACTGGAAAAAGAAAAGGAGTTGCAGGTCAGCTTAGTCAGTGGTGCAATAGTACTTGGAAACTACAGCAAGGATCGAGATCTGGTCTGCTTTCTGGATCATCCTTACTGTAAAGTTCTTGTGCCTTCGGAGCCCCCTTCATTCCCACCCATAAACAATTCTGTCTTTGCAGTGC
Source organism: Numenius arquata (assembly GCF_964106895.1). Lineage (NCBI taxonomy): Eukaryota > Metazoa > Chordata > Aves > Charadriiformes > Scolopacidae > Numenius > Numenius arquata. Next base: position 63,726,816 of record NC_133577.1, on the reverse strand, counting down.
CTGTGATAACCATTTGGTTACGCAAAGAATCCCTTGGGAGCTGAAGAGGCAGCATCTTCCAGGCTCAGGGGCATCATCACTGGTGAGATATGCTATTAATACTTATATGTATATATATATATTTTTTTTCCGGAGGTATTTCCTATTCAGTTGAGACAATTGCTATCATGAGCAGCACTTTAGTATTAGCTTAGTTTCCTTTGAAACTCAAGATCTGGTGTGGAAAGAGGGTATTCTGGGTGGCTATTATTCAGCTTAATTTGATGTATTGGTGTCAATGAAATCAGGAATAAACTCAACACCAACGTAGTCTTAAGAAGCAGGCATTCTTTTTATTTGGCACCGGGTGCATGGGGGATCGTTCTGCTAAGCATGCATACCCAAAGATGCTCAATGCATTGTTTATATTAGTACAATCCATACATATTCATCACTGTTCCAAGAATGAATATACATATTCATGCTTTTTCTCAGAACTCATTATCCTAAGGATCCTCCCCCTTCTGCGAACTCAGTTTATCATCTTAGTGGTCACGGTGGGTTTCTAGGACCCTCTGTTGGTCGTTCTTATTTGTCCCCTGGGTGAGCCTTTGAGTCTTAATACCAAATAAGGGCATACTTGGTCTACATGCCAACTTGCAGGTTGCAACATTTTGCCTGAATGGGTTTTTGTCTTGTTCAAGTAGTCTGCTGCTCCTGTCCTTGCGGTTATCTTGTTCCTGTCCTGCTCTACTAACTTTATTGAACAATGCTTCTGCTGTTCCTGTCCTTGCTCTACTATCTTTATTGGAACAATGCTTTAATTTTGTTGATTCGGCATCAACTCCCCCCTTTCGAGACTTCCAAAGAAAACTTTATTGGTAGTCTTGTCTAAATAGGAGAAGTACAGTATTTAGTTTTGGTCCTGAAAGCAGCAAGGCAATAATTCATGAGTGAGCCATTTCCAGACTTCAGAAAATCCTCAGGAGGTATCGTCTCTCTGACGTTCATGAAGAATCTTTGCCTGTTTCCAAATTTCTTCTAAAGCCCTGTTTTATCTATATACACACAATAAGAAAGTTAGTAGGAAGCAAAAAACATTTTAGTTAGCATATGGTTGTAAACAAAGCAGAGGCCTATCTTTGGTAACATTGGGAAGACACTTTATGGTAGTCCTTGATTGAACTGTCAGAAATTGGTGGGTACTTGGGAATCTTCCACCTTGATGTTTCTTTTTGTTAACATTTTGGTGCTAAGGATTATGAGTAAGTATGTGCACACTAATCTAGTTCTCTGAAGCACTGGAGAAATTCTACCATGTTGTGGTTCCTGTAGTCCCTGGACATTACCTGAATGGGAATTTCTTTCCTTGACAAGGCCTAACTCTTATTTGTCTTTGTCATTAAACTTATGTGCGGTCATCTTTGCACACACACATCAGTTGTACACACGGGGTACAGACAGAGGTAATTACTTCAGCTCAACAGCCATACTAGTCTTTCTCCTAGTGAAAGGTTATGAATATGGAGACTATTATATGTCATTAAGATAATAATGTTGCTGAATATGTTAGCAAAGTCAATGACTCTATATTCCCTAGGTGTTCTGGTTTTAGTTTGATAGGGACACGCAAAACAATTCTGCTTGCCAGGTGGGAGGAAATTTGCCTTTCAAAAGATTAGTGCTTCAGCCCTTGATAGAAGTCTTGGTAAGCAATGATAATAATACTAATAAATGTTCCCAGGCTGCACTTGTTTTATAATTGCCATTTAGCGCAAATTGCTCCAAGTGAGGGAACTCCATCATTCTGACTACACAGGTGGAGGTTATGATGTCATGTGTAGCAAATTCACTGATCCAAAAGGATGAGACATTTATATGAAATAGTAATATAATATAGAATTATAGTAGTGAAGACTAAGGAAAACAATGAACAGGGATTTAAAACTTAAGTGATACAGCCAACCTCAATGAGGAGGTGAGGAAGGGACTTACCTAGAATGGTTACCTTGTTTGTTGAACACCTCTCTGAAATGCCTGGCCCCTGTCAAAGGCTGCGTCTTGGATGAGAGATATCACAGATCTGATCTTGACTTTTCCCATGAGGGTAACGTTTATTAAGTGTCCCAAAAGTCATGGTCATATAAATGGCAGAACTGATGGCTATTGTTTCTGCATTAACTCTTAGTGAGTGAATAGCACATAAAGGCTTGCCTTTGAGTCATGTTGCCTGTCTTGTACCATTTTTGTAGACTGCCTTTTATGATGACTGGTCTTCAATAGGCAAATACAAGAGTCCCAAGCAGGGCAGAGTCTGGAGTGCATACTGAGTTTGTATGGTCAGCTGTAGCTTGCCTGCTCTTCCGGGCTCTGGCTACCACAGCTTGTGTTAGGAGAAGACAGAAAGGAGAGGCAGGGTGAGGTGGGCTAAAGCCAGGAGTAAGAGAAACCTAAAAGTCATAGTTTTCTGGACAGCATTGGCTCCCAAATACTTTTTTCATTGCATAGAAGTGTAAAGGCTCCAGTGCTGCCTTGGGAATAATTAATCCTTAAGCGGTGGAAAACAGTGCAATATACAATTGGTGAGCTGTCCTGACAAAGACATGTCAGAGTAAAATTATTTTTTTGAGGCTGTTAACTATGCTGACTAACAGAGTTGGTTAATTCTGTAAGGATAATGTTTTGGGCAAATTCCCAGCCTCCAAATGCCTGCAGGCAGACTTGTCCATATTTGTGGTGTATTTGAGGTCTAGTGTTCCTCCTTTGGGCCATATATTTTAAGAGGAAATTTTAATGGAAGGAAACATTGTTGCAGAGTAACAGCATTCTCTGAAATGCTTTCCAGAGAAATGTTAAGGCCAAAGGTCTTGTTTTTTCAGGACAAAAGAAGTGAATCCTCTAATATTTACTCAGTTATAAATAGCGATGGGCAGGGCTCTAAGGATGGATTCCTGGGAGATTGTATCAGGGATGGTTATTTCCCAGACTGAGCAAAGGCAGCGGTTGTCTTTAATTGTTGCATCCTCTTTGGCACAGAGAACAGTGTTATTGTTAAACAGCAAATAATTGTAATAGATTTGTGAGTTTTTAATTTCTCTGCCCGGCTGCTTCTTATTTCTCTTCAATCCCAACAAGAACAAAAATGTGTCTTATTTCTAATAAGATAAGAGGTGGCAGTTTGACACTGGGGAAATCTTCATTCTAAATGTTTTTGTATCACCGCTGCTGTGGTTAAAGAACTGATTATATTAGCATCAGGATTGTGCCGAGGGTAGGAGGAAGTGCAGCCTGGTGTGGGGAGGCACTTCACTGGGATGCAGGAGGTGCTGCTGTTGAACGACCAACTGGGTTTCGGCAGGTAACTGCATTTATGCATGCCTCTCTTCCCCGACCTGTAAATAGAAGGGAAGACTATTAGTTTTATTTGAGAGCTGCTGTTTGAAAATATTGTGTTACTTTAAACTGAAAACAAAATCTCCTACTATAATTGCTAACAAATAGATGAATGTAAGCTAATTCAATTAACCAATTAGTTTGCCTCCCGCAGTGAAATTCAGCCTCTTACAGTGCAGGTCTTATAAAGCTCAGCGTGCACTTTATGCATTGCCAAAGAGTTAACGTGAAACCCAAGTGGTGCATAAGCCTTGCTAAAGAGGTTGAAGGCCAGAGCCTTCATAATGCCTTGATGTTTTCCAAACGCAGTTACAGCATTTGAGGTGTGTTTATAGACTCATGGGTCTGCCTGGAACCACAGGGCAGTCCTGGTGTATGCAAGGCATCTGCCTTGTTCATATGTATCACCAGGAAAATAACATCTAGAAGTAAAATTTTAAAAAGTAAGAAAATGCACAGCATTAATTCTTAGAAAAGGAGTGCAGTTGCTGGTTTGCTTTCTAATTTCCTGTATCAAGAATGAATGTATGGTAACTAAACTGACTGGAAATTGTGCTTGGTAGGAAATACATTAGCTAAGAACTCAAAAAACCAAAGCAAAAAGTAGTTGTATTTTTTAAGCACTGATGTGGTTTTGTGTAGATGTATGTTTTTCTGCTGGAGAAGAAAAATCAAAATTGGCCTCTAATAGTTATTAGGTATCATTCCAAAATCTTACAGTGTAGCATTTTTCTTTTTTTTCGAAGAAAGACAGGTATTTAACTTTTTACAAATTTGTGGCTAAACTCTGCAGGATGCTTTAAAGTTTAGGGAAACTAACAGGTATGCCATTGTAACCTGTTGTGTGTTATCTGCACCTAGAAAATTACAATTAATAGCCAGTACTCAAAAAAAAAAAAAAAAGTCACAGGGATTAAATGACAGAATTGCTGCTTTTTTTGGTGATTGTTGGTACTATCATATATGCTGAAGGCATTCCAACCAAGGGCATGTGGCCGTAATGGAATTTGATGTACAATCAGTTTTAGGGAACAGCCTGTACCTTGTTAATATAATCCATAAAAGGCTTCCATACTTCCTGAAACCGGTCGCTTCTGTTTCCAAGTCTGCATATGATCTCATAGGAAATGATCTGGGAGAGGCTGGCTAAGCCTCTTGCATAATCAAGGTATCATTGTTCGTTTAATGCCTAAAGTGACTTGTTTCACTGATATAAGCTCAATGATCCACTTTTCCTCTGTCGCCAAATCCTTATTATCAGACTTTGCAATGATTTCAATGGCATTAGATTAGAGTAGGTGAGAGAACTGAAGTGTTCTTCATGTTCTTAGGCTACTTAGACTGGCCATGATAATGTCATTTATTTGCTTTGACGCCTTTTTTTTTTTTGTCTTAACTATTTTAAAAATCCTAAACCACTTTCTGCCCGGCAAAATTTGAAAGATGGAAATACAAATATGTAACATGAGTGGGCAAGGTTTATTTTGCAGCGGGCTCAGAGGCAGATAAGCAATCTGCACCTTGCCAAGTTTCATAAATGGCAGTAGTAGCAAGACAGAGTGAGGAAAACACCTGCCCTGCATATAGATTTGATATTGTAAAACCTCTCATATATACATTAGCAGTAGATAAAGTATGTTCTTGTACTGAAGCCCTTTAAAACCTCCTTTTTCTGAGATGTTTACACAAAAGCAGAGTGTCTTATGCAGTGTGTGTTCTTTTATATCCTCGGGATACCCAGGATTTCCTTATTGTAGCTAGCCCAAGAAGGGAAACACTCCAAGGAGCGTCTATCTCTGAAAGCCTTGTAGGGCAGCTAGTGTTAATCTTCATTGGCAGCGGAGAGAGAACAAAAGTATCTGGGCTTTGTAACTGTGTAGAAGTACAATTATGGTCTAGTTCATGTGACTAGGTAGTAACTGCACCAAGCTGAAATTACAGTGAGCCTAAGCAGAGGGCTCTGTGGCACTCTGCTTACTGCAGAGTTGTTAAGTTTGGCACTCTGCTCTGGGCTCCAGTCAAACATTTTCTTAACCATATTAGGTTATATGGAAATTGGCCAACAAGCAATAGGCTTTTGATGTACTTATTGTTTGTGCACATATTTCATGGAGTAGACAGCCACTGCTTTTCTTAAGAACAAGCAGGTTTAATAAAATAAGAGAAATGGAAACCTTTAAATATTGCCATTAAAGTTTGATAGCAAAAAAAGAGCGTTTCCCAAGACAAAGGAACCCAAAGTTGACATTATTATAACACAAATTTGTGGTTCCCTTTGTGCTTTTTGTCCATAGGTCTTGATCACTCTGTAAATCAGATCTAAATATAGTCAAACAGTAGTTTAGTAGTAAATAGTAGTTAAGCATTATGCTGTTATTCAGGTGAAAAACAGGAGTGCAGCGATCCTGACTGGCTAAGGCACAAGCACAGCCGTTCCCTTTGGCAGACTCATTCAAGGCATGGTAGCCCCCAGCAGAGGGGCAGGGTGAACAAGCAAACTGGTGACTTTCTAAACTCTTGCAACAAGGTTTGATTGAGTTTGGAAGATGGAGCCTTTTGTGTTCTGATGGGCTGTCCGTTTATGTGCCTGTCCGTCCTTTTTCCTGGAGAAAAGAAAGAGGAGAAACAGAAAATGCTAAATATTGAGTTGTTTAGTTCCCTTAGCATTGCAAATTATCCCAAAGCCAAACAGAATGGGATCTGGCATTTATTTTCCCATTTTTTCTAAAGGACAGTTAGATGAGACACAGGAGCCACTGGTGAATGCCCCACTTGGGACATTTTCCATCAGTACATGTAGGCTGGTCTGCTTGTGTCAAGGAGTTTCCTACTCAAAGCTATAGCTTATACCTGGGGTAGTGCGAAAGCAATGGGTCTGACATGTCTGTGTTGCTTCAGCGTTATAAGGATGTCTGAAAATTTCAAAACCTGTTTTCAACCTCAAATTTCAAAATAGAGTGTTTTCAGGATGTAGGTGATAATTTTTGTGCTTGTAAAGGAAGAAGAGTTGAGGAGAACTAGTGTTGCTTAAGCATATTAGCAGGCCTACCCCAGATTTTGCTATTAAAATGACTTTTGATCAATAAATATTTTCATTACTTTTAATTGTACTACTACTCCCTGTAGCTGTAAACTCTTGTTTCACTAAAATGATTCTTTGGCCTTGCTAGTGCCCTTATAATACTTGCAGACAGTTGTCACGTACCTTTTTTAGGATTTAGTCAGTCGATGCATCCTTAGCTCTTTTAATCTCTCTTTGTAAGTCAATCCCTCTCTGCTTGCTTAACATTTTTATGGCTCTCCTGTGATCTTCCTCTGGGTTGTTATTATCATTCAGGAAATGAGTTCTGCAGAGCTGAATGAGGTATTCCAGGTGTGATCACCCCACAGCTCTGTTAGGGATATTACCTTTCTGCCCTGTGAAGTTGCTTTTATTTCATATAACATTGCTAGGACTCTTTCTGCTACCACATCATGCACCTATATGGTATGTACTCCTAAGAAACTGGATTAAACAAGGCCAACTTTAAACCCTTTGAGCCTTTTGATTGTGAATTTTGGTAACATCTTTCAAAGATGTAAAAAAGGCTGAAGCCATGCTTTTGGTTTCTAGCTAAAGACAGCACTGTGCTGCCAGGAGGCTGGGATCATCCTGTGAGTTCTGACCCTGCTTTTTGCTGATGATGCATATGGTCTTATACATGTCATTTGACTTCTTGGCCCCGTACCCGTATTTGTTAGAGGATGATAACACTATAGTAGCTGCATTTGGTAAGGCCGCTGTGAGGGATGGTTCAAGTTCGTACATGATCTGGAAAATATAAAGAATTGGAAATGTAAAATATTTGGGCAAAAGGCCGCAGAAAACCACATTACGTGACCTGTAAGCTTATGTTGTCCAGGCTTGTAGAAATGGAGGAGGACCATCATTAAAAATTCTGTTTGTGCATGATCATTTGTCACCTTGTTTGCTAAGAGAAAAGGGGAACTAAATCAAATGAAAAGGGCGAACTCTCTATCGAGTGTAACGCCTGCAAAGTTCACTAGAAACCCATTGAAAATATGATTTTGACACGTCCAACTTGGCTTTGTTGTTTTTCCCAGCTGTTGATTTTTATTTTAAGGGACTTGTATAAGCAAGTATACAATCAGCCGAAAATCTTAGAAAAGGAAGTGAGGCTGTCTTTTGTTTAGATGCGTTTATATCAGTGCAGAATGAATGCAATATCATCGAAAAATGTAGCAGAGCTAGGAGTGGAGCATGGAGAGATCGAAATATTATTTTTTACATGTACTCTGAACTCATGTAAATGATGACATGTCACAAATGCTTCCTCTGAACACAAGGCTGGTAATCCACTCATTGGCACAGCATATGGATTTACCGGATTAAAGAAAACTGCGTCATACCCTGTTGCATGAAGCAGATGCAGCTGGAGGCAGATTTGTCCAACTCTCCCCTGACCATCATCTTTGTGAGATATAAAGCTAGTGAAGTTTTCACTTCAGAAACATCCAGTTGATGTTAATTTCTGAGGAGCTGGTGTTTATTTGTGATATGGACCTGGTGAGGTACTCTCCGAGTATAGTAACATATATAAGATCCAGGCTGACTCACAGTCTTTTTAATCAGATCCAGTAGTGCTTATGTGAGCTGAGAAATTTGCCGTAATGGTCCCTGAGGTTTACAAATACACCCATGATTTGTAGTTTTAGTAAGCTAAGTTTATATTTGGAAGTGAATGCTCTAAGGTGGCTGAAACATAGTTGAAGAAAAGTTTTCTTAGCCATAGTTGCACTTTTCACTGTATATAGCTGCTTATAGAGTTTGCTGATTGAAAGATTACAAAACCACTTGTGTGAAAGTTACTGCCCAGGTGAAGGCTTTTGCTGTAGACTGGAGCCATGGATGAGGAACGAAACGCACACAAAAGGTTTGAAAACAGCAAGGAGGGTGTGCAAAGGCACATGAGGTCTTAGGGTAAGAGGGAGAAGGTTCTAGGTGACTGACTGACTGTGGTGTTTGGCATTTCCGCGACACATCAGACTAAGACAGAACAGATAAAAATGCAACCTCAGTTCTGAATTTACTCAAAGGAAATTGGGAGGAGGTAGAGAGAGAAATACTTCTGTTGGTTCCCATTTCAGGTCCAGTACAGAAGGGAGCTGTGCTGTAGGGCTGTAGTTCAGTTCTTGCAAGAAGCATTTCTATGGAATTTTGGCCTTAGGTGGACTTCCTAAGAACTGCTACTGTCCAGAAGATATTCCAGCTAAAATCTTCTGAGAGCAGTTTGAAAATGCTGGCTTTGTTTCATCTGAACTCTGATCCAACTTTAACTATGAGAGGGAACATAAGAGGTTCTGATTTGGATCTAAATGCCTCCTCTCTACACTGTCCAGCGTGCATATTAAATGAACAAACAGAAGAACACCCCAACTGAGCAAACCCCCAAATGACCATTTATGAAGAATATGAAAGGAAAAAAGTTTGTACACAATTTATATTTGACGAGACTGAGATCTAGTTTTAACCATAGATAGTTATGAGCAGAGGACCGCATCTCCTCAGCAGTGGGAAGGGAGATTGTGGCAGTGTAACACGGCACAGCAAACAAAGTGACCCGTTCTGCACTTGCTGAAAGCGTAGCCTGTGTTTTGGCTGGGCTGCAGCCTTTGCAGAAATCCTTCCTGCCGTATTATTATTGTTGTCAGCACCACAACAACAGTTGTTACTGTCATCCGCTTGTAGAACTTCCCTTGGCTTAATCCTAAAGAACCAGGACCGGGCTAGTGGATTAAGCTGTGCAAGCAAAGACAGGAATTCAGCAAGATGACTTGTTTTTCAGTACCTCAGTTTTCCTATTGGGAATAACCTAATGTTGCAGAACCAAATTAGGCAACATATGCTTGATCAGGAGTATTTGTATGTTACTGTATGTAGCTGTTACACTACACAGCTCTGTTCATCTGTATATTGAGTGAGATGCAATTCTTGCCTTGAAGTGTTTCCAACTTAAAATAGACAAAGTAGGCACATTCAGACAGGGAGCAGAGATGCAGACTGGCTTGTCTAGGGGTCATGGAGTCTGTTTAGAAAAGGGCTGGGTTTGAAGTCTTGTCCCCAGAAAGGTCTCCTAGTGGCTGACTCTGTAAACCTTGCTGTGGTCTAAATATTGACGAACTACCCTGATATAGGCAAAATACATTTTTGCTTTGAGCTAAGGGAGTTTTGGACCCTCAGAGCTGGTTCCTTTTCAGGACAAGTGACTCTGCTAAAGGATTCACCTGTATGAAGTGAATATGCCTGTGACAGCAGGAAGGCTGGGGTGGTTGGGCTCACAGAGATTTCAGGTCTTTCTGGAGCCTGCGTGCAAGTCTAGATGAGCTGGCTTACAGCCTGGACCCAAACTTCAAAGTCCTCAAAATAACACAGTAGGAGATTTTTGGGGTTGATTTGTTTTCCTAGAGGTGTATGAAGCAGCAGTATGATGCAGTACGATCCAGCAGTATGAAGCTGAGATCTGGATGTGTTCCGGATACAGCCTCCTATTTTATGTGTATAAAAGGCAGTTATTTTGAAGTACTGATTGATTGTGGCCCACCTGTGTTATTCTTGGGACAGAATTACAGTGTTGCTTTGGAAGTCTTTTTCTGTATGCCTCCTTCCATATGCCTCACTGTGCCATGCAACAGAACGAGCTAAAGAGTTACTACTACATTTACTTGTGTTTCAGGGAGAAAAGTCTTTCTATTGCTGCTTTCCGTTCCCTCCTATCTGTTCCAGAATTTTAGTTAATCAAATTCTTGGCAAGATGATTAAGTAGCTTGGATATAAAAGAAGATTTTGTTTTATGACTCTTGATAAAGTGTGTAGATGTGCCTGTGAAGTTAAAGGTAAGTAGATCTCATGCTCCAGAGTGTAAGCTGAATGCTGAGGGACTTGGAAAAAGAATTCACCTGTCTTATCCTGCTTATTGGTTATTGCATGATTTGATAGGTGAATCGGGGATTTGTTTCATCTTCTTCTGAATACCTGATAGCCACTGTTGGAGGCAGAATACTGATGTTGGTAGAGTAGCAGCTACAGTTGGTATCATTAATGTTATGTTTATCATCCAAACAAAAATAATAGATCAGAGCTCTATAATAACAGAAAAATGAATTTTATTTAACAAATTAAATATGGGGACAATTCAAGAGAAAATAGTAGTGGTTAGGGGAAAAGTTTCAATGAGAGGAAACAGGCACTCGGTGAAAGTCAAAGCTAGTAACTGTCCATTGTATCTCTTTGAACCTGAAAATTTAGAGATATTTTAATTTTTTTGTCCTTTAAGGAAAAGAAATCGAATTAATGGACTTCAAAACCGTATGTTTGGCAAAAAAATTTCTGCGTCTTGAGTTCATTAAATACAGCTATCCCAATCTGGATTTAGAATGGGTTTTTGTATGTTGATTTGATTGTTATCTATGGTTAACAGAGTGTCCATAGTCGGATATCTTGGGTTCTGGTTTTGTTACATCTGTCATCGATTTTTTGATACCTTTTGGCTATGAGGATATGCTGTCGTGCCAGTTGAATCCTTAGGAGTCTTTCTCTGCAAATGCTTCTGTGGAAAAGGTAATGACTGTGCACTTCCTCCTCCTTCCTGTGGTCTTTTGATGAGCTCCAGCTTTCTGCTGCTCTTGTTCAAGACACACACATAGCATTTATGCTGAAACTGGCAGATGTATCACAAAATATAGAAGATAGCCTAGAAGAAATGTTGTCAAGTAAACCAGTCTGTTCTGTTGGCTCAAAACAGAGGTTACTACTTAAATAAATTTTGGGTGGTATATTCTTTTCTGGAAGTGTCCCATACAGAGCTTTCCAGTTTGCCTCAGTTGACCTGTAACAGCACTTAATTGTTCTTCTCTTTACAGAGTTACCCCAAGTATCTTAATTGGCAGGGAAATAGCTAATATCAAGGCAAAAAAAAATCAGTCTCCATTGCTCCATCTGAAGCACATTATTTCTTGTCCTGCCCTCAGTGGCTATGTAGAGTTCATCTTTTTCTTCTCCTTTAATATATGTGAAGAGAATTACCACGTCTTTTAGACTCAGCAGATCCAACTCTTCCAGCCTTTCCATGGAGGCCATGTTTCCTAGATCTCTGAAAACTTTCATTGCCCTCTTCTGGACCCTTTTCCAGTTGGTCCACGTTTCCTGCAGTGACGTATACCTGCAGATAGACTCAGAACTCCAGCCAGGAACTGACCAGTGGCTCAAGAGGAAGGGAAGGTTGTTTGCAATTGCTGTGTTTCCAACTGTATGACATTGTTCCTACCGTGCAATTCACTATCAGCCCTGTGTCTTGGGGTTCCCCCACCCCCCCATTTTTTTTAAAGAACTGAAAATTACTGCTTTGTTTAATAAATGACTACCTAGCGCTTGTGAAAACAATTACCAAACTACTATCATGATTTTTTGGAGAGATTTAGACTGCAAGTTTAGAATTCTGAAAGCTGAAAATTGCCTGGTTTTGCATGTTCTGTTACTAGTCAATAGTGCCTTCGCTTGCAATTCCTGACTTTTATCATTTTTTAGGTATTAATAGCAAATATGTGTCAATGAAGAATCTTGATCTTTTTTGATCAATGACTTGGGTTGCCTAATATATTCAGCCACATCATGACCAAGTGGCTTCACAGGATAGGTCGGGCTGAAAAACAAAATAATCTGAAACTGGGAGGCAAGACCTAGAGCAATGATGGAAATGGAAAAGTACACATGAAATGCTTCAATGTGTTTTTGAAAGTGGTTAGAACAGCAATTAGAGAAGCATTGAAGGAGAGCAGGATGGATCTGGAGCCAAGTTTCTTCAGCACTTATGGGCATGCTTCATGTTCATTTTTAATATCTGGTTTTAGAAATCTTGACAAAGAAGAGGCAATGCTATGACAGAAGAGCAAACATGTTTTGTTGAAAGTGGAGTGAGTCCTATGGAAGATGGCATGTTATTAGAGTGGAAGTCATGCTCCTTCCATACAAGATGAACGGCTTAAGGCAAGGTGCTTGCTTCTCTAATCCTTCTTGCTATCATGACTGAAAGACCTTGGACTCTTTGAAGTGAATTTACTATAGAAGTGGGAGAGTCATCCAGATCTCCTTAAACTTGGCTTCCTAGAGATTTGGTAGACGCTCAGATGATTGTTAATGAAGAGGACAGCTTGTCCTAAAGAAGTCAATTGAGAACATCTAAGTTGGTAGCAAAGAGACTGCTAGTTCCTAACATCCATTTGCTATTTTTTGAATATGCTGAATTCCGAATAGCAGCATTGTAAGGAGAGGTACATATATGTTCTTTAATGCTACTGAGCCATTAATTCAATTCAAACTTTTTTTTTTTCTACTTTGTAAAAGAGAGGGGAATGAAAAAGAGTGCCTGTCAGCATAACTATGCAGTAGAGGAAACAACTTTAGAAATGCAAGACTAAGGAAATATAAAATTGGACTTGTTATTGTAATGAAGCTTAATGGTAAGAGTTCACAATAGGTCTGTTACTCTAAGCAAGCAGAGAAAAGGCTCTAATCCTTTGAAGAATACAAGTTTCTTTACATTATTTGCCCGAGTGTGGGTGTGACAGATGGGACCAGATGTCCACGGTACAACTCTGTGGGCTCTGTGTAGGTCAAGCTAAATGTGGCCAATATTCTCAGAATAACAGACTTACTGAAGAGATAAACTTTGCCTTGGTGACTGACTGGCTGCAGTATTCACCTTTAGGATTATTGAAATTTACCTCTTAGGGTGACAATTGATACACTGTACATTTTCCCTGTTTTAGGAATAGGGAATAACTGCTGTTTTGAACTTTTCCATGCACTGAAAGAGGACTCATGCTTTTCAGCACACCATCTTGTCTTTCCTCTTGGAAGTCTTTTGTCTGAACCTAGGAATATCTTGTGCACATTACTGTGGTACATATATAGACCTCAACTGAGTGCTAGGTATTTTTAATAGAATTCCATTTATGCATTATGCACTCTTACAAAATGTTAATAGAAATCCATGGAAACTTGAAAGAGGCTTTCAAGTAGGTTTTGAGCCAGGCTCTGAGTTAGAATAAACATGTTGGTAACAGTCAGTTGTGCAAAGGTAAATACTTGTTTTCCTCTTCAGAATGTTATAAGAGTATAAACACATTGAGTATTTACTTAGAAATGTAATATCTTATTTGTGTAGACTTATGAAGAAAAATCAAGTATTTTCCTTTTCCCTCCCCACCCTTTCCTCTGGGGTGTTGTTAGAGTGTGTGCATATTTGATCTGATCCGAACCTAGGGAACTGAAAATTCTTTTTTTTCCCCCACTGATTTGATGTGTTTTGGACATTTCCAAAAGGCCCAGGACTGTTAGTTATGTTGCTTTTCTTTCCTCAGAGAACTCTTAAAAGAGTTGATCTCTGTTACAAAGGCCATAATGAATATTCAAGAAATATTTAAGTAAAACTGTGGAAGCTGAAGTCTCTATCTCACTAGGAGGTCATTGTTCAGTGGTAAAGTGAATTGTGCATTAGGGCTCCATGTAACTGACTTCCCATCCCTGGAGGTGTTCAAGACCAGGCTGGATGGGGATTTGAGCAACCTGGTCTAGTGGGAGCCGTCCCTGCCCAGGGCAGGGAGGTTAGAACTGGATGATCTTTAAGGTCCCTTCCAACCCAAACCATTCTATGATTCTATGATAAGAAACGTTGGATGGTGTAATGCCACTGTGATACAAATTCTCTCTGCTGATTCCTATTACTAGCAAGCAAACTGACAGATTAACTTCATGCTGGCAGGATTTTTGGCAGATTAGGTATTGCCTTTGCTTGCAAAGCAGTCACAGAGCTGGTACAAAGGTGTAAACTCCATAAAATAATAGGACAAAAACATGATCACAGATTATCAGATTTGCAGGCTTTGGTGGCATGTTTGTGCACATCGTGAAACCTCAGTCTAAGTGTAACTAGTCAACCACAGTTATGAATTCAAACTTCCTTGGCTATCCTTAGAATTACAGGTGAACTAGTGCACTTTCAAGAACGAGTAAGAGTATGGGAACAAAAAAAAAACCTAACTGCTCCCGGTTAGCATCTTGTGAAAGGCCACTTCCATCTCTGCCCTTCAAGCACTGTAAACACCCATTAAAGTTTTGCTGTATGGCATCAGTAGTATATTTTTAATGTTATTTTTCATTATATAGCATATGTCTACTCTTGAAATAGGGTTCAGATGACTAAAATACACATTTAAAGACAGAAAAAAGGAGAATCATTTTAGATATTTTATGAATTATATCGACAAGACCTCAGATATTATTGTCCCTGTTGGGACACATAAAAACTTGTGGTCTTGAAGTTTCTAGGTATATCTGTTAGATCAAGACCTCGGAGTTAATGTAAGTGATTGCTTTTGTCATAATGGAAGTATTATCTGTGCTCTGCAATAACAATAACGGTGCTAAGAAAAACAAGAAGAGATGTTTAATGATATTTAGGTAAGTTTGACACTAGACTTGAGTATCATGGCTCCTGTAGGTGTGCCTGGGCCACAGGATTTTCCTGACTCTCACTAAATACAAATAACGTGTAGTTAACTAAAACACATAGCCAGTTAAAAAGTCTCCATGATGGAGTACAGCTTGGCAAATAGAGACCTGGATTGCATCTTAGAAGGACCAAAGTTTATTGTCTTGCTGTTTCAGACCTTTTCCATCTCTCATGTGGGAGGCCTTGAATAGCTTGTGTTAATTCCCTGGGATTTGATCTTGTAATGTGTCTCAGTAATGAGCAGCTTGAAGCAGGTTTCAGCACATCATGTTACCGAGCTCTTCATTTCTAGGTGGAGGCTTGATTCGTTCTGAAGTTTATGTTGCAGTCAGACAACCTTTTGGTTAGTATGTTGGATGCTGCATATTTCATGGTTGATTTAGCTGGATTCATAGAGCTTTCCATAAACCATGCAGTTCTAGAAAGAAATTTATGGGTTTGAATGAGTAACCAGTTACATAGGGCAAATGGCACTGTCTCCAATTACTGTACGAAAGGAAGTTTGGGTTTACCACTAATTGCAGATAAAAATTAATATTTGCAAAGGAGACATGTATGATTTATTTATAAGTGTTTTCTGTTTCCATAATGAAATTTCCTTTGGGTTTAAGTACAGTCATTTGGAGGAAAAAGCAGAGGTCTGTGGCTCATTATTTTCTGGTGGTTGTCAGAAGCCATTAATCAATTGCCCCTTTTACCAACATAGGTCCTAATTCAGAAAAGCATTTAGGCACATGCTTAACTGTAAGCATGTGTTTCAAAGCACTTTGCTAAATCAGGGCTTTAATGTGGTTCAAGCTTGCTGCATTTTTTTCCAAGTCTAAGGTTACCTTGAAATGACAGAAGTAGCTAATACATCAGCTAAGGTGCCATGGACCTTCCTCACCTGTCTCTCTAAAAAGTGACATGCAAGGGGGAAAAAAAGGGTCAGTTTTTCCCTCTGCCCCCTTTCCCTCATCCTTTTCAAATCCCATCTCAAATGGAGGCTTCTGTGCTGAATAGTAGGGCATGTGAAATGGTAGCAAGTCAGGGAAAGCGAAATGAGAGGAAAGCAGTTTCCACTTAATTAAGGGGAAATGAACTCTCTGATCTCTGTTTTTGCTAAAGCCCACTTGACTATGTGGAGGAAAGGGGAAGGCAGCAGAGCTATGTTCTGATATGGCCGGCCAGATGAATCACGGTATGCGGGATCTCATAAGTCTAGGTAGGGTACACCTACATCTTAATCTACAGAGGAGATGTAGAGTGAGGGGAACTTGAATTTAATGGTCCCAAGCACTTCTATTCTTGTGAAAATTACCGTGGGACTTTCAGTGGTGATGAAAGGTCAAGACTGAGGGTTTTGTTCTCAGTATCAGTCTTGTCCGTTTTGTCGGGTGCAAAAAGGATGCAATCCAACCACAGCTATCCTGTGGTGAAATTCCCTGGCTGAAGCAGCATCCTAGCTGCCCCAATGCCAGCATAACTGGCCCATGTGTCCACCCTTCCCGTTTTAACTCCAGTAAGAGGATCCAAGGGACCTGAGGGGTTTTTTTTTCCACTTACATTTATTCATACATGATGCCTGATTTAGTGGAGATGATTGAGAGCTGTCAGAAATTACAGCAGTTACTAGACCAATATGATTTTTATGTATCAGCAGGAGGCTGGATTCCTTGAGAGTAAAGGGAACCAATCTCACAGTCCCTTCAGGATTTGTTTGGCGTGGGAGAGAGTATAGCCCTTACATGCTTTTTCCCCTCTCTTCTGTGAAAGTCAAAGCTCCCCAGCAGTGACAGCCACATATCACACAAAGACCTCGATTCATTACGGGCTTTGCAGTAGGGATGCTGCCTGTTGAATCATCGGCGCCACTTTTTGCTGAACGTAGGTTTCCTTTGGATTTCCTCCTCTCAAATGCTGCTGCCACTCAAACTTGTTTTGCTTGTGAAATTTGTCATCATTTCAGCCTGAGGTTGTATGTGGGAAATAAAATGACTTCATTGATTCATGTTTCCATTTTCTTCCCTTTCCATATTTGACAGCAACAAGAACGCATGATGGAATATATTGCATGTAAACCTTTGCTATGTACATTGCACAGATGGAAATGACAACTGAGCTTTGCCTTTCAGACTGAAGCAAAGCCTCCGTTGCTCATAATGGACCTTGACTCTGCAACGTGCAATCAATAGGTTAGCATGGAATATTTTGCGTGCTTCCTTTGACTTTCTAGTGGTATTTTCTCTATCCCAGAGAGGAGAAACCAAAACACTTTCTATTATCTGTATTAATAGTTTTATACCACACTTGTGAGGAGCTCAAGCACTGTTTGTGTTGAAAAGCATTCCAAGACCTCAAAGACTTAAAATCTGACCAGAGGAGAATCAAAGGGCATCAGGGGAAGAAGAAGCACTGAGGCAAACTCTTGTCCCCAATCTCACCCCAAGCCCTTTCCCCAAATCATGTGGCAGAGTCAGGCAGATAAGTCTCATCTTGAATCTCGGGTTGCAGCTTTCTCTTTTGCTGGTAAAAGGCTGTCTTTCAAAGGCTCAAACTGTTTTCAATAGCTTGACTGATAAAGGTGGCAGTGGCTGAATCCTTACCATGCTTTTCCTCTGGGACCCTAAATAGAATTGTTACTCACACCAGTGGTGGATAAAAATTGTTTTTCCACTTTAGCATGAATTATTAAGGCAGGTAAAAGCAGAGACTCTTTGGTGCTTTTTTTCCTCCCGCTTTGGAACATATTCCTTTGAATGATTTTGGGTTTGGAAGGTCAAAGCAACTGTTGGGAAGTTTTAAGATATTTCTCAGTTTTCCTTCATGCTTTGGTCATATGGTTGCTTAGAATTCCTAGTTGACTTGTGCTTTTTCGGTGTGCAAGAGGTTTAAGGGGCTTCACATCTGATACTTTTGCTCTAGGGTTTGCTGAGCACTGTGCATTTGGGTATTGCAGATCCATCAGGAGCAGAAACTGTGGGCTCTGTGCAAAATTGTGCACAGCCAAGTCAGACCTTTAGCCGATATATCTATATGACTTTAAAGCAGTCATTTGTTGCTACTCAAGAATACTTGCTCTACAGAAAGCAGCACATCTGAGGAAAGGGATCATTAATAGTAAATTGATTGATTATTTGTAAACCATCCAGTCCTGAAAGATGCTGAGCCAACTACAGGTGGCCTTGGAAAGTGTGAATCCTTATCCACCCACAGAAGACACTCAGCAACACCAGACCTGTGATCTTGAATAATTAAATGAAATGTCTGCATTTGCTTCTAGGCCATGAAGTTTAACAAAAAGAAAAGGGAAAGGATGGACAGGGGAAAAAAAGGAGAAATGGGTGGGATATGTGTGATTAATATAGATTTAACTTTGCTGTCTGTGATGATGGTATGCAGTGATGAAGTGGATGTGTTCTGTAATTTATTTTCTTCTACTTTAAAGTAGGGGAGCTCTAAAAATGACTAATGAACCTCCTTTCAAGGTTCATATCTATGACCTAATTCATATGTGCAGGAATCTTGTCTTCCCCTTAACTGCAGCAGAAAGTTGAGGGTTGCTTATCCAAAGAGTGTTAGAGGCCAAAGCAGAGACCTTGGACAAGATCCAGCACAAATAGCTGCATTCCACTGAAAACGGGAATCAGATGTACCGTGTACATGACAGTCTAATTGGCAGATGCTATTTACCTTATGTTAATTGCAAGTTGTATTGTAAGTTATGATGTTGATTAAGGCAATTAGAGCAGTTCCATGTAAGATGCTAAGTTGTTAAAAAGAATTGTTCTTATAGATGCATTTTTATCAGGATACCATTGAACTTAGTCTTCTGAGCAAAACCTTGTTAATGTGCATTGTCTGTAACCTCCACTGATGCAAGCTGGAATACATAGGAATAGTTTTCACCTAAGCAACTGGCCTGTTGTACTTTTATACTATGGAAAGATAGCATGGTTTGTATGTTTGCACACTGTATTTTTGTGCTACGTATGTTGCAAGACGTATCATTGAATAGTTATCATGAAACTCTACTGTAATTGCGGAATCACAGAATAGCTGAGATTGCAAGGGACCTCTGGAAATTTTATAGTCCACCCCTTCCCTGCTCAAAACAAATTCATCTAGAGGAGGTTGCCCGTGCTTGTGTCCAGTTGGATTTTGAATGTCTCTAAGGATGGATTTCATGACCTCTCTTTGTTGAACTTCATAAGGTTCCTGTTGGACCATTTCTTCAGCTTGTCAAAATCCCTCTGAATAGGAGCACAACTATCTGGTGTATGAACCACTCCTTCCAGTTTCATATTTTCTGCAAACTTGCGTGGACTTCTCCGTCATCCATGTCATTAATGAAAATGTTACACAGAATTGGTCCCAGTGTTAACCCTGGTGTATACCACCAGTGATTGGCCTCCCACCGGGTTTCATAACACTGATCTCAACCCTCTGGGCCTGACAGTTCTCCCAGTTTTTAATCCATCTTTTTGTTTATGTGGATGTTATATGCTATGAGACAAGTGTCAAAAGCCTTACTAAATTTGAGGCAAAAAACATCCATTGCTTTCCTGATCTCAAAATAATCTAAACCAATTAGACTAATTTGTCCATGCTTGGAGTGTTATGTCATCTTTAAATATAAAGGAGTGTAACTGGGAGTAAAAATTAGGTTACCTAAACCTGATTATTTTCAGTCTTTTTTGGAGGTGATAGACTTTTTTTCAAGAAATTTTCAAAGATACAAGGTGCATAAACCCAATTAAAATTTATGAGGTTTGGGCACTTAACTGTTATTTATGCCTTCAGAAATCTATATTTCATGTCTCCCTAGAAACATGCATGTTGGCTAAGCCAAGTACTTGTCTGTCAGAACTGATTTTAGAGCTTGAGAGCAAGGCAATGGTGGGCTGTGATCTTGAAAAACTTCTTCCAGGGTGATCAAAGCTTCTCCATTAAGACCACTCTAGTACTTTATTTCCAAGTTTATTTTGTAAAGCACTGGTAAGTGATCACTGGAAGTTACAGTCAAGTTACTGGTATGAATGGTGTATCTCATAGATATCTGTGGGAAATAGCATTGCTTGTTAGTCATGGCAACTAACAATCCATTAACATGCTCATTTATGCTTAAGAATATATTCTATTTCATTGTAAACTGTTTATGACTAGAACCCTAACGATTCTTAGTAGCTGCTTTATTAATGTTCAATACTAGCATTGTGTTTTGTTTTCTACTACATTACCCTGCATCCAGAATGAAAGTCTTGACATTGAGAGTTTCTCTGTATATACTCTGGTGAAGTAGATTGGACTTGTTGACTTCAAAGGTCTCTTTCAACCTAGATGGTTCTGTGATTCTATGAATGGTTACCCTGGTTTTAGTCTCATTTAAAATGTCTAATTTCTTCATGCTGCAGTCTGTAGACATAAACAGGGATTCTTCTCTTAGTTTATAGAGGTGAATAGTATAACACATAGAGCACTATACCCCAAGAGGGATGCTAGTATAGGAAGGGAGCTGAAAATCAGTCATCAGACTGTGAAAACAAACCTCTTATGTTAGGTATTTCATAATAGAGGAAAGAATTGGGGAAAGCCGTTGCAAGAAGAGGATCGAAATGGTGTGCTCATCCTGCAGACCAATCCAGCAGGTACAGTGCTGTAGTTCCTTCTTAGTACAGAGTGGTCCCAGTATTTCTTCTTATGGGACACCAGCTGCAGCTATGGCCATGGTTGTTTGTATCAGTAAGGTTGTGCGGTGCTTCAGCTGTACCCGACTGCTCACATTGCTGAAATGATTTCTATTCAAGTAGCCAGGCTGGCCACCTTCACATGGAACATATGAAGGTATCCCAAAGGGAACAGAGCTAATCATCTGATTGCACTAATGAGCGTGGTGGGGAGGTAGCAGAAATCTTACATGACTTTTTCTTTTAGCGTATAGTCTTATTCTCAAAAATGTGCTGAAAACCCTACTGTTGGCACATGCTTGTGGGTACAAGAGTACTTGTCATGTGTCACCACACTTCCTTTATACCACAGTGCTGAGGTCTCCCTTTGCATTTAAATTGGAAAAAAGTTGACTTTTTGTCTATGTTCTACAGCCATGTAGTCACCTAGCACCATGTCATTATAACAAGTTTTTAAGCTGTACCAGCAAACATGAGGAAAAAAGCTCCTTTTTTCTCTCCTTAAAAAAAAAAAACTCAACAAAAAACAGTACTTCACAAAATCTAGTGAACAGTGTGTATTGCTTTGAGAGATTGATTTATATCCATTCTCTCAAAGTGGAAGGAACTCCAAGTAGGGGAAATCGCCGTGTTGAAGGAGAGGCTACTTTGATTTACGTCATCTTCAAAGTGTTCAGACTTCCAGTCACACTCTAAGCTCTCAAACTGAAATAACTATGTCTACCCAGGGATTTGTAAGGGCTTAGCTGCATCTGTTCAGAATTGTACCTCTCATTGAAGTAGTGCAGCTTTTTCTCTTTTTTTTTTTTTTTCTTTTCTGCTCTAGCAAGAAAGTTTACTTATATGGTGTGGTCCATAATTACTTGGCTGTGGACATGTTACCAGAGAGGTGATGTGCAGGGCACCCGAAGAGAGCAAACAGTGCTATGACTGCTATATACAACCAACCAGTCTTTATATTGAGGCAGATATTTGAAAATAGTGACAAACCAATCCACAGAGAAATGTGCACCTCTGAGAATGGAGTAATTTATATGAATGTTTGTTCTAAAACTGGGGGAGCTTGGTTTGTGTTTGGTTGGTCTGCTCATGAGTCTTAGGCCACAGTCATCTCATAGAAGGGCAAATAGTTCAAGAAGACTTGAGATTTCATGTCCGAGTGTAGAGGTACATATTGCATGCCCCCTTGGACTGCATTTCCTCTTTAAAAGAATTAAGAAAGTAGATGAATGGGTACATTTTAAGTTTTGTGTCCTCCTTTCAAGAACGTCAGTGAAGCAAGAATCCTGGCACATAAGTAGAAAATTTTGATTATAGACAATCTTTCAGCTTTCTCATGAATGTTCATCTGAAATATTATTAGATCTGTCTTGAAATAAGCATGTTGCACAGTTTGGGGGCTGATAAATCACGGTCTCTACATTAACTATATAGAGATTTTTAGCCATGTATGATCTTCATAGATGTTTGGTCAATTACTAAGCACAGGTGATCCTACTTGCAGTTGCAATAGGGTGCTAAAGATATTGTTGCTGTATTGTATGCTTAGAACAAGACAGTATTTGGGGCTTGTCTGAAGCTTCCTCTTTTTTCCTTCTTCCTCCCATTATTTTTGATGCTTTGGATGTCATTTATGGATGTATAAAGAGGACCTTCAATCCATGTAAATTGTGTGCTTTGGTTCTGGCTCAAACAAGGAAGTCAACAGCAATGGAATTGCTATTTCTGGAGACGACAGCAGTTTATCATCTTCTGCCACACTTGTCACTGCCCCCTCTCCCTTTTTAGAGCATACCACTGAAAGAATTTGACAGAAACCAGTTTTGTGTTTCTAGGAAATGAAGCATTTGTTTCTTTCAGAGCAAGTTGAGCTTTTTTTTTTTTTTCCTATAAAGAAATCCAAATGGGGGAAAAAAAAAAAGCTGGACCGCTGTTTGACACACTGGGAGACCCCCGTGTAAGGTCTTCATTCACAGAACATGTCTGTGACTGTACAAGTTATTTATTTTCCCTTTGTTACAATTAGACTATTGTAAAATGAGAACAGAAATTACTCCATTCTCCATAGGTTTGTTGTGAGATTGAAAGCTGTGAGGCACTCAGTATTGCAGTGGAAATCACATGAATACCATAGAAACAAAAACTTTACTGCAGTTCAATGTTGACTAAAAGGTATGAGAGACATAATTGTGCTTGGGTATTACAAGAAACCATACAAACCTAGCCAGGGGAAGAGATAATATATTACCTGAAGCCTTCCCTGTGTGGAGTTTCGACCATGTTCTTCTCATGCTTGGATGCAGCTCTTTTGATTTCCCATAGATATGCGGCGGGCAACGTTGTGTATGGAATCAGTGATCACTAAAGCTACTGTCCCACTCTGGCACCCTGGATGGAAAATGCAAAGTAGCCAAACATTAACTGGGAGTCAGTCTGTGCCTAACTGGGCTGACATAGCTGCTGCTGCCTTCACCAGTACTCTGTCAGCTTCGTAGATCAGTGAAAGACTTCCTTCTAATGAGGGTGCTAATCCAGCACCAGTTAGAAAACTTCATAATTACTTATTTGGTTGCCCCCCTCCCCTTCAAATTCAGCCTAGAAACAAGTTATCACTCAAATAGAAGAAGGTGGGAGCATACTATTAGTTTTCACAGTCTTGCTGCCAAGTAATTGAATTTGACATTGTTGCACAGAAGGCTAATTTCTGCAGCATGGAGCTGGCATTCCAGGCATTGCACTGCAATAGCAAGGTCTATGGGAAAAAGTTGAGGAGCACTGTCTGGAGGAATTACGTCGGCCAGCCCAAATTCCAGCTGAGGAATCCCTAGATGATAATTATTTAGAAAGTTTCTGCTCTCTAGTGGGTAGAAGTCAAAATTAGCAAAATATCTGAGATGATAAATGGCTTGGAGGAGAACAATCTAATTGTTTTGACGAAAGCTGTTTTGTAGATCAAACTCAGAGCTACAACACTAGCCATCTAACTTCTCAAACCCTCAATCTTTTTTTTTTTCTTCTTTGATTATCTATTTTTAATCTCCTGTTTCTGGAAAGATAGGTAGAATGAGCTGTGCTGCATGAAATATTTGTTATCATAAGGCTTTTTGTGCAGTCCTCCTGACAGTAAATCAACACAGATTCCTTCTCTGTTGGTGTGTGGGCCTCTTTTCTAGATGCAAAATCAAGCAGCACAGATCATCTGTCTTTTTGGTGTCTGCAGAGGGGACAAGCACCACTGAGGACACTATAAATATAAAAGAATAATGTGATAATGTCTTGAATGTGACATTGTGCAACTACAACAAGCCCCAGCCTTAAGCTGGAAGAGCTATAAGAGTTGCTGTGGTCCTCTAGTGTAATGGACCTAGCTCACACCTACCACTAATCTTGTACCTGCTAACTAGTTCTCAGGTTGGTCTCATTCCCTCTGTGCCAAACCTTCTCCCCATCTTTATCTTCTTTGGTGCTTCTGTGTCACTGCTGCTCTTCCTCTGTTTTTAACATCCTCTTTCCCATTGCTTTAATTTTCCACTTCCCCTTTTTTTCTCAGTGTTATGTGTTTTGGGTGCGTTTTTTATCTAAAACATAGGACAGATTTATTTCTATTGCTAGTCCTGCTGTCAGCTTCTCTCACTCAACCACCAATGGTAATGTTATTTCTAGTCTGCATAAAGTAGACGCAAGTTGTGAAAGGTAGGATGGTCTAATAGGTTTAAAAGCATTAGGACCAGACTTCCTCTCCTCTGACTTGTATCAAACTAAAGTGGTGCTAACTTCATGTCATTGTCATGTGTGACATTCTGAGGGTTTAACCCTCTGCCATTTCAGCTAAAACAGTTGCTCTCTGAACTGGGAGAAATCATAACTTGGCATCCATTGAATGGATGAAGCTAGGCATCATTTCATGTATGAACTACTTCATTCCCAGGTTGTCAACAGGACCAGGAAAGGAAGATGGAGCATATGTAAATGTCGATGTTCTTTGAACTCTGGTTTTGTATATTATGTGGTAGGAGAAATTATTGGAGTGGGAGACTATTGTTTAGTTTTGTATATTTCTACTACTTAAAGATCAATGAAATCCTGAGGCTGACAAGGGGGTTCTGTTTTAAAATAAGAAATACATAAGATTTAAACATCAATCTTCTTGAATTCCACTTATAGACATCAGAATTCATTCACTATGATACTTCACTGTTTATTAGTCTAATATGACCCATATATAAAGGTTGCTTTGGACAAATGGCATCAAGACATAAAATCAATAAACTCTCCCCGAGTGATGTTAACAATGAAAGCCGACAATAGTCAACACCAACTAGTTTCCCATGAGAAACAAAGAAATATCAAAGTGCTGTAAATAGCATTCCATTTTCTGTTTGCCAGATGAAGATGGGACATGTGGATGGTTGTAAATGTTTTGCCCACTTTGGCACATTCTTGCATTTTCAGTGGCCTAGCTTCTTGGTCTGGGATTTAAAAAACAAAATAGTGCTGTTATAAGACATGAGGCTCCCAGGCTTTTAAAACACAGCAGAATCGTTGAGTTATTCTTCACTGATATGACTGCTTTACTGAATAAAAGGCTGATGGCTTTTCTAACTGACTTTATTACAACTCTTTCCCACCAGAGAGGATCTCTTATCTTCCATTTGTATTTTTGAGTTTCACTTTGGTTTCCCTGTCCTCTTCAGTATTTGTGTGACTGTAGGTACCTTGTTGCTATTAATCAGGCAATGGAAAATATTCCCCACCCCCTCCACCCCCCACCCCCAGCTTTTTCTTTGTTTTGGTTTTTAGATTGAGCTGTTGCAGATCTTGAAGAAAAGCAAAAATACTGTGGGAAGGATAGTAGAATCCTCTTTAGTAGTCAGAATTAGGATGTTCCTATTTTGATAGTCAAATAGTCACCCTATCTGGAAAAGGAGGAGTTTAACTTAGAAGCCTCTCTGACTTCTCGGTTTTCATGTAACCCTTAGACCCAAGCAGCAAGTGTCCATCTGAAGATAAAACCTTCCCTCCAATCATGTTTAATTCAATGAAATTCTTTTCTTACATGGAAATCAGTGTAAAACTCGAGGAGGCTGAAGGGTAGTATGTTTAGGTTCTGCCAGTGCCAAGCTATTTTTTCCCCACCCCTCTTATTTTCTAATGCTGAATACAATTTTGTGTTGCCACAAAAGAGAATTAACGTGCATAGAATTAGTTTCAGGTCTGCTTCAATGCTGAATTACCCAGAAAAGTAATTCTCTGTTGTGTACGTTGGTCACTAAGCTGTTGAATTATTTACATTTGGTTGGGATGAGGGATAACATTTGAGTTCCAAAGGCTTTTTAATGGTTGTTTTTTGTGTTTGTTTGTTTTTTTTTTAATATGGTTTGGGCAACAATGACTTGAACTCTCACTAGCTGCAGCAACATTTCTCTGTGAGCCAATGTCCTTGAGACAAAACAAATACATTGCTTTGCCTAATGTGGTTTTCTTTCCTCTTCCAAAAAATATGCAAGGCACAAAGCAAAATGTTTTGCAACCCAGTATCCTTTTTCTCCTGTGCTTACTGTTGCATCACAAATAATATACATTATGCTATTTAGTTTGCTAACCTTGTGTTCTGTGGTCAACCACAATTTTTCTCCGGAGTCAATGGAAGATTCAGATACTAGAGGAATCTGGATATGAGTCAGCAGATACTGACCAGAGCTGGGTGAAAAATTATTTCTGTCTTTAAGTTTTCACAAATTCAGATTCTTTCTGGAAATGCAATGGGATGCATTGAAAGACCTCATGAGGTAGAAAAGCAAGAAAAAGAGACACTTTCAGTCCAATCCATTGGCAAGGTCTCCTTGCAAGATTGAAGGTTTAAATGCCACCCTGTGTAGCTGGGATAGAGGCTGGGTCTTTCTCTTGTGAAAATGTGGGTACATTGATCATCCTGTACTGCGCTGTTCCTGCTCAGGAGTCTTTTTAGAGCTGCTCTGCACTGAATAATTAATTAAGTATTCTGTTCCCTTTATCAATGGACTTTTTAATGCAAACTGGTTTGACTCCAGATAGATGCAAGCAAGTTATGATCCAGAACAGCCCTTAGGCTGGTGACTTGTTGTGCATGATGGTACTTATCTGAGAGGTATATACAAGTATTTTCACTTCACTTGAATTTTTTTTTTCTCACCAGTCAGCTTAATGACTAATCATTAGATAGATCTTTCTTTGATTCAACCGGAACTGATACTTGTACTCAGTTGAAGATAGATAGTTCTATAGAAAATTTCAATTTCATTGATCTGTTTTGAGGGAGGTTTACCCCATTGACTCTTACATGTTTTAGCAGAACAATTGCAACTGCTTCTGGATATGTATTTCATATAACTCATGACCTGAAACATCTTAAAATGTAAATAACTAGTAAAGCAAATGGGGAGAGACAAAGTAATAGTTGATTAAGCAAGATAAGGTTTTGAAATGAGATGTGGAAACAGCGTGGAGAAATAATTGCGATAAGGCTGGTCTGTGGCTAAGACTTCAGTAGCAGAAAGCTTCTCTGAGGTCAGGCGTAATAAAAGTACACGAGAAATGTGAAAGACAAAAGAAAAACACAGGGAAGAGACGTTAATGAGGTAGTCAGCTTTTAAAAGTAGAATCATAGAATGGTTTGGGTTGGAAGGGACCTTAAAGATCATCTAGTTCCAACCCCGCTGCCATGGACAGGGACACCTCCACTAGACCTGGTTGCTCAATCCTAATATCTAATCTAAATCCCCCTTCTTTCAGTTTAAAACCATTACCCCTCATGCTATCGCTATACTCCCTGATAAAGAGTCCCTCCCCATCTCTCCTGTAGGCCCCCTTTAGGTACTGGAAGGGGCTATAAGGTTTCCTCAGAGCCTTTTCTTGTCCAGGCTGAACAGCCCCAATTCTCTCACCCTGTCTCCAGCACTCTGGAGAGGTGCTCCAGCCTTCTGATCATCTTCATGGCCCTCCTCTGGACTCATTCCAACAGGTCCAGGTCCTTCTTATGTTGGGGCATCTAGAGCTGGATGCAGTACTCCAGGTGGTGTCTCACGAGAGCAGAGTAAAGGGGCAGAATCACCTCTCTCGACCTGCTGGCCACACTTCTTTTGATGCAGCCCAGGATGTGGTTGGCTTTCTGGGCTGTGAGCGCACATTGCTGCCTTATGTTGAGCTTCTCATCCACCATACACCACCAAGTCCTTCTCCCCCTAGCTGCTCTCAATCTATTCTCCGTCCAACCTGTATTTGTGCCTGGGATTTCCCTGACCCAGATGCAGGACCTTGCACTTGGCTTTGTTGAACTTCATAAGGTTCACACGGGCCCACTTCTCTAGCCTGTCCAGGTCCCTCTGGATGGCATCCCCTTCCTCCAGCGAGTCAACTGTGCCACACAGCTTGGTGTCATCAGCAAACTTGCTGAGGGTGCACTCTATCCCACTGTCCATGTCTCCAACAAAGATGTTAAACAGCACTGGTCCCTGTACTGACCCCTAAGGAACGCCACATGCCACTCATCACTGGTCTCCACTTGGACATTGAGCCATTGACAGTAACCCTTTGAGTGCAGCTATCTAGCCAGTTCCTTATCCATCGAGTGGTCAATCCATCAAATCCATGCCTTTCCAATTTAGAGACCAGGATGTCATGCAGGACTGTGTCAAAAGTAGTTAACCTTAAAGTTCTTGGAATGTATGAAAAGCCTGAACTGAGTCTTTGGATTCTTTGGTTTTTCTCTGCTAGTGACTTCACACTCCTGTTTGTGAAAGTGAGGACTGCAAAGAAACAGTGTAAGACCTTTAGTAGTAAAATTGGTAAAGAATAGGGCAAACCCCTATCCAGGCATGAATAAAAGCTGCTTTATTATTCGATTGAAGAGAAGCAAGGCTGAACTTGGAAGGATTAATGTGGGACTGCTGAAACCTTCATTAAAAGGGCTGTCCAAAGAAGACCTTTATCATTTACACACATGCAGTCTCAGCCAGTGCAGTCATGCATACTTGTACAGCTAGCAAGGAAGTCAGCAGTGAAGATGAAATAATTAACAAAATTAAAATTATAGTCTCTGACTGCGTTTAATAAAGGGGGCATTCATGTGAGAAAGAGAATGCCTTAAAAATAGGTGGCTCTGTGTGGTGCTGCATACTGACATAAATTTTATGACTATGTTTTTTTTCTGCAAAATCTATAAATACTTTTCTTTTGGGGGGAAGGAGGGGCAGAAGAGTGGAGAGAGGTTAGGAGGGAAATGAGAATGAAGTAAAACAAAATTCCTTTTTTTTTTTTTTTTTTAAAATGGAATGCTAACCAATCCCTTGGCAACAAAGACCATGTTTATTTTTAATTAAAAAATAACATAGCTGGGTTGACTTCAGTTTTCCCAGCTGCTATTCTTCCATCACAACAGCTCTCTGGCCTCTTTTCCCTTGCTGATTTCTTTCATCATTTGCACTTAGCTTGTATGTGTTACATAGATTTTATGTAATATTTCCTATCATTGAAAGCAAGGCTAACAGTCTAAACAAGTAGCTGGGGCTCAGTCATCTAGATTCTCATCTACAGTACCTGAACATGCCCTTCGTTTTTGGAAAGTAATAGGTGTGACCAGGATAACGTTTTAATGTGCGCATTCCTTGCTCTTCATATGGCTGCCAAACGAGGAAAGATTTAAACTGCATATTGAATTTATGAGTTGTAGTTCATTAAAATAAATGGAGTGGGTTTGGCAAAGCTCAGGTATCACTGAGCACACGGGTACTGTTTGAAGGCTGACAAGCAGCCTTGGTGGTTTTTCTCTAGATGATCAATTGCAAACTGCCAGTTTTTGTGTTTGCACATTAGGTGAAAAGTTAGAAAATAGACGTGCTTCCCATGCCTTCTCCAGCAATTTCATTTCCTCCATTGGTGGGGCAGAACAGGAAGAAGTAAGGGTGATGATCCATTTCTCAGCACGTCACGACAGAGCTGACTACTTATATAGTGGAGAAGATGGTGTCCATCTGTGAAAATCAATCTGATTTCATTTCGTGAGTGGACTGGAAGTTTCTGTGTGGATATTTAGAGGCTCTTGAGTATTCAGGAATACCTGGTACTTTCTGCAGGCATTTTAAAGCTAATTATGGTAAATTATTCATTTTCATTTTCACTATTCATGAAAAAATTCAAAAAAATTGAAATAGTAATGTTGTAGCCTTAAAGGTTCTCATACCAGCCATCCATACTGCCAGTAGCAGTGGGAGCTGACAGCATCAAAGCTACAGCTATTCCCAGACAGAAATGTCATAGACAGAACAAAAGGAGTGGTTTCTTGGGTCACTGGAACCAGACCATGGAAGAAGATATAACTATATGTATTAATCTTGGACAGTCTTTGCAATCCATGATTTGCAAGCTTTCCGTGTATAACGTAGCCACTTTAAAAAACAGTTATTTGCACTGGTTATTCCTGAAGAAGTGGCAGCAATCTGGTGTGCTGTGATGTTTATCCTCTGTGGAAGTTTAGCTCTGCTCCTCTTGCCTCAGTTAGAAGCCAGAAAGGCAAGGGCAAAGTTCTTAAGAAATGACTCAAGACTTGTCATTGATTTCTGATTTCTGCCTCATGGTATTTGCAAATATTTTCCCTGATCCAAAGTGTCCATGGTAGGACTGAACACATATATTAGGGAAAGATGCTTGCCATATTAACCTTTCATAGGTGATAAAGTTTACTGTCATGATGAACTATGGGATCACGACAAGAAACTGAGAGGTAACATACATCAGGAGGCCAGCATTAAGGGTTAGGACAAGTCGGGCAATAGGATCTGGGGCAACAAATTGGTTAAAGTCTGGTGTAGAAAGAATGTCAGCAGAAGCAAGAAACGAAGAAGCTGGAGAACGGTACATTGGGGGAGGCACAATGGATATGAAAGCAGGAGAAGAGCAGGGAAAGTATGGGGCGAGAAAGTGAAGATATGATGCAAATGAGAGGCTTGAAAATTGCTGGAAAGAAATTGCTCTGAATTATTGTTATCCTGTCTGAGGAAGGTGATTGAGAGTGATAGAGTATCATCTTTTTTAGTTCTTTTCTTCTTCCATATCACAGTTTCTGGGAGATTGTTCGGCAAACTGGTGGGTGCTTCCTGTGTGAATGCGGATGTTGTGGTCCTTCCCTTGTTTTTGCAATGGAGCAGCATTGGCTTATTTCTGGTTTCTTGTTTTGACATGTAATGCTTTACCCCTTCTAAAAAGATGATTTACTTACATTAGTACTAAAAGATTTGACAATAATCAAATAAAATGTGATGCTAGTAGTCAATTTAATAATTTGTCCCAATGATTATTATAAGACATTAGAGCAGTGAAATTGTGTTTTAGGCTGTCACTAGGAGAATACGAAAAGATTATCATACTAGGAAGGTGCTATGAATTGGAATACTAAAAGAAAATGGTATTTTGTACAATCCTGAAATAAATCCCGAAGCAAAGGATGTGGAACCAAATGTTCTCCTCCACGAAGTTTAGGAACATTCATTCTTAGAGTTTCATTTTGTCCCATTATAGAAACCTTCCCCAAGGACTAACCTAGAAAACATGAATCAAACATTCTGCACCCAGGGGAGGGTGTTCTCCAGGGACTTTCTGCTGTCCCATCTTCATGGAACAACCCATGTGAAGGGAAGCCACGGACGAGTTTCACATGAACCTTCCCTGCTGAGGGAATGCCTTCATTTGAACAAAGCTCTTTTCGAAACTGCTTTATTTTTATGGGAGCTGTGAGCTCCAGGATCCATAAATAGTAACTTTTAGTGCTGGCACTAATCCTGTCAATCAGAATTCTTCTCAGAAACACCATTAATTAAACTTCCCTGAAAAGGATCCAGCTCGCAAAATTTTCCCTGCAGCTCTCTCTCTCCTGACACCCACCCCAGCAGTGTGTTTATGTTCAATAACTGAAGAAGACACAAGAGAGGAGAAAATCAGAGCTTTCACAAGAGACCTTTTTGTTATTACAGACTTATTTTAGCTACCCTACTCTGCTCGTTTTGAACAAATTCTTTCATTTGCCGTGTTGAATGATGCTAGCAGCTGTCAAAATATGTTTTAAAGCAGCCAGTTTCCATTTGCTGTCAGTTGCAAGTGACTATTTTCTGAATTATTATGCAGTATTCTTTATGGATTATTAATAATTTGGATTAGAGCTCTAAGATTTCAGTAATCCTTTTCTGAGAGGGACAAAAGAATTTGCAAAGAATTTGGGACTTCTTGTTAGCAGTAAATGGTTCTGTAGCAGACATGCCTATATCCACTGTCAGTGATGTAGGGGAGCTTATGTTCAGTCTCCAGGTCATCAAAAAGGGATACGGTAAGCTTTGGTTTTTAAATTTTAAATTTTTTTGTTCTTTCAGATCATAATTTGAAAGGGGAAAACCCTCCTTAAATTGTCTCTTCCTTGCTGTGCGTGTTGCTGCTCTATTAGGGAGACAGGTTTAGATGAGGACAAATGGCTATTCTGGAACAGGCTTGGCCTGTTCTTGCTGCCACTGATGTCCGTGTGAAAACAGCAGACCCCGAAGAACACAAGCCTCTGTTTATTCCTGTGGGCAGTAACTGCTGATCAAAGCAGGAAGAGACGAGGAGTCTGGTTTTCTGCTAATGTGAATGCCACTGCTGTGTGGTTAGCAAATGGTTTCTGCTTAGTAGCATGAATGTGGCCAAAGAAGGAAGCAAGTGCTATATTTGCATGGCCAAGGATGATGTTCCAGCCCACATCTTCTCGGATGCACGCACACTTTGCTAATCTGGTAACCTTTACTTTCAAGAATAACCATGCAGAGGTCTTGCAATCTACTTCCACTCGATACGACCTGCATCAAGTCCTCCTTCTGGTTGTGTTTAACTTCAGGAAGTAGTTCTCTCTCTTTTCTGTCTCATGCTGAGAGGTACAGAATGAAAGCCTTTGTGCAGGGCAGTCATTGCATCCAAAAGATGTTCCCTTCTATTGAGGGAATATCCATTGTATGTGAGAGGAATGACTTTTCTTCAAAGTATTAGGGTGCTCTACTGTTGAGAGTCAGTGTAAGGATAATTGATATTTTAAGATGGTGGGGAAGAAATATGTAATTTTCTGAAACATATCTATATATTTATATAGGTAAAGCACCTATCACCATATTGATAAACATGTTTTGGAACCACTCTGATGTGAAACAGCTTCAGATGAGTTGTGGTTTATTAGCAGCTTGGCTGAGGGGAAGATACAGATCTTTCTTCTTCACAAACTTTCTCCCTTAATGTGTATGGCTGTCTGGCATTATTTTAAAGACTAATCATGATTACAAGCTCTGATTCAAATTTGTAATGAAGAACACCCATTGAGCAGCTTAGTACATGGGATGGGGTGTGTTCAGAGTGCCTCAGAGTCCTGTTCTGGAGAGCCATTCTGCGTACTGCTATGTCCATGGCACTGGGAGTGGATTGAAAGTGAGGTCCAGTGGGCCACCAAGAACTTAAGCAGTAACGGGTGGGTGGATGTTGAAGAAGGTTTTCTTTCCTCCCTACTCTTCAGATCTCCAATATATTCTGCAGCTGATCTGGAAGAGACACTGCTGATTTTCCTCTTCCTGACTCTTTAACTCATGAGGAACATATCTGGACAATCAGGACTATCAGTCCTGTATGTAAAGCAACCTGTGTGATTCAACTAGAAAATACCATGAGGTGGGAAACTTTTTCCTACAACTCACATTCTCCCTATGAATCTATACTTATTGATACTTTTCTGCATCACTGAAACCCTCTTCCAATGAGACCACAGGAAGATGAAGCTATAATGGTCTGAGTGCTTCATAACATTTGAAAACTAAAAATGTATGTATGTACACGTATAGACATATATACATGTAACTATATACATGTAGCTACATGTTTGAAAGATGAAAATATTTCCTTAAGACCTGTGGGCTCTGCCTTAATGGCCATTCTTTGGCTGAGATTAAGATGGCACTTGAACTCTAAACCCTTTCTTTAATAATATATGAACAAATATAACATAATATTAAGTTTGTTGAGAGTAGCTATTAGGTCAGAAATTTCTAACGTGTAGCTTCATCCCTCTTGTACTTGGAAAATAAACTCTTTGGGAGTAAGAACTACGTTTTTGTCCTGCTGTTTGTATAGCACTCAGAAAGCTGGAGCTTGATGATACTACTGCAGTCCTAATACTTACAGTCCTAACACCGACAGAAAAATTGATAACTAGGAGGTGACTGCAGCCCTCTGAGAAGTAGAGCTCAGGTACAGCAAACTGTCAGCAAACCGTTCAGCAGAGGACATAAGCACATGTGTACTTAAACTGAAGTCATTGGGATTTGACTATGTTTTTTAAATTAAACTCTAACTTAAGTGTATTGTTGCATGAGAGTTAATGGATGTTTTGTACTGATAAGCTGCTTGTAAGTGGTTAGGTAAGCAATTCGTAGGAGACAACCTACCTCCCCTTTCTAGGTCATCCTAGAAAAATTCCTTGGGTGCCTGTTTAGATAGTAATGGACGAGTTTGAGGCTTCCTGTTCCCCTCTTCTGTTGGCAACACTTGTTTGCTAAACACTGTAATGAAAAGCCTTCTTTGTGCACATAGCGCATCTGAGGAAAAGTTGAAAAGTTTTATTTAAGTGCTCCGTCTATAATGGCTTTGTAAGTAAATAAACTTCATGGCAATCCTGACATGAAAAGGAGAAAAGGACATCTGGGTGAAATGGGCAAAGAAATAAATACTTCACCTAGGCCATTTTGTTAAAAGGTAGTTTCCTGCTCTCATTTTCACAACTTGAGGGAAAAAAAATAATTTGCACAAGAGCCAATACTGAAATCTATGGAAAGAATTTCCTAGCTGTAACTGGAATGAGATTCAAGTTTAAAAGCCTCTCTATGGCTATCATATGGTGTGATGCCGTGACTATGGGAGTAGGGAGAGATGATGACAAAAAAGACAGAGCTAGACTCTTCTCAATAGTACCCAGTGAAGGGACATGAGGAAAGGGACACAAATTGAAAGATAGAAACTTACATTTAAACATAGGGAAAAACTTGATTACTGTAAGTGGGCAACACTGGAACAGGTTTCCCAGGGAGGCTGCAAAGTCTCCATCCTTGCAGATACTCAAACCCCAACTGGACATGATCCTGGGCAGCCTGCTTCAAGCAGGGAATTGGACTAGATGATCTCCAGAGGTGCTTTGCAACTGGAACCTTTCTGTGATTCTGTGCAATGATTTGCTATTTTCAAAGATTAGAGGAGGAATCCTTCTTTTATCTAATAGATTATGAATTCAGAACCCAGTAGATAGACTGCATTACTTCCTTTGTCCAAAGAACTGTAAAGTCCAACTATTCTGTACAGTGCTCCCACTTTCTCATACTGATGTTATTCCGCTTTCCTAAATGGTTAAATATGTAATTGGGAAATTGGGACTGAAACCCAGGTGTGCTATTTCCAAAACAGCTTCTTAACCACCTTGCTGTTGAGTAATTTGGGATTGCTCCATTATATGTGATGCAACAAGGAATACTTCCTATGTGCATACCACACCTAACAGAGCATTAGGTGAGTGAGCATTCAGCTGGGAAGTGGCATAGTTGAGACCTAGTGTCAGTCTGAAGGTTTAATTACTTGTCCAAAGTGAACTATACCTTCACATAGCACGTAATTAAGTTGTGGGACTTTCTGTTATGGGATTTTGCTAAATGTTGGCAGCTACTGGTAATAATAATGGAAAAAAGCTGCCATGGAGATCAGTAAATACACAGATTCCACCTTTGATTCAGGCATTCTAGAAGTCACAAGCTGTTGTATGCTGGAAGAGTATATGTGGGAAGCAGCATTGTATGCTTTCCCTGTTCTCATGTTCTACCCTAAACATCTGATATTGTCCATTATCAGAGACAGGATATGGAGCTAGCTGAACTTTTAACGTGTTATAGTTCCTCTTACATTCCTAGCACCAGCACTGGGAGGAAAGGATGTGGAAGAACATCCTAGTGCTAGAGTGTGCTTTGAGAAGGGTAAAATCCCTGCAGGAAGAGATGAGATCTCAATCCTATCATAGTCCTAGCTGTTGAACTATTGGATAAAATGGAATACCTGCAGCGTGTAGTTTTGGTAACTGGGCTCTGTAACTTCATTTCCATTCAAAGCTACCAGGTATAATGAAACCAAATTCATTAACAGAGTAGAGGGGAGTGAAGCTATACTTTTTTTGTGTGTGTGTGTGCATATTCTTTAACTCAAAAAAACACATTTAAATGTCACAGGTCAACTTCTGAATTACCTTAGATATAGCTTCTGTAATCAAGTTAATAACAACTTCCTAATTTCTTAAGCCACAAAGTACTTCTTATGATTAAAGCATTTTCAAGAACTTCCAATAAAAGCACTTGTGTTACTAAAATTGCATTTAATGGGTACAGACCTACGTTAGCTGAGAATCTAGTACCTATGTTAGCTGGGAATCGTGTTCCACTGTGTGCTTGAATGTGCAGTGCTGGGTGTGTGCCTAGGTCTGCAATGATGTTAATGCCATTGTGTGAATGAGAGCAGAACATGAGCCCAATGTTTATGGTCAGGGGAATTTGAAGGACTGAAGAATCAGTAAAAATTGTGCCAATTTTACCACTGAGGATTGCAGCCCAAAATGTATCCAAACCCTAGTGATGTTTCTTGGATTGGAGGGTTTAGATTTACAAAGTCTGATTTTCGACCTGGACCTGAACTTCCTTCATGCTTAAGTTATATGGAAATTTCCTGTTTTGTTAAATTGTTCTTAGTCCTTCATAGTCAGATCACAATGGAATTGTGGTGTGATACAGATTCTTTTGGATAGCAAATAGTGAGAGAGCATATTTCAGTCATTTTATTGATATTACAAGTTATGTTGAGCTCAATTCAGAAAAATGTTGCTTTAGGACAGAGCAAATACAGGGAGAATAGCAGAAAAGGGCTCAAGGACTTTCTGAATGTGGAAAAGAAAAGGAAAATCTTTTGGGTATTGTCTTCATTTAAAAAAAATAATCTTGAAGAGATTGAAAGAGAGCAAACCATCTGAAGTAGAAAAAGGCATTTAGACCCAGGATCTTCCTAATGCATGGTCTGAATGTCATGAAGTTATACCTGCTGAGAGTCAGGTGGGGCACACTAAAGAACAGAAATGG
The DNA here is from genome assembly GCF_964106895.1 of Numenius arquata. Lineage (NCBI taxonomy): Eukaryota > Metazoa > Chordata > Aves > Charadriiformes > Scolopacidae > Numenius > Numenius arquata. The sequence goes on along the minus strand of NC_133577.1, from coordinate 63,690,012 downwards.
GCAAAGTCAGCTTTTCAGGTTTGAATGAATTCAGTGACCTGGCAGGACTTCCATGCTATTCATGAGTTAGAGCTCTATGTACCGATGGAGCCCAGTCTGCTCTTGCTGTAAGCAGCAGTAACCAGTGAAATGGTGGTGACACTGAAGTTCTTGGTTGCCCTTTTCAGACCTTGATGATTTGGGATGTCCTCTTATATTGCCCTTTTCTGCTATGAAATATGTTCATAGTAACACTGGGCATCAAAAGGAGATTCAGTTTTCTTATGAATCTAATGCTGAAACTTCTAATGGAATGAAGAAGAATTTTGGCTTTGACCACCCCAAAGTTTCAACAGTGTAAATCACAGGTGTCTATAAAACCCAGATACCATTCTGTAAACCCATTTTTCAAATTGCTGAATAGTCATTTGCATCAAGAGTCCTCAGAAGTACTGGAGTTTCAGTGAATAACCAGAAATCAATACAAGTAAAGGCCCCACACTCTGATCTGAAATTACTGAAAATAGGCCTCACTGATTTTTAAATGATCCTCTGTTGCTACCGGGATGTTCTGTATGAAGGTCCTTGAGTCGAAAGAGAATGGACAGTGCAAGGGTCTCTGAAGAAAGCTGACAGTTTTTATTTTTAGTCTGTGGGTCAGTATACTACCAAGTAGTAGCTGCATGCAGAGGGAACCTTCAGGAAAAAAATACCCCCTTTCAATGAAGCTCGTTCTTACTGTATTTTCTGGTATCCATTATGAGTTTCTACTAGATCACCCACAAATTGTTGTATTGTCCTTGTATAAGGGTGGCAGCTCATTTCTTCTGCTCTCTGAATTGACATCTACAGAACTGCTGTCATGCCAGGTCAGAGCAAGGGGCCATCTATGTTAGTATCTTTTCTCTGAGACAGTCGCTTACAGTAAAGCGAAAGAAAGCAGATGGATGTGGAATGCCTCCTCCTTTTATGTGCTCTCTCTCTCCCAGAGTCTGGTAATCTTTACTTTGGGACTTTCTAACCTAGAGATCCCATCCAGATTATCGTATCTCATAGCTGATGAAACTATCCTATTTTTCACTGTGGGGTTTTTTTTTTTTAATTAAGTTATTATTTTAAATTTTTGTTCCTTCTTGAATCATAGTTCTTGTACGACAATAAACAACATCAACTGTTTAAAAACCATTCGGGACCTTTCTCATATCCTGCCTCAATCATCTCTCCTTTTCAAATGGAAGAGCCATACTCTAGATAGCCTCTAAGATGGGAACTGTGCCATAGCTCTGATATTATCGGTATCCCTTCCTGGGGCTCTTCTTGAGAAAAGGTAACTAGAACTTTATGCAAAACTGGAAACATAGATATACCATATATTTATATGATAGAGATTTCTACACAGAGATTTCTAGATAGAACCTAGATTTTTCCCTTAATGATTCTTAACTTGCCTTTTGACAACTTCTGGTTAGTCTTTTCTAAGTGGTATTGGCTCATTTAGAGTTGTCACTGTGTGTATACAGATATAAGGATTTTTCTCTGGTACCTTGTCTTATGACCACTGAATTCAGTTTGCCTGTAGAAATTAATTACAAAGAACTGGGGAAAGAGTTAATAGTATTGCCTTTAGATTTTATTATAATGAATAGTTTTGTATCACCTACAGACTTTGTTTTCTCACTGTTCATCTGCTTTTGCAGGGTGCTTTTATGAATATGTTGAATACTACAGATCTCAGTATAGATCTTTAGGGAAGGAGGCTGGAAACCTTGCTCTGTTGTGAAAACTCACTGCTGGTCTGATGCTTTGCTTTGTCTCTTACTAATCATGAGAGAATGTTCAGCTTAGCCTATATCAACTTCACTTCGTAAAGGCGTTTTAGTGAGTGACTTTGAGAGATTTTGGGAAATCAAAGTCTGCTTTGTAAAACATTAATTTATAGAGCTGTTGATAGTGGGTTTTGTCGATCTCTTGCAAAATTTTTCTGTTTTACTCCATACTTTAAAAAACTTTTATAGAGATCATGTTAAAGAAGACTTTACCAGAGAAAAATGAAGAGTGTGCAATAATTATGCCATTGCCAAACCATGTTCCTTATTTTTATTTCTCTACAGTGATCAACTCTATTTTCTGGAGTCATTTTGAATTCAGCAGCAGCTGATTTGTTACTGAAAACCTCAGAATATTTCCTCTGCTTGCCTTCCTGTGAGTATGATCAAAGTAGTTACCTCAGATTTCCTTCTGTGTGGTATTCAGAGGGGTTTTGTGTAATTTTTTTTTTTTTTTTTTGCGGGTGTGCTTGCTTGCGTCTTTTGGGCTGTTTCAAATCCCTCTGAAAATCAGTGCACAGCCCTGCAGTTAGACCATTGACTCCCACTCCTCTTGGACCATTGTCACCAGAGATTACTTTCTTCAGAACTGGTAGTAGAAATAAAGGATTTTATGTTGAATTTTATCTTCAAATCAAAATAATTGAATTTACAGTAAAAATTTTGTGGGTGTATGATCACTCTTTTAATAGCTATATTTATTTCTCCACGGGGTTTCAGCAAGTTTTTTGCTTGCAATGGGAATCTTAGATCATATTTACTTGTGTTAAGATCATGCACTGGTGGTGTTACTGTCCTGTTGTGTCTTCTGTTCTTTTTAGAGCAAGCAGGCTCTGAGGAGTCCGTGAGAGTTCAAGACAATGTTTACTGACTATTTACAATGTGTAAGACTTAAACATTTTTACAAACATTGTACTTTCACTGCCAGAACAAGTGAGTGCTCACAAACCATTTAAAGGAAGTGTTTATAATGTGTATAAATTTCAGCCCCTCAATATATGGAAATTCCTGACTGGAGACAAAGCGAGGACTGGCTCTAAGTTCAAATGATGCCTATGACGGCAGATTGATGGGGTCAGAAATACTGCATTGGGGTCAAGGCAACTCCCTTAGATACCATCATCTTCATTTAATTCAGGGTACAGTGAGATGCTTATTCTTACTGATGAGTGACCATGTTCTTTGGACCTACTCTGTATCTCTGCTCCATTCCCCCTCTTTTTGGCAAGAGCAGTATGGGGGAGACGAGAGAGACATAGCAGCAGGCTGAACACTGCTTGCATTGCCTTTCATCTCTGACACCCTTCTTCCCAAATCAGGAATGCTGGCTCTGAGCCCATTTTAGCTGATTTTGTCATCATCCTTGGGGAAGAAAATTTAACTTTGCCTATGCTTCTCAGAAGGTTTGTGCAAGTGCTGAATGGGCTGATAATTGTTGCAGGCTGTTCTCTGCCCTGGCTGCCATTTCAGAGTTCTGCACTACTGTCAAGCCTTTGTGTGGGGAGTATTTAGGACTTAAGCCAGATACAATCTGGGATTTCCAGTTTGTAGGAAATTTTGATATTTCAAAATTAGGATTTCTTTCCTCTTCAGAACTTTCCTAAATGTTCTGAAATTTCCCATGACACATTTCTTCCAGTGAGATCACTGACTTTAAGTTCCCATGTGCTTCCTTGGGTGATGCATTTATGAGGTACCTAAATTCCTTAAAAATTTGACGCAAGGAGAGGGAGGCCATACTGTCCAAAAGCAAATGGGATCAGAAATACAAGTGCTCTCCCCTTGTTCTTAGGATAGGCTATTCAAAGAGAGCAGTGACTGCCCTCCAGAGTTTTTCTCAAAGCTCAGCAACTGGAGTTGTACTTGTAGACGTGTCTGAGCATGCAGACTCTGTAGTGTTGAAACAAGGCACTTCAGTTCCTCAAAACTGAGATCTGTGCTTCAGTGTATTTTTGAGCTGGTGCTAGTGCCTTATATTGATGCATAAATTGCATTTGAAAATCTGTCCTTCAGTGACTCATTCATCTAGTCTAAGTGTAGGATGCAAGGAGAGCGTCATACGTCTCATGCTGAAGTCTGCATGGTGCTTGCATGGCACTTGTCAAAGTGGTAGAAGAATTCTGTCACAAAGAAGGAAAGGCAAAGTCTAATAATACTTTCCACATTTAACCTCCTCTTTCACGTTGTAAAGCTGGCTGAACAGGAGGGTGGTCTTTAGGGGACATGAATGAAAATACCATGAAAAATGCCATTAGTTGCCTTTAGAAAATCATTAAAGCAAATGGTGTGGATCAATACACTCATTTAGAAAGGGAAAAACAAGCATTATCTCTATAAAGTACTGGAAAAAAGGCACAACTCTTTATCTGAGGATAAAAACCACTGCTATAGTATTAAAACAACTGTCTTGTAACTCTTCTGTTAGTTCTTGAATATGGCCAAATCTGTTTTTGGAAGATAATCTGAGACATGCTTATATAAATTACTTTCAAAAAGAAGCGATACGCTAAAAGGTTAAAGGTTCAAAGTCACTGGCTAGTGATGACTGTTTTTTATCTTCCTTGGAAATGTACGTTTTCTTAAAGGTCAAGATGTTTGCCATTAGGAAACATTGTGTAAGAAGGGTTTTGGTCAGCTCTTCTTTTAAATATTCAAGACTGAAAGAATTTCTGTAGAGTTACTTTTTTTTTTTTTGGAAACCCTTAAAATCATAGAATGGTTTGGATTGAAAGGGACCTTAAAGATCACCTAGCTCCAACCCCCTGCCATGGGCAGGGACACCTCTCACTAGACCAAGTTGCTCAAAGCCCCATCCAGCCTGACCTCCAGGGATGGGACATCCAAAACCTCTTTGGGCAACCTGTTCCAGTGTCTTACCACCCTAGTGAGGGTATTTATTCCTAATTCTTCCTAATTTCTTCCTAGAGTCTCTGAAGACTTATTTTTCTATGGCTTTATTGTGATGAATTATACTGAGATGAGTGTAGGGTCTTCCTTCTCTCCTCTGTCCTCTCTGTTGCTCAGAAGTGGAGGTGCAGCCACCCCATCTTACCTAAGTTTCCCTGTAGCTTCTGGAACTTCAGGTGACCTCTACTTGCAACCAGAGCACTTTTTGGTAGAAGTTCTTTTGTGAGAGATGAGAACCTGGTGGGTTTTGTGTTGTGCTGCATTCCTGAAGAGGTGTTCGAGCCAGCTTTTGGGAGTCTAGTTTAATACCGGGTGATCAAGTTCAGGAAGTAATAGTGTAATTCTTCCTGATACAATTTGCAGTCCCGTGAAAATGTGATGGCTGCCGAGACAAATTGGTGGGCATTGTTTGCTGGGAAAGTCTTATTGCTTGAAAGAAATTTGGAGCTAGTAGTTTGCTCAAAGAAAACCGGAGCATCATTTAGATAAAGTTATGCTTCATTTAAGGGTGAACCAAAACAAGGAAACCTGCTGTGACTCATCCAAAATTTTGGATGAAGAACATTTTTTTTTTTTTTTTTTTTTTCCAGGAATTACACCACCTAGGAATTGTAAAACTGACACATTGAGTAGCTGAAGAGAAATCTGCTTCTAATAAACCATGCCTCACCAGACAGAGGTTTAAGAACATTAAAAAAAAAAAAAGAAATCTGAATAAGCACAAGGATCATATGTAGGGGCAGAGCCACTGCTGCGCTCGGAGTGAAGGGAGTGGAGTTGATTATCTGCATCTTCCCAGTAGGTAGAGAGCAGATATAGCTCGCTGGAGAGGATGTGGCAGGAGCATGCTGTGCTTTGGCTCTGGTCTCTGGCAAGGAGTCCTTCAGAGAGCAGTGCCAAGCACAGTTTAGGCACAGCAGAAGCTGTATCTTACTGTCTTCTGCGCAATATTAACCTTCTAAGGCAGGAAATGCGTGCACTGAGGGAAAGATAGGCTGAGAGCTGGGATTCTTCAGTCTTCATTGACAACTGCTCTTTCTCAGCTCCGTTACAATAAACTCTCCTGTCACTTTAAAACTGCATTACTGGTCCTGCTGCTTTGAACTTCCCAGAGACGTTATTCACTTGGAGTACTTAAGTTTACAGAGCAGACCAACCTCTTTCTGATACATGGGGCGAATTGTTCAGAGCCCTGATAATCATTATACTGCCCAGCATTAAAAATAAAAGTTAAAAAAAATAACCCCTGCTTCCCGGGATGTTGTGAGATTACATATATTTCAGCGATGCTTTCAGATCATGGGATGAAAGAGCCTTGGTTAAATACTTCTAGATTATCCAGAAGCGGGAAGTAGCTGAAATCTCTAAAGAGTATCTTGTCTCCAGCTAACGTTGTAGACTCAGGTGCTGTGGAGGGTAGCCTCAGAAGTGCTCCAGCACTGTTAGATGTTTATCTGAACTGAGCTTGAACTCCCAGTCTCTGGAAGTTCCCCCTTGCCTGTTTTCCAAGAAGAGCCTGATCTTTGCAGCTCTTTCTCACACGAGCGCTGTGGGTTTGGAGCTGTTAAGTCTTTGGCCTGACTCTCGCTTTCACTAAGGTCCCTTTACACAGTTCAAGCATTCTGCTTCAGGGATCTTAAAATGAGAGTAGATGACATTTAATAGCATAAATGAGAAACAGGTTCCTAAAAAAAAAATTTAAAAAAATAAAAAAAAATATGAAATTGGCCTTTCCTAAATTGTTGAATGCTGACCTTGAAAAAGCCCCTAAAGTCTCTGCAGGCAGATTGAATTTTTTTTAGGAGAACAGATACCCAAAACTGCAAGAGATTACCTGAGGCAAGTGAGTTGTGGGGTTTTTTTCTTTTCTTTTTTAGAGAAAATCCTTTTCCATTACACTTGGTACCCACATGTCTGTCTTAAAGCAATATATATTTATCATAGATAAATAAATATTCAGAACTTCAGAACTGCTGGTGTAATTTTTACTAGTTTTAAACATTTTCATATATTCTGATTATGTGAAACATGTTAAAGATTTCATTTGTATTTTGGATATTGGGTGGGTTTTTTTTATGTGGGAGGCAATGTTTAAATATGTTTTGAGAAGGGGGGAGGCAAGAAAAGCTGTCATCCATCAACTGGTATTAAGTCCAACTTTGAAAGTTTGATACAAACTGAATCTGACTGTTAGTGCAGACATGATACAAATTAGCTGTGACTTTATGATACCAGCTGTTTCTCTGACAGGGTAAAAGGGCACATAACTAGAATAGCATCTTTTGTTGAAAGCCATGTTTCCCTTTGTTAAATGTGGGAGCCTCAGGCAAAAAATCATAGTCCTTAGTTATGTGACATGTGCAGTCTGCAACATGTTCGTGGAGCTTGGGGGGCTTTTTACTGATGTTTTTCAAAGACAGGGTTATCATAAGTGTTCTATTTTCATTCGTTTTATCACTGAAAGACAAATCTCTGTCATGTTTTTGCCTTGTGTTAAAACTGAGAATAATCTAAGCGGTATTTTCCTTACAAGTACAAAGAAAATACTGAACAGCAAAACCTGAGAAAAGTCTGCAAAAAAGAAATCACAAATCTCAAACTAAAATTTAATGTTAATAATTATTTTTATTAATTGATTTAGTCTGGTTATTTTTTTCCTTACCAAAATTTTCAGGTTTGTTGTGGGTTTTTTGTGGTGGGTTTTTTTTTTTTGTTTGTTTGTTTTTTCCCCCCATACAAACTAAGTCTACATAGTCTTTAACAAATTAACAACCAACATTAAGTGAGTATAGTTTATTGAGGCAGCAGATTAGTTCTGACACAAATGCAGGGATGCCAGAGCCAGCTGTCTGCAGTCACGTCATGGGTCTTGACCCATTTCTGGTGCTAGGTGGCTGTGTGAACCTTCCCTACCATGTCCAGTGCCTGAGTGAGGAGGGTCCCAGGGGCCTTAGGGGATGGAAACGCACCTGAGGAGCTTTGTGTGGAAGCAGCCGGGGGGTTCCCTTGTTTCCAGAGCTCATAAAGTCTACTCATAAACTGAAGTGGCTCTGTGCAAAGCTGTTTGTGTGACTTTACATCACTGTACATCTTCCCTCTGTGTGTCTGTATGATTTTAACGCATCCCCTGATCACCTCAGGCAACAGGTTGGCTGTAGCGTGTAACGAAACTGAAACAATGTGATTTATTAAGCAATCAAATTAATCTTACTTCTGCCAGTTGACTAAGAGCCAGTAAGATTTCAAAATTTATTACTACAGGTAACAGACCTACTCCATTCGTATCAATCAGGAAAGGAGCAATATTAAGAATGGAGTTATGTTATTAGTATACTAGTGTCTAACTAGGAGTACTACGAGGAACAACATTTAGGCTAGAACTACTAAGAGAAGCAAAACTTAGGCTGAATATTTTATAAACTTCCTTAGATTAATGGTTGTCAGTGTTGATGTCAAACTGAAAAAGAAAGGAGGGGGGTTGGACTAGGTGATCTCCGGAGGTCCCTTCCAACCCCATGTGATTCTATGAAAAGAGTTACCTTTCAGAACTGCAGTTTTTAAGGGACCATGCAGTAGCTTTAGGACTATGAGCAGCGTGAAAGGCATTGCCCTTTCCAAATTTTAATTTGTACAAAGGAAGGATGCCACTGCTAAGGTGAAAGTGGGAAACTTCTCTGCGTAATTTCAGACAGGTGGAAGTTAGAATGACTTGATGATATTTTGGCCATGACAGAAATCATCACACTAGTCCTGCATATCTTTCTACGTGCAGTAGAGAAGCCTCTCTATAAGCTACTATGTGAGATGGCAGAGCAGAAAGAAAAAATATGTGAACATAGATTTGTAGCAGGTTTATGAGTGAAAGCATAGACTTAAGTGTTGAAAAATACTAACTTCTACTCGAAACTTCTTGGAGTAAATTTAAAAAATAAATACATTTCAAAGGGGAAGTTTAGAATGTAAGAGCTGTTGTGTTTTTCATGTGTTGCTGGTGATAATGTGAAGCACAATATAGAAAATTCCAAGCACTAATAAGTAGGTCTCGGCCATTTCTGTTGAAAACATGCAATTTTACTACCTAGCATCGGTTTCTGAAATCATGTGAAATATTTATTTAAAATATTTTACCATGATAGTTTAAGTGACTAGAGAACATCTTGTTTTCATGAATATATAGAGTGGTATGTCAACAAACAAAGGTCCATACACGACAGTTGAAGAACAAAACCCAACCACAAGAAGTTCTACATTCTGAACCGATTTTTTGAGGATGTAAAAATCCTCTTGGCCAGCTTTCTTGTTATGGTTATATCCCTGCAAACATGGAGTGTCTCCAAAGAGAGCTTAATGTATCCCTTCCATTCATGCAACCAGGCTGAATATGGGAGCACAGGGCTGGTTTTAGATACAGTCACAGTAAAAATGTGCAGGCGATGCTGCAGAATGTGTTTATCACTAATGTGCAGTAACCATCAAGAGGAAAAAGATCATATGGAAAACTTAAACCAGTAGCTTTGTAGCAAGCAAATGATATGCTCTCCAATGTGCAATAGCTGCAGAAGCCATCATCACAGTTGAATTTTACAGCCACAATGTCAGAACCATCATAGCCTCTTGCAATATCATGTTCAGAACATCTCATAATAACTTCAATAAGAGAAGGGATGCTAGCCTTCAAATCCCAGAATTTAAATTAATCTTTTCATTCTCTGAAAGTACATTACTTGTAATGAAAATGACGTTTTTCCTCATTTTGTGTTCTAAACTGTTGAGTTGCATTGTTCTGAACTTCAATCAAGTTGCCATGTTCCTATCCAAGATGGTCACATTCAGTGGTGAAATGATGTTGGCTCCTTTAGGTATTTGGGACAGAGCAGACAATATATTGTTCTCAGCTGGGCCAGCTGCCTCATGTCCTCTGAGGGGAGAGGAATTTGCACAGTGACTTGAGTTACGGTCAAATACTTGGGTACCGTTTCAAGAACTCAAGGAGGTCTGGGAACACTGGAAAACTTTCTTCGTCTACACAGCAGATAGGAGGGTATTCTTCATGTTAAGTTTCTCTGGGATTTATGGTTTATGATAAGGAAAGTCCCTTTACTTTAAGGGCCTGCTCTTTTGCAGATCCTAATAATGCAAAATGACTCACTGTGTTTCATATGGCTACCTCTCTGGCTGGCTCACTGCTACCCTCATATTCCTTTGTCTCTCAACTTGATTAACTCATAAGGGTCAGCAACCATTTACTTTTTATGGTTATTTAGTACCACACTGTGACTTGACTCTGCAGGCAAAAAACTCTATTCTGTATGAGTAAAAGAAAGGAAATTTGACCTTGAAAGTGAATAAACATTAGGAACTTGCTTCTGCCAGACAGTGGCACACTGAACATCAGGTTAGTCCTTATATAGTTGTGTTGATGATACGGGTTCTTTTCTTTTTCCCTCTTCCTTCCTTTCTGTCTCTTCCTTTCAATTTCCTTTCTTCTTTTACTTCCTTCCACCCAGCCCAAAGCAAAGATCTGGTCTTGTTCAAAGACCAACCAAAGCCATGGTCTGGTTCAAAGTGTGGAAGCCGGCTCCAAAACCAACCAGATCTAACCTTGTTTCAGTTTTAAAACATTGCTGGAGGGAGCCAGAATCCCTTTACTTAAATGATTTAATTTGCAAGCAGTATGAATCATGCAGCAACTGCACAAGCTCTGGCTAGAATATATTGTACATATGTTTGTTCTTTAGGCAGTTAGAAGAGAATACAGAACTGGAGGTCATTTGAGTTACAACTACTTTGGGGAATTTTTTTATTTTTTTATTTTTTAAAAAACATTCCTTCTAACAAATGCAGTTTAAATGGGTTTGTTTATATGGCATGGAATTGAAAAGGCCCAAACCAACCAGGCTTTGCACAATGTGGCCTTCTTCCAAATTAATCTAAAATATTTTAATCCCTCTGGAGTTTCTTTATCCTCTGCATCTGTGCTATAGTGGAGACACATTTTTAACATTTCTTTGAGGAAAATTACCTTTCTTTCCCTCCAACTGTACTCAGCAAGGTCAATGGAGCACTGTTATATGCTATTTAAACATCTGAGATTCATCATATATCTGCACACCAGAAAGAATCATCATAAAAGGTCTAATGAATCCTGACTGCTAGCCAAGCAAGGGAGTTCCCTTACGGATACCAAGTATTAGAAACAAAGAATACATGCAAAAATACAGTTTCTACACTTTAGCTTAATACAATTAAGAATTAAAGTGCCCCTTAAGAAGGAGGCAGGGAATGTTTGTGACCCCCAGAATAATTTTAGCAAATCAAACTCTGAGCCAAATTCTGAAGTCGTTACATGGGCCAAGATGTGGGTCTGCCTTGGGAGTAAGGGGCCCGCTTGCCCTGTGGGACCAGCCATGGCCTGAGCAGGAGCCTGGAGGGGCTTCTCGCTCCTGGGGAAGGAGATGTTCTGAGTCACAGTCAAACTCCAGAGCCTCTGGCTGTGTGCCTACCCTTGGTTTTAAGGCCTTTTTGTTTTCTAATTCAGTAGCAAGTTTATGGGACTGAACTGATTTTACTACCCAGGAACTAAAATACTGAGGGAGGCCTAGGTGGTGGGTTGTTTTTTTTTTATTTCAATTTTTATAAAATTATTTTCCAGGCATTTTAAAAGCCAGTACACCTCCTTCAGCTGCCAGTAGTTCCAGTCAGTCTGAAATGACCACAGGGAGCAGCTACAACTCTGATGTTTTGGAGATTTTATCTGGGAAACTGTTATAGGGGGCTTTTTAATCTGAAATACTGTTCTATAACTGTTATACTGTTATAGATGACACCAGGGCTGGTTTAATACCAGAGTTTATTCTAGACTCATTCTTCTTTTGAATACTGCTAGGTCATGAAGTTCAGAGAGCTTTAACAAAGTTCAAGTAAGCAGTTGAACCTCTGACGGAAAAACGATATGCTGAACACCTCATTTCTGTGAAGGCACAGGGTTTTACCACAGTTTTTTTTTTTTTTTCTTGCCACTGGAGTCCTGCAGGGGCTACAGAGAAATGAGCTTCTCTGCTAACCTGCTCCAGGCTGTTGTTGGCCTTGTCCTTAATCCTATTGTGCTCCGCTTCTCCCAGCTATAATGTGCAGGTAACAGTGCTGGTCTCCTCCACAAGGGTCTGCGGGGTTGTGGGGTGACGTGCCAGGATAATGATGGTCTGAATGAAATCATCGACTAAGATCAATCACCCCAGGCTATCCCTGCCTTTGAATGAAGAACCATGCCTACCCCAAACACGCTTTCCCCATCTTTTCATATAGCCAGAAGTATTTTGGGACCATTGCAAGCCATACAGTAATGGAATAAATTCCAAGTGCAGCAGGAGACCACATCGGGGGGAAAAACTCATTAAGTGCCAAGGGCATTTCTTTTACTTTTCTTACTGGGACTGGAAAATATTCCCTAAATAATACATCTGGATGTAGAGGAGTAGAGAGGGAAAAGATGAAAAACAATCCTTTAAATTCAGTAGGAGCCTACTTTAATGGCTTGTTTAATCTGCCAGCTGGCATAGTGTTGACTTCTTGCTACACATACTTTAAGGAGACCTATGTAGTTCTTGGAACCAAGTTCATATTAAGTTGTAGAAACTTAAATATTAATAAATTGGCAGGACTGCTTTTTGGTGCTTAATAGAAATCAAGAAACTGCTTAGTCATCTCCAAAGATATTTCTGTCTCCTTTTAAATGTAAATACCAAAATAATATGGACTTAAAGCAGTAGCGGAGATAGTAAAAATCTGTTCTGAATATGTGCCCTCTCTGAAGTATGTGCACATCCTTCAGACTTTGCAATCATGTGTGTTCCTCTTCCCTATAGAACACTTCGCTTTGGGCAGAGTTTTTCTAATGTCATTTGTGACACCATTCGGTTTCAAAAAAAGTACATTATGAGTCTGTGTCTTCTCCAACACTCCTTGGCCAGGAGAAGAACTGGTGCCATCTTTATGTGGATTTTTATTTGGGGTGTCTTCCAAGTTGTGTCACTTAATAGGTGCTCTAGGGCATATAGCACATGTATTTTATATGACTTTCAGTGTTCATACTTTCGTTTTTTACCTGGCTTTGTGTGAAGGTATACGGGTGCAAACGAATGCAACCTTGAAGCATAGTGTCAGCTATATAACTAACGTTTATACTTTTTGTTCCTAAAAAGTTAGGCTACATCAAGAAGCATGTCTTCTGTTTTCAATTACTTTCAGCATTGGAAAAGCAAAGGAGAAAAGATTTAACTGCAAACCAACCTGTCTTTTATATTTAAGGAATCCTTTAATAATATCTGAAGTGACACTTGTCAGTATTTACAAGTTGTAAAGGTTTGATTTGGTCCGGGTAAACACTGAAAAATCTGGCTAGTTTACTCATGTTTATTTATGAATTTCAGGTCTGGCTTTTATTTTCTTTATTCACCTTAAGGGTGCAAACTATTTTCAGATTCTTTATCTGGGGTATGGATTGTAAAAATCCTTCAAGTTTTGAAAACATTATGATCTGGGATTTTAGTTTGATCCTTCTCCATACCTCTTTTCCAGAGTCTATTTCTTATTTCAGACCTCTTTTCCCATCTTTGCCTTCTGTTCCTTTGCCATCCTCATACTTTTTTCCATGTATTTAATAGGGTATCCTTGCAGAGATTGTCTCACTATCTGTACTTCACTTCCTTAGAGCCATCAGATCTAGTGAGTTGTGAAGCATCCACCATCAGGAGGCTTTGGTGCACGTGTGCCAGTCATAAGTGCAATTATATCTGCTTTCGTCTTTTTGAAGAAGGCATAAGATTGGAAGTCTGAGCTCAGCAATTTTTTTTTTTTTTTTTTCCAGCTAGCCCATAACTAAAGATGAGGTGACCGAGTTATGAAAAACAATTTGCCTAATAATCGTAGGCTCCTTTCCTATTTGTAGAGCATTTACAAACATATTGGAAGTTTTCTTCCCTCCCTTCCCCTTTAACCTTTGTATTTCTGGTTTTGGCCAGCCCTTTGTATGCATACAACCCTGCTCTGTGTGTTGACTGTGGAAAATGTGCTTCATGTGCATTCAGTACCCAGAACTTAGACTGTGACCAGAGCCATGAGTGCTCTGTGTCTCATTCTGAGCTGGGTGGACCTAACATGGCAACAAGGGAGGCTGGAGGAGACCACATAGGGGTTTTGGATCTTTAGGGAAAGGTAGCAGATAATTCGCAGTACAGGTATTTTTTTTTTTTCATTTATTTTTTGAAGGAAAATTAAACATTTTCTTTTCTGGACCACACAGACATTGTCCAAGGCACTGTTCCTAAAAAAATTAAACAACTGTAAAATTTATTAGCTTGATACAGTGCTCAAGCCTAACTTTCCTTTGTCACGTTAATACACAGTAAGAATGTATGTCTGTGTGCTCTCAGTATTAGTATCAGTGTACAGGATACTGTCAGGCCTCACCTGTCTTGTTTAATTGACTCTGAGCCAGAGTTCTGTTGAGAGTTTTGACGATGCTGTTCCCCTGCAGGGCAAAGCAGTGCACAGCCACATACAAAGTTATTGATGCATTGCTGTCAGGGTATTTGCTGGCAACAAGTATTTGTGCCTGAATGTCTAGATAGCAGTCAGATTATTGTCAAAATTATTTAGCAGCTTCTCTGTCTGAGTTTCATGAGGGGAGCTGGCTGTATCGTAATCTTACTGTGGCAGGTTTTGTGCTGGCTCATGCACAGCATAAAAGTCTGTCATCTTGCCTATTGATTTTTTTCTTCCTGTTGTAAGAAAGCCTCACTGCTGTTGGGTCTTCTGGTTTGGTGACATTGCTGCATTAGTGTTTCCTTGCTTTCAGCTAAACCTAGCATAAAGTAAGGTCTGTAATGTAAACTTCAAATATTGCAAATCGCTTGACGGGCATCTATTTTGCTGTACGCTGTTTGAGATGTCCTGTCAAAAGGCTCCATTTTTGCTGCCCTGCTTTACCTCTTTAAAGCTGGCTCTGACCTTATGCTTCAGTTTTCAACCTAAATGACACAGAATTGCAGCTCACTAGAGACAAATTGATATAGCTACTTGGCAGGAAAGAATCTGGGCTTCATTTGTAAAGATGACTTTAAAAGCGTGAGCTGGAAAAGCCCAGTAGAAATTTCTGCAGCTGGATCCGTTCCTGGTGGAATTCCACAGATTTCCATGATGTTCTGCCATTGAGTAATTGGACTTTCAGCTGCAACATATCTATCATGGTGACATGCATTATGTCTGTGCAAAGTCAGTATACAGGTACAGGGCGGGAAGATGAATTAAAGTTCAAGAGCAACAGGAACAACCTTGAACATTTATCACTCATTTCTTGAGTAACTGGTTGGATTCAAAATACTTAGTGTCTCTTAGGGCACAACTAGTAAGATCAGCAAATCGAAGAACTTTTAGGGGTGTGTTTTGGTAGTTTTTCTTTTTTTCTTTAAAAATGCAGGGATGATGACTAAAACTCGGTATTGTTGCTTATCACCAGTTCAATAGAGCAAGCGAGACCCCTCAACTCTTATTAGAGTTCATGATGCCCAGCACTAGGCAGAGCTGGATCCTAGGGTTGCATGTTTTAACAGGAAAGAAAAAGTGTTGAAAATACAAAAATGCAGCCACAGTAAGCTGGCTGCATTGTATCTTCATATTATTTTCTATTACTTTTTTATGACTGACTATGTAGCTTAATATATCATGATTTTGTATTTTGAAATGTGTTCCAGAAAATATGTGGAGTTTCAAGTCTGGCTGAGTGAGTGTTGCTGTTGGAACCTTACCTTAGACTTGCTCAAGCATTTTATTATTTTTAACAGCATTACCTTAGCTTTTTAATTCAGAACCTGAGAGATGCAGAGAAAGAGTGTGACTAGAGTGATAAAACATTCATGAAACCCACTTGTACAAAAATAAGTTCAGACAACATGTTGCTGAAACATTGTGTGTGAGCACGAAGGTCGACAGGGGTGGTGCAAGGGTAGGACAAGAGAGGAGCACCAAGTGAGAGGGCCAGGAGCAGAGTAGCAAAAGTCAAGGAGGCAGAGAGGTCAATACTTCCCATCCTTACTTGTTGCTGGCCCTGATCAGCTCCTTGGCTGGAGGGGGAAGCTCTTCCGTAGTTGTGGCAGCTTCTGCTGCCTGTGCAATATTATTCCCCGTGCTCTGATTTTTCTCTAATAGAAATCAATGGGAGAATTGGCATTGCCATTTATAAGGCAAGAGGAAATACATTCTCTTCTTTAATATGCCTTGATCATCTGAGCTGGACTTAACCTGTTTCTTAGTGATGTTTTTCTGCTCTTTCCTATTATTAAGAAACAAATAGGTCCTGACTGGAAGGTGTTGGCATGGGCACTGCTTTTCTGCTCTTAGAGATTTCAGTGAGAGATGAAGCTGGCCAACAGCTGGGGCATTGCTACAAGTTTCAACAGTTGGGACACAGATTTGGGACAAAATGTGCAGGACGGATAAACGCATGATGTGGGCATTCTTGTGATTAGATTAGCATGATGTAGCTGAAGATCTTCACCGGTAGAAGCAGGTAAAAGACAAGGGTAAGTATTGAATTATAAACCATGAACCTACTTCCCGGTGTCTGGATGCAGCGGAAAAATGAATGCAAGTCAGATTTCATTTTTGGGCTAAGCATTTTTACAAACTGTTTTGTGGACTATAAAATCCCTTCAATTTCAGTGTGCTTGGCTCTTCGAGATAGAGGTCTCGTTGTCATTACCTGCGATATCTTCACTTATGATTAAGCAGGAGTAAAGGGCAATGCGGTTTTCAGCTGCCCTTTGTATCTGCAGCAAAGGCTAAGTATTTCCTCACTGATAATGATATGAGCAAAAATAACTTGTTTCCCACCGGTAAGCATTGCAAGAATAAAAGAAATTCTACCTTTATGTGTGTGTGCACAAAGCTATGAGAGGATGAAGTAGCCTGTGTTGCCATAATCTGAGATCACACCAGTTTCCAACATGCAGGGTAAGCTCACTGATCTTTTGTAGCGTATATTAGATGAATTTGGCCTGTGAGGGTGGAATCCAGTCCTGATTGAAGTCTCTGGGAAGTCTGCCAGGGATTCCAACAGGACCAGGATTTCAACTCTAGTCTGTATATGAATAATATTTCAGTATCTTCTGATCTTTGGGGACAACATATTTGAAATACTTCAGAGGACACTTGAAGGGGAGAGTCAAGGGTCAATCCTTCTAACATGAGAACCAGCGGCTGTGCCAGCAGCTTCCAGCTATGTCTTGTTTCTTCCTTTGTCTGCTACTGGGAAATGATAGACAAATGTCACTGAGATCAGGGGTGGGACCGGTATATACAAATCCAAATATCAAGAGAAAGCTCTGCCTGGCCCTTATGTCAATGTGCAGTAGGAGAAAGATGAAGAAGGAAGTGGGAGGAGTGGAAATGGCATACCCACACTCAGCCTGTCCAAGAGAATAGAGACAAATGGGACTTTCCATTGCAACTGACTGGCTCTGAGATGATAGGTCCCACTGCTGCGTGCTTAGAAGTGTACTGCAGTGTTAGCAGCAGCACACTAGATGTTCGCTAACACCTCTGGGATGGTGCAGCTCTGTAATACTCCTTCCCCAGTGCTAAATTAGATCATAGATTCATAGATTGGTCCAGGCCGGAAGGGACCTCCAAAGGTCATCTAGTCCGACCTTCCCGCAGTCAGCAGGGACACCCCCAACTAGACCAGGTTGCCCAGGGCCTCGTCGAGCTTCACCTTGAATATCTCAAGGGAAGGGGCCTCAACCACCTCCCTGGGCAACCTGTTCCAGTGTTCCACCACCCTCATGGTAAAGAACTTGTTCCTAATATCCAATCTAAATCTCCCCTTCTCCAATTTAAAACCATTGCCCCTCATCCTGTCACTGCAGGCCTTTGTAAACAGACTCTCCCCAGCCTTCCTGTAGGCCCCCCTCAGGTACTGGAAGGCCGCTATGAGGTCTCCCTGGAGCCTTCTCTTCTCCAGGCTGAACAACCCCAGCTCTCTCAGCCTGTCCTTGTAGCAGAGGTGCTCCAGCCCCCTGATCATTTTAGTGGCCCTCCTCTGGACCCGCTCCATCAGGTCCATGTCCTTTCTATATTGAGGGCTCCAGACCTGCACACAGTACTCCAGGTGAGGTCTCACCAGAGCAGAGTAAAGTGGCAGAATCACTTCTCTGGATCTGCTGGCAACACATCTCTTGATGCAGCCCAGGATGCAATTGGCCTTCTGGGCTGCAAGTGCACATTGCCTGCTCATGTCCAGCTTCTTGTCCATCAGCACCCCCAAGTCCCTTTTCTCGGGGCTGCTTTCTAATACCTCATCCCCCAGTCTGTATTTATACAGAGGATTGTATCATATCATGGATATGAGAGATGGACCTGAGCAGGTATTTAAAGCCATGGATCTTTTAGTTGCAGACCCAAGGCGTGAACTCTGTGGCAGGGACAATGACCTACAAAAAACTCCCTGTCAGCACTTTCATGTGGTTCACCCAGCAGCAGTAGGAGTTGACACTGGGCCTGGCACCTGCAAGGACATGTGTGGCACTCACTGTGGTAACCTATGCTGTAGCCACAGTGGGTGAAACCTGTTCAGCACCTATTTGAATCAAGGGCCTGGACCATGGTGTGGTCCTGTGGCCATCAGTAGTCTGCAGAACACCGCCTGGGAATCTCTAATCTATGTAATCACTATATAGCCTCCAAAGTGAGATTTTCTGATGCTAAGTATAACTGCACTTGGTTGGTTTGCCATTGATGAATCTTCCTTGGAAGCCTTAACAAGTGTGGTCAGATGAAACAAGGCACAAGCTAGATTGGAATAAAACTGTGTATTCCCATGAGCTAATGGGTTTATTTTGCTTTGAGTACCAAATGAACTATTCTGTTTGGGAAGGAATAAAGCTGCTTGATACGAGTATGTATATGTGTGTGTATATATATATGTAGAAGCGTTCATTATCTGCAGTGAACATGAATACTTGTCCAAGTTTACAGTAACAATTGGAGATGTGGTTTTACATGAAAGGAACATTACAATCAAATTTATGGAGGAAAGAAGGGACCCTTTAAATGTATGCTTTACTATTGTAATATATACCAACATTTCAGTTGAAAGAGCATGCATGAGGTGTTACAAAGGACAAATCAATCCATTGGACTCCACCTGTTGACTTCAAAGTCAAAGTTGCACCTGTTTCTAAAAGACCTGAGTGGCACTGAATGCTTCTAATACAGAATTAAAAGAGGAGCAGGGAAAATAATTTCCAGACATTTTCTGACAAATTTTCATAGAAAACAGATTTATTTGTTTTGATTGAAGATAGATTAAGGAACTGTAATTCTCCCAGATATTGCAGTAGAATGCTTTTCATACCTGCATTTCGTGGGTGCCAGATTAAACAAGTCACACTTAGACAACGAGTGTTGCTTACTGAGTTGCTCTCAGCTGCAAAAGGAGCAATGAAGAGGCTCTGTTTTCACTTCTGAGGTGGAAGAGGTATAAAGAAAAGGCAATGGTAGTCCTAGGGATACAGCGGATGTCATGGCATGTAGCCAGCTGGAGCCGAAGATTCTTCGTTCTTCTCACTGACCAGCTCTTTACTGACATTTAAAAGGCCCACACCTCCACACCAGGGCTTTGGGAAAAACAAAGTAGAGAAAGATGGGAAAATGGTACATGTGGATTAATGGGGTACAACTCACAAAACTGCTAGAAGTCTCAATTCATGTCAAGTTTTAATGAGAGATTTGATTTTTTTTGCGGGGTATTAAAAAAAACAAAAAAAAGAGGATAGTGACAGAATAACTAAGGTCTCGTGTCACTGTTTCATCCTGTAATGAGGACAGGTCAGAAGTCAGAGATTCACCTGCATGCATGTAGAAAACCTCTGTGTAGTGGACTTCAAAGTCTTCCCTTTGCTACTCCTCTGTAGGAGAGGTTCAGAAAGGATTTCCCTTTATCACCTTTTTTCAGCCCTTGTCTGCAGCAGACATTTCTACTTGTAGGATATGGCTTTTTCAGTGTTGATGTTACAGTTGCATCTAGTGGCTGGGACTGGACTTGGGGCCTGGTTGTGCTTTAGCCTTCTGCAAATGTACAGTGGGAAGAATTTGCAATTGGTGGAGATAACGTAAAGACTAAGAGGCACAGAATTGACTAAGGCTCAGTCCCTAAGGCCACAAAGTAAATCAAAGGTAGAACCAAACAGGAGTATCGCCAGTTGCTGGGTTCACCCTGAATGCTAGGCACTGGGTCATGATATCTCACTGGCCTCCTTGTTCTGCACTGTTCTGCACTGGAGTTCTCCTGGAAATCCTGAAGGCATTTCTCTTTGCACTGTTCCTGCCTCCTGCTGCTTGGGATGTGGAAGGGAGGAAAGGAGGGTGGGAAATGCTAGGGACTGGTCATGGTTTCCTTTATGGAGAAACCCAGTATTGTCCTTTTTACTACTCCAGTCCTTTTCTGTACTTCCTATGGGTCTTAACATTTCTACCAGGTGCCACAGAAACCAAAGGCCAAATCTCCCTGCTCCTCTTCAGGTGAATGAAGCCATGTTCTGCCCTCGTTCTTTAATGAAGAATAGGCCAAACTGCTGAGAGTGGGTCTGGTAAGAGCTCTGATCTGTGCTCTCTTGCATGGGCAGTCATTGCAGCTTGCAATCTGCCTAGCAGTTGTCTGCATGAAGCTTGCCCTGGGTAGATGAGGTGCTTAGGGTCATAGTTTAGTGGTTTTGGCAGTGTTAGGTTGATGGTTGGACTCGATGATCTTAAAGGTCCCTTCCAACCTAGACAATTCTATGATTCACAACACTGGAGCAGTGAGCGATCCCCTGTTAAGGGAGCAGGCATGACTTTCAGGCTCTTTGGAACTGAAGGTCACCAGAAGGAAATCTGCAATTGTTTCATTGTACTGGGAGGGAAGCGAGATGGCATGGGCTTGCACAATGCTGTCACCAGCTGTGGCCGGGATAGAGCCCTGTGGAGTACACAGCCGTGCTATATTAGGGAATATGCTCTGGCTTGAAGTTTCTTGGCTCAACTAGGTTGAAGCTCGTGCAGAGGCTCAGCATAAACATCACAGTCTGGAAGCTCATTCGGTGTGATGGAGGGTGACTTGCAGGTCTTGAAAGAAAGACATTTCTATTTGTTAAAGACCTGAGTAGCAGTTTGCATTTTCACTTGCTTGTTACCAGTCTAGCTCGTCTGTTTCTAAGCCCCCCCTGTATGCTGAGTTGTCTCTGAAATCAGTGCTCGGAACAGGCTTGAGGACAGTATTAAATCTGAGATGGAGCAGGAGGTCATTTTGCTTTCCACACTGGTATTATACACATATGTGGTTGTGTGAGTATTTCTACCTAGCCAATTTATTGTTTGTTTTGAAAAAGCATATTCCTGTTAATTACTATTAAAATATTTTGTCATATATTTACAATTACTGTGTGTTTCTCTGATTTTCCACCTTGACGAAAGCTGAAGGAAGACAAAAATTTCAAACTCTCTTATGGGGTGAGATGTAAAGAGGAGTGGGATTTGCATGCGTGTTTTGTACCAGGAGGGATTAAATGTGGCTGTCCTTGAAGGAAGCACTATTTAGCAAGACAATGAAAAACTCAACAAATTTTAGCAATAAACCATAGTCAACTGATGATCAAAGGCATTATGTGAAGTGCAGAGATGAAAAGGAGAGAGAGACTGGTACTGCTTTTGAAATGAAGAATGTTTTTGCAGGGATAGTATTTGCAGGGCACATACTTTGCTGTAGTTCTGGTTCAAGTAATGTGGCAACACTGGTAAATGTTGGAGGTAAGTTATTTTGCTTATCAGGCTTCTCTTTGTCTTTCTTAGCATTTCATCAGAAAGACCACAGGGTTTATCAGACATCCTGTGATCTAAAGGTTCAGTCTCAGAATCAAAAAAGATAGGGACCTTGAAAAGACCCTTGTATGTGAGGCTGTGCAAAATTTGAGGTCTTAAGCAAGAATTATCTTCAGTAGTTTTGGAGAGGTATTTAAAAAAAACTGAACAAAACCAAGGTCAAAGATCTTTGTAATATTCTTCCATAGATCTTTCTTTGGAGTCTGGTATTGGAAAACTCCTGAGAGTTCACTTCAGATTCTTTCGGTATTATTTCAGTTGTGTAAAGGTTGAAAAGATGCTGAGCATCTTCTTTTGAGGTAGAAGAAAAAAATGACAATTTTTGTGGCGTACCTTTCACAGTGCAAGAGTAACCTATATTCCAGTAACTTGCATATGTGTGCGGATGTCAGGGGAATGGAACTGGTCAGATAGTTTCAGGTATCTACTTCTATTCGTTTATATATATATATATATTTCTGCTTCTTTAGAATTTATTGATGACTCTAGTTGAATTAGGTGAAAAGCATACCTGGAAATAATTCAGAGAAAAAAAAAAAGAGATATCAAAACATTTCCCATCATACTTTGAAAACCAAAATTTTTGTATTTACAATAAAACCAGAGAACTTTTTCTTTCTTTCTTTTTTTTTTTTTTTTTTTTTTTTGAAGTTGAATGAAACTTTACTTTTGATTTGAAACAGTTTTCTTAGGGACAGTTTTCCTCTTTTCAGAAAAATGAAAGTTTTTTGGTCTGACACCAAATTATTAAAAACATGTAACAGGCAAAAAAATAGAAGCAATCAGAGAGTAACAAAAAAAAAAGAAATAATTTCTTTGCACAACTGGGAAGGTCACACAGAGACATTTTCACATTTGGCTCTGAAGGCAGGTCCTGGAGTGTAGCTGGGTGGAGTGTTACATTTTGTCCCTGGATGCTTTCACGCAAGAACAATTTTAATTTTTAAAAAAGAAGCATCAAAATGTGCATCCTCTCAAAAAAGGTTTGTAGAAGACTCTTCAAATAATTGGTACCTTCATCTATAAGCAAAGTAATTTTTTAATCTTCTGAGAGTCAAGGACACTCTGAGAAACTCTGACTTTATACTCTCTTTTTGTGGAATAGGAAATATTTTTAGAGAGAATGATGAAGATATAGTCTAGTAGTTTTCAGAGGCTGAAAGATAACACAGCATTTTGGGGAAGACAGTGTACAGCACTGAGTAGTTGACTTCTTCAAGCAGACCTAGCTGATGACTCATTTTCTTGTGCTGATGTGGTTTTGCTAACTAAAGGTCGTACTCCTGACCTGGCCTCCATTTCCCAAGTGCCTTCCTCATTTTTGAGAAAAGGATTTGGTTTTCAAGTCATCTGAATGCCATGAAGTGGCTAGACCTCAGTCCTTTGAGAGGAGACACTGTACTCTAATAACAGAGTAACCCACACATCCTCCCAAGACATCCATCTATCTGATCTTCATCGAACAACAGAAAAGCACCCCGTAGATGGAGAAAGGCTGGTGCATCAGAGAACTTCTCCCGACTGCTGTGCAATCTCCCCTACACTCCTGGGAAGGAAAGAAGGGAGGTAGAACAGAAATAGTTCTGGGTCGTTATTATTATCCTCCTCAGCTTTCTTCATGAGGAAGAGATCTTGAGCTTTTGGAGATGAGAGGTGATGTTGAGGACCATGTAGGAAGGGGAAAAGGTGGAGGTATTGACTGGGACATTTGGAGAGGGGATGGGGGAAATGTGAGGGCATAGAACCTGGAGCTGGGGGGAGGGAGGAAGTGTACATTAGTTAGGAGAGGTTGGAGAGAGGGATGTACCTGGCTGGGTAGGAAATGTTGAAGATGTCATGCACGGAGACCTCCTTTGGGGACGTCAAGTGGGGAAAAAACCTTTGCGATTCTCAGTTCTAGCACATGAGGTGTCAGCCTAACAGCCAGCTCTTTATATTTTAAATCCCTGACAGTGACCCTGTTCCACAGACTAAATGCTGCTGCCTGGTGCAGTCTTAGTTCATGTGGACATGGTCATCTGCCCTCTCTGCACAGAAACCCAGCACGCTGCTTCGAACTTGCTCTCTGTAGTGTACCATTCCTCCTTTGATCCTCCTCTCCCAGCCAGGGGGGACCACATCAGCCCTGCAACTCATGGGCCCTCTAGCAAAGGAACTGAGGCGAGATTCAGCTGCATACGTAGGCTGAGATGAAAACACTTCTCTGGAGAAAACGGCAGATTTGCTGTTCTGTGTTCTTCAAGGGGTACAGGGTGGTAAGAGTAAACAAACAGAAGATTTGAAAAAATGTCTTGTTACAACTTGCTTTTTATATATACTAATTGTGCATTTAAGAAAAAAAAAAAAGCAGCAGCAATTGTAAAGTCATTATCAGATTTGCAAAGTTAACATTCCCTTTGAACCTCCACAAAACAACCCCAGCCAGCCAAACATGAAGAAAGTCACAACAACAACAACAATTTTAAATCCCCCAATCCAGGAACAAATCAGAAAGAAAAACACCCCTAGGAAAAGTAAACTAATAAAATAACCTTCACAAAAACCCTGCCCTCAGCAACGTTTTAATCCAAAAAAGGGGGCAGAAAAAGCCACGGATTCCCTTAAGTTATGAGAAGCTTTGCTATTGCCAGGGATTTTATGGGGAGGGCGCTTGGATGCTGCACCGGCGGGCAGGAATATAAAGCCGCAAGACAGATCTCCATCTGCAACCGGAGCGCTTCAAAATAATTTACAAATGCACCTTGGCTTTGTTTCCTTTAAACGGCAGGCGGTTCATACGCCACCTTTGAAAATTTTAGTCTGCGTCTGCACGCTGGCTTTCTCTGCGGCGTAAATGGCCAGTCTTGTACTAACGGGCTGGAAAATGCTTTTTTTTTGGGGGGGGACGTGTGGGGGGGTTGGAAATCCTCGGAGTGCAGCGCCTAGGCTAGGATTGCAGAGGAAGCTGAGGCCTCCAGCCCTGCACAGGAAGCAATCTTAGAGCAGGCCTTAAATGCCAGATTCCAGGCAGAGTTTAACTAACCACTGACAGCTCTGTAAACAAAGCAGGGACAAAAAGAGAACAGCTTTCCCTTTTCTGGTAGTCATTTTTGGTTTGGGGGCTGCAGGGGAATTCTGTAATACTCGGCTTGATGGGATATAAACCAAGGCTGGAAAGGCTTTGTATATGAAGAGCTGTAAAGGGGAAAATATTTCATGGACTAAATCATAAAGAAGAAGGTAGGGCATGGGGAAAACGCGTGGATTAAACTGCAAAAAAAATATTGCTACTTTTGGTTCTTTGAGCAGGATTTATACATAGTTTGGCGGCTCCTGGGTGGTATTTAAAAGCTGCGGCTTATTTGCCTTCTTTTCTTTTCTCTTCTCCTTCTCTCTTCTTTTATCTTTTTTCCCCCCCCTCTTCTTTTCTCTTTTCCTTTTCCCTCTTGTCTCTTTTCCTTTTCTCTTACTTTTCTTTCTTTTCTCATTTTCTCTTCTCTTGCTTTCTGTTTCTTTTCTCTTTTTTTGAAGGGGGGTGTGTGTGTGTGTGGGAACGGAGAGATGAGGACTAACTTTTCCAAAACTTTTAATTATCTAAATTAAAAAACTTTTAATTATCTAAACTAAAGAAAATAAGAAATCTCTTGTACAGAGTTTTTACTGCTTCCAGTAAAAAAATGGAAGCTTAAAGTTAAAATCCTGCTGAATTGTTGCTTTTGTTTGTAGAAAAGACCTGTGACGTTACAAATAGCTAGTCTGCGGCTAGCAGATGTATACAGTTCTTACTTAAAGCATGTTGATTTCATTTTAACTAGGAAACTAAACGCAGGCATGGGCTATGTTTATCCTACAAGGCATTTCATTAATCTTGTTTATCTCAACAATACTGAGGAAGTTAAATTTTTTGATGGAAAAGCAAAATAGTTACAGTGAAGTTAAGAAAGCAAAACAAAACTAAATGGACTCAGTTCGTTAAACGCACCCATTGTGTTTTCTCTCTCATCTAAGTGGTCATCTCCCTTTTAGATTTGGATCTTTCCAGAGCTCTGAACACTTGAACACACACCATGGATGACTTTGAACGCCGCAGAGAACTCAGGAGGCAAAAGCGTGAGGAAATGCGCCTTGAAGCAGAGAGGTGAGGTATTATGTATGGAAAATGGTGTCCGTGGCTTGCCTTTGATTAGCAGTGGCTTTGAGGATTTCTGTCTTAAATCACAAAGTATACTATAGCTAACCAAAGAGTCCTTGCTAACAATATGAGCAGGAAAATAGCTTTAATTAAAATCGTAGGAGAGGCTGGAAGTCAGGGGTGCCTAGCTGCTGCAAATGCCCTGCCTTCTAGTTGTTTTGTTATATGGATAAATGTAAACAGTGAAGGTGGACTATGGCCATGTGAAGTGATAGGAAAATTCATGCTCAGATGCCATGTGAGTGAGTGCTGTGCAGAAGGGATTGTGTTTCTTTTCAGACAGAGCTAAAATTATGATATCAACTGAAAGCTGAGATACACTTGGTATATGAAGTGGAGCATATCTGTGAATTGTCTGCCATTGCTGTGCAATTGCTGTTGTATTTGTACTGCCTCTCCCTTTTTATTCATTTATAGCCACTTTACATGGGCAACAAGGGTAGTGTTTGCTATCAGTTATTACGGATTTACTTTGGTGCAAAAGAGAACAGAACTTGACGTGGGTACAATGAAGTCAATTTATGAAAGAAGTAGCGTGAAAATACTGGGAATGACATTTCATTAACTAACCCCATTTTACACCTGTACAGTTCTGTTTGCTGTAATGGAATTTCCCATTATTTACACTGGAGTTAGCAGGGAGAAAGTCAGGCTCCATTTTTTTTTTTTTTTGTAATGTCTTCTTTGATAAAAAGATCTTATTTAGTTTATTAACACTGCAGTGATTTTTAAAAGTATGGAACTTAGGTTCAAGCACTTTTTGTTCTCATTTTTGTATTTAATTTTAAATATGAACTTAACTTTCATTTCTGGTCTTTCCCATGCGCTGACAAAACCATGGTGTTTCATATTCTGAATGCTGTAGGAGAAAATACATTTTCAGTTTTAAATGGCAGTCAGCAGAATGCAATACCAAATCTATTTTGTATGCCTGCTTTGAGCTCATTTAATAAGGCCCTGCTGCATAAGCAGGGCTCTGTGATGGACATTAATGATACCTGGGGGGAAATCCCGGGTAGATGAGATGCAATAGCCGCCTTTCTTTCCGAAGGAAGTGTTGCCATGCAGAGCTGGGTATGTGAGCTCTCGCCAGGCTCTAAGCTGAACCCGAGAGCTCCGGAAAAGCAGCAGCACTGCCTGCAGACAAATAAACTCATGTGAAGTGTGGTGGCCAAAGGGAAATGAGGCCACCGCCTCCCTTTGCAGCCATCACCTGGTCGGTGACCTACCCCAAAAGGCGGAGGAGCAAATGTGCCGTGGCACTGAGCTACCTTCTCATCCCAGAGGGTTTCCTCCCGGGCTTGGGGGGACATATTTTTGTTGGGCAGCATGAGAGGGATTGCAGAGCTTGTGCCAGTGAATAGTATAGCACACAGTAGTTATATACTTCCAGAGTAATTCTGCTTTAAGAAAAGCTTTTTCTATGGAAGGGCAGAGGACTTAGGGTTTGTTGCCAATAGAGGCCCTGGGCAGCCTGTGGAGGATGCTCGGGGGGGTGTAGTCCAGGAGGTGTTTTCTGCTGTGGAAAAATGTCACTTGAACTTCCCCGTGAAGGCATCCAAGTTCTTATGTGAGTGTGCATAGGTCATTGGGTGGCCTGGGCGTTGGTGACGTGGCGTGGCCAGCTTGCAAGAGGCAGTGATAGCCGTGGGGGGCTGGGGACAAGGCACTCTGCCCTTGTCGCCGTGGAAGCCGAAATCCAGGATTTCGGGTTGCGTCTGTAAGTCACTGCGCGGCCTGTGATTTTACGCATCGGCCCAACTCCCCTCCCTGATCGCTCATGGGGAAACTGGAGCCCTGGGGAGGCAAAAGCCGCAGGCAGCAGCTCACTGGTGTCCCTCAAAGGAGCCGGCCCCAGGGAGACCTGCAGGCCAACAGCGATACCTGCCCCTGCCTGATGGGGAAGCCAAGAGGTTGGGCCAGAGAGTGATGGCTGCTGATGTGGGAAACCACCCTCTCCCCACCCATAGATTCATAGATTCATAGATTTGTCCAGGCTGGAAGGGACCTCCAAAGGTCATCCAGTCCGACCTTCCCGCAGTCAGCAGGGACACCCCCAACTAGACCAGGTTGCCCAGGGCCTCGTCGAGCTTCACCTTGAATATCTCAAGGGAAGGGGCCTCAACCACCTCCCTGGGCAACCTGTTCCAGTGTTCCACCACCCTCATGGTAAAGAACTTGTTCCTAATATCCAATCTAAATCTCCCCTTCTCCAACTTAAAACCATTGCCCCTCGTCCTGCCACTGCACCCACCCACCCACCTAGGCCTGCTTTTGGGGAGTGTTTTTGCTGCATCTGGGGTAGCTTTGCTGGGATTTTGGGTGTTAAACTTCGTAGAGAAGGCGAGCTGGGTGGCAGCCTGGTTGGAGGAGAAGGGCTTGGGCCTGTCTCCCTGTTTTCTGCCGAATTGCTGCAGAAGCACTCCGTGCCCTTTCCCACACATTTGAAGGCTTTTAGCAATAAATTGCTGTACGCTAAATCTTGCTGTACTCCCTCTGCTGCTGCCAGCGTCAAGCATTCAAGTACCATGAGTCAGACCCCTTAAAAGTCACAAGACTGCTTTAAAAAAATCTTGAGATCTTAAAAATAATTTAGTCTGGCCTTTTTGGTTTTGGTTTGCCTTAACAATAACAGAGCCTGATTCTCAAGTTCAGATGTGGCTCTGGGAGCTGGGACCTCCTGAAACCTGCCCCAGCAGGGGCAACAGTGGGGAGGAGCTGAGCATCCACCCCCATTGCATTGCGCTGCTCACGTCGAGCTGAGGGCAGCCGCATTTGGGCAGTTATTAACAAATGAATATGTCACCCTGGATTCTTTTTTGGTCAATTCCTAATTTTAGGGAAATTTTAGGGATCATCTTCACCTTTAAAAATATGACTACTATGTTTTTGTGTATGTCTTAAGCCACAGCAATCTGCTTGCCAGACCTCCCTCTGTCCGAACACTTGCAGGTGTTTATCGAGTGAATCGTGCGGTCCTAAAGAGCAACACGGAGGCTGAAAATGTTCTATCAGCTCTGAGCACTGGTACCTGCTTCTTAGGCACCACGACATTTTCCTGCACCCTCCCATCATGGGGCTGTAGCCATGCTATAGGAAAACCACCGCTGGTTGTAAGCATTTCCAACAGGAGGTGAACAGGCGAATGACTATGTGTAAGCTATAACGTTTTCTTGGTCTCCCAGACACTGTTTAGGCTTCTTTTGAGTTGAACAGTAAACCCAGAAGTGCAAGCAGCCATATCAAACAGCAGTATTTGTAACTCGGCCAGCTTCAGTGACGCATTTTGCCATTTCCTGGGATAAAGGCACACAGAAAGCCTGTCTTCCCAGCCTGACGCCTATGCCCAAAAGAGATTGAGGGGTGAAGATGCCTTGTTGCAGCATGGACTCGTGAACCACATGCCTGAGAGGGAGTGACTTGACCTTATGGTGTCCTTCCTAGGGGCCAGAGGCCGTGTGAGGAGCGGTCAGGATACATGTGCTGTCAGCTTCCCAAGTGTCAGTCATGCTGGAGCCACTGATGTCCAGCCACTTATGTCTAATGTTTGGACATGCTTAGTATGAGTTCAATCCTTGAAGGCTGATGTTAGGTTTTTTGTTTTGGGTGTTTTTTTTTCTATTAGAAAGCTGCTGGAAATGCTGCTTTGTTGTGCTGTGTAGCCCTGGCATTCTGGGTTGATATGTTTAGGACTGATCCCGAGGAGTGGCTGGTTTTGTCTTTTAAAGACCAACAGTGTTTTTCACCTCTGGTATGTGCTTTGGCTAGTAGTTCATGCTGTGGCAACAGAGATTTAGATTACCACCAACCCAGAGAGCTAGTGGTTAATTTGGCATTTTAAGTTTTTACAATTTCAAGGTATCTCACATGTCCTGGACTCCCCACATGGGTTTGATGCACCCACCCAGAAATTTTCTCCAGCCAGAATTTTTTGACTATTTTTATTTCTTTGGGATCTCTGGAGGCCTATCAACATGTTTGGAGTAGCAGTGCAGACCTCTCTAGGGGGCATGTGGCCAACAGCAGGCATACGGGGCTTTGTCCAGCTTTCTCCCAGGCTGTCAGATTTATTGCATGCTCTCAGGCTGGCAGGAACCCAGCAGCTCTTGTACCTCATGGGGGAACAAGGATTTCCAAGCATAGGCTGGGAAACCCAGAACAAAGTGTGGCAGTGTTAACTGTGCCTGTCTGCTAGCAGTCTATTTTGCATGTGAGTCGTACTGATCAGGTACAAGGTCAGGGAAAATAAGACCCTACCAGCCGTTTGGGTGATGGGATGTGCTACGTCTCTAACTGCTCTGTGGCAAAGCCAAGGCTTTATCCTGCTCCTCAGAGGAAGAGGGATTCCTGCACCTGGGATGGTGGCTGTATGAAGCCCAGAGGTCCCAGTCCGGAGCTGGCCGAAGTCATTGGGAAGCTTTCCACTGATTTCAATGGGCTTTGGATTAAGCCCTACCTGAGTTATTCCAGCCAGATGATTTATGAGACAGTCTCAGTGGCAGCCTTGAAAGAGCTGGATGAACGCTTTGCCTTCCCAGCCACAGAGTACATACCATGCTGGAGTATCGGGGCCATCACAGAAATGGGTTGCACTTAACTGACGGGAAAAATCCCATATGTAATTGAAGCACAGGGGATTGACTTCTTTCAACAAGGGAAAAAACAAATGCCACCTGCTGCTTTGTGCCTCTTCCTGGGCAGTAAAAGATGTTCTCTTGAACAAGACCATCAGGTTTTGTCATTTTGGTGTTGTAACTGACACTGGAAGAATTTCGCCTGGGGCTAGGTAGAGTGTGTGTGTGTCTGGAGGGGTGGTGCTTTGTGAATATCCTGCTGATGCACTTTGGTCTGCCACAGCTGCATGCAGCTGCAGTGAAAAATGGAGGTGAAATACTTCTTGAAGTGACAATAGACCTACTTCTGTCACTTCAGCATAATTGAGAGCAAAAATTGGCCCCTTGAACTCTCTAAAGAATAGCTCTCAGAGTAATCTGTTTAGCACTTAAGCTACAATTTTATGACTAGCTGACTTGCCATTGCCCCAGCAATGTATTTTCACCTCTCCCTGGTGTTGGGGCTCTTTTAAAAATTATAGTAGGAAGCTGATCCAATTTACTTCATTGTCATACCATCGCTACTGCAGACTTCGGGAAGGTCTTAGAGTCATCGTCAGACTGGTGTCCATTCAGCTGAAGCTTAACTTTGAATCTGAACCACAGCTTTTCCCTGTGCAATGCTCTTCTCTAAGGGATTGCAGGTCATTTCACAGGGAAGGAGAGGTGTTGGTCATCCTGTTCTGAAAATACAGCAAGGAGAAGTGGCTATCTAGCACTGAGTCACTAAAAAGACTCTTTAAAACTACCATATTACTTTGTGGGCTGCGTAGGATCTCCTGACAGGGGCCACAGATGTTCTGACTAAAGGGCTCATGTCCTAATAGACCAATAAGATATTACTAAACATACCGTTAAAGGGTAAGTGGGTAGGGCATACAGAAAAACTGCCTTTAAGCTTTATGGTTCCTGATAGCATTAATGACTAAAGATAGTAGGTAAAGATTCTTTCTTAAAAAAATATTAATCCAACAATTCAATCACAAATGCTCTCCAGCCTCTCATTTAAACAGTTTTATAAGGCAACGTGGTTCATGTTCATGGATGCAGGTTGGGGAATGCTCATAGAAATATTCCAGCTTGCAGGTCGGGGATGGCAGCAGTCTGCAGCAGGTGGAAAGTCTTCTGGGGTGGTAACTTGCTCAATGCAACTTCAGTTAAAAGAGGACACATAGTTAATCCCAGAATTTATCTTGGCTAAATGGAAAGAGAAGTCAAGTGAATTTCAGTCCAGACCTGTGAAGGTAAGTGCAGAACCAGCAAGGCGTTTAACGTGCCATTTGCTGTGCTAGTCCTCCTGTTGGGCCTGGTGTAGCTCAGATAAACATACAAAGGGCTGATTCTCTAAGTTAAGAAGATAAAACCAGTGTCATCAGACAGGATATGTCTTTGCAGGACTTAATGAGAAGCCTGTTGCTTTTCTTCTGGGTGGGTAAAACAGGACTCATTTGTTGCCACAGTGTCTTTATGTTTCTGGAGAGCAAGGAAAGGTCATCCTTGTCAGCCTCAGAAAGTGGACAATTTCCATTCTCCTGTCCAGGACAGTGAGGATAAGTGAGTATTCATGTTAGGTCAACATGGAATGACTACAAATAGCTTTTGAAACTGCTTCTCATTCCTGCACTGGAGTTATCTCTGGTATAGAGTGCACATTAGTGACAAATGTTAAACAGTGTTGAGAGTTTAGGAATGAACAGAGATGGTTCCTTTTTAGTTATCTCCTACTTCTTGGAACACTAGGACTTGACCATGTCTTGTTCCCAAATGTCTCGTTACACTTTTGTAAAGAGTTTTCAGAGACCATGCTTTGAATTCAGGCTTGTGTAATGGAATGAAGAATATGATCTTAATACAAGTTTTCACAGAGTGTTTGTTTAAATATAAGAGAAACTGGCTGTATATGCCTAACATGATGTTTCCCAATGTTTGTGATTTATTTCAGAACAGTACTTCCAAAAATGTTCAGCCTCTGTCCTTTTGAGGGCTGTGCTTTTGTCTGGTCCAAGCCTCTTTTGCTACTAAAATGAGCGCTACAGTGGTTTATCTCTCCGTGAACTTCATATATCCTGAAGTTCTAAATTCTTTGAGGGTTTCTGCTTGTCTTTCCATAAAATATTCACCTTCTAGTAGAGCTGAGACAGGCAGCTCTTCTACCCAGGAGTAAAATATTAAGACAATGAATGAATAAGATTAGAAGTGCATGAGGGTTGAGAACAAATTGAGGCAAAGTGCTCCAGCTGTTAACCTGTCTTCACAACTACCTTGAATTCCAGGACTGACAGGACATATTTGGATTATGGAGGTGAGTTCAACCCTTCACATTGCATTGATCACTGTTTCTACAGTTCTTGGAGCTCATTCTTAAGCCAGAAAAGCACAACTCAGTGGCTCATTAAAGTACACCTTACTGCTGTCACTCTCAAGTGAGGGTGGATAGTAGACAAATCTTTGTGATTGTAGCATTTCACATGCTGCGGTGGAAATAATCAAACACATGCAAAGCTGAGTAGAACCCTACCACTTAATTTTACAGCCATTGTGTGTTTTGCAGGTTATATTTTCTTTAAAGTCCTTATGGAGAGATGTTTTATAAAAGAAGCTTTGTTCTTCCAAATAGCTAGACATACAGAATATAAGCTTTACTGAGCTAACCCCACTACAATTCCTAAACAGACAACAAAACAGCTCCTTAGTATTTCAGATATTAATCCCATGTATATGTTAATATCATTCTGTAATCTCTGTACTACATCTACTATACCAGCCAAGTATTTAGGAGGAGAGCCCAAACCCAGCACCCAGAGAGTTGGCAAAATGCCCCGCCTTTCACCTCTTTCAACAGAGTGGCAGATTTGCTTTGGAAGCACCAAGGAGTTTGGCAAATTCTTGGGTGAAAAGCGCCCCCTCCAAGCCTATAACCAGGTAACCCACCTACCACCAAAGGGGAGTCTGCCCTTCTGTTTCCTACTGTATTTTTATTAGCTTTAACTAGACTGAAGTCCTTGAAAAACTGGATCTTAGTTAAATGTCTAATAAATATGAGCATTGAGCCACAGCTTTTGGTGACAATTTTAGTGTGCATATTTAAAAGGGCACCGTATGGGGAGTAATACAACATGGTATTTTATCAAGATTTTCAGAATTAGACTGAAGCATAGGCACTGCACAAAGAAAATCACGAGGCTGAAGGAGTGTAGCCAGTATAGTATAAATGTCAATGGCTGTCCAGACACATTTATGTTGAAAAATAACATCTCTTTAATATCTTATGTGCAAATTGGCAGTATGCAGTCAATTAAGCTAGGGTAGCCTGCAGTGCTCTTGCAGCTCTGTGCATCTGTCAACGTACCTTCAAACGGTGTAAATCGTATCTGCCATCAGAATTTTCTCATACGTAAGACTTCAGAATCTTGAAATGCAAAAAGCTGCATTAACTGAATATTGGCCTAAGGTTTGTGATGGCACAGAGCCTTCAAACCTCCTGTACCAGCCGCAGCAGAGCAGTGTGGTGCTTGTGACTATAGATATGTATGTCCCCTGGAGGCAGACATGGCACCTCAGTTTCCCCCGCAGCATTTTCTGTCCCTTGGCAAGGAGTACATCAGCCCTTTATGTAGCTTACCTTCAGTTAACTCAGTGTGGCAGAGACCAAAGACACTGTCCTAAAACAACCCTGAATAAAGAAGCTTCAGTTCTTGGTTCTTGGGTATAATTGTGAGAGTCTTTTTTTTTTAGGGAGGGCAATCCCCCATCTTCATTGATCTGGAGAGCCAGTGTCAGTTGACAGAAAAACCCGCACGAACCATTGCTAAGTCCTATTAGATTCCTAACCCAGTCTCTCTTCATAAATAAAATGAATTGATGTGTATTTCCTTTTAGACAGTAAGTGTATGATTGAGCTCTCAGCTGCTCACTTCCCACATGCCTGATATCCACAACTAGCACAAGATGCAGGGTTAATTTAGTTCATTGTATAAAGCCTTCTCAGGCCATAGGATGTGCATACCTCATCACACAAAGGTATATGCTTACAAATGAGTTGGCTGAAAATTCTACATTAAACCTTCTTCTCTTGATTAAAAAAAAGACCTTATTTAGTTTAAAGAAAAGCAAAAAGAATACTGCATTGTGCCCATAACAAAAGAAGCTGATGGTTCAATATCCCTGTATCTTCAAAAATGTTCAAAAAAATATTTTCAGGCAAACACATTGTGCGTTGATATATTCACCTGCAATAATATATCCTATAGCCTGCATGTGCTTGTTGCAAGTGGCTGATGGCATACATCCTCATGGTCCAGCCTGCACACTGAGATGGAACATACGGGGTTTTGATGATTTTTCAGGCGGAGGGTCACCAAGTGCTGCTGAGAGAGTTGGTTACTTCTCGCAACCCCTGCCATGCAAGCTGATTGCTAGTGCAGCCCTCCCCTCCTTGCTGTTGCCTAAGAGGAAGCAAAGTGAGTAGGGCTGCCCTGTGCTGCCCTAGAGTAACAGAAAAGCAGCCCTAAACCCACAAATTTCCAGACTTGGAAATGATCTCCTAGCTGTTACATTGCAATGCCTTCTTTTCAATGAATAAGAACATTGTTGAACTTGTTGCTTAATCGTGTCACTATTCTTCAGGGCATTCTGGGCTCAGAATGGTAAAAGTTACTAAGCATGATAGAAACTGCAATTATTACCCAGCAGTAAGACTCTTCAAGGGGTGACATGAAAATGAGTTTAGCCGGTGGATTTCTAGATGCATCTGCTTCTCAGTGTGAGTTTGCATTTCATTAACATCTTTATGATCTAATATCTGAAATTAAACCAGATAACCAGAAGATTAGATTTTCCTTTAAAAAGCAGCGGCTAATTTGTTTGCAGGGTTAATAGATTAAATGAAGTCAAATGCTAACAAGTTTTACACATAAATAAGCATAGTATGTAAACACTATCAAATTGCTGGCAGCCTGGGCAAAGTTACCCTTTCACAGCTCAGCTCAAAGAACTATAGAGGAAAAATATGATTTGCAAATAAAACTCCAAACTGATTTCAACTTGCAGAAGCATCTCATTTGGTCAATTAGCTCCTGCATTTTTTGGCTTTGCGTCTTTAAACAAAGCTTTAATTCCTGAAGATAAATGGTTCTAAGCAGCTTTATTTCTCTCATCCTAACCTAGTTATTAGCTTTCACTAAACAAAGAAAATCCCTCTTGCCAGCAGATTGTCCTTGTGTGATCAAGGTCTTTCATAGAATGGAGACATCAGGTGGCTGTGCTTCTTGGGCAACATAATTCATCAGCGCACAGCTCAAGAAATATTCCTGCCCAGAAATAAAGTCAGTAGGCAACTGCTCCCTAGAAAAGAAGTCTGATGACAGCCCAGGCCCTGTGGATGATGCCATGCAGCTTGACCAGAGGGTCGGGTTAACAAAAGAGATACAGCTTCAGATTAGAAGGAGCAGTAGTTGTGTCAGTCTTGCAGCTGAGCCCTTCTCTTCCTTAGGAGAAACAAGGGTAATGGGAAGTGGAAAAGTAAGCAGGATGCTTTTCTTTTCGTTTATTGGAAAGTATAAACCAGTGGGTAGTGTATCTGACAGTTAAAGGTTAGCCTCATGTTGGCTGACATTAAGAAAATGTAAATAGATGTTGTTTTTCTCCCCTTTATGACAAAACCTGTTGGTTGGACTAAATAAACTTGCTTATTAATAGTCTTTACTGGATAGTCTGTTGAAAAAAGGCCAGCAGGTTTGTCATGCTGACATAAAAAATCAAGGGAAGGCTGTAACTCAGCAACTAGTTGTGACTGTCTTTTTAGCTTTTTTAAAAAGATATTTATTAAGGGTTTTTTTTCTTCCCCAACAATTGCTGAAAACATGCCTCAGTTTCCTTTAAGGTAGCTTGTGACCCATTTCAATGTGGACATTATTTAAGCCAACAACAAGGACTGCTATAGCAAGAGGTTATCTTCTAGGCAGACTTTGTTCTTCTTTTGCTGAGGCCATAAGAGAGGTGCTGAGAACTGGTACTCAAAAGCAGGCCTTCTTCAAAGGTTTTCTTAAGTTACTTCTCCATACTAGTACTTCCCCGTTACTCCAGCACAAGACAACATCTTGTCTACTGGTGTTTAAACTGATTCACTTGAACAAATGCCCCCTTCTTTGTGAGCCCTCTTTGTATGATTTAAACTTGATGTATGTCATGCTAAATTTTTAAGTCAATGAAGTGTACATGGTGGAAAGTAACCAAATTAACCATGACTTGATTTACTGCTTGTCAGCTGAGCCTCTTGTGAGGGAGGTGTCTTATTGTTAAACAGCGTGGGAGGATAAGCCCCTTTATGTTTGGACTGTGAGGTTTACATAGATTTAATGCACTTGATTTCAAACCAGGTTTGAGGTGAACTTCTGCAATTTCTGTGTACAGACAAGGTCTTTGTGACTGTGGTAAGGTGCATTGATGCTGGACTCCAATGAGGATTCTCTGTTGATCTTCACTGTCCATGCAAATCCTGCCTCTTCTTAAAGCTTCTTGTTTCTGCTCTTAGCATGGCTCTGTGGAGAGTTGGTTGGCACAGGTGACGATAGGGAAGTTCAGACACTGACCTCCTCCAATCCCTCCATGTTATCATGTTGTATGACGTCAGGTACAGATCAGGGGAAGGCTGGTATTAGAAGGGTGAATATTACACACATCCACCAGCTGCTACTGACCACATGTCAAGCAACAGAGAGCTCAGGGACTTGCTGCAAGTCGCTGTGAAGTCAGCAAATGGCTACAGCTATTCCTAGTCCTGGCAGCTGGATTTCTGCAACAGCTTGGACTATTAGATGTAGCTGTTTCAAAGGAGTATCCTGCAAAGATGAGCAGAGAGAGAAACTAGAAAGAAAAATCTGAGCAACATGAGTTTTAAAGTGAGAAAGGCACTGCAGAAGTGACTGAGAACCTATAGTTATTTGTTCACAAGACGTACAGCTTCTTACCACAAGAGGGGCTCCTACGTGTAACAGCTTAATTCCCAGAAATATGTCCTTTTGGGTTGGGGGCAGGGTTGAGCAAAATTCCAACAAGCAGACAGTGCTTACAGGAGCAAGCTGGTTTGTTTTATAAAATTGCCAGCCCTCTAGTGATAAGGAGAAAATCAGATAATCTGTATCAATCCTGAGTATTTCTGAAAGGCAGTGTTATGATACAGTGGTGAGAAAGACACAGGGATGAAGCTGACCCCAGAGCACAATGTTTCCTAAATATAAAGAATAAAAACTTTTCCATCTGTATTTTTGAGCAGAGAAAAGGAAGAAGGGGGGTATAAATAGCTTTTAGTGAAATGGACCTTTTTGTGAAAAAAGAGGAAACCTCATAAGTTATTTTGTGACCTTCATGTGAATTCAAAAACTTTTCAGCACAACCCAGCAATCAGATTTTCACAAAAATACTTACAGTTGGAACGTCAACAAACACAAAAGACTGTTTCCACTCCTCCCACTTAGTGCTTGTCATCTTGTGAGAGGACCAGAGCACAGTCGAGTCTGGAGAGGAAAGCCCTTCTGATGATGCATATACAGATGATTTTTTGTCCTTATGCCCCCTCATGAGATGGTTATACCATTCTATCCATACGCCACATCATGCCATCCCTCAAGATGGATGTTCCTCAACATCCAGTCTGTCTTCCCCCTTTTTCCCAAGCAGAAAAAGCTTACGACTGGATTGAAAGAAAAAAATCATGTGTATTTCCACAGGAATAGCACGACTTCAGTTCCTTTTGAATAGGTTTCTTTTACTAGCCTGCAACTTCTAAGCTGAACAGTCCTCCCAGTTCATCTTTAGCCTATATAAAATGATGAGCTTTTTTTGGGTTCTGTTGCTCAGAACATTCCCGAGATTCTCCAGCGGCTACTACTTGAGTGTCTTAATAAAGCAGCACCATAGCTGGGAAAGACAAGGAGATGGCTTTTCTAAACACTGGCTACACATGGATTCCTTTTATGGTCCAGCTTGCACAGTGGGGTATTCCTCTGAAGGTCAGTGACACAGATAACAAAGTGCTTCCCACTGCAGCTTACTTTTTGAGCACAGGCATCATGTGTCTGGTGCCACGTGTTCAGCCTTCTCTGAGAAGGAGGAGAAAGGAATGGGTAGGGAAATGTAGAAAGAAGGGGGAAAAAGCAGAGCGTGAAGTGCTGCGTATTTTGTATTAATGCTATTGCTGTGCTCACTGTGGCTGCAGGATGCAGTTGTGAATACCACATAGAGAATATGTGTGCATGTGCTGGACTGACATTTCGTAAAAAATGCCACTAAGAAACTCCACAGTAAGGTTTCAGGGTTCAGGTCATCCCACAGCAATACCAAGGGCAAATTTTCATGTCATGCCCATGAATTTGGCTTTTCATTCTCCCAACAAAATGGGATAGAGTGCTAATGACCTTTTCAAACCAGTGAGTTATGGTGGCTGGAGGGGTTGTCTGTGCTGGAATGCCACAAGATGAATTTGTTTAAGGAAAAGGTTTAATTCCTCCCTCCCCCCCTTCTCTCTTGTACAAGCTAGTGAGTCTTTTCACTCATTCAATCTTCTTACACTGGAGGGTTGCATAATTTCCTTCAGGGCTATTGTCTTATTTATCACAAAAATTTTTCATGGAATGGATGAGTCATTTTAATATTCTAAAGAGAAGGAATATATTGGTGATTAATTTAATATGAGACACCCCCCCCGTCAAGTAATGAAAATTTCATCACGCTTTGTCAGGCCTGAATATACGTACAGGATATACATAAATTGAAGAAAATATATCTTCAAGGCAAACTAGAAATGTTTAGGCATAGTCAACGGGTCTGTAATCTAATTTTTCATTTACTGATTATTGTCAGATGGACTAATACAGTACCTAATAAACCATGAAGACTTTAACTGTGTCACCAGCTCTGACACTGTCTGAGAAAAAAGAAGTGCTTGAAGGTGTTGTTTTGGTGACTCACATCTTAGAAGTCTAACTTTCTTCATCTGTTTCCCTGTTGCTTCGCTGGCTCCATCCTGATTTTACCTATCGTGATCACATCATACTTACAATGAGATCCCGATGTTCTGACTTTGATATCATTATAGGTCTTGCATGCTTGTGGTTATGTTGGCTTTGGAGGAAATGTCACTTCTCAGCCTGTTGGCTGCATGGTTTTGCTGGATATAATATCTTGCTTTGAGGAGATAAATGCATAAATACACAGAAATGGGACAAAGACCGCAAAACGTAGTTTGGTTGATGAAAGCTTTAAAACTCTTGTCAATGCTTACAGATAACAGAAGAATTCTGAAATAGACACAATTATTAATGAATATGTTTTAAAGCAGGATAGATCTAGGACAAAAGAGCTGGCCACCAGTTAAATGCAGAGGACCCATTTAATGGACTGTGTTGTACTTTCATAGCTGTTCCACGTTATGTTGCATTCAACATTTTAAGGCTTGCTTTTAGTCATTTCAGTCTGAATCCTGTTTTCAGTGGTTGTGCACGTTTTGCAATTACTCTGGATTTAAGGGATTGGTATAACTGAGAGCAGAGATCATCTGCCCTGTCCTCATTATACTGCTGGAAGAAAATATTGGTAAGATGTCTTGGTGACTAGGAATGACTTTTCCGTCACCAACCCGTCTTTCTTTATTTATTGGTTGTTCTTCCCTCAACTTGGGCTGTACCCTGTCATCAGTTTTTAAGCCAAATTCTTTATGGAAGTCAATAGGGAGTCCTGCGCAAAGGGAAATGACATAATGTTGCCCTTTAGTCCTACCTACAGAGAAGCAGACTTGGGAAACATGCACATTTTCCTAATTACCAAGCACTGAATTTACAGCATGTGTTCATTTTCTATCGACATCCGGCAGCTACCCAACATATTGTAAATTGGGCCATTTGTATTCAAGACAATTGTTTTTAATAAAAATATTCTGAATGTTGTCTTTATTTGGATTACATATGGTAAATGTTGAGGTCTTCACTGCTCTGAGCTAAAGAATGTGCCATTTTTATGAGCAACATTGACTGCTCTTAGTTAAAATGTCTCCTTGTCCCACTGGAGTACACGATTTTGTAGACCGCCACCTTCTACTCAAGCGGTAACTGCATTTTGCTAGAGATGTGTGTCTCTATAGTTTGTAAATCACGTTTAATATGAAAGATGCTTCTGTAAATGTAAGCTATTATGATCTGAACTGTCAGCTCTGACAGGGCATGGGTTGCAGGTTCATGGCCTACTTCTATAGTGCCTTTAAGTTGTTCTTCTGCAAGGCACGATAAACAGAGTTGCAGAAAGGGGTTAAACTGAAGACTTTTTAAATAGGATAATCTCTTTGCGAGTTAGAATTCAGACTCTTTAAACCTTAAGTACACAATGAGATGAAGTAAGGATATAAGTGTAAGGGCATAAACATAAAGAAATTTAGACAGAGGAGGCTGCCTGAAAGGTAGCTGAAGGTGATTCCTTTTGCTGGGAATAGTAATGCCATTTTGACTATTTTTTTCTCCTTCCTTTAGCACTATAGTGCCTCTCTCATAATACAAGCTGCTTTGTACATCCCCATAACCAGAGCACCAAGGATCTTGTTGGTTATTTACTAAACATATCCCTGCGTCATCCTTCTAACCTGGTAGGGCTCTTCCTTTAACTTTGCTAATCGGGAGTGAAGAGGGACTCAGTGGCACAGCCAAAAATCTATCAGAGGGGATGTATGAATCCTTTTTGGTTGCCTATTTTTTGTTTATTAGATCTTCTCCAAGCTGCAGAATTTGGAAATGAAATAGAAGTCACCCAGGCCCACAATTTTTAGCATCATCATTTTGGTACGGGCCATTTTTAGAAGGAGAAGCCATGAAAAGCAGCTTTTGCAATAGGCTCCAAGAATCCTCCTCTGTAAGTTTTAAGGCCTTTAGATTGGAGGTTGGCCCACCTCTGTTGATTACATTTAATAAGAACTCCATGTATATTTCATTGCATGGAAAATTGGATGCGGAGCCCTTGTTTATCTCTGTTGCTCACTTACTGTTGACTCTTGGATGTTGATATGGAGA
Source organism: Numenius arquata (assembly GCF_964106895.1). Taxonomy (NCBI): domain Eukaryota; kingdom Metazoa; phylum Chordata; class Aves; order Charadriiformes; family Scolopacidae; genus Numenius; species Numenius arquata. The sequence continues at coordinate 63,648,554 of NC_133577.1, read as the reverse complement.
TATTGCAGTGCGTGTGCTGATGATTTCCCCTGGCAAAGGAGGATGATTAGTTTGACAGCCTGATAATACTGGACTTGTTAGCTGTTGGGTGGCTGGCACTGAGATGGCATGGGCTGATTTGCATAGCTTATAGGGTTTTTGCAGAACAACTCTGTTCTTAATTCAATAAACACTTCCAGAAGCTGGAGAGGAGTAACAGCACTTCCTTGTAGCCCTTTTCCCCTGGATTTTGTGGGATTTCACCTGGTATAGCTTTTGTTTAAGGGTAGACCGAAGAGTCTTTCCAACGCCTGTGCAAGCTTTAGAGTGACATCTTGACTGGTCAGTGGATAGGGCACTTTAATGCGTTGCTGAGTGTCTGTGTGAGAGAAGGACGTGGAAGACATCTGGAGACTTGTTCTGGCCAAAACTAACAAACATGATGCTGATTTTTTGGGAAAGCAATCAGAAAATAGGGCAGGAGCAATACCAGACCCTTTGATTGAAGGCACTTTTTTGCTATTTGTGAACTGGATTCACCATCTGGGATAGCAGCTATGGCCGTATCAGATTATTATTTTTTCCCTGGTTTTGCCTTCCTTTTTTTTTTTTTTTTTTTTCTTAAACCAGAACCACGTCCCTGTTTCTTGTAAATGTGCCTTTGTCATCACGGGTTTAGGCTGTCATAACACATTTTACCTCAAGCTCCATCTTTAATCACTTAGTGGCAGACCTGGGAATAGAAGCCCAGGACCGCATCGTCTCTCTAAGGCAGAGAACAGCTCTGAGCTTTTTTACAGAGCAACCTGCTCTGTAGTTTGCTTGCAAGCTGTATTTTGGGCATCTCGTAAACTAGGGCAAATGCAACTTCACCTTTTCATAAAAAGGAGGGCTGAGTCTCAAAAGACACAGAAGTGCCTGCAGCCTTATTTAGGCAGAGGAAGGGAACTGGGCAGAGGAGCCTGTACATTTAGTGACCATTGTGAGCAGATAATAAATTAAGACTTTTAGCAAAAAAAAAAAGAAAGTCACTTATGTAACTCAACTTCATTTGCTAGACTTCCTCCTCCCTAGCCCCACTCCCCATTATTTATCAATTAAATATGCTAGGAGTAGTGAGCTGGTGACCACAGAATTGGGGAGGGGGTGGGGTAATAGTTATTATCCTGTTCCAAAAGCCATAATACTAGATACCAGAAAGAATGAGAATCAGATGTAGATGATGCTGTTGAGTTGCCATTGGTAGAACAGAATGTACTGTACTATCCAGCTATGGTTGTTGCTGTGTCTAAAACCATATACTATGACTGAAATGTGGATGTCAGTCTGTAGCGCTTGTGTGGTTTATAGGCTCCTCATTACGTCGCTAAACTGTGTGCAATAGATTAAACTACCATTAAAATTCCATGTCTCAAAGTGGCTTATTTTGCTGTGCTAACGGAGCTTCCACGGAGAGTTGTATGCAAGTGAAAGTCTTATCATTCAGGCAAAGGATCCTGTTTGTTATTCCTTCTGTCAGGAAAATTTTTATTGATTTCATACTCACAAAAAATGGATTAAATGCTTGTATGCTTGTTTTTCATGAAAACCCTTATTTGTAGTAGCTTTTGGTGATGGGGAGCTAGAAAAGAGTGCTGAAATTGGGGAAAGTTTATCCCAAACCATTTTTTACAAATAAAATTGGGGAGGAGGGAAAGTTCTACATTTCCTGTGAGGCGACAATGAGCAGTTCTGATTTTCTACAGATGAAGAACACGCTCTGAAGTGATAAATTGTTCCATTAAGAAATAAGGATAAAGGTCTTGCATCCTAGTACTGAGCTGTGAACTGTGTGTCCTGAGAGGGCTGAGGAGCAGGGCAAAATGCTCTCTGGTTCTGGTGGAGGGCACAGGGGTCAATGTTATCATCGTGAAACATGCGCTGCTGCAATGTCAATTGCTTTGCTGCTTGGCTTCTCCCCTTTGTATTAGCTAAATCGTGCTTACAAACTCCTCTTTTGCTGTTAGGTGCACTTAATTTCAAATCAGTGGTGTTTCAGTACTATCTGGAGTTACAAATTAGAAACCAGCACCAAAGATTTAAATTGAATGTGAACTCAAAACTAGTTTAAGCTGTTATTCTTTCTTGAACTGCAACTCACTCCAAATCATTACTTTAAAAAGTCTCTTCTTAATTCAAATCTTAACTTGAATTGAAGGAGCCAAACCAAAGCTGAGCTGAAAAATATACATTAGTTGAAGTTTTTATGATCAAAACTGTACTGCAAAGTAAGTCCCTTATACAAACTCAGTGAAGAGAAAGGCCTCTGCTCCGAAATTCTTGCAGTCTTAATTAACACAGGGTGTGCATGGCTGATTGACAGAGAAACAGCAGAACATACAGTCAGGCAATTACAGATAACAAACTGTGGTCACAACTCAGCTAATTAACTGTGTAGTCATTAGCAAATGTGACCCAGGCACAGTGACTGCACTGAAAAACAGGCTTTATAGGGAGAACTGAAAAGGGACAAAGGAGGATCTCTCTCACCTACCTTTGCACCCCAAGGTGCAACAGCTTAACTGAGACCAGAAGATAAAAGAAAGGATATAGTTACTGGGGGGAGTTAATGTGGGCCGTTGTTCATCATGTTAGACCCATCTAATGGGACACAGGCACTTTATCACGTGCGGGTGGTGGGGGTACAGATACCTTTCCCCATTTACATTATGGGTGTAGCCTGACCCAAAAAGACATACCAGCAGTACCTGCAATCTGATATCGAGAGGGTATCTCAGCAATGCCTCCGATGGATTTCAAAATTATTTTCACAAACAAATTGCTTTTAATTTTTTTTTTTTTTTTTTTTTTGCCTAGTTTAAAGCTGAAGGCAACCAAAAGAGTAATAATATATGTTGGTGAGTAATGGGGGTGATCAGCCCCCTCTTTCATTCAAGCTCTACATGTGATCCCTATCCTTCCCTTGCTCTTTGTTCCTTTTCTGTTTTGAATGTCAAAACCACTCAGGACTCCCAGGACTGGGGGTCAAAGCACTTCATTTGAGCCAGCAACTGCTTACTTCTACACAGCCACCTTCACCTCTGTGAAGATGTGTGGTGCTTTGGGTTCTTCTTTCTTTTAAATTAAACGTGTTCAACATATTTCTCAGCCCACCCCCAAAGATTTAAAACTGGAAGAACAGCCTAGGAAAAAGAATAAATTTTTTCAGCATCTCCCATGTGATGAGTTGCTCACAAACAGTGCCCCATTACTCTGCTCTGGTTGGTTTCCTAGTGGTGCAGTGTCATACCCGCAGTGCCTGGCTCGCTTGGGGGCCCCAGCACTGTCCCCTCTGGGTTGTCCCAGGAAATCCCGGGATTTTGCTATGCAGGAGCCCCTGGATGACCACAAAGCTGCTGAGCAACGTGGATGCTCTTTATTTCAGGCCAACACCACGCCTTGCAGGCCCTTGGGTGTTGGCCTTCATGACAAAGGGTATTGGGTTTGTGATAAATATACCAAGGGCTTTTTCCTTGCCTCCCTTTAGTATTTAATGCTCAATTGTCAGCATCCAGGAAAGCAGTGTTTAGACTGCATTGGAAACAGGTACCAATATGGCTAGCTGATGCAAGAGTGGTTTATTTTCCATTTTAATAGCTCTTTAAACAGCTCCTGCATTTGTATACAGCTCCTTTGTTGGAATAAAAATCTTTGTCGTAGGCTACCAGACAGCTATAAATAGCCGTTGTGAGTATTTATGCTGAGAATAATCTCAGGAGAAGGTATTTTTAACTTTGCACATTGTTTAGAATAGGAAATTCTTTTAATGCCCACATTTTCCATTCCCAGTGCCATTAGCTTTTCCCCACCCCCTCTTATGATGTGTGCCTTGCTCTTTCTTTCTCCTTCTCATTTCCTTTAAGGTTCAAGGTTACAGCCAATCTGCTCCGGAGGCAGACTTGAGTTTATTATTTTTTTTAAGGAAAATGCTAACTTTGGCCTTTTGCGACTGTGTGGGAATTCAGTTCATTTCATGGGACTATCAGAATGTAAACGAGATATCTCACTAGGCTGTCACCGCAAATTGGGTAATGAATGAGCACTTTATTTCTCTTGCACATGGAACTAATGCGCTTGTTAGAATAACAGTGGCCAATCTATTTTATACTCCCACAGAAAGTATTCCACTTTTTTGGCAAGTTTGTGAGAGCTGCTACTTGTACCAATACTCAAGTTAATGCTGGACAGAAAAAAAAAAAAAAAAGGAAAAAAAGCATTATGTCGAACCATACTTGTAACTTAAAAATATAGTCCCCCGCAAAGCGCATTCCCATGTAAGTCAATAAATAATTGCAACCTACAAAATAGTAAAATATTACGTGAACTTGAGAGAAAGTGCTGTGCAGACCGTGGGCCCAATTCAAAGCAGGTATAAGCTGACACAGTTTAAAGTGTAGCCTTTGAAAGAAGTTCACAGATGACCTGCGAACAGCTGTGCAGTCTAGTCAGGCCTTTTTTTTTTTTTTAAGATTGTTTTTAATCTTAAACGAGACTAAAGCATGCATAGCTTCACAGTTAATGGGAATTAGGTAGCTTCTAGGCAGAGGAAGCCTAGATGTTCAGTATGAATTTTTAGCTAATTATTTTACAGCTAAAATTAGGTGAGAGTTGTCCCACCCAGAGAGTCAGATTTTAAAAGGTATTTCAATATCTTGTGAGATTGTCTTTGAAATCTCTGTTGATCTCTAATGGGGCTCTGAAGAAGCTGATCTGTGTGTGCTCTTGAAAATGTCATCCAAGCTCCCTGTTACTGCCAGCAGCTCCAGAGCATCCTTTTAGCCCCTATGAGAAGGGATGGTGTTTTTGGGGGTGAAAGATGGACGTTTCAAGCCTTGCTTTCTCTGCAGAGATGAAAAGAATAGTATTTGTGGCCTGTAACCCACCTCTGTGTGTTTTTAAAACAGTGCTGTTGACTGTGGGACTTGTGTTTGTGTTTTTGACAGCTCGTGTTACTGTTAATTTTGCTATTGTATTCGTGTTTGCCACATAAATAGGTAGGCAGATGTGTACGCATACCCTGCAGTTTTGAAACGCTGCTCTGTCTGGGGCAATGGCTGGTGACCATACAGCCCACTCTCTGCGCTAATGATGAGAGAGAAGAAATTGGGAAGACAGGAAAACTCACGCACATTCTTTTCAATGCAGATTGCACCTTGATTTGAGCTGCCGAGTGAGGAATGTAACGTTCGCAAAGATCAGGGTTTAATTTTCCATCTGTAATGTTGTTTGTCTGAAGATCACAGGCTATTAAACGTTACTACTAAAGAAGAAAATTTGACCTTCAAGACTATGTAAATGTTAGGGAAACATGCTTGCTGCCTGGTGACTGGAGAGAGGCTGAGTGCTCAGCTGTGCCTCGCTGGAGAAACGGTGTGTGGTATACATCAAGTAGGGAGGCAAGAGGGCTGGGGTCTTCTGCCCAAAGGCAGCTGACAACCTCCCCTGGCAGATTTTTGTAGTCTTGGAAGGTCTTTGCTGAAAACCAGTGATCCACCTGGGGAAGAGCTCTGGGGAGTACAGTAATGAGGGTACGTGGTAAGGTCAGCTACCCTGCGGGGGGAACTCCTGCCCTGGGTGGGCAAAACCCAGGGGGAGCAGCTGCAACCAGATGGATGCAGGACAGTTTCATGCCTTACTCCAGCGTCAGTACTTGCCATGCTATTCCAGCAGGGAGGCCAGAAATTACTGGATGTCAGCAAGAAGAAAGCTGGTGGATCACAGCCATGTTGATGTCTCATCTCCCAAGCCAAAGATGGCAGGGTGTGTCATGAATAGAAGTTTTCTGCATGTGCCATAGCCTTGACCGAGAGGTGGCTTTGCTGAGTTAGCTTGCAAGGGTGCCAGGTGTAATATGTCCACTAAAACCTGGCTGGAGACCACCAAGTTTCTCACATTCTTGGTTTATGGGGTTTAGTCAAATGATTTCTTTCACAGTTACCTTGCCTTTCTTATCTGATGAAACCATGACTTTATTCAGTCGTAGTATATTTCTCCTTTCTCTGTTGTCTAGAATGTGACCAGATCAAATTTCCCCTTCTGTCATGAACATTAGTAACCTAATTTTTTTTTTACATGAAGTTTTTTTCAACAATAAAATCTCTCCCAGACTGCAGTTACATAATATTCAAGGTCACAGTAATCATAACAGAATCCATCTCACTTAGAAGGACTGTGCTCATGGAAATGAAAATGCCCCAGAAGGATTTTTTTGCAGGATTTTGCTACTGCTCACATAATTTGTGAGACTTGATCCATGAAAGATGATGCCATTTTTAGGCCCATTGCATTGAACTGTTCGTATCTCAAATTTTTTAGTTGTGAGGTAGAAGTAAAAGGTACTTGGGCTGTTCTCTCACAGCATAAGGCAAGAAATGACATTGTATCTGCAGAATTTATTTGATAATGTTGTTCTGCACATATTCTTAGGGGCTTTGAATCTGAAGTGGCATGAAATTAAAGATGAGCATATCTATAGGAGTTACAGGGTCTTCTCAGAGATGTTTTGTGCTTTTATTCCTTGTATTCCCTCTGTTTCCTCCCCACTGTCTTCTCAGCACCACAGTCCTCCATCTCTAGTTCACAATCATCCTCTCAGGAATTATTAATGTCAGAGGAAAAGCTTTAGTGTGCCTTTGGTGGCTTCACTGTGGGTGGACGAACGACGATCTAGGGGAAAGCTGACCAGTTGTAAAACTCATGGAGTTTTCTTCATTCATATTTTTCTATATCTGATATTCTTTGTCCTCTGAGATGGCTGGGATTGTATTCTGTCTTTGAAAATTGTGAGGCTATACACGACTATTTGCAGAGAATCTCAGGAAAACAAATTTGGTGCAGTTTCACTGAAAGAAGAACCTGTTGCTAAAGGGACCTCCTACTCAAGTGAGACATGGCCCTCTATCATGAACATACAACTAAGTCCTCAGTATTGAAAAGTACATTGTAAACGAAGAGCCACATCCACTCATGCGCTGCTTACAGGCTCCCTTCCATGAAGAAAACACAGGATATGATTGCTTGGGGACACTGTCATCAGTGAAGCTGCACAAAGATTGAATTTGGCTTGATCTTTGTCAGAGACAGTCTCGCATATCTCCTTGCTAGAGGTGGCTTCAGCAGACATGTAGAAGCTCACAAAATATTGCCACTGCTTGATCAAACCTTTTGTTTAGAGTCTTCAAGAGCAATGAGGGCTGGTAATGGTTAATATAATGCTTGTGGAGTACGAATTTGTGCTACAGATGTTCTTCTGTGCTCAGGCTGTATGAGGAAGGGGAAGGAGAAATCCTTTACTTGATTAGTGTTATCTCTTTAGGATGAGCTGTAATAGCTTGTGTAGTAGCCCTGCAATCCCTTGTCTTCCCACTGCCAGCATGGTGGTGGTTCCTTCAGCACGGTCTAGAAGTCTTAGCAGTCTTCCACTGCTGTTGCTAATCCAGACTGAGCCTTTTATTCTCGTAAAAATACCAGAAGTGGATTTGTGCATATTTCGATTGCAGTATGTTGTGAAATGTCGATACCATTACCATGCTTTCCCTGGGTAAGGATGCCTTCAAAATTTATGTGGTGGCTTCTAATCCATCTATGTGGGCTACAACACTTGGACACGTGCACGCTCATTGCTGTCAGCAGGATTTAAGGAAGTTTCAAAGAGCTTTGTTGTGCTGGGGCCTGAACTGTTTTGAAGTACTCCCTTGCATTTCTGCAGGAAATCTGCACAAGATTAGAGTTAAGTTTTAGACTGTTCAGCCTGTTTTGATCAAAACAAGCACTATTTAATTCCACCGATGAAAGTACGCAGGGCATATGATTTCTGGCACTGCACAGGTGGTCTAGAAGAGGCGTAAAGCATGGGGAGTCTTCTTCCCTATAATACAGCAAGGTGACAGCACACTATGCAGTGGATGGAAATTGCTAGAGAATAGAAACGCTGCCGAAACAAAAGAATGTGTTGCCCATTGGTCTGTGTTGAAGGGATGACTGGCTATGTCATCCTAATGCATTGATGCGACATTACAAATTTCTTAAAATTCTGGGTTAAATTCTGAAAATACAGTCTTGGTGACTACGTTTGTTTATAATGATCTGTGTAATTTGACGGTAATTTAAAAATTATTCTAAAAACGTGTTTGACATCAGTAAAAATGCTTGGTTTTATTCTCCCTTCAAGGCTTATGGGTAGCTTAACTTCAAAATTAAATGCAGGATCTTGTAAATATGGACAAAGGTAAAGGCACAGTAGAGTATCACAGTAACAGACTCAAGACTGCCAGCAGTGGTTAATTTCAAAGGAAGCATTAATTTCCTTTTCCTGTTTTTCAAGAATTTTTATGTGTAGGAGAAATGCCTCTGCTGCATAAACATTTTTTAAAATAATGGATGTAAAGGGCACAAATGAGAGCCTGAATCCAAATGTTTTGCTAGTACTTAAAGAATCTTTGTTTAACTCTTGCTTCCTATTTTTTTTTCATGCTATAGTCTGGCTGGAGCCAAGATCAGTATAGGGCAGATCTGGGCAAAAAACAATGATGAAATAATAATATCTGTCTGTCCATCATAAACTGTTCTGTTTGTCTGGCTAATACTTTAGCCAAAAAAAAAATACCCAAAGCAGCAAGAGGAAGGATGATTTTCTCTCTCTGCTGCAGATACAAGAAAGCAAATAAACACAACAGGCAATCTGAGATCCCAAGTTTAGGTACGCTTCTGAGAATATTTACTCTGGGTACATTTGTCATCCTGCTTCAGGGCGAATAGAAACACCAGGTAATGTTTGTTCTGAGAATACCATTTGGAGGTAGCAATTATGTGTGCTGGGCATGTGGACTGCATCAGATTGCCTGGATAAATAGAGGAGCACAGTTGGTCTAAACTGGGGCTAAAATAGATCCATAGACAAGAGCTGGGGCACCTGATTACTGCAAGGTGATTTGACATCACTGGGTGTGGAATATTGACCAAACTGGAGTAACTTTCTTCACTGTTGCTCTTCACCACCAATAACACCTTCTTAAAACAGACCGAGAGAAATTGCCACATTTGGTGGAATAAAGAGAAGTTACAGAACTGATAAAATCCTTTGTGTGCTCTTTCAGACTAGCTGTTGGGAAGGTGAAAAAAGTCTATCACTCAAAACAGAAAAGCTTGATCGACCTGGGACTGCTCTCAGCCATACCATTGCTGGCGGCATTTGAGCTGATGTGCATATTTGTGGGTGATGAGGCCATCCCTCTGCTGCAGCTGGCAGCATTGCTCTTCCTGCCACGAATGCAAAGAGACGGAAAAACCCAGTTGATATTCTTAGGTCTTAGTCTGAGTCTGCAGAGTGCGTAGTGGACTCTAAACACGAGCTCTGGGACTGATTGGGACAAAATGTGTGTATGTAGGTATTCTAACTTTTTAGTGCCATAAATTTATTCAGCTGGGAAATAGTCCAAACAAATATTGTGTGCTAAGTTGTGAGATGTATCAGTTGTTTTCTTTTTACCTGCACTAGGTATGTTGTTCTTGAAGGTGGCTGTTGTCAGATACAATAGTGCACACATGTAGAAATAAGGCAAGGCATCTGAGTGATTACCACCATTTTGTGGAGAGGTGGATCGGAGTCTACCGTTTAGGGAAGAGGCCCACCACATGGAAGGGGATAGCTGTTAATTTGTTTTGATTTACTCAAGCAGTCTCTCTTTTCCAACTTGTGAGTAAGCTGTTCACAAATGAGGAAAGGTAAAGCAGAATATAGAGAAATTAAACGTTTAACCTCATTTTAAATACTGGCCCTTTTCTGAACTTATATGATCTGTCTGAGCCTCTTACGAGAAAGCAGGTGGAGTGACTCTTACATAACGTAGCAAAGATTGTGTTTGTTGTTTAGATCTTGGTCCTGTCTCCTTTAATCCTGCTTCAGTGGCACAGTTCCCACAACTGAGGACACTTAAGTAATGATTAAGTGACCTTTTCATCACAGGTAGTTCCCTGAATCCTCTGCTTGGCTGTGACCATAGGCAGCCAAGATTTTGGGGTTTAGATGCATTCAAAAGATAGGAACAAATCAGTTTTTTTCTATGCAGACTTCCTAGTCTCCTTACCAGAAGTTTGATTATATTGTTAAAGAATTCAATAGGCTTTCCCCATTTGGTTTCAAGGTTTCTGTCTGCCACTGTTTAGAGAGCATTATTTTCTAATCCCAGTGTTGTCTAAAAGTATATAGGGAAAAAGCTGTTGCTTTGAGGTAACTTCTGTGAAAGAACTGCCCTAAATGACACTGCCATAGAAAGACAATGGATGAAGAAACTACATCTGCAGCTGTGACTTTCCCTTATTACTGATTCTTCCAATCTATCATATTGTATACATCTGGGTTCACCAGGTAACAAAGGACTGTAATGCATAGGGCCAAGATTACAGAATTAAGACTACTCTAGAAATACGATTTTGGCATTTTGGCATATTCTTACCACATCAGGTTTTTCTCGCTTAGTCTGTGCTTGAGTTTTGTAGACAGGCACGTGCAATGACACATGCCAGATTGACACACAATAATATGGATTTCATGTGCAGGGGCTACTATTATAAGCATGGATCGTGTCTATGTACATGAAAAGAGCTTGTTATAATTTTAGCCATCCACATTGTACAATTATTTCTGATCTGTCTGAGAGTTTCACATGGAAATTGAACTTAAACTTTGTGTTTCACCTCTGGATGAAAGCTACCCTTCTTTACTCGTATTAGCAACTTGAAATTAGTAGCCTGTGCTTGTTTTGATTTTGGTTGTTTTTTTCAGCATGGACTGAGTATTTTTATAACTTTCAGAATTTTTGCCTGTAGAAATTTTTGGTCAGAAAACCTTTTTGTAAGGTTCTAACCTCTACTTTTGAAACAATGCTTAACTTTTGAGGTAAGTGCCTTTGGAGAATTTCACACAAGTAATTATCCTATTATATATTAAAGATAATAAGAGAGAAAGCTGGAAGTAACTCGTTGGAAGTGGTATAGGTAGAGCATGCTGTAGGTTGAAGTAAACCACAATGCTCTCTCTAGGCCCTTCAGCTGCTGTTTACTTTTTTTAAGAATGTTTGCTCTTCCTTTCATTGTGATGTTTTGGCACACCACAAAGATGGGGACCACAATAATTACTACTTAATTTAGTAGGTTTAGGTTATAAACTGTAGCTTATAAGGTGATGGCATAGGAAAAATAGTCCTTTGGCCCTCTCTTCACTGGGGCAGGAACTCCTGAGAGTAAGGGAAGAGACCACTGCCTGTTTGATGCCGAGCATATGGCTGGGATGCCGCCTGGTCTTTATGTAGACCATACAAGATCAGGCAAGGCCCTGTAACGCCCACTCCTTTAACTGCACTTTTAAGGAAGGATTGTGAAGCATCTGGCCCTCAGCTAGAAAGTCAGAATGCAGGAAATGCCTTTGCACATAGTATTTGCCAACTGTGGTTTCTGGTATGTTGGTGGGTGGGTCCTGAACGTGGCCATCTTGATAAGAAAATGCCTAAAGCCAGACCCAGTTCATCAAAGGATCATTTTCTTTATCTCTCATTTCAATTAAATGTAGAGTTTCTAAAAACAAAAAACACCATACTCCTCTCAGAACCACATTTAACCTCTTAAGCCTTGTCATGTGCATCAGGAGTAGCCAGGTCACCGTTAAGGATCAGGCTTATCTTCCCAGATGAATCAATTTCCCTTGACTTTCTCCAAAGAATTTTGTATCCCCTGAAATTTTGCATGTCATGTCTTATCATAGATGTGAGTTTTTTCTGGGAAGATTTTAGAGGAAAAAATAACAAAAAAGGTTAAAATGTTTCAAAAAGTGTCCCTGTTTTGGTTTTGTAAATTATAAAAATGTAAATACAAAAATATTCTTCTGTCTGGGGATTATTATGATTCATATTTTTTCTACTAAGGAAGAACGGAGAAAGAAAAGATCCCATAAGTTGAATGGGTTATTTGAGAGGTATATTGTCTAGGTTTTGTTTTTTGAGAAGTATGCTTTTAAAAAATGTATTTGGGATTCAAATAGAAGGGATTGGACAACACTGAGTTTTGGAAAGGGATTGCATTTAAGAGGAATGCATGTTTAAATAATACTAATAGGAATAAAATACCAGTGAAGGATCACACTATACTTGTTTCTTTTCAGTACAATTTCTTACACTCGCAAAATGTCTGCTATCTTCTATTCTTTGGGTTCTGAACTGGTCTAGGCCAGCCGTTTTAGTATAAGATCCCAAGTGTTGCAAACATTCATTTAAATTCCATCAAGTGATGCAGAAGGAGGTTTTGTCCATGATGGTGTTTGGAGAGGCAGGACCTGCTGTTAGTCCCTTCTCCATTGCCGAGGGGTGACATCTCCATTGGGGCTTGCTTTAGGCCCATGGAGCCACAGTGCAGGGTGAAGCCCACACAGCCAGAAGTGTTTCTCCCAGCCATGCATTTCCCATCTTCTTTAGTTACATAAATGCCCAAGCTCCACCATGTGGGGTCAGGGTACAGTTTTCCTGCCCCATGGGCTGCATGCACTGCTGCCAAGTCCTTGTTGTATGTGTGGACACACGGGCAAGGAGGAAGGGAACAGGATGCCCTGTGGGCGAGGAGGAAGGGTGATCCCTTGGGATCACCACCTCAGTTGCATTGTTGCCCTTGGACAGGCTGCCCAACCTAGCCACGAAGAGGAGTTTGCTTGCCTGTTACAAATTCTGTGCTGTCACAACGCGAGACGTGAGCCCATTAAGCACCCACCCAAGATCTGTTTGGCTTTGATTACTCAGTGTACTTTACACAAGTATCAGTGTCCTTAGCGGTTTTAATGAGCATATCAGATGTATGCATCTTGGCTCCCTTTCCCCTTTCTAAACACGTTGGGAAAGCCCAAAGATCCTTGATTGATTTCAGAGCTCTCTGGAGGCTTTAGAAGCCCTCGCTGAGATAGCATCTGGTTTATCAGAGCCTGAAACAGTCTTTTCAAGAGCTCCAACATTAAAAGAGAGCTAAGTTTTATCACAGAACATCTCATCAATAGTTGGTTAGCTTACTTGTTGGCAGACTGCGACGAATTCAGTTTAATGCTTCCATTCTGCTTTTAGGCTCTATCTTGGCGTTTGGAGTTGATAGGATTTTTCTACTTTCTACAGGGCTCAATCCTGAAGTCCTTGCTTAGTTTTAAGTTCAGAATTTCACAGCATTTTCAGTGTAAATGTATGAATGCAGATGAAAAAAGCTGCAAATCTTTTTTGAAAGGAAAAAAAAAGGTTGTTCTCAAGTATTAGAAGTGTTTGAAACTCTGCCAACTTTCTGAAAATGCTTCTGATTTCTTTCTTTCATATGTTTCTGAAATGTTTATTAGAAACATGTTTTTAATAGTTTTGAAGAGTTTTGGTGAATTAAAATTTCTAGCGGTCATTTTAGTGAGATGTTGCTAATTATTACTGTGAAAACCTTGAAATGTTGGTCAGAAGCTCTGTTAAGTGCAAAGATGGTGCTGTAAGAATGGGTTTGGCACAAGTTGCTTGCGCTTTGGAGTGATAGAAAATGCTCACTTTCTGAATGTAAGTTGTTTAGACTGGAAGGGTAAGTTCCTGTTATAATGACTTATTTTAGGAGGAAGGTTGTAATACTGCATATGCATTAATCTCTCCAGAACTTCTAAATCCCGTAAGAGCCTGTGGAGGAGGAGTTCCTGGAATCCTTCCCATCCCATGAAGTTTATTCATAAAACATGATGCTCTGAAGCCTTCTCTCAGGGAACAAAACATTGTTATGAAACTATAGCCACAGTTCTAAAGCTCAGGCTGCAGCTTTTGGCATATCTGGAGGGGAGTGTTGCCATTTGAATATGAAAATTATTTTTCTTTGTAGCCAGTGGCCAATCAGTCTTAAGAAATCTTTAGGGTGTTGTGATGATAGGTAGGTTTTGAAGGAGGGAGGTGACCCTGTTGTGACAGGGAAGCACGCCCCGTTTGCAGTCTTGCAGTTTGGGGACTTCACCTGTCGCCCACATCATGCTGCTTTATCCCTCAGTCGCTGGCTGCTGGGCTGACGGGGATGCTTTCCTAAGTCCTTGAACAATGGTGAAGAGTTGAGACAGACTCTGTGTTCAAATGGAGAGCACAGCACAGATGTTTGTTTACAAATGCATTTCTTCATGGATACCTTAAAGTATAAGATGTTTAAAAATGAAAACCAAAACAGACCTAGAAAAATAACAAAACAACCAATGTACAGTGTAAGGGGTTGCAGCTGCCCCTCTTCTTCCTTCCCATGGGTCTGCCTCCCAACTGGCTCACAGTTTTGTGCTGACTGGGGGGACCCAAAGTTATGCACAGGTGCTGGAGGCTTGAGCATGCTCAGCAGAAGATCAGAGCTGAGAGGCTTTCCTCACGCGCTGTTACCTGGCTAGTGAACAGTTCAGACGCTAAAGCATTTAGACCTGTGGTCCAAGGCTTCCTATCCATGGTGTCTGCTGCTGGCCATTGCTGGGCTGGGCTCAGGACGTGCTGAGCTGGGGTGGGCTTTAGTAATGGTGCTTGCACTTGTGTCCACCCAGGGTATCTGGGGTCCGTGGATGAGGTCTGGAGCCTCCAGTGCACTGGACTATCCTTTTGCAGACAGGTCAAGCCCCTTAATGTAAGTTTGAAGATGTACAGTGTAGATGGGAAGAAATCATGGTCTTAAGAGTTTGCTTAGACCTGGCCTGGTGGTGTAAGGTGTGTCCAGAGAGCCATTTTCCAGGAGAAGCTAGGAAGTAGGTGTACAATGCCTTAAAGAGTTGTTCAGATGCCATTGATACTAAATTACAATAGACTTCGGGAACTTCAGTGCAGAAAAAAGTATTAACACTTGGGTATGCAGAGAAATAACAAATAAAAAATATACTCAGGTCTTTTATTACACTGGAGTAATTTAAGTCCTCAGATCATTACGACCTGATGCACATGCTGTGATGTGAATACTGAACATTTATGGTGATTTCATTTTAACTCCTTGATATCCTTTTATGTGTATTACCCTGCAATAAATTACTGTTGGTTTGGGTTTTTTTTCTTTTTTTTAAAGACCCTGCAGTGCAGACAGCAATGCCTGTATATGGCAGAGCCCCAGCTGCCTGCCTGCAGGGGGCAGAGAGGAATTTTGCTGTGCAGGGATAGCTTTACTCAATGGACCAGGTGCAGTGTGGTTTGCCTTTATGCTTTTCCTATTGCTTTCCTCTAAAACATTAGGCATGAGCAATGGCTGGAGGCAAGAATCCGGCCTTGATGGAGTGCCGTCCTGATCTGATCTGACAGGCCTTGTGGAAGTGTTCAGCCTTGACCCTTTGTTGCTTTCAAGAGGGAAATCCCATTAGATAACAACTTTACCTATGAGACTGGAAGATTTTGCGTTTAGCTTTCCCTCAGACTTGAAGAAAGTGAGGAAAGAAACCTTTTCTGTTTGGTTTTTGTTGTTTTGGTCTCCTTCAAAAAAGGAGAACTGTTGGAAAAATGGATGTATCCTGTTTCTTGAATAGTCCACAAGTTGTTCCCTGGAAGAAGTTGGAAAGTCTTACTGCAGAGGGAGAATAAGTTTCATGGGTTGCTAGGTCATCTTGGAAAGTGAAAATGAATTGGGACAGGAGTGCTAAGAAGATTTATCAGAGAGTAGGAGTTGTGAGTGAGTCTAAAAGGATAGAGATTAGCATGCTGGAGAAACCTCTTTTGTGAACTACAGACTTGAAGGGATGATGGGGATGGTTCAGATCCACTCCTTGCCAGTTTGCTAAAGTGGATTTGAATGAAATTGAATGTATAACTAGCCCCTAATTTCCAAAGCATTTTTGTGTGGGTTTAGCAATCTGATTCCTGTCAAACCCAATGACTGTCATATTGACACAAATACCAGGCAATATTTAGAAAATTTAGGAAAGGTATTTTGCCAAGCAAGGAAAAAAAATCCCCTCTCTTTTAAAATGCATTCCTATAGGAATCAGAAATACAGAAGAAGGGGAAAAAACATACTGACGTGTTGACCATTCTAACAAAAATCATGCTGTACTGATCTTTTTTTGGAATGTTTTTTGAAGTTTTCCACTGGCTGGAGGCTTTTGAAGGAAAGAAAAGAAAAGACTCATCTTCTGTCTTCAATTAACTTTGTTAATGATTAACAGAGCAGTGCAGTATGTGTGGTGCATTTTAATTAAATCAGAGGAGACATGATTTGGACAAGATTTTAGTTTCACTTTGAAAGTTATTAAATAAACTGACACTGTTTGCTCTCCGAAAGTTCCTGGGAGCATCCGGTTAGTTGGTAATCCCAGTGCAGCTAGTGAAATAAAGCCCCTTCCGAAACACCTAAGGGCCATTACCAGATAGTAAAAAAATGAGCAGCCCAGTCAGACAGGGGTATAAGTGATCATTAACTTGCACGAGGTAGGGTCCTGGTCTGAGGCTCCAATTTCATATTTTAAAGCGAAGTTCAGGGGTAAGAAAGGCCCAAACTGGGTATTTCTAGTCAAGGTTTGTGTTTTGAATACCTCTGAGCTGTTCAAGTGGCATAAACTCTTGAACAGTCGCTGCCTTCGGTGGAATTCGAATGGCTTTTGCTAGCTGAGTTTATTGGGTTGTTTGTGAAGTTGAGATCCTGACCAGGGCTTGGATGTTGTTCACCAGTAAAATTCAGAGTATCATAAGATAGGAGCTTTTGGTACAGGAACGTCTCCATAAATTGGCCCAGCAGGAAATGCTCTTCTCTTTCCAGAGCTGCGTGCGTGTGTGCCTGTGCACACATTTATATAAACTCTTCTAGCAGAGAAGGATCAAGCCTGAAGCCTGGACTTGGACCATGGCTTCAGACTGAAGTGAGACAGTGGATGCTCTCGCTGGTATGTGGTGACACACAAGGGTGAATACATCCCATGCTTCACACCTCATGAGTTTACTGTTGTTTACTGGGGTGTCTGGTAGGAGCTTTGGCCCAGGCTTTCGTCCATGCGCACTCAGCATTAACCTGTTTTGGCTAGAGGTACATCTATCCTCTGTGTTTGTATCACACCTACCACGTTCTGGTTATTTCTGACTTCTTTTTTAGACAGTGAACAGTAATGTTTGGAGCATGCCTGTTAATATATTAAAAATAACATTAATAATTTTATATAAAAATTGTTGTTGAAATTGTTGAAATTAACTATTTCCAGAAGCAGTTGGGGTGGAGTGAACTTGCATCTACATTATTGGCAGCTTATTGAGCTTTCTATTTTGTGGAATTTGGTATTATTCTACATGGCTGTAAGCAGAAGTCCTAGAAGTCCACTTGCAGGTTTCTGGGTTTTGAGTACTATCCTTTTCACTGCTAAAGCTGAAATTTATTAATAGCAGTTGTTGCTCCAAGCAAGCTACAGCTCAGGTATAAATGAGAGACAGCAAATTTTAAAATTTGCCAGCCAAAAACATAGATTGTTTTTTATTGCTGTGAGAATTGGCATGTGTCCCTGTAATGTATATGTATAAAGCACAAAAGAATGGGTGCGGAAGCGAGTGGGGAAACGGTGGCCCTTCGGCTGGAGAGAAATGGCCTCCTGCTCAGAGCAGGAGGGGACATGTCTGTCCCTCGCTAGTGACAGTGCTGGGGCATAGGGAAAGGAGGTAAAGATAGCCTTTGTGAACACCTCCCTCATATGGCTTCTTCCATTTCAGTTGTTCAGATGACCAGAAGGTAGCTGTATCCTGGCTGTTACATAGAGACTATTGTTTGGATCTTTGTGTTTATTTGAAAGCAGTGAAAACATGACATAAAACAAAAGCTATGCTTTGGTGGAAATAGTCTATCACACTCGTGAAATATTATGCTGCTTTATTTCTGGATTGTGCATTGCCCCATAAGTAACTGATAGAGAATGCAAACATCAGCAAATATGTTTTTCTAATCAAGTTTCAATTTACAGTGGAAGTTCTTCTTGGAATATCATTTTAACACTTGTCTTGGAGTTTGTTTTGTTTACTGCTACAGCCATACATGCAGTCAGTAACTTTTCCATGTGAGAAGCAGGGTAATATTAATACCTCAAGAACCGAGGACAGTCAAAGAAAGTTAAATTCTCTTCCCTGCCTGTGCTACCCAAGGCCAGCGTGTCCCAACAAAGCAGGCGATAGGATTGAGGGCTGCATGGGCCCTATATGGGTCTTCAGTGTCTGGAAGTACATTATTGCAAGTGTTTACAATTTCAGGCTTCAGGGTCTTGCGTTTTGATGTGCAGGGTTGTGTTCCCAATCCTGCAGAACTTGTCTATGCAAATAGTTCTATCGTCTGCTAAGGCACTAGCTACATGATAATTTGTCCGTGTGAGCATGCAAACTCTGTCAGCATGTGCCTCCATGATTTGCACATGCATATGTCCAAACCCAAAACTACATATTCCAATCTGAGTATGTATTTTAATACATATATCCACTTACGTGGCTGGTAAGTATTATTCACAGGTTTCACTGAACACATTAAAATTTTTGGCACTGCTGCTGTTTATAGGTATCCAGGTAGATATAACTACAGGTTACAGTTAAAAAATAAGGGGAAGAAGAGATGTCTTAGCCGTAGGATGGCTTCTTAGTACTGAGTCCTGTAAGAGTACGAAAGACTTGCCACTGGGAAATGGCAGAATCTCCATTATTTGAGATATTTAAAACTGGACTGGAAAAAAAAATATATAATAAGAGACAGTTCAGTGTTATTTGATGATGAAGTACATAGCCTTGCTTTTATGAGTACTCCAGAGATTTACTCCAAGACCTTATGTATAGGTTGCCAGACTTTACCTACTGCATATGATTTAATATGCCAAATGTTCAACTGTGAAATGAACTCCCTGCTCACATGCCAGTGTCCTAGAGTGAAATCTCATAGGAGGGTGAATGCAGATCCTTTTTGCCCTCTGAGATGCATACACAGAGTTCGCTGAGGTGAATGGTATTGGGGCATTTCAGAATAGAACTTAAAAAACCCAACAGAGTTTGCTCCATGAGAACATGAAAGGGACTGTGGCATCTTTCATTTTCCCAGGGAGGGAACAGTTAAAAATATTCTTCAAACAAGGAGCAGATGTTAATGTCATTAGAATGGATTTTCATAAAAAACAGAGTTCTGTTTCTCCTGCAAAATGCCAGTAGCTTTGCAAAATTCTCTACAAGTCTGCCTACTTATTTCAGACTAGTGGCACTGAGGAGAGGCGGTGCAGCATGAGCTATTTACTGTCTTTGAAAAGAATCAGATACGTTTCTGTAAGTTATTCGCCTGCCCAATTTAAAACTGCCTCAACTTGGAAAGAGGTTAAACAAAGAGCTAAAGGAACACGAAGGTAGTTAAATAACAGGACAAGAACAGTGAGCAGCACAGCAAATCCACTGTTGACAAACAGGTACAGAAAGGAGTAGGCTACATATGAAAAGGCATGGTCTTGATGATGCATGTGCCTCAGGTTGTAAATTCACTGTAATCTTAAAAGAAAAAGGATTAATTGGCTACTGTGATAGTCTCACTGAAAACTCAGCCTCACATGCAGGAATGGTTAAAGTAAAAACAACAAACAAAATATTAAGTGGCTCTCTGGATGACCTCTGGACATTCCTATTGTTAGTATGAGTAGACGTTGGAACCTCCCAGTAATAATTTCCTCTTGGAAAGCTCTCACGTCTCCTTCCTCCTCCTCATTTGCTAGTTTTAATATTGAGAAGCTGGGAAAGGCTCTGTAGTTCCTTTCATTGTTGTAATAGATGAACCTGCACTCTCATAGCACCATTTCACTTGAGTTCATTGGCATGAATGACACCTCTCAAGTGCCCTAATTTCTTTAGTGTTTGTTTACTCAGTTTTTTCTCTTTCCAGCATCTTCTGTAGGGGTCTTGGTGTCCTAGAGCCAACTAATGATCTCTCAAGCATCAGAACATACAAGGAAAGCAGATTGAGACATGCATGTCCTGCCCCCTTCGTTTTTCATGCTTTAGATGCCTGTGTGAATTTTTGAAATGATATGGGGGAAGGTAATTTGCCTCTTGCTGCTCCATATGCAAGATCTTCACCTCAGGGCCACAGTGTACTAAGAGTATCCATCTCAGTTAAGTTACTGAAAAAAATAAACAACAAACATTTGGCTTGGAAATAATAAAGGGATTATTAAGTGCAACGATCTATAACTGACTCAGATCCTCCTCCCACTTGTTTTTAAAGGCGTTGCAAGCATGGCAAAATCTTGACTGGGTCAGCCTCTTTTAGGGGAACCAGTTCTGCATTGCCGTAAACCTATGGAGCCTCTGGGTCCGCACCCAAGTGAATGTGAAGGCTTGACATTGCATGCGTTGGCCTTGGCGGAGCCCTCCTTCATGTTGCAAACTGAATCACAAAATGTCCCTGTAGCTCTTGTTAAAACAGCGGTGTTCCTCAGCTGAATGGGTCTCATGACTTAAGTGATGGGCACAGCTCTGAGCACAGATGAAGGTGAAGCTTCCTGGGCACTCACCAGTGCAACAGTGTGCTGCCCCGATGGGTTAGCCAGGGTCCACTTGGCAGTATGCTTGTTTCCTGTACACAGTGGGTTAACATGTCTGCGTCCAGAATTGCACGTTTGATCTTGCAGCTTTGCAAGTGTGACAAATCATGGTTGTAGCTATTTCTGGATGGGGAAAAAAAATAATCAACACTAGTGCTGTCAAATGAAAAATTAATATGTGGGACACCAACCTGCAGAGTGTATCGAGCAGTTGTTGACAAGGATGCCTCTGGCATGTTAATGCTACAGACAGTTGGGCAGAGAGACTTGATACTGTTTGGAAGTGGGATTCACCCATCTTATTTATCTTCAGTTCTCCATTTGCAGGCAAAGATGACACAGGAGTTGAGGATAGACTTATGTGGCCAGAATTGCTTATTGTTCAATCAGCAGGCAAATGACATCTATTAACAGTAGAACTGTAGAGGTACCGGCAAGAGGATGCAATTTGGTGTTAGAAGTCTTGCTCCAAATGAAAAATAGGCTGACCATGTGAATCATTGTGTTTTATCTAGAGTGAAGTGCTCCTCCAGACTTTTATAATTCAAAATATTATTTGGAAAAGAAAAAAAAAAATTGGGATTCTTCTGACTGTCCTCATCTAATGGGGACATTTTAAACAGTTCTGGGGTCTGTTACAAGTGCAGGAGGCTTCCCCTGTTCCTACCTCTGTCCCTAATGACCCACAAATAGGTCAAATTTGCCAGCTAGAGCCAGAATCTGCATGAGAGTAGGGGCAGACTTTTGAAAAATCTGGAACTATTCTTTGAAGGTGTAGAGTGTAATGTTTCAGAGGATAGTCAATTTGCTTTTATTTTTATCATGTGTGGAAACAGTTTTGCTTGTGAGCACTGCAATAACCTAACTATTCCAGAATGCATTGAAAAGGGTGTAGAACTCACTCAACTGGAAAAAAAAAAACCACCGCTTTCTGTCACACAGTAGTAAATACAGACCTGTATTAGAAATCTGTAGGGCTGCCCTGGAACCCAGTTTATAGTTTCATAAACATCAACTCTTACATCTGGCATCAGATTAAAATGTATATTTTGGCAGAACAATGATACAATCTCTGCTTAAGTAATGCTCTTCCAGAGGGAAGAATTCTGCTTCTGTAATTCCCCAGTAGTAGAAATACCTTTTCTAGGGAGAGTAAATATGACTCCCTTCTCACCAGCATTTTTTAAGGACTCGACTCATTCACACTGCCTTATGTGCCCTCTTTCACTTAAGGTCAGAGAAATGGAGATGGCCTGCTGCACCCTCATCTCGTCTGCAAATCTCTCTGCGATCACAGAAATGGAACCCATACTTTTCTCTCTTTGCAGTCAGCACTGTTGGCCTTTCCTTGCTTCAGACCAGAATTCCGATATATTTCATAGAATGGTTAGAGTTGGAAGGGACCTTAAAGATCATCAAGTTCCAAACCCCCTGCCATGGGCAGGGACACCTCCACTAGACCAGGTTGCTCAAAGACCCATCCAGCCTGGCCTTAAACACCTCCAGGGATGGGGTATCCACAACTTCCCTGGGCGACCTGTTCCAGTGCTTCACCACCCTCACAGTAAAGAATTTCCTCCCAATATCTCATCTAAATCTCCCCTCTTCCAATTTAAAACTATTACCCCTTGTCCTGTCACTACATCTCCTGACAGAGTCCCTCTCTGGCTCTCCTGTAGGCTCCCTTCAGATATTGGAAGGCTGCTATGAGGTCTCCCTGGAGCCTTCTCTTCTCCAGGCTGAACAACCCCAGCTCTCTCAGCCTGTCTTCATAGGGGAGGTGCTCCATCCCTCTGATCATCAATTTTATATGATCATATTTTATACACTAAAACATGGGACTTTTACAAGTGCTTTAGAACAAGGGGCTGGGTCTGCAGAATGTGTGTGTGAATAAATAGCAACCTCTTGGGATATTGCAAGCCTGTTGCTGGGTGTGCAAAAAACCCTGAGTTTGTACATTCTTGCAGAGGAATCATTCATCTATCTGTAAAGGACTGTAGAGGGAGTTTTGGAAAGGAAAAAAATGCAATTATTGACTGCAGGATTTGAGCAGAATGTAAACGAATATCAGTGCCCCAAGCAAAGCGCAGCCATTGGTTTCTTGCAATCTCTAAAAAAAAAAAAAAAACGTGTCAATATTGATGCCTTCTTGGACAACCAGCATCCTCCATGGCTTCATGCAGACAGGATTGCCTCGGTGCATGCTCCAAGGTAAGAGTGCCACCTACTGAACCCACACACTTCTTCCCACAGAAGGGTGAGCTTGCAGTAGAGATTTCCCTTTGGATTATTAATCAATCCACACCCACCCTTGTAATTTATGAGGTTTAACAACATCAGAGCCTGGGGTGGAATGGCTGCAGGACTGCACAGTAAGCTGTTTCAGTTTACTCACATATGCGGGCTTAAAGGGGTATGAGAGCCAAGCATGTGAAATCATAACTGATCGTGCCTCTATTTAAATCACTTTTTTTGCATTTCTATTTCCTGCCTCATTCACTGGATTAGATGGAAGAACGTTGAGGAGAGTCTGTTAGATTGGATTTTTACAGCACTGTTTTTAATGCCTTTGCTAAACACAAGATGGTCTTACCTTGACTGCAGTTGAGCTTGCAGCTACTTCCCACATCTCTGGATTTGTTCCTGTTTGGCAATCACCCTCCAGTCTTTTGAGCGATCTGATCCAGCTTGACCTTTCACAAGTTAGACTGGATGCAAGTGCCTGCAAAATGCTTAGGCAATGATTTACGATCAAAGGGAGGACTGTTTCCTGGACGATTGTTTTATATTTGGGTCCTCTCCCCTCATCATCTCTCGGCAGGCTGGAATGTGACTTTCCTACAAGCAAATACTTGTGAAGGCACCTCTGTGCAATGCTCAGGCTGCTCGGTTCTCAGACAAGCTTGCTAAACTGAAATGCTTCTTGTGAAAGCTGAATGGGAAGCAAGCATTTGTCAGTCAAGTTGAGCAGCTGAGAAATCTGCAGGAATTTCTGCAACTGGGGGCCCAGACATAGCAAAGAGGATCTATTAGAGAGAATACAGTAAAAAAAAAAAAAAAAAAAAAAAAATCATATGATTACAGAGCAGAGGGGGGCGAAGGGAGGGGAGGAGGATACAACATAGATAATGAGCTTGACAATAGGCAAATAGAGAGTGTCATTACAGGAGTTACAAGACCGACCAAATGGTTAACCTGTGGGGTGGAAAGAGCATCCAATGAGTCTTGCATGCCTAAAAGGATAATGGCATTTTTATTATCTCATTCCACGCCCTGATCATCCGTCCATTTGCTCCCTGGAGCTGGCAGCAGTTTGCACTGATTCATACGCTGCAGACATGATCAGCAGATCATACTGCAGGCAGAACTTGTCAAGCCTTTCCAAGTGAGTTGCCGATTTATTATGATATCTGTATGGATTTAGCCTTTTGGTGTTGTGTAGGAAGTGCTGGATGGTGGCGATGGGAAAGGGGAACTGAATGATGTGACAAGTTGGGAAGCTGGTTGAACTGGGCAATAAGCATTGGATGCAGAGGGGGTTCTTTTGCTCCTCTTTTTGCTATGTTGTGCTCTGTTGTCTAAAGGAAAAGTCTTTGCCTTTCTCTTGCCTGAATTGCAGAATTTAAATTGCTTGTTTCAGTGGCAGAAGAATATGTTGGAATGAGTTGTTGCTAATTGGTGTTCTGTTAATGGGAAATTTGCAGAAGTTTCATCGTGTTTGTGTGAAAAGTTTTCGGATAACTCAGATTGCTTAATTCACTGAGCAAATAAAGTCCTCATGGCACATTCATCTCTGAATGTGGGAGGGAAATGAGAGAATAAAATCAATTTATGTGTATAATATCACCAAAGAAACGATCTGCTTTATTTGGGTCTTGTGTTGTTTTGTTTGTCTGCTTTACATGTGGGAAATAGGACAGTAATATGTTTCTAAAATACTGTGATTTATATCAGGGTTTTGTTTAAAATTTGGGAGAGGTTTTGAAAAGCAACCTGGGATTTCTGGGTGCCTGTTTTTGGAGTTTCCAGCATGAAATAGTGTGCTCTTGGGGGGAGAGAGCACTCAGGGATTTCTGAAACTCAGCCCCTCCAAGAAGTCCCTTCCAGGAATCTGAAATCATCCATCGTGATTTCAGAAATTGGGCAATAAATACTAATTTAGCCTAGACTGTGTCAAATGGGTTTGTTTTGTGTTGGTCCATGGTGGAATACAGCCACAAGCCGCGGCAGCCAGCCCTCCCATACTGCTGTACGGGAATGGGGAGCAGCCGTGGCGGAGCACCAGTTGCTCTGCAGCGAGTGCGAGAGGAAAGCAAGGGAGAGGAAAAAGCAAAGTGGGTGAGATTTGGGCACTTCAGTGCTGATATAACTGGTGGAAACCTTGACTCTTGATACCTACTGTGGGGAGCTGACCCTGAGTGCAGTGACCCAGGCTGAAGCCTCTGAGGTGATCTTTGGACCCTTTCACTGGTCTGCACTAGGGTCAGTTTAGCTAGACGTCAGGTTCTGTTCTGCTTTAAAAAAAAATAAAAAATCATTGAATATCAGTGCTGAGAGAAATTCTCCTTCACCCTCCTTTGGGTGAGAGAGAGAACCAGCAGTGTGCTAACTTTATGCCTGGCATATCTCCGAAGCGTTGGGCGAGTGCTGGCAGGGATGCCCTACCTTGTGTACGCCGCAGCGCCTGCAATTATGCTATGTGAAGTCAGTTCACTGAAGTCAGTGAAATTGTATCTGAGTGAAAACAATTCAGTCCTTTCCTCTTGAAGCATGGTTAGCTACTATACTGTCAGTTTCCTGTATCTTGGGAGATTTGTATCCTGTAGCAGCTTTTAAACAAGAGCAGATGAACCTTGACAACCAGACATGGGTTTTCTTTTGTTAAGACTCACATTAGCATATTTTGGGAAGAAAAGCAAAGCTCTCTTTGGTGAGGACTCTTAAAAGAAATCAAATGTGTTGCCAAAATTTTGAAATTGATTTATTCCCTTTTAACAAACGTCTCTGTGACTTCAGGACATAAGTGGGGAAGACACCTTTAGCATTACCCACACAAGCTTCTTCAAAGCATTTCTCAGTGAAATACATGATGAAATACTGCCCTTCCCAGGCTGAGGCATAACGTAATCATTCCAAGTGCTCATGTCTTCTCAGGAGATTGCAGTGAAAAAGGAGTATTAAAATCCTTATAAGTTAACTCTCTGGAGACTCTCCAGGGAAAAGGAGGGGGCTGTTATTGCACCGTTTTGAATGAGGCACAATGTGATTTTTAACTTCTTGCAAATATCCTCTAGTGGCCCCTTTATATGATCGTTTCAATTGCATCGTTTAAAGATACTCTCTACGCTCTCAGTATACTTGTAGTATTTGTAGAAAATTTTGTAATTGCTAAATAGCTGAACATAATCCTGTTAGCATTTGATACACTAGAAATTAAAAGCAGAAGCTCTCGTTATAGCCAAGAAATCATTCCGGTTGGCCTGAAAATATAAAGACTGCTTAGCAAATGTATGGGAATTGAATTGGCTCATTTTGCTGGACACTAAATAAGTGTTTACTGTGCAAGTTTCGAAGGAAAACAGAAATCTCCCTTGCCAACAGGTAGAATGTTTTCTTCCAGCAAATTATAACTTTTTTTTTTCAAACTTCACAGATCGTTCATGGGCAGTTTCGTTGTTGGAAGTTCACACTTTCACAGCATCTTCTGATTGGTTCTCCATATTGTAGGTTGTCTCTTCTGTTTCTTGGCTAGCTAGTAAGATATTTGGCTAGTTTTGTTAAGAGAAGAGAAGGGTGGAAGAGGACACTTTTCTTCAGACAGCAGCAGTGTTGGTGGCACTATGTTATCTAGTTAATTCTGCTTCAGAAATTGATGCTGATCGTTTACACTTGAAGCCACCTCTTTGTTTCCTTCTGGTCTTTTCTATTGGCTATGCTTTTCATTCCTGTTCTCCAGTGGGCAATGGCCTGAATCCTTAATTTGTAAAAGCCTTTTCACATTTCTGAGGTAAAATAAGATGGACATAATGTAACTAAAGACCAGATGCACAAAGGTGTTAGCTTGTACAGAGACAATTTGTCTCCATTTTGATGGCGAAGAATGCCACTCAGCCTCTGAACATGGCTCTTGCCCCACAGTGACAAGTGTACAATGGGCCAAGAAATAGGCAGCTTTCTTACAATGTCCTGTCCATTTGTGAGCTGCACTGTTTATATCCAAGTTACAACTTCAGTGCCTGATAATCTGGGAAAGAAGTCCAAAACGGTTGGGATGGTAGGTAAGTGCTTTTGATGCAAATATAAATTATCTGTGGGTGGATCCACATATTTATGTTAAACACTGTGGTAATAATACTCTGTGTATACAGAGCATTCTTGACATATTAGTCGTTGCCAACTGAACAAAATACACATGCTTTGGTGTCTGGTCTACACATCAATAGGGACAGTGACTATTGAAGGCTGAAAGTCTAGTTCAAGATTTTGGATTTAGGAACTTTTCTCATAGTGGGTCAGAAGAAATTTAATGGAAGAGCTGAAACATCTTTGAGTGAGGTTATCCTTAGTGCACGAAACATTGTGGCAGAGAAAGGATAAGTCTATAAGGAAACATCTCTGAGATTTCACAGCCTTCTTGCCTCAGTGAAAGATGTTTTGTTTCATCCAGCACAAGCAAGGCATTGCGTGTTGGGAGCACCTAGTTGGATTAGTGTGGAGTTTTGGGCATCCACCTGAGTCTGTCTGAAGTTGTGTAACTCTGTGAGAATCAAATTTCTAAGATTTGGTCAGAGAACAAGCGACTCCAGAGAGTTTCATGAAAGTCCTGAGCTGAATTCTTCACCCTTTCCAAGCCTTGGTTCAAGCCAGGACAGTGGTGAGGGATATCAGACTCAATCTGGTACTCTCTGGGAATCCAAATGCCTGAATGAGCTGTGAGATTGTTTCTGATAAAAGTTAAATTTAGCAAAACCAAGAAAAATTGGGAGAGTTCTGTGTAGAGCAAACTGTTTGGGAGTTCATGTCAGGTTTGTGAGATTAGCTTTGTCTAAATGGAAACAAGAGGAAATACTTCTTTAAATTAAAATGGTGGTGGTTTTTTTTGGGCGCTTTCTAAATAAGAAATTACTGAGCTGCATCTTTGCAATATTTTTTTGAAATAAAACATTCTGATCCTTTTTTGAATCTTCAAATTGAATTCAAGTTAACCTACATTCTAAAGAAAAAAAGTTAAAAGAAATAAAAGTAGATGAAGGATTTGTGTTATTGTTTCAGGCTGAATAAAAATAAAACAGCCCTGAACATTTTCCATATCACTTCACTCTGACAAGGGTTTTTTCTTCCACTTCAGCAAAACTAGAAAATTCCTTGTTAGCGCAGATCTTAAATCCAGATAGCTCCTCCACAGCCACACTGTTGGCATAGGTGTTCAACCAGCGTGGGATGGGGGTGTCAGAACTTCATCCTGCTTCTTCAGACTCCTGCCTTGCCCTTTCCTGGCAAGCCTGCAGTCCCAGGCCTCCCCATCCACCCTGCTTCCAATTCAGAGTAAAACAAGAAGCTTCAAAAGAACCAGGGAAATTCACTAGTGATTGTGTTAGGCTCTCTGTGCTCTTCTATCCATACTGATGCATATCTATGCATATATGTCCATATAATGCAGATGCGGTAAACTAGGTAGTCCAAACCCATACATTTAAAAATACAACCAGGCAAAACCCTTCCATCAATTTTTGAAATAATTGAAACATGGAGACCTAACTAACTTCGTTACTTTTCACTCCTTTCACATTTTATTTTGTTAAAAAAAACATTAAAAAAGCCCTTTCTTTGTACTATTCTCATATACTGACATTTGATTTATGTTTTGAGCCATGTAAGCACTGAAGTGTATTAAAAAAGTCTCCCTGACTCCAGTAAGGCCGCTTACATGTATAAGTAGCTGCAGGGCCAAGTTTATAATTATATATCTGTAAAATGTTAGCCTTCATACATTTAACCATTCCAATTTTAATTCTCTATTTCATAAAATCTATGATCAAATTTTGGAGCCTGAACTAAGCTGATGTCGTCCCTTTTAATTTAGGACTCAGCCCTTTTATTCTCCTCCTGTGTTTTATTTTTATTAGTTGCTTTCTTTTTGTGCTGATGTGCAGCACATATTGTTAAAGCCTCTTATTAGAGCCAGAATTTTGCAGCGTGGAGACTGTCCTAATAAGGGAAAAAAACCTAGCCCTTTATTGGTGAGGTAAGAGAAATCAGGCAGCGGATAATTTTTTTGCTGATTGAGAAGGATAAGGTGCGGTTTGGCAGGTATTGCATTGGTTTGGCATTTGCTGACATGGTTCCTCTTTTCTGCAGTTCAAATCCTTTGCAGAGCAGACAGTCAGGGAGGACTTCCCCTGTGCCCCGCTTTGCCTTTCCCTCCCCTCTTCCTTCTCTTTTTCACAAGCGTTCAGCGTTGCCGCGAAATCTCACTCTGACACACAAACTGGATGTGGTAATGAGAAGTTTTTGCAAGTTTAACAACGCTGTACTGCAATCACCTTTTCAGGGAACAGTGGGCACATTGGAACACAGTTTTCCGTGTGGGTTGTTCTACATCTAAAGCATTTAAACAGTTTGTGAAGTTGTCAGAAAAATCACACATTAGTCCAAGGCAGTACGATCCAATTTCTCTCTTCTCAAAAATCCATCACTGAAGAAAAGTAATAACTACGAGGTTTAGTTGATGCTTTAAATTGCTCAGCTGTTTTTCTTTCAAATTGCTTTGAAGGCCTGTATTGAATTCCAGAGATGAGTAACGGATCCCAGGCTTAAATACAGGCTTCAGATCTGAAGTCAATCTAGTTCCTGGGGTTTTAAACTGAGTTACGATGAGCAAAGTCTCAAGCGAGGGCAGAAGCTGGTATTTAAATTCTTTCCTTCCTCAGTCTCTGTGTGTCTCTTGGTAACTGAAATACCAAGCCAAGTATCAGCTCCACTGTGCTTCACCAGGAGACCAAGAGTGACTTAAAGTGACTGCCTGCTTCCCACCCAGTGTGGTTCTTTGACTCTAGGAGGAATAACGGTTAACCTAGTCCTTAAATGCCTAGTTTTCTCCATTACTCAGTTATTTATTGCAAGTTTGATTGTGTCACTTGTGAAGCAATTTTTTCCCCCTTTTTCCCCCCATCATAGTAATTCTAGAGCACATATCCTGTTATTGTTGAGGTTAGCTTACTGTAGGCAAAGGATATGAAAGATAAACTTGGATGATAATAAAGCAGAAAAGAAAAATAAACAGCATTAATAGCAGGGATTGGGTGTACCAGTTTGCATTAAACAAAACATACAAAGGCACCATTAGGAGTAGGCTACTCCCAAAAGCACAACCACTTTTTGGGGGGGTTGATAAGGTTTTTTTTTTGTCTGATGCTTATTTGTATTCAGACCCTTTTTCATCAAAGTCAGAATTGCTCTTGAAGATGAGGGACTTGGCTAACTTTGTTGTCTTCTTTTTTGCGTTTTCATTCACTACTTTTTCATATACCTTGATTAAGCAACAGTGAGAAATATTCAGATTCTCCTGAGCAAGTGGGACTCCAGCAGAACCTGGCATGTCAATTGGGGAGAATAAGCCCTGTGCAAGCAGTTTTGGTTTCGAACTCTGAATCTTTTTCAGTTCTCTTTCAGTCTGCTTTATGCTCTGCTTAGGAGGATCTGGTCCTGCTGTGGGTCCTCCAGGTAAAGGTTGCTGTATTACGGAACTAAAAAAGAGATGATTCTTGTTCCAGACAGCTTAAAACCTTATTCAGAGAATATCTCCTAATTGGTGTGCTGTGCATTTAAAAAATTGAGAAAGCGGCCCCTGTGGAAGCAGTCCATGTGCACTTGTTTTCTTTTCTCCAATAGTCTAAGAAATGTGGAGGCCTATCCCAGAGGTGCGTCCTTAAGACCAGTGCACTTGTCACTACAGGATATGAGATTTTGGCTTCTGTTTGGTTTGTCATAGCCAAATTGCCTGCAGATTTTTTAACCGGAAAAATATATTACATGTTTCTGAACAGGAGTTTTTTGGCTTGCCAAATTCCATCTGCAATACGTTCAGCACTGGAGTTGCTTCAGTGCAATTACGGAAGTACCTTCTAGCATCACAATTGTTGCTATCCTGGCATGATCCTTCCTACAGGTTTTTATTGTTTGGTGTTTGGGGGTTTTTTTGTGTGTTTTTTTTTTTTTTTTGTTGTTGTTGTTCGTTTTATGTAGTGGAGTTTGTAACTCAGCAGTAGGATCATGAGTTGGGTGAGCCTCACAAAGCCCAATACACTGTAGGTTTCAGCATCCACAAATGATGTGGACAATCATCATAGACTGACATGACCATGGTGGAAGCTTTATAGTCCCTTTGTTCATTTCCAGGTTGCTCCTGGCTTTCCAGCTCTTGAGAGCTACAGTGGCCTCTTTTTTGCTGCTTCCTATCCCTCTTTCTTTGATTCTTCTTCTTCAGCTCTCTCGCTACTGTTTCGTGTGATGTTTTACAAAGCCTGAATGAGAGGTGTTCCAACCATACTGTATGCTCTTACATACAAAAGTCTTCAAAAGTAGCCTCCCATTTTTAAACTAGTGTTGAATAATAGCTTTGTGTATTTGCAAAACACCCATCTTTCCTCTGTGGAGCAGGAGATTTTTAGGATCGCTCTCCTCCTGTGGGAGGGCAATCTCTGGCATGGATTCTGGGTGTGTAAGATGGTGTTGTGCATCTTGGCCTTAGTCATATGCCTCCTCCTGGAACAGGAGTGGTCA
Organism: Numenius arquata; assembly: GCF_964106895.1. Lineage (NCBI taxonomy): Eukaryota > Metazoa > Chordata > Aves > Charadriiformes > Scolopacidae > Numenius > Numenius arquata. The sequence continues at coordinate 63,617,230 of NC_133577.1, read as the reverse complement.
GACACGTTGTGTCAGCAGTTTTCTTTTTCGGGATTTGAAAAAGCCCCAAAGCCTAATTAGCAGAGGTCACATCTGCTTCCAAAGCTAGCTAAACTTTTACTTTAGTTAGATTAACGCTGAGAACAAACTTCCTTCTAGTTCCGCTGTTACATTTGCATAAAGGCGGTAGCAAAGCAGTTTTGAAGTTCTCTGCAAATGTAGCTTTTTCTCAAGGCTTACAAACATGCCAAAAATCTCTCTCAACACTGTAGCAGTGCTATCTTGGTGTTCCCACCAGTCTTTATCTATGTGGCTGTGAAAGCCTCCCACTGACAGCATGTGCATTAGCGATAATTTGCAGCCCATCCAGTTGAGGACAAATATTCCTGTCTTGTGCATACCTGAGAGCTGTATTTGGTCCTTTGTCCTTTTGGGACAGCCATGGGCTTAATTCGTTACTCGATTTCCTGGATTCTCTCTCTCTCAAACTCACCCAACACCCTGTGGAGTGATCAGATAGCAGACAGTCTGGCTTGGTACCTCCCATCCAGTCCTGTGCTGTTAGCCTCTGAACTTAGAAAGGTGAATGCTCTGAACCTATGGAATGGTATTGGTTTCTGTTACATTCTCTGTGTGCTACTTGTTTCTTGTGCTGTTCTGCCCTGGCAATCATACCAATGTGTTTTCTTTACCCAAAAAGAGTATAATTACAGTTTTCACAAGATTATAGCAAGCAGAGACTTTACTGTGTAGTGCCTGGTGCCTGGCTTTCAGTCCCTTCCAGCACTTCTCAAGATGCATGATGTCATTTCAGTGAGAGCCTGAACCCTGAAAAGGCTGATAGTGTGGCAAGGGTAGGCAAATAGGGAGGTTTAGGCTTGGGAGAATTTAAGGCGCAGGGCTCACAGGTGCAGAGGAAGAAGATGGAGACACCTATTAAAATGCCGTTAGGAGTGACAGGGGCTGCCTGGCGTGTGAGAAGAAGTTGGAACTGGAAAAGCTTCTGGGGACCTGAAACAGAGGAGAAAACCATTTGGAAGTTTTCTCTGTTATGTAGGAAAGTAGATAGTGAGGCCTTCCTGGGAGCTTCCCAAATCTTTGGTGATTTTTGTGGGAGTATTTTGAGCAAACTTTGGGCAAAAGTCCAGAAAAACTGTTTGTATGTGCTTATAGCTATGCACTAACACTGATAGTTACTCTGTCATACTCATCTTGAGCTGGCAGAAGCACCCATAAGTACATCCAAGATCACCTCATTGGCAGAAGATTGCTAGTGTTTGAGTTAAGTTTTATGCCTGTGTTTGCATTAGATCAATTAGTCTTATCATACCTTTTTGATGTAGGTAATGCCCGTTGTGCTAGCCTCTGGATCCCTCAAATGGATGATGTTTTTCACCAAACATTCCTGTGCGTTAGTCAGATGGGAACTGAAGCACAAGGGAGCTTAAGCATCTCATGCAGGAACTTGTAGCAGAGAGGGGCCAAATGCTAAATCCTATATTTAACATGTGAACTACCAGCCTGTTAGCTTGAGTTAAACGCAGGCTTAACTTATTTTTCCAATTTGGAGGATTGCTGATACCCAGACCCTTTTGTTACCTCATAGCTGCTAAACTTTATCTTCTTCAGACAGATGATTACCATATTTTTATTTACTAAGTAATCTCAGCCAATTGAGTTGTGGTAACAGGTTTGACCACACTCTTCGTGAGCAGGCATTCATATTCTGTTATGCTTGTCCTAATTTTTTATTGTGCCAAATATTCTGCATTTTACATTGCCAAATCCTTGCTTGCCAAATGTTATATTTTCACAGAAGTATATTAAACAGAGATTTGCTCTCCAGTGCTTCGGTTTTGGCCCCTCCCAGTGCCTTTCAGGATGCGTGACTTAAATTCAGTGATAACTTTCATAAAAGGGTAAATTGAATTGCATTTTCCTTGTAATGGGCTTGGTGTGCGTATATGAATAGTTACTATGGATTGCTGGGAAGAGGATACTTGGATGAACCATTGCATGTTTGGATCAAGTCTAAGTCTATTCCTTTGTGTTGTTATTCCTAAGGATCTGTCTGCTGTGCAAATGCCTTGTTATAGGAGTCTCGGTGGCTTCCTGAAGCAGTCTTCTGTGTTGCACTGCAAGTGAGACAGGAAAGATTTTGACTTTGAATCAAAATGACATCCGGCAATAGCCAGTGTTGGAAGGGTTGGCTGATATTAATGTCAGTCTCATCTGCACTGTGGGACTGAAGAGGGTGCAGTTAGAGCAGTGGGTACACAGAAACCTTCCCATGTGATGTCTTCTACAGTTTCTGTGGAACTAAAATCTCTCTGGTGTAGAGGCGGTGTTTTCTCACTCAGTCACCTTTTGGGAGTCCTACCTCACCAAGTTGGCTTTCTGCATCTGTTGAAGCTTGAGAAGCAGAAAGGCTTGGCAGCAAGCGAACTCCTTGCTTCCCAATGGCAAGGTGAGGATCCTTCACCCCATTTTCCATACTTTCAGTTATTTAAGTTTATCTCAGTTCACATCCCAATGCTTCAAAAAGGTGCCAGGCTGCGTTGAGGCATGCTGACCCCTGCGCAAAGCCTGAGGTGCTTTCACAGTGACACGGCCTCAAGATCCCCTGGGCTAAACTAGCTGTTCGCCCTTCTTTTCCCATTTCCCAGCAGGCACAACTCTTGTTAAAATGTAAACTACTGATTTGGGAGTACTTAGCAACAGTAGGCATTACGCAAAGGAGAGGCAGGTTATCACTTGCTCAGAGAGAGCTCAGGGGAGGTTGTCTCTTTGTTCAGTATGCCAGCAAAAAAAGGTCCCAGGATAATCAATTCTGCCAGTGGCTTTCACACGCTTTCAGGCACAGCGATGGAAGTCAGCACAGTGCAGCTGTTAGAGACGGGCCTGGGAGGAAAGAGTCTGCATACCTGCAACAACTCCCTTTGGAAGTTGCTGGAAAAGCTCCTCGTAGCTTCAACAGGTTTTTGAGCAGGCTTGGAGTAGTGCAGCCAAAGCGAGAATCTTACCTGCTGCGTGGTTCAGGCTAAAAGATGTACGTTTGTCTACGTCTCTGTTTTTCCATTCCGTAAGCTGGCATTATAGTGGTAATAATACCCACCCTGTGGAAGTCAGAAGGGGTTGCAAGGATTAATTAACACTTGTAAAGCATGTTGAGATCTTTTGATGGAAAGAAGTTAGCAAGTGCCAAGTACTAATATAGCGAGGGGAAAATAGCCATCTGTCTGCATTCACTCTTGGAATGTAATGGATTATACCAGAAGCCTTGGCTTAAACATTTGTATATGGGTGTTTAATGATGAAATGTTTGATTACCTTTTCTTTAAAAATGTCAGTTGAATCTGTAAAAAGGCTTTGCTTCTTGGTGATGGAAACTTATAATCTCTCATCTCCTCTCACATTTGGAATGAGGCTCTTTTGCTTTCGCTTGCAGTCTGTTCCCATTAGCCCTATAGCTTTCTTACCTTGGCAGTCCTTTGCTATCCTCCCCACCTTGTTGCCCACCTTCTCTCACCTCTACTGTTGATCACACTTCTGTCTTCTGTAGTCCCATTTTCTATACTCCTTCACCTTTGCTGCCTTGCATTCACCTGGCATTTCTTTTAGCAGTATGATGAAATGCAGATAAGAAAAAGTATGTGTTATGTGGCATCAAACCCATGCTTTGTGGACCAGTGCTTTTGTCATGGTGTGCGGAAGCAAGGAAAATCACAACACGAAATAATGCCTTGCTCTCTGACAAGGGCACACTCATTGTTATCTGGAAGCAACCCAGACCTCATAGATCCTGCCCAGGTTAGTGCTGGGTGCCCTCTCCTGCTACCAAGATGCCGATGCCGGAGATCATGCCGATGCCGGAGAAGTGTGAATGTATTTTGCCTGTTGGGCAGGCTGGAGCTGGGACAAGGACTGAAAGCTTAGGGCCATGGTTTGTATCTGATGAGCATGAAACTCAGAAGGTGCTGAGAGGAGCCAGTTAGGATGGCTGTTTGGCAGTGGAAGATTTGCCAAAGAACCAACGGGACCTGATCAATAACTTACTGTGAATGTACAACTGGTACTACTACTCAGCTCCACGTGTCCATGCAGAGCTCACCTGTGTGGGGATGCTACAGTATAAAGCATTTTGCAATAGCTATTACAGACTGGTTCCCTATGTGAAAAACAGCTATTACAGAACGAAACTGAAATTAGAAAAAAAAAAAAAGCACCACAATAATTGCTGTGATTTGAAAACATGCTGTATGTTGCAGAACCCGCCCCTTACTCTGGCACAGTATCTGCACAGGGCAGTTTCTCTATGTTAGGTGCCTTATGCCTCTAGCAACTGTGTACGTCCCATTGGAAGCCCACAGACTTTGGGAACTTCTAGGGCAAACAAATTGCTATTTTCTTCCATTTCTTAGTTTTTATCTGGGTATTTTCTGTGAATAACTTATAACTGTAGATGATTTGTTAATGAATCTTTGAAATGGGAGAGGTTTTTGTTGGATGCTATACTTCTGTGAAAAGTTTGGAGTTTTTTAACTCTTAACAAAGAACAGTGGGTTTTAGATTTGTATTTTTAGTGCAATTGATCAGCTCTCATGAACTCACTCAACTTTCCACATACATTCTCCAATACATTGAGTGAGTCATTTAGTAGTTTCTTACAAGTAACTTCTCCTGGAATAAGGATCACAGTGGAGCAACGTAAGGGGAACAGGCACATCTAAGGGAAAACTAATTGAAAGGATAAAGCCAGGATATTTTATTGTGTTTATGCGGGTGTAGTTGCAATGGCTGCATTTCAAACTTCCAGCTGTTTAAATTGCTCAGTGCTGTTATATGATGTCTGCAAATCATTGAAGCATTAGTGTGCTGTTCAAAGTGCTGTACGTGACCTTGCGTATCTGTACGGGCCTATTTTATGGAAGGCTTTTTTACCTTTCATGAAGGTGAAAGACACATTGGGATTTGCTTTTGTAGAGATGCATGGAATGTATCTGCCCCTAATCCTGTTGGCAAATGACAGGATCTGCACTCATAATTCCTCTGCTGTCTCACTGAAAATGTCTTCTAATCACCTTGGCTGTTGACAGTATGTTTCTTAAACACCTGAGAAAGAGACAGATGCTTGTCCATGTTAAAAGTGAACAGCCATGAATTTCCCTTGAAACCAAATCTGCACCTGCACAGCATCCGTGAGTTGTGTGCATGGGGATTCGGTACCAGAAAACTTTGAAACATCTGATTTTCATTAACTTTTTTTTTTCCTGTTCACCATATGTTGTAGCACTGAATGTATTTGCAATGCCGTATCCCCCCTGAAGTGGTTTATTTCAGTTAGCATTAGGCTTCACAGTCTGCTCTGTTTTGGTGCATGTTCTGCTCTTAGATTTCAGCTGCTTTCCTGTTTGCAGCGTTTATTTCAATATTTAGTCTGCTGCGGTATGTTAAGGCTGTGTCCTCCTTTTGCATATTTTGTGTCGGGAAGAGAGGATGAAAAAAAGATTATTCTATGACTATCTGAATAATTATCTGGTAAAATTATTTTTCCAGGCTCCCTGTGTGCAAATACATGCCTTGTACTTTGTTCGTGCAGCACAGCCTTTGCTGTGTTTCTGAAAGCTCCAGCAGACATCTTCAGAGACCTGTCTGGCTCTGAGCGATAGTCATTTAGTTACAATCTGTAATCCCCTGGGAAATACAGAGGAGTTTTGATGCTTCACAGAGCCCAGGATAACACTAACACCCATACTTTTGATGAATCGAGCAATAAAAATAGCAGATTCTGACCGTTTGTATGCATTTCAGATCATATAACATTTCAGGCAAGGGTGAAGGAGTTACTGGATGATGTGTAGTCTGGGTAATCATGACCCGCAATCTTACAGTTTCTGTTCTGTCAACCATTGTGAGTTTTGGCTCTCCAGGTCCTGGACAGCTGTTTGAACTAGGCTGGATGCTGGATGTTGATGGCAGAGCCACTTACCCAAATCGATGCTTTCTTTGTCCTTGCTACTCCCTGACACGTCTCTCCCTCTTCCCTGTTTTCCGAGTATTTCTCCATCAACATTTTTCCATTCTCCATCTTGTGCCCTGCAGGATGGAGGCTCCTCATCTATTGCTGCTGTCTGTATCTCCTCTCTCCCCCTCCCCAGCCTAGGGAGATGTTCCATTCCAGGCCCCTTCCTACAGCTGCAGTCCTTGTTTGATCCCTGCTTCCACATTCCTCCTTCCTGTCCCACTATACTGTCCCAGTCTTGTTCAAATCCATAACCAATTTCAGTGTCAGTCCTAAATCAGAGATTGCTGTTTCAGCTTTGGAGCCACAACTGTAACCTACATGTTGATGCACCCTAGATGCAGCTGCATTTCAGTGATAGGTGAAATAACTCCTTTCAAGATGGGTCCAGCAATATTGGTGGGTGTAGTCCCTGATATCAGTCAACATGATGCCATGAACTTTCTTCCCTTTAGGATTCCTGGTCTAGTGGGAGGTGTCCCTGCCCATGGCAGGGGGGTCGGAACTAGATGATTTTTAAGGTCCCTTCAAACCCAAACCATTTTATGATTCCACGATTCACCCACTGTAGAGTCCTGGCCCCTGGTTCCTCATTACACCCTGCAAAAGCTGGCAGGCAAGTGCCAAAAAAACATGAGTTCAACAGGGGATTCTGCTCACAGAGATTTGTCATCTTCGAAAACTAAAACCACGTTTCATCTCAAATTTCACAACTTATTTTGGCAGGGTGGATGGTGAATAGATGTATGCTGGAAGTTGGTTGTGAGTATATTGGGCATGGTGATGGAGGATTAGAGTGTGTGACTGAGGTTGCTTTGGTGTTGATGAATCCAGTGGTTCTCTGAGTTAACTTTTTTACAGTTTGTCCTTATATGATATTTAGTGGGGCAAGTACAGGTTGAAACTAAAGAAGCTTCCCATGTATGAGACCTATCCTCATGGGCACTTCATCTTAAAATGCAGCGATCCTTGTGGAGTGAATGAAATGCAAGTGTTGGTTTAAGAGACTCTATTTCCTAGCGTGTTGTATTAAACAAGCCTTAAAGGAGGTAACCAGGGTGAAAGTAAAGAAGCAGATCAAACTGAAGGCTGGGTTTCCAGGTCAACGTTGTATACGTTGACGTTTATAATAATTCAGTTTGTGCTTTTCTGAAATCATAGCTTTGTTTTTGTTTGCTGATTTGGGATGGTGCAGTATACTGTTATGGAATAAAACACCAGAAATAATCTTTTTGTAAAAAAAGTTTAAGCTTTTTTTCCTTCAGAAGACATTACCTGCTGCAGTTACAGGGCTAAACTGGACACTGAACAGAGAAGAGTGAAAGCGAACTCTCCTTCCATCCAGTCTCCTTGACTTTGTCTCTGTAGCAAAACCTTGCTAAAATATCCCTTGTTTCTGTCACTACAATAGCTGCACTACGGTGGATGCAGTCTGTGCTCTGAGCATCATGTTCTGTAAATCTGGTTTTAGCTCACCTAGCTGAGATTGTGCTTACAGTAGCAAGGCTTGTCTGGAAGGTCTGCTTTTTGCCATTGCTGCCCTCAGAATTGAACCATTAGGAAGAAACACTGGGATGCTGTAGAAAGCCTGGCATAAAAAACGTTGAAGTTGCTATTTCACCCTAATCCCAAGTATAAAGAAACTGAAAAGTCCAATTCAGCTGGAAGGTACTTATACCACTCTAAAAAATAAGCTGAATCTATTGTATTTTACCCCCTCTTAATTCATTAGTTTACCCCTCTCAAGCTACATCTTCCACGTACAGGATGAAGACAGATCCTGTTCTACTTAAGCTGCAACTTTGAGTTGCATTTTGGGAGTCCAAGCTGGAGGAGATATAGCATTGTTCAGTAATAGCACTCACTTGCATTTGGTTGCATCAGAAAACTTGGCAAAACTAGACCATTTCTACAGGTAGAAGAAAAGTGAACAATAGTAATTGGGAATCCTCTTGAAATTCATTATAACTATTGTGCTTGAATAAAAGAAAAAACTGTACTTCCTAAAGACAAAACTATTTCCACTCCAGCCTCTGGTGGAAAAAATATATTGCATGTGATGCGAGTTTATTATTTTTAAATAGGAAGAACAACTGTTTCTCATATTCATTGCTGAGAAAATATATAAATTTTATATATGTATGTGTAAAAAATATATGTAGAAGAAAATTGCTGTTGGGCCATGAAAAATGGTCCTGTGCTCTTGTTCAGGTTCTTGCCCGTAAGGCTGCAGAGTTCCTTGTGTGCTTTTGCTCCAGATTCCCCACAGGCTGTCTGATGTGGTGTCCATTCCTGCCTATACCTACCTCAGTGCCACAGTTTAATGACATGACTACACAGGATGAGAAAACGGTCCACCTCATGCCTTTCTTCCCTCCCTTGCCTTCATTTAAAGACCTCTGATAGATACCATAGTTGATGACGTGAATTTTGTATGAGTTAAAAAGATGTTTGGAAGAAATACAGAACTTGTAGCTTGAGCATGACACATTGGAGATGACAGTTTGCCTAAAGGTGCCTGTAAGAAAATGTAGGTTTCATTCCTCAAATCTTTTGCATATTTTCTAGAAAGACCACAATTCTCAATATGCAGGGGAGCTTATTTAAGTTACAAATGCTCATGTCTCAATGTCATCTTCATTTTTAATTTCTCCTGTCTTGAGTAAACCTCTCATTCGTGTCAGTTGGAGTTTTATTTGCAATGAAATGTAAGCGAGGAGGAGTTAGATCTTAACTTTGTATACATTTAGTAAGCTAGCAATTTGAGGTATAAAAGTGCCTTGAAATCCATATTGAATACAGGGGCCCAAAGCCACAAGAAAGAAAATTTCTGATTTGGCTTTATAGCAATTGTGGATTGTATATTCTGGGATGAATCCTGTAAGTCCTTACTTATACCTCAGCTAGGCAAAGTGCCCATTATTCTCAAGTCATATGCCTGAAATATTACTGGGTAAGGCTGTGGCATAAATTATTTTGGGTTTTATATGCAATAAAGCACTAGAAACTGGAGGTGGTGGCAGCAAGCAGAAAGCAATTTGCTACAGACTCGACACATACCACATCAGCCACAGTGGTATGCACAGCGATTGGATTTTGCTCCCACTTTTTAAGTATGAAAAAGTAAGCTTGTTCTGTACACTTTTTTGCATGTTTGTCATCTGTCAGGGAAACAGATTTCTGGGTGAATTCCACTAAGCTTCAGGGAAAGCAATAAAAAAGTAATAGTTATCAGCTAGAAGGCACCTGGCCAATTATTGTTTTCTGCCCAGTTACTTTTTTTTTTTTTTCTTTGCATGTGAAACTTCTAAATTAAAACAGGTTAAATATACCGCACTGCTCATGGACAGGTCAACATCAAATCTATTGTGAATGAAAACTGCAGAGCATTACAGACTTCACATATTGAGAGAATTACATGCTTTTCCCTGGGACTTTTCCAACAAGCGCTTTTATCTATATATAATATATGTCGGAGGGAAATTTGACATTGTTTCAGTAGCTGAAGGTTTTTACCCTTCATGTTAGCGGCCCTGCGTGCAATTTAGGCTGAGGTACTCGGAGGCGATTTACCAGACTTACATGAATGTGGTTGGAGAATCTGCTTGCATTTCATATTATGAAACAGATCATCAGTTTTCAGCCATGAGGAAAAAAAAAAAAAAAAAAATAGGCGCTTGCATGAGTCATTCTGCCTTTGTGCAGAATGATGCAGTGATGTTACAGACTGGCTCTAACTACGAGGCCCAGGTTTTAGGGCTTGAATCTAAAACCAAAGCAACAGTGTTGTTACGAGCAGAAAACTGCAAGTGAGACAAGGCATTGGAAATCCTGGGCGTCTGCGCAACTGAAACTTACATTTTCAACAGAAACCAGTGATTTGGGAAGCCAGGATCTGCCCTAGATGCTTCAGTGCCATCTTCGGCAATGAAATAAAATTCCTGGCTACTTTTGGCATGAATTACTTGCTACTCACCGAGTATTTTTGTCATCAGTATGGAGTCATTTTCCCTTGCGGTTATTGGCTTGCATATCATATTTTATACTTCATTCTTCCATGTGGATTTCTTACACCTTATTTTTTTTTAGAATCAAACTGTTAAAGGGATGAGTGTACCTACTCTTGCCTTACCTGTGAAAAAACCTAAATCTCAAAAACATCAAATGGAAGGAAACCATAAATAAGAATGTACTCAAGCTGGACCTCTCAGAAGACATTTTTGTTCACATACTCAATGGTTTTGTCATGCAAACAAAATAACAATGTCACAGCCAGATCCTTAACCAATGTAAATAATCCAAAGACTTTCCTCAGCTGAAACAAAAAATTAGTTGTTAAAATGAACATTGTTTTATCTTTTAGGCATTTTGGATTGAGGTTTAATGTAGGAGAAAGGTTTCTAAAGGCATGGCAGGAAATTAAAGATGCCAGATCTGACAGAAAGAACATTCTGGTAACCCATTGAATAAGTGGCTACCCAGCAGAAAAATAATAATCCTTGAACTCTTTGGAGCTATAAAAATAAGAAAGGACATTAGAAACACACAGTATGAAAATGATATAAATGAGAAGGGAATACATTAAAAGGTGTGTCGTTTTCTATTTTTCCCAGAGAACTATGTGGATATCTGGGTAATGTGCCCACTCGGGAATACAGGCTGTGTAGGTATGGAGAATGTGTGGGCGAAAACAGTAAAAATATTTGTGAGACAGAGATAAATTATAAGCAGAATGAGAAGGCATGTATCTTCTGTAAACAGAAGACTGTAGTGTTTAATTCCTGCAGGTGTATAATCTAGTCTAACTTTCCATACCTAAGAGATAATGGAATTTCACCAATGTGTCTATAATGAGACCAAGAATTGGTATCTTACTATAGTATAACTTCCAAAAAGGCATGCATCTTAATGTGGAGATGCAAGAGATGGATGTTCCATCGTTTCTTGTGTATTTAATCACCCTCACTGTTAAAAACATGTGCTTCATTTCCACTTTTAATTTGTCTGGGTTTAATTTCCAGCCATTGGTTAATTTTATCCACTTGTCTCCTCCATTCAATGTGAAAAACTGGTGCATGTCAAATTGAGAAATATGTGAAAAATATGGGTGTTAATAACAGCATTCATGCACAACATTGGACTGAGAACCGTAGTGGCATGTCTGAATGTCTCCAGCATAATCCCCTGTTTTCACTCACTACATCTTTTTGAAACATGAGTATTTTGGACTGAAATTCTGCTCGTTCCCTCATAAAAAATGAATCTTCTTGAGCAGGTCTGAGTAGAATTCTGGCAGCTCTTGTTGAATTATGGAGGAACAATTAGAAGAAACAGTTTTCTCCACAATTGCCCCCCACCATTCACCACATCTTTAGATATGACTTGAATGAAATGCAGCTGACATTTGACACGCAAAGCTTGAGAGAGGCATAATCCTCTGGAAGCATGTGCATTTGTTATGGTTTTCTTTTAGGTGAATATTGACCAGTTTTTTATATCCACATTTTGAAGCGTGCCTATCATAACACAAATTAAATGAACAACAAAAAAATTAAAGACATAATCATAAATAAGACAGGACCGAATATCATCAGTGACACAAAGAGCACACCCCAGTGGGTGTTATAACAGAGTCCATCCTCACCCCACCCATCCTTTCAGGAAAAGCCTGGGTAAATAGAAAAGCTTTGTAAGAGTGCAGAATGCCAACAAATGCAGCTTCTATAGACTGAGTCTGGCAATGAAATTTGCCATCAAGGACGTTTTACTGACGTCCTCCATCTGCCATCAATTTGGAGATATACAAGTCAACAGATATCACTTCAGCTGCTGTGGTGTTAGGTAATGAAGGATGAAGGTCTTGGAAGTAGGTTAGGTTGCAAAGGGTGCAAATGGAGGCGCAGCAGTTTGATACAGGGTGAGTGATCTCATTTCTTGGGGTGGACCACAGAAAAAATAAATCTGTAATAGACTTGAAGGCTTCTAGATAACAAAGTTGTGTGGGGAAGAGCTTGCTGAATAGGTACAGTTGCATCTAACTGAGGTATGCATTGGAAGGGTAGTGCTATGAATGCAAGATGTTTTTGCAGGCAGGAGAAAGGGAAGACAAACTGGCCTTTAAGTGAATTGTGGGGGAAAGAAGAGGCACATCTGGGCTGCCTGTTAAGTTAAAAATCTAGTCTTAAAGGCTTTTGATATGTTTGGAAATTTTTCATGTATTTCTGACACCTTTGAGGTGGAATCAAAGCTCTCATCCACAGCTCTTCTTTCTCCCTGCCTTCCTTTAGAATGGAGTAGTGTGATCCAGCTTAAATTAGGCGTTATTTTTCTACCCTTGTGAAAAATGGAAAAGAATTTAGATTCATCAGGTTTAGCTTTCAACACACTGAGGGCAGGTAGTGCTACAAATTATTAAGTTTCTCTTTAATCAGAATACACGCTGTTTAGAACAGGGACCAGACCTTCCCCTATCTTTATAAAATGCCTACCGTAGTAAGCCCCTGAGCTTGATCAGGACATTTCAGTGCTGTCGTAATTCAGACAATAATAATAATGTTGTAGTACTGGGCAAGAAACTCAAAAACCAAAGTGCCTTGAATAATGTCTGGACTGATTCGTGGTTTCAAGTGCAAACCAGTTGAAGCTGGATTGCATGAAATGGTTTCAGCCCCATAATCGTGCTAGCTATTACTAAGTTCCTTACTGGGTTATAACTTTATCTAAATTCAATGGTTGACTTAAAATTCAGACACTGCCAAATCTCTCTAAAGAAGTTCTGAGACAGATGGCCTCATCACCTATATTCCCAGTTCAGCAGAGTCATTTTCTGCTCTACGATCTCCACATTCAATTTGAGAGTAATGTTTTAGACTTACTGAAATAATTATGAGGTTTATTGTTGACTCGGTTTGAGTCTCAAACAGGTTTGAGATTTCAGTCCTGGAGATATAAAATTGTCCTGCCCGCCCAACAAGCCAGAATGTCTGTTGTTACTTGTTATTCCTACTTAGCATAGTAGGAAATGTCCTCTCACGTAGATGTGTTGCTGAGTCTCCTGTAGTTGTGTTATGCTGCATGGGAAGTATGAGAGACTGGGCACTAATGCTTTGCCAGAACAAGTTAACGCACAGAGCTTACGCTGCTTTTTCTCATGTCAGAAACATAGAGAAGGTAACAGGAGAAGCAGCCAACACTGCCATTCCACCCCCCCTTCTAATTATCATTTAGATCAAGATTGTATTATCTTTGGTAACAAGGTGTAGGATGATTTCCAAGTGATCTTCTTTTAATCTGAATTTTTAATAAGAGGTTTCACATATCAGAAGGCTCAGCATACCTCTTTGAGAGCATGCTGTGCCATGCTGTTATTGCCTGAGATAGCTGGGACAGCTGTCTGTAGAGGGAGACTGCAAAGACTTTGGACAGTTATGTGGAAGGTGAAAAATGGATGTAAGGTTAGTTTAAGGTAGTTGTGGGGTGTTTATGCATGCTGGGCAGCAAAGTTGTTCTTGAGGGATGGAGAAACAATGCACACCAGATAATCAGATTTCCATTTGTCTGATATACGGAGCTGAAGTCTTGGATTTATACTTCATTATTTGGTTACTCTTGGTCTAAAGAATGTCAAAAGATGTAAGGAAGCAGAAGGCAAGCTCTCAAAAACTGCCATTTGATTTTGCTTGTGACAGGTAGCAAGGGAGACCTGCAACAGTGGGAGAAGCGAGGGTCAGTGTACTTGTGATCTAAAATTAATTGGTGTACAGTGGAGGGTGCATGAATTCCTGTGGTTTACTTTCTGTGTGAAATTAGTTTGACAGCCTAGGCAGCAGAGGAGGAGGAGGAGGCTGCTTAGATAACTGAGGAAAAGAGTGTGATGTGCCAGCTGGGTTAGGGTGAATGAACTCAGTGCATGAGGATTGAGAGAGTTGTGAGAGAAACACCATAGCCAGAAGAGCATATTTTTCATGGGCACACCACCTTTCCTATCACTGAATTTCTCATTGAAAGTCAATGACAGTTCGGGTGACTATGTTGAATTGTTTCATAAATGATTCTACTGACAGTTTGTGCACAGCATGGTCATTAGCCAGGTAATTAATCAGCCAACCTGAACCTGCATTTTCTGCTTACTCTAGTGTCAGTCTGTGGTGGCTACTGAGGTCCACTCCAGCAAAGCTTCTATTTCCAAGGCAAGAAAAACAGCCTGTAAAAGTAGAAGGTGGGAAGTAGTGTTTACATAATTGTAAAGAAAATGTGATACAGATCTATAAAATACTACTAGATGTTGATATGACTATTTCCAGATTATTGGGGACGTTTCATGGATCTGTGCTGGTGAACAGAATTGAATACTTAAGGTGATCGTCATGGGTGGAGCCCGTATCTGGTGTACTTGCTCACTGTAGGAATCTCCTATGATATGCAGTAAGGCAGTGGATATACTTAAGAGAGAGATTTTCAGCTTTCTTAACAGATGATCTGTGTGATAAGTGTCCAAGGACAGGAAATACATATCTGTTTTCATTTGACTTATTTAATGGGTACCATTTGGTGGGAGTTTTTTGCTTACGTTATTTTTTTCTTTCCTTTTTTAGTTTTCTGAACAACTGGTGGTTTAAAAAAGGCATTTTAAAAAGAGGCTTTTAAAAGTGGCTGTTCTCCTTGCTGTGGAGGAGTGTTTTGTGTGGGTACAGAGAGCAGGATAAACTATTTCATCCTGCTGTGGTCTCACTGTGAAGACAAATCCTGAGCAACGGGTGCTGGGAATCGACTCAGTCATGGCCATTGTCCAGCTGCCACATGCTAAGAGCTGTGTGCCCTCTCCTGAGCCCTTATATTTGGAGTTCAGGACTGAAAAGATCATAGGCTTCTTGCAGCCAGAACATCTTACTAACAAGTGGGCTTTCTGTGGTCAGTTCGCTAATGCAGTTTTATTCCAGAGAGAGTCTCTTTCTTCTGCAAATTAAAGACCCCATTGATTTATTATTGTGTTCATATGCTTTCTGTTCTAGACCTAATGAAATGCTGATCCCCCTTTAAATTGCTTACAAATGACAGGAAGTGTTTTTCCTTGCCTTCCCTGCGTCACCTCTAGTGATTTTAATTCCTCTCCTTCCTTTCTTTCTCTTTTCCCTACTGTGATCCTTCATGGCCGTGCTGCTCATGATTTTCACCCTCTTTGAGGGAAGCTGTTTCTGCAAAGAAAAGGTTGTAAGCTCTTGAAGTGGAGCATGAAAGCAGCAAATAAAATCCTTCACGCACTGAGGCTAAGAAAAGTTGCACGGGATGATAATGCTGTTCCAAGTCTGGCAAATGGCTCAGCCATGTTGGGTTTTTAACTTCCATTTTTAATTTTTAAAGGAAAATTGGGATAATTGAATCTCTGCTGAACCTATACTTCCACCCTTCTTTCAGCAAATGAGGAAGGCAGTACCAGAACAAGGCGATGGGAGAGGCTGGGACCCAAAGAGTCCAATTCATGACTAAATAAAAATGGTTTAGTTGCTTTTAATGTTAAAATATTCCTTGAAACACAAGCTTAACTGTGCTTGTTTTTTACTTAGTTCAGAGTTATTTTTTCTCTGTGTGCATTGCTGTACAGCTAACTTAAATGGGTGACTACATAAGGAAGGATGACTTCTTAACCATCACATATCAACCCACTGCTGGAAGCAAAGTAAATGAATGCCCTGACTGGGTCTGGTACATGTTAGCTTCCTATTTCACTTTCTCTGCATAAAAAGATAAGAGGAATGCAGCCTTTCCCTTTATCTCACCCAGTAACAATGAACCTCAGCAAAGATTTGAATGGGCTGCAGGATTATTAGGATTGTAATGTCTTGCTTTCCTTTTCAAGTGGGATGAAACTGAATGTAATCATCTGTTGGGTCAGATGAACACAATGGCTTCTCAGCTGTAGGCTTTCATCGCAGCGGCGATCTTATATGATTTGGCCTGGCAGGGCTCCGGGCTCACAAAAATTTTGTAGGTGTCAGATGTTTGGCACTCGGAACTGAGCCCTGAGAGCTGTTGTCATATTTGTGTCCCCCTGCTTTCTAGTCTTTCAGTTTTGGAATAAGCGTGTTGTATTTCGAGGAGGCTAATGAAAAGCCGCTTGGCTAAGTCCAATTCCAGTTATGTGGGCTTGAGCTATAGTCTGCTCAAACAGTGTTGTGTGCATTCTGGCAGGATCGTGGTGCAGTCTAGCAGGATGTTTTCTCAACTACAGAGCCTGGGCTTTTATGGTCTTGGTATTTTCTAGGAGCCAACTGACAGCGTGGTGTGGCTGTTGCCTTCGTTGTGACTATTTTGTCAAGTTCATTTCTGAAAAAGAAATCAAACCCAAGCTTTGACACTACACATTTCAACTTCACGGGTTATTTCATAAACACCATAGGAGCAGCCACTGCAGCCATGCTTGCTGAGCTCTGGTCAACTGCTTTCTGTAATTTTTCAGTTACAGTGTCCTGTATGCTATAGCCCCTTTGTTTCCCTAACTCTAATGTTCTGTTGCAGGCTGTCCTACCAGAGAAATGATGACGATGAGGAAGAAGCTGCCAGAGAACGTCGCCGACGGGCTAGACAGGAGAGGCTGCGGCAAAAGGAAGAAGGAGATTTATCAGGAGAAGTAACAGAGAAATCAGAAGTTAATGCCCAAAACAGGTAAACTTCTGATGTTGTTTACTGACAAGTCAACAGTAATTTTTGTTCAGAGTAGAGAAGTATCTTGAAGAGATCTGTTTTGCCACTTAAATTTTGAAAACCAGGTTTGGCCATCCTTGCTCTGAAGAGGACCTAACACTGTGAGGACCACCACTGGCTGTGTCTGAACAGTGGGGTGAGAGCATCACTGAAACTGGGCTTGAGGCTATGCTCAAGACCCATTCCCAGGGTGTCCTTCAGGGCTGTCTGTGGGGTTACTCAGCTGGGGCTCAGAGAGGGAAATACCTCTGATACATTCTGCTGACAAATTCCCTCAGGTGTGACTGTGTCTGGCCTCACAAACCTCCACATTTTTTGTCCTGCTTATAAGGGCCACGGTGTCATGGGGCCAAGGCACATGGGATTGGTGGGCACCCAGGCCTCAAGCTGCAGCTGAAACATGCCTGCAAGGTGCTGGGTGTGACGACTAGAGCTCAGCCCTCATCTGACATTGTCAGGGTCATACAGCTATAATAAACAGCAGAAAAGCTTATGTAGTGAGGTGCCACTTGTCACAAGCTGAGTGGGCAGAGCTGGCCTTCCAGTCTGTCAATCATTTATTCAGTTTCACATAGTCATAAATAATATATCCAGATTTCCAGTAGCCATAACACAATAGATAGAGAAGACCAGAAATAAACATTGTGATATCAAGCTCATAAATACTGACTACAAGTAGCATTCTATTAAAGACAAGGAGAATAGATACAGATAGGAAAACAGCAACATTTCTTGTTGTAGATTATAATCTTTTCCCACAATTAGGGGTGGGGGGAGGAGAGCTAGAAAGAGGGAAGGAACCTGCACACGGGAAAATTAAACAGCTGAATTTTGAAGGAGTCAAAAAACCTACAGGGATTGAGAGTGAGATCTAGTCCTGATACCTACAGATGTTGAGTAGCATGTCTTAAATTAGGTGCTCTGCTCACCCTATTTTCTAACAGATTATTGTCCCTGTATAGACAATCACAACCTCACTACACAATTAATTGCCAGGTTATCCCATTATGGACTGTATCTGTGGATATCATTGCTGAACAGGAGTAGCTTCGTGTTGCTAGAGAAGTCAGAAAGTATCTTGCTTCTGTAGCATCTTCAAAAGTTTTGCCTGGTGGGAAGACTGTGTGTAAGACTTGTATGCCTCAGACCAAGCTGAGGGGGGCCTTAAAGCAAGCTAAGGTCTTCCAAGTATTCTGCTGCAGGGGGCAGAGGGAGAGGATGAATTTTTCAGGGCTGTTCATATTTCAGCTGCTCCAAGTGTCAGGGACCGTTCCAGTGCCTACTGAGGTCAGTAAGGCTCCCAGAGACTTTAAGCGGCTGTTGGAGCTTGCCTAGAAGGGAACATTTCCAGGCTCTGATATTGTGAAACACCGCATTCCTATACATGTAGAAATGCCAAAATTAATCCCCAGAACCATTTTGTTAAATTTTTAAGGATGCAACCTGTTGTGTTTTCAAACCATGGAATGATGTTACAGTGAACTTTTTTCCTAGAAACAGCTAAGTTCATACGTTGTTAGAAAGACTTTTTTTTTTTTTTAATGCAAAATTGTCACTTTTATGTAGTGTGGCAGAAGAGGAAACCAAGCGTACTACAACCACAGGGGGAACAGATGACGAAGCTGCATTGTTGGAGAGACTGGCAAGACGGGAGGAGAGACGCCAAAAACGTCTACAGGAAGCCCTGGAACGTCAAAAGGAATTTGACCCCACGGTCACAGATGGGAGCTTGTCGCTGCCTAGCAGGAGAGAAGTAAACAATGTGGAAGAAAATGAGACCACAGGGAAAGAGGAAAAGGCTGAAACACGCCGAGGACGCTATGAGATTGAGGAAACGGAAACGGTTACCAAATCGTACCAAAGGAACAACTGGAGGCAAGATGGGGAAGAAGAGGAAAAAAAAGAAGAAAAAGACAAGGAAGAGGTGCAGGAGGAGAAACCAAAGGAGGTCCCTGTAGAGGAAAATCAGGTAGATGTGACAGCAGAAAAATCCACAGATAAAGAAGAGGTAGTAGAAACAGAAAATCAAACTGTAAATGCAGAGGAACACAAAGCAGAGAATGATACAAATGCTGTCCTAGAAGGGGAGCAGAGTATAACTGATGCTGTAGATAAAGAGAATCTTAGGGAGGAGGAAAAGGCTGAGGAAGAAAGGAAGAAAGCAGAAGAAAGGGAGAAACTTGAGGCAGAAGAAAGGGAGAGGTTAAAAGCAGAGGAAGAAAAGAAAGCAGCTGAGGAAAAACAGAAAGCAGAGGAGGAGAAGAGGGCAGCTGAGGAAAGGGAGAGGGCTAAGGCAGAAGAGGAGAAGAGGGCAGCTGAGGAAAGGGAGAGGGCTAAGGCAGAAGAGGAGAAGAGGGCAGCTGAGGAAAAGGCTAAGCTAGAAGCAGAGAAATTAAAGGAAAAACAAAAGATGGAAGAACAGAAAATAGAAGATAAACAGGTAAAAGAGAAGAAGGTACAAGAGGAAAAACCTCAAGCAGCTTTCCTAGGAAAACAGGTACAGTAAACATTTTGCACCAAATTAAGACACCTGTGGTTTGTGAGAAATGTAATGCAAGAAAAAAAAAAAGATACTGAATTGGAATTTCCTCACAGATCTATTCCTGTATTGAAATGACTAATACTTGTGCTCTCTCTCTTGCTCTCTCTTTTATAAAATAAAGCTCCTGACTTCTGCTTACCAATAATGCAGTGCACAACATGCCAGACCTCACTCCATCGTTCAAAGAAAACCTTGCATGTTCACATCTCTGCATGTTTTTTTTGCTGCCTTTTTTCTCAGCTGCTAGAAACTGGCCTAACGCAGTAACACATGAGGTGGAGGCAGACACATCTTGGCACAAAATGTGAGCACCTAGTAAACTGTGTGAGGAACGTGTGTGTTAAATGCGATCACGAGAGAAGGCTGGGACATGTGAGCATGATGCCACGCAAGGGAGAAGGGCCCAAACGGGGGGAATGGGAGCATTTGGAGGGTGGAGGGAGCACAGCTGCACACGGAGATGTGGGCACAGCAGCATATGGTGGAGATGTGGCTGCACACAGGACTGGTACATGAACACAGTGTGACAAAACAAAAGTGCAAACAGATGCGATGTTTTCATATTAAAAAAAAATTATTAAAAACCCAAAAACAAAGGGGGAAGAAAAAGAGGTTAAAGTGGAAGCTAAAAAGGAAAAGTTACCAGAAGAGAAGCTGCAACCTACCTCCAAAAAAGATCAGGTAACTTGTAAACCATTAATTTAGATGTTGTAGGGAAACTTGAGATAAAAAAATAAATAAGGAACCCATAACTGAAAGTTGCTTGTTCAGCAAAATACTTAAGCATTTGCTTCACTTCAAGAACACGGGTAATCCTGCTGAAATAAATAGGAATGTAGCTGCTTATATGCTTAAAATGAAGTAAATGCTTAAGTATTTTGTTCTTCTGGGGCTTTAGAACCAAGTCCTGTTTGTCTTAGAACAAATATTTCGGGAAACTCAGTTCAGTCAATAATGCAAGGATGATTTGCGCCCTAGGGATCAATTTTTCAGGACTGTATCAACTAATCATCCTTCCCTGGTTTCCTCCCACTTTACTGTGAACTTTTTCCCTATGACTGAGACTTACTCTTATAACAATAATCGTCTAGGCCCTTTGGCCATCTGATTGACTTAACTAATGTTTTTCCCCCAAACCCAATGCCCCATGATATAAGCTGTGCATACCCAAGATTCTTCTTTTGTTTTAAAGAGAAAATCTGCAAAATTTACTGCATTGCATTTCCACTGTAAACACAGGACCTGGTGCCATGGTGTTTTACTGTATGGTAAGTAAATAAGATTTGGGGACCATTTACTCTTCAGGTTACAGCTGGACACAGAAAGTCATGTTCAATGTTTTGTAGCAACTGTGCTTTTGTTTCAATGTAGCAGGTATCAAAATACTCCCTGATTCTAATTAGACATCGAGACTGGTCAGGGCCTTGGAGGTTTGGACCCATTTGGGTCAGCCAGGTCTGTGTGGCTTAGAGGAAGCCGTGGCATAGAGGTCTAGTAACAGGCAGCTGGCCGTCCATCCAGCTGCTTGGGACCATTGAGGGTTGTAGAGGGTTCAGTCCAACGTCCTTAGTTGTTGGATTAATTCGAAACATACTGTAGATGCTTAGCTCACCCTCAGAGAGTAATGAAGGCAAATCACATCACAAGGTTTTATGTCCAGTTGCCTGGCTCGATCATCCAAGGTATATCTTGAGTAAGGTACGCATGAGATTGAAAAGGCAAATGGAGTTACGAAGATGGTTAGAAGAAAGGTTCGTAATGAACAGGGAGAGAGACTGGCAATATTAGAATATGTTACTCTAGAAGTGGGAAGAGTTAAATGAGACCTAATGGAGATGCTTCAGAATAGTCCACTAGAAAAACTAAACAGTCACTCTGAACCTGATTGTTAAAGCAGAGGATAGAGCCGCACAAAAAATAAGGGATGGTTTATATTAAGAGTTCTTCATAAGACAGAATCAGTTTGTAATGTTCACTGTTGCACACAATCTTTGAATATTACAAGTGAATGTATAAAGGAGGCTGTAACTGACCACAAATATTGATTCTGGGGGGGGGACTTGAGACACAATTGTCCTGCTTGTGTTTATGTGAAGCTCATTCAACTCTTGCTGGAGCTCTCATCGTGCTTTTAAACCATAGCCACAGGGCTAGATTATTCCAGGAAATTGGTAAGACTGTTAAAAGTGACTTGTGATTTTAATGCTTCCATTTTTGGATGCTCAAGCTGAGACAATTTAAGAGAGTCCCACGTTTAGTGTAATGTGGAATACCCATCTATCGGAAGGTAAACCTTTTGCATGTGTATCAAGCTGAGCATTCAAAGCATTTTGCTCAGTTTTGAAAATCTCAGTTGTTGCTTCTTTGCTTGTGAAGAAAAATTGGCAATAACAGACTCCAAAGCAAGTCAAGATCAGGCTCCTATTTCCACTCCTCCCTCTACTTCAAGGACATACAAATTCAATGAGACTTATTTCTGAACCATATATACAGTTAGAGCATGAACAAGATCTTGAAGGAATACAGAATCTGATCTACATAATCACATTTTGCTTTTGTAGTTGGGCAACACAAGCACATGTCCTTTCTTAATTTGACCAAAATCTGGCCCTCGGAGTTCAGGTTTTGATCAAATTAGCAAGGAAAATCTGTCTCCTTTTCTGAACTGCCCCACAATTTTTGGTTCTCAAAAGTGGCCTGGAAAGTTCATAAGAACAAGCTTTCTCATGATGTGAGACTCCTGGTATTTCCTGCTTCCAGTTTGCCTAGACATGCTGCAACAGTTGCTTTTCTCATGGTATTTAGGTATGGTAGTTGGCTCTAAATGGAAGCCCTAGACCCAGATGCCCCCAGCTTTTAAGTCGCCAAGTAATTGAGCCCAAATAAGGAATCAAATTTGCCAAATGGCCGCAACTTCGGTAACAGATTCACTGTGGTCTGAAGGTGTTCAAAGTCTAGATTTAGAAATCTCAACTCTCAAATATTAGCATAACACCCTAACAGGAAAGAAGCAGTGTGGAGAAAGATTAAAATATAAATAAATAAAGCTGTAAATTAGCTAAACATGCTTTTGGTCACATTCTATTTTGACTTGGTGGTCAATATTTGTGAGACCACGTGAACTGTTCTCAGTTCAGGTAATACCACCTGTCTACTCCAACTGGAGTCAGTGTAGTCCTTTTTACTAAATTCAGCAGAAGCTGAATTAGGCTGTAATTTCGGGAAGCACTGAGATGAAGGTTTTCTGTTGCCTGCCTTTGTAATGGGACATAATGGTTTCTGCTTCTGTGCTAATCAATCTCCGTTTTGACATCAAAATTAGTAGGAGAAGGATTGGGCCCAAAAGCTGTGAAATGTTTTTGTAATATTTTGTTTTATCATATTTTTGAATAAAGAGGCCAAGCTGTATTAGTGGTTTTCTCAAATGCAGACACATTGCCATAAGTCCTACTGGCTTCTGAAATGCTATTTCCTAACCTATTAATTTTTAAACGATATTGTTTTAATATTAGTTTTCTCAGTGATTTCAATTAAGATGTAAGAGATATGACCCTCCCCAGTGGACTTCAATACATCGGGCAGCTGGAAGTATTGGCTTTTTAATGAGACTTAGAAAGGTCTTGATGAAAATCTCAGCAAATGAAATCCTATGCTCTCAAAATCCCAACACAGACATCTGGGCATGCGAAATCTTGCAACAATCAACATTGCTGGTTTCAGTATCACCCTGACTGGGACCAAAGGGTTAGGAGATTGCTAACAGGCAGCAGAGACTTTTGCTGTGAACATGATCGCTAGCTACAGTCTTGCCCAGATTCAGGAACACCCAAAAGATATTACTGTCTGATGGCATTCCTTAGGCTCAATGAATAGCCCTGCTTGTCTCAGTCCAGCTCCTAGAAAACAGAAAACCATTCCTTGAGGCTGCTAGTAATAATGGCCTTGTTTGCGAGCAGTAACAGCATCATGGCCAAAGAATGCATGGTCATGGAAACTCAACTCCACTCTTGTCCATCAGGGCTCTTCCGCCAGGTCGCGGCTGAAGCCTGTTGGCAGGAGAGGGTGAGGAAAGTCTGCACTGCCACTGCCTGATCTCAGGACAGAGCATATGCCTCTGTGGGTTGTGTTCAACATTCCTCAGCAGTGGCAAATTTGCTCGAGTAGTTTAACTACCCAGTACTCACTTGTAGTGTGTGCCACCTTGGCATTGTCCATCGTATCCGTTTCTGTGAGCAAGTGAACTGGCCTCAGGTGAAGTCAGAGGCTGACTTTGGGACTTCACTCAGCAGCGTAATTCAATGCCTAGGGAGGATCTTGACTTTGAAGACTCTGAACTCATCCTTTATTGATATTACAGCTGATATTACAGTGAAGATGTTACAGCTCCAGAAGTTCTTCTTTGATGAAGAAGGATAGAAATTTGATTTGATGTGGGGGTGGATGTGTATGTGTTAGTTTTGTATTTCAAGGTGCAGTTTGGAAGACCATAAAAGCAGTTGTGTTGCAGACAGGACTGTTACAGAAGTTCTTTTTCTTTCTAGTTAGTAAATGGGATGGCAACAGGCTTCCAAGGGACAAATATATTTTTTTTCTAAATGCCTTCATATGAATTTTTTGTAGAATGTATTTCCTGCTTGCCAGCTAGAATCTTCCTCCAACATGGTAGAGCTGGGAAAAAAAATTAAAAAAATATTTTGGAGGTACATGTTTCATTTGCTGCTGTTGAAAATTTATTTTGGCTGGTAGTCTGTCTAATGGAGTGGGAATAATTCCACCTGAGGACAAAGAACTTAAATCAGTCCATATCCTCCTCCTCTTATCAGCATCTAGCCATGACTTATCATGCTGGGATCAGGACATCTGTGATATTGATAAATACTTCAAGCTCATAACTCTGAAGGAATACTAGAGAGTGAAATCCATGCACTAAATATACTCGATTACTGTTAAGAAGTATAGGACAAAGCTTTGCAAGGATAGTGGGAATTTTTGCTTTAGTGTTTCCACAGAGAATGTTTGCTTCTTCATAGGATTAAAAATATTCATGCCTCATAATGCCATCCATGATTAGCTCCTGGTAGGACTGTGCTTTTTGTCAGAGTAAGTTTTACTCTGATCAAAAGATAATTTTGTGTTTTGGCCATTATTCTTGAAATACTGAAGTATCCACCTGCTATGACACTGGAACTTTGTCAAGCAAACTTGACAATCAGTGAAGGTTATGTGTTATTTTTATTGCTCCAGTGCCCTAAAACTTGTATGAAGAATGTAACAACAAGCCTAGACCCAAAGAGTTTGCAACCCAGAATCTTAATAGGCAATAGGTGAATGATGCTGCAGTTGGGGGGAAGAGGGTTGAGGTGCAGAATGAAGCAATGTGGCAGCATAGTCCTATGGCTGCAGAAAACTTTCAGTAAACACTGATAATTTTATTCAAGATGTTTTCATCTTGAATTCAGATCATGACAGCGGAGCGGTGGTTGGTCACAGTTTTGAGCTTTACAGACTACTTCTGCCATAAAGCACATAAACATTTTGAAGATAGTTGCTTAGTTAATCATTAATACCAACAAATCTCTGTTCCTCAGCTGTTGTTTAGAATGCCTCATTGTGACTTCTTTTTTTGTTTTGTTTTGTTTCTTTCTTGTTTTTGTTCTACGATTTATGGTATCTCCTGAGCAGGTAAAAGATGACAAGGATAAAGGAAAAGCACCCAAAGAGGAAATGAAAAGTGTCTGGGATCGTAAGAAGGGAGTTCCTGAACAAAAGGCACAGAATGGAGAACGTGAAATCACTGCCCCAAAACTTAAATCTACGGAGAACGCTTTTGGGTAAGTTCCAAGTGAGCATTGGGCTTGCTTATGTTATAGCAGAGCATGGGGCCATCTCTGGGTCTCTGCTTAATAGCCTTGTAGCAGCTGAGTAGAAGACTTGGGTTGCCACCACCAGTAGAGGCTCTAGCTTTTATTGGGTTGTAGGTGTGAATGAAGGCCCTTGGCCTATTTTCTAACGAACTGCCCCCACATTGTTGCAGTAACAAAATGAAGTACAGAAAGCAGATGTAAATAGCCTTGCTCCTTCAGTACAGACAAGTGGCTTTTTTTTGCTCTGCCGGGGCTTTCACAGAATCACAGAATATTTTTGGCTGGATGGGACCTTTGAGATCATCGAGTCCAACCAACAACAACAACAAAAAAAACCCAAACAAAAAAAACCCAAACAAAAAAAACCCAAACAAAAAACCCCAAAAAAACCCACACCCAAAAAATCCCAGAACACCAACACCAAAACCAAACCAAATGCCCACACCCCACCCACAAACAGACACAAACCAACAATCTCGGGCACTGGAGCATGCCCTGAAGTGCCATGTCTACACGTTTCTTAAATACCACCAGGGATGGCAACTCCACCACCTCCCTGGGCAGGCTGTTCCAGTGCCTGACCACTCTCTCAGTAAAGTAATTCTTCCTGATATCTAATCTAAACCTCCCCTGCTGCAACTTCAGACCATTTCCTCTGGTCCTGTCATTATTCCCTTGGGAGAAGAGGCCAACACCCACCTCTCTACAACCTCCTTTCAGGGAGTTGTAGAGGGCAATGAGGTCCCCCCTCAGCCTCCTCTTCTCCAAACTAAACATGCCCAGTTCCCTCAGCCTCTCCTCATATGACTTGTTCTCTAGACCCCTCACCAGCTTGGTGGCTCTCCTCTGGATTCACTCCAGCACTTTCCTTCCTTGAAGGACATTTATTTCTAATATCTGCACAGAGGCAAATAATGACAACAGCCCAGATTTTGTTCTTTAATTTTTTAAGTTAGATCTCAGCCTTTACTGAAATAACCTATTTCCAGTTACCCATCTGCTTTTAATCAGATTCTGCATAGTAGTATGGAGCACAATCCAGTTGGTAACTCTTGAAAGAGCTTCTTTCTTGATTTCAAGGCAAACCTTGAAATTAGTGGCTTCCCTATAAAAGTGATTTTTCAGTTAGGTGAAAACCTCTCCTAGGCAAAATGTTCTATTTTTTGTCTTTGTATAAGCTGTATCACAGTTTGATTTTGATTTTTCTTTTCAAGGAAATAGTTGCCTTATGTCTATATTGGGAAATTGAATGAAGGTTACAAATTTCTAGTGGAAAGTTTATTAAAAAAGGATTCTGCCTGCTAAAAGGAGGGGATACATGAAGCATGTAGAAGTTCTTCCTCTTAGCAGAAAAACAGGAATGACTAGGATAGAAATATTTTTTTTTCCTTCTGCACCTCTCTTCCTCTTTTACATTGACCCAGGCAAAGAAAAGGTTAAGCTCTCCAGGCACTTTGAGAAATCTGCGCACGGCAGATGGGATTTGCTGTTGTATCTCGGCATTCCCCTTGTGATTCTTCCGGGAAAATCAAACTTTCTCAAAATAAAATGCAGTTCAACAGTCCCCAGAGACACCGTGACCTAAGGCCAAAAGACAGAGATGGAGATGGAATAGCAGGAAATCAGCCTTGCTCAGAACTGTCCTGCCTCATGACTTGGGTCACATCATCAATAACATGAGAATGGTTTTCTAAAAATATTTGTGTTGTGTTTTCGTTTGCTTTACTTCCTGTGGGAGAAAGGCCTTAGTGGCAACATGTAGCTTTGAGTTTCCACTCCTTTTTTCTTTTTCTGTTTTTCTTCTACTATTTCCCAAATGTGGGAAGAAGCCTGTTTAATAGCCTTTTGTCAGCTGAGTAGAAACTTGAGTTGGCAACATCAGCAGAGGCTCTAGTGTTTGTTAGGTTGTTAGGTATGAATTAAGGCTCTGAGCCCATTTTTTAATGAACTGCCCCCACATTGTTGGCTTTGTTTGGAACTATCTTTCTTCATGTTTTTACATGAACATATCAGATACTAGCTAGGAAGCATGTAACTTGGCTAGCTCTCAGTTGTGAGGATTGAGAATCAAGCAGGGTAGTGGAGGCTAAAGAAAAATCTTATCTGCGTCTTGTTTGCCTACATCAGTCAGTAAGAGAAATACAGAATAAAACCCCATTTTATGGCTTCCCCTTCCCATCTCCCCTCCCACCTGCCTTCCTCCCTATTCTCATACAGGACTGCAAAAGTCCTAAATATGATGTAACATGTTTTTTCACATTGTTTTGACATTTTTGGCTCCCACAAACCACTTCTTTCCTTTTCCTCTGTGTCTGAAAGCTGGCAACCAACTTAATTACTTAGCACCAAAGAGGTGCTTATGAAACTCTTCCTCCACCCAACATCTCAATACTGATTTTCCAACGTCAACAGCAGGGAACAGAGATTCCCAGAATCTGCTGAAAACAGAGGAGCTTGGGAGGTGGAGGAAAATAAGGAGAATTACTGCCAGTTTATTGTTTGCTATTTTGGATTATGCAGAACCAGTAGGGGAAGTCCTGTGAGCTTCATGAGAATAAAATTAACTTGAAACTTCTAATGTCCTTCTTTGTGAGGAGGATTAAATAGTCACCTCAGGTCTCCAAACAAAAATGTTAAGACTAAATTCTACCTTTGACTTTTATCAGTTGAAATCTGAGAGTGGCTATTAATGTCATTGAGGCTATCTGAACTGAAGTCACTGAGGACTGACCTTTCTTCTGTGCTGATATAAAACAGAGTGGCTATTTATTAAGAGAATCTTGGCAAATGTTATGTTCTTAGTTCTCTTAATTCTGAGGGCTGAGTGTTTGCCCTTGCCAGGGATATCATTATGTCTACCATAAGTGACCTCTTCCATCTTCTTTGGGCCTGAAGCTTGCAGGTCTGGGTGGGCTGACAACACAGACTTCAGAGACCAAGAAGGAAAAAAAATATAAATAATTAGTGAGGTTCCTGGGACGTTCACTATAGAGGCTACAACCTTGGAATGAAGGAATAGCCTTAGAATAGCCAGGTGATCTGTGCAGGATAGATGCACTGGATCCTTAGAAATACTCAGTGCCTTATAGATGCTTGTGGAACATTTTGGGTTTTCAGTACCTCTGCAAACTGAATCAGAGTTATTTCAGGCTGGACACCCAAAATCATACCTCACACCTACACCTCAGGTATTGGTCCTCACTTTGTTTTTGAATGGGCTAAATGAAATTTCAAATAAGTTTTCAAGTGTTTTCTCACAATGCTTTAGTTAATTGCATATCTATCTTTTCATTTAAAAAGATTGAGTTTCTTTCTTTAATTAGACATTGCTACCTGATGCAAGCCCTTTTTCATGACCACTTACATTAACTTGATGTTTGTGGTGCAGGGTGATCTTCTTGCGGTTCTACTTTCATGGTTTAGGTTATTCCACTGCAAAAAAAAAATTCAGGAATATGTCCTGGAGCAGAAAAGGATTATGATGAGGTGATATTAGAGAAATAGATACTAGACACCTATAACTCTAGGTTAGAAAATCGGGCATGAGAAGGTACTGGGGGTACATACGTTCACAGACCACTGGGACTTTTTTTTTTTTTTTTTCTTTAGCTTTGCTTTGTGATGTTACACTCTTGGATAGAAAAGACTTTCTAAAACCAAGTAAACAAATTGCAAAATAAATGCCGGGTCCTACTACTTTTAGTGTTGAACTTGCACAGGTGAAGTACAACAGCTAAATTCACATAATAGCATCAGATTTGTCATGCTATTTTGCCATATGTTTTTTAATGATACAATTCCTAAATCATGCATGCTGTGCTAGAACCAAATTTCATCCAATTTGGTAAGATCATGTGAAAGCAGAGGACTCTGCTAGTAGATTCCATTTTGATACTGAAACCAGAGATAATTCGGCTCTGGTACTACGGCCTGTTTTATATAGTTAACTCCATCTAGATGAGGCTTCTATCGGAATGAAAAGCACCTTTGCAGAACTGGGTGTGATTCACTGGATTGCAAATTTATGTGATATTTGTTCTTCATGTTGTCATGTCATCTCTAATCTGGTCATCTCTAACAGTTATTGTTGTAATGCTTGATTTGTACAACGTCTTGTGGTATTATCCTCTACAAAACTCTGGTTGCATTAATGAAGTCATCATATACAGCTTTTTTAAACACCAACAGAACAGAGCAGAAAAGTTTTTTTAAAAAAAATTTCCGCAAGTACATTACCTTTCTGTCTCTTGTGAATAGCACACTGATACCACTTAGGTACCTATCTCCTTGTCAGCAGTAATATTAAACGCTCTCAGGGAGTAGACATTTGTCTAAACACTGGTGTGGTGATTGTTTAACTAGGTGATGCTATCTGACTCTGTTGAAAGTATGCCCTTCACCTATGCAAATTCTTTGTTTTTTTTTTTTTTTTTGTGTGTTTCTTTCTGCCTCATATATCACAGCTGGTTGGAAAACTTCTGGTTTTCTCCTGTGGAAAGTTGCCATTAATAAATAATTTCCATTTCCTTAATAAAAAGTCATACTTTCCCTGGAAAATGTCAGGAAAAGATCTTATGAACATTTCTGTTCATACAGGCTGGGAGAGTTCAAGTGATAGGTGTTATAGATGAGATGGGAACCTTTGTAGATTTTTAAAATGCTGTTGAAGCTGTAACATTCTCTTCCCTCTCGTCTCCTTTTGTTTTCCCCAAGTCAGGTATGTTGTTCTGTCCCCAAAGTTGCTTGTCTTTTTCTAGAGGGTTTATAAAAAATATTTGCCTCTGAAAGCAAAGGATTAGTGTGTCTTTTATTACACAGAACATAGTATAATATTTTTGCTACGAGTTTTTAATATGTAAATTTATCTCATTTAAAATCAATAGAGAAGAATTAGTTACAGCTTTCTATTGCCCTTTTTTTTTTTTCTGTATGAAGTATAATATGCTTTTGGAAGTGTTTCCTCTGTACACAAACTGCAGAGCAGAGGTGTAAAACTGTAACAGTTTACTGTATACCATAGAGATGGTGATGAGATATGATACCTCTTGCTAAAGTTACAGGAGATGCTAAATATTTCAAGCTCAGTTACTAAATTCTCTTTAAAATGGAGGTGGCCTGAGTTCTCAGGCAGGGTGGTGCAGCTCCTGTGCACACAAGCACGCGAGAGATTCCTTACTCACTGGCAGCAGATGGGAGAGGTGCTCCTTGTAGTATCTCAGCCTACTAACTCTTGATGAAAATGTTTTGGGCCTGCAATAGTTCACAAGCAGCAAAAGGTCTTATAAAGCCATACTTCTGAGTGCCAGGCTCTCATGTTTGCTGGTAAGCGCGTGGCAGCAGGTGGCTAAGGCCAGGAAGGGAAAACCCATGGTGCATCACCTTCCTTTCCATTTCTTTCCCAGCCGCTCCAATTTGAAAGGGACCGCAAATGCCGAGGAAGCCAAGCCGGGGTCTCAGACTGAGATTGCAAAGCGGCTAGAAGATCAGCGCCGTCGCCGAGGCGAGAACGAGGAGTTTGAGAAGCTGAAAGAGAAGCAGCAGGAGGCGGCAGCAGAGCTGGATGAACTGAAGAAAAGGCGAGAGGAGCGCCGGAAAATCCTGGAGGAGGAGGAGCAGAAGAAGAAACAGGAGGAGGCTGAGAGAAAAGCCAGAGAAGAGGTAAGTGTAAAATATGATGTATTGGACTGGGTTTTTTTCCCCTGTTGTTACTTCTTTACTTGCACTGGCCTTGCACTAGTTGATAACTCTTTACTGCAGTGTCTGCACAGACACTTTTAGGCAATGATGTTGGTGAAGCTGGAGATTGATGGGTCTGTATTTAACAAAAGGGCAAAACGAGGCCATGGGAGATCAGCTCACAGGTGAGGAAGGAGCATGCAATGAGGAAGGCAAGACCAAACCCAAGCGTACAGGCTAAAGTGTGCTTCTCCTTCTTGGATCTGATGTTGCTGTGTGGGGAATCGCTGCTGTGACTGCTTCAAATTGTGCCCTTTATCTGGGCCTTCTGGGTTGTGTGCTCTTCTGGGCATCGCTGTTTCTTAGCATCTGTCAGGATCTGTCGCAACAGACCTTGATTTCAAATATGCTACCCAGCCTTAAAATCACCCCATTTTCTAACCTTCAGATTTAACTGCAAGTATGCCATATTTGATATCAAGTGATCATATCACACAGATGTTCTAGTGAGGACGCGAGGTAAAACATGCAGTCATGCAGGGTAGAAAGAAACATTACAGTGCTAGCCTCAGGAAAGATGGGGCTCTAATAAATGTCTTCATGAGTCAGGATTTCATCTTCAATAGTTGCATATTTCTTGTCTTCTTGGAGATGCAAAATGTTGAGGGCAGTGTTATAGCCGCAGAGTTCTGAATTTATTCGAGGTGTCTTTTTGACATTACACAAGTTGAATTACTGAGTGCATGTCAAAATTTGTCTGCTGCAGATGAGCTGGAATGCTAATGTTATATATAGTTACAATGGGCTAGTTCTCATTAGGAAGATATTCTTGCCTATTTAAATATTGAGTACCCAAGCACATCTGTTTGCTTGTTCTTCCTCTGCCAAGGGACTCCATAAATAGGATCTCCAAATCTCTGGTGCATCATTTAGGAATCTTAGTTGTTTGGAAAACAAATG
Source organism: Numenius arquata (assembly GCF_964106895.1). Classification (NCBI taxonomy): domain Eukaryota; kingdom Metazoa; phylum Chordata; class Aves; order Charadriiformes; family Scolopacidae; genus Numenius; species Numenius arquata. Next base: position 63,585,486 of record NC_133577.1, on the reverse strand, counting down.
GTAGATGAATAATAACAGTATTTGCCAGCTGAATGCCAGTTGCTTTAATATACTAAGCTCTTTACAGAGGAACTCAATTGATGCTGAGATTGCAAAATACCTTGCTGGTCAGACCCTGCTCACAATGGTTGTGCTTTTGAGGGCTTCTGGTTTGACTTGTAGTTTATGAAGTAAAAACTCAGGTTAACTCTTTCAGGGGGAAACTGTAAGCATTTGATCATCACTTTTTTTGGCACCTACAGATTTTTCTTGTGAAGTATTAATCTTGGCACAACAAGTGCCAGAGTGGATGGACAGAAGAACAGTACAAAGGTGATACATGAGGATACAGAAAAAAAATGAATTTTAAAATTTTTATAAATGTGCTTTTTTTCTCTCTAAGTGGCACTATATGGCAATAAATCTGGTGACCTCACTGTGAGAAGATAAAGCAGCACAGACTAGCTGTCTTCCCCACTTCCTTAGCACTGTGATGGATTAGCAGCAATGTGTTGCTACATTTCAGATAGGTCACAACTTTTTTGACTGGCATAAAAATCAGTTCTTAGAAAATTTGGTAAATATTTGCAGGACCGCAAAGCTCTGTAATGGTGATATAGTTTCTGAAAGAATATGTGACCATTCATATTTTTTAAGGAGGAAAAGAGGAGGATGAAGGAAGAAATTGAAAGGAGAAGGGCTGAAGCTGCTGAAAAACGTCAAAAGATGCCAGAAGATGGTGTATCTGAAGACAAGAAGCCATTCAAATGTTTCAGTCCTAAAGGTTCATCTCTTAAGGTAACTTCCCCACTAACATCTATATAGTACATAAAAAGTAACGGGGTTTGCAGTCCAAACCAACAGCCATATGCTTTCCATACAAAGCAGTATGGAAATACTTAAAATCAGATCTGGGACATTTCTGTGAAATAGTGCTTAGCCTGAAACCTTTAGCTGAAAGACTTCATTCATTGGGATGATTGAAAATTACAGATCCTTTCTAAAAATAGAGTCTAGACTGGGAGTTACCTGTTCTTGTTGATGAAAAATATCCCAAAAGGATCTTCACCTTCAAGAGAAAATTATTTTGGAAACTTAGAGCTGTATTACTGTGTTGATTTTCAATGTTAATTTATTATAGGAGCGCTTTGTGAACTGAAGCAGACAAAGATCACAAATGTTCTCTCTCTCCTTCCGCATCCACAATCACTTTCTTCCTTGCCAGATTACTTTGTCTTTAAGCATATTCAGCTGAATCATCATTAATTGAAACTGCCCCATATGGGAATTCTAGCTTATGTCTAATCCCCTTAAAAATAACATCTAGAAGTACTGGGCTGGATTTTATTTTCTTACATAACAGGGGAAAAAAACCCATTCTGTTGCTGCGGGAATTTCTGAGTGGTCTTCTGTGGCCTATATCATATTGGAAGTTAGATAAACCAATTAAATGGCCTTTCAGCATGGAGGAGGAATCCTGGCCCCACTGAAATTATTGGGAACTTTGTTTTGGTATTCAGTCCAGTTGCTTTCTCAGTGCAAGCTCAAGCTACAGATCTATTAGTTGTTTTCAACTGTCTTTTCCTTTTCTCATTTTGTGTCATTAATCATTTAAGAATCCAGAATGTTTGTCAAGAAAAGCTCCTTAGTGGGCACTAGTAGAGAAAAGAACCAGGCAGGAGGTTATCAGATAGGAGCTCATTGGACCGTGAAGTGGATCTCCATGGGGTTAAGAACTGTATTTGTTGAGTGACAAACTACATTTGGTCAAAATTACATTTCCCCTCACAGAGAGGTAGACTTTGAACCGATCTGGAGCTTCAGCCCTATACTGTTTTGTGTCCAGTTATAGCAAATACAGTGTCCAAATGGTTTTGACTGGACTTACCTTTGACCTCTCACACACATCTGAACCTGAAATACAAGAACAGAATACATACAGCTGTAAGTGAAGATTGCCAAGCTTCACAACTTGCTCCTGATAGATAAACCTGGGCTTGCCATTTCAGTTGCAAAAGACCATGTCAATAACAGACACTATAAATGTACAGCTTCTTTCCAGCCCTCCTGGGAGGGCTTCTTTTTCTTCTTTCTGTTTATTGAGATGCCTTTTATGACATACATTTGGAGCCTTAGTTCACAGATGACTCAGAAGAGAGGAAATTATACTTGAAAACACATAATCGAAAGATATAGATCATAATTTGGGGGAGAGTGGGGAAAAAACACTGGATTTGGCAGGAGGTTAATAGCTTTCAGAGAACTTTTGGACTGATGCTACACTATTCTACCAAGTGTATTTTTAGAGGAAAGCTGGAATTTTCCAAATGTCGTTAATGATCAGGGTCTGATTTTTTTATGATGATTATTGCTGCTGGATTTTATCGCTTGTTAGGTAGATGTTGTTTGTTACAAAAACTGATATATGAAACTCTATGCACATTTTTTCTCTTCCTCTGTTTGTGTCTCTGAAAAATTGGTGATACTGTACATATTCCAGTCTGGTGTCTGTGGGTGGCCACAGTAGACATGTAATGCTGTTGAACTTCACACCCTAAACTGTTTCTTGGCCTCCTGTGGTCAATAGCTGAGGAGAGAATAATCTCATTTTAATAACCTGATGTCAAATTTGATGCCAAACTTCAGTTTTTAGAAGACAGTGTATTTTGTTACTTTTCATTTGGACAGACTTCTCGGGCTAGTCTAACTTGGTTGGTACGTAGCTTTTTCATTGCCTGTTATGCACTGCCCAGGTTATCTTTCAACTTATAAAGCATTTGGCACAAATTTTCTCCCTTGATGAATGCATCATCTGTTTAGTTGTGTCTTGAGTCATGTGAGAACCCTAAATACTCAATTGTGGGTGGGTGGTTGGAATTAATAATGAAAAAAGAGAGGCTCAGTATTAGAATACTGTATGATACATGTGCACATTCTGACTTCTCCAGATCACAATCTGGCAAAGCATCTTTTTTTCCTTGCTTATCCTTCCTGATGTGATAAGTTTTTAGGAAGAAAGGGAAGTTTCTGGGAGTGACTTAGATGAGGAAATTAGGACATGCTGTTTACCAAGTGAAGTACAAGAACAAAGGAAAGAAGGGAGATAAACTGAAAAGGAGTGTGGCGTATTGCCATCTTATGGACACTGCATTTATCCATCAGGCAGGGCATGGACTAGCATGACTTGCAGCCTCAGACTTGAGAGATCAAGATGTGCAATTGATCTCCATGTATTATATGGCTCATGGATGCACTTATCTAAACATATGTATACAAACAAGGACATAATATACATATATGCTTATATTTAGAAAGAACTACCATGATTATCTAGTAAGGCCTCTAATAAATCACAGCCTACACAGTGCTGACAACTCCTGTTGTGTTAACTGTTAAATACAGTATTTCCCTGAAACTTGAGACGTTACTTCAGCAGAACTGCTACTGCAGCATGGAGTCCTCCCAGTGACAGCACCAGGGTTGGTCCTTTCCAAAGGGACAGTGAAGAGGAAGCATGCAAAATTAATACAGGACAAGTTCATCACTAGCTCAGGGTGAAGCAGCTTGGATTTCTCAGGGCTGGTGGAGTCCCTGTGGGCAGTAACAGCAGTACTAAACCTCTGTCCAGCCTCAGCCCTCTTTCCTGGGTTTTGTTCTAAGGACACAGACTGGAACAACCTCTGCTGCTCTCCCATCCCACTGTAGCTCATGCTCCTAACTACTCTCTAGGTTAATCAGGAGTGAACAGGATATTTCAAGGCTAAATCTCCTCTCGGGGGTGCGCTCCACCCCTACAGAAATGCAGAAGCAATAAGGCATTGATAGAAGGAAGCAATGGCAGGAGGCTGGGAGGCTGGGATATCTCCTGTCTTTGCAGAAAATATCTCCTGGGAAACTTGGGTTGATGTGGCAGCCTGCACTCTCTGCAAGGCAACGGTGACAGCTAAGCTAGAAGATAGGACTTTTCAGGGCTTGAGATTTTTTTTTTTCCTTTCCTTAAAGACCTGTTTTGTCCTATCTCGTTACTGCTCTCCATACCTGACAGCTGGGGCAGTGACTGGAAAGAATTAGACTCCACAAAATCTGTTCTTCCTAGCTGAGCTACTCCTATAGCAGAGAGAAGATAGAGCGGTATGAACAGGATTTGTGACATTTGTTTTTCTCCCCATCTTTGATGCTGATGGCAGCACTCCAGTCTGGCATGTAAACTGGAGTAAATTGGTGTACTCTGCACAGATGCTGCTGACACCAGGAAAAAGCCTAGCTGTGCTTAATGAAGCAAAAGAGCACGTGAACCACTCAGAGAGAACAGGGAGAAGCCACTTTACTCCCAGGGATGACTACTCAAAATGGATTTCCACCAGGTTCTTCTACCTGTTGGATATAAGGCAAAATTTTAATACGGGGATTTCTAATTTCTGCATGCGTTTATTATTCCCTTTCCTCCTTGACTCATTTTTTGAGAAGAGTTTTTTTATATATCATTTTATAATACTTTCTGTCATAAAATATCTAATACACAATTGCAAATTCCTAAGAATCATTTAATGTCTTTGTATGAAACAAATTTTACTGGGAATATCTAGATGGTTTTTGTTTCCCAAGTCATTGGCTCAAATTGTGTGTTAACTCATTCCTCTTCCATTCTGTTTCTATCCTTGGAGGATGTACAGACGGAAGAAAGTGTACTTTGACAGCCACACTTTAACTGCATTTTTAATAGGCAAGAAACTTCCTGCACAGTCAGTGAAGAAAACATGTCTGTATAGTATTGAATGTGGATAAAGGCATACATATATCATTGTATAACATCTTGCTTAATTTATTCCTTGCCACCTGCATGTGCTGGCCCCATTGAGTAAGACCCCAATCAGGTGTGAGACTCCACATGGTTTTGATTTATGTCTGTTGGTTTCGTTTTCCCTGACTTTACCTGCATAAGGGTAGGTGACCATCTAAGCATTTTGTTGTCTAATCTAAGCTTCTTTGGTAGTTAATAGGCAGAGTGAGTGCCACCCTCAGTGGACAAGCACCTTTCCTAGGGTGAGGTGAGCTCCTCTGTCTCTTCACTGACTACAGAGGGAACCAAATGAGAAGACTGGACTAAACGCTTAACTTTCAAGCAACTATGGTTTCTTGAGAGAGATGCAACCCGAGATCCTGTGTTCTTTCTGGTCATAGTCTGATTAGACACCTGCAGGTTGACTTTGGAGCACATGTGTTCTGTGTCAGGGGCTTTGGAAAGTATTCCATGGTGACAAAACATAGCCCCAACCTATTAAACAAGATCTCATTATAATGAATGCAGAAAAATGATTATTCTTATTTTTTGGTCTCAATTTGAGGAAATATCTTGCATATTGTGGTAACCACCTTGCTTTGCCCATTTCTCTTACAGATCTATTTTGTAATACTGTTTACTGTATGTGCCAAACATTTTAAATTCTTTGCATGGCGTTTGTGTGGTGTGCAGTGGATAAATGACCTTTAGATGTTGCTGTGCAGTCTAAATGTGTTTGACCTATATTTTGAATACACGTTTGTATAGAGGTGTGTTTGCTGTAAGTGTATTCAATGTATGCTTCTACTTGATGCATACTGTGTTTTGAGGAAGATGCTCTAGAACAAATTTCTCTTATAAATGTGCAGAAAATTTTTTATCCATCCACACAAGGCACCTGCTTCCTCGGGAAGAGGACCATGTTCATCTCTGAGGGTCACTTCCTAACTCTGCTTTCCTGTTTCACTTATTTTCTGGTTTGCTTTGTCACTCTCTTGTTCTGAACAATCTCTGCCTTATTCCTGATACTGCAGTAGGTGCTCCGAGAACTGCTGTTTCCATTGGGTAAAGAATGACCCCATGTCTTTTTATTACAGCCCCAAAAATACATGTCCCTCTTCCCCCAATCTATCCCCCTCTTACACCAGTGCCTACTGCAGCCAGGTTGTCCTGCTGTGTAGAAACATCTCCCCTTCCTGAACACAGGAAGACTGTAAAGAAGCTACAGTTGGCATCTTTTAAGATCTGTCCCTTTTGTGGAGCCTCAGTTCATCTGAACTAGAAGATGCTCTAAATTCATTATTAGGTGTGACCTCAAGTCCTGGTTGAGACAGTCCATATTGTTTATCCTTGCTGCCAGCCAGGGTTTCGCTGATGCAGTTGGGGAATTACCCGTTCATGCAGAGCAGGGGAGAAACCAGCAGCTCTTGTTGGTCTAACTCACCATTTTGATGCATTGCTGGTTACGACCCAGAAAGAAATCAGCGTTGTGGGAAACTTCTCCTACTACACCATAGTCGAGGAGAGGTGATGGGTTTGAAGTTATCGCCGTAGATCTGCTTAATCACTTTTGATCAAATAATTTACTTGCTCGTGTTGTGGCAATGCCGACGGCATTTCCTCTGGGTGAAACTAGTTGCAAAGTTGTCAAGGCTGGTAGAGGAAGAGCCGCAGCTCCCTACCGGTGTGGGTGTGAAGGGCTCTTCAGCTCCTGCCTGGTCTATTGCTGCCACCTTGTGACAACAGTGCGCTGAAACGGTTGGTACATACCCCAGCAAAGCCCATCTTTCCACTCAGGACTGTATTTAGAGCATGTATTGGCAACTAAAACCGTTAATGTAAATTACTCTGTAAATTGTATATATATATATTTTTAGAGCTTCAGAGGTACCTTTGAGCTGGATTGATGCTAGCTGGAGTTCCTCCCGTGAGCTTGTTTGGCAAATTCTGCACTGCAGCGAACTTCCTGAGTTTTCGCTTGTATAAACCTGAGAAATAAAACATGCATGCCCTTTGATGGGATTGCTGAGGGATTTGGTATTCTGGTACCACCTTGGATACTAAAAGGCACCGAGGAGAACCATTTAAAGGAATGGCTGTCATTGCCTTATTTTAAAGGCATGAATGCCACAGCAGTAACTTGAAAACGGGCAACCCGTACTGAGACTGGGGAATCCCCAGGAATCCAGCTGGGCTGATTATTAGTTGTTTCTATCCCCTGGAGCTGCTTGCATATATTTTACTCCTAAGTGAAACTGAAGAGCCTGGGACAAGAAGTGGAACAATGCGATGGGGAAGAGACACGAGGAAGTTGATTAAAGTATTTCTTGACTCAGAACGCAAATCGACCCTCCATCATGAAATGTTTTAAAACTTTATGCAGGGATGGAGTCTTTTTGTTTTCAAATTATCGAGAGATTTGGCATAAGTCTTATGAGACCTTCATGATTCTTTTTCCCTGGAAACATTACAATATTTTCCTATACACAGAGTAGAAAATAGTGATGAAACGTGAGATATCCGTTTGTGTAATAACAGCTGGTAGATATTGACTCAGCAGTGACCTTGCTGATCCTGAGCAGAATACACTCTGATTGGTTTTTCTGGAGCTCAAATTAAATTTTCAGTGTCCTGCAAAAACATGCATGAGATAGGGGTATGTGGCTGAGCTTCAAACCTGGCCTAGTCTGATGTCTCAACTCAGAAAAACTTTATTAAATTTGCTGTCTGTCTCAAGAGATACATACTTGCTCTTATGTGGGAGATATGAGGAAATTTGACATAGATTTTGTGAATATCAACCCCTTTTATAAAATAAACTTCTCCCCTTTTCTCCTTTCTGTATTGGCGGGTTGTTTTCTTGTTACCAATGAGGTACTGAAGAAATATGCGGGATGGAAACATTAGTGCAGAAAATGTATCTACCCTTATGAAATCTGTAGCATAATAGGATTCTAGCTATAAAACCTGTGTGTGTGTCTGTGGTGATTTCTGTTGGAATGCATCTCTTTCAGATTGGCTGTTTGACATTTAAAATGACATTTTAGCCTGGCCCTGTAGCTGCCTTTAAAAAATAAGGCTAATAAAAAGGCTGCCTTTTTCTTAATTTTAAACTTATAGTTCTTGTTTCTCTCTTTTCTAGATAGAGGAGCGAGCAGAATTTTTGAACAAATCCGCTCAGAAGAGGTAAAGCAACAAAGCAGTAGGTTCAGTCAAAACAGTGGTGTTTAATTGGAGGGAATAATATTTTTTTTCTCTCTTTTTTCTACTTCCTACAGTGGTATGAAACCCACCCACACAACAGGAGTTGTCTCAAAGATTGACAGTAGACTTGAGCAGTACACTAGTGCAATTGAGGTAAGTTAATTCCAGGTCACGGTGGCGCTGGTTAGCAATGGCTTTTGGGACTTTATTCAGCCTATGTTTTACTGTTCAAGAATTGCAGGGATTTTTGGTCACAAACTCTTTCTAACGTGACTTCAAGAACAAAATGCTTGAGGCACACCTATACCCAACATCTATATATACATCTAAACAAAACCTCGGATTAGTATTTTCCCTTTCATGCAACAATTTGCTCTGCTTTGTAAGCTTGGAGTAGCTCCTGAAGGACTCAGCCATCACCTCTTGAGTGACAGTCACATACTCTTCTCAGATGATGAGATTACCATCAGCAGAGAGCTGATAGTGATCCTGAGCAAAGCTGATTTAGCAGCTTATTTAGGAGACCGAGGAACTGGGCCTGTGTCCTTGGCTGCCACTTCAGAGTGAAATTCTTTGGCGAAGACAGACACTTCAGTGAACTAAGGAGTTAAGCAGTGATAAAGGAAAAACAGAATAAAAATAAAATGCAGAATATGACCCTAGTTGATTTTGACAAGTAATGGTTAACAATATATCTTGAAGCCAGAACTGAGGGCTTTTTCTATTCATAGTTCAACGAAAAATAGGTGGGTTGTTTTTTTGTCTGATTTTTTTTTTTTTAGCTGTTTTCATAAATCAGTGAGTACATGCAATGTGAAAGCTAGTAGTTAGCAGACCAACTGGACTCTCTAGGGTTGGTAAGTGTCATGGGAAGAGAATAGTATAAAGAGGGATATTGATTGATAGCTGTGATTAAGGTCTAGCACTTCTTCATTCCCTGCTAGATTTTTTTTCTCCTCTTGTTCACATATAGACTCTAAGCATGGTGTTCCATTAAGGTATTAGTTGGTTAGGCTTTATATATTTCCTTTAACTTAAATGCAACTTTGGCAATCAAAGATCAATTTTTAAAGTTTTTTTTTTTTCTGTCACTGCATGTATGACAGTGCTGAAGGCTCAGGCTTGCCTCCAGCACCTATGTCAAGCTGAAGGTAGCTCAGACCCCTCCATTAAAAGATGAATGTCGGCATGGCAGCCCGTAATACCCCCATCATCAAAGCAGGAGCATACAGCTTCTGTTTTCCCGTTTGACTCTGTGCCTTTTGTGGATGAGACATAACCACCCTAGAGAGACGAAGGGCTTTGATGTTAAACTCCTTAAAGAGAGTGGATGGGTTGGAGCTACAGCTCCGTCTGTTGTAAGAAATTTAGGTAATAGTGAAGGTTGTCAACCCATAAGCACTGGACCAGCCCGCCCACCAGCTTATGCTAGGTTCACCAGTATTTTCAGTAGGGCTGTGCTAAGGCCCTGAGTCTTTACGCTCCATTTAGATATTAAAAAGCATAACTCTACAGCAAGGGGCAGGCAGTGCAGCTTCATGGCTGTATTCACCTCCCATCTGACCTGAAATTATTCCTTTGCTGAGTTTCTGATTTTTCAAAAGTTGCCAAATCTGCCTTTCTTTGTGACTAGAGAGGCAAAGCCTCAGCTCGTATAGGTTCTTATTCTCCTTAAACCTGTGTTATGTAAAATGTGCAAGACTTTTGAAAAAAAGGAGCAAGAGGAGTTTGGTCTAATGTTTTTGGTAACCATGGAAAAGACACACTGCAAAAAAAAACTAGTACCCTCAAACCCCAGTCTTTAAAAAAACACCTCATTCCAAATATGCTGTAATTGCTGAAGTTTACCCCTAGAATGCTGACTTGTGAGGTTAAGTTGTCTGGGCCAGATGGAACAGAGTCTGATGCTGAATGGCAGAACAGCCTTTCTCCCCTGCCTCCGCATAAGGATTTCCTTAGCTGTGTCCCTAAAAGAGCCATGCTTACAGATGCAGGTGCTGAGACTTGAAAGAGGCCAAATGAAAGCCTTGGAGCAGTTGTGTGCAGAGCTGTGGTTTGTGATGAGCTTCAGAAATGTAACAAACGCAAATATCTAAGTGATTGCAGTTTTCATTACTGGTCGTGTCAAGGGTGCAATTGCAAATCAAAAGCTGGGGAGTCTTGGGCATCTCTTGAGCTGGGTATTCCTCTCCATCTTTGTGTGATCATCCATTACTAGAACTACTTACAGCTGCTGCATTCCCCAGCACTGCCCCAGAGTCAAATGACCCTGCGACTCTATTTCTTAATGCTAAACACCAACTGGCCTCAATTTTTCTGTAGGGCACAAAGTCTGCAAGATCAGCTAAGCCAGCAGCCTCCGATCTTCATGTTCCAGCTGAGGGTGTCCGTAATATCAAGAGCATGTGGGAGAAAGGGAATGTTTTTTCATCACCTTCTGGGACAGGAACACCAAATAAGGTATGTGTTTAATTTTACACAGTGATTATAAAAAATTATGTTACGGACCTGACCTTGTCATTCGTATTCTTATGATTAAGCCTGGATGCTCCTCTTGACATCACTGGTGAAGAATATCCCAAAGGATCCTGAGGTCCTCAGAAACCCACAAAATTGTGTGGCTGCAATATTGAGTATAACAGAAGAATTTAGTGACATACTGAGCTAAGTTATGAGACATTCCAGAGGCACATCAGATATCTTAGACAAATATATCTGGTAGTTCAAGCAGAGAACAAAGAAATTCTTTGTGTTGAGAAAGATTCTTTTAGAGGGCAAAGAAGGATTAAATAGGCAAGATAATGGTGATGTTTTATAGATCATGCATAGAAGCATTTGTGAGACTTTTATCTGTTCTGCGCAAATCCTTAAGGCAGCATTTCCTTTCTATAAATTGATGTGAGTCGAGCATTCATCATAGCTGAAAAACTGAGCCATGGATTATTGCAGGAGGTTGTTACAGATAGCTATGAAATTTCAGTAATTTGTTCTAACCTTTTGAAGATTTATTTTAATGATCTAAATTGTAGGCCACTCAGCTCCTTTATTATGTGCTTTTTTTAAAAAAAAATTTTAGTTTAACAAAACAAAATCTAGACTTAGACTGGTGTCTCCTTTTAGGCTGAAGATTTTTTCTCCCTGTACTTTGGTACTATGACAGAAACATCAGGTTTATGTCTAGGGCTTATTCCTGGGTGGAATCACTGAAGTGGAAATGATTATGTCAGCCCACATTTATCATTATTGAAAACTAGAGGGTAGTAGTTCTGTGTAGTTTACAGGAACAATGTCTTCAGAGCGTACAGGATGACCCTTAGCTAGCCATAGTCTCAGTGAGGACCTCTATATTAAACTCAGGCTTAGCTTGGTTTTTAAATCTAAACTGTGAAAAACATAGCAAAAGCCACTCTGAAAGTCTTCTGATTAGATTTTATTATTTTGCAGGAGACTGCTGGACTGAAGGTCGGTGTCTCCAGTCGTATCAATGAGTGGTTAACCAAGACCCCAGAGGGCAACAAATCACCTGCTCCAAAGCCTTCTGTAAGTAAACCTGCAACAGCCATGTCTTCAGTAGATGGGTTCTTTCCTGGGGCAGAGGTGGGGACGGTGCTTCCTCAACCAGCTGATGGTCTTTGGAGGAACCTTGCTGCATGTCCTGTCTCAGAAGCTCACAGAGGCCCTCTGGCTGCTGATTCCTGGGTAGTCAGAAAAGGCAGGAGGGATGAAACAGGGCAGTTCTCAGTTTACAGCTTAGGGGTGGTCTAAAAAGATAGTGCTCAGAGAAGCATTTCTCTGGTAAAGACGGACATGAATTTACCACCTGTGAAAGGCCTGTCATTAATTTAGAAATTACCAGCCATAGACCTTGGATAAAACACTTGTTCTTTGGCCCTGTTTTTTGGTAAAAATCTTCCAAGTATGTTTTTAAATACAACAGACATACTTTAATCCTGTAAGAGCCTAAACGTCATTTCTAACAAAGGCCCTTTAGTGTGGTCGTTACTTCAGCAAGAATCAAAGCAGAAAATGCTATCAAACTAATAACATGGCAATGTGGGAAGCTGCAGTGTGGATGTGGGAAGGAGAAGAAACAGGTAATTGTGGGGTGGGGAAGGGTAGGGATGAGGAACTGGAGCTGTAGTCGTCCGTATTGGAGAATAGTAGGGCATCACTCATGGTGTTAATGATTCAACTTTGGGATTTTATTAAAGAACTGGTTTCTTCCCATATCCTCGTGTAGTGTTTTTCTGCCAATCCTCTTGCCCTTTATAAAAGGTGCAGCCTGACAAACGTTTTCTCAATTCACACTCCTGTTTGTCCCAAAGCAGAGCTTGAAATTTTCAGTTTTGTCCCTAATGTCAGCTAAATGGAGATTGTGTCCCCGTGGACATGAATATAAAACCAAAGGAAGTCATTGTGGTTGCTGTATTTAATCACAGCTGCTGAAAACCAGCACAGAATCTGCCTCTAGATTTTCCTCTCCTTTAAGTTGCATCCTTTAGATAATGTAAAACTAACCTCTTGTTTTTCCCCCAGCCAATGTTTCTATCTATGTCTTCATTTCCCTCTTTCTCAATAGATTCTTCTTTCTTCTTTCAATATCTCTGCTTGAAGGAACCTGCCCTCCTCCTATTCCTCTTCTTTGGGTGTCTGTTTGCTAAGTTGGTCAGGTAAACCTGTTTATAATTGACTATGAAGAATGATGTACATCTGCAATGTATGATTTTTACTTTTTTTACCAGGATTAATCAAAGGAAACCTAAAATTTTGTATTTAGCAAATAACTTCCTACCCACCCCCCCCATCACACTCCACTAAAATAAATTATTGTTTGAAGCTTTTGTGACCATCAAATTCTTGTAGTTTTTGGAACAACATTCACTTAAAAGTAGAGGGAGCAAAGATCTCAATTTGTTTTATGGTGAACATAATTCATAGGTCCCAAATGATTTCAGGATTATGAAAGTGGTTTAGTGATAATTCTCACTGCAAGTGTTTTTTTTGATAACGTCCTCTGCAATTTTGCTGGTTGCTTCCTTCCTCTGTTACTGCTGAACTTACTTTTTGAAGTACACAATTGTCTTAAAGTCTTAACTATTAGCAGCCCTCTTAGGCTGTAAATTATGATCAATTCTAGAGCATCTCTGTTGGGTGCAAATACCTCTTGCAGAAATCACATTTTCATTCATCACTGGGCAATTTTCTATCCCAAGTTAGAAATTCTCATGGGCAGAAAACTACCTGTCTATGGATGGCAAGAACAAGATTCTGAAAACTCTGCAGGACTTAAACACTTTTTGAAAACCTATGTTTAAGAACGCAGAGGAAGATCTGCTTTTCTGTTGTATTAGAAGTCCCATTCTTTTTCTTTTTCCTTTTTTTTTAACAGCTTTGTAATAAAATATTTTGATTCTGATGCAAAATAACTGAGACAAGCTTCCTTTGAATTCCTCCCTAATAGAAATACTATTTCAGAAAAAAAATCTTTTTTTTTTTTCTGTACAAATTGGAATTGTCTTTCTTAAAAACCCGACGGTGCAGTAGCTTTTCAACGTACTCCCTAGGGTGAACGTAGTAAGTTACGACCAGTCTGTGCAGTACTTAATAGATGCAGTAGGATTGTTTTTTGTCATAAAGCATGTATATATGAAGAGTGATTATGTGAAGTGTCATTCCGAATAGCTTTATAATTGACAGACAATGTAATATTTACCACTAGTGGATGCTCCTCAACTTTTCTTATGAGGGAGTTGCATTCTAACTTTTTCTTTACCCAAGTAAGATAAATCTGGACTAATATTGGTTTCTGTTCTCTCACATTAATTTAAAAATACAGGATTTAAAACCAGGAGATGTATCTGGCAAACGTAATCTCTGGGAGAAGCAGTCAGTTGAAAAGCCATCTTCTTCTTCTAAGGTAACTTCAGTGCACTGTTAAAAGGATAATATTTCTGTGGGAGGCTTACTTGTGGGAATGTGCTGTTTGTCTTCATATGGTCAGTTAGTTGGAATTAGGCCTCCACATGTCTTTTGTTATTAACCTACTTTTTTATCTATAAAATAAAGTACAATGAAGCACAGAAAGCCATGGGCAGTGTGTAACTTTTATATTCATATTTGGCAGAGCTGTGTTGTGCGTGGAAGTCTGTCCTTTGCATGGAGTTGATTTTTTCCCCTGTTATAAATAGCTATGTTTTCCCTTATTCAACTTTAATAATGGATTATTACTTCTTCAAACAGGTATCAGCTATGGGGAAAAAAGAGACTAATGGTAAGTAATTCTAATAACACGCCTGCATATTTAATAGAAACTTTGCCATGTTTTCCTACAGGCACATCTGACTTTTAAAATTCTATGGCTGTTAATGTTGATAGAAAAAACTCTGCTTTTTGCCTTGACTTTTTAAAAGCTCCATTGCAATATCATCAAAACACAAATGTTTGGGAAATAAGCCTAAACCATCTTTCTAGGAGGACTGAGGGCTCGCAGTGCTCCAGCCATGTTTGCAAAAACCTTGTTTGAGTGACATGTGTAGTATATTTGGTGTAGCTGGAGAAAGTCATTAAACTGTGTGAGGTCCGAGGAATGGGATCGTCATTTAACTAATTACAGTAAACACAAGGCAGCTGGCAAAGACTTTTTTAAAGGCTGCAGCAGGAGTGGTCATGCCTTTCATGACTGAAGAGGGAAAACCCAAAAAGCAAGGTTCTTGCAGCAGCATTATTTGAGCAGAAATGGAAGATTTAATGTGCTACTGAAAGCAAGCCCTGCTTGTGATTTTAAACACTGTCACTGGGTAATAGTGAAGCCTAAAGAAAATTCAGCATTGTTGATTTTTAAAAATAATTCCTCTTTCTGAGTGACTCTGGTGAGTCTCATGTGCTCTTGCATACACAGACTAGAAAGGAGTTAAAATGCACTCAGCAGCAGCACTGCTTTTGCTGGAGCTGTGCATTGGTGTCTTCTCGAGGCAAAAAGAGTCTTATTATTGTCATTTTGAAACTACTAGTTTGGGAAACAAACAATCAGCAAAATTACCCTCCTAGCTTTTTTTTAATTTTTATTTTAATTTAAAACACTCCAAATAAAACCAATTAAAGGAATTGTGTGCCTAAGGACCAGTGGTGAAGAATGGAAATTCACTGATCAATTCGGTAGCTTTAAAGATGCCTTGCAACATCCCTTGATTCTTCACTAGGAATGAAATGATCAAACATAGAAAAACTTTTTGTTTTTTACACATTAGTATACGCACACCTTTTTCTTCATGTTCGTATGTGAAGCTGGAGGTATGGTATACCTGTGAACTTTTCTGATCAGTTTAAAAGTCATGCAAAACAGAATTGTCTTCCTCCTCCTCTTCTTTTTTCAACTGAGCTGTAAGGAGAGGGGTTTTCAGGCTCACTCAGCGTTAGAGCAGCTCTGCTCCCATGGAAGGTGTTAGCAGCCGTGTGTCAGTGCCTACGGGAGCAGACTACACTGAGAAGTTCGGACGCTCTCAAGCCTCTCTTCCAAGGCTGAGTGAGATGAGGGCTTCAGTAAAGGGGTTGGAGGAGGGAGGCTCTCAGGACCTGGCTTTCAGTCCTCCCATGGGCTCACCAAGCACTGCAGCACAGCCTGAGCTGCTTCCTGGGGCTGTTGGAGGCGAGAGAGGTGAAATCCTGCTTGTCCTCTTGGAGGACCACCTCGGAGCAATCCCAGTACACGAGAACAGCAGCATCCAGCTTGTGTCCTGCCTTCTTACATGCTGTGTGTAAATCTAGAGCCGTGCCTTCTCTACTTTAGAGATACGTTTGGGTTATTTCAAGCCATCTTTAATCTGTCTTTTTCTCAGCAGGTTTGAGACAATTTGAGAAAGAACCGTAGAAGGCCACTAAAGACGCTGGACCAATCAGTTGGGGGAAAAAAAAGAAAAGGAAAAAGTGCTAAATTGTTCTTTTTATATTTATGTTTATTTACCAAAATGTCTTTTTGCATTATCCCAGTTAAAACCATGTATATTAGCACTGTATTTAATAATCAGTCTAGACATTCATCTTAATAGTACTGCCTTTGCACAAGAGCCTTTATTCCTAAAGAAACCCATGCTGTGAAATATATAGACTCTCCTACTGATAGTCATAACTAACTACGTATCTGAACAGTGATTTCAACTGGCATAAGAGGCCAACCCAAAATGCATGTAAAGTGAAGTTGCTCAAGAAAGGTGTGCAGTGAACCTATAAAAACAATGGTTACTTTTGTAATACAGAAGTCTTTCTTTCTGCACTTTAGACTAAGGCATGGAAGAAATATCTTTAGTTGACAATGTAATATTTTCTGTAAGTTGCCCATGTCATGAGAAATACTGCATCAATAACGTGTTTTAGTTTTTTTGTTTTATACTTTTTTTAAGTATCAATTTCTCCATTCTAGTTTAAGTTAATACCTAAATTTGGATGGTTATGTTAGCTGACAGCGGTACTGATATTTCTTTTTGTTGTTAGTGACTAGTAATTGAATGCAATTTAGATTATATACACACATAGCTTTACAAAGTTTAGCCTAAAGGCACTACTAATGGTAGAATGCTTTAATACGTGCTAGAGTATTATATTTAGTAATAAACATACATAATTAGCCAATATCACAGCTTAAAAAAATAAAGACAAAATCACACACTTTTCTATAGTAAGATTTCATAATTGCCATTAGAGGTATGGTGAGATAAGTATTAAAAAATTTTAAATGTCAGTTGCCCAGTAATGGGTAATTAAAAAGAAAGTATAGTTTTTAAAAGAAGAAAAGGTAAGGGTATAGAGGGTCAAAAATAGGTCACTTGTATAAAACGTTGTAGTTTAATTTATATAAAACTACCATAATTAAAAAGAAAAAAAACAAACCTAAACACAGATGGAGCTTGTTTCAAATAACTGTACACTAAATCTTGCCATCCATCGGTGCCGTACACTAAGTCCACCTAAAATGAAGTAAACCTCTATCTTTATAGTGCTTCTTCTTAACTCTCTCTCCCTAATATCTTATTTACAGATGTTTTCATTTGTATATAGTTAAACACATGGCTATAAGACGTCAGCTTGGTTTGAGTTTACATGCCATACAGTTTAGCATTTACATCCTACAGTGTATGGGTGGCATAAACTGAGCAACTGAAGTAGCCCCTGAGCATGTTGTTAACAGCTTTGTAGTGCATCGGAATTACCAGGATCTCCCTTTTCACCACCTCCATCTTTTACAGCATCTGTCTTCTTCCTAAAGAAGAATAACGTTATATTTTCGACCCCAATATGAGCTCCCCTGCTCGGCTGAAACATCTTGTTTACATATAGAGATGCACATAGTTATCTGTAGGGGGTGAAACTGTGCCTGACATTGTCTGTGAGTTGTCATGTTTTTTGTTTGGGGGTTTTGTAAACACTCCTCTGAGTCTTTCAAATACATCCAATAGCTGCAATAAAAATGATTTGTTCAAACAATGTATTCTGAAACTGCATCCACAATAAATGGAATATTTCCATCAGCAGCCCCCTGTTTGTTAATGAGTAGGAATGAGCCAGTTGTTGTAACTGGGATAGGAATTGTGCTAAGGCTGTGTAAAATAAGGTACCATTGCAAAGAACCTCAAAGCATGTCTCTCCTGATGTACTACCCTACACCAGACAGCCAAGTCATAAAATCAGCAGATTTACCTACATATTCTTAAGGAAATAAAAATAAAAATCTTAATTGTCATGCCTATTGGTACAAGAGAGAAGCTGTGCATCATCCAGAAGTCAGCGTGCCCAAGGAAGTAGGTTCTGACCCAGCAGCACAGCCATCTGCTTTCCTGCTTTTAAAGACGTTTTCTGTGTAAGAGCCGTTGTGTTTTTTCTGTCTGCCTCAGAGGGATGTGCTTCCAGGCATGGATGATCATGGATACCAAGCCTGGGGAGCTGCTGGCTTTCCCGTTGTCCTCCTATCCCCTTCATTTTTGCTCTAACGGCAGCACAGCACGTAATGCCCTGCATTAACCAGGTCATGGTCATCCGGAAGAGGCCCCCCCAGGCTGCTGCCAGCTCCATGAGAAGCACTGGGAAGGCTGCCACAAGCAAAGCTTTCTGAACTACTGGGGGAGAAATAATCGGATGCTCCCTAATTTAACCTGAAAAGAGCCTGCATGCTTGCAAGCGTGCCTGTTTTCCTGCCTTGTACTGACCAGCCATGTTGCTAATTTTTTCTGCGGTCTTTGCTGAAGTGGCACTTTTCTTTGTTGAGGTAGGTAAGTTCCTTTTGCTCCCATTATCGCCTTTTCTCAGAGCGTGGCAGCGTGCTGGGCACGATCGCTTTTACTTTTAGGAAATACTGTGAAGTGGTGCGCTCATGGTTTGTCCCCACCAGCTGGCACCACCTCCTGGCAGAATTCACCAAAAACAAACCCCAGTGGCTGAGTCAGCAACGCTGCAAGTCTTCTTGGTGTTTTGATACCATTATGAGGTGATGATTTTTCAGACAATATCAGATTGTCACCTTAGCTTCTGATGATGCTTTCCTGCAGCTCACTTGGCATCCTAGCCAGCCTTTCTCTTGTCAGCGTGCAGAATGCCACAGAGCAGCCTTTTTCAAGCCTGCCTTTCTTTAGCTTAGCACTAAGCAATTGTGAGTCTAGCTTACAGTTGCTTTGTTGTTTTCAAAGAAAAGTTTTTCTGTTTTCCTTAGATAACGCCAACCCTAGTCTGGATATATTGTTCTGAATGCTGCCAGCGGAGGAGCAAAAAAATCTAATTTTGTGTTTGAGACTTCCAGAGTAAGTCAGTCTGATTGTGTAGGTAGCCCTTATGTTCAGCTGGGTGGATTTTGATGTGCGTTATCACTGCATATGATGCTGTCTTCACCTCTCATCATACAAGAATTTGATGCCTAGTTGTCCAGAGAGAGGGCTAGGTGTTCTTTACGTTCTAAGCTAGAGCATGATCCTGTTTAATGCATAAGCCACAAAGTAGTCTCTATGTATTGTCCTTGTACAGGAAGCACAGAAGCTCATTTCTATCTGTATTAATTTTTTTTAAAAAAAACAACCAGACTTCAGGCAGGGTTTTATAAATAATTGTATGTAATAATTCAAGCACTCCACTGATTAAGTTTTGTTGTTATTCAAACTTCATTTATATAAAATTTTAAAGCATTAGAGATTCAAACTATAAAAATCACAACTATGTAAAAAACCAAAGTAATTAAAAAGAGCGCTGCTTGACAGCAACTCATGAGCCAGTATGACTGACCACACCGGAAATAACATATAAAAAAAACCATGTAAGTAACCAGAGTTTTTTGTTAAACATGCCTTTAATTAAGGAAGAGAAGAAAAAAAGAAATGAAGAGACATCGTCTTTTTACTGTTAATAAAAAACAGATTTCTGCTAACCATCTTTACAAAAGACCCATCCCTGTTGATGCATTCTTATACCAGTTAGTGATGGCCTCCTGAAAAAGGAGGATAAGTAACTGCTTGTAACGATCGTCAAATACAGAAGAAAAAAATCAGGACCAAGCTACATCTTCTCATCCGGAAGGAATTACATGGGAGTCTCGCAGAAACCACTGGCATTAATATTCTGCTTTGAATGGGTAGTCCTTATGATTGACAGCTCTGAGAAAAGAAAGAATGGTTATTTAAGTATTGTAGAAAGTATCTTCAGCAGCATTTCCCCACTGCTGTCTCCCTCCCCCACTGTCAGATACCCAACTTTTACTGCTGTCGTTAATTTGGACACCGGCTTGTGAACAAGCATGTGCAACACCACGATGTCAAAGGGAATGCCCTGAATGAATCTCCCTCCTGACATCAGTTCCAGGACATGTCTCGTTACCTGGGATCCAGGTTTCAAGATATGAGCTCTCCCTGGTTTTGGTCGTGTATGTTTTCAAGATATGGGGGATGAAAACAGAGATAGAGATAGGCCTAATGGATAATAAGGATAATAAAGAACATACTGGAGCACTGGAACCGCTCTCCAGTTCCTGTTAAAGCTGAGGATGACGTCCATCTCCTTTTTAGACAGTTCAAAGTCAAACACCTAGAAGGGGAAAACAAATAAACTTTTTACTTAGCTTCATAAGCAGTTAGCTACCAGGTGTGCTTCATGCGTTTATGACTTCATGTAGGAACATACTGCATCCACACTAAGCAAAATTAAGAAATCCTCTAATTTTTCAGCCAAATACCAATTTACCCTTGAAGTAACCAAGGTAGTCCTTTTCTTTCTGACGTGCTGTTTGTAGCAATGTCTTAATAGTCCTGGGCGGTTGGATGCAAATACCACTGTAGTTTGCGTTGTAATGCAGAGACAGAAAACTCAAGGTGCTAAGGATGGATTACTTGATGCATCACAAATACTGCAACTAGCTGTAAACATTTCTGCTACAACAGAGGACTTCTGGGTACCAGCCGCAAATATTCGTCTCACAGTTAAGCAGTCATCTAAGAGTTCTTGCTGGTGGTTCATAGGAGAAGTAAGTCCAAAAATATATAGCAGCATGAGTTGATAGTAACACAGAAATTTCATCTTAGATGCCGGGCCTTATGAGCAAATACCGAGCTGAGTCTCTCTGCCAAGGGGAACAACAGCCTCAAGGTGAGACACAAACCAGAATGGGTCTGGTGTTTACAATTTGTCCCTTCACACCCTAAAGAGGGGCTCACTAAGCATTTCCCAGAGGGAAAGTCCAAAACTGGGATTCCCTTGCCAGGGCAGCGGAGCTTGGACCACCCTGGTGTAACCCATTTCTGTCCTGGCAAACAAAATGCTTTTCCCCAGAGAACAAGTGCAGATGGTTAGGTAGTGCTGAGCCCCAATCTTTACATCTCTGCACTCCCAATGTCTCTTAAATGCTGCTTGGAAACATGAAGGAGATATGGGTGTGGGTGGCTATCCTGTGTGAAAAGGTGGTAGCAGTCCCAGTGGAAACTTCACCTTGATGTTTTCCTGAACACGCTGTGGTTTGTCAGACTTGGGAATGACAATCACATTTCTTTGGATGAGAAACCGGAGCAGAACCTAGGAAAGAGCAAGGGGGAGCATGAACACAGGGGTACCAAGAAATCTGTTCAAATGCATTTTGTGTTCTCTCATACTTCCCACCCCCGGCCACGCTCAAACCAATTTCTCTTTCTACAACTATGTTTCACTCTGGAAAGTTTGCACACAGGAGTTTGATATGCAAACATTTGCTTGCAGTCTACTGACAAACTGTAATTGTTTCTGGCCCATGTTTTTTCTACATCCTGGATTCTCTAGGATTTGTTTTGTTTTCATTTAAAGTAGGAGGAGGGGGGGAGAAAAATGATGATGCTTCTGGCTTATGTTATATGGGTGCTCAGACCAAATGAGCACAACAATACTGCAAAATTATTTTGGGCACGCAGGTAAGTACCTCATCTAAGTTAATCCTTCTAAAGTCCTTAAAAGGAAAAACCTATTATAGATTTTAAAAGCCTCAAAACAGGACTGTTGCATACAATTTTTTTGTCCTGCTCTTGCCCATCTTAAAAATATGACTGTGGCTGATTGCCTGTGAACACGGGGAGTTGTTTGAAGTGCAGTTTCTGCAGACCCAGTGCAAGAACTCACTTATGTGACTAGCAACTAATAGAGAAAATTTCATCTTGAATAATCAAGCACCTTTCAAGGATGCTTTGTGAATGTGAGCAAACAGGGAGCAATCAAATAGGTTTGCAAATTACAGGGCTTCTCTGAAGAATAACTTGGTTAACTTAGCTGGAGGACAGAATAACAAGTTGGCTTGATGATTTGTAAATAAACCTCAGAGGAAAGGGGTTCTCAGGGAGCAAGCACTTCTCTCTGGGAGCAGAATAAATCTCCCTAAGAAGCAGCACACTTGAGGTAAGCATGTACTACTGCTCATCAGCCCGTCCAAAAACAGCACTCAAGACCTCTTAGAAAATACCTGATAATTCATATGAATGCTGGTAGGAACTGGGGCAAAATGAGGAGTCAAGTGCAGTTCGAGCCCATTATACTGTACCTTTAGAGAAGGCAGCATCTGCTAAGCTGGCCATCAGCCTGTAAAAATGTCTGAGGAGGAAGAATAGTTTGCCCTGACGACCCCACTTACCTGGGCAGGGGTTTTATTATGTCTAACTGCAATCTCTTTAATCTTGGGATCATCCAGCAGCAGAGGATCCCCTGGCTTGGCCCTGTTAAAAACAAAAGCTGGGATATTGATGGTGGGAAGGTATTAACTTCCCTGCAGGAAGCCTGGCATTTTATGTGAAATAATAGGCAACAAAGCAACAGCACTTTTCTCATTATACATGCATTATTTACATCATTTGCCTCAAAGATTCAAGCAGCAAATGCACTGTTTTGGGTGCAGAAAGGCTGCAATGCTTTCTTACCATGGGCGGTTAGGAGAGCCAAGGGGGCTGTAAGCTGTCACAGCAATCCCTTTGGATTGACAGTACTTGATCAGCTTCTCTTGCGTTAGGTAGGGATGACATTCAACCTGCCAACACAGGAACATGGTGGTTGACACAGAGGCAGACTGAACCGAGCTCCGGAGCATAAATAATCAACATTTTAATTCCTCTTGGGTCACAGCAAATGTGAAGACTCACAACATCATGATTAAAATTTATCTTATGGAAAAAAAAAAAGTTATTCATGTCACAGCAGTATCTAGAGGCCTGGCACAGAGAATAGGGCTTCCTCATGCTACATGTTATGCAAAGATTGTGAGAAGTAGATGAGAAAAGTGAAAGTGCCATCCATGTCCGGAATCAGGGAAATCCAGTATTCCTGGATTACTGGAGAACAGAACTGCATCTTCAGAGGGGCAGCTCAGAATACCTGAAGTTTAACTCCTGCTCCAAGTCACCCAACCACAAGCCATAGTATAACCACAGGGCTATGTCCACACTGCATAACACGGCACCATGCACATATCCAGCTGTTTCTAAATGCTATGGCTTTGCTACCAGGCATGGTGACATGAAATCCATGAACAGTAGTTTATTTAGATTTGAGCTAGATCAGGGAACGACTGTAATGACAGCGTGTGGCACAGGCACAACCACATAGAAGCAAACTGGAGTCAAAGCCTGAAGTTCGTTGAAGTGTTGAAGTCGGTGCAGCTTTTAACGTGGGGGTAGTTGGGTCCATCCCCACCGGAACTTTATAACCCTCAGTAACAACTTTCCAAGTCCTATGTCCCCCTTGCGCTAAGCCTGGATGATGCACACGTTAGTCCCAAATCCAGCGCAGCAGCACAGGCAGCACCACGCCTGCACGGGACCCAGATTTCCCTGGCTGGGGATTTCCCAAACCAGCGGACACGGGCGTTTAGCACCCTCAGCTGAGTGCAAGGAAGTCACATATGGAAAAAAGTCAGAAGGTCCTGATGCCCCTGCCGCCCTGCAATTTCATTCATGAGGTATGTGGTGAGAATTTGTTATATTATTGTATACTTCAAGCCTCCTTTTTATAACAAGGTTCAGTGAAACGGTTTCTTTCGTGTTGGAAAATAAACAGGTCCAGTGAATGAGTTAGAGCATTCCTGTACAGTCCTGTGCCTGTGCAGTAGCTCACAGTGGAGATTTTGTTGGTTATTCCAGGAATGGCAGAAATAGGCCTGTGGCAACTTGGGCTGTAACACTGGGAGTGCAAAAGATGATGTGCAGCAGAAAGTCACAAGGTCTTAGACAAGGTAATGGATATTTTTGCTTTTATCCAATATCTAAAAATTAAGTTCTCATGTGTTCATTTCATATTATGGTGATATGAATAATCCATACTGTTTTGTATGGTATTGCTCTCAAATCTCCACTGCATTATATACACACACAACTCTAAAAAATGTTTTCCATTGAGATCCCTGTCAGCTAAAAGCCATCCACTGACACTGTACCAAAGCCTTCCATATTGGAGGCAGAACTGACTTGAAGGGACTTGGGGACAACCACAGACACCTTGTGCTTTGCAAGATCTTTCCATGGCACCAAAACTATTTAAAGGTCATGGCAGAAGTCAGTTTTAGAGCTGAAGTGTAGCATGAAAAGCTTAGGACTATCCCAAGGTTAGCTGACATCAATGGAAATAAAAGTCTTACCTGGTTATTTACTGGCTTGTATTTTAGTCCTGGCTTGTTCAAGATTCTTTCAATCTGCTCATGGTTAAAGTTGGAGACACCAATAGCTTTCACTAGACCACAGTCCACCAGCTCTTCCATGGCCTAATGAGTAAGGACAACCAATGTGTGTTTATGAGGTGGTATTACTATCAGCTACATCATTTTAGTTCCCTAAAGCTAGTGACAAACCAATAAACAACCCAGACTAGAATAAATAATAGTATCTCAAATTTAAAAAAACAAACACAAAAACCACAAAAAAAACCCCACCCAAAAGCTTTGTGCCTTGTATTATCTGCCTGCTTTATGTCTCATTGCAGATGAGAAAGTAATAAAAGAAGAATGACTTGGCCAACCCTTTCGTAATGGGAAGCAAAATCTTTTGCTTTGGCTTCTTTGGGGGTCATTTTGGCAGATTTAAAAAAGCAAAGGAGACCCGCCCCACCTCCTCCCATGCCAGCACACTACCTCTGAGTTGGCAGAACACAGCAGGGAGGATGTTAGCATAAACTCGGTTACCTCAAAATACCTTCTTGCAGCTGTAATCTGCTACTGTAGAAAAAACTATTAAATCATAGAACCATAGAATGGTTTGGGTTGGAAGGGACCTTAAAGATCATCGAGTTCCAACCCCCCTGCCATGGGCAGGGACACCTCCCACTAGAGCAGCTTGATCAAAGCCCCATCCAGCCTGGCCTTAAACACTTCCAGGGATGGGGCACCCACAACTTCTCTGGGCAACCTGTTCCAGTGTCTCACCACCCTCATAGTGAAAAATTTCTTCCTAATATTTAATTGAAATTCTTCCAGTTTAAAACCATTACCCCTCGTCCTATCGCTCCACTCCCTGATAAAGAGTCCCTCCCGATTTTTCCTGTAGGCCCCCTTTAGGTACTGGAAGGCTGCTATAAGGTCTCCCTGGAGCCTTCTCTTCTCCAGGCTGAACAACCCCAACTCTCTCAGCCTGTCCTCATAGGAGAGGTGCTCCAGAGCTCTGATGATCTTCATGACCCTCCTCTGGACCCGTTCCAATACATCCATGTCCTACTTGTGCTGAGGACTCCAGAGCTGGACACAGTACTCCAGGTGGGATCTCAGTAGAGCAGAATAGAGGGGTAGAACCACCTGCCTTGACCTACTGGCCACACTTCTTTTGATGCAGCCCAGGATATGGTTGGCTTTCCGGGCTGCCAGTGCACATTGCCGACTCATGTTGAGCTTCTCATCCACCAGCACCCCCAACTCCTTCTCCTCAGGGCTGCTTTCAGAGCCATAGCATCACAGAGGTGTAGGTAGCAGGAGCAGACCCTGAATCCTCGCAGTCCGTGAGGAAAGGAGGATTGAAGGACAACCTGACATGCTGATGCCCAACACTCAAAAGCTGGAAAATTCACTATCTGTATGAAACACCCAGTAAATTAATGGCCACACCTGGATTAATCTACACTTCATTAATCTATTCAAAGTTCGAACTATTCAAATCTATTCAAACTATTCAAATATTATTTTAGTGACAACACCTATAGTGGTTATAGTTTCCTCCTCTCTAGTCTTAGCAAAGACAACCCCCTCTTGCTCCTCAAAACAAGAGGTAGCAGCAGCTCTGCTCGTTCTGGTCATGAAATACAATTTTGTGTGACTATCCTCTGTACCCAAACCTATCCCTTAATTTCATCATGCACACAGATCTCAGTTCCACCTTTAGTGCTGACACCGGCTCAAAAGAGCAAACATTAACTTACCTCCCATGTGTCCAGAAAATCTGTATCACTGGGGATACTCATACCCTTGTCATCCAGAGGATGAAGTTCTTCGCCAGCCTGATATTTTAAGGCAGATAAAACATACACTTTATGAGTTTATTTTCTTACTGTTTACTAGCACTTCTGACTGGAATTATAGGCAGGGAGTTACCAGGTTATTTAAACATACCACATAACTAAAAATTATGCATGTTCATCAGTATTCTTTTTTGGGCAAGGGCCATATTTCTACAAATCATTTCCTGCATACAAAGACTGGGGATTAGTACTAATTACGTGAGTAACTCAGGCAGATCTAGAGAGAAGGGAACAGACAACGCCCAACTGTTATTTTAGAGTTTTTATTTATTTTACATGGGTGTAGACTGGGGAAAAAAAGCAGCATGTTCTCTCTGCGCTGTGCTTCACTTTTCACTGTTGGTTACTCCAGATAAAGCCAACATCTCCAAAACCTGAGATGTTCACACTGTCCCAGCCCAGCAGAAAGCCAAGATCCCAAACTGCACCACCGTGTGTTAGTTACGGTTTCCCTGAAGACCCAGGGGGCTCATTAGCAGTGCTCATACCCACAGCTATCTCAGTCCAACAGGCATGGAAAGCCGGACCCATGTGCTAAAACATACGACTACCTAGTTAGTGACTACATGCTTGCTACCACCTCTGCAGGTAAAAGCCAAATGAACCATAGCATATCCCAGCTGCGTAATGAAGATGGTGACAGCACAGATGAGAGAATATGGCAGGTTTCTAGCCAGGTAAGGAGAAGAGGAATGTAGAGCAGAACTACCTTGAATCCCATAGGGAAGTGTATCAGGTAGAGGTCAAGGTAGTCCAGCTGCAGCGCGTCGAGGCTCTTCTTGCATGCTACCTTAACCAGAGACTTCTCGTGAAACGTGTTCCACAACTGTGAGAAGAAACCAAGCCCGACCATGAGTCTACAGCTTCCACAGTCCAGACTAGGGGACAGAAGCTTTTCCCTTGGTGGTCTGGGAAGACAACTCCCTCCCCGCCTACCCAGTGCACAGTGAAGACAAGGATGCCAATATTTTAATTGTAAGGTAAGACAAACATACCACAAATATGGGAGTCAGTAGTGAAGGCTGACAATCAGTATTCCTACTTATAAAAAAAGAGAGTTTCAGAACTAACTGTAACACCCTGCCAAGTGTATCTGACACAGCAAAGCTGGTACTGTTACTTTTTTTTTTCCCCAGCCTAAATTTTGAGTCTTGAGCAACTCATGGGTGCCCTCCTTCTGTCACTTTTATCTGGCCACTGAGAGAACTGTTGTGAATTTTACTTCATTCTTTAAATGAGATTTCAAGTCATTTAAATAGAAGAACTTGCAAGCATTACTCAAAAGAAAACCTGCTGTTTAACAGAAATTAAGAGTATGTGGAAAAGCTTAGTTATGCTCAGTATTTTCTAGTTTTGCTAGTGAAAACACTGAATCATCAGTTTTTTAGTTGAAGTGTTCTCACTTTTTGGTAAAGAGCATTGCTGAGACAAGTAGATGAGATGAAGGAATGGAGTAAATACTTCAGACTGAAGTCCGTTACTTTAATTTCTATGCCCTTCCAGGCTTACATTTTGTACATGACACCATTTTCCAATGTCTTACGCACCACTAAGTAGCATCAAACCTTCACATTCAGATATCTGTCTTATCTCTCTTTTCCTGAACTTTCTGGGGTGCGTGGAAATGGACCTTCAGTATAATTAAGTGACTTAATACATACAAGGAAATTATTAGACCAGCAACCACGCTACCTGTCCAAAGTTGCCAATGGTTCCTTAAGTAAAGTTCCATCCAAATTGCAAATAAAGGATGGAATTTATAGCACACAACAAGACAACATGAAATTAATATCGTAGAAGGGAATAAGCCCTTAGGTTACTTTACAGATGGAACAAGGGTTTCTCCTTCAGAAAAAGCTAAATGCCTCAATAATCCAGCATCCTTGTACCTTAGTAACAATGAAGAGGTCTTCCCGCTTCACAGCCCCCTCCTTGATCTTCTGCTGGACTGCATTCCCTATTTCATTTTCATTCTGGTAGAAGTAGGCACAGTCGAAGAGGCGGTAGCCTGCATCAATAGCAAACTTCACCACCTCTTCCACCTTTCCTGGAGGAGCCTGAAGGCAAACACAACCAAACCATGAGCTTTTGCATGGCCCTCTGCCAGCGCTCAGAGCTGCTACAGCTCCACGAAGTCTCCCTTTCCAGCTGCTGCTGGAGTTTCCTTGTCACCCGAGGTTCAACTCTCCAGGCAAACAGCATTTTTGTAAGGAAAGGGAAGAGAGCAGAAAGGAGTTCATTTCTGCAAGGCATTTGGACTCTGCCGTTTCCAGCAGCATATTGCCCAGCATCATTTCTCCTCATTTGCTCTCGGTGTTGCCCAAGCAGTTTTGCCAGTTTACCTTCCCCAAACCCCTCCCCACGAAGGCGGTTCCGTGGCACAAGGGCTGCCATCAGCCGGTGGCCCCTTCCCAGGGCTGCCAGCGGCAAGCGCCGGGCCGGCCAGCCTTTCGCAATCTACACTCGGTTCTTTTTTGCTGCTCCCTTCTTTTGCCTCCCCTCCCTCTTCTTCGGTCCCCGCTTTTTGTTTAGTTTTGGCTTTTTTTTTTTTCCCTTCTGCCCCCCCCCCCCCTTTTTTTTTCTTCCTTGGCTTTTTGCTCCCCCCAGACCTTTTCTTCTCATCCTCCCCCCGCCCCGCCTGGCCGCCCGGTTACACAAGCGGCTGCGATGGCGGATGAGCGGGCTGCGACACTGACCCCCTCCCCATCCCCTCCCGACCCCCACGCAGGGACGTGGCCACCGCGACAGCCCACGCCGCACCGCGACAGGCCCTTTTATTTTATTTATTTTATTTTATTTTTTCCCTTTTTCCGGTGGCATTTCTCCTTTTATTTATTTTTATCTTGGCAGCCCACGCTGGACACCGCCTCCTCCCGCTCGCCCCGGTACCTGCCAAGTGCCCAGCCCCAGGATGGGCATCTTCATCTTGTTGTTCAGCTCCACGCAGGGGCTCGCCATGGTGTCTGGGGGTGCGCGGTCCGCGGGTGCGTGTCCAAGGCGGCCCGAAGACGCTTTAAAGCACCGGGCCGCCCCGCCTCGGCCCCGCCGGCGCCCTCCCCTCCTTCCCCCGCCCCCTCACCTCCCTCCCTCCCCGCCTCCGCCCGGGATTCCCTTCACAGAATGACAGAATATTTTTGGTTGGATGGGACCTTTGAGATCATCGAGTCCAACCAACAACAACAACAAAAAAAAAAAAAAAAAAAAAAAGCAAACAAAAAAAACCCCCAAAAAAACCCAACCAAAAAATCCCAGAACACCAAACACCAAAACCGAACCAAACCAAACGCCCACAACCACACACCACCCCACCCACAAACAGACACAAACCAACAATCTCGGGCACTGGAGCATGCCCTGAAGTGCCATGTCTACACGTTTCTTAAATACCTCCAGGGATGGCGACTCCACCACCTCCCTGGGCAGGCTGTTCCAGTGCCTGACCACTCTCTCAGTAAAGTAATTCTTCCTAAATTCTTCCACGAGAGGCACGAGAGACCCGTGATTTCGTGATGTTGCTTGGCTACAGGTGGCTGATGCTAAGAGGAGTTTGTTTGTTTGTTTTTGCACAGAATGGACAAAACTCAAATGCCTTGGCGATGAACTTTGTGCTTGTTCTTCCGCAGCGGAGAGAGCCTGAGGGGTGCCAGGAGAGTTGCTGCATGAGGCAACGGGTATCTCGTCCGTTGAAGAATTTTCTCAGTTAAGCAGTGACAAACGGACTGAAATTTCCACCTTTTATCCTAGGAAAATATTAGGCTCACCCGCTGCTGGCAGAGGAATTCTTTCAAAGGGAATGTGGTCTGATCTTTGCCCCTATTCTGCGTTCCCTGTCTTTGCAGAGGGGTGGGCTCCTGTCCTGCTCCCACAGGATGGTGGTGTCAGTCCCTGTGAAGACACCAGTTCCCTGCGCTGGCTAAAAATGGCAGCCAGCATCAGCGGGGGGATCGGAGGCTACAAAAGGGATTTGTGGTCACAGCTTGTCTACGGGGAGTGCTTTCGGCCGAATAACCCCCCTGCTTTTTACGTAGGGTCAAAATACATTCAGAGGTCTGGTACTTAAGGGCTGCAGGCAACTTTATGTGGACGGAGTGCCTCAGAAATCAAGAGCCAGGGGCCTGAGAGGGCTGAGCTACTTAGCTGACAGCCGTTTCGAGGAAAAAGTTGCTTCATGTTAGGGAAGCTAAGGTGAAATCCAGGCAATCAAACTCAACGGGAGGATTGCTGCAGGCGTAAATAACGGGAGGGGTTCCCCCTGACTCTCACTTTTATGACTCCAGCTAGTTAGGTTTTCAGTACTGTGCTGGTCGCTGTGGTGTCTGAATGCCTTTCGGCAGGAACTACAAGTGCGGAGATCTTCCAAGAGTGATGCAGTTTATTTGTGTACATTAATACAGGTTCAGAGACCTGATATTAAGCATCAAAGCTGTAGCCCCAATTTGCAGTGGGTTTTAGCTTCCTGTGGCTACAGGAGGCCTCCTGCCTCTTGCACTCTAGGGGCTTTCAGTGTCCAGTTTAATTTTAACTCATTTCTCAAAACGTTTTTTTCTGATCACCTTTAAAATTGCATGCATTTTTTGCTGTAGCTTCAAAATAGTACCAGCCTACATTATATTGCAAGTTCCTCTCACTTTCTCACATTTCTATTCTACATATGTTGGCACAATTACAGAGATCAGTGGCTTGTCAATGTACGTTATTTCCACTTTTCTTCTTTTTCTTCTTCTCCCCCCCCCCCCTTTTTTTTTTTTAAATAATCCTAGCTTAAAAAAAAGGATAAAAGCAGACATGGATACAGACATCAGACAAACATTTTACCTAGAAAAGGTCCGGGGTGATTAAAAAGGCAACTCAGGTCTCAGGCACGGATAAGACTTGAATGGATGATGTTGACTGTATGTTCTCAGGCACTGCCCCTCCCCTGGCTCCTTCCTTGCTCTGTGACCCTCCAAGAGGGTGTTCATGGTGCTCTGCATCTGCCCCCCAGCCAACTAGTTCGAAAGGTTGATCCTTCTGCCCTGTGCCTTTTCACAATATTGGGGTTTTTTTGTTGTTGTTGGTTTTTTTGGTTTTTTGTTTTTTTTTACAGGAAACACATGGATCCCTATGGAAAGTACTAAAAGAATTATTTGATTTCAACACCTTACTTTAAGCATCTTACACAGCCTAGGCTCTGTGTTTTTCATAGTAGGGATTCTCTGCTTCTTGAGTCTTCCTTTTTCTTTTTCTTATATTGCTATAAATTCCTTCTTGCTCATTGTTGACCCCTGACTACCAGTTTACATGTTGTGCAAGTTCCACTGGTATCTTCTTGTGAGTTGAACAGTGGGAGTGAGGGAGAATCAAGTATTTTATGCTTGGACTGACAATGTTTTCCTCTCAAAATACAGAGGCAACTGTGTGTTATTGTGCCGCTAGTGCATTTTAACCATGACGTCTGACGAGATTTGTTAAAATTCTTGCGCACTTGCATTATTCTAGTCTCTTTTACAGGACAGTATTTTCAGTTGACTAGCAGGTTCTGGATTTAAATTTGAATCAAATCTCTTCCTGCTTTCCTTGGCCTGGTTTCCAAGCCACTGGCTTAACCAATCTTTGTTGTCATTTTTCTGCTGTGTCATCACACTTTGCAAAACGGAAAGGCTACAAACTGATATGAAGCAGAGAGAGAGAGAGAAGCAAATTGTCGGCAGGGAAACAAAAGTTTTCAAGCTGCCATGACAACCCCTGTATGCTCAAACTTGAGCAGTGGGAGGAGGTCCCCTATTGTAAACAAATATGAAAAAAACCCAAAACACCAAACCAACACCCCGAAAAAGAAAAAAACTAAGCTACTGCAGGAGATGTGAGAAAAGGGAGAGCAAGTTCTGCAGAAAAAAAGACAGAAACAAATTTATAGAGACTTTAGAAAACCAATAATGATGTACTTCTTTTAAGGCCGGAAAGGACCACACTACTCTTCTGCACTGACTTCTGATTACATTGACAAACATTTACACCAAGTCTATGACATATACCTATTGCTTAATTTATTATTAAAGATGCTTGGGTGTTACAGCAATAGAAACGGACTAAAATGATGTAAAGAACAGACTAGAAAATGTTGAGATTGAGGTACAACTTACCTTTAATTGCAGCAAATCTTGCTCTGGAAGGTATAAGAACCAACCATATTTGTCCCTTTCCTTTTTTTTTTTTTTTTAACCAGGTGTCTAAACAGAGTCTTCAACACTTTTCCTCCCTCTAATCCGGTCTTCTAAGACCTGAGGTATCCAAACGGACACTTTTAATATCATTTACTTCCGGAAAACCAGTAACTGGTGGGAGAAGGTAAGTGATCACTGGTTTTGATCAATTCAAAATTATTTATAATTTGGATGTTTTGCTTTCTATTCAAGCCAACCATCTCGGTGAAATGTGCTCCAAGCCTTTATGCACTTAGCCAGTCTGGCATTTTTGGTCAGGTGAGACAGATGATGTCCAGATTTGCCTTAAGTATTATCTGTCAGACTAAATTGATGAAATTTTTAGCTATATGCTGTATGTGTGTGTATTTTCCTCTGGCACTGTAACTGATTGGAATTATACTGTAGCAAATCACAAACATTCAGCTTGTGTGAGTATCGTCTCTTTCCAAGGAAGCCCTTTTGCATTCTAATCCACTTTGGAGGTTGACTTCTGTGTTACGTACACACCTCAGAAGTGTATGAGGGGGTCCCTTTTCTGCTGGGGGCTTGTTCCCCAGACAAAGATTGTTATGTTGGGCTGACTGATTTGTAAGGGCCCTGTCCATCCATTGTCTGTTGCTAGCCTGACCATAGCAATAGCCAGCCCTCCTCAGAAAAGCTGATCTGGAGAGGGAAGCTATGGAAATCCCCACTCCTTCCTAAAAATATCACATTCCCAAGAGCATCAAAGACAATTTGCAGTGGAGGTTGCTGAAAAATGTGACACCTAAACAACCAAAGAAAGGAGGAGAAACAAGGAACTAAGGACTGCCTGGATCCCAGGCCTTCAAATCAGAAAGGATCCAGCAGATGAACATGCTTGCAACACCTTGTGTTCCTTGCGAGGGACTGAGTGGGTGAAGCTGCCATCAACTCCGCGTGGCCATGATCATTTCACCCCGTTGGACACCCGCAGTCAGCAGGACAAAGTTCAATTTGCTGCTCTCCTTAACTAAGGCATTTCATCATATCTTCTTGTGCACTTTCTTCTCAAGATAAGTCTGTGCCCACAAATGTGGATACTGTAAGTATGCAAGTCATTCATGCTCTCCTGCTGGTTTAACACAGCTGTGTCCCAGCCAAGAGTGGGGACACACAATGTGCGTGAGGAGGAGCACCCATGGACATGGTTGTCATGCCTCCTACTGCTGATCCCCAGCCACGCTTTTTATGTGGGAGGTGCAACAGTGCTGAGCCCTTCCCCATGCTTGTTGGGGGCTTCAAGGTGCAACCTGGGAGGTGTCTGGGATCGTCCAGAAGGTATCTAGAGATCTGGGAGTACAGTGACACCTCCTGTGGATTGAAGCAAGGTACGGCCAGCAGCTGGCCAGGCCTTAATGATTTTGGAGTGAAGTTCCTAGGTATCAGGGAGGATCAGGGAGAGATTTTGGCAACTCAGCCACAGCATGAGCTGGCGGGGGAGACCTGCTGGAAGGACACAGTTATGTGTATGGGGTTTTCTGTTTAGGCATTTCTGTTTTGTTTTGCCTGATTGCTTTATCTGCAAGGAGAAAGATAACTGTCATCACTTACAGCCATGTAAAAAGTTACTTCATGGAAGTTTAAAAGCCTTCCTTTTTTTTAACTTTTCTTTTTTTGTGTGTGCTGGAGGCAGTGTGGGTGATGCTTGATGCCCATTCACCTCAATGTTTTAGCTGAGTCATGGTGGCTTTGCTCCCTGGAGTGCCCTGCCACACTGTTCCATGAGTCACAGCGTGCAGAGGCAGGAGGTGACTTGTCTGTAACCTTGTTGAGTATGGCCATAGTTTTCAAGGCATTGCTATCACCTCACTGGATATTTACAGGTGTCTGATTTTGAGTTGTACTTCCTTCAGAGTGACTATTCAAGAGAGTAATTCCTTCATGGTCATATTCAGCCTTTGCTAAAATACTGAAATGCAAGAAGCAAATCTCTTCTGTGGCTAGTCCGATGCTATAGAATCATAGAATGGTTTGGGTTGAAAGGGACCTTAAAGATCATCTTGTTCCAACCCCCCTGCCATGGGCAGGGACACCACCCACTAGACCAGGTTGCTCAAAGACCCATACACCTGGCCTTGAACTCTTCCAGGGATAGGGAATCCACAACTTCCCTGGGCAACCTGTTCCAGTGTCTCACCATCCTCATGGTGAAAAATTTCTTCCTAATATCTAATCTTAATCTCTCCTCTTTCAGTTTAAAACTGTTACCCCTCATCCTGTCACTTCGCTCCCTGATAAAGAGTCCCTCCCCATCTTTCCTGTAGGCCACCTTTAAGTGCTGGAAGGCTGATATAAGGTCTCCCTGGCGCCTGCTCTTCTCCAGGCTGAACAACCCCAATTCTCTCAGCCTGTCCTCGTAGGAGAGGTGCTCCAGCCCTCTGATCATCTTCATGGCCCTTCTCTGGACCCATTCCAACAGGTTCATGTCGTGCTTATGCGGTGAACTCCAAAGCCGGATGCAGTACTCCAGGTGGGGAATGCTGTTGAGACCAGTTTTGTTCAGCTGCAAGTACCTAGTCAGAAAGTCCCAACATGAAGCAGCCTTGCTCTTAGTGTTCCTTGGGGAAGCAATGCCCATTATTTTTCAGAACTAACACTAAGGAGGCTGTTGCAAATGTCTCCTCCAGTAGAGCTGACAAGTGAGTAGCCACACGCAATAACAGAAGGGGATAGGAAGTCTGTTCAGGATGTGGATTTGTTTTGTTGTTTTTTTTTTAAGAAATGTGTGGATAGTCGGTTGTGTCAGAGAGAAATCTGAAAGGTGATGCAACACTCTCCATTGCACTGTATTGACTGCAAGAATAATTAAATGGCAAATATGAAATAATGAATAGTAGGAAGGTAAGTATTGCCATTTATATTTTAATTAAGTCTGTTTGGTGGTTTTTGCTTTTTGGTGGGTTTTTTTGTTTGATTGTTTGGTTTTTTTCCTTCTTTTTCTGTGAGTCTAAAAGCCTTCTGGGCATCTTTGCAGAATTCAATATGGGTGAACATAGAGACATATCCACAGAATCACAGAAGGGTTGAGGTTGGGAGGGCCAACTCCCCTGCTCAAGCAGGGCCACCTAGAGCTGGTTGCCAAAGACTATGTCCAGATGACTTTTGAATATCTCCAAGGATGGAGACTCCACTACCTTTCCAGGCAACTTGTGACAGTGTTTGGTCACACTCATAGTAGAAAAGTGTTTCCTGATGTTCAGAGGGACCTTCCTCTCTTTCCATTTTGTGCCCATTTCCTCTTCTCCTGTCACTCGGTATCAGTGAAAAGAGCCTGACTCCATCCTCTTTGCATCTCCCCTTCCACTGTATATATCCATGGTAAGATCCCCTCTGAGTCTTCTCCAGGCTAATCTGCCCCAGCTCTCTCAGCCTCTCCCAATGCGAGAGATGCTCACGTCCCTAAATGCTCCCCTCAATTCACCTCTGTGCTTTAGCTGAGTCACATCCCTGTCACACCCTGGGCAGGCTGGCAGCCCTCCCTTGGCACCCAGCCCCGCTCACCCACAGACTGCAGCGTGTGGGAGCTGGAATGGCAAACGTAGCAGCAGTGTTCAAAGCATGGCTGTCACCTCACAGGGTGCTCACCAGCTCACCCTCAAGAGGGCCAATGGAATCCTGGGCTGCATAGGGAAGAGTGTGGCCAGTAGGTGGAGGGAGGTCATTCTCCCCCTCTACTCTGCACTGGTGAGGCCACAACTGGAATACTGCATCCAGTTCTGGGCTCCCCAGTTCAAGAGAGACAGGGAACTACTGGAGAGAGTCCAGCGTAGGGCAACTAAGGGATTAAGGGATTGGAACATCTCCCTTATGAGGAAAGGCTCAAAGAGCTGGGGCTCTTTAGCCTGGAGAAGAGAAGGCTGAGGGGAGACCTTATCTATGTTTACAAGTACCTAAAGGGTGGGTTGAAGGATGATGGAGCTGGACTCTTCAGTGGTTCCCAGTGATAGGACGAGGGGCAACGGGCACAATCTGGAACATGGGAAGTTCCATTCAAATATGAGGAAAAACTTCCTCAGGGTGAGGGTGCCAGAGCCCTGGAAGAGGCTGCTCAGGGAGGTCGTGGAGTCCCCTTCTCTGGAGATTTTCAAGACCCGCCTTGATGCAGTCCTGAGTGATGTGCTCTGGGCAATCCTGCTTTAGCAGGGGAGTTGGACTAGATGAGCTCTAGAGGTCCCTTCCAACTCCAACAATTCCGTGATTCTGTGAACTGTTAGTAAGCTTTTTCTCCTGCAGAATGGCTGCCATAGTCCCTTGCAGCCGTCATTTCTCCTGCAAATTCAGCAGGCACATGCTCTGTGCTCACCTGGAAACTTTGAGTATGTTTTGCTAAACTGACAAGAAGCAGCTTGCTGCACATCCCTTCTCCTGCAGCAAAGCTCTGTCTTTGTCGCAGGCAGAAAGCTGTCTTAGCAGTGGTTCCTCAGGGCCTTTGTGGGTGGGGGTAAATATGGCACCCCATATTAAGTCACGCTACTGTTCTCTGGGTTGGGAAAGTTGTCTTGAGACATGTCCGGACATCCCCTTTTTTCAGAACAAAGTGGTTACTTGGAGATCTGCCAGTTTTCCTGGGTTTGTAACAAAGCAGGGGGAGGCTTTTTGATAAAGGCCTTTTCTGCTGGTTTGGTGGGTTCTGAGACACCTGCGCGCTGCCTGGACTCCCAGGCTGAGATGTTTTGTGCTGCCGGGCTCCCTGGCTCTGTGGGTTTCTTTGCTCAGCTGAAGTCTCCAGGTGAGATGGGAGATGAGGCAGCAGAAGTGTTGCATGGGAGTGCGGATCTGGGAGCCTTTGAGCTCATGCTCAGTGTTGCTTTTGGGTGATGCCTATTTTGCAACTATTTTACCCATCCCTTCTTGCTAAGCCTGTGCCATGGGTGGCAGGAATGATGTTTCTCCCTGCCCTTCAGGATCTCAAGCAAAGTCTTTTCAAGCATTTGAAAGGCCAAGTTCTGATGAGGTTGGAGATGTGCAGAGGTAGTGAAGGATGTTGGTATTTTTCAAGTGTCTTTTATTCTCCTGTACAGTCTTTTAACTCTCTGTCTAATTTCATGGAGGCTCAGGTAAAGTCAAGCTGCAAACAGTGCTGCAAAACAGGAGCCTGTCTGCAGCAGATATCTGTGAACCCTCTTTCACCCAATTGGACACCCGGAGCTAGTGGGACAAAGTTCAATTAGCTGCTCTCCTTAAATAATGTATTTCATCATACCTGTTTGTGCACTTTCTTCTTAAGATTAGGCTGTGCCCACACATACAAATGCTAGAAGGTAAGAGTCACTCTATCTCTCTTCCTCCTGCTTGTTTATTATTTGGACCAGTTGTGTCTCGGCCAAGAGTGGCCTCGTTGGTACTAACGCAATGAGCATGGGGAGGAGCAGCCACGGACCTTGGGATCACTTCTGCTGTTGTCTGGCCATCCTACCTGTGTAGGGTTTGTAACTGTGCTGTGCTTCCTTGTCCCTGTTGGGGGCGTCCTCTGAGCAGCTTCAAGGTGCAGCCTGTGAGGAGTTTTGGGATGTCTGGAGGATATCTAAAAAGGAGTAACTACAGATCAGTTCTTTCTATCCTCTCCCCATGTAAGATACATCTCTTTCTGTTGTGCGTACAAAGAGATGTGGAGGAGGTTAGCCTTTGACCCTGGTGCAGATGATAACATATTTCTCTGTGGTTTAGAGTACCTGCTGCATTTCTTTATGAAGAGTCTGAGCTGTGTGGTGGCAGGTGGAGCTGGTCTGTCCCTGATGGTAGTTTGGTGGCTGCTCAGCTGGGGTGGTCTAATGGGGCTGCAGGATTGTGCTGGGCACTTTTGCTGGGGATGTTGCAGCAAGACACATCCCTGGGGAGAAGCAGGGTCTGGCCAGCAGCTGGCCAGGGCTTGGGCACAGTGGAAAGTGCTTCCTAGGGATGAAGGCCCAAAGCCTAATGTAACTCAGAAAGCTACCGAGCTGGCAGGGAGTGGCACAAATTTGTTAATAATTCCGTTCTACACTTCCGTTCTACCTAATTGCCTTATGTCTACAGTAGAAGATAAATATTGTTGTAAATACCCTAATAAAACCTGTTTTTAAGGGAGTCTAAAAGACTTCCAGGCTTTTTTTTTTTTTTCAATGCTCAGCACGGGTGAAGATCAAGCCACGTGTGCCTCTATGCTCTAGCTGAGTCATGGCCCCATCCCGCCCTGGGCAGGATGGCAGCCTTCCCGGTCCACCCGGTCCTGTGCATCCCCGAACTGCAGTGTGTGGGTGCAGGAACGGCCAACGCGGCAGTGGTGTTCAAAGCATGGCTGTCACCTTGCTGGAAGTGACTGTTTTGCAGGTGGCCTTCCTGTAGAATGCCTGTGGCAATCAGTGAAGCCAAATTATTGCCCTTTTATGTTGTACCCTGACACTCCCATTCTTCAGGATGTTTTTACGTTGTTGTAGTCTCTCAGCTTTTCTTTAAAAAGAAAAGTAAACAAACCCCAATAACTTATAGCAGGAAATATCTACTTGAACTGAGCGAGAACTACTTCCATCGGTCTTATTTGCACTATGTTAAATTTACGGATCTGGAAATGTCACTATGAAGCAGTGTATCAGCAGTGATGAAAGTTGGGTGAGACTGACATATCTAAAATGCTTTGATTGATTCTCTCCTTTTTGAATGCAATGGTCAGAACACAAATTTAGCAGCACGTCATGGATTTTCAGTACTTACCGGAAACATCTACCTGCAGCAGCTGCCTTTGGGGTGGTTGCAAGACACTAATTTTATCAACACCGAAGTGAAACTTTTCACCAAAACTCTAAGACCAGGGTTAAAAAATCATTGGACCTGAATCCCCAAAGCTCCACTGAATCCCAAGCCAAGTATGTCGTGTTTCTGCAGGAGGATGAGCTTTAACTATGTACAAAAGAGCCTTGCGTTAAATCCTGTGAAGGTTTTATTCAATTCAACAGTTGTGCAGTCTGATTGCTCCTTATTCCTTACTTTTATGGCCCTTCCTCTCTTTCTTTCCTCCTTTAAATTTTGGAGCTCTTCCATTGCAGTTCACTTTAGAACAGAGCTGAGAGAGCATCTTGGATCCAGATAAGTACCTTCACAACTCCAGTTGCCTGAGCTAAGGGGCACGAGGGGAGGATCGGCAGTGGCTGGTCATGGAGGAGAGCGTACGAAAGTTGCGGTCTGTGAGGAAATGTACTGGTGTGGCAGCAGTCCAGCTCTTTGTGCTCTGAAGCATGGATAATGATGGTCAGATACATGTCAGCTCAACCTCATGCAGTTATTTCTGAATATGAACAATCAGATAAGCCTGGGTGGCACCCAACAAATTACCTGAGGAGATATTTACATTTAGTAACTGGCAATAATTGATTTTTAAATGGCTTAGATAATGGCTTATTGCTCTCATTGCTGCTACTAAAGAATTGACAGTCTTTCATTTAAAGGCTTTACGAAAATAGATGCACTCGTGTCAAGAAAGGGGGTATACTTAGAAATTATGAGTTAACCACATTTATATAAACAGAGTTGTTTGATTGTATTACACTGTTATACACTTAATTTAAATTTTTGTTTTCTTGTTGGTCTACAGACTTTTTTTTTTTACATCATTCTAGTCTTAAACATGGTTGGTGTTTTTGGGTAAAGAGGAGCAGTTCTGTGACTCTGTGCAGATCAACATCCAATTGCAATTTTACAACCCTGTTTGGCAAGAGAAGACAACCATATGCTGGAGTCAATTCAGGGTAGGTATTGTGACAATCTTAGTTTCTTTTATTCAAGAAATCAAATTATTAAGAAAGCTGGACTTTGCTAACAATCCTATTACACAGAATCCACCTTCTAAATGGCTATAGGAATAGCAGCCAATTTCACCATATTTTAAGTAAAGAGAGAAAAATTGGCTTTTTTTTTTTTCTGAGGAAATTATTTTACTCAGTCACTTTGAGTGGCTTTATGCTTCTTTTTTTTATGTTAGAAGTATAAGAAAGCTTGAAAAACTCTCTGGTGTTATGAAGGAATGAAGATCACAGGCCTTACCTTTCCCTAGATTGTTGGAAGGAGAATCTTCCATTCTTCCTTCAGTTTTGTCCTAAGTTATTCTTGATCTTAAAGCTATTTCTTTAAGTTGGAAATATGCTTAAACCTTCCTAATGTGTTTATATGGCCCCTATAGCATATTAGGGTTACCTGGATGCCAACTTTTAAAAAGAAAGTATTACACATCAAGATCTTTTGGTTGTGAAAACTAAATTGCAATGTTTACAACTAGTCCATATTATCTTCTAAGTTTTCTGTACCTGAAAGGCATACGTAATGATTTCTTCCTTACCCTGATAACCTATAAAGCCTAATAACAATCCTTTAAGAGAATGACTTTATTGCTGATCTTTAGTAAATTGGGAAGAATGTGGAAGTGCAACTGGTGGGAAACCAGGGAAAGACTTACGAATGGCTTCTATGTAGGAGGTGCAGAGGGATAACAAAGAGACTAGACATGCAAAACAAGAGATGCAGGGAGAAAGGAGAGAGGCAGAGAAAGTAGGGGTGGTCATACTCTTAAATGTAAATATGTTTTTCATCTGAGTCCCACTGAAAGCAACAAAGTACTTTAAAAATAAATAACCAAAAGCGCAGTTGCTCTTAAAGCTCGTCGTATTTTATTGTAGAGCTTTTGCTGACATTGTTTTCTTATTGACGTCAATGGAGGTTTCAAAATCAATTGAAAGCAGCTGTCTGATTTAAATACACATTGAAGTCATCAGGAGAAGTGGTATACAGTCTTTCCCTGGAATACACTTGATACTAGTCTAACGTCTTTTCATCACAAATTTTTATCATCAATCGCTGCTTTTGTTTATATTTGCTGCAGTGTAACATGTAGTAGGGCAGATGTATCAGATAAGGGTGCACTGTAATATAACTGATTCTCCCAAGTCCATCAAACTCACTCTCATCTTAAATACAATATTAATTTTTTTGCCCTTTTGTCAGCCGCTGTCAAGATTTTTCTCTTAATATTTTTGAGGACAACTCTCTTTAAGGAAATAAAGTTCAAATTCCATTGATTTAATTTCTTATATCTATTTATATTGATTTTTGTGCTAGTGTATTAGGTTGAATGATTTTTACACAATGAATTTTCATTGATATATTTGCTTAGCTTCCAATATTGACACCTTTTTTTTAGAATACAGAACAACTTTTTGTTGAATCCTTCCAAAGTGACACTGGGAAAATGTGTGCTTTACCTGAAATCATCATATCTCTAAAACAAATTGTATGATTGCTGCTGTTTTGGCAGTGTTAGGTTGATGGTTGGACTCAATGATCTTAAAGGTCCCTTCCAACCTAGACAATTCTGATTCTATGATTCTACGTATGGTAAAACTGTACTGGAAAAGTACAAAGAACATGAACTAGTACATGAAGAAGAGACTGTCTAACAATAAAGAGTGAAGTAAAAGGTGATTATGTTTAGGTAAGGCTAAATATCTTGTAGGTTTTGGTCATTTAAACCCCTTTTCTTCTGATATTTCCAAGTAGTGAACAAAAGAACTTTGTATAAAGAAGGCTTGTGGTCACTGCAAATGCCCTGAACTCAGCGATCAGGCTAGTGCTCTGTAATCAGAGCATAAAAGTCAAAATAAATAACATATACGGCTTGATTCTTGAAGGAGAGCACTCAGGAAGCTCTTTAAGGGGGAAAAGAGCCATTCCCCCATAAATACAGGACCCATAAACACTGCATTCAAAAACGCCACAAAATCTGCTGTTGCTTGAACTGGAAATTATGCCTATAGTTATTGTATTTCATTATAGGATGGGTATATTTGTAGTTTCTTTACGTCTTCCTGGACCTGCAGAGGGTGCAAAATCTCCATGTAACGTAGCCTAGAAGGAGCTGGAGTATTGCTTCATTCTCCTTGTATGCTTTGCTTCTTTCGTAACTAGTAGGCACACTTCACCACCAGCAAGATCCTTGCTATAAACTTAATGATAGAAAAAATGGAGATAAAAGCATTTATTGTTGCAAGCAGGGCTGTCACCATTTCATTTGCAGAAGTCTTTTATTCTTCGATATCTGAGCTATTCTCTCTAGCCTAGTGCTATTAGGTCATACTATCTCTTTCCCTAATAATATGATTTCCTCTGCATCATCTCTCTTTTTCTTCTTTCTCTCCAGCCTTTTATTTTAATCTCTGTATTTCTTCTGGTTAACTGCTTCTGTTTGAAAGCTTGCTTCCAGCTCTAACCTGTTTCATTCATACCATGGACTCAGTGGAGGTAAATGGCCAACTACCTGACTTTGGCAACACATTTTACTTTCACATGCTATCAACAGTGCATAGAATAGCAGAATAAAATATCTGAGACACTATTATAATTTCACTTCATTGATTTTCACTGATTTAGCAGAGGTCTTCAATGTGAGAAAATGTGAAGACGATACGGGGAAAGACTTCTTTTAAAATATTGGAGTTTCTAGGCTAAAGCTTATTGCTATCAAAAAAAAAAAAAAGTAATTTTCTTCTGCCAACCAAAACACATGTCTAGCTACCATTAGATCAGTATTATTAGGAAAAAACCTTCTAACTTAAAATTCATGGCAAAGGAGGTGCAGGCAAGATTTTAGAATGTGGTGGTAAACTCGTCTAATTTAGCTAACTTTCCATTTTCATAATAAGTGTGTGTGTGGGGGGGTGTTTCTGCTTGTTTCTTTTTGTTTTTTACTTTATAGTTGGCTCCATTCCAGATTTGAAAGCATTTACAATACGGTTGGATATACAGCAGTCTGTCAGATTAGTTAAGATTTACGTGATGAGCTGTTGTGTAGAAACGAATCTCTATTTGGTCAGGGAGAAACTTCTGCGGGTTTGTTTTTTTAAGCCTGTCACGTTAGTTTTCTGGCTGTAACAAAACCTTCTTTTGCAATGACCTGCTTATATGTCATCTTTGGGTTAAAGGAAAAAAAATCAACATGGATGTCAAGATGCAAAATGGGTATCCTTACGCTAAGGCCCAGAGCAGTTCCTCGTGTTCAGCTTGGCTGCGGATGATGATGATGCCGGAGAGAAGAGAAAGAGCTCCTTGAGGCTAGTCCTGATCCCACTGAAAAACAGTAGAAGCTGAGCCATTGCATTTAAGGGATGGAGCTGCACAAACTGATTTTAATTGCAAAATGTTGGGAGAAGGAGATAGACTTTTCTGTGTCTTTTATACAACTTATTCAGTTAACAGTGATTTGATGTCTCCGTTTGGCATAAGTCCTGTGGGGAGCAGTTCCAGAGGTGTTTTAGAGCTTTACTGCATAAGGGCGAACATGTACTTGACGGTGTGTTTCAGCTCCTTTTTTAAGGACTGAGGAATAATTTGTTACATGCAAAGGAACGTTTACCTGTCTGAGACCTAACAAAATTGTTTCCTATAAAACTATGAGTTGGTGTGAGAATAGCAAAGTAGCAGAAAAATTTCATCTTGCCTCTGATACTTACCCAGCACAAGTCATTTTGGTCAGAAGTTTCAAAAGTAGTCACTTAGCATAGTATAATTTGTATTTGAAGACTTTTAATAACTTTGACTAAGTGTCTACATGCAGCTTTCTAAGACAAAAATGATTAATTGTAAATAAGATGTTTGATTGAAAAATATTATTAGGATAACATCGCAATAGCTGTGTTAACATCATAATGACAGTCTTGTTGTGTTCTTCGTATCCAAGAACAAGAAGATTTAGATTTGCTAGGAAGAGCACAGCTTCAGTGATATAATTTAGCAGGGAAGAGGAGAACTAGTACTGCAAGGTGAGGAATACTCTTCACAAATGAAAGATTAAGGGCTTGGGGCCTATTATGTACCCACCTGCAGCTTTCTTATAAACCAGTGATATTTATATTTGAATAATTTAGAGAAAGATCTATGAGCAGCTGCCTGCCCTTTGTGCAGTATGGTGGCCTTCTCCTAGCATCGGAAAGCTGGGGGCTCCCAGTTGTAATAATGTGCAGTTACTCAAAGGGGCATGCAATGCAAGGCAATGTCATGGAGGAAGCACTAATGGTAATAGAAGGTAATAGAAGCCTTGGGATGAGGGAATTATTTTGCAGGCTTCCTTGTTCATTATACATAGATATAGAGGAGTACATGAGAGAGCCGATATACAGCCTTGGACAAAGCTACAAATGATGAAGAATAAAACAGTGCCTTTAGATTTATTTACGTGCTAGGCTGAGATTGGAGGAAAATCACCTCTCTGAGCAG
The DNA here is from genome assembly GCF_964106895.1 of Numenius arquata. NCBI lineage: Eukaryota > Metazoa > Chordata > Aves > Charadriiformes > Scolopacidae > Numenius > Numenius arquata. Next base: position 63,541,116 of record NC_133577.1, on the reverse strand, counting down.
CAAAGTGTTTCTTTTAGTTCGTGCCCCGAATGCGGGTGGTAGGGATGGCTGGTCCGAAGGTACCTGTGCAGCACGGAAGCCTGGCATGGACCTGTTCACTGTGGTGGTGAGGCATGCAGTGGTGGTGGGATGCTGATACCTGAGCTGGATACAGCTCCAGGACATTATTTTAATGACAGCCTGGCCTGAGTGGAGAAGTTTAATGTGTGATTATTTTGACAGTGTATTAACTAATACTTTATTAAGCTCAGAATGGTAAGATGGAATCTATAGGGATTATCTTTCCCCTAGGGAAAATTTTCTCTGTATGTAGGACAATTTATTGTTTCCCAATATTATCATAATGCCCTTTATTATCAGCTGACATTTTTAGAAATCTGATTACAGTGTTAGTTTTATTTTTCATGTATCCTGGGGCATTAGAATTGATGGAGGGCCTTGCCAGGAGTAAAAAACCAAAAACACATTAATTTTAGTCCTTTTTGTTGATGTCTTTGATCCTTCCATTTCTGTATTAAAAACTTATCATTTTAATAAAGAGACTGATAGAGCTTCATAGAAATTTGGCAACCTGACATCCATCAAAAGTGGAATTAGTAACAGGGATAAATAAGATTCTTTAAAGATACATATATGAGAGATTGCTGGAGAAAGGCAGAGGAAAATAAAGGTCTTAATTTGCAATCCATTCCAAGCATGCTGCCTCCAAGGGACTTAATTATCTAAGCAACAAGGCTTTTATTGCAAGAGGGTATTTGTAAAAACAGCAAGGTTTCTGGTACTTTGAGTAGTGTTTCTGCAATGAGCTTACCATTTGAAAAAACTGGCATTGTTTCACGTTTACTTGTGTTTATGAAGGAGAATAGATGGGGAAGGGCCCTGCAAAAACAACATTATGGTAAGACAGGTGCTGCTGCCACTGGAGCTCCAGTGTTATTAATGGCAGCTGTAAGCACAGAAGTTTGGCACTGTGGATTGTTAAACTCACTTTTTAAAAACCCAATGACTAAAATGGGAGTATGATGGGGCTCCTTAGGTACAAAATTTTTAACAGATTTCTTGCCTGCATAGTTTATAATGATGCAGAGAAGCGCCTAAGCTGTGAAATTCATTTCCAGAACTGGATTTGGGCACAAACTCTTTTGGACTCACGGAGGGCAGCCCCTCTGGGGCTCAGTTTGGAAGGTGTAAAGCACAAGGTCTGGACAGGGTTTTAAACAACGCATTTCTCTGATAACTGGCATCGTTAAGAACTTTTTAGCTTTTATGTTTTCCCTCCTCTATAAGCTACTCAGCACTGCATATGGGCTCTTTTGTGTATGCAGATAATGTCACTTCTTACAAGGAGGTAGAATTCAATGAAAAGCCATTTCCTTCCTGTATGCAACTGCTGCCTGTAAACTGCTGGCTCCCTAAAGAGGAGACAGCTTCACACTGGTTCCACACTCAGGAATAGCTGGTTTAGGGAAAAAGTATGGCTCTGTTTGTGGCGAGAAGATCCTGTGCAATATGCCATGGCCACTGGGTAAACTGAAAGGATTAAATGGCTGAGAGAACGTATTTTTAAAATGACATTCCTCTGAATAAGAAGTGAAAGAAGCTGTAATATTTTATTATTAGGCAAAGCCAGGCAAGATTCCAAACAGGACTCTGCATTCTGCAAAATCAATAGGCAGAGTGAGAGAAGGACGACTTTGCTTTTAAATGCCACTGGATTCTCACTTAATTTCTATTAGCAAACAGGACACTGACAGTGTCTTGAACAGTAGAAAGCAAATACTCCCCTCTCCTTTCTAGACAGTCGTCTTCCGTATGATCATTAATTTTGGCCACCTTTTATTTTCCTGTAACAATTTAATACCTGTTAGGACACGGGCCATTCTGTCAGTGGTTTAACCTTTTATCACAGAAGTTGTGATGTGTTTTGAAGATTTGCTGGTGCACGTACCGTTGCTACATTTAGAGAGCGGCACAGGGGATCACCCTTTCCAGGCTCTGCCCACTCGCTCTGCGGGGCAGGCGCACACAGCGATCGTTGTCTTGCGAGGCAGAAGAGAGCTGGTAGAAACCTATGGAGAGCTGATGGAAACAGGTCAGCTTCTTCCCATCCGCAGCTCAGACTTCTGATACAGCCCGAGCATAACGGAAGGGAGGGAGTGCAGAGGTGCATGTAGAGATCTCCAGTTTCCTACTATGGGTCTGGAGCTTCCTGATTTCTGCCTGTCTGTCCTTAAACAGTCTTGTTTTGCCACTTTGCTATTTCCTCTGGTTTCATAGAATCATAGAATGGTTAGAGTTGGAAGGGACCTTAAAGATCATGTAGTTCCAAACCCCCTGCCGTGGGCAGGGACACCTCCCACCAGAGCAGGTTGCTCAAAGCCCCATCCAGCCTGGCCTTAAACACTTCCAGGGACGGGGCATCCACAACTTCCCTGGGCAACCTGTTCCAGTGCTTCATCACCCTCACAGTAAAGAATTTCCTCCTAATATCGAATCTAAATCTCCCTTCTTCCAATTTAAAACCATTACCCCTTGTCCTGTCACTACACTTCCTGACAAAGAGTCCCTCTCCGGCTCTCCTGTAGGCTCCCTTCAGATATTGGAAGGCTGCTATGAGGTCTCCCCGGAGCCTTCTCTTCTCCAGGTTGAACAACCCCAGCTCTCTCAGCCTGTCCTTTCACAAAGGAAAAGGAAATCAGCTGATGTATTTTAGAGATGAGGGAGTCCAATTCAAAGCAGGATTGCCTGTTCTCTTTGGTCTAGCTGCTGTGATTAGCTTCTGGCTTTCAAATGGTACTGAGTTGTTACCATGTTTCTCGGAGCCTTCAGTTTCATTAACTTTTAATATTATAGAAACTGAAGTCTGCAAATTTTTTTTTGTAAGCAGTTTTTATTGTTTGTTAAAAAAAAATTATATTGAAAGCTCTAGAAACCTGAAATCCTTTCATCAGCTTCAGATTAGGTATATCAAGACATCAAGTTATCCTCACTGTGAGCTTCCAGTTCATTCTGGGGTAAGATTCCTACAATGACCCGACTAAGCAGAAGTGAATGTATTCCCCAGACTGTTTTTTGGGGGGGAGCTCAACAGACATGTCATAAAAAATAAGGCATTTTGGGGGAACCTTTTATGCTGATTTTGTGATAATCATTTAGTCATTTTCTTTTCTCACGTCTTTGCAAAAACAGATGAGGGCTTTAATCGAATTCTCATTCAAGAGGTATCATCTTAGATCAAAATATATTGGTTTTTCCTGCAGAAAATAACTGAGTATAGAGGGGGACCAAACTCCTGATTTGTCTCTGAAGACAGACACAGAGAGAAATAAAGTAAGAGTTTGTCTTCTCTAAAAGCAGAATGCTTGTATGGATATGTTTTTAAGTGAACTAATAACTCCTTTTAAAGAGAAGTTGAAATCCCTGTAAGGTGTTACACAAAACAAGCCTATGAATTTTAATAACATCAGGATATATCAATCTTCACCAAATAAAAAAAAAGGACTTAAGCAGGGTTTGTCATCAGAGCTACAATAATATTGTTCAAAACTTTCATTTTGTTTAACTTTAGAATCCAGATGTTCTCTGAAATAGCTCTTGAAAAAGAGATTCACTTCAGATTCAGTCTGAAGCTGAAATACCACAGCTCCTAACCACCTGCATTGCATTTTTTTATAAGGCTTATCTGAGGCTGAATTTTAGTTCTCGCTGGGCCTGATTGAAACCCTATGAAAATCAGGGCAAATGTTTCTACTGTATTGAGTGTGCTTTGGATCAGGCCCAGAAATTTCACTTACTTGTTGACTGTAGCATCAAAGATGGCTCAAATCAGCTCAGTTCTGTGGTAATCCAGTCCTTTAAGCTCCTCTCTCCACCCGCACTTCTTAATGCACAAAAACATAGTGCTGGTGAGTTACCTCATGGTGCCTGTATTGATGCCCATAAAGTGCCAAAACCCCTTTGGTGCAATTTGACCTTTTCCTAGGAAAGCTTTGGAGGGAATAGCCTCAAAAATAAAGATTGGATTATGCTTGGTGCCTTTTATCTAAATGTAAAAGTGCTTCAAAGAAGAATTTTAACCTTCACTATCTGGAGTCTCTGCTAATTTGGAGACCTGTTGCTGGCCTTCCGCTCTATGGTCTGTGCTCACTGATACATTTTGGCATTAAATAAAAGCTGTGATGTGTAGGGTGAAATATTTTCATTACAATTTGAGAGACCATTAATGCCATTAAAAATCACAGCAAGTCCTTATCTGAAACATTACATACACATTTGGTCACCCAATTTAGTAGTCATCCCCTGAGGCGGGATCCAAGTGGAATCAAGTTGGAATAGATAGGGGGTGAAGCATGGTTTGTACCACTAGAGGAGATTACAAGAGCCTGTCTCTTTGAAACAATCCAAAGGAAGACAAAATTGAGAGACATGCTAGGGATGAACTAAGAGCTATCAATTTAAAGTTGATTTGAGGAAATCTTTCAAACAAAGTAAATTTTTTTGTCTTTTTTCAATGGCTAGTTCAAAAGGAGAGTAGCCCAAAAGTGAGTAGGTGTCAATTCAGCTGCAATGATCAGCTGAACTAAACATACACTCAAATATACCAACCATTAGCTGTTTGACAGCCTTGACAGAGAGGAAGTAAACTGGATTAGAGCAAAGAGAGAAAAAACATTTGGCAGTGGATTTGCTAATGAAAAAAATAACTTCAGAATGTCTGGGTGGTAAAATCCTAATGTAGATCAGATGGTAGTTTTCATTTCAGTCAAGGAGTCAATATAAACTCTCATGTCCTTTACAGATTTTATCCTAACTAAATAGCTCACATAAAATAACACAGGTTTTAATTTTCACTGATTTTTCACTAATTTGCCTATCTAGAATGAAGAATATTTTCTCTCCTTGTGAAGATAAACTCTTTGAGGTGCCTTCAAGTAAGGACAAGAGATTTAACATGTTTATTTCTAACCGTCACACACAATACCTTTTTTTTTTTCCAGCAGAAGTAACTACCAATAACAACTGAGAATTTTTCTAAAGCTTTGACCATTGTACAGGAATTAACTTCACTACATCTTAAAAATATATTTCTGTTATTAAAAGGGTAGTCATCTTTCTCCCTTTCACTCTAGGAATTCCAAAGGAAAAGACTGTTGTGTGAAAGAGAAGCCATTTACTTGGTCACCTTGTTACATCTCAAGGGGAAAAAAAATATAAGGCATAAGCAGAGTATATCTACTGCAAATAATCAGAATATTTATTTACTCAGTGTCTTGTTGATCTCCCTGATACTCAGTAGACCCACCTGAATGGGAGATCTGAGTCATGTGTTTGAGATCTGGCAGGGCTGAGAAGAACTTGTCTCTACTAAGATGCTGCTGTAGGATGGCGTTACAGAGCTCTGATGGCTTTTCTTGTATGATCTTGCCTTGGTAGTGGAGACAGTAACTTCATCAACACAAGCATCCTCATCAGACTTCAATTTTGCTATTAACATCTTATACCAATTAAAAAAAAAAAATCACTTCCAAGCCTCCTTACTATCAGCTGCTGAAATTCTAATGACTTTGAAAAATGTTGCTGGTTTACACTCCAGCAAGCTGAAGGAAGATTATACTGTGCTTCATGTTTTATTAGGGCGTTACAAATGCTATTTTGCTGAATTCTTGTGAAGAATCTTGTTTATCTTTTCCATAAATAATTGGTTTCCCCAAAGGCTGGATGCAGTTTTATTAAAGCTTTGTTACACTGTCTGTTTTATTTCACACTAGTTGAGGTTATGTGTGGAATTCATGTATTCCACGCTGCTGATTTGCAAACAAAGCAGATTGCTAATTTGACATGTGCAAGAAAATTGGAAACTGAGCTGACATAAAATACTTGACTGCTTCCCAGTGTTTTGTTGTACATGCTAGAAAACATCCATACAGTAAAGTGTGTTAGTCAAAGACTGGTCTGTCAGGGGAAATGGAGCCACTTTTAATGCGATTCTGAAGTACTGACCATATCATCACAGTAGTGCTTGTTATTCTGCTGTTGTAACTTACCTCTAGTATACGTTATTACATTTTCCATTTCACTGCCTGTCATAGCCTACTTAGCTGACTCATAGTCACATGAAAATATACGCACAAAGGAAGATTTTGGATTTTTAATGTATGAAAACTCTTGAAATTGCCTTTCTCTTATCTTCCTTTCCTATTGTTCTGGTGGACTTACTGTTTCCAAATTCTTGCCATGTCACCATAAATCACAAATCTTCCCTCTTTGATAATCTATATGTTCTTTGATTGGGTGGCAAAAAGTGTAGTTTTGTAATATTTATATGGTCTGCTTCACAGTGGTCAACTTCAGCATGGTTCCTCTAATGCCAGGTTCCTTCAGCATTCCTGTAAGAACTCATAATAATGTGCCACCATGTGATTATTTTTTTAGTCTGGACCAAATCTTTTGAGGCTGTAGTCAGACCAACAGAGAGTGAGGGAAAAAAAAACCCTGTGTATTTTCATTTCTGATGGTGGCAACCTTGATTGTGCTACCCATGACAGCTATTGGCTATTTGCAGAGCTGATGACTATCGGTGCAATAGGTGGGTAAGGAAGATCAGGGACAAAATGATTCTTACTTAGCTGAAGTCAGTAAGAGTCTTTCTTGGCTTCTAGATCCATGATACCACAGCTCATCTTGTAGCTTCCATTCAAAGCATTTTCCGCATTTTCCTTTTACATAGGACAGTCCCCCCCAAACCTATTCAAATTTTATTTCAGGAGAGGGTAGACTCTAAATTATCTTTATGATCAGGGTCCTTCCTTGATGTTCTGCTTGGAATACAAACCTTTTTCTTGTCACTTAAATAGACTATTTTCACCCCAATTTTTAGCATAATTTTCTCCTGTCAATTCTTTCTTTTGCTTAATGATTTTAATTACAGACTGTTGTGAAGATTACACAGCAAAGTAATGCAGAATGATCTGTTATCTGTGCTTTCTATTAAGTAACAGCAATCTGTGGGAGGTGCAGGCTGTAATTGCTATGAGGCAACTGTACCAAGCATTGAATGAGGTATTAGTCTAGTTTGTTAATGACTAGGCGCAGAATGTTTCTCTGTCTTGTCTTCATCATTTTATATAAATGCCAGACTACAATCTGATGTCCCTTGTGTAGGGTACTGCCTGCAGGTGGTGGCCGGCCCCACAGCTATGCATGGCTTTTTCTGCTCTTTTACGTTCCACAAGATGCATGGCTTCGGTGCTGGGGGAAGCCTTTTCAAAAGCTGCCACAGCTACCACTGAAAAAGAAGGTCTTCCAGCCAAAGGACCTTCCTCTTAGAAGATTACACAAGGGGAAGCAGTTGTCAAGAGCTTGCCTGGACTAGATACCTTTGGAATAGATTAGATACCTTTGCCTGTACTTGCAGTTGGTTCCCGTCAGCTGTTATCACTTTCTTACCACAGCAGCCTTTCGCTACCCTCCTCTCTTGCAGCCTACCTCCCCTCACTTTCCTTCTCCTGCTAGTTGCACTCGTCTCCTCTACAGTCCCATTCGCTTCGCCTTTGCTGCCCCGGTCTCGCTCACTGCTTCTTTTAGCTTTATAATGAAACACAGTTAAAAGAAAGTCTATGTTGCGTGGCATCAAACGGCTGCTTTGATCGTGGAGTCAGTCTTCTGTTCCTACCCACAATGGAAATCTGTGTCGTACGCTTTTCCACTGATTTAATTAAAAGCAGCAGTGCCAGAATTGGATACCCCAGTTTTGTTTTGTTGTTGGTTTTGGTTTTTTTTTTTCTTTTTTGCCTGGTGCTATTCTTTTCTCCTTTCCTACTAGCAGCTCACAGGGACAGAGACTCCGGCATATGTAAATTTGAAAATTAGCAGCAGGGAGATGCCCGTGTTATGAGCCTGGCTGTGACAGAGTAGGTTCACGCTTGCAGAAGTCAAGCTGTGGGGAGATCAAGCCCTCTCTTACCTCTCTTACCTTCCCGCTCAAAGCAACTTCCCGCCAGCAACTTCTCCTCTTTCTGACAGCTTCTCGTTCTCCTTCTGTCCGAGTGCCTCTGCAAACACCTGAGAAATTAGTCACTTTCTAGATCAAATTTACTTGTAATGCCAGATGTTTTCTAGAGATTAATTACAAGCCTGGGTCTCCAGTGGGCACCCCAAATGTGAGGGAATACACAGGTTGCGCCTTTGCAATTATCTTAGGATAAACTCAATGGTGGGACAACTGGTCATTTGAGATATTTAGGTCAGGGTCCTGTGTCTTAATTAATTAAATGTGTCTTAATGGCTCTGACTAGCCTCACCTGGGGCCTTTCTTACACCCTGCCTATTTAAGCATGGGGCTTGGGAGGGGTTAAGGGACAGCAAGGTCTGTTAGTACTATGGTGATTCAGTTAAGTAACCTTTTTTCTCCTTCCTTTCCAATAACAGTTTCTAAAATAGTTGAACCTTTTCCATACCATGTGTGACTTACTGTGTTTTAAAAAACCGAACCCACACAACACAAGCATCCTTAACATGCGTGAACTGGGTTTTGTGGATGTTGTGAGCTTCTGCAACCATTGCTGCAGAAATTCTATAATCAGAAAGTAGACAAGCCTTTTCAGTTTATGCTGGATGGAAGATCAGTCTTTTAATTGGTGAATAGCTCAGGGAAGATAGAATAGATAGGCAGCTATTTTTCTAAATGCTGGTGGTTTTCCCCTATTTCTAAGACCTCTAACTAAATGCATCTGTGTTTTGTTGTGTACAATCTGTTGCAATAAGCTTACAAAAGCATAGGCTGGCATTAAAAGAGCATTTAACATTAACACTTAGAGATATTAGCAGCAAATTTAATACTCTCATTTCTTTGCATACAATCTTGGTTATAAAAAGGTAAGTTACAGTGTCATACCTGCAAATATTTTTTTTGTCTATAATTTTCATGGACTATGATTAGTGTTGCTATTTATTATGGAATTTATATAATGCTTGCATGATACCTTCTGGTCACAGCTTTTGTATTTTAATGCTTTTCACTCTTTTCTCTGCAATTTTACCAATTGGACTTTAAGGTATGGACACTAAGGAGGTGGTAAATTTGAGAAACTCTTTTTGGTTTTGTGTCTTCCATCCTGTTGCCCCGTATTCTGAAGAGGGCGTCTCTTGCTCAGTTTCTGTATTAGTTGATGCAAAGTATCAAAAGAGAGGATTAAGTGTGAGTTTGAAAAACAAGTCAGGTTGGAGAAGGAGAACCTGATAAAAACTGTTCTGTGCTCCCTTTGCAGTTTTAGCTATTTTGGTGATCTGGTAGTAATGGTAAGACTGACAGGCAAGGGAGAAAGTGAAATGCTGTGTGTTATATGTCTGAGACTCAGAAATTAAAGCCTCTGTAACTTTTCCAGTGCCCTTATCAGGCTGCAACAGTGAGATCTCGTCATTAGCTCCTGCCTAGCTGCAGGTTTCTGTGTTATATCTGAATCAAACCGTACCTGTTTCATGGTGGCTGTTGAGTGAGTGATACAGCAGCAGCTGTCTGGGCTGGTTTGCTACTAAAATCCATTTTCATCATTGTCTGTCTGATGTACTATCAGCCCTGCTCCTCCGAGTGCTCCTGCCGCTTGAGAAAATGGCAGACAGTAAAACTCTCTCTCTTGTCAGAGACTGCTAGGAAAAAATAAAATGACAGAGTTTACTCCTCTTTCTTTTTTTTTTTTGTGTGTGTGTGTGTGTGTGTGTGTGTCTCCACTGCATCTCCTGTCAGTTGCTGTTTCTGTTTCATGTCTCCCACCTGCCCTCCTAGATCTGTAAGTCTTCATGTTGTACTACTTATACCAGTTTGACTTAGCCTTGCAACATCAGTCCTTCTCCTGGTAAATAGCTGATCTCGTTTATTCTTTAATTGGATGTATATGGTAGCACTTGACTTTTTTTTTAAAAATAAACACTAAAAGGCACCTGAAGCATCTGCAGTTAACTTCAAGGTGCTAGTCTCTACAAACTTGGAACTGCCTACAGCTTTTATTACAAATACTTGTTGGGGAAAACTGCGTTCACTCTTAATGGAGGTGGATAGGAGGCAAAGTAGGTGTTACAGTTCAATAGGCAGAGAAAATTGTTTGTTTGTTTTTTCTTACTGTTGTTTCTTTCATTAAAGCAATGCTCTCGCTGGAATTTCTGAGTAGTTGTGATATTTGCCAAAGGAATGATATTTCTTTATTACAGTGTAAATCAACTCTGAGCACATTTCTGAGTACAAACACAAATAAGATGCTTCAAAAAATACCCCTAATCTAAGCTGAATCTTCTAGTGGTTTGAGAAGACTGTGTGTGGAAGTCATAAAGAGGGGACTGAATTTTATCCCAACTTTTCCTCTGGCCTGAAGAGGAGCTCCAGAATTGCTCCTCATGCTGGGGATACCTGTGCCCAAGCTGCCTGGGCTCATGGCAGGTGGCAGGTCACCAAGGAGGTCTGAGAAGGCACTTCAAGAGGCCAGATCATGAAGGATGGTTTGGGGAATGGGAGAAGGGTAAGTCTGCTGGGATTGTACAGAAGGTTACTTTCTTGCTCTCGCAAGCAACATGTTTTATAAAGCCTTTTATGAGCTTGCTGTGAATTCATGAATTTATGCGCCTTTTATAAATTTGCAGAAATTGCAGGCAACTGTTCAGATTCCAAAGTGTCTCTGTCTAGTTGAATAGCCTAGTTCATTCTATTAACTGGTACTTCCAATTTATCAGATCTCCCCTTTTGATACAGAAATATCTTGTTATCCATATTAATCAATTTTATTTATCTTTTACTTTGAAAAATTTTGAATTACTGGCTCCAAAATTATTTTTGCAATGTTCCTTCTAAAATGTCCTCACTGCTTACTGCAAGTAAAGGTGTCAAACACTGTCACCTCCTTTTTTTTCTTTTTTTTTCTTTTTTATTAAAAAAAAATCCCAAACAACAACCAACTGAACAAAAACTTGCCAGCTGTTATGATGTTGGAGTTCTGGGTCCTAGCACTGTCAGTAGCAGTTAGACCTGTTGGCCATCAAGCTTTGTCTGCCATAGTCCTTTAATGGAGCCAACAACTGAAGCATTGGTGAAAGGTGTGGGTTTAGGCTGGCCCTAGACCCGTGGTGGGACAGAAAGTTGGCTGGGGAGCCTGGGAGCTTTCATTCCTTCCAGCACTTGCTGTGCAAGGCTGGGAGGGAGCACATACACTGATCCCAACTATTCGCTGTCCTTGTGCAAGATGGGGTATCTGCTCTCCTGTGTTCATAGGTGTTCTCCAACGGATATAATTAAAAACCTAATGGCAGAGATTCAAGATGGAAAAGATATATTAGAAAATATTGTTCACTGCCTTGGGGCCAGCATAAGATTGTTTCCTGTAAAACAGTTCTCTGACTTCAGGGCAAGTTGAGGTCTATAAGCAACATGAAGGCTCAGGCTCTTATTGAAGAGCTGCAAGGTTTGTATATACATCTTTATTAAAAATTTTATTAAAAAAAAGAAAGGCATTTCCATGCCCACTTGTTCTTGCAGATTTCAGCAGTGCTACTTTATTTCTCTGTGATAAAAACACATTTATTAGTTTTGTATGCTCAAAGGGAAGTAGAAAAAATAATAAAAAAGAAATTGGAAATGAGGAAATACTTGGCCTTGCTAAGTCAGTGGAAGTCTTCACGTGGCTTGGAGTTTCACCCAAAGCCTCATCCTTTTTTCAGTTTATTTCATTGAGCCGTAATAGTTGTAGACGGGTCTTACTTTGTCCATCTTATTTATAATTTTAAAGAGGTGGCATATAGTCCATAAATATCTCAATTTTCATAGTAAATTACTCCAGTCATGACCAACATAGTCTCCTAAGCTGTTTTAGTAGTTATAACCACAGAAAGAAACAATAGACGCAGCTCAGTTCACTAAATGATTTTTTTTTTAATTTTATTTTCCTCTCTGTCCTTATATTAAAAATCTTCAGGAAATACATTTTGACTCCCTTTCTGTCAGCCACGCTATAAGCTGTGATCCTATGTTGTGCTGTCTTTACAGTAAGTGTTGTTGTACAGGCTATCCTAGATCTTGCTGATGTTGTGTGCTGAGGCTAGTGGTATTGTGTCACACCAGACTGAACAATATATTCAAATCCCTATTGAATCTTGGTAGTCCCAAGATTCTTCATCTTGATCTTTCTTCATCGTGCTTCCACATCTACCCACTCTCGGGTAGCAGAGTTATTAGAAACTGCCACACAACCTTCTCATGCAGCAATGGTGCTATAATTTCTATATAACTATTGTCACCAATTAATCTCTGGCCTAAAAAAGGGATGTGTTTCTCCTTCCTCTGTATTGAAAAAGATCTCGAAAGGCACATGTAATCAGCCAATGCAGACTGTAAGTCACATACTGTGAAGCTCTCTCTCATCCCATCAAAGTTTGGTTATTACTAAAGTTTAAAAAAGAAACAAAAAACAATAAAACACCTCTCCCGTGAGCAACTTCAAGGCACCGTGCTGCAAAGACTGGATTAAATGGGTGTAGTCATAAAAACCTTTCACTAACTTGGTATTATCAAAGACCCTGGCTCTGTGGTTCTACTGAGATGCTCAGAACAGCAGTGCTATGTAGTGCTGTGTGGGTACATGAGGGCAAGAAGCCTGAGGGCTTGGTGAGGAGTAGATGTAAGAAAGTCATAGCATGTGTGAAAATGAGGAGGATAACTCTTCTCCTGAAGAAACCTGAGAAAATTAGCAACTTAAAGTATTCATCTTCCTATGCAGAGTGATGCAGCAGAATAGTATGTGTAAAACTTTGCATATTCTCAGCCTCACTGAAGCTTAAGGATGATAAGTGATTTGCACCAAATTACTTCCATCTCACTACTAGGCGAAGCAAGCAAACTGAACGTTTATCTCTTCTAAAGTATTATTATGGTTGGGATGCTAAGTGCAAGGCCAGAGTTTCCAGGTTAAGCAATACTGTGGTCAAATGCTGCCTCTAAGTGCTTGCAATGAGACTATCTTTGAAGCTAGCAGTAGCAGACCCTATCTATGATGCAATTTGGCATATGGCCTCTCTGAAGTGCCATTGTACAGCAGGACCAAAGGAGAGCTGTGGTTCCCCTAAGTAGTAAAAGTTGGGCTTGATTTCTTTTCACGTTGAGGTAGAGGGCTTGCCTGCTGGTGGAGAGAGTTCATCTGGATTCGTATACTAAGAAGCTTCCTCATCAATCATCAAAGTCTGATTGTTATGAAAGCTAAAATAAGCACCTTTGCTGTGAAAGCAGCAAAACATGACATAAGAATGGATTGGCACGTGCTAGCACTTAATCTGCTATGTGTCAAAGGTGAGTTAATGCTTAGAAATCAAGCCTATTAACTGAGCAAACTTATCGTACTACTTGGATCAGTTCCTGCAACCTGACAGACCCAAAATATCACAATGAAGCAAGGATTCATGACCTTTATAATTTATTGTCATCACTTGAAATTAACAACCTTGGTATACTTTCAGCACTGAAAATACAGAGAGAGTTTTGCTCCCTATTCTTTTCAATACCTTGAATCTCTGAACTAATTAGAGTAACTTGATGATTCAAGCCCATTTTCAGGTTGTGTACAAAAGTAGGGGTTAGAAATTACTGCTGTTTAGAGTAACTTTAGCCTAAGTAAAGTAACTTTGTGGTAGTCTAAATAGTAATGGTCATGCAAGTGTGTTACAGAATCACTCACACATTTTTGAAAACCCTGCCAGTATCCATTGGAAATTTTCCACTTGCTTCAGTACTCGTGTAAAAAGTAGCCTGAAAAAGTTATTTCTCTGTTCTCAACTGGAAACTCATGGAATAGTTAACATTGTACTTTGCTTGTAAGGTTTTTGTTTGGAAACACATTGAAGAAAAATCTCCTCTCTGATGAGACACCGGTACGCTGAGGTGTACCAGCTAGGAGTCTGAGCCACAAGGGTCCTGGCTACTTACATAGATGACTTTACAGATGGTGGTGATGATAAAGCAGAACTCTGAGATGCTACCATACCAACAGTATCAAGTTAGAAATGTTGAGCCATGTCTTAGCGACTCTGAAAACAATGTGTATTTGTTCCAAGACAGAAAAACTCCAAAACTTTCTGATGAGTCTTACTGGGATCAAAATTTCTGCTGTTCAAATGGTCGCACTGAAAGAATAAACACTGGCATTTGTCTTGCATGGTTTACAGTAAGTTTATATATTGAATTTGGCTTAAGACAGACACTAACTGAAGCTGTGAAGGAACGTTTTACTGTACTATTAAACTTCACATTTTTATTAGTAAAAGGATATAACAGGAATAATCTGGGCCAAAAAAAAAAAGGGGGGGGGGGGACTGAAAACACATAATTGCCAGCTCTGAAAAGCAAGATATCTTCAAGTGACTTCAACAGTGGTGTTGAGGATTAGACAGACATGTGAGTGAAGTCTTCTGTTATGAACCTGTTCTCTAAAATATCATAGCGCTGCTAGGAACACCACTATAATGGCTGTGTCAGACAAGAAAAGGTTGTATTGAGTCTGCTGTGGATATGGGAAGCTACAATGTTCTGAGAAGTCCCTGAGGCTTCAGGCCTTCAAGTGAGATGAAGTTTCAACTCAGTGTATTTGCTAGTTGTTCATGTTACGCTTTTGTCAGGTGGCAATTCTCAGCTGTAAACCCTGTCCATGACAGCTGGAGCTTCAGACTGTGCATCCCAAAGCACGTACAAGTCTAGCATTACAACTTAGGGCTTAACTATTCTTTCAAAGTTTAATGTGAAAACAGAAGGTCCAAAGAATCAATTCAGACTAAGTTTTATTCCTGAAGTACTGTGTTTTGGATTGCCCAGGCAATTATATTTTCTGTGCCTGCCTCTATTTCCTTTTCTCATCTTTGCAAAAGACTCCCTTATTTGTTTAGGAGCTGGCCTAACATGTCCACTAGGGTGAGAAGAAGATGAGTATCCAGAAGAAAATGCAGTCCCAGGTGAGATGTGGGAGGAGAAGGGGGGAGAGAGAGATGGGGACAGGCTTTGAAACCATATGGCTGGATCATATATCACTGAAAAAAACCTGCCATTTGTTTTGGCCAGGGAACTTTTGAACTATGGGCATATGTTCTCCATAGTATGTGTTTGAGTCTAATGTGAGAGATTATGTAGGTTCCTGCATGTAACGTACAGCAAAACCCAACACGTGCACGTTTTGGCCATCCAGATGCAGCATGTGCAAGAGGTGATAAGCAGTGTCTCATTTTCTCTGTGCATGCTCCAAATAGAGGAATGCCTGTGTAGGTAGCTTCTGGTTGTCTAACACCCCATCAGAGGTAGCACTGAGAGTGGCCTGACAGTGAGGGAGAGAGGAGCAAAAGCTTGGTCCCATCAAAGTGCTGGTTATGTTACGTTTGAGCTTCCTACTAAAGCTGTGCCCACTACATTGTTCCAGCCTGAGGAAAGGGCCCTCGCACTCCCATGCAGAAATCAAGTGTCTTATACCAGGAGTTGCAAATCAAGTCCTGTGTTTTCAAAATGTTTCATCGTTGGAAACTGTCCATGAAAAATACTTCTGCTTCAGTCACTTTAGTGTTATATTGTTTAATTAAAGGACTCGCTATGATTTTTTTTTCAAGACTTAAAAAAAAAAAAGTATAAAGAAAATTAATTTTAGAACGTCTAAGCAAGCTTAAATGAATGAAGAAGTTGTACTTGGAAGAAATCAGAGTTAGAGGCATTTGAGAAATTGCCTTCAAAATAATCTGTAACCCTGCAGTAGCATGTGTATTCTAGGTACTATAAATTGCCAAAATCCTGCCAACACCTCAGCATGCTTCTGTCCCTTGCATGGTCCACGCAGTCAGTAGGAAGGGTTGTCTGGGGCTTTGCTGAACCCACACAGCTCAGTAAGATTATGGGTTATGTCAAGAACTAAGAGATACCTTCAAAACTAATCACAGAACATTTGTGTCTATTACATAAACTCCCTAAAAGAAAAGGCTTGAGTCTATAAATGCTACTATAACACCAATCAGTAACAACAATAATAAAAGCAAGTCTTTTAGAAGTAATGGGTATGTAAGAGCAAGGAGTTAAAATGAAAAACAGTAGGCAAACCTTATTACAACAGACTGCCAGATGTAATTTACACTCTCCAGGATTTGGTTACATATTTATCAGCCTATGTTGACACTTAGGTAAATATATACACACAGAAACATGCGCAAATATACATATATTCATTTAGAACTACAAGGGGGACTGTCATTATGTAGAACAGCCAAGAGAGTCATGTGTTTGGCAATCAAATTCTAAAACTCCAGCTACTGCAGAACTATACAGAAAAACGACATCTGTAGAATCATAAGGAGTTGGGACCTTTCTTCTGAGTTATCTCTGTAAGAACAGAAGCTGTGGGCGTAGTGAGACTAGTTCCAGATCTAGGATTTTCATATCTGAGTTTTGTTGCTGCTGTTCTGAACTTAAATGAAATTCGGAAATAAACCGTCTTTCTGGAACTTTAAAAATAAAAATTATTTTGTGAAAGCCGAGGAGATCTACGCTTCCAGGTTGTCAAAGGAGTGAGCTTGTTGCATGCCTAGCTTGCTAGTTAATTAATATTTTTGCAGTTTCACTAACATGTTACACTGAAGATCTGCTGAAGTGGAGACTTAAGCAGGCCAAGGATGTGGGATGCTCACAACCCATGAGATGTGCAGCCAGGAAGATAAAGGTTCTTGAAATAAGTATGTTTTTGCCTTAAGCTATAAGCCGGTTTCTGTTATGCAAATCTGGCAGAGTTAGGGTAAACTTGAATACTTTCATTCCTCTGTGCCCTCTGAAAATGAAGAAATAATTGGATGGAAGTAGATTTGAATCTATTGCCCTTTGCAGAGTACCAGGATTTGTGCATGTGTTTGTTTTACAGTGAGTTCATACCACTTGTCTGCTTTCTTCCTGACCATAAATTCTTTTTAGAATAAAGTATATTGCAGGATTTGTTCTAAGTCTCAAGATGCTGGCTGTGAATAGACCATAACAATTCAGACCTGGGCCTGAGGCATCCTGCTTCTACCACCTTCTATTTTTGGATTTTCAGATTTTCCATAGTATCAGCAGTAAATAATTTACTGCAAAATATTCCAGTGAAGCATCACCATAATTTCCTCCAAAGGAAGAGATATCTCATGCTATGTATTACTTCTAGATAGAGCTCTATGAAATCTGTTGCTTTTTTCAGGAAAACAATTACCTATTTATCAATAGGTTGCATAGGCCATTTTATATTATTAAAGGTTGACTATGTGGGTCTTTGAACTTTGGCTTTTGAAATATTGAGGAGAGAAAAAATTTAAAAAACAGGATTCACATGGAGATCAGATAATGTTGATGTACCATAGACACGACCCTTTTGCAGGAAGAACATGAGAAAAATACTGGTTTCTCCCCATCTGTATTCCCCCAAGAATAAAGAAGCACAGAGGAAGAACTTCACTTCTGAAATGCTTGAGGAGAAATAAGTCAAGGCAAGATGAGCACTCGTTAACATACAGGGTCAAGAGAAAACCATATGTTTTAATAACCAAAGGGACAATTATGATCACCTACTTGTAGCATCAGTGACTCCCAGCTACCCTTGAGTCCATGATGCCAATATCCTTCTCTAGTCTAATGTTATACCTACCCAAATTAGCTCTAGATCAGGCATTATAGTTACAAGACATGGACAGTCTATGGAGATTGGTGTGAAGTTTTTATGCCCTGTCAGGAAGCAGGGTAAAGTCTGCAGGAGAGCTTTGCAATTTCTATCAGTTGCCACAAGAACCTGGACCTTGACGACCTATCCTGTCCCTGATCATTGGCCTCTTATTAGTAGGCTTGACAGCTACAATTTAAAGACAAATTAAAGCAAATACCTCATATGGCTATTGTAATTAGCTACGCAGCAAAATTGGCCGAGGAAGAGAAGATAACAAGGTCACGTTTATGATCAAATTTCTATGCTAACAGCACAAAATGTAAATAAAAATAATTATAAAGAACTCTTTTTGTCAAAGGGTGGCCAAAGATTAGCTTTCCAGCTCAGATAATTTGGTCTAAAGTTACAGACGTGAAAATAATAGGCAGCTGGTTTCATTTGGGAGTCACACGATACAGTTCCTCTGAAGCTTTTTCCCTGCCACAAAGCCAGGCAAGCTTTGCATGAAATAGAAATAATACTTGTACTGTGCTTTTGAAGAGATCATGGGCCAAGCCAAGAGAGCTGGAGTGGAGCAGGAAAGCCAAAGGATAGCACAAACCAATAATGAAAGCAACATGTGATATCATCTGGCCAGAGAAAGACGAGAACAGGGGTGGGATTTAATGGTTCATTTTGAAATACCCCTTGCAAGGAAAGGAATGTATTCAGGGATCGGGATGGGGTCCTAGGAATTAGGAAAACTGGGTTTTATTTCTGACCTTGTCATGTTCTATCTATGTGATCTTCTATCTGTGCCTCAGTTCCCCAGCTCACGTAAGCGCTCACTTCAAAGCTGTTTCGTGGGCTCCTCCATTGAGACTTATAGCCTCTTTTGGGAACCCAGCTGACATGCTCAATGAGAGGATGTCATTATTTTAATTGACCGTTAAAGGTTTTGTATTTCAATTGAGACTAAAAGCTAAATAGAGTGGGAGTTCTGCACAAGCCCTTGAAGAAGCGAGAAGGAAAGAAACCCTCTTTGTGTTTTAAATAGATTCACCTTTCATTGGGCATGTCTAGTTCAAACATCTCTGACAAGTCGTCAGTAAAACTTGATTTCTGCTAGCAAGTGTGTTGGGAATGGATTCTCTCAGATACTTTATACACAGGTAATGCGGTGTCTAAAGTGAGTGCTGCCATCACTGCTGCACAGTCGTGTCAGTGCTTTGCTGGTTTTAGAGCCTCTCACAGTACGGAGGCCTGGTCTTTGGGTCTGAAGTGGGGAGGAAGGGAGGAGGAGGAGGAAGAAAGAGGGAATCCATTAAAAGATTTTTGCAGTGGTGTAGCAAAGAGACTCCTGTTTTGGGTGGCGAGGTCTTTTTATGAGAATGATTTTAAGGTCGGTAAGAGAGAAATGATGAATGGCATCTGGCAAAGAAGCTGTTAAGGCCTGATGGTATATGCAGAAGTTTTTCCTTACGTGTGAGGAAAAGTGGGTATACTTCCCTCATCAGAGGATAGTGTTGTACTTTTGAAATAAATCTGAGGAATATTTAGAAGACTGCTTAAGGAATGAAGTTCAAAAACATTTTTTCTGTGAGAAAGTCAGACCCTAAAAACCATCTTTATGGCTGCTCGTTCTTGCAGTATGGTCGGACTATGTTCCAAGACCATACTGAAAGTTAATCTGTGTTTCTCCATTAGGAAAGACCGTTCTCAGATCCAAGAGTGAGGTTGGGCACCTCTTAAAAACCTTAGACCCTGAAGATTTTGAGGGAAACTTCAGGAAAGAGGAACTATTTTTGGTCACCAGGATGAAACATTAAGAAATATTAGGTAAGGACTTAGATTAGCTTGTTGCAAAGAATTGGAGAGCAAATTAAGTTATTTCTTCAAAGAGTCTCTATTTGCCATTCCGAAGTGTCAGCTACACAAGAGCTTTGCTGGTTAGCTCTTTCCCACCTTTCCTGCGTGAGAGAGTGGGAGCCACAACTCACAACACAAATTTTTTCGTTCACAGTCATCACCTAGTTGACCCGAGAGAGGGAAATGTCCCATTCACACAGCCACCACTAGAGGCCATCACAACCCTCAATAAAGAACTAAAAAGCCTCTAATTTCCAGTATAGTGCAAATTTGCAAAGAGAAACCAGAAGTAAGGCCATAACCTCTGTCCCATATGAGCATATGTTTTGTGTCTTCTGTAATGAAGAAAATGTTGCTGAGCTACAATCAAGCTCGTGCATTCTTCAGGTTTTTAATCTTTTTCTAAAGGGAAATTTTCACTGGGAAGAGGGATTAGGTATAAGAAATATTTTTTATTCATCATAGTGATTTTTGTGAGGGTAATAAACGTTATCTGTTTCATGGAGGGGAAATATTAGGTCCAGAGAGGCTGAGACTTGCATAGATTATTAGAGATTATTATTATTAATTCTTGCTGTAAAAACATAACCTGCTCTGGCCCAGGGATTCTTTACAGCATTTTTATTCATGAGGCTCAGATATCACATAGGTTGTAATGAAGAAAATGGACCACAAATCTCTTAAAATTCAGTCTGTCTTTAATACAATGAACAGCATTGCACTGAAGTGCTGTCTTTTCTAGAGATGGCTGCTGACACCAGTTTCCTAATACTCCCTGAACAATTTATAAACCACATTCATCTGTAACACTGCAGCTGTAGGATCAGGAAGACTCCTATAGCATTTTCCATGGTTGCATGCAGGAATTTAACTCAGCCAGAATTAAAAGCATAATTAAATAAAACCCAACTGGAAGGAGAAACTCATTCTACCTTTCACCCCATTTAGGAATGTGCCCAATGCAATGTGTTTGCTGTGTCCTGCATAAGAGGAAATGGATTGTGTTCAGCTTTGTGACAAATAATTTCATAAAACATTGGCTTTTTCCCACAGAAAACCTCTATCTATCACTTTCTCCAATAAATATTGGCAGCAGCTACCCAAGGTTGTCAGGTCAGTCTTTCATGTTGCCTTGCACATTGCTTTGCAGTGTATCCTAGGACACATTACTCAGTAGAGTCCCATATTGCTACCACATACAGGAGACATGCCTGGCTGAGGCGTGATCAACAGACCAACACCTTGTTAAGTGGTGACAGATTTTCATTTAAAAGTGAGTAATAGTGCTGATCTGAGTCAGTAATGCATGCTTTAGATGTTACCAGTGGTCATTTCTTTTTCTCTTTCTCACTCCCTCTCATTTTCTCTGATGTTTGGCATTTCTGATGGGACATTTTGAATGTACAAATCCTTGGCCTGCAACTAAGATGACAAAGCCAGGTTGAAGAGTTGAGTTGGGAGATACAATCCCAGCTGGCACAATGTGGAAGGAAATACCAGAAGGAGGCAATACCAAGAGTACCCGTGGTAAAATAATTGTCTCTGACAGTAAGATGGGTTCACTAGTGGACAGAGAAGGAAACTGTTGACTTCAGTGTATTTGGACTATATTGTCCATCACCCATTGCAGCTATTGTTGCTGACTCTTCCACCTACTCCTTTGAGGTGGAAAGACCCTTCTCGAAGTAGAACACTGTTGTCTTACTATAGGGAAGACATGTCACTAGCTACATAAAATCCACCAAGTGGATGACACAGCATAGGGAAGGCCTGTGGTTTGCATCAAGTAATATTATGTGCTAGAAAGGGATTGCACTAATGCAAAAACCTTCCATTCTGTCAGCTGTCTGAAGTGAAGAGTATGGCATTTGGAAACTGGGCATTTTAGAGTTAATGGGCAGATTACTAATGGGAGATGTATTGGAAATTCACACCAATGGAGTAATATATTTTTTCTAAATCAGTAATGAAAAAGGAACCAGGCTTGATGTTGCAGATGTTTTCTTCTTTTCATGATGGAAGCAGTGCGCACTGTGAACCTGGATGTTCCTTACTAATTTTTTCTGCCTAAATTTCTCAAGTTTTTGCCTTATGCCTCTTAAAATTGTGAAAATATATATTAAAACCCAACTGGCATATCACAGGTTTAAATGGTCCACCTCAGGAGAGAGAAAAGAATTGTAATTCTTCCTGTAGCATACAGCAATGGAGATCTGCTAAATACATTATGATATACTTGTCTTCTTTTCACTGATTGCATATGGGAGATTATCAAATCTCCAGCAACTCCTAGCTCTCTTTGGAGTTTTTGCATGGTAAATAAAACCAACCGATTCCGTGTGTGTGTATTCTGCTTTTCTCCTTTGAGCCTCCCTTTGTTTACATTTAACAAAGGTTTTGTTTGGACTGTAACAGATTCTTTTTGCCGAAATAAAGATATTTTTATGTGGCAAAAAAATCCACAAGCCCTTACCAAAGATGTTTCTATAAAGGGTTAAAGTGGTGCGTATCCCGGAGACAGACTGCATGCTGTCACTACCTCCTGCCCCTCTGTGTTCCCACTGAAGAGCAACACTGTCAGCTGTGGCATCTACCTAGGGCTGCTGCTTGACCTTCATAAATCTTGTCAATCACATAAAGCCAGCAGGATTCTCCAGTGGCCTCTGAAGTGCTGGAAATGCCAACAAGGTAAAGCAATTTTCTCTCTTCCCCAACTGCACCACCTCCCATAACTTGGTAGCTGTTCTCCTTAGGCATTCAGTTGCTCTGTTGCTGTGCACAGCCACCCAAAATGGGTGAAAAACAGGGGTAATATTTTCAAATAACCTTTAGGTAAGGGTCTTTTTAAAGTAGTTATTCATCAACTCCCAGTGAATTCAGTGGGAATTAGGTACCTAAAAATGTAACATGGGGCTTTAAAAGCCTTTTAAAAGAATGACCTGTCCACAGAAGCACCTTAGGTGCACTGATTCTCTGTAAATGTTAGGCTCTGTAGGTCTGCATTCACCTTGCCTAACTTTAGGTACATAATTGATGCACTTCAGTTAGGAACATAATTGTCCTAAGTCTCCCCTGTAGTCAGTAGAGAGAAATAAGCTGTTTGTACCACTAAGAGCTCAATTGCTGTCAGTAGGTGCCTCGTTATCTCCTAGGATTCTCAGGGTAACTCTAGTTAAGTGCCTAAAACTAGTTAATAGGGAGCTGGGGGCTACCTGTCTGTCAATCGCCTTTAAGACTGCAAAGTAAATGTTTTTAAAAGGTAACTTGTTAAAAAATGTTTCTTTCTGACAGAGGTCAAAATGAATATATTTTTTTTTAAACTAAGGAGAAGTCAGCTGAGACTCTTCTTACAGCAGATACTCAGCCCTGTGCTACAAAAATAAAACAATAAAAAAGGGCAGGTTTGGTTGTAGGCGCTCACTGATGTGGAATTATGGTTATGGGGCTTTGGAAAGGATGGGCTCCACACCAAGGAGCTGTGGCAATATATGCTGTTCTTTCCATCATTCCTGTTGCCTGCCTTGGCTTCCCCATCGGGTGTTACACGCTTCTGGAAAGGGTGCTGCTGTGAGCATATATTTTTAACCATTTATTTCTGGAAAATAATTTCAAGAGGCTGCAGAATTTGTACCTTTCAAGAGGAGGTTTCTGAACAGCAGTCAGTGAAACATCAGGCCATGCCACAGAGTCCCAAGTGGGTTGCTGAATGGATTTACCTATTATGTGGGGGGAAAGAAAAAGGATATTACATGAACTGTGTAAAAATACTTTCCTATGGAATCCAAAGGGTACAAAGTAAGATGATCTTTTGGATTAGAGGTTCTTTTATTTCCCTTTCTGGTTCTCAGTGTGCACCAAATGTCTCTACTATTATTAGACCCCTTTGCAGACACAAACACAGAAACTCATTGGCAGCCACTACTGGATTAAAAGATTTATCTCAAGAAACAGTCTGGCTGACATTGTAGAACGGATGGTAGATGGCAGAAATAAAAACAGATATGAATAACGTGGTTTCTTTCTTGATTTTCTTTTTTGCGTATGATCTGCTTTCACACCAAGTCATTAGTATTGGAGACTCAAGAAATGGTTGTACAATAATTTACATAATAAATCCTGGCAGTTAGTCTGTGGTACTGACAAACATATGTTCTAGTGGGCTGAGGCTCATTAGGCGTAGCTCTTTCTCACCCGCTGCTGTTGCAGATTTTAAAGACTGCACTTAGTTACATTGGAACAAGTCTTGCTCCGAGTTAATGGTATGGAAATGTAAAGACACTTGAAATGGTCCCTCAAAGGCTTGTTTTCAATTCATAAGAACAGTGTGAACAAATTAGTGGCAAGATCACAAGGAACTGTAAACCCAAAGGTTTAGGTGGCTTAAATTAGCAGGGGCATCGTAGTGCTGTACAGCACGGAGAACATGTGCCTCTGAACTGCTTCCTATCAGACCTTTTGCATGACCACCAATTAGAGATCTGTTGGATCCTGCTTGTTCTGCCAGTGGTGATTTTTTAACCAAGTGAAAGCAACACATTTATTCCTACTGCTTAAGAAAGGGTTTAACACAGCAGCAGTAGATTCATCCCTGGAATGATCTCAGTGGCATCTGCAGAGTTACAATCAGTGCAAGGTCAGGTCTCGGAGAGGAAGTGGAAAAGAAGCAAATAAAGCTTTCTTTCACTGACTAGGGACCTTTGCAGACCACTAAAATTCTTACTTAAGTTGAAACATGGCTTAAGGCTTGAAGGGATTGCCTTACATAGGCCCCAGTTGCGTGTTCAGTTGTTCTTGTGTGAGATTCTACCACGTTACATGCAGCAGTATATGGGCACAAGAATTGGCAGGTGAAGGATGTCCTGCAGCATTGTGCACTTGGACTTTTAATAAAGGGCTTTGTTCATGTGTATTCCTTATCATGTTAAAAAAAAAAAAAATACTGTTATGAGACAGGGTAGGCTGCATTCCTCATCTGTATGACATTTCTAGAAACCACGAATGTTATATGAGTGTAACCCTCCACAAGGAAAAACCCTCCAGCTCTACCATATCGTAAGACTTATATTATCGATTTTGAAAACAGCCTGCACTTATGAATAGTGATGCACAAAATACTCTGTAGGATCAAGTTAGGTTTGAGCAGAGCAGGATTACAATTTTGTATGCCGCACATTGCTGATTGCGAGATGTTGATGAGCTAACTAAAGGTTAAGTTATGAGTTCCTTAATCAGTAGTTAATCAGCACATTAAAGTATGTAGGAGTGTTGCCTGACAAGAGGAAACCTATGGGAGGGTTATGGGGTGTACTCTTTCCCCTTTGCCCCCAGTAGCAGGGTCTGGAGCTGTGAGTGAGGAGAAAGGGAGCTTTGGTGTTTTCTGCCTGGGTTCTTATCCAATATTCTTAATCTAAATTTATTATTTTCACCATAGTTATAATTTAACCTTTGTATCTTAGTTTGCCTTTTTTTTTTTTTTTTTTATGGAAAGGAGAAAAAATAAGCGTAACTTCCCTATTCCAGGATTTGTGACTCTCTCAGGTGAGACGAGGGGAGCTTGAATTTCATATGGGTCTCTGAGGATACAAACAGAACAGTGCTCTTCTCCCTTTGATACCTGTGTGATTTCTTTGATCCTTATTTCTCAGAGCAGCAGAGGCTTTAGCATCCTGATTGCCTGCTTGCTTTCAGTCACATGTATCTATTTCCTTTTTTTTTTTTTGTTTCCTGCATTGCATGACTTTCTGGCACTTTGGCCTCTTGCCATTTGAGGGAGGAGACCTGTTTTGTTGGACCCCGTTCGCTCATCCAAGGTAAGGTTTCTCTGGACAAGGTCTGCCAGATACTCTTAGGATTTATAAAGTAGGAACTGCTCAGGGTTGTCTCTTTGCTGTCCTTTATCCAATTCTTCTGGCCTTCAGTTGTTTTCAGTGTTTGACTTGTGTCTTGTCTTTGTGGATAGTAGAGGTCTGAACTGCATTCACTCATGAGAGTGACCTATTCTAGCTTTATGCCCAACTTTTACAGGATGTCCCTTTCACTTAAAATGTTGATTTCCTCAAAATATTTAAACAGCATTTAAACATTTAAAACAACAGAATATTTAAAAAATGGAATTTCTCTCCTACCTAAAACAAATGAAAAAGGTTAATTAAAGTAAAATTCACATTTTTCTAAGTCATGATGATTTGTCTTTTAGTCTGAACTTTTTGTTTTCTTTCTTCCCTCCTAACGAAGAGGTAGGGCAAAAGTTTCTTAAAAAATGTTGAAGGTTGCCAACATGTTCAGACTCTCAAAACTTTTATCAGCCAAGCTAATGGAAATATTACAATGTCATGCAAATGTGAATTAGTTGGCAGAACATCTTGTTGCAGACAGGGAAAAAAACCTCGGCATACTGAGTGGCATATTTATACTTTTCAGGGGCCTACTTATTGGTTAAAATGGAACACATGTAGCTGTACTTTGTAAAAATAATGAAGTCAAGGATATAAAATAGCTAGGCTTCTCCAGTTTTCAAACACTCTTTCAGATCAACAAATTGAAAAGGTTTTTCAGGATTCTCTTGTGGCTTTATGCACGGAAGATGAAATCATTCAAAGAACAGGGCATAAAGATACCATCTGATATGTGGATCACAATAATGCGCTCTATGCTAAGAAAATAAGACCAATACAGAAACAGTCTTGAATGAGATTTAGCATTCATTGTTCCCTATAAAATTGATTGACAATTCTTTTCCAACTGTGTAATTTTTAAAAGAGCTACAGGAATTGTTCAGCCCAACCTCATTTATATTTTGAAATAAAGCTTTGTGTGCTTTTATTCATCGTGGCAAGCATAGAAAAAATACCAGCACTTATCTGATCTTGGCTTTACATAATGCAGCATTAGTCAACAAAGTTTTACCTGCATTCCTCCTGTAGGTTACTGGGTCAAATACTGAAAGTCATTACCATTTCATGGCTGCTTGGTATCTTGTTTTAAGAGAAGTTGGAGAGCTCAGCTTAGCTTCTGACAGGCCAGCAGAGCTGTACCAGAGATGTGTAGTAGGCTGTTTTGGACAAAATGAGAACAAGCTCAAAAAAACAGAGCTAAACCCCAGCTTTAGGCTCTGGTCCAGCAATGAGTTCCATTGATGTTTCCATGGAGCTCAGTGCAGGATCAGGCACAGTTGTTTTTAAAAAAAATATTCTCATGAGGCCACAGTGTTTCCTGTCTTGCTGGGAGCATGGGAGGAAGAACAGTCATTTTGTGTTATTTTGGCACATCTTCCATGCCTTTCAGTGGAGTACAGAATGGAGGCAGGAGCAAAAGGCAGATATATTGAGATTTATTGGTTCTTTCTCTTATTTTTTTTCTTTTAAACCCAAAATAAGTTCAGACTTGCAGTAAGTTGTGAAGAAAGGATTGAAGCAATGGGTTGAGATGTTTCTTTGGGGAAAGATTGCCTTGTCTCTTTTTGTTTCTTTTTTTCCTTGAGAATTACAGATTAAAGATATCCCCAGACAGAAGTATGGATCAAAATAACCATAAGTGATGGATGCTGCTGCATGAACCTCGTTCCTGATTTTGTAGGTGTACTTTAGCTTTGCAACTGCCAATCAACATCTCAGATCTGAATCTACCCAGCTGTGGGAGTTATATCACACATTCCTAATTTGATTTCAGCTGACGTGGTTATTGTGGCAGAAAGGAAGGAGAGACATCTTGAAAGAGGACTTCTTCCTTATGCTTACCCCCAACCTGAAGCATATTGCAAAACACTTCCAGAACTTCCACAACTCTGCTGCCCTTTCTCTCAAAATGTCTAGCAAAGCATTAAATAAATTAAACTGCATTCTGTAAGTTCATACAAATAGTCTTTGCTCTTTTCCCAAAGCTAGTGAACAGCTTTTGTGTGGGGAATGATGCTGCACCAGCTCCTGAGAGGAGGGGGTGTTATTTTAAGCCAGCTATAATTCTGGCTTTCTGGAATTGACAGCTACACTTACTGGCTGGGGTGGGAGCTGGCTCCTGGCCCTGAAAAGGGAAACAAAAGGTCCTGCACACACTGGCTTCCAACGCTACTAATGCCACTCAATTACTGGACAGATTAATGGGACACAATGGTACAAATCCTCCTCCCTGCTTTGAGACTTCTACATCATGCATTTCACCCCCTTATACAGGCTTCTCTAGGAGGCACCTGACCTTGGGGCAGATGGCCAAGCCCTGTCCTGCAGACAAAACCCTGTGCAAGCTGGTTCCTCCCTGGTCTTCAAGTGGAGTCTACCAACTAAGTCGACACAGCCATAGTTTGGTGAGCTGAATTCTCTTCCTGCATCTGTGTGCACCTCACTTAGCAAAGGCATAAGTCCTTCAGAAAGTGTAGTGGGATACTGCATTTTTTCAGAAAGTTACCTGCAGTAACTAGTTTGCAGAACTTATATCACTTGTTTAGTTCAAAATTATTTCTCAGCTTCCCAGGAGGCTGTTTTTTCAATTCCTCAGTGCTTAGATCGCAGCAGGGGTTGTCCATGCAGCTCTTTGGCATGCTTCTTTCCCCATGTTGCTGACATTGTACACAATTTTTGGGTACTCTCAGGACGTGTGTAATTCAGACTAGCACTTGATTGTGATACTTGAAAGCAATTAAATTTGCTTTCTTGCTCTCCCCAACTTAGATCTTTAATTGAGCATTCAATGTGCCCTGATTTCCTCTCTTTGGAGAAAGTTTTCCATTTTTTCTTCCCTGCAAGAGAGTTAAACTTAATCCACAGTCCAAGGATCCTTGAATGCTTGCCTGTAACTTGAAATCTGAACTTCAAGGACATTGAGCAAACTAAATAAACTGTTTAGCGTTTGCTTTTGGTTAGTGCCATATATACACAGAGAGACATCTCCATCTGTGCCCTTCTGTGTTTTGATCTGCACTGTGTGTCCTCTGCACAGTTACAAGTGTTATGAGATTCTTCTTTGGGTTCTGAAGAAATATGTGCTAATGAGACAGTGCCCAGCTGTGGAAAAAAAAAGTGCACATCTTACCTGAAGCATGAAGATTTATGTGGTTTAGGTTTGACAAAATGGTAAATAGTATAACAAGGGATACTTTTATAATTTATAACTGCTTTGTATAAATAACTCAGAGCTGTTCATGTTGGAAATAGACCATTGAATCAGATAAAATTTAAAAGTCAACAGTTGAAAAAGATATTTTTACTTTATATTTTATATTTGCTATTTTAAGGCATGTTCAGGCATTTCTGTGATGTGTGCTATTTAGTGCACTGTGTTCATGAATTAGAATACATTTCTAAGTAAATTTTTCTTGCTTTCTTATCTTTTTAACTTGTAAAAATGTCCTGTGGAACCTCAAAGGTCAAATAAAGTACCTTTGTAATTTTTTTAATACTTTTTTAAAGATTTAATTTTTTCTCTTCCCCTCCTCCCCGCAGATTCAAAGGACAGTGAATGTTTGCCTGGGCATCTCTGTTTTAGTCAGGAAAAGGTAAAGAGTATAGAGAAAATAAGTAGCTATCCTAATACCAGAGGCAGGAAAGATGCAAAGATGTCACAACTTCTGTGATACCTTAGTGAGTTTTGTTTGTTTGTGTTTTACTGAGGAGTGGGATTTTATCGTAGCTCCTCTTGTGATGGGAATTTTGCAAAGCAGCCTGTTAGATACATTAAGGGTGTCTGAATAGCAGATGTTGGAGCTTTTGCAGTCCTAACACAGCCAGAGCAGCTCTGGATCAACTCTACTCTTACACTACAAGTTGAGGGAGAGAAGTCTTTATCTCCAGAAATCCTTAGCCTGACCCTGTTTACTCAGCTTGTCTGTGGCATTTGGCACCGTAATATGCATAGCAGCCTGTCTGTCTTTTTCTTCTGATATATTGTGATGCGAGGAAATAAATCATGGGTGCTGCTGAGATTCACCTTCATTCATCAGCTCCCCTAGTGTGGGTGGGAGGAATAGGACCAGCTATAAGTCCTCCAGTGTGAATTATGTTCCTTTGTGTCAGAGGAAGCTCCTCTGCTCCTTCTGGGTCTCTCTGAGCAGTTTGAAATGTGCAGAAGCTGTGACTTCAGCTAACGTTACTCTCCTCTTCTACCACTGAGACCCTGTCACAAGCTCTTCATTTTAATTTCTTCATTGGTAAAATATTACTAACGAAACATTGTCACAACAGGCAGAGGAAGAGAGAATGAAATAGACAATTCTTTCAGTCTTTTGATATCTGATGTTTTTCTTCAGTTTGAACTTTTTAGTTGCAAGTAATTAAATAAAAGAAAGCCAAATCCTCATAGTATTGGAAACAGAGAACGTGAACAAAGTTAACATTAAGGCTGAATATCTCACTAAAAGTTCCAGGGTATACTTTTCCTTTCAATTCTATGATTTCAAGTCTCTCTACCTTTTTTTTTTTTTTTTTGAGCATCGCTTCAGATATTTAATACTTGGTATCAGTCAAGCTAATGAGCTGAATTACCTGGTTTTCTTTCGCCTCTTTGCCTGGTGATTTGGGTCTCCCTAAGCTATTTTTCCTAAGTTTTTTGATTTTCAAACTACTCAAAAGATTATGCCTGTGTTAGGGCTGGCAGGAGTCAGAGTTTGGTTTTTCTCTACAGAATATTTGATGAAGGGTGGAGGAAACGGTGAAAACGAAGGGAAGGACATCAATCCCCCTACTGCAGTGCTGTATGCTGTGCATTAAGAAAGAAAGCAGGTAAGTCTTAAAGCAGGGGCTCACATGATCAAAAGTGTGAAAATGCATCTTGCAAAATTTCAAGCTTCCTCCATCATTAACAATTACAGTTCTGTGTCATGTTTCCAGCCATGGTGTGAAAACAAAGGTTCTTTAAGCAACTGTTAGGACAATTTCCTCTTTTTCTAAAGTATTTGTTCGTTCACCAACTCCAAATATAGTTACTGATATCGTCAGTTGTTCAGTTTTCTAACAAGCTTAAGTTTAAAAAAAAAACCCTGACCAAAAGCATAACTATCAAGAATATTCTAAATTAAGATGATTTGGCTTCTGGAACAAAAGCAGCTTGTTTCAAACCATATTTAGAAGATGAAGAAGCAGTTTTCTGAGACTCTCTTATCTCATGCTGCTATAGGACTTTGGAAAGAGCTTCATGGTGAGGTGATGTCCTCTTGGAGAACTTTGGTGCACTTGGAGCAAATCCCTAGAGTTCCAGCCACTTGGCAAGGACGCTGTAGTCTCCACCCAAGTCGTGCAGGCTGTGGGAAAAGATAACTTCTGCTTGGCCATAACAAACCTCTTATATCCAAAGGGGCATGAGATGAAAAGCAGAAATGGAGAATCACAGACGGGAATAACATCTAAGAGACATCGTTTGTCTCACCTTGACTTATGGTCTGTAACAGGACATATTATTCTTGATGGCACTCCAGATCAGTTAAAATGAAGATATTGCAACAGCTTTAGCTAAACTTCAAACTGGAGCATTTTCACATAGCTAACATAAAAAATGTACTGTATGACTCATAGTATTATTCTTTTATGTTATGCTATTTATTTTATGTTGTTCCCACATTTCCTGGTACTTAAAATACTTTGGAATAACTGCCAACACGTAATTACATGGTTGTGTTTTTCAAAAAGTGTAGTTGTGAGTTTGGCATTTAGGATTTTGGAAGCTGGGATACTAGCAGAGAAAGTTTGGATTGCAAAAATGCTGAATAATACAGAAATGAATATTCACCTATAAATAATCTCAGTAGACTTCAGAATTCCGCAGTAGTGAGGTAAATAAGGCAACAGACTTTTTTGGTTTGGATATGCTCCACTTTTAGAAAGTTATTCTGGTAAATATAGACACTATTGACTTCACTTTTTGAAGAATCTTAGGACCTGAAGGAACTTTGTGACAATGGGTATATCCTGGTGCTGTGCCCTTCCGATGGTGGGCATTGCCAATTAAAAGAAGCGTGAACAGAGATTGAATGTCACCATTTGATAATGCTGTGAGCTGCACATACACGTGTTGATTGCTTTAGCCCTATGTCTGGTCCTGCTTATGGATGGTCACATCAGATTCTACTCAAAACCATACATTTTCATTGAGCTTGCAAAGTGGCGTGCTCATTCCCATGTGGGATTTTGTTTTAACTTTTCCATTGTTCACACAAGCATCTTGCAAGACTGCAAGTTGGCTGTTTCCTCAGTGAAATGCAGTGGACTTCTGTGTTGCTTGCCTCCCCGTCCTGCCCACCCATTAGAAATGAAAGCAGTTGTGAAGTAGGCTGAATTGACATTACTGAGTGGAACAATCTGGCTCACTTTGGCCGTCAGGGTAACAGAGGCCAGTGCCATACAGAACGGAGGTCTGTGTATATCTCCTGCTATTATACAACT
The DNA here is from genome assembly GCF_964106895.1 of Numenius arquata. NCBI lineage: Eukaryota > Metazoa > Chordata > Aves > Charadriiformes > Scolopacidae > Numenius > Numenius arquata. Next base: position 63,509,225 of record NC_133577.1, on the reverse strand, counting down.
CCGGGAACAACTGTTTTTCTATAGCAGCAGCTACAGGGAGCGTATGTGGTGTGCATACTTTTGAAGTACTAGAAATCCTTTGACAATGTTTAAAAAAGAACCATTCAGACAGGGCCAGGATGGAGGAACTGAGGGAACAACAAATGAACTGACAGTAATGACATCTGGAAAGTGCATCACTGAATGCAAGATGCACTTACCAGAGTTAAAGCAGCAGGCGTGGTATGTGTTTTTATGATACCTACAAGCAGTATAACCTGCTTTTGGCATAAACTGTCTGTAATCACTCTTTCAATGCTTTTTCTCACAGCTAGCATTTAGAACAAAGCAGATGTGAAGATTAGGTTTCAAATGTAGTAAACTCATTTATAAATCTACCTAGTGTATTGAAATACTTCTCGTGTATTGCTAAGGATTCTAATTTAATAATGCTTTTCCTCTGAAAAAAACCAACCACCTTCCCCTCCAAACCTCTTCCACTACCACCAGTCCACTATATATTTCCCAGTTATGGGTTACTGTTTACCTCTGCTTTGGAGGCATGAGACATTAGCTGTGTAATGAAATTAATCCGTTTAATATTCCTATACCTCTGTCCAGGTGTTTATCAATTACTTAGTACTATGCATAATTTCATGACAGATTTAGAACATTTCTTCCTGAGGAGAATAAACTTGTAATGGCTGCCTAGTGCATGGACAGATTACATTTTAGTTGTTTTTATAATTACAAACTCTGAAATATTATCATGATCTGAAAAAAACCCCGTGCTGCTACAATAATAAAAATTGCACTTATGCCATCAGTGTAATATGGCATACATCATCTTAACTGTTATAAAACATTTAATACATGTATTGATATATCATATAACATAGATCCTATGGTATATTATTAGTAATGTATTTTTTTATGTCAGTAATGCAAAGATACGCAGTACTTCACATGCACAACCTGGTACAAGGAGTGTTAATGGGTGCAGCATGTCCTGTTGGTGGCTGGGCAAATGGCTCAGGATACTGCAGCTGCAGATATGTATAAGTTTCTGCTGAAAGTAAAACTGATGCCTGGTACCCTCAGCATGGACTACAAAGTCAGGCTCTATCTCTGTACTTGGCCTGAACCCTATAAACATTCCTAATCACATCAACACCAAGGCCGGGACTGTGGTTTCCCATCTTACGAATGGGAAAAAATGAAAAAAGAAAAATAGAAATGAGGTAACCAAACTAGCAAAAGATGAAGGTCTTGGAATTCTCACCTCCAACCTGGTGCTCAACTTCCCAACCCTTCACACTACTACATGTCACAGGAAAGTATCTTTGGTGCTCTGGAACATGTTTTATTTTGGGGAATATATTTATGATCCCAAGAAAGACATCTGAGTTTTTTTGACTCTTGTAAGCAAAAAGATGATTTAGATGTACAGACACAAAAATATTAAAAATTGCTTGGTAATCCAGTGGCAAAACTCTTATTCTGCCCTGATGGATGGATGGATATTCTTGATGCCATGACTGAGTCCTTTTCTGATTACAACCTGTGGCTGCTCACAATCTCAGTGGGATGTGGGAGATGAAGAAAAGCATGGTATCAGAATCTAAACCTGCAGCATGGTACTGTGAGGATACTGTTGTAAACTTTGAAATAGTCTGGTTTCTGTGAATGCCACTCCAAGGAAAGGAGATAGGAAGAGATATTTCTGGAAGGTTCGCAGGAGGTTAGCACAATTTTAACTCAATCTCGTATGGTTTTTGGAGGGTCCTTATTTCTGATAGATTTTGGTGGTAATCTTATTCCTAAACAATGAACTCCACAGCTAAATACCACTGACTAAAGCCAGATTTATAAAAACATTTCAGATGCTTTACTTAAGCTCCAGGGGAAACACAGGGGGAAAAGAGTGTGTGTGTGATTATGATGCATACTGAAGGAGGAAAAATGATGCTAGAGTAGTCACAGTTTTATTACTTTTTTTCCCCTTGGAAAAAGCAGTAGAATAACAAGGTGAGATTTCAATTTGGTACTCCCACAAATATCTTTATCTGGTGTTCAGGAGTATTTATGACTTTTAGCTAAGCTGTTCCATATATGCACCTGTTGATCATGTAAATATCATTATATCTCCACAATGCACTGCATTAGCTTCTGGTCCAATGATAACATTGCTTTTAGGCACATTGTTTTTGAAATCCTGAAATTAACACCAGAGACATTTCCAACTGTAAAGAGTTTTGTTGGCATCAACCAGTTCCAGTTGGATGTTTCCCATAATTCAAACTCTCAGCTGCCTGTGGCTGGTTAAAGTAGCTGTTTCTAGCTGTTGCACAGTTATCTTCATTAATTTACATGGGGATTAAACGTATGGTAAAGTAGTTACTTAAGTGCCTGATGTTTATGTGAGCCAGAATGAAACATAACGATGGGCCAGCACCTAACTTCAGAACTGCCTTTGCTCAGATTCTGGGCAAGTTTGGTCTCAGATGTGCACTGAGCAGTTTGACACGTCTCTAAATGAACGTTATCACATCGCTCTTCAATCTAGCCTGCACACTTCTTGAAAAGGCATTGCAGCACAGAAAGACATTTGCAGATGTTTTTGTCTTTGCTCTTTTTATGATTTGTACTCTGTGTTAGTAGCTCTGTTATGACTTGTTTAAAGAGAATGCAAATTTATTATTGCATTTTGCAGGAATGACAACACTGCTCAAAAGTGTCTCGGTTTACCCCTGTTTTAAACATTTTGCTATTGGTGCGCAAGGGGCGAGGGAGGGCAAGTACTAGTTCAAGAGAAGCATAACTCAGTACATTCTAATATGCTCAGGTCTATAGAGCCATTAAACTTTTTTTTTTTTTTTTTTTTTTTTTTTCCCATAGGATGATTGCACCAGTTTTATTTTTCTGGAATCTTTTGATCCTAATTCCTTGTGTTTAACCTTATCTAAATTTTATTCACTTACTTCCCTTTGAAAATTAAAGTGATTTAATTTTTTCTTTGAAACTACTAAGAGCTTCTTCCACTCCCTAGAGACCACAGGTCCTCCTGTCTAGTGGCTCTTTTGTTGTGACCATGAGGAATATTGTTCTGTGACTTTCGCTTTTCATACCTGTCACAGAGCAACTTTATTTCCCAAACCCTGAGGGATTCTGAGAGGTTCAGAGAAATTACGAAGGGACTTTATTTTTCATCCAGTCTGTGCTACTGGGCTTCTGAAATTATTCTTCATCTACTCTAATGTTAAAGACCTAGATTTGACTTTCAGCACCTATTTCCAGGGTCATGCTATTGTTCATCATATTCTCCCCTTTTTAAATTTCAAACTTTTATTCTGTTTTGAACCTTTCTTTTATTTTTCAGCTCTTTTTGTACCTACCCTGCATTTTTCGAGACCTGCTTCGAACTACTTTATTATTCTGTCAGGAGAGACATTTATCTTTCATGACTTCTCTTAGCTCTCTTGCCTCTGTTAAGATGTGGCAATGTACATCTCTTCCAATTTGTTCCTAGATTTTTACTTATTTTTCCCAATACATACTTTAAGTATAAATACAAAGTTTCTGTTATTTTCCCTGAAATCTATTCAGTTGGGTTATTACTTCCTGGGAATTGAGAATCTTGGAATTAAACACTTTGCACCAAGAGTGGCTATAACAACGTTGTCTCTCCAATGCTTCTCTCTTACAATGAGATCTATTGGGGTAAACTTTTGCGTGTGCCTGTAGTCCTACTGATTCAGTAAGATTCCCTATAGAGCAGCCCATTTATCTGAAGCTCGCTGGAGAATGGGCACCTACATGAGAAATGACCCCTGCTGCTCTCTCAGTGTATACCGTGTTGCCTAACTACCAAACACCCTGAAACTGCATTGACATTTCTGCTGTCTCACATTGCAAATTCACATAGTGTATATGCTAGTTTCCATGTTTCATCATCCCTTTGTATTTTAGGTAAATTTTCTCAGATTGATCACTATCTAATCTCCTCCTGGTGTTCTGTTTTCTCTGAGTTTGTCTTGTATGCTGGAGGTGCCTGAGCTGCATGAGTTCTCAAATCTGGTGACCCCTGGGAGAGGTGACGCGCATAGCAGCAGAAACGGCAACTCATCTCTAGGAAAGTAAGGTCCAGCACGTGGGTTGAAGATTCCTGGAAGCATGAACTAGGAGAAAATAGCTACAGGAAGCTTTCATCTGATTTTTTTTTTTTTTTTAAATAAAATTGTCTTTCTATATACAGGTTTTGCTCAAGCCTGCTAATTGAGACTTGAGAAAAGTACAAGTGGGTGACCGATAGCCATTCTGTAAAGACGTTATTTCTTCAGGTCTTTTAAATAAAGTTGCATTTTTGTTGCACTGTTTAAATAAGTATTATCTGGGGGGTTATCTAGCACCTAGGAATTTCTGTAGTTTCCATTTTTCCAGCCAATGCCCACGTGAGCCTCATAGCTTCAAAGAAACACGATATCACAAGCAGTATCTGGTAACTACTGCAAAGGATTGAGCCAGTGCTCTGTGTGACAGAAGCTAAGACGAAGAGGCACGAGGAATTAACAGCAAAAAGATCTTATATAATCGATCTGGCCTCATTCTGCAAGTCTAACTATAACATACAAGGAAAATGTAGGGAAGAAAAATTTGGCATCCACAGGGGACACACTGAAAAGGTTATTTTTTGTGTTTGCTTGTCCTGCTGTTTTGAAAAAGTACTCAAGCATGTTTACCTTACTTATATTTTGAAACCTTTTACTTCTATGTCTTGCTACAGCTCAGAAAAAGTTGTCAGAGATATCTCCTTGAAGATGGCATCTCTGAGTCATAGAATTGGAGCTGATGGAAGCCTCTTACTTGTGTCAACAAACTGCTTCTCTTCCCCTGTGATCACCCTGGGAGTGTTTCAGATTTACGGTTTGATGCAGTACCTCACGAGAGAACACATGGACCTCTAGAGCTGCAGCTGGAACTGAAGGGAAATGACAAAAGATTAATTTTACCTGTAAGTTTTCATATTGTCATTTATTTGAAATTCACCCGTCAAAGGGACACTAAGCGCTGGTGATAGATTATTTATTAAGGAATCTGATATGGCAAATTGTTTACATATTTGTGATGTATGATGAAAAGCATGTTTTAAATGAGTTGACGGACTCTGGAGGGGGAAATATACAGTACATACCATCAGAAAAAGATGGAAGTAGGTAAGGGAGCTGAAAATTAAAATGAGTATGACTAAGGATTTATAGGTCCTGTTTACTCTGCCTTTTGACTAAAGGCTCTAACCACTTGTAAAATTGTACTGGCCATCGGGTCGGTAAGTCCTAGTCTGCCTCTGGAACCTGGAAACTCTACACAGATACATGTCTCCACTGTGGAGACCTTGTGTTAGGTTCTGGTGTGCTGGGGACCAAGGAGGAGGATGGAGTCTCATTGGCATTGCCTATGCAGGAGTTATTGAATGCACAGAGATTAACTGTGTGACCTGATGTGTTAGCAAAACCAAAAACTTCATAAAATTTAAGATAATAACTGGTCTTGTGAAAACATGTTGCTCTGCTGGTGCAAGCGTGTGTCATATCTGAAATGTTATTACATGAGACCTTCAGAGAATGAATGTGTATCCTTGGCTATGTACAGCTTTAGACATTTTTTTGGGGGGGGGATGTGCATTACAGTCAAGTCCTCATCCTGTTGCCATTAAACTCAGTCTAGCTTTGAAATGGAGCAGATTTCTGGAAATTACAATATTTGTCTTTTTTTTTTTTTAATTATTTAAACATAAATTAGTTAACAGACAGAATTCAAATATCACAATACTTGAAAGTCATAATAATTCACTTGGAATGCAGCACTATGTCTTGGTGAGCTCACTTTACATAAGCCACCCAAAGTACCGATAGCTTAAATTTTCCAACAGACAGAAAAAATTCAAGTTCTCTTCTTCATTTTTTTTAATTATTATTTTATTTGAAACTTATCCAAAACATAAAGATACTTCAGAAGACAAGCTTCTACAATAACTTTGGGTAAATTAAATATTGAGACGTTTCCTTTCATCCTGTCAATGTTGTTATTCAAAATGAGTTATAAAATGAAAAAAAAAAAATCCAAAAACTTCCTAATCCAACTAGTAAGACTGAAATATTTGCTTCAGTAAACTTGATAACCAGATCATTTGCTTCCCTTTTAAGGATGCTGAAAAAAATATTCCTCTCCCCATACCTGGGCAAAAAAACAGTGTAGAAATATATTTTTGTGAAATGTTTCACTCTGAACAAATACATGTTCCTGAGGAGAAAATTCTGACCAACATATGTTTATTAACAGCTAACTTTCTCCTAAAAAAAAATAAAAATAAACTTTGATACATTTATTCTCATACTCACTGGGAGGCTTGTCTCACAGTATTTTAGGCTCTTCATCTACCTGCAGCCTTCAACAACTAGTTAAGCCAGGTAGGTATTACCAGTAATGTAAAACCAGTCCAAAATATGGAATAGCATGCACAGGATAAAGGAAATGGAGAAAATGTGTTCCTCTGTGTATTCTTATACAGATCCAAATGTTTTCCTTGGTTTTTCTTCCTTACCTAATTGTTGACTGCTCGTATTGAACTTCTGTGGGATTAACATGTTTTGTTCCACCACTTCCTCAGCCTATTTCCTTTTCAAAGTACATTATAGATGACTCACAGAGCCAACTATGTGGATTGAACCACAAAACATTATGATGCCTTGGATGGATCACACTGCTGCAGATGTGGATGCCATTTCACTCTTCGGTGCTTATGGAACGTGCCTACTGTGCAGATATCAAAACTAGGAGAGATGACCTTGCTTTGGGGCTGTGCCTCCACAGAATTCTAAAATACGTATTAAAACTGCTTTATAAATAAAACAGTAGAGCTTTTCACATTTAAAGGCTTCAAGACATGCCATATGCCTTACTGCAGAGCATTTATGTGAGTCATCTGCTGACCCTGCTGCTCCTTCTTAAGGTATAAACTTTTTGTAAAAGAAAACAAAAAGAACATGGTAATGGGTGGTAATTAGACCCAGCCATAAGTAGCAGATGCTGCTGTTTCATGCTGTTCTCATGCTTATAGCAATACAGCTCCTTAACACAGTACCATTTCATTTGTACAAGGGGGTGAACCTTTGTAACCTTTTCTATAACATGACAAGACTTAGAACTGGTACTTGTCCCAGAAGACACATGAGAGTTCTAATTTGTACCCTAAGCTCTGCCTTGCTGGCTGCAAGAGAAAAGAGCAGTTGTTTCCAAGAGAAGAACCTCTCCTCTCTCCCTTTACTTTCAGCATTACAGTAACAGGAGTCCAGTACCTCTGGGAGAAAGCAAACAACTCCAAAACTGAGGACAGTAAGAAGGAGATGAGATAGAAATCAATTCCTTTTAAATCATTTAGTGCATTTTCTTGTTTTTGTCTCCCAGCTATTGTGAGCTGTTTATTTTTATTTTTATTTCCTCCTAGGGGGATGTTGCAGCCATTAGTACCCCATCCCTCTTTATTGACTCTTGGTCCCATTACTTTAACAGCACCTGCCTGCTTTGCAGTTGGCTTCAGCCTTATGGGCATCTGTATTTCCAGTCCTAATGTCATCTGTAAAACCAATCGCACATGAATCATACCAAGAAAACACATGCTGGTTCTTACTGCTGATTGAGGCTCACGACTAGGTTAATTAAGAAAAGTCCCTGGAAACACTGGAAGAGGCCTGCAAAAAGCCACAAATAACAGGAAGCCTCACAGCTTGAATATTGATCAGGACTGTTTGGAAGGACTATTTTCTTAAACACAGAGGATGAAGAATATCAGAGGAGGAAAGAGGGTTTTTGTACATTGGAAGTTGCCATATGCATAAACAACAGAGCAGACTGGATAACAGAAGCTTTGCTTTTGTTTTAGCCCGAAAAGCCAAAACATAGAAGAATTACTAGCCTATATCCAAGAAGTAGTGCCATCAGGTATGTTTTAAATAATGCAGCGGCAAATGATCCAATTATCATTAATTTCAGATCTGATGGCAAACTTTGACCCTTTTCATATTCCTAGTTGGATAGTTCAACCTTGTAATAGCTGTGTAATCTCAGCCTTCATCTACTGATATAATAATTGTACACACTATGCTTATTGCCGACATTTATTAACATTTGTGTTAAAAAAAACAGTTCTCTGTGCGTCACAAAGGTCATAAACTTATTCAGTTATCACCATCATTTTTCAGAAGGTTAGATATCCCAATCACTTCCAAACACTTCAGCAAGAAACTTTTGTGGTATAACATATGTGCCAGTTTTGTAATATACTGTAGAAGCAAAAATATTTGCCATTTAAAAATGCACTTTTTGTTTCATAAAACAAAGCCCATAATTTAATGGAATCTTGAGATGCCTTTGGGTAGAAACCTACTTTCTTCAGAATGCAATTTTTTCCCCTGAAGCTCAAGGAAAAATTCATTATTTTGCCATCACTATCAAATTGTTGAAACCCATCAGGTTTTAATTCAGTATCTATGTGATCTCATGATAACACAAACCTCAGAGGATCCAAGGTTAATGTTAGATTTAGGTAAGGGCTGGCCAAAACTGCAGCACTTGGAGTTCAGATTTTCCCAAAGCTCTAGAAGACTAAGATGTGAGGGTTTGGTTGTTGGGTTTTTTTTGCCTGGGGGAAGCTCAGATACAGCGGGGTTTATTTTGCTAAGTGTATATATATATATCTCTAACTATATATATAACTAAAATTAGAAGACACAGCAGTACAATCATTAAGCTGTTGCAGGTTCAGTATTTTGCTGGGGTTTTCTTTATACAAGTATCAAAATCTGGGTCTCTAGGAGGCCTCCAGGTCCTCCTTTCTTCTCCTCCACCCATCTGCCCTTCACACAGATACTGGATTTTCAGTAAGCTTTTTAAAGTAACTGGGGGAGTGTTGCCCCACACGGTACTTTGGTGTGGGAGATAAAGGACTTAATCCCTCCTTTCCACAGGACATTAGAAGTTCTGTGGTTTGACAGGTTGGCATAGACAGATTTGGGTGGTAAATCAGCCATCAGGCCTAGAGAAACTCAGGGGTAGTTTTGTCTATTATAGTAATAATTTTGCAATAGTATGAACAGGCTTCAGACTATTCATATGGACAGGGACAGAGTGGCTGGTCCCCTAAAGAGAACATTCCTTTCCCAATGCATTACATGTTAAAAAATCCTGCTATTTCATTTTGCTTTTTTGCTTTTAAACACACAGAGAACTAGAAAGCCTGTTATGCTGAAATCCACTGTTAAGCTCATGGAAGGAGACTCTACCCTCAGCGAACAATAGAGCTTCTTTACTTCCTTGATGTTTCTCATATTCTCACTTTCTGTGAGTAAAGAAATTCTTCCATCATTTAAATCATTGAAATATTTGAGCCAATGCCAGTAATCTAGTGTCTTTATTCATTTCTGTCATTCTGCTTTCCTATTAGTTTTGAAGTTTCTAAGCCAATGTATTTCTTGCATTGAAGACAAATAAAATAGTTTTGTAATGCCTTCCTTATCCCTTCATGAAGAAAACTGAAAAGGTATCACAGAGGTTGTGGCCACAGACTTGAATCATGATAAATTATCTAGGAAATGCTAAATTGTACTGAGTGAGAAGAGTGGGAAATAAAAAACCAACCAACCAACCAACCAAATCCCACCCTCTCATTTTCTCAGCTAGGGACATCCTTATCAGCTGATATTCTGCCTTAAGACCCAAGTTCATCTTGGACAGATGTTGCATCTTCCAGAGTCTCTTGTTAGAATGATTCCAGTCAACACATCTTCACAGTGGCTGTAGCTGAGGGTACTAAGCTCTGCTTCCCAGGAAAGGGCTATTCATGCTAAACTGCTATTGTAAGCACAACTAATGTGAATAGCAGAATGGATGAGGTTGGAAGGGACCTCTGGAGGTCATCTTCTCCAACCTTCCTGGTCAAGCAGTGTCACCTGGAGCAGACGGGCTGGAGTATGGCTTGACTGCTTTGTTAAGGCGAGAAGATATGAGAATAAATACTAAGAGGAATCTGGAAAGGATAGTGTTTCTTCTGTGCCTGCTTTGTCTGTCTCCTGCTTAAGGTCAAGGGAAATTCAAGAGCACTTGAAAGCTAAAAGTAGCTCAAGCAGTAATAGGGGATCTTTTAGGTTAGAGAGGACGGCTGTGCGTAAGGGAATGCGAGTGGAAGAGTTATGGAAGGCTGGCTGATTTATTAGAGGTGAAGGAAGTTGTGCTGGGGCAGAGTGGCCTGTCATGGGGCCTGAGTCACTTGCTGGAAGCAGGTATGGGAGCACTTGAACTGGTACAGAGCAAGCCCTATGGCTCTTTTTGGGAGACTCCCATGGGAGTTTTGTTGTGTGCTGTTGTATTGTGCTGCTGTTGCTTAAGGTATAGGGAAAAGGTTTTTCAAAGGATTTTTGTTTAGCTGCTCCACATGAGCTTTTTCTCAGCCTACATTTTAATGCTTGACAGTTGAGCTTTTGCAAGTTTTTGGGGCGATTAATCAGAGTAGTGTTTTGGGAAGCTTTTGCAATGTATATTTGAGAATTTGTATGGCACTGGTTTAAATTAAAGACTAAGGCTTACTTTTGAGGCTGCTTTTGGCCTCTTTCTGTAATGCATGGAGCCACGTATTATTGTTCTAAGAACCCATAATTAGTAGCAAATGTTTGCAAAATGCTAAAGGTTGTTGCTAGGCTGCTCCTTCAGTCTGGGATGTGTGAGGGATGGTTAAACCTAATTTAGATCTATTTCAAAACCTGTTTTCTTAAGCGGCAAGTATAGATCATTTTTATGCAGTGCAGTACATTCTGACTTTTCAAACGGGCAATGGGAATAAAAGCATTCCTTCAGGAATAGGTATTACTTCTTGTGAGCAGAAATTAAGCTCTCTGAAGTAATTTGTTAGTGAATCAGACATGAGATAGGAAACAGGACTTCAGACTTAGGCTGTTTTTTTTCATAGATATATTGATTCATTTTTCCAGAAACGCTCAAATTCGAGGCTATATTGTCAACCTTCAATTCAAACAAGGACCAAAAGCACATATTTATTTGTTTTGAAGGTAAATGATAACTTTTCTAACCTGATGGTAAAAAACTGATCGAGAAGCATTGACGTACCCCCCCCAAACCTCTCTATATAATATTGTATGCCTCTTGAACGTATATGTAATGTTCCATGTAACAACATGACAATTGTTTTTTTCTTGTTTGATGCCCAGTTTTGAAACACCCGTGTAAAAGATGCTCTGTTTGTTCCAATATGTCTCCGAGGGTATTTTGCTGCACAGTACACTAATCATTAACACACAGTGGCTCTGCAGGTCAAGACGTTTGCCAACAGAATAAGTTGAAGACCTGCAGACCCGCAAGTCTACCATCGCTCTTCTTCGTGTGACCGTCCTGTACCTGCCACAACAGGCGCTGGTTGTTGCCTCTGAAGGAGGCAGGGTGTTACAGCTGGGCTGCAGGATTCAGGTATTGCCTCCAGTTCTGTTGCTGGTGCTGTGTGTGATTTTAGTTAAGTCAGTTAGTCTCTTCACATTTTATTTCCCAGCCTTCTCCCTGGATGTTTGAGAACCCCTCTTCCCTGCACTCCCCTTTCTGCATGGTGCCCTTGTGCTTTTGCTGCCTGTGTCAGGGCCTGGAGGGCACCAGTAGGTGCATCCCCTGATGCACCTGCTGGTCCTGAGCCCCCTTGACAGGACCCCTACCCACTGCCCATGCCTGCTGGCAGTGGTGACCCATGGTGGAGCTTTGGAGCTACTGGAGGTGGGGACGGGGAGGGCAGGAACCACTACAGGAGCTGGAGCAGGTGCCTCACCCTGAATGAAGAGCCTGGGGGCAGGGAGTGCCACCGAAACCCATCCCGGGAGAATGGGTGGCTGTGGGGATATGGGCAACACCTTTCCTGGGAATGTCTTGCTAAATTAATGTCTGCTGATCAAAAGGACCGGCTGGGGGATCAGCGGAAGGGGGAGGATTTGTGCATTTGGGGTGAGCCAGGCACTGACCCAGCCCAAGCAGGAAGGCTGCCACAAATTATGGTCCTTTTCATAAGTGGGGGTGCGTGTGGGTGACAGTGTGACTAAGCATTTGGTTTGGCCTCAGAAAGGTGGATTTCCATGCTCTGGCTCAGAGTATAGCGTCAGAGTGGAGACAGATAGAAGTGTGTGTTATCATTTTCATGGATCTTCTATCTTTTCCATTAGAGAGAAATGGGAAAACGTGGAAAATAATGGCGTCTTGGAGGCCAGGAATGTGAATGAGAGTCAGCATGGAAAATAGATACTTACTTAAATATTCCCCTCTTTGGTCTTTCACCTCCATTTGCCTCACTCCCTCCATTTTGGTGGGAGTAAATTACTGGGCATGCAATAGTGACGTTACAGCAGATCAGCTTCCCTGGAGTTCCCTCTGTATCCCAGCTCCTTGGCTTGGGTTTGCCTTGCACAGCCCTCGCTGGCTGCGCTGGACTGCATCCAGCGCCTAGGGTGCCCTTGCAGGATGGCAGGCTCTGCGTTATGAAATGGCAGTAGACCCTTCTGCGTTCATGTAGTTTTGTACTTTAATCTTGGGCAGCCAGATGCACATGGAAGTGTCTGTACGCAGCAGGTAGGGGGCCATAATGCTTTTCAGGAGACTTAATTGGGCTGATTAATTCATAATTGTTCTCCAACTACCTGGATTGTTGAATTGGAAAAAAAACCCACCTGCTGATGTACAGTCCCTTCTCAAATCCTGCTTTCTTCTGTGCCGTTTCATCATGCACAATCATTTGATCGATAGGGATGACGGGAGGATGTCACTTACAAGGAGTAATAAGAATGTTCTCAGTGTCAGAGGTAAGACCTCTCCTGTCTGCTCACGTCCTCCTCTTGTTTGCTGCTTCATTTCTAAATTAAAAAAAAAAAAAAGGTTCTCTCACTTTCAGAGGGGGAGAAGGAGATTGTCAGATGTTTGAAGTTACTCTGTTTTTTCTGTTGAAAATAAAATCAGTCTCTAGCTCTGCAGAAGTCACTTTATGCTATAATTCATTGTAAAAAGTGTATTTTTTCTTTTACCTAACATCATTAACAGGCTAATCTAACTTTTCCCTATATTTCTCTTTGTATTTTTAATTATAAATGACTACTCCCTGTCTTCTAAGAAGACAGACCCAACTGTGGCTTCCACAGATTATGAGGAGAGAGGAAAAACAAATGGGCCCATCCATGAGGGGATGAGGCTCAGCCCCAGTACTGTGGCTTGCACTGGCATGTTCTAATTAACAATCAAGTTAGAAGCAGAAGATCTGAGATACTGCTTCTGAGATGAGTCCCAAATGAAAGAAAGATGACTACTTACGAAGCTGGCAGCTAATGTAAACTAGCTCACTTATCTGTGAGGGTGTGACAATTTGCACTAGCAGACAATCTGTCCAGCCCTAAGCTGTGTCTGTAGGGTCAGGAGGAGCATCTTTCTGTCTTGGTCCTTTCATGACTCTTGTCACGCACGTGATGGGCATGTGGATACTTGTGTTTGGCCATTGCCCTGGAAGTGCCACATTATCTTCTAATGGCCTAAGATAATGTCACTCCATGTTGTCCTTTGCTTTTCCCAGGTGCAACAGTCTAATGTGGGTTTCTTTTGTTTTGCTTACCAGGACATCTCAAAGGGACTGAATGGTCTGCCCTCCATCAGCAGTATGTTGCTTGGTTTCCTATAAATATACTGCCAGCAAAAAGAAGCACTCAGATATCAGATCTATGTTTGTTTGGGTAAAGTAGGAGCAAAGGCCATGACTGATGTGCCTGTCAGTGGTGGTAAGCCAGTTCTGACTGCAAATGAGTTTACATGTGAGAAAACTGGGCGAAAGAAGCTGCTATCTCTGGGCAGTATTGTGCTATTCAAATTACAAACAAATTTCCCTTTCTGCTCCTGATGAAGTTCTGAGCTTTCACTGAAGATTTTGTACTTCTGAAACATTTATAACAGATTTCCATCACTGCAAGTTATTTGATTGCTTCAAGACTTGGACAATCTAGGTAATAAACATGTTGAGTAAAATCACCTTAGTAGGTGCCAACACACTATAGCATTTTGTTCCTCTGTGGTGGCCAGGCCACCTTAAATGTTTCCAAGTTTCTTTTAGCCTTTGTAGAAAGGAACATGGGTTTTCTCTCAGTTTGTAGGGTGTCCAGCCAGGGCTGGGTTGGAAATGTTGTGTCCTGGGGCTGCAGTACACCTTGCTTCTGCCTAGGGTTGCCCACTGTGCCATGTATTGCTGCAGGCTGTGGGCAAAGACGCAGATGCGTCTATTGCAGCTATGCTGCATGCAGGGTTTATTTTTCCCACTTGCATTTTTTTTCTAAATGTATTTTTAAATTTGCTCTAACATTGACATACATCATCACATGCCTGGGATTCAGACATGTTTATTGTGAGCCTGTCATAATCTGCTTCTACTCACTGGTGGTTCTGCATCATTACGAGAGGGAAACAAGTCCAAGGAGATTATCTGTGCAGTCAGCTGGACAGAGGGCCTGTTGTTAGTCATTTGAGATGCCAGGGTTTAAGTTTTGTGTTGTGGTGGTGTTTTTTTTTAACACCCTGATTCTAATTCTCTTGGCTCCAAACAAAAGCTTTAGCATTTTGTCCTAAAGTCTGTGATCAAAGCTTCAGAGCTTGGCTACATTTAGAAGTAGATTTATCTTTACTCTAAGCTCATGAGTCAAGGCAGTACTATTATACCCATTTTTTCAGTGGAGCATAGAAAAACAGGGCAGCAGGATTTCCCCAGGGTGCACAAAGTTGTGATATGGCCCATTGGCAAGTAAACAGGACAGACTTCTCACTGATGACCTTGTTTATTCCTGGAAAAATACTCAAATTAGACTTAAAATTGGTTGCAGACCTTTTGTGTTGTTGGTGTTTTCTTCCATGTCCTTCCCAGACCTTTTTTAACTCCACTGCCTTTTACCTTAGTGAAAGATCAAGGATAACCACTTGGATTTAGAAACCCTCTTACACAAGTGTTAACTACCAAAATGTTGATTTTCAAGTGAAGTCACCTGAATGATATGCTGCTGCTAATCAAAGAATCAGAGTTATTAATTAGGATCAGACACAATGAAGTGCTTATCTCTAAGCCATGAAGTTTACAAAGAGACCCCGATTACTTTCCCTTAATGTTCAGGACAGGAGATATCTTATTTTTATTGTCTTGTTGAACACTTATTTAATGTCAGTCATCAGCAAGGCTGAGAAACTCCGAACCAGTAGCAAGAAACAAAGCAAAAACACCAGACTCATGCATGGAGAGTTTGGGGTTAGTTTCATTTAAGCTGTAGGAGTAGTTTGTATTTTTAAGTTGTGTTTTCATGAAGTTATGGTTCAGTGGGTCAGTGTAGTATTTAGGTGTGTGAATATCTGATGTAGATGTGATTCTGCAAAGCTGTAGCTAGGATGATGCTTGGTAGTCTTTGGAAGCTGGTCTTTCTTAAATTCATTTCCCCTTGGCTGGGAAAAGAGCTTAGCATTTATCTGAGTGTAGGTGAGTGTGGATATTTTTTGAAATATGTTATTTTCTATATGGGACTTGGCTTCTTTATTTATACTGAACTCACGAAAAGACATTTTAATGGCAATAGTGGAAATAAAAGGCATAAGAGGGGGGTGAAAGAGCCACCACTTGGAGGAAAATACTGCAGCGTACAAATTGTGCTGCTGATTTTGCTTCATTAAAAATAACTTCTCTGAATATGCGTATGATGAGAAGAGGTTGCCTGGCTTCTGTCTTGACTGGGTGGTCCTGGGCCCCTACAGGCATGGTTCTAGTGTGTAATTTCAGCTTCTCTTTTCTACCTCTCCTTTGCCTATACTGTAGGATTAACTCTTTGGGAAAGAAATGCACATGGCTTCATTTGAAAACGGTGGACAGATGCATCAGGTAAGTCCTGTTGCTTGCGTATCTCTTACACGTGTACAGACTGGCCGGTAGTCATCTTGTTGACTTTATGTCCTGCTTTACACAGGAAAACACTGTTATGTTTTGCTTTCTCTGGGTAGTTAAATTAATTTCTTGAACCTGGTTTACAATAGTCCTGCAAGGAGCTGTTGATTTTGTAGCCTCACCAGTCTTGCAAGCCATGGATTATGTAAAATATTCTAAGAAATAATTATCCATAAAAACAATGCTTTGCACCCAAATCTGCACTATTATTTTGCTAACTGTTGGCTGTCCTTGGTTCTGTTAGACTGGCTAGAGTACAGATCACATTACCTTTAGTAAACAAAGTTTATGATATGGCTGCTACTACCTACGCATCTGTGGAGAGCCTGTTTGTAAAATCCTCCTGCAACATAGTAGAGAAAGGCTCTTCGCTACCAGTTCCAAATAGGTTGGATCTGCAGGGTGAGCATACGGTGGAGAGTATCTTTTAAAGCTGTATGCAATTTCAGTTTGCCAGCTTCAACACTTATTCTGGTACCTTATTGCCTGTCAGAATAAGAAAATATCCATAATGATAATTGCTGCAAGCAGCACTGCTTTGAATAATGGTTTCATGGCCTGTTATCAGTGTCTTTCAGAGAACCGTTAAAGGTTCTCTAGACCTTACTGGTTATTGCATGTTATATGACCTGCCCTAGCCAACTGGTAGGGCTTAGGATGCCACTTCTTTCAGATATAAGGGGCAATATGACTTGAAAGGTCATCCCTAGAAACAGTTTAGGATGGCATTAGGAGTCCCTTTGGTGAGGATTGTAAATTCAGACATGGTGTCTCTGCTATCTATGAGAGAAGGCTTACCTGCTGCTAAAACATAAAAAGAGTGTGCTGGTACTTGTAGATAAGGGATTAAGAAGATTTCAGGACAACCTCTTGGTACCACTAAATAAGAGATTTGACGGGAACTTTCTCAGAGTTATGGAGTGTCAAGAGTGGGGTGGGGAGGCAGCAGCCTGTCTCCAGTAAGAAGACTATTTTGGTAGACAAGGCTGATACTTTTCATAATAGGCAATGCGGCTGGAGGAGAATGGCTGAAGCCTTATTATGGCTTAAACTAGGTTCCTTACTTGGATGCCAGGTGAAAATGTCCAGCTGAGATATGCAGAGATATGTTCTAATGTTTTGTGGAAATTCTCTTGAACTGAGACTAAGCTTCAAGAAGAAAGATGGAAAGTTGAGAGAATGGCAGTGTGGAATGCAAGGATATAGATTTATAGCTGCTATTGCCCAGCTGTGACTTGGTTAGCACTAAAATGTGTCTACAATGTAGATATAAACTGAACCTGATTCCCGTAGTAGATTGTCCATCTCTTTCTGAGCATATTTGCTTGCTATTGTTACTATGGAGATCAAATACAGTTTAGCTTTCATTAAGCAAACAGGAGAATCTGCCAGTTCTTCAGCAAAGGCCTGATAAGGTAATTTCTTTCATCTCTTGTTGACAGCAATGATGTGAGTCAAATACTGTAGATGGAGAAGTTGTCTCTTAAACTGTGCTTTCTGGTAGTGACTATGATTCATCTTGTATACTGACTGGCCTGACTCTTAGTGTTTGTGGTCTAATATCTGAGGACGGAGCTGCTATCCCTCTGTGGGATAAAAAACATGCCCTCTGCACTGTGAGGTGAGATGCTATTTAAAATCTATAGGCTAAGCACTATGAAGCTCCTTGTTTGGGGAATGTAAACTGGTGTTCTGAGTCACTGTGCTGGATCCTCACTGCTGGTTGCTTTTTCTATGCCATAAGATGATAGATACTGGGGAAGATGGTGTTAGATACAAGAGAAAAGGCTGTGCAGGCTAGTGTGAAGATAACCAGACTGCTCACAGCATAATCATGATTGTAGAGTCAGGAACAAGTAGCCATAAGTGAAAAGGGAGCAGTGTTAGATAAATAAAAATAGCTGGTAGATTGCTGTTTTCTAGTTTAAAAAGATGAAGATTTAGGCAAGAATGTAATATGGTGGCTTTTGGCTTATGTGACTACCATCATAGGTAATGTTGATGCTCCTTAAGGTCAAATTCTTTGTTCCTTTGGCTTCCATCAACCTATAATAGGCTGGTTCTGTGACAGTTTCAGTTTGACACAGGAATGTCTTGATGGAGGGAAGGATAATATTATCCTCTCATTTATTGTAGTAATGATAGGCAGAAGGGTAGTAAAGACAGGTGATTGTGTGTGATTTCAAGTAGTCACATCGGTACAAATGAGTGTGCGAGAGGGTAAACTGGTTTGCCTATGAAAGGCAATTACTGTCATAAGACTGAAGTGAAATGATCCTGGATATATGCTATAAATCTGTCTTCAGTAAAATATTTGGATAGTGATAGACAGCTAATGCTGTACAAATCACTCTTTTCTTCATGTTTGATCTCTCTCTCTGGACTAAGAATGACATTTTTTTTTACCTCAGCTAAACTTCTACAATCTGAGATGAAGGATCTTGGGTACAAGCACAAAAGCAGAAGGGTTAGTTTGTGCACCTTGGTTCCTTTTCATTTGTCAGTGTGCTTATGAGTATTTTATAGTGCAAGTGAGAGAGGCTGAACAGTACATTCAAGGGTGTATCTTATTTATCAAATGTGCCAGCTGGAGCAACCAGCTCCCTTTCATGGTATCTTTACCTTGGTTCTGAATCCCTAGTTTCTTCCATAGTGCCAGAGTTTGGTGGTCAAAATTAAAAATGAGCTCTCACCTACAAGTGAGATAATGCTCCCCTCTCTCCTGCAACTTACTTTTCAGGAAAAAGGTTGTCGCTGCAACTTTTCTATGAAGTGTGATGGGACCTTGATCAAAAGAATAGGGCCTATCAACTTACTATGTTGAGTGTCATTTGGGGAGCCCACAGATATGGGCAGAAGTGGAAAGCAGCTTAATAATAGAATTGAGTGGTAGAGACTAATTTAGTTCTTGTGTATTGACATCTTGCCTCACAGCTTCAAAGTAGGCAATGAGGAACTGAAAGATGCCCAGAGCGAGTTGAGTCAAAGACGGCAGGAATGTTACTGAAGTCTCCCAAAAGGCAAGAGGGACGTACATCTCTCATTGCAGCAATGAAAGTTTAACGTTTCTGTAGCACGTAGGAGTGTGGGGGGCGGAGTTAGACAAGAATTGAAACCAATAACTGAGAAGTATCAGCAGTGTAATTGAGGACAGTGCTGCTGTGTAGTTTGCCGAGTGTCAGGTAAGCTCTGCTGCCTCCAAGTTCTAACTTGGACTCTTAATACCTACATCAAAGCACTTCCTTTCCTCTGAGTGTAGTTCCTAAATTTACAAACACAGATCCTTTGCTAGTAGGATCCACATCTTCATTAAGCCCTCTTCAACCTCTGCTGGAAGAGGCTTGTCAGCTGGGATCTGCTTTTTGTGTAACTACTGCTAACTGAGAGACAGCATGCAGTTGTAGGAGGCCAACTTTGAAGTAAACTAATCTAGAGTTAGAAGCAGAATGACTAGCTATTTCTCAGCATACACTGTCTCAATTGTTTGTGGTGTCTTGGTCTAGTATCCAGAATTCACAGAATCAGAGAATATTTTTGGTTGGATGGGACCTTTGAGATCATCGAGTCCAACCAACAAAAAAACAAAAAAAACCCCAAAAACAACAACAACAACAACAACAAAAATCCATGCCCTTCTTAATCAGGAATGCATGGAGATTTCCTTCGCCTCTCCATTGCCTACTCCTTTTAAGACCTCTCCAACACTATCCTAATGCAAAGTCAAGAGAAGGTGATCAAGTTCTGGGAATACACTAAGCTGTTGGTGTGTATGTGACACATGGTGCTTGCAGCTTGAATTATAGACTCAGTTCTTCTAGTAGCTGTGTGCAAATTATGCAGCTGCACAGAGCAAGGAAAAGGGTGAAGTTAGCTCCTAACAGATCAAGCTCAAGTCTTGTTTTGTCCTCTCAGGATAACTCTATTAAAGTCCAACTCAGATTGTTTCTGATGCCAAATAGTACACTTAGAGATATTGCTGTTGTAAATGAAGCTGCAGTCACAGGCAGCTCCTAAAGGGACTTGTATAACATAAGTGGCAACGTTAGTCAAATGTTCCTCTTGATTCACAATTTAAATTTAAAATCTAGAGAATTGATTGCTTGAGCAGTTGCACAGACAGTCAAGTCTAGCTCTGGTGTGACTTTCTTAAGAGGCAGTTGGGTATAGCACTTCATGCACTTTAATAATGAAACAAAAAATACTCCTAGCTCAGATGTTAATAATATGTTTTGAGATTGAATGCTGATATTGAAAATGTTCCTATACTCAAACAAAGTATTCAAATATGTCTTCTGGTAACTAATCCCACTCAGATGCCAAGACTTGCAGCTAGGCATGATGCCTGTGCCAGTGAGTCTATGAGATGAAACCAGCAGCATCAAGCCCCTAAACTATAGCTTCTTGAAAATACTCTGGCTATTTTCCCCTGGAACTCTGCAGGAGTGAATTCAAGACTTAGACATGCATGTTACTGAACTAAGCAATGCTTTACCATTTAGCAGATTCTATTTACATTCCCTCTCTCTGCCTTCACATTGAAGTGTCTCTCACTGGCATCTGGATTTTAGACCTCTTCTACTGGGAGAACTGGAAAGGCAACTGCAGGACTAACATGCTACTATGCCCTGGAACCTCTTCCTCCGTCCAAAGAAGACAGGAACACTTCTCCAATCTTACTTCTGTGCTGAAGAATGACTGTGGATTTTGTCAAGAGTAAGAAAAGTCGCTGTGTTTAGATTGGACCCAATGTACACTTGTCTTGAGACAGCATTTAGATTACTGGGTTAAAGCTATTGTCAATCTTAATCACTTCATTTTCAATTTGTGGCAACTTTAAAAAAAAAAAAAAGAAAAATAGAAGATTAAATCTTCCTTCCTACACTGTAGTAACTAATTATGTCTTCACTGGCACCACACTATCAATTTTGTCATGGGCTGGCTTGGAAGAATGTTGCTTAATATGTATGACCAAGCCCACACATATCTAAGCCCCTAATGTATCTAATACCACGTGAAGATAGTGTTATAATAAGAACAGATGTTGGAGCTTCCTTACTGCTGGATCTGGGATAGAAAGTTGATTTTATGTCTGTGTCTCTTTCCCTGATACAGTCAACCACATAAAAGTACAGACAACTACCTGTAAAGAAGATTGACAACTAACACAACAGCTGCTATAAAATTAAACAACCATAATGATAGGTAGCAAGTTATAGTTGAGGTTCAGAAACCCCTGCCTTTGTTCTAAGGAAAGACATCAATATGTAATCTGAAGGGGATTTTTACCCGTAAGAAATGCTCCCTTAGAGGAAGATGCATGCTTTTGAGAGAGCTACTTGAATGTCATAAGGAACTGCTTCAGTATAAAAGAAGTTCTTCTGGTCTTATACTACTGCTTGTCATATACCTTCTTTTTCTGGTACTTGCATGGAAATTCATTAAGCAATGGTACTAGAAAAGCCCATCTATTGAAAGAAACCTTCCCAGAACCATCACGAAAATCCACATTTGTATTAACCTGGGCACAAGCAAAGCTCTCTATACCTCATAACACACCTAAAACATGCCTGAGGGAAAACACATATAAAATTTGCCTGTTCATCTCTGCTATCCTACAACAGCAAATACCCCCTACATAAAAATTAGCAGCATCCCCAGATTCTACATTTGCCCTTCCAGGAATGTATCCAGAGTGCTCTTGTAGTAGGTGAAGCTAAGCAACCATACTGCAGCGGAACGAACACTCAGTGGCAATCTATTAAGGGCAAAAAACCACTACTGACAATGAGTAAGTGTTCTGTACAAAGTAATCACTCTCTCTGGTCCTAGTCATCAGACTTGTAGGTCCCTTACTACAAAAATACCCAAAGATGAGCCTAAAAGGTAAAATTCACGGTGCTACTAGATTTCAGAGATATGGACTCTATTGAGTGGTTTATGGCACATTAAAATCTATGTGGTCCACGGGAGATACATTATTTGTCTTTATGACCAGCCTTTGCTCTCCTGAGGGTGAAATTACTGTATCAGTTTTCTTTCTTCCTCACCTTCATCACCTCACTTTATTTCATGGGGACGCTAACTACCTTTGCTCTCAAAAAATAATCTTACAGTTATCCTTTGAGCTAAGCTCTGAGCAATGCATTTCTCAGCTTGCATTTAGCTTTGAAAGCTGCTGCTTGTATTTCAGGTGTGCATATCTGAAAAATTTTCTGATTTTTCCAATCATGTGGTTTGTTCAATAGAAGTTGTTACTTTAATCTAGAAACATCATCCTGCCTCTGGTCTTAGCCTTTTTCCTTAGCTAGCACAAGTAACCATCCCTGCAGCGTTTCAGTTACAAGTTTGAGCCCAAAGAAAACCACTTAGTTATGAAATAGCATCTCTTTGCTCCAAATATAACTCCACGGTCTCTTCAAGTGGCCTCCGATTTTTCCCATGAAACTTCATAGATAATTTTGTTTCTGTTAAACACAGGCAAAGACTTCTGCCAATGATTAGGTACGCACCCAAGGAGCCCTTTGGATGACAAATATCTGCAGGTTTGGAGCCATGAATGGGAGTGAGGAGATGGGGGTTTGTGTCAATAAATATAGGTAAATTGTGTAGTGCTAGTTTTAAGATTCAGTAGGATTAGGCTTAGGTATCATGCCATAGTCTGTATTCCTGCCCTGCTTACAGCTACCATTCAAAGTCATTATTCAAAGGTGCCTGAGTTGCAACAGATTATGGTTACCTGTAAGTCATGCAAAGCCATTTATCTGGGAAATTATTCAGTGCCACTCCTTCAGTGTCTGCTCTTTGTCAGAGAGCAGGATAAACTTCAAAATAGCAAGTATTACTCTGTACATAGGCCATACAGTGGACTTCAGCAGACTCCAGATGACAGAGGGACTGCTGCAAATTAATTTATAAGGTAGCCAAGTGAAATGTCCTGTGAGGAGTTAACAATCTTTTTATTTGTTTGTTCACTCTTTAGGATTTCTGCCTGCTAATCCATCCACTCATCTTGATGGGATGCTGTTTTATCAGTACTTCTGTGGTTTTTCTTTCTTTAAATTACATTTTCTTGCATTTTTTACATTCCTGGTAGATTACTGATATAAGATGGGCAGAGAACTGTTTCTAAGTGGCATTGTCTACAAAATATTGTGACTCTCTCATTGTTGTCTCAATGGTTTACAATGCATTTTAGCTCCTCTAGCTACAGAGGCTTTCAGCATTTTAAATTTATAATTAAAGGGGTTGTTATATTTGGCTTTCATAACAAGAACCACTTGAACAGTTTCCTTATTTAGTACACATGTAATTGACAATGTATAGGGGGATGCTTTTTTTTTTTTCTTGAAAAATACAAAGAAAATTGTTCTCTCTTATGAAAAGGGTGTGAAATATTTATCCTCCTTGTCTTTACAGCTGCAAAGAAAGCTCTAAACTTACAGAGAAAAAGTTGTTAATTATGCTCTGGGGACTTGGGGGGTGCATGTGAGGGGAAAAAAAAATTGCACTGCTAGGCAAGCTATCCCCTGGGTCACTTTGCTCTGTTATGCTCACAATATATCAGGCACCATATGTGCTGTAAATACAGAAATTCTGAATAAAGATTAATATTTGTTCTTTGTCTTATCCAAATCGTCACCTTAATCATTTGTATTTTGGTTCTGTTAGATCCCCATGTTAAACCTCTCTGGCAGCCTGATTTAAACCAGGCTGGGATTTGCTTTTTGCAGATGCTATGATAATAAGCACAAAATGCTACTTCAGTATTCTTGTGCTGCTGTTTAGTTTGTAGGGTGTAGGATGCTGTTGTTTATTCTGCTATTTGACCTCCTGCTTCTTAATCATGTTTTTCATCAGTATCTGCCCACAATCTATCTTTGCAGCGGAATATAAAATTGAAGCAGGTTGTTACCTTCAGATGAAACTTAGGCTTTGGAAATTGAGATAATGATCTGAACTTCTGAGTGTCAGCCAGAAATGGTGTTGCTGCACGCTGTATTAACACTTTAGTAGAAGTCATTCCAATTACCCGGCTTGTTGTTGCAGTTGTGGCCTCTGGACTGACCACTTAGGGACTAGATTTTTTGCAGGAATTTGTATGGTTTCAACATGCTCATTTTGCATTAGAAGCAAACCAAACCTGTCATGAAGTTTTACAAAACTGAATGGCATTGAAAGATCCAGTAGAGGACCTTGTATGATGGTTGTGTGACAGAGGAGCTTTTGACTGGGAAAACCTTCCACAGGAAATTTGCAGAAACAGACTTCTCCACGAAATTCTCGGATTTGAGAGACTGTTCAAAATAAATGGCACTCGGTCACCAAAATAGAGCCAATGTTGAGAGGCAGATACTTGTTGATGTGAATGAAGAGAGCACTAAGAAAATGTGACACAGGGAGTGAAATTTAAGCAAAATATTGGGTTAAGTCTCAATAGCATGGTGCAGAGTAATTGCACCATTTACTTGGTGCATTTATCTTGGATTCTGGGCAAACTTTGAAACAAAGGACAAGGAATGGAGTGTGCCACCTTCCATGTGGAAAATCTGGTGGCTGGGTAACAGCAGGACAGTTGCTGTTTGTCTCTGCCTTGACTTTCCGTTTTCTTGTAAAGTAGGCATAAATGCCAGTGTAGCTATGTTCCCTGATTAAGTGACCCTATTTGTCATCTTAAGGTATGTTATCGTCCTTGGCTAAGAGTAGTACATGAAATATAATTTGTAAATGGAGAAAGGCCAGGGTAACTGTATTCTCTAGTTTTATTATATAACTATGGTAACAATTGGCTTTGATTGGAAACAGTCAAAATTGCTTAATAAAAAAAGGAAGGAGAGTACTTTACTCATAACCCTAAAGAACAGAAGTTTCTTCAGTGTAGTATTATCAGCATACGGTATTATGTTTTGGTGTTGGGTAGGTTTGTTGTTTTGGGGTTTTTTTGTTTTTTTTCTTTTTCAGCTGCAGTTAAAAGCATAGCCTTGAAACACTCCTGTTCTTTGTGCTGTTGGACTTTTGTGTTTTGAGATACCTGCAGTAATTTCTTGGTACACATGGAGAATATGAATACATAACATAGACTTAAATAAGTTCCAAAAAAGGTTTCAAATGGCCAGTGATTTGAAAAAAACCTGCCTGGATTTATGCTATTTCTATTAGGATCAAATGCTATATGAGATGAATATCTGCTGCAATTCATGACAATTTTTTGTGTTTGACCAACTACATACAATCTAACAAAATGAGGTGGCAGAACTATTTTCTTGTGAAAGCGTGCTTTCAAAGTCGAAACTCTGAAGCTCAAGAGTTGAGAAACTTAAATGGCATCAAAAACGTGACTGCCACCTTCCAAGCTCTTAATGTACTGTGCTTCTCAGCATAAAAACTTGGTATTGTTCAAATTTTTATATAAATAAGATCATGCTTTTTATTTTTATTTTCAGGGTGAAATTATAAGACAAGGTTGTTCACATCAAGCAGTCTACAGTTAGATTCCAATGAGATTTTTTTTCTTTCTCTCTACTTGATTTGCTAGCTCCAGCTTTAAAATCAGTCTGGTTTACATATCTGCATATAAACTCTTTGTTTTGTATCTTACACTTCCGAAAATCCCAGGCACAATCACTCTGGGATCATAATTGTATTCAAATACTGCACTGGGAAACTCTACTTCTGTTCACAACTTCTTGTGCCCCATACTCTGCCAAATGCTGTGGTCTGATCAGAAGTGTGGGTTGATCAGCTAGTGGGGAGAGACAGGAGTGGTGTGTTGGGCGAGGGAGAGGCCAGGTGAAGAAAGGTGCCTGGCTGGAGACCAGTGGAAAAACATCTGGGACTTTGAAGGTGTTTTTTGCAGGCAGTTCCTGTGTCAGGTGCAAAGCCAGGATTCCCAAATTCCTGAATTTGTCTGACCTCAAAGACAGGTACAATATGGCCATGTTTGACTATATTTAATTTTGTGGTACAGTTGACGTGCTGAAGGGAAGGGATGCCATCCAGAGGGACCTGGACAGGCTTGAGACGTGGGCCCATGCAAACCTCATGTAGTTCAACATGGCCAAGTGCAAGGTCCGGCACGTGGGTCAGGGTAATCCCAAGCACAAATACAGGCTGCAGGGGGGGAGAATGGATTGAGAGCAGCCCTGAGGAGAAGGACTTGGAGATGTTGATGGATGAGAAGCTTAATATGAGCCAGCAATGTGCACTTGCAGCCCAGAAAACCAGCTACATTCTTGGCTGCATCAAAAGAAGCATGGTCAGCAGGTTGAGGGAGGTGGTTCTACCCCTCTGCTCTGGTGAAACCCCACCTGGAATACTGCGTCCATCTCTGGAGTCCTCAGCATAAGAAGGACATGAACCTACTGGAACGAGTCCAGAGGAAGACCACAAAGGAGGACCACAAAGGAGCACATCTCCTATGAAGACAGAGAGAGGGTTGGGGTTGTTCAGCCAGGAGAAGAGAAGGCTCTGGGGAGACCTTCTAGCAGCCTTCCAGTACCTAAAGGGTGCTTACAGGAAATCTGGGCAGGGACTCTTTATTGAGGAGTGCAGTGACAGGGTGAGGGGTAATAGTTTTAAACTGCAAGAAGGTAGATTTAAATTAGATTTTAGGAAGAAATTATTTACTGTGAGGGTGATGAGACACTGTAACAGGTTACCCAGAGAAGTTGTGGATGCCCCTGGAAGTGTTCAAGGCCAGGTTGGATGGGCCTTTGAGTAACCTGGCCTAGTGGAAGGTGTCCCTGCCTATGGCAGGAGGATTGGAACTATTTGATCTTTAAGGTCCACTCCAACCCAAACCATTCTATGATATTTAGCTTTTTGGACAAAGTAAAGCAGAAGGTTCTTCTCCCTGCTTGCTGTAAGACAGTGTCATTGTTGTATAACCACTGTGGCGAGCTATTAGTCAGAAGGGGATGACCCCTTAGCACTTGCAACAAAAAGTAAATCTTCAGATGGTAGCATGGGGATGATGAATTTCAATGCAGACTGAGAGGTTTAACCCCAAAGGCATGGCTGCTTTTGAGGAAGTACAAGCAGAGCTTGAGAAGAGGTGGTCCATGTGATGCAAGGTCTCATCTTTCTTTTATCTTTGCTCTCGTGTGCTGCCTTTCCTCTGGTACCAGGTAACATGATGTTTTTGTTAGTCACCTCTTCTCAGTGTGAAGCATCACTGCTTAAAGTGTGGCTGCTCCCATCACAGGAAAGGACAAAATGCTGGAGAGTTTGACTTGCTGCTCTTTTGCCAGCACGGGGATGGTGCCAGCAGTGGATGTTATTGGCTGAAGCTGTCCCTTCTGGGAACAGGCAGCAACTGACCTGCTTTGGCCTCTGAATGAACAGTGACCAGAGCAAGTTTGCCTTCTGCAAGAGACAAAATGGGCACCAGAATGATGTCCGTCTTGTTGTCCCTACCACGTTACTGCCGTTTTCATTACCTACCTTGTCTGTGCCTGCAGTTGACCTTGGTTATACCTCTAGATCTGAGTGCTTATAGAGAGAAAAAAAGGAAGAAATTTATTTGCTTTTAAAATTTATTTGATCAGAGGCCAATTTTCAATAATCAAATTAAGCAGATTTAAATTAAAAATATTGAGAGTAAGAATACCTTTTATGAAATGATGATGACCTGAATTATTGAAAGCTATGGTAATATCCAGTTCCTCAATGCAGTGTTCCCTTCTGCTCTCCTATTGAATTTAAGTGAGTTGACTTATATGAAAACCTCTTCAGAGGTAACACAGTTTACAAGCACTGACAAGAAGAAGAGTCTGCAAAAAGGATCTTAAAAGGAAGCAGTCAACAAACACTACTCTTATCCTTTTATTTATTTGTTTATTTATCCAAATTCCTTTGAATTAACTTACATCAGCATCTATACTAATACATGGTTACGCTCTAGGGGACAAAATGCTGGGAAGGAATGTTATGCTGTGCTCTTAGCATTAAAACAAGATTTGTTGCCACACATTGTCTATAAATTCCCTTGAGTATCTTCAAATGAATTGCTAGGGTGTATTAAGATCTGTGTTCTCTATGCTCAAGTTCACTTCCTCTGAGGCGTCTGAAATCCAGTGAATTCCTCAGAGCGCTGCTTCATCATGATTTCCCTGCTGTGTTTTTATAGGGCGGTCACCTGCTCTTGCAGGTTGTGGGAATTGGTTCCCTTCCTGGCTGGCCAGAAGTGGGGCCACTGACAGCCTCCCCTGCCCATCCACTCTGCTGTCAGCACTTCCCATCAGCCTCCTCCCTGTGTGGACCACAGTGAGCAGTGCTGATCCCCTGTGCGGACCACAGTGAGCAGTGCTGATCCCCTGTGCGGGTGTCGGGTCACCCTCAGCAAGGAGGGCTTTGCAAAGAATGAAGGTAAATGCATCAGCATGATGACTTTTGTGGGTGAAATAAATCCACAGAAGAGTGACAGTGGGTGTGTGCGGTGGACAAGGGATAAGTGTAGGACAGATTACCATCTCTGTGGCACTGCTGGGTGTCACAGAGTGTCCCGTTGGCATCCATGTCTCAGCTGAGCATGCTGTTGGTGGGGGAGCAGGGGCTAGTGTTGTTTAAGGTGACCTTGCCTCTGCCCCTGCTGCACACCAGGAGGGTGGCTGGCTTGCTGCTCCACCCTTGCACAACCTTGGGAGCATCCTGTGAGGAAATGGCTGAGAGGAAGCATGCTCACAGGCACCTCCTGGCAGGGGTTCAAACCATTCTTCAGCCATGATGGGGCAAAAGAAAAGTGGGAAAGTTTCTTGCCACCCAAGACAGCAATTAGGAGGGGGCTGCTGCTGTGTGTGACTGTGCAAGGAAACATCAGCATGCGGGCAGGTGGGAAAGTGAGAGAGTGTTGAAAGAGCAGCGGAAGACGGTAAAGTGAGTACTATGGGGAGAAATGTCTGGGGAACTGTGACGATACAAGTATCAGTCTGCGTGGTGTAGCTTCCCAAGACTGCATCTGGAAGGGGAGGTACCGAAGTGCACTCAGGGGTATAATGCTCAAGCAGTTTGTTGCAAAGATGGAGCCAGTTTTCCCTGGTTCTAGGCATTCAGTCTTTCCGTATAATCTCTAAAGAAGATAGAGTTACTGAAGATGTCTCCATCCTCTTGCCATTTAATATTTCTTTCTCCCCCGTTCCTTAGCACTAATACATTCCAGATTTTCATTAGCAAGAAAGTACTACCTGGATCTTCCCTCATCTTCTCTTCTGTCAAGCATGTGGGTGTTTTGACAGATTGCCACCTAGTCATCAGCTGGAAAAATCAATTCCTTCCACACTATTTTTCACTACAAAAATTAACAGCTGGTAAAACATAGATAAAATTGCTGAGGTAAGTAGAGTGATGGTAGAAGTCCTTAGGAGAAAGAGGATATGTGAAGAAGTGTTAAGAAGTTCTTCTCCAGGTTAAGCAGGCCAAAATAAATTACCTCTTATTTCTGGGGGAAAATAAAGCTAGACCAAGGATCTTGAAGTTCATGGTTCTTTTTCTTTATTGGCCCAAAAGTGTCTTAATTCTAGATCTTTTAGGCTAACCAGGAAAATGTGAGAGTCCCAACTTAACTGGGAGTCATAAATCTTTATGTGACTTAAATAATTCTTCTTGTCATGAAATTTTAGGGCACAAGTCTTATGACGAGCAGCTGAAGGAACTGGGGCTGTTTAGACTGGAGAAAAGGAGGCTGAGACGAGACCTTATCACTCTCTACAACTACCTGAAAGGAGGTTGTAGTGAGGTGGAGGTTGGTCTCTTCTCCCAAGTAACAAGTGATAGGACAAGAGGAAATGGCCTGAAATTGCACCGGGGAGGTTTAGATTGGATATTAGGAAAAATTTCTTCACAGAAAGGGGTGTTGAACATTGAAAGAGGCTGCCCAGGGAAGTTTTTGAATCACCAACCCTGAAGGTATTTAAAAGACTAGTAGACATGGTGCTTAGAGACATGGTTTATTGGTGATTTTTGGCCATGTCAGCTTAATGGTTGGACTTGATTTCCTTAAAAGGTCAGTTCCAACCTAGACAATCCTATGATTCTATGAAATATAAAGTGAATTTCTGTGGGATTCCTCAGATCTGTAATCTGAATTTCTCTGGACTTGAGATTTTTGCCCAGTGCTGAAGCCTTCTTATTTTCTTCTTGGCAGTTTATTAAGTATTTCCAAATGTACAAGGAATCCATGAAATCAATCTATTTTGTATGTCTTAAAAAGCTATTTTTTTTGTCTAATAAAGTCTCTTATTATACTACAAATCCTACTAATTTTTTAGATATATTTTTAGTCATATAGCTATAGTACTGTTCTCAATGTATATACTGAGGAGTCTGCTTTCAGGAACTCTTTTATTATTAGTAGTAGTAGTAGAAGCAG
This sequence comes from Numenius arquata, assembly GCF_964106895.1. Classification (NCBI taxonomy): domain Eukaryota; kingdom Metazoa; phylum Chordata; class Aves; order Charadriiformes; family Scolopacidae; genus Numenius; species Numenius arquata. The sequence goes on along the minus strand of NC_133577.1, from coordinate 63,478,836 downwards.
TAATATTTTATGCAGTGAGGGAAAGAAATAGAACAGGAACAGAAATTTGATCTGCATATATTTGTGATGCCTTAGGTAGGTGACAGTGTCAGGGGCCGAGCAATGTACTGTGTTCTCTGTATGAGAAGGGGCTTGTATCCAAGAAAACAAAGGTATAGAGAATAATTATCCTTTGAAACACATGCATAGTATGGTTCAGAGACCACACTAGAGCTACTCTGAAGTAAGGCTTCTGAGATGCATATAGTGCACGTGTACAGTTCTTGACACTGGCTGCTTTGATCTTCTAATCCACTCCTAATGTACTAATGTAAATGTAATCTAGAATCACGTTGTGTAACTCAGCTCTACTCACAGTATTTTCTGAAGTTTGCTGTGGGGAAAACACACACTTGATTTTTAACATCAAGGAGACAGATTCTGTTGACCAATAAAGAACATTGAAAGGAAATATCTCTGTGGTACCTTCCTTGCATGTGAACCTCTAGTCATCTGATCTGCTTAATTGTGGGAAAGGATGAATGTCAAAAGAAATCCAGTTAAAAACATTTTATATAAACCATGATGCTTTTATTTAGTTATCTCCCTGTTTTATTTAGAAGGTCACTTTGTCACAGTGAATAGCAATGTAAAAACATTTATGATGTTACTCTACTGAATTCTGTGGGTCTTGGAGATTCAGACAAGTCTCACCAAATCAGTTTTTAAAAGGTGATGTGAGAACATTCTTAGACTTATGAATCAGTTTTGCCCTTTGTCAATGGGGCACAATCATACCTGAAGCTACTAGATATTAAATTTGCATAGGTGTATCTCTGCTGGGGAATGCAAGCTTAGCAAAGTCCATCAATGCTGGTACTTGTCACTTAACTCCTCTCTCTTCCCAAATCCGTGGATGCAATTTCCTGTTTGAGATAATGTTGCCTCAACAAAATAATCATATTTCCTGACATCTTTGTTTTGAAAAACACAAAAGTGGCTACACCTCCACAGATATATAATCAGGTTTCTTCATCCATCGTCTGAGGACTCTTTGCAATTTTAAATCCGTGGTGTTTCACTTGAGATAATTAAGCTTTCATCTATGCAGATGCTTTCATCCCAAAGCATCCCAGAGTACTCCTCAAATTGCTGGCCAAATGCAAAACAATGGGAAAGACTCCCATTGACTTCAATGACCTTTGGATAAGGTCATTAAATTGTAGCAATAATGACAAAAAGAATATTATATGTAGAGAGTAAACTGTCAAAAAGTTACTTTAATGCTAATTTCTTTGAAATGTTTTGACTTTAACTAGGTAGACACCCTGCTTTTATAATTTTATCTGACTTCTGTGAAATTGTTCTTTTTTTATTTATTATTCCAATAAATATTATTTTTAAATATTTAAATATTATTTATTATTTTATTAATTATTCCATATAGATATCTGAATTATACAAAAGTCTGGGAGTAATGCAACTGAGTAATAAGGATAAGTATGTAGTCAAGTACATCAGTGACCAACACTGGAAGCTGGGAAGGGACACAGGCATCAACAAAGGTGCCCATCTACAGTATATTCCTGCTTGTCCATAGCTGTGATGGCTTGGCCATGGCATTTTCCGTTGGTGACAGCAGGATGTGCCAATTGCATTTTCCAAGAGGAAACAACAACTGAATGCACGATTGTCTGCAATTCCAGGCATCGTAGAAATATGTAGGACTGTTTTATGCACACAGTAAACCATCTCATGGTCACTGCTTCACATTGCCCACCAGCCCCTCCTTCTTGCTGAGAATAAGGTCCAGAATAGCACAACTCCTTGTTGACTTCTCTGTCACTTGTAGTAGTTAACACTAATGCATTCCAGGAACCTTCTGGACTGCTTAGGCCCTGCTGTGCTGTCCCTCTAACAAATATCAGGGTGGTTGAAGTCCCCAGGAGGACCAGCGTTTGTGAATGTGAGGCTGCTCCTATTTGTCTATAGAGGGCCTCATCCGCTTGGTCTTCCTGGTCGGGGGCCTGTAGCAGACCCCCACTGTAATGCCACCTGTCCCTGCCTTCCCTTTAACTTGCCAGAGACCAGCTCCAGTGCAGGTAAGTCCATACTGGGCAAGGGAACCGTGGCCAGGAGAGCCGGCAAGGGGCTTATTTTTTGAGGCTTTTGGAAGCCGGGAGAAGTGGCCAGCCCGGGCCAGTACCCAGCAGCTCCCAGGGACGGAGCCGGCACCCCTGGCGGCAGATTTAACCGAGGTGCTGGAGCAAGCAAGGAGCAGGTGGGTGTCACCTGGGAGCACCACAGGGGAGTCTGCACTGGAGAGCGCTGAGGGACTGCCAACTTGGCCATGGAATAGCGATGGTATTCACACGGAAGAGGACCATGGCATCTGTGCCCTCTGCACGCACCAGTTGTAATGCAGCTTCCCAGACAGATATCCTGTGGGAACATGCTGCCACTCGGACACTGAGCTGCGGGGTGTCCCCTGCTCTTATGCTGGTGTCAGGTGGCATTGGTGGGCACGCCTGTGGGAGATGGGCCCAGGTGGAAGAGCTCCTCCGATTAGTGGTGGAGCTCAGGGAGGAGGTAAGCAAGTTGAGGAAAATTGGGGAATGCGAGAGGGAGAAAGACTGGCAGAGTTGCACCCTGCCTCCCATAACAGAAACCAAGCAGGCAGACAGCCCCTGCTACAGAGACCTCCCTGTCCTCTCTCTGCCGGGCTGAACAAGGTAACTCAGAGGATAATGGGCTGTGGGAACAAGTTCCTGCCCAACAAAGCAGGCATGTCTCCCCAGTAACTCCATCACCTCCCCAGGTACCCTTAAAAAACAGATATGAGGAGGGTAATTCAATGTCTATGGAGGTGTCGCCAGGGTTGTCAGACTAAACCCAGCATCAAAACACCCTCAGTCCAGAAAAAAAGATGTGTCATTGTTGTAGGTGACCCCATCCTGAAGGGAGCAGAAGGCCCAATATGCAGACTGGACCCACTTCTCAGGGAGGTCTGCTGCCTCCCTGGGGCCTGGGTTAAAAAGAAAACTTCCCTGCCTGGTAAACCCCTCAGATTATTACCCTTTACTCATTTTTCAGGTAGGCAGAGATGAGCCTATTGAAGTCAAAGCCATAAGCTGAAATTTGAACAGTTAGAAAATTAATTTCCATTGACTTTGGTGTGTTATCCAGTGATAACTTGCTGTAGGGAAGAGTTTAGGATACTGTAGATTGATGATAATTTTGTAGTTTCTAAACCAGAATGCTCTTAGGTCCTAAGATGAAGAATGTGTAATAAGTCTAAAGAGGCATTGCTTGTATCCTTGCTACGTTTAACTCCATGAGGGCTCTGCAGTTTTGGGTGTGCACACATGTGCTAGAGTGTTTTTCAATAAAAAATTAACCACGCACTGGCGTTTTCATTTAGCTCTAGTTATCCTAAACTTCCAATATCTATTTTTTTGATCGCAAGGAAATTAAGTTAATTTCATGAAATTCAGCACAGCAGACAAGTGTTTCTGTTGGCTGTCCAGTAATATTTTCATAATTTTGTATCCAAAGTACATATCAGATTCTGCTACTGGCAATGCTGCTTTTTGGCTCTGTGATCTAGTTGCTGAAGTGAATTTCATATCCAAAATCACAGCTTTGTATTTGATTTACTTCAATTTGTCTGTGCTTGGTAAAAATGAAAAAATGACTTTTTTCAAAAGGATGCGGTAGTTCAGTGAGTGGGATTTCTTTCTTTTTTTTTTTTTTTTTTTTGGTTGCACTGTGGCTGTGCATTGGCTTCTCTCTCTGTTTCCTGTGACTTCTCCTTTCTGTTTTCCAGCTCCCGTAAAACTTCCTGACACTTTCATTTCCTTTCCAGTTATCAAGCCATTTTGCAAACAGGTCAAGGGATGAAATGCTGCCTTTGCCTCAGCCAATACAGGAGAAGGGCAGTGCTTCCTTTGAATCTGAAAGGCCAAGTAGAGCGTCATGGAATGACTTTGCTCATGCTTGGTGCTGATGGGACACTAATGTAAGCCTGAAGAAAATCTAGCAGTGGAAATTTGCAAACCTGAGCTGGGAAAAAAAAAAAAAAAATGGGGGGGGTGGGGGGGAAAGAGGGAAAATACCAGAGTGCCTGAAGGGTTGTGGAGAGCCTGCTGTTGAGGACTCTAGGTTGTGCCATGTGTCTAAGGGGCAGTGCAAGACTGCCAGTTTTCATCTGCTCGTATTCACCCTTCCGGGGAGAGGCTGCACGTTTCTAAGGAGTTGGAAAGATGAGGTTTTCCTGTGGAAAACTCTAGTGATGGTGCATCCCAAAACATGTATTCTTGGGTGTGGGCAACCAAGAATTTTTGTGGGGTTTGTTGGTGTTGGTTGGTTGGTTTGGGGTTTTTTGGGGGGCGGGTGTTGTTTGTTTTTAATACAGTGACAGCATTTTAATCTTTCGATATGGCTTCAAAACAGCCACATCCACAATGCGGTATGAAGGGCTTGTGCTCATCAAAGTAAATTGCATTTCCAACAGTAAATAAGTAACAAACCTTAGTAGAGCAAGAGTCCAGAATCCCTAATAAGGTAAGTAAGCAAAACTAGCATCTTTTTGTTTTGTTTGTCTCTTTATCAGTGTTGGCTTGTGTTATTCCTTGAACAGAAACAGTCTCAATATTTGAGAACAGTTTCTAAATTTCAGGTCACTGAAGTTTCACCACGTTTAGCTTTGTGGTTAGGGATTAGAGTCTCTTCCTTGGCTTGGAAAAAGATACAAATGTAAGGAAAATGAATATTTTAATTTATTCTATTATATTTTATTTTTTATTTCATACTTTATTTCCTCCTTATTCAAAATCCTATAAAATTTACCACATTCCATCTTTTTTAACACTGTGTTTCTCCTGTAAGAGATGTAGATGGCATTTTTTCCTTACGGTTATTTATCAAGAATTATTTGTCAGTAGATGACTGTAGTGATTGCATTTGGAATGATGACTGCAACAGAGGGAACAGATAGCATCTTGTCTAGACAGTCCTGTTGTTATTGTCTTTATTTCAGTAAGATTGTCTTTGATTGTTTTCTGGGAGAGCCTTACAAAAGGCATATATTTTAATATCCAAACATAAATTGCATACATTTTTGTTTAAAAAATATTTTGGTACTGACTTTTTGGTATTCAAAGATTGAGGACAATGCTAGCTTTTGTGAGTTGAACTGTGAAAGGAAATAATTCTGAAGAGAGGTTTTTTTTCTCTTCCCAGAATGTCTCGTGATTTGAAGAGTTGTGTGGTAAATCTCATTGCACACATTTTGTATGCTGTGTAGTACCACAGTTAATAAGCTTAGCATTTGGAGCCAAAGTGATTCCAAGCTTGGCAGAGAATCTGTAATTTGGAGAAGTGAGTTTTGGAATAGATATGAAAGTTCCTGGCTACTTGTAGAAAAACGCGTTACAGGCTTGGCTGCTGTGTGCCTCTGAAGCCTCACCAGTATCAAAGGAATGTGAATTTTGTACAGTTTTTCTGACAATGTAAATAAAACCCCAATCAGCTGTGTTGTTCTTCTTTTAGAAGTCAGCATCTTCAGGGCCTTGAGCTTTTTGTTTATGGAAGATGTGTTGAATTGTGTTTCTAGATCCTTTCCTAAAAGCTGTTGAAGTTCTCATGTGGGAAACAGCCAAAAAGTCCACGCTCTTTCTTAACCAAGAGAACAGGAGAGATTACTGCAATGATCCTTTAATTTTTGCCAAATACATATTGAAGGAAACGACACTAAGTTTCAAGATCTAATAGATGGGGAAGGGGAGGGGAAACTGGGACCTAATTAGCCTTTGTCTTGGGGTAACTGCTAGCTTACTCTACTGTGAGGAGGTAGTGGTGCCCTACCTGGTGACTCATCTGGTCATCTCTCAATAGGCCTCTGATTATAGATTATAGCCTATACCGCCTGGACATGGGCTTATTAGTTACTAGGTCTGAAATGCCTCAGTGGATGATGATGATGGCATTTTAGTGCTCTAAAAGGAGTGAATCGGGGAATTATGATGGCACTATGCAAAACTAGTGCCATTCTCCCCTCCCTGATTTCTCTGGTTAGTTCTAGGATTTGTGGCACTAGTGAAAAACACCTGAGAACAGAGATGCAGGGGGATGGAGACTTTAAAAGTGCAAAGACTTTGGTGCCCTGAAAAAAGAGACCAAGCTTGCAGCTAAAGTAATACAGACATATCATTTTCTCTGGAATTCACAGCTCTTGCATTTTACTTCCTTCTAACTTGGAGCAAGGTTATGTATTTTTAATTTCTCTGCAGAGGAGTTTCTACCTCTTATCCCTCCCAGTTTTTATTTCAATAAACAAAAAATGTTTCCCTAGGTTGTTATTCAGTTCTCCTATAGCTCCTTTTTCCACTCTAATTTTCACTCCCCTAATGCTGGATTGCAGCAGGGTCTCAGTTTGCAGAGTCACTGTTGCAGCTAATCCTCTCTCTCTCTTTACTTTTTCTCCTCAACTGATTGTTCATATTTTCAGACTTCATAATCTCACCACCAAAACCTAGGCATTCTTTGGAGCATAACTTGAGAAGTAACACAGACCTCAAAAATGTCACTGAGCTCTGAACTCTCAAAGCAAAACCCTTTCTGTGCTTAAATAGGATGCTACCAAGGGGTCTGGGCCAAAATTAAAAGGGAAAAATACTCTTTGTATAAGGCATTTCATGTAGTATTTTGAATGATGATTTGCAGAGAAAAAAAAAATCAACAGTAAATATTAATTCTTTCCTTTCTTGAAGCCCATAAAACAAAGCAACAGCCACCTCCAAACAATTGCTTTTTCTGCCACTTTCACTTTCATCTCCTTTGCTTCCATTGCTTCCCAAGTGAGCGCTGAACCCAGTACCTGGTGCTGTGTAACAAGGCTGTGTGTTTTCTAGGTGATGTCTACATCTAAAACGTCAAATTTGGCTTGGAGATGACAGGCTGATTAAAATAGTCTCCTTGCTTTTCTGTTCAATAACACCAATCGGTTTGCATCTGTCTGTATTACTCCACTAGTGTTAATGTTCACACTGCTTCACAGTAAGGATCTGCATTCAAAAGTTTCTTTTATGCTTTGAAGAGACACCCCCCCCCCAAATGAAAGGAAGGCAGAAACTTCTCTAAACGTGCAAAGCTTTTAAAAAGGCATTAGAGCAAAAGGCAGCTGTTCTTCGATGATTGGCTTTCAAAATGAAAACCCGTAGTGGTATGTTGTTATAGGGTTATTTACTCTGGTAAAAGCAACTGGAGTACCAGAAGTGTTTCTAGCACAGGCAGAAGCAGAAATGAATAGGGAAAATGCTTAAGGTCTCACCCTGAGGAGAATTAAGAGAAACAAAATGTGAGCAAAACTTGTGCCAGCAGGCATAAGCATGGCAGGGCTTGAGGCAGAGCCCGGGAGGCAGGCTGTGCTCACACGAAGCATTCACACATCTGCAAAGAAGGAAGGCTGGCACACTGAGGCAGAAAACACTGCACCACCGGTAGCAATCTGTGCTTCCTCCGTGCTGTTATTGCAGTCTTGGTCATTGGCAAAAAAGCATCTCCTTCCAGAGCAAGCTAATCTCTTACAGCCTGATCAGGGGAGTGCTGCTGTAAATCTCCGTCCCACGGAATTTAGACTAGGAATAGATGTGATTGCACAATAAGTACCTTGCTGTTTCCCAGCCAGAGGTGCATCTTCCAGGTTCTCTGCTCAGCCAGTGTTATTTTAGATGGGAATTATGTTACTCTGTGTGTTGCTGAGCTTAGAAAGATTTTTTTGGTCATCATTATTTTGAAGGAAGGAAAGTATTCATATATTTTTAAGAGTGGGACATGGGAAAACGCAAGATCAGTTTTAACATCAGCTTTTGTACAAGACAGGTGTACCTCTCTTGAGGCTGGTGTGATTCAACCAGCCAGAACCTGACTGTCATTGAATACTTGTGGTTCAGTATTTTCAATCAGCTTTTAGAAAGAGAGATTTTACTAATTCAGGCCCAGTCCTGTTCCTGTTGTTTAGGCTTCCCTCATGTCTACAAAGCTCTTTACTTCTTTTTCTTTTTCTTCTGTAGTCTTTCCTGACTTTCAGATGTGGTATTAATTGGTGCAGATGTCCTTTCTGACATTGCAAATGGAACGTAAAATCTTACATGCAAATGCTTAATGTTTAATAAAAGTTAAAAATCATGTGTATCAAAGTTGGGTCTAAGTGAATTGAAAGAATACAAAACCTGTGGAAGTAAGGCTTCCAAATGTTGTTAAATGCTTCCAAAGGCTGTTAACTTCAGTTGGCTTTCTACAAATTCAGAACATGTTTTTAGAAAATCTTTTTGAAAGCTGAGAAATGGGGCTTTTCTCTGGGTCATTCTTTCAGTAGTGGGCTAGATCAGCAAATTTCCATAGCCTTAGGTAGGGCCATGCACCATTTATAACAGATAGGTGTGTGAAACATGAGTGTTTGAGTTGCTTTTACAACAAAAGTATACAGGGAGTTGCAAACATCATTCTTATTTTTGGTGGCCAGTATCCTAAAGGATCCACAAGCACTCTTTTTAAAAAACTGCGTGTTTCTAACCCACTTGTGATTCTTCAGATTGCCCAGCATCAGCCTCTATAAATTCTTCTGTCTGCAATGTCTCGTCTGCCAATGAACATAATGCTACTTTAAAACCTGTGCATCCTGAGAGAGAATTGCTTGTCTTTTGCCTTTCTTTAATTCATGAACTCTCAGGGACAGTTTTCTAACTGACTGCATCTTACTATTTTTCAGGAGATAGGTAAACAAGGAAGGTAACTGATTCTACAATGCTGTATAGTTCACATTGTCCTCTATCTTCTTGTTAATTGAACCACAAACTATAACCATATGCTAGGAACGAAAGCCGTGCCAGATATATTTGAAGCCAACATCAGTTGCTCCACTCCTTCCATATCCCATGAAATAAGGCTATCTGCATGCTGAGTGAGTGATGATTAGGGATTTGGCCAAAAATATATACCTTCATGTATTTTCACTTTTGAAAATACACTTCATGTATTTTCAAGCTTGAGTGTCCAAATCTGAAGAGAGAAAAAGTGATCAAGGCTGCCTTCTAGGCAGCATCAGCTTAGAGAACTACTTGAAGACTAAGCAATTCAAACAAATTAATGTTGGACTTTGCTCCTTTAGACTCCAGACCTTGACTGCAGTGCGTGGGGACCGTGTTCGCATGGCTCATTTGTCTACAGCTGTTACCCTGCTCTGTTTCACCTTGCACCTCATCATCTATCCATGTTTTGCATTGCTTACAGCACTGTCAGTCTCCAAATCACTTCTGCTACTGCGTGTTTCAAAAGCTAGGAAAGCAGAAAGAATAGCAGCACGTGGGATGGACTTAATGTAGTTTATTTGTGTGCCAACAGACCTGTTGTGCCCATAGGGGCATCTTCTTGTTTCTCCTGGGGCTGAGAGCCAGTGCGTACTTGCAGGCAGGTATGTGTCCCTGGCATTTGGCACAGCCTCGGCAGACGGTTCTGTTGTCTGCTGGGCTTATGAGAAACCCAGAGGTGAGTAGGGGAAAGTGGAGACCTCTCTGAATCTGACTTGTCTCCCTCAATAGCTAAAGCTCCAAATGCCACTCCTTGCATTTAGAGTCCCTGCAACACTTCTGTGAGTTGCCAGCGTCTGCAGGGAGACTTTCTACAGACCTCAGGCAAATCACTTGTTGCAGCACATCATTTCTTGCTTGTAGTTAGCAGAAACTTTTAACCTCATGCTGAGCATGCTGTACTAATTCCCCCAGGCTGCTATTTAACATATGCATCATATGACTTTGTGGGGTGGTTGATCAGTGTATGGCTGGGGTCCATTGTGGGCTTTCTTGACAGTGTAGCACAGGAGAAAGCTAATGGTTTTTGTAACCCTACATGCTTTCTGCAGACCAGCCTGACGTGTTTGTCTCAGGGCTTCAGCTGTGGACAAACAGCCTCTTCCAGGGCCTGGCTGTTCTGGTGGAAGAAGTCACAACCCCAGATGCCCATTGCCTGCTGCCAGTGAAGTAGCTCACATGATTGCCTCGTAAAGTGTTTCAGTACAAATAAGCTGTTGCAGCCAAGTCCTACTTGTAAGTCAATCTACTTAAATTTTAGATGAATATGCTGGGAAAGAAATACTGCAGCCCTGCAGGCACCTATGAGGAGGAAGTGCCAAACATTTGGGCACTGGGTAGAGATGACAAGGTCTTATATCCGCATACCTTGGTTTGCATCCTTGTTGGATTTATGTGACCCCCTCTCGCCTTGTCCTTCAACTCTCTAAAATGGGGAAGGATTATTCTCAGTTTATCTGTTGTAAAATGAAGATGCTCTCCATATAGGCAGAAAGTCAACACCATAAAGTGCATCTCCCAGTTTTTTAATCACATGATAATGAAACATGGGAAGGAATCCCATGTAAGTTCTTCAATTATTTTGAATAGTTGCAACTGTTTGTAGTTTGAAGAAGAGGAGCGGGGCTGGAAAGTGTGGGAAAAAATTCCTTGCTGTTTTTCTTGAAGGTTATCTAGCAGAATGGACCTATTTGGACCTGTTTGTAAATATATCTTTCTGTATTTCTATTGCTCCCTGCTAAAAGTTTTTTTAGCAGTACTAGTTTTCTGATGGGTATTATCTTTATTGATTTTTGGTTTTTTAAATTTTGGGCTGGAAACCCCTAGAGCGTTTCCTATAAGAGGTTGTTAATTTTAAGTCTCTGGTTTTAGGAGTACTTAAAAAATTGTTTAAATCTGAATCTGGTGATATCTAATAAAAACATTGCTCATTTTTGCAATTCCCATTTCTTAGTTTAAAAACAAAGATAAGAAAAGCCTGCAAAGAAGATCCACATCTTTTTGTTTGCTAAAATAATGACAAGATGTGAATTTTCGACAGTTTAACATGGTTTTCTGGAAGACTAAATTGTCAGTATGGATAAACAAGCCTATTTTATGTTTCTTCTGGAAAAAAAAAAGTAGTAATTTTTTTCCCCAACTGTTTTTCACTTTCCAGTGAAATCTTGTCAGAAATAGACTGTTTTAAATGTACTGAATCAAGTTGTTAATAGGACTGATGTAGACTGCCTTTTTGTTGTATTGGATTTATTCTAAACTTTTCAGTAATGTCGAAGTAATAACTTAAGTCTTCTAATGTATTAAAAGGAGAAAGCTACAGAGCGCCTGGATGGTTATATTTTCCTATCTTTTACCTTTCATATCTTAATCCCATTCACATTGGCTGTAAAGAAGAACCTTGTGCAGGTATATTTAAATTCAGTCTTTCTTGAAAATGCATAATTTGTCAAGCCCATTATTTTATCCATAACTTCTTGCTGCTGTGTATGAGAAAGACAGTAATTGCTTTAACTTTATTATCAAGCATTCTGATTTAGCATCAGGTCAGCATGGTGCTAATCTTTTGCTAGGGAGCTTTGTGCCAGGAAGGAGTTTCTCATGAGTAGTTACTGTGAGAATTACTTTGCATATTAAGCATCAACTGCTGGAGCTGTGTCATCAGCAACCAGAACAAATGCTGCCTCTCTCCTAAGGAAATTACTTCAGTTTTTGTTTGAAAATGGGGGGAGAGAAAATTTGCTGTCTGAAGGTAAGAGGTGCCAGAGGTGCTTAATAGAGACGTGAAACAATAAGACATAATATTCTGTAACCAAATACCCCAAGTCAAAATCGGGAATCAGCATCCTAAAGTCAGCATTCGGTACGTGGGCAAAGGTGCCCTCTATGCCTGCTAGCTGGGATATATGGTCTGTGCCCCCACCCTTTTGTAAATCATTTGGCTGTGGTCTTGCTCTTGCTCATAAGGAAGTGGGCTCTGGGATTTGGGCTGTCTTCTGCCTCTAAAGGCTTAGACTTTAATCATCTGGGTGCACTGGACTCTCCTGGAGGGGTCTTATGGTGCAATACCCTCATCGCACTTGCTAAGGCTTTGAGTATGGCACAGGACTCTTTCATGATGTACTAACGACCATTGTATGTTACAAGAAAGCCTGACCAAAGTGCACGGATAAACACATTTTTTTCCATCCAGTTACCTAATCATTTTTAAGAAATACTGCACTCTTCTGACATTTAAAATTGTGTGTGATGTGCAAGCCCTGTGTACCTGACAGCTTTTGGAGGAGGTAGGAGGACATACTGGAAATACGTACACACAGGTCATGTCTGTGACTTGGGAAACTAACATTTAAGTATCTCATTTCTTTCATTTTTTTGAAAAAATTCACACATGCTTTGATACGCCAGGGAGAAAAGCTTCTGAACAGGGAATAATTCTTCAGACTATGTCTTAGTTTTAAAAAAATTTTTTTTTCAAATGAAAACATTAGGGAATATAGACAGAAAGAATTCTTTCCAATGGGGATTAGTTAACCAAAACATCCGTAAAGGAACATGGCAGTAGGCTATACACTGTAATTATTTCTTTCTTTTCTTAAATTAAAAGGGGGGAAAAGTCCTTTCACTTAGTGTAAACCACTAGGAAAAAGTTTTTTCTCCCTAAGAGTTTTGGAAGCGGGTTTGACTTACTGTGAGTATGATGGGCATCAGCTTGGAAGATCTTAAGTGGTTTGCAAAATGAGTCTTAGCTACAAAAGGTCAGTCCCTCGTTCCAGTTTCTCCTGAGCTTAGTGTTTGACACAAGGCCATCTGTACCAGGTTTTGCTCCAAGGCATAGTGAGGTGAATAGTATGGTTGTAATTTTTTTGTAAAGAGGCAGAATTCAAAAATATCCCGAAGGCCTAAAAAAAAAAGCAAAAGCAGTATTTGATTAAAAAAAAACCTCAAAAATAATTATGCATTGTAAATTACCTGGTTAATATTCAGACTTATGCTGTGGAGATTTTTTTCCCTACATCGCGGTATTTTAACGTTCCTCAGAAAAATATAAAAATAGAAAGACCTGCTTTGACTTTCTACCATAAGTCCAGTGTCAGTGGAGAACCCATTTTTCTCTTAGATGATAGCACCAGGATATGCCCTGTCTCTATACTTGTTTCTGCATTTGCATTTTTAAAGCTTTGAAGGCAGTCTTCTGATGATGACAAACACCAGCAGAAAGAGCGGGTGAATTAGGACTTCTGATGGAATATTACCAAATGCTGAAAAGAAATCCGAGTTGAAAATACAACATAGACTGTTGGAAAAGGAAACATCTGACCATAAAATTGATATGGAAGACAGAAAGTGAGCAAAAGCCAAACTCTAGGCCTTCTGTGATGAAAACCATGCTTCCAAACCAACTCGAGACAGTAAGAGTGTCAGGGATATGGGAAAGCCTTTGGCAAACTGGAACTACTCTTAAACTTTCCTGAATTTTCCGGTTTTGCTCAAACTGTCAAGAGGTAGAATTTTCTTTTTAAACTTCCGTAAAAGGTTGTTTGCAAAATACATCAAATATCCATGGTCACTTTCTAATTTAAATAGTTTGCATTATACAGCAGGAGGGAATGCTGGAAAACTTGCTAGGATCCAACATGAACACCTGAGATTCATATTTAAAAAAAAAAAAAAAAATCCTATTTCTTTGGAAATGTTCATAGCAGCTGGCAGAAGATCTGTTAGAGATCTCTAACAGATCTGTTAGAGATCATTTCTCTGTACTAGGAGACTCAGATGAAGGATGGACTAGTTTTATATTCCTGTGTCCCCTTTAGTATGCAGCTGTAGGAATCTGGATCTTCTTCCAGGTCCATAAGGGAAGGGAAATTCCACAGGGCTGCAAACTGAGTTTGGAGAGCTGTGAGACGCTGTAATCGGTTTTCTTGTATTTATGGTGTCGCTGCTGGGTTGTTTGAGACAAACTTAAGCTAGTTAATGGCTCTGTCTGTTTACACAGGTAGTTTTAAAACTGCCAGCACTGTGTAGAGTGTGAGATGAGTGTTCTTCTGTTATAAAATGGTAAGAATTCAAATAAATTTTGCATAGTTTTGTCTTTGCACTCTTTTTACAAGTAAGGAGAATTTTAAGGTTATTTATATTTTACTGCTTGACAAGCTGGTTTTGGCCACCCTCAATAGTTCTGACATACATACAGTGAAGCATCACAAATCGTGGTTACTTTATGCAACTCCACTGTTATGTGAGGTTTTGTTTGCTTAAGACTATCAAACTTGTGTGAGGAGTTGAACTTAAGATGCCAGAAATGTCAGGGCCTTCATAGAGGAACATAAATCTAGGAGGTAAGTAATGTTTTATGTCCAAGGTAACTAAATATAAAACTGGCAGAGCAGGCCACACAAATGTTACATTTTCACCTGTTTAAGAAGAAATGTTCCTGCTAAGAGACACAGTTCTACTTAGATAAATTGTTGTGTGGTAGTCCCTCTCACATCCAAAAAATCAAATGCTGAACATTTTTTGAGGGGATGATTGCCCTTTGTACGAATTAAGGAAGGAGTGGTCTGGGGTTTTTTTTTTTTTTGTCAATAGTAGAAAAAGTAATTGGAATTTAATTCCAACTTCCCAAATATGGGAAGCTACTGCAGACGTTGAAGGGTAAGTTGTACATAAAGGACGATGTAGCCCTAAAAGCAGCATAACACATTTGAATTGTGAACTCTGTTATGCATATTTGTAGAGCTGAGTAATAAAGCACTACTAAGCACAGCCGAAAACTACGTGCCTTAAATCTAAGGGGTTTTGACTGGAAAAACTACGCTTTTAGTTTCTGGCTCTCCATGAGAGGAAACAGGTAGCCAACTACTTGTTTGTTAGGCTGGGCCAGAAATAGTTTGCGTTAATGTGGACTTAGGTTTTCAGTAGAATTATTCTGCTTCCAGCAACTGTAGTGTCAGGCCTGCAGTTCTTTTTTTTACTTTATTTTAAGGGTGTTTTAATCACAAGTATGAATATCTCTCTCTCCAGAGCGCAGATGGCTAATGTTTATTCAAAGAATTATGGCAAAGGAAGAGTTAGATGATTTTTGTTCTTGAGAAGAGAAGCTATTAAAGTATTTCAGTCTCTCTAATCAATAATAGTTTTATTTCCTGTAACTACAGAAATCATAATGAGGAAATGAGTATTTA
The DNA here is from genome assembly GCF_964106895.1 of Numenius arquata. Classification (NCBI taxonomy): domain Eukaryota; kingdom Metazoa; phylum Chordata; class Aves; order Charadriiformes; family Scolopacidae; genus Numenius; species Numenius arquata. The sequence goes on along the minus strand of NC_133577.1, from coordinate 63,463,805 downwards.
TTCTAGAATGCATTTAATATTAAATCTCATTGTTGTAGTTTATTCTGCCAAGGAAGGCCTTCCAAAGGCCAAACCTTAATTATATTCCTGTCATTTTATTTCAGACAAGTACTAAAGCATTTCTCTCATAGACTTTTTTCCCCCCAAAGATCATTCCTAACAAAATCTAATTTTGATTTCATACACTGCAGAGTGACTTGCATTAAAACAGTACCTTTCATTGAAGTCTTCAAAGTGCACTTCTGTTTATTGATAGAGAAAAGGCATAAGTTTCATTATACTCCTATGTGGTTAGAGAATATTACTGGGTCACTTCTATAGCTGGGGGAGTTGGCAAACATCACAAAAATGGTTAAGTATTGAGATGGTCAGTGCTTAGTCATCTGGCTGTCAGGCAGAACGTGTAGTCCAGAATTCCATGTGAAGGCTTCCCACAAATCAGAATCAGATATTCTAGCTTCCTAGAAAAATAAGAATAAATTGTAACAGTAGAACACTAGTTATTTAGAAAAATAAACTAGATAGGTGTTGTTATGTTATGCTACTAGATATTTGGGAAAGTTAGGTCCTTCCCCCCCCCCCCCCCCCTTATCTTTTTTTTTTTTTTTTTAATTTTATTTTTTAGTTTTGGGGACTGGTAGATTTGCATAGCTTTCTTTGAAAGAATGAAGATAAATTAGTCCTACGTGAGGTCTAGAGAAGTGAATTTCTCTTTTATTTCTTGAATTAGAGCTGAGAGAAATGATTGAACTTGTGCCTTGAGTCAGTGGTTCTCTCCTAGACTTCTGGTGTCACTATTTTGGGTTAATTATTTAGGGAAATTACAGCACAGCCCTCCTATGTACCAAGTAAGTTCTCTAAACACTGGTTAAAGGCATGTTTGGTCTCTCCTTTAGCTTGGCAAATAACAAATAAATTGTGCTAAGGAGAAAAGTTTAAACAGAAGGTAATGAATTTTCCCCAAGTACATGGGGCAAGAGGGTCAACATTAACTTCTGTCTCTTCCTCAAAACTATATGAAGCAGAGCTCACTCGACTTTGTGTGCTCTGCAAAGATCAGTAGGATCCTGGAATATGGGTAGAAGAAAACCTATTTTGCAGATACTGAGGTGTCTTGAACACATGGTGAATACAGAGCAGGGAGCTGAAGTGCTTTTGTGAGAGCACAGTTCTGAGGTTGAAGAAATCAGTTTCTATGGGATTAGGCAACAGCTGACGGAAGTTTCTGTAGAGATGTATGTTGGAGTCATTACCTTTTCTGGGGACAGACACGGTCAAAAGGTGACTTTCTTGAGGTTCATTTTGCAAATTAATAATAGCTAATAGCAACATCCGAGAGGACCCTGGTAACTCTGCATGCCCTTCTGTAACTACCAACACCTTTTAAAGATGATACAGCACTGAGAAATGGAGCCTTTTCTTGCAGTGCCTTTGTCTCGTGAAAATATGCAAACAAGCATTTAATCTGGGGTGTTCGCAGTGAATACCTATTGCTTCTCACAATTGCTGTCGTGATGGATTTGAGCCCACAAAGCCAGGACTCCTGCTGCGCATTTCTTTGTGTCACAAGATGGCAGTGATGAGTAGTTTTGCAAATACAGCCCTTCCTAACGGTTGAAGGGCAAATTTTTCCTAGAGAAGTTTGTGATTTCTGGGTAACTATTCAGATGCTAGGTTTTCCTCAGAATCAGTCTTGAGAACTGGAAAACTTGAGTACAGTTACAGCACGAAATTATTCTTATGCAAGCCTATTTTTCAAAAAAAAGTAGCGATAGGCAGAATTTTACACGTATGTTGCAGACAAAAAAACCCAGCAGAAATTCAGCAGTAATGGCAGTGGAAAATCTGGCCAATATCACCACAGAGTAAGCAATAATTTTACATATCAATTTACCCGATTAGAGTTGGCAACTGGCGATCTTTATTAATAAATTCTGTGGGGCTGATACATCATCTTGGACTGGTGTTAAAATGCTGGTATTTAACATCAGTGGATTCAGGCAGCTTAAGACCAAGAGGTACAAAGAGAAGTTGGAGAAACTTTTGTAGCTGAATTACCCTAAGGGAATGGAGACCAGATAATCTCTAGAAGATGAGGTACTAGAATTGGTGCAGCAAAGCATGTAACAGAAACAGCAGGTTTTACTGGCAAAATCTTCAGTGGGTTCCAGTGTACAAGGTTACAAACCCTGTTAGGAAAGTCCCTACCTTTCCTAAGGGTAGAGAGGGACAGACAGAGAAGGCTTTTCTCTTTGCTACAGACCTCATCCTGTCAAAACTACTCAAAACAACTGGACCAAAGAATTAATTCAAGCCCACTAAAATTAGTGGCTATAGTCAGGGACCACTATGTGAGACCTTTAATACTGGCAATCTCACCAGCTAATTTCCCTGAGCTCAAAGATGACGTCCTCTAACAGCATGCTCACGTTCAAATTTTTGTCTCTCCTCTCTATTGGCAACACAAATGACGAACAGAGAATAACAGGGGAGAAAAAAGTGTACATGGAATGCTGCAGGAACAGTCTCCCCTAGCTACTGCCTCCCCGCTGGCATGTCCTACCACCCTCTTTCTCTCTCTATTCTGCCTCCTCTCCTCTCTCCCCCCGTTGTGTCACGGGAGATGCATGGCAGAATTTGCCTGTAGTCTGGAGAAATACAGTTATAGATCATTCTGCCTATTTGCTAATTTGTGACATTTACAATGTTGAAGAGCTGCACTCTTGGGGACATATTGACATTTAATTAGTAAAACTACTGTGTGTTGGCTAGATCTAAATATCAATTTATTAAGGTAATATGTGGGTAATTTATCATGTGATGTATGTTCCGTACTAGATTACTATTATTTTTAATTTTTTTTTTATTGAAAAACCACTCCAAGAATGGGTGAGTTACCATATGGCTAGTTATTGTAGTGTAACAGAATAACAAGTACAGTTAATTATGTCAAGCAAGAATGTATCAGAGAATCCATTTAAATAATCACAGATCACATTGTAATCACTAGTATCTGTTTACAGATACTTTGTATGGATTTCCCCTTCACACGTTCCTCTACTTGGAGCTAGTTTGCACACAGGATCTGAGGTCAAAAGGCTTAAAAATGGCTCAGCTTTAACAAAATAAACCTATTTAAGAGTGTTAAATAAAGCTTGGCAAATGACTGTGGCTGTTTGCTGTACACCCAGTTGAGCTCATCAGTTCAACATGTGTCCAAGCTCTTTTCACTAAATAAGGGCAAAATTCTCCACTCCGTTCTACACTGTGTTTAGCGCATGTCCTGACATCAGTGGAAGACCCCTGTAGGATGCAGCCATAGACTGTGTAATTGATACTGAGCTGCTTGAGCTTCTACAAAGGGGGAAGCGTCTCATTTCCCAGAGACAGCCGGTATGTTGGCCTATCTTGTACAATCTAGCCAGGACACGAGCTACTCAAGCTGGCAGTAGTAAAAGGTACAGGAAAGTGGGAAGCTGTAGCAAAGCACAAGCTGGATGGCATAGGCTAAATGCCTGATGAACAGCCTTTTGGTGACTGTAAATGAAAGAGCAATTTCTCTTGATGGTGTGTCTATTTAAGCAGAACAAACTTACTTGAGTGCTGCTCTCTAGGGGTCAGATCATTTAGAAAATGAGTGGTGCTGGTGAGAGCTGAGGACATTAGTGTGTTGAGTACTAGCACCTCATAAAACTGAGCTGAAAATACAGATTGTAGGTAGCGACAGACTCCATTAATCCACACGAACAGCCTTATCCCATCTATGCTTTATTTAGTGTTGCAGAGCAACCAAACAATTCCATTCAAGTAAGCACTGAGAAGTTCCGTTGATTAGCTGAACTACAGCTGCATCTGCAAAACTGGGCTGGAAATCTCCAGGGGACATGCTTTTCATTAGGTTTCTAATACTTCCCTTTTCTAGTCAGGCTGGAAAGATGAGAGCATCCTGCCCTTGCTCCTGGTTCCAGCCAGAGCCAAGAAATAAGAGAAGCATGTGAAAATGAAAGGGGTGTGTGGAAGAATAACAAAGTCCTTCTTACCAAACCTTAAAAGCATTTAATCTTGGATTTCATGAAAGGGGTGAGAAAAAGGATCGATCCGTCCTGAAAGTGTCTGCTTAGGTCCAACTCTTCCTAGGACTTTGCTAACATCAACAGGCTCGCCACCAGAGACGTGCTTATTTCTCACCAATGACCTTGCTAAATGTTAAACTTTTTACACTCTCTTTGGCAGCATACAGCCTCTCCTTTTAGTTGCAATGTTGTCAACTGCATCAGTAAAAATAATACAGATCATAAACAGATATTTGGGACTAGGATAATCTGAGTGTATTAACACTACTTGGAAGGGGTCTAGCAAAGTAAACAAATTATCAACATATTTCATAGAGGCCATCCGAAAAACAAAGAGATCTGTAACCAACAAGATGATCTGCGTGCAGAGAATTAATCTAATATATTGCACTTTATTTAAAATTAACTAGGAAACTAGGTGAACTTCAGGGTTTAACGACTTCATCTTCTGACATACAGCTAATCCTATATGTCACAGCTGAGAAAACCAGCTCTGCTTGATGTAAATTGCTAGCTTGATCTGCTACTGCTAATATGTCAACACCTTGAAGGACATTATATCTAAGCTACTTTTTTCTCTCTTTGCATCTGACTGGCTAATACAATGAATGGTGTTGACATTACCCTTTTTAAACTCCATTTTCTCATTTTACAAAGCTTATCTGCTGTCCACTTAATTTTCCCATTGGTCTGGATTCTCTACTTGGGCAAGACTGTCTTTTTCTCAGCAAGAAAGGAAAGTCCCTTGGTCTCTCTCACTACGATTCAAAGAACAAATTCTTCATTCCCCTCCCTAAGGTTGTGAGTTATCATCTTTGCTTTCATCAATCATAGCATCCACCAGCACTTTTGTGTGTAAAAGGCATGCATATACTCCCTCAGTCTCTAATAAATTTTGTTTGAATTGACAAATCCAGGTAACAGAAAAGGGCTGGCATAGAAACCAAGGGAGGAATGGCAAGAAGAGCTTTTCCTTTATGAACAGTTGGAAGGTAAATCTATTGTCCTGACTAAATAAATCTGACAGCTTACACAAAGTTGGTTTTTTTTTTTTTTCTGCTTTTTTTTTTTCCTCAGCATCAGGGACCAAAATGAACTAAGAATTGTCTGTTTTTCTCAGTCAAATGATTGTGCTGGATCCAAAGGTGCTACAAAAAATAACGTTTCTACTTCTAACCTTCCCCTGCAGTTCCTTCAGTCAGCACCCAGCTTAAAGAAGGAGATTTACCCTATGGTATAAATTTTAGTAATAAATTTGCTCTTGCAGAGTGGTTTTGATCATAAGATTTAACGAAAACAAAATCAGATGCAAGATATAGAAAACATATTGGTATGCACATTTACTTTTGGCAAGAAGTACTTTATTATGCACACAGCAAAACAAATTATAATAAATGGCCACCTGTCTTTATCCTATACTCTTATTAATCTTATGCCTCTGCAGCCACTGTATGCACACTAGAGATCTGTAACAAGAGTCTGCAGCAGCTGAAATCATGAAGATTAACTGGGATATTAGTGTGAAATCAAACTGACATTGATTAGTAACTGCAGTGTCGGGAGTAAGTGCAGAGCTGGACTCAGAGAGAGCGGGAGGTTTGTTTGGTATTCTCCCAGCATTACAATTGCCAGGATGCATTTTTCAGTCCTATCAAGAGGCAAATTCTTTGATGAGATTTTGTCTTTAGGAAGCTTTGAGCCAGAAAGTGGAGTTTAATTGATTTCTACACAATTAAAATCTGGCCATTTGAATCAAGAAATCCGGTTGCACTACACAACGGCTACATTTTGACTTGCTCTGTAAAATCCAGCTTGCTGCTATTAACAGCATTTTACAATATTTGGTTCTCTCTCCAGAGTTTCTCAAAATGCTTCTGTCTGGGATGCAATGTGCACATAGCGTGCATTAAAGCACTATATTCTATTTTAATCCCTAGATAGCACAACTATCCCTAGATAGCACAGTGACTTTCTGAATCTACAAACAGACTTAATGAAACCTAACCCCCAAAAATATGGGGAGGGAACCAGGTGAAGCTGGCAGCCTTTTACACTTCATCTTAGGTGGGTTGTCAGAAAGAAGAGGTATCTCCCAACAAGTATCCCCTTCCAAAGTTTTAGACTCTGTGTTATTGGGCTAACCCCAAAACACCTGGCTGTGTCACACCTGGAGTCAGACCCGAAGGTAGCCCAAACTGACCCGCGTCCTCCTGTAGAAGGGAAGGTGCAGGTACAGCAGGTAAGCCAGTCTACAAGCATCAGGTCCTGCATGCTCTGCACACCATATGTTGCACAGAGTTTCATGTAACAGTAAGAATAACATTTGTGGGTCCTGATTTGTAAGCCAAGAGCTCTGCTTCCCAGAAATACTATGCGATCACTATGAGGATGAAACAAATAAGATTAGTTCACTGGCATGGGTTGGTGTACCCACAGCATATACTCTTTGGTTTCTTTCTGTAAAAGAAAGTTAATCCCGAGCTATTTGTGGTCTTTGGAAGGGGAAAAGGGGAATTAGATGTTATGTGTTGTGTTGTTTTGTATTGTTTTTGTTTTAAGGCCAAAAATGGCCATTATAATAATTTAATCAGATCTTCTGCATAACTCAAGCCAAAGAATCCAGCCACTAATAGCTGCATCAAACTTATAGCTTCTGCTTGGGTTGTATTTCAGAAAGGCATCCAGAAAGAATAATATGTTTTTGGAAATGGCTTACCATCTGGAAGTTGGGAGGACAGCGCAGACAGCATGTATTAGCAGGGAATAGATTAAAGGAATAGACTAAACTACCTTTTTTTTTCTTTTTATCTTAACTTCCAAATTTTGAAATGTATTTAGATATAGATAGACAACTGATTGTTTTATAAATAAGCTGAGTGCTGCAATTATAAATCAAACAAGTTTTCTGAGAGCCATGGATCTAGGGAGGTCTGTTTTACAGAGGTGGCTTTCAGGGGGAGTGTGCCTATGTGACATTTTCATGTCTGATGTGGAATGAACACGTTGTCACCCATGGCAGGAACAGCAAAAGTGCTGCCCCTCTACTCAGCCTCTTTATCCATCTATCTATTCATCTATCCATCTACCCTCTATTAATACTTTAAGATATGAAGCATAGGTACCTCCTACCTGCTTGGTGCTCTCCCCAAAACAACTATATACCCTAAATTTTTGGGAGGCGAGAAGTACTAAAGACAGCTATTTGCATGCAAGTGCTCCTGCACACTCTGTCACACACAGAGTGTGATAAACAGTAGCTGGTGCAGTAACAACTGCTGCAGACTTGGTAGAATTACCTCCAAATATTCAGTGGCCACCAGAAACTAGGTTAAAACTCAGGTTTTATTTTTATTTTAACTGAGGAGAAGAATACATTTTTCTAGCAAGTTTTTGAGCTCAAATAGGTGACATATTTTCCCCTTCAACAACAAATGCTAAATTATTCTTACTTGGTTAAAAATGAAGAAAAATTAAAAGCTGAATTCTGCCTAACTCAAATTTCTGTAGCTTTATGGAAAACACTAAAATAAGGCATGAGCTGGCAACAGTCCAATTTAGGACAGAGAGTGAGAAAGCATTTAGCGTCCAACGTGTTACAGATGGTTGTCACAAAAGCATCTATTTTCGCCTTAGTAAAAAGACTAGAGCTTTCATGTTTCATCAAGTATTGAAAAAAATCAGAGACGAGAGACATCAAAGAGCATTAGTGCTACAGTTCAGGTAAATCAGCATATTTGTTGATCTCTTGTTCAGAGATTCGTCTTGTAAACAGCTGAGAGGAGTGGTTTTCTACACCCTACCAGCAGGTGAATCCCTTTCTTGTTCAATGGATTCTAGGCTGATTGCAGTTGAACAGCCCTGCATTTCCAAGGGTACTTTAATTTGTGATGACCTCCAAGGAACTCTCCATAGCAGGAACATAGTATTTATGACAGCTATAATAGTTATCTCTCTAATGGTTCAGTCATTCCCCAGAAAATCAGTGGCATTCTTGTCATTGGCTATGTTTGAAGCTTGAGTAAACCCTAATGTTTTTGGCTGCCGAGTAAAAGAAATCAGTGGGGGGAATTGGTAAGCATCTCCCATATCTGCAGGTGGACAGAACAATACCATTATCAGTTTGACAGCGTAAAGCTAACAGCTCTGAAGTGACTGCTCTGTAGAAAGTCTTTTTTTTTTTTTTCTTCCTCATCTCATATAAGAGTACAAATAAGTGCATGGACCATAAAATAGAATTATACGCAGGGTTAGTAGTTTGTCATGGTTTGGTTATTGGAAAGGAAAAATTGGAATGAACTTGCCTTTTTGTTGTTTTTTGGTTGGTTTGGTGTTTGGTTTTTGTTTTTGTTGTGTTTTTTTTTTTTTTTTGTTAGGTTTTAGTTTGAAGTCTCCAGTAAGAGTTTTTAAGATTTTCTTGTAAAATGACACCAATACTGTTTCATAGCATTTAACTCCTAATGTGAAAGATTCTTAATCCAGCAGAATGGCTGCTGTAGCTGCACTCCCCTTCTCTGCTGTGGCAAAGAAATTAAAGTCCTTGTGCCAATTCTCTTATTCGCAACAGTGGTCAAATTGCAGCTTGCCACATAAAGGCGTTCTGCAAAATTGGTTATTCTGTTAATATCCTCAGCCCACAATTAATATATTGATTCATAATTCTGCTGAACAGCAGTTATTATCTTCTGGAACCTTTGGTAATGCAACCTGGGCATGTATTGAATGAAATTTTTATTTACATTATTTACACTATTGCTAGCACAAGAATGGTCAGTGAAATACCGGCAAGCAACTTATTTTCAGCACTCTCTACCTAAGCACCAGTGTGAGAGTCCTAGTATATGGCTATGTGTATATTGTTAAATAAAAGATATAGAGTTCTTGCCCTAGCCTTCTGGTTCCCGGTACTCCTTGATTTCTCACTCTCTTCCTGGCTCTGATTTGGACTGTTCCAGTTAGTTCTATTGCAGACAACTGTGTGATGCAGTGATTTCATCCTGTATGGGGTGGGTGGAAGTCAGAAAGTGACTCTTTGCCTTGGGTCAGTCCATGATCATGCTCTATTTAGCAGTTTACGGGTAGCCAGTGTCTCAGGAATTGACTCTAGGTAAGTATTCAGAAGGAATTAAATTCCCTGCTGAGTGCTATGGCTTCTCAAATGAAACAAGCACACAAAAACAATAAAAAGGCAGTTCTGTCTCCATTAAAGTAAGACTGTCTGTAAACGTGCTGGTTGGTAACACTTTCTGTAAAATTATGAAATAATTGATCTTGTGGCATCCATATCAAAAATTTGTCCTGAGTTATTAAAAAAACTTATCTGACGTTTTTTACCTTTTGTCTTAGGACTTAAGTAACTAGTTATGATACCAAAATCCAGTTTACAAGTGGCCAGAATTGTAAAACAGTGCTAAATCTAAGATCTAACCCTACTTCCCTAGGTGTTTTTTAAACAGGTTTTCAGGAAGGAAACTATTGTGAATCTGTCAAAATTTGTATTTTGGGAGCTTAGTATCTTTAATCCTAAGGTCACATTAACCTGTAATCTTTCAATATTCAAATGCTATTTTTTTAAAAATAGGTTTATAGGAAAATAAGTACCTGGAAGTCACAAAGAAATTTGCTTTGAAGTAGGATTTTTGCTGATCTGCTTCCCAGCAAGGAACATAATTTCTTATTATTCAACTTTATTGTTGTCACCATGTTAGCTTATGCAAAGAGAATATCATGTGTACTCAGCAGCTAAGTTTCATTAGAAGGTCAGGCAATGTAATATGTTTATATTTTTGGCACAAAATACTTTTTTTCAGGTTGAAAAGTAAGTTTAGGCAGTCTCAGATGCTAGCCAAATTGCGGATCATGAGCCTTGGATGCTATCCAGACTGTGGACTGTGAACTGTGGCCAGGGGCCAACCTAAAGTAGATGGACACATTGTGTGGAAGTTAGGACACTGAGACTGGGAAAGTGGGCAGTGATTTTTTTGACCCTACAACCAAGACCTTCTCCCTCACTGCCTAATGCAATCCCTCATGGAGCAAGGGATTTTGGAAGTTCCTTCCTTGGCATATGGGGGATTCCACAAGCTCTTTGTGCTGGTGCACTGGATGTTGGTATGTCCTGCTCTAGTAACCTCCACGCATGCATAGCTGCAGCCTGGCGTGTGCATCCTAACCAGTGAACTGAAGCATAGCCCTGCAAGCTTTCTCCCTGCAGGGTTTCTGTGGAAGTCGTAAGGCTTTGCTCGTTGTAAGTTTGATGGCTCGGAACATCAGAGAACAAAAAACAGTTTATGAATACCATGCAAATTATGTCATACAAAAGTGACTAGTAATCAGATGATTCACTGCAAATGCATTGGTAGTTTTGGTGTTTGTCTATTATATTTTTCCAGCTGAGCTGAGCAAGGGTTTATTATAGGAGTGTGAGAATTGCTCACATCTAAGAGATTTTGGATCATGTCTGCTCCTCCCAAGTATGTATCTTACCACTGGAACAGAAGATCAAGCATTCCACCTCCCGAGAGCTGTTCACATTTCTGTTGCTGTCCCCTTGTAGCTGTGGCACGCTCATTCGTCGTGACACCTTTCCCTGTGATTACAGTGAGAATGACCATTACCGACTACAGATTCCCTGGGGAATAGGAGGGAAGGATAAAAATGGGTTAAATTTTCTGTTTAACATTCCTCCACCATGCTGTTAACAACATACACAATTCCAGCTAGAGATCTGTTTTCTCCTGCTCCTCACCCCAGCGAAGATGGGATTATTCATAGGATTTTGAATTCTCACTCCATTGGGAAACTCCCTCTGTAGCTCCACCTCTCCTCTACTCATATACTGTCCTGGAAGTCTCTAGTGCCAGGGGTGGGAGCAGCCATCTCATCTCATCTCATCTGATAGCTGCAGTTTCCTGCCCTGGCCTTCTTCTGGTCAGTGCCATTTCAAGAGGTGGCATGTCACTTGACTAGTTGACGTGAGAGAAACGTTTTTGGAAACCTGAGATTCCTGAAGAAGGGCAGAGCAGCCTTGGGGAAGGACATTGAGGTTAAGTTCTCTCTAGTGCTGTGGGTGCTGATGACATTGTGTCCAGCAGCCCTGTGGTATGACCTGTGTGTCCAGTATGAGCCATTGTGATGGATGAGTCTCTTCTACATTACAGTGAACATTGAACATCACTGTCATGGGTGACGGAGAGTTAGTGACAGCCTGTAGTTGAGTTTTATTGGGGTTTATTTAAGAACTGTCAAGGTTCTCAAATAAACTTTTACGTTTTAAAAACTTTTAGAAAAAAAGCCCAAACAACACAAACTTCAAACAAGTTTTACCCTCCTTAATTATTTCTCTTACATTTTCCCCTCATCAGTGTTACATTCACTGGGTCTCAACTTCCCTTCCTCTTGAGGAGGTTGCTGTTGATCTGGGAAGTTTGGGCTGAAAGTCATGGTGCTTCGCACTGTGCTGCTGCTTCCAATTGACAGTCTTAGGAGCTACTGGCCAACTCCACTGGGCCTCCCCCAGCATTTGTTTCCATACAGTTCAATTATCTCCCTGATCTTCCTCCACCTGGGATCTTCACCTTCCTCTTTCCAGGCCCTCTTCACTCCAAGACCACTATTTCTCTATGGAACTCTTCTTTTTGAACTCCTTTCTGAAGGCATAAATCCCTGATAATCCCCATCTAAATAATGTGTATGAAGAAGCACAATGTGTGGTCAGCCTCCTAATTTGTGGTTTTGTCACATGTCTCTTTCCTAATTGAAGGATTTGGGATGTGCAACTTTTGTTTATTCCAGGTATTTTAAAAATCTACAGCAGCCTGCACTTGTTGCAGCTAGCAAGTATCAGGCTTCTGCTGGTAAATTCAAAAGTTCAGTTTTGGACATTCACCCACTAACACAAGCTCAACTATCTGCTGCCTGTTGGTGTTCACAATTTAAGCTATTTTTTTAACCTATGACAATTATTTGCTTAGTCTTCTATCCAACCTTACTGCCTTGCCACTGAAGTAACTGCAGGTGCAATGTTAGTGAAGAAGAACAGGGAGAAGGACGGAGAGATAGCAGATTCTTCATTAAATTCATCCAGTTTGGCACATGTGCATTGCATCAAACCATGGAATGCTAAGCAATAACTGCAGGGACATGCCATCCCTCCACAACATGACTGATGTGTCCTAGTTAGCACCTGTACATTTTAGAGAGATGCTAGTAAATGTAAAGAATCCAAGTAGGTAACTGTTTTCATTTAATATCTAATATCCAGGCCAGTTTTATTTTTTCACTTTCCATCCTTTGGATTTCTCCTGTTGTCTCCTTGATGATAGAAGCCTCTAAATTAAAACCTGGTTTCCTCTGTCACTTTGGTCTGGTAACTGCAGTCTGCTTGGTAGTATGCATTGTGAGACTGCTCAGGTGTTTTACTTCTGCGATAGAAAAATGTGTGGCATGAGTCAGAATTTGAATTGGAAAATTAATTTATTTCTTCTGCATTCTTAATAGTGTGGTGGTTGTTTATTTGGGTTTTTTTATTCTCTTAGTGGAAAATGAGCTGGTTCCAGAAGCTATATTGTTGGTTGCAGGGCTTAGGCTGGGTCCTGGCAGTAGTTGCAGTAGAGGAAGCAATGCTTCTGAAGGAAAAGGAAAAACCAACAGAATGGACCATATATAAAACCTTAGTTACTACTGTTGTAAGTCACTGATGTATTTAGTTGCTGAAATTAAATGTGAGTGGCATATCATATGAAAAACAGAGGAGTACACCATTATCTCTTAGCCATAATGGAAATTTACAGACAAACTATAGGCTTTTATGTGGTGATGTGGTAAAACACAACTTCGTTTTTGGATTAACCTGGGGACAGCTGATGCTGACTTACATGTCATCAAGGTGGCTCAGCAACAATTACTTTTTCTAAATGCCAATTAAATTTGTTAGGCCAGAGATTGTTCATTTTGCACAGAAGGCTATTTTACAGTTTTTCCACCTCTGATTATGTAATTGGTTGGTATTAAAAAGACTGGCAATAATCTTTCCATCTCATTAACACAACTCCTCCTTTTTCCTCCTCCATCCAGAAGCCTGTTGTTTTGGCTGCTTACTCTGACCTTTTATATTGCTTCAGTTAGGCAAACTATGAAAATATATGCCTTATTTCTAGCACTTCCGCATGAAATGCATTAAAGATTCTTTCTGTGACTTCAATGTCAGTATAGTAATAAAGATCCTATGGGGAAATTAATGGAAATGTTCTACTGTGCTTTGGGCAGGTGGTATGGGTGTACATAGGAAAAACAAATTCCTATCCCTGGTTAGCACCTGTTGTACCCAAAGGATAATTGTTTCTCTGCAAGTAATTGGAAGGAATTACTTTCTCTCTTTATCAACCAGCTTTTTGAACTGCATTTTTGTCCTCATAAACTCCTTGCAGAAAGCATGCAGTGTAAATAATTAGAATTGCAGCCTTGTAGCATATTCCTTGAAGATTTTCTTAGAATTAAGGTAATACATGGTGATTTGTGGCAATTAGCGTATAGATGAAACCATAGATATTCTACTGACCTTCAAAATGTAGTTCAAAGCAAGCTTTGACATTTTCTAGGTTCTGACAAAGTCAGGACCAGCCATTAGAATAGCAGGATGCACTATTATTAATGCAGGGTGACAGCAATGGCCTGATCCTTAACAGCAATATGTTTTTGAGAGTTCATGTTTCTAAAGTATTTTGAATATGTGTGCCCTGTAGGTGCTTAAGAAATTAAGAATAGCTGAAATTCGGAGCATAAGATTCCTCTGCCTTGAACAGGATCAGAATGTGAATGCCCACATTTCTCAGACTCTCTACATTGATTTCAGAGCACTTTGGATCAATCTTTTCCAAATCACTTTGACTCAGATGTTAATTCTATTCAGTAGCTTCACACATCCTACTCTACCTAGAAGTGGCTTCTTCTGTGATAAACAGGTGACTTAGAAAATAATCAGTGATTCCCTGTTGCTAGCTTAGTATGTTAGAATGCTTTTGACCTGATGTTACAAAGGAGGTCAAACTGCAAATTTCTTAACCAGTTTTGAAGTTGTAAAACTTCTGGATTGGGAGCTTTATTCCAGAGGTGCACTTACTGCCAGGTGTTTCAATCCTCATCCCTTTCTTATACGGAGGATCTGGAGGGGGGCTACCCTGAAGGCTGCAGTGACAATACAATAGATGTGATCTGTTATATTTCTGACTATGCAGCCTGTTTTGGATAGGTTGAAGCAGTAATATTGCCTGTATTGTACATTTAATTTCATTAAAGGATATAAGCCAGACAACTGGTTTGAAATTCCAAGGAAGAATAATATATCTTAGCCTTTTTTTTTTAAATGGTAGCAAAATCTTATCATCCAAAGAGATGTCTGTAGTTGAAATTTGTGACAAGTCTCAGAATAAACTCTTGGAAGCCCCTGACAATGAATACAATTGTTTTTCTGCACAAGATCCAGTATTTCAGCTCTTCAGCCTGGCATAGCTATTAACTGATTTCGAGTGTGAGAAGGCTCTCATTATATCATAGAATCATAGAATTGTTTTGGTTGGAAGAGACCCTTACGATCATCAAGTTCAACCATTAACCTAGCACTGCCAAGTTACCACTAAACCATGTCCCTCAGTACTATATCTACGTGCCTTTTAAACACCTCCAGGAATGGCGACTCAACCACTTCCCTGGGCAGCCTGTTCCAATACTTGACAACCCTTTCTGTGAAGAAATTTTCCTAATATCCAATCTAAACCTCATCTGGTGCAACTTGAGGCCATTTCTTCTTGTTCTATCTCCTGTTACCTGGGAGAAAAGACCAACCCCCACCTCCCTATAACCTCCTTTCAGGTAGTTCAGAAAGTAGTAAGGTCTCCCCTCAACCTCCTTTTCTAAACAATCCCAGTTCCCCCAGCTGCTCCTCATAAGACTTGTGCTCTAGACCCCTCACCAGCTTTGTTCCCCTTCTCTGAACACACTACAGCACCTCAATGTCTTTCTTGTAGTGAGGGACCCAAAGCTGAACACAGTATTTGAGATGTGGCCTCACCAGTGCCGAGCACAGGGGGACTGTCACTTCCTTAGTCCTGCTGGCCACACTATTTCTAATACAAGCCAGGATGCTATTGGCCTTCTTGGCCACTTGGGCTCATATTCAGCCAGCTGCCACCCAATAACACCATATGTATTATGCAGAAAATGCTGGAGAAAGTCAAACAGTGTGGCAGGTTTGGTTACAGTGCGTCTAGAAATGTGAGTAAATGGAAATCAGAATTAAATGCTAATAAATGGTATAGGACAAGGGTTTTGTTTTGGTACATTCTACATTTATTGAAAAGTTTGGGTAAAACATCAGCATAAAACCATCGGTGAAGTACTGAGCCTTCGCTGCAACAGTGGCTGCTGTATTTGAATGGATTCCCAGGACCCACACAGGCAGCCTATTTTTTATTCAGTTTACATTGGTTATCTCCTGATAGAAGCAAATTTTATGGGATTCAAACTGCATTTCCAAACACATCTTAGGCCAAAGAGCTGTTTGTTGTGTGGGGAAATTAGTGCTTCATCAACAACACTGTAAAGCTGCTCTGGACATTTCTTTCAGTTCAGAGCTCTTGCTGCCGAACGGCAACAAGCAGCAGCAAAGACAGCTTTAAAGTGTTTTAGCTCCTTGAATACTTTATTGATTCTGCAGTGACAGAAGCCACCAACCAGCATGCTTTGTTGTGGCTCTTTTCAGTTCATCCTTGTTTTTTGCGCAAATGTTCAGATTAGAGAGGATGCTCGTTTCTCACTGTTGCCAATACTAACACGAAGCTGTGGACACAATGTCTAAGGACACTTGGGTTGGAGCTTTAATTCAAACGATATGAAACAAATTCTAAACTCCAGCACACAATCATTTTCTGAAAATGCTGCTACTGTGAGCCAGGGGTAAATACAGCTTATTATTTAGGATGCTATCAGGCCTGTCAGTTTGCAGGTTTATCAGCTTCTGTTGCCTATATGCCTGAATGGTACTGTATAAGAAAAAGTATACTCAAACAGGTCCTATTTAATTTTGCTTGGATGATTTCTCCATCGATGATATCACAGACCTGCTTCAGTTGGGAAGGGTAACGTGGGATTCCTGTTGAAAGTTTTATGTAAATCAGACTTTGGAGGCATTTCCCTTGGTGAGATAAACACACCAGTTATACTGCTTTTGCAAAAACAAGCTTTGGTCTAACAGACCGCTTTCTGTCCACTGAAGAAAGAGAGTCCTGGAGCTGCAGCTCCAGAGGAAGTGTTAAACTGAGAAGGCAAGTTGGTCAGCAAAATAAACTGCTTTCTTCAACAGTGCTTTGATACCTGAGGAGGAGATCAGGGTGTGGGGAGGACAAGAATCAGGAAGAGGGTGGGAGGGAGAAGAGAGGCAGAGGGTGAGGGGCGTAAAGGGGAAAGCAACGTCTTGAAGAAATACAGGCTTCATAGTCTTGCTGAAACTGGTAGCTCTGTGTGCAAAGGACTCTGTACAGTTAGATCTCCTGCTGAGTGGAGAGGTCTATCTTCACCTAGGCAGTTTCTGAGCAATGAAAGCCTGGCACCAGTAATAAGATATAGAGCACTTGCTCCACCCATGCTTTACAGCCAGGTTAGTGCAGGGTCATTTCTTTGTGAAACTGCTGCTTGACCAGACAGCAATGAATGGTAACCAATAATATACATTTATTAGTCTTATTTTCTTTGCCAGGATTAGGTTATTTGTTCCTGCTGCCAGATCTGCAGACATCTTCCCAACAGCTGAATGTCTCCAGTAACTTCGTTCAGATCCCCAGCCATTCTGTAGAAGAAACATAATTTATTTTAAGTTTGCAGTGCTGTCATTTTAAATAAGGATGTAACTCAAAAACACACTCAATGATTTTCCAGTCATGCTAGCTGTAAACACCAGACTGGTAGTGAGTTGATGTTCTTGGTACCAGTGCCCAGCTCAAGTTTTTGAAATCAAGGGTTACGTTAAGAATCAAAAAGACTATTTTAGAAGACATGGGAAGATGTTACATTTCAGGACTAATTAAATTGAAAATATACTACAAAAGCTGAAGGGGTGGGAGATGGGAAAGTTTCTAAACAAAAGAGAATATAGGAAATATACAAGTTCCCATACTTCAAGCAATTATTATGTATTGTTCCTCACTTATTAATTTGTTTTTAAGAATATCTCATTATGGGCTTCGACTTAATCTTTTGATTTCCTTTTGAGACCCTATTCCCAGTTTGAATGTCTTCAAATCTGTACTCAAATCTAAAAAGAGCACAAAATGTACTTTGCTTTGTACACAGGCATTCTCCTCTTTGGTTAATCATTTCAGTGTGAGGGGAGAGGGGAGTGGCTGGTTTGCTTTATTTTTATGGATGCAGTACCCATGAAAACACAAGGCTTAACTATTTAGGACTCCCATTCCAATGCAGTGGTGGAAGTAATTGGACTTTAACTCCAGTGATGGCTCATTGAGGGTAAAGACATCATCGTTCAGTTTCATAGGGAGATCCTGCTCTTTCTGTGCCTTGGTTGCTCATTTCCAAAAGAGGGATATTAGTAGTTCCTATCTCACAGGGAAGCACCAAAGTAATACACAGTTGTTTGGGGTGCCCAGGTAGCTCAAGCACAGGAACAGCAAAAGTACCATTGGCTCCAGGCTACAGTTAAGGCTAAGAGTAGTCAGAGACTTCTATTTCAGTGCTTTTTGGCTATAACTTTACTCTATGTTAGAATGTATTGTATCGTGCTGCTCCCAGCCTAATCCTTTTCTGGGACAAAAATAACTGTGAAGATGCTACAGACAGTTTCTGGACTGGACTATATGTAATTACGTGTTGACTTGGAAAGAAAAGACTGCATTTCTCCTTCCAGAGAGTCCTCAGTTGTAGGAGCAGAGAATTAAATCTGCTCATACTCAGGCTGAAATTATAGAGGACTTTTGTTAGAAAAGGAAATCTGTCTTCTCCATACTCATTGGGAAAGGGAGTGGGAGCTCTCTGATCAGGGTTGTTCTTCACGACTATCTGGCAGAGGTGGTGACTAAGACAAAAATATCTGAGAGCAACAATGGAGAGGAGACTGAGGTGGCCTGAAAGGTGGGTCTTCAAATGATGGGATGAAGCAGAGGAAAACGACAATTGGACTGACAGTCAAGAAACAGATTCCAAACAGAAATTGTGGAAATGCTTCTTGCTTGAGTGATTTAATGACAGTGTGTGCTGTTTCCTGTTTTGTGGAGGCAGGAAATTGGTGTCTGTCTATGAAGGTGAGTCAGGGTTGGTTGATTTGCTCAACAGTATTTCGTTAGGATGTGCTTAAAAAGAAATAATTGTAGGTTTTATATAGCTTCTATCTCTTCCGCTGAAAGATGTTATTTCAAAAATGCCCAGAGTCTCGGGTGCATGGGGAATAAGGATGACTTTAAATGTCTATTTCACATTAATATTTTTATAGGTTTTCTGAAGGTCATGGAAGCCATATGGTGCTAGAGGCAGGATGTCTAGTTAGGTGTTTGCGCAACTCTCCGCTCCCATATCCCTTAACCTGCCTTAGATGAACAGTGGAGCAGATTTGTGAGGAGAAGTGGAGGATTCTGCCTTTCTGGCCTAGGATGACTACTGCCTGTGTGCAGAGTCTTTATCCTTCTGCACATTGGCTGCTGCGTTTCTCTCATCCCTGCTGAGATGGATCCTTTAGCATCACCCTGGGAACGATGTGAGGTGTACTTACCACACAAGCATAAAACCACAGAGAATTTTCCTCCTTTAGCTTGACTTGAGCTGTTGAGGCATGAGAGAATTGCTGGAGAACATTTGGCTCTGTGTTTTTCTCATAGTGTTTCCTTAACAACTTGAGAATGACCCAGTGTCAGGACGCAGAGGGACAGAAGTTATTCTATATCCTCCAGGCTGCAAGGTTAGTGTTGAATTAACAAAGTTTGACTTTGTGCATACTACATATAGCAATTATGTGCTTCTAGCTCTGCATGATTCCTCCATCTGTTGTAACAACCACAGGTTATAAATAAATAAATAAATAAATAAATAAAAGGCTTCAATTGCGGTGAAACTCTTCATTGATACAGTTATAGACACAGCGTTGGAGAGGTTGTGTAAAATGCTCCTGTATTTTTTCAAACCAGAGCATACCTGACTTCCCAGCAATTCCTTTTTCCAAAACTATTCAAAGATACTGCAAACACAACAGTACTTTAATCTTCATGAAAATGACCTATGTGAAAAATCTGCTTTAATTAGACTAGTTTTTCTTTTTTGGGGGAGGAGTGGTAAATTTTTGCAATATTCTCTCTCTAACCATTTAAGTGGGTATGTGTCTGTGTAAGTTCAAAATCATATATATTTATATATTCATATATATGAATGTATAAAATTTATATGTATGTAAAACCACTATGTAAAGCACTCAATTGTCACTATTACTCAGCAATGCTCTCATTTCTCTGTACTTCAGTTATTTAGTTCTGTAATATTTTATCCCCCCAGTTTGTCTTCTGAATGAGAGTGCATTGGGATCCATTTAGTTGACTTATCTGTAGTTATCTCTTTAGACATTTCTAATTTAGACCCCAAACACTAGAGGAGTGCAATTAAATTGTAGAACTGCAGATTATTACTGGCCAGAAGCCAGGCCACAGTTCAGGGGAATTCATCACAGTTTAAAAGGCAAAGATGAGCTGGTCCGGCCCACAGCTGGTTGGTAAAACCTCCAACAATCACCCAGGTGCTGAGGTAAGTGGTGTTGATTGGCTAACGTGTGTCTTTCTACACTCAGAGTTGCTGCAGCTCAATGAGCTAGAGATGCTGTCTCTTAGTAAACATTAAACTGTTTTTTTGTGACATCGACAGCTGGCTATGTGCTTCCAGCTGAAATCGCTTTTGGTTAGCTGAAGGTAAGCCACAGCCAAAGCAAAACAAACAGAAGTATGTCTTTTGTAAGACGCTGTATCTATACTGCCTATAAAATGGTGAGGTGTTCAAGTCCTTCCTTAATATTAAGGAGACAGAATGGGAAAAACAAAGCTACAGCAGTTATATAGCCGCATCCATGATATTGATCTCTCAGGGTAGTTATTTGCAGCCTGTACTCCGGCCAAACTCTGATCAGGTACTTCCGTTGGGTGTCTGTGAATTATATATGTGCTTTGCACCATCTGAATTCACCACACAGTCCCTTCTGTTATCCTCATCTACTCTCTAGCATTTATTATGCTTCACCGAAACAGCTTCACAAAAGCAAGTGGAAAGATTTGTATGTATAAGAGAGTGTTTTGATAGTGAAAGATTGATGAGCCTGACTTCTTATTTTGAAGATGTGTGGCAACCCTTCATTTCACTGGGTTTGTCACTGTTTCTCAGCTCTCCAGAGAACTTTGCTGACTGTCTCATTAGATCATCTTAGCAGAACTACTTTCTGGGCTCTTCATACTATAGAAACTGTAGAGGAAAATATGCCTGTTGAAAGAGCGAGAAATTGTAGATTGCAGAGATGCAGCATGAATTGTGTATGTGAGAAGGAAAAGCCTGGCAAGGCAACTATCCCTTTTGAGGCTATGAAGAGAAAAAGGCAGGCTGCAGTTCAACCGTCATCTACACCACTCATCTCAATTTCTAGCCCTCTGCTTTTGGGATTGGACAGGAAACAGCCTCTACAACTCCCCCACAATGAGGTGAGTGTTGTCTCAAGCTGCAGAGCACCAGTGATGGAAGCTTCCTCCATTTTCTTCACTGGCTTTTCTTATTCATACACTGACTAGATATGACCTCAGGTACCATTTGGAAACTGGTGAGATGACAACGCAGTGGCCTTTTGTTGTCATTAAATCCTTCCCATTCCTCTCACAAAGTCAGTCTGGTGAGGACACTTTTCTCATTCCTCTTTTTCTACCTCTGTGGCCAGAGCAAACATTTCCCCTTCTGATGTCCTTTAAGTACATAATGTCCCCCTCAGTTTTCAACACAGAGTTAAACCAGCTCAGTTGTTCCAAGATGTATTTTGTACCTTGATTTTATTTGCTTCATCTTCTGTTTGCATATTCTTCTTTTAAATAGCAAGAGGCCATGACAAGCTTAGGTTATGGCCTACTGCTCAGTTGGAATTATTTCAGCTTATTTTTTCTGCTGCCCTTACTTAATCTGATTTGTGGAGCTGAGAATAGGTTGACCTTGTTGGTTGAAACTTGAGATAACTGACTCTTGTTCCCAGCTGTGGAACAAATTATCTTTGTGACCCCCATATCTTCTTGATTGCTCTTTGAAATGTGCATAGGGGTAATTCTCTTATATATCTCATTGTACAGTGACTGGCTCTGTGACATTTGCTGTATCTCTAGAAAAATGGGTGCCTTGTTCTTATTATTAATATGTATTATAATGCAGATTGTCAACCTTCTATGAGCTGATTAAATCCAACCAAATAACTGTGTTTAAATTCTCTCTAGTGCCTTTAAAAGTAACTACTCTGGCTTCCATCCTGCTCTGAAGCTCAGATGGACTATGTGTCATCTCACTGAAGACCTCTAGCTTGTAGAAATTCTCTGCTGTCAGGCGTGTTACAAAAAAGAAAACCTATCCAGGGGAAAGGGTTTATGGTCTCAAAATTGGGTCTTAGGAAAGGTAGTATGAATGCCAACAAAAGGTAAATAGAATTAAATACTAAGTATTTCTTTGTTCAGCATCTTAGTAGATTATCCAGTTTCTTTGCCATCCATTGGGGAAGATCTCCCACTGGTAACAGTCCCTCGCAGTGTGATGCCTCACTAATGCATCTGGCTTTACTTGTGGTGTGGATCAGTAGGGTGCCATTTACCTCTGATTTGTTTGCAGTTTGGGCTCCATTCACTGTGGATCCTTGTGTGTGGCTTGGCCTGTGAATTCCTCCATCTAAGTCCTTCCTTCTGAAGTTTATAACTATTTAGAAAGGAGTGCAAGTTTCATGGAGAGTAAAAGAGGGCTCTGAAACTGTATTTCTCTTGGTAGGGTGGTAAGGGGATCAAAATTCACATTAGTGTTGCTAATGTCTGTTAAAGAACTCTTGGAGGTAGTTATGTGTTCTTGTGGTATGAAGAGTGTTCCAATCTCAGACATGTACCTGTATTCAGCATTGCCTCTGGGCTATGACTCATGGACTCCCTCACTTGGCTAGAGGGGGTTTTGGTTTGTAAATGCCTTCTTTCTGGTTTAGATTTTGTTCTCAAGCTTCCACCTCCCAGCTTTAAAATAGTAGTGTTTAGGTGTTTAATGCACCCTTGCAGGACCTTACTTGGATTACTTTTAAATTGACTAGTTCTTTTGCATCTTGTGATTTTTTTTTTTCTTTTGGCATGTGATTACCTCATCCCATTTCCCCTCCTGTTTAAGTTTCAGAGATTGTATAATTTGGCGCTGAGTGCTTTGAGTCTAGAGGCTTGTGGTTCCCTCATAAGATGTTGAAAAATTCTGTAGCCTGTTACAGGACCATCTGCCATATAGATGGCATATATTACCATTTTGGATACTAATAAAAATATCATCTTCGCTTCCTTGTCAGGAGAGAACCACCTACCTTATTCCTAGCAGGAGATGCGTGAACCTGCTGGAATGTACAGCACTCTGGGGTTTGTCCATGTCCAGACTGACAAATTGATGTAACTGGTCTTTGGACCAGTTTGTAACAGAGGGAACTGTCTGCTGGGCACCCCAGAGTTTGCCAACATCGTTAGGAGGACCGTTTGGTCTGTAGGGTTTTGGTGACTGGTCATCTCCCCATTGGGAAGGTCGTGCCAATAGGTGGTAGTGCTGCCCAGACCTACCAACTGGTAGGGACAGCTATTGGCAGGGCATTCCCAGCAGAAAAGTAGCAATTTTAAATCCATGAACATTTTTCAGCTGTAAACCTATCTGACAAAGTCAAGGAACATAATCTTGTCGTCTCATTTGTTCAGCTGTGGAAATGAGTCCATGTAAAAACGACTTAAAAGGGTCCATAAACTTTGCGCCTCAATTTTAAATTTGTGTCTCATACCTTTTACAAACTGAGAGTACTCTACTCTTTTTAATACACCAGCAGTATACTGTGCCTCAAAAAGATGCGGATATAATTTTTTACTTTGCATTTTGAAAACCCTATGAAATTTGGAAGCGATATCCTGAAGCTTCAAAAAGCATAACTAGTCAAATATAGGTGGATATATCTGTAAGTTTATTTTCTCAAGTCACATAATTTAAGAAACAAATTATAAAGAATATTATTGTGTCCCTCAATTTTATTTTATGACTTGTTCTAAATTATTAATATACCCAGGAGCTACACTGGCAAGTATTCAAAAATTTGTTTAGGGAATCTAAATGAACTATCAAAAGTGAAGGGTGATCTTTCCTCTCTTTCCATTTTCTCCAGTAGGCTATTTCACATATTTCAGATTACATAAAATGGAAAAATTCTCTTCTTCTGGGTTGCTTTATCAACTTCTTTGAGTGCATACCAGAGATAGATTGTTCCAATGTATTCTTTGCTGAGAACTAGTTCTGAAAGCAGTCAGCGAAAGGGCATGTGGGAATGTGCATGGGGTTTTTTTTGCATTTTTAAAAAATTAATCTTGCAGGGGGAAAAGACCACTCTGCTTTGTTTAACATTTTTTGACAAAAAACAAAGGCATCTTCAGGCCTGAGGCTGTTTGTCAAGAAGTGTCAGTTTTCTCTTCCCCTTTCTAGGCACTGCCAAGAACGATTGACTGTTCCCTTCTCCTTCCCGTCTGCATTCATGCAGTGCTCCATTATCTCTTTTTACTAATAGCGTATACAGTGAAACTTGTTTTCTTAATCTACTCTGATATCCTATTCTCTGAAGGTAGCAAGATTTGAATTTATATGGCCTGCTGAGTTCCACTGCATTGCCTTCCTCTGCAAAGGTTGCAAGGAGGCTTTTTAAACCACCTTCATCCTCCCTGTTGTTAATTCTCCCCTCTGGTTCCAGAAATTGTTTTCCAGAAGGCAGCTCCATGACCCAAAGACAGTAAGGGAGTCCTCTGGGGCAGCCAGCAATGCCACTGCAATTGAGGTCCCAGAGGAAAAAACATTTTAGGTTGTTCCCACAATCCAGAAAAAATACTTTCTCTTGACCAATTATTTTCTTCAGGGTCTGCCTTCTCTGCTCTCCTTCTTAAAGCCTTTTTCTTTAAATTGGGAACTGACCTGTTGACCCTAGTCCCTCCATCATGATTGTTTTATATCTCTGTGCTATTTTGTGTTACTTCAGCAGTGCAAAATAATCTTTAGAGTTGCCCAAACAGCTAGTGGAGAAACAGGTCAGTTAAGGTAGGAGTATGGAAATATTCTGACCTGGACTTCAAACTCTGCTTAGTTTACATGTTTGCTGGCACATGAATCTAGATATCAGTATTGCTTGACCTGGATATTGTGACAGAATTTAGATCTGAAAAGGATCTGAGGGATGTTCAGACCTAGTGTTTTGGATCAGCTCATGGGAGATACATGTTCCAGCTGTGAAATTTGAAAATTTGTTATATTCCAATTTCTTTCCATAGTTTTGAACCCTTCTCTGACAGTAATAAAATTCCAGCAAAGGGACACTGGAACAGAAACATCACTAACTCTATATTCAACTGTTTCTTTAGCCCCCTTGCTACCATGACACGAGCATACTTGGTACATAATCCTTGCATTGATGGAAGGCTGAAACTTGCATCAACCCACTAACATATGCATTGATCAATAACACCTTTCTGGCCAAATCCTGCATGTTCAGCACTCTAGGCCTCACTGGAGGAGAGTGAGGAGGATGCTGACCCCATAGAATCTGTTCATTGTTGTTTTGAAATTCAAAAGAGAAAGTAAGTTGATTATGTCAACATCTTCTTCAAGACATAATTCTTCCTGCTGTTTCCTTTAGAAAATATTCAAGATGATGGGAATTCTTGTAAATTTTATTTTATCATATATCAAAACATTGGCCATGCTATTCTACTATTTTAAAAGATGCAACCATAGTAATAGTATCTATGAGAAAAGTTCTGAGAAGAAACTTCCAAGTTCATAAAGATCCTTTCGTGTGAGTATCTTAAATTCAGAATAGTCTACTTTTTTTTTTTTCTGTTGTTGTTGTTCTAATGGTATTCTAAAATTAAATTGTCTGGAAATATATCTGGCAAACAAGACTTCTCAGAGAGATAAGAGCAAAGTTTGAAATTCTAAATATTTGTCACTCTTCCAGTTATAACCCACTCTTTGATGTAGCTCTTCCCTTTGCTGAGTTGCTCTGGTCAATACCTCTAACCTGTTATCAAGCACATTTCACATATGAATCTCAAACAAGGTCATATGCCATTTTCCCCATTTAGAAATAAAAACCAGGCTCAGAGAGATGAAGTCATTTTATTAAGTCACATGATAGGAAAAAGACTCCAGGACTTCTGGCTGGAGAGTGTCCAGAATTTGTACACCACTATGTATTGGGGTTTGCCTTCCTTTTTTCCAAAAGTTAGTTATCCTTTATTAGCAATCTAAACATTTCACTGTATCTTCACATTTACAATAGATTAAATACATGGGGGTGGTGGAAACAATGCCTATGATACAGTTTCATGTGGGATTCAAGGGGTTACAAAAGCAATAGAAGACCTTGAAGGGTAAGAGGAGGGGACTGTTTATCTTTCTTTTATTGTCTAGTAAAATTTTCAAGGCCTTATGTATCAAAAACAGCTGCCAGGGTAACTACACACAGACACATTTATCATTTACCTTCACCTCTGGTGACCTAGCTCTGTTGTTGAGAAGCGTGGCAGCAGACCATGCTGTCTCCTATTATGGTCTCCTCATCTCAATAATCTGGACCTATGCAAGTAGTCTCTTTTCAGTATGTGATAACCGTGCAGTCTCAGCCTTCTAGGGTGAAGTTCCCTGTTTTTTATCACAATGTAGAGAGTACTTTTCCGAAAAATAGCAGATGTCAGAGGATGTGACTGAGGTGTACTTGAACTAGCAAGCCAACTCCACTAATAAATTAAGGCTCAGGAATCCTGATGGGATCGATAAGCATTGCTGTCTTTTCTCTTCAAATGAGCAATCAGAGCCTGATGCCAACGTAGACAGAAGGTTTTGTAGCAGAGCCCAAAGCAGACTCCTATCTTTCAATTCCTAGATATATTTCTTAGTGGGTTTAAGTGAACTTGAAAAGAGATCCATTCCCTTCTGCTGAGAAACTGTCCCTGTAAACCATCACTGGAGTAGTTTTCATGTACTAGATCATTTTAGGTATGTAAATTGAAAAAAGAAACTTCAGTCATTCCGGGAGAAACCATCACTATTCTCACTATTATGGTTTCACTGATGAACTTGTGGACCCAATTCAATACGACTTCCAGCACTGCCAACTAAGACAGAGAAATGACAGCATCTCTTGGGTGTATTTTCTGTTCTCTATGTGCAGTGTCTTGTCTGTGAGATTTCTCATAGGGCAAACATCCACCGAGAACAGGAAAAGAACATTGGAGCAACTGTGATCTCAGTGAGAAAGCTGCAAAGCTTAGTTTCAATATGCTATATTTAAAAATTCACTTGGCTTGCCCTCCTCCTATCACCAGTTAAGTATTTTTTTCCAAAATATGAAAGAATTTTGCTCTGAATATTATATCATTTTAAGCATTATACAAGGTGATCTTTTCAGGATAGTAACTGACTTCCTATGGACAAGAAACAATTGTCAGAGGAACTGAAAGGAGCAAAGCTAGGGACTGGAGACAAGAGGGTTTATGTGCTTTTGACTTTCCTATTTACCAGAAACAGCTGACATTAGAAGTAAGAATATGATATGCTTTCATTGTCTAGCCAATCCTTTTCCTTTCAACTTATAGTGCTGAGAAGATGCTAATTATGGAGCTATCCTTTTCTGCAGCCCTTTCTAGGATAAATTGTCATTTTTGTGAGCAAGAATAAGGAAATACCCTGCCCAAATGCAATGACGTGAATTTGCGCACATTGCCATCATAGGAAAATTCTCCAGATGAAAAGGGAAGTAACAAGCAACAGGAGATTTTCTTTCAGACTTTTTTTCTGCATAGAGGCCAAAATTTGAGGTGTGCCAAGTATTACTGCTCTAATCCTGTCTGGTGCTAGGTATTTGCTCAACACTGGATAGAATATATGGAAGAGAAAATAAATCTCTCAGTGCCAAAGAACTTGATTTAAGTAACATACTTTGAGCTCTTCTGGTAAGTATCCTGGAAAGAATGGTTGTTGACTTGGCAAGAAGGTGATTTTTTTTTTTTTTTTTGACTGAATTGGAAGGGAGAGGATGCCTACACAGAAGGGTAGAGAAAGAAAATATACAGGCCTTAAATGGGGTGTCATTAGTTTAGTCAGAAGAGTGTGAGACAGGTTAATGGACCCAAGATGGCAGCAAGCTTTGGGGAAAAGCAGCTCAGAGTTGCCAAAGCCTTTGAAGTCAGTACTGGAAATTTTTGTTGTTATCCCTAGTGGAAAGGTTATAAATGAATTTTAAAAAGGGATGTGATTGGTTTGAAGGAATGGCTGAGTATGTAATTTTTAGTTCATGCTTTACTGAGTATGGAAGTAGGCAGAAAGAGTACACAACTGTAGGGCTTAAAGTAAAAAATGGAGACAGCTCATGTGGATGTTTGAACAAGGAGGAACAACTAGGAGATGATTTGTAACAAAAAGCTTTTCGTGACTTAATGCATCCAAAAACAGTCAACACCCCCCACCTCCAATATCTAACTGAAGTATTACTAATGTTCACAAAATTTTTTAATCAACAAAACTAGAGAAAAATAGTAGTTGCTTTTGAATAACCATCTTGATGTTGGTTAATCATTCTGGTAGGAACAGTCTCTTTAATTTATTTAGTCTGGAGGAAGGGAATAAAGTTTTTTGATAGGAGCTGCTTCCTGATTTTTATTTTCTTTTTTTAATCCCAGGGGTCATCAGATGGTTACCACCCTCTTTTCCATGTCACGATCTCTGGGTGAGTGGAGTTATACAGGCAAATATTTAAAATTCCTCATAGAATGGCAAGATAACCTAGGTTGGAAGGGACCTATGGATGTTATCTAATCTACTGCCCGCTCAGAGGAGGGAAAGATAACATCATGTTCCAGAAAAGGGTGTTTCTTTTCCTCTCTTGTGCTATAAGCTATGTTTTCTTTATCCATGTAAAAGAAAGAAACTAGTTAAAAATGCTTTTATCAGCAAGTACTTGTGTGTCTGTGTGTTTAAATTATGCAATACCATCACTTTGAGAGTAGTGATGACATACAGAAGTCAAGATTTATTTTCAAGATGTGACACAAGATCTCTTCCTGAACTGAATCTCCATGTTTGGGCGTGTCCTGTAAATGTTAGTCATTGGCATATCCATGCAGTAGTCTAACACAAGCTTTAAAAAACTCTTTAGATAGTTCTCAGCAACCACTTTGGCAATTTTATTGTGTGGTTTCATGCATACTTAGGTCATGTTTTTCTCTCTCTCTGCAGTCACAAGACTTAAACCCTGTGGCAATGGAAGGTTCATTGGTAAGTATTTTTTTGATCCAGGACACAAGACCTCAAGAAAATTCCTCTGCAATGAGACTGATAGGAAGCTGGCCTCACAAGAATTGTAGTGGCAGTTTTTACAAATCACTGCCTACCCACTCATAGGATAAAGACAGTAATTCTTTTAAGACAGTTGGGCAATTAGATAGGCTTGGTCATGACTACATCTGATATGGATTCACTGCGGCTTTTAGATGAGATGATCAAT
This sequence comes from Numenius arquata, assembly GCF_964106895.1. NCBI lineage: Eukaryota > Metazoa > Chordata > Aves > Charadriiformes > Scolopacidae > Numenius > Numenius arquata. The sequence goes on along the minus strand of NC_133577.1, from coordinate 63,434,918 downwards.
GTTAATTTTTCATTTTACTGCCTACTGTCTCCAAATGTGGAGTTTGGGCTCCCAGTATGCCAGGAGTTGTATACATATTTAACATGATGTGCCACAGAAACATGAAAAGGGATTAGGGGTCAATAAACTGTTATCCCTTTCATCTAATTGAGGGAACAGAAGTGTAAGGGTAAAGATTCAGATCCCAACATTCCTGAAAGCATATAGGGAATGATTTTATTAACTTTAGTAAACTATGAAGCAGGTCTCATCTAATTTATTTGCTCAGGATCAAAAGAAGGAAGTCTGAGGCAATCTGAAAACTGAACTTAGTCTCAGTGCAGGTCTTTAGGCAGTGAATTGCAATGTATTCTAGTGTTGTGGTTTGAGAGAACCCATAACAATCTATTGTCGTTAGACAATTATTCTATCACCCGATGACCCCTCCCCACCCGGAAAGGGGAATTGGGGAACACAAAGAAACACAAGGGTTGAAGTATAAATAGATTTAACAGACTAAGACTAAATAATTAACAATAATACTAAAGAACCAGTATTAATCCCGATACTGATATAAGATATACAGAAATTATACTCAGCCAACTATATCAGTAGGAAGCTGTGCACTCCCAGCAGTGGGTAGCAAGTATCAGACACTGCGAGCGCAATGGCTTCAGGAGGAAGGGAAGGCCTCAGGGCTCCGGCACCGGGGCAAGGAGTTGTCCGGACCGCCGCCATCAGGGAGAGAGCCCGCTACGCAGCAAACTTTTCTAATTTATATTGGATGTGACGTTCATGGTATGAAATACTCCTGTTGGCCAGCCTGGGTCAAATGCCCAGGCCTTGCTCCTCCTTGTTCCTGCACCTGGCAAGGCTTGAAAACACTAAAACCTTGAATCCCACAGAGCCTGGCTGGCTATAAAGTAAATATTTTCACAAATTCAGACACTAGAGTCTTCTAAAAGTGTAATTTTCCCCAGCATTAGAAGAAAAGTTAGTCCTGTGTCTCTCAACCCAGGACATCTAGTCATGTCCTGCTGTATAACTTTTTCTTTGAAAAGGAAAATTAATTCAGCAAAGTGCCTCTCAACAGTCTTATTGATATGTTCACCAGTCTTTGGGACTTTCTGGAAAGTCTCCCTGACTACTACTGAAGTCTGCCATTGGTACACATTCACTTCATGTGATTAGAATCAGATTATTTCCTTCTTGGAACTTCATAGCCAGCCACAATAATTGCATGTTGAAAACACCACGCTTTTTGTGCATTTTATGTTCAAAGTTCAGATTGGGTCAAAGAAGCAACTGGATCAAATCCATGAAGAACCATGTGTGAAAAGTGCATAGCCTTTCTGCCTCTAAGTTGAAAAGCATGCTGTGGCTGTAAATCAAGCACAGATGATAGATCAAGAGTCATCATCTGCAGCTGGAATTGTTGGTCAGCTGAGTGGTGTGGCCAAGAACATGTCTTGTCAAGCCACATGAAAGCCCTGTGATGATGTAGATCTGAGGCTTACAAACCCCACAGAGGTGGTGTTTTGTTTGTCAGAAAGTGTTTGCATTAGAGACTTTTCTTTGAGACACAGTGACACTGGTTGTCTGAAATATCTTTCTGGAGTGGTGCTGTTCCACCCTTTCCTCAGTGACTAGTGACGTGGAGTGCCCAGCCTCAGCTGTGTTAACACAAGGTAGCATCATGTAAGGAGGGTAACGGAGACGTAAGCAATGAACTTTACTCACTGGATCCCCAAGTAAGCACAGAACGGCACACAGCCTTAAGGATCTCTGTGCCATCTAAATGGAAACCAGACATTCAAATGTGTGAATGGAAGTAAATGAACTCTGGACAATATAGACATTATTTTTTGACTTGAGACCTGGGCTAGACAAGCAGAAGTAACAACTCATGGAACCCAAAGCATATGGCACATTTCCATCTGAAATATAGTGATTGTTTTGGGAACGTTGGTACTGAACTGTACACTGCTTCTTCCTCCTGGTCACTGAGACTATGAGCTGGAAGTGCATTATATTGACTCTGACCTCTGTATTTCATTTAGCCTTCCTACAAGTTAAGTTGAATCTCATTCAATAAATCTCTACAGCCTCCTTTAGCTTAAAGGAGTCATTTCAATATACTAAGAAAAAAAACCCAAACTCAATAACAAATATCTTAATCTTCAGACTCTCATAAAATAAATATTTTTTTAAAAAATATTTTTTCTCTTTGATGTGAGAATTATTGTTCCCTTTACTCCTCCTTGAATATGGAAAATTGACTAGAACCAGTGGTTAATAACCTCAGACTACTCACATGATCTGTGAGATCATGACACGCTCTGTGCAACTATCTTAATAAAGCAACTTGTTTTAATAAAGGTTTACGGGAATCCATGAGAATGGCTGAGAATAAGAGGCCTACTGATCAGAAGTTAACACTAGAAAACTATGGAGTATATCAAATTGTGTATGAACTCACAAAAAAGATTGGAATTTTGTCCCAAAGATACTTTCTTTTTAACATATTTCTAAGAAATAGCTTTCTTAAGCAGCTATCTAGATATTTTCACTGAGCTCATCACAATAATATCTACATTAAGCGTGGTGGAGATTGTTTTTTGTAAATGTTAAATGTTTCAATTTAAAAACAAAACCAAACTCGCCCTGAAATCACTAACCTTTTGCATTAACAGTTTTCAGGTGTATCCTTGAAGAGGACAAAGACATTAAACCAACCCAGAATATGGTGGTGAAAACTTCGGTGAAAAATGTGGGCCAACACAAGGGCGAAGTGTGGCACAACATCCTGCCTATTGTGTTATGGATGCCTTCAGTACCTTCTGGATTTCTGCCTGCAGCTATCTCTAAAATCCCAATAAATACTCAATGGCTATGAAGGTAAATACAACCCCGTAATCTTTCAGTCTCCAGCTCTTTTTCCTACTGACATATGTTTGCAAAAATTGGAGTGGCAGCAGGTTTTATTGGCAAAATTGTCTGAAACCAGGCTGGTAACTAACTCTGCTTCAGAATGAGGACAAACCTAGCCTGTGAAGACCTGATGGCCTGCTACCAAGATATACCATCTCATCCATCTCTTCTTTTCTCCCTGCAGTAATAATTACTTCAAATGAATCCAAGATTAAACCTCATATAACATCTCATCACAATGTGTAAATGTCAGAGTCCTTCAGAAGGCTGTAATTAGCTTCTTTTCAAGGAAGTCTGAAGATCTTTCTCTACTCCCTACCTTTCTTTATATCTAAAATAGTATTTTGCCATTTCTGATGTCATTCCTGATATGTTTCCTTTTGAGTTATAAACTTTGAATGTTTTAATTTCACACCAGAGAAATACTGTCCTTCAAAGAAAGTCCCTAAAGAAAATGACAACCTTTTTGTATTTATTGTGGTTATTTCAAATACTGAAAAACACAGAAAAGTAGGAAAAGGCAACTCATGGGTCTATTAAAAGAAATTTGGTATTTATAGAACTCATCCAACATTCTTTGTTCTTTTCAGTCCACACAGACATATCATTCTTTTTTATATGGATTTCTGTTAAATACATTTTGGCATAATAATACTACATGTATTTAATATTGTTGATAACACTCTCTGCTTTGGCGTTGTATTCTATTCTAAAGAGAGGAAATATTCCCTGCTTTCAGAGTGCAAAAATTAAATAATTTGGATTCCAATAGATATAAACTTCTGTCCCAGATTTGTACTGAATTGAATTGAATGTTTACACAAATGTGGTTGTGATTATATCTGTCCTTAGAAGGTAAAAGATTTGTGGATAACAAGTGTCAATGTTCAGTGTTCTAGCAAAGGCCTTTGTGTAGAACTACACAAAACAAAAAGAAATTTGTTTGGATTTCTTTTTTAAAGTAGAGATTTTTTGTTTCTTTTCTTCTCTTTCTTTTTCTTTTTCTTTTTTTTTTTTTTTTTTTTAAAGCAGAAGATGAATAGAACTAAAAGAATCAAATTAATTTTCTGGATGTTTGAAAGCAGAAATCACTGACTCAGAGGATGTGTTTTATAGCTGACATTTCACAAGCCACTGTGATGACTTTAGACAACTGATTTACCTTTTCTATGCCTGGTGTCCTCATTTATTGAAAAGAAAAAAGACGTCAGGCGACATGATTTTGACATTTTCTCTGGTTCTTACAAGACCTTGCTCATTGCTCTACTGCTGCTCTTTGGGGTTGAGAAATGGCTACTGTGAAAGATTTCTAGGTAGACAACTGATTTTCTTGGACTTCAGATTTGGGTCAAAATTATGCAGTTCTCATTTGCAGAAGTGATGAGCAGCTCAAACCCAAGAGAATGAAATCTGTCTGTAAATATTGATATAGCATGCCACATCTGTGTGGATGAGAGATTATGTCTCCCTACAGCAATGAACCCTCTCCATGACATGAGCTTCTTACTGCCATCAAAAAAAATTACTTGTTGAGTTCAGGTTGTAGAGGTACATGCTTTTGTACGTGACAATCCAGAGATCTCATGCTCAGTTGAAAGTTTTGGTGGGAAATGTTGTAGTGGGACTGATCTGTGAAGGCTTGCACAGAATCCAGGCGCTTTTTGTTCCAGTATGTCACTGGCATTACTTGGTATACTGATTCATCACATTTCAGTTGTTAAGATTTCAGGTAGAATCATGCTTTTGTGTTACTGAGAAAAATGCTCTATTCCTCTATTTGCAGCTAATTGAAAATAGTTGAAAATGAATCATGAATAGTATAGCTGGGATAACACCGAGTAAAGTTATTCAGAGGTATTTATTTTCCGTAACTTAAAAAGGAACCCTGAAATACTGAACAAGCACGAAGCTGGATGGAGTTAAACAATGTGTACTGACAAAGTAGTTTGATAATAAACCGTTATTTTTTACTTTACTGATGTATTCTTAGTAAATATAACTTGCTGGATTTTGAAATGAGATTCTGTGAATTCCCGATACAACATAATTAAAATAAAAAAATTAAAAAATGTGTACATTTTTTCTGTGATGTGTAATTTGAGGTCTGTCTACAAATTGTGGGGTTTTTTTTATTTTTTATTTTTTTTATTATCCTGCATGTTACTATTTCATGGTGGGATGTAGCTGCTCCTAGTGATATAAAATGTTTCAGTCTGGCTTAGGACCATGGTAATTGACAAAGGGGTCTACACTTTAATTATTAGATAATCCTTTATCAACGAAAATTGATTTCCAACTCTTGAGAGCAGCTGTGTTCAGCTTTAAGAATTTACATCCAGAGGGATTTGTAAATACTGCATTCCTGTGAGAGGATCCTCTGAAAAGTGATACAACCTCTGCCCATACGACATACCTGGATATCAATGTACTGACACGTGCCATTTCAAAAAACATTTATTTTAAAACAATAGCAGTGAGAAAAGAAAAAGTGCTTCTTTGGGGAATCCAGTAGATGTGAAAGAGACCGGTCCAAAAAGGCAGGAGACCAAACTCCTACCATATTTTCCAATTTACCAGTTTCCTACCAGTCTACTTCAGACCAAAAATGGAGGAGAGATCCTTCAAGTGGAGAAAAGTTGGCTATTGGAGTGTTTTCTCCACATGTTGGTTACCAAGGCTGTGAACCAGAGGCTTGACCTGTCTTGTGTGTAACCCTGCTGGAGTCAGTGGAGTCCTGCCCCAGGAACTTAGCCTGTGTCTTTCTGCTGTGAGCTGCAGCAACAGCTTTCCTCATGGGGAACTGTGTTTACAGAAATCAGACTGAACTGGCCTCACACAAGCCATCATTATCGCCTCCTAGTAACCTTGCAAAGTACAGGACGACAAGCTGCTGATCTGTATTTTCATAACCCTGCAGTAATTAGCGCCTGGCATCTGTAATGGAAATAAAGTGCATAACATCAGAGTTTCTAAGATGACACTGTTTTCATTATATGTTTAATTTTTCAAAGAACATAAAGGCAGACACATCAAAATGCCAAGGAGTCTTTTTAATTAAAGTCTCTATTTTTTTTCTTTTCTTCTCAAGATATGCAAATAGATTGAGCCATTAAAGAGAAAGATAAAAGGAATCCCAAACATTGTTTATACATAGCCTTTATGACAGCAGCTACTTATTTTGCAGGAAACATTGTTTTGACTGGAGCAAGTTATAGTGCAGCTTGATATAACTCAAGGTTACTTTGCAGCGCTACAGGGGCGGACAGTGATTGGAAAGATGCTTTATCTAGTTTTGGGAGGTTTTACCTCACAGCATAGATCCTGCACCTGGATTTTATGCAGCAATCTGCCAGAGCGGGTATTCTTATACTCCCACTGCTGTTCAGCTGCTTATGGTCATGCACTGTGTTACTTGGTTGGCCCAGGCTGGGAGGAAAGAAGACAGGGGATTACAGAAGGTTTCTTTTTTCTGCAATGAAGCTTCTGCTATAGCTTAATACCCACACTAAGTGTTATTGTATACCATTGATATAATGTACCTTACATAAGGTACCTATAATGTACCTTCTCTTCAGAACAACAGCGCATTGTATTTATCCTTGGAAAATGGGCATAGCTGTCCGCGGGTGAAAAGTTGTCTCTGTCCAAATCACTGGCATGGATCTCCCAGACCTTTTAGCCAGGATTTTACCAGAGAAGTTTGGAATCAAGATTCTTGTTATTGAGTCAGCAGGACAGAGTTTGGTTGAAGTGTTTCACTGAGGTCATTTAATAACCCTGGCACTGTAGGTTTTCTGGTCAGCCTTGAAACAGTTAGCAAGGGCATGCGATTCTGTGCTTCACTGTAGATGCTGCCCAACCTCTCAATTCCAGGCCTAGCAGCCAAATAATTTCAAATAAACTAATCTAAATGCTGAAGTGTTTATTCAGGCAAAATTCACTGTTTGTTTTCCTTAGACAAAGATTGAATAAAAACTGAATCAAGACTTCTGGAACTGGCCCTGGGCTCGTGGAAGACATGATTTCGGAGACAACTATCTGAAGATCAATGCATAAGAGTTCAGTACAGAGAACACTTTTTATTTTTATTTTTATTTTTATTTTTTTCTTATATATTATCTACAAGCACAAGCTTTCATATTTTTAATGTAAAAATGCATACAGATCATTATATATATAAAAATCAACTAGCCTTGTAGCAAACTGCCAGATGCAACTATCCCCAGGTTTGGGGACAACTTCTCTGGATCCAGGTGCAAACCCAGTGGCTGACCCTCACTTCCATCCGTGGTTGCACCGAACCCCCAGATATGAAGATTCTCAAAGTTCTAGGGAAGTCTTGGCTCCTGATCCAGGTCTTGCAGCATGGGCATGACTAACTCTTCATCAATTGAAGATAAATATTTAAAAACTTCTTAAATGACAATCAACTTGTTGTAGGTAACAAGTATCCATTTCACCTTTCCTCCCCCTTTTTGTTTATTGTCCTTCCCACCCTCTCTCTGCAAAAATGACAGCAGAGGAGAGGAATATAATGTTAGTGTCGTACGTACATTCAAATAGCAGCAGTAGGAACAGAATTTAAACTGTTGATGTCTGCTGCAGAAAAGCTACTGAATATGGGTTCATGTTGCATTTGGCCTTTTCACTGCTTGGGCACTTTTTTGGCTCAATTTTTGCATTGTAGGAATATGGCACATTTATAGCATAGCCAATAATATGTTGCAACATCGTGAGCAACACTAAATCAGATTGCATTTAATACTATGTAATATGTATCAACAAATTATAATATACCATATTATAACTGGGTTGACAAGCAGCCCATTACACTGAGGGGAAAAAAAAAAAAAAGCAATTAAGTAAAGAAATTTGTGTTAGTGTGGGAGGAAAGGTCACAAAATAGCAGCCTCCTTTTTGACCGAGTGTTTATCATGTTTGGCAGTTTCCAAATTCAGTCTTTGCAAAGGAATGTTACTATTTTTATTAGAGGTTCTTTATGTAACAAGTCATGTTTGCACAGTGGAACATTTTCTTTCACCAGGATTTTATAACTACTCCATACAGACATTATAAAAGAGGATCTAATTTGCTAGGATTCTTTGGGAAAGTATTAGGGCCATAACTTAGCCTCTCCTTCCTTTCAAATCTCCTAATATGAATATGATAAATTCATTTTCTCTTGTAATTCATATAATATCTTTTTTGTATTTTAAATGCAGCCTTACTCTGAAACCCAAGAAAGGTTTTCAGAGAAAAGAACTGTTGAAGTTGTCTAAGAGAGAGATAAAGCAATTGCTTAGAATACTGACATAATCACTTTCCTCATCAGCTATGTTGCCATGGGATTGCAGATAAGGATTTTGTTTATTTCAGATTTGTGCAACAACACTGATTTGGAAGATAACAGAATGACTTAGTGAAAAGCTCACTTCTGGCTCCTGATGTTGTAACATACATGTTAGACCTTCAGCTAATGACTACCGGTGCGTGAACAGGCACTACCTCTTTCTTTTATGCTCATATTGATTCTGTATTACTAATAGGACTAAGAATGACAAAATTTCTCTCTTTTTTTTTTTAAACAAAAGTTACAGACATGACCAACAGTTTAGAAACAGATGATGGAGATAGTGACATCACCTGTTGCAAGAACCTCCTGCCCAGAAGCACATGGAGAGGTTTCCATTGCAGTGTGTGCAGCTGCTGTATGGCAACATACCTGAATATGAGGACCAAAATGTAGATATTGATTCCAGAAGACTGGAATGAATTTTCACTCTCTAGACTGGGGGAAGCAGAGAAAATGAACAACAGAACAAATAAAATATACACCTGAATGTGATGTTCTTTGATGCTGATTGGGTAAAAGGTATATGTGAGAGAATGTTTAAATTAAATTTAGTTTGGTAAAGTATCTTTAAGCAAATGCTTTTGAAAAGTCCTGATTTGGGACTCTTCTCTGTCCATGGGGATATACACGCTTGATTCTCCAGCGAGTTACACCTCTTCTATGGCTACCTATAACTATAAAGTGCTATCCAACGAGATATCCTCACTCTCCTACATCTGTGGCAATTTGGGTTTGATAGCCTTTTGGGGTTACTTCCTCACAGAGGCAAATATGAAGTACAAAGCAGTGGAGAATGAAGTTGTAAGTACTCGCTACAAGAGGGCTGTTCCTCAAAGGAGAATACTGCTAATATTCCCACTTGTCATCCCAACCTTTGGCTGCGGTTCTACGTGATGCCGGTTTGAGCTGCACACCACGCTGCCTAAAGGGATGCAACACAACTGGTGGGAGATGAGCACAATCTGAATGAAAGTCTTTTCAGTTTTGGTTCTTGCATCTCTTAGCATACAGTTAACAAGCCAAGTAACAAGGCAAAACTTGCTAGCTGGCTTAAATGAGATGCATGAGGGAGGAGAAAAAACTGGACACCTTTCATCCCAGGCACCAAAATCTGATAAAATGCACTTTCAATTGAATGTGCCAGATAAGAGTCACAAAAAACCTGTGCTGGTTTAAACCACAGTGTGCTTCAAGCAACATCTGGAAGTTTAAACGGCTGGAAAATATGGCCTTTTGATATGGTAGAGGCCATTCACATCTGATTTGCATTTGGGCTTAGACTTTAAATACTTGCCTTCCCATGGATTCAGTTCTTCTTCGGTATAAGATAGAATAAGAGGAATTACTTGAATTGCAAGAAGACCAAAACAAAAATGTAAACAAAATCTAAAAACTACCCATAACTAAATCAATACTAATATGGTTATTTTTTTATTTTGATATCCCAACACGCACACTCTCATTTCCCCAAGTACAGTACTGCACTTTGAGGGGGGAAATGCTGAAATGCCACTGGACTAGCTGATTATTTCTTGATGAACTCTGCGGTTTCAGAGGATTTGGAAAAGCAGCCAAACTTCAGCTCTGTTGAAATGTGTGTCTTGCTGGCTAAACACTCCATGAAGCAGACCTTTCCTATATTTTTTGCATACCTTGCTAAGAACATCAGCACTCATATATTTGACAAAAAAAACAACAAGGAAGGACAGTTTGGAGTAAAAGCACACAACGCGCCAATTTAGAGCTGGTGAAAGGTGTCAGATGAACTTTCTGGTACAACACAGCAGCCTCTACGTGTATTCAGTCCTTGAGAACACCAGTTGCGATGGTTGTTGACAGATCGAGGGCTGAATCTTACTCTCCAATGGCTACTGAGCAGCTGGCTGGCTGGAAATGATGTTTAGGCACTACTGACTTGCAGGGGATTGGAGCCAGCCTTGTAGAAGCAGAAGATGCTCTGTCAGTGCCAATCCCCACAATCATCTAGTCCTTTGGAGTTCATTTTTTTTCTTTTTTCTTTTTTTTTTTTTTTACCCCCACATTAGCCAGAAGCAGTGTGGCTAAATACATTTCAAAACAGGAAAAAAGTCTGACCCCGTGTTATTCAAAAAAGTGGTGTGGTTTGTCTTTTCTATTTTTTTTTTACTTGCAAAGCTTTGACCATTTTTAATTAAATGTGCTCTGCCTGCTTCGTCCCTACTTCAAGCTAATATGCTCTAAAATGCTTCTCTGGCTTAGTACAGCTCTTTTTAGCTGCTGATTTTGGTAAGCATCTTATTAATTGCCTGCTTGACGTGGGTGGTGGAGCTTCGTCTCCGAGTCTTGCCCTGGACCATCTTTCGACGCCGTACCTCCCGACAGAGCTCATAGAAGGCCTCCATAATGTTGCCCTCTCCTGTGCAAGCAGAGCACTCATAAAAAGCACATGCTAGTTCTGTGGCCAGCTTTTCACCTTCCTCTGTGCTGACCTGCCTGGAGTGATCCAAGTCTGCTTTGTTCCCCACCAGGATCAGGGTGACATTTTTGGGTTTTTTAACTTCATCCAACAAGTTCTTAAGTGGCAGCACTTCCTCAAAGCTGCCTCTGTCCGTGATGTCGTAAACCAGCACGAAACCTTCACCCCATCGCACATGTCCTTCTTTCTGAATAGCGTCCTCCTGTTTTGAAAAGACAGACACCAGCCTTAGGAATTTGATTTATGAAAAAGACATCAGGTCTTCAGCTAGACATTGGTCCTCCAAAGCCTGCAAAGCCATGTATATCTACTTGACTTTGCACTTTATGCACATCACTTATTTTATCATATGGCATAGGAGATCTACTCTGCCAAGGTGCCATGGGCTGCCTGTGGACAGGCTGGTAGCAGGCAATTGGAAGAGGGTCTCTGTTGAACGATACCCAGCTCACAAATTGCATAGGACTGTGCAGTGTGAGCATCGACCACCTTTTGAAAGGAAGGGGGACCTGGCTATGACAAAACTGCTCTTCATTTTGGTGGGAGTCACTGACTGAGGCTGTCGAGCCTCATCACTTGACTGCAGAAATAGACTGTGACTTTGTGCGTAGTAATAACATGTTGTTGGGTTGGCCCTGAATCAAGGAATGAGAAAAAAATAATTTTAATCCCAGAGTAAACCCTAACTTTGTTTGTTCTTCCAATGTTTGAAGACTCTAAGCAGGGTTCCTTGCAGAAGGGTCTGGATCCAGCACGCTGGGTCTGGCAGCAAGCTGATGGTGGTGGAGGAGGGGAGGCTCTGCTCAGAAGCAAATCTCTGTCCCCAGAAGCAGAGCACACCTGCCACCCACCACACTGCTAACACCACCGCACTCCCCTTCCCTGCTGTCTATCTGAGCCAAGGTATTGGATAATAGTACATGTACCCACGCACCTGACCAGCTGTATCTAGTATCTCCATGGAAACGACTTCATCATCAATGGTAGCTTGGTGACGATATGTAGACTCTAAAATAAGAACACATTTTGTGAAATGTATTAAAAGAAAGTAATTTTTTTTTTTATCTTCCTTACAGCTACGCCAGCACAAGACCTGAGATGTGACATACAACTTCACTAAATTTTATTTGTAGGAGCTCTTCCAGCCATTCCGGTGCACACTCAAGGCCTCCGTTCTACCATGGTGACTATTTTACCTCTCCCCACATGATATAACTCTTTCTTTCCCATGTCTTATACCTACAAAGAGCTGTGACTGTGGACACTGCACTTGGCGCCCAACAAGAGGACAGAGTTTCCTCCCAGCAAAGAGCTCTGCAATGCTGCAGCCCATTTTTCATGTCTGTTCATAGGGAAGGCTGCCACCTATGAAACACAAATACCGCTACTCTCAAAGTATCCAACTCAAAAGCCTGTCACCGTGTAGTTTGAAGTCTGACAAGATCAAAACCAGCATGGTTGCAGATGAGGGAACCTAACCACTAAGCTCAGGCCTTATACTGTGATAAAATTACAGAACAGTTAGCTATTCTAAGAATGTCTCTTTGAAACATGCTGAAATCATCACATTCCCCTCTTCCAGCAAGGGCTCAAGCAGTGATTTCCCTATGTATGATTTATAACGATAACCAGTGGGCATTAAGCATTCACACCATGCTACAGGGAAAAAAAGGAACCTATTTACTGTGTCCCAGGTTCTGGAACCAGGCAAGTAATCAGAAAGCTAATGACAAAAGGCTTGTTTTATCTTAATGAGCTGATAAGTTAGATTTGATAGCATTTGACCTAAAACTTGGAAAATTATCTGTGCTAACATTCATATTTATTACTGTTGCCAGCTCACAGATGTCCTATATCAAAAGGCAAACGCGTATGCTGTAAAACTGTGGCCAGTGACTATGAATGCTTTGCATTGTCAGAGACACAACTCTTTTATTTGGTGCAAATCTCCTCAATAGGAGTGAAGGGTATCTTTAAGGAAACACGTTTCTTGAATTTGAACTTTTGAAAGGGCTCATGCTTGGTGAATGCCTTTTCCATTACATGCTTAGGAATGTCACCTCTACATAGTGATGAATGTTCCAATCCTGTCAGTGCTGCAAACACTCTCTTCCCAAAGCAAAAATGTCACTTCCCTCCTGTGCCACCTTAATTGCTTTAAGTAGCACAGCTGCCTCTAACAGGGACAAATGGTCAACTTAATTAGGCAGATGGCAAGCAATCTTGCTGTAGGGTTTCAGGCAATGAAGACTAGGTTTTTTAAAGGCTGTAAATACCCCTTCCGTTTAACATTGCAAGGCTGTTGAAGGAGTTGGAGTTCCACCTTTGTGATCCTGAGGCTATACCTACACAGCAGAGTAAGATATATCTAAGGTCTCTTGGTGATATGTCTTATCTGTCCCTTCTGTAAACCTTCCTAGACACAGCAATTCCCCCAGGGGAATGCAGAAAAGGCAGGAGCTCTAGTTTGGAGTGGAAGCTGCAGTGATGCACCTTCAACAAGTTATTTCAGTGGCTAAAATGTTCAGTGCTAGGTTGAGAGTGCTGTGAAGGAGATGGATCTCGGAGTGAGTAACGTGATATCAGCTCCTTACTTGTTTAGGCCTTGCAATGTTGAAATGCCTTCGACCATCTGGCCCTGCTTGACAAGTAGCTGTTGAGAATTGGTCCCCACAACTTGAAAAAGTGCTCATCCAACCATGTTTGCAGCATATCTGTGAAACATCCTCCTCAGGAGGCAGACCGTGGTAGGCCATACGGTACGGCTCTTCCCCGTGAAACGGGCAAATAAATCTCAAGGAGCAGACTTGTGCTAGCCACGGAAAAGCAGCATGATTCTTAAATGATACTTGAGTTCTCAAAATAGGACTCTGGCAGCACTTCATGTTGCGAGTTTAACTCACTTTGGCTGCTCATGTTGGGATGGAATTTGATCCTGGGCAAGTACCACTGATTCGGGTCAGATTAGTGTAAACATATCTTAGTAAATGTGTGTCTGTTCCTGTGCTTTGGAATGTGTGGTAGCTGGGTGAATTTTAACGAGAAGTGTAAAACAGCTGGATGTTTAAAGCATTTTTGTAGTGTAATTACAGACATGGCTTCTCTTTCAAGGAAACAGAAATATCTGAAGAATCTGGTCGTCTTGTAAGTTATGAATCCTGAACCTGTGATTTCCAGTCTGTTCACATCTATCCCACAGTACTTCACAAATACATTGCCTTATTTTGGGATTTATTAATATCATTTTTGCTGTGGCTCTTTTTTTTTTTTTTTTTTTAGACATGCAGCTAGAGAGAAATTAGATGACTTGAGATATTGCTGGATCTCTAACTGAAACCACTGACAACGCAGGTGTCTGTCTCAGCTAAGCACCCTTGACTCCTATTAGAGTTGATGAAGTGAAATAGGTGCTGGACATAGCTTGTATGATCTCTCCCCTGGGATAAATCACACCTGAAAAGCACTTAGGAGTCTAAAATTGGTTAGATGAATCCAGGCTGTAAATGTCTTACGCTTGCATCCTCGTGGTCAAGTAGAAAGAGCAAAGTGTAATACTGTACCAGTGGCTCCCAAGATGACCACAGGCAACTTTCTGAGCTTCGGATTGTCACTTGCACCAGGTGATGCCTATATATTGTATCTGTAGCTAGATCGCTAAAACCTCAGAGATAGAAAAGAAACCTCAGAGCTATGTTTGGCTCTTCATAGACTCGGTGTCAAAACTGCTGGCCTCAAAGCAGAGCTAGGGAGAGGCTGCTGCTGACTGAGCCGTGGTGTGCCCGAGGCTGCTAGTGCTGTAGAAATAGCCATATTTGGTCCTTTGCTCCGCTTCAATATAAGTAAGTAAATCTGACCCGTTCTTGTTGGTTTGGGGGTGTGCTATGCTTTTATTCATATTCCCAATAACAAGATCAAAGGTGGTGCTGACTGTGTGGCTTTGAAAGCCGATGCCGGATTTCAGGGTCCCGCTTAGTTCTGAAGCTGCAATCCCCCAGCACTCTTGCTGTGCGAAGCGCTCTTGGTTCTCACAAGAATTTTTCGTTTGAAAAATTTAAGTTTATTTCCGAATGGTTTAGAGCTGTCAAAAGGCCTGAGGAACATGCTGGAAAGTGGTAGCAGTTACTTTGTTTTCAAGTCTATTATTTTGCCATTAATAGGATTGGATAAAATGTTCAAATTATCACAGCTGCTGAGTAATTATGGAAATAATGATTTTGGAAAAAAAATAATTAAAAACTGCCCTGGGGCTCTCTGTGTTGATAAGCGTGTTACAAATCTCCCTATTCTTCTGAGCAACGTAATTTTTTAAAAAATGCAAGAAAAAAAACCTACTAAACTTGTATAGAGAAAACTTTAAGGTGCGTGATCCATAAACTGTCTATGGATGTGGTATTCGGTCACAGCTTGGCCACATCACATCCTTGCACTATGCTTATTGTGACGTATTCAGTAGAGTTTTGTCCTATAAGACTTAGCTGGTCATTTATCAAACCTATTTATCCAGGATTATCCTTCCCTATTAAATATATCTGTTCCAGAACATCAGATTTTCTAGAGGAAAAACTATTATTTTAAAAATAATTGCTAGATCTTGGTTTGTATTTGCCATGATGTAAAAAGCCATAGTGATGTAAAAAGCTGTTTTCAGTACTTGTTTATTGTGAACAGGCAATATATATCAGGGGTATGTCACAGCTCTGGAAAGACATTTTCATCAGAAGGGTTTATTGCTTCTAGGAAAACGCTTGTAGTAGGAGTGGGTAAATTAGCTGAGATGGAACGACGACATACACCACTTTACATGTACATTTAAGGAACATCCTGGTCTCTTTTGTTTGCCTTTAAGCACAGAGGGACACAAACCCTGTTTCCATTCAGAATTTTAGTTCCTTTTTTGTCAAGAAAGGTTAATAAAATAAATACATATAAAAATGCTGTAAGAAACTTTGGTCTCATGGTGGCTTTCAGCCAGCTGGATCTGAGAACTGCAAGAGACCTAGAGAAAGAGCTTTTGTGTAATAATTATAGCTGAGTTTCCAGACCAAAAATCTTCAGCTAATAGGCATGAACTTCTAAGTTACGGTTAAGGTCTTGCTGGATGGCAATACAGCAGTATGTTTAAAAGACTAAAATTTCCCATAATTATTTGATTACAATAATAAAAGATCCTTTTGTTTGTTGTGAAGTTTTTTTAATAAACTCCCTGCTCATTTAGACTCCTGCAATCTTTGGTATCCATTAGGGTGACACTTCTCTATCACATTTGAGAACAGTGACTTTAACAGACCATTGGGAAAAAAATGCACCTCCATTCCTGACTCTGGTGCTGTTTGATATGTTCTCCAGACCCTTCCTTGAGCTACCTCTGTAAAATCTGTCCCCTCTAAGTTTCCTTGCTGCTTCAGGAACATTTCACCTTTTAGAAAGCCTTTCTAAGTTGAATGTACCTTCCTGACTCAAAGTCTCTCCGCCTTCCCCGACTGTTCTCAAAACTCAGCTGAATGTATTTTTCTTGCTTGCGTCTGGCTGTTACTTACTCCACCCATTATTTACTTACAGGAGGCTTTTTATTTTGCAAATATCAGTGGTTTTACAGTAAGCACAGTACTGCCCTTGTGTAGTAAGAACATATTTCTAATGCTAATACAGTGTATCCCCACATGTCTCTTTATTAACTGATACTACAGACCCAAAGTTAAGCATGGTTGGGTTATTTATCAGTAATACCATAAAATGATATGCCATGCATTGTTATTCCAATCATTATCACATACGAAAGAAGTAGTAGAAAGAAAGTTACTGAAGGGAAACTGACAACTCTGATAATTGGATTTGGACTATGCAATGTTGTGTTTTTGTATGTGTAACCCCAAGAGTCAGGAAATACAGAAGGAAAAGTTCCAGGAAGTTGTACAGTACCTGTGATGTGCTCTATATCTATCATACTACACAAACATTCATGTCAAGCCACAAATTTAAACCAAAGTGTGTATGAAAGGAGGTATTTGTTTGCAGTGATATTTAATTCAACTCAAGGGACTCTACTCAGCTTCACGTGAAGCCTGTCGTTGTGAATGCTGCTTTTGGAACTGATACGGTGATGTGCAAAGGAGTTTCTCTTCTAACTTCAATTTTGGTTCTTTTGGCTGCCTTCTATAAGGCTAGTTGTGATTTCAGTACAGCAGGTATTCCCAAACTAGTCAGATTAAAGCTGAGAACAAAAAAAGTCATGCGCGAGGCACTGCAGACAGTCAGTGTGCCTTCGCTTGCTGAGCTGCTTTTAGTTGCTGTTTTCAGTCCAAGGCGAAGCTCTCACATGTTTATGTCCTGTATAAGAGCAGGTTGGGCAGAGGGTAGAGACCCTATATAACTCCCCTAAGGAGGCACAGGGCAGAAGAGCCAGAGTATGCTCTGGGTGGTCAGCTGGCATCTGCCTCTGCGTGAGCCAGGCTGCGGGGCTGTCCCTGGCCCATGCAGATGGGCAAAGACTATTAGTAGGTGACCTTAGAAGCTTCAGGTGCTGTGGAGACTCATGCAAACAGTTACTGCCATATGAAATAGGGAGAAAAAGTTCAGAACAAGTGAGGCTTCATTAGGTTTGCTGCTCAGTGAGAAGTCTCTGGTTTTTATAATGTTTTCCTCTTATTATAAAGTGAGAAGGAACATAAATGGCTAGCGCACATGTGGCCCACTAGACTCTGAAATTCTCATCTTGGTATGAAAGCATTTGTTGCATCTCCAAAATTTGCTCTTTAGATAGAACAGATGGGAGATACGAAATTAGTTTACAGAATAACATTTTTTTCTTATTGATACTTTCAATAAATAACTGTATTCTAGGATTTCTGTTTGGAGGCCAAAGTATGTTTTCTTGAAGACAACTCTAAAAATAATGGGATGTCTACTTGGTGGCTTCTGCTGCATATAATTTTTTCTCCTGTGTGCAAAGACTGGGTTTCTTTTGAGGAGGAGGAGGGTGGTGTTACAGTGTTACATTTCCTTTCCTATAGGTTCTGTCCTTACTCAGTTTTTTCTGAGGTAGGCAGAGAAAATTTGTACAGATACTTGGGAACTGCGTTCACTAAGGCATGTTAAAACAGTTGCTAAAACAAAACCAACAAAGCTGGAGCAGTCCTAAATAACAGGCAGTAAGCAACAAGGCTTTAATGGTTTTCTTTTTTTTTTTTTTAATTTTCTTATTTAAACTTTCCCAACAACACTAAGCAGAGGCATTAGTTCCTGGTGGGAAGTTTAAGTCTAAATAAGCCATATTTTGCTACACTTTTCTGTTTGATTGTAGCAAGAAGTCTCTGTTAGCAAAGCTGTGAGTTTCACCGTATTTCTGCCAATATAAATGAAAACTAACCAGTGAGACTTTTCTCACACCTAAAACAAGCAAAACAAAAGCCTGCTCTCCTGAAGGTGCAAAAGCAAGCGCTGGAAACTTCTGCTCATCTGGAGAACATTTCAGAATATGATGAGCAAGAAAAGTAGGGGCAAAATATTTTGCAGCTGTAGCTACAGCAAGAGGAGCAACTGCCATTCTTGATTTTTTGCTGCCTGTTGAGCTACCATAAAAAGGCAGTATTTTTATTACTGGCATCAGCAATATCTTCATCTTGAGACTCATATGAAAGAAAACAAACCACATTTTCAGATAACTTCTTCCCGTGTTATTTTAAGCATCTTCCTCTGCTGCTCTCTATTACAATCTCATCATTTCAAGTCTCTGTCAAGCATTTTAGAAGCCAGTGCCAGGGGTTTAAGATGCTCTAGGCCATATCAGTCCATTTCCTTACAAACACCTCAGAGAAATCAGGAATACTTTCATGGCTCACTGCCACAATGATGACATTCGGTATAAATTCCTGCTGCTGAGGAGTATAGTAAAAACAATATAGCTTATTAAATGTATATCAAGTTAAGTAATGTTTCTACTGTTTTGAAGTGGGGAAAAATAGAAGCCCAGGAAGATACCTAGCAAGGTGCAATCTGAGCTATTGAGGACTGAATCCCTTAAGCACTGGAAGGAATGAGTAATTTTGTTAATAAAAATTGAGGATACTAATAGCTAGAGTCTGGCTTGAAAATAAGACTGTCTTCCAGCAATTTATTAAGCGTCTACAAATTTGTCATGGTACTGACTGAAACATAGGTTGGCAACCATTCCTCCTAGCCCCAAATGGTTGGTTACCATTACATCGCCCTCTGGCTGAAAGCCCATACTGGACCACATACGTTATTCCTAGCTTGTGCTTGGATAAACTATAGTTGTCAACATAGGTGTTCAGATGAAATATGCAGAAGGCAAAGTTCTGCAAGATGGTGGCGGGACTCTCTTCCCTTTTGCTCACTACGGAAAATAGTTATCTTTTAATCTTGACCATATTGATGATCTATAGCACTGTGTAGCCTGCAGTATCCTGTTGTGCCACAGGAGGAAAAGAAAGTTGGGAGGAGAGGCTTCCCCAGGCTGCCATTCTCCTGGGGCTGCTGGTCTGTCAACCTTTACACCCTAGGGCTGAAGGGGCCATCAGTTAATGATTTATTAACGCTTATTTTAGTATGGGCTCCTTTGTTAAAAGTTGTTTGCTGTCTGGGCAGTTTCTCTCTCAGCTGTGCTACTAGGAGTTAGTATTTTTATGGTAGAGGCAGGCAATAGACCTTCAGGAGTGTTAAGACAAACTTGCTGAGTGAGCCGTAAGTCAAGCAAATTAGAAGCCTACAATATCCAAAGGCATGTGTTTCTTCAACTTGTGATCTGCAGCAGGGAAAACAATCCTGGGGACAAAGAGTTTATATTCAGACAGTACACAATATATTAGCTGAATATACCAGACAGGAAAGACAGTCCTTGAGAACTGCATTTGGACCTGAGGACCTGAACTCTTTTTTGTGGCTGCATTGGTACAAAATTAGCCCAGAAAGATAGTTCTTGCATCTTCTCTTGCTAGAGGAAATTATTCTTGGTGAGGTCTTGATAACCAGCTGTTTCTGGTTATCAATCATTTTGATGGAAGATAGTTTGGATATATTCCCACTCTGCTCTGTTGTTTATGTTGTTTGTACAGATCTGTATTTATCAGGTGCAGAAAAGAAACTCAGGCTAGCAATATTTGCTCGTGTTGTAATGTTAATTACATTATGTACGGTGTGTGCAAACTTCCCTTGTGGTCCCTAAATGACGCCATTTTGCTAACAGAACCTCCAGCTACAGATGGGGTTATATAGGCAAAAACTACCCTTCTAATGTAAAAATAATCTCCCTTGAAACAAAGCTTTCCAATGGGAAGAGCCTTCTTGCCAATGTAAACAGTATCCTTGCAAAGTGATTTCTGCTGTTCTGGCCACGGCAGGGAAATTTTTAAGTCTTGAGCTGGACTATAGGAGATGAAGTTCTCTGTGAGATAATTCACGGCACTAACAGAGGTGTCTGTCTCCCTCCCTCAAGCACTTGTTTACCTAGTGTACCTTTCTGCAGTCCTTTGGCTGTTTCACATTATGTTGAAGATAGGTGCTATCATGGCCCTTTCATAATCAAGCCAGTGGGACAGCAATTTGTACCACTTTATCTCCTGTCTTTGCTGTTTTACTGTTACCCACACATTTTAACAATGTTTGATGTGTCTTATGGGCTGTCTGTATGTTGCATTAGACAGGACTTTATAGAAACACCAACTCGAGTTTTTTCCTCTCCCAGTAGAAAAAGAGTGAACAAAAACCTGAGTGACTTAAAGAAATTGTGGCATAGTTGGAAGAAATACTCTTTAAAAATGTCACTATTAATCTAGTAGTCCTAGCAAAACTATAATTTTTCTTAAGAGACTCGTCTTTCTTTATGGTTACCTCTGCTCCTTCAAAGTAATGAATGGTCTTTAACTCATTGAAATTAAATTGACTCCTATGCTTTCTGTTTCTCTTTGCCTTCATAGACTGGCCAGTCTGTCATGCGCTGTTCTGCTGATTATCTGCTCAGAGACAGTTTTGCTTTCAGAGGATTAGCAAAGTTGTATGAAATATGGGAACAGCCAGAGAAAGACATCTAGGGATAGTGCAAGAAAGGCAAGCGACTTTTAGAAAGGTCAACAAAAATATTATTGCTTTGGTTGCTGTTATTTTATATGTAGACTTCTGTTTAAAATTCAGTCTTTGGAGAAATATTTGACGTTTCTGTGCACCTTTGATATGTGAGTCTTAACTCTATGAGCACCAGTTACTTAAAGGATTTACGACACTTCTATGAGACACGAAGGATTTTATAGGTGAGAAGCAGAGGCAGAGAGACTGTGGGCAAGAAACCAGTGACAGAATCAAGAAAAGAACTGAGGAACCTCTCTCCTGCACGTCCTTGGGGTTTTATTTGTTTGCCCTATCTGGCAAAAATGGATGTTTTAAGTCCTTGCATCTCAGAAAGCACCTGCTTCTCCCAATTGTACATAAAAATGCTAATTCAGACCAAAGGGCACAACCCAGTTCATAATCTCCTCTTTTTTAAAAACTTGGATATCCCAGCTCTGTTTCTATTTAAGCAAATTGTCCCAATTATGGTAGAACAACGAATGTGTTCTCAGAGAAATACCACAAAACTAATTTTGAAAAGCACCCACTGAGCCATAGCTATGATGAATTTTCTTCTTTCATCATTTGATCCAGTAGATTCTCCCTGCATGTCATGACTTACAGAGGCAGGTAATTTGCTGTTGCCCATGTTCTGTAGGCCATCAGTGCTGTCCCTCTGTTGCTCTGACAACTCTTGGGGATTCCTCCTCCTTTTTTGCCCCCCAGGAAAACATAAATTTACCAGTTCCTTTTATGACTTATTCTGATTCATCATCTCCAATTTTAAAATCAATTAAATACCACTTGTCTGACAGCAAAACTTACTATCTCTCCATCTTTGAGGTCAGGTAAAGGCACCCTAAATTCTGGGTGCTGCTGCTAGCTCACAGGGGAAATTGCTGAGATCCAGAGAGTTATTCCTATTTCCTGGCACTGAGGAGAGCAGCTATTCGCAGCAGCCTTGAAAATCATGGTGTGAAGCCCTGGGTCACTGAGGTCCATGGGAGCCCTACCTCCAGACCAATGATTTACTCATAGAGGACAGGTTGCCAAATAAAGGTCTTTGCACCTCCACCTTGAAACTCATTCCCATAGAGTATCTCCATCCCTGAGCTGATGGTGGCTGGCAGCTGTGATGCACTTACACACCGCTGGTGTGAGGTGAGGTGGTCAAGCCCCGAGAGGACCACCTGCAGTGGCGCTGCCATGAGGGCGGCTGCTTGCAGGCTGCAAACTCTACTGGACCTAGTCCCCTCGGTGGCAGACAGATTATCAGCCTGCTGCCACCCCGTTCCTGGCAAGCCCCGTGAAATGGTACCCAGGAAGGCTTGTTGTGATGTTGCTTCTACAAATATCTTAATAGAGCCAAACTGAAATATAGCACAAATTTCCAGGTCTGTATTAAATACACCATGGATGCGTTGCTTGTGTTTGTGAAGCGCATTTAGGCTGTGGCTTAAGTGGTGCCCTAACGACACCAAATGTTTTCAGGCCTTTTAACACCACAGAGAATTTGCTTATTAATTTGTGTGTTGGGCTCTATTTAAAAACATATAAACATTAATGCATTTTGGTGAAATCCCTGTGGTAACCCAATCCCCTTTCTCAGTGTATATTTAATGAGCTGAAGAAGACTAAGTATTTAATGCTGAATGCGTATATTTAATATTTTAGAAAACAACTGTATTTATTTTTTTTAATGTGCAGTTCCAGCCTATTTCTACATAGAGCTCCTTCACTGGACCTTCTGATTCTGTTGCACATGTGGGATAGTTGTGTGACTTAAAAAAGATTGAAAGTGGAAACTCATTTGTTTTGATAACGCCAGGTTATCACTTAGCCTGAGGAATTAGGTGCTTTAAAAAAAGATCAACAACAAAACAACAACAATAAAAAACCAAAACCAAATAAAAACATGCCAAGACAGTGAGTCGCCAGTTAGGCAGAAATGATAGAGAAGTCAAGGCTGACAGTTAACACTCCCCAGAAAATGACCTTTGCTGCAGTTGTTACCCCTTGGCTGAGAATAATAAAATAAAAAGCCCAGTAATATGTACTTTTGCGAAGATGCAGCTGTCGTACTGATGCTTGCACAGATCCAACATCATGCACAAAAGTGGCAGAGCTGCAAAGCCCTGACTTCAGCAGCAGCTCCATGTGCCAAAGCTTGCAAGAGTCCGTGATGCTCCTCCCGCCAAAAAATGTTATTTTGTGGTTTGTAATTTGGCTCGTGGAGATACAGCAGTATATCCAGACGCTGCTAAAAATATGGTCCTTCATTTTCTCCTGGCAGGTTAGAGTACTAAAGAATATTTATAAGGTGTGTTTTTTCCTTTCCAGTTAAAATGTGCCACCCTTGAATTAAGAGGACAAGGTTTTTTTTAACCCTGAGGCTTAGTTTAGGATAATGTTGAATTTCCATCAGGCCTTGGACAGCTTGCTGAAAGCTTTCCTAAAAATAGGAATTATCTGGGGATTCCTTTAATCAGAGGGCTAACGAGTGGTTGAAAACTTGACATAAGAAATAAACTATGAAAATGACAGTTTTGTCACAGCCCCAGTGATTTTTTTAATTTATTTATTTTTTGCGAAACCTTCTGTTGCTTGGTAGCTAGATAGTTTGCATCTGTGTTACTCCTGCCCTTTCAAAACTACTTGACAAAGCTACTTACTCTCCCTTTAGGGCAAGTGGGTCTCACTGATAAAACTTTAACTTTTTATATTGGTGGAATATATAGATATCCCTCTTTCCACCCAATTGCCAGTCCACCACTGCTAAGAAGAAATGAGTCTATTCACCTAAAACTTGTGGGTAAATTCAGCTCAGTGATGTTTACAGGTAACTGGCCACTAAATCACAGCAGGGTGATCATGATAAAGACAGAAATGTGTTCTTTAAAGCACTGTTTCTTAAAGCTTTTGAAGATACAGTGCCTTTCTGGTTGATCTCTAAAGGGTCTGAATAGCGGTTAGAATTTCAGGAGATATTTTTTTTTCTAACTTTTCAGAACCTCCTTTGACTCCTGTTGTGATCCATAGTTTGAAAAAACAGTACTTTAAAAAACAGTCTCTGGTGGGTGGCTTCCAACAGAGATCACAGTGATTAAGAAGTAACTTATTGATAATAGTTTATTAGTTTTTGCATTTCTCAAACCTTTTCCTCTGAGCAACTTAAAGCACTTAGCTTTGCAATAACTGTAATACATGATTTAAGCTGTTATCCTCTAAACCAAATGAGAACGTAGAACTCAGTAAATCAGAGGAGATTTAATTTTTGCTTTATTGAGATAGGACTGTTGTCTGTATGAAAGCTTTCAGTGTTGCAAACAGAAGATGATTAGATTCCTAAGGGGCATAGTTAATCTGCAGTTGTATTCATTTGTAAAACAGAAACAAATTTCAAGTCTTGTACACCAAAAAAGACATAGGGCCTTCATAATGGGGCAAACAATAATAAACCTTGCAGCTTGCTAATAATTTAGTTTGTGTGCTTGAACAAGGCAACAAGGATAGTTTTGCATGCAGTGTCCCTGTAAGACATTAATGAACTTCAACTATACTGATACAAACCACTTTATATACGTCTATTGCCAAGTTCTTAAAATGATACATTAGTGATAAGGCTGCATAAAGTACTAATACTAATAATACTAATAAAACATGGTACTGAACATCCCACTGTGCAGTACAAGGCAGGTGACATATAATTCACTGATTTATATATTAATATTAGCACATAAAAGAATGTGTTTGACTTCGGATTATTCTGAGAATTATTTTCCCAAGATGAGATTTCTGGTATCTCATTTTTTCACCTTACCAGATGAAAATACTTAGTATGATACTGGATACTTTGCTCTGTGGAAAGTGCTGCCCGAGTTTTGCAATAAAATGTATTAAACGTTCATCTTCGTTTCTGCTGTGCAAGTTTATGGCGTTCTCTGTTTCTTTAGTGTGATCTCTTAGAGAAAGAACCCTAACAAAGAAATAGGTATTTAACTGCATGGTCTGTATTTGAGCCTCTGCAGAAAGGTTAGGAAGGAGATGACAACAGATTTCAGGAGAAAAGGAAATTTCCCAGCCCCTCATTTCATGTGCAAATCCCTTAGTCCTGAGGTACTGAAGATGCTTTCTAAGATGTGAATGCCTCATCTCGGACTTCTTGGCCTGGATTTTCCCTGGTGCAGAGCATTCAAATATATCCTAACTTAGGAAATACTAAGAAATTGGACCTTGGCCCAAATTTTCAAGCAAGCAAGGCCTCTAATTCAGAGCAATTGTTTGACAGGTTTTTTTGAGATATCTGTACCAGCTTCTCAAAAGTGCCAGACACAACACAGCTAAGTGGGAGTAGTGGAGGACACGCGGATGCTCTTCTGATCACTGGTGTCCCTATCTGGTCACCCCAAAAGTGAGACACGATGTATGTTTGAAAATGAGGACAAAAAAATTACCTAAGAATAGGTAGTCTGACTGTAAGTACCTACAATTTTTTTTTTTTTCCCATTGAATTTTTGAGATTGATATACCAGACATCTCATTCTGGAGTAGCTGATGTTTGGGTTATCCACAAGCAGAAAACTGATCACACACTAAATAATTTTCAGAGTGAAATACTAACGCAATTGCTTTCAATGGCAAAATTCCCACTGACTTCTGTGTGGGCAGAAATGTGCCTCATATATTAATTCTGCTTTCGTTTGAGTGCGTTACTGCTTCTCTATTCTACCATCTTAGGTAATAATTTCTTCCAGCTTTAAATGACCATAGAGAAGCTTTTTACAGCAAATTTAAAGGTTGGCTGAGGATTGGAATTTTAACTCTATGACTTTCCATTACTTCAGCTGTGCTACTATATACAGTGTACCACGCGTATAGAATGAAATGCAACCTACCTAGTGTCGGGTCATACTCCCAGATGAACCGTTTTGTCAGGAAGCGTACAACGAGAGCTGGAGGAACAAAAAGATTCCAGGTGAGATGCACAAGCCATCAACTCAACTGGTGTTTAAAGCTTTCCCAGAAAACTTTTGTGCGTGAACAGGCATGTAGCAGCTCCCTTGAACTGCGAGCAGAACTCAGCTTTGCTTCTTGGGGAAGTCAAGACCTTTCACTGCTTGTGGCCCACTTTATACTTTGGAGGGGGGAAACAAAATGAAGACAAACCCAAAAACTTTTTACAGCATTAATCATTTACTCATGCAACAATGCAGAACAAAGAATACCAAGAGATTTTTCAACGGTAGTCTCTCTTTTTCCCTGTGTGTGGGGTTTTTTTTTTTTTGTCATAATAGCTTCTACTATTAAAAAGCCAAAACAGCCCTATTTACAGTGCTATGAGCAGGTCACCTTTGAAAAAAACACATTTTATATGCTTTAGATTCCCCATAACCAGTGGGGAAAAGGTTGGCAGTTTTTGAACCAGGATGCTTTGAAGCTTCAAAACTAGGGGTATTCAAAATAATTTCATTCTTGAAAACTTTCCCTTCAGTTTTTAAACCTTGGAAGGTAAGCATATAATTGGCTAAATAGCTTTGTTCTGTATTTTGGCATTCCTTCCTTGCACCAATTTATCTTCCATGTTTTGCCTACTTGTCACTTGAAGCAATCAGCTATAATATTTTAAACTAATGTTCAACAATATTAATGAATTTGCAGTAGAAATAAAGCTCTAGATTTTGGAGCACTGTGTAACTAGTTCTCAGTTTCAGTTTATGAGCTAAGATCTTGCTACTTACATTCTTATATTTATTTTTTTCTAATCTTCCCCGGCCTTTGAAATCATAAAGGCTTTGTCAGGATATTGATTATGGTATAATTTAAAACTAAACAGTGCCTTGAATTTGTAGTGATGTAAACTAAGTGTTCACCACTGCAAACAATTCAGAATCCTCTCTGCATTTCCAAAATGGAGCTAGAGCTGTGCTAGCTATGA
Organism: Numenius arquata; assembly: GCF_964106895.1. Taxonomy (NCBI): domain Eukaryota; kingdom Metazoa; phylum Chordata; class Aves; order Charadriiformes; family Scolopacidae; genus Numenius; species Numenius arquata. The sequence goes on along the minus strand of NC_133577.1, from coordinate 63,408,206 downwards.
TTGCAGTGATTTCAGCTGTAGGAAAATTTTCCTTGCTGTCAGCCCTACAGGGTTGTTCCATTCTTCTTTCAGTTGCAGACAGACAGTAGAATGTGACAGCTAAACCCAGTTCTGATCCTTTTCAAAATTAAAGGAATGAGAATGCCCCCACCCCAGATTACTGTGTCCAAGAGTAAGACAAGGCAACACTCTGCAGAGTAAATATAATACATTAAACTTTGCTTAATCAGAACCTATTTTTTAAATACAATCAGAACATTAGTTTTCAGGAAAATTTAACTATGCTTCACGCTTGGAGGGGTAGTAAGAAGCTGATCCTAAGGAAATGAGTTCACTGTGCAAAAAGCAATTTTAAATCGGTGTTATTTTAAGTTTCTGTTTTCCTTAGGAAATCTTACTTTTTTTATTTATTTTTTTTTTAGACTTTGCAGAAATGCTCTCTTTGGCCCTCAGAGTGAATGTGGCATTTCTTAGCCAAAGTAACTTTTCAAGTCATAGTCCTGATGTGGATGTCATTACGCTACAAGAAGATGTCTGTGCAGCTTATATTCTATCCATGATGATGTCTGCACCAGGACTTTTCTCATAGAATCATAGAGTGGTTTGGGTTGGAAAGAACCTTTAAAGGTCATCTAGTCCAACACACACACCCACCCTGCGATGAGCAGGGACATCTTCAACTAGATCAGGTTGCTCAGAGCCCCATCAAACCTGACCTTGATTGCTTCCAGGGATGGGGCATCTGCCACCTCTCTGGGAAACCTGTTCCAGTGTTTCATCACCCCCTTTGTAAAAAATTTCTTCCTTATATCTGTTCTAAATCTACCATCTTCTAGTTTAAAACCGCACCCCTCATCCTATTGCAACAGACCCTGCTAAAAAGTTTGTCCCCATCTTTTCTTTAGGCTCCCTTGAAGTACTAAAAGGCTACAATAATTTCTCCTCGAGCCTTTTCTTCTCCAGGCTGAAAAACCCCAAGTCTCTCAGCCTGTCCTCATAGGAGAGGTGTTCTGTCCCTCTGATCGTTTTTGTGGCCCTCCTCTGGACCCGCTCCAACAGCTCCAAATCTGTTCTGTACTTAGGAGTCCAGAGCTGGACGCAGTACTCCAGGCTCATCAGAGTGGAGGGGCAGAATCACCTCCCTTGATCTGCTGGCCAAACTTCTTCTGATGCAGCCTAGAATGTGGTCGGCTTTCTGGACTGCAAGTGTACGGTGCCAGCTCATGTCCAGCTTTTGATCCACCAATTTACCATTTTTTTTATTCCAGTCAGATAGGATTCATTTAACCCAATTTTAGCCATATGAAGAAGTTTTAGTTAAATATCTAGTCTCCCCCTATAGTTAGTGGAAAGACGGAGGGGCATTTATAGAATACGAGTCATCAAGCTTGAGATAATTTGATAACCTTTAATGGTCCCTTCTAACCCAAACTATTCTATGATTTGTCCACTTGTGTTATCTGTCTCTAGAAAACCTATTACATGGTTTATTTGTGTGACAAAGCTAGACTGATTCTCTAAGATTTATAAAGCCAAAGTAAATTCCCCACATTTTACCTCAGCTGGAATATTTTAAACATCTTGATGTTTCAAAAGTTTGGTCATGACTTTTCTCTAATTGCTGCCAATAGGTTCTCTAATTGCTAGTAAAATACACAGCATATTCTCTTTTTTTTTTTTTTTCTTCCCTGTTTCCATTTTGACTGGGGAAGTGATGCAAGGTAAAAGTTCTCATGACATACTTTCAGAAGGCTCCTTACCATCTTCTTTTTCAAGAACAGATTTTAAAAATACTTTCTTCTTTCACAGCCGTACTCTGAAGCAGAAGCAGTGATGTGCTGCTTGGGTTGCAGTGCCCTAGCCTGAGCCTGGAGTAGCTAATGAAGAGGGAGAAAAAGCAGAAGAGCCTGAGGGAACCTGCCCAGCTATTTTCATATTTAAACACTGTCCACTTAGTTACGATAACCTTGTACTTGTAGATGGAAATTGCTGAAGAGGAGGCTCAAAGTGATGAAGGGGACTGGAAGAAAGTCTGTCAAGCGCTAATGTCTGAGAGAGCAGCGGCTCTGAAGGAAAAGAGGGAGAAGAACTGATTTTGGAGGAAGCCCAAATGAAGGAGGTGAGAAGGTGACAAGCAATAAGAGGGAAAGGTAGCACTGGACTGCAGCAGCTGAGATGAGGCTGGGAGAAGAGAGGTATGGCTATGTACACGGGATGGAACTGTACATTGAGTGCTACAGAAGCGAAGAATTAGAGATCACAGATGTGAGCTCTGGTGAAGAGGGAAAAAGTAGGTTGTATTAGTCTCCAGCAGGGAGGCCGGTATGCAGAAATAACAAACAACCCCACACGCAGGAGGGAGCTGAAGAAAAGAAAGGTGGGAGGTGGCTGCCACGCATAGGGCCAGAAGGCAATTAGTCTCCCTTGCTGGCAGGTCTCAGCGGGAGCACAGCAAGCCCAGCGAGTTGCTGGTAGTAAAATACTGCTGGTGGTAAAATACTTGCATAAGGCTTGCTTGGGCCCAGTGAAGGGAAGAAAATGCCACCTCAGCACAGCCCCAGGTGAGTGGGGAGGTGTCAGCTTCAGAGCCACGTGCTCCTCGCCACTCTTGGGGGCATGCACAGTCGGGGCTGTGCAGAGCTGCTGCTCCTGCAGGGCTGGCTCTGCTCAGCCACCCGGCTTCTGGCCTGGCCCATTCCCTCAAGATATTCCCGCTCTTCTTCATGGCCCGTCCTATGGAGCTTTTCACTTCCACACATTTTTACAAGACTGAAGCTTAGCAGCTGCATTTCACAGATGGGGGACATGAGATGCTCTTGATCCAGTATAACTTATATAACTTCTAACTACTGCAAACTGTGTTGGGTGGGAAATGTCTTCACTTTTGCCTCATTAGGGGTGCTTAGCAGAAGGGCCCTTGACATCCAGTTGAGCATTATGATAATGTATGTGACTTTGCTATCTGATTTGACTCAAAATAGTCAATGAGAGGAGAGCTGGGAAGGGCATCCAAGTTCTCAGGCTGTCAGTCTGGAGACCAGCTTGCTGGGTCTCACCGCCTGCCCTAGCAATGATCACCCTAGAGTGGGAGTATTACTGTGGAGCCATTTTGTATATGTTCAGCTCACTTCCTCCCAAATTACATCACTTTTTAGTAAAATGACTTCTGCCAGCAGAAGAATCAGAAGTGAGGACATAAGGAATTCACCACACTTAGGGCTGTAGCACTCAGATTTTTGCCGCTGGCATAAATGATGCTTTGGGCAAAGCAATAAAACTTCTTGATGTCCTTAGCAATGCTGCACAGAAAGAGTTGAGATGGGCATTACTGCCTTGTCACCTTAGCAAAAGTGTGTGCACCCTATTTGACCCATCAGCCTTATTTAGATATGCTTAACTCTAATACTAAGTATGAGCCAAAAATAACCCAACACACTAAAAAAAAAAAAATCCAAATGCAGGGTTTTGATTCAAAATAATATTGAGGTTGAGAATGTCTGAAACGCATTATTTTCTGATTAAATTAGGTGACTAATTCCAATGTTCATATTAAAATTACAATTTCCAGTGCTTGTCGTCAAAGAAGACGAAATACGCAAGATTCGGATTGATGCAGTACCTAATAGGAGGTAAATTCATGGTCCTCCACAGAGACTAGTCCAAGCTCTTCCCTGAACACTTATTGCTTGTGAAATACAAGAACTTGTAGGCTTAGAAGGAAAGAATCTCCAACAAATGGCAATTTGGATTCCCACTGTGTTTTTCAGAGACATGACATAAGGGAATTGATGTAATGTCCCAACAAAGGAAGAATAGACTCATGTCTCTTTCTGCCTTTCCTTACACCTTCACTTCCAAGTCAGCTGTTTTGTACAGGGTTTAAATTAGGGTAGAACTTGGCCCAGGACTTTCATTCACTCATGTTTAAACCTTCTGCCTTAGAAGTTATTCTTGGAGAAGAACCATGACTATCTGTCAAATACATTTGCTGTATAACTCCACTGAAGACAATGAAGTTCTATCAAGAATTAACTTGGCACATAAACTGAGATTATCAACCACATAATTAATCATTTTTTTTGGGACTTGTGAGACTGAGTCCCTTAGCTTTAAAAATCTCAGTCCATATCTTTTGGAACATTTTTTTTTTTTGGTGGTGGTGTTTTGCATCTTGCTTTAGATCTTTATGTGGATATAGTAACATTAAATGCTCTGGCTAAATTTACAATCTGCCCAAATACATATCTTCATGAATTTGTTATCGTTCCAGCTAATATAAGCTGAACTTTTGGGGGAAGAATGGAAGCAAGGTTTTATATGAAAAACATCCCCCTTCCCCAAAAGCTACAGAGTTCAAAGTTATTCTAAGAAAAAGAACAGTTCTCTGCAGTGAAATAACTGTATGATGACTCTTTTATGCCATGAGAATGTTCAGCTATAAAAATGGTCTGAAAGTAGTCCCATTATTTAACTTATCAACAAGTCCATTCCTGGTGCCATGATGATGTGTCATCAGTAAACCATACTTGGCAGGAGGTACCCCAGTGGATAAAACCAGAGGTTACACTGATCAAAAGGCACTTTCATAAATGCAATATTTCATAATTTTTTAAACATATATTTTTGTTAGAGAGTTCATCCCCCATTAACCCTCTCAGAGACCCCTCATGTATTAAAATTTCAGTCCCCTTGGAGCACGTGGTGAGCTCCAGCCTGCAGGATGGTGGTGCCACAGGGTTCTGGCATGCGATGTGCTGCCTCCTTAAACAGCTCTGTTTTCCCAGCTTTGGGAAGCAATGGTTTCTTTTAAAGGCACTGGCATAAGAATTTAATTTTCTCCTGGAAGCATAGGTCATTTGAAGGTGTCTGTGTGTGAGAGGGAAAGTATGAAAATATAATGCAGAGTGCGTCATGGTACGTCACGGGTGCAAACATGTAGTCATTACTTCTGGCTCTGCGTCCGTGGGCCTGGGTTTGACTCACTTTTTGACAGTATCTCTGGCAAACCAGTGATGTGGGGATGTGAGTGGCGAGTGAGACATCACCAGGAGGATTTCTCTGCCTTCCCTCCTCTCTTGGTTTGCTCACTGTGGTCACTTGTGACTTTGAGACCTAATGTGCTTGTAGTAAACTGGAAGGTAAATTTAATGGAGAAAAATGAGATCAGTAGGGGGAAAGGAAAGGAAGAACTCTACCTAGTATAAAAATGGTCTGTTTTATACTGATTTGAGACTGCCTTGCTGTCTCAAACCCTGCATATTTTATGCATATTTTAATCACTGTCTTAGCGAACTGTTCAGAGAAATTACTGTGTATGCTTGTATTTTTTTCCTGTGACAGCACAGTGAGGTCCTCCTCTGACTGGTGATATAATTATAAAAAGTACATCTACTTTTTATATAAATATCAATTTAATATAAATATCAAAAGTATATATACTTTTAAAAATACTCATACTGTATAGCAGTAGATATATAACGGTGTATATAAGCAGCATATATATATAACAGTATGTATATAAAACTGTGTATATATATACACTGTGTAACAGTAAATACAGACTAGGATTGAACAGCTATGTGACGAAATGTGTTGCTCTTGCCTTTCAGGAGGTTGTGTTGCTGAGTGTAACCTAAGCCTTTTTTCTTCAGTGGTAATGATGTGGGCTTCAGTTCTGTGGACCCAAATCTGAACATCAAAACTGGTTCAAATGTCTTTTTTGGTCTGGTGGGGTATAAAGGGACTGGAATATCTGTCTATCTTAATTGTCACGGCAGGATCATGGAGTAAACCAACATCACATGTTCAAGTATTTCTAAGACACTAACATACTTTCAAATGTAAAAATTAAGCACAATTAAGGAATGAGGTAAACAATAGCTGGTGCTTTTATCAGAGCATGCACATTAGTTTACTTCTGCCACCACTGAAAATGAACATAAAAATCATTGACTTCAGTGCAATGACACTAATGCTTGCAGGCGCTCGTGAAACAGAAAGGGGAGCCATCCTTTTCCTGACTTGCACAAGGGTAATTGTGCTACCTGCATTCACGCTTATTTCCAGGGTGACTCTTTACCCCGTGCTCTGTTCCCCGTGTGTTTCTGCTCTCTTGCTCACCAACCAGACCACGCATGGGCTGCCCAGGCTTAGGGGTGCTACCTGCCTGCCTACACCCAGGCATGGGGTCTTGTGGACGCTCCAGCTCTTCTGCAACATCTAGCTATGCCCTGTCCTGCCTTCGCAGGCTTGCAGCTTTCACACAAATTGAGTTCAATGTTAGGGAACTGTCAGTATCTCCCTTCACTGACAGAGATGTCTGGCCCCCAGTTTAGAGGCAAAGTTTGCAATTACTCAGAGACTGGGGAGAAAGCAACCTTGGCAGAGGCGTGTTAGTGGAACGAAGGCCGGTTTGCTTACTCAGTACTGAATACAGAAACTACAGGAGTTGTTTGTCAAACTCTTCAATTATAACCACATCCTAATGTTAATAGCAGGAAGTGTTTCTTGTCTTGCTCCTGGAGTGGTAATTTCACAATAAAAGAACATCTCCGTACATTCATCTGGAATAGTCTACTGTGAATTTCACAAAATACACAATACAGTAGCCATTCCTCCCATCGCCACTGAATGGGAGGATTTTTGCGGTAATGTTCTACCCTTTGCATTCAGTGCTGGAGGCGTTTGGGTTTTTTTTAACAGCAGCTGCTGTGAATGGAATAAAAGCAGGAGGCTTAATTTATATTACGTTATCCCATTCCATAATATATTGTTCCAATATAAGGTTGTTTATTTCACAGGTCTCATCTCATATAAAAGATAAATGATCAGACTGGTGTGTCTCATGGTTTTGATCATTTTAGGAATGTAGTGTGTAATATCCATACTTCTACCATTTCTCCTTTCTTGACTTCGTTGTATAACTTGTTATGTCACCCCTTTGTGAAGACTAAACTTTCTGGTGTGCTATTACTAACACATATGGTTCTCCAAAACATAGTTAATGGTAACACCTCCAGATGTTTGTGTGTATGAAACAGAGTATATTTGTGATGGGGCTGTAGAGCAAGTCTTATGGATGAAATCACACAAATAACTTGCTTTTCTAGATGACTGACACAGGCAAGGTTTGAATTTTCCTGCTGTTTTGAAAGATATTGGGCAAAGTAAAGTATACTAGGTTTCTCAGCATAAAACTTTGATATAACGCCCACCTACCGTCTCAAGGTGAAAAATAAAAAAGTTTGATTTCTTTGAGAAAGAACTGAAAAAAGAAAGAAAATATTTTCAGAAGAAAGAAGGGGTGGAAAGCTATTTTTAAAAAAATTGTTCATTGAGACAATTGCAAGATGACAAAATTTTCAGGTGGCTGTAGCTTTTTTTGTATTTTTTTTCCTTACATTTGTCCCAGTGTTAGACTTTAGAAAACATCCCACTCTCTTCTTTTGGTCAAATTTGTTCATCGTCTTTAAAAAGGAAGAAAGGAAATAAAGGAGGGAATTCTATAATACTTTAGATGGCAGGATGATATTCTGGTTATTGTCAAAGCATTTTTTGTATGAGTGAATTTTTGTTGGAAAATGCCCTTTGAACAGAGAGGCCATTTTTTGTAAGAAAGCTAGTTTTTTCGATTTCTATTTCAAAGGAAATGCCTGAACACCTCACCATTTGTTTTCAAAGAAGTTGTAATTCTGGAAGTGCAAATTTAAAACAAACAAACCTACCCAACTCGCTAGCCTCCATTTTGTTCTTTTATTCACTGCAGTGTGATTCACTGCACTGCAGTGCTCTTGCACTGGAGAAAAGTGTGGGACTAAATTGTGAGGTTTTTTTAACCGGACGCCGCTGTTACAGGGAGACGGCAACGATGCACTTTCTTGGCTGTAGCATCCACCGGCTACTCAACTTCAAAGCTGGTTTCGCTCTGCTGGTGCTGAGCCTGGCTAAAGGTGCAGGCAACATGAGTTACTTGATGGTACTTCTGAAAGGAAGGACTGGCTGGCTGTTTTGGAGATGCCTTGAGCTTCTCCTAGGATAGCGTGGAGCTTCTGCCCCAGACCCTGCCACTGCAGAGGGAGGAATGTGCACGAGCACAGAAGGAAGCAGCGGCCAGTGCAGGAGCGGGGATTTTTGTTGCTGTTCTGTTGTTGGTTTTTTTTATTTGTTTTGTTGTGGTTTTTTGTTGTTTGTTGTTGTTTTGGTTGTTGGTTTGTTTGCCTTTTTTTTTTTTTTTTTTAAGTCTCTCCTTCAGCTCTTGCTCTGATCCCTGCTCTCTCTCCCTTCCCATGCTTACAGGGCAAGAGATGAATAGGAGGAACTGGAAGAAAGGGGAGAGAAGTGAAGTTGCCTTATTAGAGAAGGTCTGCGTGTCCTGGGAGAGCCACGGACCCCTTTCCCAGGGAGTAGGGGAGGGAGCGCGGTCTCATGCCTGAAGGAGATGAAGAAATTTTTTCCGACACAGTGAAAAGCCAGTTCTGTGTGAATCCTTGGTCAGGGTGAGGACTGGTCTACAAGGCCCAGCTGTTCTGAGAGAACATCCTGCCTGTCAGCAGCAACCTGGCCATAAATCCTTACCCCTGCCTAAGGGGGAGGCTGCTGGTAAGGAGCTCAGTGAACCAAGTTGCCTCATGCTGAGGTTAGTGCCTGATAGTTTTGGGGGCTGACTGGTGTTTCACCATCCTACTGACTGCTGTTCTTGCCAGGAGCAAAAGACATTTTGTTTCATGTGGTACCTCCTGGTCTGACAAACCCCTTTGGGAAGGGCACGACATACTCCTTTCATGCTAGGCCGAAGACTTAGTGTAACTATAAATGCTTAAAAATAGGGCTTTATCAGGCCCTGGTGAGTCAGCCTGAATGAGAGGGCAGTTACCATGCTGTGAGCAAGGCCACTGGCATTAATGCTTGATCACTACTGTATTTGTAACCTTCACGATGGCAAAAAGTACCTTTGTGAAAGTGCCTTGCTTTGCTACCACTAAGTCCGTGTAGATGAGCACAAATGGTAACTAGAAATGGCATGAAGTGTACCTTCTTCTCTCATTTGCCTCAAACCCAGTGATATAAAGGGATGCAGAGCTCCCTATTTCATTTTGGTAGACAGTACTAGCTGTTTCTGTGTGGTCAGAGTCTGAACAGACTATCTATCACTCTCTTCTCTGCAGCCTGACTGTCATAATGTTCTCATCTAATTTTAAGTCTGCGTATACTTTATCAGATGAGACTACAGCTCGCATCAAATGAAAAACAAGCCGTTCCCTGGCTTTTCCTGTGAAATACTTCATTTCTTTTGCGTGTGCACCCTGGTTTTCTGGGTTTGGCTCCATGGAAATGTCAGATAACCTGGAAAAACTTTACGTGGCTATTACAATCCAGTTGGAGTAGGATATATGGGAAAATCTTGAAAGATCATACGTCCTCTGCAATTTCCAGCTTTCTTTGACAAAGAAGCTTCGTATCAGTCCTATTGACTGATTTGTGGCTCATCAATCAATAGATGCATGTCTGTACGGTGCCTGTGTCACAGGGAAATGAAGAATTAGGGCAACAAAATATATTGAAAACTGACTCATGGTTTTTTCATGATCCTTTTTTTTTATGAGCCTGATGACATAAGCATTGATAAATGTTACATTATTTTAAGACAGTGAACAATACAATATTTATGGGAACCAATTCTTTTCAAATTGTGCTATTAGCTGATTTTGTATTGCAGCTCCTTGGCTACCTGGAATTTTAAAGGCAGAAGATAAGGAATTGTTTTCTTTCTGACGGGCTCATTGCCAAGTACCTGAACCAGACACCTGGAGAAGTTCCCAGAAGAATGAATGGAGAAAGGCATGTGAGAACAGATATATCAGACAGTGACATAAACCACAATGGTTTCCAGGCTTGTGTGACTAGTTACGAGCGACATTGTATAATCTTCCAACTGCTTGTAGCATCTCATGGGAAGTGGTGGCAAATGTCCTGGTGGCTCTTCTCATGTTTTATCTATGCTTTCTTTTTTTTTTTTATCCTCCCTCCTTTTCTCTGTGTTGATAAGACATCTGCTCCTGTTACTTGCTTGCCACCTGGAATCTTGAACTTTTGTTTGTACCAGCAATTTGTTTTGCAGCAAACAGCTTTGCCATTACACATAGAGAATTAAGATAGACAGCAGCAGGAGCAGAGAAGCTCTTTAAGAGACACAGGTATAATTTCCACAGTAGGGTTTGCAATAGAAAACAACAAGAAAAGAGAATGATGGAAAGGCTGTGATCAACAACTGAAGTAAAATGTAAGTTAAATGCTACGGACCACATTCTTTTTTCTCACATAACAAAGAAGTATGTTGCATGGTGCAGAAATGATTAGCTGAAAAAGAAAGCTCAGTCTGAATAAAGGTTTTCTAACATGCTGTATAGATGTTCATTTCTAGAGGCAAAACATGACCCTAAGAGAGATGGGACTGGTAAGCACCTAATGGTATCTAACATCATCACCTGTTTATTTTGTGGAGCAGGCTGGAAGAGCAGGTGTGGGTGGAGAGCAGCTTTTCATAAATCACTAGTGACCAAAGCCTGCTTAAATCTGAAGCCTACCTGGTGATCTGCCTGATCTCACATCGCTGCTTATCCCATACAGCTGTTGTGAGTATGAAGCCTACTTTATCTGGAAGTAATGATTTCCTATCAGAGCTATGGCATGTTATGGTGGGCAAAGATAAACACTGCTAAGTGGTCCAGCCAGTGTACTACACTGTGGTGTCCTTGGTTCCCAGTACCAGTGACAGTATTAAATGAATTTAAACTAATTCATTGTTTTGATAAACAACTATCATCTCCCATCTCTGGCTGCAATTACAGTTTTATAAGCACTTATTTGGTGCCTATAATAATGTAGGGGTTATTATTAGCCCTCTGCTTGGAATCTGGACACACGATCCTGGGAACTGTTCGGAGTAAACTTTAAAATTATGTGTGTGTGCAGCAGGAGGAAAGCATGATCTAAATTTAAATGGCAAATTTCTGCTTTCATTTTCAATGCTTAAGGGCATTCAGCTAATAAACATCATATGTCTTCAAACAAAATAAAAAACACAGTAGTAGATAACGGATGCTGTAAAACCTCTAACTTATCTCAAGTCTGAAACTTGGAGGATTTACATAACTTAGTTTATGATGTTCATCCCAGCTGCCAGGAGACCTGGCCCTGCCTCCCCAGAGTGCAATAGCTACAGGGAGGGTTCTTCTGGTCTTGGCTAGCTAATTAGCTATACTTCGTTAAAAGTGTACATAAAGAGGAAGCTCTGCTACATTTGTTCATGCTGAATAATGAGTTACACCCCAAAAATCTGAAGTGCTATCTGTGTGAAATTCTCTTGTCCATGGAAATTACCCAGATAGCAAAGATGGAAAGTCATATACTCAGGAGTCTTCCAGTCATTATCTCATTCAGTGGTTTACCCAGTTTAAAGTGACCTTAGTGATGGGATGTTCTTCATTCCTTCTACATGAGGCTGCAAACACCAAGTTCCTGTTTGCTCTAGGGGGACGTTAAAGATCCCATGGCAGTTTTGCAAATGTATTGTGTCATCTTTCCCTGCTAAGATCCTCTCCTCCATTCTGAGGTTCAGTAGGTACATGCTACCACATGTGCCAGGTGCTCAGAGATCCTTCAGGACTAAGGAAGTTTGCAATTATGATGTATTAGCTTCTATTATTTTTCTCAGGCCAGTGTGATAAACGTCTCATTGCTGAGTTTTTCTTTTAATGCCTTTTTTTTTTAAGAACACTTCCTCAGTTTAACCTCGTGATCTTTTTAGAGTGAGCAGAGAGAATATAAACGATTCCACTTTCTCTGCCAGCATTTGAGTAAAGCAATATGCATTTATTTTTCCTGTTACTGCCCTGCAGAGTGCCATATACTGACTGCAGCAATCTGCATTTGCTTAGCCATTCACAATGACATCATATGAGCCGTGAGGAAACACAGCCCTGGGAATCTACAATTTGACAAGTAAGAAAACCTCCAATTTCTCATAATGAAGGCGGAGGCAGTGGCTAGGGAGCCAGTCTGAGACATGGTTTACATTCCTTGCTTCACTATGCTTTTTGTTTGGCTTTGCCCAGAATAATGGGTGATTACATTTTCACAGCTATTAGCGTGCCCGGCAGGGCAGGGAGGTAGCCAGAGTGATGCTCAAAAAGCATTTAAATGGTGCTGGTCTCTAAAGATGCCCTTCCCCAATGTTCTCCCATCTGTCTCTTCCAACCAAGTCTCTTGTTGTCACTCCCCAGTCTGCAGCTCTCCAAGTCCAACCATCCAGCCTTGCTGATTATGTATTTGTGGGAATGAGATCTACGTGGAATTAATGAAATTATCCTGATTCAAAAGATGCTCTTTCCTTCCCCAAGATTGGTTTTGTTGTGGTTTTGGGGGGTTTTTTGTTTTGTTTTGTTTTTTTTTTTGTTAACCCTGATCCTTCCACTGATCCCGAGAAAGGCACAGGGCCTCCAACAGCCAAAGTGGCCAAACTGAGAGCACAAGTGGTCCTGTGGGAAAGGTGGGGAATGCTTGAATTGGCTTTGCTGCTGCAGAAAACACACCCTACACTGGGTGATTTCATGTACATTAGGGCATTTCTAGAAATTTATTTTGTGACCTATCTTCCTCTTTCAGGCCCCGGTTAGCTTCTGGAAAATTTGGTCTTTAGTTTCTCTGTTCATTCCTCAGTTTCATCTGGAACCTGGGTGTTGCTGCCAGGATAATCACTGGATTATCACTGCAGATAGGATGATGCTGACAAAGCAGAAGTGTTTTGGAAACATAAATAGTGCTTTTTACTTGGATGCTTAAACAATGCTTTCACAGAGGTACCTTTAAGGAAAGCATACATTTATTCTTATTGTTTGTTAGAGGCTGCATTTTCCAATGAGCTGTGCACAGACAGCAAGAATATTCTTGAACCATCATTTCCTTACTGCTTTTTAAAAAAAGGCAGTAAATTTAGCTGGCATTTTTAACTTTCCTGATGCAGCCTGACATAGCCTCTGTAGGAGATAAAGATGAGTCTTGTGGTCTCACAAATGACTATGCTGCAGGATGGGATGAACTTTTCAACTCCAGCTGACTTCAGCCAAAGCTGAGAGCTTTGCTCACCTTTCTTACAGGAGCAAGGGTTATTTTTAAAGTAGTCTGATCCCCCCTCTTGGTTTCATGTAGGAGAAAAGACACAGTCTCTAATCTCCATTTACAGGTACTGGCCTGCCCTGTGGGCTCACCATTTAGGCAGCAGAGCACCTGGGAGGGCTGTGGCACCTCCTGCCCCTCCACCTGGTGCAGATGTGATGGAGCCCCAATGACACAGAGCCCCAGGGCAGGGCAAGAAAATCCCCAGTGACCCTGCTCCTGCCTCCCAGCAGCATTGCTCTGTCATGCTCCTGCTCCAGGCAGGCGTAGTGGCTCTATCTGCTCTGCCTGTTGCCCTGGAGGATGAGCAGCAATTCTTGGTCTCCCCACTGTTACCCAGGTCAGAGCTGGAGGAGGAATTTTATTATGCCTCCCCATCCTCTGAATTCCCTCCCCTTCCAGGCTTCACGGTTTGGCCCAGAAAAAAAAGCAGGAGAAGTGGTAAGAAGAGGTGAAGTATCCACTTCTCTAAAGGAATGAGCATAGTCTGATTAAAAAAGGAGCGCATGTTTTGCTCTCATTTTAACTGGATAAAGTAAAACATTTAAAGGTATGTCGCTCGTTGATAGAGGAGATAAGGCGGCCAGGACTGTGTGTTTGGGAAAGCAGAGAAGCAGCAGGCTCATTGCAACCTATTGTCAGATAAGCCACTGTGACAGAAAACATTGGCTGGAAATGAGGAAAACATTCCTGGAAATAAAGCTGACAATGAAAATGCAGAAAACTCACATGCTGCTGAAATTATTCCTAGAGGAACATGCATCAGGAAGCTATTTTCGATTGGGCTGTTAAATTGCTCAACAGCTGGGAAATGCCCTGCCATTGCTCGCCCTAGCTATGTATTTCTGGGATGACTTTTGTACCAAATTCTTCCTTCCTTGAATGGAGCCTGAGGCACAACCCACTGAAGTCATCAACAGCTTTGCCTGTCTTTCTGTAGGTTGAAGCTCATCCCTCTGGGGAGTTGTTTAGGTACCGTGAGATAAGTAATGTTCTCAAATTGATACCAGCAGCAGCCCCACTCCTACAAAACAGAAGTTATGACTACAATCCCATGCCTGCAATATCTGGAAATTAGGAGGCTTAGGCTAGATTCCTGCATCACAGAGGGGTCTCCTGGAGACAGAGCTTCTCATCTCTCCTGCTCTGTGAAGGTTCTTGCAAATGTTTCACGAGATACTGATCTTAAGAGGTCAATGTTTGCTGTGCTATTCATGGCGCTGAAAAGCTTGTCTGTGCCTGGGAAAATCATCTTGCGTGTAAATTAAAGTACAACTGCTATTTCTCAACAGCTCTTATGTGCATAGGCTTACTCCTGGTCTTTCTCTAAGAAAACTTGGTTAAACTAAATCAACTTCAAATATAATTGGGAAAAGGACTGTTAGGCCAAATTCTGACTGTTTGGGCAAGGAGCACCTTGAAAATGGGCTGGGTATTTTTTCTCCCTATTCTTTAGTCATTCACCTGCTTGCCTGGGGCTTCCACAACTGTCTAGATGGTGCTGGTAGAGAGAACTGCAGCCACTCACCAATTATTGCCAGGTGGTTTGTGGGTGGTTTAGACACTTGCTGTGGAAGGTGTTGGTAGGGTTAGTCCCTAGGAAATGCCTACTTCACAAGTGCCCAGTTTTGGTTGAAGGCATCACTTCAAGTGCTTACCTATCTCTTTGTGCCATAGAGAAAAGGAGGCTGAGGTGGGACCTTATTGCTCTCTACAACTACCTGAAAGGAGGTTGTAGAGAGGCAGGGGTCGGTCTCTTCTCCCAAGTCACATGTGACAGGACTCAAGTTGCACCAGAGGAGGTTCAGGTTGGATATTAGGAAGAATTTTTACACTGAAAGGGTTATCAAGCTTTGGAATGGGCTGCCCAGGGAAGTGGTTGAGGCACCATCCCTGGTGGTGTTCAAAAGACGGGTTGACACGGTGCTAGGGGACATGGTTTAGTGATGGTTTTTTTTGTCAGAGTTAGGTTGATGGTTGGCCTAGATGATCTTGAAGGTCCCTTCCAACCTAGATGATTCTATGATTCTATGATTCTCACAAAACCAAAGGCCTCATCTATTTATTCCAGCAGATCTTCCTTCAAGCTACACCAATTACTAAAAAAAGTACGTAGCCTAGGAGGAGGAAAATAACATGCCACAAAGGTCCATAAACACACAACTAGTGAAACATGGACAATAACTGCTCGCTAGGATTAGACTCAGCTGTTGGTTCATTACGGTCTTGCTCTACCGGACCTGAACTGGCTTACCACTAGCCGTGACCAGAGTGCCTTAATGAATGGCAGATGGACACACTGTAAACCACAACAGGAGACTAATGAATCCAAAGAGGTATGGCAGGGTTGTGTGCCAGAGGGGTCATGGTAAAAACGCTCGTTTAGTACAATCATAGGCCTGAGGGGAAAACGGGACAGTTAAATTTATGTAAGGGAAGTAGAGGAAGTATGTAGAGAAAAATGAATATCATTACAACTATCATAGCTTGCCCTTGTTGGTAGAGATTTTACTTGAGTATGAAATAGCTGCCATTTGAGGCTATTGTCCCTCCAATCCCCACCTCCCATTTTCTGAAAGGAAACATAAAATACTTCAAATTTAGCTAAAATTTCATTGCAGGTTTTGCCATCCATCTGCTTGATCACTCTATCTTTCTTTTCTTGCCCTTTTAGGAAGGATCTTTTATTTTTTTTGCCCACCAGAAGGATCCTAAGAGAAAAAAATGTGATAATTTTTTAGCTAACCATGTTGTTCCCATACCTTCCCTTTCCCCTTACTCATTCAAATAGCATTAGCCACGTTTCACACCAGTCTTTAAATTTCAGATTCCATATGAGTCTTGATTCTTAAACATAGGCAAGTAAGTTGTGATCCACCAACACACAAGACAAGTCTATGACTTAAGCCAAATTAAATTCACTTTAATTCCATTTGAAAAGATAATGTAGC
Organism: Numenius arquata; assembly: GCF_964106895.1. Classification (NCBI taxonomy): domain Eukaryota; kingdom Metazoa; phylum Chordata; class Aves; order Charadriiformes; family Scolopacidae; genus Numenius; species Numenius arquata. The sequence goes on along the minus strand of NC_133577.1, from coordinate 63,392,082 downwards.
AGACAAACTTTCTTATGTTTCTGTCCAGTAGGACTTGAATTGCAGAAAGTATGAGGGTTTTTCTTCCTTTGATCACGAAAATAGCAAGTATCATAAAAAACGGGGTTAATGAGCAACTAGTCACTCCGTAAACTTGGTGCATGGCTGCACAGCTGATGGCCTATGGGTCCTTTCCACCTAGCCCTGGCATAAAGGTTTTTCCACTGCTCTATAAGATCATAAAGTATATTTGTCTCCAAAAGCCCAATCTGAGCAAATTCCTATAATATCATTTAGTCTATGGTTGTCAAAATTTTGGATGACCCCAACTTAAAAGATTGGGAAAACTTTAAAAGGCATTTTAAAGATTTCCCAAGCACTTCAGTGAGGTTAGATTTTTTCAAAGACCCAGATCCAAAATCAGCCTCTGTTGAAAGTTCTAATTTACCATATACATAACTATATTTAAGCTCTTCAGATGTAAATAGGGGCCTAATCAGATTTTCCCAAAGCATCAAGTTTCCTGGCACTTACTTGCAGCTCTAGGGACGTACTTATGTTTAAAATTTTGGCCATCAGTCCCTGTTTATAACCTACAATTTCTGTCATTTTCATTATTTCCAAGAAGAGGTACAACGGCTATTAGCTTTGCAAGTACTAATGCACCTATGCCAGATTAGTCTTTTGTTATAGGTTATATCAGCAATACATCTAATTATTCCTATAACTTTTATTTTTAAATAATCGGAAGTGTTCTGCATTAATAGGAAACTGGGTGAACATTACTATGGTATATGGCAAAGCAAAGTAGAGGTGAGAAACCAAAGACATAAATCGGGAGCGAGTACAAAAGTGTTAAGAGGGTTTTTGTTTCCTCAGAGGTAATCACGCTAACAAGCAATGTTTTTCTGCACGTCAAAGAGTATATATTTCAGCTGCATATTCTACAAGCAGTACTCAAACAAAGACACACAAGTAAGAGGGCAATTCAGAGGCTTTGCTGAGAAATCATTAGAAAGCTTCAAATGATTTTGGATTAGATTCTTTAGCCTAAAAAAATGAGTGCCCAAGCTCTTGCACCCAGCTTACTTAACAGACATGAAATGTAAAGTTGTTCACTTGCACTATCAGCTAAACGCAAGAAAACGTGGAGGCTTAGGCTAAGATCTAAGCTCTGTTAGGGACCTGCTCTCAACAGCTGGCTTCAGCCAAGCTGTTTCTCTAGTGGATAGATTAGGCTCCCGCATTGGATTACAGTCTCTGTCCCTTGGGTAAAGAGCTGCAGGAAGCTAATGCCACATTTAAGAACATCCTCCCTGTTTTTTTTTCCCATGACATACTCAGCTTCTGATAATGTTAAGAATATTTGAGTTCCTTCAGTATGCAGGGTCCTTTTGGCATATGGTAGGAAGGTTAGGGACAGCCCAAGGCTCTCTCTGAATAAATGGAGAGCCTGTGGTTCTCCCACAGTTAAGAAAACTCATCTGCTGTGAGTAAGAGATAAGAGAAACAAGGGGCCAAAACAATCAGCACCAACCAACCAGGTCTGACTTCTGTTTGTACTGCAGAGTGAGTAGGTTACCAGCCTAAATAGAAGCTGAAATCGGGCTCGACGCATTTGATCCAGGTGAAAAGTAGTTTATCTTAAGCCTGACGTTTTCTGTGTATCAGCAGAAAAAGGTTGCATGGAACCAGAGGCGGTTCACTGTGAGCAGATGAAGGCAGAGAAAGAAGCAAGAAATGTCAGCTGATCCCCAGTGGAAAGGACAGCAAACACTGACACAGACAAATGCAGTCCACAATCCAAGCCAACTGACATACCAGAAAAAGCAAAAAAGCCGTGTAGAGCTGCAAGATTCACCTTTCTGCAGAATTTTAAATTTGCCATTTAAGCCCATATCTAAAGTAGATGGGACAGGGAGAGAGAGGAGTGACCATTTAGCACTGGCTGGAGGCTCTAGAGCCTAGATCTTCACCCACACCAGGGAAACACTGAGTCACACTCGAGCAAATGACTCCTCTGATCTTCAGGGCCACTCTTACATGCAGGGCTATTTCTGACATAAATGAAAGCAGAGCAGAGAGTCACTCGCCCAGATAATGAAGGCAATCTCCTGGCCATGCTGCCTTTCCTTCCATTCTAGTCATGCTTTTATGCACTACTTTTGATAAAGTGAGGTAGCACAGAGGCCTCCGAACCAGAGCGTTGGTAGGGGAGTATCCCCATTTCGCTGGATACCTTCCCTGTCTTTGGCCAGCTGGATGACAGGCTACCGCCAGCAAATCAACACCAAAATGGCTATGCCACGTAATTAGACGAAGCCTGGGAATTCGAGCATGCTTTACACGGTATCTCTGCTTTGCACTCAATCATAACAGCCTGCTGAGCAGACCTGCTGCAGTTTAATTAGAGCGTCTGGGTCCACCTCCTGTTCCTCTGTAATAACATTAGTCAGAAGTGAACTGTCTGGTTCCTGCCTCTCCTAGACGAGAGTGAGCTGCTGATGTGGAGCTGGCCAGATTGGTTAATTGCACCCCTGACTTTTAAAGGTCAGGTCTTACAGAACCTAATAACATTCGGAAGATTTCCAAAACAAGGTAGATTGGAAAGAAGAGCCAGGATTCCTCCCATGAGATGCTGCCTCTTGAGCTGTGGGACAAACCAACCACCCCTGCAGCCTCCTCAGCGGAGCAGCTGGTCAGTCCAGCCAGCGAGGCCACAGCCAGGTGGGAAAGGGCACCTTCAAGGGCTGCTTCCCCTGGGGTTTTGAGCAGCTGGCATGGCACAGGGTCGCACTAGATTCTGGGGGTGTGCACTTCAGGAGAGAGGACAGAGTAAGGAAAAAGTGTACCTGAAGGGAAGCTGTAATACTCAGCTGATTTGCCCTTATGGAAGGGACTACATCATATCCTAGAAATTCTTCATCCTAGGCTCAACCTAATAGGAAAGCCAAATGGTTGCTCCAGCACTATCTGTTGGGCTAGAAAAACTCAGAAACCTGAAAACTGGCTCGAGAAGAATAAGATGTTTCAGTAAAGGATGAATGTCCTCAGTTTCCTGCATAATCTAACTGTCCCAGTGAGGCTGGGAGTTGATCTGCTGAGGGGGACACCTAACTAGGATCTACAGTTTGTATGGCTTATTCATCAAAGCTAATAACCTCCATATTTGAAAAGCACATTCTCCTCTGTTTTAACCTCCTTCATAGGAGAGAGCACAGCAATCTGCATTGTAAGCACCTCTCTCTTTGCAGAGGAGGGGAGGCAGCTGAGGGCAATTCCTGCAGCAGGCTGGAGACTCTCAGCTGGGGCAATCCTCCTTTTCCCAAATAGTTTCTTTACCTCCTCCTGCAAACACCTGAATGAAAAGGCTGAAAGTCCCCAAAATCTCCAGTCCTCCCACTGTTCCTAATTCAGCCTGCTTTGAGCCAGGTGGTCTTCACTGCAATAGCCACAGAAAGGGGGACGTTTTGAGAGACATCAGAGGAGCTCTTGCTCTGCTGCTTCCAGGGGAAGAAGAGTCAATCTATTTAATTACAGCTGGGACTTCCGCTTCTTCTCTTCTTGGCAGACAGCCTTGTTTAAAATCTTCCATTTGCCAATCTACAGCTGAGTGTATGCAAGATGAGTGGATATTTTTTTCTCTTTCTGTGGCTGACAGTTTTCTAAGGCTGTTTATCAAGTAAAAAGTTTGAACGTTTACTTTTATTTTTAATTTGCTTTTCTTCACCCTTTTCCACCCCTTCTTATTGCACTTTTAAGGGTTTTTTCCTTTGAATTTTAGCCTGTTTTTTGCATGTGCTTGTTTCAACGGACTTGCATGTAGATGATGTTCAACTGAACAGGCAGTTTGGGTAAGGACATGTTTACAAACTGATATTAAAACATTCTGCTTGTTTATACTAAACAGTAATTGAATAAACACTAGTTATTAGTTTATTGCATATTTGCTTTGCATTCTTTTACTTGCTTTCCACAAACAACGTAGGGGTGTTTGTTTGATAATTTTTAGCATTTAGGATATTCTAAAAAAAAAACAACAAGGAAAACCCTCTTGGTGTGTCCTCTTTATAAAAAATACATTTTTGCAAGAATAAGACTTAGGGAGTATCTTTAGGTTTTCACAGTATTGCTGCCTTCCTTATTATTCATATCCTTTAATTTTTTTGGTTACGTATTCACCTCCTGAGCCCCTTTCCTTTTTGTTGCTTATTCTCCCGTTTCCTCCACCATACCCATTTTGCCTAAAGCATGCCATAAAATTAATAAAAGAAAGCCTGGCATAGATGTATTTATGTTTCAGGTACTGAAACAGCTTTTATACTTAAAATTTTTGATGCGTTCTTTCTACACTGATGCGAACTTTCATGCACGAAACCCAAGTACATGCTGCTGTTCTTTACAATCACATAATATTACAACTTTTGATTTGTTCATAATTCAGTGCAGCTTCCAGATCACTTTTGGCATTACTTTTTTTCCAGATTTCTCACCTAGCGACTGTATTACTTTTCTCCAGCTATTGTCTTGACTTTATATGAGCTAAATTTTGGGTTCCTAAATCCTGTGTATATATCTAACAGCCTTCAAAATATTTTCCCAGTCCTGCCGATTTATCGTTGATAAGCAATTGATGTTTCCTGTTTTCCAGTTAATGCTTCCCAATTACACACTTGCATGTAGCTTCTATCCGTGTGATGTTTTCAGCTATGTAAGCAAGTTAATATAAATATTTGGTATTAGCTCTTACACAATTCTGTTTTCACCCACAGTTCTGCAAGATCACTAGAAGAACATATTTTATGGCTTTATGATAAACACAAGGTACGCAGATATGGTATAACTTTCTGAGAGCCTCCCTGCACTGCTGACACAGAAAGAAATCTCCAGTTCTGGATTCCATCAGATAACTCTACTCTGTGACATTTTCCTGTGTTGGCTGAAAGTTTTCTGTAAAGGCAAGACTTTATTGCCTGTATTTTTTATTATTTTCTTTTTTCATAAAATATAAAGTATATTACATTCACTAAGAATAATTCTGTGAAGAAAACAGTGCTCAGATTTACTTAATACCATCTTGATTTCATCCAAAATAACCTGTTTATTTATTTCTGTTACTTGAAGCTTCCCTGTAAAGTGAATTGCTCAGCACTTCTTTTGAAGTTTGAGACAGTTCAGTTAACTTTTCATTTGCTTCTGTTCTGGTTGGTTTTGAATGAGACCAGGAGAAAAAATACTGAACTTTCCTCACAGACAGTTCTCTTAAGGTTCTGATATTACTTGTGCGACCACAGATAGCTTGCAACAAAGCATCAAGATGTTTCTGCACATGCAACCATAGTCCTGAGCTCTGCTGGCACCTTCATGCACCACTAAATCATGTACAATGTGCAGGCTCATGAATAGCAGCTGCACTGTGTAAACACAGTAATTTGACAAGTTTTCATAGCATTGTAGAAGTTCAAAGCAAGCATTGATTAGATTAAATGTTCCTTCAATTTGCCACCAAATTAGTCTCTATTTAGCATTAGCATTCACTTAAAGCAACAAATAATGAAAGGTGTATGATGGCAAGGGTACGCCAAAAATTCATAGGGCAGGTGGGGGAAAAACAGTAGTATCATAATTCTGTGCCTCCCGTGATCTATCTAGAAGTTGCAAGTATCTTTTTCTGTATTTTTCCCTTATCTTAAAATATACTTACACGTATCTTCATGATGTACATTTGGTGATATATTTTTTTTTTTATTGAAATTGGAGTCACATACACTGTTCATATTTGTGCATATGGATAACAGAATAGGGAGCACATACAATTTAATGGTCACTAAGTCCCAAACTGACTCTTGGTTCTTTAAGCGGTGAGTTGCAAAGGACACTGCTCTAAGATGCCAGAGAAAATGTGCACTTAATACGATTGCAGTCCGGGTAGCTGGACTACATGGGAAAGCTGAAGATCTTGCTGGACCTTTACGCAACCGAGCTGAAAGAGCTCAGACAACAAGAGGGGGTTCCCATGTTGACAAGCTGTCTTCCCCAGTTCGTTCCTCATTGCTGACATGAGGAATGTCTCATGAGCATCTTAGTAATGTATAGGATCTAAAAAACTGAAATGTAGAATCATACCAGATATTCCAAGGTACCTGGAGTTGTTTTCTTTGGACTTTCTCTCAGTTATGAGTCCCAGAAGCACAGTGACACAATTTGAGAGTGCTCTGGGCACTGCTCCATGCTTCAGTTGTCTGCAAAGAGGTGGCAAGGAGAGAGTGACCATTCTGGCTGCTTCCTTCCTGGATTGTGAAAGCTCTAAGGAGAGCAGGCCAGAAGTCTCACTGGCTCCAAGTAGAGGAAAAGCAGGTAGTGTACTGCGACCTGCATGAAGTACATTGAACAGCATGGCAAACTCCCTGTGCAGACCAGAAGAGCATGACTGAAGCCAAGAGATGAGTCTAAGCTTCATTTGAGATTCAGTGAAACCCACAGAATCATGCTGATTTACACCAGCTGAAGATTTGGTCCAGGAGCACTGGCTTGACTTGAATGTAAAAGAAAGCATTGCCAAAAAATATCTCCTACTGTTAGTATTTTTTAACTGAACAAGGATTTTGGGGGGAATCAGGGGTGGAGGTTTAAGAACTGGTGAGGTTCACAAGGTGGCTGTCATCTCAACTTGGAAAAGACAGTATTCCATGAGTGTGCTGCCATAAGATGCCCAGTTTGATTTCTAGGTGAAGTATGCTCGAAGACCTTTGCAGATTAGGATGCATATACTATCCAGTCTTTTTAGGAGTCGGGTTAGGAGTAAATCTTGTCTTGATCTTGTAAATTCTGACATGCTTGATTACTGTCTTCTAGTGCTTAACACTCCTGACTACCCACCAATGTACACCTCAGGGTTACTTTTTATGCTGTGGACTCAGATCCTTTTGATTAGTCATGGTTTAGATATTCCTGGTAGCGTGAGCCCAGCATTTATATCCATGATACTGTGTGCAAGTCTGGAGCCCTCGATATAGAAAGGACATGGACCTGATGGAGCGGGTCCAGAGGAGGGCCACTAAAATGATCAGGGGGTTGGAGCACCTCTGCTATGAGGACAGGCTGAGGGAGCTGGGGTTGTTCAGCCTGGAGAAGAGGAGGCTCCGGGGAGACCTAATAGCGGCCTTCCAGTACCTGAGGGGGGCCTACAGGAAGGCTGGGGAGAGTCTGTTTACAAAGGCCATCAGTGACAGGACGAGGGGTAATGGTTTTAAGTTGGAGAAGGGGAGATTTAGATTGGATATTAGGAACAAGTTCTTTACTATGAGGGTGGTGGAACACTGGAACAGGTTGCCCAGGGAGGTGGTTGAGGCCCGTTCCCTTGAGATATTCAAGGTGAAGCTCGATGAGGCCCTGGGCAACCTCGTCTAGTTGTGGGTGTCCCTGCTGACTGCGGGAAGGTCGGACTAGATGACCTTTGGAGGTCTCTTCCGGCCTGGACCAATCTATGAATCTATGATAAAACAGACCTCAGGCCTGGCAGTGCTCCTCTAAAGGTCTAAACCATGACGCTTTCATAAAGCCCTCCGATATCTTACCACCTATAATTAGAGATATTTATTGAAGACCATAAACTGTTTCAACATTTTGTCAATGAAAATTATGCTATGATCTTTTCTCAACGTACAATGTACAGGTTAAACAGCTGCTGTTTGGAATATTATTTCCTCTTATTTTGCTTTAAACTACACCTACCAGCTATTAATCTTTCCAGAGAGTGATATTCTGGCATTGTAGCATTAGAGAAACAGGAAGAAGTGACTAGATTTCACCTTTTCCTTCATAATGACATGTTCTCTCTTCTCCTCTGTACTTAATTTCTGTCCGACACTGTGTAGATTCCAGTGTGAACTCTAATTTTCTGTAGTGGTCTCTGAATTTTTCAAAGCTCAATTTTTAGTTAAGGTACAACTGAAGCAGTCTAGAGCTCAGTAGTTAGGAATGATGATGAGTTAATGTGCAGTATAATTTTATTACGGTAGTTTTCATGTTAGACCCTAGATCTGTCTAACGTACCTGTTCAACAACACTTACTCTGGAACCAAAGTACTAAGGCACAAGTGGCTATTTCTCTTCAAATGTAGGAAGGTTTGAAGAGGCTGAACTCTCTGCCAGTCTTGCTTGTTGTTGCTTCTCCTGCCATCGGCTTCAGCTCTCATCAAAGTACATACTCTAGTTAGAAACTGAAGGTTGAAAAGTTGTTGCACTGCAGGAAATTCGTCAGAGGGAGAAGCTGCCTTGCTGCTACTAGTAGGGGTGGAGGACTGGCAGCTCCTACAGTAGAGAACTCTATTTTCTTGAGGAGCAGAGCCTGCAGGTTTGCTGGAAGGTTACTCCAATTTCTATTGCACCCTCTGGATCTCACCAGGGATCGCATGCAACTAATAAAGTCTTTCAGTCTGAGAGTTTCTGCTTCTGAAGATTGGTTCTGGTATCTGAACAGGGCAAGGAAAGAGCAGAGCCTGTAGGGAGACATTCTAGTCAAGGCTGTAGCCAAGTGTGAGGCTGCTCTGGAGAAATCAGTGCAACTGATGAAGCTTGACATTTTAATTGTCTTGTTTGCAGAACTAAATTAGGTTATGAAGAACAATGATCAGTGGCTGTGATTAAAAGTTTGAAATGTGCCATGTATCCCGAGACTCGTACTAGAGTGTGAGTATACTCTGCAAGTGCTAGGTTCAAAGTGGCTGTTAGCAAAAAAGGGGCCAAGAAAACAAGATCGTCAAAGCCAAATTAAAATTCTTTTCCTCCTCCAGATTGTCCCCTAAAGAGCTATTGTGTTAGAATTTGGTTTCCAGAGTTACCGTTAATTCGTGAACTAGCAGGATTTTAATGTTGCTTTAAGTGCAGTTGTCAACGTACCTGTGATGCTGGAGTCCCTAGTGGTACTTCTGTAATGGTATCTTTATGCTGCATTTGATTTGCACCACAGCAACAAATAGTTGAAGTGGAAACTACATGAGTGCAAAGGAGCATGTATGTGTCCTTGAGCTCTTTCTAGCTCTGCTAGGGTGAAGACCACTGAACTAGTTTTGCTAAAAAAATTCTAGAATGACACAGGCTCCTACCTGAATGATGCTTGCTATTTTCCTTCTTAAATTCATTCTCCTCCACCAGGAAGGAATATGTAGCACCCAAGTAACCTTGAGCCCAGATAAACAGCCAAGTGTAATTATAGTGCAAAACCTCCCTGTGGTTTTATTGCCCCCTTGAAACACAATTGCTACAGAAGTGTCTGTGGGAAACTGTACTAAAACTGTCCCTTTGAATGTATTAATTAGAATCTGTCAAGCATATTTTGACTGGAAACAGTTCATGACACAATGAACATATTTTTGGCCTTACAAGGATACTAAAGACAGGAAAAACAACAAAACTGAGTTAATAGTTGTTATATATTTTTGTTATTAAAGTTAGATAGCATAATTCTCAGCAGGGACTACTCTTGATCTACTGACTACAAGGTCTACCTTGTAACATGAAATTCTACAAAACAACAAAGCTTTTTATTCTTGGTTGCAGGCTTGGGTTGCTTTAGGCCTGAGTGTTTACTATCTAGAGACTTGCATTCATCAATCACACATGAACACGGCCTTCTGTTGAGCGATTAAATGTCTGATATTTATGGTCCCACACTGTTGTAGGATGAATGAGTCACATATTTACTTGGGAGATTAAACACCAGAGACCTGTTGCACAGCAAACAACTACGCCTGTAAGTTCTGAGGCACTTGTGGGCTATAAAGCACCAGAATAATGATGCTGTTCCTCCTGAATAATGTCAAAAATGTCTTTGCTACTTAAATACAGCCTCCGATGATACTAAAAGAATATCCGAGAAAAGCAAAGAGAACCAAGGACAGGCATGGAGAGGCAAATAAGTTGGTCAGTTGTCACAATTCAACATCCCAGGATATTGAATTGTTTTCTTGAGCTGGACTCTCTCTGCCCACACAACTTCAAATATTACTTGTCTGTGTCGGAGAAGATCTGAAAGTGTAGGAAGACAGGAAACGAGAAGGGCACAGAGATGCACTGTCTCCACTCTACTTTGAGGCAATTGCAGGGAGGCAATTAATTCCTGTCAGAGAGATTTCTACCTTGGAAAAAGTTTCGATTGGGAGAACCAGCGCTGTTCACTCAGTTCTTTGGCGACCAGTGCCATTTACTTTCTGGGCTGTGCTTGCTGTGTGCCTGTCTGCATAAGGAGCAGAAGAGACACTTAGGGCTCCATTCAGTTGGCTGAATGCAGGTATGAAGTGACATTTGAAATTCCCTGAAGTACTTTACGTGGCTCTGGCTGCCATTTAGAAGAGCACGGGCCTTTGACAGGTGCTGTCTCAGGCAGCACATGTCAGGTGGCACTAGGTGACTCTGTTTAACCAACTTCATAGAGCCCTGGCTAGATGTAAAGAGCATAGACCCTTCATTCCCGTGTAAATATAAACAAGCAGGCGTGTTGAATTGTGGTTCCTGAAATCAAACCCTATCCTTAGTCTCTCTCAACTTCTCTTCCACAGGAGACTTTCTATGGGACTTCACACCTCAATTCACATCCGCAGGATGTCAAACAGCTTGAGAGTGACTACGACCTAATAATAATGTTCAACTGATCCTATAAGGGAGATGATGTAGAGCAAGACCATTGGGATTTTTACTTTTTTTCCTGCTTCCTGCAGGTGATATGAGTTTCTTCCTACTAATACCTTTGATTTACATATTTAAGGACTCTCCTCCTTACAAGAATGCAAATGACAAATTAGTCAGAGCCCTTAGGAGAATACCCACCTGTTACAGTGGTAGTGTTACAGATTCATAATGCTACTGGCATGATCCGAAACTAAACCATTTCTGCAGATACTGCTGTGGGAGAGCTCATATACCACCAGATGTATCAACTGAACAAGGTTATAACGTCAGCTTGGGACAATCTCTGAGAGGCTAATGCCCACAGTTTATCTCAGCTTAAATTTCTCCCACAGACAAAACATTAATTTTGCTTTTTAAGCAACCAGTGGGATAGCAACTCTGTTGTGAAAAATGAAGACGTAGTATTTTGTCAAGGACATTTGACATCTCTGACTGGGAGAGGAAGGACATTTACGCTCAGAACAAGGTTACCATGTCACAGAATTAGTGGAGAAGTTAAGAGGGAGAAGGTAAAAGGTAACTTCATTTAATAAAGATTTTACAAACAGTGGATGGGAAAAATAGACGCCATTGCTTTATGCTTTGGGGTGATTTTTTTTTTTTTTTTTTTTTGAAGGAAGACCAAACATAACACCACAACCTCAAAATAGGCTCTGTCTTACAGGAAATATAGGAATTGCTAAATCTTATTCTGCACATACAACTTCCCCCTCCTCATTGCCCAGTTACAATTCTGCTTTGTGCAAAACTAATGAATCAAGTGACTGGAAAGGCCCTGATGAAAATAACATACACGTTCTTATAATGGTGAGATCAAACAGAAACCTTTGCTGCAAGAGATCAATATCAGCGTTTGTGACACTACATAAACCACAGTACAGAAAGACAATTCCTACCCCTTAAAGCAGACACTGACATAAAGCAGAGCAGGTCAGAGAGGGAACAGGAACAACTGTACAAATACTTTGGGGTTATCCCTACCATTAGTTGATTCTAGTACTATCCATTCATACTTTCTTGCTAACATCAGTTTGGTAGAAGAGGGGAAAAAGCTACATAGTGTAATAGCTTCGGTGTTTTGTAATTCATTTAGAATTGAATTCCATTTTGGATTATGTGTTGTGCAAGAATTGTAGATGTTCATTTCTATTGCTGCACGATCAGGGGACTAGAAAGTTTTTGTGACCCCTAAGTAGGACTGTGTTCTTTCCTATGCTACAGCTCATTTTCTTAGAAAACCAGACTTAAAAGTTTCCACTCTAATTAAGTAAGCATTCTTTATTCATGTTTGGGGGAAAAAAAAATAATTTAAAAAACCCAAAGACTATTCTGGATTCTGAGAAATTCTTGCATACTGTAGACAAATAAAACACTGTGATTGATTTTTGTAATTAATTCTCATAAATTTTCCTTCTCACCCTAGAGTATAAGCTTGTTTTCATTACCTAAGGTAGGAGTGATTGAGGAAGTCAAGTATTCAGTCATTTCATGCTTGTTGCTGTGAGATTACATCTCTTTTGCCTTAATTTTCTTTGGAGTTTCTTTCCAAGGATGCTACTGTGTTCTGGATTAGGCCACACTTCATGCTTTTAGTTTCTACATGCTCACTCAGTAAGTGTGCACGACTTCAAAATGCCATCTGTAATTACCTAACCAGTGCTTGCTTCTTTATATAACGCCAGTGCTGCTGCCTGTAGTTGTACCTGTGTTTACATAGCCTGCTGTTTTGGTCAGTGTCTTTGGTTTCAAATCTCAGTTTTCCTCTTATCTTGCAACAGTAGTCCTCACCTTTCCAGTGTGTACCCAGGCTTAGAGACTGAAAAGGAGGTCTCTTTTTAACCTGAGGTTCCCAAACGCAGACCTTAGATCGCAGACCTTAGATCGCAGACCTTAAACCTTTGAAAATATTAGGAAAATGGGGTTGATAAATAAAATTAAAGGGACTGCAAACTGAAGCTTCAAACAGGTGAAATATTTCATTTGTATCCCTTTCAGTCACTCGTGACCTTTTTATTAATGAATGACATTTTTGCAACCAGTCTATCAGTGACATTTGCCTTCCTTTCAGAAATATGCTGAGATCTTTATCACGTTGCTGCTGTTTGTGATTGCAAAACGGCCCGGAGCAAATATCCAGCTCCTGTAATTTGACATAACTCCACACGGAAATCACTGAAGCTATGAATGCTTCTCCAGGGAGAGGATCAAACTCAGAATATATGTGTATCTGGTTTTTTAGGAACAAATTTTCAGTTTTAAACATTTCAAAAAACACAGTTGTAACTCAAAAGTGATTTTGGCTTCCCCCGCGTCCCCAAGTGCTCTAAAGGCACTAGCCGTTTGGTTGAAAAAAAAACCCGCCTGAGCAATTCCAGTCTCAAAGATTATTTTATTTATAAGCTATGAAGAACCAAAAATAGCTGTGTAGATAGAGGAGAATGGCTCTTTCATCCAGGCTCTGCGTTTGATAGTTGTGATTTCACGAGCTGTGGCCAAAACCAGGAAACAGGCAGATCAAATTTCTCATGCTGTTAGTGCAGTTGATATTACCTCAGGGAAGTAATTATTGCCTCAGAGTTTGTTATAATACAGTGAACACAAACAATTTAAAACCACTGTGTACTGCACCCCCTCCTGACTCTCACAAACCAGGAAGGGACTTTTCCCTGCTTGAAGGTGCTGGTAGATCTGTTTTCCCCACAGACCTGGCATGCCGGGGACAGCAGTGCCACATGCAACCCAACTTGCAGCATGCTGCTGCTACACTGCAGAGCCACGACCATGGTCTCATCTTCACAACAGGCTTAAGCACGATCAGAACGGTGGACTGATCGTCATCCACGTATGCTTTTCAAGAACTCAAGTAAGGCTTCAAGCTGCAAGGAAATGGCTTGCCACTAGGCTAAAGCTTTATCCTGCAGATGATGGACCTAGGGATGGAGCCAGGATGCCGAGACGGCTCTACTGGGCATGGTCTCACTGCTCATCCCGCTGTTCTGTATGGCTACTCTCACTTGAGGTATATTTGCTTAAACATCCTGGTTGCATCACGCAAACCTGGAGAGGACATAGCACTCTGTATGCTCAAATCAACAGCACAAATTGAAGTTAGGATGTGGTGTAGGCAGCAACCCATCTCTACAAGCTGTAATGAGTCTCCAGTATCCTGGCTTATCTCCAGATGCATTTGGATGGGAAAAGACTTTTGACCAACAGCCATGTGGAACAGATCTAAACCATGGATGAACAGGAACGTAATCTTGTTGCTGCTTTCCCACATACCAGTCATTAGCTCCTAGCACAAAGTTTTCAGTTCACTGTTAGCTGAAAGTCTGACAAGGTAGAAAATAGAGCCAGTCATGCCTGCTGCCACTAGAAATGCTTCCCCCCAGGAATCAGAAATGCATTTAGTAGCTCCTGTTTATGAACACTTTGTTGATTTCCCAGCTAGCAGCAAAATACTCTAAAGATGAATTCATGCTATTCTATGCAGATGATATACATAAGCAACTCCCAAGGTCATAATGAAATATACAGTGGAGATGCATTTCTATGAAAAAGTATTTTCTGTATTTTCAGATTTCATGGACCATTTTTATCAGTAAGTTGCTCCAACTTTACACTAGTGTATCCCCACTTTGAGAATGTGTTTTCCCTCATTCTGATTTCCTGTTAAAGTACTACTTTTTTTTTTTCCTCCAGTGGACCTCCTTCTTTCTTACAATCCCACAAGCATGAAGATATGTTTCACTTTTTTTTGGCTCCATTAACAAACATTTATTATGCAGAATGAGGACAAAATCTGGCCTACAGTGTTCACTAGTGTTCAGTTCACAATTTTTAATTCATTTCAGCCAAGTAAATTCATTTTTCAGCTCTATTTCGTGTCAGATTATGATATAATTTGTATATGAGGAATGTCTTCTGTACCGAGGAATTAATCCCAGTGTAGAAGGGAGCACTCAAACACCATGTACAACATAAAACATACTCTGCCGTCACAGTGATACACAGGTCTTAGATGGCTTCTCTGTGTTAGGGTGATCGTTACTCTTGAAGATGCTTCTACAGTGAAAAAGTATATGTAGTGCCAAATTTTTCTGTTAACTTGCTTGGACTCTATTATCAGATAGAAGAGATCATCCATCAAATTGAAGACAGGGCCTTTCCCTAGTTTCCCTGTTTTGCCGTCACTAGTGTGTAGTAGAATGCAAATGGAAAACATTTATATTAATGTTACTGCTGCCTTTACTATCACCCATATTTGGAATATGAAATGAATACACATTTATGAATAGCAGTAGCACAGTCTAAAGATGGAAGCATGGCCTCTGACCTAAAGGCATGTTTTATCTTTGCCTTTGCCGCACCGTGGGAGGGGACCACAAGTGTCTCTCTCTGTTTCTCCGTTTCCCCACTAGCAAAGCACAAGATGTTGTGAGGTATTTATTACTTAGGGGTAAAGCACTTGCAGAACTGTAGGCCTTCTGAGATGCATGCAGGGCTCCATATGGTCTTTAAACAGCTGCTGGAAATGTGTCAAGGAGGAGAATTTGGCTTAATGAGGTTCCCCAGATAACTGAGTGGGAGTGGGCTCTTCTGCCCCAGCTAAATGTCATGGCAGGGGTGATATATCTTGAAACTTCTAAAATGTTCAGTGAAAAGGTGACTCTCTGTCTCCTACAATATTTATTATTATATAATAACTCTTCCTTTCAGCCAGTAGCTCATCTATCTTCCCTGGCTTCATTTCTTAAGGAAAATCATCCAAATTCAGGGAAGATGGACTTTGTGCTTTTTTTTTAAGACATGACACTGACTTACAGAATTGGTTTCTTCCCTATCTTTTAACGCCATATATTATTACAAGCCTTTCATCTAAGGGTAATAATGGACTTGGAAGTTGTATAGAACCTTTACAAGACTGAGAGCTAATTCAGAAAGAGATGAGATGCGCCGCTTTTACTACCAACATAGTGGAATAAGGATGAGTTTCTCAGCTAGTCCAACGCTCTATTTAAGCTAACAACTGATTTATGCTTGCTCTGGATTTGGCTCTGCTTTCTTATGGTGTCCTGTGTGGGCTATAAATCAAACACACCATACAACTATGCATGATCTTTAGAATAACTTTTCAGTTTAAAAAAGGTTTTTTAAAATAAAACTTCATTTTCCACAGAATTGTTTTGCTTTATTTGCAAAATATTGGGGAACGTTTTTGTTTTGTTTCTGTACCAGCACAGATGAAAAATGCAGACCTGTTGGTTTTCAGTTGCTTTTCTTTCACTGACAATTTTAATTACTTTGCAGATTAGTCCAAACTTTTACCTAATAGGAGCATATTCATTTTCCAGTATGAAGTAAAATATTTTCATTTTCCAATACTAACCACCATAAAATAAAAACAAAAGAATAATAAAAGAATTAAAAATATGAACACTCATGTATTTTCTGAGACTTCTCCCAAGCCCCAATTACTATTTTTTTAAACATGCTCCTTTAATAATACCCTCAAAGATGTCTTGGAATCTTCCTAATTTTAACAGGATAAACTACTGCTTTTGGCAATGTTATTCTCAATTCTTTTCATACTAGCACTCACATAAAGCATATCAGTCTGTTCTAAAATCCCATTGATTTATTGCCTCACACTCAGCCAAATTAGGATAAAATTGCAGTTAAGAGTCTTTTCTTCCCCTGATGTGAGATCATTGCACATTTTACTGTTGTTAATAAACATTGTCATTACAGATTAATTGTCTTATCTTTGAGACCCCTGTGTGGTCTTTGTTCTGTGCACAGCCACAAGGTGCAGCTTTTCTCTCCAATCTTTGTACCAGTAATGGAGACAGATGGCTTCTGAAATGACACCTAGTGAGTTGTAACCACCAAATCAATTCTTTATCGCTGGATGCGAATATATTCACACTTGGTCTCCCAAAAAGTTCATTTTATTATATTTGGCACAGTGCTGTGAAGAGAGACCAAAATGAATGGGCAGCAAAATACAGTTAAGCCTGTTTAAAGAAAAACTGCAGAGATTCAAGCTACAGCCAGTTTCATTACTGATCAGCATACATTTATGCGTGATGAGAAATAGTTTATTAAAATAGCTAAATGTAATTATCTAATCTCTAATCTAGACAGGTCTGACTGTCCATGTCCAAAAGCCAGCGTGACACCTCTTCTTTAGTATCCGCAGTCATAAGCTTTTTCCAATCTGCCCAACAAGCCTTTTAGTATGTAGAACATAAGTCCACAAACTTCTTGCAGTTTATAGGTAGAAATAATTGTCTCAATAAAATTCTGTTGTAACCTCCTTTGTTTGAGCACTCCAACTGATACTTTCTGGACTTCTCAGACCACGATATCAATTAGTCCTATAAAAAGAGTTGCTCATTTTTAACAGTAGTTTTACATAACCCAGTTTGGGTGCTCTCTCTGAGACAGAGGGTACCATGTACCCTGCTAGTGGCACCTGCCCAGGGAACAGCCCAGCCCAGCATTTTTAAGTGGGTTGCACTCCCACCATACAGGCTTAACCCCACTTAGAATCACCCAGCTGCCTTCACACTGCCCAGTACTTGGCCCTGATCCCCTATAGATCTCGTGGTCCTAAGGGACAGTTGTTTTATTTCTTGCAGTTTTTCACTTAGGGGTGCCTAAGATCTCATGTAGGCTATATGACAGCTTGAAAGAGTGGTGTTTCTATAGCCCAAGGACGTGGGTGATTATGGCATGCCACGGGCAGAGCAACAGGAGAGTGCTTTAGGGGTGTTTGAGGGTGCAATGCTGATGGGGAGGTGCTGGGGAAGATGCTTTGCTCTTCATCCCTACTGCTATAGGAACAGTGCACAGAGCAAACTACTCCCAGAATCATACTTGGAGGTGTATGGAGGAATATAGATGTTTTACTCCATCCCGTGCAAATGATAAAAGGACCAGATCTGGGAACAAACCATGCAGATATGTTATTGGATAGTGTGGATGTACTCTGAACAGATTTCTATGCAGTTCGAATCTGACCTTATGTTTACAAATAAGAGTGTGTATTCTCATCCGGTTGGCTCCCTTTCTTTTTCCATTTACATTAGGTAAATACTTTATTTTATTTGTCCACAATTCAACAGCTTTGTAGCTTCAGAACCAAACACATGACGTTTCAGAGATTTTTATTGACTTTTTCCCTTACTCATCCCAACACTGGCTATTTATTTTATAGCTCCTAAGGCGCCCCTAATATCCAAATTTTCAGTGCTGTCTTCACCACCTCTACTCCCTTGGCTGAAAGGTGACTCAGATATTACAGTGCAAGTTGTTATACATTCCTTTCAGAGTTATTTAGTGAGATGCTTCAGCTAAAAGATTGTAACCAGATCTCAGTCTGTCTGAAAGGCTGCTTATGTTTGGATCCAATTGTTCTGGTTTATATCCATCTCTAGCAATGTTTAGTTATCCTTTAACTGTAAATGGTGTTATTCATATGCGTATTTGCTGTAATTTCTTCTGTTATAACTGACATTTAAAGGAATTAGGGTAGAAATCCCCAAAGCACTTAAATCACTTGAGCATACTGGAACATTTCAGCTATTACGAGCTGCAAATGTTAGCCTCTGACATCAAGCTAACAAACTTACTTAGAAAAGCCTGTTGGCAAATATCTAAAGCCACCACAACTTAAAAAACCCAAAACATCACCACCTCCCCACCCCAAAAACTTTAGCACACTACAAACTTTGATCACAGGGACAGGAAATTTAAGTCCACTGATTGTAATTTCCCTGAAAAAGGCTATTCTTAATTTTAACGCTTTAGCCTCCTTTTGAGAATATTTCTGATCCGAATTCTGTTGTTTTCACTAAGTGATGGCAAGCTCACTGCAGAGGACTCAACTCTGAATAGGAACCCGGGGAACACAGTGGGAATCCTAATGCGGGCACTCCCGCTGCACTGTTTGCTCCCTGCCTGTGTTTTCTTCTTCCTTTCTTTTCCCTCTTCTCCTCTGGCCACCGCTCTAAGCTGGGGTTGGTGCTGGGCTACAGCCGTAGCTGGTCCGTGCAGTCCACCCCATTACAGTAGCCTGATTCTGGTGGTGTTCTCCAGCTCTGCTCCTTACACAAGTGAGTGCCTTCAAACGGCTTCAGACAGGTTCAGCAAAACTGTAAATGTGCCGATCCCAGCATGTAAATGTACCTATCACTTTCTCTTCTAACTTATTGTAAGTATTTTGTCATGATGCTGCTTCCATTCCTAAGGACTCACGAGCAGTTCTGTCAAAGGGACTGCCTCTCAAGAGAGGCTCCAGCATGACTTAGAAAGGATCTGTTAAACAGGACGGAGCAATTCAAAAGTCACATGGAAAATATTTACGCTTAACTATAACTACTCGCTAAACTTACATTCATGCCTTTAACATTTATACCTTATCAACTTCAGATGGTTACTTAGGTTTGCTGATACAGCATATACAAAAAACCCAGTCCTTCTGAGAACAGCTTCAGGTGCATCGTAAATTTATTTAAAACCACAGTAAGCAAATGTCATCAGTATCCTCAAAAGCTTTGATGTAAAAAAAAAATAGGGTTTTTTTAAAAAAAATCTACTCAACTACCTCTTCAGTGAAAGATGGTGAATTAACCTACTAATTTCTGCAAGGTTTAATGCAATAGTTTTATTATTCAGAAAAATGAGCACGTTCAACCACTCTATATATTTGGGAAGAGATCAAATGTAGATGAAAGCTCCCACTTCAACCTTTATCAATGTGTAATGAGACAATTTACAGAGCTGCTGTATCTTCTCTTATCAGCAGCCTCCTAAATCTCCTGAATTGCTAATGGCTTCTGTGAAGCAATTCAGATCAGCATCTGGTGTCTTGTGTAAAAAACCAGTGCAGCAATGTGTGCCGATGAATGAAAAAAAAAAAAAAAATCTGATTTTGAGATCTGAATCAAACAGAAATTTTCCGTTCAAACAGTGGCAAATGTTTTGTTTCGCTCTTTTTCTTTCCTTCTTCATCAGTTTAGCTGGAACCCACAGACTCAGAAAATAGAGTTTTCCGATATGTTGCTGTTACCTTCTCATAGTGCTCAGGTTTTGCTTTAGAGAGGGGCCTGGGGCGAGGAATGTCCTGGGATGTGGCTGCTGCCCTTAGCGGCAGGGCTGTTTGCCTTTATCGCTCCCTTTGCCTGCCTCTTCTCTTTCCAAGAGGTAAGCAGCCAGGCCCTGCAGGGAAGAGACCCTGGTGGATGTTCTCTCAGCCAGAAGTGTCTGGAGACTCACCCTAACGTTCCCCTCAAATCACCTGACCACCTGGCTCAGAGGAACATGAGAAGTCAGTGTGCGTCTTCATGCTCTGTGCAGCTCACCAGTTGAAAACCATTGCATTGGTGTATTTTTCTCGTCAGTCAGGACACAGTAATCGACTGTGCATGTCTCCAGACCGCTGCAAATGTGAAGGCAAGCTGGTTAGGTGCTGCCTTCGGTGCTCCTATGTTGAGCCCTTTGCAGCTCCGCTGAAGGGAAGCAGCCTCTAGCAGAGTTACTACGGGCTGTACGGCTGTGCTCTCTGACTCCCTGTCATCCTGGGAACCCAGCAGGTATTGGGAAAGACCTCCCTTAATCAAAGGGGAGATAAATATTCCTACATACCAGTTGGAGGGGGGAGGATAGGAAGCCTCTTTTCACCTCTGGTAACAACTCAGCTAGTTTTTGTTTTCAGCAGAATTTGGGGAATAAGTGGAGCTTAGCAGCTTCCCACAGCTGGATGGGGATGGAGGGGACGGAAGCAGTATGCTACAGAATCAGTCCAGAGACAGGAGAGAAAGCAAAGAAAGGAGGTTTGTAAAACAAAATAATAATAAAAGGAAAATGTGGCTTTAGGGAGAAAAAAAACATTTGTCAAATCAACAAGCAGTCTTGTCCAAAAGAAAGGAGAAAATTGTTTCAGAAAACTCAAAGTGTTTTTTTTTGGAAACAGCTTTTCCGTTGCTGATTTGATGTCATTCTGTAAAAAGTGTAAACATAAGGCTTTACTAACTTGAAGAAGAGAAATGCAATGTTTCATTTGGAACGGAACAAAATGTCCCAGCTCCGCTCTTTATTTCAACTTGGCCACCCAACCTCCGTTTCTGGTGGCAGGAGGGTACTGTGACCCACACCTGAGCTCTTGAGCCCCTAAAGGCATTCAGACTCTCTTCCTGCTATGTCCTGTTCCCACTGCATCGGCATGCCCTCCTCTCACTCCTAACTGACGGGATCTGCAAAGTGCCACGGTCATCTCCTGAAGCGCTTATGTTACAAATAAAAGTAGACGGCAATGAAACGCCGGCAATCGTTGGGGCAAAGCGCAGTATTTTCATAACCATCTGACTGAACCACATACATATGTTTACCTGATTACCTGCATGAAATGAAACAGATATATCCCATTATGTACTATTAGCTTGGTAAAGGAGTGGGAACATTGTTATCGAATTGCCTAAACGACTTTGGTTTGGTGCAGTTTGTCATTAACAGCCAGCAATACCTCATTTTTACACATGCTTTCCTTTTTAAACCTATGCTTTCTAGTAGGATTTAGTGTGCTGAACTGGAAACTGGAATCTAGAAGTTTAATATATCAAGGTCAGGGATGGCAATTGTTATGGGGGGGCGGCAGGGAAGGTGCAATTGTGAATTCCCTCCCCGAAGCCACCACATTTTGGATACCGAGTGTTGTTTTGCAGCTGTAACTAAATCAGTCTACCCGAGTTTGGGCTGTGGATGCTGTGTGAGAATATGTATGTGCAGAGCTGATAGTATGTGCATGAAGCAGATACTTAGGTGCATCAAAGACTGCGTACATAATGTGATGTCTGAATAATTATCATGGTGGACAATTAACCTCCAGAAGCGTGCTTTAGAGCTATTTACTGTGCAGCTGCAAAAGCTACATGACAAAGTGGCAGCCTATGAACAGAACTGTCTGCTTCCTCTGACAGCATTAATTGCAGTACACATCATCCAGCACCACCGTGAAATAGCAGGTTCATGACTTTGCCTCACAGGTCATCGGAAGAGCAGCTCAGACAATCTAAAAATCAGGTGCATGGGTATCATTCTCCTGGTTTTCAGTTGTCATTTCTGAAAGCAGAGCCATTTTCTTGAATTATAGATAGAAGAGCTAATCAATTAGAGTAAATTGAGGTTAAAGTGGGCATTTTAGTCATTCAGTTATGGACGAATGTCACAGCACACTTAGATGATCTGCTTGTCAAACTTGTGAAGATAAATGTGTTATGTTAACTTCACTTTGTGAACACCTGACATATGCATGATGGCCATGTCCTCACATGCTTTTCTCAGTTCCTTTCCAAGCAAAGCACCCCTTAAAATCCACAAGCACATTGCTGCATATTCAATAAGACTGAGTCAAAGAGAGAATATTTAGCTGCAAAGGCAGCTTGATTCAGTGTTCATCAGACAACACACAGGTATCCAAGGTATTACAATACTCCTAAAGAACCTTAGGTTTGATTAATAACACTGTCATACATTAAAAGCACTATGACAAACACACGGGAAGAGCTGAGGCAATCTTCTTCCTCTTTTTTAACTTAAACCAGGGATTAATCTTTGACTGAAAAAGCGTCTTCGGTACTTCCTGATGTTTTTCATGTTCCTAATCTCTTTTATCATCACTTTATCAAAGCAATCTGCTATTGATTTCTTCAGTGTAATGTCTTCTTCAAATACTGTACTTATTTCCTAATCTATAAAATAGAAAACAACTTATGAGTGAGGCAATTTTTTTTTTAATACACTATTCCTATAGAAGGCAAATACCCTATAGGGACTCATGACATGAAGGATTAGACTCAGTGACCAACTACTCTCTTCCAATTCTATATGCCTATATCTCCAGTCCACCATTTTACATTAAATATAATCTAAATCTTAAAGTATGTTATGTGCATAAAATTAACGGGATATCCATTTTTTAATACTAGCTGTCATAGACACCTAAATATTTTTTTTTTTTTGTTATTAGTATGCTTGCCATGTTTGTAAAAAATTAAGCTTCAAGTATTTATCAGGTTGTCCATAATATCTTAATTTAATTACTTTGTATATGTTATACAACCTTTAGGTACATGATAATGTACCGTTTATTCAAGATCTCTGGTACATTCAGTGTACTGGATAGAAGGTAGAAGGCAGAGCCTCGATAATGAATGAAGTTTCTGTATATTGGAGACCTGCCTCATTGATTGGAGAAGGTGGACGCTGTGCAATTAAGTTTTGGATCTGATTCTGTAAAGCTCCACCTGAGAAAAATAGCCTTAACACATTTGATGCTACAGTCGTGAATACATTTAGTAAAAGAAAGGTCTTTACTTCCCAGCTAAGAATTCCTTATGGTTATGGACTACAGCTGGTCATAAATTTGTCATCAATACCATTCTTCACCTATAAATTGGCTTTTGATTAACCATAATTTTTATGAAATATTCTTCTGTATAACCAAGTTCATATAATGAAAGAAAATTATACAGTAAAACTTGAGTTTTTCAGCATGCTATGCTTCATCTAAGAGAATTAGCTCTCAACTCCCACTGTCAAGACTAGGACATGAACAAGTATGAACATATGCTTTTTTAATTTTGGTTCTATCCCACTTAATGTAACGACCTTCCAAGTGAAACACTTCAATAAACGGATCCCACGTTTCTTCAAGGAAAAAAAAATACAGCCCCCAAGAAGAGAGTATAACTGTAAAACACATCCAAGTGTTGTGTAATTTGCATCTTCATTGTTTAGTATTACTATTATTACAAAGGCCTTTGGTGACTGTTAATAACATAGCAGCTTTGGTGAGCTGATTAACATTGTGATCTGTGCTTTCAAGCCATACTGGCTAAATTGTGCTAATAGATGCTTTACTCTGTGGGCTTTTTTAGGCTCGTGAGCAGAGAATTATAATTCCCAGCATTACTGGAATAGCAAAATGTCTTTCAGTTTATCCCTTCAAAGTGCAAAAGATGACGTTTTCAGAAGTCCTACCAAGTCAGATAAATCCCCCAACTAAGATTCTATTAAGTATTTTATTTTGTCTCAAATAAATATTTTCTTCCCGTAATGTCGTGATTTCTCTTTAAAAGATACTAAAGGCTAAATTTAGTTTCCTGAAATAGGATGAATCCAAGCATATTAATATTTTCCCTCTAAGCTTTTTAGGAATGGGACTGTGGTTTCTATCGTATTTTTATACAGCAAAGAAGCAGTCCCGACTCTTTTATAACACAAGCAAAATAATGGTAACAATGCATAATGACTAGAAAGGGAGATTTAACAGAAATTATAATTCTAAATTTTAGAGAAGACACACAAAATGCCCAAAGCAAACAGAAAAAGGAATTTGCATTAAAAACCTAAAAACTTTATTACTGATGAACAATAGAGAACATATAGGAAAGATAACATAAACAGTAGAAGAGATCCTGTATTCCTCACTGACAGCAATTACTCTCCGTGCATTTCTTCATTGTGCTGGGATGCTTCAAGAGGTAAAATCTAATTTAAACTGATGATACATGTGCCTAGAATCTGTTACTTCCTATTTTAAGAGTGTTCATTTAACACTTACTGGATCAAGTTCTGCTTTCAGTTACATAGGTAACTGCAGATGAATTTTATTGATTTCTTTGAAATTACTTTGACCTTGACTCAAACAGAAGTTGGCCTGTTGTCATTATTCTAAATATATGACAAAGTGAAGAGGAATGCAAACAGATGATTTTCTTTTAACTGCTTTGGTCTGTGGAGTGTTTCAATTTTGATATCTGTGTAGCAGGGATGGAACGTATTAATAAACTAAACACTAAACTGACTCCTTCATAAAAAATAGCAAATTATTGATATTATTAAAGCAGATTAGTTTTAGGGTTGTTTTTCTTTGTTTCTGATGACACAGCGTCATATCTGTGTGTGATCATTTGAGAAGTAGGAAAATAGTTGTCCTCCTTCAGGTTGCACAACACTTTGAATGTGCTTTCCTTCTGGTGTTGTATTCCAGGACAAGGAAAAGGTACCATTTTATTTTGCAATACTTTGTTCAATTAATGCCTAGTATATAAACAAAACCGTTCCCAGCAGATGAATGACTGTTATAACAAGGCTTCCCCAACTCAAATGTGGAGGTCTAAGGTCTTTTTCGTGCTTAGACTCATACTCCTACGTTCATTTTGCAAAGGAGGATGTAAATAACCCTACGTATATCAAAAGGGTCTAGATTCTTAGAAAAAGGAATTCAGAACCGGCAATCATATTTTATGTTGAGCAATTAGTAACTACCCTGTCAATGCCATCAGAATTCAGTGGGAGTTTCATGTGTACAAAAATGGTCTTCATCTTACTTAAGCACTAAGGATTGCTAACAGTACTATGAACTACAGGTCTATCCTAATACTTTAATTTCGAACTTGGCCATTTTTTCTAAACCCAAACTTAATCTTTGCTCATCAGATTTATGGTGAGATAAGCTAGTAAAATCTTAGTGGCATGAAACTGCTGTGGCAGAGTATGGAATCTGGTCAGAGATCACCTCTTTTCATCATTTGCTGCTTCACAGTAACATGAAAAGCCTGCCTCCGTACTCTGAAAGTACAGGAAGAGCTGCAGGACGGTTGTCCACTTTCAAGGTCTCCCAGTCACATATTTAATCAGGACACGTCAGGAACTCAGTGATAATTTAGACTCGATTATACCCAAAGTTGTCCCACACCATTCCAGATTTTTAAAGTTTGTGCTGCAGTCGAGATCTAAATCTCTGTATGCATTCGCTAGCATTCCATTTCCATGGAAATTGTTGAGACTGGAAAATAGGGGAGATCAGACTTTCTCACAGGATTTCATATGCTCCTTGCTTCCTGTCAACTTCAAATTGCCATGGGAGCAGACCCCCCTGTGGAATTCTGCTGCCTCTGTTTCTGGTTGACATCAAGAAGTGTTGAGGTATGTGTAAAAAGTTAACTTCCCCTCCTCCCCCGAATCTCAAATAGCATGCAAAGTTCAAATTCACTCACAATTAGATGTCAGTTGTAAGTTTTCAATGTCCTCGCCACAGATATTTCATTTCTAAAAGCAGCCTGTTAATGTCAAACATTTCCATTCTAGCATTCAGAGATTATGAGTTTATTGCAGCAGCTGTAATCTTCATGTATTTCAAGGGAAATATATTAGGAGACATTTTAAATGCATTTTCCTCTATTAACATAAATCTTGGCATCTTGTGTAATAAAGTGAAATAACAGGGCATAAATTACCCCAAAAGTCCTGAAACAATAAAGAAGTCCTAAAGGAAAAATAAAATAAAATAAAATTAAGATTTCAGGTTTAAAATTTTGTGTGCGTTAAGAATGTAATTCCTCCACACCAGGTAGTCCTTTTGTCATCAGCATACAAAAGCTGAGGCACTGGCAATGGGACACAAAACTTTTCACCAGAAGGTTAAATTCATGTAGCTCCACGGTGAGTGGAAAATGTGAGTCTCCTCTGTCTGGCTGCTTCTTGGTGGCTTGTAAAGAGCAGTTCCAGGGAGACATTAGAAACAGGCTGGAATCTCCTTGTATCTGCATTTCAAGTTCTTTCCCCTTTTAGGCTAGCTATAGTCTAGGCTGCTCAGGCCTGAGTTCAACCTAAATAGCGCCAGAAAGTTCCCCAGCAAACGGTCTATGACGTAGAAGGAAAAGGGCATGGGCAACGCACCCCCCCGTACCGTGGGCTCGTAGCTGCCAAAACAGCCCACAGGGACCCTCGGTAACTTGTAGACTGTCGCAAAACCAACAGCAATCCACGCACAAGCTGAAATCCCACTCCAACCCTCCCCCTCGAGATGAGTTTAGCCGCCGTTCTCCCTAGCAATCTTTCGCAGCCCCGGGCTCTGACTCAGCCTGCCACCCTTGCTGCCTCTCTAGAACACTTCTTCCACCCAGACCGCTGAGAAAACCCCCCCTGTGGTGAGCATAAAACACCAGGCATGGGAGGGAGGCCAGGGTTTCCAGGGCAGGGAATAAGCTGTGAAGAAGGATCTCCCTTCACTGACATGTGTTAGCAGTGGCCGCATATGGCAGCTGCCTGCAAAAGCTCTCGTGCTGGATGTACGCTCTGGGAAGCACCGTCGCAGGCTCAGCAGCTGTCACCAGTGATAAATGCATCTTGGAGAGAAAAATCTGGTGGTGTTTTTGCTTCTGACGCACACATGAAAGCTCATGCTGTTGATGGCAACTGGATGTGTTGGATGCCCACTCAGGATTGTGGCTGCGAGTCAGCAACATCTTTGAGCAGATATACAAGACTGAGGTTGGATTGGTGGATCTACTGAGAGGTTTGAAGGTAAGCATGTGTTCAAGTACCCTTAATGGCATATTGTTTAAAGTCTGCACAGATGATAGTGCAGCTGTTAGGAGAAAACAGAGATGGTAATTGATGATGATACAGCTAAACATTTTGGGTAATCCCTTCAATTAAAGTCCCCAAATTTGCACTTAATTTATATTTAGTTAGATTGTTGTCATGCCTTAATAAAGTAATACAGGCTTGTTAGGGACTTATTTATGGAAACTTAATTTCATTGCTGTGAGATTACAAATAATCTACTGCATACTTGATAATTTCAGATGCTCTGGTTTACATGACCTTTTTTCCTAAAGTGGCTGCTTAATTAAGCTGAATGGAGGCTATCTGCAGGGAGCTGCGATGGAGGGGATATACGTTGGAGATGTGATTACTTGAGTACCCACAGTCTAACTGGTTGGGAGTCTAGGTTGTGGTATCCTGATACCAGCTTTGGGTAAATGAAAACTCTCTCTGGTCTGTCTTCACAGGTGAGTTTCACCTCGCCATCCAACAGAGCCATCCTTCACTGAGCATCTGTTCCCAGGTCTGCCACTTGGCTCTTCAGATGCTTACATAAATGTGAGACCAGTTTGGTATGTACTGAAATATGTCCCCGGCCCGGACTAGCAAGCTCAGCCCCGAGTTGGGCTGAGGCCACAATGCCAGGAAGAACTAAGCTTTCTCCATGGCACACCTCTATGGAGGGCTCCTTTTAAATAGCATCCTAAATACAGGTGTATAGGGACACTCTCTTTCTCCGTGCCTTCTGCCAATGCCTTGTGCATCTTTTGTCTTCTGCTTGCTAGACCTGTGTCTCTCCTAGCTGAATAAACCAATTGTATCCGTTTAAAACAAGAGGCAGTCCAGGGGACTAAACAATCTCTTTGACCGGGGTTTATTAGCTTGGTGCTGAGAAAATGCTTTGAACATTATTTCAAATAGAAGAAGTTTCTAGGCATCCTTAATCCCAACCTTACCCTACTTGACACCACTTTCTTCACCAGTTACTCTTCTTTGATATGAGGCCTATTTCTGTTTAGCAGCCTATCTAATGTTTTATTTATTGACTACATAGTTTCCAAATGGAAATATGAGATGGGGAAATTTCGGAAGAAAAACATGACTTTGGGAAACACTGTGTATGTGCCGAAGTCAAGGTAGTAAAGCTCTTGACATAGTAGCCAACCCAGTAATATATTTTCTGCCACTGAACTAGTCTTTGTGTGCATGTCAAAGCACTCACTCTCCCACTCTCCCAGAACTTTCTCACACTCTTAGACAGAAAGCTGAAAGCTAAAATGAAAATAGAGTTTCAGGAGTTGTACACCCTCAGCGCCTGAGAGTGATCTATTTTTGATTCTCATTATCTCTTTCTCTTGGCTTGCTCAAGTGTATTTTTAAAGTAATTTCTTCCATGCACCACATTTTATAAGGAGTCAAGTTAGAATAAGGTCCGCAGTATGTAAGGACTGAAGCTCAAGGTAGCCATTTTAGCTTCTGCAGCAGGCTCCAGGAGGAAGCGAGCCAGGTAGGACATTAGATTTCTCTCAGATATTTCAAGTAAGAATCCTGCTAGAAGCCCAAACATGGACAAGGTACTTTCCTGTAGCAGCCTTTTATACCAGTCAGGGATAAATAAATGGAAGTTGATGCATGACGGGGGCTTTCATAAATTCTGTGGGCCAGACAGTTGCATCCTCATGTGTGCTGTAAAGCCCAAAGGAGTTGAGCTCTGAATGTTTTTCTTTATGTGGCCTTATATGGCCCAAGCTGCGCCGTCATCCATGTTGGAAGCCAGCAAGTGGTGGGCAGTGACGGTACCATCACCTCTTTACTGAGCATCCTGTGACGGCAAGTGGCTCTGAAGCTTTGATGCATTGTACAGCCTGGGTCAACAGCCTCATCTCGCTTCTCCACTCGCCCTTGTACTGCTTCTGCTGCAAGCTGCCTTATGCACCGAACAGCTGCTGTTCCCAGCATCAGAATCAGTAAGTACCAAAAGGGAAGCACTGTCTTTGGTTGCTCATTTTTGCCCAGAGTGTTAAAGAAATGGTGAGAGTATTGTATTGAGCTCTTCCTCTTTTATATAGACTTTATCAACAAATCATTGAAAATAAGGACACTGAGGTCACCAAATCCGCCCCTCAAAGTTCAACTGTATCTGTTCTTGACGGATGTTTATCTTGTGGGTAAAAGCTTTCTGTGATTCTTCAACCTTCCCACAGCAATCTGTTCCAGGGGTCCGTCATCCTTGCTCTTAGATGTTTGTGCTTAAAACTGAGCTCTTCTTACTGCAAATTTAAGGCCATTGCTTTTGTCATACTCACAACTACATTTTAAATATTGGAGAATGCTACTCATTGCTCTCTTGGTCTTAAGCAGCTCCAAGTAGAGTGATTATTTCACCATTCTTACAGATGAAACTCTGATTTATACCGGTATATTTTCCCTATTTGCCTCAGGTTGACTGACTCATGGTCATAGCTTCTGATTCATTATAAGCCTCAAATCCTTACTGGATTAAGTGATGCCCCGCCAGACATCTCCCAGGCTGTGTTCATGTCATTAATTTCTTCAACCTCCGTGCCACATTTTCCCCTTCTCTGTGTTGTACCACAACCTTTTTCTAAACTGAAATGGTCTTTTTCTTAAAAGAATGGTTGAGTTACATCACTTCTCCAACTCACCAGCACAATTTTGAATTCTTATTCTGCTCTCTGACACACTTCTCGTCCACCCCAGCTTAGGATCATAAGTATATTCTCCACCCCACCATCAAAATTATCAGTTAATAAACTGCAGTGTGCCTGTCAGAGGGCAGGGACTGACAAAGAATATTTGCAAATTGACCCATAGTCTCTCTGCCACTGCCTCTCTTCTCTCTCTGTTCAGTTCTTTTCCTGAATCATTTTCCAGGCCGATCCTCTTGGACACTTCCCTGTGCATGCAGTTTTCTTATAACTAGTTTCTGACTGAACTGGGAAGAGCTGTTCTTCATGTCTTATTCAAGGCTAAGTGTCTCAATCGTTGAAAAATAGTCCTTGATCTCACTGCAAAACACCGAAGTGCTAAAGCTCACTTGTTTCAGAATAAAATAGCAAGCTGTTAGAAATTTCTTTCCTACTTCACATTAAAATCCAACTGTGATTTGAGGTTCAAAGGACAAATGACTTCTGCTTTTTCATTCTTTTGAGCACCTTGGTGAGTGATGTACTCAGTCTTGTCCAGCACCCAGCTTTGCTATGTCGTATTTTTATTTCTGTCTGCTTCTTCTGACCACAAACATAAGCCTGGACAGTACAAATGAAGCCATCACCACTAACACAGACTGGATCAAGAATGATTATAGTAAGCAAATCTAATGAAGTTAATGCAAATAAGACTTGGGGAGACTATTACACTTGAGTACCTTAGTGAGTGATTCAAGCTGAGAGGCAGCTTTCTTGGAATTTGAACTTGGATGAACCGGAATGGATCATCCTTGGAAACTTCTTGTGCCTGAAAAGTTAATTTCTAACTTCAGCCATTTTGTCATTTCTAGTGAAAACCAGCATTTTTTTTTTGGAGCTTTGGCTCCTGGAGTCACACTATGGTTCTCCGTTTTTATTACTAAGCAAGAAATTTATGACTCTTGGTTATAAAGATGAGATAAAAATGTAGCCAAACACATTACAAAGACTCAAAAGTATAAATATGAAATAGAAGCAACTTTTTTTTTTTTTTTAATTTACAAACCCAGTTCCACAAGCTTCTGAAGAAAGTCCATTATTTGAGGTGAAATCTAGGTCAGGATTTTTGAGTCCTTGGGCTTGGCAGTATGACTTTGGCCTGTAGCTCAAAACGTAGCCTGCCACCTGCACTTTGGGAGTCTGTTACCGTTGTCAGAATCGCACAGTGTAATATAGCAACTGCCCAAAGCAAAACAAAACCAACCCAAAATACTTCAAGATACTATAGTCATTATATCCATCTGTCTAGCTATTTATAAACCAGTTAGCTGAGGTGCTCCACACATTCTGGAGGCAATAACTTGCCATTCCTGTTTATTTTTGCAGGTGCCCTTGAAGCAAGTAAAAAAAGCAAAGTGGCACAGGGCTGAGAAGGGGAGAAATTGTTTGCTGCACACAGTGTAACAGTGGGTCCTTTTCTCAAAGCCTGAGAAATGATACATGAAGTGCAGTGAAGAATTTCTGGAGTTGGTTCAATTCGTTTTGACACTTTGGGGAATACTAATTGAGCGTTCAATAGCTTTAACACTGTGGGAGTGGGGTAAGCCAATCCAGGAAAACCATCAGCCGTGGGGAACCAATTTCCTCTCTCGAACTTATTGTTCCTGTATGTCAAAGGAGATCCCAAGGGATTCTACTTGTTGCTGACACATTCCAGAAATCATTTCATTTTCCCAGTACTTCTTTTTTTTTTTTTTTTTTTTTTTTAAATCAGCAGAAGCAGGCGTGAGAGTTAAGTATCACAAGGGCAAAAGAGAAAGCTTTAGTTTACAAAATAAATGTTGAGAAAAGAGACAAGATAGTCGAGAAAAGACAAAAATGCCAAGCTGCTGGTTTCCACGGCCCTTGGAGTGCTATGCTGTGCATGTATCTATGTAGGTACAAATAACTAGTGTATCTGCATAAAGATTATTTACTCAGCTGATATAAAATAGAGTAACTCTGCTGAACTCATTAGAATTACGTATTTGTTAGATCGTGGCTGCTTATCTCACTACAAAACAAAGAGATGGATGGTCCTTGGAACACGAAGCTATGAAATAAATATTCCTAGCCCTCAGCTACAGCACTCTCAGCTTTTGCTGATGATGTGACTCCCCTACACAGTGAGGATGTGCCAGATCTAGTGTTATTCTTCAGCTGTGTTGGAGAAACTACCAGGAAATGAAAGAACCACATTAGAAGAAAGACCCTTCCTATTTCTCATTACAAAAACCTTCCCCGAAACAGAGTTATAAGCCTGTCTTTGAGAGGATCAGTGAAGACCCTTCACGGTTACAGGCACCTTTCAGGCTACAGGCACTAAGCAGGCATTAAACCAGCGAACATCTGAGCAAGCAACAGGCGTCTCCTAGATGCACCTCTCCTCCTTTTATATAGAGTAACTGTTCAAAAGAAAACCACACAGTTATCATATTTACATAAGTCTTTTACAAAACTAGCCTCTCAGCAGTTTCAAAGACATTGCTTCATCTCCTTCCCATTTCCTGCAGGGATATTAGTGTCATCTGGAAAATCTAAGTCCACCTGACAAATAGTCTGATGAAACTAATAGCAACGGAGCAACAGCTTTCAAATACTCTTTGTGCTTCTTGGTTAAGAAATCAGTATTAAAGATTTATTATGTGTTTCTCCACTATATTAAAAGCCTATACTTTAATATTTTAAGACTCCTAAAGTTGTGTGCCAACAGTATCACATCTGTCACTGGCAACAGTACCCATGCTACCAGTGGCAGAATTAAGCTATGGGAGAACCTACTGTGGTTCTTGTTGTGTTGTGGCAGACCCGCAGTAGGTCATAATTTCTTGTCTATCAGGTATTTTCTGTGAAATTTCAACACATGAAGTTATTCCTCACTTCTTTACAATCTTTACTAGTACTGTCATCACTGTTACCCCAGGATCTCACATTAATTAATTTATCCTCACAGCACTCCTTCGTTAGATGCCAGATTTTCCAGAGAGCTGAGACTCAAGTTTTTGAGTGCTCAACACCTAAATTGGAGCCAGATTTTTCAGAAAAGCTGGATTCTCATTTAGGTTCTTAAATAAGGAGCAAGTTTTTCAAAGTTCCCAACACTTCCAACCCTCACAGCAGTGCCTGCTGCCCAGATTGTGTAAGAAGCTGAGGATCCAGTGTGCTAAACTTTCTTTCTACGGATCAATATTACATTTTGGTGCCTAAATGGGAGGTGATTTCCTTGTAAAGTCTGGCTGTCAGAGTGGGAGGCTGAGATCTGTTGAAAATCTGGATTGCTATTGTAAGACTATCACTGCTTTGCAGAAGACAAACTGTCAGATAGAGCGAGACCCCAGTGCAACAGAGCATTTGCATAACAGGTGGAAATGAAATTAGGATTCAGTCTTTCAGGCCATTTCTGTCCACGTATGTTCTTGCAAATTGGCCTGCAGTATGGTTGGCTTATAATAGCATATGTGTTCAGCTCCAGTGAGAACTGCATGTCAGCGGTGTGCGAGGTGGGCACTGGCTAAAACGCAAGCTGAAGAGCATGCTGCATGATGACAGAGCTGCTGTACGCGACACAGGGAACGAGACAGAATTAAGCAAGTTCCTGGAAAGCTGCAATATAACACTTTCTGCCCTCCTCCTACTCAAGGGAGCCGAGAAAAACAAAGACGGCCTGACTATCTGGGCTTGCATTTCAGATGCAAGCAATCCTAGGAAATCCTAGACAAAAGGTCCTAGGGAAAAAAAAAAAGGTTCTTTTTCCTGCACTAATTACAACCTTTTACTGACTCTGGTTTACAGCTTGAATCTCATGCACTGTGATGTAGATTCATCCACTGCAACTCCACAAGCCAGTAAGGTGCATGACAGGGCTCCTGCTCAGGACAGCCCCAGGGTGGAAGAAGCCCACAGGACTGAGTGAACTGGTAAGTCTACACGGCATGAGTATATAATGCTGAATGACACAGGGGCAGAAAGCAAGACCAGGCAATAGCTCTCAGTCAATCTCACTGTTCACTCATTAGGTTGCCTTGGCTTTTTTTTAGACCATGCTAACTAGCTCTCTCCAAGACAAATCTGCTTCAAACGAAGTTAGCCCTGAGCTCTTTGGTCCTACTAGGTCTCAACGATAAGAACTCATCATTAGGTCTTTTTGCATAGCAGTACAGCTATACAAAGCCCAAAACAACCGGCTTTGCTAACCAGCAAGGTTAATTACTCTGAGCAGGCATACGTACCAGCTGGCTGTTTCACTTCTATTTCCTGAGCGATCCCACTCAGTGCTCACTTGGTGAGATCTGAACGTACTGTTTCGTAGAGAGTTTGGGACTGTTTAGTATGAGGAAGAGGAGGCTGAGGGGAGACCTCATCACTCTCTACAACTACTTGAAAGGACACTGTAGAGAGGTTGGTGCTGGTCTCTTCGCACAGGTAATTAATGACAGAACGAGAGGGAATGGCTTCAAGGTCCAACAGGGTAGGTTTAGACTGAACGTTAGGAAAGAATTTTTCACAGAAAGAGTGGTCGGGCATTGGAATAGGCTGTCCAGGGAGGTGGTTGAGTCACCATCCCTGGATGTGTTTAAGAGCCATCTAGATGTGGTGTTGGGGGATTTGGTATAGGGAAGAACTTTGTAGAGTAGGGTAGATGGTTGGACTCGATGATCCCAAGGGTCTCTTCCAACCTAGACGATTCTATGATTCTAGAGTTGCCATTCCCAAGGTTGAAATCCCATCACAACTCAGTGTTTTTGGTGGAGCAGGAGTTCAGCTCAAATGAAAGACTGTATAATTGGTTAACTGTTATGAATATTTGGTAAGACAAGGGAGACAATACATAATAGTTGTTATCTTATAATCCTTCCCCTCTTTGAAAAGGTAGGTAGAGATAATTTTCAAGCATTCCTACTCAAACTCTGGTGATGGTAAGACACTGTATTTTTCACTTCTAGTAAAGGCAGCTCAATTTAGATGGGACTGGAGCAAGATGGCAAGGGCCAAACTCACAGTTGTGCTAAGCACCAACAGTGCAGGCAGAAAGTGGTAGTTGCTTGTCATAGGTAAAAGGTGTTAAAGGATGTTTCAAGGTGTTTTCAGGTTCTCAAGCCCAAAGTGGCGGTACTTCACAGTCTCCCATAAACTTTGCTTCTCCTGGTCATAGATGCAGTTCCTTATTCATTCCCTCCCTCCGTATGATATCTTACATTTTTTAAAATATTTTCAATCTGGCTGTGTTAATGTGACAGATGGGAATGCTCTGGCAGCTCCCTTCTGGTGAAACATTTATAAGGTGTTGTATGGCTTCAGAAAGCAACATATTAGGAAATGGAGGGTTGAGGGTAGAGAGGAGCTTTCTTATTTTAATTTTAAGCAGCAGGAGCCCAAGTAGAGTGAGTCATAGCTCTTCAAACATGAATCCCAAAGCAAAGAACAAAATTGAAAGCGGAGAAATATAGATTAGGCAGCTAGAGCAAACTTAATGCTTTTAATCACTGTGGACCTACATGATGATTTGTTTACAAAATGCCCAGGGAATGGGACGGGATGCCACGCACAGGTGTTCTAGCCACAGAGAAAGGTAAATCATTGCTTAACTTCATTAATGGGGCCTAATTCAGCAAGTTACTTGGGACGTGCTGAATACTGAGCATGTGAGGAGCTGTACTGATGGGCTCCAGAACGGCGGAGGAACTGTGGCTCATGTTTAGTGGTCCTGCAGGGAGGGAGAGTGTGCGGCTGTTGCAGGAAAACTGGCCTCTTCACAGCCAGCTGGGATGTTTACAAAGTTTAGAAAGGAGGAGCAGTAATTACCATCACACTGAATAAGAAGGGTGGGTGGGGAAGATATTTCTGGTTTTCCTCACACCCCCTCCTAGCAATATCACTAACATGAGTACTCCCATAATGCGCAATATAATGGTATCCCAGCAACCGTGCTGAAATAATACTATTTTGTACTTTATGTATAGAGCAGTACCTGCGCAAAACTCAAAGCCCTTTACAAAGACGACAACCATAATTATCCTAAGGGCTAATTTTGTAAATTAGGGAGGCATTGGAATACCAGTGATGTTTTTGCCAATCAAACAGAGGGAACAGATGTGTATTTGTCCTGAAGTCATTATTTATTTATTTTGGCCAAGGGCAGGTTTCAGTATGCTCTTCTGGGCGGTTTCATCACGAAATCAGTCTTGATTACCCTGCATGGCAGAATAGGGTTGAGCTCATAAAGAGGCACTATCTTTCTGTGTTCCGTTACGTGATGTTATTTAGAGATCCAGAACTCTCTTGGTTGCTGTGCTCCAGCACACCTTTAATCTAGTCTTTATTTTGCCACTGCTAGGTCACGCAGTTAGACAGCGGGGTATGCTTTCCTGTTTGCTTAGCTGGAGCCATTGCACTTTAATGTTTACTAGCACTGCTGAGAAAAATTCCAGCAGGATTGGGTTTTTTTTTTTTTTTCTTTTTTTTTCCACTAGCATTTGCTTATTTGTCAAAACCGAAACATTCTGAAGAGATGGTTTGCTTTTGACAGTTTTCCTTCACAACCCAGGAAGCTTTGAGATCAGTCAGCACAAAGGCCGGGCTTCTTAGGGCTCTTGGCACTGCACTGCCTGTGGGGAAGAGAGCCAAGGTGTCTGCTCCAGAGTCCTAGTCCCATGGCTTTTTCTTTTTATAGACAATTTTAAAATATGTCTCTTGTCAGAACAATACCAAATTTTGAACCATCCAAATTCTCTTTTAAGCAGAATCATCTTTCAATGCAGAACTGCAATATTTATGCACTTAACACCATTGCCAGAGGCACCAAAGTACAAAGGAGTCCTATTTGGAGTATTATCCAACACTTACTTGTATTACAAATGGTAATGCAGTGTCTTTCTAGAGCACATGTGAAATAGAAGGTCTCCTCTTATTGACTCATTGCCACCCAGATGGCAAAGTCTAACTGGAAATGAATGCGCCTTGTTTGATCTTGGATATATCCTAGATGCTTCTCACTGGCTTTTCCGATCCAAATACCCTCCAAGTTT
Organism: Numenius arquata; assembly: GCF_964106895.1. NCBI lineage: Eukaryota > Metazoa > Chordata > Aves > Charadriiformes > Scolopacidae > Numenius > Numenius arquata. The sequence goes on along the minus strand of NC_133577.1, from coordinate 63,355,304 downwards.
TAACAGCAATGGTATTTTTAGACTTCTCTAGCATCTTCCATCTTAGAGCTTTGTAGCAGGCCTTGGAGGTGGAGGAAACATTACAAGCCCCCATTTTGCAAATGTGAAGGCTGAAAGCAGGAGGTTGCCAAAGATCACAGTGCGGTTCCAAGGCAGCATGAGGAGAGCAGGACAGATGGCCACCCTCGCAGGAGAGAGAAGCCGTGTTATTTCTGGCACACTCAGGCACCTCTATTCTGCCAGCCTCCACTCTGGAAGCTGGGATGGCTATAGAAGCCCTTCATTTTCTTTCCAGAAAATTCATGTAATGCTACTTTGTGCTGTGAAACAGAATCCACACTTTTCCCCTAAGAAGGCTGCATTTCAGGACTAAGCAAAACAACTTTCTCTTGGTGGCAAATGTGCCAAAAGGGCAACATTTTCCTGGCAAAATACTGGCATCCCTAACTGTGCTAGCAGCAAGCAAACAATCTCCTGTCCCTCTTCCCCCAGCTTCAATGTCCCTAATGGACGGGGCATGTTAAAAAACAGTGACTACTTTGGCTGGAGAGAGCCACTCGAAGTAGTTTTTGCCTAGTCGGTTGGCCCTTGGGGATGTGGGCAGCACTGATGCTAGGAGCAAATGCAGAACCACACTGAGAGCAGAGCTTCATATCCCTCTTGTGCTCCAACTGTGCCCCACAGGGATTTAGAGACTAAATATTTCATTTATCCTGTAGAAAAGACTATCATATTTTCTCAGGAGCTTGATATTGAGCAATGACATTCATTGCAGGGTACAGAGAACCTCAGCATCCTAGGCTGTTACCATTTATAGCGTTTTGAGAATCGGTGGAACACTCTGCCTGTATATCATCTGTTACCATGGCCTGGAAGCATTCACTCCAGATAGAAGAACAGCTGCAGTAAAGTAAAAGTTGTAGTAAATACATGGCATATAGCAGCACACTACATTAGAACTGCTATGAAAAGCAAATCAACCACATCCATTTCTTCCAAAACTTCCCGCCATCTGCACGCTGAACAACGATCTAATTTTGCTGGTGGCCTGGCAGAAGTTCTTTCTCTCAAATTAGTGGGGCTGCACCTGCTTATTCAGTACTGGTGAATTTGACTTACAAGCATAAAATAACTTTTGCATCTCCAGGTCTGTTTTCATTGCAGTTCATGGACTATGAATAATTAACTACAGTCATCTGCAACAAAGGCATCTGGTTTGGCACATGAATTCAGTTTTTGAGCTGCAGCTGAATTCAGCACTTGAAAATAATTTCAAATGAAGTCTTCTAATTCTCATTTTGATTAATTTTGGTAATAGAAGAAGTGACAAGGAACTGCACTTAGATTCCTCCTTTACAGGAAGATTTTAACTGCAGTTCCTTATCACTTCTTCTTGTATTACCAAAATGAATCAACGTGGGAATAGCAAGCAACACCTCCTCTTGCCCTACTAATTCTTGTGGATGTTAAGTTCGCTTGGCTAAAAAGCATTCTTATTTATAAGTATTTCCTTCTGCCTTCCCATTTATAGCTTTCTAGGTCTCTTTGACGTAGTCTTTAATGCCCACTGACTGGCATGACAGTTAAAGAGAAACTGGCTGGTTTGGAGCTGTTTGGTAGTATGCTAGAGAAAAGTGAAACCCTCTGCCTGTCCATTTGCAGCTATGCTGCGTAAAACCAGGAGAATAGCTACGTCACATGAATCCACAGTAACATAACATCAAAAACCTGGGATATATGTGATCATCACAAACCCCAAATGAAAATGGAGAGTGAGCGCAGAGCCAGGTTGGAGCACTAGGAAGGAGTATGCCAAAACAGTGTGGGATCTGGCATGGATGGGACAGAACTGGTCCATTAGGCCATTTTTAATGTTCCACTTCTCCTACAGTCAACAGACTAAGCTGTGTGGAAGAAGGAACAACTGGGATTAACAGAAGGTTAACCACACATTGACCCAATTAATGTCACGGGACCAAAATACAAAAGGCTCATGGGTTTCCAATCCAGGATGCTGTCAGAGCTATCTTTTTTCCAGGCCAGTGCTTTGTTTTGATGTTTGTATGCCTAGATATATTTATTTTACTCTAGAACTATATTCTAGGCGTTCTCCTGCTTTGTGAGTCCTCTCATGATAATCATTGTGCTTGTGCTTTTCTTGGTCTGTGTTTGCATAGCACCTAACAGAATCCGGTCTGGTGTGTTGAGAACTGAACTGCTACAACTATGGAAGAGACTGACTCTGGAAGGAGGGACCCTAATGGAGTTCGGGGTTTTTTTTTCAGATGTGAGTACCAAGATTAAGCTCAAATGTCTAAAGAGATGAGTTTACAATGCAACCATTTATTCAACTGAGGCTTTACGTGCATTTTTGGAACATAATATGCTTCAGATAACTGTCTATTTGTCAAATTTGGATGGAGTTTGGTCAGCAAATAATTAAAATAAGAAATGGATGGTGAGACAGTGCAAGAGAGTATGACAGAAAAAAATGCAGTTTCTTTAGGAAACCAGGATCACACAGACAACAGTAAAATGGGATATTTGGATTCACATGGTATTTTCTCATTCTACATCTTTTCTTCTGACAGTTTACACTTTTCCAGAAGTACGCTCCCCTTATTGTTTTTTCCCTTCTGAATTATACTTGTGTTTCTTATGCAATTAAAGTCACACCTCCCAAATTCTGAGAGGTGGAATTACAGTGATAAAATAATGGACCACAGCAAGTTAATTTGAGATTAGAAGAGTAAACACAAAGCACATTTATGGTTCTGTCTCGATAATAGACATTATATTGCAATGTTCTTGCATATCCAGAAAAATCTTCTACACTATGATTCTGCTAGATAAGTTATATGATTTTCTAATAGTGTGCCATTCTCTTTCACATTTTTTTTGAGCAATACCAATTCCAGATTCCATATAAGTCCACAAATTACCATCCTAAGGAATCCAAGTTTGGTCACATAGCACCATCTCTAGTATTAATGCATCCCTGCTTAGGAAAGATTCATTCAACAACCTATGGAATTCAAATCACTATCTAAAATTATGCATTTCTCTGGTCTCTTCCTACTCACAAAATGCAGTAAGTTGGCTAGGATCAGTGACTTCTACTGTATCTTTGTTCCCACAGAAATATGCTTCTTGCTCAGGACTATTCCATCCATAGATTCTCTGAGACTCGCTAGTTACTTCCAAATATCATTCTTCAACACAGTCTCCTGCTGCTAGTAAGGGAATTTGAGCATGTAACTGAGATTTCATTCCTTCACTAAGGACTTTTAACGTCCAGAATCCTCTCATCTCTTTTGTACACATTTTCTGAGCCAAATCCATCACTGTCCAAAACCCATCTTTTTTTTTTTTTTTTTTTTTTTTTAAAGGTGGGGAATGACAAAAACTCTTGATCGCTCTTTTAACAGGATCACTTAATATTACTTGTTTTGCACAAGAAAATAGTTGTTAGCCATGTTGTTCTGATCAAATTTTGTTTTACTATTATTTTCTATTCTTCTTGAACCTTCAGATGGATTTGTTTTTACACAATTACAAGTGTGGAACTGCTGAAATGGGATTTGTATGTTCAGTTTAGATTTCTATGAATCAAAACTTCCATACCGATCTGAGTCATTATTTACTTTCTAACTTCAGATGGCAATTAGCAAGAGAGATCTGAACTCTTCTCAAACATAATATATTTTGTTTTGACATTTCCAGAGTTTTAAATCAGATTTACACTTATAAGCCAGCTTGGTGGTTTCAGTTCCCAGCCCTGCTGAAACATGCTTTAAAGGATAACAGTGTTTGTTTAAATTGATATTCAATAGATAATGGAGAAGCAATAACCTCTTTATACTAAGAAGTTACATTTATGTAAAAAACATCTCTAAGTTATTCTAAGTGCCTAAAGGCGTCAAGTTCCTGGGCTCTTTTCCTAGTTCACTTCTGAATACCAGTGGCAGAACATGTATTGTGGTGCACTGTGATTTATTCTTAAAGGAATATACACCTGACTGCACTATCTGCTTTGCTAAACATTGCTTATTTCTTCCTCAGCAATAAATGAATCATGTAAAGCTATGTCAAATGTGCTAACACTCACAAAATGCCTTCCAATAAAATATAGTAGCAAAATACACAAGGAAAAGTACCCATGATACACCTAACTGGTATTCTGTGCAATGGAGATATAGCAGGGACAAACGCTGCTCATAAAATGTGTAAATTAATATGACGATACAGATGAAGCAAAACTATATTCCCATCTCAAGCCAAACATATTTCAGGCTCAGCAAACCCCGCTTGTACATTTTTTTCCCTTTCATGTTCCAGTTTAAGCAGGAGCAGAGAACCCCACAAATCCCATTAGAAAGTAAATTCTTGCAAGACTTCCAAACTATTTTAGGATGTTCTGAAACTTTTGATAAATACAATTGAAATAGATTTTTTTGTTTTCCTTTCTGACCAAGTTATACGAAACACTTTGAAATACTTTTTTAACAGCAAAATTAGATTCGTTACAAAGCAGTTCACCTTTCTTTCTTTAGTTTCAAAGAAGCAGTCTCTCTGAGGTCATCTCCTTCCTCAGCATTTCAAAAGGTGAAATTTGTTTATATGCATTGGAGAAGTTTAAGGCCTCAGTTCACCACAATTCCTAGTGTAATGATATAGGATATAAATATTGCAGAGGCCATTTGTTGACCCTTTGTACAACCCTATGCCTGAATATCACATTTAATAAAACAAAGGCAAAGTAGTGATGGGAAAACTACTTCATCTCCATCTTGGAAATGTTCCACCAGTTTAAGTCTTATCCCCCTCTTTTTTCTTTGTCTTTCCTTTCTCTCTCTCTTTTTTTTTTTTTTTTTTAAACCCATTGCCCATATGGTATATGACATCTCTGCACAGACTCTCTTCAGCACATCTGCTTTCACATGTGCTGCAGTAGGATCTAACCTAAATGCTGCAAGCCAATTAGGTCTATCTGGAAAAATTAAATAGACAGATGAAACCATGAAGATCTATGAAAAACTGAAGCAGAATACTTGCAAGTTTTCAGTATATAACCTACTTCTCAAATCTCTCCCTCATTGGAAATACGGCGTAATAGGCTGCTAGTGCCCATATCCTGAGATAACTTGCGTGGAGTTTCTGCACAAGCAAAAAGGATTCCTCTTTTCTCTGTTGAAGGGGCACCATTTGATAAAGTCTCCCTGAAAAACTCCCCTTCAGCTATTAGCAGCTGAAAGATTGTGTTTTTGCTGGATAACTCCTAGGTTACACGGACAAAAACATCACGTCATTAGCGAGGCCAGTATCAAATGTAGCTGTAAATCATAAAAATTCAGCTTTACTCATAGATCATCACTTGTAATTTTGAAAATTTATGTTTAGCTAAATAATCTTCCACATCAAGAGTGAGAAATTAAATCCCAGCTTTAAAACTGTATTTCAGCACCATAGTAACTACTTGGTGTGCTGTTTTTTCACAGGATGTAGGAATGCACTCCAGGCTCTGGCTGACCAGTCAGGTGTATTATTCTCAGTTTCAGTAGCTGGAACCAGATGGTCCACTGTTTCACATGTCAAAACTATCTTTACTACTAACAGTATCTCCCAAATTGTTCCATACTCAGATATGCTGATATTCACTTCCTATCTGTTTCAATGGGCTTGGACCGCAGAGTATGATGCATGCTCGTAGCATGGTGTCTTCCCTCTCCATCAACTTCCTTCCAGAGCAGCCTACCAAGTAAACAGAGTTACCAAGGAGGTTGCAGAGCCCATGCTGAAAGCTCTGCCACTGTATATGCCCTGTCACTTAAACTAGCTAGCTCCAGAGCAGCTGATTGTCCATTAACCTGTAACCGGGGATGGTTGGGAACGGCTGGGGACAAATCCCGGATGGAAAGAGCAGTCTGTGGCTGAGGGGAAACAGGGGACCAGGTGATGAAGATCAGCAGATTGCAGCACCCCCTTTAAATTGCAAGCCCTGGGCTGCCTGGGTTAGTTTAAGCTTGGAGGGTATGTTCTTCAGCAAGTGGAAAAACTCATTAGAAATTAGTGTGGTGTTCCTAAAAAGGAGCTTAAATTAATTCACTGTCTGGAGATGAAATAGGAGCGTGATGAAAGAACCTAGTGTGCTACAAGGTTGTTGAGGAGCTTTGGCCCTCATCTGGCACCTCTACTTCTCTAACTTCTTCTGGGACAGCTAAATAAATCCCACTGCCACTTTACTTCATCAACAAGGGACAAAACTTTTGGTTTGCAAGGACAAAGAATGAGCTGTCTGGTTGTTCTGAAGTAGAAGCAGCTGCCTGGCTGAGGCAGGGTGAGGACTGTGAAGCTCTGTTAAGGCAGTAGAAGACCTGAGTTGTAGAACTTTTCTGGAGCCTGATTCGCCCCTAAAAGGATGGACTTATGCTTTGGCTGGAAATGGATGTACATCACAACTACCACCATGGGAATGAAGGGTCAGAAAGCTGAGAAGGGGTCCTGCTGCAAAGGTAAAAGCCCTACACATATATATATTTATTTACTTATCTGACATGGATTTAAAAATATAATCTTGCTATGTGCAGTGCCTGTTTCTGTAGCAACAAAAACTGTTTTACAGTGTTGCTCCTGAAGCAAATAATGATTTCATGCCTGGATATGCAATAGGGATTTTCATGTCTTCCCCTCATTTACATCAATTCCATTAATGTAATACATATATACAGTTATGATAGTGTAAAGTAACCAAAGAAGCAGTAAGAGCTATTTTCCAGTATATAATCCTGAAGGAGAGAATTCAAGGAAGGCTCTGTCTTCTGGCCCACGTTAAAGGAGCAAAGGGGAATCCTTTGGGGATTGCAAACTGGACTGGCTGGGGCAATTTTTCTGCTCTGCGTTTCTTGTGTAGAGAGCTGCTTGAAAAATTTCCAGCTAACATTTTTTTTTCTGTTGGAAAATGCCAATTCATGCAAATCAACAAGTTTCATGGGAATATGTTGATTCCTTTTTTTTAAATATTTTCATCGCACAAAGAAGTAAAAAGTGAATGGTGATGACAAGGTCAAGGAATGTTCTGATACTTCATTTCAAGCTTGGCAGTTTTAACATTTCATCTTGCGTAAGACTTTAAACAGAGGCAAAAATGAACCATGATTTATTTAAATAAGAAAATCACTTTATGGTCAACTTTCACAATTGTGCAAAGTTGGAAACAGGTATGCTGAAAATACCAGATCTTTTGTGGAGCTCCAAAATCTGCTGCTGTTGTTTCATGGGTGCAGGCGCTTGAAATGGGAGTGGGCAGGGCTGTGAATGCGCACTGGTTGCCCACTTGAGGAACCAAGGCATTGCTGTTATTGATGGGTTTAAAAGAAGACTTTGGATCACTTGTGTATTTCTAAGCCTGGAACTGCAGTTCCTTGCTAATGCTTTTCATAAAGCTGTGGTACACAAGCTTTGGGAGAAGACGGAAAATCTAGTCTAAAGCTTAAATTCACTCTTATCCCTTTCAAATACTAAAACCAGATTACTTGCATGCCATATCTTACCTGGTAGGAGTGTGATTTTTAATAAATCCTGAACTGTGGCCGGCGAGGCTCCATGCCATTTCTGTGAACAGTTGTGTATGCATCTATCCTGATGTGATGAAAGTACCATATCATCAATTTTGTTGTTAATTAGCCGTCTCTGCTCAAGAACATGACTCAACAAGTTCAGGTGCTTCCATTGCTGTGTTTTGCCTTTTATTAGTAAAATGGTTTTGATTTCTTAGAGGGTGGGGTGGGGGCTTTTTTGTGGAGCTGCAGTGAGTGGTCTTAAAACGGTTGAATGTTTTGGGTTTTAAACTTGCAATAAGTATTAAGAGATTTGCTTGTCCTTGAGAACAAAATATACATGGACATGAAACGTTTCTAGAGAACAAAGTGCTCTTTGTTAATTTTAACACTCATGATCAAGTCCTGGGCTAAAAGCGTTTCTTCTGGAGTTAATCTAACTGAAGCAAAGGAATCAATTTCAACTCAATTTAGTGAAAACCTGTTCTTGAGAAATGGCTTTTACAAAAATGACCCTTTCTTTGTAACAGGACTATACATGGAGTACTTCCCCATATGCAAATCGTACCTATATTCAGGCCAGAAATGTTAGATTCAGAAGACACCTCTTGTTTGATGATGGAAGAAGGGCCATTCAGAGGTACAAGTGCTCTGTGAGGCTATGTATTGAGGCTGGCAGCCAGACCCCCTTTCTGAGCCCTGATGGGAAGCACTCATACTCATCCTTCTATACTAAGGTAGAAAAGCCCAATGTGAATACCTGTTTGAACAGCATGGGGTCAGCCCTTTAGAGACTTCTTGCAATCCCACCTCAAAGGCTCCTCCCACCATGTAAAGACACTTTCTCTTATTTGTCTAGCTTTGATCCTAACTTATTTCATCCATACCCAAGGCTCCAAATATCCTCCTTTATCAGTTGTTTCCCAATCCTTTCCTACACACTTTAGAGCACAAGTATCCACTCTATGTCTCAAAGTGCTTTGTGACAGTGTTTCCCATATAGGGTTCCTTGCTTTGAAAAAGGGCTTGTCCAGAAATCATCCTGTGGCCAAAGCTGTGTGGCAAAATGCACTCAAATAAGCAGTTTGATCTTAGGCCCCACAATACAAAGCACTAGGTTTTTTGCCTACACTTCACTTGGCGTTACAGATGCAGCCCTAACACACCGTGGCAACTCTTTGCTGTCCCCCTCTCTGGGGCTGAGCTGGGCCATCTGTTCCTCTGTGTGCTAGGCACAGCACAGGGAAGTCCAAGCAGAGCAATGCGGTCTTAGAAAGCGAGAGAGGAGGGTGGGAGAACAGGGGTTTCCAACCAGGGCGGAGAAAAGGGAGAGCAGAAAGTGAAATATGCAGGAGTGGGTACACGGTTGCCTCCTACCCACGTCCGCATTGCTTGTGCCTAGCGTGATGTGACTTTCATTACCGTGTTAGCAGTAACTCCAACAATAGGAGAGCTGGGGAAAGGACTGGAGATGGGAACTGAAAACAATGCTGAGGAGAGTGATGTCAGTGAGGGAAAGTATGCAAGGGGACTCCCAGGTGAAGAGATGCAGCCCTTGCTTACTACAGACTGTCCCTCTTTGCTTGTCTGACCCAAGCAACATGCAGGCCCTTTTTAAAGGGATGTGAATGACTTGATGTCATGAAAACAGAGGTGGTGCCTGGCTGCAATCAATGGAAAGTGCTGAGAAACCTTCCTAGGTAGAAAATGTTCTGTACTTAAGGTTTAGTATTTGGGCCTGAACTAATCAGTGGTTTGTTGGTTTTTTTTTTTGTTGTTGTTGTTCTTCTTCTAGACTTCTGGCTTGACTCATTTGTGAGTGGCCCTTCTCCAAGAAAAATGTTATGCTGTTTCTATGGGATACACAACAAATCAGAAAGTTGTTTTTTTATTTTCAGGATCTGATAATCCTACTTCCCTTACACGCCAGTGTATCCTACTATGTGATCTAGTTACTATCTCTTAGCTGCTGATACTATATTTTGATACAGCAGCCACCAAAACCCCATGGCTGTAAACACCACGTGCCGCCTAGAAAATATGGAATTTAGCAGCACATAAATTCCCTGAAGACACAAAGTCTGTCTCAATAAGACACTTGGTATGCTGTACATAGGTTCAATCAGACATATGCTAGAGAAGGAAAAACCTGAAGAATAGTACACAATGCAAGTTGGTGTCAGAAGGTCTGAAAGATTAATGTCACTTTGCCTTGCTTCTGATACAGTACTATCACCAGGTTCAACGGAGTTCAGTCTCTGCACATTTCAGTACCGATCTTGACAGTCTTGCTGACAATATCTGAGGTGATAATGAAGTGTAATTCCATAGTCCTGAGCTCTAGCTAAAGAAAACTTTGTCTCATTATCTTGAACCACCCCTGCAAATCTTGATGTAGAACCTGTAAGAAAACTTGCATAAGGCATTGAAGCCCCTCCAAACAGGGAATATGATCATAGCGGCTTATAAACCAGGACAAAAAACTTCACTTTGACAGTCCCACATGTAGACAAGTCATTTGATACCACCCAGGCAGTATTGTAAGCTTGTGTTTTATTTCTGGATCTCTGATGTGGGAAATGGAAGATATACAGCTCAAACTCTTGGAGCTGTACTTTGAGCAAGAGCAAATACCTGGAAAGGAATTCAACTAAATCATAAAATACTAGGTTTAAAATCGGGACAGTTGTACAAAAGTATTCTAGAACAGTCCTTATGCTCCAAGTTAACTGTCCCTTCCTATTCCAGAGTAATTTCCTTGTCTTTTGGGAACATCAGCACAGTTCTTTGCAGGTCATGCTCATCTCGGAGCTGGCTGTCATCGCAATGTGCTGAAGACGAATTACATTTAATGTATTTCTAAGGTTGTGCTTGCTCATCTTTGTCCTTTAGGAGAACAAAATCTGCACATCTTCCCTGACCTACCTATAGCTGCAAAGCCACTATATATGCAGGCAGTAATACTGGGGGAAGGTCCTTTAGCCTGCACAACAGACTTAATTATGCCATCTGGCTTAAGCTGTCCTGACCAAATAACTATGTGGAGCAGGGTGTGTACATAGTATTTTTTACAAGTAAATCTTCACACTTCCAATAAAAGTAGGGATGCTTTTTGCCTAACTCATTGTACTGTAGTGAATTCTGACTAGTTTTCTGTCTATAACCTTGGTTCTTGAAAGGAGACGTTCTTAATTCTCTGCATCCTGATGCTCACAGGCAAGCTTAATGTCTCAACCCATTTTGTTGGCATAGGAAAAAGGCATCAGGCATACATCGAAGGGCTAATAAGTACCACTGGGATATTGCATGAAGATGTTCTCTTAACCACATCATTCTCTGGGACAGAAGCTTCTACAGGGTAGAGCTATTTCAGATGAGTGCTTCAGTGCCAATGGGAAAAACATAGGGAGAGAGTTTAAAATGGACTGAGAGGAAAAAAACATTTTCTTTAAACCAACTTGCTGAGTCTCCTACATTCCATTATGAAACATTTTCTAACCCCCGGTCTTTTTAAAGCAAGCATGTGAGCCTGCCCCTTGCCACATAAAGAGCAGAAAGTTCTTCTACTTCTGGAAGTGTGCAGCCTGTTGGCTTCTGACAGAAGGGTCCTGGTGTGTTCCTGGGTCAGGTACCAAACACGTCAACCCTCTGCTCCAAGGCAGTACCAACTGGCATTATTGCCAATACTGGCATTTTGTCTTGCTAAACCACAGTGTGAGTTACTGGTTTAGCAGCGACAAAAGCTTGTACTATAGAAATCTGTATAATATCCAGACTGTTTGCACAGGGATCCATGGGCGCTGATCTGCTCTTTAACACAAACATGCTTAAATTGGGACACAGGTATGCAATATCCAGCTGAGACTACAAAAATACTCTCTGTGGGAATTATTTATTCAAGGCCTCAGTAACAGCACTTTCTCTTGTAGAAACAGTCATCTTTGAAAGCACTGAAGTCCCATCCTCTGGACTGCACAGACTTCCTAGCAGCATAAGTCCCAGTAACTTGTGCTTGTGGTGTTTGACTGGATTGTTCTTTGAATGTCCTGCAGTGAAGGTATTTCAGGCCAGCAGGTCCTAGTCATGCATGGGCTTGTGTGCCTAGCAGGTTTGGGGCCTGGGGGGGCAGAAATACCTCAACAGTGAGATGGGAAGAAATACAGGAGCACTGGAGTATGTTTTATAGGACATAGTGAAGGCACCTGAGTGGTGGGCTCTGGCTGTCCCAGGCAGGAGCACCCAGAGTTGAAGGCTATGTGAATCTTCCTGTCTTCAAGATTTGTCACAGACAACATGCTCTGTTGGGTGCCCATGAGGTGCCCAGTGAATGGACAGGAAACTTGACTTTGAGGATACTGCCAGAGCTGTTTGGACAATATGGTAAAAGTACAGGTGAAGAAACAACCTCCTTAGCTAAAAATATTCTGATTGTTGGCTTTGTCTCCCCTGGGAAACAGGAGCTTTTATCATATTCTTCCCTCCAAACATGTCTTTGGTATGGCAGTAGCCTCTAGAATGATGTTTCTCAGCCTGTGGTTTCTCAGTTGCTGGTAGTTTGTGTTATATCTGGAAGTGGTCAACAAAACAATCAGCAAAAAAAAAAAACGGAGGAAAAAATTTTAAAGTGATAACAAAGGTGCCTTGTGTGCATGACAAATAGAATGGGGGGGGAGGCATCTAAAGATAAGCCTGACTCTTTGGCAAACACTGCAGAAAGATTCTTTTTTTTAATACAAGAAAATTAGTTTGACACTAAAGTATACTGAGGATAAACTAATCTGGATGCCAAGGAGGTAGATAGCAATAAAAGAAATCTCATCTGATTATTTTTTTTTCCCCAGTAAATGAATTTCCTCAGCAACCCTAAATACACTCTGTTCTATATGGTATATGCTGATATATCTTTTATTTCCTCCAAACCATTTTTACACAATTATAACCCAAGCTGACATGTTCACACGTGGAGCCTCCCACTGCTGTGACGTTCAACTATTTAAAGGTCTGAAAGCATTTATCCTCCCAAGGCTTTGTTGAAATACTGATATATTCTAATAATCCTGTTAGAGGTGAAGGGACTGACCTAAGGTTGCACAAGAAATCTGTGACAGATGGGAACCTTCAATTCAAGTCACTAGTTTTCAGAGAAAGACATGTATTCCTTAATGACAACTTCATTTTAAGACATGGGGAACCCAAACAAATTAGGGCCACAAAAATTCAGATAGGCACTACATCATCCTGTTTACTTTGTACCAGCAGCTGTGAGTACAGTCTTTCCTAAATAAAGAAGGAAGCTCACCTCCCTTTAAGGCTACCTTGCATCTTGCACAGGGTAAGAACATGCAAACATATGGCTGTTGCCACACAGCAGCTAATAAAGAATGGTGTGAAATTAATGTCTGCCCCATGATTAGTTATCTGTGTAACCCTCACTGAGCGTTGTGTCGCACTTGCAAAGCAAATTTCCTTGCAGATACAAAGTGGGAGAACCAAACCATTCTGCTGGGCTGGTGCCTAAGCCTTCATTTGGGCTTGAAGCCAACGGAGATGGCAAACCTGTCTCCAAAATCAGTGGTCCATAACATTATTAAAAGCAAATGGCTTTCTGCTGACATATAAAATATAATCTATAGAAGCACACAAGCTATAGAAATGGTTTGTAAGAAAGGCAACAAAAGAAAACTCCTCAGAGAAAGTGCATTCAGGGAAAGCTCTTAATTTTAAGGACAAACATTCCCCTGAGTCATAACTACATTTAACTTCCATATGTTAGAGAAGGAGGAGAAAGAAGAGGAGGTTGTGGCATAAATGAAATGGGAGGTTCCTCTAGTAAAAACTTCAGATGAGCAGTTGCTCCATCAGGCATCTGCTTGTAGGAATACGCCAGACGAAAACTTTGCATCCATATGGTGCGCTGCAAACAAGGCACTTGAAAATATACAAACATCAGCTGATTCTTGCACATCTTTTTGGTTTGCCTTATGGCAAACAGTAGAGAGCCCTGTAACCGAAGTTGTGGATGCCCCATCCCTGGAAGCGTTCAAGGCCAGGCTGGATGGGGCTTTGAGCAACTTTATCTAGTGGGAGGTGTCCCTGCCCATGGCAGGGGGGTTGGAACAAGAGCATCTTTAAGGTCCCTTCCAACTCTAACCATTCTATGATTCTATGAATCTCTGCTGGGGCTTGCTGGCTCTTAACATAATGCAAGAGGAAGCAGGAGATCAAAAGGTACATATTCTTCAGGGGCTGAGAGAAGTTGAGGTAGCAAACAGTTAAGTGACTTGCCAAGACCACACAAGGAGCAAACTATTATCAGTAGTCCTCAGGCTCCTATTTCCTAGTCTGCTGCTCTCATTAGCAGATATGGGACTTCTCACATTAAAAACCTAGGATTGCTCTACATAAACCATTGTAAAACTTGGAAACTGCATCAATGCACCCACTGAATGTCCAGGTAACCTCCTTGCTACCTGTGCATCTTATGGCACCCCAGAATGTAGGCAAAGAACTCATCTTACAATTCAACTCCTCAAAATAAGCCAACCTCTGCTTGAGAACAAGTAGGCTGCACATCTTCTTGCTTTAGTGATTTGACATATAGCCCTCTTAACTGAGAGACTTACAATATCAAGGCTGCATGTTCAGGTTGGTAGAGCTCTTCTGAAGAACGCTCTGGTCCTACAGGGGTTTTGATAAGGATGTTTTAAAGTGCAGCAGTATAGCTGAAGTATTTGTTTACAGTGAGACAGTTCTAAATTTTCCTCTGGCTACAGTCAGATTAGGTTTTTTATGCTTTAGAAATTACTCCTAGAAGTCTGGGTGACTTTAAAAAAAAAAAAAATCAAAAAACCAACCACACACAAAAAAATGCACAAAAAATCCCAACTGACTTAAAAAAAATAAATATCCAAATACTTTGAATAGCTGTAGCTTGAAATTTTGTTAGACTTCTGAATAAAAACGTGTGTTTGTTATCACCTCTCTTATGAGGGCCATCTACCCTTGCTGCCAAATGAAAAGGTTGCCCTATGGATGGCTGCCTATCATATGGCCCAGCAAGTACAGAACTGTGCCTTCTGGATAAAGTGCTCTTGCAAAAGAAAGAAGTAAGGCAGAAGCAGAATAAAACATAAGCCAACAACATAAGAATCACATCAAGCTGAAATGTACCTGGCTAGATTTTGCTCTCTGGTTCACCAACATCAGCTTGTGTGGTCAACACCTGTTGCAGAAGTTTCTAGCTGATAGACTTTAAGACACAATTCATCTGTTCAGCCTCAAGAAAAAAAAAAAAACATACTGCTGTGACTGTGGTGAAAGGGGTGCTCTGCCAGAAAAACAGACTTTTAGTGCCATTATTCATTTGGGGTTTTTTTTTAATACCTGTGCTGGGACTTCAAGTGCCACTTCTAATGGTTGTTTTTCTTTGATGCAGACCTTTGAAATAGATTAATTCCAGAAGTCTTTTTGATTTGTGGAAGCTGAATGCATATAAAATCATCTAGATGGCTGACAGCCAGCTGCAGTCTTGTTTAATCACAAAAGTATTGGCATCTCTCATGACTTTACTGCAATTCTTCTGACATTTGCCACCTTTACCACAGTCCTGACTAATGGCAGCAGCAGACACTCTTGAGAACCTCAGCTTCGTTTGAAAGCCTATGGAGATGTGTGTTCAGCCACCCTGATCACGCAGAAAAGTTTGAAAATGTTGAGCAGGTTCGTTCTGAAACCTCACACCAGAAAGCAAAAAGAAACTTAATAGCAGTTAATCAAAAATGTGAATTTAAAAAAAAAAAAACAAAAAAAAAAAACAAAAAACAAACAAAAAACCGAAACCTCTTTTCTGAGCGGGGGGGAGGGCAGCAGTAGCATATGTTCAGGAAAGTGGTTAGTCCTCATCTGATGGTATCTGGAAGTCTGGAGCTAATAAGAAAGGGTGTCTTATAGGAAAAAATTCAGCACGTAAAGTTACTGCACTGTGTGATTTATTCCCTGTAGCACAGGAGCATACGAAATGCCCTCCTGGGTCAGACCAGCAGCCCATCTTGGGCAGAGTAGTTAGTCTCCGACAGTGGCAACAGGAGATACTGTTTAGGGAGACCGTGCAAGCCTGGATGTTTTGTGGTCCACTCCCCACCTCGAGAATTGTGTTAAGGATGTTACAGGGCACACCCCTGCCTTCTTTTTTCAAAATGCATCTGTAGATCTGTTATACATGAACTTGTGTAAATCCGTCTTGAACTTGCTCATGCTGCCTACGTTTTAAAACTCTAGCAGCTAGTTTCAGTATTTCACTACCCATTCTGTAAAAAAAAAAATACTTGCTTGTGTATGTTTTAAGCCAGTCTTATACTAATTTCATCAAGTGGCCTCATACTGTAGTATTCAATGAACTCTGTGTTCATTTTGCTCACCATTTTATTGATCTGTAAGTCTTGATCATATCTTCCCTCTGCCTTTTGCTTTCTAATTGGGGAATCCCACTTTTTCCACCGTCTCACTGTAAAGCTGATGTTAAATCCTGTTAATTTCTCATTCTCTCCTATCCATCTTGACCACAAAACTTAATCTGGTCACAAACAATCATTTCTTTGACTCTAGCTGGACTTCTGAGAGCTAAACATCCTGCAGAAGCACTTACAGGACTACGCATCACAGGAGTGCAGGAACTCCCCTCCAACTACCCCTTCTCTTACTCTGCCCCCAGGGAATTTTCTCGTTATCATCCACACTTTGCCCTCGTATAGCTCCTTCTATTCAAGGACTTTAAGCATTTCTCTGAGATTAATAAAGCCGCCTCCTTGTATCTCAGCATAGGATGGTGAGCAAGGAACCCAAAAATGACGGAAGTTTTCTCAAGGTTATATAATAAATAGCGGCAGAATTAAGAACAGACACTAGAAAACTAGGACCAGAAGTCTCCTGCTGTCAACCACAGCTCACTGTGTTCAAGACACAACTTCTAGATAAGATTTTAATGTGATGTTACTTCAGAGCTTTACGCCAATCTGACTTCAAGGTTAAATATTGAAACGTATGTATTTTTTTCTGGCTGCTAATTAACTGTTGGTGTAGACACACTTGGACTTTAGAACTGTCATTCATTTCTGCGTGCATGTAAATGTGATCCTTGTACTTCTATTCATGTTAAAACTGTTCTCTTTAGCAGTTAAAATTCACTGAGAGTACACTTGAACATTCATGTGAAACTCATTGCAGGTCAGATTATGATTCTCTGGGAGGTGCAAAAAGGCAAGGAGATGCTCCCCTCCTCTATCACAGGAAGAAAATCATTAAATATTCTGTATCAAACTAGTAAAGCAATTAACTTTTTTCCTTTCTAAATAGATTTTAAACCCACTGCTCAAAAAGGTTCAAGCTATTCTCAAAATCACCTGTATCTTTTCTTATACAGAAACATGTTAAGGGAAAACTTCCATAAAGAAATATTTTTTCCTAAGGTATTTCTGTAACTCTTTTATTAATGGCATGTCATAAAATATTTAAAAAGCCTTGGTAATTCTCACTTGGATTTGAAGGTTTCCCGACTATCAGTGAAAGATATAATACTGACACTGCAGGATTCAAGTTCTCATGTGCTTAGTTCCTAGATCTGTGCAACTGATCGTCCAAATGTCACAAAATAATGTGACATTGTGGATTTTCAGACAGCTCCTGTATCTTTGCTAAAGATCAGACTTTCATCACTCATTATAGATGCAAAATTAATATACCTCAGGTTCATATAAATAGCGGTTTCATGACCCTGCAAGCCACAGTGGAAACGCTAAATCAATACGGCTTTTGGAAACCTTTAAGCAAAGCCTTGAGCAGGAAAAATCTGACACAAAGGTGTCCAGTGTTGAGGGACGCATCCCCAAGAAAGGCAGCAGAGCTGTAAGACCCCCTTTTTGCTGTCCTTCAGCAAGGGTCATCTTGGAAGGAAGAGAAAGAAAAGAGATGGTAAGGGGGAGGCAGTGGAAATACAGCAAAAACCTCCTTTGTAACGATGTGTAAAAAGCCTAGGCAAGAGACAGGGTATCTCAGGCTCTTGGACTCTTACCTATAGGGACAAATGCTAGAGGGCAGTTTTCTTTCTCATAGCTGATACACTAGGCAACAGTCAGAGTGATTAACTTAACACTTGCATAGACCAGTGAGAGTACCCAATAAATAGGTCCTAGCAAATTTTTCAGTTCCACATACTTAAGGGCTTAAGCAAACAAAGGTACAGTTTAATTAAGATATCATGGCATATGGGAATAAGAACTACATACCAAATCATACCTTTTTTTCTGGTTTTCCCTGGGTAATGCACAAACAAAAGTCCAAATCTGGATAAACTTCTGGAATTTTAGATTTTGTCCAAAAATTATTTGATTTTTTCGAGAGTCTGCAAAATTGTCCTTATTCTCACTGGGACAAACAGATTTTCCTCATGGCAATTTCAGATAAGGTGAAAAATACCATTCAAACAGCTTCCTTTCGTATTGCAGCAAGAAAAGCAGACAGCAGGGGAATTGGAGGAAAGGGCGAGGAAGTTGCTTTAGAAAAGTTGAGTTAAACTCACCGTCCGAGTGAACACGAAATTGAAGTTACCCTTAAAAGAATTATTTTCCCCATAACTTGTTTCAGCAGCAGGTGAACCCCAGAATGCTCATTTAATTCACTTGTTGCATTTGGGTGAAAACACAGCAGAAGAGATGACTTATCTAGCGGTGTAGTAAGACTCTTAGCTAGTTAATACTGAATATAAGCTCATTTCAGTGTTGAATTGTTCACTGCATGCACTTAATAGTCATCCGTGATGTGTCCCAACACAGTACATGTGGGTTTTTTTTTATATATATAAAAAGTTCCCAGTCAGAATTGTGCTAATTGTATTAAATGGTGCCTGTGTTGGTGGTAATGTGTTGAGCTTTGAGGGTGGGATACTTTTCACCCCTAGTCTAAACAAGGCGCCAGCAAATCCATCAGATGAGATTTATTTAAAAGATTCATCGCATTGCTGCTCTTGCTGCAGTAAAGCAGGCTATAAAATTCCACCAAAGTTAAATAACAGTGTGCTGCTGAGCTGATGTAAATGCCAATGCACGAAGTGCCCTGCATTCATCACTTGAGGCAGCCTCAACTGGAATCTCAGCCTAAACAAAAGCTTCCTCGCGGCTGTGTGAGCGCTAAATCTTAGGAAGGTATTTGGATTCGTTGTCACTTTTTTTTTTTTTGAGTCTTACAGACATCTAGCTAGGATGAAGACCTAGAATTAAGATAGAATCATAGAATTGTCCAGGTTGAAAGGGACCTTTAAGATCATCCAGTCCAACCATCAACCTAATTCTGATAAAAAAACATCACTAACACCTGGAATGAACACCTGGAATTAATATAATGCATGGACAATAGTGTCTGGGCCTGCTGCTGCATGGTATGCATTCAGTGTATTAAAACCGCCTCCCAAGCACCTCACTGGCCTCGTTTGAACACTGTACTAAAAAATCCTCTTCCAAAAAAATCACTCGGAGGGCACAAGAAATGAATCGCTCAATTGAAATGGTTAGAAAAATAGCTGTTGTGCAATAGCGTCTATCTAGGACATTAGACAAAATAGAAAAATAAATAATACCCTGATATCCCCTTAGTGGACTACATTTGAGAAGCAGCCTTATGACGGTAGGCTTTTCTCTTTTAGTAGCACTTCAGTTTCTTAGATTCATAGACAGCCTTGCACTGTTTGAAAACTGGAACTGGTTTTGCAGAATTGCAGGCTCTGCCCAGGCTATTCAAAAGACAATGAACATGAGGCCACAACCCCGAGGTGTGAAAAGATGCTTAGAAAGATACACATTTGTGTGTGTGTGCACATCCATCTCCCTATGGGCATGCTTATTTAAATTTATTGTATTTAACTAAAGTTTTCTCCTGAACCAGTGAGGTAAACCTCAGCCCTGTGCTTTGGTTTTTGGTGGGTTTTTTTTTGTGCTGGTGTGAGATGCTGGCTGGCCTGATGGCATTTGAGACAGGAGAGCTCCGCTTATCCCTGTGGCACAACTACATAACAGGCAGTATCATAGAATCATAGAATGGTCTGGGCCAGAAGGGACCTCCAAAGGTCATCTAGTCTGACCTCCCCGCAGTCAGCAGGGACACCCCCAACTAGACCAGGTTGCCCAGGGCCTCGTCGAGCTTCACATTGAATATCTCCAAGGGAGATATGGGAGGGAGGTCTCCCTTTGCCAAAGTCTTGTGACCCTGCCCAGTCGGGAAGCATCTTTAAGTGGGTGAGGCTGATTCACTCTTTATTATTAGTTGTGCTGGATGTAAAAGCGATGCAGAGTGTCAAAAGCTCCATCGAAGCCCAAGTGTGGAAGAGAGGAAGGCTCGCACTGATGAGCAGAGACTTAGGTGCCAGATGAACTAAAGCGACTGAAATTTTGCCACTGACCTCCAAGGCTGGGAGCTGCATTTTTAGCTTCGAGAACTGCTTCCTGGGACAAATCTGTTTCAGATAAACTAATGGAAAGAAAATCTTAATCCTAAATTGCTGTTTGCTTTTCGTTTCTTGGACTTGTCTCCCATGCACTTCACTACTTCTTCACAGTGCCTCTGTGCCAGCAAAAAGGAAAATGCAGTAATGCCAGCTTGCCCACTTTTTCCCTTACACGGCTCCTTGAAAAGAAAGATAGTGCTGTATCCAGAGCTGGAATGTTTTCCATAAGGGAAAACTTGTGAGGAAAATTTAACTCCCAGCTCCAACAGATGAAACACAACTCGGGACTTCCAGAGGCATTGGCTCACTACCAAACATAAGTATACTTTCACAAGCATAGCAAAAGGCATGCCCTTGCTGACATGCTAACCCTCCTCTGTCATATTTCAAGTTCCTGCTCTGGGGAAAGATGACACCAGAATACCTACGTAAAATGGCTGCAAGAGTATTTTTTTAACACAGACACAACCCATTTCTTTTTTTTTTTTTTTTTTTTCCTAATCTTGTTCTTAGAAATGACTGTATTGCTCCTGCAGGCATCTTCCAGGAAAAAAAAAAAAAAGGCAGCCTGAAAAAGACATCCAGCATGCAAATATCCAGCCTGAATAGTTAAATCTAAGCAATGCCCTAAAACTTAAAGGGGCCCTGGTACTATCCTGCTACGATTTAAGGCTACCTTAAATAGTGTTGCTTCTAGCTCTGCCTGTCAGACTGAAAAACTGAGGCGTAGCCTCACAGGTGACACTCATCCTTGTCAGAAAAAGAAATGCAGGAGCCGTGCTGACTTCACTTACACAACGCAGCATTTTGAGGCAGCACAGCTAAATAGTTCCTCTTAATGAAACTGTGACCCTGATGCTTTGTGCGTTATTAACTAGCACTGTCTCCTCATTATTTCAATTGCCGAAGCTTTCAACCAAACCTCTCTCTTTTTCACCGCTCTGAGCAGCCTGAGCCAGGCTCATGCAGATGGATGGCACCGCTGTTGAACAGAAAAACACTGTAACTGTGGTCATGTCCTAGCTGTCCTGTGATAAGAAGCACTCTGCTAGGTGTTTGTATCTAGGAGATGAAGCCAGCAGGCTGTGGCAAGTCTGTATTTCTGCGACTGAAAAAAATCTAACGTGCTGATAGCGGCAGTTCAAACCACTCAAACAGCAGGAAGAGAGTCTTTGGTTGAAGGAGTCAGGGTCTTGGCTGAACTGGAGAGGTCTGGGTTGGACTCCTCACACAGCTTGGTGTCAGTTACTTCACATCTTTGCCTGGTGCCTGTCCCCAGGATATGAAATACGTGCTACCACCAGGGTCTGTTAGTGTTGCGCTATTTGCAGTCTGTTTCAAGGCAGAGGTGAAAAAGAAGTCTGAACTAGTAACTTTTTCAGATTATGAGCTCTTGGAATTTGTAGGAAGTGCTCCAAATTCTGAATGCAAAACAACGCAGCACCTATGACTGAGGAAACAGTACGCCATGCTTCTGGGGTCTATGGCTTTGCTAATAGAATCATAGAATGGTTAGAGTTGGAAGGGACCTTAAAGATCATTGGGTTCCAACCCCCCTGCCACGGGCAGGGACACTTCCCACTAGACCAGGTTGCTCAAAGCCCCATCCAGACTGGCCTTGAACACCTCCAGGGATGGGGCATCCACAACTTCTCTGGGCAACCTGTTCCAGTGTCTCACCACCCTCACACTAAAGAATTTCTTACTGGTATCTAATCTAAATCTACCCTCTTTCAGTTTAAAACCATTATCCCTTGTCCTATTGCTCGACTCCCTGATAAAGAGTCCCTCCCCATCTCTCCTGTAGGCTCTGTTTAGGTACTAGAAGGGGCTATAAGGTCTCCCTGCAGTCTTCTCTTTTCCAGGCTGAACAACCCCAACCCTCTCACCCTGTCTTCATAGGAGAGGTGCTACAACCCTCTGATCATCTTCATGGCCCTCCGCTGGACCTGTTCCAGCAGGTCCATGTCCTTCCTGTGTTGAGGACTCCAGAGCTGGATGCAGTGCTTGCTTTTAAATGGTATTTTGTCTTTCAATTCCTTATACTGCTTTCTGAGAGAGTCTGCTAGCACTGGGTGTGGGGACACCCCCAGACTCCTGATTTCCTCACTGGGAACTGCCATAGTGGGACACAATTCATGGAACAATTGCCCCTGCTCTCCACAAACCTGCTACAAAGCCCACGGAAATAAACACATGTTTTTCCATTGATTTCCACAGACTTTCCATTGATCTCCAGATGTCTGTCAATACTTCTTAACTGTGGAAACATTGCTAGGGAAATTAAAGATGGAAATTCAGGAGACCCAAAACTTTATTTTTTTTCTGGAGGAAGGGAAAGAAAAGTCTCCCTGTAAATTGCTGCAGATTCTCCTGGATCAGCTCTGTTCAGAGTGACTAATGCTGAGTGGAGTGGCTAATGCTGAGGAAACCTCCTCTTAATCAAGAGATTAATAATAAAAAAATCCCCAAACATCTACCTTCTCACCCTTCCCTCAGTGAGTGTTTTGAAACCTCCACTTTTCAAATCTCCCAGAGCTGTCCCTGAATAAGGAGCACCTCCTTTAAACCAGGACCTCCCTAGAAGATGATCACCTCAAAGAATGAGAAAGCAGTGCAGAAGTAGTGGCACCAACAAACAGCAACTCAGATTTTTCTTGAAATCAAATCTTAGCTATATATATCAACCTCCTCTTGTCTGTGAGGGACAAATCATTTGTTCAGGGGACTGTACAAGGTTATTTAGCCTAGCATTTTGTGGAGCCTTGAATTAATTTAACTAATAATCTTTAATTTCCCATAACTAATGTTCTTCAGCTTTGCAAATAATCCAATGAAATTTCCATCCGGTTTTGAAGAGTTGTAACTAAAGCTCACCTTTCTGTGACTTCATCTTCCAAGAGTGTTAACTTAGATTTTCTTTCTAAAACTGTCTACTTCTAGATTTCCCCCCTGATATGTGCAGGATCTCCTCTGTTCAAGCTCTTAGTTTCTTTGCCAGTGTGTTTTCAAATCTTATACCCTGGTCAGAGGTAAAAATATTTGCATTAGCAAGAGTCAGAAGAAAGCTTTGTATTTTTGTTCTGATCTTCATGTGAATTTACAGAAGAAATCGCATCTGTATTCTGCTATTCCGCATGCTCCTGTTAATCCCTATTCTTGCAAATAAGCTACTGCTGCAGTGTTGTTCATTTTAATGAGTTCAAATGCATAAAATTTGCAAGTTCTCATTAACACCCCTGTAGCACAGTCCAAACATTGACTCAGCTAATGCTTTCAACTTAGTGCCATAAAGTTATATATATTTCTTTTATTTAACAGAAAGTTACATAATTTTTTTTTTCTTAAATACTGCAAGGAGATTTCATAACTGTATTGTGAAAATCATTTGCCTTATAAAATGAAGATGGGGCTCCATGTGGCTAGATAGCATATAGGAATAATCAGATATATAAAATGCAAACTCTGCTAAGAATAAGGAAAATTCAAGCGGCCCAAAGGAGAGATTCATGACTACAGGAGTGATTTAGGTCAAGGGGAAAAAAAAAAAAAAGGCAACAAAGCACCAGGGAAAGAGTCTTTCTTAATTTAATATAATCATGGTCAACAAGATATTTTTCAAGTCAGGAAGGGTCACTGCAGTCATCTACTTTGACCCCCTTGCAATGAAGGACATAAAATGCTTGTCGCTGGGGAAATTATTTACTGGGGAATAAAATCCTAGGGGGTTCATGAATTACCTAAAATTGGACACAAGTTTTGCACTGCTGAGACTACTGCTAGAGAACCCTGCACCGACTCCCTAAGATAGTCCATACGTATATGTCATGTTTCTGCCATTCAGAGATTCTCCAGGACCATTTCATATTGAAAAATGGTGGCAAGTGCACAGCCTGTGTGATGATATTTAGGCAACAATGTTCTTTTCGAAATGCATGACTTAAGGGAGCTGCTGTGACTTAGCTTCTGGAGATACAGATGGTGTAAATCCTCCTATACTAAGGCGGCAAATAACACTTGTTTCATTTCATCTGTGTGCCAGAAAGCTTCAGGATGGTACAATTTTTTTTAGAAGTATTGGCTATGATGTTGTGCTGAGGTAAGAAAATTGCTTGATCGTGTCCCAGTACTTCACCAAGGTCCTTGAGTGATATGAGGAATTAACACATTAGCATCGTTGCCTTCACTGCACGCTCCTGCCCTATGCTAAAAGGCATCCCCACCCATAAGGCTTTTTCAATACTTGTTATCCCTCGTGTGAGAGGTACGGGGATAAATTGGAAGTAGCACAATCATTAGGCATTATACAAGAGACAGTCTTTACTCCCATGGTGACCTAGTGGCTCCATGCATTCCTGCACTTTTAGCCTGTTTTTATGGGAGTTTTTTTTGAGTGTGGTGTTTGCATTTTGTTTTTTGGGGGGAGGGGGGTTGCTTTGTTTGTGATTTTTAAGAATAGCTGAAAACCAGCAGCCCAAGCACTTTGCTTACAGGAATCAAACTTGGATCTCTTGGGTCATGTACCGCCACTTTTACTGGGACACTGGCCGTGCTCCTCAGCCTGCAATCCAACAGGAAACTAGAGAATGTCACTCGGTGCTCTAAGCGTCACACAGATAAGTTTTTCTAGAGGTCAATAACCAGACTAAAAAAAAAAAAAATAAATAATAATTCATTTTGTTCTCCAAATACAAGAGAGACATCATTAAAACCATCCCTAAGTCTCTTCAGAAACTGTAGAAGTGCAACTGGATTACGCTTTACAAAGAGTTGTGCAAAACTACTCTCGCTGGGTTAGTACTCTGGGTGGCACACCGAGCATCCTGTGTTTGTGACTGCCGTGGAAACGTTTATTCCTGAGCAGAATAGATTGACACCTGAGAGCACTTTTGCAATCAGCAGGTTCCAAGTGTTCTGAAATGTCATATGAAATATGCCTTTAAGTTTCACAGGAGTGTAGAGCCCTGACTTCTTAAGAGTCGCCTATTAAAGTGAGCAGAGAAGTCCTGGTATTGCACAATGATTTAGTACTATTAACACATGATGATGTCAGTCTGCCCACACTCGAAACTAAAGACTTTTCCATCTGCTATGCCTTGTTATCCACAAAACACAAAAGTATTTTAACCTTCACCAAGAGCAACAGTATTAATGGGAATGAACAGAAAATGACAGTGCACAATCAAGCTTCAAGGTGTTTTAATCATGAACATGTTTCCCTAAGTCCCGTTCCAACTCCTGCGGTTGGTCATTGTATTTTTTCCTGCCTTTCTGAACAACGTGAATGTCAGCTACCTCCTGTGCAGAAAGTAGAGGTAGGATCTACGGTGGCAATGTACTGTTTTAACTTGGCTGTGAAGGTCATTCTTTTCTGTTGAGTCCCCTGCTTCTATTTGCAGCCAGTCCCTGTCCATGCTGCAGCACTGGGAACAAAAAGTACTACTTGCAGCACTTCGATGTGCAACAAAGTTCTTTGAACTTGATGGTATTACAGCTCTCATAGCTTACTAGAAAGAACCATTCAGTAAACTTTTGGCAATGGAAGAAATGCTATAAAATGAGCCAGGCAAAATTATTTCAGGTGATTTAAAATGTCTTTTAGATACAGACCTAATGTGAGGTGAGATGTACGATATTGAACGCAAAATTAGTCCTAACAATACTGAAGCTTTTTTTCAACTGTGTCTAGAGACCTCGTGCAGGCAAATTATGATACTTGTCATAATTATAAGGTGCTAAAACTTCAGAAATTACTCTAGGGTCATTCTGCACTTTCCATGGTCCGTCTCTTGCCTCATCTTCCAAGGAATGCCAAGCTAGCCTGCTCCAGAGCTGACGCTTCTTGTATCATGCAGATCTGTAACTGCCCATGATTTTACAGATCAATATGCATCATAGGTGCTATAATTGCTTAGGAAATAACCAACTTTTCTGAGGTTTTGGCATGAAAATAAAATAGGAGAATGGCATTCCTATATAACTTAGTGATTTATTCTGTAGAAGGGACTGGGAAAACAGAAAAGGCAAAGCTTCTTTCTTAGCTCAGAATCCAATGTGTCCACCTCTTCAAGCAGAAAAGAGTCAAAATAGTGTGTGATCTTTTCCTTGGAGCCCCAGAACTCTGCAGAGCTATACATTAAGACCTCTCCAAACTATACAAGTATTTCTTAGAGTACATGCTCCCAAACTCCTCCCAATGTACACTGAGCACTCTGAAATTCTGCTGGTTTCCATCATAGTGGTGCCGAGTCAAAGCTCAGGTTACTTTTTCATGCTAGATCCTAAATAGAAAATTAATGAAGAAAACAGTCATATTGTGTATATTTAAAATAGAGTTAGTTTGTTTCCATGAGAGGGGCTAGGTTTTTTCAGATGCCAGGTCAGAAACTGCAAACAAAAATCCCCAAGAAATTACCAAAATGATATTGAGGATGCATGGTGAGGGGTGGTAAGAAATAGACTGGTTTAATTAAACTGACCACTAACAAAAGAGTACTTTTGTGTGAGATGTACTTGAGATTACCATGGGGAACTGAAGGTTAATTAAAGGCAAGATCTTGATTTCTTGCCTCAGCCAGTTCTTGCTTTTCAGTGAGACAGCATCAGTTATACAAGGACAAGAGTGGTCACTTGGTGCTTCCAGGACAGGTCTGCCTCTCCCTGTGAATGGGTCAGAACCATCTGGTCAGGTTAGTCGCTTCCTTTTAAGCAAAAAATGAGCCTGTATTGCTTTTTGCATCATTTACTTTTCATGTCTTACAAGTACAGCTCACTAATGAATCCTTCCTCCATTGATATGCAATGGGGGGAATTTTGATTTACATTTTTCACTTATCAAATCTCAAAAGAATGAATTTGTTTCTACTCAGTTTTGTTTTCCATTTATGGCAAACCTATCTTCAGTAGCCTCCAGCTGGATTGTTCACAGCCCTATGCCCAAGCCTATTTCTTTAGTTACAAAGTCATCAACAGGACACAGTATATGAATATTTGATAATTATCCAAGACACGATTTCCTGAAGACAACAAGAAAAAACTTTAAGACGCAACCTTTTTGCCTGCAGCTCTTCAGAGGCAGATGGTATTCTTTCAGGATTGTGCATCTTTGTGGGAAAATTGCCATGTTCCCTGTTCTTGTCATTTGATCAGCAAGGCAAACATAAATAAACAGAAGGAGTGGATACCAGGGCCACACGTGCAGTTGCACTTGCGAGGATATGAATTACAAGAGCTCTCGATCCCCCTGGTAAAAGACAACACATCACTGAAGGACATCTTTCTAAATAAATACATAAATAAGGACACTGATATTCCTGTCCACTCCTCTCTGAAAATCTCCTGTGACCCACCATGCTCCATGCAGATAAAGGCCAAGTTTTCTTAATTGGAGATAAATTTCCTGCAACTTTGTCTGGCATTAGATCTAGCAGACATGGACTCGTGGGACAAACTCCTGCTGTGGATCACTATTAAATTATTTCATGTTGGAATTCGGCCTAGAGCAGAACCAGCTCCAGTGTATGTAACCACAAGCATCCAGTTGGGTTAAGCAGTAGTGCTTGGCGTCTCAGATTCTGCCACTGAGGCTGGTTAACCCAAGGTCTTTGTTTTGGCATTCATACTCCCATGCCCCCAGTTTTGCAGAGTGTGGGGTTTGGGGGTTTTTTTGTTTGTGGTTTTTTGGGGTTTTTTTTCTGCTCCCCATGGGTCTAATACAGCATTCTTCCGTGGTGACTCTCCAATATATTTCTATTTATTCTGCAGCCCTATTTCAGTGAAGAAATAAATAGCCCGCCCCGTTTTTTTGGCTTCTACAGTCTTTCTTGCACTTTCCTGCTCTGAATGTCAGGCTTGAAGTTCTCACTTGTAAAGCTCCTCCAGGGCACAGGCCAATTGCTGGGTAGGTCAGGAAAAGATCGTAGTCGACAACTTTGTATAACTGGCTTCCAACGTAGGGAATGGGATTTTTGTTTCCCATGGCAGACACAGAGATAAGCCACTGACAGAAGCAGCCCTCTAAAGTAGAGTTGTGCAACTTTATGATAGATTATATTATAGTTATACTGAGAGTTGGATGGCAAATATAGCCACATGAAGGGGAGAAGGAAGGTAAAGACAAGCTCCTTTTATGCTTGTGGTCCTATGAAATTAAGCCCTACTGGGTAAGTAGTGAAAGACAGGATTGCCAAATATGTTTTTAATGAAAATAAATGTTATTTCAATGCTTTATTTTGCTGTCAATAATTAATGGCAGTGGAGGAGTCATAAAGGGTCCCGCAGGGCCTGTAAGGGTTGGGGCTCAGACGCTGGGTAACTACTGCCTGCCTGGGAGCCATCTGCAGCCTGGATCTCGGCAGCCCTGGCCCAGAGAAGAAACATGGAAAGAAGCTTTGGCAATGCCTGAGTCACGGTTCTCTTGGTGACTTGAGACTATCAGGCTCCTCCTTCCTTTGCCTCAGTTTCCATATTGGCCACTTGAGGATAGACACAGTGGCGTGCCTTGCAGGAGGGTCATGGTGTTGGCTCTTGTTCCCACAGCCCTTTGGAAAGCTAGAGTGCTGCTCAAGTGCTAAAGAAATTCCCTCCCTGGGAGAGTATATCCTGTGCACTCTCCAGTTGCATCCTTCCAGCTTGAAAACTTTTCAAGCCACTTATCTAAACAGTTCCCACACGGTAACGCATCGCTGCCCCAGGCCTCTGCTCTTGCTTGTCTGCAGCTTCCTCCCTGCCAACCCCTGCGCGGCAGCAGCAAAACAACCTGTGAGCATCAGGAGCTTCATGTGCTTTCAAAACCAGGCTTGATGTTTTCAGCATACTCCCTCATTTTCCCATGCGCAGACTACTGTCTAACATTTCTGGAAAGGCAGCTGGAGACTCCAGCCAATTTCTATGGCATTTTAAAGCCGCACATATGTTTAATATATCTACTACTTCCTTCCCCAGGGCTTCATGCTTCTCTTGCCATTCATCTTTTCATACTGTATGCATAGTATATGAGTTATCTACAGCGTCACTACCATAATATATGGCATTTCCCAACACCTACATGGCAAATCTGTTGGAAACTGTAACAGCTGCAGACTAACTCCAGCAGCATGAATGCCCTACCTGGTGGGAAACAATCATAAAAAGTACTTTCCCCATTCAGAATTATGAGAAGGTGATAGAAACAGATGCGCCCCTCCCTCTCCGTTATTTTTCTGACTCCGGGAAGAGGTAGGAGTCAATGAAACTAGGGGAGCGGATTTCATCTGAGGTGAATGGAAAGAAATGCTAGTTCAAACAGCAGGCCCGGTGGAGAGCTGGAGAGGTGGGAGTCCCATAGCCAGTAGGGGGGGCAACGGGGAGCCCTCATGGCAGTGCCCCACAAACAGTGCATAGAAGGGGAAGGAAAGCTGAGGGGTGCCTTCTCCCAGAGCTGTAACTCTGCCTTTGCAGCAGCGGGTATAATAACAGACCGTCAGTAATGCTGAGCAAACACGGTCTTGGAATAAAAGCGGCAAATGGATGAGAATACCATAGTTTCCTTGCCCACCCCGCTCTCGTGCACACCACAGTGTTGGGAGCGCCTGCCAGGCGGCGGGTGAGAGGGTACAAACACCTTCAGTCAACAGCAGCTAATGACAGCCCTGTAACCACAGCTCAGCTGAAGCCTGAAGCAATTTGTTCATCCTCCCACTTTAAGGCGGCGTTAGTTTTTCATATACTTGCATATTTATTTTTGGGTGCTGTAAATGTAAAAGGCATAAGGGTGGCACAAAGATAAATGCAGAAAAAGAAAGTTTGCTTGGGAAACACAGACATAACTTGTTTCTCCTGCTCTGCTACAAAGCCAAAATAGGTGAATTTACCTACTTCTATGACTGACGCTAGCTATGTAAAGATATACACTGCTTCCTTTTTTAATCTGCGTGAAGCTGGCCTCACACAACGACTGTCTGGAGCAGTCAAAGCTTGGAGCATCCTCAAAGTCCCAGTTAAGGGATGGTTTCCAGGACAGTAGGAGCTGCTTCAAAGTGGCTGTTCTTTGCCACATCACATCATTGCAGCCAGGTTGGCTCAACTGGATCTCATGCACTGAGGCTTTAATGATGCACTGACAGTGTGGGCAAAGAGTGACGAAGGAGCTGGAGATGAGAAACAGAGATGGGAGGAAGCACGAAATGAGGAGGCTGAAAAGGCCACTGTAAATACAGAGTTTTCTTGTAAAGTACAAAGCAGAAGTGATTCCACCATACGCAGGCTTTAGGGAACACGTAGTAGAACTGGCAAGGGGAGAGGGAAGAGTGACAGCTGAGGAGAAAGGCGGCAAAAAAGTGTATGCAAGGCAAGGGGTAGACAGTGACTCCAGACACCAGGGAGGTAAAGAACAAGTTTGGGGAGAATAAAAACCTTAGCATTTCTAAAAGGAACCATTAGGGTCAGCAGTCTGGGAGATACCAGTGCATTCAGTGACTCTGTGGGGAACTGCAGACTGACTGAAATGCTGCAAGGCTTCACGGTACGCAGGTGAAGGACTCCTGGGAATTCCAGGAAGCTTTTCAGTTGTCTTTTGCAAGGGCTACGGGAGACAGAAATGGTCAGGATGGCTGTTTTATCAAGGCAAGTGCTGCAGGGGGGTGGCCGGGCCCAAGCCTAGAGAAAATGCCGTGCTGCGCACGTAAATCTTGAATCCTGGCATTCCTTCCCCGGTAATCAAACAGCAGGCTATATTTAGCCCAACCTAAACAGAAACAAAGAACAGCAGGACTTAGTCTTAGCTCTAACAGCTGCCACCAGCTGTTCAGAGGGGACGCAGGTAGAGCCGATGTCAGATGTAGTTAAATGAGATGGAACAGGGAAGGCAGCTATGCTTGAATGAACAATGTTGGCGTTTGGTTAGAGAAATTCCGCTTTTTATTATTTTATGGTTAGCCAGAAGGAGGAGCGAATATCGAGCAGAGCATTGAATGCTTTCTACACGAAGGGCAAGGCCGTGGACAGACAAATAAGCAGAGGAAATGGAGGAGATAACAGATACAAGTAGACCATCCTGCTACTCAGGGCAAATGCTTCTGCGTCTAGTCCAGGTAGCGTTAACAAGATTCAACAAATGGAGTTTTGAGAAAGTCCAAGAGAGACTGGTTGTCACACAGCTGCTGACTAAAAGCTTGTACCTGTGTGGAAATGCCAGTGGGGCTTTTCCAACTGGCATGCTGGGGGTGCCCACAGCTACTGCTGATCTCAGGAAAGCCCTGCACGTGGTTAATGTACACCCTCCTGGCCCCAAAACTGCATGTGTTGGGGCCACTACAACAGCAGCCCCTCTCCTTGTTGGCATGGCAAGGACTCTCAGGGCCATGCATTCATGGGTGAGTGTGACTTATTTCACTCATCCATGAACCCAGGGCTCACCCCCCATCCACTGGACATAAGTGTGGAAAGGTCATGTTAATGCAACTGGTTGCTTGCAATATTACCTGCCCTGGGGGGACATATTTGCATGCTTGCTGGGGGAGAAATCATCACAAAACCTCACCCAGAGTGACCAAATTACTGTTACACTTCTCCTAGTATGTACACACGTACATGCACAGTACCTTCAACGAACCTGTACCTAGTTGAAAAGTGTAAAACCAGCGGACGCAAAAACCAGAATTGTTTAATGAGTACTTTACCAGCTAAATATTAGGAGACAATTAATATAGTGGGTGTTAAACTTGATCACTGAATAACCACTTTAGCATCTGGTTGTCATTGCTATTCTTAAGAACAAAGGAAAAAAAAAAAAAGCAACTGGTCTATTCTACCACTGTAAACAAAACCCAACCAACAGAAAATCCACAGTCTCCTGTGGATCCTTCCACCCACATTTCTGGATTTCAGAGGCACCCTATTACAGTAATCCTCCCTAGATACATCAGTTGGTATAGCATGGACTTTGAAGCTTTTGTGGTAGCTTTCCCAGCCTTACTAGCAGAGCTGCGAGCTTGATGACTAATCACTCCTTAATAACTCATGTTTCCTCCCCAAAAGTCCCTGAAATGAAACTAGTGGGGGAAAGCATATGAGCAGGGATTTGTGAAGTAGAAAATGACTTTGAAATGGGCTTCTTTCCCAGTAACCTGTACATTTTTTTGAAGGGGGAGATAGTGGCACTGAATTCAGTTCTATTCCCCACGTGCCCAGACCTTGCAATTAGGAAGTGATCCCTGGTAGTGTATTTCAGACATATCCCCAAATAATGAAAACAAAACACAGATTTGTTGTAGGCCTCTCTGGCTTGGCTGTTGCTTGAATTTGTTCTGTAGGAACTTTCAAATCCAGATATCTTTCTCCCAAGTATATTCCCCCATCCTGGGTTAGACAGAGAAAATAGCGTAAGCCAACAGATAAAAATCTACATCTACTCAGGACTTTCCCAACTCTGACACTAGAATGACCACTGAGGTTGGTGAAATCTTTGTTTCTGTGATGGGACAGGCTCTTTGCAGGATGATATTTACTGATGCCACTGTATCCATCACCCTCTTGCCCAAACCCAAACACTTGAGCTATTGCTGGATCAAAAGGTGACGACGGCCCCATGTCCCGGGTACCTGACTGCATAAGAAAATGATTTGCACAGCTGCCTAGAAGCAGACACATCTGCTTACTGGGGCGAGCCTGTGGGAGCTTCAGTGTCTTCCTTCTCGCTTAGGCGCCGTTAGAAACCACACGCGGTTCCGCGTCACACACCGTGGCTGCAGCTGCACGGCCTGTCCAGACAGTTGAGAACTGCATCTGCCCGTGGCCGGGCACACCACACACGCTAACGCAGAAACTTGGAGTATTCAGCCTGGCACGCAGACAGCGAAAAGGCAAGTTGGATAGCACATGCTGCAGCTGGACATTCTCTCTTTTTTGGCCAAAACATAAAGGCTCCTAAGCGGAGGTATTTTGAGCATTCATAGTCAACTGAGTTATGAGTTGGAAAAGCATCAGCCATGCAGTGCTACCCAGTACATGCCCTTCTTTTCTCCTCCTGGTTCATACATTTTCACTCCTCTTTAGCTTTCTGGGCACGTACTGTACCTTGTGATGACATGGAAGAACAAGGGCTTTAAGTCTTTATTAATTGTTACTACTGTATTTTTAAAAGGAGCTATTTAGGAAATTCTAAATTTTGTTACCATAGGAATGAAGCTGTAGGATTCAGCAGAAGAACAATTTAAACAGCATTGTTTAAGTAATTCAGTTCAATTTTAATTCTCTGCTTCTTCCAAGCTCCTCTTGGACATAAAGAAAAATACTTTAAAAGCTCTCTCTCCCCCTCAGTGCCACTTAACTCTAGCCCAAATTAGGAGGTGCAGCCCTGTTATCGATAGCAGGGCTTAGCAAAGTCCTGTCCCACCCACAGAGTGTCGCCTCTTCTTCCCGAGTGAAGCAGCAGCAAAGTGCTCCTTGGCTCAGGCAAAGCTCCTCATCTGTTGTTTTGTTTTGTTTTTTTTTTCAGCTAGTTTAAAGCACTGTTTATGCAACTTTTATACAAGAACTGGGTGAATGGAGGAGCATCCAGTCCTCTGTACGAGAGAAGGTTGGGATGCTCGTACCTGGTGAGCTTGCCCAGGAGAAAGCCAATATGATCAGTGATTTGCTACACAGTGTAATTCTGAACTGTTTTAATAGAGCGCTCTTACATGCCCCTTTCTGAGTTTGTTTGTTCCTCCTTTTCTATTTGAAAGGTTTAGGTCCACATTAAGTAAAAGAAAAAAACAGGACAGGTGATTTGTTCAGCAATTCTGCTGGCCTTCTCCAGGAGGCAGGGAGGGGACAAGACAAGGAAGGAGAAGAGTAAAAAGCTGACACTCAGACTTGCTATTCCCAGTTTGTATTTTAAACCTTTGAGCCATGGAAACTTGATAAGCAGCAAGAAGTGGAGAAAAGCTTTGTTTTCCCCGGCTTTAATTCTCTTTTGAGATGCTATCACTACTCTGACTTGTGAACAGTTGTTCTGGTTTCCCACCTCGTGTTTGGGAGAGTCTTGGATTAGTCAGAAGGGACTACTTTGTAGAACAAGGAATATTGCACCCCATTAAACAGATGTCTAGAATTAACAACAAGATTAGGATGTTCCTTAGCTCTCAGTAACGGTAACAGTTCTATTGACTTTCATGGTGCGTGAGGGACAGCTTTAACTCTCTACATGTCCCGAAGCACAACACTTCTTTCTTCATAGCTGCTTTGACTGGCTGATCCAAAGTCCCAGTCAGGAACAGGAAGAGGAGACTCTCCAGGATTTCACTGAATTTCACTGAATTTGTTTAGAGTTGGAAGGGACCATATAGATCATCTAGTCCAACTCCCCTGCTGAAGCAGGATTGCTTAGAGAATGCTACCCAGGACTGCATCCAGGCGGGTCTTGAAAATCTCCAAAGAAGGGGACTCCACAACCTCCCTGGGCAGCCTGTTCCAGGGCTCTGTCACCCTCACCGTGAAGAAATTCTTCCTCATATTCGAGTGGAACCTCCTATGTTCCAACTTGTGCCCGTGATATTACAGGATATTACAGTATGTGTCTGTAACTTCACAGATGCTGTCAGGTGGTGAAGCCACTTACAGATTAAGAACCTAATGCCTGGCTCTTCCTTCGCAAATGAAGATGAGCCAAGAAAGCAAGCCAGTGACCATATTTTGGCATGACTTTCTGGCAATTACAGTGGCCTTATTTATCACCCAACATCTCCTTTTCATCGCACGTATCTAGCGTGCTCCAGCATTCTGCCTTGCATTCTTGCTTCTAGATTCTGGCTTATCTTTCAGCTGTCTGGCCAAGCCTACTCTAGTAACCCCTGGCCACAGGATCCTGTCACAATGACATATTGCAAAACAGTCACAGGGAAAGGGAATTATTTGGCTACACTAAAAAAAAGACACTATCTACTCTAATCTAGCAGAGTACTTATCCCCCAAACCCAGCTATCCAGAAACTACTTTGTGCCCAGCTCTGCTTTTAGCAAAGGTGTAAGAGCACTCCCACAGCTCCCACAGTTGCTACTGTTGGCTACAGGCAAATAGGTATTTTCAGACACCCCGATGCACACGCATACACGTATTTCTCTGGAGTTGACCGAGCTGTTGAAATGAGATCCTTTTATGGGAACGTACAAGAGGGGTTTTCATAAGCAAGCTGGAGACTCTGGGAGGCACGGTTGCTGCTCTGTCGAGGTGGCTGATAGCACTCTGTAGGCTCTCCACCCCCTTAAATGCACCTTGTTGTGCCGCCCACTTATTTGTGCCTTCATTTCCACACAGATTCACATGCGTGGTCACAATCAAAAAAGGGGACCTTAGTCATATTTTATATAATATTTCCTTGCATCTCAAAGGGTAAAAAAGAAAAGAGAGAGAGTAGGAGGACTCTGAAGGACTAGGATGTTTGTATTGGCTTTTCATTAAAAATTATCTCCCACCCAGTTCCAGGACTACAGGAAAACATTTTTACCATAAAATCCTAGTATGGTGAAGCCTACAAAAATGATACAACAGGTAAAAAAGGCTCTTGTTGATCCTATGCTGGTGAGGCATTTTAGCTGAGCGCTTAACTGGTAGGTTTGTATTTTTTAAATATAAGCTCTCAAACGATCAGGAATATCAGGGCAAGAGCAGCCTTTTAGTGTTTCAATTTTCCTGCAAATACTTCCTCTTGCATCATTTTGAATCCAGCCAAAAGACTGGACAACCACAGAAACAGCGAACCAAATGTAAGACAAACCAAAAGGAGAACCACTGAAGTTACAAAACTTGGGCAAGACAGTGAAATGCAAATACAAAAGAGGGGTGGGGTGAGCGCAGCAGGGGAGAAGAAACAGTTGAAACTTATCCCAGTACATTATCAGCATTCCCTCAGGTATTTTATTCAAAAAGGTAGAATTTATTCTGCATTGTGTCTGTATAATCTCTAACAACCTCTGCCTCACATACGCCTTTTTTCCTGAAGGCTGACAGAGCCACTTCACTGATAGCGTTCTGGTAAAATACCTTCTGGGTAAATGTGCTTTTATAAACAACCCGTTCTGAAGTTAGCAAAACTATAATACATTTACGGGCCAGAACCTTGGCACTTCTAATACAAAAGTTACTTTGGGGAACCAGAGCTGCTTGACAGCAGCTAAGAGTCTAGCCTAATGCTCTTACCAGTACATCATACCTCCTGGCTTCTCTTGTGCAGTTTTCTCTAAAATAAACAGCATCTTACAGTTGCCAAACTGGCACAGGAGCATGATGAGACTCAGTCTCCTTATTTCCTCATCCCTGTGGTGCAAGGAAATGTTAGAGTGGCCCTGGAGCTGTCAAGTTAATGTAACACCACCGAACCATCCGAGAGAGCTTGCAACCCTCACATTACGCTCCTTGTCTCACCAAAGGAAAGGGTGTCTGTAGAAATGGATTTTCAACATTTATGCCTCCCCCTTGTGTTTCTACCATACAAACTCAGCAGACTATGTTTATTTCTCAAAAAATTTCTCCAAATGCAAACTTTACACGTCATATTTTCTTGGTTTCCTGGTAAACGTGTAAATTCAAGAGCACTGAAAATAGAAGTTCTTTGAGTTGCTGGGTCTAAAATTTCCCACTGAAATCAACCAGAATTACAGCTATTACAGAAGTCATCCAATATTAAACAGAGGATCTGATCTTAGGCACAGGGAGCATAATATAAATACCCTCCTCGAGCACAAGCTATGAAAAGATAAATTAATTATTACTAATTCTGTTCCAATGGAAAAGAGGATTCTTGCCACTCGCTCCATGAGAAGTGGGATTGAGTAGGGGTGGGAAGTTTATTTTGTTGTTGGGTTGGGTTTTTTTAAAGCAATAGAAGTACTTTTATTCTGGAGAACCTGGAGAAAACAGTGTGGAAAGTAAGGGAGAACTCCTGGCCTGATCCTGACCTCCCTGACAAGAATAAGGTCACAATTATCCTTTTGTACAAAGAGTTTGTCTGCATAGAGGGAGCAAAAAGTTACCTGATGGCAAGCAGAAATAAAAATCAGACAAGAAACATACCTGACTTGCCCACGCCAGCTCGACCAAAGATCGCCAGCTTTACTTCTGCACTCTTAGCCATGCTGGAAGGAACAGAGCGGCGACAAATTCACTCGATTATCAAAAGTGAAGCAGAAGAACTGTTCCCAGCTCCTGTCTTCGGCTTTACCGTGTCATTGTGACGTCAATGCAGAGCCTGGGGAAGAACACCACGAGGATGGAGCTGCAAGGAGCTGGGCTCTCCCTCAGCCTCCCCCTTTTTTCTTTCTTAAATAGTCATGATAATTGATGCTATGTTCCCTTTTTAAACATTGCAGTAACACCACTGACACATTTGCCACTGTTTGTGCAAAACCTACCTTCAGCTTTCTAGCTCTCGCTGTTTGTTTCACACCGGCACTGTAATATTGCAAAAGGTACTTAGCAACCCAAACTACCTGCCTTGCAAGGTTCCTTATTCTTTCTTTCTCTTTCAGCTGCAATTGCTTATATTTACTGTATTTGCCTCCACTCCAATGAATCAGTTTTTATAGAATGTATTTAAAAGCCATGACCGCTCACTAACAAGTGCCTGCAGAGAGCTGATCTTTCCTCAAGCTCTCCAGCTCCAGAAAGGTTTCTGCTGCAGTTGCCCAAAAACCTCTAAGCACTTGTACCTTGCCCATTCTGCTAAACAAAACCTTACCCAGAAGTTCTCTAGTGCTCCTTGTTTAAGCTGCCTTAGTTCATACATAAACATTCGGCAAAGCATAGGGTTAGAAAAAGGATGCCAGAATTTCTGGTAATACTTTTAACAGGCCATATGGGAATTATCTATATTCACAGCTTTGCTGCATGACCTTGAGCAAATCACCTAACACTTCATCTCCTTGATTTCTCTAACCTGGACAGTAAAAATATAACAGTACCTGTCATTGTAGAATGCTTTAAGATCTCAGATGAAGAAATGGCAACTGTGACAATGATGATGATCCTCAGCCCTGACTAAAACATCAAAAATTCAGTCTCCCTTTAAAACAGGGTAGAACTTTACTTGTGAATGCAATCTGTTAAGAAGGTTTGCTGTTGTGC
This sequence comes from Numenius arquata, assembly GCF_964106895.1. Taxonomy (NCBI): domain Eukaryota; kingdom Metazoa; phylum Chordata; class Aves; order Charadriiformes; family Scolopacidae; genus Numenius; species Numenius arquata. Next base: position 63,317,180 of record NC_133577.1, on the reverse strand, counting down.
TAATGTGTCCACTTCATACATAAATTCTAACAGTGATGTAGGACACTCTCTATGTTAATATTACCCTCTCTACAGCAAAATCTCAAACATCTTTCTTGAAATAAAAGCCTGAGGCTTTTGCCTATAAAAACAGGCTTGTAAAAAGAAAGAGTAAAGGCACCTTACATAGAGAAGGGTCCCAATTCATCTCTGACATCTTTACGCTCCTGATTCATTTTGCCTAAGAGTAAATACCAGACCACGCTCACTTTGCAGGAACAGTCAGAAACGCCAACTGTTCCAGGAGCTGTATCACCGAGCGGGGTGGATGGGAGGGGGACACCGGTATTTCCCTCCCACGGAAGCCCCCGGTCGCCTGCTGGTACCCGACCCAGCGCCGTGGGGCTGCGCGCCCGGCGAGCCCCTGCCCCGCACCGGCACCGCACCCCGCCCGCCCCTCGCCGGCAGGTATATTTTACATTTCTATGTAGATACGGATTCATCACCGCCTGTCCCGTAACTGCGGCTGGGCTCTCCTTCCCCGGCCAGGTCCCGGCAGGTGCCGCCCGCCCGGCGCCGGGCACCTTCCGCGGCTGCGGGCACCGGCGCGCCCGGCTCCGCGCCCGCGGACCCGCACGCAGCGGGCGCCGTGTTCCCCACGCCACATCTCCCCACTCACGCTCCTCCCCGCGCCCCCTTTCCCCCTCCGCCCACTCCTCCCTTCTCCCCGCACCCGCGGAGGAGAAGACCCGCGGGCGCGCACACAGCCCCGGCGCTCACCTCCCAGCGAGCGGCGCGGAGGGGCCGCGCTCGGCGGTGCCGGGGCTGCTCGGCGGCGTTCAGCGAGGGAGGCGCGGCCGAAGCCCCGGGCGCTCCCGCCGGCGGCAGCGACGCGGCCGCACAATGCGGAGAGGCCGCCCCCCCCCCCCCCCCACCTCCGCCCGCCCGGCCCCGCTCCGGCTCCCGGAGCGCCCGGCGGCACTGCGGCGCCCCCTGCCGGCCGCCTGGCGCAGCACACCCGCCCCGCGACGACGGTGCGGTGCCGGCGCGGTGCGGACCCCGCGGGGCGCGGCAGGTGGGACAGGGAGGGTGGGCCGTCCCCTCGCTGTCCGTTCCTTGCGAGCCTAACCCGGTGCCCGGCGCGGTCTCCGAGAGGAAGGAGCGCAACCCTGTAATTCGGCGTGTTTGACGGTAACGCAGCCCTTTAATTATGTGGGACAATGGCTGTTGTTCACAGGCAGAAATTTTGACTAAGTGCTTGCTAGCGGGCCCGGCCAAGTCTGCTCCGCAATTTAATTTAACATCTCAAGTACTCTCTTTCCTTCCCTATTATTTGCTTAGCGCTGCTCAGCAGTACCACCCCCAAGAACTCCATGCAGAGCCCGATAGTCCTCTCCCTGTCTGGAGAAGTACAATAGCAAAGCGACAGTAAGGTCACTGCCTCATCAGACCACTTCCCAGTAGCACCAACTTTTTACATGGTGCTCTTCCTCCCTGCATCCCGTCACGGCTTATGGCAAAGGAAAGCGTTGTTATTTCAATTTGCAAATGGGGAAAACGAACCGTGTAATTACATCAGTCCATCCAAGAGGCTAGTGTCAGAGCCAGGGATCAAGTTCTGAAACGACAGGACCAAATTCTCCGGACAACTCTTACTTCCTTGTTTATTAAACTCTCCAGTAATGTAAAGATACATTAGTACCAGATGTGAACCAGAGCTGGAAAGCTTGAAAGTTCAGTGGATGTTCCTCCTCTGTTTCTGTTCCAGCCCAGATCTGAATGAGATACAAGATGAGTAAAAGAAAAAGCTCTCCTCTTGCTGTCTTTCTTGATGCAAAATTAAATCAAAGTTGGATTGGAAAAGATCTTCCATGATCTGAGCCTCTCTATGAGAGCACGGTAAGAGTTTAGGGGGCGGGGTGGCAGTCCTGAGGAGAAATGAGCACCTACTATTCCCTCCAAACTGTGCCAGCAGCAGGCACTCAGGAGCAGAGCAGATCTTAAAATAGTTGTACTGCCTATCATTCAAAGGCAAAAAAAAAAAAAAAAAAAAATTAAATTAGAAGGCAGATGTGAAAGCAGTAGTATGGTTTATGCTTTACTTGTTAAAAATAAATGCTGAGACTTTAAGCCTTCAGTCTCTGTTTTGGTTTACATAATTTAGAGGGATTAGCTTTTTCCATCCTCCTAAGAGAGCAACTGGTGAGTGTCTATTTTGCATCTGGGGAAATGTGTGTTAGTCTCGAGGCCTGACATTTGTTTTGTGTCCAAGGAATTCACCCTGCATGGGGCTGTCAAATTAAATACGATAACTGGCTTTTCCAAAGCAGCAGATAATTTATTGGTCATTAAAAATCCTAGCGGCTGTGCAGTCTGCTTGTGCTAAAGTCTCTTACTGGTGCCAGGGCATAGGAATTTAGTAAACACTAATCATGGACACAGGAAAAGGTTTCAGATGGTTGAGACCCACAGGACTGGTCCAGGACCCCTTTTGTTGCTGTTTGTTTTCTCTGTACTCACTGTGCTCTCATACATGACGTTGATGGGTTTGGGGTTTTTTTCCTACCCAGAATGAGGCTTGAAAGCCTTAGGTTTTAGTTCTGTAGACCAAGGACCACCTTGCTTTGTCATAAGCAATGGTTTGTTGGTAGTTGTGGCTGACGTGGCTGTGTATTTTCTCAGTGGTTTTGCCACTTGTGCTGATCCTAAAGTGCGCTCATGGGTATTATCCTGGCATGGGTAATGAGATCAAGGTTTTCTCCTCTAAAGACCGTGACATGACTGAATGAATAAATGATGGGGCAGGTTCCTTTTTTTGCCCTTCCATCTTATGAAAATTTGGGAGAAGGGAAGCAAAGCTGAAGGTACATGGGGTCTGATCGCAGATGGTCTGTGTGCTGTCAGTCTGAATTCAGCCTGATCCCGCAGAAGTCAGGAGCAACCCCTTTCCCACCCCACCAGAGCCACGTGTCTTAGATTTCTCCATCTTGTCCCTTGCATCTTTGGTGAGTCAGAGTGTTTCACAGACTTAATTAATTTCTGAAAATAGCACTTTGGTATATTTAAAAATGTTATTCTTGTTTTACCAGGAAAAGGAGCGGTCCCAGCACAAAAGGGTAGCTGGCTTATGGGAATTACTGGCTGGAGTGGAGCTGAGGGAAACTCAGTCTTTTCTGTAGGCTCCTTTTCTATGGTGTCAAAGCAGTGAAGTGTATCTACCCACGGTTACCAGTGAGTTCATCTGTGGCTTTGCATCTCCTAGGGGCAACACTGAGCCTTGTAATAGGGCAGAGCAGGTGACCTCCTCTCCCTTGGTGACCCCAGGCATTGTGGACGTGCCACTACTGAAGAGCTCAGCCCAGGTATGCTGTGAACATGGAAACTGCAGCTGCAGGTCCACGGCTGTGTGGTTACACCGGGGTCTGTAACGTGGGCCTGCACCTCACGGTGAAAGGGATATAGCTGGGTCAGCTACCCTGTTATATTCATAGATTCATAGATTCATAGATTGGTCCAGGCCGGAAGGGACCTCCAAAGGTCATCTAGTCCGACCTTCCCGCAGTCAGCAGGGACACCCCCAACTAGACCAGGTTGCCCAGGGCCTCGTCGAGCTTCACCTTGAATATCCCAAGGGAAGGGGCCTCAACCACCTCCCTGGGCAACCTGTTCCAGTGTTCCACCACCCTCCTGGTAAAGAGCTTGTTCCTAATATCCAATCTAAATCTCCCCTTCTCCAACTTAAAACCATTGCCCCTCGTCCTGTCACTGCAGGCCGTTGTAAACAGACTCTCCCCAGCCTTCCTGTAGGCCCCCCTCAGGTACTGGAAGGCCGCTATTAGGTCTCCCCAGAGCCTCCTCTTCTCCAGGCTGAACAACCCCAGCTCCTTCAGCCTGTCCTCACAGCAGAGGTGCTCCAACCCCCTGATCATTTTAGTGGCCCTCCTCTGGACCCGCTCCATCAGGTCCATGTCCTTTCTATATTGAGGGCTCCAGACCTGCACACAGTACTCCAGGTGAGGTCTCACCAGAACAAAGTGGCAGAATCACCTCTCTGGATCTGCTGGCAACACTTGTTTTGATGCAGCCCAGGATGTGATTGGCCTTCTGGGCTGCAAGTGCACATTGCCTGCTCATGTCCAGCTTTCACCTGGTTGCTTCCCTTTTTGCTTAGGAAGACACCAACCAATGGTCCAGAGCAAGAATTTTGGTTCATTTGTGGTCTGGTAAATGCCTGCAGTCAGGCAGTGTCTGCAGTCAGAGCATGAGACTGCCCCTGCTCCCCAGAAACCCTCATGGATGAAGGATCAGATAATGAAATAGGAATGTGAACAACTTGAAATGCAGATGAAGCCACAGACTCTTAAGTCGGGGCAAAAATGCTGTCTTGGGATTGATTAATAGAGCTTCATCCAAGCAGTCGCAGCTGACAAGTATTGTAGAAAGGCTCGCTATTTTAAGTACCACTAAATAATACTTTACTGTCTTAATATGATATCTAAGTGTCTCCAGAGTCCAGAACGTTCTTTCTCTCTGTTTTGGACGTGCTACCTCTTTATCATCAAACACTTCTACTGGCTTATCATTTTCATTCTGGATGCTTATGGTGTATTTTCCGGAGGCGTCTCTGTTGTGAAGGCCAGCGGTGTTTGCTTCCTGTGAGGTGGGACAAAGGACTGGTGTGACATTGCAGGCCTGGCAGTGTAACACATGAAGAGGTTGTATGAACAGGAAAGGAATGTGGGAGGGTTTTTTTCCGAAGCTAGAAATCCCATCATAGATGACAATTTTGCAGTTTTCAACAACTTCCAAAACAAGATTTTGGAATGGGGATTGATGAGACTCATGAGAGGAAAAGATGGCAGAGACCTGGTTTCAGAAGGTCATTTAGGATTCTCGGAATCCTGTGGAAATGAGTGGCATTTCATCTTCCGAGCACCTTTATGCAACCGAGTGCAAATGCCTACAAACAGTAGAGGAGATCATGCCACTGGTGACATGGACAAGGAAACAGACTCCTCTGGTATGATTCCTGCAGTAAGGAAGGGGTTATTGAGCTCATGACCACCATCTTTGCTACTGCTGTAGAAGAGCAGCCCAGACCTGCAGTGAGGATTGCTCTAGAACAGAGCACACCTGGTCAGAGCTGGATCCTTGTCTCAAGCAAGAACCCATCGGTGACTTGGTTTACTTTTTCGCCTTTCCTTCCAGCACTCTCCTGAGAGCTGAGATGATACTTGATTAGTAGAAAAAAAAAAAAAAGACTGTCAAATAAATAGCATGTTCACACAAATATTTGCAGCTAATATTAAAGGTTCACGGGGAAACATTCGGATTGTTTTCTTCATTTTCACAAAATATCTTCCAAATGTTTTTGTGTTGGCTCTCGGCAATGTACATAAATCTGTTCAGTTACACTATCCTAGTGCTGTGAAAAAAATTACAACTTTATGGATGAACTTTGTTGTTAGTTTGGTTTGTAGTCAATATGAAGAATTGCTGTTTAAAATTAATATTACATTTTCTCATATTTTCCCTCGTGGCTCATGAAACACTGAGTTTATAATGATGGGTTTTCTTAAGCGTACACTAAGGATTTATAATGTCTCTCTCAACTTTTTCCTCATTGTATAGTAGAAAAATGAGATGTATATTTTTAAGATGCAGGCTTTATTACTTAATGAGTGTTTATTTCTAATGTAGTAAATAAGACCACAATCCTGCGAACATTTGTTTGTGTTTAACCTTACATGGATAGGCTTAATGGAGTGGCCAAGGAAGCTACAGCTTCCCCTTTAGTATTACTTGAAGATGGGCTACGGAGTCGCCTGCAGAATCCGGGCTTTGACATTTTATTCCGTTTGGCTTCACGAGGTGCTGAAACGGGGCTCTGGAGATGGACATGAGATGCTCTTCACAGCATCTTGTGGATCTCACACATGCAAATGCCTCTATGCTGTGTCCTAATGCAGGCTTTCAGTCTCAGTAGGCATTTGGCGCATTTGCATGGAGACATGTAAATACACAGCTTGGGTTTCTTGCAGTAGCAAGATTTTTTTCAGGTATATTTAATAGCGATACACGTGCAAAGCTGAGAGGCACAGCTCAACAGGAACTATTACTAAGCAGAATAGCGAAGCATAAAACTCACGTTTTATAACATGTGGGTAATGGCTACTCTTCATATTGCCCAAGTTAAAATGCATAAATTCTGCTAATCTGTGTTTCTTCTCACCTGTACTGTTGACTAAGTTATATCCTGACAGTCTGCCCTTAAAAATGGGCAAGCTGTGACTCCACACTCAAGAGAATACAACAGTGATGGCACTGACTCCATCACAGTTTGGTACATTATTATTGGGTTTGCTCTTTGTTTAGGGTTTGCTTTTCTGATATTGTTATTTCTCCCTCCACACTTACTCAGATCACAGAGGGATCCTTTAATAGGTTTTTGTTAATGTAAAATTAATTGCTGCATAGCCCTAAAGAAAGCAGGGTGATTGTAACTCTCTTCTACATATTTATAATTATTAAATACCTACTTGCTTTAGAACTGAAGGAGTTCTAAAGCAAGAAGTTTCTACGAAACTTCTAAGAAGTTTCTACACCAAAGTAAGTTTGGACTAATAACTAAATCACATACATTATTGTCTGCAAACTAGCTACTCTCCTGCTAGAGAGATTTATGTTATGGTTTTAATAAAGTACAGTTATAGAATTAAAACCCACTGGTAACAGTGTCAACAAATTTTGCAACAAATGTGCAATACCAGACTTTATTAATGAATGAGTTACACTGATGTGTCATCTTAATTTCTTACAGATGTATTCATGTTCTTTGAAAGGACCAGTGGAAATTGTCATAAATTCATTTGCTATTCATGTTAATGAATGCTAGCCCTTATTCTTCCTCAATGAATAAGGGCTATGATTGCAATCTGGATTGCCATAGGGACTCCACTGTAATTCATCATTGCTTCAGTGTTCAAATTCTCTGGTGGAACCAGATATTGGTGTCGACAACATCTGGAGTTTTACATCTCTCATCTTTTTTCTACCTCCTTCCTTCTGTTTAATCAAGAGAATGGGAAGGGGAAATTGCTGCCATTGTTAATATCTTCAAGAAACTGAATGACTTCTAGGACTTTGGAAGATATTTAGACTTAGAATGTAGGAGATACAGGCCTGTTGACAGAGGTGAGACTGAGAAGTATCTGCTTTCAACACACTGTAATGTCAGTCGTAGCATGCCCAGACAGGCAGGAAGCCACACTTCCATCTCCCATTCTGAAGCCAAGCAGTGGATTTGGCAGGGGATGACCTTTTACAGAAGACAGTCTCAGCGACCACGGTACACATATATATGTGAATATATACCCCATTTCTTTCACTGGGGCTGTTTCACGTTGTATAAAACAGTTCTGTACTTGTATCAAGGAGAGAGGTAGGTTGTCATGGATTTTAAGTAGGAATCTTTGTCCATGCCTGATCAAATCCAGACTTGCTTCCTACCCAATCCCTTCACATGCTAGTCCATTCTCAGGGGCAGGGGTTTAAATGAGCTCAGGGATACACTGCAAGATAAATTTTGAGCGTGGGCTATTCCTCAGCATAGATCATGTCTGCCTGTCCTTGCAGTGTATGACAATATGCTGCTTTGTGGGAATGTGACCATGGTCAACATCAAATAGACACATTCCTTCCTCAAATGGCCTGATAATGTGTACGGCAAGGTACTGTGTGAATACTGGGCACAGCCAGGTAGCAAGACGGGGATACACAATGCTGTCAGAGAGCACCTGTAGACATAGATGGAACAGCTAACCCTGCAGCCCCGTGGCTAGGACGAAGACAAATATAGCAGTCCCTGCCACGAGGAATATTTAGTTACATTTAGGGAAACAACGGTGTGGTAAAATGATAGCATCTTGGCTCAAAACAGTATGCTATTTATGGATGGGGCACAGTCTCATGAGTCTGGAGAGGGCTGGATTCAGAACTCTTCAACAAAAGGAAAAATTCAACTTGGAATCCTATACATAGCACTGGCTAAAGATAGGTAAAGATATGTTATGGTTTGAGAGAGCCCATAACAATCTATTGTCGTTAGACAATTATTCTATCACCCGATGACCCCTCCCCACCCGAAAGGGGAATCGGGGAACACAAAGAAAACACAAAGGTTGAAGTATAAATAGATTTAATAGACTAAGACTAAATAATTAACAATAATACTAAAGAATCAGTATTAATCCCGATACTGATATAAGATATACAGAAATTATACTCAGCCATCTATATCAGGAGGAAGCCGTGCACTCCCAGCAGTGGATAGCAAGTATCAGACACTGCGAGCGCAATGGCTTCAGGAGGAAGGGAAAGGCCTCAGGGCTCTGGCACCGGGGCAAGGAGTTGTCCGGACCGCCGCCATCAGGGAGAGAGCCAGCTACGCAGCAAACTTTTCTAATTTATATTGGATGTGACGTTCATGGTATGAAATACTCCTGTTGGCCAGCCTGGGTCAAATGCCCAGGCCTTGCTCCTCCTTGTCCCTGCACCTGGCAAGGCTCGAAAACACTAACCTTGAATCCCACAGAGCCTGGCTGGCTATAAAATAAATATTTTCACAAATTCAGACACTAGAGTCTTCTAAAAGTGTAATTTTCCCCAGCATTAGAAGAAAAGTTAGTCCTGTGTCTCTCAACCCAGGACAAGATAAAAGGGGGAAAAGTGGAGAAATTATCAGCATGAGAGTAATTTTCTTGACTTTTCTGTCTGAGCTATCCAGAACTGAAATGCTTCATTTTAGGCTAGCCTAAATGAACAGAAAATGAGGGTGGGGTTTTTTTAAGTGAAACATACTTTTCTCCTTTCCTGGATTTCTCCCCGATTTCTATTCCTGTGCGTAAGAGACAACGACTGAGTTTATAAAATCCATTGATGTTTATAAATTCTCCAGAACTGTGCTTTTGTGCTTTCCCCTGTCCTGTCTTGCTGTTCTTGGGAGGAGCTCATATAAAGATAATTCATTATCCTCCTTCCAATCTAGCCCTTAAAATTCCTCTTTGTCATAATCCATAAAATCAACTTGACAAATATTTGTCAACAAATATGTTATGACCACTGCCTCCTAAGCTAAGTAATACTTTCAGTCTTTGTCCTTCTCCATCTATCCACATCCACCAGTTGTCTTCCAGGACTGTGAGTGTCCTGTGTTAGGGAACCATCTTTGGTGCATCCAAATGCTCTGCAACTGGAATGGCCTCTGCAAAATTCACGTCAATGGGATGGTGACACATCTTGTAAACATCTTGAAGGAAAAGTAGTAAGTACATTTTTCAGTCAAGGACTGGATGATCTGCTGTCCATGAATCTTGCAAACTCACATCTGATTCATGTACCCCAGGTTGGGGGCTGAATGATTCCTTCTGTTCTCCAGTGTGTGCTTGAACTATGTAATTTGGCCGTGACATGCACATGTGTATTCCTTCTCTTTGGTGCTGTTTTGGATTTATATTGCCGCTTTTCTCCACAATATCTGGGGACAAAATCTGGAGGGGAAAAAGCCCCACCAACTATTTAGATAGTTGACTCCTGTGATGTGTTAGTATTAACTAAATACTTTTTTTGAACTGTCCCGGAATTCGTTAGGTGTAAAGCAATGAAAGAATTCAAATAGCCTCAGACTCTTCTCTGTTCAGGGCACAGCTGGTGAAGGAAATGAGATCTTTCAGCATCGTTAAAGCTAGTTGGACCTAGTAACAGACGCTGAGCATTTCTGTGCAGCTCTGTGACTGTAGGACATGAGGTGATGGTGCTAGTGGACAATCTGTCCTCATCTGGAAATCATTATTGCTAATCAGTTTAGCTTTTATATACTAATTACTGTTATCGTATTACTTATCAAAGTTTCTGTGAACTAGTTTCTGAGACTATGTGTGCGCACGAGAAGTTTCAGTTGGCAACAAAGACCTTTAGGCCTTGTAAATGAGTGATTAATAAACCAACATAAAAGTTTGTTAGGACAGGCTGAGGGAAGCAGTCAGAGATACCCTCCAATGAAATAGAAGGCTATGCTAACAAACAGGTGTTACAAAACCAAATCTCTCAGCATATTATCCTGTGAGGTAGAGAAAATCTGAAAGGACTTATTTTAAAAAGCAACTGGTACTGCCATAATTTCAGAAATCTTTTAAGCACACATTAAACTCCCGTAGACTCCATGTTCAACTGAAAGCAGATTTTGAACAATTCAATAAGACAGCAGCAATTAAAACAGCAGAAAGAAATACCTAAGATTAAGTCTCTAGTTCTTTACCCAGACTTCCCATCTTGATATAAACACAAATCCTGTGGAAAACAGTGTAACATTATTGTGGAGATTAACTAACCAAGCAGTAGCTAGTTTATTTAAGCTGTTCATTATTTCAGTATCCACTGATAGTGGGATAGCAGGAATACAATTAAGAGTACTCCTTAAGGAACACTGTCCACTAATGCCTGTAATACCCTTAATTAGTATGGTATCACCCATAATAATAATGACTTTTAAAGTCCATTACATGTTTTGGGCTCCAGTCAGACAAAATATTAAAAAAATTAACGTTTCATTTTTAAATACTTACAGCTAATACTTAAAATGAGTTTAATATCGTTGTTTTGTTTTGGCTTTATCTAGGAAAAAACACTACAGGAAACTCATAATTTAGAGCAATGAACCTAGCTACAATACCTTTGCATGATTAAAGAACACCCTGTACAATGGTACATTGGGTTTTTTCATTTGTTACTTGAGTTTTCTGCCTTAGGAATTAAATAGCACATTTTCTCTAACATCACACAGGATTGTAGCTCAGCCATTTCATGCATATAGGTGTGCAGCAAATGGGCACAGAGAAAGAATATATCAAGTGAAATAGCTTAGTTATAAGAATTTTAGAATATTTTGGCTGGTGTTCGTTAAATTTATACTAAACTGTGGATTTTTAAACACAAAACCCAGTACTGTTTTGACAGTCAAGATGATTTTTGTTTACATGTAAGGACAGAGGTAATCTGAAGTCCTTGTAGCAAAGAAACAAAGATTTCTGTCATGTCACATACCCAGACTGAAACACCGAAAAACCAGCTCATTGCTGTCCTTGCAACAAAACAAGGAGATGTCAACATATCTGAAAGTGTTATGCACAAAGCAGGGAATGGCAGTGTAACTTTTTGGTAAAGTAACTCCGATGAATATAACATAAATGGTTGTAAATGTAAGTACTAACATAAGAGTTCATCATTTGCTTACTCAAAGTTTTGGTAAAAATGTTAGAAGATAGTTGTAGATTATATTTTTTGACATCTGTTTGGGAAGACTTTAAGAGATCCTGATATTAATGAAGAATTCATAAGCACATTTTCTGAAAATCAGGCACCGAGAATTGTCCATTGCTTTTGAAAAAACCAACTCTTGTCTAAAATTACTTTTAATTGAATCAGTACTCATCTTTTGAGTGATTTAATTGGTGGATACTTCATCTGGTATGTCTCGTATCAGTTTGATGTTCAGAGAACAGCAGTGCAGTATTTTGTAAATACCAGTTCCATGTTAGATGTTTCCAAGTGAGCAGCCAAATTGAGGTAACCCATACCATCCATCCTGCGTATGATATGGATGTGTGTCCGTGATGCTTTGCATTTCCTGTTAGCCATACAAGTATATTGGAACAAGTTTCCTGTTGTATTTAAAATTACAGGTTACTCTATATTGTTCCCTCTCATGATTCAGTCAGACAACAGGCTGAGAGTCCAGCCTGAATACAGCATGATCCTATGCAGCAAATCAGCTACTGGAACATGGGAAGAAGTATCCCTAGCTGTGGACATTGTAGCTAGCGTCTCCATCCTGGGCATTACTACTAGTGGTAACCTCTTAAAAACAGCTGGGGGTGGGCAGGTTATTTCATCTGTCTTTAGCCATTTAATACACATCCAGTCTAAGCCATTTATCTAACTTTCTGCAATCCATGGAGTTACCTTTAACAGGTTCATCTTCTCTCTCTCTGAAGGCATTTTGGAGGCCCCAGTGTTTCAATACAACCTAACAACTTACCGCTGATATAAACTACTTCAAGCAACCCTTCTCATCTAGCTGGGGACTGGTCATACCTCCTCTGATAGTCAAAGTGACCTATTTTGGTGAGATGCATTGAGTCTAGCACACTCTTTTTTCTTTTTCTCTTTTTTTATTTTTTTTTCCAATTAACTGTAAAGTGATTTAATTGAGTAGCTCTGACACAGCCATTTACTATTGGTCAAATAAGTCCTATTTCCAGCTAAAGTCTTGGAGGTTTAGGTCTCAAGGTCCGTCCCTATAAAGTATATTCCCCAAGAACTGACTGGCCTGCAGCTGGAGGTGGAGGACTTTTCTCCAGGAGTTCAAAATTTGGCATTCATATTCTGTGTATGTGCTTCAGCAGGCAGGTTACCCAAGAAGGGCAGGGAGAAGAGGAAGAAAGGAAGGGGAAAGGAAAGGGAAATAACCCCAGACTCATGGGTTGATATAGATGGTTTAATATCACAATAACAGAAAAGGAAAATAACAATTATTAAAATAACAATGGTAAAAGAATATAGAAGATAAAGTAATAGAACACAGGTCACTCTCACCACTTGGTGAACTGGTTGCCCAGCCTGTCCCAAGCAGTGATCGCGGATTCCCGCCCCCTGGCCAACCCCCATTTATATACCAAGCATGACATCTATGATATGGAATATTCCATTGGCCATTCCATTGTTTTGTCTATGCTCCTTCTCAGCTTCTCTGGGAAACTGAAAAATGTCCTTGAATAGTATAAACATCACCTAGCAACAACTTAATATACATTATTGACATTCCTTTCATACCAAATCTAAAACACAGCAGAAAGAAAGAAAATTAACTTTATCCCAACTGAAACCACGACACCACTTAATTGTGAACTACGATCTGGCTGGCTTTATTATAAGGTCTGAGGCAGTCACCATCATCACCTGCAGCTGCATACAGGGCTTGATTGCTTCTTCTCTTGAGCCTGAATGGGGGAGACAACTTGATTTTAAGGAGGTCCACTGCTGTCCTCAGCTCTAAACCCCGCTACTACTGCCCTGGCAACTGCTAGCCTTTCATTAAAAAATCCATCTCCAGATGCAGACAGCTATTTAACAAGGGTTTCAGGTTGGCATCTCTTAAAAGGCAAAATCTAACGGTCTGTATTTAGAAATTTGAATTCCTAGACTGAGTTTCAAATGAAACAAAGATATTTTCCCTTTTAGGTTTTCTGGGGATGCCATGGTGAGACCAATGCATTTTTATGTCACTTTTAAGGCACGCAGGGTGTGCATTCCTTGGCCCTGTGCCATCTGTATCATTGAGCCACCTTCTCCCCTGATTTATATTAATCTCGTAAGCACCAAAACTCTGCTAACTATCCAGCCAAACTAAAAATAACCTCTGAAAATAAGCCAATGTAAAAACATTTGCCTTCCAAGAGAGAAAGCAACCTGCTCTTTACAGGCCTTCTATCGCATTAAAACACTGATTAAGTTACTGGTTACAGACAGTACCAACTGATTGCTTGCGAGCTGCTTTTGAATGATAATTATAGAAACCTGGTGTAGGTGCAGCTTTAAGCTATAAAAATGCTGTTAGACTTACACTATGGAAGAAAGATATTGAGCTCTTAAGATAACAGTGTTTATGCATGGAAATTTCCCTAATTTATCCCTCCTTTCTTTGATTTGTGCCAAGGGTTGAACACTCATCCTATATTTTTAAGAGTGTTCCTGATTTTATTCACTTTTCACATGACTAATTGGAAGGTTGTATTAAGTGATCAAAAATTTGCAGAGCTAAAACTAACTAACAAAACTAACGCTTCTAGTGTAGCTGATCATTAAATCTTGCTTTCCAAGTATAATTCAGCTTGAAAAAAAACCTTAATATTTTAACAAAATGTGTACCTCAATATAAAAAAGAATTGCAATAGCTCTACTCTGTAAACCTAAACCTAAACAAAAACTAGGCATATGGATTCATGATTTTGGAGGGCTTTTATTTTAGGAAGGGAGACTCATTGTTTTGAGTGCTGCTCTGTTGTCAGTGAAGAAAATGAAGGAGTCCTCCAGGTAATTCAGGACACCTGCAGAGCTTGACTTCTGGTTTATATAACTCTTACCAGCAGCATCTTCTGATCACTGCTTACAAAGGGAGTAAAGAAGTTTAGCCTCCCTATGTGAAATTAATTCTTTTGGAATTAATCCCTTTGCCTGTTAAGATATATAACCCCCTCCAGGTGTCTTTCCATTCATGTGCCAGGTAAGGAGATGGCATGTAGGGATGCAGATTCCTAGAAATAATTATTAATGACTACATCAACTACAAATAGCTGTTACATATGAGCTCCAAATTGATTGAAAAAGAATCATAGCATCCTGTGTGCGGTGTAAGGCTTTGAAATGTGATAGCCAGCCAGCTCCTGGCACAGGAAAGAAATTTCTAGATAGGGGCCTTACCAAAGCCCTTTGGATATTTTCATTTAATACATAGGAAAAAGAGGAAAAAAACCAGACCATTAATGGCTTCTTTGTAATCTGTTGGTGTTGTGTTTCAAACTGTTGAGACTGTAGCAGAACAGCATTGGAGCTCTGTAACCAAATCATAACAAGAAGTGCTTTCCCTCTGCTATTTAGGACAATAGCAGTGGCTGGGTGAGCATTTCCAAAAAGAAGTGGGGTGGGCAACCTTCAGATCCTGTGTCTGCCTAGTTTAATACTTGAACTCTGAAAAGCTTTATAAATCCAATGCAAGGAATTGGGAATACCTGAAAAAAGTTTTGGAAACACTTGTTTACAATAGGGTTTCAGTGACTGAATTTTAATTATACTTATTGAAAGTCTTTCTGTTTGGTGCCCTTGGTCTCAGGCAATATTTACAGTTAAGCACCATCTTTAAAGCTGAAGTTCTACATCTCCCTCTAAGGTTTTTCTGCAATGTAACAATGCAATGGCTGTAACAATCACTGAAATGCAGAAAAGGGTGTTTTTTTTTATTTCTAGGCTACTTAGTCTACTGTATAGTAGCATTAACCTATACACTCAATGTTTTAGAATGTAATTGTGATTTTCATCCCCTGTATTTGTCGTGTACAAGTATCTGGGGTCTGTGAGCCCATGGTTGGGGGTACAGAGAAGATAAGGCAACTGCTTTTGTTTTATCTCATTTTAGCATATATAGACTAAGCTTGGAAGAGCATAGAGATTAGCACATCACTGTGCAAGGATGACAACCAAATTTATGAATTATTCCACATCATGGTGTGTGGTCACATGCCCCCAAACACACTGGAGCTTGTCTGGCCTTGAAGCTCAGTGGGGTTAGACTCCAAAAGTCAGTACTTGGATGGGAGATCTCTGGGTGCTGTAGGCTTCCAGTTTGACACAAAGGGGAAAAAAGATCACCCTGAAGGATGATCAGACCTTGGAAAGGGCTACCCAGAGAGGTTGTGGACTCTGTCCTTGTGAACTTTTAAAACTGGGCTGAAGAAAGCTGTAGATAACCACATCTGTGTTCAGTGATGAGCCTGCTTTAACAGGAGGCTGAGCTGGATGACCTGCTGAAGTGGCATCCAACCTCAGTTATTCTAGGATTCTGTGGTTTGAGGTTGAATTTTATGTATTCCAATGCATTTATGTATTTTTTTGTTGATAAAGTTGCATGCTTACATGAGTTGACTGTAATGGTAATATTCAATAATCATGATAATTGTATCATAAAAAGGAGGTCATACTTTCTGGCATGAGTATAAAAAAATATTTTTCATATGTTTCTAAAGATAGCAGTAATTGCCATAAGGCTTACTTTGTTTATTCATAGGAAAAATTTCCACCAATTGCTAATGATAGACTGTAAGATACTCAATAGTCCATAAATGAAGTAAATAATAAAAATAATTGCAGCATAGCTTCTCAGGATAAAAGTCTTTTTTTTATTATTATTTTTTATTTTTCTCTTTAAGAAATATAAGTTATCAAATCCAGGAGAATATTTGTGATAGAAGCAGACTGGGATGGAGTATTCTCAATTCACAGAAATTACACGATCCAGGTATCAAATAAAAGCTTTGCTTTCCAAGATTCACCCACAGCTAAAAAGTTTTGTCTGATCATGTTGGGCTTAAAGCTTCTTGTTTCTCTATCAATATACTGGTTCTTCTTTCAGTTGGAAAAAAAAATCCTAGGTATTTTGAAAGGATATATTTTTCTTTTTATTCACTGATCCTTCAAAATAGGCAAATATTCAAATGTGTCCAAAGTTGTCCATTTCTCCATTGTTGAAAAAGGACTATTTCATTGTCCCCTTGGTTATTCTGAAGACCTGGACGGCACTGTTGAGGTGTTTGAAAATGTGAAGTGTCTGATATTTTCCAAATACTAGAAGAATATACTTTTGTACATTACATAAAGGATTGCCTGTTGCAATTTTTTAAATTCTTGAAGAACAAAGCAACAGTGGGGAGACTCTTTCAAAAACTGAATATAAGTGCAATTTTTGGAAGATTTTTAATACTATTGCAAGAATAAATTTTGTGCATGTTGAAGTTTGACATAATACATTTATTGAAATTAAAGAAAAACTGCTGGTAAATTCATGGCTGTAATCTTTCTCTAAAAGTGCATCATGGCAAAGTGGAAAAGAATGGAAAGCAATTTTATTCAGTGATATAAATTAACTCTCTGATATTTCTTGTTTTTAACTACTACTAAGTAAAATCAATTTCATTCACAAAAATTAATCAACTCAATTTTTTCCTCTATGAAAAGTCTCAGCTTTTTAAGAAAGTTTCTGAAAGGTTAAGGCTTGGCCAAGGGCTGTATATGGATTATTGTCTGACAAGTTCTGTGTTTCAAAGGACCAACAGTGGGTGGGTGGGTGCAAGCTCCAGCAGTCTTGCAGCAGGACATGGACAATGTCCCTTCTTCATTGTACCTTATGCTCATTTCTACCTTAAGTGAAACAGCATAAAACTATTTTCCTTGTATGATCAAGTTCGGACAGAATGCAGAAATCGCTGAAAATTGGTTCTCTGAAGGTGTCAAATGCTAGAAGCTAGTTCTACAGCTTCATAGCTCATTGGGTTTCTAACTTTCCTTTACTTCATATTGAGGAGCACGAACATGAGTACGTGGTATTTTTCTCACTGTGGGATTCTTGCGTGGGCCTGGGAGCTCTTGCTGCATGGAGATTTTTCCCTGCACGAGCTGCAAGTCTCGTGCGAACAAACGTGCAGGGGAAAGGAGTTTCACCAGCCCCCACTATCTCTTGTGCAGCTCATAAAAGGGGCAGAAATAAGGAGAGGGCCACACTGTGCTGTCTCAGCCCATCTGGGAAAGGGGAGGTGTGTGAGCCAGCAGGCAGGTTGGCTTTGAAGATGGAGAGGCTGAATTTTAACCTTGACTTAGGTATTTTGCAGCTGCACTGCTCCTTAGTGGTGCCTGTCATTTAGAGCTCGCTTTTGCAGGGACTAAAAAAGCTGTTCCTGAAGCAGTCATGTATGCCAGTAGGCATGTTTTACTGGTTACTTATAGCATTAATTAGTCTTAATGGCTTTAGGAACATGTTGTTGGGTGGGATGTACTGGTTAGGTGGATTACCTGCAACAATGGGAAAGTCCTTCAGGGCGAGGCTTGGTGGAAAAGGCTAGGTTCCAAAGGGAAAATAATGGTTTGCATCATGTAATTAAGAAATGTATCACTGAGTATACACCCAGTAAAGGTGAATTAGGAAGGCTTTTGGATAGATTAATTCTGGCATTTCATATTGTGCGAGTTCTTTTTGCATTTTTTTTTTTTTTTGCTATGTATTTAAATGGCACACAAAATATATGTTTGATCTGAATCTGGACAGAAAAGACTGTAATAATACAGTACCTTCTAAACAGAGTGACAATTTAAATCAATTTGGGAACTGCAGCTGCTATGAAAGGCAGCAGCTTTCTTTGTAGGAGTTGCACCTGGTAAAGGTGCCACAGCAATGTGTTGTAACATTTGCCCGGAGGAAGGGACACAAAGACAATTAGATGTTTAATTACAGTTCTTAAAAGAACATGAACAGAAATTCAGACTTCTAAATACCTTTTTGGATCCATTCTTTACTTTCTGCTAAAATTAGGCTACACCCAGACGCCAGAACCTGGGAATAGTTTTTGGGCTTGCAGGCTGAGTGCATGTCCAGATGTATTTTGACGCAAGTCAAGGCGAGACCTCAGCATGCACCAGCAGTCGCAGACTGCCTGGCTTCCACCAAAAGGCAGCTGGGAGCCATCTGGCAGCAACACGAAGTGTATCTTCTAAAATCTCAGCAAATGAGTATAAACGTGGCTGATAGGCAGCTTCTCTCCATTCAAGCTGTAGTCTCCCTGGTCCAAAAGTTGGGAACTTGTGCTGATGGTGGAACTGATCGAATTACTCAGGGTACCACTGATCTGCAACGAGATGCTCTCAACTGATTTCACTAATTCTTAAGATACGGCTATTCTGTGGCCAGCTCAGCTTGCTTTACTTGCTGAAGGTTATGCCACTGCACATATTTTTGTTAAAACACACCCTGAAGGAACAATATGCACAAGATTATATTAATATTTACAATAAAGAATAAACACACATAGTACCATTAACTTCTACCAAAGCAGATTTTGTTTGCAGGATCATGTGTGAAAGTCCTGAATTATATTGACTTTAGCTGGAAGCATTCTTTCCTCACAGAAATATGTGTCTAGATACACTTGCACAATAACCACCTGTTTTTGGTAGGATAGTCAAGCAATAATCCTTCGAAAAAGAGCTACTAAGTGCCCAACATATTAAAGCGAAGCAGGATTAATGAATTATTTACTACATTAGAAGCAATTTGTATTTATAGTAAAAATACCAAATATTTTTAATTCTAGCACTGCTATTGAGATGAAAGTGGGAACAATCTGCTTAGGATCATTTGTCTTAAAGTTGACTTGAGCTGGTTGAATTGTTTACTGGATTAGGCAAGATGTATTTCAGCTGATAAATAAAGAATGGGGGTTTTGCCAGATGATGCACTTTCCCTAAATCATGATTGACTCTGAAAGGATTTGCTTCACTTCTTATGTAGTTTTTCTATTACACAGCCTGTCTGGGGCGAGCTTTGACCAGCTTTGCAATGAGATGTGATTACTTTCTACTGCTCCATTTAACTGCAAAAATTGCTGTGACTTGCAAATCTACTCACGCGATGAAGTTCAGACTGAGTTACTGTCAGAGCTGGGGAAAACTCCATGGAAGTCAAGAGATTGCTCCTCTTGTTCTGCATCCTTTTGAGGAGGTAGGGAAAGAGAAGATTTTGTCCATCAATGTGGAATAAGGCGGTGCCAAGTATAGTAGCCTGTGGAAATTACAACTTTGTTAAATAATTTTAAACTGAGAAAACATGGTAAAATTGTGTGGGAGTTGAAGTCTAGAGCAATGTGAAGGGCTGATTCTGATATGTTTTGAATTTAACTAAAGGAAAACAGAATTTTCCAACACCTCACACTTGAATGAGAATGTATTCCCTAGTGTACCACAGATTTCTAGGTGACTTTTCCCAGAAATATTGTGAATTTATGTTTTTGAAAGACTTGTTACATCTAAAAGTTTATCATTTCCCATAATTGTGCAGACCTCTAAAGCTTATTGGAATATTAATGGATTTTAATTCCTTTGCCCTTTTTTTTTTGTTTAAGCCCTCTTGGTTTGTGGTTGTTGTCCGGAAAAGCCTGTGCTTATCTTGTTGCCAAAGAACTTGTGCTTTTTTTTCCTTTCTCATCACAAAGAGGAGAAAAATTATACTTTGGTATAGTTTTATGCAACTGTACAGCAGGATCTACAATGATAAAGGTTTTTTTTTCCTAGTGACCAGCTGTCTGAAACCAGCAGTGCATAAACACATCCATTCACTCAGATAATCATTTTCCTAGATTTGATTTAAGGCACTTCATTGAAGTGATTATGCTCGTGTAAAAGCGCAACAATATATGAGTGAATCAGGCCTTAGGCCTTGATTTTCATCCAAAAGATAAAAGCAAATGAAGAAATGCAGAGAACAAAACAATGGGTAAAGAACTGGAACTGAATCACTTCTGGAGGGAGATTTAGGACTTAATCCTGCAAAGAAAAACCTGCTCTGGCCCTGATCCAAAACAGTACTCAAGTCTTACCTCTAACTCCATCAGGAGTTTCACTAAAGCCTCAGTAGTTTCACCGAAGCCAAATGTCTGCCCAAGTTCTTTGTAGACTACGGCCAGAATATCAGTAATTTGCAAGACTGAACCCTCAAAGAAATGATCTCGGTCAATTGATAAGGACTGGTAATGAGCTGAACTTGCAAGAGAGAGCAGGCGCTGGCTGTGGGCATATCAATGGGTTGCTGTATTTGAGGGAGGGTTAGTAGGGAAGTTGTAGCAAAACCTACTAAAAGAAAATAGCTTTACTATTATTTAAACATTTTCAAAGTTTTTTTTTTTTTCTTCAATTTGAATGATTTCTAAATAGGTTTTGAAACAGCACAATGTTTTTGAGAACTGAAAATTTTTGTTGTGGCATAATTCCTTTTTTTGCCCTCAAACTTTTCATCGACAACTGTCGAGTTAGAAGTTAGACCCAGAATTGAAGTGTATGAGAATATCTCCACACTTGCTGTCTAGCAATAGAGATTATTGCTTGGCTTTCTTCTCAAATAAATACCTCTACTGTTCATCTAGTTATTTGAGGAGTATATACCTCTATTGTGTTTGCAGAGTTTTGAAGATGCACAGTCAGTTTAATGCTACATGTATATAAATTGTGTATGTAATATATCCTTAATTATTTTCCATCAGCATACTGATGCACAACTTATATCATACCCTGTTCCTTGCAGTTTGCTGTTCCTTGAGTTGAAATCTTTATTGAACCATTTAGAATCACTATTGTTCCACAGTTAGTTAGCTTTTCAGGTGACAAAAGAGAGGTATTTTTGGCTGTGGGGAAAAAAGGCAGCATCTGAATGGTGAATTTCTTTTCATAAGGCAAGTCTGCCTGTGACAATGTCAGTGGAGATGGAAATAGATTGTGGGTAACTGCTTGGCACTAAATGTGGGTTAGGTAAGACCATTGGACACGAAGCGAGGTGGGAGAACAGCACAGAGCACATGAAGCCAGCCAGCTTGCCTCAGGGGTTGACACACAGACCACTGATTTGTGGGAGCCTGCATTTGCAGGTGGGTGGCCAGGTCTGCCAGTGATTTCCCCCCTCTAAGGCTAGGCTATATGTCAGCAAAGGGACCAGGTCTGCTGGCCCTCCCAGCCCCAGGGCAAGCAGGCTGGCAGGGGAGCACCTGCAGGCTCCTGGGGTGGGAACCTGACCACGCTGCCTCCTCCTGTAGCTGGGCTTTGAGTGGTTTCATGTCCTGTAGGGCCAGTTATGCCCGGTCCTTTCTCTGCAACTGCTGCGTTTTGGGTTCTGCGTGCTCCTTTCCAAACTGAATGTGATAAAATTTTACTTTATAAGGAATGATTTGTGCAAATAACCCAGGAATCCAGAGCTCATATGTGGGTCAGAGTTCAGCTTCAAGTTTGAGCTCACACTTGCTGGCTCACAATGAGCTGGTTTAGAACTCCTCAGGCTTCCTAGGATTTGCGTTAGATCCAATAATGTTTTTATTTTTTCTTGGGTGTTTGGATCTGTGGTTTGTACTATTTGAGACAGGATATTCAAATCCAGACATAGAGTTTAAATCTAGATTTAATCTGAGCTGTCTTTAGTTATGAGCACATGTAAAGGAAGAGAACCAGAGTGTAAAGATGGTGACTAAATTCCTCAGTGCTCAAAAAGCATTTATGTTCAGTTTCATTTATATTTGGACAGAGATTTGAATAATTTTCAAATTATTTAAACAGACTGCCTCATAATATCTTAATCTAAACTGGACATCTTTCTAAAAAGATGTTTTTAAAAGCAGTGCTATAAACTAAATATAAATTACTGATGTGATGCAGGAATTGCTAATTCAGAATCCATGGTTTATAGTATTTTAGCATTTCCACTGGATGATATACTGGTTAATCATTAAGATGATTAAGAGGAAGACATGAATGAAAGTAACTGCAGATGGTCCTCAAGCCACTGGAGTGCTATATCCAGATTTCAGATAGACCTCCAGCTGTTTAGGCTCTCATTATGCAAAGCAAAGGTTGCCCCAGAATTAACTTTTACTGCAAGCTCCCCACAAGACTTTGGCCACCCAAATACCTATTAAGAAAATTTCTGCAGCATAGCACTTTGTTTTCATTTATGCTACACTTCATTATTTGTGGTAAATAAGCCTAGATAGCAAGCAACGAACAAGAGTCCTTTTGTCTACTACTCCACATGGGAATCATCTAACCTTAATGGGGAAGATGTGCTTTTGGAGTCCAACCAAGCTGGTAGTAGTCCTTCTACGTTTGCTTTGCCTTAGGAAAATGCAGTTCATGCCCTTTCCCACTGAATAAATGGTTCTAATTATCTGAAACATTTCACATTTTTCCAATGTTTAATCACTGTCTTCCCAAAAGCCTGGACTTGGAACAGAGTCTTGAAGCTCTGCATGACCACAGCCGTTGCTCTTATCTGACTTAATCTTGCCCACCTCAGGGATAATTTACAGCTATTTGATCTGTTATGTAAAATACATCCAAGGTTATTGACCTATAGCCTTCCACAGTCCCACTTGCTCACACAGGATATTCTAGGATTGCTTTAGCTCAACTGAGCAATAATATTTTCTAAAAGTAGCCCCAGTGAAACTTGTAGGGCTGGCTACTTGTTTAGGAAAGTCATCTTTACTGTGTAAAATCCAACTTGGGATAATGCTGCTTTCTTTGTGAAAACAACTGCTAAAAAAAAAAAAATAACAAAAAAACCTCATTAGATACCATATCATTAGGCAGCATTCCTAAAGAAGGGAATCTGCACTTATCTGAAAAACTGTGGGTTTTTATAGTGGCTAAGAAGACTGAAAAATTCATGCAGAACATACAACTACAACTTTTACCTGTTACTTGCTCAGGATGGGCGAAGATCCTCAAGCAAGCACTTGGGTACAAATGCTCCAGAAGTGGCTGCCTCCCGGTACTCTGATGGCTTCAGGCAAACGGGTTAATCATATGTTCTGCGGTAAGTGGAAAACCAGTTGCCTCTTGGGTGTTTAAGTTTGAAATTACTATTCATTCTGCCCAAGACACCAAAAAAAAAAAAAAGGTGTTATCCCAGGGAGCAATCTGGTTTTCTTTGTTTCTGCTCTTAGCTGGATAACTTGATATTTTCAGAAAGTTAACTCAGATGGACTTATGAAGATGAAAGTGTGATTAGGGGTATAATCCACCTCCACATCTGAGAAACTGTGTAAAACCAGTGAGAAGGAGCTGTACAGAAACAGTCACATGCACTCATTAAGCATTAAGCCTGATGCTGCTACTGACTCCTTGGCTGGTACCATGTGATCTTTTAAAAGCTTGTAATGGAAAGAGGAAGAAATGTCTCCTGACTCTAAAAATCTAGTTTACCACTTCAGTCTATGATAAATTAACTGACCCTTTACCCTGTTTGAATCCCAACAAAGGCAAAAAATGTAAGCATGTCTGCCTGGCACGAAGTGTGGAAGTAAGCAACAGGCCTCCATTCACCTTTGGCTTACTGTGCCGATGCTAAATTCAAGAAACATGGAATTTGAAATATATGTAAGAATGTATTGGACGCAGCATCAAAGCATTGTCTTGATCACCGTCATCCATTCACAGTCTTGCAGAGTGTAGTAATGCATATTTTCTTGCTTATTCTTAGATTTGTAGTTTGACCTATGAGAATTATTTTTATCTCTTGCTGAGATCGGGGGAGTAGACAGGCTACACTAGAGCTTTGATATATTAGCTGATTAGAGCTTCTGGCAGCCTTCAGGATGGAGTTTCTCAGCAGCAAGTTCTCCAGAGGATTTCTGAGGGTGGGATTACTGTTAAGTTTTTTCCTGATCACAGTCCTGCTGCTAATAGAGTGTGTGAAACAAAAGTTCAAATGTTGGCACATTCTCCTATGGGATAGCAATACTCACAGCGTATAATTTCCATATCTGAAATAAGCTACATGATGATATTTTTTTTTCTGATCCATGATGTGTGGTGCATCCAGAAGAAGCATACTCTGTGCTTACTAGTCTAGTTATTATGCTTCTGTATTGCTTTTCCATGCAAATTAAAGCTCATGCAAATTAACATTAAAAAAAGAGTAAATCATAGAAGCTATGTGATTGCATTTCTATGAAAACAGGATATCAAGAATTGAGGAAGTGGGAATTCCTGCTGCCTCAGATGCCTAGTTTAGAAGCATAGTCAATGTTCAGCTCTGATACAGTCCTTGTAGAAAGTTTAACTTCTGAATTTCCTCAAAAAATGCTAGGTCTCTCCACTGACAATAGAAATATCCTACTGCAACTAGGTTCTTAAATTTGGCAGTTAAATTTGGAAGCAATTAGTTATTCCCCTCCGAAATGCTAGCACTTTCTGGGACTTCTGTTCTTCAAAAGCTTTGAAATCTTGATGGAAATTTAACTGATTTTTTTTTTCCCTTGTTTGGAATTGGAAGTGGACCTTACTGTGGTACACTGCTAAGCCACTATCAAGAAATGGAAAACTTCCAGGAAACTAGAAGACTATCAAGAAATAGTACATTTTCAACAGTACATTTCAGTATATGTATATACTATATACTATTATATACTGTGTATATAATAGTACAATTTCAATAGTACATTTTCAGTTTGAAATAGATTCAAAGTAACCAAAATGGAAAAGATGCACTGTATCCTCTTACCAGTCCCACAAGATATGCATGTTAACTGCACAATATTTGTAAGCTGATGCTCTTCATTGCACATG
Organism: Numenius arquata; assembly: GCF_964106895.1. Classification (NCBI taxonomy): domain Eukaryota; kingdom Metazoa; phylum Chordata; class Aves; order Charadriiformes; family Scolopacidae; genus Numenius; species Numenius arquata. The sequence goes on along the minus strand of NC_133577.1, from coordinate 63,292,220 downwards.
TAATATTAGGTTAAAGAGAATTTTAAAAGGGTTTAAGAGGTTTTAAAATAATCTTTTGCTCCTTGTGGTAGTTAATCACAAGCTGTGAGTGCTGGTTTCTCTCCAGTGCTTTCATTGAACAAGGTGGAAATTTCCTTCTCTCATCTAGGCGGGTAAGAGAGCTGGAATGCAGAAACGTGTATGAACTTTGCAACTTCCAGTGGAAGTGTTACAGCTGAGCAGAAGCTCCTTTCCACCTCCCAGCTGTATACTGCTCATTACAATATGTTGCCAAAATTTCTGCGGGAATTCACAACGTTGTCGTCTTCCCTTGCTGCTGTCCTCAGAGTCTCACCTAGAAACTTGTAGAGGCAGAAGCACTGCCATTCCACCTTCCCGCATGCCCTTTTAGCGATCAGGTCCCAGCCATGGACATGGCCAGGGTGCTCATGCCTGCCTTCCCAGCCCTTCGAGCCACACGCACACACCATCCCATGCAGCTGCCACTGCACCGCCCATCCCTGCCACACCAGAGCATCGAGCCACAGAAGGGCAGCTGTACTTCCAATTTACTCTTTTAACCATATTTTTTGTGTGGCTTTGAGGGAGAAGCAGGAGTACCACCGTGACTATCCTGACCTTGGTACTTCTCTGCTGCAGCCTGTGGGGACAAGAGGCTCTGGGGTCCCTGGTGGGGATCAGCAGGTAAGGTGTGATAAGATGTGCACACAGACACCACAGCCACGTTGCTGCATTTGTCATTTAATTTGACTGGCATGATTTCATAGGTGGCTAAACCCATATGCAGTTCAACAGGGATCAGCACTATGTTACAGGTTGATAATGAGATCTAGAGGGACTTGGTATCCACCAGCTGCACATCTGTGGAGGAAAAAAAAGAAGGAAGAGAAATTAGGAATACTAGCTCTTCCTTGTAGCAGTACTTAAAGTATCAATGCTTCTGGAATAAATCCTTGGCCTGAAGGAGTCTTAAACATATTGAAGCTGGAGTGGTAATTTGCATCTCCTTCAAGCCTGCCAAGGTCAGCCAAGTATAGGTCACAGAAAGCATCAAACAGAGAATATAATGAAATCTAATTCTTCCATACTCTAAAAACTTTTATCACTGCAGAAAACATGTTCAGGAAAGCCCGTAAATGAGGGAAAATGAGATAAAAAAGGCACAAGTATTAGCAAATTGGAAGCGAATTCAACACTGGAACATGTTGGTGCCCAGTGTAGGATAAAAATAAACAAGAAGTGATCTAAGAAATGGTAAATATGAGCGACGAGAAGACAATTATATTACACCCTCAGGCCACGACGTGGAACAAAATCCTTAAAACCGATCCAACATTGCCACCTGCGGGTCGCTTTGGTGAGGAGCTGGAGGGGCCACCGCAGTGCTGCCCGGCAAGGAGGACACGGGCACAAACCTAGAGGATCTGTGGGAGCTTGCTGTGTCCAGCCTGGGGGGGCAGCGAGCCTTCAGGCAGGGCTTTACTCATCACAGATGTGTAATGCTATTCATCACACACAAAATGTAATGTTATTTTGAGACACTGGTGATTAAAACACTCTTTCTATTGTAAAATACCAGTTTCGCTGATTTAAGAGAAGGGCATCATTAATATTCTGTTCCCTCCCTAGGTCAAATAACAGTATGGGTGATCTGGCTAAATTTCTCTTTGTGGTTTTTACTGAGTATTTGGAGTTACTTGCCAATCTCTTCGCCACAGTTGGATTCTCCGGAGCTCTGTTGACTTCCCTGGGTTATACCTGTGGGGAATTTTGATTGGCTTCAGGTGAGTTGCACCAGAAGAGAATTTGCCAGTGCAGTCACTGACCATAGTTAAAAATGGTGTTCGAGGGGAACCCACCTTTCAGCAAAGGGTGAATTTAGCTGGTATGTAACTTTATTCACTGGTGTTGTATTTAAATGCAGATTTTTAATAAATATTTCTGTTTCTTCCCAGTTTCATTCACTAATCATACGTTCTGATTGTAGTACATACATTATTCTATGCCTGCATTCTTATGAATCAAATACAAGAATGAACAGTGAAATAAAATAATCATAAAACAAAAGAAAACACGCCGCTGGTATACAAACACAATATATGTGTGTGTGTGTATATCTATATAAAATACCTGTTATGTGTGTATTCATGCCTACAAAGGAGCCAAAATAAGAGGATATGATGCATTTAAACATTCCAAATTCAAGTGCTCATTCAAATGGGCAGCATTGAATTAACTTGTGCTCCATTTATGCAGGTGCACCACAGTTGGCTGGGGTTGCTTGAGAGGGCCACTGTAGAAAATGCAATGCATAGTATACTTTCCTCCTTAATATATAGTATGCTTTCCTCCTATAGTATACTTTCCTCCATGGGTTGTGGACAGAAATTAATAAATACGTGTGATGTGTTATTTTACTGGATCTGTGCTGACTTCTTTCAGCTGAAGGTCTGGGATCAGGCAAAAAAATCCATATTGCTTGGCAAATGTTTTGTTGACCAGTTTTTTTTTTTTTTCTGGAAAGAACAAAGGGAGCAGATGGAAAGCTTGCAGAGCATGTTGCCTAGATGCAGAAAGACAAGTGGTCAGCTGTAGCTGGAGAGCTGTTGGTGTGAGAAAAGGTGAGGTGGAAAGGTGGCTGATGCTGTCTCTGTCAGTGAGCACTACGAAAACAACCCTAAAAAGATTGTGCAGTATTACATACACGTTGCTTTTCTGGTAAAAATTAAAGTAGAAATTTGTCATGTTCTGCCTTGGGGGTGATAAGGTACCCACTGTATAGTCCAAGGAGGGGTGGAAGGGGATATTCTCATGCTTCCAACTACTCCGTGTATCCATCCCCAGATGTCTTGTCCAACTGCTGGCTCCCTTTCTGGGACAGTTGTGCCAAATGAGAGGGAACCAGAATGCAAAGGGTGGAAGCTGCACTGATTACATCAGCATTAGGACCAGATTTGTTTCTCACAGAGAAAAACATACTTTATAGATGGGACGCCACATAATTCTTTCCTTCCTTTATCTGCACTCTCATCTCCATTTAAAGTGACTTTCATGTCTTCTTGAGCTGATAGTGAGATAACAAGGATTAGAAGACAATATAATTTGATCCACGTCCAGATACTCGCTGTTATCCCCTGCTTAGCAGATGACCATAAAGTCTTTTATAATTTATGGATGAAATAGCATAGTATGTGCAAACTATTATTATTGTTGCTGTTGTTATTGTTAGGCTATATCATTTCCCATAATGCTGTATTGTGAATTGTAAAGTATTACAAAGCTGCTATGTAAAATAATTGTCATCTGAATAAAATAATGTGCATGAGGAGGTACCAAGGATTATATAAGTGTGACCACAGGACAGGTAAGCTGTTCCTGACAGGTACACAGTTTCTGGCACGTAAAGGCTACATGCAACTCACTATGTGATCAAAAACCAACCTCCAAAACCATATTTTTACACTTTGAAAATTGAGCAGGAGGAATTCTTCTCCTGTAGACCTTTATTTGCTGTGCCTCTTCCATCTGTGAAAAAATATTTTTAAAGGATGGATGGATAAATGGATAAATTTTGGGGGATATACATTATGGATTTCAGAAATATTAATTAGGAGTGGACTTATTTTTTTCTGATCTTTCAGATGCAGGTGGGGATGGGAAAGGAGGATCTGCTGTGCAAAAAGAGAGGAATTAGATTTCCAACACTATATTTTAATCAAAGTGTAATACTGTATTTCTCCATTCAGAAGCCTGAAGGTTTTTTGAACATGCTATTGCTCACAGAACATCGACACTGTAGGTTATGCTAACTGAAATTACTACTGTTTAACCTATCTGTTGCAATGTGTTGTGAAAAACATGTACTTAATGAATTTGTTATGGAATGTAAGCATGTGGGGCGAAATAAGAATGAACTGAAAAATCCCCTTCTAAAATATTTGAGGGCCTCAGAATTATTTAATCTCCCTCTTTCTATGCTCTCTGGCTTGTTTCAAAGTCATGAGATTAGTGTCTTGAGATTCTCTGAGGACTTGAAATATTTCTTGCTTAATTTCAGAACAAAGACATCAGATTGATGTTGGCTGTATCATTTGCAGGTGTATGTTGGTATGTTCCTATAAGACTGTAGAGTTTTATTTAGAATTGTGCTCCTGAAATTTCTGAACTCTGTTCATTTCTCTCTCTTCTTCCTTGGGAAACTGTGGTTGTGCTTATGCTCTCTACCAAGATGCAAAGCCCAGTTACACCACCATAGGCCAAGGAGAAGCAAATGGGGCCATGCTGTTGCTTCAGCCTCTGCTTTAGAGTTTTATTTCTGCTGCATCCTGTGAATTGTGATATAAACCTCTGTTGGCCATAAATCCCCAGTCTTGTCAGAATGAATGCAGATCATAAAAGGGAAAGGAAGGGTAGGATGCATTTTAATGTTTTTAAGCTTTGCTGAGGACATCTGGCCTGTGGTGATTTGCTTAAAAGAGGATTAATTGTAATGCAAACTCAGGAAGAATGGGGATTCTTTAGTGACAAGTGTCAAGTATACAGGAAATGTTTTGTTTATATGAGCCAGTGGAATCAAAATAGAATTATAAAACCTTCCCGGGATCTCCCTGATGTTTCAAAATGCTTCAGAGAAATCCATTATATTTGGAGAATTTTCCCAGCAGGAATTCTTAGTTTAATAGAGTTTTGTCCGCAATGTCTTCCATTTTGATAAAGAACTTCTTTGAAATCCAAAGTTACAGCAAATGAAGTTGTGTTTGCCTTACACACAGAAGTGCTTTGCACAAACGCGGTTTTGTCATGCACCATATGAGAGCATTTGTGCCATGTAATTAAACTTCCATGTTCCAGCTTATTTTTTGCAGATAAGCATCCATATGGACGCACAACTTCATTCCTGTGGGTGAGCGTCTGCAGCCCAACAGCCTCACTACCTTAGAGAGGATTCCTTAACCCCAGGCATATCTACCTCGAGAGCTGGAGGTTGGCATCCGAGCTACCGAAGATCCCAGCCAGTGTGGATTTCAGACGCAGCTCTGAATGCAGCCCAGCCATTTTTTGTCAAGTATGGTGCTCAAGCTGATAAACCTGCCCCAGAGAAGTCCTTGGCTATGGTCCTACAGATACACATGGGGACAGATTCATAAAGAGAACCAGATCTGTGACGTGTTTTCTGAAGGGTGACGCTGCACTGCTGCCCTGATTTTCTAATAACAACAGCACTCACTAGTTTTGAAAATGAAGTATTGAGAACAGAAAAGCTCTGATTTCAGAATAATGTGGAGATCAGCTATTACAGTCCTTGTATGAAATAAATATTGGATACCAATAAATAAGAGAGGTTACACTCTGAAATGTTAGAAGACTTTGGTTTTTTGTTCTGAGAACATGCTTTTGCAGAGCATCAGATAGGAAGGCCGTGGTATATGTTTTAAAAGAAGGCTTTATTTTTCCCCATCTCCTTTAGAAAATTTTGAGAATATGAGGATAAATGCCAAGGCTGTCAGGAAAGTAGCAGTGTGGTCAGGAGTGCCAGGGGCAGTCCTGTATTTTCTACAAGTCTGTGTATGAAGGAGAATCAGGACAGCCAAGTTCCTTTTTTTTGTTTGTTTGCTTCTTTGTTTCATTTCTGTAATTAGCTGCTTGTAAGACCTAGAGCAATAAACAAATAAAATTGTCAGTTCCATAAAACAAAATCCCCAAAAGGCAGAAGGAGAAGGATCAAAAATGTTTCTACTTGGTAGGAGTCTTTGTTGGATTGCTTGCTGCTTTAGGTTTAGGCTTGCTTCCACATAAAACATAAATTTTAAGATGACAAATCAAAAGAAAATTGAAATAGTAAAAAATTTTCAATCATTTGAGACTTTTTTCTGAGAAAATAACTGCATGAATTTACTAAAAATTTGTGAATCACAACAGCTAATAATAGTGTATACTTTTGGCAAAATATTTTAACTGAATCTATTGTGACTTTTTCAAGTCACTTCACTTGTCACTGTCACCTTTTATGTGTATGTAGAAGCTGCACAATCACATGTTCCAGCTAAAAAGAGGGACACGTACAGAGTTTGTGTGCGGTAGAAGTATTTCATGCTTTGCCTGCTCTTCTGACAACCTTATGCTCACATTGTGCTTTTGTGTTGTGTGCTTTTTTCCAGAGAAGCATCCTGTTGCCATCAGAGAAGGAGTGCTTACCTCGCTGGGGCTGGGACGCCCTCCGGGGCAGAGCCGGAATGTCCCCAGGCACCGCTGGGGACACCCTTTACAGCCACCACATCTGGGCACCCAGTCCAGCAATGCTGGGTGGTGAACAGAAATAATAATCACTTCACTCAAAACAAGTGTATCCCCCCTCACCCTTCATTTTGACTGCGCTTAAGACTGCACAGTTCAGTAAAAAGATTTAAATGTCTCCTTTTAAGTCACATTTTGCATCACGTCTCTTTATAGCCTCCCTTCCACTTCCACAATCAGCTAATTACAGTTAAAGGTAATGGAGAGGGTCACTCTCAGCAGTTGCTCATGGCAGCTATACCATACCAGGAGGGGAAATAAAGAAGTATCTCGTCTAACTGATACAAGAAAGAGCTTTTGAAGAGTTAGATCATAATTGACCGGTCTAGAATTTGTCTATGATGGTGCATTTAACACTCCTAATCTTATAGGAAGAGCTGTGGGATCCTTCCATGTCAGTGGTTAGGAATTTAGTTTAACGTCTCATCTAAAAGAAGTCAAAAAAGAAGAAAAAGGAAGATGAGGATGCCTGCCAATGCATGACTAAATTGAGTGTGTTCACTGCATGTTTTCTCACTTTCTCTAAAGCACTGGCTGAGGATCCTTTTCATGGTCACAATTTTTCTGCTGACCAACCTGCAGAATTGCATGCTTGTAGATGGCTTACTTAAAGGCGGTTGACAAATGCCAAACAGAGTTTTAATTGGACACTGGAATAACACAACCCTTCTGCACCTCGCTTGTATTTATTATCTTAATTGCAACTACATTGAGACACCAGTTCCCGACAAGAATCTGCTGGATGTGGTGAGGGTTTCTGGGTGCTGGTCTTCCACAGAGGAGGGTCTGGGTGGACATTATGACACATTGTGTTTTGTGGTGTGTGGGAGGAAGAATCTGCTGTTGGACCTGTGTATGCTTCTGTCCTTGAAGGTCGATCCCAGGAGCAGCCTCCCATAGACTGCTTGCTGGGTTGAGCCAGAAAGCCTCGCTGCATTGAAGGCTGCTGTGTGCCCCTCATCCCCGAAACATGTGGCACAAAAACAGCCCCCACCCAAAGTTGCAGTGAAGTGGAAGGGGCTACAGATGGTCCAAAAAATGTGGCAGGGGAAGCAGAAAGAAACAACAGACACCTCTACTGCTGGGGGCAGCTGCTGGCCTGGGTGGTGGTGGTAGCCCCTGTGTTAACGATGATGCACTGTAAACTTCCACAGTCAGATTTGCAAAAGCAACCTGCCTCAGGCTTCCCGCATTTACTGCCGATTACAGGCACAAGATTGTTTCACTTTATGTGGATTTCCCCTAAGCTACTTAATGTTCAACTGCACTTTTTTTTTTGAAGTGTGGAAAAGCTTGCCCTTTGCTGGGAAGGGCTGAGGGAGGATCTCATCATCCTTACCGCTTGAAATCTTGTGAGGTCCCTTTCCATAGCCATGGTTTCTTTCTCCTATCCCACAGAAAGCATTACATTATGATAATATTGAGTGCTGATGCAGGCTGAAGTCAGGAATCACTGAAGTTAAAGCTTTGTATGCTGACTTAATGCTGCTTCTCTGCAGGTAGTCTTTGGCTACACGTCCTCATAGGAAAGCATTTCTATTTTGCCTCTGGCCCCCAGGGTAATCAATCAGCTCCCTATCACCTTGAATAACCACAGCTCATTCTTCAGATCCTCAGAAGTGATGGTGGGATTTCCCCTCTACTGTATGAGAGGGTGCAGCTGAGCAGGGGGTGGGTCAGCAGAAGCTGATGCTTCACCTGCTCCAGCCTGTGGGTAGCTCAATGGCATTTTGGCAAAAATAGCATTCAGAGACCCGGCCTTTCTTCTCCTTTGCTTTACTGAGATTTGGGCCAACAGCAGGAAGTGATGTCTCTTTGAGTGGCCCGGTTATGCTGATGGGTTTATTGCAGGGAGCAGAGACAAGTCCCCTCCTGCCACCTCCCTCTGCTCTGAGAGAGGGGGGAGAACAAACGGGGCAAGCACCCATCCATAAGTACCACTGCCCTCTTAGGGTCCTATAGAGTTTGTCTATGCTGTAAGGGAAGATGGTTACACTCCACCACATGGGCTCATCCCAGCGAGTCTGGCTCAGGTTAGTGACGTGTTACTTCGTTTATTCTAGAAGAATGTATGTTAACTGCTGGGCTAACTCTGCTATTAGGAAGGAAATCTATGGCTTAGGGGTTATCTAGATTTGTAAATGTTTTATAGCTTCCATGTGGCTGAGTGCCTCAACGCAGGAAGTATTGTGGATATTGTTTGGGTTTTCTGTGGTACTTACACTGGATGATGAATCGTGCAGAAAATGGCATTTGAAACGTCACAAGTAGATAGGAATGGTACTGAACTCCTTTCACACTTAGTACTTTTTTAAAATAGTGAGAATTTATTAATTAACAAACTCTATGGCTCAGTCCTACTATGTGCTCCAACACACATTTGTCTCTGAATGGGAGACTTCATTTTTTTCTTGTAAGCTTAGGTTTAAGCAGGTCAAATACTAGGCCAGGCTGAAAATGTCAACTGTTTTCCAGAAAATATTTCTTTGCCCACACAGCAAAAAATACCTTTTTAACTTCCAATGTGAAAAAAATGAAAATATCTTGATGGGTAATTTATGTTTAGACTAATGGCCCTCCTTTATTTGTATAAAAAGTGTTACCGGTTCTATGTACTTTGACAAAATACATAAAAGCAACTGAGTAATCTGCAAGTACCCCTCTCTTTACTTGTCTTTATAATAGCAAGGTGTTTTCAAAAATTTTATAGTGGCTTTAGCTCTCCTGTTTCCAACTTCTGAATGTTACATAAATTATTGTCATACTGCTACAGCTTTTGCTATTTACTTTGGTACCTGTCATGTCGAACAGCATGAAATCCACTGCTTGTGTGCTGTATGTGGGGTTGGACTTTACCTCTCTGTGGAGAGGAGAAACGTGGTTTTTCTGGTACTTCATTGATTAAAATACCTTTTTTTTTTTTTTTTTTCCTTACTCCTGGAAAATCAGCAAAGCATTTCTCTGAATAAATGATGTATTTGCAATCTTAGATACATGTATGAATATTCTGGGATTTTCCTCAAGATGGAATAGATTTATATTCTTAACACACACAAGGTTTTACTGTGTTTGCTGTGGGAAATGACATTTTTAGCCTTGGTGGTATTTAGAGGCTCTTTTTTGTTATACAAGTAGCCTAAGAAGAAAAACCATCCATTTTTATTTACTTACTTCTGTTTTGGTTTTTTTCCTGTGTGTGCTCGAAAAGCACACTGTTTTGATAAGAAATAGTTAATAAGCTGTTCTCTCTAACTGAGCCTGACCATGACCTTAGATTTAAATCACGAGCAACTTCATTTTGAGTCAGCACTAGTAATTGAACTTAAAGCAAATAAAATAAAATAAAAAAAAAATTAAAAAAACCAACACCAAACCTCCTTTCTTCTGACTTCTTGAAAGAAGTTGTTAATTTTAGTGTGATGTCAGTTCCAAAACTCAAGGGTGCTTTGGATACTGGGGTCTTCACAGCCTTCTAATCAATTACTTGTGTGTTATTTTGTTTGTGGTTTTTCTTCCTATAATAATGGGAAGTGGGAGGAGCTGCTAAAATCTTCCTATGAAATTTATCATGTTCACTAAAATCTTCACCAATATTTCAGTAAAATTTTAAAAATCTTCCCTCTCCTTAGCATGTGTCCTGGTGAGAATAGACACATGGATAAACTTTCCTCGACAGCAAGGTTTGCCCCTGGTGGTTAGAATGGGGTGAATCACATCCTCAGGGTGAAGGGGCTGGAAGGGCTCAGTGCTGTTTGTGGGGTGCCTGCCCCATGTGAGAGCCCACTCCAGCAGAACCCCTCCATCATAGCTTACTAAAAACTGGTGAGCCTATGATAAATTACTAAAAAAGTAAAAGATAAATAGACGTGTCTGATGGCCTGCAGTGAGATGTCTGGTAACACTTTGCTGTCCACAGCAAGGTGTTGGCAAACTCTGTTTGCCTGCCTTACCTTCGAATATGCAATGGCAAAAGTCACGTGAATAATAATATTTAAAAATCTGCCTGCCTTGCCCTCAATCAGCAGTGCAAAATGGCCATTTCATCTTCGGGACTTATACTTACTGAGTTGCTTAAAAATGGCAATTTGTAAATTCTGCTAATGTAGTATTTGTGTAATCATGCTCACGCTTGTGTAATGCTTCGTTTTAAAATTCCACAGTACCTGGTCTCAGTGATGTTACTGCAGTGTGTAAAAATCACTGTGGGTTTGGTGTGTGTGGGTTTTTGTTTGGTTGGTTGTTGGAGCTGTTTCTTTGCCAGAAATTTTTCTCTTTTTAACATCATATGCTGTAAAAGTTAAAAGCAGTTTTTTGCAGCTATATAAAATTATACGTGTTATACTTTCAATTGCCACAGAGTGGCATTGTTTCAGAAAATTTTATTCAAGTCTGCTGACAATATTTTTGAACCCCAGCAGTGGGATGATGGTGGAGGGTTCCCCTGTAACCTTCTCAGCATAATTCAGTGTGGCAGGGAAAAGAACTTGTGTCAAGAGGCAGGAGGAATCCACTGAGATGCTGATCTGGAACAGAGAATTGCAATGGTTAGGGGTGACGATAGGGTAGAGGGATTTAATTATATTTTCAAAAATTCTCATCATCTTTTTAATTGGGACGGGAGAAACCAGCATTGCTGCTCTCTGAGCTCTTCATATTCTTTTCCTGATACTTAGGATTTAGGGAATCCTCTTCTGCCGCTCCCGTCCTCCCCCTTCTCGTGTCCTGCTCAATGTATTTATTCAGGGAAAATCGGAACTGTGATTTTTTTGAAGCTGAACAATGGGCAGAATGGCATAGTTACCCGTTTCTCTCCTGTTTACATCCAAATATCCTCTAATGCAAAAACAGTACATCATATTAATATTCTGAATTGCAATAAGGCTGTTTAGCATCTTCCAACATTATTGTCGATGTTTAACAAAGTAAAGTAATCTATGTTCACACAGACACTGTCTTAACCTCTCAATGCACTGAGTAATTGTGCCTGTTTGAAGCTTTGCTTGGATAAATGCCTGTGAAGGAATAAATGCCAGCATAATTTATCAAATTTGCCATGTTTGACAAAGATCAGAGACCAGCCAAAAACCCTGGATCCAGCTAGCTTCAAGCTTAGTCAGAGTCTTGTAGCTCAGGCAGCTAGCTTTGTATTTCCTCAGCATACAGATTCCCCTACAGAATTATTCTGTATTTAAATATTAAGGTGGAAAATAAAATTAATGAGTTGGATTTTGGCTAAACCCTGGGATTACGTTTAAACATTATTCCCTGTAGTTGTTCAGTGTTAGTTGTATACCAGCTCCTTGATGGTGAGTATAAAGGAACCGAAATTCCAGATTTATGGAAATATGATGTTCAGGAAAAGTTGTTAGTGATTAGTACGCGCTGCTGCCCCATGTAATAACATACAGTTATGGATGTATAAAATCAAAGGTAGCCTTTCTTTTTCCCTGGATCTTATTCCTTTTCCTTCCTCTTTTGTCTAATCTTGAGGTTGAGCTCTCAGGCCCTGCAAACACGCCTGCCCTGGACCTGCTCTCTCCATCAGGTAAAGGTACTCAATACATACTGGTCAGGACCCTGGGATAACGAAGCAATTTGTCAGGTTTGAAATTGAGGCCTACAGAGAGATTAATAAAATGTGAAGGTAGTGGGCACGCCTATGCCCACAGGAGTAGTCGCTTATGCGTTTTGGCCCCCGCAGAACTTCTATGGAGTAACAGAGGCTAAAAAATGGAGAGGGTGAGATGTTGCATTAACAAGTGCTGCTACGAAGCTGCTGCGGTGCTTCTGCCTATAAGAGAAGTAAAACCAAAGTTCAGGAGAACTGAACTGAAGCTTTTTTCCCAGCCATATTTCTCCACTACTTTGCCCTAAGGGAATAAAGGATTAGAGGACTTCAGACTTGTTTACAGTGGTGTGGAAGATTATGCGCAATGCTTAGCTTTATTTTCACCCACAAACAAGGTCCAGGAGGACATTATGGCTACAGCTGTGAGGGGATTTATACCATGAGTGTCAATTTTATTTTTGTAGTGCTTGGTGAATGGGTTGTACATCCATACACTGGTGTATTTTTGTTTCATCTCTATCAAGTAGTGCAGTGTATGCCCTTGCCCCATCCCTCTGATTTCAGAGGAACATCTCTGAATGTCCCTCCCAACCCATGGACTAACCTGAGCAATAGGAATTAGTAGACATGTCCCACCAGTTCAATGATACTCTTCTTAAACCTTACCAAGTTTGCACAGACATGCTTTAGAGCTATTAGTTTCCAATGACATTCATGTTCCTGAGGGGATCTTAAATTCATTGAAGGGTTTTCCTTACTCACTGTAGAATATTAAGCAATAGAGTTATCTTTGATATCAATTTAATTAATTCTGCTGCAAGGCACTAATGTATTCAGAAGGCTACCACTAATACTACATGTGTGCTGTATTGCTTATAGCTAGTCTAATTTAGTGTGCTGCACTTGTATTGATTTTTACTTTGGTAAAATACAGTCAGACAATAATGCCTAGATTTGGAAAAGCTTTATAGTTCATAAACATTGGCACATTCATATTTGACTTCGTCAGCAAAGGAAAATTAGATCAAACAAGGTGCAATGATGCATTGGGTGCTTTGGGAGCCTCTAGTTCAGAACTTGACATTGATAAACTGTTATAATTAATTCTTTCCATTTAATGAAATGGTATACACTATCAGCAAAAGTGAGCTTTGATGTCAACATATTATATTGACCATCTTCCTATATTAATTAGAACATGCCTTGATGGAGTCTTTCCTTATATATAACCAAAAGGGAAATGTAGTGAATTTTGCTTATGTGCCTAACCAACAACAAGCCTTGAGGCAGTTCATGCGTGCTTACCCAGAGTCAGGAAATGTTTTTCAGTGATAAAGCAGAAGAAATTGGGAAAGTGAGCTTCTTGGCTCTATTCCTGGATTTGTCATTGAGTCAGGCAAGTCATTAAACACGGTTTGACTCCAGCTTACCTATCTGTTTAATGGAGATAGTAATATTTTCCAGTTATGGGGAGAGATTTTTAAGGCTTAATTAATGAATATTGTGGAGCTCTTTGCCATACTCAAATGAAAGTCAAAATATTGCTTGGCATAGGTTAAAGTGTATGAAAACAAAGTGTAATCTGATAGTGCTTTAATTTTATGCATTTTTACTGAAAATTAAAATAATTTGATTGCACTGATGCTCACATTCAAATACTTCAGGGTTATTAGAGAGCTCGTACTAAAAACGAGTGCCATAATAGTTTACAGACTTGCATGTAAAACACTAAGAATAGCTGGTTACTGATGCTGTTCTCATTTGATGATTTTATTTTGCTTTACAAGTGGAGAGAAAGTGCCAGAAAACCAAAAAAATTGCAGGATGTTTTGACATTAACAGACACCAGTAAGTGGTACTCAGTGGAGCTGCAGAATAAAGCGATTAAGTAGGTCAGCTTACTTAAAGAATAGGGAATGAAAATAAGGCTGACACAGGGGTGTAAGTGGGTAGAAAGCACAAAATCCATAAAAGACAGGAATATTTGCACAGCTGTGTCCAGGTAATGCACTGGTAACCACAAAAGAGAAGTACTGGTAACGAAAAACAGACAGTCTGGCAAAAGAGGGTATTTAAGGTATGTGTATTGGATTCCTACAGCACTGTATATGGGGAGGAGGGACAAAAGCAAATATTTCACAAGCTGATGATGATTGGTCTCAAGACCTCAAACTGCTGTGTTTCTGCCCTCTGCCTGGTGCCACATCAGGCTATTGCAGCACCTGTGTCTCATTTGGAACCTGGAGGACTTGAATGTGTTGCTGCCAGTCAAGGGTTTGCTTACTCCTCAGGCTATCTGGCAGACTCTTGCTTGATCACGTTTTTTGGATGAGGACTGTAATAATAAGCATCAAATTAAATGTCCACCTGTGTGTATTCTGCATGGGTAATGATCTTAGCAGTAAGTTTTCGATTCACTTCCATTACTATTCAATCTCCTTTCTTGAAAATATTTTCCAACATTATTAATTCCCTTTCAGTGAAAAGAACACAACTATCTTTGGTTTCTTCGATCTTGACTCTGCTTGTGAGACTCTTGGAAGAAAAAGGGCATTTTCAAGCTCAGTTGAGCCTTTGCGGCTACAGTCAGGCACTTTTTTCCCTATCATTGCAACAATGAACTGGTTGCCAGCACAGTAATGAGCTTCTCCTTTCTGATTCCTTTTGTGCTGACAAGTTGAATCAATATTGCACCTTAAAATGATGAAATACCTTGATTCAGGTTGGATGGATCAGTGCCATGAGGATGATAGCCAGAAAACTTGCAGATAAGTCTTGGAGTCTTAGAATGCACTGAAAATTATCCTGAAAAACTGCTTTTTCTGTCTTTTCATCTGGGTATTGTCTGTCTTTTTAGTTTCATCCTCTTTTCCACAGGAATTTCAGTTGACCTTAATAAGTTGTTTTTTTTTCTGGCACAGTCAGATTTTTGTAATAAAGTGTGTTGCCATATATAACAGGATCCCATTTCTCATCTCTGTCAAATGTAATTACTTTGATGGCAATGCATTCAAATCCACCTTGATATTAGAACATCACTTTTTTCACTCGGTGATGGGACAGAAACAGAAGAGGATTTTTTAATTTCCTTTCACAAGGGCTTTCATGGTCAAACATTTGCAACACGCCTTACCTAAATTTGTCTCACTAGTCTGAACCCCAGGATGTATCTGTAGCCTTATGTGTGCTACTGAAATCATGGAGTCCTCTTAATTTCAAGCTGTCCAAGGTCAACAAGCTCCCCGTGTTAGAAGCAGACCTGAATGAAACTCCTGGGAGCAAATATCTAATGAGACTTGAAGAAGGGGCATGTTGCGTGGCCCAAGACAGCATGAGTTGAAAATGAGCGTGAACCCCAAAGCTGAAGTACTCTTGGCTCATACATGAATTATTTTCAGACTGATCTCATTAATTCCTCACAGATTGACTGACCTCATGGACAGAATTCTTAAGCCTTTTACACTGAAAAAATGGTATTTTCTCTTATACGCTATTCCACCGACATGAGTAGATGTTTGTTACAGCAATGTGATGCTCTAACGGTGCAAGCCGTTCTCAGAAAGCAGTCACAGCCCTTCTCACATTTCAAATGGGGAATTTCACATTTTCACTTCCTTTGCTGAACAGAAGATGTAAGGTGTATCAGATCTCGTGAGCATCACCCTTTGTTAGTTGCATCTGGTCACGCTCAGGTTCTCAGTATTACTGTACCAAGGTGCCTTTGTTTTCAGTGTTTTTTAGCCCCATGTGTGTATTTGGGTCATGTCAGCTAGCAGTCTACTTCAGAGGGGCTGTTTCCATGCACAGCCTGCGTAAAGCTCCATGTTTAATTATTGCAGCTGAAGCTGTTACGCTTGTACACACATTACCTCTGTCAAAGTCCCCATAATGTCATTTTGATGTTTTCTCTGCTATTGATCTACCTCCCGCTTTGTGCGGATTTCCTAAGCTGACAGAAAATGTCAGAGCTGTCTCATCCAAAAGCATCGGACCACTCCAGCCAGTTCGTAGCTGCCTCCGGTTTTACAAGGTGTTCGGCATGTACTTGAACATCTCTGTAGATGCTTGTTTGATGTGTAATGTGCAGCCTCCCAGGGCTCCAGAGTTTTACCCTGAGCTGACACCAGGGTTCTACTCTATGCTATGGAAATGTCGAGGTAATTTCATGCTTTGTAAAGCTCTATGAATATTTTTAATTATGACAAAAATGCCATGGAAATGAAGATTGTTCTGGGTTTTATTGTTGCATGTAGCTTTGTATGACTCTAATTTCATAGCAATTTAGTTTGCTTGGCACTTTGAGATTTGTGGGTTGTCTGAAAGCATAAGAAAGTGAACCCCGTATTTGTCATGGATTTGATAACCTTCACTAAGTTAATGCAGGGACTCTTCTGCAGAGTGCTAGCAGTGCTGGATTTTTATTTTTTTATTATTTTATTTTTCCCTGCCAGCCCCATTGGGGACTGACAGTTTCTAGGCTGTCTAGAACTCCATATTTGAATAAAACCCCCTAGTTTACTAGGTGGATACCTGCACTTGATTTGGGCAATGTGCATCTTCATACTTATTATCCATCCTTGAGCACTGTGTGGGTGTAACTTTTGGTGTGCTGCCACTCAGACTGGGTAAGGATACCAGCAGGAGTATTCTTCACGGGGGGAGGACTTGGTTTCTACCTCAGCTGTCCCCATCTAACCCAGGTCAATGTCACTGCAATGGTCTCTCATCCTCTGCCCTCCTTGAGCATCAGTCAAATAGGTTGATCGAAAATACGTATTGGTTTTGGCGAATACAGCAGTATGGTGAAGCAACTAACAGCCCAGGCAGAGCTGTCAGCTGTGGAGTCTTCCCCTTGGTGTTGCTCAACAGTCAGTGGTGTATGTGAAGCTGCCTCCCGTCCTCCTGGTGGGGTTGGTTGGAGAGTGAACACCTGTACAGGCAGGCACTGCTGGCCCAAGGGGCAAGAGGTTTGCAGATGTGCTCAGGGGACTCGTGCTCATCCCATCTGAGACTTCAGCTGCTCTGTTGGAGAAAGGTGCTGGTGCTGATTTCAGCTGAAGGCAGCAAATAAGGGATCTGCTTCTCTTAATTCATTTAGACAGTGTGACTACCTGCCTGACCTGCTCAGGTCTGCTCGCTTTCTTCTGTTTTAAGGGGTTGTTGAAGATGTCAGGGTAGGGACAACAAAACATGGTCTTGGAAAGAGCTGAGTATGAAAATACACTATTTGAACTGTGAAGTAGTATGCCTAGAGGTGAAAGTCATGTTAGGAAAAACAGTTTGCTGACTCATCGTATCAATCTCCGTTAAATTACTTTCCAAAAAATAAGTGAAGCATCCTATGTCTGCTGAAGTCAATAATGCAAATCCCATTAGTCTGAGAGTGTGTTAAGTTCATAATTGATGTATTTGACATATTAATGTGCTAATTTATGTAAACTGGATAGACCGCATGTGTTTCTTGAGAGATGATCAAGAAAAAGGAAAGCAGAATATTTTTAACTGAGACTTTGCAAGTAGGTGTGTAGTGGGTCTGAAAAAATGGAAGGGAAATTCTGTAGAGATGTTCTAACACTTACATATTTAAAAAAGCTTTTGTTTCCCTTCTTCTTGTTGGATATTTTTCCCAAATACTCTGAAACGAGCCCATGTGTAGAGTAGGGAAAAATGAAAAGCAGAAAAATCCTGCATCCTTTGTGTTTAACACTTTCTGACCCCACAGATCTTGAAAATTTAAAGCCTGAATTTAAAAAGAAGACGTTATTGCCTTACCTGATAAATCTACAGATTTCCTTCCTATTTTCATATAATAAGTAAAATTATCTTAAATCCTGCTAACCTGCTTTCCTTGGTGATTTCTGCAGCTGAAATTAGAACACCTGACGGTGCCAATAATATATTTGCAGAATCTTGTCTTTTCTCTTTTTCTCTGAATGAAATTCACCCCCTAGGAAGTAAATTGTTTGTGAATGAAATGGGGTTTTTATGAATATATTTATGATTTCAAGCAATTTGACCCATTCTTATATAGCTGCAGGCCCATTTTCTACACTGGCTTGCTTTTGAAATTGTTTACTCTGAGTACCCAGTAATTGGCATGATTAATCAAACGGTGTGACCGATTGCTTTAGTTGCGTGTTGTTGCCTGATTGATTGGCTGGGGTTTTCATGAATTGGAGGGAAGATGTTGAGTCCTTTCTTTCGGCAGAGCGTATCACTGCAAAGGGGTGAGGAAGAGTGTGATGGGAAGGTGGCCAGGGACTGGAAGCAGTATCCCAGCAGGCTGGGTTGGGATTGCTTACCCCCCACCTGCAGGTACCCTGGGCAGAAGGGTGACAGCGCGGATGCTGCTTCTGCAGGGATACAGACAGGCAGGGAGCTGGTAAAATAACAGGGTGTTGCAGCCCAATGCATGAAACAGTTCATTTGTCTTAATCTGAATTTTGCACTGCTGACCATCCATGGGTAACTTCTGCTGAGGAGAGATAACAAATCTGACTGCAGACCTCACAAGGCTTTCTTTTTCTTTGGTTTTGAGGTGGAACTTTGACTCTGAGGTGCTTCTGTTCATGGCCTTCTGACACTGAAAAGCACATGAGCTATATACTTCCCTCGTCTGAAGAGCTGGGGGAAAGCTGTTCTTCCTCTGAAAAATGCCTTCAACGCCTGTGGTTGGGAAGGTAGTATGTAGAAGCTGATAGTATTATCTTTGCATAGGAAAGAAATATCATTAATGCAAAAAGGCTGCTTATTGAAGCCATTTGGGAAATGGGAGTGAAAAGACACTGATTAAAGGCACGCACATTTGTATTGGGATATGGTAACCCCATGCCACAAAGATGGAGAAAAAATTCTGGATGCCAGGGAAGAAAAGAAGGATGTTATCTGTGCAAAATTGGAGCTGCTGTTATAAATTTCTGGGAGAGAAGTGTTTCCTGTAAGTATGACTCAGATTTCTGTGAATCAATAGAGCCTCTGAGGGTCAGAGGAAGTCAGTATGTTTTAGAGGTGAAAGGTACTAAAGTTGGTGGCTGACTGGGGCAAATCGGAACCCAATCTTTCTTCTGGATGTTTTTCCTTTCATTTTTTTTTGGAGGATAGAGAGCCTGGATGGTTCTACAATGTAAAGCAAATTTGAATTACTGAGGATTACGTCCAGAAAGATGGGTACATCTTAAGCAGGAAAGACCACTTGATTTTTTTTTTTTTTTAATTTTTTTTCCTGTCATCTTATGTAGCTGGGGAAGGTGCTAAAGAGAGTAAGAAATTCCCAACCTCCCTCTTTCTCCAGTGTGAGTGTGCCTTTGTCTTGCTCATATCATAAACAAAAATGGTGAAACCAACTACATCTGGAAGCAAACATACAGGCTACAATGCAAAATAAGCACAGTCAGAAACCATGGCAATTTTTTTAATCAACTCTATCTGTAGAGACTTGATAGAGAACTATGTGAATAAAAGAGATGGTTCCTGATAACAGACAGGGCTGATCAAATATTTAATAGATCATAAGAAAGGTAAACATATATGAATTTTTTTCTTGATGTAAAACTCCGTTCACAGAACTTGCTGTGTTTCCCAGGTGTCGTGTAACATCCAAATACCTTAGAGTGATAAAGAAAAGCTGCATATACTGTTTAAATGTTAAATAATCTCATTGGCCTTTATGTATATGTTTACTACTTGCATTCTGGGGAAAAAAAAAAAAAAAGAAAAACCACAAGAAACCAAACAAAATCCAGAACCAACCCAGTTCCTCTCCATACATTATTTCAGTAAACACTGCACAGTGTTAAAAGAAACAAATATCAGACAAAATCTTTCATAGACTTATTTATGAGGAAGAGATCCAATGCCAAAGACAGATTTCTGACTTTTTTTTTTAAAGGGAAATGACCTTTTGTGATATAGTTCACTGCTTTTCTTGCATTGAAAGACTAATAAGCCTCTGGAAGCTGTTCAGGTTGTACCTCTGAAGTGTGTCAATCATTCTTGTTATGAAATGACAGATCTTAAAAAAAACCTGTCAACTTGTTTGCTAGGGGGACTGTGGGACATACTTTTAAAAGTCACGGGGCCTGTACTTATCAAAAAGAAAGCTAAGATAAATTTGCACTTGAACGCATAAGTGGCAACCTATGCACATTATTCTAACCGCCCTTTGCACTTGTTTTTCGTTACTGTTTCATCCATTCCTGTCATTGAAATTAAAGGACTTTAGGTGAGAATATATTTAAGAAGGATCCACACTTTCTTCATACAAACATTTGTCACTGAAAAATAGCCTTGCTTTAAAAACTGCATGGATTAGGACGACTTCTACTTGGAGGGCTGGTTGTTTGGATTGGGTTTTTTTATAAACCTCATTTCATGCCGTATTTATCCAGACTTGCTGAGGCCTGTAAAGTTTCATATAAATCTGGGGTTTTACTGCAGCTAAGAATACATGGTAATTTACAGCTTTTCCCCCCTGGGCCAGCCAGACTTGGGAGATCTTTGGTGTTTGCTTTGTTGCTTTGGTGTTTTCAGGGGCAATGGGAGAATTTACTGTAAACCTCAGACTAAGTACTTGTAAGCTACAGGCAGGAACGTTTATAAATGTTTGAAGCCACAAAAAATCTTTTTTTTAAATTTTTTTTTATTTTGCCCTAATAACGTAGGGTATTATATGGTAATAAATGCCGGTTCAGTTAGGATGTTACTTCATTAAATCACTGATTACAAGCAAGCACAATTGCTTTAATTCATCAGGTCATTAAATTAAAGCTAGAGCTCTAGCGTTGTCACTAGCACAACCTTCAAGCAGTTGGCGAGCTACCTGAGAAGCTCTTGACAAAGGGTGTTTGATGTGGAGTCCTGCTTGTAGGTAGTTCTCCTAAAACGCAAGAGGATTTTCTCTTAACGATTTTTGTCTTCTAGGGATATGTGTCCTATAATACCTTGAAATATCTTTATCATGTTCCTGCATACTGCACATCACAAAACAATTCATCCCTAGATTTTACAGTAAATCTAGTGAGCACGGACAAGACTCTGGGAATTTCATCTGTATCGTAATACCCCGTTATGCACCTTGCTGTCAGGTCCTTCTGCTCCAGATTCTCTGCTTCACCGTAATTCTGCCAGGTGGATTTAGAATCATAGAATCATTCAGGTTGGAAGAGACCCTTGGGATCATCGAGTCCAACCATCTACCCTACACTACAAAGTTCTCGCCTATATCATATCCCCCAACACCACATCTAAACGTCTCTTAAAACACATCCAGGGATGGTGACTCAACCACCTCCCTGGGCAGCCTATTCCAATGCCCGACCACTCTTTCTGTGAAAAATTCTTTCCTAATGTTCAGTCTAAACCTACCCTGTTGGAGCTTGAAGCCATTCCCTCTTGTTCTTGATTTAGGGAGAACCAAAGTCCCTTAAATCTGCCCTGAAACCATTGCAGCTCAGTGTACATCATAGCCTAAGAAAAATTAGGATGCTTTCCAAGTATATGCTTAGAACAGATTCCTCGGGGAAAAATGAGAAATGCTCATAATGCAGCACGCTCTGGCCATATAGCCACGCCGTAACGCCACATGTGACCTTTGATAAATTCTGGGAAAGTATGGCGGGGATTCACAAGCCTCAGTCTTATGTGAGTCAAGGGAACTTGTTGGTGAAGAACTCGGGTGCCTGCTTTGTATTGAACAAGCTATACAAATGCAAAGGTCAGGGCTTATGCTTGGTCCCTGCTGTAGGGCCACCTTAGTAACTGGGAACACATTTTAACTCATCCTGTGCTTGTCCTCTGTTTTTCAGATTTCTGAAACGCAACAAGAGGGGCGGGGGGGGAGGAGGAAGCTTTAGGTCAGATCACCAAAACCACAGCATCTAATTCAGATAAAGCCATGTTTCACTCTGGAATGGGTTCCCCATTTGAGCACTTTTTTTCCCCGATTCTTATTTTTTAATTTTTTTCTCAAATGTTTGCATGTTTTTCATCCAAACAAACCAAATTCCAGATTAATTGGTGAGGTATGGTGCTGAATGCTTCCTTACCTCCTGGAGTGATGTAGCGGGTTATAGAGTCCTTAGGAAGCCTTTTGACTGTGAGAGTACCTTTGACTGTTCAATAGGGGCTTGAAGGACTTCTGGAGCTTCTGGACTACCCTTGTATCAGTATCTTTTACTAACTAACCATTTGCAAACACTTACAAATCGCCCTGTTTCTTTTTCCATGAGCAAATGGAAGATAATTCATTGTCTCATTATTTTTGAAGCTTTGCTGGTTTATTAATAGACTTGCTATTTTTATTGTTTAGGTGCTAGAAACAAAAGTTGCCCTTGTTTTCATAGTTCTTTTTTTCCTCCCCTCTAGTCTGTATTTACTCTTCACACCTCCCATTCAGAAAAGAAGAAATTTCTTTTGCTCCTCCTTCACATCCTACCTTCTTGCATTCTTAAGAAATGCTTTGTATGACTTTCCAGGTTTCGGGCATCGGAAAAGCTTGGAGCCAACCTCTCCAGTATGCTAATCTTTGCTAGTTAGCTTTGCTCACGTTATACCTTCTCTCACTATTCGGGTGATAGGCTTTCCTTGGCAGGAACTGTTCTGCTGCCTGTGTCTGATATAGTCCTGAATGGTTGCTGGAAAACAACTTTTTTTATTTTTATTAAAAAAAAAAAAAAGATTGAATTATAATTTTCTGAATTATTTGGTTCTGTTGGCAGATTGGAATCTTCCAAAGCACTGGTACCTCTTGAAAAAGTTGAGTACCACTAGACTCCCATAATTTAAAATAGGATGCAATTCTTTCATTCTCCCGGCTACATTTTTCTTTGCTGCAACAGCCAGACCAGAATGTTTTAATATCTTAGTCCTTTGCTGAAGGTTTCACTCTAGAAATGCTGCTTATTTCTTTCAGCCATTGTTCACTTTAACTCTTAGATTCAGCTAATGTTTGTCTGAGGCTAAAATGTTACTAGGATTTTATATTTATATATATTTTTTTATATTTAATTTTTTTTTTTTTGCTTTTTAGGTATCTTTAGTCTTGTCTATGCCATCATAATTTTAACATCTAATTATTGTAAATGAGTGGAATATTGCAGAAGAAAGACTGCATAAAGTACAATCTTAATGTAAAAAATCATTGACTATTACAATTTAATTTACTTAGTAAACAAGTTCCTGGCCTAAAATTCAATCCACAGTTTTCAAGTACCAATGACAATCTTTAATTTCCTAAAGAAATTCACTGTTCTGTCCTTCAGAGAACCTCTTTCTTCATCCTAAACCTGTGTACTGCAGGAAATTTATGTACCATTAACCCTTTGCATACCAATTTCAGACAGTGCTCCAAACACCAATAGAGTGATGGATACCCAGGAGAGGCCTGTGTCTTTCACTGGTACCATTGAGTAGGTCTTTTCTGTCCCTAGCTTCTTATAAATGAAGATATAAAGAGCATTTGCCTTCTGGAACTCTCTATTTGGGCTTTGAGCCAGCATCTACACAGGACCTGAATTTCTCCTTCATTTTCTAGATTAATCCCCATCAAGTGTGGCAAATCACTGCTCAAGGGCCCATTTCAGTACAAAATAAGCATATCTCTCTCTGGCTTAGGCCACTTTCAAATCAAGCTTTTGTTGACTAAAGGCCCAAATTATATGAAAATCAAAAATACGCCACGTATAAGCCAGGCAGCACTCTGAAATGCAGATTTATTATTGTCTAATTTAGTAACACTGTTAGAAAATAACTTTGTAATTGATCGGTTTAAAGGACATTCCCACAAGAAAATAATAGAGCTCATCTTGCCAAAATGAATTAGAAAATCTGAAAATAAACCCTGGGTCTCCTGTCAGCCACTATTTTAATTTTTTTAAGGAAAAGCGAGGTGGTGGCCCATTACTATAAGCAATGGAACCACACCTAGATCCAATGTTGCTCTGAAGTTTAATGCCCCAGACAGCTTTACTACGCTTACAGCCCTATTTTTTTTCAGATCAATATCAGTTATAGCTTTAATAGCTGCACCAAGGATGCACCCTAATTTATATTGGTGTGAGTGAGAGTGTGGTTGGTGACAAACCAGATTCTGATGTAGTCGTCTTGTTTTGGAAAGACTATTTTTATCATAGTGGGTGTATGGGGAGGGACGTATAAGTGGTTTGGGGTTTTGTTTGTGTCTCCCTCCCACCCTCCTTTTTCCCCTGGAGACATCATCTTAAGCAAGACTCTTGAAAACATGAATAGCTTGCTTATCCTCAAGTTTGAAGATGGCCCTGATCAATTTGCAGGATTGCAGGGTGGGATGCTGGGGGGAAGACACAACAGGGGATGGGGTGCGACCTCGGGTTCCTCCAGGTTCCTGTCTAATCACTGGGCCTGATTATCTTCGTGGGGCAGGATGAGTTTTTCTCTACCCTTGAGCCTCTGAGGTGTTGTCCACATGCTCTTTTCTGCCTCCGGAGAACAGCAGTAAGGAAGTCCGCGTTGTTTCCAAACACTTTGTGTGCTGCTGGTACCTGGGTATCGGCTGTAGCTCCAGCAGAGATGCAACTGGAGGAGCAGCCCCCTCCCGCAGGAGCTAATGCCCCGTGCGGTGTCGGGCTTGCCCGGGGCAAGGTCTGGCCCCGTCCGTTCTCTGCTCCTCCGACCCCTCCCCCCCCCCCCCCCCGCGCCGGGGTGTTCGTGACATTTCTGTCCCCTGATCGCGGCGGGGGAGGGAGGTAGGAAAAATGACATTAGGGAGGAAATGTTGTGCGTCTTGGGGGAAACGACGATGCGTTTTTGCCCACCGCCTCGCTTTTCCTGCCCGCGGAGAGATGCTGTTGGGGGAGGCGGAGTAGGGCGGTGCGGGGGGAGCGAGGGCGGTGGCAACCGGCTCCCTCCCAACCCTCGCCTTCCGCCGGGACTGCTCCCGCCGAGGAGACGGTGCTCCGGGAGCCGGCGAGCGGCTCTTCCCACCCCCTCCCCGTGCAGCGAGCAGCGCGATCGCCCAAACTCCTGGGAGGGGAGACACCCTCTGCTGCCGCCTCCCCTTCTTCTTCCTCCTCCTCCTGCTGCTTCTCCTCCTCCTCCTCCCCCCCCACCCCCCTCCCCGCCGCAAACCCCAAATAAAAGGGCGGGGGGCGGCAGGATGCGCCGCTCGGCGGGGAGGTCGGCGCCGCCGCCGGCCGCCTGATGCTGCCGCAATTCGCCATCGCCGGGCACGGCTTGGAGCCGAGCGGAGGGAGGCGAGGGGCAGAGGACCAGCAGCCCCCCCTGCCCGGTCGCTCCTGCGGGCCGCGGCCGCCGTCCCCCCCGATGCCCGGCCGCCGCCGGCGGGGGGGCCCGGGGGCCCGCTCCTGCCTCCTCTGGCTCTTTGTGTTGCTGAAGGTAAGTGCTGGGGAAGGGGAGGGGTGCGGGTCCCCACCTCCCGTGGGCACCGAGCCCCCTCCGCGCCGCCTTTGTGTGCCTTCCCGGCGGGACCGCGGGCAGGTGGCTGCGCCCGCTCCGCCTTTCCCCCGCGGGGCGGCGGAGGCAGGGGTTCAGCTCCCCGGCTCTCCCCGCTTTGTGCTCCCGCGGGCAGCCGCGCAGGATCCGCGTGTCGATTTGCGGAGGCGGGGGGGGGGGGGGGGAGGATGAGTTGGGGGTGCGGCTGTCCCCGCTCCGCCGCGCCCCGCTGCGAGATGCGCTCCTGCATCCCCCACCACCCCGAAAGTGCCAGCAGCCCGGGGGAGCTGTGGCGGCGCTTCCTCCCCTCCTCTACCTCCTCCGAAGTTCCCCGGTTCCCAGCGGGGGTGCCGAGAGAGGGGGTAATGTGGCGGGTTTTGGGGGTGTATCTCCCGCCGGGGCCGGGCGGAGACTGGGGGGGGGCGCTGAGGTTTGGGGGGGGGCGCTGTCCTTCAGCACCGCCCGCCCCGGGCCCGGCCGTCGCCCGGCTGCGGCGGGGGCTCCGGGGAAACGCACCCCTCCGCCACGTACCCCCCTATTAAATTTCTCTCATCTTCCCTACGTCCTGTCGTCCCCCCGCCCCGTTGTGAAAATGGAGCTAACAAAGGGGCGTGTGTGTGTGTGTTATATCGTGTCGGTTTTATCGCGGCAGAATTTAGCGCTGCTTTCGGATCGGTACCGTGCCGCGTTCAGGCTCAGCCTGTCCTCTTGGCAGATTAATTTTTCAAAGTTCGGCTTAATAGTGCAAAGCTTGGTTTCACATGGCGTTTTTTTTTTTTTTTTTTTTTATCTTTACGCTTTCGCTCCTTTAATGGTTTCTCAAGCATATTGAATGTGCTTCATGTAACTTCTAAAAGAAAACGTATGTACCACTGGCTATAAAATGTCACTGCCCTAAAGTACAGTGTTCAGCACTACTAAAAACTTTGCTGTATATTTGTCAGTCACTGTTAAGGAGAGCTCTGCAACTAAGGGCCTGACCTTTAAGAGTCTTATAAATGTAAATGTTCTATGGAAATCAGCAGGACTCCCTGTGTGAATAAGAGTTTGCAGGATCATGTCCTAGAACAGCAGTGGTGTCACTTCTAAAACTGACATTGCATTGACAGAACTATTTAAAGGGAAGCTTTCACAGCATCTGTTCACATATAGTAGTCAACTGTCAGCTGTCTCATTTTCATAACTGCTGAAACATACATTTATCCAAGATAAAATGTTAACATACAGACAGAATTTTCTTCCTTGAAACTTGATGATTCCCTTTTTTTATTATCATTTATTTATTTTTAAGAAAGTAAGACCGTGGATGTTATGGCCCAGCAGAAAGCTGAAGGACTGCGGTTAATTTCTGTTCTAGTTGTTCCCTAATACAGAAGTGCAAACAGTTTTATCTCATAATCACAGAGTTCGTATTACTCTGAATCCTGTTTTTTTAAAAAAAAAAATCAAGGTGTTTTGGCAGTGGGTTTACTAGCAGTAGCGTGACAAAAACTACTGCGGTAAAGCAAGACAGGAAATAGTTTAAATTTTTAAGATACTGTACTTGTAAAATAAATCTCAAGAAATTTGGTAAAGGTTTGAAGGTAGAAAAAGCCTCAGGTTTTCATTGTGTTGTAAAGTAACCACCACTTCGAGCCAGATAAAGCTCAGAAAAGGTCAGGACTGGAATGACAAAGAAAGCTGATGAGCACTAGCAGAATTTTATAGTATAAGAAAAGGTAAAGCTGTAGCTCAAGGTAGAGGTGCACCAGTAATGCCGTGCGTGACTGGATTGTGACTTTGGTTGGATAGCAAGTCTACTGTAATTAGTTATCTTGTACGTTATTATCAGATACTATAATGAGAGGGCAACTGAGATATCAGAGAATGCTCAAAGTACACGTGGTTACAGGAGAGAAGTTGGGGAAGCAAGAGTAACGCTTGCTTCAGTTTGCCAAAATAGGACTCTTCTCCTGAGCCTGAAATTCACCGAGTTTTCTTTTAATATCTACGTATTTTCTGCAGTGACAAATAATTGAAAACAACCAACTTCAAACCAAGGCATTTCCCTAGTTTTGTGCTGTTTAGTTCTGCCAGCTGGTTGAAGCAATATTAAAATTATCCAGCCTCAAGTTATTAGATTGATGTTTCACCTGGAAGTTAATCTCGTTGAGAAAGCAGTGGCATTGAACTGCTGGATCTGAAGGCAGGCAAAACTGATGGCTCCGTGTGCTTGCTGTTTCAGCATTAGCAGCCCAAATGTCACTTGCTAAGCTGTATCTGCTTCATGTGGCCTTGATGCCCATCTGGCAATTTGTAAAATCATCAGCAGACTTTGCACAGTGATAAAACTGCTCAAAGCAAATTTTCTCTTCCCTTCCAGTGGTTGTATTTCATTGTTTAAAACAATAGTGCCAACTTGTTTCAGCTCCTGATGTTGTCTGAGGTTGCTAGTACAATCAGTGACAAACTAAGATCAAACGGGGATATTGCCCACTGCATGTTATGTGCCTGAAATTGTTGCCTATGGGCAAGTAATACTTAGTTTCTTATTTCACGGTACAATGTGAATGCTTTCTGGGCCCCAAGGCAACACCATAAGCTTTCTTGGACATACAGCAATGTGTTCTTGAACCTTTACTGTTCTCTTTCTTCAGAGGTTTTCTTACCCGGTGACTAGTTTAGAAACTAGCAGAAGAAAGGCATTGTGTGAACTCAGATATTGATATGGATTTATATTAGTTGGGAGAGAAACAGGGTTGTGTCTTGCTTCAGAGAAAAGCCTCCAACCATTCTGCTGTAGGAATCTCTTAAAATATTGCCATTTTGCAGTGGGTCTGTGTTCTCTGGTGTTTGTCTCTGAATGGCTGGAATGCATAGTCCTTAGCAGCTTGCTTTGTGATTGTCTCATTTTGGTGTGGCAAAGGCATGGCTGATCGCAGCTGAAAGGGAAAGCTGTACTTCAGCTAAATAAAGAACAGGAAAAAGTAGACACGTTCCCTGATTCCAGTGACTGATGTTGTCTTTCCCATCTTTTCAAACTGCAATCCAGCAACCTTCGTGTCTGTACTGAGCTTTGACCGGTTGAAGTTCTGCCCTGGATTATGTGACTGATATGTCAGATGTCCCCTGTTGTTAGTAGCTTGCACCTGGGTGTTTTTATGTTTTCTTGCTGTATTATTTGTGTGGAACGAAGTAGAGCTTCAGCAGGGGACAAAAGCATCTTAAACATGCCAAACATGGTGCTGGGATGTCATTTATGATCTGTTACACCTCCAAGAGGGTCTGACGAAACAATGAGAATACTAGTTGTCATAGAAGTTCCATGT
This sequence comes from Numenius arquata, assembly GCF_964106895.1. Classification (NCBI taxonomy): domain Eukaryota; kingdom Metazoa; phylum Chordata; class Aves; order Charadriiformes; family Scolopacidae; genus Numenius; species Numenius arquata. Next base: position 63,263,624 of record NC_133577.1, on the reverse strand, counting down.
ATAGACTAAATAGGAGGGATGATGCTCTTCAGGAAAATTGTCTACAAATACAAATGAAAAGTGCATCTCTTATTTCCAGGATACTGAGGTCTTTGTATATGAGTCTTATATGCTCTGCAGATAAAGCAGCAACACCCTTTTTCTTTCTTCTAACAAGGACAACTTTTTATGTCTAGCAGGGTAGACTTTTGCTCACTACTACGAGTTTGGTGTCATAGTGAAGTCCAAGTTTAAGTTTACATTGACCAAGGCATTCAAAGAGATTTAGGTTCTGTAAGACTTTACTCAGCACAACCTCACCCAACAAAGGACATGTGTTTCTATTGGTGTAATTGCCGAGAATATCTGCATCTAACGTTAGTAATCCGAAGCAAAATTGATACTGTCAGGACACTGCCTCTTTCTGTGAGAGAAAGCTTTGTAAGAAAGGCTGATTTCATAGCTGGGAGCCTCAGTGCTTCACTGCTGCTTCCTCCTGGCTGGAAAAAAAATGGACACTTGGTGAGAATTTTGGTACAGAGTCCTTTCAGCATCTCTTATCTGTCTAAGAGATGCTGGCTGAAGCTGTAATTGAGAAAACAAGTTTGTGGTTGCTTCTTACCCCTCTAATGACATTGTCCTGCCAGTATCAAAACAACCTCCCTCTATTTTACCAGTTCATTTTTCTTTGCAAAACTAATGTAAGATTTCCTCATGATGGGACAGACTCAAAGCAGCTACTGAGTTAAAACAGTCTGAACCTCGCTGCCTACCACTAGTTTGAGACTATCCAGATCTTATGGGAGAGAAACATATCCTTCTAGCAAAAGCATACACTTTTTTCCCTTTAAAAAAAAATTATTATGAATAGCTGTCCTTATCTTAAAACTTCTACAAGTCACATTCTCTCTCATTGCATTATTTTCATGGATTATTTCTAGGCTAGGGTGATTCTAGAGGCCAAAGCTAACGAAGAAGATGCTTGGATGCCACTTCATGTTTACAGACCTTGTAGTAGGTGTTTGCAAAACCCTCTCTGCCAGTGGAATAAGGGTCTGCTGTTACTCTCAGGCAAATTTCTGATTTCATTACGGTGAAATGATAGTGGACCGCTGAGAAAAGATCTTTCATCTCTGCAGGAGTTATGAGCCCTAGACTCAAAATGCAAAAGGTCAATAAGGCAATTTTTAGGTTGCGTCACCTCAGCCAGAAGCTGCACTCAAGGGTGATCCCTTATTCGGGTTAAGACAGGGATGATGCTGAATAAAGACTTACCTGTGGTGATCCCGTGGCAATCGTTAAAGGGCTCACAGATGTTGTGCTGACTGAACTTGAGAAACCCACTAATCTCTGCATTTCTGATGTCACTGTATAGAGCAATCCAGGCAGATCATGAAATGACCTTACAGAGCTTCAGAATAAATGTTAAACTGAACAAAGTCTTGTCTATATCCATCTTGAGACTAATTTTACTAGACATTCTCAGCTCTGGAGAAGACAGCTGCTTTTTTTTTTTTTTTTTTTTTTTACTTAAGCACATGGGTCAGTATGATAAATGTAAAAAAAAAAAAGGTTTGAAAACAGGACCTTTTGCTGAACAACTTAAGACTCATAGTTTATTTCAGTTTTAAGTGTTCTTTAAAATTATTTGCCTTTTCCACTGGAGAAGCATTCATCAATTTTATCATCCTAAGCACTCCTATCCTCTAGTAAATTGGTGATTACACTTTTGTTCAAGACTTTAAAGGTTCTATTCTTGCAGAAAAAATATAATTGGTTGCAATATAAAGAAAAACAAAACCAGACCTTGACAAATGTTAAAAATGTTTTAAAATGAGAATCTTTACACTGAGTTTAGTACATAGGAGTCTACTTAGAAAATTGAGAATGACTTATTAAATATGTTCTGCACACAAAAGCTATTATAACTTTTTATTATTATTATTATTAAGCCTCCATCACTGTATACTTGAAAAGAGAAAATCTTTATGAAGAAATATGGCAACATACACTAGCTACCATGTACACAATGTGTAACGGATGAATAGAGAATGGGAGATGCTTGTAACAAAGAGGTTACCTTGCTTTTCATAGCATTGTGTAGTCTTGAATGAGTACAGCCAGCGAAGGGAGCAACTCATACGGAAGAAGTCTGCTGTCTTTACGGTAAGTCAAACATGATGCATTTCATTTCTGGAACTCCTTCATTCTTATGCTAGGAAATTACAGTGGCTTTTAAATGAAGGAGTTCCAGAAATAAAACAATGTGCATCATGTCTGGCTCACCATAAAGATAGCACATTGTACCGGAGCAAAAGTAATATGTGCTGTGCTCAAATTACTATGGTTATCTTTGTATTTTCTCTTCTGTTTTATGCATGTATTTAGAGAAGAAATGTTTTATAGTAAGCATTGGTGGTGGGGAAGTTGGTGACACAGGGAAGATAGCTATCAGGAGATATATTTTTCAGGGAATTAATACACTCAGCTTTTAGTATGCTGGTCTTGAGGTGGTGGTATGGACATGAGGAGAGAATATGTGGGATAGGCACTGTGAATGGGCACAAAACATAATGTTGGGGATGGAAAAATTTGAGTGTGACATTTAAGTGTAGGGATCGAGCACTTCAGAGGCGCTGAATGGAGACAACGGAAGTCAACAACTCTGTTATTCTATGTCAGCCAGAGATTTAACATGAGGTAGCTGTTTGGTAGATATGAACCTCTTGGAGGATAAAAATCCTAAATTCCTCTTTAAGTACTTTGGGAAAAACAGATAATGTTGACTGTCAATCTAACAGCTGTGATTTTGAAATGATTTCAAGCTCTTTAGGAGGCTGAGATATGGGTCATCTAGTTTTGTCAGAGGCGTTTGAACAACTCTGGCTCCTTTGTGTGCTATAAACCAGTAGGCCCTCAATCTAGTTATGTTGACTTCTGACTATAAAATGCAAAGGCCGAGTCTTTGGGATAAGAAAAGTAGGTCCCAGTCACTGGGTTGTTGATCAGATCATCAATTCCTTCAATTTTAAGAGCTTTCAATCATTTCCTTGACACATTCCTAGAATCAACGAAGAAGGGGCTGTTCTTTAAGGCTGAGAGGAGTCCCCAGAGCAGACTAAGACTGTCCCAGTTGCGGTGTTACCTTTGTGTCATTTGCTGTCTGACACCTGTCTGTTATCTGTACCACGGCTTCTCAGGATCATTTCCTGATTGTTCATATGGAAGTCATTTTAACATGGAAAGTCTTTACTCCTACCAAACGAGAAAAAAGGGTGCACTTACAGACAGCAAAGGAATTTTAAACTCGAGTAAGAAAAAAACAAATCAACCTTATTAAAATATGGGAAAGAACAGTAGAGAGAATTGGTGGAAAAAAATTCTGCAGAAAAAATGCTAATTAGTGTTTTCCCAAAGTACTTCAAGGCACATTTAAGAAAAAAATGAACATTTTCCAACAGCAATGAAATTAATTTATTTATTATTTGCTTAGCACTGCTGTGCCTAGCTTTGTTCTGTATGCAAAATATCTGCAGACTCTGCCTGAAGTCTGAAAGATAGACACATCAGAATAAGGATGCTCTAGATAACTGAGAAATTATTATCATACATGCCAGTTGCTGGTATTCTCCAAGGGGTGGTATACCTCCCAAACAGAAATAAGTCACAATTGCTCCCCCCAAGAGCTGAGCAGAAGGAGTTTTTTGTTGTTGTTGTTTTTTGCTGCTTTTGTTTTTATTTGGTATTGATTTCTACAGGATGTTGCTCATCAGAGCTTCTGGACATTTACATCAGTTCAAAACATCAAAAAATAATTAATAATCAATGTGACTTTAATCCCTTCAAAGAGAACCCATTAACCTACAAAAATGCTCTAACCCACAATAGTTTCATGAAAGTAACTGTAAGCAGGGAAAGAGATGAAAGAGAAAAAACATCACTCAGATATATCTATTTCATTTTTTTTTTTAAGAGAACTTTTATTTAAAACTGAGAACATAGCCAATATGTTATTGTAAATTAGGAAGTTTTTTAATAATTTTCTTCCTCTAACTTGGCTGCCTCTGCCTAATCTTGTACGGATATTGTCTTGAGTCATCAGTGTCTGCTTCTGAGGAAAAGATTATGATGTCACAAAATCAATATCAAAGGATCCTATACTGTAATCCCTTTTCAGGGAAGTCCATTAAATCAATGCCTCTCCTTCTGTGAGGAACGACTGCAGAGTCAAGCCTTCTAATTTTGCTGTGTGAAAGAATAAGCAGATGGGATGGGATTTTACATAATTAACTAGCAGTTATTAAATACAACAAGAAAAATTATGACATTTTCTGAAAGATAAATGAATACATAGTGAATACTTAAGCGTATTTTAAAATGATCTCTAGTATGAAATTACTTCTCGGCGGGTTACAAAATCATGTGTTTAACCAAAAATGCTCTTTTATTTTTAAATCTCTTTTTTGACAACTAACTCAAGACCCCTCAGGTTTCCTTGGCAGCATTGTGCGAAAGCATGAAAGCTACAGAACAGTGATACCATATGAAGTCACCAGCATTTAAGTGAAACTGAGGCACTCCATGAATACGGATAATAATTTTGTCATCTCACCTGTTGTTTATGTGCAACATTGACCTCTGTTAGCTGGAACTAGAACTGATGGGTTGCCTCTAATTCTTATGTTGCTGGGAGCTATCAGAAAGTCTACTGTGCTTCTGGGAATGGGGCCAAAGTCCAAATGAAGTCAATGGAAGTCTTTATGTTGCTTTAAATGGGCTTTGAATCAAGCTGTAAGCGGGAAGACCTGCGGTCTCAGATGGGTGATGCTGTGAAGTTTGATGTGCAGCACAGATCTAACTGTGGCGTGCCGGTGATCTTGGGCTTGCTGCAGTGTCAGTAGCACAAACTGGAGGCCACAGGATGGTTCTAATTTTCAGAATCTGAGATTCTGATAGTTTAAGGAATCTCCCCATCAGATAAATCTTGAGCAACCTTCTTGCTTAGGGAGTAGCTGTATTGGCAAGAATTGGTGTGTTATAATCTGCTGCTGCAGCCAGTGTAATAGGAGTACACTTGAATGCTTCTGGGCTTACAAGAGGAGCTTCTTTGCAGGAAACTTAAGTTATGTAACTAGAAGTAGGCAAAAAATGGGGTGGCTTTTGCCAGGCAGAACCATCAATCTCTTCTTTCTCTTCCTCTACGTCTTTCAGGGACTGTTCAAATAAGAGTTCAGATTTATATGTTTCAACTCACAGCTACTTTTGCTGGCATGGCAGCATTAACACAGATACCTGGATGAGTGGAAGCCAAGTTCTACATCAATACCAGATACGCACTCACATATGGATCTGAACTGTATGCTGGTCCCTGTGTCTTTAATAGGCTTGCTGAGTCAAAATTGATACCAAAACCCAATGATGATCCAGGGCCTTTGAATTTCAGAACATAAACTCTTATCCTGCTCTGCTCGGGTACAATATAAACACAGGCATTATTTCCTAGACTCTTTCACTTACGTGCTTCCAGTTAACAACAGAACAGTAGACTTTCATATCTGATCAAACAAATGGAAATACCAGTTCAAAAATGCATTCACATGCTTATCTGAAATGCAGAAAGGAACCAGAGTTTGAAAAGTAATTTAAGATAGGTGTCTGGAAAATAGTTTTTCTGTAAAGGGCAAGTGCACAGCCAAATTAAGAGCTGGCAATGAGTCCAAGTTATATATTGAGTAACAGAGCTACTCTTGCTTGGAGGAACTCATCGTGGGGCCAAATCATCTGAATTCCTTCTCCATAGGAGAGAAAACTGGATGTATTCTTAGATGTACAGACAGAGCCATTGTGGAGATTAACCGAGCTCTGTCTGTTTGTGTGAACATAGTTGGTTTTAAACTTGAGAATTGGAGAAAGCTGAATGGTCCAAAGAAGTTAACAATAGCAGCAAGTAACAGAAAAAAAATAAAAAATTGAGTTTTGGTCCTTTGACCACAGTGCTTCTCAACAGCTTTAAATGGGATCTGTATCCGTACCTGCATATTGTAAATAATCTTTAAAAAGAAGGTATTTAGTTTTTCCTTTTAATAGTTTTGTCATCAATAACCTGAACTTTGCAGGAGCCTTTTTGCAAAGCAACATACCAGAGGCCAGTTGGCTATGGCAGACATCATACTTGATGCTGGGACAAAGGAGTTTTTATGCGATGGCATAACAGCCTAGCTTTCAGATACCCATTTTTCCTGGTAGGCTTTACTACACCAGGTGACAGACAGTAGCAAGTCAGGATATCACTAAGTGTCCAGGTGGAGGGAACAAATTCTGAGATGTCTGTTACATGGTGCGTGAGCGTTTGTCTTGGAGCAGAGCCAGAAGGACTGGCATGACAAATAGTTGCAGGTGACATTACTTCATATACAATTAAAATATGTTTGTGAACATTATGAGGTTAGGAGATAAAATGGAAAAGAAACAGAAGCATTTTGGAATGTGCCACAGCATATTTTGCAGGCTTTGTCTCTTCCAGTTACATACAGAGTTATTTCTGCATCCCTTTTATTTCTGTAGCTAATCTTTAACAAAGACATGGCCAGTTTGGGGACTGGCTTTTAGTAATGGTATTTTGCAATGGTTGTGTGGGATCAACTGTTCATTGTCAATATGTGCTGTAGGGAGAACTGACCTACTGATCAGGGTATTTTTATCTGGAATTTTTTTTTCTTTGATTTTTTCTGGAGGTATGGAATTGTTGCCCTTATGAGTGCTGGTTATATGATTAAAGCATATGAGAGCTAGTGGATACCTGCATTAGCATTAGCTTTAATTGGAAGAATCAATCTTACCATTAAAATGTTGAGAATGATATGATTTGATTTGCTAAGCTGGTAGTTTACCACCTCTGCATTCTTCTGCTGTCCTATAAGGTCTCATATGGTACTTAGAAAGAAAGGGTCAAATTTTCCCATTTTCCTGTGCAACAACTTTTTGAGTTGAGGTTCAACACACAGCAGAACTGGGCTCACAGCAAGCTATCTTGTCCAGAGCAAGGAAAGCCAAGAGCTGCCGTGTTGGACTGTCTGTAGATGCAGTGATAAGTCTGCAAGTCAAAAGCAGGGAATGGTTCTGCTCAAAAATGGTGAGGTGAAAGCCACAACTGTGTGATAAGCTGGATGTGGTCTGGTTGGATATCACTGGACAGCTTGATGTTTTGCTGCTCAATTTTTGGACTGTCATGGGTATCTTCTCATTTATCCTTCTAGCTGGCTTTAGGCTGGCAGGAATGCTGATATTCCTCGCTCCACTACATAGCTGGGAGGGCGTACAGGGCACACTGCCCAATTGTGGCACGTGGGGAGAGGGAGGAGCAAGAGACTGCAACAGACCAGTGGAAAAAGCAGGTGATTCGGAATTGTCCCCTGGTTGTCAATAGCATGTCAAATTCTGTAGTATAGAGCAGGGACCCTGAGCATCCCTGAGGAATACAGGGAAACATGTAACTGTTTAGTGTCATTTAGTAATTTAGGCTGGAAGGAATGCCTGGAGACCATCTGGTCTGAGTCTCGGATCAAAGCAGGGCCAAGTAGGTCAGGGGCTCAGGGCCATGTCCGGGTGAGTTTTGAGTATCTGTGAGGATGGAGATTCTACCACCTCTCTGGACAACCTCTTAGGGCCCTGCAGGAAAGGAAGGACAGTCAATTAAACCTTTTTAAAAATCATGAATTGGGACTCAAAAAAGTATGAAACTGTCTTATTAACCTGACTGGGTGTTTTTTTTTGTTCTTAAACTCATTTAAAAAAATAATTTTAGGTTGTCTTTCTTCATAGAATTTAAAACTCTGAGTTGCAGTCACAAGCTTTTTGCTGAAGTCTGCTGGTTTTCTTACATTCACCAGCTCCTTAGAGCTTGAGCTTTAAATATAACATCAAGGATAACATTCTTAGAGCTGCCATTGTTAGAATGTGCCTTAATTATCACTTAAACTTTCTGCAGAGTCAGGCAGGTATCTGCCATCGCTGCACATTCATTTCACAGGTTCATATCTCTCAAGAAGGCTTTTTGATTGAGTCTTTTTTATTTTTTTTTTTTTTTTTCCTCTCTTTGACTTACACTTCTGGGAGGAGAACCATGTCTTCCTATATTTTACAAGCTTAGGTCCTAAGCATGCAGGAAACCATTAAACCTTCACTGCAGGGCGCCTGTGAGCGATGTGAATTAAAGGCTGTTGGGGCAGGGCTGGCCTCTGTCCTGTCTGGCTTAACACTGGAGCAGAGGAATAGGTCATCGCTACATCCAGTTAGAGAAACTTGTAAAAATCAAGGTGGAAAAATACATATCTCAAGGGAGTATGTAGAATCCTTTCTGGAGATTTCCCTTATGCTTCTTGTATTGATAACTGAACCACTGCTCCTAAAATCAATAGAAGATTACAGGGACTCAATACACTTAATGAGCTCCAAAGGAACAGTTACTTTGGACTGTGATTACAGCTTCTGCTGCCTGACTCTGCATCATACGAGCATTTTATTGCTAATGATTTATAATGTTGGAGGAAGGGGATAAATTTGGTGATTCATTAGGGGTTTTTTTCATAGATTTTGCCTTGAAATTGCGTTAGCTCATTCTTTCAGATGTTTACTTGTCCATGCTAGAATACAGATTTCTCTTTTTTTTTTTTTTTAACTATAGGATACAGAATAATAAAAAATACCCCACCCCAAACAAAGCACCTTTCCCCCCCAAAAAAAAACCAAACCCCAACAACAAAATAATCTCTCCCCAAGTATAAGAAGTTGCTAAGATGGTGGTTGTTCTACGGTCCTTAGTTTTTCTGGCTCTGTTCCGTGAATCCTGCTTACCAAACAATACCACCACAAAAAGCCTTCCACTTAGAGTTTAAAAAGTCAGACTTTCCCACCGAATAGCACAGTTTAAAAAAAAAAAAAAAAAAACTAAAAATCTTATAATGTCATCTGTTAGCGAAGTGAAATGGTGCTTTTTCCCTGAAGACCCTACAATGCCAGATTTCATTTATTTTGGGAAGAAAGAAAGACTATTCTGTGGAATGCGCTTACCGCTTGTGAAGTGAAAGGTGTCGGCAGAGAGTGTGAAGATATCCTGGAGAACAGAGCTTACACAGAACGAGCCGAGTTTATAGGAAAAGGAAAACCCTCTGCGCCTTTTTATAGTTAGCATAAAAGAAACGGATAGAAGGGATTTGGAGGTGTCGTGCATGGCCTAAGGCAGATCAGCTGTTCTCAGACTGTGGGTTCAGAAAGTTCGGTTCTCTAATCTCAGCTCCCTTCAAAAGTAGGTTGAGCTGTGCCAAATTCTCTGGCATCCACTGCGCAGGGAGGGTGGTGTGAAGGAGGAGACCTTGAGGTCTGCTTCACACACTGCTGTGCCCAGCAGAGCTGCAGGGCACGTGGGAAAGGGGCTGCAGACTGAAATGGCTCTGCCACGGAGCCCCTTGCCTGCAATGAAATTTAAACGCATTTTTGCATTTAAATGCGTGATTTCAGTGGATATTAATAATTTGGAAAGCTTGTAGGTTATTAAAACAGGGATGGTCTGACAGTTGCGTGTAATGTGGATATAGGAGTTTCACGTAGACTCAGGTTTTCCACAGTGTGTCTTTTCTTTGTGTCTTTTACAAGTTTAAAGAACAAAATCTAATGGTGTCAGATGATCCCTGGGATTGATCCTTTATATTTTTCTCCAGAAATGCTACCCCTTACTCCTCCAGTACTAAGTGAGAGATGACTGGTGCCCACTGTGAATTTTTGCAATAACAAAAAGTCTTTTTGCATTAGGAGATGAGCCCACATCTGAACAAGGGGAAGCAGGTGGACTGCAGAGATGTGTCTGCATCGTGCACCCAGGAATGCACGTGCTGCATTAAGAAGGCTAATAGAGGGGAAGGGGAATGTCCCTTTCTGTCCCCTGATAAATCCATCATTGTGCTGTCAGAAACGGCAGTAAAATGGGAGCTCTGGAATTTTCCTCTGCTGAAGTGGTCTAGTCTCATTTATCTCTTTTCCTCTTTGCATATGGGTGTATTCCTTCTCTGCAAGTATCCGTCGGTCATATCAATTTTTTTTCTCTCTTTCTCTCCTTTTTTTTTTTCTCTAGTCCCTCTGTTTCTAAAGATGTCATATTAAATAACTGATGATTTCTTCTGATGCCAGAAGGCCTTCACAATATGCATATTAGGGTTTAGTGTATTTTTCTTTTCTGTATCTCAGTGCTTTCAATTTGTATGCAGTGCCATCCTCTTACCATGAACTCCTATGCCCAGTGCTGAGGATTATGTTCTTATCCAACATATGTACTCAGCCCAAAATGCTAAATCTCTGCTACTGCAGGAATGGAAAGATGTTACGGTTAAAGGAGCTATGTCAAAGTAACCAGTCAGATCAAACTATAAATCGTTCCTGGTGAGAGGCAAGATAAAGATACTCCCTGAATATTTGCATCTCCTGACCAGCACCAACTCCTAAATTTAAACATTGCTATTCTGACCGTGAAGGATTAAACAAACATGTTTTTTCACAATTAAAAAAAAAAAAATCAATTTTGTGACAGTGATGGAGGAGTCTCTGTAAAAGCTGTTTTCTATGGCTTTTAGAGGTTAGGAGCGGTCAGAAGATTTTGGTAGCCTGTAGCATGAGGACTGTGGAAACAGAGGATGACAGTGGCATAGCAGGGCCCTGGGTAGTTCCCTCACCCCTTCAGGCAGCTCAGTCTCATTGGAAGACCAGAAGCAGTTCCTGCTGGTGTCCCTGTCCTGTCCCTATTGAAACAGTTCAGGTAGGAGGAGAAGACAGGACAGGATAACTCACCTGGCTTTGTAGCTGTCAGGAGTTGCCCACTGATGTTGACTGCAGCACAAGGTGGCTTTGTGGCAGGGCATGGGACCTGCCCAGGTGGATCCATCTGCTCTTACATCCCAGCCTTACCTGCCTGTGAGTTGTGCCATGGATCGTGGAGTCAGGTGGTCAGCCAGGCTTGCTAACATTGCCTTGTTAATGGTGTTCCTCCACCCCTGCAGCTCTGTGTTGAAGAAGCATGCTGTATCTTCCCGTTTTCAGAGAAAGGCAGCTTTGCTGGCTGGAGAGGAGGCGGCAGCACTATGCTTTCGGCTGGTCCTTTCCCTTGGAGGTCAGTTGTGTCCTGAAAGAGAGGAAGCAGACACCGTGTCCTCCTCCACAGTGCAACTGGACTGTGCGAGTGCATCCCTCTCTGGTACACAACTGGTACGAGTCACAGAGCGACTGTTATGGTACCTCAGCTCAGACGTTTTCTGAGGGCTTATGCTACCATTCACATTATCACATCATCATTACAGAGTGCTGACTGGTACCTAAAATGCTGGTGGGGAGCTTATCCATGGATAAGCTGCAGGCTAATCTGGTTTTCAGTTTGTGAAACTAGGCTCAGTATTTGCAGGGGAGAGGAGGAGCACCCCTGAGGCAGAATCTTGTTGGGGAGTTGGCAGAAATTCCTAGGAAAGTGCAAAGGCAAAGAATCTTCTCCTTTCCCTCATGAATTAAATACTAGATGGTTGTGTTTGGTTTGTTGTTTGGTTTTTTTTTTTTTTTTTTTTTTTACAGTAATGGGCAGAGCGTGCAGATGTTTTATTTATTAATGCTGTGCAAAAAAATATTGTGGAGGTTGCATATTCTGAAGGTTTGAGAGGCAAAATAATCATTTGAATTGACCGCAAAAAATTATTTTGTAGTTCTTGCTGTGACAGAGAAGCTCAAGAAGCTTCCCAGCAAATATTTTGATTCTCCAGAAAGAACATTTCAATCCTAAGCTTTCGGCCCTCTTTAAAGAAAAGAAAAATGGAAGCAGGGACAGTCAGTCAAGGAAAAGTTAGCAACTTTAACAGCCATTTGCAGATATTTGCAAATAGTTGCAATTGTCTGAGATCTGTATTTTTTCAATAATGAAGTACTAGCCCATATCTCACATTTATCCTTTCTAGTGTTTGTCCCCTCACTATTGTTTTCTCGGCCTCTTTCCTCTCCAGCCCACTTCTTCCACTTTTGTTTTACCTGTCATCTCCTCCTGCACTGCTCAGCCCTGATTTCTCCTCCACCCACACTTAACCCTGCTCAAGTCCCTTTGGCTCACACCTAGCCTCTAACACATCCTCCTCACCTCAACTGCCTAACCTCATTTCTGAAGTATTTGTTTTTTCGCTTCTATGGGAAGTTGTATTTCTCCAGTAAACATTCTGGATTGCATTTTATAACAGGCTTCTATGCACACACCATTTGCAGCCATTTAGCCCAGCTCAATGGTTAACTTCTAGTGGAATGCTAAATAGTCACAAAAAGACTATGATTACATGAAAAGACTATTTTAGTGAATATAGCTGCTATTCAAATAAAGATCATATTTCTCAGGGGAAAAAAAAAAGGGCCAATTACTGTGCGTAGTCACCTACACTGTGAATTCAAATGAACTTCATCTAAAGCTATGGTATGGCACTGAATTTTACCAAATGTAACTAAAATCAACATCAGTCCCAGTGACTTTCAGCTCAGCTGGCCGTAACTGTGCTAGGGTTTCATAACCTTGTCCAAGTTGCAGTTCATAGAATCACAAGATGTTTGAGGCTGGAAGGGACCTCTGGAGGTCTTCTGGTCCAGCTCAAGCAGGAACACCTAGAACTGTTTGCCCAGGACTGTACGCAGACAGCTTTTGAGTATCCCTAAGCATGTATCTTCCCCAACCTCTTTGGGCAACATACCACCCCAGCTGGCCATATATCACTACCAGCTAGCTCTGCGATACCAGCAAAGAATCAACACATAGCTGACCCTTGATAGAGATAGGCTACTGTAAGATATCAGTAGAATAACTTCCTTGTTTTTGTTTTTTTTTTTCCAAACTAAAAAATATTTCTCCTTTAGGAATATGTGGTTGGTTGTGGTTGTTAAAACATATTGTACTGTAATCTCAGAAGAATGGGGGCTCCAAAGCCTTTGTGAAGAGCTTAAAATTGATTTTTATGCCTGCCCCCCTTCAGCTTTTCTTGGAAAGCATTTAATGCAAGTTTGTTTGGGCATTTTTGTCTGTCTGAATTACATGTATTCCTTCCATTAATCATACTCCAAGCTTTCTGGTAGATAAATTGGTCCTCCTCTATGCCAGGACAGGTTGATGGCCCATAAAATAGATTTTCCAGGACTATTGCTATGGCTATGTGATTTATACCAAGGCCCTCCTTAAGTTCTAAACCCACAATTACTAACAACAGTGGCGCTTCCACACAACATATTGGGATTTAATAGGTTGCATGATTAGCAAACAGTAATGCTTTCTCTGGAAGGTATATGACCTTGCTTTTGAATATTGCTGTTTTAAGTTCTTATAATTTTGGTAGAAAACCAGTCATTCCACCAAATTATGGAAGTAAATAATGAACTAAGCCCATAAAAGCATGTTTTATGCTGGGTATTTTCAAAGGGTTTCATTGGAGGCCCCCAATCTGTGGATGGAGTGCTGGTGGTTAGGTTAGACTGATGGTTAGTGATATAAAAGGAATTGAACAACAGCTGTAAGTTGCAGCTGGGGATGCTGCAGAGTCCCTTTGAGAGGTGTCCCACTAATGGCACAACCACTCTGTGGCTTCACTGGTGTGTAGCGTCCCTGAGCAAGCGGTGCCACCAAACTGGTGGCTTTGGAAGAGTGTTGGGTGGTGCATGAGTCACATAGCAGCAGAGAAGTTCCGAGCTCCAGAGGTGAAGCAGGAACACAATGATAGGGACAAACGACCAAGCCTCAGGTGACCTGAACTGAAAGCATTCACTTGGTCAGCAAACTGATTCCTACTGTAAAATCTTGCTTGGCTGCATTTTGGTAAACTATGGTTCTGCACTAGAAATGGTTATTTTTAGGTTTTTACTTCAGCAAAGACAGATAGGAGATTCTGCTGAAGTGGAAGCATCTCTGCAGATCAGCATGGGACAAAGGATAATTAAATCCTGGCACCTAAAGATTCTGAGAGGGGTAGAGAGTATTAGCACTGGTATTCACGTACTGGGTAATGTCTATCTCATCTTCACAGGAAAATGAAAATTAATGATGCAGTATTTTATGTTTTAATTATTCCATACCCGTGTTTAATTGCAGCTTGTAAACGACAAATCTTATCTTCCTGTTATTAATATACAAATGAAGATACTGAGTTTTATTTTCTGGTTATTTTTTATTATAGATTAACATGTTCTTTCAAGACAGCTTATTGGTAACTGCTAAAAATCATTCTCAAGTTAAAGTACACGTTTTATATATGTGTAAGAGGGGCTCTAAAAGGAATGTGATCATGGAGAGTTTGGGACCTAGTTGCTCTTTGTCTTCAAAAATATATGCTGGGTGATCTGAGTAATCTGCCCATAGCACGACTATTGTTCTTCCAGAGAGGGGAATAGGATCCAGGAGAGAGAACTGCTGCCTGTTCTGATCACAATGAGTGAATTACTGAATACAGACCAAATCTCAGTCATAAGTAATGCATTAACATTGATATTACACCATCAGCCTTGCCCTTCTGCCCTTAGTAAAACTAAAGAAAGTTCACCTTTTAAATTGCATTCAGATTTATAATTGAGCATTTTGAGAGATGGCTTCATCTACCGCAGGCAAAAGGCAGTGATTTACAATGCGTGTCAGTAGAACATTGTTACGTGAGGAGAGATTAACAATCATAATTTCAGACTCAACAGTATTTATAATTCTGAATTGTCTGGTTTAATGCAAATGCTCTTTCTTAAATACTGTGCTCTGTCTTAATTGGATAAAATAATCCTTCCTTGCTTGAGTAGTCCTGTACATTAGCAACTGGCCTAACTTCCTCAGGATCGTGCTTTTGTATTGTTTAATCCATGCCAATCGTACAAACTGAAAGAAAAAGAGAAGAAACGGGTCTCTTACATGCGTAGCACAAAAGGCGTAGTTTCAGATTTAAATTCTCCTGTGTCATTTCCAGTGGTTCATTTCAAGAGGAGGCTCCTGTAGACATCAGTGGGCTCAGATCAGACTTCCCCTGCCTGAGTAGCTTCTGCACCACGCTTTTGGGGAGTTCCTGCACTATAGAAGTTGTGTCAGTAGAGAGTTAACTAAGGAAGCATCAGCCTGACCCAGTGCGCTGCTGACATAATGAACAGAGTACGCTCAAGCAAGGAGGCAAGATCTGGGACTGGTCCCTTGCGCCAGCAGCAATTACTCGCCGGCCCTTTGGCTGCAGTGCAATCGGGATATGCGATTACATCTCGGGTACTTATGCCTAAACTGGTTTTAATCTAATCGGGTCAGCTACCATTAGCAGCAGAGCTGCGGTGATATAGGCTTCGGCTGCTGAGTATGCAGCCTGCACCGAAACCGGTGTTTCCATGGCTCTGTAGCTAGCAGGCACGGGGCCAAACTCCCTTCCACATGTGTAATCCTGTTAAACTCAGTGGGACTGCTTCCATGAGGGAAAAGCAGCAGAATTGCGCTGTGCAGCATAACCGTATTAAAATTGTTTGGCAGTGGAGTGCAGCTGCGTTTGCAATAGGAACGCCTGGGAGCGACGGATAACCAACCGCTATTGGCATCAGGTCCTCCCCTCGCAGAAGGAGAAACCGCTTTCTGGGACTTGTCCATTGCAGCTGAGGCCTGTGCCTGTGGTGGGATTTGTTTTGCCTTGCGTTAGCCATTAAAAAGATGTGTATAGCCTGGGCCTGTGCATGTGTATATTTTGCTGTATACTCAGTGGAGGGGAGTGGCTTGTACATCCCAGATGTTTCGTGTAGGTGCTAAGGTGTGATAGCTTACCTTCCAGACCCTGTCGTCTCTGTACAGACAGCATGAATCTAACTTGCTCAGACCATGTGGCCCAAATTTTGGATAGTTTCAGCTGGGGACGAGATGAATCCAGCAAGGCAACTCGAGGCTTTCTGGCAGCAGCTCCATACCGCCCTGGGGTCCAGCCAGCCCCCCGCCCCCAGGAGTCCCTTCCCTTATGGTTTGGGCTGTCCTGTGCTGGCTTTTCTTGCTCACGTGACAGCAGAGGCAGGGGGATTTGAGGGCAACAAATACCAAATAAAACACAGCGCTGGAAATTTCCTGGCATCCTCGAATACCGAGATTCAAAGTGAATTCCATTTAAAAAGCTTTTGGTAAATTCTGTGGGAAAGTGAGGGGTACAGTTTTTCTAGCAGCTCATGGCAAGATCTTTGGAGTCTTTTTTTGTGCTTCCAAAAACATGATGTTTTGAGAACTGACAACAACTTTAAACTTTATTAATAGCACAATTGCTCCTAGGGGTTTGGTATGTGGTGCTCGAAGGACAGGTGTCTGGAAACATTGTACGTTCGTTTTCCCCTTGTTATTCAAGAAAAAACTTTCAGCTACTGGGGAGAAGGGTTGTTAGCATTTTCTCAGTGCCAGGTTTTTCTTCGGTGGTGTCTTTGTTTCTGCCCCCTTTAATACAAGGCACAATAAAGGACTGTGTTCTCTATCAGCCTACAGCATTGCCAAAACCTGACATAGGATTTGCACAAAGTCCGGAGCTGATATTAGAAACTCTATCTGTAACATTTATTAGGTGTCACAGTGAAACCTGCCTGGCCTCTGGTTCTGCTATAATTTTGAGACTCCCATTAGACTTGTTGGATGTTGTAACTGAAGCTCATATCTCTTAAATGCACCTTTCAGGTGGCATATGATTTTATGCTGCAAAAAGCAGAGGAATTTCAGTATCTCTTGTTCATGAAAGCTTCTGGGTAATTTCAGCAGTTTTGAATGAAGTAATTTGGACTAAAGTTTTCAAAGCTCTGGAAGAGATTTAAAAGAACAGTAATGTGAGGTGAATAGTAAAGCATCAACTCTATGTTTTAAATCCAGAATTGACTTCTGCTGCCTTTTGTAGAGTTAGGATTTCACCCTGAAGTCTCAGTGATGATGGCTGAAACCTCATCAGTCCTCTTTCCCTTCTATATATTACAGGTTAAGCCAAGAAAGCCTGTATGAAATAAGTGCCTGTTAGTGACTTTCCACTTCATTTTTTGGAGGCACAGAAGAGTTTGGCCAACATTATTATTTTTTTTTTTTTTTTGGTTGTGTTTCCATGTCAATGAGCACTTCTTCTCCAAATGGATGTAGAAATACTAAAAAAGCCTGAGAGAAACAGTTCTCTGGCTGGTAGCAGAAACTGCCTGGAAGCATGTAAAACTGAGTGTCCAAAAAGTCTGAGCGGGCATACAAACTTTGAATTGCTTATCTAACCTGTTAAAAAGATTGTCCATTTTATATCATTAGCTTTTAATCTTGTGCATCCAAATGCAAGGCTTTCTTATGCAGAAGAAAACAAGGCTGACAACCCATATCTGGGATATGTACCTGTTCAAACTGTGTTGCATTATTCATCTAGAAGTAAACAGGAGGCTTCTTGTCAAACACTTGATTCCTTTTTTCTCTTCAAAAACATTAAAATCTTTAATTACGACTTTAAAAATCAAGTTAGATTTTTTTTTAATGAGTGTACAAAGCCATGTGATTAGTCAGCTCTGACTACAGAAAAAATAACCCACATTGGGTTCTCAGTATCACAAGACAGATGCATAAGGCTTGGAGTACAGTCATAAAGTAATTTACTCCATCAGCCTCCAGCTTTTGGATCTCCACAAAATGTAGCGTTTTCCCCAAATTATTTGTGCTGATTATTCTATTGTTGCTCATAGATTAGTACTTCTTGTATTAAACCCCATATAAGTAGCTAAGAAAGTTTCACTTATTTTGGCAAGCAGTTGATTAAATTTCTCTGAACCCTTTTAATTGGTGTTATCCAACCCACGGAAGGCTCTGCAGGAAGTAGCACAGAGATCTCATGTTCAGCTGAAGGAGAAACAATAGCATTGGTTCCTTCTGTGGTCAATCTGCTTATTAAAAATGACTCTAACTCATAAGATTCATTTGTAAAACATCTTCCTCGCTCCTAATAAGTTGAAACGTTAACACCAGAAGTAAAATCAGCTTTAAAGTGCTTTCTCTTTCATTCACGTATTTACTTAGAAGCTTCTTACAATACACAGTGAAACTGCGTTGCTTCGCTTCACGTTCCATGCTGGGTTCCATATTATTTCATTTTACTTGATTCCCATGGTCTAACATGGTGTTGTGGTGGTTCTCTTACATAGAAGAAAAAAGGTGGGGGCTTTGGGTGTCCTTCTTTCATGGTTTGGAGATATATATATATATATGTATGTGTTTGGTGGGTTTTTTTGGTTGTGTTTACTATGTGTTCTTTAAATGTAATAAGCATTCCTATAATATTTCTGTTTACATTAGGCTACATAATTTTTTTCCTATTCTCAGACTTATTGTTGCTATTGTTTTACTAAATACAGTTTTGAGACTCCTACAAATTGGTACGCACCCTTTGAAAGGTTGAAATTAGACTTTGAAGTGCAGTGTGATATAGACTTGACAGCTCTTTGAAACAAATAAGGCTGGAGATGTGGTTTGTAGAAATCTCCTGGATGCAATCCATTTCTGGTGCCCAGGTTTCAGGGAAGTGGGTCAGCAGATTGCACCAAAGGATAAAATATGTGGTTGCTTTGGTTTTGGGGATGGGACAGGTTTGTATTTCTTCTATTTCTTTTTGTTACGGGAAATTTTATTTTCTAGATTATTGGTTCAGGTGTCTTATTCCTTTTCAAATCAGAATAATATATTGCTTTTATTAAAAGTTGCACTTACTGTATGTATTTCTATTATTCATAACATGGTGTAAGAAGTATGCATAAAACACTATGGGTAGAAACAAAAAAAGCTCGTGCACTGCCTGATAATTAAACATATGTCAAGACCCATAAGCTGTGAAATTTCATAAAGTAGTGCCTGAATTCTATGGTAACATGATTTTAAACAAATATTTCTTGAATAAACTGGGTGGCTAAGAAAGGTTTTTCTCACTCCAAAACTGAATAATAGCAGCAGTAAATGATAATAGTTAATACCCATGTGGATATTTCCATTTCACCTGCCAATCTTACACTACTTTACAGAAAAGAATAAGTAGCTTTTCTCTCTGGGTTTATAGGAGGGAGTTTGCTGTACTGCATACATACCTTACAGATGGTTATAATTTCTAGAGCCGTCACTCAATTTAGCTTGATAGTAATTTAGCCCATGGGAATCCTTCTCACTTAGGTTGCTCTTGCCGCCTTTTTTTTTTTTTGTTAGTGCTTTTTTTTTTTTTTTTTTTTTTAAACATGAAAAAAATCAAGAACTGGGTGTCTGACACCAACGCCTCTTTTCTGTGGAAAGGCAGAATTTCCTTCCTGCCTTGTGCCACCGCCCTGGACCATAGCTACATCTCCATGCAGACACAGCTCTAGTTAGGTACAGGAGTAGTGAAAGCTGGACTTTTCCTTAGCGCGTACGAGTGAAACGCTTTCCTTGCTGGTCCCATCTTCACCTCTGCTGAGGCTGCTGCTGCTTGCAGCCCCCGGATTTTAGGGATGAGCCTTGTAGCTGCAGGTCACAGACCCGCTTATCCACTGCCACGAGAAAACAGCAACATTTTTGCCCTCTAATGACCTTGGAACTGGATTAAGTGGTGACCTATAAAAGAGGCCATACGTGCGCTTTCCAGTCCCTTAAAGCCATCTGTTCCTATTAGTGTAACTTTTTTGGCACCAACTTATTTTCTCTCGATGAGTTAAGATCACTATCAAAATGCAGTGAAATTAATTCAGAAAAGAATATGCAAAGGAAATAAAGTATGCTAATCCCAGGGAATTACTTTTTCATGGTTCAAATAAAAGCAGACGCCGCCTCTTCTTTTTTTTTTTTCCTGCCTTTCTGCTTTTTATTTCACTTTTATGACTGCAATTTGAAGTTTGAGGCCCTCATTTTTACTAACCATAAGAGCAGCTTACATGTTTCACTGGCAAGTGCAGAGGTCTTAATGTGATTATATTTTCACCTTGTCAGAGAGGTATTGAGACCTGTGACAGATGTCCTGGGTCTAGCAGAATGAAATTTTAAACAGGGTGTAAGTGACTATGGCATGGATATTGTAACTGTTTTATGCCTGGTTTATGTCCCTTCTTTTTTTCTTTTTTTCTTTTTTTTTTTTTCTTTTTTCTTCCCCTTAAAGTTCTTTTCTTGCCTTTTTTTTTTTTTTTTCCCCTGAAATCAATGGTTTTGTAATTAACCAGTCAAGTTAGTATCTGAAGCTCCTGTTTTACTCCAGATATATGTGCTGAGGTTTGTAAATACAAGCGGAGCGAGGGACTGGTAAAGCTGGCTGAATTGCGAAAATTCAGAAAAATCAAGGACGTATCTCATATCATAATCTGAGTAATTATGGGGGTCCTATAGGACCTCAGAGTAGATAATTGGAGTTTCATGACTTTTAAGGCTGCTGATGCATTTAGAACATTTTATTGCCTTATGGAGCACCAACAAAATTTGATTTCAGCTTCAGGACAGGGGCATCTGTGATTCCTGTTTTGCAAAAACCAAGCCTCATCACTGTGAGAGACCATAGTGTAAGTCAGTGCCAAATTAATTTCATTCCCCTTGTGTTTACATGTTGAGTGGGTGAGAGCAAACATTTCAGCACCTTGGAATTTTTCTAGTTACTTGCTGTTTAATGCTCTTATCAGACAAACAGTAAATAAGAGTGTAATTAATTATTCTCTACTTACATGACAAGTTGCATATAAGTTCCATCCCCCTGGCAGTCTACTATTTACCTGATAGTGGGGGGAAATTACTGCAGGGTTATCTGGAGACTGCTTGGAAGATGAACGTGAGTTTTGCATTCAGTTATTTGTGCATCCTTTTCTACCTGATAGCAAGATTTTGCTGAAGACCCCAAATGAAGAAGGTAGAATTTAGGAGACAGCAGCTTTTCATAATTGCAGCTGGCTCATTTTCACTTGTCTGGAAGAATCAACATACAGCAAATTCTTTATTCCTAACTAAATATTCTGCATAAGAAATCTTCCAAATTCATCTCTCTTGAAGCAAAATCCCCTTGCCTATCCACACTGAAGATGCCACTGAAAGTAATGCCAACTCCTTATGCCGCAGTTCTTTCCCAGAGGGCACTTTCTTGGAGTGAATCAAGTACTTTGCGTCCATCACAAGATCCTCCGATTACCCCTACTATTACTGTTGGGAAATGAGTGCTCTCAGAGTCAGGGACTGCATTGTATCACTGCATGGGTCATTCATGATGTATATATGAAACATCAGCAAGTTTAGTTTTCTTCTCTAACAGTACTAGAACTACAGCCTGTCTTTTCAGTTCACTGATTTTGGCCCCTCTCTGCTTCCTGAATTCCTAAAAAAAAATTATTTTAGGCATTAAATTGTAAGTGCTAAAAGTGTAGCTAGTGAGATAATTCCTCCAAAAAGCAAGACAGGAGAGACATTAAGACATTTGCAAAAGAGGGAAGGGACTAATTAACCTTTTGCTTTGTCATTTTCATGGCTTTGCCTTGAGATTTTGTGCATCTTCCAAATTTCAAAACAAAGATCTAATGCATGAATAGATACAAAAGTATCTGCCACACCTGGGACTTTAATGTTTGGGGAGAAAAAAAAAAATCATAATTTTGATTCAATTTCTCCTATAGTACTGTAAATTAGAAGTGATTATACATAGACTGTATAAATTAGACTTAATTAGATACCTCATTAATAACTACTGTAATCTTTATAAATGCTTTAGAATGACCAAAGTGTTCATTAAGGAAACCTTTGTATAAAACTTTTTCCCAAGTGAAGTTGGTGGGAGCATTACCATTGACTGCACTTTACACTGTAGCTTTTTCGTATGCAATCAACCTAATTCAAGGTTGTGTGACATCATGATTTTTCTTATCTTCCTCCAGCTATTCTGTCTGTTTTGTAATTACCTACTGCTTCTCCAGGCCCTGGAAACAAGATCGTACTTCTAATAGATATTGAGAGATTTGGGGCTTTTCTTAATAGAATACAGAAAGACACTTAACATGCTAATAGTACACTGTGATCTGAAAACACTCTTTTTTAGAAATGGAGTTCACAGTTAAATCTCTTAAGGTGTTTCTATTTTGATCAGTTGGGCTTCATCTAAAAAAATCTTGCAAAGGGTAAGACTGTCTCTTTACCGGAATTCTCATTTTGGTTTTCATTCATAAGGGAAGGAGATTCTCTGACCATCTCAATGATATCAAATTTACATTTCTTGCCATCCAAACACGACCATCTTCAGCTTTTGGATGACAGAGAGAGGCATTGACTTCTCATCTTCTCACCCTTTGCATCTTCTTTAACACCTTGTTACAGAGGAGCACAGGTTCAGCATTTTATCCACCTGAATCACTCAATTTAATTGTGGGATTTCCCTTCCTCTTTCCTGTTAATTTTTTTCAGGTCAGCAACCTACTGCTCTGGTCTGCTGTTTGGCTTAGTAAGCAGTCTGGTGGCCTCTGCCAGACAAGACGTCTCTTTTGAATTTGATTTTTTTTTTTAATTTAATATTCAAAAGAGGTTCAGATTGGATATTAGGAAAAGTTTTTACACTGAAAGGGTTATCAAGCATTGGAATGGGCTGCCCAGGGAAGTGGTTGAGGCACCACCCCTGGAGGTATTCAAAAAGATGGCTTGACATAGTGCTTAGTGACAAGGTTTAGTGATGGGGGGTTTTTTAACAGAGTTAGGTCAATGGTTGCATGATCTTAAAGGTCCCTTCCCACCTATACAATTCTCTGATTCTACAATATAATGGTTTGGAGAGAAAAATTCCCTGGGAGATCTCACCAGAAACTGAAAAGTAGCACAGGGAGAGAGAGGGTGGAGAGGAGAGGTGGAGTTTGATCTATACTCTTGAATGAATAGGGGTAGAGAATATACAGTAGGATAAGGCTATCCATATGGGAACTGCATGCTACATTCTCTTTGCCAATAGCTTTCCCATTTCCCTGATAGTTTTGAAGTAAGGTTTCCCCAATACCTCAGCTGTACTGCGGAGGATTAAAACCTGTTGGAGATGGTCTCCAAGACTGAAAGACTGATGTTGTGCATCCCTCCAGCTATTTCGGTCCCCTTCTGGTCTGTCTGGTTATCCATCGTTTACAGCACTAATACGGCTCTGCAGAGCAGGCTCTGTCAGAATCAACTGGTGTGGTAACGCCAGCTTCTCCACTCTACTGTTATCAATTTTCTAGCTCTTTCTCTTCACGTGAACTGGATATTCACATAAGTGTACAGAAACAATTTTCTGTGTCTTTCTGTCTGGAGAAATTTCCCCTGATTATCTCAGGACTATTATAAATATTACACATATGAAAAAAAAGGAAAAAAAAAAAGGACAAATCTACAAATCTGATTGCTGTTTGAAAGGGAAGAGGTAAATGAATTAGACGCAACACTTAATAGAATAGAAATAGGCTGAAGAAAAGCAGCTTAATTCAGTAACCAATTGCCCAAAGCCAATTTTAATGGTGAAGAGGTTTGTCAGTTCAGCTTAGAATAAAAATGGGTGGGGGGAAAAAAAAAAAAGAAGAACCCAGAAGTGTTTAGAAGGTTTAGACTTCCAGGGTCAGGAGAGAGCTGTGAGACTGCAGCAACCAGCACATTTGCACACCACCGGATAGCAGGAAGCGGCCAGCAGAGCATTTCTCATTTGCCTGCATGCCAGGGCGTGATCCTGACTGCAGCTTTTAAGGTTTATGGGAAATAGGTCCTCAAATCTCATTGCAATTCAATTGGGGCTGGCTGTCTAATTTCCTCTTCTGCAAATCTCATTTTATATGGAGCGCACAGCCGCCGAGGGCCAAAAGCAACATCCCTCAGGTAACAGCACTGTGCTCAGCATGCTGTGCTCTGTGCTCAGAAGTTCACCCCAAGAGCAATTGTGGTTTAAACTGACAGTACCAACAGGGATGTGACAACAGGCTTTATTATTATTATTTAAGGCTGTGATTTTAATAGTAATTTCCACAAAACGAGATTTTTGCGAGAGAGAGAAGAATGTTTTACACAGGAAAGGGAAAAGCACTGAATGAAAGTGCTGAATTTCCCATCAGCCCTTCGGCGGTGAAAGGACATCTTAGAAGCTTCAAAGTTCTCCGTTATTGTATACGAATTTGCATAAATCTCTCATCCCAGAAATGAAAGTACCAAATGCCTCAAGCCACAAAATACTCTCAGTGTATTTCTGATTTTACTGTGACAAAGAAGCATTGGAAAACTCAAGGAGATGAGAGTCGTCTCTGGAGTCTCTATTCTGATTTCCCTTAGAAGTTGGCACAGCATAGGTGTAAAATGGCTTCAGATGAAATGATTTATGAAGCAATTAAAAAGAAAAAAAAAACCAGAACCAACTAGTATATGAGGTGTCTTCAAACCATAGTCCTATGATGTTGATGAGAATTTAACCAATATGCAGAAGGAAATTTTATCACTTGCCTTTTTCTGTAGATTAGCTCATGGACTCTTTGACCTTCACTCTCATGCTTCAGGGACTGCGTACTCCCATTCTCTTTGTGCTGCAGTTGGCTCTTCTGTTGAGTTACACCCATTTGTCCTTATTCAGTCCACTAAATAGCCTTCAGCTTCTTGTGAAGGTCAGCAATATGGAGAGGATTGCAATAAAATAGTATTGTTCCAAAATATGCTTTTTTTTTATAAGCATTAAATCTTGGAGCAGCTGCTAAGAGGAAAGGATCATAAACATTATTGGGCACTTTTAATTACAGTAAATGACAGTTCCAGGTTGTATTATTCTGTCCTTCTCTGTGTTCAGCATGAGTCTTTCTGGTGTAAAACTATAATATTAAGCCGTATCAATATAGTCTTACCTGAAATCATATACTAATGGAAGGCGAATCCTGTTTGCTCTCAAACCTGGGTAGACCTATCAACATCAATAGAAATATCAAGTAAGTTAAGTGAAAGGAATGTGACACTTGCTTTTTTTGGCATGAAGTGAACAATGCAAATGACTATAATTTACAGTTTATAAATATTCATGAGGAAAAGCTTAGATTCTGTGACACATACTAAAACTGGGTTGTTTTGTTGAAATTTTGCACCAAACTGGGGAAATTCAGGTAAAGTGAGATTTAAAAAAAAAAAACAAAAACAACAAACCAGCAAAAATGGTTTTGTCTGTCATTAGTCTCAGCATGGCATCTGTGCACGTTCATTGGGTCAGAGCCTGGGGTTTAAACACTGACTTGACTTGTGTTTAAACTGCTGAAGTGACAAGCCTGGACTCTAGTTCTACTGACCCAGTTCTCTCATCTGAAAATCTCCGTTCCCTGCAGAGCGAGCAATATGTCTGTGGCAGGGCAAGCCTGTGCGCTGCTCCTTACGTGATCAGAATTAGCTAGTATTTTTTTGTATAGTTTAATTTTCAAGCCACTTACAAAGTTGGGTTGGTGTTTTTTTTTCTGCTTCTCTGCCACATGCATTTATCTTTAGACTGACTTATTTCTCAGCATCACAAGTACATATCCGCTGCTTCACAGACAGATTTCTCACGCACAAAACCAAAACAAAGGTTGGTGAAGTTTCAAATAAAGTGTAAGGGGGCAGCTCAAAATTAGCAGCTAGATGAGCTGGTCTATGAGATAGGCAAGGAGAATTCACTCCTAACTCATTGCTAAGAAACACTGGTCCACAAGTCTTGTTGGCTGCTCTGCTCCCTTCAGCCCCGTTCACTTAATCTCTGCCCAGAGGGTCAGCAATCACTTAGCACAGCAATTAGGCAACCAATGCCCCCTACTTTGCTGCGGCAGCCATATGCCTTTATGGGATATTTGGGCTCCATTGCAGTGATTTTGCTACATGGTTGTATTTTCTCTTTTGAAGATAGACAACCTTAGGTGCAGATGTAACAACCTGGACACAAATGACTGGGTCACCTACTTCCCAGTAGGCATGAGGAGTGGGATCCCATCACAGCTACACTATCAGAAGTACTGAAGTGCAAATTCTGGTTTCCACCTTGGCTTCCTCTAATCAATATTGTATTACCTGTTAATGACCTTTTCAAAGTGGAAAGTGTGATAGTTTTACTGAAGGAAACTCACTGAGAAATTGAAGCAGTATTGGTGGTTTTGACTGTGTTAAATATAATTAAGTTTCCTTGTAGTGAGAGGGTGCCTTCCCCCTTTCAAAGAGATGCTGGAAAGGAGCTTAACAATGTTTAATAACTTGTAAAATCATTTGTTTGAAAGAGTATTTTAGAAAAGATCTGCTTGTGACTTACCAGAGCTTTTTCTATATCTTGATGAAAAGCATTTTGAAGGGCAGCTACAGGGGAAGAAAAAGTATTGGTTGCCTGGTATTAATTTATCAGAAAAAAAAAAAGAAAAAAGTTAAGTGATTAGAAAGAGAAGCTCTTGTGTGAACACGGCCACCTCTTCAAAGCATGAGCACTGTCGCTTACAAGTGATCCTCTTCTGACAACCCCCTGCTGCCAAACCTGTTTGTGAGTTTTTGGATCCTTTTTCCCAGCTGTTGGATCTCCTCAGGTGTCCTCAACCCACTTCCCAGCTGCCCAGCTCTTCTGAAGCCCAGCAAGTTGTGCCAGGCAACATCCTTGTTGCCAACTGCCCTGGCATTGGCACTGAATTGGTGAGGAGGGAACACTTTCTTCTTATAATTTCATTATGGAATTCAGCGGGAACCCAGGGTGAACTATAAATCATTAGTAACGTAACCACTGGTTTGGTGCAGTCAGGATTTAAAATCGTATTCTCAGTGTTTGTAGGGTGGTTTGTTAAAATTGCTTTCTCTTCCATGCCATCGCTGATCAGTGTCACAAATTTAAAGATAGGCTTGTAGTTCGTGTTCCCATTGGCAAAAACTAACTGTGGAATTTCTTAGTGGGAAGGACACAGGGAAGGTGGGCCGGCAGGGAAACTGGAT
The DNA here is from genome assembly GCF_964106895.1 of Numenius arquata. Taxonomy (NCBI): domain Eukaryota; kingdom Metazoa; phylum Chordata; class Aves; order Charadriiformes; family Scolopacidae; genus Numenius; species Numenius arquata. The sequence continues at coordinate 63,236,716 of NC_133577.1, read as the reverse complement.
CTTCATGCTAATCCTAAGCTAAAACCCGCTGAAATAAATAAGAGCTCTCTATGAACTTAAATGTGTTGTCAGGAAGTGAAAGTGCATTTGTACATGCAGAGGCACAAAAAGAGGCAAACGATCTGCTTGTGTCCGCTTTGCTTTTCCTGAAGATATATGAATGGCTTCTGCTTTGTTTTTTTCTTTTTTTTTTTTTATATCTTTTATTTTTTAGTTTTAACAGGAGTATATGCCCTAGGGGGTGATAAAAAGAAAAAAGTATTTTATCTGGAAATTTTTGTTATGGGTTCATTCTCCTGCTCATTAAAAAACCCACCGAAATGTGAAATTTTTCAGCCATCTCATTTCACTTATCTGTGAGCATCCAGACTCCACGCTGAGGTCATTAGTATCTCAGGTGTATTACCTCACCACAGTCTGTTGCTATGGCAATAGCTCCAAGCATCTTCAGTGCTATGGCTGTATGCTGCCCATGCATCTTGGCAAGAAACACTGTGTACAAGGGAGCGAACTTTAGTTTTAAAACATACTGACATACCAATACAAATTTAAATATTTACAGGTATTTCAAATTCTTCACCTGCCTGTAAATCCACCAATACTGGTGGTGACTTTATGCGGACACAGTACCTTCACCCCTGCCTGATTTTTTTTCCTTTCCATTTGTGTGTAAGTGATTTCTGAAGAAAAGAGAAAATACTATACAGAAAATAACAATCATATAAATAAAAAGGTTTTTTTCCTCCCCGGTGTCTTTCAGATGTCTAGGTATTCCTATGGGTGGCTCCCAGCAATATAGCTATACAAGCACTGCATCTAATATGCTACTGTATTTAATGATGGATCAAGCTGCAGATAGTGTCACGTTCTCCCTGAATTAACTGTTTCGACTTACTCTCTTCACACTGCACTGGTAATTATCAGATGGCCTAAACATAGTTACTCTTCCAGGCTGTTTTGCGCCTTTCATTTAAGGATCTTCAAGACCTTTATACAAGTTAAGACTGATTTAAGCTGCTCTTACCTCTCTGAAGGAATGTGAAAGAATTACCACAATATTTTCTCTATTCCAGCTGCAGGCTGCTAGCTCTGTGGCTTACAGCAAATAGCCTTGGCTTAAAGGGGAGTGGACCATTTTAAGTGCGTGGACTGTCTGAGTGTGTGGTGTGCTCCTGTGACAGCTAGGAAAGGTAGCAGATCAGGGTGGCTGATGATCCCAGGCTGCCAAGTGTCCCCTGGAGAGCTATTTGCAGCTGGATTCAAATTAAAGGCAGCTGTGAGGTCTGATCTTAAATTTCTTGAGGATTGGAGTGCTCTCCTTTCCTTCACAGGCTTCAGGGTTGGGAAAGCCTAAAGGCGACATAAACCAGAGAGGTTGTTTTTTTTCATTCCCTGTCCTCCTCCACCCCGGCCCTTTCTTTACTTTAACCATAAGGTAGCAGTCTTCTAACTAACCCAGTGGTGAACGTTTTAGATATTTTCACTACAGAAAAACAGCCAAGTCTTGCAAATATGAAGAGAGCTAGCGCATTAGCAGAAACACTTCCTCTGTGGGAGATGTACACTAAATGTCTATTACCTGTGTACTGTCTTTGCCTTTCTGCTCCCAGGCTGTTCCCTGTTGCTACTAATTTTTCTAATTTTTTTCCTCTAGAATGCCTTTCAGAAAACCCTGGACAATGCAGTGAGAAAGACTTATGTTTTTAATCTACCTGGCTTGGGATGTGCAGTGAGCAGTCCCCCTGTCATTCCCTCCTCGTTTGATTGTGCTATAAGCTTATAAACTTCTATTTGCTACAGTGCTCTGGAGACTTGCTAGCAGCTGGTTAATAATTTCTATAATCCTATCTCCCAGACTCGGGAGTGTGGGCTATATTCCGTTTCCACTCTTTTCTCAGAATATAGTCGCTTCCAGTGGGGTTGGACAGATGTAATAGACAAATTTCATCTACACGGCTCGACAGACCTCACAAGGTGGTTCTGTTATGAAACCTGTGTACCAGTGATGATCAGCGGGTTGAAATAGTACAACAAACCATTTTCTAGTACACCTGCCTGGCTGATGGCATAGGTAATTGGCCCATCTAGGTCAGCAGGCTGGCTCAAGCAGCAGCCGTGCAGCCTGAGATGATATAAAACCCCATTAAAAACCCCTAGAGCACAGGTTTGTTTGATACCATGGCAGGCAGAGGGGGAGAGCTTGCAGGATTGCTTTCTAACCCTTGTTAGTGATAGACGTAGGCTTTGAAGCGGTGAGATTTTATTATCTTGTTTCCACCCCTCCTTCATGCACGTAACACACATGCATGCTTTTCCCCGACTCTCTTAGACATAATTGGCTTGGGGAGGGGCAGTAAGGATGAAGGGGCAGCACAGAATACCTTTCCTTCTTAACATCCAAGTCCCAATCTTGCTGTTACCCAAGCATATATTTTATGCTTGCACTTGAAAGAGAAGACTTTTTCAAGCTTTAAAATTCCCTGGAGAAGAAAATGCTGGGGTTTTTTTATTGCCTTCTCTTTCATTTATCGTTTTTAAGATGTGTAGAAATGGAACTGTTGCTGAGATCCTCGCCTGATAGCGCCTGGCAGTACTCTGCTGACTTTGAAGATTCTCTGCCAAGTCACACCCAATATGATCAGGCTTATTTTGGAAGGAACTGCACAAGCGAATTATCATGGAGTGAGACGTTGGAGTTTGTGATAATACAGAATGTTGCACCTAATATTTAGCAATGGAGTTTGGCTTGGTATTCAGTGTTCTTGCTGAGTATGACATCTGGTATGATGGAAACTTATACCCACTTTATAAAGTTTAAGAAAAATATTATTGAATTAATTCCGGTGGCTGCTGCCTTAAGTTCCTGATATGGTTGGTGGGATGCAGAGTTTTTACTGGGATTGTAAACAGAAGGCAATGGCATTGTGCTTGTTGTGGTTGATTGAGCTATACGTGGCCCCAAGGGACAGTTAACCTATATCACCCTCCAAAAATGGGGGTGTGTGTGAGAGCAGTGTCTGCTCCCAAATGCTGATGGCGAAGCCCTTATCTGCAAGCATTTGTTGTAGACCAGAAGTATGCATTAATAGGAATTCCTTCTATGAAGAGGCATACCCTTCCTTGGGCATGTCTTTCATTGCCAGTATCTTGCAGATAGTGAAAATGACAGGCGGTGATGGAGCAGAGAATTGCCAGGACTGAATGAGAGCTGTGGTTTGATGAAATGCTGCTTGTGAGGAAATCCTCAGGTGTTTGGCAAAGAAGTTTGTGTGTGCCAGGGTGTCATGGCTTTGTACATGAACTTTTGTGTTGATGTATAAGCATATAACTCTGCCAAATATAAACTTACTTTTTTTTTTGAGGATTTTAGGGGGGAAATGCCTACTACTGCAGGCATCACTAATGTTGATTAGTAGCAGTAATAGAGACATGGAGCTCAAGAAAAAAAGACCATAACCTTCCAGCACCTTTGCCTTTTTGTTTGCTTTATAGAGCTTTAAATAATTATATTAAGTACCTACAGGAGGCTGTCATGCCAAGCTCCTGCTGATGCTGTTGTCAGTGGAGCTATACCACTGTAGGAAATGGTGGGCAGTCCTTTCTAGCAAAAAGCTCTCACGAAGGCACACACTATTTACAGACATCAGTGAAAAAAATTTATGTTTACAACAGACTAGAATGAGAAAGGTACTGAGTTTGCCAGCAGAAATTCATGAAGCCCATGTATTACTGGTTTTATTGATAAAGGCATAAGGAATTGACAACTGACTTTGGGCAAATTAATTTGGGACCCTCAAAGAGAGATGAGTTAAAAGCTAGTGACGTGCAAGGATTAGGCACTGAACACCTTATAATGGTGTGGACACCTATTATTCTGTCTGTTTATAGCTTACTATACGCTTGCCACTTTCCAGTCTTATTGGTATATCCCACGCAAACCTGTATCTGAGAAAAGCTATGTGTGAGAGAGAAAATAACAGACTGAATATGCTGTTCTCCAATGTCAAATGCCTTGGAGATGGATCTACCCGATTCTATTTTTATTTCCATGCTTAAAAGGTGCCATACTTACTTATAGAACTGTATTATATTTTTCTCTTTTTTTGACATAGAAGGAAAGCCAAAATCCAAACAAGAGTTCAAGGAAGGTGGAGAAAACCCCACCTCCCTTCTTTACCAACACTGTAAATTTCAATTGCAGAAGTGTAGGCAGATCAAGTCCAGGGCCATTTATTTCCTTCAGCTGTCAATTTTGCAGTTTTTTGTTTATGCTTACTAGGGATGAAGAATGCATCTATTTTTTAAGAACTCGGTATAGAACACTAGTGTATCAGTTCTGATCCTGTGGGTTTGGTTTTTTTTTTGTAACATTAAAATTTTCACTGTAGGCATGAGGACAAAGAACTCAGAATCAGGCCCATAGCCAGAAATATGTGAGAACTTAAAAGCCAAGCAGAATAATTGGATCTTTGCTAACAAACTGACAGAAACTGTCATAGATAATCAGATTAACATGGCAGAAAGCCCTGAAAACAGTGACAAAGTAATGTTCATTTCTTACCCACAGGAAACTTTGAATTTAACAAGCCAAAGAACAGGCTAGCTGTGCAGAATGTCATTATCAAAGCCACAGCGATGTTTGCCGTCACACCTATCTCTCTCTCTTAAACCTTTTGAAGAAATGGCACACCTAAAAGTGCTCTCCAGAGGAACCTCATTTTTTATCCCCCGTGCCCATGCACCACCCTTTATTCCACCCTTCATGGCCACGACTGCCCGCGCCGTGGCCACTTGCATTTTGCAGAGGAGTAAGTACACTGTGGTCACAGCCAGAGCTGGACCGCAAGGGAAGGCGATGGCCATCTGAGCCTCCTCTTGGAGTGGCATATTCTGAAATAACTGTAAAAAGCGGCAAGTGTTAGTTCAGTCGTTTTAGCAGGGCCGAGCGTATCGGAAAAGCGTTCTCCCAGAGCTGTTGCCTGCTGATAAGATACGTATGCAAAAGATTTGCGTGACCTATTTGATTGGGCCTTTCATAGTCAAAATTAAGATATGCTGGGAAAGAAGGAAAGGGTAAAAAAAAGCGTCAAAAAGACAAACATAAGCCTATTTCCAAATCCTTCCTCTTTAGATATCCAATATAGCGATAGCAAAATGCTAATTCTTCAAATGTGTATTTGGGGGCTTTTAATGTGTGAAGAGACGACTTCGTTTTAAGCCTGGGCTTTGTGGAAACCTGCGTTCAATTTCTTCAAACTGCGTCTGTTGTCTTAGGCAAATCACTTTAATCTTCCCATGCCTCGAATCTCTATGGTGTAGCACAGATAGATTAAGTTTACTGCAGATATCCAAATTATCAATGGCACAAACCCTCCAGGAAAAGGCTCCTTTGATCTTGCAGTAAGAAGATCCCCACTGAAGCTAATGAGACTGAACGTGCAGGATAAGTGCTGCTGTAGGTATAATAAAGCTACCGTCGAGGTGGAAGGGAGAGTAATTTTTCCTCTGCATCTAGAATGCATTTTGGTGGTGGAAGGAAAGTGGAAATCCAAGTGGATCCAGGTTTGGATCTATGAAATGTCAGTATGTTTTTGTTAGGCTGCTTACGTGTGCATCCTTCTCTCCCTGCATTCCTCGTGAGTATATAAGCCATCCTCCTCCAGTGACCCAGCAATGAGTAATTACCTCTCCTCCACATCGTTTAATCACGCCGGTATTTTGCAGGGCACAGCTGTGTTGCACTTGCCGCCGCTGGAATTAAGCGCGCCTTATGGCTTTCACCTCAAAAAAGGGCTGATCCTGCGAGGTGCAGCCTGCCTTCCCCACCGAGAAGTGCCAGCTGGTGCTCTGGGTGACACCTCCCAACTCAACTGCGGGTCCTGAGGCCAGGTCTGAACTGTGCAGTGTAGGAGGTTGGACACGAGGTTCAGGGTGCCACCAAGACAGTCAATCTGTGCAACCCTTGCCCTGAGGTTCTGAGGATTGCCCAGGCTGAAACCGGAGTCCCTTTTAGCAAAGATTATTCCCGCGAAATGGAGCATTGTAAAGTCGCAGGCTCTTATTAGATGTATTTATTTTGCTAACTCTCTGTTGTCAATCTGTCTACAGGAATTTGATGGAGATTTGTTAAGTGCTGCTTTTCTGTCCTTTGTCATGTGTTATTTATATTCTGCCTGAGTGCTGTAGGAAAGATGCTAAGTGTGTGGCCATATCCTTTTGTTATGGTTAGGCACACTGTTCAAAAACAATCCCTGAGACGGTGTGAAATAATTTTCTTTTCTATTTTTCTCTATACAGTTACTTTTATTCTTGATTGATGGGGAGATTCCTCTTTAGTCATCAATGGAGTTACAGCACGATAGAATAATTTAAACAGGAAGGGATCTCTGGTGGTCATCATGTCCAACCCTCCATTTAAAGCTGAAATTTTGTAGAAATAATGGACTTCTGATTAAAAAACAGAAATGGAACTTCAAAGATGTGCATTAGCTCTTCTTCTCTGCCTTAGGCTTCTTCCAATGATTTCAGTCATATTGTTTATAGTAAAAGAGCTAAAGATATTTTATTGTTTATGTCCTTTTATACTGTGTTTGCTACATTGCTCAGCTAACGTTTCCTTTCCCCGTACTTTGTCTGTCTATTTTATGTAATAATCAAACTCCTTTAGGGAAAGACTAGTTGTTACTCTGTACAACATCTCGTGCATTCGAAATCCTGATTGCGGTTATATTATAGTTCCAATGCTCATCAAAAAAGATGACACCACCTCCTGCAGACAGGTCTTTGGTAAGGATGCTAGATACTAATTTTCTGTGACAGGACTGTAGTACAGGATGTCCAACATCAGTCATAAAATGTTCTTTCTCGAAGCAATGAACTTTAGTAATAAATTAGTCACCGCTGTCTCTTGTACATAAAAGAAAATGAATGTTGATCACGGTAGTGAATAATGACCCCAGGATGCACCTTATGGAAACAAATGTATGTTATTTTGTTTCCTTCAATAATGGCCATATTTGCCTCAATAACAAAATACAAAATGTTACAAAAATAAGCCTGCTCTTAGCTGCTTGTCTGTTCATTACTGTGTTGTGGTGGCGTTATGTACAAAAGGACATATACAGCATATTGGAGCTGAATACTTCAATGAAAAACGTGCACCAAGGCAACTACAGGCAGCTGGTCAGGCTGAGGTAAAGCCCCCTTTAGGCACGTACAGGTTCAGACAAGCTTTTTTTAATAAGCCAGCTCTTGTAATTGCAATTTTTGTCAGCTAGTGGCCCGGTTCCTTTGCAAAGCAGGGGCTCCTCTACAAATTGCTCTGTGGACCACAGGACTCCTGCTCTAGGCCTGTCTTCCCTCCTGGAGGGAGAAAGGCACTTCAAGGCCCCTTAGCACAACAAGGAGTCATATCATTGATGCTGCAGGTCTGCCTGTACTTCAGCAAGTACGTTCCAAACTTGGCAGAAATTGAGATATTGGGGACCTGTGGGGTCACCCGCATATCCCGAAGTTCAACTGGCCTGCTCACAGGGTTGATATGTCCTATACGTCCAAGGTTGTACATGAGGAGGAATGTTTCATGTTGTACATGAGGAGGAACTTCTTAACTTTGAGGGTGGCAGAGCATTGGAATAGGCTGCCCAGAGAGGTGGTGGAGTCTCCTTCTCTGGAGACATTCAAAACCAAGTTCCTGTGCAACCTGCTCTGGGTGGACCTGCTTTGGCAGCAGGGTTGGACTAGATGATCTCCAGAGGTCCCTTCCAACCCCATGTGATTGATTCTGTGATTCTGTTTACAGAATAAATTGACAACACCAAAGGGTTTTGCAAATGACCTTTTAAGCAATTCTAGCCATCAGTGCTGGCTGAAGGTTTACACTCAAGGACTATGGACTATTTTGGTTGGTTTTGACTACCATGCATCATTAATGTCGCATGTCAAAAACTGTATGTGAGCTTTTGTTTTGGTATAGTTTTATTTCTGTTTTCTGAAATTACTTCTACTTTGGACTAGTGTGTAGCACACAGGTCAGTATGTGAACTATGCTAGGGTTAGATCTTTTAAGGGTCTGCCTACAGCAGGAAAAATAGATTTTAACTTCCTAATTTAAAAAAAAAAAAAAAGTGGAATCTCTTTCTGTGTTTCATATTTTCAGACCTTAGGAAACGCGGTTTGAGGATCTAAATGGGCAAACTTGTGCTCAGTGCTGTTCAAACACGAATACAGAGGCAAGTTCAGCCTCAGAGATCTATACCCTGGAAAGATAAAGCCAGGCTGCTTGATCAGCAGTGTTGCAGCTGCAGGTGGTTGAAGATGGAGTGATGCTGCGATATGAGCTGACAGGACTAAGCAGATGTGCAGCGTAGCTGAACTGTTGGATGCAGGGGAAGGACAGTATATGCTACCAACATAAATATCTGTTTTTCAGAAAATCTAATTGGCAGCAAGAAAGGCTAGCAAGAAATAAAAAATACAGGAGGAAGGAATACAGAGAACTGCTATGTGGGTGTGGGTTTTCTTGATTTTTTTGGGGGGTTGTTGTGGGGTTTTTTTGGTTCAGATTCAAAGACATGGCACAATGCTTCATCTTCTTACACAAACAGCTGTGTGTGTATGTGCCTCAAATTTAGCTTTATTTTAAGAATAATTTCTTGGGCTACTTTTTTTGCTCCTTCATCAGAACTCTATTCAGGCATGCATCAATTTCAAGGAGACTCTCACTGAAAAAAATTTACTGGGTGGAAAATGAAATCCCTAGTTTTAAAGAGAGCCTGATTCTGGAAGAGGTAGCATTTTAAGGACCTGAGCATTCATCTGAGATGTGCAACCCTCAGGTCCTCCGCCTGTTTCAGCAGGCTGTCACTTTATAAACAAATGCCCTAAATTATTCATGGTTTCATGATGGTGCTCTCAGCCTTTCAGGTTGGAGCTGCCACAATCTGTGTTTATAATATGCACTGCTCCAACATAAGAATGACTGACTGAATTTGTAACCTGGGAATCAAGCCCCTTGTGTGGGATGCTGTGAGCAGAGGGACCTAAACTCTAAATTTCCACTACTCATCCTTATCCTTTTGACTGTAATCTCAATTTCTTTTAGGCCCTGTTAGCATGTAGGGACACAGAAAATGATGACTCCAGCAGATGAAATAGATGAAACCTACACCAAAATAACAAGTTCAAGTGCAGTTAAAATCAAGAAGAACTTGTCAAATGGGAATGTCTTACCTTCCCATCTCCTTCCCTTTCTTTTAATCTGGCTTTTCCTCCTTTCCCTGCTGCCCTCTTCTCTTCCTCCCACTTTGTGTTTCTTGTCTTCAGTGGAAAAAGTTGCAAGTTTTGCTTCATCTTGGTAAAGAACAGGGGGGAAAAAAAAATCTCAATTCCTTTCTGCAAGATGAAAGAACAATGTCCCATTACTTTTACTGATGTTCAAGTCAGGCAAAAACTAAAGAACCTGCATATTTAGAAAACAAAACAGGTTGTAATTGGTACTCTCACTAGATGCCATAATCTTTGAATGCTGCCAAGCAGTGCTTAGGAAGGTGAGAAATTATTTCCTAACACTCATGGATGAAAAATGCAAGGACATACAATAATTCTTGGTGTGATTCTTATGAAAATATCCAATTTTGGTAAGAGTGGAAGCAGAGAGAAAACAGAGCATAAAGGAAGGAAAAGAGCACAGAAGACAAATAGCCTGTTAGAAAGGAAGATATGATTATGCCTTTTAGCACTGTCAGCGCTGGCATAATTAAGCTGGTGTAGGGCCTGGTTTGTGAGTGGTTACTACAGAAGAAGCAATGTTTTCTTTTTACCAAGTCTGATTCCTTACCGATGACTTGGTTATGCTTCCACTCACTTTGCAGAGGTGGCAGCGGCTGCACAAAGCCTCCGCCAGTGGAGGCGGGTGAAAAGCATGGAACAGGTGCTGGGGAACAGTCAACAGAATTGCAGGAAGAGTGAATTATTAAGTCGACAGACTTTTAACACCTGATTTTAAATTGGCTGGCAAGATTTTGGAAAGTTCAGGGTATGATTAATCTAGCAGAGTCTGTCTGCAAAGCCAGGGGGTTTGGCAGCTGCTCAGCCACTGGGTTTCCCCCGCTTCCCTTTCATTCCCACCGTGGTGCCACAGCGAGACCTGACCCCACTGCTTGCTGGCTTTGAACAGCATCATGATGCTGGTTACCCTTCACTTCCATCCCAAGGCTTTTCCTTCTTCCCCATGTGTTTTTCCTTCAACCCAGATCAGTTTGATGGTTGGCTTCAGAGCAGAGCCCTAGAGCGGTCTCCCTTGGCAGGACTGTCAGGTTGAGGGGGTGGGTGATGCTGCGAGGAGGGCAACAAGGAGCAGCGGTGCTACAGGAACGCCCCGATCAAGGCACCGTGGCCATGGAGCTTCTCTACTGGCTGCTTTGCATAAGGTGGCAGTTTCCCAGCTCTTCCTTTGGTGCTGGTGAGAGCTGTGCCAGGAAAGCTGCACCTTTTGGTACCCCTGCAATACCTTCCACCTGCTTATTCCTCCCTCTGCCCCCAGGCCATTCTGTGCCTTCATTTGTGTGGCCCCACAGAGAGGGAGACAGGGGAAAGTTTCAAGTTGGGAATAACCACTCTGAGTGATGTGATGTGATGTGCGAGTACTGTGCCTCCAGGCCATGGCATAGTCTCTCCTTGTTTATCATCATTCCTGGTGTAATTGTAATTTGTGCCACAAGAGAAAGGACCTCCTTATATCCAACCTTTGTTCTTCTCCAAGTGGCTGAATAACACATCCCTAGATCTACCACCCGGCTCAAGCTTCAGAAGTCTTGTTGTAAGCTTGTGGAGCCCATTAACTGAACATTTCCCCAGAGAAGGATATTAGGATTGTTCCCAGGACTGTCTGGTTTTATCTTGGGTTTATCTTACTCTGAAACCTCAGATATATCCAGTGACTGACTATTCAGAGAGGAAACTCACCATCTTTCCCACTACCATGTGGCTTAAAGTTCTCCTCTCCAAGGAGACAGCTCAGTGCAGAAGGGATGCCACATGGGGAGGAGAAAGACTGAGAGGGCTTCTTTGGGTCTGAGGATGGTGAAAGCAGTGAAAGGGTTGGCAGAGGGCAGCTTGATGCTGGTTCCTGAGGAGTTTCTGTCTGGAGTAGATCAATGCAAAAGAGTAACAAATAGGGCCCTTGAAACATCAGGAGACAAAGGGACTGTCTCTCCTCTCTCTCCAATCCACTGAAAATCTAAAATCCACAGCTCCTTCTTGCCTGAGAACCTGCTTTAGGAAACCCCTCTCCTTTCTGCTGCCTCACAGCACTGCAACACAGAGGCTGTGAGAGCAGCTAAGGCATAAAATGCAGCAGGCTGGAACACAAGGCAATCGAGGCCACTGCAGAAACACTGAAATTAGTTTGCAAATGTGTCAGTTCATGCATTTTTTAACAGGTGTCAGAAAGAGTCGTTGTCGTTTCAAAAGGCATTTAATTGGCATTCCAGTTTGTCTTTTTTTAATTGCACAAAAATGCAGTGAGAAGGAAAACTGTGAGTGGGAGATTAAATAGGACAGTCTGCCTGCAATAAAATGGAGTTTCCTTAATTAAATCTGCTCAGAAGTTGCTAAAATTTTGTCATCTGCTTTATCTCACCATTTAGTTTCTGCAAAGAGGGGAGAAAGTAGGTATGTTCACAAAAAAAAAAAATATTATTAGAATCACCTTCTATAGATGTCTAATAGACTGATGTTAATGTAGAGTTCCTGACAGAGAAATGGTTGACTCACAAAGGCTTTAAACTTGCTTAGAACTTCTGCACAGTAAATTCAGGAATTCTTTGAATGCTCAGCATCTGCGTGTGTTGTATCCAAATCCACGTGCTGACTTCTGAAATGCATTTGCTATTCAACAGCATGAAGCAAGGCTTTTAAAAACTAACGAACATGAACCTAATCCCTGGCTGTTGTAGTGATATATTCCCTACTGTTTGCAAGGGAAATCCATAGATCTGTGACTCGCTAATTCACACATGGACTTCTAGAAAGACAAATTTGTGATGGTACATAAATAAATATAGCTATCTGCACTTTAGAGCTGATGCCTACATTCCACGAGTGTCTTAATGGCTAATTTTTTAATCAGTGAAGTTCTACTAGTTACGTCTATTATGTGTCCCTTCCCATGTTTCATCTGGAAAGCCCTACACAGCTTTTAATCAATTTTACGATTCAGATACTTTCATTCAAAATTTGTTTTCTGCAAAATATTTTCTTGCATTGACTAAAAATCATTATTTTTGCAAGCCATTTTCTTGGAAACTTTAGATATTTGCTGAAATATGAAATAGCTACAGTGACATTTGAAGCACTTTTTTTTACTTTTTTTTTTCCCTAAACTAAATACCCCCTGGGGAAAATTGTAAGATATTTGTCCCTCTGAAATACACCCATTACTTTGGTGAGCGATCATCTCAGTTTCTTTCTACTGAAAGTTTGATGCTGGCTACAGCAAAGCAATTGTTAATGACACATTCTTTGTTTCAAATATGCACTGAAAACCGTCCTTTTCTTAGGAAGATAAATAGAGAAGGTAGGCACAGAGAAACACAAAGAAGCATAGCTCTAAGCAGATAGCAATGAAATAGTTTTAAACCTCAGCTTTCAGTCAAGTTGTTATAGCACTTGGTTTATATTGTATGTATTTTCTTTCCTCAGCTTCTTGCAGAGGATGTTTGTTGGACAGAATATAAATATATAAACTGAAATCTGGCTGAGATTTTCCTCTGGGCACCCAGCTGGTAATGGAAAATTCTATGTTCTTTGGACAACCAGCATGTTCTCTGCTCAGGGTACTCCATAACTCATGGGAGCAGCTCTTGACCTGCATAGCACCGTGCTACAATTTGGGCCAAAGCCCCAAAGTATAGCCCAGATGGTCTTGGCCCTTTGGGGGCCCCATCTAATACGTGCAATATTCCAGACTCTGCCCCTTGCTAATGAAGAAAATGGTACTTCTCATTATTTAGGGCTAAACCCCCAAATCCATTGGCAAATCTTTCATGCCTAGTTTGTCTTTAGCAAGATTCTCACCTGAGTTGGCTTGTTGGGTTTTGCCTTTGGGGAGTGGGTTTTTTTTTTCAGTATTTTACCCAGACTGTGATGTTTACCTTTCTGTAGAAGGAAACCTATAAATGCAGGTAAAATTTGCATAGCTCTCACCTGACAAGTGGCACATAATGAGTTGGGTTAATGATACTGCTTCCTCGGGAGCAAATTGGAGACTTTCACTGCTGCAGTTGGTAATTAGGGACTTCAGCTGCTCTGTGCGGAATGAAGTTGAGCTGACAAAAAGGTAATTACACTGCAGTGCATTAAAAAGCAGGTACTGCGCATATAATTACTGGAGACTTTATGTGTGTGTGTGTGTATTTTCTTAACTTCATAGTCATCCCCTAACAACAGAACCGGGGACGGCTGGCGCGGGGTACTTGCCAAGAAAAGCAAATTAGGAGGGTTATTACAAACCAATGTTTTCCTGTGTTCAAAGCCAAACTTAACAACTGCTCGCTCGCTCCTAGGAGGGAGAGTAAGGAATGGAAAGAGAACCAGAGAACTGAATTTCTGAAAGAAATTGAAGTAGTTTGTTTATGTCTGCACAGTTATGATCTGCCCCCGCTTTACCTCTACTAATAACACAGCAAAACAGCAGTATACGAAGGAGCTTCAGAAGGCCTTTAGTATTTATTTCTATGTGGGGCTGTCCCCCGTGCAGTGGCCGTCTCTGTGGAGCCAGACTGGAGCACCCGTAACTACTGCATTGGTGTTTTGAACTGCAATAGCAAAACTGTGCCAAGGTGGATGTCCCCTTCCCAGTGGCTCTGCCACCTCTTCATGCTGCCCCCCTGCTGCTGGCCTCATCCTGTGGGGATACTGGGAAATTCCAGCATTTTAGTAATGGATGTTTTTAGTTACCAGAAGCACTCCTGTCCCTCTTGTGGCCTTTTGGTTTTGGCATTTAATCTGTTTTAAGAGTGCACTGGGTCTTCCTTTATCATTGGGTATATGTTCCCTGACATCTTCATCTCTGTCACACCTCCAGCTTCTGCGTGACAGCAATCCCCTCCCCAGCCCTTCTCCCTTTGCTTTTATGTGGACAGCTCTGCTTCCACTGGCAGGAGGGGTGATTCTCTTTTTCTCCTCTCCTCCTTTGCATCCCCGTTTCTTTGAAGGGTCAGGAACACGACAGCAGCTCTTTTCACCTCCAAGATCATTGATACGTAGGGCATCCTTGCCCATGCAGAGCTGCTGGCACAGCTGAGAGGAAAGGCCATCTGCATCAGCAATGGCAGCTATTTTCTATGAAGATTAATTTGGAAGTTCCCATTGAGACAGAGCCCTTTTGCCGCGGTCCTGTGTGTCCCCTGGCAGCGAGGGGGTTTGGCGGTGGTATGACGTCTCACCTCCTGCTGCAGCGGGTCCTGGGCCAGGGCACTGGGCTGCCATGCCACACTGTCTTCCCTCCAGCTTGGCAGCTTATGCATAGCCTGTCCCTCTGGTATTTAAAAGCCAGAGATTGGTTTGATGGAGAAATTTATGGCATTGTGAGCATATTCAATGCATATTCATTTTTTTGCAGAGCAGGGCAGTGTAGCCTCTCAGGCCATGTGGAAAGGTGGGGAGCTCTGGGCTGGGTTTCCTCACCAACTGTGATCACTGACCTGAAGCTACCTCCTTGATGTTTTACATCAGGAGTGTATAAATTCAGCAAGTTAAACACTGTTAAACGAGCCCAGCTGCTGGCAAAGGGGTGCTCAGCAGGATGCCAGGCGCTGCTGTCTCCCCACCCCGGAGAGCATGTGCTGCATCTCTGAGCAGGAAGGGAGGATGAAGAAACATCTCCTGCAGTTCCCCAGGCTTTCAGTGTGCATACAGGGATGATCAGGAGTGACTGTATCTAAATAAAAAAGGGAAAGTGATGATAATGCTCTGGTATTGTGACAGGTGCTTGATCCATACCTGGATAAATCAAATTAGCCTTGCAAGACACCATACAGGAAAACGCTTCTAGGTACAATACATAGAAAATGAATTTGTAAGTTGTTACCTTTAGATAAGTTGAGGGCATTAGACCTTGGAGATCACAATTTCTATTGTTCGTTCTCTTTGATCATACAGGTGTGTAAAAGTGAAAGAGGGAGTTAGTCTTCAAAGACACCACATCTGACTGGGGAGAAATTCCCAGAGGAATTATATTTCTCAAGCACGTGTTTAGGGTGAAGTTATCACTTCAAATATGAGCAAAGAATGGAGATGCCAACTTTCTACTTCTGTATCTGAAAAGCTGCTAAAGATTTTTTTCCCCCATGTACGCAGGGAGAACAGCAAATACTGGTGTGATGCCTTAGAAAGGAATTTCTTTCCGTCTACAGTACGTGCTTGAATGCATAGAAAATAAATGACTAGTGAAATGCTTACTTGGTGGTATCCATCAAACTTCCCCCAAAACCTAAAAGCCAACACTGAAATTTTATAGCCTCAAAGAAAATAATGCAGAGTGGCATGCTGCAACAGAAAAATAGGCAAAATGTTTTCATGATTTTGATAAAAGTGTAAAATAAAATTCTTCTGTGTAGCCAAATACATCAGAAAGAAGTAAATATAATAATTTTTTGTTGATACACAAGCCTCTCTCAGGGAGAGTAATTTCCACCTAAGGAAAAGTGCTTCTCTATCATTAGCAAAATAGGAGTAATAGTGAATGCAAATGAGGTCATCTTTTTACTGATGGTCCAAATTGTGCGTCTGCTGCTGTAGTTGCGGCAGCGAGCATCCTGCCTGAGCAAGGAGCCCCTTCACTGAGAAGGTGGCACTGAGAATAAGGAAAGTCTGCTCGTCTTCACATCCTAAGTTATTAATCTTGCTCCTCCTGCCATTTTAAAGTTTTAACATTATTTCTGAGGTCTTAGGGCAGGCAGGTTTGCTCTGCCACCTGAAAAAACTCAGTTCCTTTCATGTTCTTCCCTCCATTCCCCTTCAAAAAAAACCCCTCAAATCCCTGGAGATTTTTATAACCGGCACTAATAAGCTACTTCCAGTGGAATTTTCTTGGTTACAACCCAGGTACACAGTAATTCCATGGCTCTTTTGACATAGGAAGTCCTTTTTATACTAGTCTGTATTGTCTTTAATGTTGAATCCAATTTACATGTGCTTAGATACAACGTTGTCCAAAAGCAAGACTACTGGAAATTTGATTCTTAATAGGAAAAAAATGCTTGTTGCAGAATAACTAAGATTTTATCTGCAGTTATCAATGTAGGCTTTACATCTTAATAACAGAGGAGTCATTACTGTTAAAACACAAATGCGGTTCTGCATTACATGGTGTAAGGTTCACAGAGACGTGGTTTACTGTATTGAGCATAGTTATCTGAAAGATAGCTAAAATGTTAAGTGCAATATAACATGATGCTTCCTATGGCATTGTGACAGTCTTGTTGCCATCCAGTGAGTGTAGCAGTGTTGCTGGGGTAGGGACAACGCTTTGATTAGACAGGAGGTACCAAGATGGTGCTGATGAAATTCCTCCAGATGAATAGGTCCTGGGTTAAATATTGCCATGAGATTTGTCATTTCGGGGTCTCTGCAGATGCCAGTAGCTTGCACTGCCTGAATTTTTTTCTCTAGACACGTTCTTAACTATTTCCTGATCATGAGTGAAATATTTTTTTCTTTATCAAAAGCTTAACTTTTAGCGCAACTGTACAACTGTGGCCAATGTCGAGATGTGTCTGGGGCCATAACAGCTTGCCATAGTCTAACAGCAGATTTAGTTGAGAGGATTTGGGGCAGGGGGGAGAAGGCACAGAATTTTAAACAATTGTTATAAGGAGCAATTACCAGGTCCCTTGTTTTTGCCTTTGCCTTCTTGTCACTCTCATGATGTAATTAGAGCCTTTGTTACTACCACTCTGAGCCACGGAGCCTTAAATCCTGTTTGCAGTCCAGGACATTAAGGTCGTTCGGGTCTGATGTCACATTAAATGCAGGGAGCCTGGGGAAAAGCTAAGAATGTGAAACTTGCTTGATTGCACGTGTTTCAGTGTGCTGGCTCTTTCCTTATGTTGAGAGCACTTATGTCGAAGCAGCAGTGCTGGGTGCGACTTTGCAGACCTGGACCTTGGGGATAGGGTGGCAAGACACGTCAGGCTCAGGTCTCATGCTGGCCACGTTTTATGATGACCCCGTTGCTACTCATGCTTGAGTACGAAACTTTCACTTTCCCTTGTCTTTTATGGTTTCTATGCAATCTGTGAACTCTCGTTGCTCTTCAGCACATGGTACTTCTAGCATTGTAAGACAGAAGTGTGAAACTTTCACTTTCCCTTAAACTGTTGCTAATTTCCACCAGTGAAGTCAATTCCAGGAGATTTCCCATGGCTTGTTTTATGTGGACAGTCTGAGAGTGAACAAAAAGGAGGTCAAATTAGGTTTACCTACTCCTTATTATAGATATACTTCCAGCCAAGCAGCCTGTGAGACAGACACGTTCACATTTAACAGTTGTACAAAAGAATAAGGATTCCTCACCAAAGGCAGTACAGAAAGAGGCAATTTCCACTCCTCAGTAAGAGCTGGTAAGTGGTTTAAACAAACTGGTCCTTGCTAATTCAGAATTTCTCCAGAGATGGATTTTCACCCTTCAGTCAATTGGGGGGGGGGGGGGGGGAGGGGGAAGAGAACATTACACAAAACAAACTTTCTTTTCTCAATATCTCTAGTTCTTCCTAGATTTCTTTCTGCTGTCTCTGAGTAGTTTAGATTCATTTCTATCAGAGATCTCCAGTAACAATTATAGGGTTCCTATGTTACAAAAAAATGCAGTTTCACAAATAATTTTAGCTCTGGGCCAACAAAAACTAGCTTCTGCTGGATCCTATAATGACATCCAACTGCCTGGTCTTATGACTCTGCAGGCTGTTTCTAAGCTATGATTTTTATATCTCTTCAAAAGAGCTGCCACGGATTTGGAAAAGGCTTAGGAATAAAGGTATGAGAGTGATGCGAAGCTTGGGGAACATGCCTTATAGTGAGAGATTAAAGAAGCTTGGTCTGGTTGGTTTATCCATGGGAAGGGAAGGAGTCAAATTGATTATAGTCTAGAATAACCAACATGAGAAAGAGACTTCTGATACTACATAGTGTTTTGATCTTCATATTTTTTATTCTGTTAGATCAGAGGATTTGACGTCGAGTTTAATTTGAAAAAAAATTTACATTATGGGTAATTAAACTCTGTAGCAAATTAGGGAAGTAGTGCATTCTTCCTCACTTGTAGATATTACTGAGTTAAAGACTTACCTCTTTTATGCATGTTTTTCTTTAATATATTATAATGCAAAAAAAAAAATTGGTACAGGTGATGCTAGGACTGGGAATCCCTGTAAAAGTGTGTTATGGCTCAAGCAGAGGTTTTAGGCTTAAGAGAAGCTGATGTTCTCTGGCCTGGGTTAGGTGAATGGTCGGAATAGACAACCAGAATGATACCTTCTTGTCTTACAAAAAAAAATCTGAGAATATGATCAGCTACTAAAATAGACTGTTATGAATCAAGGGGTGCTACTAAGCAGAGAAATATGTAGTCAACATGTACAGTAGGAGAGAAATTACTAAATCAAGGATTTTCCTCAGGAGATATATCGCTGTCTCATTTCCTTCCATCTTAACAAACCTTGTCAATTCGAATGACTAGTGGTATTGAACTGACAATGGCCAGTTATGTTTTATTGGCTCTGTTAACATATGACAGTTGGGCAGAAGTAAAGCTCACAGGCTGGTGCTGGTTATCCTGCCAGTGAGAGGCCAGTTAGCCCCATGATTCTGCAGAGATTGATTAAGCAATGAGTCTTGACAAGGCTTGCAACATCACTGCAAAATAATCAGACCTCTGGGAACTTTTAAGATTACCAGCACGAGCCTTGGATTCCCGTGGGTGTATTTATCACATGGGATCCTCACCATAGAGTGGCTATTAATACGCAGTTGTTTACATTAGAAGTATTTTGCTGCTACTGCTCAGATCCCTTGGAAGATTTATCCAGTCTGTTTGACTTGCTGTCTAAAAAGCCAGTAAAGCCACACTGCTGGCTTTAAACCTCTGCTTCTTATGCTTAATACTGCTCCTTGCCTGCACCCAGGTACAAATAGAAGTCTCCATGCTACCTATCTCATCAAATTTACACTGGCAAGTAAAAACATTCGGCTCCATTAGTAGGGCTGTTGGGGATCAGTGGCCTAGGGCTGATGACCCATCTCTGCTTATAAATCAGTCAGCAAGTGAGAAACCCTGCTCTAAATGACCTAAATAAACCGATACCCCCTGTCAGCGACAGCTTGATTTCCGTGCCCTGCCAAAGACAAGAGTTTTCCACCACTTAATGGTGCAAATATTTTTTACACCCTCAGTCTGTTTCTTGCATGGCAGAGGGGAAAAAAAAAAGGAAATGGTCCTCTCTACTGATGGCAGGAGGCAGAGGCTTTCCAGCAGCACCCCGCAGCTGTGGCCTCTGCTTGCCACAGTGGGGCTAAAGGTACCGCCTGCTTTATCCCTGCACTGAGACCTGTCATCCATGCAGCGATGTTGCCACTCCTGCCTTTTTTTTTTTTTTTTTTCCTTTTTACCCTGCCTGTGCTTGTTTACCTGGTCTGCCCTATGCTCTTGTCTGAGGGAAGATCAAACTCAGCTTTGTTCCTGAAAAGTTCACTTGTCGCTCGCATCCAGTTTCTCTGCTCATTTTCACACCTTTCTAGAGCAGAAGAAAATAGCAGAAGCGAAGCCATCATTCTCCATGAAGGCTGCTAACTCGTTGCATGAAGAAAGTTCTTGGCAGAGCTTGATTAGTTTAAGGACAGGGTCGTGTTAATCATAGCTCTGTGGCTCTTGGATGAAGCTGGGCTACATGCTGGAAGCTGAAAGGCTGGGCAAACCAGTTTCCCATCTGTCTGCAAAAAAACCTCTGTGGACATACCCTGAGTGACTCAAGTTCTTTCAATTAAAAAAATAATTGAGATTAGCAATTAGCTCCTTATTTCAGTGGGTACGGCTGTGGTTGAAGGCATGTCCTCATACAGTACCTGGGAGATACCTGAAATAGATACGAATGAAGTGCTTCTCAGCAGCACTAATGGGGCTCTGCAAAGTGCTGCTCTGATGTGGCCATACCGCTTTGTTCCCCAAGTGCCCTGATTCATCCTGTCTTGTGTGGCTGCTTCCTGGAGTGCAGTGCAGGAAGTGAAAGCGCCGTATAAGTAGCCCTCATTCATGCAAACAATGACACTGTCATCACTGAAATGATTTCCGTGATGTAAGGCTAGAATTTGGATCAGTCTCTTCTCCTAGTTTAGGATTTACGGTTTATAGTTGGACTCGATGATCTTAAGGGTCTCTTCTATGATTTTTGTTTAGCTCTTCGAGGAGAGTTTCCAGATTATGCATTGGGAGGAAGGAACAGGGCAACAGACAGAGGTCTGAATTTTCTAAAAGCTAGAATGATAGTTGTCTCAGCTGAATAGCTGACGACTACTGCATACTCAGTCTGCCTGGAATCTCCCTGGGTGGATACCTGTAGATTCAAACTACAAAGTTTTGGCTTGTGTAAACACAGAATTTTTTTCACACGAAAAGGAAAATCTTAGAGTCCAATTTGAGAATCTTGCTCACTTCATATACAGGGGGTTTTTTTGTGGTTTTTTTTTTTTTTTTTCGAAAAAGGTCTATGAGGAAAAAACAGAGAGGGGAATTGAGAAAAATGATTGTAGAATATAGACATTATTGGAGTCAGACTAGTAGTTATCCAAATAATAATATAAATAATAAAATAATAGACTAATAAAATTTAGCAGTATTTTAATCACTATTGCTTTGACTGAATTTAAGATAGTTTTACTGAGAAGGAGGGAGTGTTAAAGGTGGATAATATATTCTGAAAGCGTAATAAAGTGTTAGTTCAGTAGCTTCAATTTTTATAGCAGCCCTTGTATGAGAGTGGCCTTTCCAAAGCCAGCTAAAGCCTTACCTATTGAATAATGATGCAGTGAGCAACTATTGCCTTCTTGCTCTAGTATCCGTCAGATTAAATAACTTCTGCATCAGTCATTCTGCATAGCACAAAATGTCATTTTAATAGAGCAGTGACACGGGATCAATAGTGCCTGCTTTGAAAATTAACTATATTTGTCTTGTACTGCTTGCTGGATCTTGAGGAGATGACAAAGAAAGCAGAGAGTATTCAGAGGAATAGAAGAAGTGAATCAACATGTCTTTCAGTACTAGTATTGAAGCACCCAGTATTAAGGAGCTTGCTGTCCTGAGACAATATTCTGATCTTCTGAGATACATTTAGATACACTTAAGTCTATCATTTACATGTTTGCTAGACACATATACACATGCATGTGCATGTGTGCTTGCATACAGATTTCCATGAAGACATAAAGTGATGTGAAACTATCTAGGGTAAGTGGCCAACAAAGCATGTGGAGCTATCAGCCTTGGTCATGGTGGAACTCAATTGTACTCCCTATTTTTAAGGACACTGTAGAATAATCTTATAAGAAGATCTTCAGTGAGGTGGTATCTTATATAAACAGAAAGATGTGAGACCTTGACCAAGTGTGCTTGGAGGGTTAGAGAGTAAGTTCAAAAGTCCTTTAGGAATCCAAATTTAGATAGCGATAAGAATTTCAATGTCCCCTCTTATTTTCATGATCACTTCAGTCCACATCAACGACATTTTGCCCTTTAAACTAGTCTTAACCCAGATTGTAAAGGCTGTGATGGGACCATTTATTAAACTATACAGAAAATTGAGAAACAATTATAGCTGGTCCACAGAACAGGCATTATTCTGGTGCAATATCACACGCTGAATCTAAATTCAGTTAGAGGACACTTGCAAATCATATGCATGCATCTGGGTGACATAGGTCCGATGAGTTTATAAATCAACTGGTTGTTGCTCAAATGGTAAAAAGGCCTTTTGACATCCACCACATTGCCACAATCGCTGCCAAAAAAGTGACTTCTTATGGTCTCCCGTCTTTTCGTAATTGTATTCCGCAACTCAGTATCTCATACAGCTGAAGCCAAAACTAGCACTAAGCTTAATTTCTGAGTTGGATGACTTAATGAGAAAAATGTTGGGAAGGATGACTTAGAAACAACGCAGTGGATATAGAAATGTGGTACTCACTTAAAAGAACACACGCTTTCCCTAAATTGCTTGGAATTTATAGCTCTGCAGGGTAAAGGGAACTGAAAGCAGACACGAAGCTCAATGAAAAGAAGATTAAAGGAGGAGAGGAATTGTACAGGCATGGAGAAAAGAACCAGCAGGAGAAAAGGGTGAATTACTGTCATTAAAGCATCATAGATCCTATTTTGCATTATTTTTTTACTAATTTTCACAATATATAAAATGGATTTTATTTTTATTGGTCTGATGATATATCCCTAAATATTTAAATATAGTCTTAAATATACCTTTATATCCTTACATTTCAAGAGTCTTTTATTTTTATTTTTTTTACTTGATATGAGCAAGTTCAGATAGGTCTTGTGCTCAAATTTAGTCAGTATAAAACAACTTACCAGTCTGAGGCTGTACTTAAAGTGTGTGTGTATACAGTACGTATTTATACTATATACAGGTATATGTGTATATATGTATACAGCGACAGTTTGGGTAAGGGGTGGAAAACATGGATGCTCCTTTGAAATCAATGGAGAGTTGGGGATCCTAAAGTGCTATTTCTGAGTGAAAGCACTTCTAGATATTGCTTTCTTTCTCTAAAAATCTATAGCATTCTGGGATTGTATTCAAGCCAGAAATGAACTGCAACGGTGCACAGTACTGGAGCTTTATTGAACTTAGTATTTGTTGCTGAGAATCTTACTGGGAAGTTTGTTTTTGTTGTTGTTATCATCTTCGTGTAAATTTTCTCATCTCTTTGGAGGACTGGAAGTAGAATTAATGGTTGAAAACTACCTGAGCGAGCGGTGTGCACTCGGCTTTCAGACTCAGCCTTTCTCTCCTCAGAAACTCAGTTCTAATTCCAGAAAAGGACGCCTGAAAAGCTTCTTATGTCATTTCTGTGCTCATCATTGCTCTCAACATGTCAGCGGGATGAAAGCCTCTATAGAAATGTAACATCATTATTATTATTCTTGTTTTCCTCAGTATGGAGTGAAAAAGGGGTCATGCAGAATGATGCTAAACAAAGATGACTGGAGAAAGGCAAATAAAACATAGATGTATGACTTCTAATGAACATTTTGACAGATTAGATTGGAAACAAGATATCAAATATTTCCTTGCTCTGGCTGAGATCACTGCTGCTTGCAGCACCACAATTAGTAACAGAGAAATGGCAGTGCTGGGTCAGACGGGTGGACCACACAGCATTGTTTTCCCTCATCTTGTTTGGCAACATGGTAATAAAACTTGCTTAAAACAAAAATTAATACTAGGGCAGATGCTGATTTCCCCCTACCCTGCTCCATTTTCATTGCCTTTATACAGCTGTGACTTCAGTGAGGTCCCCAGAGTCACATCTGCTCTGGTGCTGGCAAGTGGAGCTGGCAGAAGGGGTTGTCAGTTGAGGGCTCTACTCCCACCGCAGCTGCTGGCTTGAGCCATGACCTTGGACTAGCAGATCCATCTCCCTGTGCAAGTTTTCCCGTTTGTGGAAAAAATGAGAGCAGAATGATTCTGAATTACCTTGCAAGGCTGTTGGGGGGGGTCTTTAATGAATATTCGCAGAGCACTTTGAGACCCTTGAATGAAAGAAGCTATAAAAATGCAAGATGTTATTATTTATTTATTAGGGTCCTCTGGGTTTTGGCCAACAGCATGAATTGTTGACATTTAATTATTGAAACAGTATGCCTATCAGACCCCTTATGGTAGGAAGAGATAAATAATGCAGAAGACTTCAGAAAACCTGGTCAATACCCTCTCGAGATCTGAAGCAAATATACCAGACACGTAGCTCAAGCCTAAAAAGAACTGAATAATTAAACCAAGGAATGAGATCAGTTGTTCTGAATGCTCTTTATAGTTCGTGCGCAATGTTCTACAAGTTATTTATTATTAGTCCATTACTTACAAGCAGCCTTTTCTAAATAAATACCATATAGCTTGCCTATAATAGTGTCTTTATTGTGTGAATTTACCTACGACTGGTAAAAATGTGTGAGCATTTTAAGTTATTTGAGCAATTACAATGTTTCTTCCCGATATGTTGAAGCTTTAAGGGTTTTTAAAAAAAACCTTATCACAGAACCAATTAATACTTTTAAATATGCAATCAATCATCTTGATATGAAAAGAAAAAAGGATTTAGATACTCAGAATGCTTTTGAAGAAGCTGCTTAAAAAGAAGGAAAAGCCTGTGTAGTCACATTAATTATACAGTATACTTTAGATGATGTTTTTCATCCAAGCGTTGCAAAGTTTTTACAACTGTTGAGGCTTAATGTCACTGCAAGGCAAAGTACATAATTTACAGTACTGATAGATAAACGGAGACATTGATGTGTTAGAAGACAGCCTGTAACAGGTTCTTGGGTGCACGGCAAGGAACCAACAAGGAAATTCTATTCCGCCTCTGCAGGACACACTTCCTCCTCTCCAAACTCTAACTATAGAAAAGCCGTGGTATTCACACTTACAGAGGGCTACTAGAAGGGAGACACCCTTCAGGAAGCCAGCAAGTGTGACACCTTTGCCTCATGTTCTCAATTGCTTGCTCATTTTAATGCCTGGATTTTGGTGGCACAAAGATTCATAAATAGATATAATTGGCAGACTTTAGCAAATCCCTGTTTATCCGATGCTTTGCTGCAGGCTGAGTAAATTTGAGATTAAAACTCCTCCATCTCTGTGACAATGCGGTGATGCGTGGACATGATGCTAAATGAAACCTCTGACTGAGCAATGGGATTTTAGCAGTGACTTGAATGGAGGGGTTTTTTTGCCAACTGTCTTGCAGGACATTAATGCAGGAATTTATCCATTGCAACAGATCATAGGGATTTTGACTAACTTAGAGCTGTTCATTAAATTATTATATTCTGTCTGTCATTTCAAGTAGGAACAGTATTTCTCTTCATTTCCAGTTCCATGGCAATTATGTCACAGCTGAGGGTACAGACAGAACGATGCTCCGTGCAGAATCATGCAAAGTGTAATTTGCTGTTCATTGATTAACTGGCATCGTCTCCATAACATCTCACCTCTTTCTGGCTGTCTCTTGTTAAAGTACTGACCGCATCTGACCCTGCCTCAGTTATCACATATGACAAGCTCACAGCCTTAGGTAGTGTGACTCAGAGATAGTTGGGCAAAGGGAGAACAGCCAATTTCTGTGATGGCTGTAGAAGAGGATTAGTAAATTCCAAAGATGTGAATGATTCCTTCAAGCAAGAGAATACTGAAGGACACTAACAATTCAGGCTGAAACTCCTCTGGCAGAGGCAAACAGTGCTGCTGGATGCTGCTCCTCATCTGAGTGGGGGCTGAAAGGATGAAAAATCATATTCTCCTTCACTTTTCTTGCTTTCCTAGCTGGTGTATTTCAAGGTAGCCATTGTACATTTATATTTTATGATATTTCCCATATATTTATAATGCAAGGCTGAATGTTAATATTTCATCTGACAGTAGCAAAAAAAAAAAATTTTAAAATTATGGATGATTGTTCTCAAACTGTTGCTCTGAATTTACTCCAGCATAAGTTAAAGGGGTTTCCTTCTCTTTGTATTGTTATACAAAAACTACAAATGAACGAACAGATTTTTAAGTGCTTACTGACATGTTTGGCTCAATTCTTGCAACAAAGCTTTCAAAACATTTGCTATGATATTTAAGTGATAGGCATTTCACATGCTGCAAGTGTATGGCATTTCGGAAGAGTCCAGCTGTAGCAGCGTTAGGCATGGCTTCCATTTGACTATATCACCAATAAGCGCTGTGGTTAGTGTGAAGTCCAGGAATTAAATTGTCTATGCCTTAAACCAGGATAGCAGAATATTGAAAACAGAAGCCATACCCCAAAACACATCCTGTGCTTAAAAATTCAGTACCTCCTGGGATACCTGACAGAACGCAAAAATGTTCCCATGATCAACACCTTTCTCTAATGATTCTGGTTAATTGCCTTAAAGCTTAAACACAATCCTAGCAGGAAAAAAAAAAAAAAAAAAAACAAAACAACAAAACAAAACTAAAAAATGGATGGGAAGATCTAGAGTCAATCTGTGGCTCAGGCATTGACTTTAGCTTAGTGATGTTAGATAAATCAGATTCTTCTCTTTTGCCTTGCTTTATTAATTTATTCATCTCTGAGCTTGTCTAGTTAGATGGTATGCTGTCTGGGACAGGGAGCCTGTGACTGTACAGTGCTCAGTAAAGTGGTTCCCATAGCTTGAATAATGTCATGATTTTAACACAAACTTTAGGAGTACTGTGGTATGGCAAAGCAGGCAGAAAGGGATTGGGATATTAAAACTACTGCATGGGTCGAGAACCAAGGTCTTGTATTAATTTCTTCCTGTCATTAACTTTCCTTGTCTTGCCAATATTTTCTGTAGGATGTGAAGTCATATCTGATATTGATTGCTGTGTAGTCTGAAGCACAGATAAGTGTCAGCTTGCATTAAGCTGTAGCTAGACCTCTCCTCTCCCCCACAGCCCTCCTCCTCCCCCTCAGTGCTTTAATGCCGTTAAGTAGGTCATTGCAGAACTGGAAGCTGTATTTTTTTCTTTCTCCCCCATGTGGTTGCTGGAATACATTTAATTGCAAAGCAGAGCATCAAAGCTGGAGTAGCCAAGCTCACCTCCAAAAGATAATTAGCGAATCTGTGGTTTTGTGCAGTGCGCTGGAGGGTGAGCTACAATTAGAGATGGATAAATACTCTGGCGTTTGGACTCCTCACATTTTTACAAACAATTCCTGTTTGAGACTTCAATAGATGTGTGTTTTATTGAGCCAAAGCAATGTTCAGGTTCCCAGTTCAAATGCACTGATGGGTATGTATTCAGGTAAAGGGGACATGGCTGGCTTCGATGCTGTATTTTGGAGACTTGAGTAAATCATAAAACAGGAGTAATAAACTGAAGCCAAGGAGGAGGAGGACACAAATGAGGTTTTACTTGAAACTGTGTCAGGTGAAGCGCAGAGGGTCAGGAGACGTGGTGAAGCTGTAATCCAGCCAGCGGTGGTTGGTTTGCTTTTGGGTGTTTTGGCACCAGCCCCATTATCATGTATATATGAGGGCAACTGTTTGAAAACACCTGATCCCTGGATGTGTTTAACATAAAGACTCTTTAACCTTTTAGAAGGTTGAGCTGGAGAATTGATTGGACTAGGTTTTGTTTATAGGCATAGGATAAGAAATTAGCATACCTAGAGTCGTTCCCAACTCTGCTAGAAACTTCCTAAATGAACTCCCTGTATGGACTTGTGCAGTAATGTAGCCCCCAAAATAAGGATTGTGGTATTATTTTAAAGGCTTTAGTAAATCATTGAACTCTAGTGATTATGAGATAAACTGAGGAGAAGTGTCACAAATACCTTTATTAACAAGCCAAATATAGACTCTCATATTGCCATTTTAAGCATTATACCAACATACTTTTTACTTGGGTTTTAGTTTGATTTTTTTTTAAGTGGGATAACCTTCCTCATCTTGGTCATATAGATTGTCTTAAAAACTGGACAGTTAAATGACGGAATTTTTATCCATAAGTCTCTTGCGGTCATAAATACGCATGTTGTCATTCATCACTGGAAAGGGCTAAATCTCCAGGGACTA
This sequence comes from Numenius arquata, assembly GCF_964106895.1. Lineage (NCBI taxonomy): Eukaryota > Metazoa > Chordata > Aves > Charadriiformes > Scolopacidae > Numenius > Numenius arquata. The sequence continues at coordinate 63,208,854 of NC_133577.1, read as the reverse complement.
CCTGTCCCACTTTAATAACGCTAATTATGTTTCATTGGCAACTACAGCCAGAAGATTTTAATTCAGATGGCTTCCTTTCAGTAAAAAAAATAAAAATAAATATATATAGTCCTAAAATTCAAAAACCTTTTATCTATATATAGTATGCTGAGACCTCATGCGACTGTTAAATGAGAGATTACTGAGGGCCCTTTTGGTGATTCTGAAATCCTGAATGGGCCATGACTTGTTTCGGGGTGGGATGTTCAGAGGAGCTAAGGGCCCTGAGTGCAGCAGACCCATGGGAGCTGTAGCCACCTTGGACCTTCGCAGCCTGGGGCCTCACTGATGTTCTGCATCTCACCCCGTGGACCAGAGAAGAGAGCTTGGCAATGCCCGTCAGATGTGAAACAGCGTGTCAAGTTTGCTGATGATACCAAACTGGGAGGGGTGGCTGACACCCCGGAGGGCCGTGCTGCCATCCAGCGAGACCTGGACAGGCTGGAGAGCTGGGCAAGGAAGAACCTCATGAGGTTCAACAGGGAAAAGTGTAGGGTCTTGCACCTGGGGAAGAAGAATGTTAGGCACCAATACAGGTTAGGTGTGGACCTGCTGGAGTCAAGTTCTGAAGAGAAAGATCTGGGGGTCCTGGTAGACAGCAAAATGACAAGGAGCAAGCAGTGTGCTCTTGTGGCCAGGAAGGCCAGTGGAATCCTGGGCTGCATAGGGAAGAGTGTGGCTAGTAGGTCGAGGGAAGTCATTCTCCCCCTCTACTCTGCACTGGTGAGGCCACAACTGGAGTATTGCATCCAGTTCTGGGCTCCCCAATTCAAGAGGGATAGGGAACTACTGGAAAGCGAAGGGCAACGAGGATGATTCAAGGATTGGAGCATCTCCCTTATGAAGAAAGGCTGAGAGAGCTGGGACTCCTTAGCCTGGAGAAGGGAAGGCTGAGGGGAGACCTTATCAATGTTTATAAGTATCTGAAGGGTGGGTTGAAGGAGGAGGGAGCCAGACTCTTTTCAGTGGTTGCCAGTGAGAGGATGAGGGGCAACGGGCACAAGTTGGAACATAGGAGGTCCCACTCAAATATGAGAAGAAACTTCTTTCCGGTGAGGGTGCCAGAGCCCTGGAACAGGCTGCCCAGGGAGGTTGTGGAGTCCCCTTCTCTGGAGATTTTCAAGACCCGCCTGGATGCAGTCCTGAGTAACATGCTCTGACATGCTCTGGGCAATCCTGCCTTAGCAGGGGAGTTGGACTAGATGATCTCTATGGTCCCTTCCAACTCTAAAAATTCAGTGAAATTCAGTGAAAGTTCAGAGCTGAGTTGAGTCTCCCCTGAAGTTGTGCCAAGTTGGAAGTGGCTCTACCTGTTGTAACTCTTTGCAGCAATTACATTAAGGGTCTTTTTATGGGTCTTTATCCAGCCTTGGAACAAATGTGCGTGCTGGCACTCTGCTGCTGGCTCTTGACTGCTATACTTTACTCATTTTCTGAAATAAGATAATAGAGCTAATTTCATATGTGGGTTTTTTACTGTCCTGAGCTGCTTTGTCAAAAGCAAGGCTACTTTATTCAGTTTCAGTAGAATCCAGAGCGACAAACACAAGGAAATTGTTAGCTCACAGTAAGACACCCTTGCTCCACTGGAAAATATTTAGAAGTGCGTAAACTCTTCCCTCTTTTTGCCATCAGATCATTCTGATCACTTTGCTTTATTTGGATATAAGGCCTCTAGTTCTTGAGTTTTCTGAATCGTTTTTCTGTAGGTTTCTAATCTGTGCTAAATCCTTGTGAGTATTTTTTTTTTTTTTCTTTCTATGAGAGCCTGTCCCTGGATCTGCCACTAGCTCTGCTGGTTACTTGTCCCTTTTTGTGCCTTAATTTGTGGAACAGGATAATGCTACTTTCTTCCTTCGTAAAACCATTGAAGAGTTACAGCTGAAAAGAAAGCTCAGTATCATTATTTTTTCTTGCTGTTGTGGAGCTCTTTTTCTGTGGCAGAAGTAATAACATTCATTCTTCATTAATTTAAATTACAAATTGAACGTTGGTAGCTTCTCTGCAGAGATGGTGACAACACCACAGCTCTAAAGTGGAGCATGTGGAGTCAGACCCTCGGCTGATACAGCTCAGCATATTCCTCTGGAGGTAATGAAGATGTGATTTACAGCAGATAAGCATCTACAATATCTCTAAAAGCCCTCTCCACAATCTGTCACCTGCTCTTGTGGGCTCAGCAGCAGGATGAGATAATAGGAAAGATAAGGAATTATGGAAAGGCTCATTTTCTTCTAATACAGTAAAGGAGCTTGGCCAGGAGAGCAAGACATGAGTTAGTCTCTCTCTTCTCCAAGGAGCACTCACTCCAGACCCTGTCCAATACCTGTCGTCTTGGGCCTCTTACAGTTTGCCAAAACTATAGGGCCAAATTCTCAAGCAAGTGTTCTCAGGCACTGGTTAATGAGAAAAGGACACACGACAAGGTACGCTAAAATGAATTCCTTGAGTCTGTGTAGCACAGCTGTCTGTAACTGGGGAGTTAGGATAGCTCCAACCCATGTTTCTCACCCATAGCATTCAAAGACAACCTTGCCCCGGCTCCATCGGGTCATGCCAGCAACCACAGGAAAGGCAGAGGAAGCTTCCTGTGTTGGCTCTGTGCTAGCTAGGAAAATCCTGCAGCCTTCCTTGCTCTTTGCCCAGTTGGAGTGATGCAAAAGGAGCAGATGGCATTAAATAATTTGGCCAATGCTGTTTTCATTATTCATTCCACTGTAGAACTTTTGCATAAAATCTGTGGTTTGGCACTTGGTATAACTTTTCAAAGGAATAACATGCACAGGGTTGCACAAACAAAATATTGAAGTAAGTTTTTGGTATTGTTGGTGTCTCTTGGAGTTGAGATGTACCACCTACTTTTCACTGGAATTTTCAAACTCTTTTTGTGTTTAATTTTAAATTTACTATGAATGTTCTTATTAGTAAGTAAGTTCAACAATCAATAGCTTTCCGTTTTTGTCAATCGCCTTTAGTTAAACAGCCTTAGAAGCCTACAACTTTTGTATTTGTAAAGGGGTCATTTTTTTAAAAAATGTGTTTTACCTTTAAAAGCAAAATTTTTTTCCCCAAAGGTGTTAAAAACTGGTTTTCATTTGTGTTGGAAGGCAGGAAATGTTGAATGACAGTATTCAGCAACTGTCTTCTGAAGCTGTGTTTCTTTGTTTTCTATTCTTGTTGAGTGACTATGTAAAGCTAATTATTGTTTGGCTATACTTGCTGACAAGAAAGTGGTGTTTCCTTTTCAGTGGGCATCAAACAGACACTTCGTGAGTCTAATCTAACACCTCATCTAACTAATTTTCTTCCAGATATTTTATTTCTTTAATTCAAACTGCAAAAATACCACAGTTTTTCCATGAGTTTATTCTTTTGGACATCTCCTACTCAGGTGACAGATCTCTATTTTATATAATTAGTGATGATATAAAAAGCTGCAAATTTCAGATCTTTCTCTTCAGGGAACTGTCTCCTGGGCCATGAAGAAAAAAATTGAAAACTATGTGTTTTCTGTAAAGGATAATTAAGTCACTTTAAAGAAATTCCATAATGAAATAGGATGTTGAGTAAGTGTCCAAAACCACACTAGGTGTTTCCTTGAACTTGCTGAGAGACCATAGAGAATTATTATTAGGTGACAGCTGATATTATAGTGCTGTTCTGTCATTATCTTCTTTCTGAGGTCCCATAACTGGGGCTGAACTAAACGGTTTAAAAAAAAAATAAGAAATTTCCTCTTTAATCCTGCAAATAAACCTTGGCTGAATATTAAGTCTGAACGTTTTCCAGTCACTGAACTTTTTTGATATGTTGTTTTCCATGCTTGATATCCATTCAGGACAGGAAGGGGAAGTACCAGAAATACAACAGGAAATTTGGATGAAGATCTATAATAGTGGAAAAAGTATCTCAGCAACAGCTGAAGATTCATTATTCACCACCTTAGGTTCAAAATGGCATAAATTTGAACCTGGCTTTTGATCCTCAGCCTACTTAGCTGTGCAGCAATGTGTTTAAATAGACAGAATCTTTAAATGATTGTCATACATATATATGGCATATTTAAATAAGACTGATGCCTTTCCTTTCCTGAACTGGGAGTGAGATTGGCTTTAGGCGCTTTTTTTTGTGATCTTGACATAAAAAATTAGATTTTTTTTTTAAATATTAAAATTTACATTCCTGAATCATCTTGAGCTGTGCATCTAAGAAACCCTGGTTTTTGGATATTAAAAACATTAACAGATTCACATAGTTTCTCCCCTCACCAGAGCCTAAGGAATGTAAGAACTTCTGAGGTCAGCTTAAATACTAAGTCCTGCCTTTAGTATGTGTAGCAGAAAAACAGCAGGAGAGCTACTAGCATATCTCTGACAGCTTTAAGTATCACCTTGACCCATACAGGTGCATTGAGGTCCACTCTGAGACACACAGAGCCACGTGTACTGAAACTCAATAGAAAATGCAGTCTGATTTTTGTTCGTGGTCAGACATTCCCATCAAAATAAACTTAACCTATTGAGGCTGTATATATAATGCAGACGCTGGGACCTAGGTTTGAAGTAGAGGATATTATGATCATCTAGAGAAAGTTTATTCTAAGTTTCCTATTTTGGGGGCATAAAACTATATTGCACTGATGCTGCAAACTTCCTTTTTCTGTCTGTTGACTCTGTTTCTTGATAAGGAGGTGGAATGAATGAGAAGAAATGTTCTCCACCTGTATAAAATATAAACCATATAAAATGGAAACTCATATTTCTCCTCCCTCCTGCTTGGAGGGCTGGTGAGGTACCAAGGGGACAGGCTGTCTGTTCAATTTTTGGAGATGTAACAGTTTCCCTGTATTAACTTTTTGTCTTTGAAACCTCCTATTGCAACATACTGACTCCCTATGAGAAAGGAGCTGGATTTTGAGATGTCAGTTAATGCTGGTCTCGAACTGACCCATGGGGGCTCTCCTGACTTTGACTGACTCTCTTTGGTGCTGACTGCTGAGCTTTCTTATCAAACATTTTGATTGCCTTCTTTTCTTATCCAATACAAAGAGAAATACTGGACTACATTTGCTGCAACTTGGTGGTATCTGATCTCCGTAACGGTTACAGAAATATGATGTCTACAAGGGGAAGTGAAATTGGTAGGGAGGTTCTCCTTTTAATCTCCTGAGGAGTATGACAAGAGTGCAGCAGCTCCTAGAAGCAGTGATTTATGCTAAGTTCAATACAGTCTCTTCATTTAGATCTTCCCATTTAGTCCCTGCAACACAGTATAAAATGCTATCGGTTCTGCAATTGGGTTCATTACAGTTAGTGCCTTTAATCTGTATAATACACCTCTGTTCAAGTTACTTCATACTCTGTATCTTTTTTGGATGCCCTCATGATCATAAAGAGCTTGACTGCATTGGGTCTGTGTTCTGTGGATTTATGTTCCCTTCTGAATACAGACTCCACTGCAAAGTATTTTCCTCTGTAAGAATCTAATAAAAAATATAGTATTATAAAGCCTTAGCTAGCAAAGCCCCTTATTTAGTTAACCAAAAGGTATGGGATCTAGAGTCCCACTGCATTTTTTTTTTAAAGTTGGAACATGAGGATATGTAAGGATCAGGAAGAAAAAGGCTCAGAAAAGCTGAGTGCAGTCACCAATGGGTGGCAAAATCCGACCTACATTGTCAGCTTACCATTTTTAGTCATAAAACTTACATTTTTAGCTGATAAGACCTTCTTCTGTCAGATTTTTGGGGGCTTTGGGGACTTGCATTTATTTTCAACTAGACTTCTGAATGCTTTGTAGGTTTCTTGGGACTTGCACACACACACGCACGCACACATACATATATGTGATGTTCTTGACAGATTTGCTAGCTTATATCACATTCTCTGTTTCACGCTTTCCTTTTTCTTTTGTGGTACAGGTTGTTTTGCACTGTGTCACATACGATAAATTGGAGATGACAGTAAACAACGTGCCTGACATAGTATCTTGTACGTGATCTGAGGGCAATGTCGATTCCACCCTTCAGGAATTTCCCTCAAGATCTGTACCTCAGCCTCAGATGTGGCAGGGGCACAAGATGCTTCCTCTCAGAACTGAATCCTTTTGGACAGTAGAACTCTACAGATAACCTTGCAGCAAACTCCGTTAGAAACGAAACAGAGCAGGATAAATTTGAAGGATAAATTTGACCAGTTTAGGACAATGCAGGATAAATTTGACCGGTTTAATGCAAAATGCATTTCCAGTTGCAGAAGTGCATCCTCCCATACCTCCTGCAAAGGGAATCTCCCCTTGCAGGAGTGCATGTTACTAGCCTGATTTATCATCACCTTTCTCTCTGTAATTACCATGAGTGTACAAAAGGGATGTAGCTGTATCTGTTTTGAAGTATGAGAGTACACCTTTTTCCCCACTCTTTTTTTGGATGAATGGTTGAATGAGATGTAAAATGAAAAAATAGGTATAAGGAATGGCAAAAAAATCAGACTTTTAGTGATCTTATGAGGTCTTGCGATATGTCTTAATCATTACTGATGGTGTGTGGGTCATTGCAGAACTGTAAGAGGACCATTGCATCTTTAACGTGCTGGACATTAGGGAACCATGGGGCTCAGATACTATATTTTCATTACCATGATGTCTTAGAGCACTATTCACAGTGAAATGAATATAGGTGATATACATTGCTGTGAATTCACCTACAGGCAGGCAAGATTCTCAGGCTTTCTGAAATATTAGGCTACCCTACACTGCAGTCACCTGTAAGCAACTGGCGCAGGTGGTGCTAGCAACCTTGAGCATGCTAAAACCCTCTGGGAAGACACTGTGGGAATTAGTGTTGTCCTAAGGCAGGCACTTGAATGCCTGGGGTGACCTCACCCACTCAGAGGGGAGAAGACCAAGGTGGGGAGCATTGCTGCAGGTATTGCCCAGGCACCATGGGGCCCCCAGGCTGCCATCTGGGCCCAACTTGCCCGTGGCGGCCACCGCGACCTGCAGCAACCCTCACTTCTATGACAGAAAGGGACTATTTTGGCTTTGAGGGGTCCAGAGGTGGGAGATAAGGCTTGGTGGTGCTCAACACCTGGAAAAGGATGTGCGTCTCTTGGCAGGGAGCTGTGGTCTCAGGGCTCCCGGCTCCCAGGGTTTTCCTCCCTCTCGTGTGTGCCAAGCACCCCATCACATGCTGTGTGGTAGCACTTCATTTATTGACTCGGGAGTCATATTTTTAGTTTTGTTGTAAAAAAATCTCATTATGTTAGTTTTTTTAAAAAGGTACTCACCTTACTATGAACTGAGGCCAATTTCAATAGTCCTATGTATGCAATAGCAAGAATGAATGAATATTAACTGAGGCTGATGCATAATAATTATGTGAGGTTGACAGATAATTTCCATCGAGGAGCAGGACTGTGTGCAATTAACTTGCTGAAGGAATTACATGGACAATTATCATATATTTTGGGTAATGAAGAAATGCCAACTCACTAAATGGATGTCTTCTGAGTAAACAGTTATGTTCATTTCAAACCTCATTTATATAATGAATGATATGCAAACTGTATTTGGACTGTAATAGATACAGCTCCGGTCACCAGCTAATTTAAAATACATATAAATAATACAACTCCCTTGCAGATATCATTAGTGGAAAGTACCAAATTTGGAGCCTCTGGTCTTGAAAACAGGAGCCCTAAGTTCAGAAACTGCTAGACTCATTTGGCAAACCTCTGCATAGCTTCACCCAACCTTCTGCAGGTCAAAGGAATAAGTTACTGTTCCCACCACATGAGATTTTCCACCTCCTTTCTCCATCTCCTTAACCCAAAACTGTCTTTTTCTTTCCTCCTCTGAAACACAGTAGGGTCCTAAGGTAATTTCTTTCCCCCAAAAAAGTTATTAACTCTTGAGAATAGGGGGCATTTTAATTTTAACTCCATCAGGTGTTTCACAAGAACACTGCTTTTTCCAAATTGTGCCCTACTGCAAATAGTGACAAATCCTTTCAGGAACCCTTTCAGCCTGTAGAAGCGATCACCTCCCATGATCGACCGGTCCCAGTGCACAGCAGTTAGTCTCAGGTCGTGTCTTGGTGATTACACATTCTTTGTCATCAATTTTTTTCTTAGCTTTTCATGGATTAATGATCCTTAGAAAGAGAATGGCTAATAGCGTGAGGGCTGTGCTCTGTTGCTGCAACATGCAAGCAGATGCACTTGAATTTTCTGGTGTTTTCCTCACTGTTTCAGCCAAAATTTTGGGGGATGTTAGAACATTTTTGTTCTGCCAAACAAACAGAACGCATCCATGCAGAGCATTTACAGCACAGCAATCTGGACTAAGAAACATTTTAAATGGCAATTTAATTCCTTCTTTAATTACTACAGGGAAGGCTTAAATACATCACTCAACTTGGTCTAATCTTCAATGTGTTTTTTGAATTCATAGAATCATAGAATCATAGAATCATCTGGGCCGGAAGGGACCTCCAAAAGTCATCTAGTCCAACCTTCCCGCAGTCAGCAGGGACACCCCCAACTAGACCAGGTTGCCCAGGGCCTCGTCGAGCTTCACCTTGAATATCTCAAGGGAAGGGGCCTCAACCACCTCCCTGGGCAACCTGTTCCAGTGTTCCACCACCCTCATGGTAAAGAACTTATTCCTAATGTCTAATCTAAATCTGCTTTTTTCCAGTTTAAAGCCATTACCCTTTGTTCTGTCATTGCCGGCCTTTGTAAACAGACTCTCCCCAGCCTTCCTGTAGGCCCCCCTCAGGTACTGGAAGGCCACTATGAGGTCTCCCCGGAGCCTCCTCTTCTCCAGGCTGAACAACTCCAGCTCCCTCAGCTTGTCCTCGTAGCAGAGGTGCTCCAACCCCCTGATCATCTTTGTGGCCCTCCTCTGGACTCTCTCTATCAGGTCCATGTCCTTCTTATATTGAGGGCTCCAGACCTGCACACAGTACTCCAGGTGAGGTCTCACCAGAGCAGTGTAAAGTGGGAGAATCGCTTCTCTGGATCTGCTGGCAACACATCTCTTGATGCAGCCCAGGATGCGATTGGCCTTCTGGGCTGCAAGTGCACATTGCCTGCTCATGTCCAGCTTCTCATCCATCAGCACCCCCAAGTCCCTTTCCTCAGGGCTGCTTTCTAATACCTCATCCCCTAGTCTGTATTGATAGCAAGGATTGTTCTGGCCCAGGTGCATAACTCTGCACTTGCTCTTGTTGAACCCCATGAGGTTTACTTGAGCCCACCTCTCCAGCCTGTCCAGGTCCCTCTGGATGACATCCCGTCCCTCTGGTGTATCGACAAGACCACACAGTTTGGTGTTGTCTGCAAACTTGCTGATGGTGGACTCCATCCCTCTGTCTATATCATTGATAAAAATGTTGAACAGTACCAGTTCCAGCACAGACTCTTGAGGGACACTACTTGTCACTGCTCTCCATCTGGACTTAAAGCCATTGAGTACTACCCTCTGGATCTGACCATCCAGCCAATTCCTTATCCACTGAACCGTCCACCCATCAAATCCGTACCTCTCCAGTTTGGCAAGCAGGATGTCATGGGGGACCGTGTCAAAGGCCTTACAAAAGTCCAGATAGATTGGACAAATTGTCAAAGGCAGAGAGCAGATATTTTTCCATTTAAATCAAAATTGGTAGACTTGAATTCTTAGCAGTCATAGGAACTTACAGAATGAAACTGTAGTGATTATGGATGACTTACAGTTCAGATGTAGATTCTAGACACAGAACCTGCTTTAGGATTTGAATATTGAGTAATCTGGAGTTGTTTGGATTCAGGTTTAGAGAGGAGCCATTCACAAAGACAAGAGACAAGCATGGATTTCAGTGTGGGAAGAGTGGCGTTCTCACTAATCTTTGTTAGCCACTAATTTAATAAATTATAAAGCTTTAATTATTATTAACAATATAGAGTCACCAAAACATAAAAGAGAAACAATTAATTTACAATTCTATATTCTTATGTTACTGATACCCAGTTAGGAGCTGTAACTCCTGGCATTCAACTGAAGCATAGAAAGCTGCTCTCTCTGTCCTTCCTCCCCTTTTGATGATAGGAACCATCTTCTCCTCCTCTTCTTCCTCCTTTCTTTGCTTTGGAAGAGCAGTGTGGTTGCCAGGGATTTCTCCTTTCCTGCCATCCTGTCTCAACACTCTCGCTTCTGTGAATTTTGCATCAAAAATTACCCTCCCTGTTTTGGCTGAGTTCCGCCATGCCAATCGTTCTGTATGCAGGAAAGAAAGAAATTGCTACGAAATAGGTGGTTTGATCCAACTTTCTTGATTCCACTGAGACTGGGCTAAAGAAATCTAGTTACTGTGATTTCAGCTTTATTATTTACCTTCTGTGGGGTCTTTAACCATTCATTTAGCTTATGATAGTCTACAGACAGGCATTAGCTCACCTACCCATCCCCTAAGCTAGCAGGAAGCTATGCTAGCGCAAACCCCATGCTAATATACTTGACCTCTCATCAATGTGGATGACCTTAGCATCTTATTTATCTCAGTTAAATAGCGTTTGTCTGGCTTACAGTTCCTGTAAAGTACCATGCAAACAATTCCTTCAGGTGTCTTGGTTACTACTCTGTCTGTAGAACCTCTTAAATGGGTAATTGCCACAGGAGTAGAAAGAACACTTTAAGATTACTAAGGGCCTTTCAGGAACTCAATATTGATAGTTAATTAAGCTAGGTAAAAATGTCTGTTAGTTAAGGGCATAGGTAAATTTAAGAGATTATATATTGCTTTTTCTCCTGTTTTATAATTAAAATCAAGTCCCACAGAAGATCTACGCCTTTTGAATCCTTATCCATCCCCCAGCAAAGTTCCTTCTCTTTGTTACACCCTGCTATAGACCGTTGGCGTAGTATGATACGTTTAGCATAGAAGCTGCTATACGTTGTCTTAGACTTTGTTTGCTTGTTAGGTGAGTGCTCTACATTTTTGGCAAGAGAGCTGTATTGTTGTTGCTTTGCAAGGCAATCATGCAACGGGAGGATTGTGGTGAGCGGGGAACCTCTCTCTCAGCCTGAATCTCTCTAACTAGAGCCAACCTTGAGGCAGATTGTCCCCTGAAGACACAGGTATTGCTATTTTGGCTAAGTTCTCACAGAGGAATTTGCCTGAATGCTGTTCTGTCACTCTTGTTCAAACAGCGGTGTAGGTGATGTAAAATTAATAAGCTGCATGAGTCATATACACATGATATTGTATTTATAGCATTCTTGTGAGGTCTCATTAACATGTATTAGAAAAGTGCTTTGAAATTCTCCAGTGAAAGATATCATATCACAGAAATACAGAGCATTTTCCAATCTTGACATCAGCTCTAATCAGCTCTTCAATTTAAATTGTCTTGATCTGAACTTCAGTTTGGGATCCTCTCCCTCAGGGTGGTAAGGAGGTTACAAGACTGAAATGCTCCCAAACTTCTTCAAAAACTGAATGAAGATCGAAGAAGTCTGTGGCCTGGGCACTTCCCACGTTACATTTGTACCACAAACCATGCAGATTTTCTCTAGTCTTCCCCATTCAGCAGCAATACCAACAGCGGAGCTACATAATCAACCAAGAAATATTCTTTCATTAGTATTTGTTAGCATAATAGCTGGGAATTTTGGCTCAAACAGTCAACCAAAACATACTCCTTTGCTACCAGAGTGGGAGGAAGCATGGTGGGGGAGAGAACATGAGTACAAATTGCCTTTTCTCCTCCACTCTCATTTGTTCTCGGTACTGGGCGGGCTTGCTGCCTTCTGAAAGGGAGGGAGACAGAAGTAGGGAGTTAAGGCAGCAAATTGGGATTAGTCACTGCAGCAATCATGCATAGAGGAATATATGATTATTTCAGGCTGAGTTTTCTTGGTCTCTTGTCAAAAAGCATAGTTTCTGTGCACAGGGTAAGTGGAGAGTTACCAGAAAGATTTTTCTGTGCCACCATTGCTGACATTAGAGAATAATTTCACAACTGAAAGGTTTTTAAAAAAAATAATTTGAGGAGTTGTGTTACTTCAGGTCAAGGTCTTGCGTGTTAAGTATGACATGCTTCTGCACAGAAGAGAGGAGATAGAAACCTCTTATCCTCTTGGAGAGCAAAACAATGAAAATTAAAATAGATTCATTATCCCATAGCTGTGCTTGATGCCTGCAGTGCAGACTGAAGGAGCAGTGAGAGCTCCTGGTAGGACTGGAAGCCCATTGGGCTGGTTGCTGTGAGCGTTGGATGAGGTTCCCAGCTTGGTCTTCAAAGGAGTAGCATCAATCCATATCAGTCAGGAGCAAGTAAAAAAAAAAAAGGATACAGAAGAAAGAGAGAGAGATTGCAGAATGCAACACAGATAAATCAGTCAGATACAAACGACTTATGTTTCTAATCCAGTTTTTTAAAATTTATTTTAAAGGTGAGGAACGTGGGAGCAAACCACATGTAAGTTTTATATGAAATTTGTTTCCTATTTATATGTTTTCTAAATATATACATAAAAAGGAGGAATTCTTTTTTATTTATGACAAGACAGTGTCACGTGCAGGGAACAGTAGGGAAAGAAGCAGAAATAGGTACTTGTGTCTCCTGTTACTGACAGAACAGAAAGCAGGTGTTTTCAACAATATGGAGAGACTAGCATCAAGTAACAGTTGCAAAAGTCTTTGGGGAAAACGACAAAAGATTCATCTGTGTGGAATGACCAGTGACAGGATTCAATAAATAAAATGACATCATCAAAGCCACACAGGAAACTTATTAGAAATACTGAGTGTTCAATTCAACTCTCTGTTTTCTAAGAATACAGGAGCTGAGATAAACCAAAGTCAAGGGTAATAAAACATTTATAAACAGGGCTCTAAGAATATGAGCAATACATCCACCTTGAAAACTTATAAACAAATTTCTGTAGTGAGTAGGTGTAGCCTTCCACTGGAGCCAGCGGAGAAGGGAAGAGCCTGAATGACTTGTGCTGTGCATCTGTCCCTGTGTGGCAGCCCGGGGCAGCCAGCTGAGCCAGGGAAAGGCAAAGCCGAGATAACGAGAGCTTCAACATCTGCATGTAGTCAGAGCTGACTGCGCTGTGTGGATGGAGCCCCCAGATTTGATCACCCGACATGTAATAACAGTTCTGACTAGGAGGGGCTATTATTCAGAACAAATAATGCTGCGTCAAGGCCCTGATGTTTCTCCAGTTTCTAACATGACACACAGTCACTAAGTAGTCCTTGCTTTTATGAACCTTGTGCTGCTCCCACAGCAGAACAAGCCCTCCTTCTCTTAATCGAGAGACAGAGAAATGTCTTTAACTTCTCAGATTACTGAGTCAGAGGTCTTTTTCCTCCTCCCCCAACTTCCTCGCTTCCTCCTTCTGCCGGAGATCACTGTAGCAGGAAAGAAGTCAAACACCACACTTACTGCAGATAATTACTTCCTGGATGGTATCGTTTTTCTTTTGGATATGCTGCCTGAAAGTTAAAATCTCAAAGAAAAGGAAAAAAAAAAAAAAGAAAAAAAAAAATCTGAGAAGTATTTAATTAAATCCCTCTTGAAAAAAAAATCTGTCTTACCAGGGCAAAATCCTTCTTATCACTTTTTGTGTATGTAGAATCAATTAGTTATCATAGTTGTAACTTCTTCTGTCCTTTGAGGAGTTTTGTTTGAATTATAATCATTATTCTGTCTGTGCTCTTGGTCTTTTTCCCTAGATCCTCATTCTGAGCTGCTTTTGCAAAAGCATGCTGGAATGTCTTGGAATAGCTAACATGAAATACTTAAAATGAAACAAAACAAAACCCACTATGTAAGATCTGGATATCAAATATGTTCCTAATAATTTTTCAAAACATAAGTTCAAGTTTTTCAGCTTCAGGTAAGACACTTGAGTTCTCTTAACAAATATAAATCAACTGCTAAGTGATTTAGCCTAATACTGCAAGAATCACGGTTTTGCCCATGGTATGGAAGTCATTAGGGCCAGATTTTTATGTCTCTGAAGGTACAAATTGGTGCCAGTGGGATTTTGGAAAGCAAAAATTTATATACTGGATCTGTAAATAGCTTTAAAAATCTCAGAGTGCTTTTTATCTACTGCAAAAAACTCTGCCAGTACTTTGCCTAGCCATGAGGCCAAGTCAGTAACGTGTGGGTTAGCCACAGAGAGAGGGTTGGCACACTACTGAGACTGTGTTGAGATCACAGCTTCCCTGGGGTGAAATAAGGAAGGGTGATCTTGCCGTTAACCTGACAGACTGGGACCCAAGGGGAACAGACTGGATTCACATTTGAATGGAAAAGGTGGCTTTGTTTCCATCCTCACATCTGAAGCTATCAAACTGTGCTGTAGCAGGTGATGATGAGAATGGTATGTTTTTGATTTCAAGCTACATTCATGCCAGATTGGATGATTGTTTTTTTTTCTGACCCGCGTCTGAATGATAGCTACTGGCTTTTCTAGGACAGCTTAATAAAACAGCATGGTCTTTATTTTCCAACTTCTGTTTTACCATGTGTAGATGCAGACTGCTTTTTGCTGGCAGAGGTGTGGTTTTGTGTCATTTGGAATTATTTGTAATGTGATTGTAGCAGGAGAATTCAACCAAGAGTGGGGCCTCATTGTAGGAAGTACGATTTTTTCTTTTGTTGTTATTTAATTTGATATGGTAGAAGGAGTTGCTCTGTTAGCACTTAAAACTTACCAGTAAGTAATGGCTCATAGGCTGAACTGGCTCCAGTGCACTGTCCTGCACCAGGCGCAATACTGGTCCTAGTTTTATTTCTCAGAGCTGCAAAAGGAGAAAATTACTAAGTGAAACGGGTATGATCTCCAATCTTTCTTTAGATCTCAAAAGTCTTCTGTTCCTCCACAAACATATTGTCAGGCTGGGGGACTAGCGATAGGGAGAGTCTGGGAAAACAGTACCTTGTACCTCGTAGCAGTGTGAAGAGAAAAATTTTGAGGAGCCCAGATGTGCTAGTATGAGCCACAGAGACTCATCTTACGAAATTAAATTGTTACGTGCTCATAAAGATAAGTTTGAATTGAAAAGCTGTCCAGGACTATAAAGATGTAGCTCTTTCATTTTATTCTTGCTTCTGTGTGCCTTGCTAACAATCAGCGCGGTGCGATTTTTTGATTTCACACTTGCTAATTGCTATGTGTTTCAGGAACATGTGTCAGTTTTGTTTCACAGCAAGAGCCCTAATCGTGAATGACTCCTCGCCGCTGCTGTGCGCTTTCAAATCTATTCTAGGTTAGTTGAAAAAGTCACACATTATGACAGTATGAAGCACCCGGAAAGAAGCCTGTTTTTATGACAGAGGTGAAGACGAGTTGCACTGTAGCAGTGTGAATTGAGAGAATAATAGATCTCCCAAATCTGTATTCATCTGCACATGTTACTTTGTACATAATGGGACTTTCATCTGGCTCAAGGAATACGGGGCAAATTATTTCACAAGGATGATATGTCCTTGTACTGTTTCTCCAGTGAATTGGACACAAATAGGACTTCCATTGCCATCACTCATGCATGTCTTTTTTTTTTTTTCCTCCCCTTTCACATAGAGACAAACAGGAAAAAAAAACAAAACAACAAAAACCAATATTTCTTCAGCTTCTGTTTTTACTGTGGCAAATACTAAGACATTCCTGCTCTTTGGAGCATGATCTCTAGTGTTTGGGTCTAGTCTTTCCTATTTATGCTGCACTTGTGTGCGTCTTTATAAGGACATTGATGTTTTTCTCTTTTTGGTATGCAAAGTGTGAGAACTGAATGAAGAGCTTATAGGGCTAATAACATGAGAAAGAAGAATACCGTCAAGTGGATTATAGTTTATTCATAAACATGCAAATACTTAATGCAAGTATGAACGTTCACTCTTTCACACACATACTAAGAGATGTATTTGCAACAGCAGGGATAAGCAGAGCATGACCAATTTGGTTACCATAGATAAATACATTTTTGCTTATAGGCTGAGCTGTGGTAACTGATTGTGTTTATGATCCAAATCTTTGGGGTAATTTAAACCATTGATGGTGCTTGAAGCGAACTCAGAGAATGCACCCAGTCTGTTACCGCTGGTGTTTCATTAAGCTGTCTCTGGAGAAGCTGTCGCTTGCAAATGACTTTTGGTGCTGTGAGATGTAGGGAGCTCACAGCACTGTTGGATGATGAGTTTCTCCTCTGAAGAAAACACGATGACAACACTGAGCCATAACTTTCTTCTGTGTGCTGTCAGCACTCTTGGTATCACTTGAGAAATCATCACAAGAACATGCCTGGAGTTGCAATACTTAATATAACCTATTGTCATTTAGCCACCCAAAAAAAAAAAAAAAAAAAGCAACCAACAACCAGACACCAAACCTTCTTCCTCCTCTGCTACTTTACATTTCTGAAGGCTGATGGGAAACAGCTTGGTCAGCAGCACAATTCTGTCTATAAACTCCCCTGGCACCTGAGTTAGGTGGCAAAAATTACCTTGGGAATAAACTTGAGCTGAGAGACAAAAATGTAGTTTGGTGTTGATACTATAGGGGTTTCATTGCTGCATGGGCACATTGGAGTGGACGTTGAGGAAAAACTGAAAGACACCAGTAAGGACCTGGTGGAGAATAAGTCAAGAATGTATTTAAAATTTTAAAAAGCTGCAAATAACTAACAGAAACCACTCGTTTGGCTTGGTTACCAAGTAGCTCCCATAGCCATGAGGGCTCAAAGTTGCCAACGTGCATGTACTTGAATCTGTCTGATGGGTAGGTTGTGTACATATGCGTACATAAAGGACCATGCTCTGCAAGTGGAGAGATTTAAAGGTGCACAGTTGACTTTTTAAAAAAATATCTTGGTGCCCAGCTCTAATTTTTTTAAAAGATCTTGTAGGTACTTATCTGCATTGTAAGACACCTATATACATTTACAAAACTGATCTTAGTGACTTTTCATGGTCACATGTGGAAAAAGAAGCACCTGAATTTTGGTATTCTGAAGTACTAGTGTGCTCACAGGAGGATCATGAAAAATGTTTTGGTTCAGTCAAAGAGTTGGGCAGGAGCTCAGGCAATGTGTTTATTGCTTGAATTTTGAGTACAGGAATTGATGAGATAGGAGAGATTTGTGTATTTGCATTGCAGGTATTGAGAAATGACCATACTGGCAAATGGCAGCCAGCCAACTAGACTAATATATTTTTTTGCCTGGATTAGTGTAATGCAAAATGACCAGTGCTTATATGTGGAAGCACCGCTTGCTGTGAATCAAAGAAAAGGCAAAAAAATCCATGTCATCATCACCATCCTTCCCTTTCACTGGCGACAAAAATACTTCATAAAATGGGAGAAGAAAACAATGACATAAACCAATGCATGATGAACTCATATCTAGAACTTAATCAGGAAAGAAAATCATTATCACTTTTAAAATGTGCATTTTTTATGTCACAATAATAATATTATATATTGCATTTTCTAGTGACCTGAAAGCTTTTTATATTACCAATGAGTTAATGCCTATGAAATAAAGCTCAGTAAATATTTACTGTGGGGTATGTCTGGGAAAGGTCATGTTGACTCATTTAAGGTCATGCTGTTTATAAAATCATCCTTTTCAGAAGGGACAATAAAGGATTAGCATCCTGAGTTAAAATGGGAAACAGTGTTCTAAAATTATATATTTTTGTTTTATAGTCAATTCTGCTTATGGGAACAGACTTCCCATTGACAATTTCCACACCCCCTTTTCTCAGTTGACTTTCACCTCTCCGTGTATTAAGCCATCTCTTGCCTGGCTAGCCATTGTCATGCCTGGGAAAAAGCTCTGTCAGGTATTAAAAGGTAACTATATAAAAGAAAGCTAATGGCTACGGTCCATTTCTATAAATTCTGCATTCAAATGGTTTGTAACTGCCAAACTAGCTAGAAATGTAATCTGTATGCCCTCCATTCTATTACTGCTGAGCTACCTCAGCCTAACAAACTAGGCTGATGAATGTATTTATAAAGGTTTGTCTGCATCCCTGTTGGCCACTGAATAACTGCCAAGTGTAAAAACCATGTGACAGCAGCAAGGAATAATAATTTATATGAAGATAACACCAAACCTACAGAAAAGGGTTCTCAGCATCACCTAATGAACCAAGACTTTTATTATCCTCTGAATGACTTTTTAGCAACCTCACATCATAAAAGATACAAAACAAATTAGAAGCAAGTTTCAGGGGTTTATTACCCTTTGGCAACTCAGGAAAAGAGACCTTGATCTCGTGATTGATTCTTGTACACAGGGCCAGCCTTTGTCACGTAGGCAGAGGATTTATGAACATGCTTACATCTTTTGCTGAGTAGGACTTTTGTATGCTTAAAGTTATATGCCTTGCTCACTCATGGCCATCATGTACTTTTATACTGCTGAAAAAGAGACTAGCTAAGCAAAATGTAAACTGTATAGTATCAATTCAGACAAAAAAGATTAGGAGCCATAATGCATGAAAATGGCAATACAAAGTTGAGTTGCAGCTGCCATCATACCATACACAGCCGATGTTTTTGGTATCATCTGACTCTTGGTGTTTAAAAAGAAGGTGCACAGAGAGAGAAAAGCATCTGCAGAAGGCAGTTTGTTTAATCTTAAGTGGATAAATGAAATTCTTCAGATCCATTTCTCCCTCCAGAGTACAGAGGGAACCTAGATGATGAGATTTGACTGTATGCCAAATTTTTAGTTTGATAAAATGAAGTCAGATGAGGCCCACACCAAGTACAGAAGTCTCAGCGTAAAAGTTCTGACCACTGAGGTCCCCTCACTTTGAAGGTAACAGGATACTCAGTATTTTAGTTTTACACACAGAACTATGCAGAATATTTAAGCAAGTTCTTATGATAGCACACAAGTGGATTCCAACGAAGGGTAAATGTGGTGCCTGTATGTTAGAGCAGAAATAGAAGGAATTATTACTTTCCTGATCTGGTAGACGCAGTTGCAGAAGATTCTACTTTGCAAGTTGAAGCCAGTAAGCTGCTAGGAGAGGACATTGTAGAAGGATTGTATCTTACCACAAAAAAGACATTGCGGTGCTGGAGTGGGTCCAGAGAAGGGCAACGAAGCTGGTGAGGGGTCTGGAGAGTGAGTCTTATGAGGAAAGGCTGAGGGAGCTGGGATTATTCAGCCTAGAGAAAAGGAGGCTGAGGGGAGACCTTATCACTCTCTACAACTCCCTGAAAGGAGGTTGTAGAGAGGTGGGGGTCAGTCTCTTCTCCCAAGTCACAGGTGATAAGACAAGAGGAAATGGCCTCAAGTTGCACCAGGGGAGGTTCAGATTGGATATTAGGAAAAATTTTTACACTGCAAGGGTTATTAAGCATTGGAATGGGCTGCCCAGTGAAGTGCTTGAGGCACCATCCCTGGAGGTGTTCAAAAGACAGGTTGACATAGTGCTTAGAGACATGGTTTGGTGATGTGGGTTTTTGTTTTTGTCAGAGTTAGGTTGATGGTTGGACAAGATGATCTTAAAGGTACCTTCCAACCTAGACAATTCTATGATTTCATGAAAGCCATATAACACTCAGTAACCTGGACTGTCATCCCTCTGATAGGTAACAGCATTCGATTTCCCCTGGCCGGTGTCTCCCTCTGGACAGGTGTGGTGGCACGTGTTACATCTGAAAGGACTTTACCCCACAGTTGAGGATCCTGACTCCCCCTCCTAAGCTCTTTGTGTTCGCTCCTCTCATTCGCTTTCTTCAGGTCAACCTGTGGCAGCTGTACTAAAAACTAAATGCTTGATACACTATGACCAAATTAATCCTGCTAGAGTTATCCCCACAGGGGACGGTGGCAGTGACAAGTTAAGAGTCTTTGCAGCGTTAGAGACTTCAGTAGTGTTCATGACTACTGAGCAGCACACTGCCAGCAGTAGTGTGATGGAGAACTCTTCTGTGGGTAAGAATTCATCAAATCAGTACAAATGGCTGAGCTGAGCCTAAAGCCACATTAGAAATGAATTGAAAATCAGGCTGCAGCAACAACTGAAATGTTCTGTGTGGATTTGCAATTGACCCTGTGCTATACAGAGAATTACAGAGCTCATCTCTTGCTAGTAATCAGGGAAATGGCACTGGCTCCTTGCCTTTCTGAGCACAGATTGGGAAAAAGCAAAAAAAAACCAACCACCAAGCAAAAAACAGCCAACCCCCAAAAACCCTAACAGAAAATACTTTAGCAAGGAAAAAAACCCCAACACATTCAGCCACAGGAACTATGTATAAATAACGTGATAAAATCTCAGCAGGTCATCTGGTCAGCTCTTGACAATTTAGAGAACACATGAACACAACAGTGTAATCAAAGGGCAAAATATCAGGTTCTACTTGGACCTGAAAACAAAATGAACCTGCACTTGAGCCTGAGTAAGCAATCTTTCAAGGGATAGCCATAGCCACATTATGGCTATAGCTTGGGGCAGAAAGGTAGTAAGTATTTTGGAGCACGGAATAGGGAGACTGGTGATCTGGATTTATACATTTTTCCAGACCATGCCTGTGACCTTTGAAGAAAGGGTGGTGGGTGTTTGGGGCTTTTTTCCTGGGACGTTGAGGGGAAACATTCACGGAAAAATGAGTGGCAATAAGGCAGACCACTTGTTCAAGGTGAACTCTGGGCCAAACTGAAGTTAGCAGTTTAGATGGGGATAAAATGTAGCCCACATCTGCTTCTAAATTCTTCAAGTCAGAAAAACTGATTTGAAACAGCAATTTTTATTTTTGTTTTATTCTCTAGTAGTTTCAGAACATATTTGAAAAAAAATAGAGTTTTTGAAAATATTTAAGAGCATTTTGGTTCCTAATTCCCTTTAAAATCACTTGGAGTTATGGAACAAAGAGTTAGGCTATCCCCTATCTATAAGTTTATTCATTGGCGTCTAGTCTGTTCTCTTATTATAGATTAATACAGGGGGGAAAGTCTTGTTCCCTTCTACCACTTTCCACTAAGTTGCTTTGTGATTTCAAATGAATTGGATAACCATCTTGGTCTTCAGTTTCTCAGATAAACAAAAACTCTACCTTCCTCCAAGCTGTGCTCTTTGTAGATAATGCAAATAACAAAGCATTGCATTCTGTCTTCACGAGCTAGTTCACATGTGCACATACTAAGGGTGTATATACACCCTATCAATTCAAAATGAAAGCACTTTCACTTTTGTAGTACCCACAAGGCTCTGTCTCTACCCCTCCGTCATACTCTCTACCAGAGCACGTAAGACGAAGTTCAGCTGACACCAGTCCAGTTCCTCTCAGCTGCACAGCCGTGATGGAGCATGCCATGGTCACAGTTTTCTAATGGTGCAACATCAGTTTTCACGTTCTGTTGAACATCAGAATTTTTCTGTATGGCTTTCTAATGTCACCTTTCAGCATCAGTAGCTGTTCAAAGCTGTTTCAGCATTAGAAGCTTATATTACAGACTTCTGTCATTTGCACAGGTGAATTCACAATTATGGAGCTGAAGAACTAAACATCATGAATGAATTTGTCCTTCGTCATCCAGAAAAGACATCTCCTCCAGTATTCCTTCTCATCTACCATAGGGCACTTTGAAATGTAAGACACCTCAAAGATCATTTGACATCATGGAAAGAGAGATTTCTTTCTAACAATCCAAGTTTTTCAAAATCCACATTAATTTCTCACTCGCTCTGTCTTCTCCTTCAGCATTTTCCTGGGGTGATCTGTTCCTCCTTCTTTCCTCTATGATGGAGAAGGAACTGAAGTATAGTTGGATGTGTTTTGACCTGTAGTCATTGTGCTGTGAAAGCACTTACTCTCAATTGATGGAGAGTATGTACATTCTTAGGATAATGTATATGTGGAACATACTGTTCAATTAACTCCTGTTCCTAGAAAGTAATCTTTCTTTTCCTTTCCCCCTAACTTCTCCTATTCGGAATTTAACAGAGGAACCACCTAACATGACCTCGTCTTCCCACCTGGCCTAGGTACAACTCTGATCATTTTACATTTGTTCAGGTAGAAAATTACTGTAACTATACTCCCAAAGACAGAGAACAAGGGTTAACTGGAGAATAGCACTACAAGGGCCAGTTTGACAGAGTTAAAGGAATTGATGAGGTGATTTAATGTTTTCTGTGCCCTTTTTCTGTTATTCATATACAAGCTCAAGAAGGAAGATGTATTTTAATTAAAGCACATGGTTCATCTGGCATGTGTATTTGTTTGGGTACGTCCACAAGGGATGGCTGAACTTTAGTTGCAGAGGCTCCAGAAAAGTCTGAGTGGGTAGATGAATGTGTTCATGGGAAGGGGATCAAATTCCTATTTTCTTTCAGGACACTTACCCTTTTTGACATAATTTTACTACTAGAGAGAAGCTAAAAACCTAGTGTGGAGAGAAACCGAGCTATATCATCCCAAGAGGGAATTCCCGTTGTATTTGGCGTGTATATGTGCTGTCATGATCCATAATAGGCAGAAATACCATCCAGGAAGTTCTAACCTAGTTTTAAACTTTGTCGGCATCAAGGTCTCTGAATCACTGTGCTTGGGTTTTGCCCTCCCCAGTTTGCACTAGAAAGATGGGATAGAAGTATATATTTAGCAATAATGTGTTAAATATTGGATATACTAACAAGGTGATACATAAAATATATTAGCCTTACTGAGTTCAAACCTTTCTCTTTCACATATTTAGCATTCTGGCATTTACTTAATGCTATCCTAGTAGCAGTTGACAGTGTCAAGAAAGAGTTCCTTCCAGATTATTAACTTTAGAATGGTAGCAAAACATGATGGACTGTACCTACAATATTGACATTAGCTTAAAAAAACACCCTCGTATTCTGCACGCATGTGCAAAGACAGGAAAAAAAATACTTGTCCCTTTAAAGCTGTCTCCCAGAGCAAAGAAATGTTGAAGCTCATTTATAAAATATTACTAGCAGATTGCTATTACTGGCTTTTTAAAACTGAGAATAGCAACAGGGCTGAGGACACTATTCATAGAGCAGAATGCCGGAAATGGTGTGTTAACCTGAATCAAACATCATAAATTATTGAGAACTGATGCTTTTGCTAGCTTTTCACTTCTTAAAATATTCCTTTTTTGCATGCAAAATCTTGAAGATAAGGGTTTCCATCTCTGCCATGGAGTATTTCTTTCAAAGAGTACTTATTAAGGGAAGTTCTCTATTCAACCTGTGGAGAACTGTAGATAAAAACAAAAGCCTCAGGAATAAATATCTTTATTTTCAAGAAGTCTTTCCATTTTTGTAACAAGTTGTTACATTTTTGTTACAAATGAGCATGAGTGTAATTTTTGTTCAGGCTTTTGAAGACCATTTTAAACAATCCTCTCCTCTTGCATCAACACTCCTCAGGTCTGTCCCTGCTCCAGAATTCACTAGAGCATGTGGAAAGCTCAGGACGTACTTTCTTCCCTAAATTCTATAAGGATGACTTTGCCTTTTTTGTTAAAACTATAGCATCTAAGAATGATAGCTAATGATTCTAAAGAAGCCTCGATGTGGGGCAATTTCCACCCAGTTCTTATCTATGCTCAGAGAGGATCTTTCTCAGGTCACGGCCCTGGGAACTGCTTTTCTGAGACTGCTTGCATCTTTTTGTGAAACCATATCAGTTTCAGTCATTTGAAATGTGTTTTTTATTGACAGCCCTATAAACAAGAGTGCAGAGCCTGGATATGGAGCACAGACAGCGCAGAGTTTGATGTTGCAACATTTAGCAGCAAGTACTCTGAAGAGCATGAGCAGGGAGCTGTGAAAATAAGAAAGATATGGTTTAGGGCTGAGCCAGGTCGATGATGCAGTAATGATGGAAGCAAGGTGGGAACCTGAAGGGTCATCTAAAGTAAAGATTTAAGTATCAATTCATGCTTCAAAACAGATAAATTGTTTGAAACCAGAGTCTGTTGCCTGCTCTGGATGGTGACTTCACATTCCAACAGAAGGGAGTTCTTTTTTCTAGCTATGAAGTTTTGGAAGGTAGCTGAGATCATCCCAAAACTGAGAAGTCTTTAGCCTGCAGAGAAAGACAGAGACAGGGACTTTTACAAAACAGAGTAAACGACTACAACAGTTTAATAGGCCAGATTTTTACTCTGTTCCCTGCACAGTGACTCAAATGAAACAATAAACTTCCAAGAAGTGCATAGTAGACTTACTGGATGTAGGATTCTGGTTTCTGAATAAAATGAATGTTTACCGTTTTTATTGTAATTGTTCTTCAGTATCATTTGTGACAATCAGAGGAAAAACATACATTAAGAAACTGGTGCAGAAATACTGTGATGTGACTTTTATGCATGCTTGGCAATACTCTTTATTTTAGGAAGTTTCTTATATGTTGTCTGTGGAGGTACCACAGCAACACTATAGTAGAGGCGAAGATCCTGAAATCTTTATTCTAGTCCTATCTATGTTATAAGGCTTGGGGTCACTGCACTCAGTGACAGAGAACAGCAGGAATTTTGCCCAGCCGGGAGCGCAGGCCCTTTGGCTGTTCAGTGCACTTTCAAAAGTAATTCAGATCTGAGATGAATCCGAAGATACTCTATCTGAAAAGGTCATCTTGGCTCTCAGTCATTCCATTAACTACCTAAAACTAAGTAAGATGAATCTTGGCGAGAATGAGTCATCATGTGATTTAGAATGAAATTAGCACTATTGGTCAACGGAAGAAAATATATCTGAGTATAATAGTATCACTCACAAAAATAGCCAGTATTTCATCCAGGAGGTCTGGATATAGTGTTCAGTATTTTTTTGTAATACTTGCATTGCTATTATTTTTGACACCATTATACAGTAGATGATCATAACGGTACTTTTGGCATATGTAAATCCTCATAGCTTCAAAACTTACTCCTGTTTTGGGATTTCAGTTGCCCACTTTGAGAACTCTGTTGTGTTCAGGAATGACTCTATAATTGCTGGCAGAAGTTGGATTTGTTCAGGGTCTTAGTTCCACTTGTCTAGCATTAAATAACGTGATGCAGTTACTAGTACCAGTACTGCAGAGGTGATGAGCATACCGAGCTCCTCCTAAAGTCAGCAGAACATGTAACTACTTGCCACTTTTGATAATTGGGTCTTCGCCCAATGTGTTTCCACATGAGACATTCAAAAGCTAAAGTACGTAAAATTAGTAGCTATTTTGCAACTTTGATCTCTTCCTTGTGTGTAAAACTTACACTGTTATGAGGGAATAAACTGAGGGTGTGGACTTCTGAAAAGAGAACTCAGATCTGCTGCACCCCATTTATTTTCCTATTACTCTTTGAATATTGTTTGTTTGACGTGTTGCATATCTCCTTGCCTCCCCCTCCTTTTTATTTTAATTGGGACCTGGTTATTGGCTGGAAATTCCACTAGCATGACTCATCCCTGCACTGGAAATGACTGTGAACAGGCATCACATTGTGGGATTTACTCCCCCCGCCTTTTTTTTTTTTTCCTAAGTGCTTTAGCATGGCACGAGCTTGTAATAATAAACTAGGAAGGAAGTTGGAGCTAATAATTTGGTTCTGAATGCACAAGCCCTGCCAAATTTCCCCACAGGCATGAAACAGCCGCTCAAGCTGTGACACCAGCAAATTAAATCCTAGAGGTAGCTGACCAGAAGTAATGAAATGTGTATTTACCATACTGATGCTGTCAGTCCTAAGACACAGTGGCTTTACAATCTAGTTAAGTGGGGCATGTTTGTCACTTCCAGTGGTGTTTAGAAAAAATACTCAGGTTTGTCCGTAGCCTTCTTCCCAAAATCACAAGCCCAGTGCTGAGTGGTAACCCTCACCTCATACAACACGAACAGGATGCCCAGAATGGTCTGTTCTTTTAAAACACTGCCAAAATGAAATCCATATCCCAAAGGAGATAAGTGATCTTGTCTTATGACATGTTAATTGCCAAGCCTTTTTATTCATCCCTTATCTGCCGCTTCATTCTGTAAACCAAACCTTAGAGCTGAAATGAAAGGATAAAAATTATTTCTGGAGCCAACGGGTAATAAACAGCAGATGCCTCCCACAAACCATGTGTCCCATGCATGCAGCAGTTTAAAAGCCTGAGCACGTACAGGTGTGTGGAAGAGGGTCACAATCAGTGAAAAGAATAGGTACCACTCAGGGGAGGGATGTATTATGCAGGTGGGACGGATGAGCCACACAGCTACTAAAGAGATGTCACTCAAAAAATGGCTATGCATCATGGCAGCAGTGGTTCAAAAGCATCCAGACACAGGCGCACGAAGGAAGGAGGATATCATTTCATGATCCCCGCATGCTTAGGAGGTAAAGGACTCGGAAAAGGCTATTTTTGCCAGTTAGGTGTTGTCATAGGTAACAATAGCATATGCCTGAGAAGTTTCTATGTATTTAGCTAGCAGAGGCATGTTATGCTAATTGTGTGAGAACTATTGAAGAAAGTTAGTGGATCATTTGCTGAATGGTACTTGCTGTGAATTCAAGAAAACATTGTGAGGGGAAAAATGAAAGTACAGTGTTTATCGTGGTTAATACAATACCTATGGAAGAATCAAAGAATAAAATCACATCCCATACGAGCAGTCTCTGAAAGCATCTAATTATATCCTGGGAATGTCTATAACTCTGCAATTATATGCTTAATTTCCAGTTGTACTTGATTAACATCACAAATGATTTATAATACCACCAAACACAAGGAGCTTGCTTTGAACTGTTGGCACATATAAATTTGTTGGGCTCTTTTGTCTGTCTTCATAGCAAGGTAGGCACATTGACTTAGTATCATACGATTCAGTGGCAAAGCTGAGGGAAGGCTAGAGTAATTTTAGAGACACCACCATTCTTTTTCTTCTAGTGAAGCATCCAAACACAAGTCTATGGAAGGTCAAAACTCACTGACTTCTATGGGGTTATACATGCACTTCAAGCTTAACGTGTAGAAATCAGGTCTGTCTTTCCTTGGTTGGACTTGGAAGACAGCCATGCTTCTGGAAAGCCAGTCTGTGGATGCCTTCCTTCTCCTGTCTTCCCACGTCAGGTGAGCTGAAGTAGGAATCGTCCCACATTTTCTTAGTGCAGGGAGAATGGGGTGGAAGAAGGATAAGAGAACCACTACTTGGTTTTGACCAGATCTAAACATAATCCCCAGTTAAAGGTTTGAATCTGTGTGGATCCAAATACTGGAGCAGGATTTAAAGTAAAATACAAACATCTTGAAATGTGGTACTTTGATCTACTCAAGGCAAAGCCTGTTGAATTCAGCTGAGGATAAGGAAAACACATGGAAGCTTTTGCATAATTGTAGTCTTGCACTGTAAACCTTTTGCAGCAGTTGCTCTGCCATCTGTGAGAAATTACCCAGAATTCCACACCAAAGTATTCATCCATTGATAACATTGGCTTATATCATTTTAGCAACTTAAAAGTCATTTTTAAAAAGGCTAATCAAAGCAAACGTCAAATCAGCAGCTGAAGTTGCATTGCCTCTGTTTTTAATCTCAGACTTGAAGCTGTCTAGACTGGTTATCCTATTTGGGCTGGATTTATTGTACATTTGTTACCTTGTTCTCGTGTTGGGTCAGATGAGTGATTTTTTTTTAAGTCCTTTCTTCTCAAGCCTATAGTTTTGCCTGTAGGGCAATATGACCTTTGGTACACTGTGAAATCTATGACCCCAATGACAAAAGCATAAATATATGTAAAGGGAAACTGTTGTTATTTAAAATCTTACAATTCTTTGTTCTTGGGGTGGGGTTTTTTTTGCTTTTTTTTGAATGCGAGGATTTGGCAACACCATATGTGTGAATTCCAAATAGGGAGCCTGGCTCCTGCAGCATAAATCCAAAATAGATTATTCTCATGGAAGAATCCGCACTAAACAAAACTACAAGAAGACAGGAGGTAGCCAAGCTGCTAGAATTACTCTCTGAAGGAGGTGTCTAGCTATTTGGTCCAGCAACAACTTGACTGAATAAGTTGCAAACTAGCCATGATTGCTCGCCCTGCCCTCCAAATAAAGTTCTCAGCCGCTGGAATATGAAGGAGAAAAAGATACCACGGAGTTGGGAATTGAAAATATCAGCTATTACAGTTTTTCACTGGAGGTAAAAAAATTCTAAGCAACAGCATGGCCTATTAAACAAAAAAGCAACTCTTGATTAAAGCTTGAACTTTCCTTTCTCATTAATTACCATGAATCTGTTTTGAAATTCCTGTAGAGAACAAGTGCTCCTTGCCGACAGCTGGTTTGCAATTAATAAAAAGGAAAGTGTTTTCAGCTGGCAATGACTTAACATGCTCATGATATATGAAAACAAGGTTAAATTGCTCCTTTCTCTCTACTACTAATAAAAGAAATATTGAAAATGAAATGTTGTAGTTTAGGAAATGAAAAGTACCAACCAAAGCCATGGTGCTGAGAGCTGCTTATCACCTGGTACTTGCTGGAACAGGCATATTTGGAAAAGCTTAGTTAGTGCCAAAAATAATTCTTCAGTTGCAGGCTTGCGGAATATATTGCATTGAAGAATATATGATCCTGTTTCTGCAAGATAAAAGAGTCTTGATTTAATCACCTCTTTTGGGGGGATTTAAATGACTTACACTTTGTGGTTTTACTGGAAATCCTCTTGCCCCTGATACCCTTTTTAATCTCATCCTTATTCTGCTCCAGTCCACCTTCTGTCAGGAAAGAAAGGTGGAGCCTTTGTTCCTCGGGATGGAAGGGATGGAGTAGTCAGAGCATCAGAAAGCATGCAGCAGGAACCAGCCTCCACTGCAGAGAGACTGGCCTGATAATCAGATGCCTGTGGACTTTGGCAGACTGTGAATTGTATTCTGAAAAAAAAAATTGCTAGGGTTTGATGTTAAATGTCTTGCAGAATATGAAACATAACTTTATAACAAGTATAATGTGAGTACCCTATGAATAACAAGGGAAATGGGTAAAAGTGAAATAATAGATTTTACTTCAGCAAAGTCTTTGTTCTTGTCTTGTAGAATGCAGAACCTTTCCAGGTTACTGTCCGAGAAGACAATTGTATCATTGTCTCCCTGGAAGCATCTGATGTGGTGAGCTCATCCTCTGTATATGTTGTGAAGATAGCTGGAGAATCCAAGAACTACTTTTTCCAGTTTGAAGAATTCAATAGCACTTTACCTGCCCCTGTGGTTTTTAATGCCAAATACCATGGCCTATATTACATAGTAACTCTGTTGGTAGTGAACTCAAATATGGTTTCCAAGTCAGCAAGATCAATCACTGTGTTAACCAGTAAGTAACACCTTATTCTTTTTTTTCTTCTATTTCTTCTCTTTGTGTGTGGTTTTATTCCCCAGAAGTCCTTCTTGTGGAAAATGGTGGGTGGGTTTGTTTATTTCCTTGTGTGTAGGATGAATCCCTGTGTAAGAACAGTAGGCAATTTGCATTGAGAAGCTTGTGAGTGAAAATTCACAAGGTCTGGGCAAGAAGAAAGGGACAGCTCTGAGTTTCCCCTGGGTGACCCTTCCTGAACACTGCCTGGTGGGGTTAAACATACTGAAATAAGTGATGGATGAACCTCCTTTCCAGGTGTTCATCCTAAACTCGTTGAACAAGGAGTTCCAGAAATCTAGTAAAAGGCATTAGAAGTTTTGACTGACATTTCAGTGTAAACACTCCTGTTACGGGGTGAGGTATATTCTGTTTTAAATGCTGTAACAATGTTCCTTGATGACTAATATATTGAAGCAGTACCAAACATGGAAAGCAGATAGTAGCCACCATCTGTTTTTGCTGGTACAGCTAAAGGTTTTTGTGATGGAGACCATATTTGTAGTAGTCTGTCTCTTACTACCTGCAGGTACATTGATCCTGGGGGAGAGGTATGATTTTGTTTGCACTGTTATTATGCTAAACATCCCAGATTTCTGTGTGATTCCCGCCTTATTTCTTGCTCTGCTGTTGGTCTAGAACTGTTTCCATGTGCCAACCTGAAAACAATTTGTAGAATATAAAATGTTTTCTTCACCTGGAAGACAGATTCAAGAAAAGACAGGCCAGAAACTTATTTGGATGGGGCAAAACCAATTTCCAGACTTTTCTTTTTTTTTTTTCTAAATGGCACCTTAGAATCCATGAACAGTTTTAGTTGGCTTTCAGATGAGGAATGGTTATGATTTTGTGCACTTACGTTACTCTGTCAATGAGGAATGTCATCCACTGTAATAACATTCAAAGCATATTACAGTAGCCTCATATGTTACTGAGGTGCTTGAAATTTAGAAATAACCAGGTTTTGCATGGTGTATACATTCTTCAGCCTTCCCTTGTGTGCTCAAGTTCTGCCCTGATGAGGACAACTCTGAAGGGTTCCATGGGAAAAATATGGGGTTGGGTCTTTCATAAGGTATGTGTGCAAGAACATCTATGTGTAGCAGACATTTTAAGGGTTCACAGGCAGCCTGAATTTCCTTTTCTTTGACTGCTCTAACCTTGCAGACAAAGTAATAATTCTAATCCAATTTCCTATTTTATGGTTTGTTCGGTTTCTTAAAAGAAAAGAATGGAAGCATCAGGTGCCGTACACAAGTGAGAAAAAAAATGCCTCACCATGCATTTCCATTGGGTTTTGAACGCTGCACTTGCAGCCATGCAGCAGGGCTCACTGCTGTTTGATTTCCAGAACCCACGAAGGTCACTGGTAGCAGGGGAAGGTGTGATCCAAGATGGCAGATGGAGCACACACTCCTGTGCAGGGGATCTCTGGAGGAAGAAGGCAGCCAGTGTCAGTCAGCCTATCAAAGCCAGCCCCAGATTTCCCATTTCTGGCTCAGGGGGGTTTCCACAAGGTGTTCCCAAAAGAGCGTGAGGCTGAAGGCTTGAAGGGGCATAGCCCACGTCACTCTTGCTCCTCCAAGGCTTGACGGTGTCCTTTCCAACAGAAGGGAGCCCACCCCTTTTCACCACCTGTCTTCTAACGGTGCGCTGGCAGCATCTCAGGGGTTCCTGCTGTGGCCTCTGCTGCTCACCCTGACCTTGGAAGGACCAGTGATTTTGGCAGTCAGCCAGCGCTGCTTGAGGGACTCCGATAACAGCGAATTTCACTGGCTTTGTCTCAACAGAAAGTCAGCCTGGTTCATGGAAAAGAAAGGGCATTTTTGCAGGCAGCATTGAAGGATGCTGTACTGAGCACGAAAAGTATGTTGTAAATTGTCAGCTTCGCAGGGGAAAGGGCCCAGGCTCCTTCCTAGTATTTTCTGTTAATGCTAGCTCTCATGTAGCAGCTTCAGCTACTAACATAACTCATCTTTTTGGGCACAAGGCTACAGGAATGAAAGTAAATTTGGGATGAAAAGACAGTGTAGCAGGCTGGGCTTTTTAATGTATGTTCCGGTACAGTGCTTTTGGAAAGAGATCTTAAAAACTCACGTAGTGAGCATTGGGTTCTCCTGCAAAACTGCATTAGATGATAGTTGGTTTTCATTTTCTTATTTTGCTTTTTCCTTTTATTGGTATTGTCTACTACTTGTTTTACATCATTTCTGACTATTAATTAACTTGAATTTTTTGGCAGATAATAATTAGTATGAAATCATATTTTTCTTCATGCCATATGCTCTTTCTGCCTGTTTAACATCTTTAGTTTATGTCTTTGCATGGTTAAAATATAAGTGTCTAATTTATTCCATCAATATCTTACACATGAAAAAATTACATGTCGCAACTAGCTTCCAGGACCAAATTAATTCCTGCTCTAATTTCATTGGTATCAGGAGAGCTTTAGCAGTTGCAGATTGGCCCCATTCATTAGGCTGCCACAAGATAAATCAAGCAAGATAGCCAATGAAGCCAATGTGGTTATTCCCAAGGCTGTACTTCAATATTTCACAATAGTTTTCTGGGATCTCCTGATGTCTGCAAAGGAGTCAGTGCAGGGAGATGTGGTCTTTCAGTTTGGCCGTATACTAGAGATCTGAGTTTCGCACAGAGCAGTGTGTATCCAAGTTGTGCATGTCAAAACGAGAGCAAGGTCAATCAACGAGATTGCCTACTTAGAAATTCAGTGAGACTTGTGAAAGACCTCTTCTATCTGATGGTATATCTTGATGACATTTCCTTCTTCCTATTCACATCCCTCAGCGATGTGCGGCTTCTCAGCCTATTGACGAAAAAAAGGTATGTCTCTTCATGGGTTGAAACTTCATCCCAGTTAAGTCAGAGAACATTTTGTTTTACCCCTCACAGATTTCTGTCCATTAAAAAAAAAAAAAAAGATTCTTCAAGATAAAGATGATTTAAAAGCTAACAAAATATATATTTTATATATTATATATGCATATACAATTATATGTGTGTAAATATAAATACATATATGTGTTCATAAATATGTACATATAAAAATATAAAATATCTTAACATTATATAAATATACATATATGCATGTATGTATGCTACCACTTGTGACTTCTGTTGTTAATTTGGGCCTTCTCTACAAGACTGAATAGTTTATTTTCTGCCTGTCTCTGGAATCATTTCAGGGCTTTCTCATGTTAATCAAAACACCACCAGATATAGTTTCCTTGTTTAGGCTCTGTAGTCCAGGTTGTTGTAATGCGTAGTATGAGCAATATATCTCCTCAGAGCCCAAGGCTTTTGTCAGCTTGAGCACAACCCACATTCCTGCATTGCCTCCTGAGCTAGGACGTTAGAAGGACGAGATGAACAGGGCACGTTCAACTCTTAGATAGAAACCTGTAAAATAGAATTTGAGTGCAAAATAGCACTTTTTCTTCTGATTCTGTAGCAAAGC
Source organism: Numenius arquata (assembly GCF_964106895.1). Lineage (NCBI taxonomy): Eukaryota > Metazoa > Chordata > Aves > Charadriiformes > Scolopacidae > Numenius > Numenius arquata. Next base: position 63,175,986 of record NC_133577.1, on the reverse strand, counting down.
CAAGTTCAGCAAGTTGGGCTCAGTACTTCACTGAAGGAGAAAAGCTGAAACCCTGACCACTTGTTATAAAAGATCCCTGTGATGGTTTTCACAAAAATAAGTTTGTGAGTCTCACTGTCCTGGCCAGATTCCTGCGTGTGCAATTGTGTTGTGCCTATCAAAATGACCTTCCTTCCAGTTTTCAGTCTGGACAAGATTAGAAGGAGTTCTGCTATTTAACACAATTATTTCAAGCCTGTTTTCTTCTGCTCTTAGTGTTTTGGCTTTTCGAAGGGAGTGAAGTAACTCCAGAATTTATAGAATTAATTTAGTGCTTTGCAATATTTGAAAGAAAGTTCCACCTTATTACTAATTGTTTTTAAAGTTGTTTATGAGAAGAATAAAGAGCATGGATGTAAAATCAGTGACTGAAATTCTCACTCATTCTCCATTTTCCCAGCTTGAAGCTTTTTTTTTTTTTTTTTTCCCCAGGGTGATTCATAGCCATATAGCCTTTTTTTTTTTTTTAATTCACTGTCACTTTTTGTTGTGAAGGAAAAAATGTTTGTACATTTGAAGGAATGGGGAAAGCAGTACATTGCAAACCTATTGTGTGCTGTAGGAAAAATGTGTCTCTGCTGGGAATTGGAGAAATCAGGATCTCAGGATCTCTGAGGGTAATTAAGAGCAGCTTTACTTGACTTATTTTAGCTTGTGATTAGGAGTTTTGAGTAGTAAATGTCTCATTGTTTCAAAAGCCTATGATTCCTTACATAAATCACTGTAAAATATATTCCCTTTAGGGAGAGTTCTGCCTCCATGTCTTCTACAAAAAATATTCTCCTCAAGAGACCAGTGGGCCTGCTGCCTGGAACTCTGATCTCTTCAGCTCTCAGAAAGTAATTGGCATTAGACCTAGTTAATGCTCGGTTGTCGTTGTGCCAGATGCTGCAGGAAGTGATTCAGCAGGTCGAATCCTTTCCTCTGGCTCGTTAATGGATCAGAGCTGTTGAAGCTTCGGAGGTGTTTTGTTTTTTTTTTCCAATGAAATGTAAAACTTAAGCCCTTCTTGCTCCTCTTTCTTAAAGGATGACATGACACATCTTTAAAAAGGCTGGCTATCTGTGGCAGCCCTAATTTTGAAATGTAACTCAGAAAAACATCTAGGTCCATTAGTGCTCGGCTTTCCTCAGCAAACAAATCATGTTACTCCTTTTTAAGGTGAAAAAACCCTCCATCAGAATCAAAGAAACAAAAAGACCTGCAACCATATGAGTATTTTTTCCTGCCATAATTTCCATTGGAAGGCTGATTTAAAATGCTGACCTAAATCTTTTCCAGAACAACAGATACACTTTTGTTCTTGTGACAACATAATTTTTAAGTTGGTACTGTCTTTTTATTAGTCATGTTATGTGGGCATCTAGAAATCTCAGTATATAACATAATTGCTCAGATAACTACTTTAACTTACACTCCCCTTTCATAAGCAATTGCACATGGTATCCTCTATTACATGTCATAAAGTTGAACATTATGTTCCTAAAGTATTAAACAGCAGCTGTATAATCTCTAAAATGGTTGATTTTTAGCAAGAGATAAAATGATCCTTAAAGTTTATAGCATAATGGAAGCTTTACCCCGGCTATGACTTCCTCCCAGTAAGTATACAGATACGGAAATAGTGTCGTGCTGGGGAGAAAGTTACGTAGTTCACAACTTCTTCTCATGAATAAAGGGCAGTACCCACAGAAGTTAGGTCACTCCACTAATGGGGCTTCTTTTTTATAAAAGTCACAATATGAAGGCAAATCATGATTAATTTGGGTTTGAGTGCGAGAAGCAAGAGAGTCTATCTCAGTCCCATTTCAACCACCCACATATAATACTACATCTAAGCTACCACAGTAATCAGTCATTAATTGAATCTGTAGAGCGACCCGATCTCCAAATATTAAAACCAAATGGATTTTGACTGGAATATGGTACTTATTTTCAATGTACTTTTTTTTTTTTTTTTTTTCTGAATGGCAAACGTTAATGTGTCTGGCACAGACTGAATGCTTTAATGGAGGACTTAGCATTCAGAATTTTCTAGGGCATTTGAGGAAGAGGTTAGCAGTATTTATTCTGCTATCTTGATGTTTGTATAATGCAAGCTATGTGCTAAATGTGAAAGGCTGTGGAGTCCAGGAGAAACACAGAAGTTTCTCATAAACAGATACAATGGGAAAGCAGTTGCTATAGGAGCAGCAAATTCTGAGACACTAAGAAAAAAAGGCAAATCTAGGTCTTGATCCTGCAAGCTTGTCTATGTGCGTTTAATATAATCTGTGTCATGGTTCAGGCTAAAAATAAAGAGATTGTGCATGAAGAAGTGCCTTAAACATGCTGTTAGAGGGACGCTGAAATCCCCTAAGTCCCTTCTGTAATATGACTTCAGATGTCAATGTAGTGCAGAGCATTTATAAGGTTCTAAGATTTCTGAATTATTAGGTTACACTTTATTTAGGCTATTTCTTGAGAACAACTGTAATCTGTGAAAAGCTGGATCCTAAATACTGAAATCTGTAAAATTAAAAAGACCAGACTGTTTATGCTCTGAATTATAAATATAGGTAGTGAAGAGTGACATTTTGCATATTTTTTTAAGTTTAATAACCCTAGGAGCAGTTAGTAAGTGAAAAACAGAACATGATTTTTATCTGCTGAGTGTCCTTTTAATTTCACAGTGTGCAAATAGCTTTTGATGTGAAGATTTGGTGCCGAAGGAAGTAAGATAATGGAAGAATCTTTAAATTGCATTATATCACTCATGCTACTCTGCTAACATCAGCCATGAGCAAGGAGAGGATAGTAAGTGGAAGATAACAACAAGAAAGAGTCTGTGGTGATTACCGCTTAATTCAATTATTGGTTAATTAAATCAAAGCATCAGGAGGAAAAATCATTTGGATTAAAAATGAATATAACTTCCATCCTTTATTTGATTTGTTGTAGGAAGGAATAAATGGGGTAATTTAATCACTGACATAAGAAAGTTTCAGTAATTCTTGCAGAAATAAGGAGACCTCAGATGTGAATGAGATAGCAGAAGAAAGCCTAGGGCACACCCGCTAACATGAAAGATGACTGCATGTAAGAGTTGTGCTACTTAGAGGTTGTTAATGTCATTTAAACTACTATTGTGTGCTATGTGAGCTGTGATATGAACTCTCTGGTCATGTGGATAGTCAGATCAACTATTTATTTCAGAATAAGTGATGAGAAAAGCCTCAGCAGAAAGAAGAGGGTAGGCTTTGTTTCCTGTGATCTGCCTTACTCCTATCTATTTCTAGGCTATCACGAATTGTCAGCAAAATTTTCACAGATTGCATCACAGAAATACCTGTTGGTATCTGTGAGATTGGGAGTTTCTATTTGTAAGTGGTTATCATACAAATATATTGATATTTACCTGAAGCTAATGAAGCGTCTTTGCCAAGAGAAATAGTTTAATAATCCCACAACATTGCATTCCCATGCTCTGACAAAGTTAAAAATGACAACACAGCTTCTGCTTAAGACTTGGGGAGAGTTTCTGTTTGCTGGCTTTTGTTCTTAGTTGTTTTTCCTTCTCCTTACATCTGGAAACTTAGTACTGTGATGAAAATACTGTGCCGTTAATTGGGATTTAATTTTGGGGTCTACCGCAGCAGAACTTTGAACTCAAATGTGTCCTCTAAGGCCATGTGAATGAACAGCCTGAATTTTTCAATCTGTTCCCTAAAGTACGAGGGAACTAAATCAACGTGATAAAACTTACAAGGATGTAGGCAGAATTACTGAGGGTGTTGTTCGTTAACTACCTCTATTAAAAAATGTTAGTATGACAAATTTCAACTAGCACTGTAACCTTGTTTTGAGTATCTGCTTGGTGCTCTTAACCGGTGCATAGTTGGGTTGCCATAATTTTTTTCTTGCTGAGGAGAGCATCAAGCAAAAGGCTAAATGTTTATGGTTTCGTTTTGGGTTTTGGTTTGGGTTTTTTTTGGTGGATAAAGGAGTCTGAATAAAACTGTGACTTTCTTATTAGCAACAATAGTATCTCAAGGGTGGGTTGAAGGAGGAGGAAGCCAGACTCTTTTCAGTGGTTCCCAGTGACAGGACAAGGGGCAACGGGCACAAGTTGGAACATAGGAGGTTCCACTCGAATATGAGGAAGAATTTCTTCACGGTGAGGGTGCCAGAGCCCTGGAACAGGCTGCCCAGGGAGGTTGTGGAGTCCCCTTCTTTGGAGATTTTCAAGACCCGCCTGGATGCAGTCCTGAGTAGCATTCTCTAAGCAATCCTGCTTCAGCAGGGGAGTTGGACTAGATGATCTATATGGTCCCTTCCAACTCTAAAAAAATTCAGTGAAATTCAGTGAAAACAATCCAGACTCACAGCTACAGTGAATTGACACGGCTTTCCTTAGTCAATGGAACTGTACTGGTCTACTACATCACAGGACACAGGCTACTTTTCTTACTTTTGATAGCCAACCTGGCTCAGCGTTCAGAGCACTAAGTTCTGTGCTTACCTCCTTTCCCTGCTCTGGTAACCCTGCTCTACAGGTTACCAGACCCTGTACAGTCTGGTAAACCACCTTACTTCTCCGTACCTCAGTTCTTCAACTGTAAAATAATGGTAATGTTACTGCTATATTTTGTAGAAGTTTGGTGTGGATAAATTCGTTGAAGACGTTGGCCCCTCAGATATTGTAGGAACGGGAACTGTATAATTACCCACGAAGCAAAGAAATGAATATATATCAAAATAGAAAAATCTTCATTCGGGTAGCTTCCTTTGGCCCTTACACTGATAAACTCCTCAGCTAGTCTTAAAAGTTTAGATTTATGGCAAAGTTATGAGCAATTGCAAGTGTTTTGTTGTGTTTGGGCACTTTTACATGACTGGCAAGCATTAAAGATGAAAGTCTTTCTGAGGTGATGACTGTGAGTGTTTAAATAATAACTGCTATTTCAACCTGATTTTCTATGGCAAATAAGGAATTTTGTCTGTTGAAGTGTGTCAATATAAATTGTTTTGTGAGGGAACACACAGATCTTGGCTTTGACAATGTTCTGAGTAGCATTGTCCCAGACATCTGTGAAGCCCCAGACACCACCTGATAGATTTAAGAGTGCCTGTGCCATACCTAGCAAAACCATTTGTTCTTTGCTGCTGTATATATGTGAAGGACTCAGTTTGCCTATTAATGTGTTCCTTTCTTCCTTTTTTTCCTTGTATATCCTTTAGAACCCCTTCCTGTGAGCAGTGTTTCTATCTATGATTACAAACCATCTCCAGAAACAGGAGTGTTGTTTGAAATTCAGTACCCAGAGAAGTACAATGTTTTTACCAGGGTAAATATAAGCTATTGGGAAGGAAAAGACTACCGAACAATGCTGTACAAAGGTAGGAGGAAACTATTCCACTAAAACTTAATGCTAACTCTGCTGGAAATGTTTTAAACAGTGGTCCTAGGTGTGGTTTTGGCATGAATTAGTTATAATGATTAATATTTCTGGTAATGCGTCTGTTTATATAGTAACTTTTATATCATAAAGTATGGGATAGGTCTTTGAATTGAGCTAGTGGTTCACTTTGGATTTAAACCTGTTTCCCATCCTAGTTCTAGTGATTGCTTCCTTTCTTTTGGATTTTAGAGGGAGACCAGGCGGCCTGGATTTTTTTAATCAGCTCTGAAGTCAGCATGGGAAGAGATCCCCAATTTTTGGTGCTTCCAAAGAAGCATGTACATTAAAATCCCCAAAACTTTCCACCTTTTTTTTTTTTTATCTTCCCTGCTGCTGTACAATCCAAAACAAAAGAAAAGGAAAAAGGAAATAAACCCAAAACTCAGTAGGAAGGACAGAGATACATTTTTACTATCTAGATATGCTTCTTGAAATCCCTGGATGACATTCTGTGTCAATTGAAAGCATTAAAAATATTCCCAGTCCCTTCCCTCTGGCAAAAGTTTCCTCCTTGGTGAATAGCTGACAGGAGAGCTCTGGGATGGCCCAGAGCTGGGAAGCCCATTCAATATATATGATTCCTGGTGCAGGATTTAAACCTGGTAGTTCTGTATCACCATACAGTGACACAATGCTAATAGTACTGGGCTGTGTAGTACTGTGTATTACTGTAGCTTTCAGTATTGTCCCTGAGCTAATGAACCCTGCTGCATATTATAAATTTCATTTTTCTTAAAACAATGTAATCAAAGGCAATCAATCTGACAATCTAGACAGTCAGTCTAAACAATTTAAACAACCTATCTAATCATCTAAACAATCTAAGGGCAAATTTTGCTTTCTTTTTCATTTGTTTAAAACTGAACTCGCTTTTGCCCTGCAATATACCTTAAGCATAGCATTTATTTTAAAGATGTAAATGGGACTCTCCTGTGGAAAACATCCTAAGAGGCGAGAAAGGCACCTGCATACTCTGCAGGCCCTGAAACCCCAATGATTTAACATTGCAGAGTGGCATTAAAATGCCTGTGGGCGTTGAACTGAGGCACTGAACTAAGGCTCCCAATGTAGAAGTCTGGTCACTGTAAACTCACTCTAAAGTCAGCAGAGGGAGATAAGCACCTGCAGAAGGAGGTCAGAAAAATTTGGAGTCTCTTTGCTTCAGTACAGAGTGGGGCTAGAAATCACATTTTTCGATGCTGTGAAGTGCCAAAGTTAGGCAGGGTAATTCTGGATCATAGCACAAAATATAGGTGACCTCTTTCCAGAGAACAAAAGGGATACCAGCAGTGATTTTTATCTTCTACAGCTAATACATGGTTCCAGGGGCTGCAACGCTGCAGCTGCTGATTAGTAAAAAAAATCAACCTGAATTAAGAGATTCAGTAATCAAGTCGCACGCTCCTTCCCCTAGCCAAATAGCCCCAAGCAGCTTTTCTTCAGCACGCACATGTAGTGTTTGTGGATGTGAGCTCAGCCCTCAGTTCTGCAGCCTGCACTCAGTTCCATGGTGGATGGCCCTTTCAGCATCTACCCCCCTCCCCAACCCTATGCTTCAGTCAGCAAAAGACCAAGGAGGCTTTTGCGTGCAGCAGTTAAACTGCAGAAACTGCCAGATGCTCTTTGAGATATTCAGCGTCACACGGAACAGGTTGCCAGATTCAGTTCCCTTTCCTGTGAAAAGTGGTTCATGTTTCTTGTGCTGGGCTTTTTATTTTTTTTATTATTTTTTTTTTCCTCTTTTGTAGCAAAGTGGCTTTGACAGCCAGAAAAAAATGTTGGGAAACTGAATTATTAGAATTTCATGTCTTATTCCAAGCTGAGCAATGTTTAAACATCTGAAACACTGCCGGTTCAGCACATACAGTTGCATTATCAGAAAGTGAACATTTGATGTATTTTCCTCTTTTTTTTTTTCTTTCTTCTTTTCTTTTTAAACCTTCTGCAGATTTCTTTAAAGGTAAAACCGTTTTCAATCACTGGCTACCAGGTATATGCTACAGTAACATTACATTTCAGTTGGTATCAGAAGCAACCTTCAACAAAAGCACGCTGGTGGAGTACAGTGGGGTCCAGCACGAGCCCAAACAGCACAGAACAGGTGAAGAAAATGATTGCGTACCATTTGCTCCAAGTCTGTCTGTCTGCTTTCCCTTCTGCCATGGGGAGAGGATTGATCCCACAGAGAGGAAGGTCTGTGTGGGAACAGTCCTGGGAGCTGCTCCTGGCCCAGGAGCACGGGAGGAGGATGCTGTGGCTAGTACAGAGGGTTATGTGTACAGTGCAAAGGGAAATTTGCATGACTGTTTCTGTTATAAAGTTTGCTTCTTAGGAAATCAATTCTGATTCTCCTGAGATATCCTAGGCCTTGTGCTGAGAATTAATTTTTAAACCACCAGAATAGCCGCGCTGAGCATACTGTTAATCTATCTATATTGGTCTGTCTCCTTGCGCAGTGAATCATAGCTAAACTGTTGGAGAAGGCCTTCCTCATCGTGCAGTCTTCTGTCACAGAGAAGAAGAATGTCGTATTTGTCCTACTTGGCGGCCAGTTTATGGCCTGAAGCATGAACTTTTAATTTCCAAGACAGCAATGTTGCAAAGGCTCAAAGTTACATTTGTTCAGGGTCCAGAACTAATTTAATTTGGTCCTGGGGTTGTGCCTAAAACTTGCCTTTTAATCTGTCTGACAATGGACATTTTCCAGGGTCCGAAGTGAAATGAACCAGTGGTAAAATCAAAAGGCCAAATCTTCAGATGAATACACTGGTGTTGGTCCATTTCCTTGGACAGAGCAAAGCCAACTGGTGCCAGCTGAGTTCTGTCCTGAGGATCCTAAATATAGTTACTGAGATATTGAACCATAAGAATGCAACCAACAGGGTCACGTTTTTTCTTTCCTGCTGCCCTCCCATCCCTCATTCTTCACATAAACTGCAACAAAATTGTAGTATCTGGTTTTGTATTACTGGCCATGGCTGGGACAGGGAAGGTGAGCAAATTAGTGTGTTGTAAGGAGCCAGCTTAAAAGGTGCCAGTCAGAATTGTTTGCAGAGGCTACTCATACTTGTTGTGTGTAAGGGCAGACAGACAAGCGATTACAGTGATGCAGACAAAATGCTGGGTGTTCACCTCCTGTCATAAGTTGAAGTAACTTCTTTGCATGCCAGAATTTTGTCTTCTGGAGACCCAAGTCTTAACATTAAGCTTTCACAAATATTAAAATTTAAACTGATGTTTAATGCTTGTGAAAAAGTGGATGCTAAAAGCATATGAAAAGCCCTACAGCAACGTGAAGATCATACTTTTTAAATATGAGCTATGCCGTATATTAGTTCTGCGTATATTTTTCAATTCATTTTTACAGAAGTATTTTTTCCCTGATCAAAATCTTTCCAGAAGACATAGTAAAATAAATTAATATCCACTCTTACAGGAGTAGCCTTGCTGCTGTAAAAGCATTGAAGTCTGATTTACTGTGGCTTCACATATACTTTTCTTCCTGGTATTCTTGAGTCATAATTCTTCTGTGAATTTACTCTCATCTTGATCCCACTAGAGAATCACTGCTGCTATAAGTGTATGTAAGAGAAGGGAGAACCTTAAAAGAACAAGTTATTTCAAATTATCCATAGATGCACTGTTTTTCTGCAAACAGTGTTTCTCTGAGGAATTAACACATCATAAAGATTCACAGAACATACCTATTAAAAGACTAACCCTTGCTTCTCTTTTAGTTCCTTACCCACCTCGAAACATTTCTGTTCAGATTGTACCAATCAACAGAAACAACTGGGAAGAGCACAGTGGGAATTTTGCAGAAGAATCCTTCATAGGACCACAAGAAATCATAAGGAAAGAAAAACATAGCCGTTTTTCTGACAACCCACCTGATGTTCCAGTTGTGAACACATCTGTGGCCTGGCCAGATTACCGCTATAACAGCACTGAGTATGAAACCACATCACAGCCGTACTGGTGGTCTAACGAAGCTGAGTTGTCAGAGGGCGAAGAGGAGTTTGTCAATGCAGTTTCCAGTGATTACGAGGCCAATGAAGTCAACGCATCTGGAAAACTCAAGCCAGAGCCCCCCTCCTTCCTTCCTGTACAGATGGTGCTGACCTGGTTACCACCAAAGCCTCCTACTGCATTTGATGGTTTCTATATCAATATTGAAAGGGAAGGTAAAACAGAGCCTTATACTCTTCTCATAGCGCTTTTTCTGTAATTCCATTGATGCGTAGTCTCCTCTACAAATTATTAATTACCTAGTACTGTGCTTCAGCAGGCTTTGTTAGATCTCCTGTAGTTCTCGAGAACTTTCTTGTATTGAACAGCATCTAGTTCTGGCTGGGCTTTATTTCCTGAAAAGCAGTTTTCATAAGCCTTCCCACACTGAGGGCAAATACTTTTTTTTGCAGAATAAGAAGGCAATAGATAGAAAACTGGAAGCTCCTTTTCTTCCATGCCATGCTGTTTTTCACTTGCACAGTCATGGCAAGCTTATTTTATCATCCCTGTTACTGAATCAAAATTTGTCCTGGGTTTATTGTTCCTCTACACCTATACTGCAACCTTAGTCATTAATTACTCTTGTGCTGATGCTGAGAAGTAAAACTACCCACATAAATCCAGTCCTTTTGGATACATTTTAATCCCACAGCAGGAACAGTATTAGCATTTCTGATATAAATCATTTTCTCGGTGGCTGGAGCCTTTCAAACTTCAATTAATCCACACTTTTTTTTCTCCTGATTTAGAGAACTCCACGGAATTTTTGACAGTAAGTGAGGACACTCACAAATTTGTTGCTGAACTGAAAGAACCAGGAAAATATAAGTTGTCTGTAACAACTTTTAGCTCTTCTGGCTCTTGTGAAGTTCGTGGAAGTCAATCAGCAAAAACGCTTAGCTTTTACATCAGTAAGTATCTCAACAAATCTGACTTTGTCTCCCAGACCAATATAACTATAACGTACGGAGTTTGACCACTGTGATAGCTATGGCATCTGCTGCAGGATCAGACAAGTCCAGTCTTCTGGAATTCCCTGTGTCGGAGAAGGAAATATAGTGCAAATAGATTATAACCTGCCTGGATGGGCCTTCATTGTACCATCCGGGCAGAGCTAAGAACTGAAAGCAGGTGAGGTATTTGATAGAGTGATTGCCCAGTGCTCAGAAGTGGCTCACTGCAACAGGTTCCCCTCTTACATCTTTCAAAAAGAGGATTTAATTCCGAGAATTCAATTGGTCGTTATAGAGATTCTTGAAAACATTTAACTTTCTTACCCTGGAGGCTGTATGTACCGGGTTAGGGATGAAGGGCATCTCAGACTGAGAGTGTGGGAATTGCGCAATTAAACACTGAACTCTGAAATTACATGGTCTCTGAGAGAACACAGGGCGAATTACAGTAGATGAAATAGTTCAGCCTGCTAAATTCAGAGGAGAAAAAGTAATTTATTATTTCCCTGTAGAATCCCAGGGTTTCTTAGCTGAAGATTTAGTAAAAGACAAAAAAATAATACACTAGTGTGTAAACTAATATCATGACTGACAATTAGATCAGCAAGTGAGACACGTGTTGGTGAATTCAGATTATTATCCTTCTGGTCATCTTTGTACCTTTTTCTACAAAAGGAAATAGATACAGCCTACAAATTCCCTAATAGGGGAATACTTGCAGCACAACACGATTTTACATGTGGGAGGATAGTGTCTCCCCCAAGTCATGAATGCTGCAACAAGACAACGTAGCTAAGGCTGGCAGAAATATTCATAGTAAAAGGAAAGGTACTCAAGTACTTAAGTCCATTACTAACAAAAATTGTGTCTTTAGTAGCTCGTAACATTTACAAATATTAACTATTTAGGCTTAAATTCGTCATAATGCTGACTGCATGTAACTGAATTCCACTATCACTCCTATGTTTTTAACAATTTTATAGTTGAAAGAAACGTTACATGGAAAACAAAGAGAAAAGAGGAAACAGCACATGAGAGAAAGGGTCTCTGCTGTTTAATTTCACTGTCTTCCGGTTTTATTTAGGAATAGTTATTAGACAGCTCCATTATATGGAAAGCATTAAAGTATATGTAAGTATACAAGTATATGAAATAAATTATGTAGCATTGCTATTAGTACCAAATATTATTCCATTTTACAAGGTGTGACTTATTTCCATTAAGCAATATGCAATACAGTGTCCTCCATGAAGTCTACTAACTGGGGGCAGAGACCGGAGAAAACGTTAATCCAAAGTATACGTATAGTGCTAGATTAAGGATGAACTTGAATCTCATTGGGTATAAAAGATTAAGGTGTTACAGGAATGTAACAAATATTTTCATTTTACATGTAACATGTGAAGATATTTGGGGATTTGGGTTTTGTCTGTTAGTTTTGCATCCTTTTTGAACCCCATGAGGATTCTTGGCAGTTGTCTTATTCATTCTGACAAATGCAAGATCCTTAGTATTTTAGATAAATTTTTATATGCATTTCTGGCAGTGTGCCAAATTTGAGATGTGCACAAGTACTCTTAAGGTGGAATTGTTTTTCCATTTCTCTTTATAAGTCTAATCAAGTAGGCTTTTTATGTGGGGACTACAACTTTGGGCCGTGACATGAAGTAGATCAGTTCCCTTAATGCCGATGCTGAAAAAATTTCTGAATTGTAAGACCTACACAGACATCTGCTGGCTCCAGAGACAAATCTAATGATCTAATTCCTCTTTTTACCTGAGTAGGTGTGGGTCTGCTGTTATGAATAAATTTTGCTCACAGCTTCAGCCTTATCTTATCCTTGTGGCATTTGGTCAGTGAATCATCCTGTCAAATTACTGGCTTGTATTACACAATATTTTTATTGCACCCAGGTAGCATCCTGGAATGTCAAATATTATAGGCTGATCTTACACCAAATTCTTGCTCTGGCATTTGTTTTATTTTCTGAATACACTTAAAACCCTATTAGAATTGTGTGGAGGAAAGGGATGTTAAGGAGAGAGCTGTCACAAGTGTCACTTAAAAAGTTGTAAGAAAAGCTGACAGTTTTCATGCAGTCTGGAATTTTGATCAAGTCTAGCTGAAGTTATTTTCCAAATTTTTATTTTATCTATGCTTAAACCTGTGTTCTCTACTAAGTGCTTCACAAAGCCTGATGGAGAATGAGATTCTTCACTATGGTAACCGCGGTGAACTTGATCTTCACACTTCAAGGCTGTAGTACACTTAGAGGGTAGGTTAGTGTGTGGAGAGGAGAAAAAATTGTGTGCTTGTCCTTTAATATTTGTCAATGATCTGTAGATTATTGGATGTCACCTCTTTTAAACATTCCCTTGGAGAAAATCTGATACTGCTGGGCGGTTTCTGGTGAGCAATAGAGAATACTGCAATCTGAATTTTCGAACAGTGAAGTTTCTCTCATCATCTCCTTCTCTGCTACAGGTGAAATGGCACCGGCCACAGGCTGTTTCCCCCCAGAGGCTGCCATCTTCGCTGCCGGAGGGCTGTGGAGATGGATGGCTGTCAGCCCAGCCTCTTTTACCAGTACTAAATAGTCCCGTGAAAGAATGTTTTAACATCAGTGCCTCAAATGCATAGACTGACATGTTGAAATGTGCTTTTGGGACATGTCCCAGGCCCCACAGGTGAATGGATAGAAGAGCTCACTGAAAAACCCCAGCACGTGACTGTGACGGTGCTAAGCTCCACTACTGCCCTGACATCCTGGACGGCATCACAAGAGAGTGGTGGCAATGGCACCATCGTGTCCGTGGTCTCCCTGACCTGTCAGAAGCAAAAGGAAAGTCAAAGGCTTGAAAAGCACTACTGCACTGAGGTAGGTGCTGGAAGCCGGAGCCTTTTCAAACACAGGGTGAAAAAAATTGCTAATCACCTTGCCGTTTGGGATTGTCATGCCCGAGAGGCCTATCAGGCTCAGGAAAGCAAAGCGCAGAGGTAGGCCCTGCTCCCTTCTGCAATCTAAAGGGACATAGCCGATTCAGAGCAGAGAGAAGAGCACAGCATTCAGGAAAGAAAATGTAGAGTAAACCACAGCAGTGTTAAAATCGTATTTCTGTTCCTCTGTTCAAGCTTGTGAGTTATGTTGTACCCTTTGAGACATTTTTGTGGCTGTTGTGGTTTAACCCCAGCTGGCAGCAAGGACCACACAGCTGCTCACTCAATTCTCCCCTTTCCCCCCGCAAGAAGGGTGGGGAGAAGAGGGAGAAAGGAGGGGAAAGGGGAAAAAAAAACTACCTCATGGTTTGAGATAAAGACAATTTAATAGAACAATAATGGGATACAAAAATAACAACAACAATAATAATAATAACAGCGATAATGGTAAAAGAATATACAAAATAAAGTAACACAACACAAGTAACTCTCACCGCCCGGTGATTGGTTGCCCAGCCCATCTCATGCAGCGATTGTGGATTCCTGTCCTCTGGCCAACCGCCATTTATATACTGATGGCGTCTATGGTATGGAATATTTGGTTGGCAAGCTTCTATGGGAAGCTGAAAAAAGTCCTTGACTAATATAAACAACACCTGACAACAAGTAAAACAATATATATTGTCAACATTCCTTTCATACCAAATCTGAAACACAGCAGCCACCAGAAAGGAAATTAACTCTATCCCAGCTGAAACCAGTACAATGGCAGTAGGCAAAATGGTGCCATATCATAATAACACTTAGGTATATGCTGTAATACACTTATATTAAGCAAAGTACTCACATGCATGACTGTCATCAAACTTGCATAAATTCTTTATTAGATTTCCTACGTATGAATACAGAACCTGACTAAACTTTCTGGAAGTTTAGAGGTGATCGGAAGTCAGCTTTTCTTTTCATCCATCAAAAAAGCTGTCAGCACTGGGAAGTAAATAATAATCCAGACCGCCTGTGATTTGGATGGGCAATAATTCTGTAGGGCTGCCATATGGGACACGTATATTATGATCAATAATCCTGAACCCCCAAATAGGACAGCTTTCTGTTACTTGAAACCCTTAGTGAGTGCAACCCCATGTTAGATCCTGTGGCTATGATGGATCAGTGGCATGCGGCTTCAATTATAAAGATGTTTTAGCCCACATCTCAGTTACCTTACCGAGATGTTGATAAGGCCATTTTCTGAGCAGTGCCACAATTTCTGTCTGGCTCCCTAAGTGTGTGTGATGGAGAAGTCTGCAAATGACTGCAGTGCTGCCCTGCTGCACCCTCAGCTTGTCCATGGGAATGGAAGGAGACCACTAACACTCCCAGTAAATCTTCATCCCCTTCAAATTTGTGATTAGCCCTGCAAGCTAATTAATACAGGGAGTCTGCATCCTTTAAAAATGTCTTTTAAAACCAATCTTTGTCAAAATGTTTTGGGTTTCATTCCAAGACTCTCCATGAACTTAAATGTTTGCAAATGTCTTTAGTTGACAATTTGAGAATTGTTTTTCAGAATCAGGTTGTAATCTCCTTGAGTTATTTTCCTTTCATTTATTAAAAGTGCAGTCATTACATCAGGAAGCAAAACAATACGGTGTGCGATTATAAACCAGAGGTAGCAAGTATACACATATATGATTAAAGGAAATAATACAAAATTCATCTACAATATTAAAAACAAGTGCTTAAAGCTAATCTGTGAATAAACAAGTTATCTGTAAAAGTAAATGTGTGTTTATTGCAAGTAGGAAGAAGGGGCTAAATTATTTTTCTTTTTCTCATTACAAATATTCGCACCAGCTCTAATCAAATTTTATCAGCCTGTTATACCTGGAATTATTACTGTTTGTTGGTTTGAATTCTCCTTGACAAACTGAAAAGGGCAAAATTCAGTGCAAAGTTGTCTCCATTTCTACCATTGTGGGTGATTTGAAAGTGATTTAGCTTTCCAAAGCAGCTGTTAAAGACAAATTCCCTTCCTCACTAAATCTGTGCTAGCACTGATGAAGTCATGTGAATTGCAATAAAACGCCAGTGCAGAGGTGGCTGTGATACAGACTTTGGAAAGGTTGCAAAGAAAATATTAGTAGGAAATATCAGCCTGCAGTTCTAGAAGGGGGTGCATGAAGTCCTTTCCTCAAAGCTGTTTTGTGCATTTGCTGTTAACTGGCTCTTCAGGAGATAAGACTTTTCCTATTGAATCAGACCAGGAATCACCTGGTCAGGCATTCTGCCTCCTGCTCTGACCGATACCTCGTGTGCCACAGCAGCAATTTTAATGGTGATGTTTCGAGCTGAAAAGAAAAATCACAAGGTCCCTTAGTGAGGTTTTGCAGTGCTATGCGGGAGAGGTGAAAGAGTAATTCCTCTCTGATTTCACCATGCAGCCACTTAACACTTGCATTCAGAAGACAGCTTTCCCATAACACTGCCTTCAGCTCACATAGCTCCAGGTGAATCAGATGGCTTTTATTAAAAACACACTAAGTACTCTAACTAAGTACTCACACTAATACTCTAAGTACTCTAACTAATATCACCTCAATATGAATATTGTAGCCTGAATATTTCAATAAACTTTGACAGTAAGAGAGAGTGGGTCTGCAGTGTGACAGCTGACCTTGCACAGTGAAGCAAGTGTGATTCTCTGAGTCAGACCATTTGTCAAGCCTTTCACAGTTTTGCCATTTTGGGCTTAATGAATGGAGTTTTGCCTTCTGATGCCTCTGTCTTCGGAATCATGCCTTTTGTAAATGGACTACTTCGTATACAGTCTCAATCTTTTAATTAACCAAGTAAATACCTCATATCTGATGTATTTCCCCCCCCTGCTATTAGGTGAATTCAAGTAGCAGCCTCATTGAAAATCTTGTTCCTGGTGCCCAGTACCAAGTTGTGGTTTACTTACGGAAAGGACCATTGGTTGGACCGCCTTCTGATCCTGTTACATTTTCCATTGGTAAACCCTGCATCTGCTGTTTGCTATGTGTTTTGGTTTGGTTTGTTTTTAAATATGTGTAGTGTATTCACTAAGCCCTAGAGCCCATGAAGGAGAACAAATTTGTCATGTTGGTTATTTCAAACGTAATGAATGCTTATTGAGAATATTTTTCTTGCATTGTCTATCCCATTACTGAGGTGGGTAAAATACTCCTTCAGTGGAAGATAGATATTTCACATTTAAATGTTATTATTACTAAACCTAACTAGAGAGCAATTATGGCCAGGCTTCACACACACAGGGCCCTGTGGAAAGAACCATGTTCACCCTCGGACACCTGAATATATGATTATCTGTAGCGGAGCTCATCGTCTATGTCATTTAGGGTGGGAGTCACTTCACTTAGGTGGAGCCAGCCTGAGCTGCGGGTGGTCTGTGATGCATGGAGAGAAGTGGGTGATTCCTACATGTGATTTATTCCCACTATCTCATGAAGTCTGTGGGACTGCTGTTAAGACATTTGTTGCAAATGTGCTTTGTGAAGGCTGTGATGTGGCCCAGTCTGAAGGCCACAGTGCTAAGAGTCAGGAGAGCTGGCTTATCTCCTATGGTACTACATGACCATCACCACTTTCAGTTGTGCATGCCTTGATTTTCTTGAATTTAACAGTGGATCTTGATGTTCTCTGCTTTGAGATGTGAGGATTTGAGGATAAGAAGAACCCTCTAAGACTGAGAGTAACATTTTCAAGAAAATAGTTTTATGGCCACCAGGCAGAGCTGCTGCCTATAATCTGGAATTCCACCAGGCTCCTAAATAAAAAGTCACTTAGGATAGAATTCACTATCTTTTAGTAGTATCATTTATTTTGTTAAGGTTACCATTTTAACAAAAAGTATGAAGAAGGGAATGGGCAAAGAGAAAGAGATTCAGTGTATAGAGTTACACTTACAGAGAAATATTTAGCCTGAATCACCCAGCTCTTTTGACAAATAGTCTACTTTGTGGGAGAGCAGGTGACTGAAAGCTAGAGATCTTCAAAAGTTTTCATTCTGCTTCCTCTCTGTGATGTAGGGAAGAAAGTGAAACAGAAAAAAGCAGTTAACCTGTTTAGAATTGAATCCTTAAATGAAAGCAAATATGTGGACTAGTGAATATGGTGAGAGCCCTTTCATTCTAGGCAATCTCCTTATATATTTTCATAAAATGGGCCTGAATAAAAATTTGAAAAGAGAGTATGGTATATTTCAGTAAAGGAAAAATAGTAAGCAAATATATCTACATACTTTATTATTAAAATTTCTATCATTTGACAATTTTTATGAATGCTTTTGATTTTATTTCACACTGTAGTTACTTCAGAAATCTGCAACATTCTATTTTCACTTGAGAAAGTAAAATCGTATATTCCCAAAGTAAATAAGTTCCTACATTTTCTCCACTTTTTTGTGGCCTCACAACCATGAAAGGTTCTTACTAAACTCAAAATGTCAATCAGTTTCTAAACAAAATATCTCATAGGTTTCTTATTATAAAAGGAATGTTTTTATGGAGTAAAACACCAGTTGTTTGAGTTTTCAGTTCTTATATCAGGATAGTTAATTTGATATTAAGATAGTAGAACTGCAAAACAAACTGTTCTGTGAAATTATCAGTGGTGGTTAATGATGAATGAAACTGAAATAAGATTAAAAACACTTGTGAAAGTTTTCAATTCTCCCCATACTTATCCTAAGCCTCACTTTCTCTGGGTGAGTACTAACACTTTAGAGAAAGCAAAGCAAAGATGTGGTAAATGATTTATGAAAGGAAAGGTAATTGTGTTAACATGGGCTGAAGTAATTTGGGTGCTGGTCTCGGCTCTGACCCAGCATGCAATAGCTGGGGCTCTGCAGCCCTTGCAAATGTTAGCAAAGAACTTATTTAAGTAGCCTCAGTTAAGTCATGAAGAATAATTGCTTTCCACACAAGTAAAGGTTGCAGAGGTTGACCCTTATGTGACATTTTTCAAATCATTTGACTTCTCTTTCTCAGTGTCATCATCTGTGAGGCAAGAATAGCAATACATGACAGAACCTTCAGGTTCCCCAGGGAAGGAGGGATAGACATAAAAACTGTTCTTTCTCATACCCTTTATCTTTCAAAGTGTTATGACTTTTGAATCTTTTGTTTTTGAGCAACTTGAAATATCTCCTAAACAACCTGATTTTTAAAGCAGAGTTGAACCATCCATTTTTGAAAAATCAAGCCCTGTACTTTATCTCAAGCTAAGCAGCCAACACCAAGTAGCCTCTAGCCATCTCTGGAAAAGTAGACGTAATGAACTGGAGAACAAATCCTGAAAATTGGTATTCCACTACTTCTTACAAGGAAGTTGTTGGGATTTAAAGTCAGGAACAAACCAGAAATAGAACTTCTACCAGAAGTAGAACTTGCTTAAGGAAAGGTATTGTTCTAAAATAAAGTGTAACTGATAACGCACACATTACTAACCACAGTTTCTGGTTTATAGTGCCCACTGGAATAAAGGATCTGACGCTTTACCCTCTGGGACCTACTGCTGTGGTTTTGAGCTGGAACAGACCCTTCCTTGGGGTGTTCAGGAAATATGTTGTAGAAATGTTTTACTTCAACCCATCAACGATGACCTCTGAGTGGACAACCTACTATGAAATAGCAGCAACTATCTCTTTAACTGCCTCCGTGGTAAAGTGACCATTTACTGATTATTGCTTTCCCATGCCTGTGTGGCCCTGGCACCTTGTGACCTTTCTTTGCCCAGTGTTTCCCTCATGAATATGTGTATATGCCTTTAAGTTTGACACGTTTTTCCAGGCAAAGCAGAGAAAATGGCCAGGATGCTAGAGGCATTTTCTGTTCTAAAGTAAGGGGAAGCCAGCTGAACCATGCTAAATTTTAAGCAGAGTGATGAGTTAGGAGATGAGTCTCTTCTTTGTTCACAAATGGGTATGTTCAGCAAGTCCAGAGGCAGCTTCAGTTTGTGGGTCAGTTTGTCAGTCAAGGCTTTAAAAAACTCCATCATCTCCTCCGGGGGAGTAGTCCAAAGCCTTATCTACATAATTAATATTGATAATATGGATTTGGGGCTTGCGGGCTAGTCTTGCAGTGTGCCATCTTAGGAAGGCTTAGCTGCAGAGATGCTCTTGTGAAAATAGCCATCATGTTTCTGAAGTTACGAAGACTTATGCCAGGATTTCAGCTAGGTGGAGACCGGTCTCTAGAAGAGCACACACATACATATACACACACACGTCTTTGCGAGATTGGGTATTCAGCAGAAATAAAGTGAAATTTTCCTCTTCCTTCCCATGTATTCCTAGAGGTGAACAGATTTTATTCAGACTTCACCATAGCACAAGACAGCAAGCAGTTTTAGCTGAAATTAGTTGTTTAGAAAGTTACGAGTATGCAAAAAGGATAGCAATAACTTTTGCTGCTTGTGAGATCCATAGTGATTTACTGTAATTGATTTGCATAATACCATTTGTGGAGTCATTTTGGCTACAGTGTCTTAACTGTAATTGGGTACGTGACTGTAAATCTAGCACATAAATCTCCAGGGAAATTAAAAACAAAAATAACTTACCAAATGAGTAATTAATATCTTGTAATCATGACTCAGCACGATTAGATTAAAACCTGAGTGATCCGAGTCATCTTAGAAATAATGCCATCTTCCAGAGTTAATGTGGTCCATTAGAATATTAGACGATATTTTCCCTTACTGTTGCAAATCCTGTTCAAGTTGGAATTCCTTTGTCTGAATTTCTCTGATATACAACAGTGCTATATCGCAGCTAAAGTGAGCTTTTCTTAGAGAATAATTTTAAAGGGTAAACCTGAATTAGAAGAAGAGTGTCTCCCTGCTCTTGTGTCATGGCATTTAACATACAGGTAGGTATTGGTGAATTTTTGTTCAGGTTCTCTAGCCGTGCTCCAGAATCCTACCATGTCCAACAAATTTTCCAATGATCTAGTGACATCTCTGAGTGCTGCATTCTGGAGCAACAGTGTCAAGCCCAGTGAGGAGGCAGGGGAATCAAAAATCAAGCTATCTCACAGCTTAGACCAAAAATTATATCCTGAAGCGTTACCACTTGTTGAGAACTTTTGGAACTGAATTTGCTCTTTCACTCTGCTTAGTTTATTTGTTCATTTTGTGCTCTGCATCTTATTTTAAAATTCTCAAAACTATGTTGGTATTGTCAATATTACACAAGGGTCATGTCAGAAGAAGTCCAAGCAGCTTCAATGTTTTAGTGTTAATTGGATATAGCTTTTTCTAAAAAGCATAAAGAGAATAGTCCACAACCTTATATTTGGATTGCCTTGTAGTTTCTGGAAAAGAAAAGGCCACTGCAAACAGCAGAGATCTGTAAAAATAGCAATTTCTAATTTGTCAAAAATTTTCATTATTTCTAATTTGCTTTTATTTTTAATTTTAAAAATATCATGAGGCTTTTCATTTAAACATAAAATTAAATATTTGAAATGTTTTGTGCTGTCAATGGAATTATTTGAATTTTAACTTACATGTTACATATGATATTATAATATAAAACATATTGCATGTTATACTTAATTTATATCTCATTTGTATTTATAGGTACAATTTATGTCTCATAATTCTTTTATATTTCATTCATATTTCATTTATAATCAGTGATAATAGAAAGTGAAATACAGTTTTGAAATTGGAAAAAAAAAGTCTTTTGAAGTGACAATATCTGAGCCAAAACCACTTTCTAATTTATTCTCAAAACCTATTTAATCAAAACAGAAAATCCTACATTTTCCAATCAAATATTCTGCCTTCATCAAATTAGAATTTTGTGATGGAAGATTGCTCTGTGAGAATCGTTCTCACTGCCCTGGAAACCAATGTGAGGTTCCTTGTGGTGGGTAGGACCTGGGACCATGTGCATGTGGATAACCAGCAGAGCC
The DNA here is from genome assembly GCF_964106895.1 of Numenius arquata. Classification (NCBI taxonomy): domain Eukaryota; kingdom Metazoa; phylum Chordata; class Aves; order Charadriiformes; family Scolopacidae; genus Numenius; species Numenius arquata. Next base: position 63,154,643 of record NC_133577.1, on the reverse strand, counting down.
GTCTCAACCGTGTTCTCTCCCACTGCACAGAGTTTTGAATAAATTTCAAATGCCAAATTACAGAGAATTTCACTGGAGCAAGGAGTGAGAGCTCAGTAAAATGGTCCTATATGTGGGCACTAGGTTTATAATTATTATCGTGTTTTACAAGTCCCATCTCATGCCGCTAACTTTTCTTCTGAACTGCTCTTTGTCTTTTATCATTTTATAGAGAATAGCTAACCTGCTGCCTGCATGGTATTACAATTTCCGGGTCACCATGGTGACTTGGGGGGACCCAGAGCTGAGCTGCTGTGACAGCTCCACCATCAGCTTCATAACAGGTAAGCAGCCATCTGAAAAGACTGTGAAAATACTCCCAGGAGCTGAGGTCCTGGGAAAGTCTGGCTTGGATGTTGTGTTTCACCTGCAGGTACTTGCAAGTTAGGGTATTTAACAGCTAAGCTTTGTGTTGTATTTTTTTTTTAGGAAAGTTCTGAGGACTGCTTTAAATTAATACGTATAATTTTTCCTGTGCAAAGCACAGTGTTTGATTACTCCGTTCCAGTCCTTCGTCAGCTGACTACAGGGTTCCAGTGAGGGCCAGTGTATGTTTTAGATATTGGGAAGTTAATGGGTGAATAGTAATCTGAATTCTTAGGTTTGCTAATATTATGGAACATTTTTCCCTATATTTGCAATGTTTCCAAATACCTTCCCCTCCCTTTCGCCCCTCCCAGTGATCCACAGGCCAGACCATGGCTGCACCATAGCTAAAGTGGAGCAGAGTTCTGCACTCTTGGGCAGACGGGCAGGTAGCATGGCCGGTAGCATATTGTTCTCATCCTCCAGCTTTGCCTTTTCTGCTGTATGTTTTTTGCTTGCCCGCTTCCAGTTGGGTCCAGCTTTGCGTTTAACACACTCCGTTGTCTGTTGTCATACACTTTGGGTTCAAACCTTCAATGTGTCAAACAGATTAGCCCGAGAGGGAACAACATATCAGAGCTCCTGTTAGTGTCTTGCCACGTGTTCCTGGCATCCAGGCTAGTTAAGTCAAAGTTCCCTATTGAATCATTTTGGTTTTATGCAGCACTGTTTAGTTCACCTTGCAGAAGGTGATCGAAAGCAGTAAATAATTCAGAAGCATTGTGAGAGGAAATAAAGTATGACTCGCTCTTCTTTTCCAGCTGTAGAAATCAAATTATGAGGAAAATCAGCCTTCAAGGTCCCAGCTACTCCCTCCAAAGCAGATACTAGCCTAACCCCAGATTTAATTTTAGGTGAGAGGCTAAAAAGATGTAACTGAGGAAGGAATGGAATCAGACCCATTTTCAATGATGGATTAATATAGTGCCTGTGCTTGACAGAGGCTACAACAGAAAAATTATCAGTGGATTAAGTCTGGGCTCCACTGAAGCCTGCAGAAACCCTTCCATCCTGAGATATCTGATCCCAAACTACACTATTGACAAATTCTGGCACTTCTCCAGTGTATCAGAAACTCATAGCACCCACCAGGGCCCCGTGAAGGGTCTCCAATGGTATTCGTTGTCCTTTGTCATCAATCAACTTTCCTGTAGCACTGTAAGGAAGCAATTTTCCAGCTGGTTGGTTGCTGTATGAAGGGAGAAATGTCTTTTCCAACTGATTAGGGTACCAGGTTCAGCATTTTAGAGCAGAAATGTTCCAGTGGGGCCCTTGCACTTCAATATTGTGTTTCCAGAAACCTGCAGCAGAAATGAGGGAGATTAAGGTTGTTCTAAAATACAAGCCATAATCAGGATCATTCTGGATCTCTCTGTATGGTGAAAGTAAAGACTGTTACTGCTATTGGATGAAAAATCAATCAACTCCTTAACTAGTAGATGTAGACAAAATCAGAAACGGATTATTCTTTTAGATGATGTCATCCATTTATGACTGGCAAAACCTCTCTTCATAAAGGTCACCTGGTCTTAAGTGAAAATATCCAGAAAATATCCAACTGGAAAGGTGTACCAATGCTTAATTCCTCGTATTATCAAGGGTTTATCATTTGCTTCTGATTTGAATTTTTCTTGGTTTAATATACAGTCCATAATTCTTGTTACACTTTTCTCTTATTGATTGAAGAGACACAAAGCTTTTTTTCCCCTTCTATACAGAATTTAGTTTCACTCTTTTCTGTTAATAAATTCCTTCCATTGAACTCTTCAAGTGCTCTCACTGCAAGGTGTTTTGTCATGTTACTTTTTTTCCCCACTCTGCTTCTCTAATTATTACTGTCTTTACCAAAGTATGTGAACACTGAAAATGTAATACCAGCCTGCTGAATACTGCTACAGAGGCAAAATCAGCTCCCTATTCAATGCTCTCCTGTTTGTGCATCTAGATGATTGCATTTACTATGGCATTGCACTGGAGGTCTGTGTTGATTTACTTCTATTCTGTGGCTTCTAACAGAATTTATCATTTGGGAAGTGTTGTCTGCATGCCTTTTTCCTAAAGACTCAACTTTGCATCTGGTACTTTGGAATAGATTTTGTTTGAGCAGGCCCAGCGTAGGGGCCAATAATTCAAATCACAGCCGTGTCCAAATCCTCCGCTCTTCTGCCAATAGCCATGTTACTTGGTTCGTCAGCGGTGCTTTTACTTTCAGAGTACTAATGAAAATGTTGAATCGCAGTGAGCCAGATCACAGCGTTTTAAGGGAAGAGGGATTCTTTCCTAACAAAGAAATCTGATTTGATCAAATTACAAGCGGTTTTCGATAGATGGTCACCATTGAATGTGAGCATTAAGTAGGCTCCTGTCCTCTGATTGCCTTATTACTTGCAATCTCTTCAGTTTTGTCCGGGCACCGCTAACTTGAGAGAAAGTGCCATGCCAGTTTTTCACATCTGCAGGTTTGATATGTTTGTCCCCAGTAGGTGCAGCCTTTTCACTCTTTCAAGTTACCAGGGGACTGCAGAGTTCTTTATCACCCTCAGCCTCTTTCTTTCCAGAGAGGGAACAGATGGTTTTATGGAGCGCTTGGTCCCTTTCTGCGTCATTCTGAACAACGCTACATTCCCTGCACAGGTTGCCAGGAATTAAAACAATCAAAAAAACCCCACCAAAAAGCCCTAAATTTTAAAATACTAGAATGAAGGCTTTGTAGTCTTCTTGGCAGCACACCATCTGTCAGTTCTTCTGTGTATGACTGGAAAGTTAACCTCTGCACCTGGAACACAAGCTTGATTTTTTTAAAACAAAGCAGAAGGATCATCTGGGAGTTTAGGACCACACCTTGCAGGAAGCTCAGAGAAGACAAACCAATTCCCTAACACAGGATCCCACAGCTCGTGTGGAGTCTACAGCGAGGCTGGGGTTTTACCGAACTGCAGTACCTGGAATGAAAAGGGTATTACAAGAGACCAGATGATCTGTAGCTCTCTCCCACAAAACTGGTCAGATGTCCCCAGGAGAATAGGGGAGATTTAGGGGATCCCAGAGACTTGTCAGAAACAGCATTTGTTCTCTCAGGCTCCTGCAGCAACAGTTGCACGCTGTTGTTTTGACGCAGGGAGAGATCTTAGCGCTGCCAGTGTTGCTGTGGCGACTAATGAGTTTTTAATGCCACCTGCTGTAAACAGCTGGATTTAAAGCAATCATAAGCAAGGGCACTTAAGACCACCAACATTTTCATTTACAACAAGAATGCTTTTAGCTTTGGAGAGGCAAAAAGAGTAAGAACGACCGACTCGTGAGTACCATCACGTCTGCTCTCTGTTGGTCCCATGGATGCTTTCAGCTGTCACTTCAGGCCAAGTCAGCAACAGGACGTAAATTCCTACAGCCTCTCTGTGCCACTCAGCTCCCAGTGGAACATGGTGCTAAGTCAGTCAGTCACGCAAGCCCTGGCCCTTTAGTCTCATTTCACACGTCCTGGATGTTCATTGACAGACACCTAAAGCAAACAGCTGTGTGAGCATTAGCAGCCAAAGTATGCCGTCAATATTTGGGTATAGGAGGAAATTATTGTTAGTGGGTAAGATTGATGCCAGTTGTCACATTAAATTGTAAGGAATCCTTGCGTAGGGACGGCCAGGAACTCTAGAAATTTAAAAAAAAAAAGCATTACTTTAAAGATTTTATACTAAATAAAAAAATACTTCTTCTCAACAGTATAAAAGGACATTTTCAAGAGTAATTTGAGAGAATAGTCTTACTAAATGTTTCTAAACGGGTCTAAATTGTCCGTGCATTGTATTTGCTGCCTTCCTCAGCGATTACTTCAGTAAATCTGTTCCCTAAGGAATGTCTCAACGCAAAAGTCACAGAAGCCTTCGTGAAAGCAGCAGTGACATCTTGTGGCCCCTTCAAATAGATCCGCGCTCTGAGTCTGTCCTGCGTCCAGGGCTCTGGTGGTGGGAAGGGTCCTCTTGCTGGGCAGTCGCATCTCAGCTGCCTTTGCACAAACACGCTGGGCTCAATGGGGCTTGTGCAGAGGAAGATCAAGAATTCCATACCGTTTTCCCTATGGCGCTCCTAAAGAATCTGCCAAGCACACAGATTCACACAGTTCTCCATTTTACCCAGGTTATCCCACTGATACCACTTTGAGAGGGGGTTGTGATCTTTACCGATTGCTGACTTTCACTTTGGGGTCTCTACTCAGTTTTAATTTAAATCCTAACTGGTGACCTGCACCTCCAAATTGGGCAGTCAAGGTGAGCTGACCAGCTATACTCCCTCTGCAATTAATGCAGAGGGACCACCGGGAAGTAATTCTCTTACTCCTTTAAATACCTATTTTAGGAGGAGAGGAGTTGCTCTGCAGGCTGCTGTCTTTCTTCTTGGGCTGCACAGGGAGCCAAGGACCTGCTGGCAGCTCCAGCACAAGACAAGCCATCAAGGGGGCCGAGGGGGCTGCAGTGGGGCAGCCAGAGCTGTGCAGCTCAGGGTGCAGCTGGGCAGGAGCTGGGTGCACGGAGGAAGAGGAGGGACAACAGCTGCTTCACCTAATACCTAATAATTAGCTACCATATGCCTGTAGACTAGACATTTGGCACTTAGGTGGCTGTTAGCTGACTGCGGCCTTCTGTGGTGGTGGGACTTTCACCCCAGGAATAAAGGCAGCCATAATTTTTCATGCAAAAAAACCTGCAGGTTTGGAGTTTTTCCTCTTAGGAAGATGCAAACTCAGTGAACGCGAGAGATTTTTTTGGATGGAAAAGCTATCCAAATTATTCAGTGTGACAATTCTTCTGTATTTCTCACTGCCATTTCTTTTCAGTGCTACGTGAAGTAATATCTGAGGTTTTTAGCTTCGCTTCCAATTCTGTTTGTAAATGTTGATTTAAAAAATGGTTTATATCAGCCAGTAGCTTCGTGATTTTTTTTTAAACTGAAAGATAGCAAATAAAAGTATATTTTTGTTTGGAATATCCCCCAGATTAAATGTCATTTTTCGTTTCTTTCAGGTAGCACTCATGTACAGATGCTTTTACTAGTATGTTTCTGCTATCTTTATGATACTCCTTCCCCAACAGTATGCTTTGGCAGAAGTTTATTACTGGACTTGTTAATCAATTGTGTTAGACTCTGTCTGTAATACATTTGCCTTCTTCCTTCAGCACCAGTGGCACCTGAGATTACCTCCATAGAATATTACAACCACCTTTTGTACGTCACCTGGACCTATGGAGGAGATGGTACTGACCTTTCTCATTCCAGAATGCTGCATTGGATGGTCATTGCAGAAGGAAAGAAAAAAATCAAGAAGAGTGTAAGTATGAGTGGGGAAGGCATCACACATTCCCCTGTATTTTTTTTCGTTGAGTCGTAACTTAAATAAAGTTTAAGCAAGTTGATTGAGATTTGGTAGCAGCCTGATCAGTTAAAGTTATTTCATAATGTTAGCAAGCACTTCTGAAGACTCAAGCTCTCAGAAGAGCCAGTGGACAAAATGGTTCTATGGTGGTCCCCCTGGACTGATAATTGATAATTTAGGTGAGAATTTTAAAATAACTTTTTAAACTTCTGAGCTGCGAACAACAAAACATAAAGAGTATTTTTGAGTGAACAGCTATGGTCCTCTCAATTTCTATTTAATAATAACCAGACTACACTACTAGCTAAGTTTTTTTAGTTCATTCCAGTCAGGTACTATCACTTCCCATTTTCTGAATTTATCAAGCAGACATCCTTATAAATTATGTGTTTTTCATTTTCTGCTTAAATACTAGTTCTGCTAACTGATGGGATGAGAATTTCACCCAGAATGTATGCACTTCTTAAAAAACTTGCCAGATGTTAAGATGTGTTCTTGGCATATTGTCTTGAAATCCGAGCATATTTAAGAATCACTTAGAAAAAGAAATCTGGGGTTTCCAATTATGGCTTAAAGTCATGCTGCTGCAGGGTGTTGAGGTACATGTTTAACCTGAAGCAAAAGAGCAGCCCCTGGACATAGAGTGAGGAGTGTTTGAACACAGCAGAGGAGCACTGCAGCTCAGGAATGTATACAGCCAACAGCGTAGCTTCATACAGCTTGTGGCCTGTGACTGTCTTCTACACCGCTATTGATCTTTTAAGCATTGACAGACTAGACACTTTCTCAAGTGTCTGGTCTTTCCCAAGGGAAAGGTTTTCCTTCTACAGCTGAAGACTCAGCGGATGCTGAATTGGAAGTGGATTTTCAGAGTAAGCACAAATTCATCAGCAATTTTCACTTGGATTTTTATGGACCACCCTAGCTTTCATTAGATTTCTAGTGGCTGCAAGAATGCACCCATCTGGAGCTTGTTGCAGCGTGAATCTAATTACATGATTAGTAGAACTGTTCAAAACCATGACATTTCTGAACAGCAAGAACTCCCAATATTTGGATCTTTGTTTCAAGTGACGAAGAAAACTCCACATTTTTTTTTTTTTCCTACAAATAAAACATTATAACAATCGAATTCTAAAAAAATTTTGATAACCCCCTCCCCTCTTCCTTCCAAAAGTCATATGCTCTGTAAGGTTATTATTCTTTCAGGAAAAACCTGATTTCCATGCCATTCAACTTCATTGAATGTGAAAATCTTGGATTAAATAAATATATAATAAACATTGAATATGAAATTAAATTAAAATTAATATAGAATATGTAGCTTTAGATTAAACAAAAGATTAAAACAAGAGGATGTCTATAATAGAGTATATCTGCAAATAAAACTTCTAATCTTTAGGAATATCTTTTGAAATGTTTGTCTTTATATTATTTTCAAGACAAGGGACCCCATAAAGTATTCTTTTGGAAATTCCTGCAACAACCTATTTATAGCTAACTTTTATGGTCCTGCTCGTATTTGTAAATATGAGTATACACTTGCAAGCTTTAGGGTGTACCTGTTCTCCTGAGTTCTGTTAGTCATTTTCAGAAATGGTTTCTTTTAAAAGTCATGCTATATAGTAATCTCTTTATCTGATTTATTAAGATTGCTAAGGCTGTTATTATGATTTTCTTGTGGGATTGTTAAAATAAATAGGTAACACTGTCAGGCAATCATGACTTCCTCTTCCTGCTATTTGTGTATTTCCCAAGACTCTGTAGAAGTTGGTCAGTTCTTAGCAAAGTGATGAAAATAGTGTGCGTAGTCCTGTTAGGCTTTATTGAGAACTGTCTATCCCTCTTGGAACTGAAAACTTCAGCCTGAAAATTAGGTGACTATGAAAACCAGCATGAGATTCCTGAGTGTGCCCTTTGTAGATAGTCTACAAGTGCTCTGAAAAACGGTCTGTTGCAGTAGCTGAGTTCTGTGTCCTTCTCCATGACCCTGGAGAAATGGGGAGATTACTCACCCCTAAAATAGCAGGAAGAAGTTATTCACAATCTTTAGAAGCTCAGCTAAGTTCTGGATCAAATCTGCTTTCAAACTTGCAGATGACTGAAGTCAGGCCCTGAGGTCTATTGTCAAGTCAACAGGTCTCCAGGTAGGTGTTAGACTTGCCCTGCCGGATTTAATTTGCAAGTTCTGAGGATATATAAAGGCTTGCCTATATGTGTCTTGTGTACTCTTCTTACAGATATCTGATCTGATTTTAATTCCTCTAACATTGCAATGGACTCAAATACATGGTTTGTTTAGCACTTTGCACAACTCAAAAAATCTAGATGCAAGAGTGCTCTTGTTGGTGTGAGGGAGATTTTCTTTCTTCCTTAACTTTTCACTGCTCATACAGAAAATATGGTTTAAGTTTTTCTTCTCTCTGCATTGTGATATTCTGCTGAGCATTACAGCTTTCCACAGTTGATGTCCATGGGAGCTGGTCCATGTCTAGAGTACGCCTAGAAGATGCCTGCTGTGATGCACAGAACTTTCTTTGTAGTATATTAAGTGACTAGATTAATTTTACAAGAAAGATATCTGGTTTGGGTCATATTTAAGAATTGGTGTCTATAATTATTCTAGGTAACACGCAATGTGATGACTGCTGTGTTGAGCTTGCCTCCGGGGGACATTTACAACCTTTCAGTGACTGCTTGCACTGAAAGAGGCAGCAATACTTCCCTGCCTCAGCTGGTGAAACTGGGTAAGAAATGCTTTTTTGTAAATTATAAACTCACTCCTCTCATTTGACTCCAAAAGTAACTGTGACAGCAGATCCAGCATCTTCCTTGTTTCAGTGTATATGGGACTGCATTTCTTTTGCAAAGCTGTAATTTTCACCTCGCCTTGCTGTGAAGATTGTCTCGTTCCCATATGTGAAGCTACTCTCCCAAAATAGCATTCTTCAAGAGGAGCAAGAGTGGCAGAATCTGACTGTAAGTGGCAGTAGGAGAGTGAAATCGCTTAATGCCTTGCTGAGAGAGCAACTCTGTTTCGTATTTGCTTCCTTATAATACAAAGGAGAACCTTCCTCGGTTTTGACAAGCCAATTTCTGGGTCTGCACTCTGCCACCTGACCTGGTTTCCTGTCTCCTCTCCTCTCTCCCTTGACATATCCATAGTCTTCCAACAACAAAAACGTACCCTTAAACACAAATCAATGACAATACTCTTTACAAAAGCAATCAGGTTCATGGCTGTGGAACCCAGCGTCATTCTGAGAGAAATATGTGTAATCTACCCAAAGAAGCAAAAAAAGACTTAAAAACTTCATCCTTTAGGTAGGATTTATAAATATAACTTTCTGCCTAACGTCTTCCTTTGCCTGTGAGGAAGACTGGACGCTACAACATTATACCATCAGAGATTTTATTTTGCTTTGTATGCATGTAGAATTGTTGAGCGCTGGGTACTTAAAACTGTGAAGTTTTGAAGTGTGCCTAACTGCTTTTACAGGCATTAACTCCACCGTGAAGATGGGTAAAGAAGAGCTAGTAATTTCAAACTGGATTATCTTCCCTACACGCATAATAAACCTTTCCCGAGTGACAGTGAAAGAAGTGAATTTAGAGGACTCGATAACTTCTAATTGAATAAGAGCTCTTGAAGCAATCATTGTCTTTCCATCTTTTTCAATAGCTCTTACTCAAATCCCTTGAACAGTGTTGGGCAAACAGTACAGCCATAAGAATCTGAAGTTCTTCCAGGTCTTTTCACCAAAGGGGATATTTGAAAGATGTAGACGAATCCCATGGATTTTCCTCTTCCCTAAGCATTGTCCACTATTTTCCCCACACCTTATGTCTGCACATGGTGTTACATGTTTGTAACTCTTCGTTCCCAGGATAGAGCAGGTGGATGTGTGAGGGTGAGTATATCCCCCCCACTACCATGATCCAAATATTTTAGGGGAGTATTTCAAAATATCAGCTAGCTTTATTTTTCAGACAGGTCCACAAGTGCCATGTATTATTCATGAACACCCTGCAGCCTAGTTGTATCTTCCTGTTGTTCGCTGATGGACAGGCAGGCTCTTATTGAACTGATATAGTTATTTTGCTCTTGCTATTTCATTCACAACAAAGAGAAGGTGGAATGAATTCCATTTCAATAAATCAATTCTAGATTTCTGGGTGTGGGGGTTTTGTTGGTTTGGGTTTTTGGGTTTGTTTTGTTTTGTGTTTAATGCTGTTTGCACTTTGAATAAACACTAGTAAGGATATTTTACCAGAGGCTTTCCTTCTCTCTGTTTCTGAGGAAGCAATGGGAGTTGTAATTAGCAGTAGTGGGAACTGACTCTAAGTGATAGACGACTCAGCACTTGGCAGTCACTTAGGCGTTCCTGCCAAATGTTCTTCCCTCCATGATGTTTGCTTCATCCTGGCAACTTTCCACTTGCAGAAAAATCAAGCCATTTGCTGGAGGCAAAAGGAGGATTTGCTTGGGATGATGCCCAAATGCAAAACTCGTATTTTAATTGAGGCCATTTTTTACCTGGAATGAGGGATGGAATGTGTTTCTGAATCCAAGAGCAGATACATGGGTGTAATTAAGGGAGAGGGACGCTTTCCTATGTAGTTCTGGGACAACATGTGCACTGCAATCCCTGTGACACAGAAGAAGCCACGTGAATGTGCTTCAGTCCCTACCCTGCTCTCCTCAATGCTCTCCCTAATGCCAATATAATCTTGGCAGCCTCCAACCCTAGAACACTGATCTGATTGTCTGAGGATCAGATACGTCTCCACGATGTCTATAACCACTTGAGCAAGTCCTTTGTGCCAAGTTTTTTGAGGCGGATCTTACACATCATGTCCAGGCTCCTGTGACAGCATCTCACAGAATGAGAATAAAAATTATTTGTGAAGGGAAACAGTAAGAGCAAAATGTTGTTGTTCGTAGTACATTACATGTAGTGTGTCAGGATTCTGGAATTGGGTCATTGTTTGGGAATGAAAACTTTCATCAAACATCCATAGATTAGGAAATGTGAACACTCTGGACAACAGCTTGGGAATGTACAGCCCAAACTTTGTACTCTCTGAGGGCTGACCAAAGAGGCCCTGGATGCCTGAGGCATTAGAAGCTAGAGGTTGCCAGTACCAGTTGTGTGAGTTCTTCAGGAGGAAAATGAGGATCAAGCCTTGGTTTTTAAATCAGCTTGGGGAAAAAAAGTACATCTCATCTTAACACCATGCCTGGGATGTTTGCTTCTCTCCCTGCTCCTCAGAGTTTCCCCTCCTGCCCTCCTGTGCTTTCCATACTCCGGGCTGGTTCAGGCAGGATTGCAGTGAAGGGTGGCCTCTACTGAAGGTCATCATGGCCTTCCGTGGGCTGCTGCCGCCCAGACACAGGGGTCAGTTGGTGGGTCAGTGTCACTGGGGGGACAGCCGAGGCCACCCCACGTGGTGCCAGGGTCTCTGGGTGCAGACCCTTAGCCTTGTTTCCCAGAAGAGCCCACTGATCTTCCCAGAAGATCCTCCTGACACAGGGTTGTCCCCTCCTCGACATGTGGGGACCCCAGTCCCTTGTATATCTTTGCCCATGGCCAGTTCATCCAGCACAACAGCAGCAAAAATCAAAGCAATAAATTGAAGATCCCCAAAACCTGGACCTCTGCATTCAGTGAGGAGACAAAACTCCTGCAGCTAACCGGAATGAGTGCAGACCCAATGGCCCTTAAAAGTTAGCCTAGGGAAAAAAAAAAAATAAGGAACTACAAGATTTTCTTTTTAAACTGCTAATTAACCACATATTTTCTCTTCTACAATTGAATGAACCTAGAAACCTAGATGGCCTTCGCTTCTGGGAAGCTGCTTCTTTATTATCTCCTGGGGCAGGCCTTGTGAAGAAAAGCTTTCTCAGGCCAAATGTGTTGCTAACAGGTGGACAGCCATCTTCTCCTGAAAAAGTTTCTGCTAACATCGGTCTATTAATAGAATAAGCGGATCATCCTCAAACAAGGGCTCTGCTGAAAAGGGAAGTGAAGTAATTATCCAACTGTCCAAACAGAGAACACTTTAAATAGAGAAGAAAAACCAAGACACTTCATCATCTTCCCATTTTATAGCGGTAGTTTATCATCATGAGAGGCAGGGCTTTACATTGGCAGGCTTTATCTGAAGGAAATGAAAGATAGAAGGGCATCAGGCATTGCTTTAATTTTTATTCAAGGCTTCCTCTTCTCAGTTGTCTGGAAACTTAAAGATAAGCTTAATAAAAGGAGATTCTTTCTTAACCAGAGCCAGCCCCTCCAAAATCACTGTTTGCTGTCAACAAGACTCAGACCTCCGTGACTCTGCTGTGGGTGGAAGAAGGAGTGGCTGATTTCTTTGAAGTCTACTGCCAGCAGGCTGGATCTGGTCAGGAAACAAAAGTTCAGGTATGTAAATGTCTCTTCTTTGGTTTCAGCTCTTCATCTCTGAAACTGAGACTGGGCCTTGCATCTTTCTGGTTTGTGGTCTGCTGCTTAGCATTTGTGTGTAAAGCCCAATGACATTTTGTGCTCAGTATACAGGTTATATCATTAAATCAACATGGTAAGGTCATCCAGGATTAAACCTTTAAAAGCTGAACTACTAAAGTATTTCAAAAACCAAATTATTTTCTTATTTTGCAATATTAAAATTGGCTTCTGTCTTATCGATGAGGTTATAACCAGTTGGACAAAAGCTATGTGCATCCAACAGGATGTCAGTCTTTGGCTAGTCATGAAAATGGCTCCAATATATGATGCAAAACCTAAAAGGCCGTTAAATAAAGGGAATGTCAGTGGGCAGGAAGGGAAAAATGGTCAGGTACCTTGATAAGGAATGGGAAAAATAGACATATTTCGATACCACGAGATCTTTTATGCAGCATTTGGTTATTTCTGGCTTACTTTATTTCTGTTTTTGAGAACTGTTAACCGAAGTTTAGTAGGACCTTCACTGCTATTCAATGAACATTTTTATGCTGTAAATGTGGCTGTTTCTCATGGATTTTTGTCTCTTAGGATATTTCCTTGGAGACCCACCTTCTCAGCCTCACAAATGAACTTCTTTTTCTTTCTGTCCAGTTATGTACCTGTGCTCAGAGGCCACCTGAATACTTGAGTGTTTAGACTGGTAACATTGTTCAGTGAAGATAGAGCAGTAGTAGTTTTAATTCCTTTACATTCAACGCTGTGCGACATACAAGGCTTACTTTGATGTTTAGATGATGATATAGCAAATCACTGTGATTAATGCTATGAAACATCATTCTCTCATGTGGACTGTCACACATAATGGGAAATCATTTGAAAAAAATAAAAACCAACCCACTCAGACCACTGATTATCCAAAAAGAGGCATATACACTCCTTAATCCTATGGAAGACCAGTCTGAATTATTTAATATTCTTCTTAAATTGAGAAAGGCACTGACTGAAGGAAAAAAAGTATGCTTAAATGCACTTTAATCTTTTAGATAGTTTGGATTCCACATCTAGATTCCTGCTTTTTCACAGTGAATAGCTAAAGATTGTGAGGTCGTTATCCACTTAGCAGAGATTGAAAATAATGATGTGATCAGGCAAGGAAGGTACCACAGGATTTGCAGCTTTAGTGCAGAGCAGATCTGTTTAAAGAACATCAGGAAAAGACCGCTCCATTTGGCAGAGGCTTCAGTGGGTGTCTCATTTGTTGACATGAACATCTGGCACTGGAAATGCACAGAGATTGCCAGCTCACTTCTCATTAGATTTGTCACTCTCTTTTCTGTCTTTATGAAAAAAGGAGAAGGGCTCCTTTTTGAACTGTAGAAAGGAATGCTTTCCCATTAGACTGGTGAAAATTCTTTACTTATGGTTTTCCATGCTAATTACATGAATATTTTTGTCCCTTTCCTCCATTTTTAAATCAGCAAAATGAAAAGCAACAGCTTTCCAGGTTTGAATATCTTGGGTTTTTCTTGACTAATTTAAATTTCCCAGATGGCAAAATGGAAAACATCCAGCCAAGTCCAATTGCCAAACTGTGACCCCTCCTTTCAGCTCAGGGAATAAAAGTCCCCTCCCTTACACTCGTGTACATGTGGTTTCATCTGCATAACGTACCTCAGAATTGCTCTGCAACAGGAGCCCTTGCTAGCCTAGAAGGAGCCAGTGAATGACAACAGGCCGCTGCAAAAACCCAGTACTCGGTACTTGCTACGGATCTTGCACTCCCCATCTGGAGTGAGTTCATTCATAAAACTTCTCCTTGTTCCCTTTCTAAACCACTGGATCAGTGTCCCTATTTTGGCATCTGCAACCCACCCTTGGCTGTGCCACAGAGTACAGAAAATCTTCTGGGAACCTTAAGGAGCTATATCTTTAAGTCAATGCATGTGGTGTATTTGTTTTCTTTTGCCTTATCACCATTTATGAAGCACAAAATTGTTTCCCAGGGACACTGTAATTAAAACATTGTATGAAGATATTATGTGAAGAGTTTCTACTACCTAGAAAAACTGAGGTGTGGGATGTCTGACCACGGTTATTACCCAAAGGCTTTGCTCTAGCTGTGTTTTTCACCTTGGCCATGTGAAAGGCTCACAGCTCTTCATGTTCAGAGAAACTGCCTCAGAGGCAGAGATGACATGTATTCATACAAGGGTGCAGAGATTGTGACTACCTTGGCCGCACTTTGAATAAAAATAACTTTATTTTCCTCCCACCTGTATGGCTTAGTAACCAGAGCTCCTGAGCTCTGCCCACCTCTGGGGGTGTCGCAGAGCTTTCACCCACCAAGCGTGTGCCTGACCAACCCCCTGTGAGGCACCCTCCTGCCCTCCCTAAGGGGTCCCGAGGCTCCCTGGGGTGCTTTAGGCTGTTGCTGCTGCTGTTTTCAGCCCTGTTCCTCTCCCCTCTTCTGCCAGACTACCAGGATACCTGCCTCTTTTCAAGGGCAGGCCGTGGTTGCCTTCCCTGGGTTTCAAAGTGCTGGTTTCTTTCACAAGATCTGACTTTACCTGGTCAAATATATGGGTGCAGAGGGGAGCACTGATTTGTGCCCTTGCATTTACAGGAGGACAAACTTCTGTGTATTTTTCCCCATGTCTGCAGGAACCTGTCACTGTCTCTTCACACGTAGTGACCATTTCCAGCCTAACGCCTGCCACGTCCTACAACTGCAGTGTGACCACCTTCAGCCACAATAGCCCCAGCATCCCCACTTTCATTGCAGTTTCCACCATGGGTAAGCAGCACTTCCCTGCTTTCTTCTTCCTCCTCCAGCTATAACATCTGTTTCTTCTTGCTTTCTAAAGCTGCGTTTGGTAATGCTGGCCCCAAGGGTTGTTTGTGTCATGGAAAGGCTGGCAGATGTGGATGGGATGGGGAAGCAGCAACATTAAAAAGTTCTTGGAAAAATCCCTGCTGAGGAGGTTGTCTTGGAAAAACATAAACTGAAGGCTCAGTTCTCCACTGGGTTTTTGAAATCAGGCACCTCATTTCTGGTGTCAAGGCTGAACACCAGGGTACTGCTTGATGACATTTATGGAGAAAAATATCTTCTCAGCCAAGCCCAAACAAGAGGAAAATCACATTTATCAGCTGCTAAGGCAAACAATAGCTTTCTGCTTTCGGTGAGGAAGTGGAGATAGGGTTAGAGAGAAGGAGAAGGGCCACTGCAGGATCTTGAGCAGCCACACCCCGAAGGCATAGCTCCTGATGGAGGCTCCCCAGGCATATCATGAAGCCTGGCTCTGTACTGACTCTGAATAAAGAATATCAGTGATAAACTGCCCAGAGCACTGCGCTTCTCTTTAAAATCTTCCCCTCAGAATGACGAGTCTCATCTCTGCTTAGTTAGGGAGTTGTGTAGCTTTAGTCACTAGTCCTATACAACACACACCGCTGCATGCTGGAGTTCAGTGTCTGATACTCAGCTTAAAAATATCCATGATTTTTAATCTGAAAAATGCTTCTTTAGACAACTGTGCATGTAAACTTATTCTGAGCAAGTAAAGTAGAAAGGGTTTCTTACATAATGAGCAGAACAGGATATCTGGTCTCATAGTAGTACAGTTGATAAGCGTGTAATATTGAAGAAAAATAAATCAAGGTTTTGTTATTGAGAGCTGATTCCAGCTCTTATTTAAAACAGACATTTTTTGTTAAGATTTATTTGCTGAAGTAATTCAATCAACTTCAACCGAATATATTACAGAGTATCAGCCTGTTATTTTGATTTTGGGTCAGAAAAGGTATTGATTATTGTTAAAGAACAACTCCAGAGTTGAAATGTACTTTGGAGACAGCATTTGGAGATGATGATGAATATCTGTGTTTTATATTTCCTTCTCCCTTTTCTCTTGTGTTATGAATGTCAGTTTAAAAGGAAAAAAAAAAATCGAACATACCAATGTTTAACAAAATGCCAGAGTGAAGTAATTTCCCCACAGAAATTTTGTAAGAGCAATAACTAGTCAAAACCTCCCTTTATCTCTAGTGGTAGATTTTTTTTTTCTCTCTGTAACACTCCAGGCTGAATGAGATCAGTTCAGAAAAATAGCACTAATGACATTTGGGGGAAGAAAAAAAAAATAAAAAAACAAAAAACTGTCAGTGCTTCTGAATTGAGTAACCAAGAGTCCTTGTTTGTATGTACAGTCACCGAGATGAATCCTAATGTAGTGGTAATCTCCGTGTTAGCCATCCTAAGTATCCTTCTGATTGGACTGCTGCTGGTGACTCTTGTTGTACTCAGGAGAAAACATCTACAAATGGCCAGGTAAGTCTGGATTTATGCTAATTCCAAAAATTTCAGACAACAACAAAAACATCATGACAATAGTTGCAATTGAGGATGCTTGTGTGCATGGGTTAAGCTGGAGATGCTTGTGAATAGGATGTCTTCAAAATAGTTTTCTTGATGCTGTCTAGCAATATCATGTCTTCTCCCTCTATCTACTTTCATTCTTGACCTGAGTTATAAGCCTCAACCTTTGTATCATTTTGAGCTTTGCAAGATTGGGTCCATAAGAAGTGCAATCCCTTGTTGCAAAAGGATTGTATTAGGAACCTAAAGGATAATTAGGACCTGAGGCAACTGGGCATGAGCAGGACATCAAGATGGTTTGCAAATCTTTCATATGGTTTGGAACGGAGAGATTTTCCATGTCAACAGATAAGATGGTTTGTTCATCAGGTCCAAGATGCTGCATTTCAGTGCCCATGTAAGGCCTCAGCCCTGGCAGCCAAATCCCCAGGACGAGGGAGGATGTACTCAGGGCCCTGAGATTCTCTCCCTAGTGCTAGTCTGCCCCCAAATTCTGGTCTTCCAGTTGTCTGCATTCTGCACTTAAATGGGCTTTCTTTCTGTGGGAACTGCAGCATGAGAAAGAGCATATGGGCTCACCTAGATCTTGCCTTTTTACCCAGCCAAATATACACTGAGACCCACAAATTCTAGAAGGGACCTCAGGTCTTACTGTTCATGTATAGCGTTAATGATCCCCATTTGTTCTATCATACAGATGAAGGGGAAAATTACCTTGCAGGAGTAAACTGTTTTTACAGAACCTTCAGTTCCTTCAGCTACCTGCACCAATCAGTCGTACCTGAATATTGAAAGTAAATTTCCTTTTCCTGGTGGTCTTATCTGTATCAGTTCACTTTAATGTGGGTTATGTTACGGCCTGAGTGAACTGTGGATGTTTCTCCAAACCCTCTGTATGTGATTCCTCTCCTCATTTTGGAAAGGTCCTGGAGTCTTCATCCTTTTATAATCTATGTAATATATTTTATATTAATTTACTCTCCTGTGTCAAGAAAGGAAATGATTTCATGTAAAAAAACCTTATGTGAAGAATCTTGCACTTGGCTACCAAGCAGACACTGCATTTTATGTGCCATGCCTTGGTTATGTATTCCATGCAACAGATGACCATATCACACACATTTTACAGGTTATCTCTTTCAGTGGACATTATGTGTTTTTTTCCTTTTACATGTAACTGGCTCTGTGAAAATCCCAGCTAAATTAATTCTCGTTCCTATTTAATTACTGTGCAGGCAACTCAAAGCTTTTTCTCTTCATCACTGCTTCTAGCTACAGAAGATAAAAACCCCAGGAGGAAATTAACAAAGTTAATCCAGCGAGAAGCTGCAAGCAACCATTTGCTTAAATCAAGAAATCAAAAATAGTCAAGTCAATTCACCACGTGTAGCTGAAAATAATGGACTTGTGACAAATTCACTGGAATGTTATTCAGGAAATTCAGAATTTTTTTCTAAATTCTTTTGTGAATCCAAAATTACCATGCTCCTGTCAAATACAGGCAATTACACATCTTCTCTTTAGAGTTGGGACAGTGAATATTTAGTATAGAAAGAGAAATTATTTAGCATGTGTACAGAGGTCAGCAACTAGTCCTAGTGTCAGACTATAGAAAGCCCAAATATGAACAGAATAGGTCTGTTTGAGATCTTTATTAGCAACCTCTCCCTTGTTTCACTCTTTTAAAGCATCATGAGGAAACATGATCTCAGGTGGTGTCAAACATTTAGGGGTTTTGCAGGACTATGTTAAGGGATTTCAGTTATGTTTATCACAGATTATTTCAGACCTCGTTACAGATGTGAGTGTTCAGCACTTCTCCACAACTCTGAGAGTCCTCTGTTAAATCAACATCATTGCAAGCCTTGTGAATCCAAAAATGGTAACTTTGTACTCAATGGTCTTCCTGAAACAGGGAGTGCGGGGCTGGAACCTTTGTCAATTTTGCATCTTTAGAGAGAGATGGAAAGCTTCCTTATAATTGGTGAGTGTTTGAAGTAAAGCTTTTTATTATGTCTTTCCCCATCTTCGCTTTTTGGCAAATATAATCTTTAAATCTTAAGTGCTTATTTTTTATGTCATGATTGTCCCTGCTTAAGATAAAACTACTATACCTGTTATTTTAGCATTTTACTTCTTGAATGATGACTCAAGACTATGTATTCTGTCACCTGCTATTTTTAGTAGGGAACGATGTATATAAATGTCAACCAAGTTGCATAGATGTGTTTTGGGAGGACTTTTTTTTCCTTAGAGGCATATTTCCTAAAATGACACAAGTGCAGAAACTTTTTCTGTAAATCCATTAGCACTTCCATAGAGTTATATTTACTTCCAGGAGTAAGCTTGCCTGTAGATAACCAATTAGCAACTGTCTTCACACAGTACCACTAATTAATTTTTCCTTGCTTTGCAAGACAAGGACAAGCCAACTCAAATATTTACTGTAACTTAATATTCAGTGCTGTTGAAACGACTAGAAAAAAAAACACTAAAACACATTCTTGCTAGTCTGGAAACCACCTACAAGAGTTGCAGGCTCTGACTATGGACTCCAAGCCATCACTGAGACCATCAGCCAAAGAGAAGTGTTTGAACAAAGTCTGTAGGATAAGCTTTTCCAGAAGCAAAAAGGCTCTGAGACCTACCTGACTAGCACCGGTGTGGTCATTTTCATTCCTGTTTTGATAATCAAATGGGTCCTACTGACTGACCCAAGGTTTACTGTTTTGTTATTAGCAATTTCTGCAAAAAACCCTTATGTCTCTCAAGGCAAGTCCAAACACAGCTATTTAACAGCATGCTGTCAGCCCCCTAAAGCCCCATTCCAGTATGTAGGAAGAAGAAAATAGGAGCCTTGGTTTTACACCCATGGTCAACTTTGTTGACAGCCAAGAAGTTGGAAAGGAGTTGGTACGCAGGGCACTGCTTCCATGATCTCATAGGACACAGCCTGCCAGCAAGGACGGGATTAAATGGATTGACACTGCACCACAACAAGCCTTTTGCTAATAAGCGTGCAAACTGAACTAACAAGCCCAGCAAATCTTGTCAATACCTCACTGTGCTGCTAATTAACTGGATATTAAACAAGCTTCACTTGCTTGGTTTAGCTTTAATAGCAGCCAGCTGTATGCAGTACAAACTAATCTCTCTTTCAGCTTCTCTTACTTGGACTATATTAATGGCAAAGAAGGCAGAAGATCAAACGCTCATGTTAATTAAATATCCAAGCTTGAATCAAATGATTAAACTAGCAACAGATGTTATTAAAACCATAAAAGGCTTTTTATGGGAAGAAGAATTAATTAATAGGTTTGGATGTGAATGTGAAGGTTCTTGTTGCTTGATTTAGTATAAGTGTGTGTATGTGTGTGTCTATATATATGTGTATATATGCGTATATGTATACATATATAAGTTATATTATAAAAATATAAATTGGGAAAAGTATTCCTGCCTAATATCTCCACAATTTTTTGATAACTGAAGGCAGTGTGTCCTTATCTTATGGCTGCAACTTAGTTAGTAAAGCTATCTTGTTTTGTGTGCCTTTGTTGTCTAATGTCAAGACCAGTTTCATTGTCCATCCAGGCAGCCAAATGGAAAATATGGCCCTAAAGACAGGGAGAAGGATTAAGAAACCCATTTTTCTTGTGGTCATTCCAGGGATCTAGCAAGGGAGATATGGGCACATCTACTGCTTCCTAAGGAAAGCTCAGCTCAGCAGAGTTTTCAGGATTTGAGCAATATCTGCATCTCTTTCTTTTAATTAAATAAAATTGTTCAGTACACCTGAGCAGTAGGTGAAAGACTATATCCTTCCGGCAAAACAATATTGTACTTATTGGGCAATTATGTATTTTTCATATGTTGAATAAAATCAATTGGTTTAGATGTCGGAATTCCTAATCTGTGAACCGTGTAAGTAGGTCTGCAAGCACATTCGCCTATGATTTGATAAAGTGTGAAAATGTCTCATGATGATTTGATGGTGAAAGAAGACTCAGGTTTGAATAATTCTCTCTGCCTCTGAAGGCAAGAGGAAGCAAAATCCTCACTTTGACTTTCCCAAAGGAAAGAGTATTCCAGCCATACCATCACTTCTCTCTTCTAAGCCTAATGAATACCTCTCTGGCCCTGATGCTGCAACCAGTATGGCATATGATTAACTAAAAAGGTCAGTCGCTTCTGCCTGAGCCACACAATCCCTACTGACATCAGGAAAGGTGCCTTGCAGAAGCTGCGCTGCCCATTTGCTCTTCAGCAACAAAATTCATTGAAGCAGGACTTGGAGTTTTCACTGCGTGGGCAAAAGTTTTCCACCACTGGTTGGAAGATTCAGATCAGAGATTATTATATTTGACCTGCCTTGCTTATCAGGGAAAACACAGTATCTACCAACTTCGTAAGAGCCAAGAGTACTGAAAAAGGAAATTTCACTTTGGTTCCTCTTTAGAACAGCTGTAGAAGGATGGTATTGCTTTTAGAACAGCAGATTTTCTGATGGAGAAAAAACACTCTGAGGGTATATTTGGCAAAAAATCCTGCTACTAGGGCAATTTTTGTTTAAGTTCCATGAGTTTTTCACGTTGGCAAAGTACCTGTAACCCACTCCACCAAAAAATAGAACAGGCCTGAGTGGGTTTTCTGGATTAATGCATAGCAGAACCTGGTAAAGAGGTTGCAAATACAGAAGTTTAGAATGACTTTGTACTCAGATTTCCTTTAACCACAGTGAAACCTGCTGTGAATAGTTATTCATAGAAACCACAGTTAGGAGAAGTTCAAATAATGTTTTGCTGAAAACCTAGGAGAGAATTTAGAGCACTTAAAAATTGGAATCTGCAACATGTTATATAAGATATTTTCAGAAATCTGACTTGATAGAGGGTATTAAGAGATATTAGAATTCATCTCTGGTACAGATGTTTTGATATCCATAGGATCACTGACAGGAGCAAGCATGGGAGATTATCATAGTTGTACTTGGTACAAACAAACTATGTCTATCCTGAAATATCTCAACACGTCAGAAAATAGACTTAGCAGCACCTATGTAACGGTCATAAACCTGTGGATGAAATTTTCAAACATGTTTTACTCTCTGAAAATCTGCCAGTTTATCAATTAACATTGATTTAGAATAACAGGCCTGAATCAATACCATAAAACACATTTATTTTGATCATGCAGAATTTTATGTTGGATAGCTGGAAATCCTGCATAGGGTGTCAGGTTGAGGAGTAAAATTCTATGGATGCTAATTATATTCTTATGAAGTAAGAGGAAGCCTTTATGGATTTAACTGATTTTTAAAATAGAATTTGCTGATCTCCTGATTTCTGTTTGTCTTACTAACTCTCCTCACTTTTTCATCTTTATGTATGTTATTTATTAATGCTCACAGGCGTAGAAGTGTATTTGCTTTCCTAACTCTGCTACCCTCATGCCTTTGGACTGATTATCTTTTGGCATTTTATATTAATCCTTGGTAAGTGATTTACTTGTTTTTCCATATGCAATGTGTAAACAATGTTAATTTCTAATACATGAAAAATGTGTGATACCTTTGTTTCCAAATGGGTCAAAGCTTTTGAAGATATATTTTTCTTGTACTAGAACATGGATTGGAGAGGATGTGGGTATCAAAGTATTTGCTACCCTGCTTCATCTAGTTTGTCTGCTTATGCTCCAACCCATTTTGGTATTAAAGAGCTAATCTTACAATGGTCATCATAATTCATTTCATTGCTCTCTTTGCAATTTTTGCCACTTCATTATAAGTCCTGGCTTCTTCTGTCCCAGTTATTCATCTGTTCATTGCCTGGCATTGCCTTCTGCTGCTGCTGCTTTTCTATTACTAAAAGAATGTCCCCCACCTGTTTGGTGTGTGATGTCAAATACCTTAGTTTTTAAAGGTGTGGTGATGCTCTCCTGACATCAGTAAAAGCTTTGCTTTTGGAGACGTCAGTTCACTGAGAATCGATAGAAACTGTCAGTCCCAAAGTGTAAAAATTGGGTCACTGTGTGTGCATCTCTGTCTGTATGTGTGTATATTTAATAGTTAAGCCTGTAAATAATTTATAAAGACTTAGTAAATGACTGATTGGGTTTTTTCAAAAATACCTAACCAACAAAGCCACAGGTTCTATTTAGAACTAGAACTGTTTTACAAACCATACAGCAAATAATTATAGTGATCTTAAAATGCTTAATTTATAGAAAAGAAACAAGTTCCTGATGGTCTTGAGTCCAAGGTATAGTGATTTACAAAAATGTGGTACCAAAGTTAAGATTTAGTTTAAACCAAATGTTTTCCCTGGTGTTACCATGCAGCACCAAAGACCTGGCAGGCAGTCATCAACACCTTCAGCATAGAGATTTCTGAGGCTGGTTTTCCTTGGGTCATGTTGGGTCTGTAGAAAAACCCGTCTAAATTTTCGGTGGGCCCATAAAAGTGTGGATTTATGTAACTAAAGAAAGGTCCATTTCTTCACATACATCCAGCTGAAGAGCCAATGGAAGTCTTCCACATCTCTCCAAGGCTAATATTATACAGATTTGTAACTTGTCTGAGGTAAACCCAACTAAACGTTGGAGCTGCACAGTGATGGAGGATCAGGCAAGCAGTTTATTATTGTGGGGGCCACACTGATGTCTCTTAACTCCCTAATGGTCAGGAAGCTCAAGGGGGCCACTGTCAATGGCACTGCTGCAAAAAAGAGTCATCATCTTCTTTGGCCCTTTTACCCCTTTCTGTTTAATATGCATTAATATACATCAACTCACCTTTCCAGATGTGTGTCTTTCTCCAGAGGTTTCCTCTTCAATGAAGCTACCTATTTTAGTCTAGAGGACCAAATTTAAAGGAGCTGGAGTTGAATGAGAGGAGATTAATCCTTCTTTTTGTATTTGAATCTATAGGGTAAATGGAAGAACAGATGAAGCACCAGCTAGTGTTTCAAATGTCTTTGTTTTGCACACAAGTTGGTTTAAAACATTTATGAACATTTAGGAAACAATTGCAATGCTAAGAAACAAAAGCCTCTTGAGACTATCAAAGCACAAGAAATTGTTGCTGAGAAATGGATGTCAATCATTGGTTTTATTTCCTCTTGAAGTGTTCCTTGGAGAAGCATTCTTAGAAGCATTCCCATTATAAAGAGCGCTTAGATATTTTTTTCTTTTGAAATGAATTCCAGTGTGCCCAACATTAAAAGGTTTACCACAGTCACAGGGGATAGAAATGTGCTGAATAATTTAGATAAATTAATTTTAAGATTTCTGTGGAAAAAATCTTTGAAGATGTAGAATATATACCACTAGGGTATGTGTATAGAACACATGCATGTGCAGATACTGTACAGATAGTATTTGTATAAATAGCACGGTAGGCTGAAGAGGTTTATAATATTTGCAAAGTAAAGCTTTGCAAAGTAAAGCTCCACATTAGTGTAAAGCTGGTCTAGCTATAGCTCTTGTTAACTCTGCAAAGAAAGCTCCACATCTAAATGGAAATATACCTTGATAAGATAACAAAACTACTACAGCTGCTCCAAAACCTGAACATTTTGTAAAATTTGATTTTGGAAATGAATAATTTTGGTTTTCAAATTTCACTTCTAAATTTACCTTCTTAACTTAAACTTCTAACTGTTAAGTTTGGATGTGAAAAATAAAAATACTCCACTCAAATATTTCTTTCTGTATTTTTACATTGTTTTGAAATTAAAAATCTTCACCTTTAATTTACAGATTGAAGCTATGACTGAAGGTATCCAGAAATCCTTTTACTATCATAATGAAATTAAAAATAGTATCATTATAATGTGATTCATGAACAGATATTGTTTAATGCCAGAGAAAAACAAATATGACACTACTAAAATATCTTCGACGTAAGCAAGAAACTATTTGTGCTCTGTGGCTGGTTTAACGAGGGGCTCAGTGTTTTCAAACCTCTAGCCAAACTACTCCAGGGCTCTCACTTTTTGCATTTAATCTGATTGATTGCTTAACTTTTCTGTGGCAACAACAAGATGAACACAGGCACCACTCCCAAAAAACCCCACATGGTGTTATTTAGTGTAGTGCAGTTCTTAAGTCAATTTCTTATGGGTTATACTGCTCAACACATTCATAAGCTTGCTCTCAACTGTCTTTAGTGAATTATATCACTTATAAATCATGTGAAGACAGTGTATTACATGAGTGGCATAATTATCTCTAGCTGTTAAAAGTCAATTAAAATTATCTAAGGTTTAAGCTTGAGTCCCGCCAAAGTCAGTAGGATATTTCCCATTGTCTTCATTGATCATCATAAGCAGGTTATGAAATAGGTGAAAAATAGTGTTCGGGCCCTTTCCTTTTTCCTTCACCCTGACTTTTTTTGCAAATTTGCAAGTGGTGGTCTTCTGCCTTTGCCCAACAGATGCTTCTTGTTCCCAGTTGCTCTCTAATGTTGGCATCCAGGCTCCAACTGGGGCCAGAGCAGAGCATCCCGGGGACAACTGTGGTGCCCTGGCCCCTGCGACAGCACGGTCCCCTGCCGGGCTCTGCTGGGCTCAGGCCCCGTGGACTCAGTCCCAGCCCACCTGAAGGCAATGGTGCTGTTGGGTCAGGATTTGTAGAGGACCCTTTGCTTGTGTTGAGCACCGGTTTTCCCTTTCACAGACAGGTTGTTCTCAGAGCCACAGAATGGGAAACACATCCCATTGGTGTCAATGGAAATTTTACTCTCAGTTTAAAAATGTCCAAGGTATCATCACCCGTCTCATCCTGAGTATGATGGTGACTAGAAAACATACGTTCTTAAATCAGTACTAACTTTGAATAAAGACTGTACTATAATTTAATGAATGAAAACCACTTTTTTTTTTTTACAGGAGTAAAAATGGATTAAAGAAGAGAAAGCTGACCAAGTATGTAACTTCTTTGATAATTAAAGAAATAAAAAAAATATATCACTTTAGACTAAACATGCATTAGGAGTATATGGTATAGTGAAAATGCAGTTACAGATATAGAAAAGTTCTTGGTAAACACATCCTAAGAGAGATGTCTGAAGGCAGAAAACAAACAATAATTGGACAAAAGCAATTCTTCTCAACAGATAGGTTGTGGTAAAACAGCTCCTTACTGATAGAAAATTAGTCATTGGGGAAAAGATTAATTATCCAACTTAGTGATTCCAACAGAGCTTATCCTTAGTTATAAATGACAAATGGTGAAAAACTGGGATGCATTTATTTCTAGTGTTATTCCCCTCTTGACGTGAGCCTCTCATTATGGTTGTTGCTAGAACATTGGATCATTAACACTAACGGGTAAACAAGAGTAATTAAGTGGTGATAAGACAGGTTCCTTTGGGCATATTGCCTCAAAGCAAATGAAAAGATTACTGTGTACATGCTTCAGTAGCTTGTAAATTAGAGCATGATAATTAGGTGAGGGAAGCTGTTTACCTGTGTTTCGTTATTCAGAGCATTAGCCTAATTATTTCTGTTATGTTCAGAGGCTGTGCCTGTACTACTAACAGATAGACCCTCACCTGGTGAAAAAGTGTGTAGAATGATGGGAGTCCTGAAATCAAGGCTAATTTATGTCTGCTGAAGCTCTGCATGGTTTTGTATAGTTATATGCCACTTCCTTTCAGCCACCATCTCTCGCTCAGGGGAATTCAACCTCTACTGACAAATGTGTATAGTTCTCAAAGCCAGTAGAGAAAGCAGTCATGGCAATAGAGTCCAAAATGCTGTTCTAAGGATTACTTTTTTTTTTGGGGGGGTGGGGAGGGTGGAGGAGGGGGCTTTCTAAAAAATCAAAAGCTAAACATGAAATCTGTTTTTCTGCATGAGCAAAGCTCAAATGAGTTTCAAAAGTGTTTCTGCCAGATGTGAAAAAATCTGAAAGTGTCATTTTACACGGCACAAGAGGCAACTTAAATGAAGCTGCAGCTGCTCTGTTGCCAGAAGCACACTGGTGGGATGGCACTGGGTGACCGCCTATCACAGTGCCACCTGTGCCTTGGGGACGTACCCACCTGCAAAAGCAGTTCAAGGACCAGGGAACCATTCCCCTCGCCTCAGACCAGTGGTTTCTCTCGGGTAGGACACCTCCAACCGCCCCAAACCAGGGTGCTTACTGTCATCAGCACCAGCAGCTGCAGCACTGAGCTTCCCCAGTGGGATCGGCACCCCTCTCTCCGCCTCTCTTTTTGGTGCCCTTACAGTACGATGCGGGTAATGACTAATATGCCCACCATTTGGTGGCACTGAACCACAAGATTATTTTTTTCCTCTTGATTATTGCTTTCTAGCATTAACAGTTGCAAATGCGTATTCATGATTTGATAGCATTCTGGGGGAAAATAGAAATAAAATGTACTAACGAGTAGGTTTTTTCTGTGCGTTTCTCTTTTAAAGCCCTGTCCAGTTGGATGATTTTGATGGATACATCAAGGATATGGCCAAAGATTCAGATTATAAATTTTCTCTGCAATTTGAGGTAAATCTGTGGGGAGCGGCATGCCTGGATCAGCTTTTTCCAGATGTTAGTGCCGTGTGTTCCTGTGTTCTCTATTGTTTAATGTGCACTGTTGCTAGGTGGGTCAGCTTCACTTCCAGTTCTGCAGAATTTAAACGTGGACCTTGGTGTCATTAAAGACTGCATTGAGTGGCTTATCACATTTGGTTCAAGATAATTGTCAGAACAACACACTTCCTTTAAGTTTAGGACATGCTGGCAGCCTGAATTGAATTCGGGATTTTAATGTCGTTATTTTATTTATTTAATGCCCTTAATTTGAGGGGGACCATTTGAGAAGGTAACATCAAATATCTCTTTAAGAGCAAGGAGGTATCTCTAAGACCAGTTCAGGTACATTCTATTAATTACCCAGAATTTAAAGTCAGTTTAGTAATATAAAACTGAAAAGCTCCTATCCTAGAGCTAGGTCCCAGTGATTAAAACATGGAAAGGGAGTGGGGATGACTGCCAGGTGTTGCCACCATTCTGAGTGGTTGACATGTTCTCTTCCTGCCAGTGAAAAGTCCTCTGATGCATCATATATTAGATTTAGCTACTGAAGGTTATGACCAGAAAGATCTTCCAAGCATTCCCCAGCATCAAGTTTAAAAACCACTTGAGAACTTGAAGAAAAACCTTTAAGTGGGGTGGCTGACCACCACAGAAATAACTTATCAACCCCCTGGTTTGACACTATTTTGGCTAATTAAGTGCAGGTGGAGAGGAGCAGCCTGCAGTCACAGCTTTGGATGGCAGCAGTGCCTCGGCAGCATCAGCAGGAGAGACCACATCATTGCTCTCTAGCTGTTTGGAGCCAAACTCAGAGGCATCAGATAAGGAAAGTCAGTGTAATCTTGTTGTCAGTTTATAAAGTGATTTATGAACACTTTCGGTCTGGTACCTGCCATGAGTAATCACTTCGCAAAGAATCATTTTTTGAGCATTTGTGAGTTTGACCTCAGCGTTTTTCTTTCTATTACCCCAGGAGCTAAAACTGATTGGGCTTGACATACCCCATTTTGCTGCTGATCTCCCCATGAATCGCTGTAAAAATCGCTACACAAATATCCTGCCATGTAAGTACAAGACATACACGTTCCTGCTAAAGTCCCTTGAGAGGGAAAGAAGAGCTTTAATAAAAGAATTGGAGAATCAGGGCAGATTTTCTGACTGATAAAAGCCTTTTCTAAAACCTGCCCTTAGAGAGAACCAGGCAGTAGATGTGTTTTGTTAGCTTTGAGGAGACATAGCTTTCTGGGGATGTTTATCAAGACTGGAGTTTGGAGGTGAGAAACACAAGGCTGTTTCTACTACGGAATAGTGTTACTATATTTTTCTTACAATTTTAATGACACCTAAGGGAGGCCAAAGGGATGGCAGTGAGAGGGTGTATTTTGCAGAACAGTAATGATGGTGCATCCATGCAGTGTTTACTGAAGCAAGTATTGCTCTCTCTTGGTAAATATGAGCATTCTCTGGGGATTTTTTTCAAAGATTTTTTCAGTTTTGTCTAGGATTGATTTTAATTTTGACTTGTTGGAGATGAGTACTGCGTTCAAGAGCAGTTCAATCATTGTTCCTGTGACTTTGTGTTTCCTTTTGCAGATGATTTTAGTCGTGTCCGGTTAGTTTCAATGAATGAAGAAGAGGGATCTGACTACATTAATGCCAACTACATTCCTGTGAGTACAGAGACTTTGTCAGTGTAAAGAACAGCGTCCTGCACAGCAATCAGAGCACGTCACCTGCAAATAGCACAATATCTCCTGGAAGCTCAGTCATGTTCTCAGCATCTCCTTCAGCTTTCAGTATCTCGCCTGCAGGGAACAGTGCTTTTCACCAGCCACCAAAAAAAAACCCCAAAACCAAATAATGGTGGGGGTAAAGATTTTTGGCAAATTTTACCACAGTAACACTGGATGGGCTGTGAATCTGTGTGAAACCTAGATTGGTCTGGTAGAGAAATGGGAAGAAAATGTTAGGTGGTCCAGTAGCTTTATAAGAAAGCTAGGAAAAATGTAAACTTTGAAATGCAAAACTTTTCCAGGTTTCTACAGCAGGATTAAGCCAGACACTCCACAATTGACAAAATGCTCACCGCCCAGAGGGTGCGTGGAGGGAGCTTCTGCTTTCTGCCTCGTCTCTGGTGCTCCCTGTGTGCCTCCCTTTGCCTGGCATAAAGCAGCCATTTACCAGGGACTAGCACCCCGAGTTTTAGACTACTTAAAGTATACACAGAGCTGTGGCCAAACAGTTTGACACTGGGGGTGGGCTAAAAGCCTCATCACCTTTTTCCGCTCTCACCTGAGCTTGTGCAGTCACTTAGGCTTACCACTGGCGCTGCTGCAAAGGTTTGCCCCTCTGTTATCCTCCCCCTTGCTGTGGCTCAGTGTAAGCTGTGTTAGGGAGAGCAACGTCTGCTGGGCCGCTTCTCATGGAGAGGAGGCAGGACACCACTGCATCCATTTAGAAAAAGACCTTTCACTTGGGGACCTTAGACAGATGAGCACTTCTGCACCCTTTCTGCGAACAGAAGGCAGAGCTGGCCCTGGCTGTGCTGGAGAGAGCCGAGTCAGCATTATGGAAAAGGGAAGAGCCCTCAGATGAGTTGGTGAAACCACTTCTTTGTCACTGTGGCGTTGCCCATGCGTGTACTGCTGAGCAAGTCGCCTGTACTTAGTTTCTGTGTGTCAAGAGCACGAACCTAAACACTCAAGCTGCAAGTGCCTGAGCTCGCAGTGATTCAAGAAGGAAAAATGTTCCAGTGTTTAAAACTATCATTCACAACTCAGGAAACTTCTATGACATGGGATTATGGATAATAGGATTTTATGCAGCAGTCCTTTCCGGATTGCTCGGTTCTGCTTTTTATAGTTTACATTGCTTTAGTTCTACTTACAGCATAATGCTGACCATAGAAACTGGGACAGGCACGTCATCTTAATGCTTGTCTTTTTCTGACGATTGCTTCTCCACTGAGTAACTCCCTCCAAACACAGATAGTAGTGGTGATTGGTGTCTCTGTGATAATAGAGACCTGACGCTTAGGTCAGACGTAGCCCACGCAGACAAACAAACAGCAAATTCTGTGTAGTGCAAAAACTCAGATTGAGCTGACTTCTAGACATGTCTGGAGGAAGCCATTTGTGTAAAGTGCTCCCAAATCACGAAAATTTTTACAATCTGCATACTGTGGTGGCACAGAAATTGTCCAATTTACATGGGATCATGCTGTGTGTTGGATGTATCTTTTGCTTTTATTAGGAATATCAAATAACTTTCCAAATGTGGTTTTGATGATACAATCTCAGCAAATATGGTTATAGCAGATGCCAAAATGGCCATTCTGTGGATCTTTTTTATTATAGTCTTCATAACAGCCTTTTGGTTTTGGAGAGGGGGAGGAGTCTTTCCAACTGAAAGCGTGTTGATAGAGATAGCAGAAGGAATATATGGATATAAAGCATCTGAGCTTCAATAAAATGTAGCAATGATAATCTGTTAAGGGTGTGGACTCAGCATGTTCTCTATTATTTTAAGCAGAATTCTAATTAATATTTTACTAATTTAAGTCCTTGTGACATAAACACATGCACATAATCCTGATCGTTGCTACCTTCCATTTACATCAGTGACTGAAAATCACCACAGGCACTGCTTGGGATGAGCAGGTTAAGCATCTATAATTGTTTTTATGTCTGTAACTAAACAAACCTTTAGATTATGAAATCTGGAAGAAGCTGGAACTTTGATTTACTATTCTCATTATTTGTTTTTTTTAACGGTGCTTTTCCTGTTCTCAGGGCAGAGAATTTGTATAATAACAGATTCGCCTTCTGTCTTCCATTCTAGATTGCTTATACTTTGGGAGCATCAAAAATTGGTGAAAGTTGTAATCTCAAAATAAATACAAAAAGTGATAAAGTAGTTTCTTTATATTAGAAATCACTTTAAAAAGTACAAAATGAACTTGAGCAAGCTAAAAAATACGTATGCCAGGGAAAAATATGTGTTTTAAAGCATTAATCATGTTGGTAAACAGCACCTGTCACTTTGTTTCTTAGGGTTATAATTCACCCCAGGAATACATTGCAACCCAAGGACCACTGCCAGAAACTAGGAATGATTTTTGGAAGATGGTTCTCCAGCAAAAATCTCAAATTATTGTTATGCTCACTCAGTGTAATGAGAAAAGAAGGGTATGTAACAAAATCTTGTACATAGTATGAAAGGAACTACTGTGAAAACAGATTTATTTTCTAGCGGGTGAATTTGTTTGTATTGTGTTCTGATTATGAGGCAGCAACATAATCAGAACTGGAATGGCACTACCTTCACTTATGGCAGGCATTTCAGGATGGTTAAGGGACTGTATCGTCTTCCATATGAGGAGAGTTTGGAGGAGCTTGGACTCTTCAGCCTCGAAAGGGGAAGGCTCAGGGGTATCTATAAGCACCTGATGGGAGGCAATGGAGACAAGGGACTCCTCAGTGCTGCCCAGTGACAGGACAAGAGGCAATGGGCGCAAATTAAAACACATTAAATTCCATCTGAACATCAGGAAACACTTTTTTACTGTGAGAGCACTGGCACAGGTTGCCCAGAGGTTGTGGAATCTCCATCCCTGGAGATATTCAAAAGCCATTTGGGCCTGGTCCTGAGCAGGCTGCTCCAGGTGGCCCTGCTTGAGCAGGCTGCTCCAGGTGGCCCTGCTTGAGCAGGGAGATTGGACAATCCTTTCCAACCTCAACCATTCTGTAATTCTGTGCTTTTAAGTTTAAATAATAATACAATAGAAGTATTATGCTTTACATTTTTCTTGACTTTATAATAGAAATATTTGGTATTTTTTTTTAAATGTGTGTATTCTTGTTCGCCATGTTTTGTTCCTTTTAGACCTATTCTATCAGAAAAACTAAGAATCTACGAAAACAGTGTGTTTCCATTCTTTGCTATACTAATGTTACCCTTCAGAAAACCAATGTATAGCTTATGTCCATAGTTACACAAGTAGGAACAATCAGGCTGAAAGTCATTACAGGATATATTGCTGTATATATTGCAGTATCAAGTAAATAGTACAGAACAGATTTCTAAAACTGAGTTTCAGGATACTTTTGATTGTGCTCTTTTCTATATGCGTATACGTATTTATGTAAATACAATGAGTATATATTCATTTCCCTTTCAGGTGAAATGTGATCATTACTGGCCTTTTACAGAAGATCCTGTTGCATATGGGGACATCACAGTGGAGATGCTGTCAGAGGAGGAGCACACAGACTGGGTTTACAGGAATTTCCGAATTAGTTATGTAAGTGAAACATTTTGCATGTCCCCGCTAAAAGGGTGGGAGTAATATCGGTCCAGCCTTTTCTTTAACTTTTGTCCATTTCTGGCATTCAGTGGAAAACATCCAAGAGAGAGACTGATGGCCTTACCCTCACTCCACACAGGCAAATGGCTAAATCACAAAACTTTCCTCTAAAATTGTTGTCTCTGTGAATTTCTCAGCAGCAAGACTGAAACAAAAGTAGTACCGGAGCCCTGGACATTCCTGTGATGTCAATAATTAGTGACAACAAATGTGTAAACTTCTTCTAGTCTTTATCTCAGGCATATCTTCTTGCTATGTGCTTTTCGAAACTTGAAAATACCAATGTAGAAATTGAAAATATTTTTCAAAAGAGCAATTCTGCAATATTCATATGTTCCTATAAAGTACTGAAACACACTTGAGAGCGTGTGATTTCCAAATTAAAGCTGTTCAGATTTTCAAGCATTCCTTTCCAGCTTTGTTTTCTGCACCAGCACATTGCGGGCACCAGCTCGTGAAGGAAAGGTTAGAGATATTGAGGGGATGTGAAAAAAGCTGGGCACTGGCACGTCAACACTGGCCCAGGACCTTAGTCCTACCCAGCCATGTCTCCCTGCATTACAAAAGGTGCACAGGGTGCAAGCTAGGAGTTAAAATGTGTAAAATGCAATGTGTTGGGCTGTTGGCATCCATGGAAAATAATGAGGAGACTGCAGTTTGCAATTCAAGTAAACCGTCCTTTACCAAACCCAGGGCAGCTAATTCAGAGTCTTTTGTACTGATCTCTTTTTTTAATAGCCTTTGCCTAAGGATCTGCTGTTGCCTGTGACTGGAGAGGTTACTGCAGCAGGGTTATTTAGCCTGACCCAGAATGACAAAAATAAAAGCATCAATTGCCATGGGTTTTGGTGATTACACCCCCCACTCCTCCCCATCCCCATTTTTTTATTTCCTTTAAATCTCAAAGACTAAATGAATTGTGTTGAGGATCTCATATCACCTAAATCCACTAGAGTTTTTACCATTATGTACCTTTTTTTAATAATAAGGGGTATTTTTCTAAATATTTATATTGTCCCATAATGATTTTTTCTTCCATTTTGGTATTTTTTTTCTTTTTAAACTTGAAAAGAAAAGTCTCAAGAGTCCAGTCTTGATTGTTTGCCAACAGTGTTGTTCTTTATCTGTGGCAAAATAACAAAAGAAGAGGGAATGGAATAGAAAGAGGACAAAAGCTTAAACTTGAAAAATGCAACAATTCTTGATTTAAAAGCAAAATCAAATCAAGCTACCACACAGGGGAAAAAAGCAAAAAACAAAATCCCAAACCAAGAAACAAGAGTCCATGTCTTTTTGATAATGATGGGCTGATAATCAAAGAGCATGTACATTCTTTGCCTTTTTTTTTTTTTTTTTTTTGGCTGACTTTACTTTCTTAGGCTGTATTTTGGGGGGAAAAAAAGCCAACCACAAAATGACAAAAACTCCCTCAGTCTGACTGAGCGTGACTGCACTGTTAAAACTTCTGTGAACATGCCGCTGTTCTGCTTTCCCCATCAGGCTGATGAGGTGCAAGATGTGATGCATTTTAACTACACTGCCTGGCCAGATCATGGTGTCCCCACAACCAACGCTGCCGAAAGCATCCTCCAGTTTGTACAGATGGTCAGGCAGAAATCAGCAAAGAGTAAAGGCCCCGTGATCATACACTGCAGGTAAGCGCTTCAAGGAGATGGAGAACTAAAGGGTGTAACTTGTTAAATAGGTTGGGAAACCATTGAAAGGAGAGATTTTGGGGTTCTGCTCACCTGTTAGCTGGAGATTGTTCTCTTTGGTGTTAAGAGCAAAGGATTGCTCCCCCTCTTTGACTGCAGGGGGCTGGGATTTCAGTCTGCAGCCATAGACATGAAGACACTGCTTTCTGGAGTAGAGTCAGTTCTTTGGATGTTATAAACAAATGGCTTCAGGAGGTGCAGCAGGCAACCCTGATTTACACCAGCTCAGAGCCTGCCCCTGCTCCGTCATTTCCACACCTTGATGATACAGATGGTGTGGTCCGACCAGCAGCCTGCCACAGCGTCCTGCTCCTCCACAGGAGTGTGTCTCTGCACAGATCCTCCTCCTCTGGTCACTTGGTGTTCAGTACATTCAGGAGATGACATGAAGAGCACTATTCTGTGTTAACAGTAATACCAGTATCCCGTGATAACAGTGATACCGGTTTTTCCTTTCTTGGAGAGGAATGTTATTTTATATACTATCAGATTTATCTCTTGTGCATCATCTGGTGCATCATCTGGCCTTTTAAGATGCTCACTTACTTGGCATCTCTGGGGGCAACTACCACGTTAGTGATGATATCATACCAGATCGGTACCTGATGCAACTCCCCCAACTGACTTCAAACTTCTTTGTGGCTCCTACCATGAGAGCTACTCACAACAGATTTGTCAGAAATATATAAATAGATGGGTTGCAGTGGATGAATACGTGTGCATTATGGTGACACACTCCTAACTGAAGTCAAGGCTTGATGAGATTAATCTCAGCCAACCCTACATCACCCACCCCAGAGGCAGCAGTTATGTTGCCACACAACGTGTCAGCACCCTTCAGCACTGTCTTTCCTGGAGCTGATGTGACGGTCAGCACTTAACCCTCTCTTGCCACCACACACTTTCTAGAACTCCTTCCCAGAAAAGAGTCTTTTATAGCAATATCATTGCCAGTTTCCAGATAAGGCACTTAGTGTTCTACTGGAATGCAGAACAACAACAGCATTTGCAAAAGCAGCAAATTGTGCAGCCCATCCCTGTAACTTAATGGAGAAAGTCATAAGCGATATTGTTCTGAGAGTCCTAATATCAAGAAAGGTGCTAGTAAACCAGAGAAGAGATTTATGTGTAGCGTTGCAAAATCAAGACCCTTATATGCCACTTAATTGCTCTGGGAAGGAACAGAAATGAGTATCAGAGAGCTGGGTAACAACTGTAGTATTTTCTTTTTAATTAGGCTGCTTCTAGCAGCAGAGAGAGATATTTTTCAGATAGTATTTTTAGATGTACTGTACATCTTAGACCACATAGATTAAGAGTAGCAATGCTATGGAATTAATGGAAGGGGGGAAGAAAGAATGTATTTATCAACTCCCACAGCAATTGTTCTCAAATGTTAAAGGCGGCACAAAGTGAATCTATCAATTAATGAATCTGTCAAATAAATAAATCCGAAGTTCTGTTGTATTCATCTCATCTGAGATATTGACACTATTGTTAAATCCAACTAAAAAAATCCAAACCTCTTTCATGACAGTTATAATGAATTGTGTTGAGAGGAACTGTTAAACTTTATTGCAAATACTTTCAAGGCTTTCCTGAAAAATGCAACAAGAGAGCAGAAATAACTTTGGCTAAGACACGCACTTCTATCCTTAGTAGAAGTTATGGTGTTGGGACACTATATGAAACTATAAAACCTCTAAAGCCACTCTCATAATGAAATCAGACTTAAACTTTACACGTGAAGTCACAATGCAAAGAATCTTATGCATGTAAGAATCTCTAAATCAAAACAGCGTGTCTTTTTTTCTAGTCACTAAGCTTCCCTTTGGGGGAATGAAGATTTGTCAGCTGAGTGGTTGCTGACTATTTCTGTCTCATGCTCCCAAGGCAGAAGTCCTGGAGTGTAGACTCTTCTGGGTGGTTTGTCCTTTGAGGATGCAGTGTGGCAGTGCGGTGTCTTTGCAAAGCCGAGAGGTTTGCGGCATGGAGAGCTGTGCAGGTTCAACCCCAGCTGCCTCTGTGCGGCAATCACCGCCATGCGGGTCTCTGCAGTTACGGCTACAGCCCCTGCAGTTAGAGGTGTCCCATGAAATCTTTGAGGGAAGCAGCGACAGCAGGAAGAGCAGAGAGCTGAGGGCAGATGAGGGTGTGCACGCACATTCTTCATGTGAGAGCATGAAGAGGAGGACAGATAGGAAGGTGAAGTAATCGCAGAGCCATCCACTCCATGCTTTCTGCCTAAACAATGGATGAAGAGTTGCATGGCATTAAATGCTACAGGTTAACCAGCTTGTCTGACCTCGGGTTAGCTATATCTGATTATTGCAGCTGCAGGACACCTGCTTTTTGCAGTGCCACTGATTTCCCTCTATGTCTCCATCAGATAAGGCTGAAATGAGATGCATTTCTGTCTGTGTTGCAGTGCTGGCGTGGGACGAACAGGAACCTTCATAGCCCTGGATCGGCTCTTACAGCACATCCGTGATCATGAGTTCGTAGATATATTGGGCCTGGTGTCTGACATGCGGTCCTACAGAATGTCCATGGTGCAGACAGAGGTAAGATCCGTTCACTTCAACATGAAGTATCATGTATCATGAAGTATCTGATGAACGTATCATCAGATCTACTTCATACCTCTCTGTAGTGTGTTTACATCCAATCACTGCTGTTCCTCCTGAACACTTGACAAAATAGCTATCAGCAGATATGATTAAGTTTTCTTCTTCGTTGTAATATTGTCACGGTATTGATCTGCTGCATAAGTGGGTCTGATAGTATATCTACAATCTCACTGATGTCTTCCAGAGGGGATGAGTTATTCTCACCTTCTGTGAAATTAATATGCAAAAAATGCATTAGAAGAGATTAACATATGAAATTTTCAAACCATTTTGAAAAGAATTAGGCCTCCTGAGGGGATTAATGGCTCATGAAATGGTATCACTATCGGACAGCCATTCGCGCTTGTTCAAGAGGGCATCATCTAGCCAAGCAGAGGAACTCAGTTACACAATGGTAATAAAAGTAACAAGCAAAACAGACAAAAGGATTATGAATCTGCCAGACACCCTCCTTGCCCCTCTTTCTGCTCAAATAACTACTGGGTATTTCTTTTTCTGTTCTTAAGGCAAATGTCAGGAGAACAGTCGTATTGTCAGAAGATATAACAGAAAAAATCACAGTGTCTTTTTCCAAAGCAGAAGCTTTTACGCATCTGAAACCTTCCCAGTTCCTCTAGTAATGAGGGAAAAATTTCATGCCTGTTGTGCTCCTCACTGGTTAGACACAGTGTAAGCTGGCAACCTCCATATGGTTGGAGGTGTCACCATCACTGTTTGCAGGCTAGGGGTGGCAGGTAATTCGTTGCCAAGGATTGCTGAATCCAGAGGAGAGGGAGAGGGAGAGGGAGAGGGAGAGGGAGAGGGAGAGGGAGGGGAAAACCTGCAGTGACAACAACTAGCATCTAGAAATGAAAAAAAGGTCATTATTCTCAGACTATTCTGGATCATTCCTATCAAACTACCAATTTTCATCACAATTCACTGTATTAAACCAAAGATAGATCCTTCTGTAAAAAACAGAGAAATGATGGTTGATTTCAGATGCAACTGCGTTACCCCTCCAGAGGGCATCTGATTTTTTTTTCCTCTTTTTTTCTTTTTTTTCATGTACAAACTCATTACCTGCCTGGGGCTGATGTCAGAGGCTGGGCTTTGGCAGTCGCTGAGCTCCTGATGCTCTAGGCAGTGGCCAAGTCTGGCCGCAGAGGTCACTAGGTGGCACTGGCACTCAGGCGCAGGGGCCACCGAAAAGGCTTTCCTTACAAAACCCAAAACACCACACAGCTCACCTGGCTTCACGACGCCTCATGCACTGGAAACTTGGCAGTGCCTCGCTGAGCAGTTAAAAAAAAAACAAAAGCAAAAACAAAAAACAAATGGCACAGACCCGAAAAGGGGCTTAGTTTGGAGAATACCATGAATTGAAACCAGTCCCTCCAAATTAGTGGGTGTGAGGAAATCTAGGCATTTCTGTGGTCTGAAACATGCTTCAAACTCACATTTGATATCTCCTGGCATCAGCAGACCACTGGGGACAGGGGCTGAAATCCAGACACAGATTTTGGGACAGTTGGTTTTGCTTGAGATCCACTTGTTCCCTGGGCCTCGTGCAAATAAAACTTATTGTAAGGCTTCATCAGGGTTTGCCTTCTGTCTCTTTGAAATCTACAAGTCATCAATTAAGGTTATTCCAAATTGAATTACAGTGTTTAATCTGCATGATGATACTGCTTAGAAAAGCCAGTCCATAACCAAACCCAAAGAGCCCCAGTCTTGTTGCACAAAAACCTGCCCACAGATATAATGGTGCATGTGACTGACCTGACTTACTTGCACAGAGGTTGACAACTCCCCAAATAATTAACTGCTTTGTGAACAAAACCAGCTTTCAGCTTTATATTGGTAAAGAAGCCAAGCACTAAGGAACATGAAGTTCATTAAAATATTTCAGGTGCGTATGCGGTATGGATGCAATTTGTTGCACATAAGGCATTCAGGTACCTTTCTGGGAATTAATTACTTTTCAGTCCATATGAAGTAGACTCACTTTAGCTCAGATCCAACTGATTCTATTCTATTCTATTCTATTCTATTCTATTCTATTCTATTCTATTCTATCCTATCCTATCCTATCCTATCCTATTCTCCCATCGTCATTCAGGTTATTAATAAGTGATTATGATGCCAGGACATCCCAAGTGGATTTTGTGCTTCCCCAGCTGCTCTCTGTATCAATTGCGAGCTATTATTTTGGGAGCTGACAACTGACTGTACGTTGTGAGGGGCTGAGGAGGGAGAGACAGAGAAGCTGTGCAGACTGTTACTGTGGACTATCAAACTGTTTCTCTTTGGGTTTTTGTCATGCTTTCTGAGGTGCAAAAAATGACCACTCGTTTGATCTTTTCTTCCAGGAACAATACATTTTTATTCACCAGTGTGTGCAACTGATGTGGCAAAAGAAGAAGCAGCAGTTCTGCATCAGCGATGTCATATATGAGAACGTCAGCAAGTCCTAGTTCAGAGTCACAGGTGGTAAGTCAGGCACGTGTGCCATGCCCACAGCCTCACATCCCGGGTGCTTGGTGGCAACCAGCATCACAGGTGGCTGCTACAGAAGCTTTGGTGGGGATTTGGAGCTTTCTGGGCCTCATCCCCCTCTGGATGAGAGGGGAGTGCAGGGAAAAGCCCTCTAGCTTCTCGCAGTAAACAATGTGCTGTATTTTCCATGGCACTGTAAGAAGCCACTGGCTCCCTCATTGTTCGCAGAAAAAGACAAGCCAGCAATCCTGCCTGAGCCTTCTAACCGTTCCCTGCCACCTGCCCTAAGACTCCTTACAAAGCTTAAAGGGGGGGGAGGACTTTAATATCTTCAGTCATTCTCAAGTCACGTGCCAACTGCCGGGTTACTAAGGCCAGCAGAGGTTTGAGGATGCTCTGCCAGCACTGCTGTTGTGGCAACAGAGCCTGCTGGAGAGTGAGATGGTAACCAAAAAGCTCTGGAATGAAACACCGGGGAATTTTTTTCATTAATTTAGAACCAGGGGACAGGAGGGGGTCTCAAACTGGTAGTGCCATTAGCATAAGTGAAGTGACCTTCTTGCCTTTCCACTGAGCCCCGGTGCAACTTGGTCCTGTGGCTCTGATGGGTGGTGTGCTGGTGGGGACAAGCTGTGAGGATGCACGTCACTGCTCTTTAAGCTGATGAGCTTTCATTAGGTGGCAGTAAAAACCCAGCCACAACATTAACATTTAATTTTGGGTGAAGCAGGAAGCTACAGACTATCAACACAAACTGGAGTCTCAAATAGCCAGTGGAGAGTGGGCTGCGGGCACCAGCACCAGTCATCTCTGCTGTGTGTCTGTGGTGTTGCACGCACACCTTCATTAGCCTCTGCTAATTACCCCTGCCCATCAAATGAACCCCGATTTGCCTGACCTTTTTCTAATGTTGAGGCAGTTTACCATCTAGTCTGAGTCTCAGAGCCCAGCTGCTTGTACTGGTGGGCTGCAGTCCCAGCCTGTATGAAGGGCTGGAGGTTCAACAAGGGCAAATGTAGGGTCCTGCACCTGGGGAGGAAGAACCCCAGGCACCAATATAGGTCAGGGATGGATCTTCTGGAAAGCACTACGGATGAGAAGGATCTGGGAGCCCTGGTGGATAGCAAACTATCCATGAGCCAGCAGCGTGCCCTTGTTGCCAAGAGGGCCAATGGAATCCTGAGCTGCGTAGGGAAGAGTGTGGCCAGTAGGTGGAGGGAGGTCATTCTCCCCCTCTACTCTGCACTGGTGAGGCCACAACTGGAATACTGCATCCAGTTCTGGGCTCCCCAAGTTCAAGAGAGACAGGGAACTACTGGAGAGAGTCCAGCGTAGGGCAACTAAGATGATTAAGGGATTGGAACATCTCCCTTATGAGGAAAAGCTCAAAGAGCTGGGGCTCTTCAGCCTGGAGAAGAGAAGGCTGAGGGGAGACCTTATCTATGTTTACAAGTACCTAAAGGGTGGGTTGAAGGATGATGGAGCCAGACTCTTTTCAGTGGTTCCCAGCGATAGGACGAGGGGCAACAGGCACAAGCTGGAACATGGGAAGTTCCATTCAAATATGAGGAGAAACTCCTTTACGGTGAGGGTGCCAGAGCCCTGGAACAGGCTGCCCAGGGAGGTCGTGGAGTGCCCTTCTCTGGAGATTTTCAAGACCCGCCTTGATGCAGTCCTGAGTGGTGTGCTCTGGGCAATCCTGCTTTAGCAGGGGAGTTGGACTAGATGAGCTCTAGAGGTCCCTTCCAACTCTGACAATTCCGTGATTCTGTGAAAAATAAATGCCAAGAACTGTATTTGCTTCCTTTTTTATTTCTAAAGCATTCCGTTTGTTCGGTTCCAGGTGAGACCATGAAGCACACCCATCTTCCCTTGCTTCTGATTTTTTTTCTTCTGATGGTTTGAACGGCCAGTTGTTCTGCCAGGCAAGACCGCTGCTTTGCAGTACACGGACAATGAAAGAAAGAAACTTTTAACTTTCCGAAGCACTGGGGAGACAAAGCCTTAACGAGCCTGCGGTGTCTTTTGAACTGTTTCATTTCTGGACATTTTTTTAAAATACCGGACCAAATTCAACTAAACAACATGAAGGAAAAGACACTATGTGTGCATAAAACAGATTGCTCCAGATTTTGGGTTTTTGTTTGGTACTTTTGGTTAATGTTTTTCATTATTATTGGGTTTTTTTCCGTGCAGGTTGGGCTTAAGGTTAAAGTAAGTGCAATATTTTTTTAATGGTTGACTGAAGAATTTTCTTCATGTGTCACTGGTCTGTGCTAACGTCCATAGAAGAACAGACGTTGTTAGTATCTAATAATACCTCATTAGTGAATAGCGAGGCATGAATATACATGAAGAAATCTGGAGATTGTGAAGAGAAAAGGGGGTGGGGGGTGGGGGGGTTTGCCGGTTATGTGGATTTGACTCTTTCCTACAGCACCGATGTACGTGGGGTCTGGGGGGAGCACAAGACCTGAGGAACGGACTGACGAGCAGAAATCCAAACCATGAAGCCTGAAGCTGAAGCAGGCAGCCGACACCGAGAGACGGGGTGGTTTCGGTTCCTGACCGTGCTACTACTAATTAAGCAGAGGGATTGCTCTTTTCGCCAACCTTTTCAGTAATGCCACAGATCAAGCTCTTGTTTTAGATGAATCTAATCAAAGGGCAGCTGAGTTTCAAGCCGGGATATCTTAGACTCCATTTCTATAGCATTTAACTGTCAGAGCAATCTATGGTGCCTATACCCCTCATTTGCTTATTATTTTTAGTAAGTATTAACCCTGTGTAAAAACGTGAAGCTGATTCAGGTTGGGGGCGGGGGGGGGTGGCTAGAAAGGAAAAAAAAAAAAAAGTGCTTTAACAGATGTAACTATTTCTCTGAGCCAGGAATTCACAACGTTACAAAAACAAGGTTTTGGCATGTGAAGGGCTGGTTTTTGGCTTTATTGCTACGAGGCTGCCAAAGTGTCGGTATGGATTCCTGCAGGGGCTTCGGGGTCAGGGTGGGGGGGGCTCTTTTCTTTTTCGCTGTCAGTTTCAGTTCTAGTCAGACTAATTAGCTCTATATATATATATATTATTTTTTTTTTGTCTTTGTATAATTCCGGTACATCATTGTGTATTGTGACATGGATGCTGTCAGAATGGATGTTGATGGCATTTTTTTTTTTTTTGTAACCTGTTGCTTTGTGTCACCTCATTGGAAGTTAGCAGCAATGGTACTCAATGTAAACAAAAACGAACTTGAACTGAAAAGTAAAGACACTGGATTGCTTACCTGTGCAGAACTCGCTGTCAGCAAAACAGCAAACGCACCC
Organism: Numenius arquata; assembly: GCF_964106895.1. Classification (NCBI taxonomy): domain Eukaryota; kingdom Metazoa; phylum Chordata; class Aves; order Charadriiformes; family Scolopacidae; genus Numenius; species Numenius arquata. The sequence goes on along the minus strand of NC_133577.1, from coordinate 63,111,993 downwards.
GCACGTGGTTTTTATTCACTCGCCCGGGGGCCTGCTGTTGCCTGTCAGGGTACCAGGGTGTAGTTCGGTAGCTCAGATGCTTCCAGGAGTCTGACAACCTCCTTTGGGTGATACTGGATTATTCTTTTTCTTCCAAAGAGGTATTCCACTAGCGGGTAAAGAGGTGTATATTCCTTTAATATCTACTTCAGCATCGTATTGGTTACAATGGAAAACTCCCTTCAAACTATCCTATACATATTATGCAAAACTGCATAGACGTAATCCCCCGAATAAAACAGGTCCTCGTGAAGGGCACTGAAAAAACAGGACTCTACCTCTGATAATTAAATGAGTATGATAAGAATTGCCCCTCCCTTCTCTTTCCAAGCAGCTAATACTATTTCCCCAGTTTCCACTAAGCCCGGTCCTACAGCAGAGGTGCTATTTCTCTAAATAAGATGCATAGAGTTGGATGCAAAAGGGCCTGTCTTCAGGGAGCAGATTGCTAACAAGAAAGGCTTCAACGGTACATGTTTCTCTCCTATTTCACCAGCGCACCTCAGTCGGAGGGCTGGCTGTTTCAGTAGGAACAGCGAAGATTTGTCCGGCCTAATTTGAACAGAAGACAGAATTATAAATGAGCACTTGACCGTTCAGATCCTGCCTTCATGCTTTTTAAAAAAAAAAAATATATATATATGTTTACTCAGAAAATATGTTCACTTCCCTCTAGAGAACTAGCAGGGAAGGAAAAAAAAAAAAACCCAACAAAAAACAACCCACAAATGTTCTTTCTTTCTCATCTACTGCCTCCTCCCTCCTGCTGGCCATTGCCCATCGAGGCTACATTTATTCTGTATCATAGACCAGAGCAAACAGGTTACTTTTAAAAGATTCACGTGCACACAAAATCTCACAGCGTGAGCCGGCTGTAACAGAAGCTCGGCTGAACATGACAGGGTACAAGATTGCTGCAAAGATGCCAAAATTGCATTTTTGCAAATGACACTGCCTGGATAGGCCTGAATTTACTAGACAGTTTTTGAACGCATGTCAAAAAATTATTCCATTTGAACAGTAACAGGTGTATGTTTTCCCTTTAATAGCTACTTAATCACAAAATCAATTACAATGAAACCTTCCTTCAGAAATACACCTCTTCCTACCCCATCTGGCACACAACGTGGCATAACTGGGTGTGTTGGGATGGCAGTGGAAACCACCTCTTGCAGAGTTCAAGACACAAGTAAAGCAATGAAAGGGCCTGGAAGACACAGGGATTCAGAAGACTCATGCAGAGCCTTTTAGCCTGACTCGACATGTCGTACTTTCAGTTCTACCTTGTCACGCTCCTTAAAGCGAGTCCAAAGAAACCCCAATGTTTTGGACTCAGGCTGCACGTTGATACGGTTTCCAGCATCTGTCAAAATGAAACCCTCACAAATCATTGCGGCTGTAAAGCTGGCTGAAGCTTTGGATTCTGTAATAGTTTTGTTTTTTTTTTTGAATTATGGGTTTCATGCCTATAGCTCTGCCGACACCATAGATGCTCTCTATTGATCTCCTGCTCTTACAGCATCTACTGACCCAGACGCATGTAAAAGCAGCTCTGCACCATGAGTGACCATTAATCAAAACTAGGGCAGGTTTCCTCCTTTGTTGCCTCCTGCTGTGCACGCTGCAATGGGAGGAACAAACAAGTAAACCTAAGAACATGTCTACTTGGGTCTTCAGAACCGTTTCATTCCATCCTCACACAAGGATGAAGAACAGGTTGGGAAGCCTTACCTGTGTTTTACTTTATTTTACAGGGTTCTTTCCTGCACCTAAAGAAGACAAAGTTGTCCGTTGTCAAATATTCATAATCTTAGGCACCAAAAGTGGCCCTTCCCTCCCTCCTCGTTCAGTTCATTAACCACAGAGTCACACCCCCTCCCTCCCACTCCTACCTTTTTAGAGGACTTGGATGAAAACAGTAGTTTCATTCAGGCAGGGAAAGCTGTTGCTTTCAGCCACTTCTTGTGAGAGGGTAACATTGTTAGTGCCGTTGAAACGGATGGGAGCGGGGAGGTTTGAGCTTTGCTGCTGCTGTCACAGGCAGCAGTGGCGGCCAAGAAGCATCTAGGACCTCTCCCCATTTTCTTCTATCGCCTTTTCTAATCTACAAATATTACCAAGCAGTAGAAGCACAGACTAATATCCTGATACCGGTTTCAGTCTGGATGCTGAGGAAGTAGCAAAGGTCCAAAGTCGCAACATAAGCACCTAACTTCAGAGAAACTGAAGAGCCAGAGGCAGCGACACAAGCACTGATTAGCTAAAACTTACCAGAGCAGCAGTTAAAAAAAAAAAAAATTGAAGACCTTTGCAATATTTAAACTCAGAACCCAACGCACACTTACAAATTGCCTCATAGTTGCACTCCACATACATAATGCTGTTCTCACAATTAATAAAAAATAATAATCTGCTAGTTAGAGGTTTCCTAATTAGAAAGACTTAATCCGCATCATACTAGTTAGTAAACAGGTTTCCGATCGTTCCCTTGGTTAAATTAGCAAAGTACTGATGTTACTGTCCAGCAAAGCACTTCCCGGGACATCTTCAGAGTTTCACAAACACTGAACAGACTCAGAGTCAGGGGGAGTTCTGCACATTTCAGAATATCATATCATTTTGGAGATCTACTTCCCCATAAACCATTGATTTCCGCACACATCGATAATGTGGAAGTCTGTACTTATTTCCCAGCCCCCCCCCCAAACCCACCAACTTTTACGTAGCACAATGATTCGGAGTAATAAAAGTAGGTCTAAAAATGTCATTTACAGATCACTATTTGTCTGAGCAAATTACTGCTTAACATTTGAATTGCTAGCTGCTAAGTAAACCCTTCCACGCTTCAATATTGGTTAGAAGTGTTTACGAATTTAATGTGAGGTTTCACAGTAGTTTTCTCTCCTCGTGGTGTCCCAAGGGGACACTAAAGGAGCAGGGAGAAGTGGCCCTGCTGCTGTTAAAAGGTATGTGCTCGGAAAACATTAAACTGCCGAGCGAACAGAGGCTGCTAAAAGTCTCTCCCTCCACCCAGTCAAAAAGGCAGAATTGATGCCAGAAAAATAGTAAAGTAGTTCCTGCGTTATCAAACGTGACTCCTTTTTTCCACATCTAATAAGGCACGTTTTGACATTTAAAAAAGCTGTTTCGTTTCCTTTCCAAAGACGCTTTTCACGTATCACTTCTTTCTAAAATGTTAGTCTAAAAACCAAAATCCTCACTGCTCAAATCCGAAAGAAAACATTTTCAATGTAACACTGCATTTTACCACTGTTTTCATTTGACACTGAAAATTTTGAAGAAAACAGTTTGCTTTCATTTGATAAATCCCAAATGAGATCTCCTTTTGATTTCTCATAACTGTCAACAAGCTGAAAATTCAAAAACTGCACAGTAGAGGGGTAAAGCTCCCTGCGGTGCCTTAAACCATAAGGAAATTCCAGCAAAAAGGGAAATATCTGCCCTTAACGCCACTCAGATTTCACAAACTGTAACTCAGAAATCATAAAGTCTAGTTCCGCAAAGTTAAAGGGTAAAATACAACTCGTGTTGTACTGGGTTCTTAAGCCATTAACAGTTAATTTAAAAACTATGAAAAACACACAGAAACAAACCAACCAGCACCCAAATCCTCAGATTATTCTGCTTATCCCTTAAGTATATGGAAGGAGTTTCCTGTTTTCTGCCCAAGTATCTCCAAAGATGCCTCTGAGCACACTGGCCCCATTCAAACTTGTCCGGCTCTTTCTATACGACTTAACAGCTACACAGAAACCCAGATTCAAAAAAAAACCAGCGTGAAGCCACCTCTTTTCTCTCAGAGATGAAACACCGGTGCTTCCTCCAAGACCTCCGTATGCCAAACTCCGCAAAGTCTGAAGGGTCTTAGAGCTGATGCCTCCTTTTAAAAGGGCAAAAGCAAACCGTCTGCTGAATGCTAGAATAAACTTGCAGAGAATATGAATATTGGCTTCAAGTTTCGGTAATTAACAGGGGAACAAAGGTGCAGGTAACCACCACAGTGCCTTTTATGGAATCAGAGTGAGAAAATATGGAATCAAACATGAGAAAATACAGTGACTCTTAATTTTTAAATATGAGTTTCAAAGTCCTTTTTTAAAGTTTCCTACTCCTCTACCTACAAGTAACAAAGGGTCTACGTAAAAGTAGCTTCAGATCTTCCTTTATTTTCTTTGTCATTCACCACCTGGTGTAGGGGACGTTGCCGTACAGTGAATGCTCTTCAGGCTGGGTATGGATGCTTACTAGAGAGGGTGGGGAAGAGGAAATTTTAAATACGAATCACAGAATACATCAAGCCTTCGGAGGATCGGGCTTGACCTTTAATGATAGGAGCAGTGAGACAGGCAAATTTCCCCCATAAAGCTCTGTATACGAGTTGAATGGATGCAGTTATCGTGCAGGTGTGCTGGTTCAAATGTTTCCTGTAAGGACAAAGCAATCGAGACTCATCGTTTCCTTCACTGAGTAAGAAAAGAATCCATTTCTTAGTGATTGTTATGGCAGTTGGAGTTTTCAGCTTGGGATTCATCACTTCTTGACCCATTTCTGGATAAGGCTACATTTAAATTACAGGTGTGGAACCTAGTTACTTTTCACATGCATAAAGAATATATATAAAATGTAAAAATATACATAGACACATAATGAACACACAGAAGAAGCATTTGTATGGACATTTACAATAAATGGCACTAAACACCTTTATTAAGATTTTAATTTTTTTTTTTTATGAAAAATGAATAGGACTCTTTTTTCTTTTGTACGCAGAGGAGGAGCAAACTAATGGCAAAAATCAGGAATGCTTTCTTATTTCAATACCATCTTTGCAGCCACAAAGATACAACTATTTAACAGACAAGAAATACTGTTTATTGCAGACTTTAAGCTGACTCATGTGAAAAAGGCACTATGAAACTTAATCAAACTAGACGATTAAATTTGTCTAAATTAAGTGATATTATATATTATATATAATACATATATTATATATAAAATCACACAACCATGTGAAATAAGAGAACATTTTTGTGACAAAAATCATTGCATCTTCAAAAATAATATCTGCTGGAAGGGATGTTTTCTTTTCTCCCCCTTTTGCCTCCAGGAATCCACTTTTCCAAAAGATTACATTTATAAAGGAACAATAGCTTTTTACATAAGGAAAAACTGACATCTGGGATCAACACACAAAGAAGTCTAGATTATACGCTGTTCTTTCGATGGGTTAAGTTGCAAACAAAAAAAATGTAAGTATATTAAAAAAATAAGTACTGTAAATTGTTTCATGGCTACCTACAGCAGATCTGGTCACCTCTTTGAGCTGTGTTACTATTTTCTAGTTATTCCTTCTTGTGCAATATTATAGTTCATCACGAGTGAAGTACTGATAAAATCAATGTACAGAGTATTATTTTGCTATAAACAGCATCATTAGTAATAAAACATCTTGGGAGTGATACAAGAAAGATTCAGTCTAGGTCAGGCTGCTGTTCATTCTCTAAACACCGACTGCTGGCACCAACGACCTAACTAAACATCCTGCAGCCGAATGCATGACAAGAAAGACTGAGCCAAAAAGACATAATTGCAAACTACAGCAAGAGATGGGATTCAGAATCTTATTATTACTTCATATGCTTTTGTATTGCTGGCTCAGCCTCCCTCGGATGAATCGCAAACAAAGACGTGTTCCAGTGCATCTGTCATGGAATGGGTAACTCCATAAAGCCAAGACTCATCTTTGGGTGTAAATGACTGATGTGCCAATATTTTCACCTGTCAGGAACCTCCATTGAATTTCTCATCTGTTCGTTTTTAATGATGAGAAGTTAGCAGCAGGTACTTCTGTGGAGACTACTGTAAATTTTCTTTATGGTGGCTAGTTACGTTTACAATATTATAAGACATTCCCCTGCACTGCTCCCTAAAGCAAAGCTGGATGGTATAATGCTACGAATAATGTAATTAAAGAAAAGAGGAAAGACATTTTAGTGGCTGCTTGCTTCGTCAAAGGACTCCACACCTGAATCTGTGGCAGCTGCACTGATTTTTTCTTGTCGTCTTCTCATAATTTCTTGCAGCTCTGAACTACCGCTGTTAGCCTATAAACAAATAAAAAAGAAAAAGAGTTTACCTGTGGTTCTGACACATGACGAAGAACAAGTTAAACTCACCTTGCAGCTCCAGAACTAAAAACGCACTAAGAATCTGGTTAAATAACATTTGGAATAGGAAAGGCTTTAACACTATACTTAAATGTGGAACAAAAAAGAACCTACAGATTATTAAAACTATCAGCTTGACTTTTGGCACTGCTGAGCTTCTTTAGTTCTCGCGCAAGCCCCTAGAAGTGTTGCATATTTATGGGGTGAAATATGGCCTCAGTAAAAGCAGGGTTAAAGCCTAGCAAGTTTGTTAGGATTCCACCCTTGAGTACTTAAATATCATCACAACCGTATTTAGAAATTGAAGCACATAAACCTTCGGTGGGTTTAAGTTAATGTAACCACAAAATTCATGCATGTACATGGGTTTGCACAGTCAAGGCCTAAATAAGGATCGAGATACCTGATCTTAGCATCCCACATTACACAATACACCATCGTGCATTTGCTGTTCAAAGACACAGGCTTCAAACTTAGAACAGAGTCGTAAGAATTGAATCATATTACTGTATTAGCAACAGTGTAGTATTCCGAGGACAATGCCTTATTTCACCTTTTAGGGTGGAAAACAGATCTGCTGAGCCAGCTGCAAACAGATTGCTTCAACAACGTAAATGAAGTCATTAGCAAGGCCAGGACACATATCCACCAGAGCAGAACTTTCCAAAGTGTGCATGACTTTGAATAAAACTAGAGGATTATAGAGCAAGAGCCTTATCCGCTATTGTGTTATTTGGCTATGACATGAACTTCCAAGCTTCAAAACTGTCTTCCAAAATAACCACTGAATAAGGAAGCAGAGACTGCTTTTGAAATTTGTAAAGCAAATTTCAGGACAGTTAAGGGGAAAATTCATCAATTGATTCTGAACTCTGAAAATTTATCCCATTACATAAAATTTAATTTAGATTTATCCCATTATATCCGTTACAATGCATTATCTGATGCCATCACCTGACAGGTTAGGTATCCACAGGGAAGGGAGGCTAGGATGCTTCTCCTAAGTAAATTATCATTGCTCTCTTCTCCTAGAGTGGAAGGGCAAAATAGGGGGCTTATAATTGACTCTCTGAAGGTGAGAGAGCAGTTTTATTTGTCTTAATTCATCTTGTCCTTGCCCACTTGGTTTCAGATACAGAGCAGGTACAGCAGTCACCCATTACTGAAGTCATGCATAAAAAACATCAGCAGATACCTGACAACGTGCTTTATCAGAGGTCACGTAGAAATACTTTTCTGAAAATGACTGAGCAGCTGAGGCTGAAACAGTTTACCTTCCTGATAACATCAACAGCAACATGATGGAACTGGAATTCCAATTACAAAATACTGAATTCCTCTGCCTGAGGTAGAGCAACACTAAAAAGAAAACTGCAGCTGCACAAAGGTGAAGATCTGATTGTCTGTATTTGGGAATGCAGCCCCAAATCTGAGAGGCAGGGCTTTCACTGGCCTGCAGAAATGGTATGAATCCAGAAACGCTTGTGGAAGACCCCAAATAGAACTAACAAATGAAGATGAGGCATGGAGTTCTGTAATTCTGGAGAGCGTGAGGGTTTGCTCTGTCTCTGGCTGTTATTGCTATTTGTACTTAACACCCAGATCATTTACTGCAATATGACACCACAAGTACGACATAAAGGATGCCAGAGAACTTCATGAAAATTTTAATCACGTAGGACAATTACGGTGGTCAAACCCATAACCCAGTAACTGCTTATAAAAAAAACCTTTAATGGTAAAATAGCCCTGACACTGGTAAAAGTATGTGTGTGCTTAAATGCTTCTGTTATTAGAAGCGTTTCTAGTTTCTAGCGGTAAGAACATAGCCCTTTTTAGAACACGCAAGCTCATCTTTGCTAGGTCACATGTAGACATTTTGGCGGTGATACTCATAACTATAGCTTCTCCTAAACAAGGACAGCCATCCTAAACCCTGCAACTTGAAATATTATAGGGACAGAAAGGAAGATGCATTATAATGTTTTGGGTAATTCAGCAAACAACAAGCTAAAGCAATCAGGAATTGCATACGTTCCGAAATTCATCAGTTGAACCTCAAGTAAGAGAGGCAGATAGAAATATTTCCCTTAACTTTTCACTAACAAAATCCAATGACTGTGTTAACTTCTCAATACCTGTTTATTAACACTTGTAAAGCATTCATTAGACAAGTTTTGACTGTTCGGCTTACTGCAAAGCGAGACCAAACTGAGGCAAGCAGAGAAACAGCACAGAGGAAAAAAAGACAGAATTCTACTATCCAGTGCATCTCTGCTTTTCAAACCAACTTCCACCACAAAGGCACTTCCATCTCAGTTCACAGAAGCCTCATTTATGAGACTGAATTAAGACTGTTGACTTTCCAGAAAAGTTGAAAATACACATATATCTTCATTAGGAAATGATGGATTGCACTGGACTGTAGTGACATATATTGCTAAGAATAAAAGTGAAATATTTCTCCGTTCCTCTCACAGGGCTTGAAGAAAGGGATTAAAGCAAGTTTAACAGTGTTAGAAAGCAACACTCTCTGATCCACACTGATGAGGTAAATTCTACAATATGCATCCTCGTAAACTTGTCTTTAAAAATACGCCTGGTAATTAAAGCTTAAAATCATTTAGGCAAGACAGCCCCAACTTCACAAGGGGATAGAAACACATTTTAAACTTCTTCAAGATTTTCTTTTAAACAGGATGTGAAGAATATAACTTCTTGTTTGGGCTAGTCTCATCTCTAGACAGTATTGAGTCCATTTCTCCACTTGCCACAGCAAGGTTTTAAAAAAGAAGTAGATGCACCTGCAATTTTCCTCATTTAAAATTGGTAAGCATTCTCTCTAGCACAACTCTATATACAAGCTTTTAAGATGCTTAAGGAACAATACTACAGTAATTAAAGCAAACTGTCACAGAGCAATGAACAGAGAGATACAATACTTTCATCCTTAGCTCAGTAATTCTGCTAGCACAGTGTCAAATGTGTTTTCCCCCACTTAGGAACCCCACAATACAGATGCCCCAGTGTTTGCCCTGAAACGCCTCGAGATTCAACAGTGAGCTCACTCTACCAGTTTCTCAAGCCTAATAAGTCAAATCTCCTCTACAAGATAAAGCAAAACTAACTCATCACCGCCAAAAGTGCCAGGACTATCTATTTGTCTGAGCGGCAGGAAGAGCAAGAGGCAATAAAAAGGGCATTTTACTCTCTCGTTTCCCCCAAAGCCCTTTTCAGTTCATTTTGTCTTCTTGCAGCCTGATTACAGTCTTAAACTTGAGTATTACCATGCACTTTTTCAAACACTTTGTGGACCCCTTTAGAAGTGGGAACAGATCCCACCTAGTCTTTAGGTGGATGCTGTTTCAGTGGATTAATACCAAATAACTCAGGTACAAATAATATTTATCAACACGATGGGAACTGAGAAAAAGCCAGCTGCCTCACAGAAAGACCTGTTTACTTCTACGGGTTCCAAAGCTGCATTAGATTAGTAAGAAGGGTTATACATACCTCCAAGGCAGACTTCTGTACCGTAATTTGGCTGTAGACTCTAGACCCTTCTGGGCAAACAGTCCTCAGTTCCTCTTTATTGAGGGAGAAAAGCTGAGCACCTGTCAGCACACCAAGGCTGTTGACAGTCCTGCAGTCGCATCAAGGGAATAAACAAGAAATAAGCAAAAATACACTAGCCAAAGGAGACAAGCAGGTTGGCTTCATCCCACATAGTCTCAGATAGGGCTACTAAATGAAGACAAAACTTAATGTAACAGAACTCTTGAAGTCAATTAGGTATCTGTTATAACAAGTACCTTTTGGTGGAGGTTAATATATATATAAATTTTTTTCCCTAAATATATCTATATCTCTATAACCACATTGATATATATGGATATATATTATCTATACCCATATATACATAAATATATATGTGTTTACATGTAAAAACAAATTCTTTTTTTCCAAGGGTGCTGACGCATCTTGATTTTCAGAAGGCTGCTTGACGTTAAAAAGTGGACAGACCACATCCTAATTACTGATAGAAACGCAATTTTAAGAAGTTTTCTTACATTTGCACTCAAACTTACACAGGGTTGAATCCTTTAGACTGCAACCACGCTTTCACATCCTCAGGCGAAGAGTCATAAGTGATGTTAACTACTGGGATGTTTGGTCGTGGCACATGGAACTTCCTCTGGGCAGCGCTCCGGCCAACGGTGAGCCGGTGAACAAGTTCGTCCTGCACCTCCTCCATCTGTGATTTCCTGCCTAGGGAGAAAGAATCCCCACAGGAGCAGGAGTTATTCTCATGGTTGCTTTATCAAAGCCAGGTCATTTCTTATACTCCACTTTAAATCTTAAACTCTTTGGTGTTGTTATTTTTTTCGTTAAAGATTCATTCACAAGATCTGACTGAATTATTATTCTCCTTTTACCCCAGGGAAGATTTCGATATTCCCACTCCCCTCTTTGCAAAGCCAAACAAAAGAAAAGAAAAGTCCCCAAAATTCAACTGGGACCCTAGACAGAGGAGACGAGCTTGGTATCGCACAGAGGCATAGATCAGTCAGACAGCACCCAAGCTGTGAAGAAAATGGGCACGGAAGGTTATTCAACTGCCATAGTCTGTGTTTCTTCAAATAGAAATACGATGTTTTAAAAATGAAAACAAAAAAGATGAGGAAGAATGTAAGATTGCTTATACACCGGAAAGGCAGCACTTTCCACAAACATTTTCTAACTGAAAGCTCAACTTTTTAGTGCAAATCAATGTAAGCAAAAAAAAATTCACCACTGCTGATGCATGTCACCTTACATCCAATAAGCTATTATAGTAATCACATTTTTGAAGGGATTTTAAGAACTTTGAATTCTCTCCAAGCCTGGAGTGATTGGTTAGCTGAAACAATGTCACGCTTTGCATTAAAAAAAGAAGGGAAAAAAAAAAAAAAAAAAAGAGTAGTTGCTCTCACCAAAGACACAGGAATTGGCAAGACTTTTTCTTTTTAAAAAAAAAAAGATCTGTACAAATTCACTATCCCACAGAACCCATTTTTCTGAAGCATTTAGTTCAGTTGTTGGTCATTAGCAGGCAACAAACTGAAATGCTTTACATGTATTTCAATGAAATCAATTATAAGGACATGGAAAATTGTTTAAAATGCATATAAAATGTTCTGTGGATAATTTCACAAAAACAGGTAGAATACAAAAGGGTGTCAATATCTTTTTGGGCACAGAGGAGATACTGATTTAGCATAGTTAAACTCCCCATGCAGTAACTCTGGAATAACTATAAAAAAGGTATAAAAAAGCTCAACTTTAAATGATCTCAAAAATTCTCAAGATTTCCTTACCAATATATTTTTAGTCATCTTTATTCAACCTTCTTACTTTGATACACAAACAATAGCTACAGCACCTTCTCTGATGCGCTCAGGTGGCAAAAGCCATTCCTTTTCTCCCATTACACTGATAGCAACAGAGGAAAATTACACAGTTTCTATACGAAAAAACTGAAAATAGCTAAAATGTTTCTTTCTTTACTTTTACGTCCTTCTGAAACCTCACAAGGATCAACATCTCTAGCCAGTTAGTCAAATATAAAGAAGCTTTGCACAGGCTTTAAGGATTTTTTTTAATCACCACAAAAAAAAAAAAAAAAAGAAAAATCCTTGGTTTAGCCATTTTCTTTTTTTTTTTTTTTTTACAAAATAGCCCCAGGTTGAAAGTGGACAAAATATCTCTAGTAAAAAATATTTGAGGCATTCAGGCCCTATTGCATTGAGGATTTTTCCCCCCCGAGTGTGAGTCAGAAGCCAAAATGACATGTGCTCAGTGATATGTGAAGGTCTGAGATGGGATATACAAGTAAAGCCTTTAGGCAATGTTATCGAAGCGTGCACCAGTTATTTTCCCAAACAGGAAGACAGCGAGAAAATTATTATCTTCCTTCTATTTACACTGATTTTGAAAGACTTATGTTTTATCTAGACCAAGACTATATCAAAAGACAAATATTTAGCTGTGAGATAACAGATTCTTACTGTTGTTAGATGCATTATCATAAATAAACAAGATTCCCTCAGGGTGTGAAGCAGGTACCACATCACGTGTTCTCTGCAGGGTTCAGGTGGGCACTTGGGCAGCAGGTCTAAGGGCAAGGTTGCCCATTACCTTTGCAGAGGCAGCTGTTCTGTGAGGACTGTGAGGTACCTGAAGCCCATGAACTGGGATTGAGCGACAGCTCCCGTGAGGGCACAGGAGCTCTTGAGCGTGGCCCAGGGCTTCAGCAGAGGCTGAGAGGGTAAAAGATATCATGTAACCACTTAGTCTACGGCAACCCTTCACACCTCACACCCTGTACCTGAAGCCAAGATGGTCTCTATCCATTTACAGATGGAAAAATGTGAAGGCCGTCATGGATTCAAGGAAACACCTGCTACAGCATGCAAAGTCCTTTGTATATGGAAATAAAATTATCATTTTTTTGTGTGCTGAAATTCTTCACCCTCACTTTCCACACTGGGTTTCTATTTTTATTTAAGCACCAAACTGCCCAAAATAGGACAAAGGCAGAAGCTGGCCCTACTGTTTCTTTGGGAAATGGCAGTGAAGGCTGTTCCTCCTGCCAGGCTGTTCTCTATTTATAAATTCCAGCCAGCCACTCTGTTACGTGAAAATATTAAAAAGGTCCCAGACCCTTCCTGAGTTCACAACTTAGGCAAGAGCTTGTCTACCACCACGCAATGTCAAAGCAGGCTCCACCGAGAGAGGGTGGTTATCCAAGCAGGCACGCTTCCCATCCACTGGGGACAGGGGGGGAAAGAAGCCCTTCTGCAGGAAGAACTACACTCAGTGCCAGTTTGTATCTCCATTGGAAGTGGGATTTTCTGATAAGGCAGGGAGGCAGATGGGAAAAGCTGCCAACTCTTGAACTGCAAAAAGCTCGTTATTTTAACAGCTCTTACTTTAGAAGCTATAGTAAATACTTGCCTACAAGTTTCAGTTATTCTGAAGCCAGGCCATCACATTGCTTTAAGTGTAGTAGGACAGCAATTATTGACTAAATAAGTTCTCCTAACCTAACTTGTTTTTCAGTCAATACGGAGTAGGAGCCTCAGCATCAGTTAGGCTATATGTTCACAAGGTAGCCTTAATCAGAGCTTTTCATGACTGCCACACTGCTGGATGCAGGTTATCATGTTTTTCCAGCTAAAGGGTTATGGAGTACATTCTACCATCCTCCTAAGCCCAAGACACAAAAGTTTGCCCCGTGGCCTGCCAGTTGCTGTTGCTTTGACCAAGCTATGGGGACCTGATTGTAAGACGAGTCTCCTACACACGCTATTACAACATGGTTCCTATGCATCGGCCAGACCTGTAAGTGTTCTTGCAAGCCCTGGATACGTGTATCAGAATGGTGTAAATGCCCTAGTAATATGGACAGCCATGGACAGAAATGTAAAAACAGTCTAACTGATTTTAAAACTGATTTGAAAATTTAAAAAAAAAAAAAAAATGTATGTGGAAAATGTACATTAGCCAGTATACCAGCATGGGCAGTGATGAAAACCACTGACTGAAGATTCCAGGCAGTCATGAAACGAGAAAATTTAGGACTGGGACTAGTGCATAGGTGTTTTGTCCCCATTTACCATTGTGAGCGAGGATCAGAACACACATACATAGAAAATGCGTTTTTTAAACATAGGGTTAAATCTAAATATTTCATAAACATTTACCTGAAACACAAGGTTTTAAGGAATTTAAGGATTAAGCAAAAGACACAGCCATGGGAGAAATACTTTTTTTCTTGCTTCTTAGTCAAACTTACGATCCACAGGAACTTGCTTCTGCCTCTGGGTGTCCCGTGCAACACTGCCACCGCTGTCGCTAGAGGTGCTGCTTTGGCGGCTGATGGTCGCTGGTGCTTTGGGCACAGGAACTGGTATGGGTGCTGGTGCGCTAGGAGGGAGGGGGACAGCCACGGGGACAGGAGCGGGTGTTGGAGGTGGCGAAGGAGTAGCAGGAACTGGATCAGGTTGTTTTGCAACGTAGTCCGTCCTTTGTTTCTGAAAAGATGCAGAGAGACTCGGTTCGACAACAAAACTTGGAGAAGACATCAGATAAACTCGTGTTTCTTCGGAAAACGCGGGGTTGCTTTGCACCAATGGATTTCATTTATTACACAATGGCACCTTTCTTGCCAAATCTAGTTCCAAAATTTGCCAGAACTTGATTTGGCATCAGGATTTGGCATCAATCTCCTCTGTCAAGACACAGAATTCACAGCAATGGCATCATCTGAAACACGTTTCTTTCTTTCAAACAGATGAGTTCTACAAATGAAATTGTTTTTAAATCCCAAGCTTCTGTTACCTGGCACATTTTCACAGCTTCCAAAATTTTTTAATTGTTGGACTTTATCAGTGTAAAAATGTATATTTTAGAGATGTTATGTAAAAAATAGTGAAGAATGAACATAGTCAGCCACACCTAAGCCTGACTAATGGTTTAACTTACAAACGTCACTGAGGTTGGGATAACACATTGCTTCTTGAACTGCAGATACCATTCAAGAGGTTCCTGCTCCTCCTACCCATTCAGTTGTGCCTTTTCAGCTGTTTGTGTGGTCACTACATGCTACCTCAATGCAATAATTCAATTTAAAAAACACATATCCCAAACTCCACAATTCTTGGAATAAGGCTCTTGTTTCTTTTCCCCAACTTCACGCAATATTCTAACAACATGGAAATTATCTTGCTACTAATAACTAACTAGCAGGTCTCTCAAGAATAATTTTGGGGAATGATTTCTTTTCTCCTTCTTTGCCTTTAGAATAGCACCAGCTACAGGAAGACACATGCATTTTTCCAAGGCAATCCCAATGACAGACAAGCTCAGAAGCTCATAAGCAACTAGGCTACCCGTTTCTTTCAAACAGTTCAAACTCCACATCTCACTGTTTTGACAGTGCTCCCTCTCTGCAGTTTTCGACTAACACAGCTTGAAAGTTTAATAATAAAGTTTGTTTGCTCAATAGGGATGCCTCATTTCTTAGTTATGAGAAGTCTGCTTACTTTGGTATGAAAATAGATGAGTACATTCCCCAGATTCATTGCTCCTTCCTGAAATACTCTTCCTTGTTTCCTTGGAGGCAGAAGGTTTATGGCAGATCAAGTAGGGAAATATTTGTAGGAGCCATATGTTAGAATCTGAGCAGCAGATCACTGCCCTGACAACAATCAAACTTTCATTAAATGTCAGCAACTGCCCTTATCCAGGAATCCCCAACTCAGTAAGTCTACCTGATGTACAAGGCATTTTGTAGTGAATGTAAACTGGGACCATTACAGCCAAGCTAGGCTGAGTTACACCAGCACAAAATTTATCCCATCAGCTTCTATGGCCAGTCAATTAAGCATAGGAAAAAAGGCTTTTGTTTCCCTTAGATAATTTTTCACTTAAATTATGGTAGTCAGCTACTGAAGCAAGCATATAGTCTTAAAATACATTCCCCATTAAAGCTTTTTGTTGTTTTTGTGGGTTTTTTTTCCTTAGCATTTAGTTGTTCAGAGGTACTCATCTCAATTATTTTGTGTCCACCTTGTGCAGTGCATTGTGGGGAGATTAAAAAAAAAAAAAATCGTATTATTGACTTTTCTGTATTCTACTACATCAATGTTAAACCAATAAATGCTTTTTTAAATGTCAACTGCCAAGTGAAACATAATATAAAAGAGAAAAAGCAGAATAATGTACATTTAAGAGACCTGTCCTCTGGTAGAAAGAGAGTGCCCTACTAGGTATATATAAGATATACGGATATGGTACATCCAAAATCTTGTTAATGAATTTCAAAATTTCACAGATATCAAAATGTTCTAATGATATTCAGGTATTTTTTTAAATTTGTTCACAGCTATCAATTGCTAGACTGTTACCTCCACAAGGTACCCTCATGTGTGCCCCCACTTTCTTAAACAACATGCAAGGAAAAAGCAGGGCTTTTCTTATGGTAGAGAGGATTCATTACAAACCAAAGCATCAACTGCACATCACCACAATCATAATCCAGAAAAAGTGGTATCTAATCACTACACATAGCTCTCCATGGATGCCACTGATGGAGTTTCAATAGCAAGCTTCATCAGAACAACTCGCTGGAGTGAAAATAAAAACTAAACTGGAAGCATCATGTAAATTCTAAATTTACAGATGAAACCACATTGAAATACACTTCACATTTTGTTGAACAGCGCCCAAAAGCCAATTATACATTTGAATTGCATTTAACATTTCTTTTTTTAACACATCTTTTTTTAACTCCAGATCTTTTGAGGACATCCACACGTTCATCCCATCACTTCTATTCATTGCTACAAAAAAACCAAGCATGCACTATAGAATTTGGTGACTGCAAGTCCAAAAGAGTCATTTTTGAGGTTCAATATCAGAAGAGTAATTTCGTTACCTCTGAAAGCTCTCCCAGCAATTGCTGTGAGGAAAATGGAGTAAATCACATCAAACAGCATTGTTAGAAAGGTAAAAAGTAACTGCCTCACACACTACTCCTGAAATTTCATACATATTAGCAATTTAAAACAAAGGAACATCACTGCTAATAATTACCTCTTCTTACTCACTAAGTAAATCATAACATAGAGAGTTATCATCATTTTCTTCTTTGGAATAACGAACAGAGTGTTGGCTACAAAACATACATATGTGACACCATATAAACGATGAGCTCTTTTCAAAGCACCTACCCAGACAGAAACTTAGAAAGAGGTTTAATAAAAAACAAAACCCAAAGAAAAAACTGACAATGGATTGGAGGTCGTAAGGTGAATGGAGAGAACACCTGCAAATGTAGAACAATAACAATTAAGTCATGGCAGGTACTGAAAAAGGAACATATTTATATCAGCTTAAGAAATGTTGGCTAGCTTAGAAAATGAGGGTGAACGTTCCTGCTGACAGACGTACTCACTAATTTGCTGACAGCTGTAAGAACAATGAACAATTCTGGGGTTTGTTTTCCCTTCTTTCTCATATTTTTTTTTCTTTTAAGAATAAACTTGCAATCCTCCACTCATATAAATCGGAGCAAATTCTTTAAATTATTTGGAACAGTGATGATACATGCTAATTAAAAAATCTGAATATATCAGAAAAGCTTGCTGGGACTAGATTTTTTTTTTACATTTTTTTCTAGAAAATCTTTGGGTTTACAGGAAAAAAAAATAGAGACCCCAAAGCTCTTTTTCAACACACTACAGACTGCATCTTGTAGAAAATCAAGATTCAGTATGATTTGATCCATTTTTAATGTAAGCAAAATAGTAAGTTTGGGTAAAAGTCCTAACAGTATCAAGCCTAATTCTCATTAATTGTAAAAAAACTGAGAACAACATATTTGCAAAAACAATTTGGCATCAAAAAAAGGGAATGTGTATATTTAAACTGTGACAAATATAGACTTAGCATGAAAGAGCCATTGGATACAACCATAACTAGCATTAGTGCTTGGAAATGCTCTTATTAAGCTAACACAAGACACAGAGCCCCCCATTTACTCTCTTTCCAAACATTTTAGTGCCACATTCCTGTTTGCACAGTGACAGGAGTTCGCCAAGAGGGCTACAGACCATTCAGCTTCAGTTTTGTCAACAACATTGTGGTTTGGATATTTTCTTGAGACACGTTTTAAGAGAGAAGAGAGAACCAACTACTTGTCTTCATCCGAAAGCGCCAATGAGGTACCCAAGCCTGGAAGAGCAAATTTGAAGCGCAATCTTTTGCCAGAGTTTCCTTCGGTGGACTCAGCTATTATGCAGCCAATTATCTGCCTATTAAAATCCCATTACAAGTCACCTAACTAGCTCTTTGCAGGGTGTAAAGAATTTATGTTTTTATTGGATTTACAAACTCACCTTGCTAGAATCTTGCCAGATAGCAAAAAGTACATTAGAATGGAAGAGGAGAAATTTAGACAGAATTTACTTGTTCAAATTGGTATTAGCTAGGATTATTCCTCATTTCTTTAAAAAATACAATTATGGGCAAACTGGGGACTTTTCATTCTTATCATTAAGCAAATTGTTTTTACAACTATTAAGTACATTTTTGTATAATAAGTGGCATCCCATAGTTTGGGACTGGATCAATGTTGAATTGGGCAGGAAACAACTTTTTCTTTTTAAAAGCCTTCAAAAGCCTTGGTCTGATGGCAACTTTAAAGAGGGTTTGATATGAAATGAGGTGAAAGAGACACTGGCTCTTGGTCAAAAATTATGATATCTCTTCAGCCACTACAAAATGAACACCTGGCAACTGCATCTCTTCATTATCAAACACTTCATGATCTGCAGGAAAGATACCAGTTGGCAAAAGATGAGTAGAACACTATGACACTAACTTGGAGCACAAATATTGTGCTTGAGGGGAAACTACTTCCCACAGAGATATTTTAAGTGAGCTGAGAGAAACAAAGAGACTTGAAAGAGACTTGATGGTAGATGGCCAAGAAATGCAAAGGACACTTGTCCCAAGTGAGGTGGAGACTTTTCTCCTGGTGTTTACATGCCATAAACATGCCTCTTAGATATACTGTCACAATTCTGTGAACAGTTGTGTTTTTTAATAAGAGTACAGGACTGCATTTGGCTTAACATTTACTCTCTGTGCCTCAGGATTTCATAGACATCACTGACGATATAACTGTCTCACCTCACAAAGGGTGCCATGAGATTAATTAACATGCCCACCAAGATACACACTTCTATCCCATTATGTTCCTCAAATTTCTTTTTCAAGAGGGTTAAAAAAATGCACAGTAAATAGGCAATATTACGATAAATTATTTTCTAGGTTCACCAGCAATATTTGTACAAAAGAAGAATTCAGAGTTCTTGGGAAACTGTTTATGTTCATATATAATGAGATGGTGATATGCCACTGTTGGTTCACAATAAAAAGGCAGACTAAATGGACAACACCACAGGAAACTGATAATCAATAATTAAAATTAGTGGAAAACATAAACAATCAGCAAAATGCTCTCCTAAATGTGCAAAAGTACCGGAACAAGAAAAAATACAGTTTTCGTGGAATTAATTCAACTGACCAGAAGAAACACAATGTTACAGCCTCTGACTCACAAAGATGACAAAATAACTAGGATATTGCTTGTGATGTTCCTGTAAGTATCATCTTAGACAATACAGTGCTTTAAAGCAACTATCTGGGGGCTGGATCCTGAAAGGACTGAGAGAAAATTCAGGATCTAATCTAGCGTGTGGACTCAGAGGTCGCTAGGAGAGGGAACAGAGTGAGAGTGAAATAAACTTTGTAGCTCTAAGAATAATTGTGATAATGAGGCATCCATCTCTCAGAGAAAGGGTATTGGTCTCTAGAATAATTATCACCTTCAATGGAATCCTTAATCCTTCCTAATAATCTGGAAACACCCTTTGGTCAGCTGTGCTTTGAAGGCCATTAGTCCATAAAGAAACACGCTAACCTTGTACATAACACTTATCTGTGGCTTGAAGCCGACCAGGGTGCTCACCTCAGCAGACAAGCTATTTGGAAAGTAGTCTTTCGAAAACCAAAGAGAACTTCAGAGACCAGCAAAAGCTGCACAGCACCGGGCACTGAGCCTGCTCGCGTTCAGGCTCTGGCAAAGTCACTGATAGGGACCGCTTCAATTTCCTGCTCTAGCCACAAGTTCTCCTGCTTGACCTTGGGCAAGGCAATCGTGCCTTCAATGCCTCATTTCTCTCTGAAATAGCAGCAATGTCTCATAGCGCTGTTATGAAAATAAATAGGGTTATGCAAACAGATTCCAAATGAACCATGTATCTATCATAGGGAAAGAGACAAATGAGCACACTCAGGAGTGCTAATATTATAATAATTGCCATAAAGTTAAGAACAACATTACTGACACCTCTTGGTAAAGACTCCCTTTATCCTGTGTAATTCATTATATTCCTAAAGCTACAAACAAAACAAACCTGGGACTAGAGGGAACAACCTGCCAGAAGGTAAAGAAACAAAATTATCTTAAATGTTGTTCTCTGACCCTGATTTTCATAGGTCCATGGAGAATGCTTTGTGAAAATTACTACTTTGTTATTTCCCACGTCATGTCATTATTTCAAACAGAAAACTTCAAAACCTGCGATGTATTACGAAGAACAGTGTAAGAACCTCTACTCAAAACCGTACTCAGTCTGCTCAGGATTTCTTGGCAAATTCCAATCACACAAAATGACATGCACCCAAAGTGAAAAAAAAAAAAAAAAAAGTCAGAGCTTTAAATCAGGATTTGAAAAGCACTCTAGATGCATGCTTCATTTCACACACAGGCAAAAACCATAATCAATTTAGAACGAGCTCATACATTATAGGCAAACAATTAGGGATAGGAAAAACTCGGAAACGATCTGGTTCAAGCCCACCAAGCTCAAGAGAGGTCTACCACATCATTGTGCCAGAAATAGCATAGGACCTGTTTCTCAAGAGGTATTCTATATCCCTTGCATAACTGGAAATACTGCAAAAGCTGCAGCTTTCATGATAGCTGTGCACACAGAATCCGGCACAACAACACCTTCGACTGGGACTTTTAGATGAGTCTGCAGCAGAGACAGGAAACAGTAACATTACAGAATTTCTCATTTTTCAGTCATCAGCTGTGGAGCGTGGGGGCACAAGGAATGAATATTAGATTAAATTAAATCTAACTTCAAGTTTCAACAGAAGTTTGGTTTGCATTTGAACTGAAAAAGTCTGATTCAGAGGCAGGCCTGGAATTTCTGCTTAATCCAAACTTGTTTGCCTAACGTTTCAAAATCATTAGATGTAAAAGCAAAGAAATGGGCCTTAGAAAATGAAACCTCTTATTTTATGAGCCTTTAGCCCACTTAAATTTTGTCTAAAATACACATTACAACTTTCTCCTGTATATCCATAGTCAGGTGGACAATTGCACTGATGCAAGATCTATTTTTTTTTTTTAGTATTTTACCTCTAATTCTGTTCAACATATAAAAGAAACAACAACAACAACAAAAATCTCAATTCCACACCACAGAAAGAAAACCAAAATTAGGTCAGGAGACTAGAGTGCTATTGATGCACAGGCATAGTAATTGAAAAATAACTGCTTTGTGAATTCAAAAGCAAAGACGCCTATTTTTTATGATTCCAAAATTACAATAAGTAAATAAATTCAAGACTGAGATAGAGACACACAAAGACAGAAAATAAAAAGAAAAGCTAGCGTTCACTCTCCTAGGAGAAACAAAGACGACCCTACCTTAAATAATTCAAACTCCTTCTTTGGCATCAGCAGCTATCAATCCACAAAGGATATTTGCAATTAAAATAAATGTGTACACATCCATTAGGATTGAAATTACCACCTCTAAGCAAATAAGTAGAAAAAAAACTTAAGGAAAACATTTTTCTGTATCTCTGTCAATTTTATTCTCACATTAGACTCTATGCAATACAGAAATCAGCCTCAGCCTGTACAAGAAATACAAATCTTTTGACATATTAGTGGAACATGCATATATTTTAGCCTTGCTGGGAATCCTACACACACACACACACACACACTTCAAAAATAACGTTTTGCTCCCAAGGAGCAGACGGTACCTGGATGGTGCGGGTATACGCAGGCTCTGACCATCCTAGACCACCTTCTTGATTCCTCAGAGGATCCAGAATGTTGTTTGGCACAAAGCCTGTGCTGCCACTTTTATTCTGAACTTTCCACCACTGCTTTCTGTCATCCAGAATCTGAAACAATTTGGTAAATTAATTACAGGGTTTTTCTGACTTTCCTCCTGCCAGTACTTAGACTGTGCATCATTTCAAAACCTTAACTTTGCCAGGTTCTGTGATTGCCAACAGACCTTACACAGATGTCCCTAGGAAACCCTTGTAGGCTTCCTTGATTATCATCACCATTAAATCTGCATTTTTCAGAACGTGGCTCTGAAGAAAGGATATGGAAGAAAAGTGTGTAATGAACCTCTGTAAACTCAGATGTGCTGGACAAGACAGCGGAATGAAAATCAAATACTTGCACAGAGAGCCTGGCATCTCTACAACCTCTGTGCTGTTGACAAAAGGAATAAGTAACTACTAATAACACAAGGAAAAGTGCACTGTTCTAGGAGAACACAAACTTGGAGAGACAGCACTTCAGAGTAAACAGGGAACTGGAGCTGGATGGCCAGAAGTCTGAAATCTGACTACCTGCCGAGCAATCTCATACGCAATATTTTCTCTCTTTGTTGCTCCCTCCCTTCCAAATGTGTCTAGCTTTCAGGGTACCAAGTCTTCCAGGTAAGGACAGTCTTTCACTATGCCTTGTGTGTACACAGATAGTGTTTGCCAGAGCCAGTTATTTAAATGCTACTAAATTAGGCTTTTAAAAGCAACACCAGACAAGACAGAAGAAACACACAAATATATTTCTAGCATGGATCTCTACAGCATCAATTCATAAGTCAGTGCAGAACCTTCGTTTATCTTGTCTATGATGCAAAATTAATCAATATATTAATTCTATATTAAGGGAGATAAATCAAACACATTGAAGTAATCATCAAGAACGGCCAACATTGTCCACAGGAAAGGTACCCTCAGCTTTGAGTAGTACCAGAAATTTGGATTTTCTCTTTGCAAAAAAAATTACCTCTACAATCTCTTCTTTCATGACAGAAAGCTCACTGTTGTTCCTTGCCATAAATTCATACTTGCATTTGGCATATTTCTTGGTCTGTGCTTTATTGTGTGCTTCATAGTTTCTGCAAAGCAGAGATCAGACTATTGTTCAGTGAGACATTTGAGAAAATAAAAACACAGACAAAACGCCCTCTTCCAACAGCCTGCAAAACAATTAAACAAAAAAACCCCACCCCACCTTAACACGATGCTGCTGTGGAGCTACCTATTTATAACACACTGACTTAAGTGCCAAAAAAAAGGAAAAAAAAAAAAAGAAACAAAAGAAAGAGGCAGTTGAGCTACATAGACCTCAAGAACTGGTAATCTTTATTGGCTCACTGCTGGCAAGATCTATGATAACGACTTAGATTAGCAGGTGGCATTGTTTTAAAAAACAAACGTGTACACTATATTTAGTCTGTTTTCCTACAGCAGGTTAAACAGTCATTTGGCATATAAACAAATGACTATACTTAGTATATAATTGATATCTTTTGCTTTGTATGAAACTGTATTTCTAGTGCTCATCATAAATCGTTTCAAATACATAATAGATGAATAAATTTTTTGCCATAAACACCAATGGAATTAAACTCTAAAAAAATGCTCGTCTACGGTAGATCAGTTTTCTTAACTGACCATAAGATACCATCAACTCTAACAACCTCAAGTTACTGTATCAGTTAAAAAAGAAAAATAACTTCTTGGCAGTTACAAACAGGGCTCATTGTAGAACAAGGCATACCACAGTTTAACTCTGTGTCTTTCCGTTTCCATGAGGAAAGACCTGTTCAGAATGCCTTCGGGTAAGAAGCTACTGGTTTCTTTGACATAGTACCTGTTCAAGGCAAGAAGCCCCCCCCAGCCACCTCAAAACAGGTCCAAAATAAACAGTAACACGATTCATGTATTGCAAATTACACCCAACAACCCAAATCCATACCAGGTAGTAAAGTTAAAAAAAATAACAATCCAAACAGATAATGAAAACACGAAGCAACCAATGGCTCGAAATGCTGCATACAACATCATAGCACAGGGATACAAATGCCGGTCGTTGGTGATGGTGCTGTGTAACTGTGGATCTCAGGTGTGCCTGAGCAGTCTGTTAGTTACCTAGCTATTGCATGGCTGTGGAGAACTGTCTCACTTGACTTGAAGAGCAGAACAAAAGAAGAGTCATATTTAGATTGAAAGATTATTTTGAAAGAAAGACAAAACACTAGAAGTGTTTAAGGAGAGAGTGAAAAACAAGGGATGAACCCCAGCCTGCAGAATAGCTGTTATGAGGCTGAAACATGTGTGAGTAATCCCAATTTTTTCCGCCACCCACTGAAAGCTCATATAATTTTGAACTCCCTCCTTACTATTTCAGGGATATGACTAATGTACTTTTCGACACTTTTACTTTTAGGCTGCCTTTCCAAACTTATTTCACTAACAGTTTCTTCCTACTTTGTCCACACCTAACTATCCTGGTCACTTCAAAAAAACATAACTCAGGAAGAATTTTACAAAATGCTTATGTTTTAGTTTTATTCCACTCTGGTGCCATCAACAGCAACATCCTCAGAGCACAGGCTAGTCAGTAGCTGTATACTTCTGAAGAGACCATAATTCTTCAAGCCCAGCTTAATGAGCCAAACAACGTACCTGGGGCACAATATTCTCAGCTCTCCCTTCCCTCCATCCTCCACCGTGCTTTCTTATTGCCTGTTGGATACACCGTAAATGCAGCCTTCTGCTTGCCTGTGCATGCTGAACGAGACCCTAGTGGATTGCACAGACTTCCAGGGCGCTTTTCTTCAGACAGTGCCAAACCAAACCACACAGCGTAATGCCATGAAACACCACACAACTTGCTGAAAAACTATTCGGTTCTCTTTCAGCATCAGAGAGAGTCCCCAATATACCCAGTAACACACTGAAAGTTTAAGATCCTAATGCTTACTTTAAGTCACCCAAGGAAAGCACACCTTACTGGAGGTGCTGGCGTGTTGGAATAAGGCTCACCGAAGTTCCCCGTGTAACCTAACTGTCCCTCAGAAAGTCGTGAGTGGCCCAGTCACTGCCTTCGGACTGTTCATTAGGAATGCCAGCTTTGAACAAGGACCAGCAAACGATGGCTTAAAGGATCAACTTGAATTTCTCACTCCCTCCCCCAAACCCACTCCTCCACCTGCTTCTTCACAGATGATTTAAAATTTATCTTTCAATGGAAGCTACTTGGGATAATGCATATTAACAGCTTTTCCCCAACAATGAGCTCCTACCAGGCACATATTATATGTCTCAAGAGCCAATTAACAAATGGAAGTTTGTGTTGTGTTGAACAGGCTGGAAAACAGGGGGACACACTGTGGATGTTGCATCAGTACCAGCCATCTAGACTCTCTCCTGCAATCAGTGGTGAGAAACGGGCACCACTACTGCATGCCTCATTTCACATCTTTCAAAAGACTAATTTCACCTGACATAAACTGCATCTTAGAAACACCCATTTCTCTTTACCCTCCACAAAGGAGGCTGGGATGATTCTTTCAGGTGCAGCCAGATACTCTGATATCATCAATTGTTCAATGCAATAAGCCCCATTATCTAAACCTGAAATGGAGGCAAAAACATTTGCATGGAATACTCTTACTCTGAAAGGACAAAATGGGTCTTATCACATTACAGATAAGAGAGAAAGGAATTTGGAGTACACACCATCTAAGTTTCAAGCTGACTGGTCCTGAGACAAAACCCAAAAAAGTAACGAAGTTTGAGAAAAAGATTAGAGGTGACTACTACTGCTGTTGTTGTTATGAAGAATAAATCCAAAGCTCAGGAAAAGAATCGAGTCTCCAACCTGCACACCACGTGAGAATATGTTTGCAAATAGATTAACAGGATCTTTTAGCACATAACTCAAAACAAGAGGTTATGCAAAGGTTTTCATCAAGAGAGTTACATCAACGCTGTTTTAACCTGCAATCTGATCCCAAAAATGTAGCCTAAACATCTTTCATTGCACATAAGCTAAAATACTCTTCATATGGTGTATACAGACTGTGGTTTGGCACGGGGGAGCAATACCAACACCGCTTTACCGCTTAACTTTCAGGGTTTGTACCAGTATAAATTCTCCCCACAGACAAGGCTGGGGCTGCAAGGATCGCTGCATTTGACCTTGTCAAGCTATTTCAGCTGAAATGAAGGGGAGGAAAGAGGATGTGCTAAAAGACACTAGTTGCTATGCAAACATTTCAGAGTATTTCTCGTAATATTTGAGAGAGAATGGAAGAAACAAGGAGATACTATTCTGAAAGGGGATATTTATGCACCAGGGCAGAAAACTAAAAGCAGGAAACTACGGAGCACTAAGTGAGCAACTAAACAAATCAAACGATCATTCAAAACAAGGACAGATGAATTTCAGAGCAGACTTGTCATTCTCTGTAGTTCTGAAAAGAGCGAAGAATATTTTTAAAAACATGAAACAAAGCAGAAATAAAATTTAAACCCAAACAGGAGGATTCTGTGTTTTTAATTGGGTTGGAATTCTACTGCATCATTTTTGACAAAAACATTGATTTAACAGCATACATAAACAGGGTAGTTTCATAGGAATTATACTAAAAGAGTCTTAATGATGTGCCTTAGAGAAGTGAAAGCAGAATACCCACTGCTATCGAGAATCACTTCCTCATAGAAATAATGATCTGCTCCAAACACAACCAGAGGTAGTTACAGACACCGCCACCCCAACAGCAATAAGTCGGGACAGTTATCCACAGCACCACGCACGCCGCTGATTCAGTGTTACCTATCTACATGTCGGCTAACAGTTTGCTTAAAGGCAGCAACAGCCGCCCCCTGGTCCAGCAGAGGCCCTCTTTTGTAAACTGTGTTACTGAATGCATACCCGTCGGACGGAGGGTAGTCGGGAACACTGGGAGGCTGGAAGACAAAACAGAGACAAAGCCACAAAGTGGATTAGTGTCATCAGCCGCACCGCCTCGTTCACTTAATCCAGCACCCCTAGGGTCCCCGTCAGCGTTCAGGCGTCCTCAGGTGCTCACGGTTCTGCCATGAAAAGTTAATAACTTCTGCATTTCAAATACATGAACAGGGAGATCAAAAGGATAAGAATAAAAGAATTTCTATCCCAAGTCATCTCACTGCATTAATATTGCAGTGGATATTCTTTAGAAAAACAGTTCTCTGGGGCAAGGTCCACGTCATCTCTCAGATATCACTACAGCAACACAACTTATAAACGACGACTGCATGGCTTTAGAATAAACTGCTCTGAAAAACCACTTTAAGCTTTTGTTCTAGATGTAGACTTAGAGCCAGAAAACTCTAGCTAGCTAACAGTAAGTCTGCATAAGAGATAAAACCTCCCACGTAAAATTACCACTCTGTTGCAGGATCGTAATATCAAGCGGCTCATTCCTGTCACTCTCTCCCTGAACATGACTATAGTCAAAGAAGAAATGCAAAAAGAAATGTGATAGTTGGTATAATTACGGATTTTAATTAAGGAAAATAATTACAGTTTATCACAAGCACATATATAAGATTATTCAAGTATTTGGGAAATTCTTTTTAAACAGCAGTCCTTTAAAAAAAACCCACCTTAAGTACAGTTAAGTACAACTTAACTACTCTGCTTCTAAGTAAGAATTATTTTAACCACATTCCTGAAAACAAAACCAAGAGAAGAAGTTCATTTCTGGAGGTCACGATATTGAAATTGCTCATTCTAGATCTTTTCCCTATTCCATCATCCAGTTGTAGCAAGTTAGAACAGCTGAGATTCATCAGAAATTTCCAAATCTGTAATCCTGGCTTGATGTTTTGTTGGGTTTTTTTTCTGTTTGTGTGGCTACAGAAAAGCCACTCACCTAATTTCTACCTCCAAGTATCTGACCTGGCACCCAGAGACACTTGCCTACGGGGCTGAGGGTTTATGAGAAGATATTAAAACCACACAACCTCCACACGCACACATAGAATATTCTTTAACACTATATTATTAAGACCTCTCTGAAAAAAAAAATCTCGAGTGTCCCCTACCTTATACCTTACATCAAAAGACACCCAGGAAGAAGGAACTCATTTTACTTCACACACAAATTATCTGCATCACCTTAGCCTCACTGGACTCTCTACCACCAGTTCCCTCTTGTTTCATTTGAAGTCCTCATTGCTGAACCGATTCCACCTTGAAACCCCTCCCGGTGGGAGCTGCGTGCATGATTGTGTCTTAAGATTCACAAATGGAAAAAAAAAAAAAAAGTTCTCATGAGGGGGAACCTCCACTTTGCCAGATGCCAGAGCAGTCGCTGCCCAGCCGGAAGGGGGGCCAGGGCAGCTGCACGCACCCCCTC
The DNA here is from genome assembly GCF_964106895.1 of Numenius arquata. Taxonomy (NCBI): domain Eukaryota; kingdom Metazoa; phylum Chordata; class Aves; order Charadriiformes; family Scolopacidae; genus Numenius; species Numenius arquata. The sequence goes on along the minus strand of NC_133577.1, from coordinate 63,083,630 downwards.
TCCATTCCCAGCATGGCACAGCTCTTGACATGCAGCCTCGGTCCTCCGGAGAGCAATGTCACACCAAGACATTGGAGGCCAATTACCAGCAAGAGATGAACACTTAAATCCTCATTTTTCCAGCACCCTTTGTTAAACAAGCTGTTACGGCAGAGTTAGGAAAGAATATCTGGTATCACCCACTCCAGGGCAGTCCTTTTGCTGCAGACAAATAGCATTTTGCACTTGCGCAGCTTTTTTCCAGCTGAGCACCTGCAGCGTTTCACAGCTATTAAGCAGCTCAGCAGTTTTCCCCCTAGGGATGTGCTGAGGAGGCACTGGTGCAGGGAACCAAGGTACCAAGGTTAAACGACTTACCCGAGACCACACGGGAATCAGCAACAGTCATGAAACCAATGCCTGACATCCCAGGCACATAAACACCTTCAATGAACTGGGATTATTTTTTTTTATTATTATTGTCTTTTGATGATTAAGATGAAGAGGCTAAGCTGGCACAAAGAGCCACCAATCTAACCAACATTACTGACATCAAAAAGAATGACATGAACTCCCTGACACACAAACAACCAAAACCCCTCAATGTATTTCACCCCCCCTAAAAAATTGTTTTAACTTATTATATGTATATGAATAACAAATTAAATTCTTAAAATCCCCAGAACAGAAAAATTAATGTTGTTCTTTGTTTCAATACTATTTTGCGTTTTGGGGGGGGTGGGGGGGGTGGGTGTTGTGGTTGTTTTTTTTTTTTTCTTTTTTAATTTAGAAGAGCAGCAGTGAAACACTGAGACAATATTTGATTAGATTTTTTTGGGAGCTGACTAAGGAAGGGGGTGACAGCAATGGCAACAGCTACATTTCACATAATTGTGCCCATTAACTTTACTAAGTGTTTTTTTGCTCAAAACGAACTACTGGCAATAACTTAGTTTTTGGTACATTTACTCTTGCATATCTTGTTAGGCATAAAGCCAAACAGTGTTTTAAAGTAATCAAATATGTACCATGTTATCTTCCTTTGCTTGGCAGACATTTTACCCAATTTGTTTGTCTCTGTAGCTGAGTAGTTTGGGGTTTTTTTTCTTTTTTTTTTTTTGACTAATGGAGATTTTAATTAAAACAAAGTTTTATTGTGATAAACTTTCCATGGGCACTTCTGATAAACTTTTGGGGAAGTTTTGTTGTCTCCAATAAGAGAATTGCTCTGCAAGAAAACACCATCTCATAACAGCCATTAATCCTTCCCTTGAATCTTCTTCCATATGTGCATTTTTTCACTAACAGATCAAAAGATATATATAATATCTATTATAAAATTAAGATAAAATCCAGTATCATTGTGTTAAGATGTACTCCGAATATAGTACTGGTGTAGATTGCTTGAGGAAGATAGGAAAGACTATAGACTAAACCTAGAAAACTCCTAGGTGTACTTCCATACCACAGCTGCTAACAGGGGATCTTGGAGTAGCTAATACTTGATTGAAACTAAAGCTAGAAAGAAAAATAAATAAATTTTTAAATGAAAGCTTATGTCCTCCCAACAGAACAACAAAAAGCATCCAAAACTAAAACTTTTAAAATATATAAATCGCAATTATTTTTTTTTTCTGAACTAAAAAGCAACTAAATCCACTTTCATTCTTAAAATTTTCAACATAAACCAAAGCACGTATTCTGGCCAAGTCTACTGAAAAAGTATAGGAGATAGAATCTTTATAGTCAGCTCCTTTGTTTCTCAACAGTTAGTCAGAAAACGCAGTCTGATTTCTCTGAAGGCTTTAGATGGCGATGCATGTTTTCATTTTTTAAATAGAATAATTCATTTTTTGCTTAATTAATCATATTTATTGGGAGAAAAGGATGGGAAAATGTTCCTGTGCAATAATTCTTCTAATTGGCAACTGTTTTTCAGAAGTAGGCCTAAATTACCTGACATTGCATTACTCTCATAGCACCTCCAAATACTTTCCTGCAATACAGTGAAAGTATCAAGAAATTACTTAAAAGAACACTAAATTCCACCCTTGTGAAGAAGCAGCTTAAATCCAAAATTCCCTAAAAAGTGGTGTTTTTTACTTTTTGTCTGTGTGCCTGTGCACGGATGCATGTTTGAGAACACTTTGGTTCAAATTCTACCTGAAGTACGTATGACCAAAATCAATGGGATCTGAAAGCACAGGTCAAGAATCGAACTTAACCACAGGAGCTTGGATTGTCCTCCCAACTGAGGCAGGAAAGTGAACCAAGCTCAAGGAGAGCAGTAGACAAAAGCCTTATATTTTTCCTTATCACATTTCCGGTGGCTAAAGCAGTATTTGGTTTCATAACACTTCAATATAAGTATAATGAGTTTACACTGATGTAGTAGACATCAGAGCACGGTTACTCCAACAATATCACAGAGTATTTTCATTACGAAGGAAGCAGTTGGTGTTGCCGTCAGCTAATTTACAAAACGCTGTCGCAGGTAACCTACCTCAGTGGATAGTCTTTTCATTTCTTGCTTCCGCTGTTGCTCTGCAACATTTGCCACGGACTCAGCCAAATGATTGAGTTCTTGGTCCTTTGGAGCTCCCATGAAGTTCAGCAAAGGAGGCTCCCAACCATTTCGGAAACGGGGGACATAAGGTGGAATAAAATGGTCTTTGGGCCAATCCGCTCTGTATGAAAAGTAAATTAGAGATCTATATCAAGGGCCATACAAATATTGGTTTAATAGATTTCCTAAAAATTTAAATGCTTCAGAATTTTTTTTAGTATAGAGGAGAGGCTGGGATTATGGTACAGGCAGAATTGTGCTAGAGCACAGAAAATCCGCAGAAACATTTATTGACCACAACTATGCTCCCTGCTGTGCCCTGCAGAAAGAAACTGCTCTTGCGGTCAGGACTCGGACAGGGGTAAAACACAACAAATTTCTGTTTTGCAGCAAAGGATGAGTAACAGAAGAATCAATCACAAACAAATCTAGGATTTGTTTTAACTGTTAGGTGGGGAAAAATACTGTAATGCTCTATTTGTGTTAAAGCACCAGACAAAAGACACAGCCTGCTTTATAACAGTCTAAAAGCAGGTATGAAGCATGGAAGCCTAGGGAGCCGAGCTACACCCAAAAGAAAAAGTTAAACAATAGCATTTACCAACAAAACTCCAACTCTCCATGCTCTGAGACACAAGGATTATCATCACATTTGCTGTCCAGATTGATCTTTTAAAAATACTGTATCACTTTTCAGAGCTCCACTGGCAGTCCCTATTGTAATACAAAATACCTAAATAAATGTTTTCATGCTCTGCCTTTGCACTGTGCATAACACACTGTCCCGCAATATAAATAACTGTGTCTTCTCAGTGGAAGCAGAAACAGGAATGTACATTGTAGTCTTTTAATGGTCTCGTTGTTGGCACTGCTCAAAATTAAGGGACAAATGCTGCCAGTTACACAAGTTGCAGGAGCAGTCAGTAATTACTAGCCCATTAGCAGGCTTGTAACCCTTGAGTTTCATCATTCAACTCTCCTGCTACAACACACCACAGTGTACCTCTCTATACTGAGATCAAACAGACCATCATTTCTAATCTGCATAGGTCAACCAGCTATGTTCCAAATCCTTCATTCTTCACTGCCCAACATGAGCTACTTCTCTTTCCATTAAACTTTTTACAGGATGGACTAAACAAATCATGATGGTAGTTCCCAAGACAAGGAGCCCATTATTTTACCCAGTGATCCATTTTTCCTGCATGGGTCTCCAATGCTATGAGGCAATTTCCACTGCCAGCCCCACCACAAGCTGCTATAAAGGTAGCAGAGCTTGAAGCAGGTAAAAGCAAGTGGATGGTGCTTTGCTGGCAATCACAAGGAGCTGCAACTCCTGTTTCCAGCTCATTTTGTAGTAACAGGCCAAACAACAGGCCCAAAGGATGAATTAGGACATTTCTGGTCCTGTTACAGAGAGAGCTCAAAGAAGGGAAAGACCTGTACCTCACCCTCCCTACTCTGAGGATGTCTATCACTCCATGTTCTAGGGCGTTCCATGCAGCCTTCCTTACCAGAAAAACACTCAACTACTTTTTCATCAATCAATTAATTCATTAAAGAAATCCACTTGCTAGATGTTCATGTTCCAATTTGAAATCTAAGAACAAGGATGAATAAACACAAAATACATGATACATTTCCAGCTCAAATGATTGCATATACTCGATCATCATCAAAAGCACTTATCTACCACAGATTACAGAGTTAAAACACACTTTGCCAATTTAAACTTTTTTTTTTGGAATGTTCTCTTTGCTTAAGTATTTTCAAACCGTATACTTCCCTCAAAAACAACAAAGGCATAAACCAGTTAATTTTTAGCTAAGCCTAACCATAATAGTGAATCCATTAAGTGCAACATGTAGGGTACACGCATGTAACATGGTTCAGCCAATAAACGTTTAAAAATTGTAAGAATTTTCTTTATAGTATTATGATGCTTTTGAAGAAGACATAAAGACATTGTAAATTTTTAGCTTTTGATAATTACTGAAAATTGAAAATAGAAATGTGCATCCTGTTCATCAATATTTTGTCACTTTTTACTGCAGCTTCTTCAGATGTGTTTTTAATGAAGTCCTGATAGCTGGGTTGGAAAAATAATGGTGAAAAACAACTGAAAACATGCAAAGGACAGTTCAGAAAAAATGACTGCAAGAGGTTATGTGAAGACATTCTTGATACCACAGACAAAACAAAAAATTCTGTCTGCATTTTCTCCCTCCTTGAGACCCCTAAAATCAAACCACTTTAATATCCCACTGAGGCTGAAGAATTCCTTTCCAAAAACTTCAAAGAACAGTTCTGAAGAGTCTAAAGCCTAAAAAATGAATATTGAGTTTATTGGGGAGTGAATAACCTGGTTAAGATCGTGTCAATAAACTTGAGTTTAGAGATCATCTCTAAAATATGCAAAGACTTTTTCTCACCTGGCTTTGGTCCATGTGTCACCCAATGACATCCATAACTGTCCTTCCTCACTAGTGACAGTATATCGCAGGAAGTCTATAGTATCTTTTGTTAAGAGGGGGCTGAGAACTGTACCAGCAAGCTCTGGACCTCCTGTTGTCTGCACCACCTAAATCCAAGTATTAAAATAATACAAAGAACATACACATTTTCAGTAAGGAAGTTACTGTGAATATAAGTTACCTACAGTGCTGCTAGGAAACATTTGTTACTCACAACAACATCCCCCACTCCCAAAAAGAATTAAAAAAAAGCCAAACACCAAACCTCTGAGAAGCTAACAATGTGTCTTAATGTCCTACAGATTAACTAAACCATTTATTGCAGAACTGCTGTTCTGGTACCAACCATTTTATATGTAGACCCACTTTTGACCATATTATTCTTGCTGTACTGATCAAAACTACACATACTTCCATTAAATAGACATATGGTTATGCTTTCAACTATCCTCCTGCATTATGGAAATTATTTCAATTTCTTACTGTTAATTAAAAATTATAATGGCAAACTATAACACACAAAGCTAAAGATGATTTAAATAAATATATTAAATAGATGGGAATATATGCAGAAAAAGATTTATTATTTTTTTTCTAAAGAGAAACTCATCCTAAGACACGCACATTTCTCCTTAGTTATTATCCAGGGATAAAACATTTCAATCTTGTTATCCTTGAAAAGGTCACAGAGGATACAAATGCATGAGTTCTGAAGGAAAACACTGACAAAATAATAAAACCTTACCATATGTAGTGGGGTAAAGAGAAAATGAACCAGTTCAGCTGCGCTAGGATTCTGGATATGGAACTTTAACTTGGCCTGAAGGAATCAGAAAATGATACGTTTTAAGAAATGGATAACTTTTATGTATTTATAAATACTTTTCAAGACCCGCCTTGATGCAGTCCAGAGTAATGTGCTCTAGGCAGTCCTGCTTTAGCAGGGGAGTTGGACTAGATGATCTCTAGAGGTCCCTTCCAACTCTGACAATTCCGTGATTCCATGAAATCCCTGGTCCGGCCACAGGTCCACCTAAGCCCAGTGTTTTCTCTGCAACATCTGCTACTGCAAAGTGTTCATTCATTCAATTGCTTTTGAATCCATATATATCTTTAGCATCTATTGCGCAAAACAAGAAGTTCCACAACTGAATTATATGCTTTGTAAAGAAGCATCTCTCCTTTGGAAATTTTCTACCTCTTAGTTTCATTAGTATTCTGTAGTTCTTTACCAAATGAAAACTGAGCAATCCTCTACTCGCTTTTCCCAATGATGCTCATAACTATTTACAAATTCATTACATTCTTAGTCTGTTTGGTCTTTTTCAAGCTTAAGTAATTCCTTGGAGCATTCTTGCCCTCCCTCTACCTCCTTCAATTTTGCTACACTGGCAACAAAATAAGGCTAGGGAACACAACAGCGTGTCGATGCTCTTTATTTGTTAATTTCCTTTTTTTTTTTTTTTTTTTCTTTTCCTAATGGTTCTTAACATTTGCTTGGCTGATCACATTGAACCCGGATGACATTCTCCCAGGAATCTGTATTACATCAACGCTTTGTTCTCATTTGTTTTACATATCAGATTCTTCCCCACCAGTCCATGCTCTATAATATCTATCAGTACTGAATTTCATCTGTCACTTTATCTGCTATCATGAGATATTTCCACATTAGTATACTCTACACCCCTCATTTGCCAGAAACTTGTAAATATGTTGCAGAGCAAAGGCCTCTGCAGAGGCATGTGTGGGACTTCAGTTCTGAATTTACAGCACTTTGAGAACCAGCATGTGAGTCCTGTAATTTGTTTTCTATTTCATCAAACAAGAATCTAAGAAGCTACATTCAACCTCACAGTAGCTCGGTTTCTTTAAGAACTTCAGGGTGTGCAACCTTGCTGGATGTGTTTTGGAAATCCAAAGAAACAAAATCAAAGAACTGATGGATTTTATTTTGTTTTGCAAGATGCACGTTTGCTTCTTCCTCAATTTAATATGCCTGCCTACAAACTGCATCCCATGTGCGGGTACCTCGGGGGTACCTGATTGTCATAGTCACTCAGATCCTTGGAATGACTTTAAAGATTATCTGCATTACCTTAACCACTTCTCTTTCTCTGGAGGAAAGGCAGTTTGAGAGAAATTACATGCCATACTGTGTGGTCTACTAACTTAGTTTTGGAGTAGATAGATGAACAGTGCCCATTCATCTGCCTGTAACCTGCCATTTTGATTTGCTATTCTTTAACTCATTACCAGTTCTTCTGTTTGAAACTGATAATCTCTTGTGCCTCCCCATAAAAAAAATGGTTTTCATGAGCACATTGTCCATTATCAAGCTTTTCCAAGTAAATATATGCATAAAAAAAAAGAAATCATATCCTTTCTCTGATACATCTTCTTGGAGAATTTTTTTTGTTTACTGATCACCTGTTGGCCCTGCAGGCTCCAGAAATAAGCAGCATGCCAGAATGTGTTTTAAAAAGTTATAGCAGTTTTTCTTGCATCTAGCCGTCTGTTCCTCAAACTGATTTTGGCTAGCCTCCTTCTGCTTTTACATCTACCCTTCCAGAGTGTGCGTCCAAATGAAGAAAAGAGGAGGATGTGTTTTTACTTCTAATAACTTCCTATACGTTGTTCTTCAGTCATAACAACTTTCTTTCAGTCTTTCTAAAGTTTTTTCGACAGATGGCAGGCATTTTCTAGGAGCTTCCAGCATGGTGTTTTAAAGCAGTTCCCATTCTACTGCAAAGATTTTATTCTTTCAGCTATTCCTTTTATTTTTAAACTTTCAGATTTAGATTCTTCATTTATACAGTTCTCCATGTCTGACATAAAACACCAGGAAGCGAAATTTCGGGCTTTTGTGGCTCTTGCAATGATGCTGAGGTAAAGCACTGTTCCAGCACAGCTTTTCAAGAGCAACATTAGAAACCAGATCCTAGATGCTGCTGAGCACCAAAACAAGAACTGTTTCTTCTTCTGCACAGAAGATCAAGATTCAAAGATGCACACGTTGCTCTTGGGTGAAAAACTGATTTAAATGCAGAATGTGGTAAGAAGCAAGAATGGAAAAAAATTAACATTACAAGCACTATTACTGAGAAGGATCAGCATGTTCTAAAACATCCATCCCCACAAAACCAGAAAACCTTTGAGGTCAGAATCACAGCATTTGATGTAGGGTTTGAAAAAAAAATATTCTTAACGTTCCTAAATATCTCCTTACAGCCCTGCAATCAGAACTAATTCCCTAAGAGGAAGAACAAGCTGATTTGACTCAGTGAATGCAAGAACAATTTTCCAAGTTGGCATAGCTTCCCCAACAATTGGAAGGGACAGTCAGTATCTGAAAGCAAATGCTTTGAAGGTGTCCCACTTGCTGACTTTCTTTAATAGCACTTGCAGAAGAGGAGATGCCATGAGAAGGCTCTTGAACTAGCATCTCTGCTTGTTGAGAGCCTATAAAGTGACAGCAATTTGTTGGATGGACTGTTCTGAGGCCAGAAAGGTCCTCTGTAATGATGGCAAAAAGCACAGGGAGTCTCATGGGCATAGCTGAACAAAACTAAATTAAGGCCACAGCTGGTGGTGCTGGCAAGCATACAACAGAACCATGATCCCAACAGACGTTCCTAGAAATTCTTTTACGATTTAAACTCAAATTTTCCAAGCAAAAGGCTTTAAAGAATCAGGAAAAGAAGAAACACAACAATTCTGAAAGAAATATGCTCATCTAGTCACTGTGTGGAGGCCTTGAGGAGCAGCATCGCAAAGCTGGCTCAAAGGCCAACCTAGACCAGAGGTTGCCAGCCCTGCTCTTGTCTCAGTTCAACCTTGGATGGAGAAGGAAAAGGTGAATGCCAAGTATCAACTGAATTATCCTTCTGTGTCAGCCAAGGACCAAGCAAGATTACGTTTTCAGGTATATCATTCTTGAGGAGGTTACTTGTGGGTTTGCTCCTTCTGAAAGAGCAGTGGAGACCAAGACAACACAGAACTAGGCTCACAATTCCCTGGATGGCATGACCACCACAGCTGGCAGCAGTAGGGCATTTAAGACCCACAAGGTTTCTCTACATGGACAAGGCACCAGAAAAGTTAGATAGAAGGCAGAAGGCTTGATTAATACATTCCCAAAGACAAGATCACTTTCTGCAGCTCCCTTAAGGGAGTCAACAGTAAAGCATCCACACCCTCTGCAATAGCAGGAACATCCAAGAAGACTCAACTTAAAAATAACTACAAAGCAAATCTGTCGTGTTACTGATTCTTCCTTCTCCTCGTCATCTTTCCCCAGAATTTTAGTTCTTCACTTCATACTACTGAAACAAGACATAGGAAAACCAATGCAGCAAAACTGACACCCGAATTAATTTGTAGCAGCAGGGAAAAAAAAGATCATGTTATACTTAACAACAACTATCCCAGGAAAAAACTGTTACTGCATGCCTCACGCCACCATATCCACTAGCGGTCACCTACCAGAAGATTGAAGCCATGCTTGAATTTTTGGAAGCAGTCAACAAATTCATCTGGAGGTGGTGGTTTTGCACGGAGAGTAAGAACTCCCTCTGGAGAACAAAATAAGATTTTTATATATCCATTTATATGGTATATAATTTCAATAAATATTACAGGCATAGTAAACATATAAATACATAATAAATTTACCAACTTACAGAATTTTGTAAATATAGAACCACAACTGTGAGCATATTCTGCAGTCATCTCTCTAATTACTCACTCCCCACTGACTTCAAGCAAATGATTTCCACAGGTTTCCCTCTAAGAATATACTGTGTATACATAGGACTTATTGTGCTCAAACTGAACGAAAATTGCTACATTCATGAAAAAACCCCACATTTGCTAGCGACTTCAAAGATCCTTAGAGAAACAGAATTGTGTGCAGTAAAAACTCCTACCTCCAGGTCCTTTCTTTTTACTTTTTTTAGTTTTCTTCCTCTTTGAAAGTTCAGCAAATGCTTCAGCAGCTTTTTGAAGTCTGGTAACAAAATACTCAATGTCATCCAAAATATGGTTCAGAATTTGCTATGGGAGAAAAGAAAAGTAACAGTTTCACTACAGAAGCCATAGCAGAAATACTCCAGAAATCAAAATAAATACACTCAGACACCAACAGCTTCTTCAGAACAAAGTCCATGCTAGAACATTGCTGTTCTTGATTTTACACACCTGTGAAGTATTTTAAATCTTAGATTTTTAAAAACTTAGGGCCAGTGGAAGTTTTTTTAAAATGTTAGCATCAAGGTTATTAAATTCAGATTGGAATTACACAATTCATTCACACATTACGTTTTCTCTCACAACACATGAAAAAAATTCTAATTATTTGTGTAGAACAGCATTTTCCTAAACAGTATAACTTCATAATCTTCTTTAGTCCAAAGTATTAAGCTGTTTGTTGAATGCCAGAATGTAGTTTTATAGAAATACTATTTGAAGAATTGTTTTCAAAGAGCAAGTGGAGAAGAATAAGGACCCCCGGGGAAAACATATACACCAATTCAGCAGCCCCCAACATGCTTCCCTCAAGACCCTTGGATGTTGCCAAGAAGAAAAATAGAAAGTTAGAACTGACAAATAGGGCAATATTTGATATTACATACAACAGAAGACTTGCCCAATTTGATGGCTTATAGGCAATATCATAAATGACCATATGTTCATTTTCCTGATACTGCACATATCTAAATCCCACTAAATTAATGGAATTTATCCTTACATAGTTTTCTGAATTTGGTCTACCACATAAAATTAGTATTTATATTTCTAGCTCTTCACAGCAGAAAACTTTGCATCAACATTCAGTACTTTACACCCCACCCCACCCCACCCCCCATTTTTAAAGTAAAAAAATAAGAAAAATAACAGCTGCCTACTCATTTTTAAGGTCTACCACACAAGCATAGGCTGCCTAGAAAGCTTTCCTCCAGAACGGAATTTCCCATGTGGAAAAAGCCTTCCCACAAAGCAGAGCTGCAAAATTTCACAGACATTAAGCAATGTTGCTTGCAGTTTCTCACTTACAACATCTCTGTCAATCCTCGCTGCTATCATCTCTGCTGTTTCTTCATGATCATGGTATTGTCTCTGTTTTTCAACTACAGAAAAGGGAAGAAGAGAATAGACATCCATATACAGAGAATTAGTAACCAACACTTCCTACACAGCTTATGTTTGAAACCATTCTGCTGTGAGGAAAAGATGGACAATGTTTATATCATTCAATTTGCAAGGACTTTACACCACCTGAAAAACTTATTCCCTAATGCCTGATCCTGTCATGTCTCACACAAAAAGCTCAGGTGTACGCTTCCAAGTCAACTTTGCTGCAATAGCTAAATGAAGTTAACCACAGAAGCATGGTTCCAAGGTCTAAATCAAAACATTACAGCAGAAAACGGCAGATTATAAATACAACGTAATGAAAAATCATCCCATTTTGCAAAGTATGCTGAAAAGCTACTCCAGCAGAGGTAAGCAAGAAGGAAGACTGTAGCTGACTTCAAAAAAATTTTGATGTAGAAGGTAATAAGCAAAAAGGGATGTAGGAATTTGAACAGAGAAACCAAATCTGCCAACACAGAAATGGGGGGAGGTAATGAGATGATAAAACAGGTATTTCCAAATACCAATGGACAGAGTCAGTGACTTTTATTCTAAAACAACAGGGGTTAAAATTTTGACAAAGGACAAGTTTTGCGTTTTTAAGTCACACTAAATACTGTACTGCTTTTGTTAACAGGTGTGGGGTTTTAATAAATACATTTTAGGAAAGATCCATGAGTTCAATAAAAGGAACTGCAGGAACTCAGGTCCACAAGTGGTCTGGGCATGACAGATCACTTGACAAAATAATGAAACTTTTCTGAAGTTCACAAGTCATTAAACAGAAGAATAAACTAGTCTTTGGTCAAGATATATGTTATATTGCAGAACAGTAGACAAACACATTCTTAACATTACAGGTCTCTCTGAACATTTTTAGTTGTTTTCTTTACATAGTTGTGTACTTTGTTGAGTGATACAGTTTAATAAACCAAAAATAATAGAGTGCATGGATAATGACTTCTAATTCTAAAATTTTAATATCTATTATAAAAAAAGGCAACAAAAATGAACCCAGACCAAAAAAGACCTCACCTTGACCAAGATTATTCCCTTAATACAGTCTGTTTTACAGAAGGAACTTTAGTATTTCTAAAGAAGATTTTTTCCAAAGAAATCTGATCAAAATAAAGTTTCCATTAGAGATTTGGAAATAAAAAATAAAAAAAACAAACAACAACAAAAATTCAAACCCATCAGAAATTATAGTGTTCCTTGGTAGGGCTTTAAAAAAAGAGAAAACAAAAACCAAACTAGTTTAGCGATAAAGGCCATTATAAAGATAAATATAAAATAATAAATAATGCTGATCTCTAGCCTCCTTTTAATCCAGGATTATTCTTTTTAATTGTCAAAAATATCTGGCCCACACTATCCCTATTACCAAAGAGATCATCATTAAATTGCTAGAGTTATGACAGTACTAATTACTGTGAACATTCACAAAAAAAGTCCAGGTTACAATCTGTAGCCCACACCCCCACCCAGCTAAACACAAGTGAAAAAAGCTCTGAACAGAAATTCAGAAAATGGGTAAGTGCAAGTAAATGACAAGTCAGATTATGACAGTCAAGTCTTATTCCCCAGATCAGGCAATGGTGGCTTGGGGCATTTGAAACTAGACCAGGAGAATAATTCTGTCTGCTCTCAGCAAGGACAGAGGAGTGACCTCGTACAACCACTTCCGTATTTGGATTCAACTTCTGTAATCTTTACGAAAGTGGTCTTTCTAAATTATTTTGTTATTACCAGGGATCACAAAAACCTACCGCCCAGAACAACAGTTTGTTACCATGCATGAGGTGTCGGGGTCCCAGGAATACTCACAGTCTCCCTGCTCAGCGGCCCACGCCGACCACGCTGCCACCCGGCTTCTCACATCCACCTGGGTGATGGTCCCCGGTGGCACAGGGGCAGGTGCCTGCGGCGGTGGAGGGATGGTGCTGTCAGCTTTGGATATCATCCTAGAGGAAGAGAAGAAATCCCAGAAGTGACACTTGAAGGAAAAACATTCTATTTTCTAGTGCTTAATCGGAGAAGACAAGGAGGCTTTACAAGGGCCTCTTCTATTGTTGAACATACTATGGGCTTGCCAAGTAAGCAGTACTCAAGACCCTGATGTGTAAATATGTTAAACATAGCATGAAGCCACTCCATGATTGGGTTAGCAAACTTTTGTCACCTGGCCACATGGGAAATGCCCAAGGAGTGCCACAGAACATAACGTCTAGAGATCTGCCAGCTTACACAGGTAAATTCAGCAGCTTGGGTTTAGTAGGTGGCATTTTTCCACCATATGCAGTTTACTGGATGGACTCCCATTTTGTGTGAAATTTTTCATTAGAATTTACCTTTCAGCCATCACAAGTTGCGTATCTAGTTCCTAAACTTGACAGGTTGTCAACCACCTCTTTCTTAAAACTCTACCAAGAAAACCAAATAAATTTACAGCTTGATTTTCCTTTTTATATCACTGGCCTGTTCATCCTGTCTTGATACAAATGCACCATCCCATCATAGACTGTATCAAAGTTCCGACCTGCAATTTTCCAGTTTTCCCATTCTTAATATAGTTTTAAATACTGTAAGGAAACAGGTCTTTGAAGTCATTCTGCAACTTCATACCAACAGACAAAAAAATCCCAATAACTCCTGTCACGCACACATCCCGTGTCCCTACTTAAAAGCAAGATCTTCACCTTAAATTCTTCACTTTATCATCCCATCTCATTCATGGCATTCTATGACACCACAAAATGTCAAGTGTTATTTGGTCTTTGGACACCAAACAAAAAATAATGTTTCCATCACCATTCCTTCCTCCAGTCTCCTGAGCCCTCTTCTCTGCGTGTCCCACACTTGTGCTTGCAGCAACTCGACAATGCAATGTCAGGAAGGAGGGTCTCTCCCCGTGACCCCGTCAGCACGTGCATGATACGACAGCGAGCAACCAGCGCTGTCACGCACCAGTGACCTCTTGGCATCACAGCCCTCAGAGACTGATATCTCAGATTATTTTTCCCGCTAGGTGTACTGACCTACATTCTTTTCCCAATTAAATCTCATTAGTTTCTGAGCACATCCAATGTGTTTGAGTCCTCATGGATTACATCTTTCTGCTTATATTTGTTTGTTACAGTGCCACAAACAGTAAAGTCTAGTTCTTTAATTTTAAACCCATGGGTCAAGTTAGGCACAGCTCAGTTTTTTTTGTAACAATCTGTGTTATTGAGAGATACTATCAGGATCCAGTTACTAACTTTTCAACAGACTACCACCATAACCATTCAGTATCAAATATATTTGTGCCTTCGTTGTTATACCTCTGTTGGCTACCTCTCATTTTGGTATTAAACTTCTCTGAACCCAACAGACTGCTTTCCCCCATAATTTCTTACTGGCAGAGAAGCTTTTGCTACCAGGGAAACAAGGAGTCTTCAACATCGTTAAACAGGCAGGCAGGAAGATTATTTAATCTTCAGTTGCTGTTTCATTTAACATCCTTAGATCCAAAAACCTTTTTTTCAGAATCTTACTTACTTGGAGTTATGAGGCATTTGTGTCTTTAATTTAAATTCTGAACTACTTGACCCATATGCAGAACTGAGACATGCAATGCTATTCTCTGGCAACTGGTATTGACGCCAGCTGTTCCCATCACTAAGCTGTAATCAGGAAAGGTAAGAGTGATGCTACAAATTGAGACAGCATGAGATAATTATTAAAGCAAGGTCTCTGTGGTTTTGGAAGTATATTATCAACTAGCAACAAAGAGTAAAAACCAGCAGGCAAACTTTGAGAGCTTCTGAACACTATTTGGTGATCCGATATACTGCCAAGAAGTTAGGTTTTTACCTCAGTGTTTCAAGCCTCTTCTTTTGTTTTCCACTCTTGCTGTCACTGATTGCACTTTCAATGTCTTCATGAATAAAGCTAGCCTAAAGAGACAGAAGCAGAAACCATCAGTTATGAGCTGTATCTCCTCATGCACTATTTTTAGGGCATCTTAAGATTCCAGAAACCCTTATCAAATCCCATTTATTTAAAAGTTCTAGGATAAATTATTTTACACATAAACAGAATGAAGAAACACACAATGCTATTGTCTGGGAGTTGGTATTTTTGTCACTGTTCCAATTTCAAGCATTGTCATCAGATGAGTATGTCATCTAGACACCAAATTTGTCTGAACGCATGTAATTATCTCAAGTCAACCATTATTGAATAAGCTATTTTTTCCCCTCCATATACGTAATTTTTATTTTTCTCAAGCATGTTAGGGGACAGACATACTAAAAAAAAACCTACTATAGATAATAGCAGCAAAACTACCATAGATAGTAGCAGCACAAACAGTTAGGAAAGTAACTTCTAGTCAGACAGTTGTCTTTAAGAAATAACGACAGCGTCCAGTTTCTCTTTGATTTAATACAAGATGAATTTTCCAGAACATTTCCTAATCTGTAGGCTTCTGCCTCTTCATAACTGCAGTCTGCCTCCACCAGTGGCCCACAAGTGAAATTTTGATGCACGTCTAAGGCATTATTTTAATAGATCTTGCATTAAATAGGTCACGGCTTCTCGTAGGATTTAGAATGCTCTGTTACATGTATTCAGCTGACAAATTAATTTCCTACACAGGCTGTCAAAGCCCAAATCTGTCACTGTCTGGCTCGCTCTACAAGGTCCACATCTCTCTTAGTCCCCTCATGATGGAGAAGCATGCATCTTTTGGGGAGGAATATGTAACTTCTGCTGGGACCAGAAGTCTTTGTTGAATTTAGGATCTAAAGGGATTAACAGGCTTCTCAGGCTATAACGAATTGTACTACAGAATATGGACTAGAGATACATTAAGGTTGAAGACTTAATAGAAATATCTTAAGCAGATTTGAGAAACTTAAAAGTATTTCATTACTCACACTCTTGATATTTATTATTTAACTTTTTTTTTTCTTTATAGAATATTGAATGCCCCAAATATTATTGATTTTGACTATTTTTTCATTGCAAAGGCTCCTGAGGTTCATGGTACCTTCTGATTAAAAACATGACAAAGGCAAAGGAGAAAGACTCATCCTTTCAAAAACAGCCAGGTCTCATGGGTAAGGAAAAAAACCTAGGGCACAGAGTTGAACAAAACCTCAGAAGAAAAGCGGAATCCTGGACTTCCAAGTCATGCTTATGTGTTCTGCATTTTTATTTGTACACAGAGGAACAACTTCAAAAGATGAAAGTCTGAAGAACACAGCATCTCTACACGTTGGGAGGCTGGGTCCAGCAAGACCTCAATGAGGATTCCTGCATTATTTAACATACCGCATCCTGATCTTCTCACAGGATCCCAATTTCCATTGAAACAGCAAACACTGTGCAACTAGTCACACAATTAAACAGTTGTCTTCACACCACTCTCACTGTACCAATTTCAAAATGGTTGCACAATGTGATTAGCAATGTTTTTTAAGACAATTATATCAACTACTATAAAGGAATTTAAAAATCCCCATAAAATTATCAATTGGAATTTAAAGAAATAACAAGTATATAGAGTAGCTAAGAGATATTAAAATGTATAGTCCTGGAAATAAAGAAGTATTGCAGAATATATGTAAAAAATATTTATGCTTGAAGGAAATATTTTAATCAGAGACAATCACTTTCCTTGTTTTACCCCTCCTGCAAGTAATATTTTCCTTTTCACTATCTGCAAAGCAGAGTAGCAGAGAGGTAGGAATGTAGAGAAGATTTAATTGTTCAGTGACAAAATGAGCAGAACAAGGGGAAAGTCTAGGTAAGACTCAGGGCTTGAGTGAGTTCTTTGCAGAGTTTAAGATAAATTTGAGACAACTCAAACTATTTCACACCACTTTCTTCAGGAGCATGAATGCAAACCATATACATATTCTAGAGCTTTACTCATTTGCAGAGCTAAATGAACAGCTACAGAGCCCGAGAATCAATATTTACGGTAATGACATATTTTCACGTGCACTAAAGATTCGGCTTACATGCAGGACTACTCTCTTGCAAGACATACTATTTACTACATTACTAACACACTATACATACTGCTGATATCATAAGTGCATTAAAGTTAAGGCATATTTATAAGAATAAAAGAGCAGAACTATTTTCTGTGAATAAGCTTATTTGATTTTATCCACTGTACTTGCCATAAGTCATAGCAGATCTCCATTACTAACCTTACCTTAATCTCATCACATTGGAAAAGATGCAAATCAGGCTTGTTTTGGGTTGGTTCTTTACATACTAATGCAAGAATTGAATTGTAATTGCATGCATTCATCACAGCTTGGCAATGCTGAATTGTGCTTAAAGGAAAATTCTCCAGTTCATTCTGCCAGAAGAGAAAAAAAAATAAAAACACAAAACAAAAAACACCACCTTACTATATACAGTCCCAATCTCAGAAAAGCTGCATGATTTAAAAAGGAAAAGTGATAATAAGCTAATTAAAATACAAAATCTCACAGACATCATTTTTCTGCCCATTCCCTTTCTCTTTCTCTCTCTCTCTCTGAAAATGAGACTGCCACTCACAGATCTTACCTTTGATTCCAAGTCCACCAAACTGACAGCTTTGTCATCCACTTGAAGAATCATATCTTGAGTCCACACTTTGCCTTTGGCATCCAGCAATTTCAGCTTCCTTATTCCATCATCTACTGTAATCATTGCCTCTTTTCGGTCCAGAACAAAGGTGGTCAAGTGCTAGTGAATGGGATGTACATTTAAAAAATTTGTAATTCCTAGGTAGTGTCAGCATTCAAATTGCCAGGAGATAGGAATACAAATTATTCATGAATAAAAGTGCCTTTGTATATGACAGATCCCACCAATAAACGATAGGAAAGGTTGTTTAGTCCATAATGTCATTTTAACTCAACTGATTTTTGTAACTTATTGTTTGTCATCCTCTGTCATTTCCTCACTACGGTAAGTGGTTAGACTTGAAGGCATATTCTGACATCTTTCAGGTGTCACAGTTAGAATTAAACCCCGAGTATTTAATTAGCTCTCTTGAGGAGTGAAAACCTGTCTCACTTAGCAAGCTGAATCCAGGAAGTGTCAGCAGAAGCCTCCCAGAAACACCCTGCCAACGTAACTCCACCACCACCCTGACCTGGAGTGTCCTCATCTCTTCCAGAGCTGCCAGCTAGCACGTTGACGGTAAGCACGATGGGCTTGCATCTGACTGGGCTACCTTATGGACAGTCTAGTGGCTTCTTTTATGCAGATCACAGTAAAAATGAGGTATACTTACTACTTTTGCTCATCAACAACTTGGAATATTCTCCAGATTCAATTAATGGTCTAGAAATTAGGTACTACATCACAGATATCACCTCAACCAGTTTCCCTGCCATTAGGGTTTTGACAATTTCTCCTTCAACATGCCAACCATGCAATACAACCCATAAAATTATTTTATTTTATCCAGGTATAAAGCTAGCTTCACATTCTTATTGAACATATGGCTACACTCATCCAGGCTGAACCAATTTTAATATATGTCTGCACACCTATCTTCTAAGGAACTTAAAAAAGTAATTAAGTGTGCTTTCTTCTATTACAGCACTTCGTAATGACAGACAAGAGAGTGGATACAAACTGCATATAATCAAAGTATTAAAAAAGTTAAGAGAAACAAACTCTCTACTGACTGCTCACACAGGAACGCTTACACTTCAAATACAAGTACTAATTTTTATGCCACTACAGTACCAAAACCGTTATGAAGAAACCAAAGAAAAATACTGTCAGACAATTAGAAGCAACACAAGTGTTCATTTGCAAGCTGATCATAGGATAGAAGCACTTGAAATTAAGATTCTTCTGCATATTATCTCACAATTTACAGCTAATTGAACACCCAGCAAAAAGGACCTGACAATCTATGGTATTTGCCCACCTTGGCTTAACCCGTAACAGCAGTCTGATGGCAGTGGGAGAAGGTTTGTGCCCAAGTAAGACCACAAAAATGAGGCGCTGCATGCAGAAGTGATTAACAAGCTGCATGTGGGCACCCATGTTTACTTTACTGAGTATTTTGAATATATCTACTCCTGTAGACAGGAGTATGCAGTAATTCTGCAAAGCAGCTTAAGTCAGAAAGTAAGATACTTTGCACTTCACACTGGAGAAAAAAATCTGTGCAGGGAGAATATATTTGTTTAACTACTACATAGTACGCTCACTGGGACTTTTATGAGTTAATGCTCAGCTCTTTCTGGATATTTTGTCACCTCTGATGATTATAACTGATCAAATTTTAAATATCATCCAGTGTGCCTCACCAATAGTACAGGGTGTTTCAGCTCTGCCTCATCCCTGCAACAAGGCAGGTTCAGAGACAGGGCAGCATAACATATTGAATTGATATCCCATTGAGAAGTCCTGTCCGTTTGCCAAACTACACACAACTTTGCTTACATTCTTCCACATCAAAATTTCAGCTCATTATGGCAAAGCTATAGAATTTGAGACATTTCAGAGTAATCTATTCTGAAGTGACCTCAGGCGGGCAGGATATTTTAGAAGATGTATATGCCTTCAAGCATATGTATCCTCAGAAATCACGTAGGCAAAAATAACTGCACGTAACTGAAAGCTAGAATTGGTATATCGCTCCTCATCTCACCTCTACATGATACTGCGAAGTTTCGGATATGCTGCTGGCACTGTCTCGTGCATAATTCTTTCTTTGTTCTAGAGATGGGAGGAAAAGAAAGAATAATTATTCATTCAACTTCTTATCATGCTGTTTTGAATACTTCTCAGAGACACTTAAGCCTAGTTGTACATACGAAAACAGAAGATGAGCTGCCGTTAATTTCTGTATTTCAACAGAAAAAATCTTCACACCCCCCCCAGTCCAGCACAAGGATCATACTTACGTCAATGATGTTAAGAGAAAGCCAGTGGGTGCAAACAAAAGGCAGTTATGTCCTCACAGTGAGTCAGGACACTGGAGGGGAGCAGCGTTCTGACTGAAAATGCTTCATTGGGAAGCCTGGTTATTAAAATGACTGCCTTGCCGCTTTGGTAGCAATACGATAACTGGTATGAGGCTTACTCTATTTGTATGAATGCACTTAAAAGCAAAAGTATTTTCTGATATACATATAATTTTCACGTTAAATCTGCAAAACAACAAAGCCACACACAAAGAAGACCTTACTCATCCTTTATTTCTTCCTGAAGTATTCAATTTGATGAATAACTGATGTAAAAATATGCATGGAAATTAGAGAAAAAATAAGGGAGGAAAAAAAAAATATGAGAAAAGAAAAACAAAAAGCCAAAAGCTGCAGCAAAGAAATGCACACCAAATATCTCTAAACAGAAATATTTTTCAGCTGAACAAAATACAATGCTGCAAAATCAGAAACACCATTTGACTTCTACTCCGTACAGTAAATGAGTAGCAAATCAGGAGAGGTGGGAAAGGCAAATGCAAGATGAAGACACGACACACACCTACACCACAAACTAATGAATTTAGATGAATACTGAAGCAAATTTTTCAACTTTAGTGGAACAAATTTGACTGTAATATTTGGAGGGTTTTTCTCTTTTTTTTCACCATAACCACTTAGGTGCCTGATCAGGAATACCAGGAGCTTTGCCTAAGGAAAGAAGTCACTAGGAGGCTTAGCTGAGAGAGGACCAAGGGAACTCTGCAAGTAGGTGATTCTTTTCTCTCCGTTTCATAACTTCATTTCTGATCTTCAAGTAAAATAGGCAGTTTGATTTTGTTTGGAAAGAAAGCATCTGAGGTACATACAGAATACATTGATTTCATCATACTTGGAGTATGACGGGGGAAAATAAATCATGTGATTCTGTTGACAGGAAAGGTAAGTCACTTTTTGCAAAATTTAAAAAAAAAAAAAATAAAAAATGCTAACTACTACCAAGCACGTGATCTGTGACATACAGAGATCTGCAGTGAGGATACCAGAAAAGCCACACTGTAAAAGGCTCTTCTCTGACCAGGGTTCTTTCATACAGGCATTTCAGGTGCTGATGGTGCCCTCGTTTTCAGATGTCACTTGTAGAAGTATTTGTAGAATACATTTGAAGCAATGTTATCTCTCCAGTTCTCGGTGACTTTCATGAAAGACAATACAGTTTCTGAAATCCCTCAGTAGCTTGAAGCCCTCCTCCCATGATGGCAAACACTGCTCCTGTACAGCAGCTACTCAGCTTGCTTTAGTGAGAGAAGTGTGCAGTGCAATCAGCCAAATTCAAGAACATCATGGATTGTCAGAATTTTTAACTAAGTGTGTGAATATTTCAAAGTAGATGTCTTTCATTATCCATTATTCTGAAATCCCAGGGCAGAGGATCTGCATTGATTCCAACTGTAACTACTATTTCTGCTTTTGCAGCATGTTACTTAAAGTATTTTTTTGGTTGATTTTCTTTCTAACCTCAATAGACACACACACACATGCACACTCCAACAAAACAGTCGGTAAAGCAGTACTGTCTGATTTGCTACCTTTCTTTTTTTGTTTGGATGATGATCTGAAGAAGTAAAGTCCATCTGTTCCTAACAAAACAAGGGAATTAAAAAGTAGCATCTACTTTAACCCCATAGAATTATTTGCAAGGGGATCAGTTAACAGTCTTTTGTTATGGACTGTAAATGATAGTTAAATGCTGTCCAGTAAGAAAGAACGCATGCTTTAAAAAAAAAAAATAATCACTTGTTTCAATTAATAATGCAACAAATATTCAGCTTTGACTGTCGTTATCTTTTTTAGGTGAACAAAAGTATTATTTTTTTAACAATATCAAATCAAATCAGGATAAGAAATTTTACATCCACTGTAAAGTTTATAAATCCTGCAAACAATAACAATTAGAGTTGTTTTAAATAAACAAAGAATACATAGAGGTGCCAAATAATTAAGAAAAAGAAAGTAACTATTACAAGAGATTCCTTGCTCTGCTTCACAGAAATTTTGTCTTGTGTTAAGACAGGATATCCAAAACCATTTATAGCACTGATTAACACATCCTTTTCCACAGAGCAGCCCTAACACTCACAATAGACATGATGGCTAGGTTTTCAACACACTATGTCTTGGTGAGAACAATAGTGTTTATATAAGAAACAGAGCTCTCTGAATGCTAATAAAATCCGTGTTTGCCTACACTTGAGAGCCAAGGAGAGCCCCTCAAGTTCTGCCTTCTTAATTACAACAGAATAGTAACAAGAACTTCAATAAAATTTCCAACTAGCAAAAGTCAATCCATGTTTATGTTCCATGTCAACCCATGTAAAACATCACAACAACTGATGGTCCCCACTGAGCTCAGCAATGATTCCTATTTACCTTTTTACTTCTTTAATGCAGGTAGAATGGTTAGTTAGAAATGTTAGAAAATGTTAGAAATCCAAGTTATGAATAGAATAGAATAGAATAGAATAGAATAGAATAGAATAGAATAGAATAGAATAATGTCAGTTGGAATGGACCTATGATGATCATCTAGTCCAACTGCCTGCCCGCTTCAGCGCTGACCAAAAGTTGAAGCATGTTATTAAAGGCATTGTCCAAATTTTCATGCGGTTTTGGATGAGCTACGAAGTATCCTATAGAAGCTGTGAATGTTGTCAACATTGCTATAGAGGAGCTGGAGGTAGATACTACGGGTAACTGCTCCATCCTGAAATTATTCACCCTTCAAGATACGTCTAATAAGTACCCTAGCATCAGGCAAAATTCTTCTGTTGCTTCTGGAAGGGTTTTTCCTCAACCTTTGTTTTTTCAACCCTTCTACAACTCAATAGTTAGAAAATGGGTCTTCTTTCCCATACAGGGTCAACCCAGCTTCTAATCACCCAGGCTCCTTGAGAAATGGTCTTCTTGGCTGCCTGGTATAAACTGCACTGAAGAAAGAATGAGTAAAGTCCCCCCAAAGACAATATGCACATAACATAAAGAAAAATAAAAAAAAAAAGAAAAAGAGACTGGCATCCAGAACACATTCCCTTTCCCACGGTTTTTGCCAGTAGCTCAAATCTTGGCCTCTGCTTTCTCCTACTGCCTGGCTCATGTCCCAGATTCTACCTACAAACCTTGTCCTCAGAAAGGAGGACACACTCTTTTCTGCACCCCCTTCTGCTAATGTGCTCCACTGCCTTGAACTTCCAGCAAAATTGATATAAACCTGCAAACCTGTTCTGTATCCTTCTCTATCTGGATGACACAAGAATCTGCCGCTTAGAATCATAGAATGGTTAGAGTTGGAAGGGACCTTAAAGATCATCGAGTTCCAACTCCCCTGCCAGGGGCAGGGACACCTCCCACTAGAGCAGGTTGCTCAAAGTCCCATCCAGCCTGGCCTTGGACACCTCCAGGGATGCGGCATCCACAGCTTCTCTGGGCAACCTGTTCCAGTGCTTCACCACCCTCACAGTAAAGAATTTCATTCTAGTATCTAATCTAAATCTTCCCTCTTTCAATTTAAAACCATTACCCCTCATCCTATCGCTCCACTCCCTGATAAACGGTCCTTCCCCATCTTTTCTGTAGGCCCCCTTCAGGTACTGGAAGGCTGCTATAAGGTCTCCCCAGAGCCTTCTCTTCTTCAGGCTGAACAGCCCCAACTCTCTCAGCCTGTCTTCATAGGGGAGGTGCTCCAGCCCCCCGATCATTTTTGCGGCCCTCCTCTGGACCCGTTCCAACACGTCCATGTCCTTCCTGTGTTGAGGACTCCAAAGCTGGACACAGTACTCCAGGTGGGGTCTCATGAGAGCAGAGTAGGGGGGCAGAATCAAACAACTTCCTACAACACTTCCACGTTTCCACTGCTACATCAGATATATCCTAGCACAATTCTCACAGTCTTTTTCATCCATATACAGCTGCTTACTTTTCTTCTTTTCCTACAGAGTTGTCCATTGTCGTTCTTCTCGAAATGCAGCTTCCATCTCCTCAACTCTTTCACATATCAAAGTGGCTGATTATTATTCATCAATATTAATCTGACTCCTTTTACAGAAACACTGAAAATGTTTTTTGACTTATTACATATCTTCAAATGCAAGTAACTATTGAAAATGAGCAACAGAATTTGCTGACATGCTGGACGTACTGGGCCTGGTTGGAATGGAGTTAATTTTCTTCACAGCAGCCTGTATGGTGCTGTGTTATGGATTTGTGACCAAAACAGTGTTGATAACATCAGGATGTTTTAGCTATTACTGAACATTGTCAAGGCCTTCTCTATTTCTCAGTCTGCCACACCATTGAATAGGCTGGGGGTGCACGAGAGGTTGGGAGGGGACACAGCTGGGACAGCTGACCCCAACTGACCAAAGGGATATTCCATACTGTATAAAGTAATGCTCAGCAATAAAACCAGCGGGTAGTCTTTCCAAAGTAGCTCTTGCTCAGAGACTGTCTGGGCATTGGTCTGCTTGTGGGAGGTGGTGAGTGACTACCTTGTGTTACTTGGGGCTTTTTTCAGGTTTTTTCCCTCCCCCCTCTTTCCTTCACCTATTAAGCTGTCTTTACCTTGATCCAATTCTCTCCCCTGTCCCACTGCAGGAGGAGACATGGGGAATGAGCAAGCAACTGGGTAGGTCCTTAGTTGCTGGCTGGGGTCAACCCCCAACACTGAAGAAAAAATGATGTTTTGTACGCCCCATTTCACTCTCCTAATCAGTCTCAGCCTCTCATGGGTCCTTTCATGCATGAAGAGAGTTATTGAAGCTAAAGCGAAATTCTGCATCAGAGACTTTCAGATAGGACGTATAAAACTATCAAAACTATTGAGTTTTTTCTATTTACTCTACTTACTGCAGCTCTTATATCCAACATGTGACATACAGTGCTGCCTTAACGCTGCAGTTAGCTCAAACCCTGCTGATATGCTGCACACAATTTACCTGAAGTATTTTCCCTCTGATAAAGGAAAAAAAATAAAAATAAAAAAGGATCATGACAGAAGACACTTGAAATTAAATTCTTAATCACAATCTATAGCAAATGCAACCCAGAGGAATTTGAGCAAACTAAAATCTCTCACAAGGCAAGGGCAATAAACTTAGAAGCAGCACAGCATTTCACTTATAGGTCCTGACTGTAAGATCTACTAGCTACTAAACCTTTCAAAGGAACAGAAACATTGATCCACAGAAACTAATACTCTTCCCTCTGTGTCATGGGGAGAAATGCTACTGCTGTTCATGTCTTTGTGAACTTAATGAATTCGCCAGTCATCAGGAATGGACCGTGTTCCTGGTTTCAAAAAGACAGTAAAACGGTACTGATTTCATACCAATTTTGGAAGCAGTCAAAACACCAAAAAACCAAAAAATGACCCCTTGATCAAAGACTTTTAGCCAAGCCAAGAATACACTAGGCAGTACATGACACAGACAAACAGGACTTGAGATAGCCATCGCTCATTCTCTTCCTTGCCCTCCCTGTGCTAAAAACTGTGCTCTCCCCATTTATTTCTGTGAAGGAAAGGTAACTATTCCACAATTCCAGACAGAAACAGCAGTATGGCCCAAGATCCCTTGAGGCAGAGCTGTGAACAGAACCTGACACAGGTATAAGTTAGAGTCCTGTCTCACCCATTTTCCAACTGGAAGATGGTGCAGCAATATGGCAAATTAGAAAGTTGCTTAATAAACTCCATTGTAGCCTGGCTCTGCGCCACCATTCAGAAGACCACACAGAGAAACGTATCGCAGCAACAGAAATCCAATTCTTTATCTAGGTAGGGAAAATTCTTACCAAAAGCAAAAGACCTCAGTCTAGGACTAAACAGATTGCATGAATCATGGGTGGTGCTGGTTAGGTCTATGATACTTTTAAGCACAACAAATTTTCAGTTCCTAAAAGCCTAGAACAGAAATGAGGAATCTCGATGCCTAGACTTCTACTGATGTCTTACAAGTAACTGCATAGGCCAAGTGTAATAAATGTTATCGGTGTTATGGCTATGACAGCACAAAGAAGGACAACAATGGATCCCACCTTCTGTGCAACAGCCAAATTGGATAATGTCTGTACAGTCCACAAAGAGACAAAGCTCTCAAATCTGATGGCAATCCATATGGAGATGGATTAAGAGTCTCCCTCACAAGCTGTCCTAAGAATCCTGAGTGACAGTATAAATTATCACCACGCATCATCAAGCAGGAAAGCCCAATACTTAGTTTACTACTGTATATTTATGGTTTGCATTGGACTGATTGCTGACACCCCTTTAAGATTGTATTGCAGCAGCTGGAAAAACTCAACTTGAGACTGAGAGGAAAGTGCACGAGACGTGACCTACACATCCGGGGAGAAAGGTCAAAACTTGAGTTCAAAACTAATCTCATTAAGAGAGGAGCAAACACTATCACTTTCAGAGATTTGTGCTACAAGCTTCTCCCTGGTGACTATGCGGAACTAGCTATCAGAGAAAGTGTATTGTTTAGAAGTCAACTGTTAGTTTAATTCGTTCAAGTATTAAATAACGCAAACATGTTACATGGATGGCTTCTTTTAATGGGCTCTACCTAATCTGCTTGTGATTTCCTGGAATTTATTACACGACAGTTTTTGCTCTGAATGAGGTATTTGAGCGATGCAAAAATACACATGCCATTTCGCATCTAATCACAGCCATGAGAGTATAAACACAACGTATAAAACACCTAGCCTTTTCTGATGCAGCGTGAAGACAATTTTAGTAACATCTTTCAGTTCTGTGCCGTATAATAATCTAACAACGTGGAGCGAACCACTAGCTCACTACTCCTGGGGAATGGGGCTGCTCCACACTGTGTCACTCGCTGGCAAACCCCCAGCACAGCCCTGGCTATTGGCGCCGACCGACGCCGCACGTCTCCCCGCAAGCAGAGCTGCAGAAGACAGATGGAGAAGCCAATGTTAGAACAAGAGATGACAGTACGAGCCAAAACCCACTTCTGATGGAGAGATCAGGAAGTAAATGATGAAAAAACCCCGTAAGAATGTGCAGAGGGCATCTTCCTTCCCAGTAAAGCCAGAGATTTATTATGCAAATAGAAAACAGTTCATTTCAGGAAGGAAATGAGTGAAAACAAAGGGAATACTTGACACAGGAAAAAAAGGCAGTTACAAGGAAGTTTTTGCTATCAGATAACCACATCAGAGATAGCGATGGCTCCAGTCTAATTTTTAACTGAATTGTCTGTAGCACCAGTAAAAGGCCAGCCTCCTTTCCCACTGGCACTGTGGCCAACCTTCTGCCTGATGAACAAAGGACTGAACAATCACCTATCGCCTCAGCACTCAGACTCAAGACATAAACTTCATGCCATGACATATATGTGTGTGTGTATATATATATACACACATTATTATTATTATTATTAATAATAATATTTTTTTATCGTCTTTGCTGGGCTTGGAAGAAACTGAGTTCAAGATCAAGTGGTCGCTTAGGAGCTCAGGTACCATCTTCACTTGTTGATACCCATGGATAGGTGCTTTAGTCCAAATGACACTCAAAAGTCTTCCAAGAAAAGGAAGTTTGTCATGGACAAAGTTTGCTGCTAACGTTACATTGTCTTATTTTATCAAAACAAAAAAAAGCATGGTCTAATTTCACTGTTACAGTAGAATTATATGTATATTTTCCAATGTATTATAAGTGAACCTATCTAATACATGAACTTTATGTATTTACATAAATAAAATATGTACATTTAATATACATGTACATAATATAAAATATAAAAAGAAAGCTAGGACACCTCCAATCTGCCTTATAAGCTTTCAGTCTCATGGATCTCAAATAAAACACTTTAGTTATTAATTATAAATAAAATATTTTATAATTAGCACTTTTAACACATTTTAACAATCCCAGTATCACTCAACTGCTTCCCACCTGCCTTGGGACAGCATGCATAAAAATGCCTAATGTCACAAAGGAGGAAAAGACACATGAGGATGCAGCAGAATGGTAATATGATTGATAAAATTAAAAAAATATAATTGCTCTGAATTTGAGAAAGGTTTTAAGTGTTTTCCTTGTTTTCCTCAATTCATAGATTTGGTGATACTTGCAGCCTAGTTCTTTATGCATACAAAACAGAGCAGAAGCAGTAAAATGTGCAAACTCCTCTCTGAAAGCTGTGCCAATATATCTTTACTTGCAGCTCCAGGATAATTGAGTCTTCTACTTCATTCAGTTCCTGGCAACTGCAACTACAGTTTTGTGATGTATCTAGCAGCAATGGAAGTGAACCAAGACCAACAATTCATTCTGCAGGAACCACCATGCAGCAGTTTTATGGTAAGCATTTTCAATTAGTACCTGAATTCAATTAAGTATTTTAGAAGTAAAAAGCTGTTTACTTTATATACTGTATATAATACATACCTCAAATTTACACACTTGTCCCCATATTCTACTTACATATGACTACTATCACATTTGATATGAAAAATCTCAGAGAGGGATTACTTTAAAAACCCACAAAGATTAAAGGACATGGTTAAGACACTTACTGATACTGCCATTGTTCAAACAATGTACTCTTGAAAAATAATGATAGAAAATTAAAAAGAAAAGTGCAACGCTGTCATAACACCTCATAAAGAAATAATCTGCTAAGAGTTTTTCGCAATGTCTCTTGCTGGTTTCTTTTATCACTTACTATTTCTGTCAACACGTGCAATCAGTTTGTTGAGTGAACCCATGCAGGATGGAGGAATCAGTTTAAAATGATCACTTGAGAATTTTCCTCAGTTGCAGTTCCTGCCTGTAATACTATGTCAAGTGACTGACTTTTGTAGCATACTGCTAAAAAAGATAAATTTAA
The DNA here is from genome assembly GCF_964106895.1 of Numenius arquata. Taxonomy (NCBI): domain Eukaryota; kingdom Metazoa; phylum Chordata; class Aves; order Charadriiformes; family Scolopacidae; genus Numenius; species Numenius arquata. The sequence goes on along the minus strand of NC_133577.1, from coordinate 63,054,619 downwards.
ACTTATAATGATTCACATGCAACACAATTTTTAAATGACAAACCTTTCAAATGGTTTCCACTTCTGTCTTTTGCTGGTTTTTCTAGAAATGGACCTTCACACTACTCTAGCACAGTGCCTTCACCCACTTTTTCAGAAGACACAAAGCTAGGAGACCTCAGATCTCCCTTTGTGGGCTTTTAGCTTCATGAATTTGCAAGCAGTTTGAAAGCCAACAAGGCAACCAATAGATTAAATTCTTCTCGTGTGCTTCCAGGCAAGTAATTAAATTTGAGGCCTGGAGGGTATCCTTCCAAGGGCAAACTTAATGCTGCTCTAATCACGGAATCATGGAATTGTCAGAGTTGGAAGGGACCTCTAGAGATCATCTAGTCCAACTCCCCTGCTAAAGCAGGATTGCCCAGAGCATATTACTCTGGACTGCATCAAGGCAGGTCTCAAAAATCTCCAGAGAAGGGGACTCCACAACCTCCCTGGGCAGCCTGTTCCAGGGCTCTGGCACCCTCACCCTAAAGAAGTTTCGCCTCATATTTAAATGGAACTTCCCATGTTCCAGCTGGTGCCTGTTGCCCCTCGTCCTATCACTGGGAACCACTGAAAAGAGTCCAGCTCTATCATCCTTCAACCGACCCTTTAGGTACTTGTAAACATAGATAAGGTCTCCCCTCAGCCTTCTCTTCTCCAGGCTAAAGAGTCCCAGCTCTCTCAGCCTTTCCTCATAAGGGAGATGTTCCAATCCCTTAATCATCTTAGTTGCCCTACGCTGGACTCTCTCCAGTAGTTCCCTGTCTCTCTTGAACTGGGGAGCCCAGAACTGGATGCAGTATTCCAGTTGTGGCCTCACCAGTGCAGAGTAGAGGGGGAGAATGACCTCCCCTGACCTACTGGCCACACTCTTCCCTATGCAGCTCAGGATTCCATTGGCCCTCTTGGCAACAAGGGCACATTGCTGGCTCAAAGCAATGCCACAAAGCATCCTGTCATCACTCGCCTAACCCCCGAGGTCACTCCCAGCCATCACCCCACCAAAATAGGAGAGAGAAAAGACTAGTTATTAGGAAAGTTTCAGTTATTAGCTACTGCTCTTTGAGCTTTCCAGTTTGCTAACGTGCAGAAGAGGTGGTAGATGCAATGAGCGAGAGCAGGTTGAGGTGCAAGGTGTCCTGCACAGGACTGGGTTCTCACTGCAAACCTCGTTCTTCCCGTCTCATCAGTTGTACTGAGTTTCAAAAGAGGATTTAACAACAGGCATGGATTTATAGAGCAGAACATCTCTCAGCCTCATTGCTGCTTGTATTTCCATTACCGGCACAACTATCAGCAGGATGTATTCACAGCGGAGGTGGATGACCAGGAAACGCTGCAATTTGGCTGGCAAGGAACATGACTACATTCTGCCTCCACAGTGATTTGGCTATGGGCTAGAGAGTGGAGTACACAGCCAAGACAAATACTAGCATTTGTAGTTGGTAAGTGCAACAACATTTAGGCATTTGCAAGTAACATCACATTTGACAGTCACAAAGCCTATTGAAAATAGCAGGCCAAACAGGACTCCAAGTCTGTTACATCAAATCTAATTTCCATTAAATCCTTCTGTCAAACATGAATAATATTGTAAATTCCTTTTCTGCTAGCAGGGAATAAAGCTGGGGAAACGGGGAGAGACACAGATCATGAATCAAACCTATAGCACAGCTAGACCCCCAAATGCCTTCTCCCTGGTACATACCTTAGCTATAGGATCACTCTTAGTTTTGTGATAAATGCATTATACATTGCTGCCTTAAAAATTAGCAGGTGGGAGTTCTCTGCTTAGTAACCATGAAAACGTTTTCTAGCTAGCTTAGTTTTAACAGGAATCACATTGCTCTTTAATTTTGTTGATATACACACCCATGTGTATGTACATACATTTTCAGATTTATATGCATAAAATACTTCCACCATGACATCACAATCAATATTTAAACAACAATTTTAACATAAAAGTTTAGAGACTTTATGCCACCTTACCATAAAGAGCTTTTGCGCTTGTTTTTGAATTCTGGTCCCTCTCTGCCTGAGCAAACGTTGGGGAACCATAGCCACTGGAAGAAAACATTTCTAGTTAACTTCTGTATAGATGTATTTGCCACACAGAAACAGGCACTGAAAAAACCCCTCCCTTTATGTAGGACTACACAAACATACAACATTACTAACAGAGGTAACAATACTGGATATTTGTTCTGCACCATGAATACAATGAAGAGTGTTTCACTTAGGCTTCTTCTGAGCTCTTTTTTGTTGCACTAATACAGCATCATGCACAATGGCGGTATGATATACATATAGATACTACCATAATTTAAGTAATCAAAATCACTTAATAATAACAGTAGTAATAATAATGATGACTATGCCAAAGACTTGGTAGGATTTGGGGTCTTTTCCTGCATACACAAGTGTTAATTGTTTTTAACAATTTTAACTGCTTTTCATAAAAGACTGAAAAGGACTATCATTGCCTACAACAAATGAAAAGGCAATCCAACTTCCTTCTAGTATAACAACATGAATGAGTCATAAACAAACTCACTTTAAAGGGACAATAACATGAGAAGCAGATGACAGCCCAGATCCCCTGCTCCGTACAGGAATACATGTTCTTTGGCACCAGATTAGGTCAATTCTCATTAGGGCTGCGAATGAGCCTAATGCCATGCTTCTGATACAGGAAGCATCCTCTTATCTCAGGCAAGGTAACACTTTCAGGTAACAACTGCTCAGTTCTCTTTACTGGGAAACAGTATTTTCTCACAGATGGAAAGGTCAGCCTCATCTTTTATGCATAAAAATGCATTCACTCAGAGCTAACCTTAAAACATCTCAGGTATACGAAGACATCTCCAAGTAATATAATAAATATGTTATAGCTACTGCAATTTATTTTTCTGTTCCAGATGATTCTATTCAGTAAAACAGCTTTACTCTTATGCTAATTTACAAATCAGTCAGATGGTTACGTGGTTTGGAATCTGCACATTCCTTGACAGAAACTGCCTTTGTATTACTCCAGTGGGATCTAATAATTATAGCTCCATCTGAAATGAAAGAGTAAAGGAGAAAATACAACACTATTTTTATTCCATAAAGAGAAAATCAAAGGCATAACCTTACTTCATTTGTGGAAAATAGCTTCCGTATCCACCAGGAGGGGTGTTTGATATATGTCCATTCATTCTTACCGTCACTTACTGAGGGAAATGATCTGGGAAAAGAAACAACAGCATATGAATTGAATTGACCTCTTAAAAGATGAAGGCTTAATACAGATGTAATGCAAACCTAATGAGAAAATTATAGTTGAAATGGGAAAGGAATTGCATCAACAAGCTCAGTTGTTATTATTTGCATTGCGGTGATGCCTTAAAGACCCGTTATGGAACTTCTGCCAGTTGCAATTTGATAGTTATTGCTTCAAATAATTTATAATTTAGTGAATAAAGCTATTATTATTGATACAATGGTCTTCAGGAATAGCTTTAGAAATAAAAGGCTGACTAAACAAAGAACAACATCTACTGCAGAAGTGAACAAGATGTTCCAAATGGCAACTTTAATAGTTCAGCACCCTTGATTTAAACCCTGAGTTCATTCCTTTCAAATGAAACTTCTGAAATGACCTTTTGATACATAATCTATGAAACTTATCAGCCAAATTGTTAGAAAGATGCATTACCAAAACAAAACACAATTGTTAGCGCTAAAGGAAACTTGGTTAGCTATTTTGGGACTAAAAAAAAAAAGTTTGGCATGCCAAATAAAACCTCTCGTATAACAGCAATATGAAAAAGCTCTGATGAAACAGTGAAATAAAAACAGAAATAATGCTTTCTCCATTGAAGTTAAAATTGAGTCTAGAAAGTGACTTTCATAAACCTGTAAACAATTAACAGATCTCTATTCAAATTTACCATGGGTAAATATTCTTTCATTTACACATACATCAATAATATATGTTTGAATATTTCACCACCTCTCAGTCATTAAATAGAAATAAGATTTTTTTTTAACTCCGCAAAATAGTCGAAAGTACATCAGATAAAATTTGTACCTAACAAAAGCTCCGTTTCTAAATTAAGCACAACCTACTTGGTTGCACTAGAGCCACCTTACAGCCCGCTTATCTTCTGCATCACTAAGTCAACTTACTGCCTCACTTTAACAGTTCTCTCCTGGTTTTATAAAGAGGCAGCAGCTGACTGACCTACAGTACAGACTGTATTTTGTATCTACTTATGTTCTGCTACTTTCCTCCTTCAGGCAAAATCAAAATCAAAATCAAATTCTGTTCTCAGCTCTGAAGTCTTCTGTCAGTCCAAGAGATGTACGAGCTGCTTCTGGTCTTCTGTACTGAGAAGAGAGTCATTTTTATACTTTCTGAGGACCACCTGACATCCCCTAACTGAGATGCAGTTAGCAAAGCCAACTAGAACCGAGCTGTACTGATTATGTGCCAAACGCAATCACAGGGAAGTGTGGCATTGCCTTCAGTAAGCACATACTTAGCAATTTTGCTTAGTATCTCTTTAAAAATAAAAAAAATTCTTTTAAATCTTTGATTGCTCCTTGCAAAACAACTTTACTGACATACCTATATTTTACTTCCATTTCTCCTGTACATCCCCACAAAGATATCATGTACTCAACTTGGTAGCCTGTTTGGCTGCTCTAAGCCACTTTTTTACAGAGTGCAGTACTTAGCAGCTGTCTCCAATAAATTACTATCCATGCTGAGTGCTGCTCAATTCATTAGCAATTACAGCCTTTGGGAAGCATCCTGAAATTGTCCCATGACTTGAAAGGATAAAAATACTCATTTTCTCAGCGGAATTTGCCAGGTCACTGTGCACTCCTTGTTCCGTTTCAGCGACCGCATGGACCAGAGCTACTCAGAGCGCTCTTCTGCAGCTCGTGCTGCCATTAAACTCTTCAACACTTCCTATCGGCTATTAATTATCATCTGCAACCATTGCTCTATTTGCTACCCTGCCTAACAATTTATCCTGTGATTGGCTTCCTAAGAGTGACCAGATACAAAAAACTTTCACTAATTACCACCATTGCTTTTCAATATCCCCAACGTCCTCTACTTTCCATACACACATTATTTAAGATACCACTTATTTAATAATTCTACTTGCCATACCCTTTTATAATTTGTGATCCTTTTCATTGCCTTATTTATTACAAATTCCACAAATACCTGCTTTAAAGTGAGACCTGGAAAAAAACTTGGTTTTAGACCCTCTCAAAATGATTTCACTCCTCTGACACCTTAATCTGAGAAGTACTTGGGTTGCTACTTGTACTCCACTTAATTTTATGAAAGTGGTGAAACAGATCTTTTAAGTAGAAGGAATGTAATATATTAGACCTTAAAGCTTCAGTCTTTGAAGTTAGCATAACACAGCGAGTTTTAAAGCAGCAACGAAGCTGAACAGCAGATTTTCACATTAGGGGAAGAAAACGTGTCTCATGACTAAATACTTGCCCACTGTAAGACATAACACTCAGAGTAAATATAAAAAGCTTTAAAATTACATTTTAAATCAAGTGATAGTGAAAATCTGAAGTCAGAACTTTTGATTGTCCTTCAAAAATAAAAAAAAAAAAAAAGCAAGCAGCTTGTTCTGCCAAGTTAAGCACAGAAGTTTTAGTGAGTTTTAGCTGATATGCAAACAAAACTAACAAAACTTGCTATTTGGTAGTTCAGTAAAGCCAACATTATTTCCTGTCCCTCATGCAACTTTCCACTGTGAAAAAGAAATCAAAAGGTTCTGAAATGCCAAGACAACTACTTTCATAGAACAATTTCAAGAGGCTATGCAATGTTTCTATTGCTTGGTTCAAGAAAGCTCCCAAATATGAATACAAACAAACCCTTTACAGTCATTATTTCTAATCAGACCTCAATATTTATAACAGCATCAAAAAGCCCCCCCTTAATTCCCCAAAATTATCAGGCAATTTCATCTCTTTCAGCCTAAATGTTTCTGAAAAAAAAAGTTTTAGGAAAACACTTGAAATTTTTTTTAAGTGGATGATGGAGAGAAGGGAAAAAACACAAAAGGATAACACAGTGTGCAGTGCTTCACTTATTATTTATTCACTTGTACAGCTTGCTTTGCTGTATTTCTCATTCCAAATGCTCTTTCTTCTCTTACAACCAGTCCCGTAGCAAAAGTCAACCCGTGCACGCTGCGAAGCCATTGTCATCCAGGAGTCTATTAATAGACTCCACTTCCTCTTTAATCTTCCCTTTCACCTCAGCCTAGCAGTTCACAGCAACATACGCTGGTGTCCTAGACTTTAAGATAAACATCCGTCAAAATTAACTGTATGATCCCTCTTTAAGTAGGCTTGAAGTATCAACAGTTTACTTGTGAATATGCCCAAGCACGGTCATGTCTTTCTCAGGCTCCTGCAAAGAAACCATGCCTACTCTGAACAAGAAATATTTAAAACCAGGAAAACTAAATAAGAATTTAAGAAGAAAAGAATAATAAGATATTAAATATTAAGATATTTACCTTTAAATATATTAAAAACATATTATTAAAACAGTAAGAATATGGTTATAAATATGAAACTCCTAAAAACAAGTAAGTTTTAAATTCTCTTCCCACAGTATCAGAAACTGAACAAAAAGAAATCCACCTAGGACTTCACTGCTGCCTTCAGCTTTATTTTTGAAGGGACTCCCGCATATTGCTAATAAGCAGCAATATAAATGGCAAGAGTCCAGCCTTTATAACAGACAAACTATTTCTGAGACAGATATACTTTGGTTCTTTAGTAATCAACAATTACAGGTGGTCTATTGCCAAATATGGGGACTATTACATCTATATACAACATGATTACTTTGGTCATAAATAGTCATTTTTTAAAAATGCCCAAATGCTAAAATACTCTTCGCCTTCTCCACCTTGTAGCACGGCAGCCTAATGAAAGCAATACAATCTCTGCGCAACAAGCTGACACATCAACAATTCACATGCTTTGCCATTTAATTTCCTAGTAGGAGTCTGAAGGTAACAAAATCCCTCAATTTATTTTTAAAAAAAATCCCTTGTCTAGAATGGCAGAGCTATGTCATTAAAGAAAATGAGCTATTCCAGAGACTGGTGCTTGTTTCCACTCATCCTGAATCAATTGGTCCCACCCCAACGACAGATCACAATATCAGATGGAAAAAAAAAAAAAGAAAAAAAAGAGAGAAACGGCTTAATGGCGTAGATATTTTAGAAATGATGGAGGGGGAAGGGTTAAGGAGAGGAGGATGTAGGGGAAGGAAAAGGAAAGCCAAGAAGGGCTGGAACAATAATTATCTACAGATTAAGAAAATGTTATTAGAAACAACTTATTGTTATCCCATGCCCCAAAAAAACCCCAAGAATTCTTCCCCAGCTAGATAGCAGGCACAGGCTCTAACTCCAGCCTAAACAAAAACAAAGAACTTTTATAAGGTAACATTTATCTGTAGCAGATCTGACATTGTAGCAATGTCAGAAAAAGACATGCTTTCTCCACCCTTTCCCTTTTTAAAATATTATGGAACAACAAAATCAACAAAAAAATCAGATGAATCCATGCTACACTGTAACTCACTATGCATTCAACAAAAATGCCTCTTATTGCTATTCCACAGCATTCAGTACTGCTGTCCTACAGAATGTAGAAAAACTATTTAACTTGCTGCATGACTTACTATTTTTCATTTGTTTCTTCTTGAACCTCCCCCTGTTCACCTCCACACACCTTCCTTCAAAGCTGCATTACTCACTTATGCTAGATTTTTGAATGGTTATTACTTTAAATACCCTTGGTTCTCCACGCTGAAGCAGTTTCTTTAGTTATTCCTTATGTTCTTGTATTTTGGCATCTTGTTCTCTTGTGTCTACTTCGCTGCTCTGACCCTACACTCTCCAATTCGTATCTTCGCTCCAGCCACAGATTTTACAAATGGGAAACTCCTCACAGAAGTGCATCCCACGGAGTCAGATGAAATGTTGCCGCTGCCCTCTGCTTCGGGACTTGCTTCAGACAACAACCAAGAGCAAACAAGAGTTCTGCTGGCCCTTCAACCTCTTGCCTCGAGATAAACACCACGATGCACATGCATGCGTAAGTAAGCATTCCTTCGGCAATGATCACTGGGGATTTTCCATCCTTGGTACATTGACATCAGAATGTCTCTGAGACAAACTGCTACCGCTTGGGCTGGCAGCAGCTTTGTAGTCTCATGTTTTCCGTATTCTATAGAGGGGATTGAAGCATCCAAAGCCTGGTCAGAAAGATGACAGCAAAACCACATAGAAAAACGAAAGCTAGACCTTATAAGTGATGTAGTTTTAAGACAAAACATTTGGACTTCATTCACCACCGCTCTGGCTGTTCCCCTTGCTTCTTTCAAGACACTCTATTCATGATGGAGGGCTGAACCTTTCTGAGAAAGGAATAGGTAGTCCAGTATACACTCCCCTATCCAAGTGTCAGGACTTCAAGCAAAGATGTTAAGTACAATAGCCACACTAAAATAATTTTGAAAATGCTGTTACTTTCAGGTCTTCTCTGGATTCACAGCAATTGTCCAGCATGGCCATTAGCATTAATTACACTGCATCTCAGTTTATACAAATCTGCATTGGGTTGCATCCTGTGTTTAGATTTTAGTGCATCCTCAAATAACTCTTCTGGTGGATGAAACATTAGCTAAATGAGGTTCCTGCTGAAGAAACCTGGGGTTGGAGAGGAAAGGACTGGACTTGTTCCCCTCTCCCCCCCTGATCTTCACTTCTTATAGAAAACTAAACTGAAAACCAGAATATTGTTTGTCTAATGGGGGGCAGAGGGGTAGGAGCATTTCAAGAAACTAATGATTGTGACAGATGAATGAATAGCGCTCTGGACAGGTGGAAGACAACACCGCACAACAGGGGACACATCACTGCCCAGGAGGAGGGATTTTTAAGTGTACTCACCTTCAGTCAACACTGCTTTTCCAATTTCAAAAAAATGTTTTGATTTTCATTTACACTTTCTAAAATCTAATATTTTTCCTCAGTCCTTCAGTACACAGAGTAAGCTAAATTCATCAGGGATATCCCTTTCAGCAGAAGGGATAGGATAAATTTATTTTAAAAATTTGATAACATAATTATCAATCAAAGCAGGAGACTCCATAGGTTAATGCAAGACCAGTCTTCAGACCAAGAACTGTTAGCTAAAAGAGAAGTTTTCTCTTGGCAAAACCAATAAGATAAAAAGTGCCCTTCAAATCTTCTTTTTTCTATGATATTTTCCAGTGATTTACTGTTAAGGAAATATCCTAACAATACAATTAAGAAAGGTATCTTTCGTTTTGAGAAAGGGAAGAAATATGAAGACCGATGGGAGGAACTGAATGGATAAACTTCAGATAGATCCTGTTCATAGATTTAGTTCTTTTTATGGCCACACTAACAAAGAACCAGCTCGAAAACAGGTTCCTATTCTGGCATGGCAACCTATTTTCATTCATGTTGCTCAGGTCTGGGCCATGATTTATAATTAACTGTATTGAAAGAAAATAAAACAGCTTTACCGATACAAAAGCTTCAAAGACTTGAAATCCCTATTTTAACAGAGGAACGTTAATAAATATACCAGCACTAAAGCCACTGCTCACCGCTATTTTTAATTAGAGAATTAACCACCTCATCTAAAGCAGGATGACTATTAATAATCAAGATCAGGATAATTATGCAGACCTCGCAGAAAGTATCACCACAGCTGAAAAACCAGTATCTTGTATAAAAGAAAAAAAGAAAGGAAAAAAGACCAAACCAAAAACCCCAAACAAAAAAAGCCCTCCACACATACAGAATAACAGACTAAAGAGGAAGGTCCCTATGGCATGTGAAGGAATTTGTGGAAGGAGGTAGAAAAGGGGGATTATAATGTACCATATAAATCAGCATCTCTGATTTCAGTCCTGAGGAAGAGCCCAGGTGCCTGGAAAGTGTCTACTTTAGTTTTTCCCCCCAAGTACAGTAGTGAGCTAGCAAACGATATTATTTTTACTCACAAATCCTAATCCTAACATGGTTACAACAGTACACTCAAAATCTCTACCTGGAGAGAGATGTACAAAAAAACCAACCACCAAAACAAAACCAAAACTGACTTGGAACCACTGACTAGTGAATACAGCTGACCTAGCACAGACACCACGGTTTTATTTCTCTTCTTCAGACTCTAATTTTTTTCATTATTTCCTTTTATTCCTTGTTACATCATACTTCAAATAAGATCATTAGATTTCAAAAGAGGGCACTCCAGACACTGATTTGAAAGTCAGCTTACAGTGCAAAACCAACAAGCCACCAATTTGACTGTAGAAACAAGAACTTATAAACAATATTATAATACTAGTGTGCATGTTTAGATGGACCAGAGAAAACTCACCAAAAAACAGTGTGCAAAACATGCTTCTTTCCAGATTCCATATGAGCATGCTTCCCCCCGCCTTGAAGACACCATATATCAAAAAGATCATGAAATTTGGGACATACTTTTCCCTTTCACATTGAAAACAGGCTGTGAGTGTAGCTGATGAAATATTTCTGCACAGTTTCCGGTACTGAAGTGCTTGTGAAAATGTTAAGAAATTATAAAATTTACTGTAGTGGTACCATAAGTCTATAAAAGTTAACAAGACAATGTCTTTGGGTGTTGTCTGTTGGTTTAAATAAAGTTTTCCTCTCTGTCTGGCCAAAAAATGAGTGAACTCCCAACATAGTTAAAATACTGCTTGCTGCTGAAAGTTGACCAAATGAAACTGGTTTGACCACCTATCCACATCTACTTGCAAGCTTAATAGCTGTGTCATGACACACTGTCATTATTAAAATTGGCGTGGTAGAGTCCATAACAAAAGCTGAAATGAAACTATATAATGACATACTCCAATCAGATCATTAAAAGTAACATAGGGGAGGAAGAAAAAGGACAGGAACACTCATCAATGCCTTTCTAATTTAGTTTAATAGAACTGTGGCAAGATCTAATTCTTGTTTTCACAAATTTGCTTTCTTCAGTTTTGGTGAAGTTGCCATATAAGCTTTTATCCTGTAGGCCTTGTAGCCAGCCACTGACACTGCAGTTATTGTGTTCTCAGACATGGCAACAGATGACTCCTGCTGCAAGGCTTTCTTACTGCTCCCTACTTAAACTTTCACTCCAGCCTTTTTTATTTTTTTTTAAATACACAGAATAAATCAGGACAAAGGCTCATTTCCATTGAAATCCATCAGCTAATTACTTAGAAAAAACAATTTCTAGGTTAGTAGCACATTACAGTCTTGAATTAAACAAGACAAAAAACATTGAGCGGGAGCAACATCCACTGGTTTCCCAATTATCTTAAACACTCAGGCTCCATACTATTGTGGACCACCCTTTGATGATATGGACCCAGCGTCATTTAGGAAACCTTGATCTCTTCCACCAATAAAGTGCTCCAAATGCCAATTCACACAAGCCTGAATAGCCTCAAACTTTACTACAGGAAGGGATCATACTCGACATCTTACTGTAAGATTTACATTTTCCATAAGGCACAAGAATTAAAAAAAAAAAAAAAAGCCAGTTTCCATACAGATCAGTGAAAAAGAGAAGGCTGTGTTTAATGGAAGTGAACAAATATCTAAGATTTAAATTTATTGATCAGACCACAGCAAATTAGCAATGCTGAGCTGAAAGGTAAGCTCACAGTTGAGCTCAATAGCAAAACTAAAACTTTTCTTTTAAAACTTAAAAAATGAGCAGATGCTATTCTAATAATGCTGATTAACTCTTCAAACTTACATATTAAGAAAGGCCTAAATCATACAACATGCAAACAGGGCAACAAATGAAGCTTCACAAGGCTGCTATGCAAAAGCTCATGTCTTTAGGTAACACGATTTAGGTAACAAACACCAACATCACAAGTTTTTAGGATTAAACAAGATTTTCATGTTAGAAAAGTTAGTAGTGTCTTCATACTCTCAGAAGTAATTTAAAATATTCCCATAGTCTTTCTCAGTGTACTTGAAACATCACGTGTACATGAAAGTATTAAATTAACATGTGATACCTGGAAAGTATTTGAATTAATTCCAGATCTAGTCAGCATGTCTCCTAAAAGGGACCGGGTTTTCACTTGTGACACACATATGAAGAAGAAGTAGAATTTGTCCTCAAACCTATGTTATTATGAAGCTGTAGTGTACAGCAGCAACAAGGCCAACATCTGAGTCAAACCTCTCCCCCCTACCTCTGCGCAGAGGTTTGACTCTGAAGCTGGTTTATAGACACTAGCAACAATAAATTGTATGTTATCTTTAAAACTTACCCTGTGTTACAGGAATCCTATTTCTTTCAAACTCAGGGGCCTAAGAAAATTACTTTGTCCTTAATCCCTATGGGAAAATTCTGCTCCTGAAAGCTGGTAGCTGAGTTCCCTCCAGTCACTCAATTGACCGCTCTCTCTTGTATTTTTCATTAATAGCAGGAGACATCGTGAGAAGGGGCCTAGATACACAGTGTCCGCGTACTAAGGTAACAACAAAAACAAAACCACACAGGCTCTGAAAATAAGGCAGAAGAGAGAAAAGTCAGAAGAAAACAAAATTAATTTTTAAAGAAAACTGGAGAACAAGTTGCACTATAAGTTATTTTAAGACCTATCACCAGCTTTCACTGACTTTTACAAACCCTGTTCAGTTTTCCTCTCTATGAAAGAAAGAACCTTTATCCCCACCACTCAGGGGTGCTAGTGAACCAGTTGAGATATTCTATTTCATACTATCAAAAATACAATTATTTTGTTGTCACTGGAAAATATGCACTGGAAAAAAAAAAAGAAAAGAAAAAAGTTTTTCCAAGGGAGCATTACTTTTTCTTTTTTCACTTCTACTTGAAATACGTCCTTCACACCAATCAGGTAATCTAAAATAATTTCCCACCCCACAGCAGAGTGGAGTAACGTAGAGATATGAAGAGCCATGTGACCTGTTCTCTTTTACAGAATTGTGAAGTCAAATGGCCAGTCCCTCTATATCATACAGCATTTCCCTGATGTTTTGCCTTCTGAACCATGAATTTGAAACAATAAACTTCAAGGACAACTTCCCCTCACCTAGGGTTAAAAACAGGAATATGACTGCGCAGTAAGATGCATGACCTTGAACGCAGCCTACACAGTTCTCAGCACTTTCAGACATGCAATAACTCACTTGCATCCAAACATCAGCAGGAGATGCTTGTTTGGGTCACCAAAAATCTTGAGCATCAATTTTTGTTTGCATTAATGCATACATAACCCAAAGAGACTATATTGCAATTCAGCAAGTAAACGAAATACACTTAAACATCTAAGCATAACTGAACAGTCCACATTGGGGCTACAATTATTTAGCACGAAGCAGTTCAAGTGTAAAAGAACTTACTGAACTGAGGTCACAGCTGAATGAAGTCACACCGGGCCACAGTATTAACAGTGCACTTCCGTAACTCGGCATTTGTTTCGTGGAAGAAAATAGATTGAACAATAACAGAATCCACAATTTGTGGGGAGGAAAATTAATTCAAACTTTTGGCATTCATGTCTCTGATTTTCTAGTTTCAAGTATTTATGCTTCTCTGTACAGATACAATTTTCTCCTCCATTAATCTGGGCCAAGCCCTTCCTCTACATGCATTACAATAATGAAAGCATATATTCAACTAATATCAAATTTTTGAGGTTGAGGTTTTTTTTAAATTACCTAATCAAATGCAGAAACGTGATTTTTTTTTCAAAATCAATTAAAAAATTCACATTTCCAAAAGCAGTCTCTCAACTGTATTCCCAGGCTTGGCAAGTTACAGGCTTGACTTTCAGAAGTAAATGTTCATGCTTTTAAAAATTTCAATACCCTTATAACACATACTAGGTTTCCAGCAAAATCCAGTGATTAAAGATGACAAAATTAGAAATCTTTATAAGAGAAAAACTATAATTAGTGCAAAATGTTTTTGGCTCGATTTCCTCTAATTATGGAGTTTGAATTTTCACAGATCAGAAGAAAATTTTGTCAGGGATTTCTCATTTCTGGTTACCAAGCCAAATTTAACAAGCTATCACTAAAAGGGGATTCTGAAATATTGCAACCAGGTATTTTATTGCAATTTGCTCATTCATCGAATTGAAAACATTTTGCTGAGGCATTTCCATTGTCAATTTTTCTTTTTATACGGATGTCAGATAGGTTCCCAATGGAAACCTCAGTCTGGGACAGGAGCCCAACATACCCTGGTCCCAGGAAACCTCAAAGGAGCTCTATTTTTTGGAAAGTTCCCACAGGTTTTGAAGGAAGCTAACTTTCGAAAATCTTCCAGAGTATGGATTTACTGTTCTCCACTCAGTTCTTCTATTAGAAATAAGAGTGTGTGAAATAAGTGTGGGTGGGAAGGTGGAGGAGAGAAAGGGAAGGAGCTAAAAAACCCATACATGGTACTACTTTTGGATCTTTTCCTACTTGGAGGGTTGATGGACGAGGTTGGGGAAATCTGAGGGCACCATTCATTCCCATGCACCTCTAGAATTGTTCTAGACTTGATTCTAGTGATCTTAACATGACATAAGAAATACCCACCTAAAATCTTTTGTAAAAGATATGGTTACCCTCCTATAGAGCTAAGAAAGAACGAAATAATCTCTCTACCTTTTGAGATGGGTCACTACTTTATGGGGATCTTGCATAAATGATAGTCATTAGAGATATTATAGATTGGTTGGCGTTTTCTTTGTTGTCTTTTTCCCCCCAGAAGAGCGTATTTGGACCACTCTGTGTATCTTTGGTACTTCTAATACGTAATACTAAACAGAACTGTCAAACTTCACAGGCTGTTTGACCTTCCATAGCAATGGTACTACCACAAAGCGAGTTACACCTTCAATTGGAATAAGGATTACCCATGGAAATAGTCCTTAAAGCAATGAATGTTATCTTAAGAACTATTTTCCATAAGGCCCTTATCCTCCTGGTTATACCCATGTGGCTAGAAAACATGTAGAGCCCTGCAAGAGATGCTAGAGAGAAGGCATAGACAGAAAAATTTTGAAGGACAAAGGCCTTTTAAAATAGGGCTTTCGCCCACATTGTACGCAACTAAGAAATCGTATTTATTATAAAACTTCACCATCTCCTCACCAATGATTAAATTTTGTTTATAGAGCTCTGAGTTGCCTACACTGTTTTACATTTTCTATTTGAAGAGACTGAGAAGGATAATTTTTCCTTTTCCAGAAGGCACACTAGATAAACTTTAAACTCATACCCAGTTTCAAAGGAAAAACATTTGTCCTACACAAAGCCTCCATTCAGAGTCCTTGTTTTTACTACAGTAAGAAAAATATCTGTGCCCTAGATAATTTGTTCATATATGCCAATAAAAGCATGTTGGATTAGAGCCAGCGCTTCTAGCAAGCACCCAAAGACTTCTGAAATTCTATGAAAAGCAGAACTCTTTTTTTTCTGTACTTAGCCTTTTCTATTTGCCATTCCCAGTTCTTATTTACTTCTTTCCATTACATTTGTCTTTCTATTACTGTGAGAAGCAACTAAAAGAGGAAAATAAGACTAAAGAATAAAAGCAGAGCTTTTAAAGAAGCTTTTATGAAAAAAAGCTTTCAGATATCTTTACACAAAGTTTAAAATGTTAAGCACATACCCTTTTGAACTCTACTCTCATTAAAAATTATAAAAGAGACTAAAATATATTCATGTTTTAGAAGTATAAAGAATTAAGAAACATACTGACATAGATACTTAGGTACCTATGCTTTCATGCAGGACTCTGATCAAGATGCTTGCTGCTTAACCTAGGGAGGTCTGTGGCAGAGCCAGGGTATAAAAGAACCTGGAGAAAACTCTTGGGAAGTTATTCAGATCACAGAAGGATTTACCATGCATATGTGCTTCCCCCAAACCCAATGTTTTTCTAAACAGTTTCCCAAACAATCACAGAAAATGGGGCTGAAAAGGAAAGAAGTCATCTCCAATCCTTAAGGCAGGAAGCAACTGTGCCAAAGTACTTCCCAAAAGGTAGTACTTCCCAACCTCTTCCCTGGGCCACTAATGAGAGAGGCTAAAAACCAAGCCTGGGGAAACCCAGGGGCTCATTAGCCTTACTCCAAAAAAGTTTTTCTCAATAAATAATCTAAATCCTTGTTGCAATTTTAACTCACTAACTCACTTGATACTGCTTCTATCCACAGCATACCTAAGAAATAAATTAGTTTCTTAACTTTAGAAAAAGCAAAAAAAAGATAACAACAACAAGAACCGAATCAGTGTTAAAATGGACTTATAAAAATATCCTGTTCCTCAGTCTTGTTTGATAAAGAATAGTTGGTTTACTGCTACCTCCTCTCTCTTTTATAATTTATCACTCATATCAACACTGCAATAGGCCTACAAGGATATCATCTCATATGTATCATCTTGAATGTTTTTCTAGCTAAGCAATCCAAAGTAAGCAGACGTCAACTTCTATTTTCCCATGGGAGCCCACAAGGCAAATTTCAGGGGCAACAATATTACAGTTACTTCATCTATATATTATCTTTCATTATCTCAGTGTTTTTCTAAACCATATCCCTTTGCTTCTTCAACTTTGTATAACCTCTTCTTTTTCCTCATATTGTTTAATTCAGCCTTGTGCTTTTTTCCTCCTTTTCCTTTTCTCGTGCACATCTACACCAGTCTTTCTGAAACAGAGTAATTAAAGAAAAAATAATCCAACTGCAGCCTCAAAATTAGTTCCTGATGTTGTCGAAAGCCTGTAAGACAGGGACTCAGCTTGCCATCCATATTGTGACTCTCCTTCATCCTCTGTCTGATTGGGTTGGATAACCACTGAGATAATTAACACTGGCAGTTGTAAACACTGTCTTTCTCAATGGAGGTGGCAAAAGTATTAGAGGTAGGTTTTTTGTGAATGGATGTGGTCATTTATGTTTCCCATCTATTGCATCAAGCTTTCTGAAAACTCACAGTCATTCACAGACAGATTTAGGTGAAAAGGTAAAAGCAATTACTGCTCTAATTCCCTGTGCCCTCTTTCTGCCTTTACAGGGATGCAAAAATGTGACATAAAAATCTTAACTTCTCTCTGGAAGCCAGAGTTTGAAATCCAGTGCAGAAGAGTGAGCTGCAACTTGCAGGGGTTGAGGTTATGGCCCAAATAAGATTTAGCACAGGGATAAGGCAGTTTACAGGGACAGCAGGAAGGTTATCAGATGTCCCATCTTTGTCCATCTACAAGCAGATTAGATAGCCCCCAGGCTACCCACACGTGGGTCACATTCTAAAAATTTTCGCCACAAACCAAGGAGGTAGCTCTTAAGAGACTCCCTATCCCAAACTGATACTTGGCAAAAAAAAGCCTGATGAACAGGGGCCTGCTTTCATGCTCCTCAGCCATTTTCTTATGCTCTGAGAAACACACCTAAACAGCTTTTTAAATCTTCTGTTCTCTCCAGACTTGCCTTTACCCCAGCACCAGCTAGCCATACGTTGCTTCGCTGATGTGCTAACCCAGTTCGATGGCGAAGAGAGGCCACACCACCACGGGAAACCCCCACAGAGCGTCGTCAGCAGTGCAGAGCGGTGAAGATTTTGCATCAGAGGCACCATGTCTCCTGCTGCTGCAGTCTGCAGCTGGACACTGTCCGCCAGACAGCAGCAGCGCCTGGCGCTACTGGATCTCCTCCAGCCTGGTCTGAAACACCACGTTTTATCCCTGTTTCCACAAGCATGTCAGAGCAGCCTACTGCTGGAGTCAGATGAGCCTCCCTGGTCATCCACCCCACGGCAAAATGGCCACGGGGGCTTTAGCTGCTCAGGCACAGCGAGGCCTTGGGGTGAGGGCAGACCTTCAGTCACACCTCGAGCTGGTATTTCAGCAGCGACGGGCCTGGTATGGCGCTCAGCACGCTGTTCAGGCCTACGAAGCTGTTTTTGCAAACACCCAAACAACAGCTAGTGATGGTCCATAAAAAAACCTCTCCCCCGGGCCCAAGGCAGAGCTGCCCCACCACCCAGCACCACATCTGATCTCCCTCGCTATGGCTGCAAGAGCCGGGGCTTTCCTGCAGCCGCCCTGGCATGATCCTGATTCCGCAACCCCCGGAGCCATCTTCTCCAGAAACAACCCTGCGGGCCACCCACCTCACCCACCCCGGGCGATGTCACGGCTGTTTCCCTCGTCAACGAAGCCGTTAATTGGGAATGGAGAGGTCACCGAATCATTCGCTGCCCATGCATAACAAGGTCAATACTCCTAGCCAAAGGCGTCAGCACAATTAATATCTAGCCAAGCCGACTACCTTGGTGCCCTTTGTTGAAGGGAAAACAGCATGGCTGGAGTCCAGAGCACTGAAGGTGACATTTAGGCAAAATACATATCCAAAAAAATTTGCTTCCTTTGCCGTTATTCAGCTTTGTGACTCAGCTCTTCTGAGTACATGTAAATCTCAGCCATTGCCAGCGTCTCCAGTGATGTTAACAGCAGATACACATACCCATTTTCTCTAAATGAAGTTAGAAAAATGGAATGAGATCGCTGCTCTAATCAGATCGGGGAGGTCAAAAATTACAGAAATTAGAAAGGGAGAAGGACATTGGATTCATCCTTTTTCCTGCTGCAAGACAGTTCTCCTGGGCACGAGCTTCCCACTTTTCCTGCTGGAGCAGCACCTCTTGAAAATCTTACCCCTAAAGGAAAAAAAAAATGCAGATATGACACAAAAGAGTCCTTCTGCCAGCAGAAATGGGGTGCTGAGAGCACAACTGTGCTGCCCTTTCCCTCCTGCCCACGCACCCCTGCTACGCTTGCTCCTGTCACCCAGGAGTTTCTCTTGTACCTTAGGTACCTCTTGTACCTTGGTTTGGATTCTCACACCTGGCTAAAGGAAAGGTACACCGGGTTTCAGCTGACAACCTTGAGACTCGCTAAAACCCATGCTCATTTGGAGAAAATACTCAGAACTTATTATCCAGGGATGGGGAGAAAGCTTACTCTCTTAGAATTAAATAAGGGCACTTGCAGCCAATATCAAAACCCCTTACAGTTTCTGAAAGATTGAGCCCTGGTTCCCCCATCTTCCTCATTGCCTCTTTTCCCAGTGAAGAGCATGTATAGCTCAGTTTAGAAAAAGTCCCCAGAATATTTGTATGCTTCTGCAAGGAACATATTAGAAAATCATAGATTTTGGGGAGGAGGGAATCCATTATTCTACAAACCAGGAAATCCCAACAGATGTCCTAACATCTTTTCCTGCTGCCCAGATCGACTGGAGAGCGCCGGGGGCTCCTGTGTAGTTGCCTCCTGCCAAGTTTTAGTATTGCTTAGCAGATGGCTGCTTCTCACCATGCACAGGGCTTTCCCCTCTCCGGCACTGGATGGTTGCATGTCAGATGGAAGCAGAGGCATCCATTTCCCAGGCTTCGCAACCAGCTCCTTTCACACCTGCACCATCAGCAGGGTGGCCCCTCTCTCTTCCTCAAGGCTTGGTATAATCTGGAAGCTCAAAAAATGCTAAATATCCACTGCCCTTTCAATCATGAGCAGAACGGGCATGACAGCCCTAACGTACGTGATCGGACGGCTCTGGCACATGACGAGAAGCACAAAGCATGCTGGTCACACAAAACCAGGGGCAACGATGGCTCTCCTTCAAAATTTCGGGCATATGCTGCACAGTGTTCTCATTCCCAGTAATGAAGACTAACACATTTACCGCGGCAGATGACACTTGCTTTGAATGGTTAACAAGTCTTTAACCACTGTAAATTGTCCTTTGTACATAAGATAGTAAAGGGGCTCTAACGAGGGAAAAAATCATGCTCCCTTTGACTTGCTCTCAAAATGGAAATATGTAAAGTGTGATGTCATGTAATTTGCACTTCCCTAATATTAGGCTGATCTTATCTAATGTTCCTCTCCTCCTCATGTTTTAGTGCACTCCAAGGGGATATTATCCAAGAGGAAAATACACATGATGCAGAAAACTAGCCACATACAATATAAAAACTAATGCCAAACTGACCACAAATGCTTTTCCAGAGCTGATTTCCAAAACTGTCCAAGCAGAGGCAAGGAATGGAAGAAATCTCTCACTCCTGACTCACACCATTGGCCTGAACACGGGGTGGCTCGTTACTCAGAAATGGCATTTGGACGCCCCCCTCCCCAGGAGCATAGTGCTGCAGCGTGGGGGAGGAAGCATCCACAGCTCCAGATCTGTGGAAGAGAAAAGACTGCACAAAACTTGAGGAATTTGGGATATATTTCAAGCCGTAAAAGCAACAAAGGAAACTAAGCAGCATAATGACTTTTTTGTGTATTTTTGAATTATCTAGAGAGAACTATATCTCTACAATATAATATATTTTGCCTACCGTCCACATTGCACGGAGTTTGAGTCAGCTGTGTTGCTCTCTCCCAAGCCTACAGGGGCTTCCACTTTGTTTTTTATTCTTTTTTTTTAAATCCCTGTTAAATTTTTTTAATCCCTGTCTTGTTGCACAAAGAAAAAGACCCTTGACATGGGATTGCTAATTCAAGAAATATTTGGAGTAACTGTTCAATACTTAAATTTAAATTACAAAAGCAGAAAGAAGAAGTCCACAGAGCCACCAAAATTCTTGGAAAGACTGTTAGGAAATGGAATATGACATTTATGAACTACTTAGAAGTGGGATGCAAGGGGTAAAGTCACAACAGTGTACTGAGTTTGAGACTGCCAGGACACTGAAACAGTTATTCAGCACAGATAATCATTATAAGTCAGCTATGAGACAGGGTAACTGACAGGATGAATTAGAAGAGAAAGAAAACTCTACAAGAAAAAGAGAATTATAAGATGCAAACCAGTCTCTCTCCAAATGAAAACTACACTTTTCCAATTTCTTTTCCTTTCCAGAAAGTTTTAGAGGAAGGAGGTGAAAGACCCATAGATGAGTCAGTTGCTCAGCTTCCAATTGTCTTTTTTAAACACTGATTTTGAAAAAGCTTCCAATTTCACAAGAATCAAGGCACTCATATACACCGAGAAGAGTCTCAGAAGAAAAACATGGTGTGAGTAATATTTGTGTGCGCAGCAGTGCAGTCAGCTGGATGCTTTTGTCATCTTTAACACTCACTTCCAAATGTCTCAGTAAATACTTTATTTCACCACAATATGCTCCCAGGATTAAATCCCACACTGTGTAACCTGAGCATTGCTGTTCACAACAGACCGATCTGCTCAGAACTCCCAAAATATTAGCCTTGTCTGATAAAAAAATCTAAACCAGGAGAGATAATTGGCACCCTTTTAACACTCCAAACTTAGAGTTTTAGAAAGGGAATTTACTCTTCTCACAAATTCACAATTCTCCACTTTAACCGCCCATGTCTCCTCTCCATCCCCTTTGGATATGAAGGAAAAAAAAATATCTCAACTGACAATATCAGGTTGGTCAAGAACAAAACTCAGAAGACCAAACTTCATAGTTCTGATAGATTTTCAGAACAAAACTGGGAATCAATGAGCTTGAGAGCCTGCTCCTACTTTAAATTGTTGGGCCAAGCTTGAACCTGAAGCTTGGCTGTTCTGCAGTTATGTCAGGGTTGGGGTTTTTTGACTGTGCCCAGCGCTTACTGTATAGTGTACGTAAAAATGATGTGCACAGGATTTAATTTTTATTTGTTTGTTTTCATCACCTCACATAACCACAGTCTCTAGGAAAGGAATAAGAAGTTAACTGTTAATAGATTACAACTAGAAATGGCCTAGGTTGAGTGAGGGTTCTACACAGGTAAAGCTTAATTATTTACAGTTTAGTTCCTGAGAGACTAAGTCCCAAGGTCATTTATTACCAAGAACGAATATAAATCACTGGTTTCTATTTTTGTAGTGCAATCACCAGCACTCAGTATGAGCTATAAGGTGAGTAGGAGGAGATATCTACCTTTAAATAACACCATGGGACAAACTTTACGAGCAAGAAAAATCACAGAGGATAAACGTTATCTGCTTAACGAGTGGAGATATGTTCCAAAACAAGAATTGACAGAAATGGTCAGCCACTTCTCTCTTCAAATGAGAGGAGTTATTCAGAATATGCCAGGAGGTCTCTGAGTGAACCGTGAAAACGAAAGCTGTCTGGAGCGGCAGGAGCTGGCGCTCGAGCCCACGCTCGGGAAGCATGAGCTACTCTGTGTCCCACAGGACACGCCATGAACTGGCATCGGAAAGCCTGCCAATACTTCATGGATCGCACTGCCAGCAGGACGACGCTGGCTGTGAACCCATGTAGCCCCAGCCCCACCTATGCAGCTGTCCTCCACTGCAGGATCCTCTCCCAAAATGCCAGCGTGGATGCCTTTTGCTGGCACAAGTGCCAGGGAGATGCCAGTAGGCTACAGAGGCAGGAGCAGCACGAGCATCAGGCACCAGCTCCTGCCTCTGCGCAGGCACGCGCCCGGGAGGCACAGGAAAAGCGCACACCCCATGAGCCAGGCAAGTACAAAGGTTTCAAAACGAACACACCTGGGAACGGGCACAGCAATATTACCTGGCATCAGCTTTCAAAACAACAAAGCGATTCCCAAGACCGGCAGGGATCTTGGAAACAGCTGGAGGGTGCACCCAAGCAGTACAGAAGGACGTACATGCCACAAAACCTCAGTGACAAGGGAATCTGAAACTGGTGGTTATACTCTATGGCTTGGACTAGATGTCATCCCAGATGCCTCTTTATTTGTATCTTCGTTGCAGCAACCGTCATGGCCCTAAAGGCATCTCCCCCTCCACATAGGAACAGACTACTACTCCCCACTCTGTTGTGGTCAGGAAAAAAAATATATAAAAGGAAATAAAAAGAAAGAAAGAAAGGAGGATTATCATGAGAATAAGGATGAACATAGTACTAATTAAGGCATAGTTCAGGGCAGTATCTCAACTCTCCACGGCATGGCTTGTGTGAACAGCCTGCATCACTGGGGCCAGGACCCTCACAAACTCCCCAGGGTGACGATGGCTTGGATAACTTGCAAAGAGAATCCCCCAAAAAATCCCAGTGATCTGGAGGGGTGTAACTTTGTAAAGCAGGTACTAATCATGCAAGCCAAAAGAGCATAATTTTCAGTACCTGTCTTCTGAAAATAAAGGTAATTTTCAGGTAACTAAGATCAAATATCACAAGGTATAAAACATGCACTAAGCCCTGCATTGACTTGACTTCCAAGCAGGTATTTGTACCATTTCAGATTTGTATTTATTGTTCAAGTTCCAAAAGCATATGATTCTTCTTCTCTTTCAAGGAAAAAAAAATGCTATGTTATGCACTGGTAGTTAATGTACCTTGGACCACAAGTCACCATTTGTAGAATAAACATATTAGGAAGGTACATATCATTGTAGCCAAGCAATGGTGTTTATGTTTTGTGATGATAGCAGCAGCAAAACAAATGCTTGGTTATACAAGGAATGAGAGTTCAATGATTGAATAACATAACAAGTCGACTGCAAAATGAACATACACAAATGGATGACTGAGACAATATATTATTGTAGAAAGCTTTATTCTGGTGAATAACTGGGATCACCCTGTTCTTACTGAGTTGTTTGTAAATGGGCATAAAGGAATACAAGTGTTTTAATGACCTATCAGAGGTGACAAAAAGCAACAAGTTAATCCTTTTTTTATACCCTGATTCCCCTGCCACGCACATACTACTTGTGTAGCCTTGGTAGTAAAGATTTTGTGCCTAGCTCTCTCTTTTAAGGAGAGTTAAGAATAAGAATTTTAAACAAAACTCATAACAAATACATACACAGACCTTTATTTCTATAAGCTGTCAAGTAGATAGTGGCATATCAAGACCCTTGGAATACCAGCCTATGCAAATATATTGAGTTGCAAAAGAGATACATGCTTAATTCCGCTCTATCTTTTAGCCAACGGATCACCCATTGTTTCCCAATTCTGTGCTACGGTCACCGGTTCTTTTGCCTGTAGCAACTACTTCTTAACTGTACTATGTTTAAATCACAGCATAAATTGCAGAACAATTTAGGCTGGGAGTGATCTCTGGAGGTCATCTAGTCCCAACCTGTTGATCAAAACAAGGCTACCTTTGAAATTAGATGGAGATACAATCTATGAATTGTGTACAATAATCACAACAACTCCTCAAGCCACCAGAAATTCAGCAAGTGATTGAGAAATAGCTCCTGACCACGAGTAAAATAAACTCCGATTCCGATCCCTGTTACTTCTGAATGGGATGAAGAACAGAAGGAAAGGTCTTGGCAAGAGCACAGCTGCTGACCTGTGGCTCAAATAAAGTTCAACAGCATTTAGGAAACTTGGTGTTGGGACAAACTGGCTGAGAATGCGGCAGCACAGCAGGAGCCCAGGGGAGGAAGGTGGACAGCGTGGTGGTGGGGGAAGACCGTGGGTGAAAGTCAACAGAGCACTTCTTTGGAGGACAGCTGTACAGCTCCGTTGGCTAACACATGGAAAGGTTCCTGCAAACCCATTTAGTACGGCTTGCGTGGTCCCTAGTGACCCAGAGATCCCACTTCATGAAGACATCTGTACTCGTAACAGCCTTGCTGCAGCTGTTTATACACTCCCCTTAACCGAGGCCTCACTATGGGGCCACCGGGAGGAAAGAGACTGAGTTACAAGAAGCTCCATCCTCTAGTGTAGAGCAGAGAACGATCATTTACTATCTAGCACAGACAATTTGTTAGGCTGTAAATTGATATCATCATCTAGGATTAGCATAATTCATATATATCTACACATATACATATTTAAGTAAGAATTGTAGTACCTCAATATGCCTTGATATGTTTGGCTTTGCCTCTTTGGACTTAGCATATACATTGAGGCTACAATAAGGAGCTATGCCAAATGCAACAAGCTGTACCTTATTTAATGGTTCGACCATCCTACACTACAGTTTGTCATGACTCCCACATGCAGAAACAAACTCCGTTAGCTAACAACCTTGAAAGTGGTCACCGAGGATAGCGTTGAAAGCAGCCTGCATTAGAAGGTACGTCCAAAAGATAGGAACAAATTTTGCTGTTCACACTTTGACCATACTGGAAAATTGAATATCTGCTTCTCCACCAGAAACAGCAACAACAAGAATGTTCTGAGCAAATTCCAGGTACTTTAACAAATCGCAGTGCTTAAAATGACCCACTACTTAAAATCCCTAGTGGTTGCAGTGGTTTCTGGCAAACTGAAAACATTCTTCCTTCCACGCTTCCTCTCTGCAGTACAGCTGAGCGACCTTGGTGGTGGGAGAAGGTCAGCGTAGATGAGAAAACAGTCTTTAAAACACTGTTTCACTACTTGATTTTAAGCACTAAATTCACATTTTGGAGACAAAGCCAAAACATTTAAGTCTTGCAACTTAAAAGAAGATGCAGGGGTTCCAAGAACAAGAATTTGAGCCCCCCCTCAAACAATCCCTTCTTGCAAGTCAAGGAAGCAATAGCATAAATGATCTCAAAAACACCAAACTACTAAAAGAAAAAAAAAATAAACCAACCAACCAACAAACAAACAACACACAAAAGGAAAGTGATAGGGCAGGGGGACACACAATGATAACTTCACATACCCCTCACTTTGCCCTGTACATTGCAAACTAACATAAATCACTCTTTTGCAGGTAACTTTTAAGATTTAGTTTACTTGTACTTTTTCCCTTTCCTAGCCTTTTATGATCTCCCATCCTCCATGAATAAGCAGAAACAGTGTGTAGTTCACAAATGAGTTCAGACAGCTCCTCAATACCCTAGAGTAGTGACTTCTAAACTTTTGGACAGTAAAGTCTCAGTATTTTTTACAGATAGACATCATTACCTTTATATTGATTGCTTTATCCTTAAAAGTAATAGTCTCAAATTATTTTTAAGTAAAAATTTACTGTATGCCACACATGCCCTCTAGACTCAGGGTATCTTTTAAAGCCAAGGTAAGAAGCTGGGCCAGGGGCCACAGAGTATGCATTAAATAACATAAAAGAACAGTTGCCCCAGAGACTGAAGCCCAGTACTCAGTGTGGCTGCAGCAGTGTCCCAGGAACCTCTGCTCAGGGTGAACTCCATCAACTCAGCTCACCTAATTACCCTTGAACCTGCTTCATCTTGTCTCCACCCCCACACCTATCCCCTTGTTAAAACATTATCTATTTAGAAACTGGTAGCAATTATTCTTTTTAACAATTAACATCAAATCCCAAACCTCTTACAGCACCCAGACAAAAATATTACTCTAATATAATTAATTCCATGTAGCTCCTCTTTGCCTCATAACTCACTGCTCATTTGCAGCATGTGAGTTTGCTCTCATGTGTTTGCTAACAGTACCGGTATTCTTGTAGCTCTGGACACAAATAAAATGATAAAAATAAAGTCAAAGAAGGATTTGAAAATCCTCGTCTTGTGCTACGCTCTAGCTTGCTTCACTTCTTTGCAGCTGATAGGTATTTTACCACAGGTATATTATCAACAGCTCCAGGGTGTTATACAGACAACTTCAACAAATAGAGAGTTCCTTTGAACTTATTTGATAAATATTGAAATAATGGAGAAAACAAGGGAAGTAACTTCTCAAAGCAGGTTTGAGGTACTTTTTCTGAATGCCGTTTCTCCTCAAATGAGTTTATACTTCTCTATACTACTCTTAGTATAGAGTACTTATCTCCAAAATAAATAAAATAAAATAAAATAAATGCTTTGAGAGTAAAGGTAGCAGTTCTCATCTGATAAATAACAACATAAAACCAGCACCTTTCAACTCAGCAGATCTGCCTCCGGTGTGCAGTCAGGAGTGACCGCTGCTGACCAGTGAGATAAATAAGGTTCTACTACTTTCATGCTTCTTTGAAACAGGATACTGATGCTATTGTTGTGCAGTAAACTGAATACTACTGTCTTCTATATAAAGCTAAGTTCTTCATTAATTTTCAATTACATATCTGGACAGTTCTTGCTGCACCACGCAACAAGAGGTAACGGGATACAGAGACAATGTCAGAGTGTGCTTCGCTCTGCACAAAACTTTATGATGTGCAAACGCTCGGGAAGGGAGATTGGTCTACGAGATTGGCAAATGGTTAAGCCCGAGCCAAACAGAAACTGCAGCCTTGTAAAGCTGCTTTTAAACAAGCACTTTCCAGATTCAAAGACTGCAGTTTTTCCTTCATAAAATGCTAGAGACGCAAGCAATCCTAAAGAGGGCATAACTAGAGCAAGAAATCAGTGAGCAAGTGCATTGGTATAAAAGATTTAACAAGCAGGTTTCGCTGCCAAACTTCAACGTCACATGTGTGGGCTGCAGGTATAGTACATAGGATAAAAATACAACATACACATATTATACATTAATATCAGCTCTTCATCTCAATGAAAACTATAGACCAGAAAAACTATTTTTACTTATGATACTAACAGAATATGACTAAATTATATTTTACAGGACTGGTTAGTAAGTGATTGAAAAGAAACAGGCCATGCAAGTTCTCAGCGCTCAAATTGGCAAGTTACCACTTCTTAGAAACTATTAGGAGAGAAAACATATGCTTGGAAGTGATGGTTTAAAAATATTTTGAAGTATATTTTGACTATACTCAGAATAAATAACTAGTACTAGTGCCTGCTTTTTGGAACCTTTAAGTCAGGGAGATAAGGAAGCCTCTGAAAGAAGAAATAGGTAGGAAAACAATAAGCCCAGCTTCCAGAGCCTCCCAGGACACACAGACAAAATAGACCGCCATTATTTTCTTACCATTATCTGACTTAAAGCTCCTGAAAGCCAACGCTTTCTCTTAAATCAAATATAGCATACCCTGTATTTCCATCTGGAAGCGCCTGCACCTTTAGTTACATCTCAGTAAAAAGTCAGTGTTGCTGTTGTGTGTCACACTGCCATTCTTTTCAGAAAGTCCACCCAAAAATAATTATATCAAGCCTGAAATTTCTTATAAAGCAGCCAAGCAGTATTTTATTCTATAAACTAAGAAGGTCTGCTTTATTAGTTTTGTTTTTTTTTATATATAGGTTTCCTTTTTAGAAATAAATAAATAAACAAAAGCCTTAGTAGTAAAGTCTTCAATAAACTCCATTGTTCATCTTAATGAACAGACAAAAAGATTGAATTAGTAGGTGATATCTCTTCAAAAAAAGCATTACTAAAAACACTGCCTGTAATGATGCACATGCTTGTGATATGTCAGATCCATTTCATGCCACCAAAGAACAAACCAAAAATTTAAGGCAGAGAACAGAAACAGACCCGCTAAAAGTTTCACGTTGTTACTGACAGTCAGAGCTTTCATTCCTTCCATATTTCAGAGGACGGCTGACATCAACAAAATATTTTCCTTACATTGAAAGAGTCTTAAAATGATGCCAAAGATTAGAGGAACTCGCTCTCTTTTTTGTTGTATCTTTAGGTCAGACACTTTAAATAGAGTTTTTGGCACACAATAAAAAAATCTAAACCAGCTTCTCTCAAATTCATGGCTTTTCATGAGTCAAGCTGCCAAGCCTTTTTAGTTATGTCAGGCTTCTGTAAGAATTAAATGCTGTTCGAATTAACCTGGCATAAAGGGCTGGGTCCTTATCGGGTGAACACCAGTACAACTAGCACGAGTTCAATAGCTCCACAGCCGTGGTGCCCTGGGGCTCAGAAGAGCTGTCGCTGGTCCAGGACCGAATCCTGCCAGTGCTCCCCTGCAAGCCAAGGTAGCTATGGGGAAGAGGAGGGAAAGCTTCTCTGACAGGTTCACCTTCCTGCACCTATTTATTACTACAGTTCTTCACTGTAGGCAGCTGTTAGAGCTGCTCAGAGACGGGCAATGAGAGGATGAACCCCAGGAAGGGTACTCACAGGAGGAGGCTGTAGGACTGCAGGCTTGCAATGCGTCTTGATGCAATCACATGCCTGGGATGCACCATTTTGGTACAGAACAAACTCTGTTTTTAACCACCTCTCTGTTAGTATGTTGGGGTACTACCTGTGCAACATATGCTCACCTATGTATATGTTCCAAACATTTGCACACCAGAAACAGTTACAGCAACTTACTTTCATGATATTCATATGATGACACTTGGTTAAAAATAAATGGATATTTTGGTGAGAAACTGCCATGGAAGCAAAATGTATTACTATTCCACTCTATCCCTCCCTGGGCAGATTTGGGATTATCCCTGGTCCTCCGAGGCCTCACACCAACTGCAGCTTCATTAGTCTGGACTGCCACATTCCACCTTTCTGGAGCATCTTACATCTGGCTTCTTTTACACCTCCTGAATCATGAAGTGCAGCACATCTTCCACCACAGGAGGCAGATGAATTTCTCTCTGTGCTTTACTTTCTCTCACACAAGACTTTGCAAGCATGTGCTCTCAGTCAGCAGACAAGTGTCAGGCTGGTATTGGGAAAATGTCCTTTTCTGTCCCTGACAGTCTCATAGTAGCATATGGCTCCTTCTTGTTTCAAAGGGAATCACCGAGAAGTACTTTTTGCCAGTTCTTACGACTCAAGTGGAAGGGAAAGGCAAACTTTCAGAGTGTATCAGCAGACGTTCCCTTAAATTCATGACTTGCTTCCTTGTTTGGGCTTGACGGGCTTCACCTGATAACTGCTGGTATTTCTCTACCTGCTAAACCAACCTACTCTATAATTAGCTTTCGTGTTTGTGCATGGCCTCAGTTTGGATCACATGCATACAGTACAATGAAGAAATACATTAAATATCTCTCACATGAGCCCGTCCATCCATACAGCAGTGCCACCGAGATTTTTGGTCCAGTCCTAAAAGCATTTCCAATCCTCAGTTGATTTTTGCTTTCTCAAATGACTGTACATAAACCTCTATGGGGCTCTGTGTGTGTTAAAATTTTTCAGAACCTTTGCCCTTTGTTACTCAACTCAGTTATTCACTAAGAATCTGGGTACTTTCCTATCCTTTCCTAGGGAAGTAGAGAAAAACAGAAGTTGCTGAAAACCACCTTTTTTCCTGAAGTTCCACTAACCCGTCCTCACCCAGGAGCCCCTGCAGGGACCGGTCTCTCAAATGTCTCCTCCCGAGCAGGCACAACACCGCTGCGAGGGACAGGGAGCCGAGGGACACACAGACGACAGAGCTCACTGAATTTCACTGAATTTTTTAGAGTTGGAAGGGACCATAAAGATCGTCTAGTCCAACCCCCCTGCCGAAGCAGGATTGCCCAGAGCATGTCAGAGCATGTTACTCAGGACCGCATCCAGGCGGGTCTTGAAAATCTCCAGAGAAGGGGACTCCACAACCTCCCTGGGCAGCCTGTTCCAGGGCTCTGGCACCCTCACCCTAAAGAAGTTTCGCCTCATATTTGAGTGGAACCTCCCATGTTCCAGCTTGTGCCCATTGCCCCTCGTTCTCTCACTGGCAACCACTGAAAAGAGTCCGGCTCCCTCCTCCTTCAACCCACCCTTTAGATATTTATAAACATTGAGAAGGTCTCCCCTCAGCCTTCTCTTCTCCAGGCTAAAGAGTCCCAGCTCTCTCAGCCTTTCTTCATAAGGGAGATGCTCCAATCCTTGAATCATCCTCGTTGCCCTTCGCTGGACTCTTTCCAGTAGTTCCCTATCCTCACGTGCAAACCGCACAAAAACTGCTGCTGATGGGCATCAGAGCTAAAGCTTCCGCAGTCTCCCTGGAAAAAATGCAGGCCCTTGGTTGCTTAAAGGTTTTCATGTAAGCATTTGAATCTTAAAAGAGGAAAACTTTTCAGCAAAATCTTCGAAATTGAATTCCTTTTTGCAAAAAGCGACTGGTTTGGCGAACGATTGCTGAAGGTATACAGACCCCCTCACCCCACATCACGGTGAACAGGTTCACTTCTGGACAGGCAGTTTTCTCCATTTAACACATCCATCGATCTGCCACCATGTTCTCATTTTGTATTTGTTTAAAACGTTAAAAAACTATGTATCCTAATTCATAAGCAGTGTGATGGTTCCGGATTTTTCAAGCATTTGTTAGTACAAACAGAATTAAAATCCACTTAAGCTCAGCTGCAAACAGAGATTTTAGTAGACACTAACAACTCAGGTAGCAAAATAAATAACAATATTTTTTTTCTAGGCCAACCCTGATGTTTGGACAGGTGTCTGGGATTTATATGACACGAAGGTTACTAAAGTATTCACATCTGTGCATTAAAGCTGTCACCAACTTAAGATACTTTTCCCTCCCTCCTGCTTTGGACAAAAACAGAAACAAAATACCCACTCGCAGTTCTCAGTTATCTCCTTGACTGATCACACAAGTGAATAACCAGACTGGTTTCTTAATTCCAACTCAAAACGCGTAAGTGATTAACAGCCCCCTGCACTTTGATACAGTGCTGAAAGGAGGTCTCTCCTGAAGAGAAGATAGATCTTCTGTTTCTTTTTACAAGCAAAGGGAAAAAAAAAAAAAATAAGAAAGAGATAGGAGCTGGGTGCTTTTAGTTTTGTTTCCCCATGCCTCTTTCATGGCAACTTAATTTTGCATGCCCTGTTTTTCCTGAAGAGAGCAAGTGACTGGAAAACCAGTACACTGATTAAAAAAAAAAAAAAAAAAAACAAAAAAAACCAAACAAAAAAAACATTAATGTTGAAAACTTATGAATAAGACTCTCCACTCAATCCTACTCTCAGAGAGGCTGCTGCAAGTCAGACTTCTCAGTGCTCTTCATTTTGCCTGTGCACTTTCATCCATGTGGTTTCCACTAGCCTCGCTCTCCTTAAATTGTAAGTAAAACAGACAAACTGAAGGACAGAAAAGGTGAGGCTTATGAGCACCGAAGGAAAGAGTCTGACCTGTCCCCAGCTGGGAGCGCTGGCTCAGGGGGAAAAGGCCCGATTCACTGCTTTGCATCCCTTATTCATCCCTCCTCTGCTTCAGTAGAAACCAACTCTGCTAAACCAGAACATGGCCAGAGCCCGTCATGAAGGATTTGTCTCTAAGCAAAATTTATTAGCCAGTGTAATCGCCAAATATCTCCCTTCCCACCAGTTTTCTCATATCAACTTGTAGCTTAAGACTCCACCCAATGCTATGCACTCTTGATATTTTACATGCTGTGAGTTATTAACTACCTGGATTTAGATGCACTCAAGTCACCTAAAAAACTCAGGCAGAAGTTGCTAATGGCAGAGCTGAAACTACTGATACCTTTGACGGAGCAGAATTTTTAAGGACTGAGCAGGAGCAGATGCGTGGCAGCACCAGCTCAAACGTACCATCACCACTCAGCCTCAGATGAATAAAAGAAAATACAAAAATATAAATAAAAATAAAACAGAAACCACAGTACAGTGAAATAATTCAGAATAAAAGTAAACAAATGCCAGTTACAGTCCTTTTATTAAAACAAGCACTCAACACGTAGTGACAGAAGCTAGATAACAATAGACACACTCAGATGCTAAAACGGTACCGGATTTATTCTTGGTGAGCACCTAAACACTGACACTTACTTTGGTGAATCCTAGTGCCTTGTGCATTTTGGTTCTATGAGTGCTTTGTTTGAAACAAAAATGCTTGTAATGAGGAAGCAAAATATGGACTGGCATCCCTAACGTATACACACTCCAAAGCATCCTCCGGAGCCTATTAACCTCTCTCAGACTCCCACTTGCTATTATCCAAAGCCTTCCTTTCTCAGTGTTTTGTAACTGAAAAAAAGAAAAATGAAATGAAAAGAGATCAAATTGTTGAATCTAGCTTTTTCTGCTTCACACTCTTTAATCACTTACTGAAAGGAATTCAAACTTCACGAGTTTGAAGCAAGCATTCCTCAATGCCACACACCAATACAAATCCCAGAACACAAAGCATTGTAACAAGAAGGAAAAAAAATCAGCGTTCAGAGAGAGGAGAAAAAAGAAAAGGGGAAAAAAAAAAAAAAAAGATAAAAGGGTGTAGTCTTTCCTTGTGTTCAGGCCCCTAGTTACTATTTAGCTACTTGAAAGCACCTCCTTAGCTCACGTTCAGTACTTGTCTTTGGAAGCTCAGTCAGAGCTTTAACAGTGCACAGCAAATAAATTCACACACTAAAATAAACCAAAGTTCTCTTTCTAAAGCAAAATAATTAAAAATACTGTGGTAAAAAGTAACTTTGTTTCAGTTAACTCTGATGAACCAGGCAGTATTCCTCCTTTGCACTAAAGGAAAACATAAAATATTTTAAAAATATAGAGGAGTTAACATTTTTTTCAGGAAAGGGGGAGGGGAGAGGCCGGGTGCTGTGAAGAAGGAAATTGAGGGATAGAATAAATCCAAAAGTAGGACAGCCATCAGCGTTGCATCTGAAGTAGTCATCACCGCTCACCAAGCTGCTGTAGCCTATGCACTAGTACTCTGAATTCATGTTAAAAAGCAGTCAGGCGCAGGGGAGCTGCAACTGGGAATCCTTTAACGTGACTCAATATGCACGGCACATAGCTCTTACAGATTTGGGGCATTTTAAAAATACATAGAAAATGTCTAAAAAATCCTCTCAGACACCAAATAGGGCTGTTTGCGATTTAATGCATTTATTGACATGCTAAAATATTAATACTCTTTAAAACTATTTAACATAAATATTGTAAGCTAAAATATTAAAGCATCAATATTAAACATACTGAACTGTGCAAAATAAACCTAAACTACCAATATCAGGATAAGGTGATTAAGCACAGCTTTTTACCCAAAATTCTGGAGGACATTCAAGTTAATTTGCAGATTTTAAAAGAAAAATAAGATTATAATAAGCTACTGTAGGATTTCACCTGAAGTGGAAAGCACAGTTTGTATATTTAAAATATTTCCTACTAATATCAACTTGACTTCTATTAAACCCCCAAGCTATAGAATCACTTTTTGATTCAGAATTTAAACTTTAAAAATGTTCTCCAAACGCCAGTACAGGACTTCCTGAAGACGCATCATTCCACAGCAATATTTTTTTAAATGTCTTATCAACTATTAAAAAGCAACATGTCATTAAAATCAGACTGTGAAACAAATGGTTGTTGTTTTTTTTCTTTTTCAAGTCTCTCCCATGTAGTTTAAACCAGGATTTGAGCACGAGCAGTTCAAGCAAAAAGCCACTTAACGCTGAATCACAGCGTTCATTCCTGGGGCTGGCTGAGCATGGGAGGGGAAAAAAGTTGCAGCTGCTTCTGCAAGCACTAGGACTTCAAGCAGTCTGTATTTAGCATCATTAGTATCCACAAAGATATTTCTTAGCAATTTGGTCAAACACAGACTTCCGTGGTCAACCCACTCCTTAATTAGATGACTAATTCTGGAGGTCAAAGACTAATACCCAGCAGCATGCTGACATCCAAAGGATGAAGTGACTGCTTCTAGCAAATGAACTGAGAAGTCAAACTGGTCAAAAAGCAGTGACTGGGAAAAAAAAAATATTACAAAAAAAAAAAAAAAAATCTAAAATCTAGTGATTGAATGAAATCAATGAAAAAGGGCTAATGCCAAAAGAGTGGAGCAAAACTGCAGTTTAGTTCAGTGTTGTTCTACTAATATCTCACAGGCTGATTCCAGATGGAGAGTGGTTCCTGCCTGTCTATCACCTTCCCCTCCCAGGAAAAGGGGAGCAGGAGTTGGTACTCGGGAGCATCCTTCTGGCCCACCTCCCTACTGCCCTCCTTTCCAAGCAAACAGCCTGGCACTCGGACCCAACTTGCTCCTCTTTTCATCCCTGACCAGACCAAAGCTGGTGACAATATAGGTGCGGCCCAACATTTACATCTGTGAGTCACTGCCCTGTGACAATAACCGCAGAGCACAAGGGGCCTCTCAGAACCCCAATCTCCAGACTGCCCAGTCATACAGCTGCTGAACCTAACCTACCGCTTCCCAAAACTCCAGTATGACCTCCTCCCATCCTGTGGCAATCTTTTTTTTTTTTTTGCTTTTGTCTTTGGCAGTTTAGTTGTGTGAGAAGAAAGCAATGGCTGGCAGCTTTATTAAATTAACACCGGTGTTTCCTTCAGTGCGAACAGTACAAGGATACAGTACACAGAACACTCCTCAAAGTTCAGTTCAGAATGAGAATTAAAAAAAAAAAAAAAAGAAAAAGAAAAGCATCATGATTTTCAACTTTTTCATCATGAAAATGACTAAGCCAAAGACAGCACGATCACAGAGAGGTGAACCAGCCATAATACTGTCTCTCCAGTTCACAAGATCAGAGTACAAAGTGTTTCATACATTCTGGAAATAGTTTCTGCTACTGGAATACAGCAAAATATAGGCTGAACGAGGTGTCATAACTTGCCTTGGACTTGGGCCTTTCGTATTGCTCAAGAATGTACTGATAAGTACTTTAATTCAACCATATCCAGTTAGGAAAGGAAAAACAAAACAAAAAAAAAAAAGGGGAAAGCTTACTGGAGAAACATAAGCAACAAACTGTAAGGTAAGAGCAAACATACCTGCATCCACTGAAATGTATTTCCTGCTCTGGGACCAGAAGCTCCTTCCTTGTCTCTATGGGATGGGTAGCTCTTCTCTTCTTACTTTTAAGTCCCTTATCTTCTTCCCAAATGACATCATTAAGAGCCAGGAACAGGCAACGTGCCAAGCAGAAACGATCAGCTGAGGCTGGGTGGCAGCGGGCTGCCCCGAATCACCGCCCGTCCGTGCCCCCCAACGGGCTGGTCTCAGGCAGGAGGAGCACGCTACCCCTGCTGGCTGCCCACCCGGTCATCTGCAGGAGTTTTGGGAAACCTGGATAGGTGCAAGACTCTCTGCATTGTCGGTGTTTTATGGTTTAAAGTAAGAGTGTGAGAGAAATGAGGTGTGGATTTGTGTTTTTTTTTTTCCTCAGCTCAAATTAAAAAGGCAGATAGTGGCCAGCCAAGGGCGTTTTCTGAGCAGTGCTGTAGGGATGGGTGAAAGGTAGTCAAGGTAAAAGTCAACAGGACCTCTGATTAAGCTGCCAAGAAATTCTTGATCTCAAAGTCATCTTTGTCACCATCATGGGCACAGCAAAATGAAAACTAACATGCAGGCATTATTTGCATTCATGACAACTATTTATCAATATCCACTGGAACAGAAGGGAAGAGTGAAAACCACTTGGGGGTCTTGAGTTGAGAGACGGGATCCCTTATCAGGCATGTGACAACTGTGCCCCCATGCACCTCTCCTGCACTCCTTGTTCTGGGGAGGCAGGGCGCATTTGGGGTATATTTCTCCCTTTCCTTTTTCTACAGGAAAAGTTCTACCTCACAATTTGCATTCCGCCACGAGTACAGTAGCATCCAGAGATGTTAATGAGAGAGAAATGATGGCAGCACACAGAAAGCCGCTGCAGGGACCCACGGGCACAGCCCAAGGGACTCGTTCCCACACTCATCCAAACCCACATCATGCTCCTTTCCGAAGGGCGCATCGTCCTACCTCCCTCCTTCCCTAGTCCCAGTAGGGCCGTGGCCCATGGCTCCACATTAACTCTTAAAAAGAGTTCCTCTTCCCTCTGCCCAAATTCACATTTATCTTCAGTATCTATTGACAGACGTAAGTCCTATTTAAAGATCACAGCTGAAACCAGCGACTGCACTAAGTCAATGGGAAAACATTTGAATAATCTGCCAGGCTAACAGAAAAGCCCTCAGAGAAAAGGCCCTGCAGGTTCCTCCTTCCCGCTCAGTGCTGCTGATGCTGGATTTGCTCTGAGCTGAAACAGAAGTTGCTCCTGCAAGAGCAGCAAGCATCACACGTGCCATGGGCACAGCTCAACAACAGCGCAGGCAGCCCTCCAGGACTTCGCCGAGACCAGAGGCAGCACTACCACTTGTTGCCACCTTGGAGATACCCCAGCCCCACTTGCACACCTCATCCCTAAAACAGGTTAGACTGCATAAAGAAAATAACGTCTCAGGAAAGATGCGTCTCATTCTCCCCCTTAAGTGGATTCACTGTGGACCCTGACTAATTCATATCTCAATGACACCTTTTCCCAACCTCTGAATCCAGCAACATTCCCATCTGCTCTCACCGCAGGCTGGTGTTGGAGCTTCTCTCTCAATGGTTATGACAATTAGGGGTGAAATTTAATACAGACACCATTTATTTTAGTACAAACAAGTGATTCTTCACTATTCAAAAACAATTTCAGTTTGATTACAAATGATATATCCACCAGTAGAAAAAAATAAAAATAATCCAGATCAGATTTAAGCCAAATTCTTTCCTTCAATACAAAACTCAAAAGTTTTCTAGTGAAGCATCTGTTTGCAAGTCTACACATTGCCTGTAACCCTTAACTATATGCTGAAAGTTGTTAGAAGCAACATGCTTCATAACTTTTGGGACAAAATCCTAACACTTAGAAAGGAAATCCTTAGGATTACTCATAGCTAAAACCAACCTGAGCTTGACGCTATTTTATCAACAAAATAAAACAAAAGTGTGTAAACTTTGTAGTTTGGTGTCAGGAAAATAATTCAAATGAATCCTAAGATTATTCTTATAATCATACTTTTATCATCTCAGAGGAATCAGATTCCTAAGGTCTACAAAGTATAGATGATATTAATGCTTTAAATTCTCACAGAAATCTTCTTTTACAAGACACTTCACTGCTGATTAGCTATAAATGCCTAAAAGGTCAACAGTCTAAGATTTATCAGCGTTGTACACCACACACTAATTTCATTATGTACTTTAACAAATGACAATTGAAATCCAATCCTCGAATACCAAATAATACATTCTTTCATAGTTAATAACACATCCTTTCAAAGCTCCACCTCAGAAAAAAAAAAATACTTTAAGACGCAGTCAGGCAATACTGACACTCAAGATGCTGCTTTACCTCTTCCCTAAATGACAAATAACTTTGCATTTCGGCAAAGAGGTGTTGTCTTCTTTACAAGTTAGGTATTGTATGAAGTTCCTCATTGAGTTTTCCAAGGGCGTCGACCAAGAATTCCTTTAAGTAAATGGGTACCTTGTTTCTGTGCAGCATCCATCCATTGCGTTATAATTTTACAGCAGAGAACACTATTGTAAAAGGGAAGAAGGGGGGAATCAAAGTGTGGCTACTCACAGTAGTCCAACTGAAGGAATGATGAATTCGCTATCAACAAAACACTAAATTGCTGTATATTTCAATGCAAAGAAGGTAGCTTTACAAGGTAAACACCTAGACAATTACTGCAGTCATTTCAAAGCCCCTAGGACCAAGGTCAATTTTATTATGCTGTGATGAAGCAAACAATAAGTACTTTTAAAAGATACACTCACCCAGTTGTTGCCATTTTTTAAGCATGCAACTTGAGGGAATAAATTAAAAAATAAAAAGAAAAAAAAAGAAAAATCTAAATTTACAAAGTAGAACAAAGCAGAACAGAGAACAGCAAGAATTCCTAGTGAAATGAATAGTGTTTGCAGGATTACATTTTCCAGTCTGCTTTGAAAAATCTCAATGCATATGTTTTAGAACATTGTTAATAATGAAAACTGAGCACATAAAATCACTAACAGGTATAATGCTGGAATCCCATAACATTTCAACTGCGCCTATTCAGTCCCTACCAAACTTGTCACAGGGATTTTCTCCAGAGATTCTTGTGAGCATCAGGAGCAGTACATAATCCAATCCTATTTCTGTGGCTTCCCAGGTACACCACAAAGTTCACCTCATGTTTTCTATCAACGGCACACGGTCATGCTCTGTTATTTCAACAGCAAATGTAGCACCTAATGCCTGAAACACGGAGCAACTCAAGAGCACTGAGTGACAGCTTGGGCATAGCCTGGAAGCAACAGAAAGTCAGACTGGCCTCACACCTCCAAAGCTCCGCTTTGCCAGGGCACGCAGGTCTTGGGTACCAAGCCAGGAGACCAAAAGGCTGGTTAAAAACACTTGGGAAGTACTGAGCTCACCTGCATAATTTTGAGGAAAAGCCCAGAGCAGAGAGCAGCTGTGCAAACCACAGGTGGAGCGTCAGAACAGCAACAGGTTTCAGGAACTCCTCTGGCTTACAGTCACCTATGGGAACACACCTAATCTCTAAAATAAGTTATAAACAGCACCTGAAAGGTTTTGCTGGTTCAGTAACTAGAGTTTCTTTGCCAGCAAAGAATGGAAATAAGCCTGGTAAAGAGACAGGAGAGAAAGTGATTGCATGCACACACACAGATGGAGCACTGAGAAGTACAGAAAGGAGGAACTAATTGGGGGCGGGGTGAGTCCCCAAAGGGGACTGTGGCTTACACGCCCCTGACTAATTGTATTTTCCATATTGATAATGAATTTAAAAAGCATGTTTAACTGAAAACATTTAAGTGATGGGAAAAAAATGAATCCTTATAAGTAAAGATGAGCAGTGTCATAATAAACACCTTCAATGACAGCAGAGAGGAAGAGTTTTCTAATTTTTTTTTTTATTAATACAAAACATTAAGCAATGAACTAGTTTAAAATGAGACACTGCTTTTCTACATGGTCACACGATAGAAAGAGTGTTTTTTCCACTTTGTTTTGTTTTTATGAAGACAAGTAATAATATTAAGTAGAAAGAGTTCCAGTCTGAATTTCTTTGGGCCTCCTCTTCGACAAACAAGAGTAAGAATTTAGCACCTGTAGAATAAATATTCTGGTTTTGTTTTCTTTTCTTTTTTTTTAAAGCATAGAGAAAAGATTAGTAAGAACTATAAAAACTCATTTACACAAGAAGGAAAAATCAAAAGCTTTATTTAAATGAGAAAAGCAATGGGACAAGAAATATGAAAAAATGAGCCCATCTTTGCAATACACAACCACAATGACTCATGTGTTTGATCCATTTGCTTTAATATTTTGCAGCTGTTAACAGCCAATGCTCCATGGTTGACCACAACATAAAGCAGGTATCTTTGTGAGCTTCACTAAGAATTTCAGACAGAGAAAGCCCCTTCCTCAGCCCACAGAGGTATCAGCATGGAAACAGAAGTAAGAACGATCATACAATCATAGAATGGTTAGAGTTGGAAGGGACCTTAAAGATCATGTAGTTCCAATCCCCCTGCCATGGGCAGGGACACCTCCCACCAGACAAGGTTGCTCAAAGCCCCATCCAGCCTGGCCTTGAACACTTCCAGGTATGGGGCATCCACAGCTTCTCTGGGCAGCCTATTCCAGTGCCTCACCACCCCCACAGTAAAGAATTTCTTCCTGATATCTAATCTAAATCTCCCCTCTTCCAGTTTGAAACCATTACCCTTCGTCCTATCACTACATTCCCTGATAAACAGTCCCTCCCCTCCAGCTTTCCTGTAGGCCTTCTTTAGATACTGAAAGGCTGATATAAGGTCTCCCCGGAGCCTCCTCTTCTCCAGGCTGAACAACCCAAATTCTCCCAGTCTGTCTTCATAGGAGAGGTGCTGCAGCCCTCTGATCATCTTTGTGGCCCTTCCTCTTTCAAAACTGAAACCTTCAACTAGTGCTTGCAGTTCAATGTTATAAAACTATACAGGTGTATCAACGTCTTGCCAGTACCCTGAACTTTACTCTTTCTTTTCACAGAGGAATTTGTATTTCCTTATTTGCTGTACAGATCATATTTTTCTGCACTTCACTTCTATTACAGAAATTCTTAGTTGCCACCAGCTGCACCCACCTGTAAAGAGGCAGGTGCCAAAGTTCACAGGTTCCTGAAGCTCCCTACTCAGCACAATTTGATAGGAACATATCAATAAGGTGTAAGCTCTCAGGTGAATCAGATCACTATTTATCAGCAATTAAGTCCGAGACCAAGCAGCTTCCTCTTTGCCTGAAATGTTATTCAGCCCACAAGACAAATCACGGACGTGTCCCCGTGTTACAAAAGGCACGTGTTGGATAAGCTGTGTAAGAGCTACGATACACTAGCAAGGGATTTTAAGCTGCAGAAAGAACACCAACGGGGAAGCAGTCGGATGGATATTGGGAGCTTTGTAATAAACACGATGCTTGGCCACATACCCAGCTTCAAACAGAGCAGCCTGTGCCACAAAAGCTGGTATTGCAGGTTTGCCTTGACCGAACTGTAGAGCAACTGAGGAGTGAAATGCAAATTCTGGCAGCAGGGCAGTGGCTTGTCTTTGAAATCGCAGACAATCATTCAGCCACTTGTGCCCTCCCTCTCTTACTGGCCAGCACAGGCGTTCGAGTGAGAAACTGCAAGGAGGAGAACCACAGCGAGCGCCACGACGTCGACCACAAGTGTGAGCTCCTCTCCTTAAAAGAAAACAAGAGATCTCACCTGAGGAGAAATAACCCCATGCACCAGTACAGGTTGGGGGCTGACTTGCTGGAGAGCACCTCTGAGGAGAAAGACCTAGGAGTCCTGGTGGGTAATAGGATGACCATGAGCCAGCAATGTGCCCTTGTGGCCAAGAAGGCCAATGGCATCCTGGGGTGCATCAGGAAGAGTGTGACCAGCGGGTTGAGAGAGGTTATCATGCCCCTCTACTCTGCCCTGGTGAGGCCCCATCTGGAGTACTGTGTCCAGTTCTGGGCTCCCCAGTTCAAGAAGGACAGGGTACTGCTGGAGAGGGTACAGCAGAGGGCTACAAAGATGATGAGGGGCCTGGAGCATCTCCCTTACAAGGAGAGGCTGAGGGACTTGGGTCTTTTTAGTCTAGAGAAGAGAAGGCTGAGGGGGGATCTGATCAATGCCTATAAATACTTAAAGGGTGGGTGTCAAGAGGATGGAGACGGTCTTTTTTCAGTGGTGCCCAGGGATAGGACAAGAGGAAATGGGCACAAACTTGAATATAAGAAGTTCCACCTAAACATGAGGAGGAACTTCTTTACTTTGAGGGTGGCAGAGCACTGGAATGGGCTGCCCAGGGAGGTGGTGGAGTCTCCTTCTCTGGAGACATTCAAAACCCGCCTGGACAAGTTCCTGTGCAACCTGCTCTAGGTGGACCTGCTTTGGCAGGGGGGTTGGACTTGACCTCCAGAGGTCCCTTCCAACCCCATATCATTCTGTGATAACTCTTAAGGCAGCCACTACCCAGTTACCTAACATATACAAGAAGGCAGATGGTAGGTCTAGAGCAAATCGACAACATTCTTGTCTCTCTTTAAAAAAATGCATACACCCTATCACAAGCCCAAACAGCTACAGCTCTGGATTTAGCTGGCTGTTGAGGATTTCACCGAAGCAGTAACCTGCAGCAGCTTTTCTGCACACCCAAAAGAGTCACGCCACCAAAAGAAGTAAACTCCGTATGGCCCAGTGAAATTTCACAGGGTACAACTTTATCACAGTAGTGCGGTAGGGAGGAGATGAAAGTAAATTGGCTCCAGGTAAATAAATTTGGTTACTTACTTGATTTTGGATACTTGCATTTGAAAACAAATGTAACCTTTAGCTTTATTGCTACTACATGAGAGATGATATTTGGTTACACGGTATACTACTATACCATGCTTCTGGGGAACACCGTATGTGAACAAATAGCACACAGCAGCATTTTACTTTTCCCTCTAAACAACCCTTCCCAGATGCAGTAGAGAACAGTAAGAAATTCTGCCTGGCTTACAGCGGGCTGTATTTCACCCCACTTACTGGAAGGATTTCCAAAAAAAGAGTAAACTTTCCCATTTGTAACCTGGGCTGCATTAAGAAGAAACCTTGTAGGTAAAGATATTGGCAACAATACATCATAGTAAAGATTTTAATAGTTTTACGCTTTCTATATGCCAACAGACTTTTTTCATATAGAATTTCTAAATGGATACATATATTGGAATAAATTTCCATCTCCAAATGATAGCAAAGAGTATTTCAGCTTCTGTTATAACAGCTACAATATAAACCGAGGAGCCGTAACAATGCCTCCATAGGATTACCAACTAAGATGTACCACATGAAAATCAGG
This sequence comes from Numenius arquata, assembly GCF_964106895.1. Taxonomy (NCBI): domain Eukaryota; kingdom Metazoa; phylum Chordata; class Aves; order Charadriiformes; family Scolopacidae; genus Numenius; species Numenius arquata. Next base: position 63,011,581 of record NC_133577.1, on the reverse strand, counting down.
TTGCTAGCAATTTCAAAATCTGGTGCTGTCTATCTCATCCTTACTGGCTCAACCATTACAGTTTTAAACCTTCACCAAGAATTGCAGTGATTAACAGAGATTACAAAACTCTGTTCAGTCAGCAATGTCTGTACCTTAAACCTGTTCCCAGCTCCGCATTTCCGGGAACAAGGTATCTGTGCACACCTGATAAAAATCAAACCAGATACTAGAATGTTACTCGCATCCACTCATGAAAATACAATTTAGCAAAAGTTTAGAATATTACACAGCATTAATCATACTGCTCGTGCTATGAATCTATCTCACCTAAATAAACATCAAACCTGTATTCAATCACAGATTTCACAAAAGTCAAAGGAAAAGCACCTGGTTTTAGAAATTAATCATTTCATCCTTAATGATCAGTATAGTCTAGACAAGATATTGAGAATTTCATTCATAACCCTCTCAGTGAGACAGTGATGCTGCCTCTTCAAATACCCACATAGCAGTGGGCTTGGCATACCCTGCCTGTTCTTACAGAGCTTGGAGAGGGACACAGGAGCTAAGTGGGCTGGTGCTGCACACAGACATCCCCTGAGCTTCTTCAGGGAGACACTGCACTGCGCGGCTCCTCCTGATATGGGAAACCTGCCCCTTTCAGCGTGCTCTCCGTGTTCACCTCCATTTCGCTATGTGGGAAGGGAAAGAAGAGTTTTCCCTCTTTCTTCTCCTGCCAAATCGCTCCGTTCAGGCCCAACTTGTGAAGTTTGAAAAGTTGAAATTGGAGTTTTCAGAGGTCAGAGCACTCCCAGTGAGGAAGGACACGTTTGCCTATGGGTTTGCAGAGCAAGGCTTTTCACGTGCTCGCTGCTGCACAGCTTTTATTGCTTGTGGGTTAAATGGTGAAGGTTCAGATACTTACTCTGTGTCTGCAGCTAATTTACAGATACTGAGTGTTTATAATCCAAAATCCCAAGTGGGAGTTCGAGTGAGTGCCAGATCTTAATAATTGTATTTTCACTCTATTAAGTATTTTAAAGGAAGATAACAAGATATTGTCAGCTATTAAGCAAGGGCATTCCCCTGCTAAGTTCTCTGATTAAACACATGCAGGAAAAACAATGCACTTAAAGTAAAAAAAGAGCATGTATTGACTCCTCCTGTCAGCCATATTTTCTTAACACCAGCCAACATCAATCAATCTTTTCACTCAATGTGCAATTCTCACCATCTCCATGTGGAACACGTTAATGAGTCTCCATAAAAAAAAAAAAAAGTCATCTGTATTTATCAGGTACACTGCAATAACAGGCTCTGGTATACACAGTGCTGCTTTCTATACGTTAAGGAAAAGCTGAGGTTCTTTTCTTTTACCATATGACAACAGATGCTTCATTTCAAAGACACGCTGCTAGCTTCAACTGACAGAAAATGCAAGCTCATAAAGACGGTCTGGGTGTTCTCTTTTGTTGTATTCCCCCTTCTCTATGCTTCTGCCAGTACTGAATTTAGTGTTTAATTAAAGTTCTGGCTTGGAACTTGCACTAGGAATGCAGCTGCACTCTTGAGCAGCAATGCTTGCAGACTCCAGCAGCAAAAGTGAGGTGGAGAAGCTCATAGCAGAGAAACATGGGTGGACTTCAGCCACTGAGTGAGGTCTCCTGTGGCCGCGGGTGATGCGAGACGCTGAGACAATATTTATCTGACCACCGACAAAGGGTAGTCTCTGTGGTTGGAGACCGAGACTGAGCCTAGAAATGAAGTATGGCCCTCCTACTACTACAAAAGAAGAGTTTTGTAGTGGCGAAGGAGGCTGTACCACTGTTCTGCTCCTCCAAGGAAGGTTTTCTTTCCTAAAGTGAAATGATATAATGAAAATGCCATACTTGTGTAACTCTGTAGTACTTCGGTGAATAAGCTTCTGCTGGTAAGAAATGCTTTTCCCTAGAGCTATACACAAACCCCAGCACAAGCCCAGTCCTCCCACAAAAGTCTTGGTGAGGAACAAACTGGGAAGAAGGAAAACATGAGAAGTTACCTATGAATAAGACCAATGGACTGCAGGCCAAGAAAAAGCTGGTTTCCATATCCAGTGTGTAATTTACTGAAAGCATTACTGAAGTTCAAAGCTTTTACGTAGAATTATGAGAACAATTAATGCAGCCAGCAAATGACCATTTTTTGCTCTCAAATATTGCCTTAAATGCAGCTTGCAAAACAGCCTCAACAGACACATTTCATCCTCCTCTAGTTACAAATGAAAATAAGAAATGATGCACGTGTACTAAGGGGAAAAAAAAAGCAGTGTTGTCTCCTTTTGCTGATTTGAATAAGCCACGTCTTTTCCTCTTCAGCTCATCCTGTGGAGAACATGGTACAACCCCAATGCTACAACCAAAAAAATGTAAAGAGCTGGTGATGAGGTTGATCAAAGGGTCAGGATTAAAAAACAGACAGCAAGCACCGCATATGGTTTCTAGAAAGCTTACTACAGGTCATCTCCTAATTTCAGCCTACATCTGAACACCTATCTGTGTGTCAGTGCTAAAAGTACTGCTTGCGATCACTTCGCTCTCCTCTCACCAGGCTAAATCACAGCTCTACATGTGACACTGCAAGGGTACCCCAAGCACACTCCGTTTTGATTTTTCCTTTTTGGCAAACAGCACCCAGATACCGCTCTGCTGTAATCAGGTCTCCTGACAATGTGAAACCCGCACTTTAAAGAGCCCACTGACAGATGGGTTCAATTTAAAGCATGACTATGAACAGCTGCTGCTGATCACCGGCTTGTAAAGTGAAGTCATTCATCACAAAATATTTCAAAAGACTGAACTGAAACGGAACAAATGAATTTGAAGAAGTACGGGAGGTGCAGCGTTAGCCTTGGAGAATGTGGTAGTTGTAAAAAGCACAGCTATCGTTCTGCTATTAATTTATTCCTGTAAATGCTGGCTCCACTCTATTAGCAGCATTCTTCAGATTCCCAAAAATCCAGGAGGGGAGCTTGAATAAGGTATTAGAAGATGCAATTAAATGCTCCTTACTGAAGGTGATTTTAACTAAGTGAGCCACTAAAGGGAGCTGACAGCATGTTTAAATTGTGCTGGGGAAAACTTCAAGATGACAAGCCTCAAAAAACTGCTGGAGGGAGAGAACGTTATTTCCCCAACTGCTCTAACTCAACATGAAGTCCCATCAGTCGTGCAAGGGGGCCATGCACTCTGCCTTTGCCACCTTCACTTTAAATACTGTGAGAGGCCTTACTGCTTTTAAAACATTTTCATCTTCCCCTTTGATCCTTCAGCAAGGCTGCAGTCAAGAACAAGACAACCTTCAACATACGTGGCCTCCCAAATGAAACCATCAGTTATGATGGTCTCTGAAGAGATGGGGACCTGACAGAGAACTGAGTACTTCGCACTTTTTTTTTTATTCTTTAAGTTCAGGAATTATGCAGCAAAAGTAGAACATTCTAAACTTCACCGTATTTGTCATGGCCACTGGATCATCTCCGAGTGATTCAGTTTTTCCCTAGGGTTTTCTAGCAGGGGGGAAACAAAGTTTCCAAAACTTTCTTGAAGGCAATTCTTTACCTAGAAGTGATATTTATAACATCTTCAGACAACTGTACCATCAAAAAATAATTTCTGTGATTCTGTGAAATTATTTTTGTACCAGTTTCACTTCGTGGAGAAAGCACATAAGCCTCATGTAGAATATTCATGCATACATTCTAATTTTCACACAGTCAATCTTGTACCAGATATGTAGTTGCTACATCAGATTTTTGTATCTTAGTATGAAAAACATACTTATTACTAAATTTACTGTAGCTCAAAATAGATAACTTGTTGTAATATTTATTGATAAACGGAGAGTAAAAAGAAACAATACTAACCCACAGACGGTCCTCAGGTTTTTTCCTCGGTATAGACAAATGTGATCTTTGCAATGGTAGGAAGGAAAAAAAAAAAAAAAGCAAGCCCTCTCAAATCATAGCACTTCCCTCTTTCCCTCTACAGAGTACCTTTGTCAGTCTATTTCTCTACCTAGAGTCCTTCCTCAAGCCCAGGGAACAAGACAAAGCTCAGGTGTCATAAGCTCGCGCAAATCGGGCGTCTCAGCTACCCTGCAACTCCCCTTCCACGCAAGCGAAAAAAGCCACTGCTCTGCCATCACCCAGTCTCCTGCTACCTGGTAGGAGAGCGATGGGAGGAAGCGATCAGTAGACTAACACCACGTCAGTAACTGGGCTCTAAGACAACGGTTTTGTCATTCAACTCGTTTTGGGGAGGAGGTGACCGCTGCCCTCCAGCGTAAGCGCTCTGAGGCAGGGATGCAAAGCCCTGCGCTCGGCAGCGTGGTTCCATATGCAAGAACCAAGGCACCCGCGCACTCCTGCTCACACACCCTCCGCAAAGGTTATTCATCACCACAGCAACCTCGCAAAACAAAGGTGGAAGCCAATTCAAACAGCCCTGTTCCTCTGATGACAGAGGATAAAGGGTGCCCTCCGCCCGCACCCTGTGGGGGGCTTTGTTTGCTTGGGTTTGTTTTTATGTCATCGCATCTCATTTACTAATTTAATTTTCAGCAGCCCGGCGTGCGTGTCCAGAGCAGAGAACGCCTGTACTTAGGCATTAAACAAACAAACAAAAAAATTCTTCTATAGCCCCAGTTAAAAGGGCAGAGAAGAACTGGTTGATGTACAATCCCTTCTTGCCACATGGCTGAACAAACGCCATACCCTATCACACGTACTCACCATCACCCCACCTTCCCCGCACCCTCCCCGCTACGTACCAGGAATAGCTGCTGTAAAATAAACGCCCCACCTAAAACAAGAAAAACCCCAACCTGTTTAACTACCGTTTCTTCCTTCCTCTCCCCTCACTGCTCCTTTTCTTCACACCATCCTTCACTATGTGGGAGCTTAATGATTTTGGATACATTAAGAAAATACAACCAAGACAGTAAAATAATTGTAAACTCGGCACAAACAAAAAGCAGAGTGTCTCTTTGCTCCCCAAATCCAGAAAGAACAAACCCCAACCCTTCCCCGAGTCACTTCAGGGAAGAGATTATGATCATTTCTAAACCTTTTCAACTACAAGCCGGGAGGAAAAAAAACACTGTCTGTAATGACAAGCTGTCAACACTCAGCGAGCAGCGTGGCTCTCATTCGTGACACTGATCCTTCGCCTGCAGAGCCGGGCACGTGGGCATCAGCAGCCACCACCGCATGCAAGGACAATACTCAAAATGCCCAGATTTCTCTCTTTCTCCAAAGGCAAAAAACCCCATCTGCACAGCCACGTCTTGACTATCTCGGTATGAGAATGCTCTCCCTATCTGCAGGATTTAAAAGATAGGGTAACCATGTGTTTAGAAATACAGGATTAAAAAAAAAAAAAACCCAATGCTTGCCAGGAACTTTATACTTTAAAATGCAAAACACAGGTGATTGGAATGGATAACAGTAAGTCTCAGATGTCGTCCCATTTACTCCCACTGAGAAGTAAGTTACATTTTGCTACTGTAAAACCACCAGAAATGCCCATATAGCTTCAGTGACTCCACGGATCTAAGCAAAACGTATGCTAACGTATGCTTAAGGTGTTTTGATTCAAATCAACTCCTTAAGCTAATATTTTCTTAAGTTTCAAAATATTCATTGATAGCTGGATCATTGCTCATTTGCAGGCTTATGATGGTCTGCAATTTCTGCAATTGTGTTTCAGCACCTCAGGAACATAAATAAACATTGGGGGCAGGAGGTTTGTTTCCCTGATTCTGTGATATTTGTTTTAGCCAATTACTTTGAGGTAATACTGTGCTGACAGCAGAGGATACCTATAATTAAGAAGAACTAGAAATGCAAAAAAACAATCAATAAACAAAACAATCATAGAATCATAGAATTGTCTCGGTTGGAAGGGACCTTCAAGATCATCTAGTCCAACCATCAACCTAACTCTGACAAAAACAAAAAAATCATCACTAAAGCATGTCTCTAAGCACCATGTCAACCCATCTTTTGAATACCTCCAGGGATGGTGCCTCAACCACTTCCCTGGGCAGCCCATTCCAATGCTTGATAACCCTTTTCAGTGTAAAAATTCTTCCTAATATCCAATCTGAACCTCCCCTGGTGCAATTTGAGGCCGTTTCCTCTTATCCTATCCTCTGTGACATGGGAGAAGAGACCACCCTCTACACCCTCCTTTTGGGTAGTTGTAGAGAGCGAGAAGGTCTCCCCTCAGCCTCCTTTTCTCCAGGTTGAACAACCCCAGCTCCCTCAGCCTTTCCTCATAAGACTTAGTCTCCAGACCCTCTGCTGACAGACAAAGATTAAAACTGCCATTTCAAAAGAGCAGACTGCATTTGCAGGCAATAAAAAGCAATTGAGTAGGATTGGAAGCAAAGTGCAAACCACCGTCTAACCTCAAGTGCAGGACATTCCACGTATGCTGCACTGGGAGCTCCATGCTCTATTACTACAGTGCTCTCAGAAAGAGTAAAAACTGCATTTGAGCTCCCAAACATTTCTTAAGTGCAGCCATTGGCAAAGCCATCAAACTGGATGTATCCATAGCACAAGGGGATTTACATCATGGTTTAATCGCTACTTGACGTGATAAGCAGGCGTTGGCTGGCTCGATCGCTGTTTGTGCAGTGAATTTTCAAGGTACCTTCCTGATGATCTCAGGTTTCGAAAGAAGTCTCCCCACACAGAGATGCTTCCCCACCCACGCTACAGGGGAGCAAGGTTTCTGCCTTCTCCCCCATGCTGGCCATCAAGCTTATGAGTCAGACAGGGACCACAGATCTGACAAAGAGCAACTAGTCTTAAATTTGGGACCTCCCTGACCAAGACATAGATATGCTTCCTCTGTAAGAGAATTATTTTACCTGCATGAAGTTATCAGGCATCTAGAAAATCTGTGGTTTCTAACTTCTAATAATTGAGAATACTTACTGGGGAAAAAAAAGTGCACCTACCCAAGTACTAACGATTTTATATAAAAAAAACATCGCTTCAATTACTACCTTGCTTTCTCTATTTCTACGCACCCAGAAAATCAATTGCAACAATTTTAAAACCTTTCTCTTCCAAAGCTGCCAGAGTTAGCACTGAAGTTGCTATATTATTTAAGCTCTGGGGTTCAGAGTTCTCGAACAGCATAAAAGAACTGTGTCTACCTTCAGCAGTTCCCAAGATAGCAGCTGTTACGCTTGAACTGAAGCGGGGAGAAGACCGGTAATGAGAATGAGGGGAACTTAAGGACAGGTATCTTCCAACTTGCAAAAATACAACGCATGCTCAACAATAGCATAAAAATTGCTTTTCCAAACTTTCCATTAATTAAAACGTACCAGTTTTAGCCTGGTTTAATAGACTACTGGACCTTGAAATTATGTACTTGAGTTTGCTGTTCTGCCTTTGCCTCCTCCAGCATAAAGCCAGAATTGCCCTCATAATTTTTCAGGCCAGAGTAATTTTCCAACTCCACTGCTAATCAAGTTAGCACATACCCACAGTATGGCACCAACCTCCAGGTTTTTGTCCAAATATTCCAACGAGCACTCTTAACAATGCCATAAAAACCTGAAAGAGTTTGGACAAGAGCCCAGGACGTGTATTGCCCTTCCCACACCCGTCCTTACAAGGCAACACACCTTATATCCTCTTAAGAAGATAACTTCAAGTGGGTCTGCTTAAAGCACCAATCTTCAACTCTGATATTCACAGGAAGATTCCGTATCTGATGCTGACCTGTATCGTGCCAGTGCTTTAATGGGACTCTATCCGTGTACAGAGGGGCTACTTCTTCCCAAACGTCACAAGTGTTTAAATGATTAGCAATAGCTCAGGGCGCATATGTTGTTTTTAATAGAAAACGTGTGCTTTGCAGACCAGGCTGCATCTCATCAATAATTCCTTGGTGCAACACTCCTGGGAAGACAGCAGTCAGCTCAGCATGGCAGTATCTTAAATAAAGCAGGGTGTCATGAGGTGCAAGGCAGCACGCCACACATTTGCTGTCAAAGAATCGCAGCATTTCAGCTGCTGGAGGAAGCAGATTGCCATTGTTTTATCAAGGAAAAATCACAGATGGGAGAAACTGACTGGAAACCACCTTTCCCTCAAAAAAAAAAAAAAAAAATTGCTTGCTATTATCTTCTGCAGAGAGGGTATATCTAGTATTGAACTGACAGGATCACGCTTTGGAGGTCAAAACAAGCATACTTATTTCTTTACCCAGCATCTTCAAAAGGAAGCTGGGGAAGAGGTTTGTGCACAGCCACCCAGAGATTTAAACAGGGGAGAAAAAAAAAAAAGCAAAACCCATGCACTTACATAAAAGGCTTTGGGGAGTTTCATTTTCTATTCAGCCGGAAAGAGAGTGAACAAGCACGCACGCACACACACACACACACATTTTTAATCATCCTCATGCTGACAGCAGCCAGTCACTACTTCTGTTATCAGAACCCCACAGCTTGTATTTCCAGGCTACGAAGCGCTAAGGCAGAGGGTATAAAACCTCCTCTGATTAAAAAGGCTCGGTGATATCGTCTAGTACAACACACCAACTGCTACAGATTTGAAGTTTGGCCTCACCAGGATGTTACTCATTCAGTGGAGGGAGAGGTAAAAATAATCCATAAACATACAAGCAAATAGTAAGGATTTCCTAAGATTAGCTGGTAACCTGGATCGCTCTCATTTTCTCTAAGATCGTCAGTCACCCTCCGGGAAAAACAAGCAAGGCAGGCGAGTCTTTGCATAAAGAAACTTACAGTTTGCAATAAGGTGCCAGCTGTTAAAGGGACAGAGAAAGAGGAGAGAGAGAGAGAGAGAAGCTGCACTTACGTACAACTCACCGGTGACCACTTGTGCAAAAGCCACGTGCCTGGAATTAAAACTTCAGCCTGGGTAGATGCTGTCCCTGCCAGTGCTTGATTCAGCTCAAGTGGCTGGCATCTCTCCAGAGTCACTCAGAAGGCGGCTGCCCAACTGGACAAATCACTGAAAAAATAGGAAAAAAAAAAAAAACCGAACAAAACAAGTTCAGCTTTGCAATTCCACTGCGCATTATACAATCAGTTAGACTTGCTAAGCCCTGACTTCTTACAATGTGATTTCCCTTGCTGGATGAGAGGGGGAAGTACATTTCTGATTAGAGTTCATCCACTGCTTTCAGACATGAACTTTCTAAATACCAGCAATGTCAAAAAGAACTCCTCTGTCCAGCTAACGGGAACTTCATAGTCAGGGTACCTGGATGACCTCCACCTTGAGGAGGGTCGGATCCCTCCTCAGGGGTCAAGTGAGGAGTTCATAAAGCTGTGGACCTGATGGGCTCAGCAGAGCCGAGAAGGCTGCAAACCCAAAGGGAACAAGAGCGTAACGTGTTCATAAGCACATGTTGTAAAAGCTTGGTCAAGCAACAAAGATGGAGGTATTGGTGAGAGTGGAGCCCCTTCCTCACCTCACATCCGCGTCCCCCTCGGGAAGCAAATGCTGCCCTTGTAGCCCCGGCGCTCCCAGCTCTCAGCCATGGCCGAGGGGCAGCAGCCCAGGGTTGCACTCACAAGGCACCAGAAGCAATGTGGCCCGAATGGGAGAGAGAGATGGGACAAAAGCTGTTTGTATTGAGAGAAAGTGGGGACAGCTCAAAAAACTCTCCAGTAACCAGTGGGGTTGGAGCACGGGAGGCACTTGGAGAAGGAGGATGCAGGAAAGGAAGAATAAGGTGAAAACCAAGACGAAAGGCAGAGGAAGGAGACAGCAGATGGTGTAACTTCTAAAATATTTTTTTGGACGGAGGCAATTATGATGTTCTCCCATTTTCTCCTCAAATTTTTGCCAGCCCTCATTTTTGAATCTGATAGTCGAGAGTTCAGGCAAGCTTAGTCCTTGTCCTTTTCTATTTCATTTCTTTAGTCATATCCAACACTTTGTTCTAACCTTGTTGCACATAAAAGTCGCTTCCAGGTTCATAGCTGCACCATCCCAGGGGCTGACCAATCCTTTAAATTTCACCAAACCCGCTCTACTTACAGTTGTATATTTTTATGAGTTACTCTCTTTGAGTCATCATTTTGACATTATCCCAATTCTGCAACTTCTATGAGAGGTTCCATTCCCCCTCCCTTACCAGGCCAGCCCTGCAGTGATGTTTCCCATTTTACAATAAATCCAATTAAACATAATTAAAAAATACGGATCAATTTGATATAGCAACAGAACAGGCAAGAAGCAGTAACAAGCCAATCCAGTAACAGGACAAGTGGTAACGGGTCAATTCAGTCAATCTGAATTGATCCAGTAGTTGCATATTAATATAGGCAGCAGTATATTGAGGTAGTTTATGCACTGAACCTTATCAAGTTGTTTACTAATATGACCAGATTATAGTGGTGGTTTATCTGTTAATCACTCAATTCTGTCAAAAACTTAAAATTCTAATACTTTAAGGGGAGATAGGCAATTAATGGTTTGCTGACCAGGAAGAAAGGACAACACATGGGGACAACACACCAAGGCAGGAAGGGCTGCCTTCCATCCATACCTCATTTCCCACCCATGAGCCTTGGCCTTTCCCAGTTCACTGGCCTTGGGTAAGACCCTCTACCCCTCCATACCCATTTTCTCCCTTTTAAAACATGGATAAAGGTGACAGTCTTCTTAATGAAATACAAGGGCAAGTGAGGAGGAGCACTCCAAGATCCAGGTATGGTTAGTAGCTCATCCAATGCTTGGGTCAGTGTGAGAGGGTTGCCATTGATTACAGAGGAACCAAGGTCAAACACTGAAAAAGCAGCAGACCAAAAAGCCTTCAGGAGCAATCACAGTGAGATCTTTGTGTGTAGGTCTGTATCTCTCAAAAGGGCAAGGGGGCAGACACAGCCACCTGAGGATAAGCCGAAGAGGAAGAAGGGACATGCTCAAAAATTACCTCTAAATAAAACAGATTCAGCTATAAAGCTCTGAGACAGGGCAATAGGCTTGGCTGCATGCAGACACATATATATATACATATGTATGTAAAAAAGAGGACAGACTGCACTTCTTTTCCTTTCCGATAGTAAGTGGTGATCTCAGCAGCTTCTTACGCAGAACTTAACTCTTTTCAGTACTATGTAAGAACTAAAGAATTCTGCTAAGAAAAGAAAGTACCAAACGCTAGCACATTCATCGTTTCCAAGCCCCTTATCTCCAAATTTTGTGACAGGTTTTGGGATTCTCGTCTGAAAGCCAATGTAAAACAGAAAAGGAAAAAACAGATTTTACTGGTGAGTCTCAGAGCTCCTCCTTGCTAATGTGATTTTACTGTTTGCAGCCCTGGACATGAACAGAGTTAATGAATAATGACTGTGCAAACAAAATATCAGATAATGATGGGAGGGGGAGGGAAGGGTGAAATAATTGCGTGGGAGGTTTGGATTGGATTTGGCATCAATTAGAAAAATTGATGCCCTTTTAATTATAGGAAAAAGGCTTTTCTAGAAAGATAAGACAGACATGACAATCAAAACACTTTAGTCTTTGGGTTTAAACATATGGAAATGGAAAGTTTGCAAGGCTGGGGTTTTTTAGCGTGTTTTCTGTTCATAATAAAAAATTTAGCAGCGTGTAAACCTTCAGCTCACTTCAAAGCTGTTACAGCAGAGATTTGGTTTGCTTTTATCACTCTCTGGGAATATTACTTACTACAAGTAGGACTGCCTCCTACAAGGTACAAGATATCTTTAATTTCCCTTCTAGTAAGAGCCTAAGTCAGTAGGAGTTACAGCCACTTGAAGAAACAGTCCAATAACCTATCAACATCACTTAAGATTCTCCCCTAATTGGTTCCACTGGATATATTATCAAAAGAGGGCACTAGAGATTGCTCCCTGTTTGATGAAGGTTGCACAGTGCACATTTCTGTCCCTGCTCTTATTCGTAATTCCAGCAGTTCATGCCAGATTCTCACATGTGAGAAATGCCTAATATAAGCACATGAAATGCGTTGTCCTCGGTACTCCTTTAGTAACCCAGACCAGCTTAATAACATCCTTAAAAAAAAAAAAAAGTTAAATAAAAGGGAAAAGGACATCTCTCTGCAAAACTTGTACACATTTCCTCAATTACCCAACAAAGAAAAATCCCTCACAGTTCTGGATGTTTTACTGCTACTCTGTACTTCTAGAGCTCTTTTTCAGTAACATCAATAATCACACAACCTATATTTATGTGTTCATTTCTACAATGAGATATAACCGCTTCTGAATAAGTGCTACTTTATAAACAACGTTTGCTATCCTACAATTTATAATCACCATTTCTATTATTCAGTATCTTTCATCAACAGATCTCAAATAGTGTTTAGAAGATTTAATCGTATTGCCCAACTACCTCTGCAGATGTGACTTACAAAGTGAAAGCGAAATTACACAAGGCAGAATTTATCCAGGAAATAGGAACTGCGATACTTAATCTTGCAAAATAACCAAGAGATAATTTAAAGTAAGGTGTCCACAAAGAATAGTGTCTGTGCCAAGAGACTGTTTGTATTGGTTTTGCAAAGAGGGGACAGAATGTTCTCTTCCAAAGAACCACAAAACAAACTTCCTGAACCAATGTGAGTTTTCTTTTTGCTTGTATTTAATCCAAGTAAGTGCGGCCTGGCCAGACTTACTTAATAAGAAGGAAAAAAAAAATAATTAAGAAAAATCAATTAATTTGGCATAGCTTTGTCTTGAAAAAGCACAGTCACACCCTGCATAGTGAGTGTAGCTGGCCACCTGAACAGATCTAGAGCCACTGCCACTCTGTGAAATTAATAATAGCCCAGAAAAGGGTTTTTTTGGACTATTTTTTTTAAACCTTTTATCTCATAGCATTCTAAGCAGTTATAATCACTTTTTTTTTTTTTTTAATGCTATTCTCTTAATGCACAACAGTGGGGTTTAAGAATGTGAAGATAAGAGATAGAGCATGTTGAGATGGTAAAGAAGCACAGGAAAAAGAACTTGAGATCATCAAATACCAGTTTGTATAACATAATATTTTGTTCCTAAATCAGTCATATACGTCTTCAAGAAAAAAAAAAACAACAAAGAAAAACCACCAAAACCCCCAACTTCAGCTCAGTTTTTACCTCCTTTTGCCTTTCAGGAGCTGATGGGTGAGTCCATAGGGAAAAGCTTCTTCGCAAGGCAAAGACAAAAGCATTACTGGTAGGGTCAAAAGAGACAATGTATTGCTTAGTGTGATGTTTTTGTAAACCCTGTTTGGAAATCATAATGGATTTAAAATAATAATACTTAAAAAAAAATTATATACACCCTCTACCCTGCATGAGGACCGTGAGCCCCAAAACCACCACACTGATGCCTAACTCTACAACAGTTCTGTTTATATGTACATTTGTGAAGGTTTCTTAACTAACAGAAACCCTCATTTCACAAAACATACAATGCAAAACTATTTCCAGAACCACTAGAAGGGTAGTTTTTCTCACCAATGTGCTACAGGCATATTTGTCATATTTGCCACAAAAATACCCGTCTCTTCTCAAATACACGGGTTAAGATGCTCCATCACTTTACCTGAAATGGGGAGAATGCCAAAAGAGATCACCACCTCCACTCAACTTGTATAGAAGTCAGACACTTCTTAAAAGATCATATTCAACAATATAATTTCAAACTGCTGCACTCCAATCCTACTGTAGAAGAGTCATCCTAAATAGACCCATAAAATACCTTCCGGAACTGGGAAGAACATAAAAAAAGACATAAACCTGATGGAAAGACAATAGAACTGCAAAATGTATTTATGTTAAACTGATACAAAGTTTCTTAAATCTGAGTCAGATGTCTAAAAAGTTGTCCATCCTCATTGCCACGGAAGCTCAAAATTGCTACAGGTTTTTTTATTATTATAATTATTACTACCCTTTGATTCTTTATGCCTTCCTCGGTTCTGTACATTAATGCCAGACTTGGTTTATTAGCAGCCAACTTTTAGATTATTTCAGTGGCTATTGACTTGTCACTGCTTCCATGTTTATTTTTGTGTTTTTCCAAGCTTCAACTTATTGCAAGGTGAACAAAGAAATCTGTTTTAGATTCCTCCTGCCACAATATTTAGGTTTCAAGCTCTGCGAGGATCAGGTTTATTCATTTGAAAACCAATCAGTACCATTTTTGTTCTGTTTTATTTTGGAATAGGAAACAAATTACCTTAGTCTCAGGTTTTATAAAAGTTGTTTTCATACATTCAACTTGGATCCACTTCTAAACTTAAGTGCATAAAACTTACACTGGCAAATATAGCCATATAAACCCTTACTGTCCCGACCACAGGTGTATCTTGGTGGCATTCCTAAAATTATTCTCTTTTAAATTGAAGTAAAGAGAGATTATTAATAAAAGATTAACATGGTTAAGTTCCTGCCTTTCTGAAGTCAATAGATGGTTGATCTTACATTTCAAGAGACCCAGGATTTCTTTTTAGTGCTACAGAAGACAAATCTGTCTCCTTAGATACATGCATGTTGTAAGCAAACAGAACTGAGAACAGCATATTATTCAGGAAGATTAAGATTACTGTGTTCAAATACTGTTATAGACTTTAAAAGGACGCACATGGAGGGTATCACAGTGGGGAACAGACACATGGACATTAGCAGCTCGAGCTAATTCCCCCTCACTCTCATGAAGGGAGATCGTAAGACGGTGAAGGCTCTCAAAAACTGCATCGACTCTCAGACCTTTGACAAGGACTGATGAAGCATCACGTGTGGTATCGAAAAAAGCAGTAAGAAAAATAATTTTTTGGAAAGAAGCAGGGGGTTCGAGAAGGGGAAGGTGTCTTTCTAGTCGTTGGGATAGGTGTTCAGAGCAGAGCTGCTCAGCACTTGATTCCCCGACTTACCACATTCAATGTGACTTGAAGAGGATTTTAAATACCAATTTTCAGATACTACACCTTGTGGCAAGAACACCCATCATATCCCTGTTCACCATGCAGATAGTTTGCATTCCCCCTGCACCACCCAAAGACATTTCATTTATTTCATTTTCTTTCATCCTACTACAGGCTTAGAAGGGGACGTTGTTTGCCACAGGTCCTCAGAGCAGCAGAAACTGGACCATGAAAAGTAACTGTGCTAGTTCTTCTAGCTGATCTTTTTTTTTTTCCCCGCTCAATTTTCCTGTTCAGCAAAGGGGGAAAAAAAAAAAAAAAAAAAAGACAGATGACAGTCCACAGAAATAGGGAAACAAAGAGGATATGCATGGACTGGAGCAAAACAACATCCATCCTTTGCATATCTCAGCAATGGAGCCTACCAAAACGTCCGCTGTCCTCAGTAGCAAAGAAAATGAACTTTCCCAGCTGCTTGCTATCAAGCCCTTCCTTTGCTAGCCCTCTTGTAAAATGAGCTGAAGTAATCCAGGAAACTGTCCCACTGTAGCCTGAAAAGCCAGGTTCCTCTTGTTTTTTTCAGAAAGGCAAAGCGTGCCACACAAAGCACCCAGGATTCATACTGAAATTTAACAAATAAAGAAACTTGTTTAGAAAAGTTTCTAATTTATGATAGTTTGTGTGTCTTGCGAGGGCTGTCGAGGCGTGGAGGAAGGAAGCCAGAAAAAAGGGAATCCCTTCACAAGGAGAAGGATGGAGAAGAAGCGCAAAGAAGCACTCAGTAACTAGATAACTAAGAAGAAAACTCATGGCCAAAAAGGTGAATGACTGAACATTTGGTTCAGACTGGTATAAATTTGAAACTGTGCAGTTATTAGTCCTTCCTGAGCCTGACCCTTCCTAGCTCTGTCACCACACTACAGAACTGCATCATCAAGAAGATCTTGAATCTTTTCTCTTTATCAAGGAAAGCACAAAAATCAGGCAGCCTTTTGAAATCACTTCTATGAAGAAAAGCACAGAGGTTTCCAAGTCAATACACCTACAGAATTCCACCACATTATGGCCACTATGGTAATAAAAGTTATTTTAAGCACAGCCTGTAGTAATAAATCAGTTTTAGTGCCAATAATTTTCTCCTTGTAGCTGAGAAGCAGAGGGAGTTTCCCCATCATGATGCAATCAGAAGTTGCTTCCAAGCTATATCAAAACTTGGATTCATGAAATTTTTATTGCAGAAGAAGACAGAACATTCTACAGACATGGCCTCTGAAACACTTAAAACTTCTATCAAGCTCATATAATTTTTTTTTCCACACTCAAGCACATCGAGTCACATTGTTTATACTCAATAATAAAACCAGATACTCTTCATCAGTACGTGCTATCCTTTCCCTGGGAGTCACAAATAGGCGCAGTATCAAGACATCTGGATGCCACAATTTTCAGTTCACCTCCCCATTTTCTCAAACATTATTTCTCTACCTATGCCTTTACATTTATTGCCAACTAGAATCACTGATGTTAGAGCTCATCTAGTCCACTGGGGTCAAAGCACTGAAACATCGGTGATGTTTTCCAGGCTCTTCTGATATTGCCCATCAAGGTAATAAAGCTTCTGCTCTAACTCAAAGCAACCTGTTACGCAACTCAGCAGCTAATGACCTTTTTTTCTTCTACTCCATCATTGGTACTGACCACAGTCTTTGACCTCATTATTACTTTCTGTATGACCTCTACTTCATGAATGACTGGTTTATCAGAATTTAATGTGCTTCATTGTATTGCATTCCAAGTTAAATCATCTTAAAAATCAATGCAACTATGAAACGCAAGTTTTGTAACAGCTTTTATTAGTCTGATAATGCAGTTGGGGGAGAAAAAAGAAAAAAAAAAGCAAACCTTTTTTTCAGGCTATCAGGTCTAGGGGAAAAAGTGACATGTTATTTTATTAAAAGAAGAATCGGGAACCTAATAGTTTGCCTGCTCTGCAACACGGACAAGGTGGCAATTTTCTTGGGGCCATGCTATTCCTTCAAAAGAAACTGCAACGCTCCCAATAGAGGATAACTACTAAATCCTATTAAAAAAAAAAAAAAGATTCAAAAAACGAAACATATTTTTATAGTACTTATCACTACTACTTTACTTGTGTTGTTAGTTCCCATTGCACTAACACACATCACTAAGAGCAATCCAATCTGGAGCAGGACTCCAGCCAGGACAGAGCTCTCAATACTTTGAAAAGTAGGGATTTCAGGAGACCTTAGGGCTAAATATTCTCCTAAGATCCCACAAAAGAATAACAAATACGACAGTTCCTTTGCTGCAAGACAAGGTCTCCTAGTTCAATTTCCTGTAGGTGGTGACTGGTACCAATAATGGCCAAGTACTCACAAGGAGCCCTGCGACGGAGAACTGCAAAGTAATATTCCTTTAATCAATTACTACCCAGCTACTCCCAAGCCTGGGCTGGGAATCAGCTTTCTAAAAGGTCCCACTTATTAAAACAAACAAACAAAAAGCCCCAAAAAACCAACAACAACAAAACCCACCACTTATGTTTTCTTGCTAATGTTTCTTTTATTGAAGCCTATTAAAAGGTAATGTTTTCGGTAATGTCTTACAGCAATGCTCTTCTACAAGTTAAGAGTGTACAAAAAGGAAATCCTCATGTTTAAATATTTAAAGTGTCACCTTCCAACTTTTCTAAGCTTCTCTCTTCCTCTGTTTTATAATTTCAGAATAAGAGTGTTTGTCCTTGATCTGATCCCAGTTCCCTTTTGACTTTCTTATATCACCTCATCTGTGCTTTTATTTGTCTTACTAAAAAGGAGTTCATCCTGCAATGTGGCACATATAAGTACAGAAGTCTAATTAACATTTGTTTTAAGCCAAGAGCTGGATTTACACCACAAACAAAAAACCTAATCCTGGGCTAACTGATCATACATAAATACAAACACCCAAAAAGCCCAACCTCCCTGCAAACTGAAAAAAACCCAACCCAAACCACCATAATTACATGGACACTTTGCCCTGGCTCTACATTAACCTGTCTGCATACCCCTTGTATTTCCACACTATTTTTGCTTGGCAATTATGACCAAAACAGAATAATCTAAAGCAACGTGGCTAGACAAATTCCAAGCCACACAGCCAGAATAAGGACATTAAAGATCTACACAACCAAAAGGGACTTTTGTGCATCCCATCCAGAAGCAAAAACCATGAAAGCTAGAGGAAAGCCAGCCCATTAAGTTTCCCAAGAATGCCTAAAAATTTGTCTTGCCAATATCAACACAGTATTTTAATTGTGTTTGGTTTTGTTCACTGCATAAAGTCATGTATTATCATTACCAATGCTTAACACACTCAAACATAAAATCCCTCTGAACAAACAATTCCTAATCCAATGTTTCATCATTTTAATCTTACCACCAGAATTCTACTGGGGAAAACAGATAAATAAAAACAGAAATCACTCTAACCATTTGAAATAATGTTCATCACCTTGTTGGTTTAATGATTCAAAGCTACTTTCAGACTTGCAATTGTGGTCATATCACGTTCACGGTGTTGAAACCAAACAACAAAACAAAACCCCAAATTGGCAAATTCAAGAAGAATGTGGACAGACGAGTGTTCACTGTAGATGTGGCATAACCTCCTTCAGCCTTTGCATGGAGCAATAATCTCAGGGCCAAGATACAAAATTTAAGATAGGAAGTCATGGCAGGGGGGGCGGAACTTGATGATCTTTAAGGTCCCTTCCAAATCTTACCATTCTATGATTCTATGTTGTAATGGAAAAGGTGACAACATGGGTACCCCAAAACGCATCTCATAACACCCGTATCAATAACAATCCTCACTATCAATACAGACTGGGGGATGGGGTATTAGAAAGCAGCCCTGAGGAAAGGGACTTGGGGGTGCTGATGGACAAGAAGCTGGACATGAGCAGGCAATGTGCACTTGCAGCCCAGAAGGCCAATCACATCCTGGGCTGCATCAAAAGAAGTGTTGCCAGCAGATCCAGAGAGGTGATTCTGCCACTTTGCTCTGGTGAGACCTCCCCTGGAGTGCTGTGTGCAGGTCTGGAGCCCTCAATATAGAAAGGACATGGACCTGATGGAGCGGGTCCAGAGGAGGGCCACCAAAATGATCAGGGGGTTGGAGCACCTCTGCTGTGAGGACAGGCTGAGGGAGCTGGGGTTGTTCAGCCTGGAGAAGAGGAGGCTCCGGGGAGACCTCATAGCGGCCTTCCAGTACCTGAGGGGGGCTACAGGAAGGCTGGGGAGGGTCTGTTTACAAAGGCCTGCAGTGACAGGACGAGGGGCAATGGCTTTAAACTGGAAAAAAGCAGATTTAGATTAGACATTAGGAATAAGTTCTTTACCATGAGGGTGGTGGAACACTGGAATAGGTTGCCCAGGGAGGTGGTTGAGGCCCCTTCCCTGGAGACATTCAAGGTGAGGCTCGACGAGGCCCTGGGCAACCTGGTCTAGTTGGGGGTGTCCCTGCTGACTGCGGGGTGGACGGACTAGATGACCTTTGAAGGTCCCTTCCGGCCCAGATGATTTTATGATTCTATGATTCTATATTATGAGCCTTGGAGCAAAAGGAAAAGGTTTTTGCTGTGTTCAGAGCAGGTTTAGTTCAAACCCATGAAGCTCCTAGGCACAACTCTCTTCATTTCTTCTCTTTCACCATCTCTGTCCCCTTTCACAGAGCATTAATCTGGCAACGTATCCCACAGAGGAGGACAATTCTGCAGCCTCAAGGTCTGCAGAGGACAACAAATGTATCCTAAACTGAAGCTGCCTGTTTGGCGGTATGGAAACCAGATTTTTCTCCTAGTAGAAGACAGAACACAGCTCAGCTGAAGCGGGTGAAGCTGCGACCAAGCTGGCAAGGGCCCAGTCTTAACCTGAATACACAGGTTTGCCTCTGAATATGGAATGGCTGTGCACGTTGGAATGTAAACTAAATGTTAACAATGTCTGTATCATTGCAATTTATTAGATTGTCAGTTCAAAAGCCTACCAAAAGCAAGGAGAGTGGCTGGGTGCACAGCAAACCTCTCAACCTCTGTCACAGCAAAACACATTAAAGCAAAGAAAGGGGAATATTTCCATAATTCTCCCAGGAAGTTTCTTTTTTTTTTTTTTTTTTAGAATGCTACAAAAACCAGAGAAGAGACACACCCCTTTTTAAACCTAATGAAGAAAGTAACAGTTACCAGCCTAACTGGAAGCTGACCTTTACCAACTGTTTGCAGGAGATGTGATGAGGTGTGAAACCCTAGAAGCCTCTCCAGGATGTCAGGTAACCCACTGCATTATTTACATAGCCCAAGCAGTGTTGTTTGTCTCCAACTTCAAAACAAATTGTGCACTCTTATTAGAGTTTAATAATAAATCCACAGTCTCCCTCTATTTGCCAGGATGAAATAAAGGCTGCTAAAATAAAGGAAGGATGCACATGGGAGATGCACATGGAAAAGAAGACAGAGAACCCTTTTCATGCATCAAAATATTCAGGAGGAAACAGTTTCATTTCCCAGGAGGCTCAAAACACTGCTGTCAATGCCAAAAAAACCCCAACCCAAACATAAACCAGCTACTTCAGGTTGCCCACCTAAGACACAGACCTAGGAAATACATCAATTACATCAGTGGATTACACCAAGCACACCCTGTGTGCAAAAACTTCCTGAAAACTTCTAGGAATTGATTTAAAACTGGATGAATGAAGAAATGTGCTGAGAAGTAGTTAACAGCTTTTAAGTAGGGTGTGTCTAAAAGAAAAGCCCAAAGCTAATAATGTCTTTCACAGCTCTGGAGCATTGAAACCTAACTTAATGGAAAAAAAATAAAATAAATAATTGCTGGTGATACCTATTTGTGCATAAATTTTCTTACAAGACAAAAAAAAAAAAGAAGAGATATGAAAGAACACTAAAGGAACCCTTTGGAACCAGAAGTGGAGAGAGGCCTTGTTGTTTTGAAAGAGGACAATATTGGCCTGATGAAGACAACTATTATAAAAAGTTTCTATTGGATTTAAATCAAAAGAACAATTTTCCTCAGAAATAATCAACAGACCTAGAGATGCAAAACTGATGTCTGTTTTGTTAAAATGCAGACACACTCAGGAGGTTAAGTAATTCTGCATGGTCTCACACATCTAATGATTCCTAGCACAGGACTTAAATGGAATATTTAAGTCAACTTAAGAATACATACAAAACCCACACACGTAAGTGACTACCTTCTTTATTGCTTTTATCTTTGTCCCCTTCTAGCATATGGAAGGAAATACCCACCAGAGGAATTTTGTTTCTCATATTAAGATTACTATTACGGTTGCAAAACTGATCAAAATAATTTGCAGGCTTAGTATGACAAGACAGGCTTATCAAATGAGTTTTCAATCTACTGGTCTGAAAAATACTCTTCCCATGAATACAAAAGCACAGTAGCCAGTGTATTATCAAAAGTCTAAGTTGAGTCTAAAAATGATTAAGTTAAAATGTATTTACAGAAATGTGAACTTAAAAAGTATTTACATTTTAACCAGGAAAAGTCATGGTCTGCTTGTCTAATAATCCTTTCAAGCTTTAAACTCTACAATATTATGATTTTTCATTTTTTTGGCCCCTCCTATCACATGTTTAAATTTAATTAAGATTCATTTGATTTACTGGCCTTCTAAGAATTGGACAAATAAAACTAACATATTAGGCTGAAAATTCAATCTTTGATTAACGGGCTTCAGGCAACTCCATGGGGACCCTCAAGTCCTTAAAAAAAGTTAATCCTCATGTAAGTGTTGTGGCTTCAAACTGGGTTCTTCAGTGAGAACATACTAAACTCTTTCCCCACCCAACGGAAAACAAAGATGTGGCAATAACAGAATAATAGCTGGTCGCACAGTGAAAAGGTTCTTTGTCTTGAAAGGCATAAATGCATCTGTCTGCATAAGGGATGATTGTGTTAACTGGAGCACTGCTTATTCTGTTACGCTAAATATTGCCTCAGGATCTCAAGCAACCATGAGATGGCAAGGCTACATGCCAATTTATTAAGTTACTTCAGAAGAATGACGCTCAGGCCAGGATTTCGAAGTTCTAAATCTTTCCTTATAGGAAATTAATGTAGATGCCGGACGGCTTTGAGTACAGCAGCAGAATGAAGAAAAAGTATTCAGTCTGTGCACATTATCTTCTTCTACTTGAGACTCAGGTAGCTGTTCCACTGAGAGATGACACATTCCACCTACAGTGTAAAAACACCTAAGCACTTGTCTGTAATAGCTTTAAGTTTTATCATGTATAATATTCATAAATTACCCAGGCAAATATTTGCTTAGTAGCGATGCTGGGTCAGTGACTTCACAAGATCCCCCGATTTACCCTTCTGAAAGCAGCAAGATGAATATACTCCACAGTCTGTGGAGCAAACAACATTAAAACAAATTCTCTCGGGAAAACTAGGCAGGAAGATACTATATTTATAGAAATGGGAGTTTAAGTCACTTGTTTCATTTTTTTTAACCACTCATTATTTATACTGATACCAGCAATGGTGGGATGGCTGTTGAGGAGACCAAGGAAAAAAAAAAAGAGTTTTGACCACAGTGTTGTCAACACGCAGCTGGGAATTCAAATACCTCCTCCCTGGTCCTGCAGTGAGTAGCGATAGTATGGCGAAGCTTTGTCCCCCAAAATGCGACTGATTTACATGAAACTGCCAGAAATGAAGACCGCTTTCAGTGGGCAAAACCAAACACAGTGGGCAGAGGCGGATTAAAAAGCAGAAATGCTGATTACCGAGCTGCGAAAATACCGCAGCAACAGGAAAATGGGAACATTATGTTTAATCACCTGTCTTCCTAAGGGGAGCAAAAATGTTTTGCATACAAGACTTACTGAGAGACATAACAATTCACAGAATTAAAAACATGACATATTTTTCGGACTAATTCTTTTCTAGGTACTTGAAGTGCATTTCTGTTTGCACTGCAACCACGCAATGCTGATACAATAAAGAGCCTGTCAGCCGTGTAAATCGTATTTTTAAGTTCCAGTGAGACATGATTATGTGTTATTCAGGTTACATGTTGATTCTCCTTGACAGTGGGAAAGCTGACGGTCCTGTAGCCAGGCAAGGAAATAATAATTTCCCCACGTATCAATGCTTAGGCAGCTCCTAAAAGTCTAACTTTAGCTTGGCATATTGGTTTTTAGAAATCCGCAAATCCTTTGTGATTTGACAGTTCCCCGTGTTATTTTCACCGTGAATCTCCTTGCAAAACCAGGGCTGAAAATGACATTCCTCTGTCACAGCCCAACAGAGAACTTCTCATCCGATCCATGAAGCCCAGCGCAAGCACAGGGGCACGGCAGCAGATGCAGGAGCTCTCTGCTTCGCTTGTACCCAGCAAGGAAGAAAAGATTAATATTGAAGAGTCTGTACTTCTTATTTTTCCTCTTTGTAAGCTGTTATGAACCCCATGTTTCACTCCATTATGTTCCAGTTTAGGCACGACTGCAGAACAAGGAGGGGGTTTGGCAAATGTTTCCCGCTAAATTTGCATGAGGGAAGGGAAATATCTACCGCCTCACACAGTTATTCTCAATCAGTGTCCTGGGGGTATAAACCATACCTGTTCTACCTAACTGAATAGTTATTTGCATTCAAGTCAGGACTGAGATGCAAAGCACCAACAACAAAATTCTAATTATAATTATGTAAAATATTACCCCACTCCCAGCTATCAAAGATCATAAAAGAGAAGAAAAAAGAACTGTGGACAGGCACTATAACTCCCTCTCCTCCACCTCCAGGAAAGGCAGAAAGCTGACTATGAGCTTTGTTTTTTGAAATACTTTCCGTTTGTCTGCTCTTCAGGGACACCTACAGAGAAAAAAAAAATTACCTATGGCTTCTAAGTCGGTAACAGAGCTGGTCTGCAAACATGTCTCAGCATAAGGCCTCAGGTCACCACCCTGAATTTCTTTGCATCTCTAGCCTTGAGCAAGAGCTCAAGTATTGAACAAAGCAATACTTTGTTTACTAAAACTGGCTAAAAAAAACCAAACCAAAACAAAAAAAAAACAACCAAACTCAAACCACAACAAAAATAACCCCCAAAATCTGTAGAGGAATATTCTCCAAGGGCAAAGAGGAACTGGCAATATTAGTGGAGAACTAGATTCCCCTCTGTGCTTCTGGGAAGGGAAAAAAAAAAAAAAAAGAAGAATCACCTCACAATATTCTGGCAAATGGAAGTTTTCCACTCCCTGAATTAGGAAAATGGCCTCCTACTTATCACAAGGTCATGGAAACCCCACCACGAGCAGGGCCCAAAGGCAGTTTGGGTTCAAGAAAGAAAGATCCATCTGTTGTTATTTTTTTATCCCATAGGCGCCACAGCCATCACTCAATGCTGCAAATAAACTGATGATGAGAAGTAGGCAATAGGAAGCTACCAGCTGGAGCTGAATAAATATTTACAGATGTCCCAACATACCTAGCGAAAAGCCTACAGAAGTTGAACGTAGCAAGCTTTGTGGGATCTGACCATAGCGAAAAAGACTATTAGAAAGAATTTTTGGGTTTATCAATTAGCCCAGGGGCATCTCGACCAAATGTGCACATGCAGTACCCCTACAACCAGCAACGGAGGTTGCTGTCTCTCCCAGCCTCTCTTCTCTCTCACCCAAATGTACTCCAGAACTAGAGACCCACTGCTGTCTACAAACAGCTCACAGATGGTGCTAAACCCCTCAGCTAGATTGTAAAGAAACCCAAACCCAGCACCATAATTCAATCCAGCTGCAAGCTCAGAGAGGCACCCAGCCCATCATCTGTGATCCAGTCTGTGCTCTGCTCTGTTGAGTGCGTGGGGGCACTAACAGGGTTGGCCCGCAGCCCTACCACAGAAGAAGTGGTAAAACATCACCCAAAATAAGAGAACATCTTATACAGAAGAAGAAAGAGAGCCGCCGTCACATTCTTGCATGTGGGAGACGCCTGTATCTTAAAAGCCAAGCCTCTTTTGATTAGAGCTTGGCAAAAAAAAAAGCGTAAAAATCAAAGAGATATTCTTACTAGAGAATGTAAAAATATTTACACAATGGTTCCTAAGAGTTCATCCCCATCAAGATTTCCTCCTTTCCTTTCAATGCACATGAGGCCCCTTTTACTTCTGCTACCTTCTTAGAAAAGGGGTGATGAAAAGGAACTGCTTGAACCGCCCTGGAGAAGGTCCAGCCTCCAGGGCACTAACTTGGAAGGGAGCTCTTACCTGTATGGTGCTTCAGAAGGAAGCAACGCCTCGGCAGGGCACAGGACGTCTGCCTGCTTTTAAAGCAGAGGGAAGGGAAAGCGGTTTTTCAAGAGCAGGACCCCAGTGGTGCAGACCCGTACCCATCCAGCCCCTGCAACTGATAAGCTGTGTGTCCATACAGCTTGGGCCAGTGCCTCCGTTGATGCCTTCCCACACCCGGGAAGCTCCAGGGCACTATCTCCAGTTGCTCACTCAACACATGGAGGGACAAAGAAGGCATGGGAAAAGGAAGGCATGGGCAAAGGGGATGCAGCAAAACGGGGCAGAGACAGAGATGATGTATTAATTTTTCTTAGTACACCAGAGATGACGTTTTATTGGAGTTCACAGACTTAACACATTTCGAGGACTACTAGAAAGTTAAATGAAGTGTGCACACCTAACTGAAGTCCCAAGTGGGATACATAGTGCCCAGTTACCATAGCAACTGCCCTTTCAAGCTGCAGGACAAATCAGATTTCTGATGCTCTACACTACTGCAATTGTGAGAACAAAATGGACAATATTTAATATATCATTATTTCAAGTGCTGAAAAAAAAGCAAAATAAATAAAATTATTCCATTTAAGATCAGAAAAACACTTTCTTTTTTTCCAGAAGGTCAAGAGAAAACCTTAGGCACAACAGATATTCAAAAGCGAGAATAGAATGAGTTGTGAAAAAAAATCATCAGGGAATACAGGATGGTCCTCATGAGCTGGTAATTTGACATATAGCACAGCTCCATCAGAAGAAATGTTATTTAGCCTAAGAGTTTTAAAAATACGTAATGCCTAGTACAATACCTCAAAGGTTGATCAGGTTAAGGCCTTTCTTTAATATCAGGTCAACTACTTCATACAGGAAACATTTTATTTGAAAGAGATCCCTCTTTCAGTAATTAACATTAGTACTTTAATAAGGGAATATTAATAAGGGAATATCTTAATCTGAGCCAAAGTCTCACTACTGTGTTACAGAAATGAATTTTGTTATTGGAAGTAGCATTCTCTTCCAAATCAGGGAGCTGCAGACTAGTTGCTACAATGAAAATGGCTTGCCTTATAAGCATTTCTGAAAATGCCCAGCTTGGTTATTTATACTGTGCCTTTTGGAAACTCCTCATACATTTTTTTCAACTGATTCATCACTTCCTTTTATTCAATGTTCAAACCTGACGCGAAGGGATTCTATTAATTGTTCAGAAGCATCCTCATTTTACTGATGGATGGAACTTCATAGAGTTCCTTTAAACAGGGTTGTGATACTGTAGCACCAGCAAAAAAGCTGGCAAAGTTTGCCTTCCTTTGGGATAAATGGCAAAAAAATTACATCTAGTTATCATCATAGAGAAAAAAAAAAAAAGAGCTGACGTTCCTGTAAACTATGACTCATTGAGTTTTTGGATTTGTTTTTAATTTATTTTTAAAGGAATCTTAACAGCCCTTTTTTTCTTCAGGAAGTTTAAGGGTTGCAAAACTTCCTTTTCCTCCCAATATTATTATCTGTCAAGAGAAGAAACAGCCTCCAAGCCATTGCCATCGGAGGTTGGCACAACTGTAAGCTTAACTTAAAAAGGCTGGTAGTTAAGCAGATGGTCACTCCTCTTAGTTTGTTACAGAGAAATAAATGGGTTATGGAGAATTAGTATGGAAGTCGCAAATCCATTAGTAAGATCTAGTCTGTCCTAACCATTCCCTTCACCTTGAAAGTCACTTTTGCACTATCAGCTGTCAGCTTCAGACAAGGTCATGGTATTAAGCTGCAGTCTGAACTCTGTTTAGGGGAAAAGAAAAAGGTTAAAACAAGATTCATTTATAACTGTATCATTCAAGTTCTCTTTACCAACTGAGAAGGTAAGAAGAGTGTATGTTCTCCATAGGTTGCAGGGATGTTAACCAGTGACATAATTCTGATGCTATCATCCAGTTAAGACACATCTACAACATGGTGAGAGAAGAGAAAAAGAAAATTGAAAAAAAAAAAAAAAATCACACTTTGTCAGGTCAGTTTTACAGTTTCTGAAATGCCAGTTGTTCATTTTAGCACACCACTAGCCTCAAACGGTGAAGGTACTGTCAATCAAAATACTCCTGTTACAGGCAAGCTCTGGGCTTGCATTTAGGCATGTGAGTGAGGGAAGAGGTAGGGGAAAGTAATCTCTGTTCAGGGAATACATTTAGATATAATAGAGTGGCAGAATAATGAAGAAATTAAAATATATGGGTTTGCACATTACAGCCTTTCAAGAAGAGCAGTGGCAGAGTTACGGTAAGGGCTGGTTACAGCTTAAGTTGCCAGGGGATTCCTTTTGTCTCCTTCTGCTCTTTTGGCTCACAACCTTTCTAGATGAGAAAAGTGACCATGTGCCAGCAGTACTCCGGTGTCCCAAGCACCTCAGGTCCTTTAAAGACAGATGTAGGGTTGCAGCCTTCATTCTCCAGGTCTGTATTTTTAAGAATCATTTTGCATCCCTTCAGTGTATGTGTGGACTCTCGAGAGCCATTACAGAGGTTCAACTTTCAGCCCAGAGCTTTCCATCTGCCCCTTGAAAAAAATCTAATTTCTCAAATGCTCATTGTCCCCTTCACAAAATGAGTATTCCCAACTTAGGGTCCTCTTGAGAGCAAAACTGAGTGTCTTCCATGGCATAATCTTCAGCTAAAGCACTGTATCCTTCTACTAAACTTTTATCTTAAAACGCACTATTTTCTTGAATTGTCCAAAAATGCCACAATCTGCTTTTAGCAAAGCGCCCAGTACCCATTGACTCTTCGAGTCAATGCAGCTTTCACCCCTAATTGTCCAAGCTCTTGGGATGACCCTCACCTCTTCCTTTACTCTAGGGAACAACATTTGAATTTGAATGCCGGTGCCTCCTGTTTCATTCCTGTTAGATGAACTGGCATATCCATTTCCAGCACTAATAAGTTTAAATGAGTAGTGACAGTTTCCAGTCATGCAGAAACATAGGCAGACTCAGATGTCATTCTCAAAATGGTAACTGATTTGGGAGAGAGCATCACAGTCAAATTGCCAAAAGAGAGATCTGTTTTTAAATGACTCAGTAAAGTCCAGGGCAGATCGAAGGGCCTGATAGCAAAATGATTATTAGGAAAAAAATCCCATATTTAGTGTATTAGCTAACGTGTTAGAATCCCCAAGAAGATAAAGGAATTTTAGTTTCAAACAAAAGTACTTCTCTTTGTGAGAAAGACAACTTATTATTAATTCAAGATAAAATCATGGTACTGGAGGTGAGCCAGTTTATTGTTTTCACAAGACTTAGCAGACTGAACTCAAGATAACAGAAGAATCCCAGGGCTTTGCAAAAGAGGAATAAAACCTACAAGCTCTGGTTTCCCAAGTGGCAGCACTGACATTCCCCACCCCAGACCTCTGTTTGTTACCGCTGTCATAGCCCCACCTGATATCATGGCTGGGGATTTAATTTTCCAGGGTCACTGGGACAGTCATTTTGGTCTTCACTGACTGGTAGCTAACAATACAGGTCTGCAGCCAGTGCAAAAGGTCTGCAGACTGTAAAAAAGATATGGAAAAAAAAGCCAGTTTCTTTTGCTCCATCCATTCAGTGGATGCTTTGAAAAACAAGGGGTTCATAAGCAAGAAGATCAGTGGTGTACTTTCCTGTTAGCCTTTACAGGGGTAAGTCTAGATAGAGAAAGAATTGAGTGAAAACACATTGAAGTGTCTCATGGCAGGACAAGGGGTAATGGTTTTAAATTGGAAGAGGGGAGATTTAGATTAGATACCAGTAAGAAATTCTTTACTGTGAGGGTGGTGAAGCACTGGAACAGGTTGCCCAGGGAAGCTGTGGATGCCCCATCCCTGGAAGTGTTTAAGGCCAGGCTGGATGGGGCTTTGAGCAACCTGCTCTAGTGGGAGGTGTCCCTGCCCATGGCAGGGGGGTTGGAACTTGACGATCTTTAAACTTCCAACTTCCTTCCAACTCTAACCATTTTATGATTCTATGATTCCATAAAGTTTCTACAGTGGTGAAATGATCCCCCATACATTACCACCAGCACATTCTGCTCATTCCCCAGTCAACAGCCCCCACTTCTTCATCTTCACATAACTTACCACTGCTTGTACACCTACCCCTACAGTGGTGATCCTGAAATCACAACAGCTGATTCTTCAGCCCAGCAAGCAACTGGAATTGTGATGACTTCCATAGAGAAAAGCTTAGACAAGTTTACATTAAAACTTGCTTAATTTTGTTTGAGGCAATACTGAATAGTAAAACTGAGGATGAGCTGCCGTATTTCACTCATTAGCTTCAGAAATTCTAAATACACAACCTTGCACACAAGAGATCTCAGCTTTTCATAAAATGAACAGCCCTAAACCCAAGATGTTAATCCTCATGTTTACTTCAACAGGGTGAAGGAAGTGCCCAGAATACATTATTTGCCATTCAGCGCTCACATCAACCTCTGAATTTCCACCTCTCACCTGAGGCATACAGCTCAACAGAGTAAAATCAGAATCAATCTATACGAAACAATGCACTGGAGCACTTTCAGCCACTCTTCACTATATAGTCTAAAGGCGGTAGCTTTTTAAGCTACCATCTAAAATGGTAGTGTTCTTTGTAGTTCATACCCCAGTGACATACCAGTGAGATGGAGTAATTCCTGAGGACAGCAGAAACATTAAGGAACATTTAAGAGAGACAAGGGAGACCATTAGGTAGTTTTAGATCCTCTCTCTCTCTCTTTTTCTTAAAAAAGCCCTTTCATCTCAGATAAACAGAGGGTTTTTCTTGGTTTATTTGCTTTTATGTCTGGAGTTAGACATTGCCCAGGAGAGTTTTCATGAAAACATAACGCTCGTTTAAAATAGTACACACTTCAAACAAAAGATGTGTCTCACACTAAGATGAATACCCCAAAAAAATAACAAGAATGGTGACAAATTCTTTTAAATTGCTCCCAAATTATGTAAGTTTCTATTAATAAAACAAGGACATGAATTTTCTTGGGGTTTGTTTTGGTTTTTTTTGTTGTTGTTGTTGTGGGTTGTTGATTCTTTACTTTGAGATTTTGGGCCTCAATCTTACAAGCACTTAAATAAACAACAGGCAGACAGACAAGTTGCCCTATTACTATCACTGGAACAAATAAGTATTTATAGATCAAGATTTTGATCCTGAATCAACCCTCTCCCCCGCAGTTGAGGGCAACTCCTTCACAAACACCGCTACCCAGCTTTACCAGTGAACGTTTCCACCAGGGAAGACCTACAAACTGGTGGAGGCAAGTCTTAGGCAATTCTTGGTATGTTTATAAACAAAAGATTTCTGTTCACTACATCCAGTGATTTACTAAGCCACAAATGTTTGAGTACTACTGTACAGCAGAGCCTACGCGCCACCAGATTCACAGTACGTGAACTGTATCATTGTCTGGAACACATCAACCGCTGAAGACGTGTGTACATTGCCAGATGTGGTTCTCTTAGGGACGACACTGGGATCTTGACAAAAACAAAATACACAGCTGTTGTGAAATTGGAAAGAAACTGAAAATCTATTGGTACAGAATACGTACACATATTGTCTTAAAGGCATAAATGAGAAAAAGTAAGACAGGGCAAAAGCCTTGCCTTTTTTTTTTTTTCTGCCAAAGCAATGACTCCGTGCACATCTAGAAGCTCAAGGGGAAATGGGTGTTCAGAGTAAAGAACACACATTTAGACTGAAAGTGCTAATCACATATGGTTTCTAATCAGTAAGTGCAACACCACCATCCTAATGCCTATGAAAAAAAAAGTTTCTGTACAACGAAAATGATATCAAACTCCAGATCTGCATCATTTTTAAGGTCAGTTGATCCCTGAAGGGATCACAGGGTAAGACCAGAGCAGTATCTGGAAGTCTCTGTTATTTTATGTCATCATGGCAACAACGCTGCCTCAGAACATCTCCTCATTACTGGAAGCAAGAGTCCCATGTAGGGAAGGCATGCAGAGAGCACATAAAGAGCAAGGTCATCTGTAAAATTACTATGCCCTTTTCTTTACATCCTAAAGAAGTCACTGCACTAAAGCTCTTTGAGGGAGGTTTTAAGACCAAGGAGGACTTGCATCACTTGTGACACATTCCCACACAGTCTTGTGGATTCAATTTACTTAATTGTCTGAAGTGATATCTGCAAACCTTGTTCAGTAGCAGCCCTAAGGGAGACAGGGCCATGGAGCAAAAATGTTATTGCTGGCCTTATTGGGAGCGCTAGCACAGCACGCATCTGAACATCCCAGTTGCTGTACAACACCCATCTCCATGGTCTAGGAGGTAGGAAGGCCCCCAGTCTCCCAAATGTCAAGGTGAACCTACACAGGAACCTCCCCAACACTTCCATGGATTTCTCCCACAGGTCAATATAGACTTTAACTCTTCGAAAATGTTTTGCAACCAAGTGTCTCAGTCAGTCTGCTGGTCAAAGTGATTATGCAGAGAAGTATATAGTGGTTCAGAAAGGGATCTGAGTTTATACAATTTATACAGCGAAGCATGAAGAGAAAGAAGTGCCGACTCTAGGATTATCTGCTTTTAGCCTATGAGGTTTTGGGGGAAAAGTTCTATATGCAGAGGAGGAAACCTGTACCACATTTACCACGTGCCAAAAATACATATATGTAAACACAAATAACAATAGGGTAGCACCACACAATTTAAACACAGAACCACTAAATATTCACTAATGAACTTAGTGAAAAATGCCAATGTTTGTCAGAGGCAGGCAGTTTAAATTATTGTGTCTATCGTGGACAGAAAGGAAGGGCAAGAAATCTTGTTTTATATTTTTCTACAGAAATAGAAGGGCAGGAAATCTCCTCCTTCATATACTCTGGAGGTCAAACTAGATGATGTAATGATTCCTTGTGGCTTTAAACAGGTTTTATAGATTATCTGACTTAAAAATAGAGACAATGTTTAAATAATATCATTATCTTGAAATAGAGTGTCTAGTACAAAAACCCTCCAGTCACTGGCTAAGATTTGGAGGAGCTATGACCATATGAATATCTATAATAAACCAAAGGGAAAATCTTAGGTAGATATTCTGAAATTGAAATTTTTATCCCACTGACTCTATCCACCTGAAAAACAATCAATATGTACGATCTTCTACACAGTCTGCTTTAGCTAGGTGCAGATCTCCGGAAGAGCATGCAGATGGAGGACGTGTCAACGGTGCAGACACCACACCCAGGGTTGGGTATTGGACCCAGTCTAGCCATGGCAGCAAGGACCTCTGTCCTCAGCCAAGAGGCATGGAGTCCACCATGTCCCATGCAGCTGTAGCATGTTTCCGGCGCTGAGAGAGTACAATTAAAGTCAGCTTGGATATGCCTGCACTGTCCTGACATCTCTGCTGTAGGCACTCCACTGAGTAACTTAATTCAAAGCCTGTTACCATACAATAATTGCCAGAGGTCACGCCGTCGTGGTTCAGATGAGGACCTGAATTCATTAAGTGAACCACTATATGCGTAGCCTTTCTGTTTCCTGTTCAAGTACAGGGCCAAAGGAGGAGGTACAGGAGAGATGTGTTGTCACCTTGTCAACGGAGCCGCTTCTTGTCAGCTACCCCGTTGTTTAACTTTTCACAAGCACCAGCAAAACAATACATCACAGCAAACCTCACCAACTTGTATGAATGGCCTGGAAGTCCACTGGAAATCCCTTAATTTGGTGAGCCAGTGAGTACACAAACAATAGGAATCGCATTACTTTGCTCATATATTTTGACAACAGCAATTTTGTTTTATTTATTATGATAATTCATAAAGCACCATCAAATACAGTGTAGAATCTCTTATAAAAATAATTACAGTCTAGCAATGCAAGATCTCATTGAAGCACACCATTAATTCCTTGACAGTTAGGGAACGAGCCAAATACTTTGTGCAAATGAAGGATTAGCAAGGTTTCAACACACACATTTCCTTGCACTTAAAATGTGG
The DNA here is from genome assembly GCF_964106895.1 of Numenius arquata. Lineage (NCBI taxonomy): Eukaryota > Metazoa > Chordata > Aves > Charadriiformes > Scolopacidae > Numenius > Numenius arquata. The sequence continues at coordinate 62,978,334 of NC_133577.1, read as the reverse complement.
AAGGAGCCAACCTTATTAAAACAGCATTTCATATTATACTTTAAAATGATGGCCCCTTAGGCAGATTTTCTGTACTTCAAAAGATTGCTATTATACTACTATATGTTACAGTCTAGGATAACAGAAAAAGAAATTCCTATCAAATTGCTGTACCGCTGTATGCAGGCAGCATAAAACAGTTGCTCTTTCCTACAACCCTCAAGAAAACCCAGACTTTTATTCAAAATGAGGTGTCACCAGTCTCACACAATAGAGAGAGAACAGCTTTAATCCAGTGCTATGAATTGTCTTCCGCTTTGCTCCTGAAAATATTTTGAGCAGCTAAAGCAACACTTTCTGAATCTACCATCCAGCATTTGAGACACCTCCATATGGGCTTCAGGGTTCTACTGTCTACCTCTGCATGTTTAAACTGCTTCAATTTCTATGCAGAAGGACTACGTGGTTGCACGCTGTACGGTTATTTCTAAAATAGGATTTCCCAAAAATTAAAAAAAAAAAAAAAAAAAAAAAAAGAGGGCTGGTGCCTTTTCTTCTTGCCATTTAACAATGTTCAAAGTTGCCTGAAAATTTGCTTACACATAATCATAAAGGACTGAATCAGTTCCCCGCTTTGCATCATTTCTGTTTTAGAAGTCCTTGCAGTGCAGCCACTATGAAATCATGCCGCCCATGATCCCGGAATGATTCAGGTCTTCATAATTAGAACTGATCCAGCAGCTATTAGGAAACATCCCTAGCAATTTAAATAAGCGTTACACTAGATATTAAGATACGATTAGAAACAGATCACTTGTTATAGGCAGTTTTACAGCCCGACTTAGTAAACTAGGAACCCCTAAAAATATCTACCAGCAGTATTCAAATTGGGATGTCATAACAAGCAATTAAGAATGCTGAAAGAACTCACAGAAGGTGTTGCATTCTTCCAAACTTTTCCATCTCATCTCAGATGTTTACAGCAAAAAGAACAGAGAAGCTTTTTTCAAAGCGCAGTTATTATCAGTCCTCTCCCAACGTTCCAGCAGCACAATATTCTCCTTATAATGCGACTGAGTAACCCCCTCAGATCCTCAGGAGACACTAGCAAAATAATTGTTCCCCCTCAATGTTCCTTTGTTATTACTTTATTTTTTTCTTACCCTTATTACTTCAGGCAGAAATTACTTGGAGATATTATCATCAATTTACCAAAACAGAATTCCCCAGCGTTTATTTTCTTTTAGGTTAAAGTTTTACAATGAAATTGTACATTAGAGCTAAATCTAATGATTTTCTACCTGTCGAAAACTAAGTGGCCCACTAGGTCTTCAGTTTAATTTTTTTCCCCTCTCTCATTTTGCTAACTATAAGAGAAATGAATCTACCTTCAAGCCTGTTGGAATCAATCTTCTTTTCTCTTTCTCACAATTTATAAGGCAGAGGCTTAAAAAGTGTTCATATCCTCTTTTAACAAGCTGGTTACGCGAGATAAGCACAAGAACATTAATAAAAATAGCTCGGCATTAAGTCATGGGTGTTTTACAAAAGTAGACCTAAAAAAAAAGAAATAAAATAAATCCTAAAGGCTAATTGTGATTTATACCACATCTCTTTTCCTATACTACCAATTATCAATCACCTCTAAAAGATCCCTTCTTTTACATGCCAATGTCATGAATGCAACTGCTGCCAGCTCATTTCTAACCAGCTGAGATGCTGCATGACACAGACCACTCCCCAGTTAGCCCCAGTTAGTGACTTGTTAATGCCAGCACACTGCAGCAGAAGAGGTTTTGTTCTTTTTCAGTTATAGACTTTTACTTTTTTTTTTAACTTTTTTTGGTGGTTTTTTGTTGGGTTTTGGGGGGTTTTTTGGGGGTTTTTTTGGTTTTTTTTTTTAAGTCGTCCTTCACAAAGATTTCACAGCTGGAACCACAGCTTCTCTCATCCCAGCTCTCCCACGCGTTGTACCTTGGGACGGTCTCCACCATCGCTGTTACCACCACCCTCGATGTCTCCAGTGCTCACAAAAACTAACCTATATCTCAAACAACAATAAAACAACCACCAGCACTGAAACTTTTATTACTGCAATTACAATGAAGCAGCTGGTGCTAATAATAATACTTAGCATCTATATGTTATTTTATATCTTCAAAAGGCTGTATAAACATTTGCTAATTAAGCCTTACAGAACTCCTGAGAGACAGATAGATTTTCTGCTTTATAAATAGGAAAACTGAGGCAAAGAGACAAAACAGCTCCCTCCAAAATCAAAATCGTTAGATGATTCTAAAAGAGGGAACGGAAATCTCTTTGGACAATAAGAACTTTCAGAGATAGAAAAGTACAGTTTAAAATACTCAAAAGAATCCGGTGGGACTTAAACTCTCATGCTCTGCACATCCACCCCCTCCAAAAAAGTCAGCAAACACTTTCCCTGGGAAGATGTACTTCACTGCTGCCCGCTGCACTGAGCTGCTTGCCACTGTGGAGCACAAAATGCTGGACTACACAGGCCAGTAGGACCCTCTCATCTGCCAAACCCCCAATCTGGAAGTCCAAGCACCTCTGAAGAAGTCAAACCATTGATAAGCTGCACAAAATGGAGAGATGGAGCACCTCTAGACAAAAATAGGAGACGTGGAGCATCTCTCCTAAGAAGGCAGGCTGAGCGAGTTGGGGTTGGTCAGCCTGGAGAAGACAAAGCTCCAGGGAGACCTTTTAGTGGCTTTCCAGCATCTGCCGGGGCCTTACAAGAAAGCTGGAGAGAGGCTTTTTACAAGGACATGGAGTGATAAGATGAGAAGTAATGGCTTCAAACTGGAAGAGGGTAGATTTAGATTAGATACCAGTAAGAAATTCTTTACAGTGAGGGTGGTGAGACACTGGAACAGGTTGCCCAGAGAAGTTGTGGATGCCCCATCCCTGGAAGTATTTAAGGCCAGGCTGGATGGGGCTTTGAACAACCTGCTCTAGTGGAGGTGTCCCTGCCCATGGCAGGAGGGTTGGAACTCGATGATCTTTAAGGTCCCTTCCAACTCTAACCATTCTATGATTCTTTGAAAATCATGACTGCAATCAGTCACCACCAAGACTGGGCCTCAACAGCAACTTGCTTCTCCTCCAGGGCTGCATTCTGCTCTGTCACTATTTAAGAAACATATGAACATTTCCTTTTCTTGCATGTCAACATTTAGCTTTAATATAAAAAGTGAGAAAAACTGTAAATTCTAAGTAGAAAAGAACAAGCGCCACCTCGTAGTGAAGGCACTTCTGAGAATATCTTAACATTCATATTCAGTAAGACATTGATTGAACAGACTTTTTGTGTGTGTGTTAGACACCTCCCTCATACGGGGAAAACAAATGCCTACACACACTCTAACACCTCCTATTCAGGTCTTGAGCTCTAGAACCGCTTGAAGTGAGCTTAAAATTATCGCCTAAACAAAATACACGGTGTTGAACCTTTAGGGAAGACATTACTTTTAAAGCCCTATCCCACAAAGACATGAGTACCCATGTAATTTCACATATCCCACTGAGATCAATGGATCTGAAATGCATTTCAGAAGACAGTGAAATAAAGACAAATGACACAAAAGGGGAAAAAGAGTTGGTGTGCGAGCAAGGAAAAGCTTTATAGCAAGAAGTGGCACGAAGTGCATTCCATGAAGCTGGAGACGGAGCACTACGTGCAACCAAACAGTGGTAAAACAAAAAGGGTAGGGAAAACTTAGGGGATAAATAAAGAAAACAGAAAGAAAAGTAAAAAAAAAAAAAACAGGAGACTAAAGTTATATCAAGACTCAAGAGCAGGATGGACTAGGATATGGCAGATGGTGGAGAAACACGGCTTGGGTAAGCGGAGAAGGAAGGAAAACATGAAGAGCTCACCCAGGGGTGAGGTTGAATAGGGAGAACTGAGACCAAAGCTGAAGATAAGGCTGAAAATGCAGCAGTGCTTTAGCGCAGAAGCAGCCATGAGAAGGGAAACGATGACTGCCATGGAGAAGCTGTGTTTGTTTGTTTCTGTTTTGTCACACAGGGGTGATTCACCTAATAGACACTAAGGTACAAAGTCCAGATTCCTCACTCTGTCCTGCCCTCTGTACATGAGAAAGCACTACGAGGCTAATTACCAGTTAGCCTGGATTTATTAGCCATAACAAAGTTTGCAGCTAAAATAGGAACAGACTCCACCCTCCTACCTCCCAGCCCACTGTCGCCCTCACCCCTGGACAATTCTTTATCCTTAAATACAGGAAGAGAAGGAAACAGAAGAGATGAAACATTACACTAAGGTTGCGAGAGCATGGGAAGAATTGCAAAGCAATAAATAATGCTAGAAGCGGAGAAGAGAATAAGTAGTTCCACTTTGGGAAAAGCGAGCCTGAGACGACACTGAAGACCATAAAGAAAAATGCGTATTTCAATACACAGCCTGGCACCCCATTCTGAATGTGAAACGTAGATGTATATTTATATCTCCAACTGAAGGCAGTATAATGCACTCCACTGGCTTCTCAAGACATGTTGTGCAAAGCTGAAAATCACTTTAAAGGTACCTCTATAAATGGCTGACTTTTCCATGCCATTTTTAAAATGGTACGGAAGATCATCAAGCTGAATTTTATAGCAACTTGAGATCACAAACTCCTCATGATGTAACTCAATTTCATTGCGTAGTCCTTGCGATATCATTGTCGTATGCACCGTTACACTGAAGAACTCAACGTGCAAGATGAATGTCCCACTTCTTGTAGAAAGGTCTCACATTCACGTGCTCTGAGTAACAGAACTACACATTCAAAATATTTTTATGATGTACACCGGGATTCTCACCAGCAATGAATTCTTAACGAATCCCTGCATCAACCAGACACCTAACTATCTGAAACACCAAGTGTTAAATCCCTTACGGATTAGAAAAAGAAAGCTTTCTCAAGGCTAATTACTCCAAATTACATTTTACACTGGAAAGAAAGAGATCTTTGACTCAGGAAATAGAGAAGACAACACCTCAGAAACACTCTGGAAGCAAGCAAAAAGAGCAGCGGCATCGGACGAAGGAAGAGTACATGAGAACGAAGAGCAGAGTCCTCAGTCTTCATGAAAGGAGCATTCAGAGGGCTGAATTAACACTAAGCCCTCTCAACCACCTCAGAATGAAAGAAAGTGCTCGTTAACCAAAGTTCACATTTCAGGTGAAAGACAAATCACTAGGAGCATTAAGTGAACAAATCACAGTAATGTCAAATTATACCTAAAGCTAAAACATTGACAAAATTGGGATAATCTTGTATCTCACCAAGCATCAGCAAGTATTGAAGAGCAAATGGACTTCTCTCATCTCACGTATTTCTCATGTTTTTTAGATCAAGTTTTATGCGGCTGATTTGGGGGGGAAGGGGACGTGTTAAATATTGTTTCCCTTTCCTAATGGGTCTGGACCTAACGAACAGCACTATACTTCCTATACTAATGAACACATATACTATATACAACACTTCCTATACTAATGAACAGCAAAAAGATACTGCTAACATCTGACTTTCAGCTTCTCTTTGCACTTCAGCCAATTTCTGGAAGGCGAGGGGGAGGAGAAGGGAGTGCTGATGGGAGAAGCAGCAAGCCTAGTGCCTGCTTTTCTACTTGGGTTGAATCTTTAAAAATGCTTTTACATGCAGGAGCAGAAATCAAAGTAATACACACAAATCCCCATGAGTCATCCCGTTATTTTCCAGTTACAAACATTCCTGAGCTACAGACAGTAAGGCTCGCAGTGATGCTCTTGCAGTAGATTAAGTCTGAAGCAGCGAGGAGCTACAGCAAATCCCAGCCCCCTGTCCCAAGAACCAGCTACGGCAGCTTCACAGTTAAGTCCGCTGAATACAGCTCCTCTACATTCACAGAAGGCTTGAAAGAAGTCAGATGTTCCCTTACCTGCAGAGGTGATCTATAAAATCCAGAAAATCCACAAGCAGTAACATTTCGGATTATTAAAAGATAAATCTTCTCTCTCACGTAAAAGCAACGAATTCTTTAACTTTTTTTCTTTTATTATTTTTTTCTTTTATCTGCGCAAAATCTGCTTTACGTTACTGAACACCCATAACTCAACAGATACCATTCCTAAAACGGTGAGTTTCTTCTAAATATTCTGTTGAAATACTCGAAGGTTTCACAGTATTACAGGACAAGGGCTTCATCCCTTCACAACCCAGAGTTTTATATAGGGTTTTTATTGCTTTTTTTTTTTTTTCTCCCTCTGTAGTTTTATAAAGAACATAGCATTTTCCGTGCTTGTTCAAAATGTCAACTTGAGGGAAACTTTAAGAACAAATACAAGCAGAATCCCCTGTCACACCATCAGTAATGAAGAGGCCTGTTATGTGTCAGAAAACCAAACAAGAAATGGATAACTTAAGGAGAGATGTACAAATTCCACAGGAAATACTAACCCTGCACCTTTGAAGGAAGAGACACCTGCTAACTTTGTCCACCCAGAATGCGTAAAGTTGCTGAAGTCTATTCAGAAAAAAGACAAAGGTAATAAATGCGAAGAAAATAATTTGCTATTTCCACTTTAGATCTCAATCCTGTGGAGATTCGCAGTCTGAGTAACTTTAATTACCCAGACAGTGGCATAGGGAGGCAAGGGAAGAAAGGACTAGAAGTGTTCAACTAGTAAGGCCCCGAGTTGGCTAATATTTACAAATTTTCCTAAAACTGACATTACAGAATAAAATCAAAGGCACGTGTTAGCAATCGCGGGCTTGTGGTCACAGCTCAAAATGAAAACAGGTCCTCAGAAGCTAATGCTAACAACGTTTCCATTTGTAACTGACTCATCTTTTATCCCCCCAGAGTCCATGACACGCAATTAAAACCAAACAACAACAACAACAAAAAAAACCCCAACCCTCCCCACGAAACAGATGTGAAGGTCGCTTCTTCCCATATCATTGTGGTCTTTCCAAGAAGGCTGTGACTAACCTCTCCAGGCAACAAGAAGAATTCTGTAGGATGTCCGAGTATCAAGCCCTAGAAAAGACACCTTATCTTACCTTTCTATTTCAGAGCACGAAGAGCCGAGTTCTGTGAAGTTCTGCGGATGCTTTTCTACACACGCACCCCAAATAGTCTCACTGACTTCGACGAAACTTTGAATGACTTCATACCTAAGTTCCTGCGTGGGGCACAACAGGGAGAAACCCAGCAGTCATTCAGGACTGCAGGAACAGCTGAAGTTCCCGGCAAAACATAAAATTCAGATGTCTGCAATCATCTAACTTGGGACCTAAGGTGGGAAACTGAAATTTCCAAGTATCAGGATTAAACCTGCACTTTTCTGCACTTGGGCCACAATAACCCCAAGCAGCACTACAGGCTTGGGGAAGTGTGGCTGGAAAGCTGCCTGGAAGAAAGAGACCTGGGGGTTCTGATTGACAAGCGGCTGAACATGAGCCGGCAGTGTGCCCAGGTGGCCAAGAAAGCCAACGGCATCCTGGCTTGTATTAGAAATAGCGTGACCAGCAGGAGTAGGGAGGTGATTGTGCCCCTGTACTCAGCACTGGTGAGGCCACACCTGGAGTATTGTGTCCAGTTTTGGGCACCTCAATCCAAGAGAGATATCAAGGTGCTGGAGCGAGTGCAGAGGAGGGCAACGAAGCTGGTGAAGGGCCTGGAAAATAAATCATATGAAGAGAGGTTGAAGGAGCTGGGACTGTTTAGTTTGAGGAAGAGGAGGCTGAGGGGAGACCTCATCACTCTCTACAACTACTTGAAAGGACACTGTAGAGATGTTGGTGCTGGTCTCATCTCACAGGTAACTAATGACAGAACAAGAGGGAATGGCTTCAAGCTCCAACAGGGTAGGTTTAGACTGAACATTACGAAAGAATTTTTCACAGAAAGAGTGGTCAGGCATTGGAATAGGCTGCCCAGGGAGGTGGTTGAGTCACCATCCCTGGATGTGTTTAAGAGCCGTTTAGATGTGGTGTTGGGGGATATGGTGTAGGGGAGAACTTTGTAGAGTAGGGTAGATGGTTGGACTCGATGATCCGAAGGGTCTCTTCCAACCTAGACGATCCTATGATTCTATGACTTGAAACCGTAGAATCACAGAATGGTTAGAGTTAGAAGGGACTGTATGAAACTATGGGAAATTCAGTGTGTTAGACGCATAAATTGATGGATGAATCAGATTCTAACCCTGGAGCTGAGAAAAAAATGGCAGCAGATACAGCCCTCCCTGAGAGCAAGAATTCTAGTTTCTCGTAATGCAAAGCATTTAATATTGGAAAAACAAGAGAACTAGCACTGAAAACAAGAAATTAATGTCTTAGTCCTTTTTTCTTCCCAATGTGAAAATTCAATAAAACTGCACTATTTGTCTAGTTACCAATGTTTTTTTTAAGTGACTTCCAGTTTTAACGGGTATTGTGTAAGTATGGCCCTACTACAAGGAAAAAGGGTGTTTCAGGCAACATGCTGCTCTCTGTACCGCAAAACAAATACTGAGGCATCAAAATCAGCTAAAAGCCATCTAGCCTCATTAGCCTCCTTGGGAACCCAGCTCAGGGCTAGAATGCTGAGAACTCCAAGTCCCTGGGGACATAAGGGACACAGAACGAGATGCTGTTAAATGAGAAAGCAAGAAGAAATCCTTGTTTCAAAGGAAGTGAGAGAAACCAACCTATCCACATGACGAAGGCACACACACAAGCAAATCCCCTTTCCAGTTCTCTTTGAGTGGAGATACTGGGATTGGGCTGTGCACACTGTACCATTAGTGTCACAGCTCCGAGGTGTTAAAATATCTTTTCTTTCTGGCCACCAGCCCCACAGCAGAGACAGAAGAATCTGGGGGGGGTCACGGACCAAAGGGCTCCATTTTTCTGTCCGGCAGAGCTGAAAGCTGCATCTTTAGGAAAATCTTGACCAGTCATTTAGCATTCAAGAAGGCAGAGTGATGCAGGAATTGTACTTTGGGAGCATAAGAGCAACAAGTGCTGGACACTGAAGTCAAAGTTAGGGAGCACATTATTAGTGCAGTCTTCGTTGTGCGGACTCGAAGCCTTCGGTTATCTCACTGCAGTAGCTGAAGAGAAAAGTTCTTACATATTTAATCTATTTTAACCCTCAGGGCACCAATTACTCGACTTCAGATGTTTAGATTGTAATAAGCTTTCACCCACAGGGGAAAAAATGCAGCAGTTAATGTGAGTGATTTGCCATTTACAGCTTGACTATGGACAGAAAGAAAATCAATCATATTTCAGGAATTTAGTTGTCACCAAGTGCAAAACTTCCGTATTTTTTTCCACCTTTGCATTTCATGGCAGACCTAAGTATCTTTAGATCAATCTTGCACTCCCCATTAATCGCTGTATATAACCCACCACCTCATCACCGCTGGGTGTTCTGGCTTGTGGGGGGTGTTCCCTCCCTCCAATTAAACCTAATGGGACGCTCTGGCTGCTTTCAAAATTACACGCAATCAAAACCATTTAATTCTGAGCTATGAGAAGGCACAACTCAATACCGCAGCCATTCCGCGTATGTGACAATACAAGCCAGTCGGACAATACAAGTCGTGTCCGTCCCCCCCCCAGTAAAAGCCAGCAGCAGCCCCCAACCTGCTTCCATGGAGCCCGGAGCGCAGGATCTCGTTACCTGCCAGACAGCCGGATGCTAATAACGCTACGCTCATCGTGAACTGCGAATCAAGATGAGATCTCCTGCGTCTCCCTTACACCTTGCAAAGCCCGTAAGCTCTCTGCAGTCCCCACCGCTCACCGAGGGGAAACGACCGACCCATTTCAGGTCTGGCCCAGGAGAAGGACCACTTCTCAGAGGGCAGGGGTTGCAGCATTTCCATGGGAGGTCCACGGGAAGGAGACCAGTCACACAACGCTGATTCAGTATTTCCAGTCGCTAACAACAAAAATGGTCATTTTTATGTTCTCCCATGTAAGCGACTTTTGTAGCTGACATACAGACATTGCACAATCACAAACAAGAAGAAAGATGGTCAATAGGAAGGGAGGAGGACCGCATTTTTGATGATGAGGGAGAGGCACAACTAAAACAAGATCTACCCTGCCAAGACACACGAGCTCCATCATTTGGTTAATATTTCAGCAGACACAATGCAGAGCAGTAATACCTTTCTCTTCAGTACTTCTCTTTAAGTAAACAAAGCAGACTCCACCAAAGGTCATACTGCCGCGTGTCCATAACTCTGAGGGGTACCAGACCCACGAGCCAACCGCAAAGCACAGTTTTTGGGTGGGAGGGTTGGTTCCCAAGCAACATCCTTAAGAACAACTTGTTCCACCCTTCTTCTATTGCCTGCTCCTAGCTGGCTTGAAACTAGGGTTTGGTGGAATCTGCAGTGTCTCACTTTTCATGGATACAAGGCAGACCCAGTGAGACCTACTAAGGCGCAGGAGCGCCTTAGATCATGCCACAAAACGCCACAAACCTGTTTCCCACCGTGTGTCCAGGTCCTCCTTCGTGCACCGGCGCGATGCGTTAAAGGAAGCGTGCGGCATGGCCATGAGAGGGGCAGAAAGAGGAAGAAAGGCAGGGAAAGTTAGCAGGCAGGGGGAAAGGAGAAGGAGGAAGACAGCGGGGCAGAGCACCGAAGAAATACGGGCACGCAACAGGAATATCCCACCCAAAAGCTGCTCTTCGCCAGCTACCGGCAACACACGCCACCTTCGGAAACGCCAGCTTAACCGCTGGGGGAAAAAAAAAAAACAAAAATGCCACAACAAGGAGAGAAAGCCAAGTCACCTGGTAGAAGGTGAGGCAGGAGGAGAAGAAGGAGGACACAGGCACGGACGTGTCCCTTCCCGGGCAGCGGCGGGGATCCTCACCCGGTGCCCGGGCCGCCCCCGCTGCCGGTGGGAGCCCGGCGGGCAAGGTGCGAGCAGGTGTGGCGGCGGCTCGCCTTACCGCAAGGGGAGACAAAAATACATACGTACGCCTATACATACACATACGGAGGGAGCTACGCCTATATATAAACCCACGGCGGCGGGGAAAGGCTGCAGCGGGAAGCGGCGGAGCCCGGGAGGGAGTTCTCCAGCGGCCCCCGCCCGAGGGGAGGCGGCGGCAGCCGGGGGGAGGCTGGGGTTAATGCCCCGCAGTTCGCCATGTTACGGAGCCGGCCGGTTGCCCGGGCGGCTTTTAGGGACGCGGAACAAAAAGGGGGGGGTGCGTGGGGTGTGCTCGGCGAAAGGGGGAAATCCCTCCCCGCCAGCCCCCTTACCTTCCCGGGCGTCCTCCTCCCGTTCCCCTCACGGCGGGGGGGGCGGCGGCCGCTGGGTTCGGCGGGGACCGGGTCTCCCCGCCGCCGCCGGGTTCCGGGCAGGGGCGGGCGCGGAGGTCTCCGCTCCGCGCCGCCAACAAAAGTGCGGGAGCGGAGCGGGAAGGGCGGCCGGTCAGCGCGGAGCAGCGGCCGAGCGGAGCGGAGCGGAGCGGCGCGGAGCTCCCCCTGCCGGCCCCGCCGCCCCGCCCCTGCCCCGGCCCCGCCGCCACAGCACCAGCCCCTGCCCGCGGTCGGGGCGGGCCGGCGGCGGGGCAGCGCGGAACCTCCGCGGAACCCCGCCGCGCCGGCGGTGCTTGCCGCCCAGCGCCGTGCGGGCTCTGCGCCCTGCCCTGGGTGGGGGGGGTGTGGGGTGTGCGGGGCCGCCTGGGCTTCTCCTCCCGCTCCCCTGTTGGGGTTTACAGGGCGCCCGCGAAACGCAAAGGTACTAGCGGCAGCCGGGGTGAAACGGGGGAGTTTTTCAAAGTCATTGTAAAGCGTTCACCAGAAGAAGAAAAAAAAAAAAAAAAGGCAAAATAAAGCGAAAAAAAAAAAGGCAAAATATGGCAAAAAAAAAAAAGGCAAAATAAGGAAAAAAAGAAAAATAAGGAAAGGAAAAAAAACGCAAAATAAGAAAAAACGCAAAATAAGAAAAAAGCAAAGAAGGAAAAAGCAAGCAAAAGAAGGAAAAAAGCAAAATAAGGGAAAAAAGGCAAAATAAGGCAAAAAAAAGGCAAAATAAGGAAAAAAGCAAAATAAGGGAAGGATAAAAAAGCAAAATAAGAAAAAAAGCAAAAGCAGGAAAAAGCAAGCAAAAGCAGGAAAAAAGCAAAATAAGGAAAGGGAAAAAAAGGCAAAATAAGGAAAAAGCAAAATAAGGAAAAAAAAAGGCAAAATAAAAAAAAAAAACCCACACACGCACACAAAACCTACCAAGACCCCAAAGCAAAATCCTTCCCCGAAGAAGTAGATGTATCTAAACCGCCTTTGGAAGGAGCCAGCCACGAGAACAAAAGTCACCCGTCCTCACTCGAAATCCCGGATGGAATCTGCCAGCTGTTTATGTTGTTTCCATCTGGCACTGCGTTCCTCCTGACCCTCACGACTTACATGTGGCTTTCACTCAGCACGGGGGAATAGCCCCACGCACAGGTACCATTGGCATGCTTACAGGTAGCCAAAGTCCTGCTGCCTGACGCTGTGCTGTTACGCTGTTGGCACAGTCGTGATTTCTATAATCAGCCACTTCCAGCCCTACGTAAAAACAGGCTGTTGCCTGAGAATCTCAGTTTTCACTGATTTCACTTTCAAATAAGTTTTTTGTCTTTTGTGACTCCGGAGAAAAGCCAGAAAATGTAAATCTTTCAACAGCATCAGAGAGATGAAAAGAACCCCTTTCAGGTACTCGGAGAGCTAATCTGATTTTTGAGGTTCCGTTCCTGATTTTTGATAGGATTGAATTGCCAATCCTGAAAGATTTACAAACCTGCTTAAATTGCGTTCCCGAGTCTCCTTCCAGGCTTCACCAAGATTCCTTGCGAAGACCAAAATCACATCTACACCAGACGCACAGCCATTTCCAGGACTGAGCCACGGTTATCCAAACATAGCAACAGGTCCTTTGTGCTACGAAGTTTCTTTGATTCCAGGCCCTCTTCAAGAAACCCGCAGAGGAAAAGTATAAACTAATGAAAGAGCAGCTGCTTGCTGAAATTTCCACTCAGTTCCAAGAAATGAGACTTGGCAGGTCCTTGCTTTTTATAACACTTCGTGACTCATTTGCAGAGGCAGGTGAAGTCAGAGCCATCGCTGCCAGAGTCGTGCCCCTGACGGGTTTCTCCAGGAAGGACACGGATTTTCCCCAACGCTTTTTTTTTTTTAAAAAAGAAGCAAGCAGATAATGCTCAGCTGCTGTTTGCAGCAATTCAGTTGCCGAATCTCTGCTCAAGTGATGCTAGTCCATGCTTGACCTGGTGTTTTCCAGCCCATCTTCCTGAGAATAAAAGAGGTGAGCTCTGCAAAGCGGGTTGTTTTTGCCAGGAATCCCGGGTAGGTTGAGGGCTGAAGGCAGCGAGCTGGCAGGAGGCTCACTGCGGGCTCTTGGGAACCAGACAGGAGAGAGTAACCCGAGCTTGCGGATCAGGCTGGGAGAGGTGGGGCCTCACACCACCGTTGCTTAGGAGTTCACCTTAACCCTCCTTAAAAAAAAAAAAAAAAAAAAAAAAAAAAAGAAAAAAACAAAGAAAAAAACAAAACTCCACAAACGAACACACACACACAAAAAACAAACAAACAAAACCAAACAAGAGAAAAAGAAAAGCACTTTGGGCAACTTTCCCTTCCTGGCTCTGAGCTGGCAAAGCCCCTTGTCACACTGCATCTTCTTTTCATGGTTGTGTCTCTGCTACTTTTTCTGGTCCAGAGGGTCCTCCACAAAACAGGAAAGCGCAAAAACAATCTTTTGAAATAATGGCGAGGGGGGGAAGTGTCACTCCACCTTACTCCACTTTTACATCCCTAAACAAGCAATGAAACGCGCAGACACCACACACTTATCTTCTTAACGGGAAGTTTGTTTCCAACAAACCTTCAAGCCTTAAGGAATCAGCTCATGGAGGGGTCACCTGGGTCATTCGTGTGAATGACTGCTTACGGGAACGCTGACATCTAAACTGACATTTCCAAACTCTTCGTGCCATACACGCACACTCCCTAGGTAAATAATAATATTTAATTTATACATAAAAGTGCTTTCCCCGTGAGAGGCAGAAAGGAACACAATAGATGCTATCAAGGAAAAGGTCGGGGGCTGCTTCAGTCCTTGGCAGGGATAAACAGTGCCTCTCTTCCCCCTTCTTCCCTGGATAGCAGCCCAAGACCACCCCCTGCTCCAATTCCCTTTACCAAAGGACAGAAGACAAATGCAGAAGACCACTCTGGGTTGATATTTTTGTTTATTTTCATTTGGGAAAAAAAAATATTTACAAGGAACAGAGATAATGAAGAGGAAGATGGAAAGAAAGCGGGATGTGAGGATGAGAAAAGGGAAACCAGAAGAATAAGTGGGAGAGAGAAAGATTTGGGGAAGAACAAATTCTGTTTCTGTGCTTTATCAACTTTTCTTCAGGAGATGTACGGTAGATATGGACGTTTATAAAATTATTGTATATGATTATGAAGCTAATATCGCTGCAGACAGGACACCAGAATATTGTAACACAGGGGATGAAGAAGAAATTTCACCGACGTTTCTCCGTTTGGGGAAAAGATGAAATACGCCAGAGAATTTCCTTCTGTTGTAGAATAGCCTTCAGATACTTTCCACGCTGGGAACCTGCAGAATGACTTACACACGACGAACGACTTTTACACAACCGTCTGGCAGAGCCCGCAGAGTCTTTTTGCTGACACCACCACCACCCCCCCCCCCCCCCCTCCCCAAGCCCCCTTCCTGCGTGGAATTCAGCCAAACGCCGCGGCCCCAGCCAGCCGCAATCTCCTTTGCAGGTGTAGACGCGAGGGAAGGCACAGCGCGGGGAACAAACCTGCAGATTCATGGGGAGCTCCATTGTTCAGGCCGGATTGAAAATAGATGGGCAAGCGTTCAATTTGTACAGTGTTGGCTGCAGCGAGCCCTGGGGATTTAAGATTAACTGCTCGATAGTGGAATTTCCACTCTCATTGAAAACAGACACTACCGTATCCATAGAGCTTTGGGGAGAAAAAATATACAAAGCAAGCCTGATTTTTCTCTTGATTTTAAGGCACGTGCAGCGACAGTGAGAAAGAGCAGAACGGTTCCTGATTTAGGATCATAAAAATGTGGGGTTAATCCAGAGGATTCCACACCTAATGAGAGAAACGAAAGAGACTGGCTATCAGTCCATGCACCTCCATTCTTCAGGCTACTGAAAACACATGGAAAAGAAAAAAATAAATCCGTAATGGGGAAACTATTTATTTGCTGGGTAAAATTATAGAAAACTTTTTGCATAAAGGCTGAATATGATCCTATCTAGAAGACAATCTGAAGAATAAGCTTAGAGATTCATCTAGTCCCAATGTCATTTCTAGTTCTAGTTTCTTCGGGGTGTGTCCGTTTTAAAATATTCTGATTAAATGTGTTGCCCTTTGTGCCATAAAAGGCGGTTGGGTGTTTTTTTTTTCCAGACCGTTTTCATTAGAAACTAAGTGACTGTAGTTGTTCTAAACTCAGATGTAATATCTCAGTAGTAAATCTATGAACAACATAATGGCCTCAAAACTGGTAAGTTAGATTTGGTCTAAACACATTGGGGAGATGCTGTTAACTTCTAAATGAGTTAGGAATCTAGGGTCTGCTATCAAAAAATTAATTCGGGGGAAACAAATTAGTTTTGGGGAAACCCTCTAATGTGCTTGGTTTTGGTTTTCGCCCCCTCCCCCAAGAAAAATGAAATATTAAATAAAATTATTTGAAAACCTCTTCTCTCCCCATAGGCTTCGGAACATTAAGAATTAGTCATTTCCCTTATTGGAGATCTTGTGCTTAGTTGATTAATACAAAAATTATATAAAAATTAATACAAAATTACAGAACCTACTTGCATTTTCTTTAATAACCTTTCTAGGGAAGATTGGTTCAGGTAAAAAAAGTAAAGCAGATCAGAGAGCTACCCATGATCTAAACCCCAAAAGGAGGAACCCAGTGTGCCTGTAACCTTCTCCTCACAGAAACCGAGCTCCAGGCTCAGTTCTGAACCAGAGGGAAAAAGCCTGGACTGTTCCTGGCTGACTCATTCCCTTTATCCCAGGTATGGAGCCAAAGCAGTACAGAGGATTCCCAGAAGCCTCATTTCTGGCCAAGTAATGATTCTTCTGAAGAGCTTGAGGATACGACAGAGAATATATCAGGTGAGAACAAGGTGTCTGTCAGAGTGCAGTCATGGCACTGAACTCCACAGAGACTCCCAGCGACTGCGATAGATAAGAGTGCCTCAATCGCTTTGCCCAGGTTATATGAGGGACTGCTCTGTACCGCAGAAAAGCCCGGCGTCTTAAAAAAAAAAAAAAGAAAAGGCACAATCATTTGCTTGTGGTCCCCTGTGGCACCTGCATTCCCAAGTCAGAGAATGTGGAGTTACACCTCCTGGATGTTCTGTTCTCTGTTTTGCTTCATTTGGAGCTTGCATCACTAAATATACACTTCCCTCTTTGTCCCTTAGTCTAGCTGCCAGGGGTTATCAGATTTTTATCCCTTGTCCCGAATTATTGTTACATCCATGAGGGAAATTATTTGAGTGAGCTGTCTGAACCAGCTGTTTATCCTGAGCCCAAAACTCTTCAGGCTGAAGCTGCCACCATCGACGACTTACAAACTTGCCATCCAGCCTCTCCAGTTACTAACGCATCAATTACAAGCCATGTAAATTTATGGCTAGGATTAAAGTTGAATGCGTGATGATAAAAAGCCTTCCACTAAGACAATTGTGACATTATAAATTATCTGGCAGTCCTTTCTGTACAGTCCTTTGTGGATCGCAATCAGCTCGTGAGGTAACGTAGAGGAGCTTTCTCCCACTGGAGCCATGGGGAGTGTTGCCATTTACTTCAGAAGGAATAGAATCAGATCCAAATCCTTGATTTGCGCGTTACTCAATCTCTGCACTGTGAGCTGGTTGGCTGACACTTGGGTTTGGAAGTCAAGGACCCTGTCCTGGAAGAAACCTGAGGCATAAGAAAAGCCATATGGGAACCACTGACATCATGTAGGCAAAGCTCAGCACGTTTGTGATGATTACTAGATTTTGATCTGTGCCCTCTCAAGAGCTACCCTGGGTTTGATGGATGAGACTTTAATTGAATTTAAGCAAATAAATTGCTGCTTACAAAGCAAACTCGAATGTTGCTATGCATTTTGATGCCTCCATATTCCTATCTTAGGGAGACAAAAATGAAGTAAGACACAGACAATCAATCTTTTTGTATCTACACTCCGCTCTTTATAGGGAAGCATGACAGATGTTTTTTATTACAATTGTATGTTTATTGGGAGAGAGGTAGAGCATTAAACCTCAGATATTTAATTTTCCTTATATCTCATATTCACAAGAAAAAAAAAAGAGGGCAGGCAGAAAGAAAAATATATAATGGAAAAAAATTTCATCTGTTTTGCCAGAATTTATAGAAGTTTCTGGTTTTTCTTTTTCCTTCTAGAGTTTTTAACTATGGTGGAGGAGGGGGAAGAATCTTAACCATATGGCTTCAGAATTCTTGAGTCAAGCACCTAAAATCAAGATATTTCTTTAATAATTACGAGGTGTTGATAAAAAAGATGCTGACATTTTTATTTGGGTTTGGGGTCTGTAGAGTTCGTATTTCCTAGCAGAAATGTCAGAGGGAGAGGCTTTCTTTTTCTAACAAATGACAAGGATTTGGTGCATTCACAAGAATATAGCTAATTAAGCTTTTAAGAAATGTATCAAATATCTTTGCCACAATACTAAAATCACTAGATTGGTCAGAATTACTTTGTAAACTACATTTTTATTGTTAATTGGGCTGAATTTTAATTTTTAAAATAGTAGTCCTGGTTCCTGTTTTAAAGGACAGAAGGGCCCAGTTCAGCTGCCTGACCTGTTTAGAGATGCGTAGGTCATCTGAAAGTCTGCACTTGCAGTTGTGGGAAAAAAATCCCCATCATTTCAGCACACACTTGCTTAGTTCTGATTGCATAATTATTTCATTAGCCAAGGGAAGCAATTAATAATGTTGGTGACAATTTTTGGTTACATAGCTCTTGCCACAGACCTCAAAATCATCTACTAGCATTAATGACTCCGGAGAGACAAGCTTCATTGTACAGAAGGAGCAGCCAAGGCTCAGCTAATACTGAAAAACCTCACAGTTACAGCCTTAAACTTGGGTAAGTTGTGTTTGTATTAAAGCCTAAAATCATAGAATTTAAAAGATGATACCATCTGATCCTGGCAGATCAGAAATAAGAATAACAATAAATGCCTACAAAACAGCTCTGTGTGTGTGTGTACATGCATAGTTTTAAATACATTTTAGGTGCACCTCATGAGTTTTGGGTGGAAGAACATGACTCGTTACTTCTGGTCACACTGCATTGGCAAAGCTGAAGAGGGTCAGCAACACCGGGAAGATGCATCCAGTGCCCATGGAAGTATGGTGGAAGCCGGGAACCTAAGCTCCCCGTGTGGGGCTCCGACCATTATAGTACCTTGTACAAAAACGGGACAATGCCTCTGAGTTTCATTTCACACAGTCACAGTTGCAGTCCTGGGAGTTACGACTGGAAAGGTTATGGCATGATTCAAAAGCTGCATATATAGTCATATGCTTATAAGTATCTGAAGGGTGGGTTGAAGGAGGAGGGAGCCAGACTCTTTTCAGTGGTTGCCAGTGAGAGGACGAGGGGCAACGGGCACAAGTTGGAACATAGGAGGTTCCACTCAAATATGAGAAGAAACTTCTTTAGGGTGAGGGTGACGGAGCCCTGGAACAGGCTGCCCAGGGAGGTTGTGGAGTCCCCTTCTCTGGAGATTTTCAAGACCCGCCTGGATGCAGTCCTGAGTAACATGCTCTGACATGCTCTGGGCAATCCTGCTTCGGCAGGGGAGTTGGACTAGATGATCTTTATGGTCCCTTCCAACTCTAAAAAATTCAGTGAAATTCAGTGAAATAGTCACAAATGCAACTAGACTCAACAAACTTTTTCTTTCCTGAGAGAGGTGCCCATGAGATCATGTAATTTCCACACAGTTTTCAGATCAACATATGTAATGTCCAAGTTCATAATTGCTTAAGTCTGTGAGAGATGTGGCAGATCTACAGCTGCATTACTTGAAGTATGATTTTGCCTGAAGGCACCTCAAAACCCTGTGGTAATGCCAGCATTTAAAGCACACATGCTACCACATCAAAGAGGACCTTCCCTGAGCTTCTAACAGCTAAAGTCAGGGAAGGCTAATAATAATTAAAAGGAAGACTAAATCCTACTTTTATGATGATCATTAGTCAGCCAATGCTGGATTTCATCCTAAGGTGGTCACAACTGTTCGCTGCTGCAAGGAGAAGCCACCTACCGTAGGAGACCTTATGCAGCCCTCCTGGAGTACACAGAAATATGGTCAAAGGCCTTCTGATCAGTCTGACACTGAGCAAGCAGTCTAATGGCTGCTGTCAGATATTGAATAAAAATCTGCCTAGAAAAAGCAACTAATCCCACAAAGCTCATCAGGTGGACTATAATGGCATCTTGACAGTCTACTAGCACACTACACTATAGTATAAGGCAGTGAGAACATAAATACAACCAAACAAAAACATGCTTTAAAAGGCAGGGTTCAATTACTTGGGTTGAATTTTGCCCAAACTCCATGCATGTTACAGAAATTACTGCAGAGAAGTAGGTGAGATACTGAGAGAACAGAACACAAATGGTGTGCCAGTCAACACACAATTTTGTGTGTATAAAGCAATTTTGGAACCTATATTATGGATGCCTGGGTTAATTTTCTATTTTAATTGTCTCACACATTTATCCCATGGCCGATTCCTGATTTCACCACATTTGTTTAGGATCTTGTCTCAAAGACCTGTGAATCTCTTGTGAGATGTTTCTTTTACGAAGACAGGCTGAGAGAGTTGAGGTTGCTCACTCTGCAGAAAAGAAGGCTCCCGGGAGACCTTATAGCGGCCTTGCAGTATCTGAAGAGGACCTACAAGAAAGCTGGAGACAGACTTTTTACAAGGGCATGTAGTGATAGGACGAGGGGTAACGGTTTCAAACTGGAAGAGGGTAGATTTAGATTAGATATTAGATATTAGGAGGAAATTCTTTACTGTGAGGGTGGTGAGACACTGGAACAGGTTGCCCAGAGAAGCTGTGGATGCCCCATCCCTGGAGGTGTTCAAGGCCAGGCTGGATGGGGCTTTGAGCATCCTGGTCTGGTGGCAGGTGTCCCTGGCTGTGGCAGGGGGTTGGAACTACATGATCTTTAAGGTCCCTTCCAACCCAAACCATTCTATGATTCTTCTCAGACAACTTTAAGTAAATTGAAGGAGTTGAGGACAGTGACTGCACTCTAACTCACTAAAATATCCCCAAATCTATACTCTGTATGTATCTACAAAGGGGGAAGCATCTTGTACCATTTACAGCATATTGCTATTCTTGTGTGCCATTCTCCTTCCTCCACCATGTGAAGAGTTTTTAATTTTAAATTAATTCTTCTAATTGCTATTTTGCACCATCAGCTTGTTAAAATCTTTCAGGGTTCCTCACCTTGGAAGTTGACTGAAGACCTGTGTATTCAGAAAGAAATATTTTTCCCTTTTACTAAATAAATAAGCAAAAGTTTTCAGACAGTGCTGAAGGATGTCCTTCCAGAGGTCCCAAAGACCTTCTGTACTCCAAAATAATTCTGTCTGGTAAAGAGGGAATGAGAGATTTCAGAGGGCAGCCAGTGTATGCATATTCTTCTAGGGAGAAACAGGGCAAAGGTGTGTTTTTTAACCCAAGGGCTTATGAAAGTTCATAGTGTTTGTCACCCTCTCACTCATCGATGCAGCAATGGGGACGTAGCATCACCAGCTCTGTGACACACATCACAGGAATTATTGAATAGAAATGGCTGAGGCATGGAAAATGCACTCAGGAAAACTCCTGGCTGGAGGACACTGCTCCTCACCAGACCTGGATGGTGGAGGGGTCTTTGAGAGCACCATCCCCATAACGGTCACCCTCCCATCAGCTTTTTCAGCTTTTTTCAGCTGTAACTGGAGAAGTGACACCAAGATCCCACGGAATGATCCACCCCTGTGTCTCTTGGGCATCGGGTTGCCTTCAGGCAAGGGATGTTTTGCTTTCACTGGGTGTCTGTTTGCCAAAACTCGGTTCTCCCTACCCTCCCCGAGAACTGTCCCTCCTTCATACCCAGCCCTGTGCTCTGCTCTGAGTCTCCTAGCCCGGCAAGCACGGTACTGCCATGGCTAGGGACAGTCTGAAAGCGTTGTACTAACCCAGCAGCACCTCAGGACATGTCAGACACTGCCTGGACTTGTTTTTGCCCGCTTGGAACAGTGTTTTAGCTTGTTTAGCTCTTAAGCAATTTTCTAATGTCCAGGTGGCTATTGCCTAACTTGCTTAATTTCTGCATAGCTCTCGAGCTGAGCAGCTGAGCAAAATCACATGGCAGAATCATATGTTATAACCATATGGCATAATAATTTTTATACAGATAATAGTAATGAGCTGATAGTCTTGTATTACGACACATTTATAACACTCGTATAATGATGTAGGAGGACAGCAGAAGCCTCCAAAGCGGGGACACGGGATGCAGCTCAGAGAAGTACAGGCACAGGATGATACCAGAGACTTCAGGGTGATAAACCATTCACCTGTGGTGCACAAAATGGGGTCAGAGACAGCCCCAGAGTAGTCAGGCAGGGCTGTGGGGATGGGGACAGGTCAGGATGTGGGCCCATGTGTGGGTCTTGCTCCAGGGACCCATGGACAGGCAGGGCAGGGCAGTGGGGAGCTAGAGACCAGCCCTGCTGTGGCGTCTCTGGGGCAGGGATTGACAGCCCTAAGGGGCTTGAAATGGGGTCCTGGGCTATGGGGTGGGCAGGGACAACAAGGGCCAGTGGTGCTCCCAGGGCCATGACACATGGGGCACTGGTGTCTTGCTGCAAACCTGCTACTTGCTTTGTTCTTAAGGAAGACTGGTGCCATCAGCCCCGGGACTCAGCGAGGTAGTGGAAAGGAACATAATACTGGAGAATAAGCGGTAGATTTGTGAGGTTGGTTTTCTTCTATAACAATTTCCGACCATTTTATTAATAGGACTTAATTTATATTAATTAGATGATTTGGACTGTGAATATTTGTGTATTGCAACTGTACTGCTACTAATTAGCAGTGTGTTCTATATTAGTTAGCCTGTTAACATTTTATTTAGGCTAAAAAATTCTTGGCTTGTGTGTTCCTCCTTTGTCAACAACAAGATTTTGCACATAAGACCCTCTCCATCAGTCCTCCCTTCTTTCCCCATTCTTCCTCTTTTTTATTTGACGCCTCATCACTTTTCCCATGCCTTTATAAGTAAGTGCACTCATCGACATCTACTGACACCGTGACACCTGGGCCAAAAGTATTTTTGTCCTTCCTAGCAGCAGGAAGATGTCAGGTGTTTGACCCCTCTGGAGCCAGAGGTCCAAAAAAGAGAGGTGTGTTCTTCAAGACCGGGTTTCATCTGGGACAAAGTTAATTTTCTTTCTAGTGGTTGTCGTGTTTCAGATTTGGTATGAAAGGAATGTCAATAATACATATCGTTTTAGCTGTTGCCAGGCAATGTTTATAGTTTTCAAGGACTATTTTTCAGCTTCCCCTACAAGCTGAGAAGAAGCCTAGACAGAACGATGTAAGGGCCAATGGAATATTCTGAACCAGAGACTTTCACGCTCAATACATAAACGGGGTTAGTGAGGAGTTGGGTATGCATAATCGCTGCTCAGGACTGTGCCAATTCACGAGATGACGAGAGTGACTTGTGTCATTACTGTTATTATTTTCCTTTTCTGATATTGTTCTACTCAACTGTCTTTATCTCAACCCACAAGTTTGTTTTTTTTTCCTTTCTTCTCCTTTTCTCCCTCTTCTCCCTGCCCTTCCTGGGGGGGGAGGTGGGGTGAGCGAGTAGCTGTGTGGTCCTAGCTGATGGCTGGAGTTAAACCATGACACCTCGATACGCCTGTCACTGGCACACCATGAACATGAGACCTGCAGAGCTGACTCCCCCTCCACCCCACTAGGAAGCCAGGCAGCACCTGGCTCTCACTCTGTGACCCTACACAAGAGACACAAGAGGGTAACAAGGGGAAGGGGTGCAAGGTGGGGAAAAGCCATTGTGACAGGCTGCAGGTGACCGGCACGTCAGTGGAAAGGCTCCCATGCAGCAGCTTAGCCTCATGATCCATCCCTGCCTCCGCACCCGACCACCACCAAAAGCGGAAACAACCTGAGCTCCCTTCCCTCCTGACCCTTCACAGGGATGCTTTTCAATGAGCTGAAGGAAGAAATTGAGCTTACACACAGTGACAATCACCCTGTTTGTTCACAAAAACATTTCCCCACAGCTTTTGTGGTTTTGGCTTTTAAAAGGGTGAGATTTCAAGGCTGGGACTTGTCCTCACATATATATATGTATACAGTGCCTAGCACGGCCAGGGCTTCATGCTGAGAAGAGACTGTATCCTAAAGAATCAGGCAAAATAATAACAAAAATAATGTCAGTCCTTCCCCTTTACATTTTTTAAAAGAATAAGCAAGCACTTGGCCAAGAGAAGAATTTCTTCTTCCTCTGGAGTGGTGTCAGCCAGCAGAATTCACCGCTCCAAGGGGCAGAGACACCCGGACTGCTGTTGAATTTAAAAAAGGGGGGTTGAATGGTCTCGATCAGGCGATGCTTGTGGCTGGTGCAGCTGTATGGAGACAAAAGGAAAAACTGAGAAGGACTGAAACTCTTATAATGTGACATGGATGACTTAACCCCTAGATTGAACAAACTAAGGATTAGGAACACACTCGTGACACGGATATTTCTGGACTATAAGAAAAAATAAGAAGAGAAAGAATTGAGTTAATCCCAAAGTTAAATAAAGAAACAAACAAACAGTTACTGGAAATAGCTGAATAGATAATCTGGGAGACTCCCTGGAGGGACTGTAAGAGCTCTCAGATCCACAACCATAAGACAGCGATATATGCCAGAAATGTGCACAGCAAGGCATTGCTAACCTACCTGGTCTAACAGAAACCTATTTCAAGCATTTGTAACCCACAAAGTATTTCTGGATTTGTGGGATCTGAAAAAAAAAAAACCACATTGTAGGTTTACAACTGTTTTTTTCTTGCATTTAAAACTTGGGGGGTATATTTTTTTTGATGGAGGCGAGTAAAGTGAACCTTTGATGTCTGGAACATCCCTCCTTCTCAGTCTGAAAACAAAACCAAAGCCAACATAAATGAGATAGCCAATGGGATTTCCACCCTAAGACCCCAAATCTCTTTTGAAAATAAAAATGCTTAAGTGCTCTGATTTCTTTAAGCCTCTGGTCCTTTTCTCTTTGTCTTTATTGCAAAGTGAAACTTATTCCTAATTTGTTTTGATAACAGTTGTACAAATTCTTTTGCTCCCTTCTTTTTAAGCATAATCATGCATTGTACAAGATGCAGGAAATGGCAATAATTCTGTTGTAATTATATACACACCATAGCCAAAGGGAATAAGGGTAAGAATAAGCATATCTCAGATTTCTTTTCTTTTTTAAATCAATACAGACTTTTATAGTCCTAAAAGAAATTGCAGGTCCATCACAGGGGTGTGTGAGCAGGCAGGTTTTGGTTTTGCACATGCGCCCACAGGAGAAGCTGCTTCCCCTTAGCGGGGCACTACGGCCAGCTCTGCATTTCTCTCTTGTTCCCTGCCTCCAAATTCTACCCTGCCCGCTGGAGAAAGTGAATAGCTATGTGGAGGAGAGTGAGACACGGTGAAGATTTATTCAGGTGTAATCACAAAACACTCTGAGATCCCGAGATGAGAGCTGTGATAAAACTGAATCCAAAGTTCACCGAAGCCAAAAGGATATTTTCAATTTATGGGACAATGGAGCAGTCCCATACATACTGCAAAATTACTACTGAACTTTACAGAGTAAATGACTGTTGCAACAGATAAATCAGGATGCACACAGTGCTATGAAACCAGAATTAATTGTCCTTTCATGTGCCTTTGCTCAGTATTATTCCAAAGAGATATTCTTGTTATCCTCATCTAAGTTATAGGCTGTTAAATTATCAGCACCAAGACTACAACAACTGAAAACAAATCAGGAACAATGGCTCAGGCTTCCCCGTCTGTGAGAACAGGGCAAATGGCAAAGGCTGTTTTTCAGCGCCGAGTTGAACATAACATATATAACATCTGACAGCAGCCCCAATCAAATCACTACAGCACGGAGAGACAATACTCCCCCAGTGTCAGGCTCAGCGTGCTGAGAGCAATTTTCAATTAACTTTCCTCATTTACGAGGTAGATGCTAGAGCAGCTTTGAAGGAATCCAAAAGCCTAGTGGTAAATGAAGAATTCTCTTGTGTGCTTCATTCAATGCGCTTCTCCCAGAAAGAGCAAGGAGAGACAGTTTGACAGCTTGTTTCTTTAGTGGAGAGACAGACAGACATGTTAGGTTACCCAGCGGTGTCAGCGCTCTCCGTTCACTGACAATTGAACACACACAATAGGTAAGGTTGTCCTAACGGGGACATGAGAGTTTTCATGCCACCTTCCCTGCAGTTCCCTTTAGGAGCTGCTGGCCAAGAAAGCTGAAGGTTTTAAAGAAAATGTTGTATTTATGAATGAATATTCTCAATATGGGGTTAACTCCCATTGGACCCTGATGTGACCAGCATTGTGGGCTGAGTGAATTTTCCCACTTCAAGCAGACACAAACTTCTCCAGTTCAGACTGTGGGCTTTTTTCTCCATTCAGCAATCTGTCCACTGCAATGACTTTAGCTGATGGCGACTCATGGCTGAATCTGAGATTTAGTGGACCTGATTCTTGTTTACTCTGCTACAGCACTGTAGTATTGCCATTTCATTTACTTGTATGGAAATTTCATTTATTTATTTACTTACACTTACTTTAAAGCCCTGTAAAACTACAAGAGCTGGGGTAAAAGAGGCTTTAATATAAATGAGAAGTAGAAAATTACAGATTCAGATAATAATTCAGTTTGGAAGGGACCTCTAGAGGTTTTCCAATATGATCTCCTGCTCAAAGCAAGGCTAACTTCTAAGTTAGCTCAGGTTGCTCAGAGACTCCTACAGTTGAGTGCTGACTTTCTCCAACAAAAAAATGGAAATTTCACAACCTATCTGTGATTTTTTTTCTCCTTCATCTACTTGGAATTTCCTGTCTTCCAACCTGTGCCCATTGCGTCCCATCCTTCCCTTCTGCCCCTCAGAGCCACATGTGACCCTGTCTCCTTAGCACACCTTTGTTAGGGAATTACAGACAGCAATACGTTCTCCCCTAAGCTTTCTCTTCTTAAGGCTGAAGAAACCCAGCTTTCTCAGCCTCTCTTCGCACACCATGTGCATCATCACCAAATAGATCATCTTAGTGATATTTCACTACACTCACCTCCATTTGTCCATATTGCTCTTGTATTCTGGGGCCCAAAACCAGACACACTGCTCTAGACATGGCTTCACAAGCACTATTGGAGAAGCAGAATCACTTCTCGTGATCTGTAGCCACCTTCTTGTTAGTACTGCCTAGCACGTGCTCAGCCTCCATTTCCCTGGGGCACACAGCTGATGCGGGCTCAAACCTGGCTGTCTACCAGGACCCCCAAGTCCTTTATGGCAAAGCTGCTCCCTGGACCCATCAGTCCCCAGCTTTGTCCTCAGCTCTGCAGCCCTAGAGCTGTTTCACGTTTGGTCATATTTTTTCAAGCATTTGTACATTAAATTCAGCTGTTGGTTTGCATTTTGCATTTGCTTTTGAGCAGCATGGAGTGGGGTCAATATGTGTCCATTGCTTCAGTCTAGCTGCTGCATAAGCCTGGTTTGAGTGCTCTCAAGCATTTCTGTTCTACAAAATAACAGTAATAATATGGTAATGTCTGCAAAATATGGGAGTGAGTAAAAATAAAAATAACAAGAAAAAGACAATACATGATATGTTCTTGTTAATAATACATTATGATTATTGTTTATACAGTCTATTATTATTATTATAGTAATCCTGTAATCCTAATAAAAAACCCAGCAGTGTAAGACACCAGCTCAGAAAAATCTTTGGAAGCTAAAAGGATTCATACCAATATAAGCTGTTCTGGACTTGGGTTTCACTGACTATTGCATCCATTTAACTGTAACCCTTCCAGCTCTTCTATCTCCTTTACTTAAAATACACATCCAAGGCATCTCTTTTCTTTTTCAAATCACCAGATTTCTGAACACTGCTGGCTATGAAATCTGCCTTACCATACACCCCAGTACAACACAAAAGTTCATGTTGGCAAGTTAGGGTATGTTGCCAGTCTGCATAATTGTAATGGAGGACTGCTGTGTGATGGCATGGTAGTGTTACTCTCTTTTTATGGAATGTGAAGGAATCACAGAATCATGGAATGGTTAGAGCTGGAAGGGACCTTAAAGATCATGTAGTTCCAACCCCCCTGCCGTGGGCAGGGACACCTGCCACCAGACAAGGTTGCTCAAAGCCCCATCCAGCCTGGCCTTGAACCCTTCCAGGGATGGGGCATCTACAGCTTCTCTGGGCAACCTGTTCCAGTGCCTCACCATCCTCACAGTAAAGAATTTCTTCCTGATATCTAATCTAAATCGACCCTCTTTCAGTTTAAAACTGCTACCCCTCGTCCTATCACTGCACTCCCTGATAAAGAGTCCCTCCCCATCTCTCCTGTAGGCCCCCTGTAGGTAGTGGAAGGCTGCTATAAGGTCTCCCTGGAGCCCAACACAGGAACAGAGTATTGTTCACAGCATGTTTATCCTAGTGAAAATATATTCATTTTTCTGAGTAACAGCCATAACAGAATTAAGGTCTCCAGTAGTAGGCCTGTTTTTCAACGGAAAGGTTTTCCTCTTATCAACATCTTTTCATAAAGTTTTATTTTCATATTAGGAAGATTTTATTGCTGTTATTACACAAGACTTTATGCGCTAAGAGTTGGAGTAAAGTGAGACAGAACTCGATTAATTGATGGCAAGGCTGAAGATTTTGACTGCAGACCTCACAATACATTGGAAATAAATAGCTCAGTCCCCCACCATCATTTGTCAGCAAGCGATTTGCTACACTGTTCATCCTCATTGATATATTTCATTGAGTTTACAATGTTATATTGACCTCATCCTTGTTCTAGTCATCAATTTCTATCCTTAAGATATTTAAGGACACTAAATTTGTAGAGTTATTGCAGTGGACCTTTTTCGTCAGAGAATTTATTATTTTATACTAGTGGAATGTGATTCTTTAATGACCTGCATTTTAAATTATTTCTCACTTGTAGGCAGTTTTGACCATATAGTAATAAAAATGAGGTACAGGTCTCCTCCTGGGTCCCAGGAGGAGAGCAATAAACTCTAACAGCTAACTACTTACAGTATTACTGTTTGCATTAACTTAAATTGTGGGAATATGCCAAAGAAATTGCACTTGATTGCTCATTAAGTTGCCTAAATTTTACTGTGCTTTATTTCACCTCGTTGGGGCTCTTTCTTGGGTTTGAGTCTGTTTTGTTTTGTTTGGAGCCCCATATTGATACTTGGAAAGATAAAAAGTTGGCTGTTTGGTGTGTTTTTACAGGTCACAACAGGGGGTGATTTAGAATTACCTTTTCTACCACTGAGTCATCTTTTGGATACATATGAAGTTCCGCAGATACCTTCTTCTTTCTACCAACAGCCAACAATTCATTTGTCCGAGGGTTGTTCTTGCATCCCGTGGATTCCAGGCCCGTGTTGTCACAGCTGCACTTATTACAATAGGAAGTTTGTCATGAAGTTAGAGATATAAAACAGAAAAGAATTTATTCATCTTACAGAGCTATCAAGCCAGAAAGTACTGAACTTCTAAACTGAAATATCATCTAGGGCATTAAAAGCACACAGCAGTGCAGCATAGAGGAATTTGGACACTGAGCAGCCCAGAGGATGATCTGGTACACAGAAGCTCAGCTGTTTTGTATCTTTCAAAGCCACCTTCTTCATTTCCAATACTGTACAGATACTGTACAGTCGCTCATATGGCCACTATACCGAGGCTTGTGAAGTTCCCTAAGCTCCTGGACAGGGAAATTTCTCTTTCAGCATCTTTAAATGTCTTTGGGGTTTGTTTAAACAAGATCCGAATGAAAGCAGCACCTCCACAGCAGAGTCCTTTCAGTGTCAGAAAGTTTTCCTGACAGCTTACAAACTATCCGATGCAGCAGGGAGCCCTGATAATATGAGATAGAAGCACGAAACACAGCCAATAGTGTTATGCTCTCACAAGTCAAGACTTACTTTTCCACTTTAAAAATGATGGGCATATTTCAGTGACAGTGCTCTTTCCAGCTGGTTCTTTATGGAAGTTTATATGCACAGGAGTGATATTCATATTACCTATCAGTGGGTAAGAGTATACAGATATTCATCATGAGATCAGTTTCTCAAAGATATCAGCACTTAAACATAATCTTGCTCAAGACCACATCCTCACAGCGCTGAGAGTGAAATAGCCCAAAACCGTAAAGAATTACCTAGTAAGTTCAGAACCTTTGTGTTTTGCAATTATCTGGTACATTGCAATTTCCCAGTTCATTTGGAAAACCTCCTATGTGTATTCAAAACTTGGGTCCTACAGCTAGGACAGGGAAAAAACTATTGTAGTTGCAATAGGACAGAGAGGCCACTGCTAAGTCCAGAACAAAACAGAACGCAGCACTCTTCTACTACAGCTGCCACCATCATCTTCTACCCAATTCTGAAACCACACGGCTGTTCAGAGGAACAAATCTGTATGCATCCTTGACCTTAGTCTTTGCCACTTTGGGATCCACAATAGTTCCTCCTTATCAGCGGTTTCAACTTAGTACAGCCTGACCCCTGTCTCCCCAGACAGACCTTCAGTTCTTGCTCAGTACAGCAGTCAGGCAGCTGGAGAACAGGCAGCTTAAGGATGGGGTGGGGTGAGGGGATGGGGGCATCTTCCTAGGGCTTAAACAGCTCTAAGGGTTAAAAAGGAGGCAGAGGAATAAAGAAAAGACACGGACATTTGATGTTGGAGAAGAGCCTGTTTGTTTTTAATACACCAGAGAAATAGCTGAAGCACAAAACGGCCATGTGAAAAATATGAAGTTATCTTGCAGAGCTGACCTTGGCAGCAAAGCAACAGACGTCTGAGAGGCAGTATCAGTTTTGCATCCAATTTCTGTGAGATTGAAAACAAAACAGTGTTGAAAGAAAACTGTCCTTTTCCTCTTCATTTGCAAGGATTTGAAACAGATCCCTCTTGAAATAAATCTGTAAACATATTATCTTTATCAATATCAGAATTGCCACACATTGTTGCAACGCTATTTATTATCGTGTTGAGTGTGAACCAGAACAGTCTCCAAAATAAAAGAATACATCCAATCTAGAGATAGCTCAGATCATATTATTTAAATTGAATTGCTCAAAGTCTAAAAAGTTTCTGTAAAAACAAGGATCACATCAAGAGTATTAGAATTTCATTTGGACACATTTTGAAACAAGAAAAAATGTTTCAAAATTAAAAAAAATAGTTTATATAGGTAAGGTATGGCTGTGTTCTCTTGGCTAGACAAAAATCAAATTGGTTTGCAACAAATGTAGATTAAAAAGTAGCAATAATAAAATTAAACCAATCCTATTTTGTTCTCATATAGTACCTTACAATGCCTGACATATAATTTACCTACATTCCGATCTTAATGAGACAGCAATTATTTGTCCCATTCCATTGTAGAAAGACAGATATCACACATTCTTTGGATATCTGTTCCCGCTATAAAAAGAAATGAAAAGACCATATGCAAAATTTGTATCTGGTCTGGTGTCTATATTTCAGGTACTTTTAATGACAAGTTTGGGGGTTAAATTCTATTGACTTGTAACATTCTTCGCTAAAATACAGTATGGATATCAATATATATCACAGCATTTTCCTAGTTGTTCCTCTTTCAACACAGGACAGCCATCCGTGAGATACAGTAAGAACTTGATGTAGAATCACAGAATCTTCTTGGTTGGAAGGAACCTTTGAGATCAGAGTCCAACCAACAACAAAAAAAAAACAAAACCAAAAAAAACCCCAACACCAAAACAAAACCAAAACAAACACCCACAACCACACACCACACCCACCCAAACAGACACAAACCAACAATCTCGGGCACTACAGCATGCCCTGAAGTGCCATGTCTACGCGTTTCTGAAATACCTCCAGGGATGGCGACTCCACCACCTCCCTGGGCAGGCTGTTCCAGTGCCTGACCACTCTCTCAGTAAAGTAATTCTTCCTAATATCTAATCTAAACCTCCCCTGCCGCAACTTCAGACCATTTCCTCTGGTCCTGCCATTATTCCCTTGGGAGAAGAGGCCAACACCCACCTCTCTACAACCTCCTTTCAGGGAGTTGTAGAGGGCAATGAGGTCTCCCCTCAGCCTCCTCTTCTCCAAACTAAACATGCCCAGTTCCCTCAGCCTCTCCTCATATGACTTGTTCTCTAGACCCCTCACCAGCTTGGTGGCTCTCCTCTGGACACGCTCCAGCAGCTCAATGTCCTTCCTGTAGTGAGGGGCCCAGAACTGAACACAGCACTCGAGGTGAGGCCTCACCAGTGCCGAGTACAGAGGCACCATCACTGCCCTCCTCCTGCTGGCCACGCTATTCCTGATACAGGCCAGGATGCCGTTGGCCTTCTTGGCCACCTGGGCACACTGCTGGCTCATGGTAAGCCGGCTGTCCACCAACACCCCCAGGTCCTTTTCTGCTGGGCAGCTTTCCAGCCACTCTTCCCCAAGCCTGTAGCGTTGCCTGGGGTTGTTGTGACCGAAATGCAGGACCCGGCGCTTGGCCTTATTAAACTTCATCCCACTGGCCTTGGCCCATTGATCCAACCTGTCCAGGTCCCTCTGTAGAGCCTGCCGACCCTCAAGCAGATCAACACTCCCACTTGTAGCACAATCCAGTTCCCAAACACAGTGTGTGATCTATCTGGAACAGGCAGAGGCATTTGATACCGCAGCGATACTGGTGAAACAGAAGCTTGTAGGGAAGGGCAGTATTTTTAGTTGCAGACTCAAGGAGCTGGAGGTTCAACACGACCTTGCGGCACTCTGGGATGCTGTGGCACACGCAGCAGGCTTTGCCAGAGCATCCTCTTAGAGCAGCCGGAGGGAGCACACTGTGCCCCACGGTTAGGGGTCAGCACTGCAAAACAGCGGTACGGGAGGACAGACATTTGTAGGCACATCAGTATTGCCTTCGTAGTTCTCTTCAAATGTTATTTATTTTACTGTATCGGATCGGAATGCGATGTTCCGAGAAACTGATGTCCTTACTTTAACCACGAAACAGAAACAGAATGGACACATTCTGTCATATTATCAGAACGGAGTCTGCCTGAAGTGAGGGAAGTGCGTCAAAGGGATGGGGATTTATCTTTCTATATGCACTGAATCATTGAGAAACTACCAGCTAGTATGCTAACAAAACTGTCCTGCATTATCTAGAATTTGCACACCGGATAAGCCTCCAGGCCATTTGAAAGTTTTATCACTTTATTAATAACTTTACTCATTATATGCAGATAAATTAATATATCTACAGGCTTCAAAATCAGGTTCCCCTTCTGATAAACACTCAACATGCATTCTCACTATTATTTTCCTTTGCAAAGTGTTCTGCTGCAAGAGCAAACGCGACGGAGCCCGTCCCTCTGTAGCCATCTCCTTACAATCAAATAGAAGAAAACCTAGAGAATCCCATTTTACAGATGCTATATGAGGCAGAGAGAGTATGTGATTTGACAAACTGCACCGAAAACACAAGAAAAAGGTGAAAATAAACTGCAGTTCTGCTGACATCTAGTTGAGCCTATGCAGCACTCCACGGTTGACGACAGACAGGTTTGTACCAGTGGCAGGTAACAAAAGCTGCTGCCCACTAACAAATGATCAGAAGTGGCAGTTTTCTTTCTTATCATAAATTCAAAATGGATAGTACATTTGTTATTGTTGATGTTATTTGTGTCATCACGGCTCCCAGAGAATAAAAATCCCATGACACCGAGATCATGGGAAAGATTGAAAATAACTCGAGTTATTTTCACAAGTGAATCACAAAACTGGAATCTTTGAAATGTCTTTGAGGGAAGACTGTTTTATATTTAAATTATAATGAGTTATCTCAGAAAAATTTGATATCTAGAACAGAATCTTCAAAAAAATCACTAGTTGTAAACATTGCAAATTATTCAGTCTAGCTATGAAATATTAAATGAATATATTTTCAGTTTCCCTTTAACTCTGAACCCTTAAGGTGCACTTGGGTTCATTTTTTTTTTTTTTCTGTGAGACCTTTTAACTTTCTAAAAGTGAAGTTTGAGCTTCTTTAAGATCTGAAGTATCAAGTAAAACCATGAAATTCTGAAAGTTTGAAAATGAAGCTGCAGCTATCAGTAGTGTTATTGCACTATTGCTAGCCAAAAAGGAGGGTGGGTATGAAAGCAAGTGCCATTGGGAAAAAAAGGCAGCCTTTGCTTTCTCTCTTAAACTACCATGCAAATACCAACAGGCAGAGTCCTCTTGCTGGCTTACGACAAGGAAGAAAAATAAAAGCAAAATAAATGAGTAAAGAGTTGTGGGGTTGGTCGTCAGTTGTTTTTGCTTAATATTTCCTCTTTTTTTCTTCCTACTCGCTAATAAAATGGAGCAAATTGTAGGCTCTTGTACAGATTAGGTGATCTTCAAGGTGCTACCTGATTCCTAGCATTGCCTCACCACCTGGAACACAGCTGATTGCTTATAAAGGAATGATAAATCTAGTTTTCTGCAAGAGTCCCTTCACACAATGACAGGCACTCTATTGCAAATGTAAACCTTGCATAAAACCGTTGCTTGAGCAATCCCAGCATGAATCAGCAGCTGCAGGGGATTATCTCCATCAGGATACGTGGAAAGGCAGAAGAGGCTGTTTCTGAAGGGAGCTGACTATGTAACATAAACCCTTCTCTGTTGGGAAAGATTTACTTTATAATTTGAATCAACCCAGTTCTAGTGGAAAAAAGTCTTTTGCGAGAAAGCTCTGTCTGGAGGTGTATCTAAAACTACTGAACTCCGGGAACTAACAGCATCTTTTTTTCCAACTGGCAAACTCCAAAATGGGGAATCCAGAATGTCATAAGTGTCCCAAAACGAACAGCACAATTATTTTTTTGTGCGTGCAAGTACCTTTTAAATTATTGTGGATTTGTTCATTCTAGATTGTAAATAAATCTCAGTAGTCTTAGTTTACAGTTCCACATTTCTGATATAAAATAAATTATTTTATACCATAAAAATGAGGGAAAATTCTACTGGGAAGACAGGTAACTTCGGAAAGGGTATGAGGAATGGTTTTATGGTTCAGGACTGCTGACTGTGTGATCTTCTTGAGGAGATTACTCAGTAGCGAAGACACTCTGCCAAAAATATGTCTCCAGCTTTAGCATACTTTGCCCTGGACTCTCTGAGCTGCTTTTCTGAGAAGGATGCAGCTCTGTAGCTGTAGTGCAGATAGTGATGCCCTGCCAATAGGAATAGATTAAAACTTGGTGATGGCTTTGAAGACTAGCATCTGACCCTCAAATTGGCAGCCGAAGCAGACCTGAAGCTAACAAAGATCAGTGCGGAGTAGAATAGCTTCAGCTCTTAATCCCCCTGAAAATTAGAGGGCTTCATTCTTCAGCAGCAGAAGCCCCAGTGCTGTCTTTACCTTTGGACAACCTCTGTAACTGATGGGCAACTGTAGTCAGGATCTCTTCTGACAGAATACAGGGAAATGGGATCAAGTTTAAGGATGAGTTTTTGCCACGCTGCCAATAAGCTAATGGATAGGCTGATGCTTCTGATCACATTAACATCTGGATGGAAGGAAGAAAATATAATCTAGCCACGCAGGGCAGCTCTGAGAGGCAGCTACTGTTCTTCTGGCATGGCACACCGTTAATCTGAGTAACTGGTCCCTCATTCAAGTATTAAATACTGTGGAATTTTTGATGCTTAATTCTTCTGTGGAAAACTATATATCCAAACAACTATACCTGATGTATGGTTGATACCACTCCACTTCCCCAAGTGGTATCATATATCTGCTGAAGCAGGATTTCTGTCTAGGCCAACTTAGCAGAAAAGGACTTCTTGCTCCTTACTGATCTCAATGCTGTTGATAGGAAATGACTGACTTCCATGTAATATTGAGTGGTCGAATCATGCATTTTTCCTGTTCCACTTTGTGATGCAAAAGGGTTTTCTGCGTCAATAGTCACACATGCCATCAAAAGATTGAATATTCACATACAGTTTCTATCCAGTGTCACAAGGAAGTCTTGCACCTTCTTTGTATCATTGCTACCCACTCTGTATCTCTGCTGTTCCAGCAGCAGGAACATTTGCAAGCCTTACTACTTATTGACAATGAATTTTTTTGTCTAAAAATAGGAAGATTAAATAGTGCGATAAATGGGGAGGCTACCAGTATCCATTGTTATCCTGATGCTCCTACCGCTTTCATGAAATTCATGGATGTCTTACTTCTCTGAAGCTCATAACTTCTATTAATGGATATATGCTTCTTCAGCAGTCAGAAGACGTGCCAGGCTAGTTTCGCAGGTTGTCATGTCTTGGAGCCCAAGTGTGAGAGCTTCATGTGTGTCTATAACTTAGAGAGGTGGAAATTCCCTGTCTCCTGGGAGTGTCACTCCTACTTGGCTGATATTGCCTGTAAAATGGGAAAGTCACCCCAGATATCACTGTTGTGGTTGGGTTACACAGTTAGGAAACAGGATAAAAGGCTAAGACATCTGCTTAAATGAGAAGTGGCACTAGGTGACCTAGGCTTGAAAAAAAATGTTATTTGAAATAGAGACACTGTGTGTCTTCCATTCCTTCCAACAAAAGCAGAAAAGCTGGACACAAACTGAAAATGCACTCCATGGTTGTATAAATACACTATAAGTTCTTCAACTGTCTTAATACTCTGTGTATCAACTATCAATTCAACTACCATACATCTTCTCCCCAGTGTGCTGCCGTGCCACTTTGTAATTATTTCCATAAGTATACATTTACCAGATGAGTTTTTCAGGCTCCTGGAAGAAAAGATCTCTAGTTTCTGCAAAAAGAAAGGTCTAAGGAGGGCACAGTTTATATTCTGATGGTGGCCTCTTGCAATTGCAAAAAAACTAAAACCAAAAGCAAACTTCAGGCATATTTAGGCAGGCAATCTTCTTACATCTTCAAGCAAAATGATAAATCAGGAGATTTGTTTTCTGCTTTTAATGCACCATCTTTTCTTCATTTAACTGTTTTACATAGTGTTTAACTCTACCTAGAGATTGTGGAAAAAGAATTAACTGCCCAATCTCCTTTCACTAAAATCATTGTGAACAAACACCCACTGGCTTGACTGGAAACAAGTCTGGACACATTTCAGTTATCACTAGGAATAGAAAGTCCTGATTTTTTTGGTCATTGTTTCCACAACCATATCCAAACTTATTGGAAATGTCTTTTATAAGTTGTTTAAAAACCTGGAATATCATATGTTTTCCAAATTATTTTGACTTATTTTAATGCAGCAGCTAGAAAACACTTAACTGCCAGGCCCAGCTACACATTTTTTGGGAAGCAGCTAATGCACATGTAATTTCTATAAAGGGAATAATAGTGGAGAAACTTCCTTCAGTTCTGAACTGAGTAGAATACAAGATAAGCTCCTTACCTTTGGTAGATGAATGCATTTGAGCTGAAATGACAAACATTACTGTCATCTCTCCACCCAGAACAGGTATGAGAGCATCAAAAGCAGCGACTGCAAGACTCTGCGTTCCCCGCAGTGCCCTAGCGATGACTTTGGTTCTGTCCCTTTGCCTTTATGTCTTAACTCTCAGCTGAGACTGCCCACAAAGCACCTAGCTAAAATTACTTTTCTTAATCAGCAGACATCTTAGGGAGGTGGGCAAAAAAACCCTGCTGACTCACTAAATAAATGCCACCTGATCGTCAAAGGGTAATGTTGTGTAATCACTGCTAATTGCCCATTGTCCTCCGACCTCCTAGGCCATGGTGTACCTTAGGCTGTCAACAGGAGTGAATTTAACAAGCCCATTTGCTACTGCTTGAAGTTGATGGAAATTGATGGCAGGTTTTTGGAGGATGCTTTAGAAGCCCTATCTTACAGATGCCTTTGTTCATTGCCAACGCTCCAATGCAAGATACATGACACCACGTGAAAGGCAAAACAAACAAGAAAGAAGAAAGGACTTGACAGAAGACAAAATTTGCAGCAGGACTTTTCCTGGTTAACTCTCTTCGGGAGTGTGCCTATGTTAGTGTTTGAAGTAAAGCTGTTTTATAAGAGAGTAAGCGGGTAATAAACACACTACTGGGAAAGACATTGAATGACCTCATCGAATGATTTTTTTTGTATGATAATGCAGAAATGGTGAAGAAAAGTAGGCAAACGACATTTGTTTTAAACAGTGCTTTGCAACTATTCTGTATATGAAATTATCAAAGGAACATCATGAATATCAATGAAGACATGCAATTATATTGCATGATTTCTAACACAGAAGCTCATCCTTCAAAGAAGGTGACTTCTATTGACTCCTTCTACTGACTACAGTAACAGTTGGATAACCAGTGGGGGTGCAAATCAGTCCAAATCTGACCTAAGTCAGAGTACATGGCAAAACCAGGAAAAAACAGCATTCACATCTTTAGCCTTAGCTACAGAGTTGTTCTTCTTGCAGAGTACTAAATAAGGGGTCTGCAAACTTTTCTTCAGCAGTCCTAACGGTGGCTGTCAATGGAAGTACCAGCTCTCATTTCATTTTGCATTTAGGTACCACGTATGCATGTCCTAAACTTTAGGACCTTCCACACTAAACCTGCACCAAAACATGGGCTGAAAATCACTTTCCCTGTCTTTCCCCATAATAGTTAGAAAAATACGCTGTTTGACCACAGAAAAATTTCCACTGCTGATTGATTCCTAGGTCTGTTTGGCTGATTATAATTCCCCAACCTACCCTTATGTGATTCACACCCATACATCTGCTCTAGCTTCAGCATATAATTGTTATTCCATACAGACAGCCCAGTATTTATTCAAACAAGGGTGCTCTTGTGTATTTCTCCTTTTTTAGCTTCTCTAAAAAAAGTAAATCGGTCACAATACATTACACTGTATGTGAGCATTTGTGTGTGGGAATAAAAACGAATTTTATTATCCTCTCAAAGGCAGCAGCTGATTACTAAAACAAAATAAATAAAAGAAGCATGTTAAATGGAGTACTGTACATTTACATTAGAGACAGGGCATTCCAGGGCATTCTCTAAAATACTGTGGCCAGTTAAAAAAGATGATGATTTCTGTTATTTTCCAACATTCTTTTCCATATTATAAAACAAATGTTTGCTCTCCCGCAGACCTGTTGATACAGTAAAAAAAAAAAAATAAAAAATCTAGGCCATGACTCTGGGATGCTGCAAGTCTTTGACTCCTATGTTATCATTTTGTCCTGGGAGAAGCAGAAAAGATGCTTGTGGAATGAGCAAGTTGGTACTGCTTGGATTATCTTCATAAAAGAAGCTGAAATGAGTTTAAAAACATTTGTGCTCTGCCAGAGTCAGCTGATTTGGTTCTCAGGAGTTTGTGTGAACGGTTGTTTCATGGGTCTTTTTGGCTCACATGTGTTAGGACTCGGGGAGAGTTCAATGAACCCAGATCTCAAAGCAAAAATATTTTATCTACATTTTCTAGTGAAGATGGTTTTTAAAAGCTAAATTTAGTTTTCTGGAAAATATTTTGAAAGTAATTTAGACTCATTTAACTTGTTCTATGAAAACAATCCTTATATAGACTTGAATGTCTAGGGCTGGCAGTTTAGCTTTTGGTTTAAGACATTATATAAAAGTAGGGACCTCCTTGTAAAAAATTTTCTAACTACAAGCTTAATGCCAATTAATGTGGTATCTGGATGTGAAATTTTAGCTATTTTCCATAATATCTATTGAGATAAAAGCATAGCATTGTTTTTTCCTAGAAGTACAAAGATTCTCAGCAAAGGAATTAATATAGGTTTTATTCCTGAAACCTTTGTGCTTCCAACCACTGTTTTCCACGGTACTTGCAGTCAGATCAAAAGCATATGAAAGCCGTACGTTTGTTTTTATCTACTCATTCACATTACAGCTATGAACAAACATCCAGTAACGCTGTTTCCCCTCAGACTCACATCCCTGCAAGTACTTCAATTCCGAGCTTCGCAAATGGAATCAAACCAGCAGCTGGCACTCCTGAGACCAAGAGACTCATACACAGCGAATTGAAAGTTTGCACAGAAAGCCACAAAAGCAGCTTTCATACGTAGTCTTCTGCATTGTCATCAAGTTCTGCAGTGGAAAAGGGGTGAAGGGAACATATCAATTTAGTTAGCAAAACATTTACAAAGAAATAAGGATAAGAACGTCCAGCAAATTAGCTGTGGCTTTAGTGGAGAAGCTGATAAGAGGCAGAAGATAACAGAAAAAGCAAAGAGAGGTATCAAAGCCGGGTTAGGAGCCACAGGGCAGCAGCCCAAAAGCCTTCAGGAGGGGAAGGGGTTACTTCAGTTATCACAGTGAATAAAATATTTCACTTCCAGGCAACTAATTCACACTCGGCTACAGTCAGCAGTAGCCTATAAGTGCTGGTGATCTGACAGATAAGATGGTGATCTGACAGTTGTTTAATAGAATATGTAGAATAAATCCATTTTTCAGTAGAATTAAATGACTCTACTAATACATAACTTTATACTTTTCCACCAATGTATTTTAACTTTCATAAGAAGGAAAGTTGTTCAGATGATAGGATTAAACTGTCTTTGGCCTCTCAAGTGATGCTGTCAACAAGAGCGCTTTTGATAGTTTTGATTTTTTAAAAGATGACAAGCTAACTGATAGCAGGTTTTGGTCTTTCAAGTTGGCACAGATTTGATTAATGATCCACAGATGGAAATCTCTGTAGCTCTTGCCAACTGTAGTAACAGCCCATTCCCAGGTGCTGGGCAGATTTTTAATGGAATTTTTTTTTTTTTTTTTTTTGGCTGATACACTACAATGTAACATGATAAGTTAAATTACTCATACCATTCCTGGAGATTACCAGTTATTAGTTTCTAAATTCTGCTCCCATTTTTTACTTCCCATAGGGTTATTTGTTCAGTGCCTTGAATAGGTGAGATAGTAGATCCGTATTATTGGTTATAATACTATATTCACATCAATTATTTTTAGTATTGTTTATTATTCATGTAAGGATACTAGCTGAAGCCTCCAGATATTTTAGTGTGATATCGGGTTTTGTCTGTAATCTGTCTGCAGCTGTCAACTCTTAGGTGGTCACAATGTTCAAAGGATTTGCAAGAACTGTAGAGTGTTCCTAGTTCTGTAAAATGACTTTTTTTGTCTGCCAGAAAAATTCCCTCCCAAAAGCCTGCACTTGATAATATGTCCACATTGGTCCTCTATACTTTAGCAAACGAAGAATGCCCCATCTATCTCAGGGAACTTCTCTGAGATGCCTGAACACACTGCTCCCTTTGGATTTACTGCCCCCACAAAGATGGGGCAATCCAAGTCTGGAAAACACAAGGAGAAAAATTGAGGTAAAGGATTAGGTGTAAAAGCAGGGGGGAAAACTGACAAGTAGAACAACTAGAGAATGCTATTCTAGCTGACTTGTAACTGGATACCTCTGTTTGCTCCAATACTCTTAAAATGAGTTCCTGTGATATGTTCCAGCTTTCAGAGCCAAGTACTCAGTTTCCATAGAAATAGAGTACTTTCCAGATAAGGCCTGAGATTAACTACTAAATGATTTTTCCTTACATGGTCCTATACTTATGTCCTTAGAGTTAGGCTTTGTTGCCAACTTCAAAGGCTTTTGATAGGTGTGAAGGGATCTAGCTCTCTTGGGAATTTGTGATTTCTTCCTGGTTCATGCTCAGTCAGCTGATGAACTTGTAAGTGTATAAGCAAAGATGATGATTTCACCTGGAATCAAGCAGTACAGGTGTCTAAAGGTTATTTCTTCTATTTTCATCCAGTCTGACAGCCAGCCACTTCTAGCCTAAATCTAAACTGCTCTTTCATATAAACCATCCACATTAAGTGTTATATAAAACACTGACATTCACACGCAAATAAGATTCCTGGTTTTAGCATCCTGTAGTGATTGCAGATGATCTCTTATTAGTACAGACTAGCTTGGACATTACTGTGAGATGAACTAATGCCTCCCTCCAGCTTGTCAAGCTGTTCCTGTGTCACCA
Source organism: Numenius arquata (assembly GCF_964106895.1). Classification (NCBI taxonomy): domain Eukaryota; kingdom Metazoa; phylum Chordata; class Aves; order Charadriiformes; family Scolopacidae; genus Numenius; species Numenius arquata. Next base: position 62,936,839 of record NC_133577.1, on the reverse strand, counting down.
TCAAGAAATAAAAAGAAAGAAACAGCAATTACACATTTTTGAATTCTAGTCTGTATTTTGCATTGCACAATTATATGATGCACGGCACCAAATGGACAAGTCCCACAGAAACCCAACTGGCAACTATCTTAATTGCACTAATTAATTTCCAAATATTTGTAGAAGCCTCATGAGCAAAGTTCTACTCAAGGATCATGCCGGTACTTCCTATCTTTTTGACTCACTCCACCGTTACATATTTTCAGTTCCCTGGAGTTATATAATCCTTATGCACCTTGGACAATAATCTCAGTTCCCCCAAATCTCAATAAAATGGAAAAGTTTACAAATCTCCCTGTCACATCTCTCTCATATTTGGAAAAGAGCTGTCACTGTCTTCTACCATTAGTGCTATTAATTTCTTTCAAAGTTTGATCCTGGCAAAAAACCAAAACCCCACAACTGTAGTTACTCCAAGCATAATACCATGAGCAAAATTAATCCATGATCTAATACTGATGACATTGGTGGATTCAGTCCAGAGACAAATGTAGCTTTAAGTTGTTTTGAAATGGAACATATTTTCAAATCTCCAAACAGCAATAATATTTGTTTAAGAGTTGGGGGGGGTTATGCCCTTAAGGCAGAGATAATCATATGAAATTGTTGTCTATGCAAAGAAATCATATCTAGTAACCTTTCTAAATATCACAAATACATGCTGCATATGAGTAGTTTCTCTTACCTTTTTCTTACTATTCCCTCTTTTCAAGTTTACCTATTTTTCTGATGTGTCCTAAAAGGCAAAGAAAGTCTAATACATAGTACTTTCCATTACAAAAAAAAAAAAAAAAAAAAGTTCTACTTTTTCACATCTAATTTATTGTACAAGTAGTAGCAGAACAACATTGCTGTTCTAGTTCTCTGCAATGCACAACTTGCTCTGATCAACCAGCAAATGTCATGTTGCCTGGTGACCTGGTTTCAGCTGGGGCAGGGTTAATTTTCTTTCTCGTAGCTGCTGTGTTTTGGATTTAGTATGATAGGAATGTTGAAGAATGTTGGTAACACCTATTGTTTTAGTTGTCGCTAAGTAATGTTTATATTAGTCAAGAACTTTTTCAGCTTCCCATAGAAGCTGAGAGGGAGCACAGACAGGAAAAACTGGCCAAAGGAGCATTCCCTACCAAATGGGGGGCTGGCTTGGGGGGGGTCAGAATCCGTGATCACTGCTCGATCGCTGCTCGGGACAGGCTGGGCAACAGATCATCGGGTGGTGAGAGTGACTTGTGTTGTACCACTTTATTTCGTATATTCTTTTATCATTATTATTGTTATTTTCCTCTTCCATTACTGTTCTATTAAACTGTCTTTATCTCAACCCATGAGTTTTTTTCCCCTTTCCCCTCCTTTTCTCCCTCTTCTCCCTACCCTACTGGGGGAAGAGGGGAGTGAGCAAGTGGCTGCGTAGTCCTAGTTGCTGGCTGGGGTTAAACCATGACACCTGGTTAAAAGAGGCTTACAGTCAAGTTACACACGAAGCTTTATTTACCAGAGATTAGAGCATTTTACATCCTGGCCCTGTATCACTAATATTAATGGTATAACAACTGGACCGTAAGTGACTTCAAAAAAACAGCATCTAAAGAAAATCTGCATGGTTGTTAAAAAAGTGATGAGAAAAGGCTTATCAACAAGCCTGACTGATGTTACCCAGTTCAGTTTCTTTATTTTTTTTTTCAAACTGTTGAATTCAGCAAAGCTTATACCTCTGAAAACAATAAAAAAAATACAGTGCCTCCTGACATAAATTTAATTCTGTACCTGCTGACCTGTAAAGGTCTTGATAGCTGCCATGGATTATATAAATAAATTTCACTGTGCTCTTTGCATTTTCTTTAGCTCTTTTCATTGCTGGAAGCATTCGCCACACTAGCTTGGCATGATTGCAATGTAAGGAGGTCACTAGAAGAGTATCACTGATCTTCTCCCTGCCACGTCTGGCTGCGTGACTAAAGGAAGCAGATGTACGTGTCTTTTGAATGATCCAATTTGATACTGAGTTATAGCAATCCTGCATCAGTCAGCATTGTGTCTCTGATATATAGACTCAATAATGCATAGGAAGCGTATGTTAGATGACATCCTGTACATGAAGGTGAAGGACTTTTAAAATTTAGCAGTGGAGCAGGATGTTCTTCTGAGGAATCAGGCCAATGCTTGAATATAAAGTATGCATAGGTGACTCCTGTCAGTCCTTTGAGACATAATGTTTTGCCTTAAACAAGATGACAATTTTGGAAGACGTTCTGACTCATCTTCAAAGGTTGAGGGCCAAATACGTGTAGTGAAGCCATAAGAAATCATCATTCAAAGGAAATAGGAAAGGAAAAATAGAAAGGAAACATAGGCTGAAAGGAAACTCCAGAATTAACCCCATCCAATGATCTACTCAAAGGAGGGACAATGTAGATTAGGTTGCTCAGGGACTTGTACAGTCAAGTTTTGAGTATCTCCAAGACAGGATATTGCACCAATTCTCTGGGCACCTCTTCCAGCATTTGACTACTGTTGTGAATTTTTTTTTTGTTTTGCTTACATTTACTTGGAATTTCCCATATTCCAACTTGTGTCCATTGCTTCTCATCCTTCCACTGTGCACCTCTGAGAATAGTCTGCCTCTGTCTTCTTCACATCCTTTCATAGGTAGTTATACTTAACAATAAGGTCCTCCACCTTTGCTTTATCTTCTCATGCCTGAATGAAGCCAGTACCCAAAATACTTTGCACTTGCCTTTGCTGAACTTCATGAGGTTCCCTTCAGCGCATTTCTCCAGCCTGCAACAGCCCTGCTCTTCCCCTTGGGATCCCTCATGTGGGATCATTTCCAAATTCGCTGAAAGTGCACTCTATCCCATCATCCAGATTGTTACCAAAGACATTACACGTTACCGGCCACAACAATGATTACTGAAGAATGCCGCTGGTAACCGGTTACCAGCTCGACTTGTACCACCGATCACAATCCCTTCAGCCCAGCGCTCCAGCTGATCTTCCACCCACTTACTCAGTTCTTATCATTTGGGCGCTAAGATACTATCATAGGAGACTGTATCAAAAGCCTTGTTAAAGTCAAGGTACGTGCCATCCATCCCTCTCCCCTCATGCCCACAGACAGCTACCTCATTACAGAAGCCAATATGGCTGGTCAGGCATAATTTGTCCTTGGTCTGGAAACGGTTCTACAGCCTTTTCAGGAACAAAGATGAGGCCAACTGGCCTGCAGTTCCCTGGATCCTTCTCTTGTCCTTCTTGATGATGGGTGTGTTTACCTTATGAGGAACCTCCCCTGATCCCCATGACTTCTAAAGCTGATATAGAGCAGCCGTGTAACGGCATTAACTCGCTCCCTTGGCACTCTTGGAAGGTTCTGTCTGGTCCCATGGACTTGTATATGTCCAATCAGCTTAAGTACTTCTTGGATAGTAGGACTAAGGCTGTCTTCTATGGTTGATTTTCAGAGGCTGATATTTTAATTACTTTAGCCTCTTAGAACAGTAAGTATAAACATCTTGCACTGCGAAGAACACCTTCCAAGCGAAAACATCAAAGCCGCCTACAATTATGAATTAATTCAGCTAAAACATGTTCCTGAAAATTTGTATTACTGTTTGTTACAGTACAGTAAGCTCAGAGAGAGGTATTGCAGATGTGATGATACTTAGAGAATAAGAATTTTGCTAAATTGTTTCCTGGAAAGCAACTGAACTGCCAGATAATTTTCATTTTCCTTTCGCAAAGCTTTTACAATCTGATTCATTTTTATTATGAATTGAAATTCTTTTTGCAGAGGTAAATACTTATTTAGCTAGCCTGAATTATCAAATGTTCCAATATGAGGCTTGAAAAGAGGTAGGAAAAGAATATTCTATGTCTCCTCCTTTACAGTGCAGTCATGCTTTGAATTGTCTAGAGAGCAAAGCTGCTGACTCAGAAAACACAGAAATGGCTTATTTCAGGCAGAACTTAGCACCTGTAAGTTATTTGTTGTACTTTGTCTTCATAGAATCATAGAATCATCTAGGTTGGAAGGGACCTTCAAGATCATCTAGTCCAACCATCAACCTAACTCTGACAAAAACAAAAAAAAACACAACAGAAAACCATCACTAAACCATGTCCCCCAGCACCATGTCAACCCGTCTTTTGAACACCTCCAGGGATGGTGCCTCAACCACTTCCCTGGGCAGCCCATTCCAATGCTTGATAACCCTTTCAGTGTAAAAATTCTTCCTAATATCCAACCTGAACCTCCCCTGGTGCAACATTTCCAGTTCCCATCTCCCCTATTAGCACTGCAAGGTCACCTGTCCCACCCAGCTTTGTGTGAGCTGCTAGAAAGCTGTTCACTGAGCTTTGTTTCTTCTATAAATGCCTATCATCTGCATTGGCTTACTGCAATATTCTATACTGTTCAATGGATAGATGGAGCACAGTCCTAGTAAAGGATTTTGGAACACACAGACACACTCTACTTTCCTCTCTAGGTGAGTTCCCTATATTGACCCTGTTCTGGGCTTCCCCAACTGTCTTTACATCTGCCTAAACCCTGCATATGCATACACTTACTTTACATTCCTTTATTTTCTGAGGGTTAACTGTAGCAACTCTGTATTCTGAGAACATTTGGCTACAAGTTGGGGAATTCCACTTCCTTTTCTTGGATTTGTTTTTCTTTTAATCGTTTTGTCAATTGCTGTCCCTTTGGTTTTGCAGTGCCTCAGCTTTTTCAGTGAAAACGCTGGCTACTTACAGTTTGTCATTTCTTTTCTTTATAGCTCTCCTCTCTGTCTGGACAGGACTGTCAACTTTTCCCTTTCCAAAGACAGAATGGGACCTGAAGACTGAGGAACAGAGAAGCTATTGTAGCAAACACTAAATAATTTTTAATATTCCTTATTGGTTTCATGACTATGGTTGGTGTATGCTCTGAATGTGCCTGGTCCCTGCCCTCCAGGCAGATGGAAAGGCTCCTGATGGTCCAACTCGCATGCAGAAAACATTGGGAACAACATTCTTCTCAGAAGAGAAAATCCTTTTGAGATCCTAACATTAAGGGGGTGATTAAAGAAGTGATCTTACATCTGACCTCACCGGAAGAGATGGGGAAAAAAGGTACAAATCCCACTATGAGGCACACGGTCTCTGAGGCAAGTCTCCTATTTCCCCTGTTATCCAGCTTCCATGTGTTACATTTCTCCTACCAAAACACTTCTCTCCCCAGCTGCTGGTTAAAACTTCTCTTCACTCTCTTCCCAATTCCTCTACAGCTCATTTCTGTGTCTAATCCCCTTGGCCTCTATTCACACACACAAACTAAACTACCATGCACACCCAACTGACGAGTGCCTGTGGTCCAGCCCTCACGTTCCCTAGGAATTCCTATTTACAAGGAATTGCATGAAACTAGGAAAAATATGGTCAGGTGCTGTGAAAGGCTGATCTAGAAAGGACTCCTTGACTTGAAGCACACTGTTTTATTATTTGTGAAATATGATTACATCTGTCTTTTAATTTTCATCTTGTTACCCAGTGATAATTGACTGCTCAAGGCTGGCACTCAGTTGTAATTATTCTCCTGGTGAAAACACAGCAACATGCTCTGCAATTGCTCTCACATATCTGCACACAGCATCCGTAACACATCATCCTTCAGCAAACAGCTAGTCCTTTTTTTTTTTTTTTTCCCCTAAATTAGCTGTACAAATGAGTAGGGGACATTTCCCCAAAGAACAGAGATAAAGAGCATCAATGTGCCTACAGCTTACACTGAATGTTTCAAACCTGCAATATGTGCAATATGTTAAAATCACTCATACTCAAAAGTCCGCTAACAAAGGGGCTGCCCAGCTGCTGTCTCCTGTGGCACCCAGAGAGTTCCATTTACCTATTTAGCCAATTCATTTTAGAGAACTAAGCACCTAGCAACTTCTTGAGCGCGATGTCCACAAAGCCGCCAGGTACGAGCTGAAATAGCCATCAGTAAGTCACCCCACGACAGAAGCTCCCAGCTAGAGCGTCAATGTACTAATAAATTTGTAAAGAGCTCCACCCAGTGGCAAGAGAATGTATTTCCGACTATGATACACCATGAAAAGAAAGGAGTCTTTGGAAATGTAAATATGTATACTAAACACCCTCTACTTAATTCAATCTCTGCTTGATTTATTTTAATCAAAGCACTAGATTCATGACCTTTCACTAGGATAGCTTTATTCATCTTCAGCAACAACTTATGAGAAAATTCAATCACTGGCTGTGGGAAGATGTTGTTTAATCAAGCAGACACTCTGAATTATAAATGTTAAGTGAGTCTTGCCCAGGTGCTTTATAACGTATGATTGGCATACTTGTCATTCTATGCAGTAACGGGGTGAATTACTCTGTATGATTACAAGGCCCTGAGTACTTCTTCACAAGTTGGGGTTGACAAATTATTTATTTAACGTTACAATAAAGTTATTTTGATAACAAATAGATAAATACAAAACTTTGAATAAAAATGTTTTCCTTACAGTTCTTCTCTCTGTAGTGTTATTGTATCTGATATATAACGACCTTGGTTAACAAAAACCAAAAAGCTCAGTATTTTTATTTTAAGCTTGCTAGGCTTTCATTTGTAAGTAACTATTTTTTTCCATCTTTCCTTCTTCTTCTAATACCTTCTCTAGACTTTCTTGAAAAACTGAGGCCTGTTTCACAGTTCCCAGCTTCTCTAACAATCTATGTATTATGAGTAGTCTACCCTGAGTGCACAGAATTAGTGAATCTCTAAATCAGAGCTTCTCAAACTGTGGGGAATAAATGGAGATGCTACAACGGCGGAGGAAATGGCAGGGGAGTTGCAGCTAGGGCCAAAGGCTGTCAGGCTCCGAGAGAGGAGAACAGCAGCTCTGAACACCAGCAGAGGAAGCACGCTCGTTAGAAATCACTGCATTAGGATGCTGCTCCTCAGCAAGCGCTCGCTGACAATCAGTTCAGCATCTCCTTTTGCTCCTGCTCTGGGTGTACTTGGCCCCTTCCCTTCTCACCCTCGCTCTTGCTTCTGTTTGCAATGCTTCCTCCCGAACACACTTCCCATTCCACTTGTACTGGCCCCACGGCAAAAGTTTTTCCTCCTTCCCCAACCGCAAACGTGCTTCGTGGTAGTATTTCCCCTCCCACGCTCAGTTTTAGAAATTCTGAAGTAGAAATTCCTAGTTTGGAATGTAGAAGGTAAAAAGTCTGAGACTGCCGTTAAACAAACTGGCTGAGTTACGCATGATATGTCCTGAGTCAGGCCCAGGACAAACTTGAGAGAATTTCAATTAATGTGTTCCGTCTTGGTATTAAAGACTTGATTTAAGAAAAAACGTAGATGGCTTCATTTTCAGTATTATTTTTGTATGTCTTTAATCGTGTTTCCCATACATAATAAAGGTCCCCCCTGCTTAAGAGAATTGCAGTTTAAGAAGTCATATCCTTCTGTATCACTGTTAAACCTATAGGCCTAATTCCCATACTTCAGTCATGTGGCTGTACTGTTACTGTCCGTAGGAATGGAAAAGTCCTCAGTGCAGAAGGCAAAAATCAGTTAGTTTCTGGAAGCCACTGTCTGGTACAGCCCAGGAGAGCTAGCGGGTGGGAAATGAGGCCAGCGAGGCTGTGGCTGGCACCAGCGGGGAAGTGCCAGGCTCTAACTGGGAATCAATCAAGTGCCTACTGCTGGCAACGGACACGGGCACCGCGTGGGATCGGTGCTCACGTAATCATCTACATGCTTGTACCAAGTCCATCTACCAGCAGATTTGTAACTTTTATAAAACCGGGCAGTAGCTGATAACAATCAATCCACAGATTTCTACCCAGTACAATTATCTTCCTCGGGATGAAACGCAGCCCTTAGCAGCACGATGCCTAACGTCTGCCTAGGTCCCACAGCGGGTATCAAAGTCCCTTTTGAAGAATCTGGCTTTAGTGACACCCAACATGTTCCTTACTAGACTTTCCATCTTCCTGCAGCACATGAAAAACTCAATTCATAATACTACCCTACACTTTTTCTTGGGCTCCTAGCAGGGTTTTTAATATTGTCTAGATTTTATAGGTTTCACACCTTTGTGATTTTTCTCGTTTTCTGATTTTCAGCTGCCTACCAGCAGATTGGAAATATTTTCGCCCTTGTCTGCCTGTTACAGATTTTGTATCTTCCTAAGTGGCCGTCATATTGTTGCTTTGTGCAGGTGGAAAATCACGCTCCAATTTAACAGACGACAAAATCAATCAAAGCTACACAATTATTAAAAATGAACTTCCCTAAACACAATCTTTCCTTTCTTTCCATTCCTCAATACTGAATTTTAAGGAGGTAGCTTAAATTTAATGCTAAGTTTTTATCTTTACTGACCCCTAGGGTTTTTTTTCACTCAAAAGCTTGGTAACATCAGTTACCAGAACAGGGTTTTTAAATGTAAACCAAAGCAGCAATGCTAACTAGGAGACATAATTCTACATTTATATTAGGCTTTGAAAAAAGCCAATGTAAAAGTGATAAATCCTTTATTTAGTCCTGTTTTCAATATAAACGTAGATAAGGGATCTCCATCTGTCTTTCCACCTATCTGCCCCATTCCTATAAACGTGCCTTATGGTCGTGCAATGGCTCTACTGAGAGCAAAACTAGATGTGCAGTTAGAAATGAAGAAATGACAAGGAAAGGACAAATAGAGAACATCAACCTAAGACTAATAAGAACATAACTCTAAGACCAATATAGCATGACAGTTTGGAAACACTGCTATCATATAAAGTACAATAAAATTGCATTGAACTTCTGCACTCTGAAGTTTTTAGCCACTCCGTATCATTGTGCTTTCAAAGTATTCCTAGGAACGGGACAAAATACAGACAATTCTTCAGTCACAAACAGTTTTATCAAGAGAAACACACATTTTGGGAATTCCATTTAAGTATGACATATACGTAACTCTAAAAGCTTTCGGAGATGCATATGAATTCCCCATGATTATCATCGGTAGTCTGAGACTTGCCAGATTCAGTTATAGGCTTATATCGAAGCACAGTGAGAGACTGGTATCAGTTAGAAAAAAAGTCCAGAAAATCTTAAAGATACTGACGTCTATGCGGTAGTCTGAGGCTGTGTGTGGAAAAACTGGAAGTGTCAGCTACAGTGGTAGTATGCACTAAAACTTGTCATGAAATAAAAAAAATTAATAGGAGTTTTTTTTGAGAACTCTGGGATGATAAACGACACACCAGAAGGTCAGAAACTGAACTATGATGCCTACATTTTAAGAGAAGCTATGGAAGAGCAAAGTTAAACTTCCAATTATTTGTTGATGATTTAAATGTTCTTTCTAGTGCCAAGACTTGAAATAAAAAAAGGGTAACCATCAAGCATTCTGATTTTTCAGCCTGTTGAAAGACGAGAAATGCCAATTCCCTAATTTTTAATTAAGGCTGTGGACACATCTCCAAATGCCGTCTTTAGATGCTTCTGAGGACCAGTCTGGACACAACTATCAGCATGGCTCCCATCTGTTACACAAACCCATGTGTGTGCTGCTATGTATGCCGAGATCCTGACATTCCCTTCAGTCCGTCTTCCCACCACCTCCCCAGCTGGAAAGGCTCATCGGATGCTGCAATGAGCCATTAGGGAAGCCAGCCCTAAAGAAAAAACGGTGCTTCCTTTTTGTTTGCTGCTGGTTTAGGAGCCTGAAAAGAGCAGAGGAGCACCAAAAGGCAAAAAGAACTCGGGTAGAGCTGGGCACAGGGAGCCGGGCAGGGGCACGCCAGCACTGCTATCGACTTATGCGAGACCCCAACTATTGAAAAGCAAGTACAAAGCTGGGGCGTGCAGGAACTGCTGAAGAGCCCCTCGTCAAAACCCAGCAGCACTGAAGAGCGCTGGGACCTATCCCGGGGTCAGTACGGCATCACTCCTTCAGGAACTGCGATGAAGGAAGAGAGAGCGCGGCTGTCCCCTCCGCGGGGAACACCACGGTAGCAGAGGCCATTAAGAGAAGTTCAGCGGGCGCATAGCTGACCGCCGGCTGAGGGGCAGGCGCTCAGCCCGGCAACGGGGCCGGGGCCGGGGCCTGGGGCAGGGATCGGGGCAGGGACCGCCGCCGCCGCCAGCCCTCGGTGCCGCTGACGGCAGTGAAGAAGGCCACCACCCCCGCTCCCCTCAGGCCCCTCACCGACCCAACATGGCCTTTCACCCCCCCGCGCCTGCGCACCCGCCATTTGACGTAGCTTCCGCTCCGCAGCGTTTCCGTTCCGTCATTTCCTCCGCAGTAGCCGCCGCGATCGCCGTTTCCTGCCCGGCCGGAGAGGACTCGTGTCCCTTCGCAGGCTCCGTGCGCGCCCCGCCGCCGCCATGGCCATGAGGCAAACCCCGCTGACGTGCTCCGGGCACACGCGGCCCGTGGTGGACCTGGCCTTCAGCGGCGTCACCCCCTACGGCTACTTCCTCATCAGCGCCTGCAAGGGTGAGCGGCGGCGGCCGTGTCGCCGGCCCCCTTCGGGTTATCCTGCCCGGCGGGGGGTGCCCACGGCCCCGGGGAAGCCGTGTGGGGAGCGGGGGGTGGGCTGCCCCGCGCCTCGTCAGGCCGCGCGTGGCCTTCCTGAGTGGGGGGTGTCGCTGAGGCGGGAGGGGAGGAGGGCGGGCGGGAGTAGGGGCGGCTGTACTGGGGGAGCCGTGCTCGTCCAGCGAGGCGCTGGTACTCGAAAGGGCCGTACCGGCTCACGGTGTTACCCAGTAAAAAAAAAAAAAAAAAATAAAAGAGAGAGAGAAAAAAAAGGGGAGAGGGCAGCTGATTTTTGTGCCGTTTAATTAGCGGGTTAGCCTAAGGGGGGTATCGTAGCCCGCCTTCGCCCAGATTGGATCCAAACTGGGGGCGGGGAGGAAGCCTCGAAAAGATTTATTTCTAAACCTGCCCGTTTGTATCGTCTGTGCACGTGCTGTAGATTTAAAGCGAGCTCCCGTTTAACCAGGGCAGCTGCCTTTCTGGACGTAGCATGATGACGCCTGCCTCTTTTCCCATGAGACCTCTCTTCTTGTTATGAAAATAGCATTTCCTCTTCATACATAGAATCATAGAATGGTTTGGGATGGAAGGGACCTTAAAGATCATGTAGTTCCACCCCCCTCTGCCATGGGCAGGGACACCTCCCACCAGACCAGGTTGCTCAAAGCCCCATCCAGCCTGGCCTTGAACATCTGCAGGGATGGGGCACCCACAGCTTCTTTGGACAACCTGTTCCAGTGTCTCACCACTCTCACAGTAAATAATTTTTTCCCAATATCTAGTCTACATCTACCCTCTTCCAATTTGAAGTACATATACATGTATTTGTTAATCTTATGAATGAATTCATAAGTATAGAAGGACACTGCTTTCTGCTTTGGAGTGCTTCTAGTTCAGCTCTACATCTTCTTGAGTAAACAACTTTTTGATAGTGTCCCAGAAAAAATAATCACAGGAAAGGCTTTCTGTTTAATCTTTACAACGTCTTTGTCTGTGTTTGGAACGCGTCTGATTACAAACACAAGAATTATTATTTCTGACTGCTGTTAGTCTGAAAATACTGTTCCAAAGTAAAAAACCAAACCTGTTCTGCCTGAAGAAAACTCAAGTAAAAATAAAACCTAGATGAAGCACTCCTTTCTGTCTCTCTTCTACCTTAACACAAACCTAAAGAAAACTTTTATCTCATTTGGAGTGGTATTTTAATGTCTATACAGTTTCAGATGCATGCATCAAGTACAGCTGCATACATACATACAGCTCTTCAGCTAAACTCTCTGACAAAGAATAGCTTCATACAGTATGTGGCGTTTCCACAAGTTGGTGCAAGGGAATCTTTTTGTAAAACAGCTTCCTTTTTTTTGTCATGTTACCTGAATAATGGTCTCGTTTTTGTGAAGATGGTAAGCCTATGCTGCGTCAGGGTGACACGGGAGACTGGATTGGCACATTCCTAGGCCATAAAGGTGCTGTTTGGGGTGCTACTTTGAACACAGATGCCACTAAAGCAGCTACAGCAGCAGCAGATTTTACAGCGTAAGTGATTAACTGTCTTTGAAGTCTATAGTGCTCTTTGGTGACATGTAGCTGTAGTGAATTACCGATTCATTTGTTTTTCTTTAGTAATTGTTAGCTTATTTATGGCTAACCAAGTTAAAACCTAGATTTTTAGGTTCTTGAAAGCAGCTACAGTTAACTCCTTCACAATGAACAGCTATGCTTGCTTCTTGATAAATCTACTTAATTACCCTACTGGTCTGCTAGAATAACATTTATATCCAGCTCTTACCTCTGGGACTGTCGTTAAAACAGAGTTTGAAAGAGTGATTTTTTTACTTTGCTTCTACCAGTTAGCCTCTTTTTATTACAAGAAAACTCTTGTGAAAATTCTGATGAATTATTTCTTTCATGTTTTTTGTTTTTTGTGTTGTTTGCAGCGTATATTAATATTTGGCAAGTTGAATCCTGTTAGTAGAGGGCAATCTCTATTCAGTTGCAGAGAAGAACTGCTTTTGTCTTAAAACTAAAATGCTAATTTACTCTGCATTATCTAAATAAGAGGATAAAAGAAAATGGTGGGATACTAAAAAAAAAAAAAGCTTAATTAAAAGCATAGAAAGTATTCTCATTGACTGACTGGGTCATAACTTATAAGAACATAGCATTTATGACAAAATATTTTTGGTGTTAGGTGGTGTCAGGAAAGATTGCTTACAAACTAATCTGACTGTTCAGGTTGATTTGTCCTGGTGCTACTAAAAATGTTTTCTCTTGCTGTTTAGCAAAGTGTGGGATGCTGTGTCAGGTGATGAACTAATCACATTGGCTCACAAACACATTGTCAAAAGTGTGGATTTTACACAGGTATGAAAAACCTTTATACCTTTTTCACCAGGGAAGTAAACTCTTGAGTATGTTTTGCTCTTAGTTACTGTGCTACTTTTTTACGCCTGTGTCTTAACAGGCAAATAATCTAGCACAATGCTTCCAGTTTTGAAGATAACTTGAATGTAATAAGTGTGTTAGAGATATCTGACAGAAAGAACTATTATTTTAAGACTCACAAATGAAGGCTGGTATTTTGATTCAAAATAGAGTTGACCCTTTATAACTTCTGTTTCAGGATAGCAATTATCTGTTAACAGGTGGACAAGACAAACTGTTACGTATCTACGACTTGAGCAAGCCAGAAGCAGGTGAGTCTGCTTTTAGAATTGGTTCTTGGTTTTTGGAGTTAAACAGAAGTTCTGAAATTAAGAGCTACTTTCTGCTATGAATCACAAAACAAAGTTGAGGATTGTTTCACAAATGTAGTGTCTACAACCTTTTGCTATACTAAGATAATCTGTATGTTTTAAGTTTATGTTTTTACAAGTGAACTCTAGTGAAAAACTAGAGTTTTTCTATAATGGACTTCAAGGATAGCATGTTTCAGTTCAACGCGCTCTCATTAGAAATAGGTCTAATTAATTAAAATTTAGTCATCTGAAAGAAAAAAGACTCCACATATTTGTGTTTAAATTCATGTTGATACTGAACTACTGATGATTGATACGAAGCTAAAGAATCTTGATGTTAAACTAGTGAAGCTTTTTGTATTTAGGCAATCAGATACCCAGTTTACATTTATTCTGTTCCTGAGTAAGAGCTACAGATAAAGTCATAAGTGCTTGAAGTAATTTTACAGTTTCTAGTAAATGTAAATCTATACAGCTTAAGAAAGGTCCCAGACTGCTGCATGACATTATTTCATTTCTTAGATGTATTAAAATATTTGGCTTTATTTTAAGAACCTGATGTTGTCAGTGGACATACTTCTGGCATTAAAAAGGCTTTATGGAGCAGTGATGACAAACAGATTCTTTCAGCTGATGATAAAACTGTCCGGTAAGAAAAAGTAACTTTCAGTTTTCTAAGAAGTTCGCTTTTATTTATTGTCATAATCTGTGTGGGAAGATAGTTATGTTTTTTGGTAAAGGATGTAACTAACATAGGCTATGTGATACTAGATTATTATAGCTGCATGCCTAATACAGTTCTCCTCTTTTGTTAGAGACATAACTTTTGTAATAATTCTAATTTACTGCCATAAATTTGTCCTCCCTGATAAGAAGAGGTGATCTTTGAGACCTGCATAGTAGAATAAATTTATGCTTTTCATAATCCTAGGGAAGATGAATTTATAGATGTTAATACACGTTGTACTGAGGTATTGCTACCTTGTCTCCTGCAATCCAGCCTTGAAAGATGCAGAAGGCATGGGCTAGGACTGGGATAAACAACTGGGAGGAGTATCTGGAAGCAGTGCACTGTTAATAGACATAACCCTCTTTCTCTGCAGTGCTGTTGAGTTGAGTAGGCTTCAGTGTTTTTATAAGATGGCTCATCCAGTTACAGTTAAGTGTTTTGTTTACTTTGTGCCCAATTGGTAGGAGATGTGCTGAAACCTAGACAAACCTGACTGCTGGGGAGATGAATCGACAAAGACCCTTTCTCAGACTAAGCTGTCCAGAAAAGATGGGCGATGTGCCTTACTGCCTCCTCAGCTTTCTGGTTGATATGACCAGTGTCATCTCATCCCTAGCTGTCTTACCATTCTTACATTTATGGCTCAAAGGAGAGAGAAATAAAATGGTCTTTTCTGCTTTGTGGAAGGAAGAATGGGAGGGTGAAGTCACTGGTGCAATTTCCCTTTCAGCTCCAGTTCTTTTCAGTTTCCTAGTGTTCAGGATAGGCAAGAGCCTGGTCTTGTTTAGTTGTCTCTGAACTGTAGAAATACAGGTATTAGAAAGCAGCCCTGAGGAAAGGGACTTGGGGGTGCTGATGGACAAGAAGCTGGACATGAGCAGGCAATGTGCTCTCGCAGCCCAGAAGGCCAATCACATCCTGGGCTGCATCAAAACAAGTGTTGCCAGCAGATCCAGAGAGGTGATTCTGCCACTTTGCTCTGCTCTGGTGAGACCTCCCCTGGAGTACTGTTTGCAGGTCTGGAGCCCTCAATATAGAAAGGACATGGACCTGATAGAGAGGGTCCAGAGGAGGGCCACCAAAATGATCAGGGGGATGGAGCACCTCTCCTATGAGGACAGGCTGAGGGAGCTGGGGTTGTTCAGCTTGGAGAAAAGGAGGCTCCGGGGAGACCTCATGATGGCCTTCCAGTACCTGAGGGGGGCCTACAGGAAGGCTGGGGAGGGTCTGTTTACAAAGGCCTGCAGTGACAGGACGAGGGGCAATGGCTTTAAGTTAGAGAAGGGGAGATTTAGATTGGATATTAGGAAAAAGTTCTTTACTCTGAGGGTGGTGGAACACTGGAACAGGTTGCCCAGGGAGGTGGTTGAGGCCCCTTCCCTGGAGATATTCAAGGTGAAGCTCGACGAGGCCCTGGGCAACCTGGTCTAGTTGGTGGTGTCCCTGCTGACTGCGGGAAGGTCGGACTAGATGACCTTTGGAGGTTCCTTCTGGCCTGGACCAATCTATGAATCTATGAAAATAGAAATGCAGCTGTCAGCAAATGAATGAACTTTCTTACTTGAGCAAATGAATGAACTTTCTTACTTGACATAGCAAAACAATTTCATTTTTTTTTCTGTTTGGATAGCTCTTGCACCCCTAGATAGAAAACTATATTATCTTAAATGGATCTTCATTCTTTGTATAAATTGGCATTAATACTACTTTGCCTTGTGAGGTAATAAGGCAGAACGGAATCTTCATGCCTTGCTTCTAAAAAGCTCTATTGCTCAGGAGACTTATAACAAGGTTTTTAATCTCAAAGATAATCCTCAATAGTTAAATACTATGTGTACCGTTTATTGTTGTTGCATTAAGCTTAAAAAATAGTAGTATTTTAAAGTAAGCATGTTTTCATTCTCATCTAGGCAAGGTTTTAAGATTAAGGAAGCCACTGAAAATCGGAAGTACCTGTGGAATTAAGCCACATTCTTTGTTAGGTGGCTTTTTTGATCCAGGTTGTGCCATGGATGGGAGGTGAAAATTCTTTCGTTTGCTGAAGTAATCTTAAACTCTTTTTTTCCTTTTTGTTTCCTCCTAAGCCTGTGGGACAGGAGTACCATGACCGAAGTGAAGGCACTAAATGTTGCAATGTCAGTGAGCAGCATGGAGTATGTTCCAGAAGGACAGATACTTGTGATAACCTATGGGAAGACTATTGCTTTTCACAGTGCAGAAACGTGAGTCCAAAACACAGAATTTTCGCAGTTTGAGTAATGGGCTTGGTTGTGGGCAAAAACTGACTGTACAAGGCCAAAATCACCAAGTTGTCAGAACTGGCCCTAGTGGACATCTTCGCTTGCCATCTTGTCAGAGGCAGAGTGTGATACAACTACCCTTTTCTAAAATAGTGAACCCTAACTGTGTATAAGATGCTAAAGGTTCAGTGCCATTTTGATATTTCACACTAACTGTAATTGTGGTTAACCAAGTTTCAGCCAGGGTTCACTTCAGTGCTTTTCAGAGGACTAATTAAATACATACATACAAATAAATACATCTTTATGATGTTTTAAGAAAGCAGTTACACACTTAAAAGTAGTGTTCCAGAAAGTAGTTCTGAATATGTGAGCCTTTTGTTTTGCTTACTCCGAACTCGTTTCTAACTTGGTAAGCATGATTTGCAAGTATTAAAACTTGTTTCAGGAACTGTGTGTGGGTGTCCTCTGTTTTTCTTAAAAGCAGTTCTGATTAGTAGAATCACATTTTCTTTGCTCTCAGGATTTTTTTTTTTTCAATGAACTTTATTAACAAACTTTTTCCCCCTCAGTCTAGAGCAGATTAAATCATTTGAAGCACCTGCTACAATCAATTCTGCATCACTTCACCCTGCGAAAGAATGTTTGGTTGCAGGTGGTGAAGATTTTAAACTCTATAAATATGACTATAATACAGGAGAAGAATTAGGTATGTTTGTCTTCTGTAATAAAAAATGAGTTCTGAAATGGGTACTAGATTAATGAAATGATGACTAATAAATGAAACCGTATACTCATGCAAGATCTTAGCGTACCGTGTTGTGCAAGAGGATGGAAAGGTATATTATCAGTTAAATATTTTTTTCCTGTCAGTATATCTAGCATTATTCTTCTATAACTAATTAAAGCTTGCATTAAACAGCACTTTGCACCTATTTTTAAAAAAAAGTTGTCATTCTGTACTGCTGCAATAGCAAGCTGTGTGTTAACTTGATGCTCATACTATAGCATTTATTAGACATGTCTAATGAGTTGCAGCTACTTGCTTTTATGAAAAATTTGATACATTTGTGTTCTTCCTAATGTTGGCCAAATCTATTCAAAAGAAGTGTATTTTGAGGCTGATCTCTCAGTGCTGTCCTCATTTAAAATTGTATGTGCGTGGACTGAGTGTGCTCCATACTACTGGCTTGCTTCGTAGTTTTGCCTTGAATAAATAAGCATCTGGTTTTTTGCAGTTACTAAAACATTAACATGTTACCTAAATATGGGATCACTGAGATACTAATTAATGGAAGCCTTGTTTTGTGTCAGAAGTTAAATACTGAAAAAGTGTCCCCCGTCAGTATTTTTTGTTCTCTTCTGATCAGTTTTTACTACTTAGCTTCAGTCAACAACTGAAATTTGAAATTAATGGTCTTGATACGTTCTTTTATAGAATCTTACAAGGGACACTTTGGTCCAATTCACTGTGTGAGGTTTAGCCCCGATGGAGAGTTATATGCAAGTGGCTCTGAGGATGGTACACTAAGGCTGTGGCAGACAACAGTAGGGAAGACCTATGGTCTTTGGAAGTGTGTAGTTCCTGGTAAGTGTGTGCTTGTTCCTGGTGAAACTTGACTGCTTCGTGTGTACTTTTTAAGTAATCTCTGTCGTAAGTGGTAAATATCATCTGAATTTCATACAGTAACTGAACAGTCTTCTGAGGGTCTCTGTATCCACTCCAGTCTGTTAGATTTCAGGATTTACTTTCATAGCTCTCATTTAAGCAATTAACTTCAAACCTGTAAGCTTATTGAATATAGACACTTTGTGGATATCCAAGCAAATAGTCTGATGTATTTTACCGTATTCCTCTGTAAAGAGGAAGAAGTATGAAATATCACTTTTATAAATCTTAAGGAGATAAGAATCTCTAGAAATAAGTGTGGATGATAGTTTTATTCTTATTGTACTTTGGTTTTCTAAACTT
Source organism: Numenius arquata (assembly GCF_964106895.1). Classification (NCBI taxonomy): domain Eukaryota; kingdom Metazoa; phylum Chordata; class Aves; order Charadriiformes; family Scolopacidae; genus Numenius; species Numenius arquata. The sequence goes on along the minus strand of NC_133577.1, from coordinate 62,918,588 downwards.
GGGGAGGGGAGCAATGTCTAGAAAACTGCAAGTGGGCATTCATTAATGGATTGCTTACCCTACTGTTTCTCCTCAACATTAAATTAAGTAGAAATTTATTCTTTTTTTATTAAGGTGGGTGGGGGGAACTAAAAGTATTGACTGTTTTTTCTCCCTCCTTTCTTCAGAAGAGGAGAATGCAGAAGCAGCAAAAGCAAGGACCACCCTTCCAGGAACTGCAGAGGAGGAAATAGGTAATGCATTGAACTGTCAGCTTCAACTCAGCTAAATGTTAAAATATTAGTCAAGATGGTACCATTCTTTAGTACAGAAGAGGTAGTTTTCCCCCAAGTACCTTCTAACATTTTTCATTCTTCTCAAAAGATCTTTGAGTGTATTTTCCTGAAAATGACCGTGTGGTAAGTGTCAGGCTAGTGACTAGAGCTGTGCAGACTGAACAGATGGGGTAGAATAACTGCATCAGGTTAAATGGGAAAACAAACTGAATTAGTCTGTAGGCAATCCCTGCAATGCTTCTTTGTTTTTTATATCTAAGGTGAAGTTAAATAATACCCTTTCTATTTGATTGCAGAAGATCTTCCTTCTGAAAACTCAGATTCAGTGTACAGCTCAACTCCTGAAGTTAAGGCCTGATTATTGCAACTGTTACATGACGTATGGACATACAAGACTAAATCAAGTGAACAGCGATAAACAGCAGCCTTCCAGAGTGTGCTCTCTACATAAGGCAAAGATGGGCAGTAATTGATGAGAATGCGGTGGAACTGGCTAGGTGTTGTCTGTAAGAGAACTGAGTATCCAAAACAAAAAAAAAAAAAAGAAAAAAAAGACAAGTAGTAGAGTTTTGCTATCTTTTTAGCATAACTGTCTACTGTCTTTTCAAAGAAGTGTGCAAGCCAAGATCCAGTCTCTCCAATTTTGATTAGACTCATTGTAGTGTGTTTTTGTTATTATGGAGAAGAGGTACAATGGCTTTTACCCTTTTTTTTTTTCCTTGAAAGTTGGAAAATTTGGCTTTAGTTGAAAAGAAGGGATTATGTACTAAAAATATTTGGTTCAGGTTTTGTTTCATTGTACGCTGCTTCTGAACATTTAACTGTTTTCAGTTGTCTAAATAAAATGCCTCTCAAAACTCGTATCTTACTGCTGAGCGTTGGGTTCATGGAATGGAAAAGCAACCAAGTTAACTACGTAATCCTTTCCAGCATCTTGGTTTTGTACTATAGGGAGGGAAAGCAAAAAGAATGTTTTAAGAGTTGGTACAGAGGGTGGCAAGTTCCTTGATCTGTACAAGCTTTGTGTCTTTTTATTCTTTAAAGTTTGAATGTAAATGTGAGTCACTAAAATCAAAACCAGTGGAAACTCCTAAATTAAATGCGCTGCCTGAAATATTTGGTTGTACGTGAAAATCTCAGAGGTTGGCTATGAATCTGTATAAAGCTTGGGTTTAGTCCTCCAGACTGGATAAAAAAGTTCCTCTTTCAAGGTTACAAATCCTATTTTCTTCATTAAAGAAAATATTGCCATTCTTCCACTTGTCACTTCCTTTAATGTTATGCTGAAAGGTTTACATAATGGTTTACATAATGCACTCTGTCTATATTTATTCATACATCTTTTTATTTTTTCTTATTGATACTTTCCTTACTGTTCTTTTGGATTTTTCCCCAAGAGTACAGTAATGCTGTTATCTTAAAAAAAGCATTTGAAAAATGGGGTGTAAGTTGAAATATGGACAATTCCGTCTGAACGTAAGAAAATACCTTTCCATGGTGAAGGGCAGTCAAACACTGGAACAGGTTGCCTGGAAAGGTGAAGTCTCTGTGCTTGAAGACACTCAGCACCAAATTGGATGTGATCCTAGGGAACCTGCTGTAGCTGAATCTGCTTGAGCAGGTGGTTGACAGGTGCCTTCCAGCTTCAGCTGTTGGGAGGGGGGGAGTAAGAAGAAAAACAAAGAATGAGACTGTCAATCATGGTTTCTCAGTGCAATAGTAGTATTAAGGATATGTTATCTCTTAGTCTTTATCCCAGCTATCTATTTGAGTTTTACTCTAAAAACAAGCAACTTGCAATCTCCTGATTTACAGCTAATTGTTTCAGCCTTACCATTAAATCCATTACAGCTTATGAGGGCTCAAAATCTAGTAATTCAGCCTAAAAGCTGTTCACCTTAGAAGCTGAAGGATGTGTTTAAAACAAGAAACTTGCACACCCTCACCCCACAGTGAACCTTTGTGCAGGCTGTGGTCTTTGTGCCGTGTTTCGAGTAGGCCGAGTAGCATTTCACAGAGAAGTCTGGAATAGCTTCCTCGGATTTCAGAGCTGGGACCCTTTTACTGCTTTATGCGACGCTGCCGTGAGTTCGGATCTTTGCTAGCACTTAGCAAGCAGGGCTTAAGTTGCGAGATGTTTCACATGAATGAAAATATTAACAGTGCGTGAGTTTGTGTCATTAGAACGCTGGCAAAAAGCAAAGGCCATGAAGTTGTCAGAGGCTTTGGCAGGTGTTAATGGAAAGCTTTACAAGGATGGTAACGTTATTACAGAGCTCATGGTATATGTGTTATACTAGCTTCCACTTGAGGCTTCCTTTCAACTAAAATTGAGAGTTGCCTGGACTCTTATCATCAAGATGTTTGCTCTGGTGAGATCCCACCTGGAGTACTGTGTCCAGCTTTGAAGTCCTCAAGAAGGACGTGAACCTCTTGGAGTGGGTCCAGCAGAGGGCCACGAAGATGATCAGAGGGATGGAGCACCTCTCCTATGAAGACAGGCTGAGAGAGATGGGGTTGTTCAGCCTGGAGAAGAGCAGGCTCTGGGGAGACTTTACAGTGGCCTTCCAGTACCTGAAGGGGGCCTACAGGAGAGATGGGAACGGACTCTTTTATCATGGGGTGTAGCGATAGGACGAGGGGTAATGGCTTCAAACTGGAAGAGGGGAGATTTAGATTAGATATCAGAAAAATTTTTCACTATGAGGGTGGTGAGACACTGACCCAGGTTTCCCAGAGAAGTTGTGGAAGCCCCATACCTGCAAATGTTCAAGGCCAGGCTGGATGGGGCTTTGAGCAACCTGGTCTGGTGGGAGGTGTCCCTGCCCCTGGCAGGGGGGTTGGAACTCGATGATCTTTAAGGTCCCTTCCGACCTAAACCGCTCTACGGTTCTGTATCCCAATGACCCCCGTCACAAAGTGGCAGTGGCCTCTCACTCTGTGAGGCAGAGAGTACTTGGCTGCCCCGTTACCGACGGCTCCGGTGCGGTGGGCTCGGCACCAAGACCACGGCGGCGGGACCCCGCCTTACCCCGGGGGCTGGAGCCGCCCCACCGAGCCCGCCCGCCCCTGCTTCCTGCCGGCGCGGGGCGGGACCGGTGAGGCCGAACTCTGCCCGCCCCGCCCGGGTTCGCCAGCGGGGGCGGAGAGCCGCCGGCAGCGTGGGCCATGGCGGGCCGGAACCCGGGCACCGAGCTGGGTAAGGGGCGTCGGCCTGTGGGGAGGGCCGGCGGGCGCCCCCACCGCGCGGGGCCATGGAGGCGGGCCTGGCCCACGGTTCCTCCGGCTTAAACTGTTGGCTGCGGAGCCGTGAGGGGCTCCCGAGGCGGCAAACCGGGGAGCGCTGCTCGGGCAGGGCCGCCCGCCCTGGCAACGGGCAAAGTGCCGGTGAGCGCCCGGGCGGGTGAGGCGCCGGGCGGCTCCCGGCTGAGGGACCGGGCCTCCCGCCCCCCTCCATCGGCTGAGCCGCCTCAGCCCCTGCGAGCCAGGCTGCTGCAAAACCTTGCTTTGGTGAAAAGCCGAAATAGAAATAGAGTTACGATTCCTTTAGATCCTTTAACGTACACTCTTGACATCCCCTTCGGGCTGTCTCTTCAGCCGGGAGGGCCGCAGGAGGCTTGTTCTGCCTCTGGTGCTCCGGGTGAAGCGGGAGTTGAGGTTTGCCCATCCCGAGCGGCCTCGGCTCGGGAGGCTCCGAGCGGGGCGACAGCCGGCCCTGGGGGACTTGGCGGCCCTTGTCCTGTCACAAAGCCGAGCCTGGTCCCCTCTGTGCACTTTCATGGCTCCCACTGAATAAACCTCCCACCCTCACTTTTCCCCAAGAGGTTCCAAACACTTTGTATTAGTTGGATTCCGATTTGTAAACTGGGGACTTTACCTCTCCTTATCGTTCTTGTTACTTGCTCTCTGAAGACTGATAAGGATTCTCCAGGTGTTAGCAAGTGTTCTCCGGGCCTGAAAGGTGACTGTGCCTCAGGTAAGGCAGAGAGCAGCCAAGAAAGGGTTTCTTTTGCCATTTCCCAGCCGGAGCTCCTCTTCTGCCAACTGCTGGGGGTTGGGAAAGGAGAAGGGGCTACAGCTTTCTGACTTCTCCATCCAGCAAACCCCAACTGCAGTGCTGAAGTGAATTAAGGTGGTTAGCTGTCCTGCAGTCTGCCTCTAAGGTATGATAATTTTGTCAATGCCAGTTGGTGGACAGTGAAGTGGAGGAGGTACGGGGGTGGTGTCATGGAAGACGGGAAGCAAAGGACAGCTGGTATGGAACAGGGAGATCTCGAAGTTAGCTGGAGCAGAGTTCAGGAGGCCATGCTGCATGGTGTCACGTGGCTGCTTTCCTGTCTGGCACGAGCACGGGCATTTTTGCAGAGTTAACGTGTAGTTTAAATGATTCACCTGTGGATGGCTGAAAGTTGACTTTTGTCATTCTTTGAAATGACTGGCATGTCCTAACTCCTAGAAGTGAACTGTTGAGCTGCTCTCTGATGTGCTTAGCTGTGGGCTGCTTACAGGGACAGGTGAATTTCAGTTGTAGCTGTCAGAACAGCATCTTTTTGCTGAAACAAACATGTTAACAGTATAGTGGCAAACCTTCAGTGTCTGTTAGGAAAAAAGCTAGCATGGAAGTTTGCAAATGTGCTCCAGTTACTTTAAACTAGGCGTGTGTTAACGCTTTTTCTCACTGTGAATTTAATCTTACAATTCGCTTGCAATATGCATGGGGAATCCAGAGACTTGAATGTGAAGCCAGTTCAGTTCACAGAATCGCAGAATGGTAGGGCTTGGAACGGACCTCTGGAGATCATCTACTCCAACCCCCCTGCCAAAGTGAGTTCACCTAGAGCGGGTTGCACAGGATCACATCCAGGCGGGTTTTGAATGTCTCCAGAGGAGACTTCACAACCTCTCTGGGCAGCCTGTTCCAGTGCTCTGTCACCCTCAAAGTAAAGAAGTTTTTCCTCGTGTTCAGATGGAACTTCCTGTGTTCCAGCTTGTGCCTGTTGCCCCTTGTCCTGTTGCTGGGTTCCGCTGAAAAGAGTTTGGCGCCATCCACCTATCAAACAGTCATCCTCTGACAGACAGGCATACATGTAAGGAAGGCCATGCTGCCAAGTGGGAAATTATTGGAAGGGACAAGTGACCTCACTAATGTTTGGCTGGATCTTGCTGTACAACTGTGGTCAAGGCAGAAGTCAATGTGCAGCTGACCAGCACAATGTAATTATTGGTTTTTTGAACCCACTAAACCGATCTCTGAGTATTTTCCAAATATTTTGTGTAACTCTTCCTCCTCCCACAAGTAGCCCTCCCCTGCCCAATAGGCAGAGTCAGCTAATGTTCAAGATCATTAATGAAGAGCACAGAGGGATGGATGTCATCAGGGCTTCACCATGTAGCCTCTTCCAGCAGACTGCAACTGATTTACCTGGAAAGGCCACTGCCCTCAGCTTATCCGCAGGTACTCATTGCCATCCCTTCCCAGTGATCTTCATTTAAATCAGTTGCAGTCAAAATGAGCTGGGTCAGATGTGCAGGGCAGGTGTAGTTAAGTGGCAGCATACCCACTGTGGCTGTTCCTAACAGCCGCCTTGTGCTGGCTACTTTAAAGGGAGAACTGAATCTCCCTGCTATTTGCTCTCCCACTAAATACACATCTGAAATACATTAAGTGCTATATTTAAGTTGCTGTATCTTACTTAAAGTGCTGTATCTTAACTGGTATCTGTACTCCAAAAGGACGTGTTAAACTTTTACCTTTATCTTTCATGGTGGCTAACAATACACGCTGCTTTTGTGACTTAATCACTTTGGCTTTTGGAGGTTTTGCCAACTTGTGCCAGCAGCTTTAAAAGTAATTAAAATTATTTGCCCAGTATCTCACAGAGCATTCTGTAGGATTACAGTTTTCTAACTGGGACACCTAGTGGTAAAATATCTTTTACTTAAAAATATATTATTTGAGTCCTTTTCTCTGTGTCTGCTATTTCTGTGCTTGCTACCTAATGTCATTATTTAAGCAGTAAATTTCTGATGCTACCATTAGAGAGCTTCTATTTGTTTATCAATAGCAGGCCAAACTCTTCTCAAATCGTGGCATATAATTCTTTCCCATGTGATTTTTTTTTTTGTAAAATAAATATATTTTTGTAAAAGCCCTTAATTCATTCTTTCTGTCTGTCTGTCTGCCTTTCTCTGTTCCTTAGTAGAAGAACAAGGTGTTTACTTGGAATAAAGAACAGGTACATGTAATACAGATAAAAAGACACTGATTTGCACGAACTAGTCAGAGGGTCACTGGTCTAATACACTGATATATTGGTCATCAGAGGGTTCTGTAAAGAAGGTGGATAAGGAATTTTATGAATTTATCATTCCACAGGGACTGTTTGTGGAGTCACTCTTGGGTACTTGGGTTGACCGCAATGCCTGAAGGGCCTGAAAGGAGTCTGCCTCTCCTGCTCTGCTCCTGAGGACACTGGAGTATAATGGACCAGGTGCTTCGTGTTCTGTCACTTTTCGTAAAAGCATCAGATGCCACTTCAAACAAAATAATGAAACACATCAATGAGCATCCATTTTGTAGTGCAAACTAATAGCATACTCCTTTGGTTTACTGTGGGGATGCAGACATCTGCCACGTGGCTTTTCTGCTCCCTGCAGATGGAATTTTGATGCAGCAACTTGAGAAGTCGTGGAGAAAGACAGACATTCAGTAGCCTTGGGTAGACCCAGAAAATGTCAAGTAGGATGTTTAAAAGCGAGCAGATAACACAGTCGATAGTACTTTATTTTGAGGCTGGTACCAAGTAGACTAATGCAGGGTCTAACTTGGGACCTGTCCTGTTTAATGTTTTTTTTCCAGTGCCCTGGAGGAGACGATAGATTGCTTGTTCATAAAGTTTGCAGATGACACTAAATTAGCCTGATCAGAGGACCACAAAGTGCCTGGGAAAATGGGTCAACAGGAGCCCAGTGACATTCAGCAGGGCTGAAGGCAGAGCCCTGCCCCGGGGAGGACAAGCCCTGGCAGCCACAAGGGCTGGGTCCTGCCTGCCCAGGGAGCAGCTCTGCTGAAAGGCCCCAGGGCCTGGTGGGCAGCCAGCTGGGCACCAGCCAGCCTTGCTGCGGCATCAGAGGTGGCCAGCGGCCTCCTGGGCTGTACCAACTCTTCCCATGGCTCATGGGAAGAAAGGAGTCATCCCTTCTGCTCAGCACCTGTTAGACCGTATCTGGAAGACTGTGTCCAGTTTTGTTGCTCCCCAATAGAAGAAAGAGATTGATAAACTCACAAGTTCGGCAGAGGGCCACCGAGATGGTCAGGGGCTGGAGAACCTCCCCTGTGAGGGGAGGCTGAGGGGACTGAGCTGCTTCAGCCTGGAGAAGAGATGGCTTCAAGGATCCTAACAGCAGCCTGCTCGTCCCTACGGGGAGTGTATCAAGAAAGCAGAGCTAGGTTCTTCATAGCATTGCATGATGGGATGAAGCCAGACAACAGGCTTGTCTTGAGACAGAGAAGTCCAGACTGGATGTAGGAAAAGCATCTTCATGCAGGAGAGTGAGGTGGTGGAGCAGGGTGCCCAGAGAGGCTGTACAGTCACCATCCTTGGGGACTTTCCAAACCCTACTGAATAAAGCCCTCAACAGCCTGGTTTGAGCTCAGAGGTGACCCAGCTTTGCACAGGCAGTTGGACAAATGACCTTCAGAGATCTTCCAACCCAAATTATTCTATGATTATATGGTTTTTTTACCTCTGTGTGTGTGTCTATGGATGTGTGTATATATATGCACACAAGCATGTACTCTGAGTAATGAATAATTAGTTACAGTTGTTTTGCAAAGTATGTTCTTGGATTCTAAAAAAAAAATTAAATCCTATCTGTGTTGCTCAGCCCCTCTAGTTGAAGGGCCAGAAATATATTCATTATGTTTCAATTGATATTTTTAATTATAGTTGGTATTTCTGAGCCATTTACATGTGAGAGCTAGCCTGTTGGTAAGTGGCATTTAGATAATGAAGTGTTGCATCCCTTTTCGAGACAGCGTAATTCTGTTCTAATATATTAATAGCTGGTTTTAGACTGTGCTGTGGCTCTGTTTCTTCACTGTTCCTTTCTAACACCTTTTGAATATGCTGGATAATTTTAATCAAATTTGAAGGACAGATAGACGTCTTGGAAATAAGTAAGTCATTGAGTGGGGTGACCAAATTAGTCCCTCTGTTGAGGATAAGGCAGGCTCTGCTCAGCAATTACATGGCTTTTCATGACATCTTTTTTTTGGGGCTTTATGCAATCAACAACATCCTGTTTTACTCTCTGGTCACAAGGACCGTAACAGGGACAGCTGGGTTACTGGTGTGAGGAGAGGTCTCTGGAGCCAGGGAAGAAAAGAGGGAACAACAGAGGACATGGACCTGCAGGCAACCAAGTTGTTCTATAGCTCGCTTTCTCAGGAAAGGCTTGTCAGTGGTTTTCAAAGTGCTGTGGAGGATATCGTGATCCATTTCGTGTGATCCATGGTCAACGTTGTGTGATTTCACTAATGTCACAAGATAATAGAGCTGATTTCTAGTTCAGGGCTCACGCCTTCGTGTCCTGCTTTGAGTATCTGAACGCTGATGACTTGGAGACTGAACTTCTTTCATATAAGGAGGACGCATCTGAAAAGAAAATAGATCCATAGCAAGAGTCACTGTGGGAAAGTAACTACAGCTTCTGTCTCCAGGAAACTGAATAACCCCCAAACCCCTAAAGAGCTTACGTGGTATGGTAACTGTAACAAGACCTGATCCTGAAGCCTTTTGTCTCTCATCAGTGGCTTTGCTCAGCTATGCATGGCCAGCTGGGGTCAGCCTGTGTCCAGCTGAATACCTCATTTCTTCACTGAAGGTTCAGGACACAATTTCACTCGCTTCCCCAGAAATAACAGCCTTCATCACTTCCCTTACCCAGTTTATCATGTGTTCATGGTAAGAGCAGGAGCACACATGCTGTTTCTGGCACAGAGGAGGAAATAATTAGTTGGGGGGAGCAGCTTCTTTTGGGGACAGTGCTGCCTTAAAATTCTTGTGAAACTACAGCCTCAGGCATTCTTGAGCTTTCTGTTTCACCATCTGAAGGGATGCCATCTACACATTTTTTTTTTTTTTAAAGCTTCTGAAAAGCTTAGTCTGTTTTATGAGGAATGTGTTAGGTATCTTAGATATTTATGTAATTATACTAATGAAGTGGTTTTATTTATTGTTTTCTGAGGAAATGCTTGGTATTTTTGGATTCATGTTCTTCAAAGAGAAAAGATGAATTTCCTGTTAAGATTTTGAATATGATTTTTTCAAATGTCTTCAGAGGAAAAAGTAAACTTGAAGAATGATTACAGAATATTGGCTAATTAGCTATAGTGTAACTGCTTTAATTACTTTTATCCCTGAAGCCACATGACTGTGCAGATGACTAGCAGATGACTTATTTAAAAAAAAAAAAAAAGACGTGTTCACACTGCAAGGTTAATGAGCCTAATTAAATATAGTTTTCCTTAGCCAGATACTAAATCATAAAGCTTGGGGGAGTGGGGGAAGGGGAGAATCCAAAGGCAGTCAGTTCTGTTTCAAATAATGGTTTTATTCTGATTTTTAGTGCAAAAAAAAAAAAAAAAAAGCTGGAATTGTGAGTGTTTTTTCTGAATAGAGGCACTTACATTTAAAGATTTGGTGAGACCTCACATGGCAAACTTTGAAAGTCTATTTAGAGGCAATTATGCTGAGACATATTTGTTTTCACTTGCCCACTGTTTTAATTAATGGAGAAGTGGGCTTGAATAAAAGGTCTGTGTTGGATAGAAGCCTCCATCTGCTGCTGTATATTACTAGAACCTTTGTCCTTCCTCACTGTGTGTTTTTTCTATTATAGCAGTTTATTTCCTTTAGTAAGCTGCATGTCTCCTGTTAAGTTGTACAGACAGTCCTGATTTCTTTTTAATGATTTTAATTTATTTTTTTAAGTTTTCTGCCTTTGCTTTGCACAGTGGTTTCATATCCCACATTCAAAAATATATTTGGAGATCTAAATTCTATGGTCTTTCAACGAAACTTACATCTCAGGCATGAAAATTAGATATTGCACCTTATTGAGTTCTACCTTCATGACTAGTCTGGGGTTATTAAAAACAGAAGGTAAAGTGTGTTACACAATGAAAAGGACTTAAGCCAATGAATTTCATCATATTTGCAAAGAGCTAAGAACATGCAATCAGCTATTGCTGATCAGCTGATCTGATCTATGGTAACTTTCACGGGTGACTTTGGGCAAAGATGAGTTAGCAAAAGTAGTAGCTTTTTGTTTTCACTTCCACTATTCTTCACCCTCTTTTCTCACATTGACTGTGAATTTCTTAAAGATTGCTTTCCCAACCCTCCCTCCGCCCAGCAAAGGGTATTATGCTTGACTATTTCTTTTAAGCTACTGCAGTGTGCAGTACTCTCTTTCCTGCAGAGGTTACTCAGACCTCCTGAGAAGCTGTGCTCACAAGTCAGGTAGGGGCACATACAATGACAGTATGTTTCTACCAAAGTCTAGTACAAGATGAATCAGACTGAATCTGCTCCAAATAATAAGTAACGAAGGATCAACCTACTCATGGGTGAAATTTTGGGTTCTTTCATTTAAATTCAGGTTTATGACCAGAGAACCAAGAAGGTGAAAATTTTGCATGCTTAAACAACTGGATGTTGTCTCCATGGTGTTCCTAACTCTTCTATAGAAGGCAGTAGTTTTTACAAATTAATTATTTAGTTGGATTTCTTGGTTGTTTTTCATAATGTAGAAGGAATAGGTTGGGGTAGAGTAACTGAAGCTTCTTGATCCGTATTACAGAGCAAGAAGCTGAGTACCTCATCTAAACTGCTCGCTTTGATTTTTGTTATGTTTTTCAAAGGGGCTGAAAGGTCACTGTGCAAAAGTTATTTTGTTAAATTAGGTTATGATTAAATGACTCCACCTGAGCACTTGGCGTATAGTAGGAGAATCACAACACGGAGTTTGCGTTTCCTGTATTTATTTATTTATTTATTTATTTGTGTTTTCCTACCCTGTGGACTTTGTCAATTATTGCCTATAACGTGGGAAGTGTTGTATGCTCGCTGCTGATCGCGCAGGAGCCTCAACTTTAAAGCAACTGCAGAGAATGTAGAGGTTTCACTAGCTTGTATTTCAGCTGTCTGTGTTTATATGGTTTGCATTTATTGATATTTGAAAAGAAGGAACGTTTTAGCCATGGGATTTGTAGCAATGGCTTTTCTCACTTGCTTTCTACATGTCAGTTGAGCTTCTTGCTTCTGGGGCAGAATGAATAAGCCTTGATAGTGGAGAGAAGTAATGAGGGTTTGTTGTTTGACTGGTTTGCAACTTTGCAAGCTCCTCCTTTTCTTTGTTGCCGTACAGTGAGACTGATGCTAAAGTCTTATAAAATCATTAAATTCCTTGGGATTCCTTTGAAATTCCTTCTTTTGTTTACCTTTTTTTTGCTTTTGGCCAACATTTTGACCTTGCAGGTACTGCTAATTTAATTACTTGTATGTGGTAATAGGAAAGTGGTAGCAAGGTGGCTTACTGTGCTCAGAACAAGATTTCATTTAGCTGTGTTTTCATGCCTTTGTCTTGCTTTTCCACTGAGTCATCTTTGCCCTAAATTGGTTTCTCCAGAGCTTTTTGTAGGTCTAATTAGGAAAACAAGCTTGTATTTACACACACTTTAGCTAGCATATTCGTTCTGCGCTTTTTTTTTTCCTTTGGCTATTAAAACTAGAAAGTAGGAAGAAAAACATTTAAGGATAAGATCTCTGTATAAAATTAGTGATTTTGGCTATCGCCTTTTTTTAAAGTTTTAAACCTTTTTTAGTCAGTGTGCTCAAGGCAAATGCAAGTCTAATACAGTAGTGAAGAAGACTCGTAGAGATGAGATGCTCTTAATAAATTAAGTCACCCAGAATTATTATCTCTTAGTATCTGAGCCCGTGTCCATACGCTGACCTTAACTGATGATGGTGTTTGATGATTGATGGTGGTGATTTGCTGATGATTGGTGGTTAATGATTGTTGATGTTTGTTGTCTTCAGAGTATTTTCATGGATTGCTTATATGATTAGTGTTTAGAAGAATTATTTACGTTTTGGCATATAAGAGTTTTTAAAGATTATGTGATTTCTTTTTTTCTGTGCACTTCTTTGGGCAGTTTGTGTTTATTAAAATTCAGAATTGTGCTTTTGGTTTATTATACTAAGCAGAAATTTCAAGATTGAAGGGGCTGAACCCTCAGTTCTCCTTTATCAATCAGTTACCTTTTGTTAGGCAGTGTCCAATTTTTGGTGGTTCTGTTTTTAGACAGTTACATCATTTTAGTAAGCGTTGAGCATCTGCTTCTCTTTGGGTCTGGTTATTGTTTATGGATACTGAAACTCCGTGGAGTTGTGACCCAGGCTGTCTGCAGTGGGCTTCTCAAGGAATTCACACGTTGAAGGTGTTGCCCCGAGTCCTCCAGGGTGCTTGGCAAGGTGAGCGCTTCTCAGGCCAGCACGCATCTCAGCAACCTCCAGGCAGACACGTTGCCCAGGAATTCAGTGCTTTTGGAAACTTGCAGTTAGTCATACCGTAGTAGCAAATTCAGTTAAAATAGTTCTGGACAGTAACAACTGAAATTCATTGTTATGCAAAGGTCTGTCTAGAGGTTTTGGTGACTGTGTGGGGTGCAATTCCTGGAAACAAAAATTCAGGCACGCAAAAAATGTTGTATCCTGGGTGCTAGCAAACAAGCAAAGGACTGAAAAAATGTTACCGTACTCTGGAATCAAGGAGTAAATCAGCAAGCAACGGCAGAAGGCTGTTTTTTGGTTTGTTTTTTTTTTTTAATATGCTACATGTATAATAAACTTCATAGTCCAAGACTGGCAACATAGTGTCTCTCTTCAGCAGTAAGTTAAATCAGCTGTAATGGCAAACAAAACATGCTGTGTGACACATCCAGTTCACACATCGTACCCTAACAGAAGTTCATGCTATTATGATATTTTGGACTGGTGATAAATAAGCGAGCCCTTAAAAGGACATAAAAGCACAACGTACTGTTTGGAGGTCCCAAACCAAACTACAACTTTCTTCTGAAGTCCCACACCGTATACTAAAAAAACACAGAAATAGATTAGACTTGATTTTTTTTTTTTTCATTTTTCCCACCCCAGAACTTGGCTGGATCTCAAAAGTGCATGTGAATCGACCTGCAGTTGTGAGGCATGCAGAACAAATTAAAAAATGGAGAACTGTGAGAGGTAATTGGCAAGTAAGTGCTCTTTTTATGCATTCTGTTCCTGTATTTTTAAATCAGTCACTCTCCCTCTCCAGGCTGCAATATTGAATTTTTTTCAAGATGCATGTAAACTTAAAAGATGTGCTTGTCCATGTCTTATTTTAATAATTTGTATTTGATGATGATGGGATGGAATAAGGCGATGCATTTATCCAAACAAGTTAAAAACCTTATAACTCATGAGTGGCAAAACCGCAAATGAATTTAAGTCATCTTTATTCATGAGTGGATTAAGTTGTATATTACTATCCCACCACATTTATTCTGTTTCCCAGGCAGACTTCTCTGCACGCTGCCTTCTTATTTTTTAATTTTAGGGCTGTAAGATATGATCGTGGTCCCTGTCAAGTTTGACCTACCTGGATGATTTTTCTTTACTTAAACATCCCCAACATGTGTGATTTTTTTGCTTAACTAGTGCTTACATAAAACTCAAAAATCCTGACTGGCTGTGGCACTAGGGGGGAGAAAGGGAAAAAGAAAGAAAGGAGAAAGAAAGGAAAAAGAAAGAAAGAAAGAAAGACAGACGGAAGGCAGGCAGGCAGGCTATTAATGTTAAGGGGTCTAACTTCTCAACTCCTGAGATAAGGAGGTAAATGATCAGTTATTGTCCATCTTAGTATAAAATAGGTTCATGTAAGCCACGCTAAAGCCAGTGGTGAAAATGAACTTTTCTTCAAGGCTACCTTGTCTTCATTGAACACACATGTTTAATGTCTCGGCAGTTACTGTCAACTTCTGCTGTTACTACCTCCCTGGCAGAACTGGCAGATACTGGCCCGGTGTGCGTTTTGGTTTCTCCAGTTTGTACACGGGAATGGTAATGCAAAGCCATCAGGTCAGCAAGGTAAGCTAATGCATTCTGCAAAGCAGGGCAGCTGAGGCACGGCCATGTGCTGGTTTCTGCCACCTCAGCGGCAGGATGGGAAGCTCTGAGAGGGGAACGACAGGCAGAGCTGGCTGCAGGATGCTGTAATGCTTTGGCAGCGATCGGCTACGGGCAAGGTCTGAGAAATGCCACGGAGAAAACCCCGGAGCTCCCAGTGAGCTCTCAGCCGTGTGTGGGGTTGTAACTGATGTCTAAAGGACAAGTTGATTCTTCATTCACCAAAGAGCTGTTCTGCAGGCAAATGTGTGTGATTCCTCCCCTCTGCACACTAAACAAATGGTTTACTTGCAACAGGAACTGCTAACGTGGAAGCAGGAGGAAGGAGACACTCAAGGATAAATCTTAACAATCCAACATAGTAGAACAAAGCAAGAATAATTTAATTATTCTTAATTCTTAAAAAAACTGTTCAAAATAGTTGGTGTCCTGGGCTTAGCATGTCGGACAGTCATTCTGGGGTGGCCGAAGCTGCGTTCACAATAAGCACAGATCCTGTGGACCACAGCTTGGGGATAATTTGATGTAGCTGTGTAAGATCCTTCTGGCAGGTGATATAAAACAACTTCCTGCCTGTTACGTGAACCTGGAAGTCTCTGCTTTTAATGTTATGATTAAATAAAAAAATGGACATAAATTGAGGAAAGGTAGACGTTAGCTCAGCATTTCCCAAGAGTTTCTCACACATAAAAAGCCACGTGATACCAAGTTTAGCAGTCCAGTGGCTCGGGGTTGGGAAATAGTGTCAGTGATAAAATCCAGAGGGTATTCCATAACCTTGGCTATCTTCAGATGCTTCAGGTGCAGTAATATAAAAAGTAAGTCTTCTGATTTGACAGGATTTACTGTATAAAGAACAAAGGAGTAGAGAGCCACAGGCTTTGGTTACAAAGAATCATTGGGAAGAAAGGGATTTAGTGTCGCTCCCTCAACATGGCTGTAGGACAAATGTTTAATTATTACTAACACTTCGCCACTCTCCTGTGTCGTAACGCTGGTACTGAGCTACTCGAGTGAGGTTTTACTTTGAAGAATGCCAAGAGATTATTTTCAGAAGCATCTCTCCTGTATTTGAACACTGTCATTGCAGTCATGATATTCATGTGCTGTTTATTTCACAGAGATGATTTTGAACCTTTACGTGTTTGAATCTAAGTAGCACCATATTCAAATTTTGAAGCCCATTTCCGAAAATACTCATTTGAAAAACCCTTTTTAAAAAATCAAGTTCATACCAGTTCTTGGAACTCCCTGACTACATCTGTCTTGATGACTTTATGATTCATGTCATAAGAGATGAGACAAAAATTCCCTCGAGTGAAGGATAAAAAAAATCCAAGTAAAAGAAACTTAAAACAATTTAAAGTGAAAAACCCTTCTGAAGTATTATAGGGTGAAAGTAGAAATCTGTTAGAAACAAGCAGTCAAACTTAGACTAACAGAGGCCGGTAATGGTTCGTTATTCTGTTTAGTCACCAGCTTCCAGGGTAACATTTACTGCAAGTTCAGAAAGGAGACTCTCATCAGCAAAGCGTGAAAGATTTGTAGGCTGGCCAGCATCTTAAGATACCTCCATGAAGAAACAACAAATTTTGCTGCCTATACTGACAAATCGTGTCACAGAATGGGGCAGTCAGGGAGAGACTTTATGGACCTGAGTGGACCTTGCTTGTTGCAAACTCTCCCCTTGTTGAACAAGTTCCCACTAGGAGATGTAAGCTTTTGTTGAAGCCATCACTGTAAATGAGAATTTGCTGGAAGACCTCCAACAAATATTTCAAAATAACATCGTAAGCTCAATTTTTGTTCAGCACAAAATCTCAAAAAAATTTAGTTGTGCTTCTGTTCCATTCTCCAATTAGTAAGTCTTTTGAAATTCTGTAGCATTTTCATCTAAAGAATGTTTTAGCCCTGTCACTTAGCTCTTGCTTTTGTTTTTTGCACTAAATAATTACAAATGTTTTTTATTCCCGATTCACACAAAAGAAAGTGGAAACCTGTGCAGTCTAGACCCTAAGTTTTAAGAAGTCTGGGTTCTTACCCCCTACTGATTCCATGTTTCACTCTCACAGCAGGAGAAGCGTGCAAACATGCAAGTGTGCAAATTGCTGATGTGTACGCTCATCTGGTTATTGGTAATTGCAAACCTGTGTGTATAATTTTTTGTGCATGCAAGCTCTAAAGATACAGACATAGCATATAGAACAGAGTATATTATAACAATGATGTTCCTCATACAAGTGATTTTTTTATCATTGTTTTACAGAATTAAATTTGAAACAGGATGCTTTTTGTCCAGTAAAAATGTTCATCTGATTCTTAGAGTCCCATTTGGTAGTTAGTGTTTGCACCAAAAATTGGCATGAGAACTGACTGAGAGAACTGACTTTTGATTCCAGATCTTTCTGTGCCATTAGATACTGCTCAAGACATGACCAAATGTCTGCCATCCTTATTCTTACAGTGAGAGCCAGGCTTCTGATTCCTGCATCTTCTAAGTCAGTTTGGTTTTGGAAGCATAAACTGAAATACTGTATTTCCTGTTTCACTCCCTATATAGGCTGCTTGGCTGCTGAAAGCTGTTACCTGCATAGACCTTACCACTCTTTCAGGCGATGATACTCCTTCAAATGTTCACAGACTGTGTTTTAAAGCAAAGCATCCCATCAGAGAGGATCTGCTGAAAGCCTTGGATATGCATGATAAAGGTATGATTGGTTTTGTTGTGTGTGTTGTGTAGAGAAAATGTCTGCATTTCCTCAGATTTTTCAATTTTCAGATGATAGCTGTAAAAATGGCCTCCTCTTCATATAATGGAAGCAGTTATGGTAGGCAGCACTACAGAGCTAATAGTCCCAAGAGAACAAACTAGATCCTATGTAGTCTTATTCAAAGCAACTGTCTTACGTTCTAGCTACAAAATACCTATTCTGTTGAGTGAATATAAGAATACAAGGAGAAAAAAAATCCACTCTCATTTTGGCAACCAAAGTGAAGCATGAACTCAGGGTGACACTGTAAGTTTTGATACCTGAGGAGCAAATTTGATATGAAAGCCACAAGTGTGTAACCTCAGTGTATGTCTTTTAATAACAGTGCACTAAGGTGAAACTAATTGAGTATTCTGTTAATTTGCTGATGTCCTTACTAAATTGGAGAAGGGGGGGGAGTGTTCACATGACTCCTTTGGATTTCATGCTTAGCTGCTGTTGCTGTATGTAACTACCAAGCCTGCCACTTTGCCTGTTGGAAAAGATGCGTTCCACAATCCTAAGCATGTTATTTTTTACTTCAGAAAATGTTATCTGTTACCTGCATATATCACTACTTAGGACAGGCAGTATCTTTGCAGCCCAGTCTACTTTAAGGAATCAGTCCTGTAGTGAGTGTATGTGGTTGTGTGCATATCACGTATACACACACAGAGTTCCCAGCTAAGTCAACAGAGTTGAAGGGGCAGAAGACAACCCTTAAGAACTAGTGGTAAAATTTTCATTGATATTACCCAAACAGGCTCCATGTGACGTCCCCGTGTTTCACCCAAGAGTGAACATGATTCAACTTTGGAGCAAATTGAGACTGTCAATGTAACTAACAATAAAACCCCTTTATATCTGAGCAGATCTTCTGAATTTTTCCAGATGTAAACACTGCTGTGTCAGTGAATAGCATTTGACTTTTGTCCCGTCATTTGGCCTTATGATCTATCAAAACAAAATCTCAGTGACATTAGGGACATGCTTTTACTATTGAAATATTTCAGTTTTACATGGGCATTGATCCACTGATTGTAGTCATACGATGTAAAACCAAAGAGGAATCAGCCCTCTGGTTTTGAGCCATACACATAAAATATCAAAGACTAGTCTTTTTGTAAAACTTGGATTTATGGACTCTTCAGATAGCTGAAGTATTAAATATGAGGTCAATTATCTGAGACTGAGAGAATAGCATTTTAACTAGAAATGCAGTAGGACTGCATTAACATAAAGACTGCTCGGTTGCTGCTGGGCTCAGTCTGGCTCAACAAGTATGGACAGAGCTTGGCAGTGCAGTTTCTCTCTCAGTAATTTGCTGACTAAGCATGTCTTAACTGAACTTGTTGGCATTAAACAGTGAATCTGTCGGTAAGGATCTTGGCATTTTAATTCCTGATAATGCAAACTTGCTCCAAGGGTTAGCTGAAGGAATATGAGGGAGGTAACAATATGGAGAATCACCTGAAGTGCTTGAACAAGAAAACAGATATCCCTGGTGTAGGTGCTTAAAATCCTTGTGAGAATGCAGAACTGGGAGGTGCAAACGATGCACACCATGCTTATAATATGGATTGCACTAGAGAAGGTGGAAATCTATACATATGAAAAAGTGAACTGTGGCTTTTTCAGGTATTACTGTTGGAGCGGTTTGTGTATATCCTGCAAGAGTCACCGATGCTGTTAATGCCCTAAAAGCTGCTGGTTGTAACATACCAGTAGCTTCAGGTACGTTTTATTCTAAAATATCCAATTATATATTTTGATGCTATAAAAAATACAGAAAAATCCAGAAGTTTGGACTTGTTTTTGTTAGAGTAAGATAAAAAGGTAGTGGGGGAAGGAAGGGAACAGAGGGTAGGATTTGCTTCTGGTACAGTATTTTGTTTTCTTTCAACTTCAAGCTTATCAGCAATACCAGGTCTGTTTTGTTGGAAGCTCTTCAAAGAGGTCCTTGAGATCTATCAGCGTTTCCCTCAGCTGAACAGGAGAAATTCCAATAGTGTGCAGGACAAAGTATCAGTAGACTAAGTAGATAATAATAATAAAGCTACAATATGAGATTTTAGGAGTTCTAATATAAGGGTTTTTTTCCCTATCAGTTGTTTGGCTTTTAAGTATAATCCTACAAGCTGAATTCAGTGAAGCTGTGTGCAGAGGCAAGGGTTATTGCCTGCTGAGCAGCCCACAGGTTCAGGACTTGTACTCACAAATCTAATAGTGGCAGCTCCTCTCCAGTCACCACACACAACAGACAAGTCCTGAATCTACAATAAGCAAGAAGTAGAATCAAAGAATTATGCAGTTTGGAAGGGAGCTCTGGATGTCATCTGCTCCAACCTTCTGCTCAAAGCAGGGGCTAACTTTGAAGTTAGATCAGGTGTTTAATGCTAAGATCCATGTTTTCTGGTTTTGGTAGGGGGTTTTTTGGTTTGTGGGGTTTTTTGGTTATTGTTGTTTCATTGTTGTGTAGGGAAAAATACATACTAGGTGCATTTATGTGTCAGAGGGAAAGAGGATCTCTTTGTTAGGGATCCTCTTTGTCATTATTTCTTTGATTGCCAAAGTTACCTTTGGGTTTTGTACTTAAACATCATAAAGGTAATCTTAAGTAGACCTCTATGAAAACAATTTTTGCTGTATTGTGATTTAGCTGTTAAAGTATTACTGGGATTTAACTTGAAATACTACTTAAAAGAATTGGGGAGAATGAAAAATGTGTGTATTGCTTCATATATGTGTTCACTCCTTGTTTGCTCAATTCTGCGGGAGGCAATAGAAATTATGCTTTCTCATGTAGGCTGCTTTGGAAAAATTTAAGGCATTTGAAAGACCTTTTTGCAAGATATACTTAGTATCTTGCTGGACGTCAGTTCTTAAAGGAAGAGCAAATGCTTCTTGTGGATGAAGAGAGTGTAGGATGAGGTGCCTTTAGATTTTTTGAATTGTGGCAGGGATAAAAAAAGGAATAACTTTCAAACTCTTTGGTGTATTAGAGGTATTTCCAATTTTCTGACCAATTTATAAAACGTTTTCTTCCTTCTACCTGCATCCTCCTTCTCACTAGTGGCTGCTGGATTTCCATCTGGACAAACTCCTCTAGAAACCAAACTGGCTGAAATAAAGCTAGCTGTGGAATATGGTGCCAGAGAGATTGACATTGTCATTAGCAGGAGTCTGGTGCTGACTGGCCAGTGGGAAGGTAAGTACTCACCCTTTGGCAAGGAACCTAAACCTCTGTATATGCATGTGCAAGCTCTGTCTTTGTCTCTTCCCCGAGTCTCCACATCAGTCCTTGAAGAATGTTGTCCCTCCCCTAAGTGACCGATAATCTAGAGCACTGCACTAAATAAAAACTATTTAACTAATTTATGACTAATGGTCAGATTTTTTTTTTTTAAAAGAATGCTGTTACAAGTTCTGTCAGGTTGGGTATTCAGAATGACTTTGTGTTGGAAAACTCGGGTCTATTCCTTCTGTGCTTTTAGGGGATTTTGTATACAGGATTAAAAAAATAGCAAGTGGAATGGAAGTGAATGCTTGTGGTCTAATTATTTGAACAGTTTTGTTAAAACCCCCAAGGGGCTGCTAATGTAGATGATACCTTGTTAAATATACATGTTTCAATTCTTGACAAAAATGTGTATTTTAGTTGTTTTCTTTTCCCTGAAAGTTGAGGGTACAAATTGACTGTTCATATTATTATTGATGTTCTTGTGCCCGTAGTCTACTACTAATTAGTAAGAACAATAATGCTGAAGATGGTTTTTGCTCTAATTGCCTCCTTAATGTACTGTGAGTGGTTTGCCTTAAGTGCTGACAATGCTTCTATAACTAATCTCCATGTGAAGGTAAACACATCACTGTCTTGGAACGAGTTTTCCATTTAGTTGTATAATGCATTGCTGTAATAGCCTGTTTGCTTGGAAGACTTTGTAAAGGACCCTGGTACCTGAGTTTGGTTAAGGAAATACAATAATCATGGGAACAGATCTCATTTTATGATTTTGATCTTCCTTCAGTTAGCAGTTAGAATTGAACCAAACCCCAGGTTTCTGCGTCTGTGTCTTCAGGACATGATAACCTGGTTTCTACTTGCTCTAACATCTTGGCCTCTTTTGTAGTATTTACTATCTCATTTTCTCTGCTTCTAAATATATGCAGCTTTACAAATGTTTGACTTCTTGAGGACCGGCATTGTTGCAGGCATTTGTTTCTTTCAGAGCGGGTGTTTTAAGTTCGGGTATGGCCCCAGAAATTGCTAGAATATGGAGACTGGGTGATTGAGCAGTTTTAAATAAGACAGAATGATGGTCAAATTTGGTACCAGCTGGTAGCAAGACTATACGCACAACTTCCTATGCTGTATCTTTGTTAGGGTCTACACTGTGGTCTACAAGGCAGGTATCCTGTCCAGGAGCTGCTCTTCACTAAGAACACGTAAAGGTCTTGGATACCAAACAAGCTGAGTGATCAATTTAAATTGATGAATGAGATGGGCACCCTAGTGGTGGAAGACACGGAGAAAGCAGAGTTGCTGAATGCCTTCTTTTCTTCAGTCTTCACTGCTAAGGCTGTCCCTCATGAATCTCTGGCCTTGGAGGCAAGGGGGAGGGTATGGAGAGAGGAAGTTTTTCCTCCAGTAGAGGAGGATCAGGTTCGGGACCACTTGGCCAAACTGGACATTCATAAGTCCATGGACCCTGATGGGATGCACCCATGAGTGCTGAGAGAGCTGGCAGATGTTATCGCTGGGCCAATCTCTATCATCTTTGAAAGGTCGTGGAGAACAGGAGAGGTGCCTGAAGACTGGAGGAAGGCCAACATCACTCCAGTCTTCAAAAAGGGCAAGAAGGAGGACCCTGGGAACTACAGACCAGTTAGTCTCACCTCCATCCCTGGGAAGGTAATGGAGAGACTCATTCTAGATGTCATCTCCAAACAAGTTGAAGAGCGGGGGGTTATTGGAAGTGGGCAACATGGGTTTACCAAGGGTAAATCATGTTTGACCAATCTGATAGCTTTCTACGGTGCTATAACTGGTTGGTTGGATGAGGGGAGGGCAGCAGATGTCATCTACCTTGACTTCAGCAAGGCTTTTGACACAGTCTCCCATAGCATTCTCATTGGGAAACTAAGGAAGTGTGGGCTGGATGAGGGGACAGTGAGGTGGATTGAGAACTGGCTGTGTGACAGGTCCCAAAGGGTAATGATTAATGGAGCAGGTTCAAGCTGGAGGCCTGTAACCAGTGGTGTCCCCCAGGGGTTAATACTTGGTCCAGTCCTGTTCAACATATTCATCAGCGACCTGGACGAGGGGACCGAGTGTATCCTCAGCAAGTTTGCTGATGATACCAAACCGGCAGGGGTGGCTGACACCCCGGAGGGCCGTGCTGCCATCCAGCGAGACCTGGACAGGCTGGAGAGCTGGGCAAGGAAGAACCTCATGAGGTTCAACAGGTAAAAGCGTAGGGTCCTTCACCTGGGGAAGAAGAATGTTAGGCACCAATACAGGTTAGGTGTGGACCTGCTGGAGTCAAGTTCTGAAGAGAAAGATCTGGGGGTCCTGGTAGACAGCAAAATGACAATGAGAAAGCAGTGTGCTCTTGTGGCCAGGAAGGCCAATGGAATCCTGGGCTGCATAGGGAAGAGTGTGGCTAGTAGGTCGAGGGAAGTCATTCTCCCCCTCTACTCTGCACTGGTGAGGCCACAACTGGAATACTGCATCCAGTTCTGGGCTCCCCAATTCAAGAGGGATAGTGAACTACTGGAAAGAGTCCAGCGAAGGGCAACGAGGATGATTCAAGGATTGGAGCATCTCCCTTATGAAGAAAGGCTGAGAGAGCTGGGACTCTTCAGCCTGGAGAAGAGAAGGCTGAGGGGAGACCTTATCAATGCTTATAAGTATCTGAAGGGTGGGTTGAAGGAGGAGGGAGCCAGACTCTTCAGTGGTTGCCAGTGAGAGGACGAGGGGCAACGGGCACAAGCTGGAACATAGGAAGTTTCACTCAAATATGAGAAGAAACTTCTTCACGGTGAGGGTGACAGAGCCCTGGAACAGGCTGCCCAGGGAGGTTGTGGAGTCCCCTTCTCTGGAGATTTTCAAGACCCGCCTGGATGCAGTCCTGAGTAACATGCTCTGACATGCTCTGGGCAATCCTGCTTCGGCAGGGGAGTTGGACTAGATGATCTTTATGGTCCCTTCCAACTCTAAAAAATTCAGTGAAATTCAGTGAAATCTGTCACCAAGACTAAAAAAGCACCACTAAACTGGACTTGAGCAGCAACTTGAAATTGTGTCTGAAAAAGTCTGTGTTATACCAATTTCTGACTTAACTGTGGTTACCATGCTTCAGACTTCATGGTGCAAACCGCTGATAAGTGTAAGTTGCATAGAGCAGAGCTCAGAAAGTTAGTGCATGTAGGCAGTTGCAAACACAGGCTCGAGGTTATATTGCCTGGGATTACACGAAGGAGAACGCGGAGGAGAAATGTAGGGCTAGATTCAGAGAGAATCAACCCACTGATTGATTTCAATCAATCAGTGATTGAAATGAAGTGGGTACACATCGTTATGTTGTTCTGTATAGGAAACAAATTGTTTCCTACGATCATAAATTACAGAGAGGAGTACGCTGAGATAGCAGTGATGGATCTAGTATAAAGCTGTCAGTTTACTAAATAAATAAGTTACAGATAACTTTTGATTTGGTATGCATGTTCTTTTATCCACAGCTGAACGTGTGACAAGCTTGAAAGCCATCCTTTGTTTGGCAATGGTTAGTTTACATTTCTTTTACTGAGGGCAGAATTGAAATGATTTCCAAATGTTTTCTGAAAGTTTGTTTATGAATGTGAATGTGTATGGCACATACTTGCATTGTCTTGAAACAAATCTACCTCAGGAACAGAATTTACTTGCCATCCAGATAATGTTGCTATAGGGTGAAAAATTCTAATATTTAACTTGCCCATCCAAAAAAAAAAATTCTTCAGTAAGTGGTCTGAATATTTTGGTGAAAATCTAGTGTTCTGACTTCTTGTTTTGCTTTCAATAGATGTATGTTACCTGTGTGGACATGCAGGTTTCCACCTCTATCTAAATGATTAGATACGATACACGACAACGTATAAAGTGCATTTAAGGAAGCTAGAAGAAGGGATGAAGAAGTCTTTTTTAGGCTGGATCCCTACATAAAGTTGAAAAAGTCTGGTGTGGTAATTATGCCTGTATTCAAGGTACTTCATCAACTAGAGCTATCTAGGAGTTGTTGACAAAAGTATGTTTATGGTAGAGTGTTTTATCATACTGTTCATACATTTTTAGCTTTTCTTCTAGCCTGTGCCATAATTCGGGCCACCATGATAGAATAGTGTTGCTTTCTGATTTGTTTCAAAAGCTTATTTGGTTATTAAGTTTTTTAGTGTATGTCCAATTATGTCAAGTTATTTTAAAACAGTTCTTAAATATTGGTTGGAACTCGTTATGACGCTCAGAATATATTTTCTAGATTGTTCTGAAGTAATTGTTAAGAGCTTTTTAATAGTGCTGAATTTGAAAGGAGCTTTATCGGACAGCTAATTTAGGTTGGAAAAGAACATTAAATGAGATTTAAGTTTATGAACTTACATACCTTTTACAACCTATTAGCTTTTAGAGCAATACTGCTTTACGGTAGTTTATTCAACCATTGTATCACTTGACAAGGTATGGAATAAGCTTAAAAATCACAATTTAGATACTGTCTTTAGGCACAGAATTTGGAGCCTGTATGTAAAGAGTGATGAAGTTGACCGACAAATTGTTAAAAGAAACTGGAAAGTTTTATTTATTTATTTATTTATTTGCTGGTATTGGTGAATCTGTTGGAGTTGCTGTACCTGCTGAAGCTGCCTGGGTGCAGTAATGTTACTTCTAGTTCCACAGCTTTCAGCAAACCGCCTGGACATACCACACTGACAGTGGCTTCAGAGGTCGTGTTAAGCCATTGTTCGCTCTATGTCAGCTGAATTTTTCTACAAGAAAAGGGAAAAACCCAAGTATGCTCTAAGGAGTTCGAACATGGCTGCATCCATGAAATACATTAGGTATAACCTCCTTATGAAAGCTGCCTTTCAATTCTTGTTAATAATTATTCAACTGTGAGTTTAGAGGCTTTGTTCAGGGATTGGGCCACCCTTTTATGCTACATACTTTGTAAAAAGCACAGAAAAAATACACTCCCCGCTCCAGAGACTTGGAAAAGACTCTGGAATATTGTTGTTCAGGGATATTATAGTTGGATTTACCATTTTTTAGATGTACAAGCTGACTTGGGACCTCAAAGTCTAGTTGCATAATTTCTTTCTTACATTGCCAGCAGCAGCTCAGGCTCCTGAAGCCAAGCTCTGTTTTCAGTTTCATGTGAATCACTGGAGCCTGGAGTTGCACATATGTGGCTGAGAGCAGAACTGAAAGAGTCGTGTTGTGCTGATAGCCTTGTGCTTGTCATTTTGTTAACAAACCTGCCATTAACGTGCAAGACAGAAGGGATTCCAGCTCATTTTCCAGTTTCCCATCATGATTACCTTGATCTTTTGGTCTAACATAAATTGAAACATCTTCCCTCTTCATCTCAGTTTCTACCCTTAACATCAGTCAATGTGACTGACTGGATAAAAACAGCAAATAAGCTGAATTTGGAAAAAAAAAAAAAAAGAAAAAGTGTTTTTATCACCACATTTTTAGAGAAGACCTGTTTCATAGAAAAATTAAGCTGTGTTTTTCCCCCCCTTAATATTTGCATTTCCTGTGTAGGAGATATGAATTATCCCCTTTATTACGTGATTTTTAGGACAAACTTATTAGACCATATTAAAATGTCATCTAGACAACCTAGGGCAGATTATAGGCAGCAGTAATTGTCAGAGATGTTTTCTTTGTTTAGGGGAAGGAACATTTTCTTTGGTGTATTTAATAGCAGCTAAAAATCAATGAAATGTTTGTAGTGAAGAGTTAGAATTTCAGGAAAACTACAAAAAAGCCACCTTCCAACACTTATCTTTTATAACAGGGGAAGTTAAAACCGGAGCTATGAAAGTATTTTTTTATTTCCTATAAAATCTGAATTTTTCTGACTTCTATAAATGCATCCAATAAAAGCATAGATCTGAAGTTCATGAAAGCAGTAAGGTATCTTAAGTAAGTGGGTGCAAAGTAGAAGAGTTCTTATGTCACATCCATTTTAACAGCTAAATCAGTGAAGCTACTACAGACTACATCAGTGAGCACCTGGCTCCAAATATATTCTATATAAGTTGGCTTGCTTTGGGTTTTGGTTTTTTTGCTTGTTTGTTTTTCTTTCAGATGCATGGTGTTGGTGTGTTGGTGCTGTGTTCAAGATGCTGCACAGTATTAGCCATTTCCTTTGAGAGCTCTTAGGATCATAGAATCATCTAGGTTGGAAAAGACCCTTGGGATCATTGAGTCCAACCATCTACCCTACTCTACAAAGTTTTTCCCTACACCATATCCCCCAACACCACATCTAAGCGACTCTTAAACTCATCCAAGGATGGTGACTCAACCACCTCCCTGGGCAGCCCGTTCCAGCGTCTGATCACTCTTACTGTGAAGAATTTCTTCCTAATGTCCAGTCTAAACCTACCCTGTTGCAGCTTGAAGCCATTCCCTCTTGTTCTATCGCTATTTGCTTGTGAGAAGAGTCCAGCACCAACCTCTCTACAATGTCCTTTCAAGTAGTTACAGAGTGATGAGGTTACCCCTCAGTCTCCTCTTCCTCAAACTGAACAGTCCCAGCTCCCTCAATCGTTCTTCGTACGATTTATTCTCCAGGCCCTTCACCAGCTTCGTTGCCCTCCTCTGTACCCGCTCCAGCACCTCAATATCTCTCTTGTATTGAGGTGCCCAAAACTGGACACAATACTCCAGGTGTGGCCTCACCAGTGCTGAGTACAGGGGCACAATCACCTCCCTACTTCTGCTGGTCACACTATTTCTAATACAAGGCAGGATGCCATTGGCTTTCTTGGCCACCTGGGCACACTGCTGGCTCATATTCAGTCTTTTCCCTGTTTTTAGCAATCAGAAGGAGACTCTCTTGCAACCTCTTCATGGTGGTCTTAGCTCACAGTTGAAAATATGCCTGTGGGGTTTTCTGTGCTGGAGGTTTTTCCCAAAAGCTTTCTGCTGCTTCTGCTAACCAGAGAAGCTGTATCTGCTGCATCAGTTACTGGTGTTCTGTACAGGTCGCAGATATTCCCAGAACCACAGTGTCCAGCTCTGCTCCTGCTACTGATCAGCTTGATGGAACTGAATAATTAAGTGATGGACTTTTTGGCAGCACAGACTGTCCCAGAAGCAGCCCAGGACCCCTTGAAACACTTGAGTGCATTTTCAGGTGTGATCAACTCCACTGTACTTCAGACATTTGCCAGGAAGTTTCAGGATAATCAAGTTATTTGTGCCTTGATTTAAATCTGACTGAGTACTGAAACCTCTTTTTTATTTTTGAAAGCAGTAGGAGTTTTTGCATTTGTTCTGTATCAGAGTAGTCCCTGCTTGCACTGGGACTGGGGTACTCTGGTTAATTTTCTCTGTCCCAGAGGTAGTTGCATTTCTATTTGTGCTTTTACTGTAGGGTTGAGAGTGTTCTATGAATGCTAGCTATTGTCTGCAATAATTGGCCTGTGAATAAAGAGCAGTATTTATTACCTACACACCTGCCCCATTAAAGTATGCCCACTTTTCCACCACCTCAGCTAACCTGATAGACACGGATGATTGAAGCTCCTCGGTTGTTCCTGTCTGTGGGTTGATGCGTGCTGTCAGATAGTGAGACTGTTCAAATGATCTTGGCACTAATTGCAGGTAAAAGTACTTTCCAACAAGAGGGAGGGTGCTGTAGCCGCAGTACTAACTCCAGTGAACAACAGCTACGAGGATATAATTTCTTTTCATGGAATCCAACCTAAATGTACATTTTGTTGATTTTATTTTGACATTTTTGGTGGCGTATCTTAAAGGAAGGGAAAACTTGAGTCTTTTCTTCTTGTTACCGAAACTAGAAGAACATGAAAGCCACTTTCTCTGGCTTTCCAAAAGCTTCAGAAAAGAGTCACTCCACAAAAAGAGACTGCATTTGGATCTAACATGAGCAGTCTTATCAAATGCACAAGAAAATAGGACAGGTCCTTTGTATTTCCTTTTTGAGTCTCGATTTGATGTAGGTTTCTGGAGTATCATCAATTGATCAATAAAACATGCTAGACTGCATGCTACTACTGATTAATTCACACCTTTGGTACACAGTAAGAAACAAGGTGAAGCCTGGTGTCTATAAAGGGACTTGCTAAGTGCATTTCCAGGTGTCTACTAATCTGTGCAGTATGTCTCAGAGGACCACCCCAGCGATCCTAGCCCCGGCCCCCTGGTGTGCCGATGGCATCAATAGGATGTGGCAGCATCGCGGCTGGAGGGGAGGTCTAGCTGTACGGCAGCTGGCAAACCCTACTGTATGTTTCCAGGTCTCGCTTCAGGACTGAGGGGAAAAGAAAGCTAGTATTGCTGAAAAAAATTTAGTCTCCGTAGCCATATCCTGGAATTTTTTAGCAAGAAAGATTTGTTAAAAGCTGTGTTTTAGACTTCCATAAACAAACTTTTCAATTATGTGTTTGAAGATTGAACACAATTTGTGAAAAGGACTCTCTTGCAAAGGATCTTTTTTGCTTATTTTGTGTCTCTTTTTAAATTTTTTAAAAAAATTCAAATCCCAGAAATGGTGAGCATGCACTGTAAGAGCTGCTTTTCTCCCCACCATTAACACTGGATGAGTCTTAACCATTAACACTGGATGAGTCTTAATCATCCCCAAGTGGCCAGCTTCTAACAGATACATTCTAGCTCTTTTATTCTCCCTATATTTAAAATTTTTTAGGAGCACTGCTGAATTTTACCAGAAAAAGGGTGTGGGGGTTTCCATATGCTCCCTGTGTTGCGTTACCTGACCAGGTCTGCAAGTTCTAGCCTTTTTGAAAAAGTGCAGTTGGTTATGTCCAAGTTTATTCCAGTCCTTACTGAGTCTGTGAAAATAGAAAGCCATTAGAAAATTAAGCATGCCTCTGGCCATGACACTGCAGGAGTTTATGAAGGGGTGGTCTGCTCTGGGCAACATCTGTGAGCATCCACTACTGCTTTGTCCTTCCCATCCGTGCTTCTCCCTGGCTGCATCCGATGGCCAGCAGGCTGAGTGGCAGTGCATCAAGAAGCAGTAGGCAGGTGGGATGTATGCTAGTTTATCTCAGGGACATGCTGACTACTTGGAGGTGAGAGCCAAGGAGAGCTGAAAGTCCTTCCTGAACTCTAGCTGGCTTCCTCTGTGAGTGTGGACATCGGAAGTGGGGGGCCAGCTCTGCCCTTGGATGGCCACCTTCAAAAGACCAATCTAGATTATAAAGCAGCAGGGAAGAAAAGCAGTGTGAAAGGCAGGCAGAGCTGGGACCTGAGTTCAGGTTTGGGAGCTGCTCCACGGCAAGCTGGGCAGATGTTATCTCACTGGCCCTCCTCCCATGGTGCTTCCTCCACCCCTCTTGGGGCCGTTTGAGGTCCCAGCAGGCGATGGTCCAGTCCTGGGTAACCTCATGGGCAATGCAACCACTTGAGCCGGTTTGTAAATCCGTGTGGATTTGCTGGTCCCCGAGGTTCGATCCCAGGCCTCGGTTTCTCCTCACCAGGGATCTTAGCAGACCACATTGATTTGGCTCCATGTTTTCAGGAATTTCTTATTTTCAAGAAGCTTAAATTGGGATTCAGATGCCTAAACACAGGCATCGAGCTCCACATCAGACTTCCCGAGACAGTCCCGTGGTACTAGGGTGTACGGCAGGAGACCAAAGGGAGATGTGGACCCTCCAGGAGTGGCAGCTGGAAGCCAAGGGGGATATGTCAGGACATCTCAGGTGGCACTAAGGTCTGTAATTCGACAACTTGCTCACACCTTTGGTGTCTTTTCAGCTGAACCCTTTGGCAAATGGGGCCGAAGGGGACAGGGAGAGTGGTGATGTGATGTGGACAGGAACACATAACTGTCCCTGAGTACTGATTCAATTTACTACCGTATTATTGCTGAAAAAGCTGTTTTAAAATCAATCTTGACTATCGTGGCATGTTTTACTCCTGATGTATTCATGAGTGTTTGGCATACTGTGCACATTTTGAGAGAAGCGACATTAATAGCTATTAAGTTAAGTCTGAAACCGTGTGGCATTGTTAATTACCTCCAGTCATGTAATTTATTGAACTTACAAAACTTAAGTTCTTGAGTGCTATGACTAATTATAAGATTGGAAATTAATCCAGAAGTGGAAATTACAGCCATACTTGAAAATGTCTCTCAGGCAACTTTGATCATTTTCACATGCTTTTATCCCCAGGTCTCTACGAGGAGATCCGTCAGTGCCGTGAGGCCTGTGGAGAAGCTCATATGAAAACAATCTTGGCAACAGGTGAACTGGGGTCCCTTGCTAATGTCTACAAAGCCAGTATGATAGCTATGATGGCAGGTAAATATATGTGATTTTCTTTTTAAGCTAAGAATGGTTTTGCTATGTTATTTATGAAGCTTAAAAAATTCAAGTTGTGAAAGTTTAGTTTTGCCAATAGTAGGCTAAAACTATTACACAGCAATTACTGAAGTTGCAGGTGTAGTAATGAAGTATCACTTGTCTGTTATAACCTACAAAAGCTGCATGCAATGTTAAATAACACTTAAAACTGCTAAATGACAAAATTTGCAGGGATAACTGCTTGTTGTCAAACATCTGATCCTTGATATATTTAATAAGGACACATACATTTGGGGCAGAGACGCATATTATCCAGGCAATCGTGGGGAGGTACTGGTGTGGTGTAGGTAGATGGCTCGTAAGCTTATTTTAAGTGCAGGGGAAACTTCCCTGCGAAGATTTGTCCTGACGGCTCTTGTTTCTGCTTTGCGATCGCTTCTTCTAACCACCTTGTCCTGGGTTGAGAGACACAGGACTAACTTTTCTTCTAATGCTGGGGAAAATTGCACTTTTAGAAGACTCTAGTGTCTGAATTTGTGAAAATATTTACTTTATAGCCAGCCAGGCTCTGTGGGATTCAAGGTTTTAGTGTTTTTGAGCCTTGCCAGGGGCAGGGACAAGGAGGAGCAAGGCCTGGGCATTTGACCCAGGCTGGCCAACAGGAGTATTTCATACTATGAACGTCACATTCAATATAAATTAGAAAAGTTTGCTGCATAGCTGGCTCTGTCCCTGATGGCGGTGGGTCCAGAGAACTCCTTGCCCCGGTGCCGGAACCCTGAGGCCTTTCCTTCCTCCTGAAGCCATTGGGCTCCCGGTGTCCGCCATTTGCTGTCCCTGCTGGGAGTGCACAGCTTCTGCTGAGAGAATGGGCTGAGTATCATTCCTGTCTATCTTATATCAGTATCGGGATTAATACTGGTTCTTTAGTATTATTGTTAATTATTTAGTCTTAGTCTACTAAATCTATTTATATTTCAACCCTTGTGTTTCTTTGTGTTCCCTGATTCCCCTTTCTGGGTGGGGAGGGGTAATCGGGTGATAGAATAGTTGTCTAATGACAATAGATTGTTATGGGTTCTCTCAAACCATAACACACCTCTA
Source organism: Numenius arquata (assembly GCF_964106895.1). Taxonomy (NCBI): domain Eukaryota; kingdom Metazoa; phylum Chordata; class Aves; order Charadriiformes; family Scolopacidae; genus Numenius; species Numenius arquata. The sequence continues at coordinate 62,886,653 of NC_133577.1, read as the reverse complement.
TGAGAGTGCGATTCGGGAAATCAACTGTGCTGGAAGAGCAGTGAAGGGAAGAACAGTGTGCCCTCCGGCAGGCACTGGGTTGGGCTTGGTTGTAACTGGTTGAAGTTGGCACACTCAAGAGCAGTGCTGCTCACTACCAGCAATTAGTTGGCACTTCAGGGTTGTCCGGTCTTCCCTGCCTTTGAAAACTCGATTACATCTGACCTGACGTTTAGGAGTCTGTCTGTCTTTTATTCTGAACCTTTCGGCCAAGACACGCATTCCCATGAGCAGAATAGAGTTTTTGGGGGCTACGTATAGTTTGTAGGTATTACTTTTTTGCACAGCTATAGCCATTGCAGACTGAACGTAGCGAAGTGCCCATTTGAGCCCAGATTTACAGCAGTATATTCTCTCTGCAGCTTTGGGTCTGCGCTGGTACAATTTTCCCTAGTTTAACTGGGATTTTAGGGCTGTGTTTTAATGCCATCTTTGAGATGCAAAACCAGGAAATGGCTGATAATGCTATGTTCTTTGAACTCTGTTCTAGACATCTGCTTCTTCCATTGTGCTTGAAAGAGGGGTCTTCAAGTATATTAATAGAGAGAAGCATAAAGATACACTAAGAACCACTTGGGTTAGTCTGTCTTCTAAACTTTCCCTCAGTTTTGTGTTGATTTTTCTTTCTACCGTAATCTCTTCAGACCTGGAATTTCTTCTTGTTTCAGAGCAAGAAAAAAATCATCCAAGTGTTTTTTCAGTGTTTAAATAAATATTCAACTTGCTGCTGACCTCATTGTCTCCTTGAACGACACTGTCCTTATCTACTTCAAATAGAATGGGGAGCATTTCAGGCTTTTTACATGCTCAGCTACAATGTCAATTAGTATCATTAGATAGAGAGGATCAGTATTATGCCAGTAAATATTGCTTTTAATTAGAAGAGGTGTAAGAAATACACACTTCCTGTCATTTAAACTGATGTACTAATCATTATGATCACTTTTTGTAACATGAAGTAGTGAAAAATTCAGATTGTAAAGCATTAAACATTTTCAGATTTTTTTTGCTGGTGTAGTTTTTTTGAAATACAGCAGATGGCTCTATTGTTAATGATTTTCCTTGCATAGTTACTCATTTTACAAGATACATATCCATCTCAATATATGCAGTAATTTCTTTATTTTAGTCTCTTGCTCTTTCTTTGTGGGTAGGTGTAAAAATAAGAATTTTTTGGTGCCCTATGTACATGTATTGAGGGACAGATTTTCAGACTCTAAATTGTCAGAACTGCTAAAAACCTCAAATTCCTGTTGAATTTTGTTTGAATTGTATATTTGTAGCATTTTGGGGAGAAAGCAATTTGGCAGAGCAGTTTTAAATTCTAGCTTTAGTATATTTTTTTCAACTGGTGCCATGATTTAAAAGAAAGAAATAAAAATGCAGACAATCTTGTGGATGTGGTAGGTTTTGGCGAAATTTATCTGAAGATAAAAAAGCAAAAACTTTGATAGATTTGACCCTAGTAATTAGATTTATATGGGGAAATGAGGTACACAGGATAGTGGATTCAACTGCAAAATTGCCTTTAGAAGCTTTTGCTGCCTCTGGCCAATTGCTCCTGTCCTTTACACCAAAATTTGCTGCTCCTTCAGCTGTGCTGTTAGAAGTGCTCCTTGTGCTGCATTGTAAGCTGAGTTTTCAAAGTAATACAGTTGAAAATTACTCCAGAAAAGGGTTTCCTAGTTTTCTGTGTGTTTTTTGTGATTGGTTGGCAATGGTAGGTTTTTTTTGGGTTTTTTTTTAAGTGGTCACAGCCTCAATAATCTGTTTTACAGCCTTGCCTTGCACACGATTCTGTCAGTGCAACTGAGGACAAGGTGTGCAGTCCTTAAACTTTTTTTCACTTCACTATGCATAATGTAAACCTATCATCTAGGGAGCACAAATTCCTAGACTTACAGAAGTTTACGTTGCCCTTGCTGAGCATGCACGCATTCACCTAGGTCCTGAAGCACAAAGCCACTAGATGTGTTGCGATGTGTATATAAAATGTAGGTATTTCCCATGTGTTTAATTTGTGAGACTCGGAAGGCTGAGAGAGTAACACAGCGCTGATTTATCAGTAGCTCCGTGGTTAAAAAGCTTGCCTGGGATGTCTGGGACTTGGTCTCTTCTCCCACAAAGGTCAATTTTACAGTGTATTTGCTGTTAAGGATCTCAGTCCCTCCTAATAAAGTTGCTCTGCTTTGCACAAAGCAATTAACTGAACGGGGAGTACAACCCAGATGTCTCCTCTCCCAAATAACTTTCCAAAATTTGTATACAGTCTTCCTTGTGGTGGCTTGAGGAATTATTGGTGTAATCTGGGAACCACAGCATGTTACATTTAGTTTGATTCAGCTAGCAGGTGGGGGCTCTGCCACTGGATGTGAGGCCAGCTGCACAGATTGCGGACTTGAGAAGGGGTGGTAAAAGGCTGAAAAATGGGCACCTCCTCATTGACTGGGATTTTAAAAGAATGCCAAGGGCTGTGCTCAGGCTGGGGTGGTGTGCTCATGCGCTTTTATACCAAAGCAGATTGCACAGGCTGCTTCTGTATGCAAACATCTGTACTCTAAATCACAGCCCTTGCGGGACTCAGTGGAAGCCATTCACTGCACTCCGGTGAGTGAGGCTGAGCCCAGCCAAATGTGCAGATCCCATCAATGCACTAGAGGTGGAGGCCAGTTGTAGAAACAGTGCTTGTGTACAAGATGTTAATTCTTGCACCTGCAAGAACTTGGGAAAAAGTCTTGCTTCACAGTGAAGTGTGAGAATAATTTGCGTCTGTTCAAAGCAGTGGCTCTTGGCTCCTCCTGTGTCTGAAATCATATCTCCAAAGTATGATGACTACTTTTTCTTCCTTCTCTAGCACAGTACATAAGGAGAAAGGCATCAGAATGGGAGCAGGCACCCAGTTCTCTTAAATTCTTTTAACCATACCTTTACAGACTTGACTGACATGCGATAAATTCTTCTGGAATATTTAAGAACCTATTTCTGAGTGAAAGAGGCTGACAGGCCTCTTGGGACAGTGACTCACCTGGCAAGAATAAACCTCACAGTGCTAAGGAGGACATAATGGCAGGTAGGATTGCACATCAGTGGCTCTGTGGCACTACCAAAGGAGCACGTTGTTTTCAGAGAGCTGTCCAAAAGAAAATCTCAGCATTGAATGAGGGAATTTTTGGTCATTGATTTATAACATCCACTGCCGTTTCTTGCGCTTCTTGAAGTCTTGATCATGATTTGAGAACATGAGCTTCTCAAGGGAAACTGACTGCATCTTTGACTCTACCAGACAACTTCCAGACAGTGACTAGAGCAAACTAATTAGTGGTTTTCACTGTCTGGTGTATACTTGTGTGAGTCACGTCCATTTCTACAGGAGACACTCAAATCTCTGTCTTCATAGCCACTTGGAAGAAACAGTCCTAAGGAACACAAATGGGAGTGCCTGACTCCCCCATAACAGTGGGAACTATTCTGTTTCTTCATCACAATGTCTTTAAAAAAAACCAGATCTTGTACGCAACTCTCTTATAAGAGGTAGGCTAGTTTAAAACTTTTATTTTTTGACACAAACATCAGAAACTGCCAAGGAAGCCATAAAAGGAAGGGAAAGATGATGAACTTGCAGTGGGAAAGGAACTCTTCAGTAAATGTGTGAATGAATTAATTGCATATTTCAGTCATATAAGGTTTTTATTTTGGAAAAATCACATTTTAACCATATTACCCAATTACAAAATCTTTATTGTTCTGTGTAACAGTTCATATTAATTAAGATACGCAGACTGGGAGAGAGGTGGAGGAAGTGATTAAGTAAATGTACTTTACTTTAAAAGTGAAAACTTAATCTGTGTCATTTTGACTGTGAAAACTGGTCTTGATAGCACAGCTCCTTTTATGTCACTCTTTGGGAAGATGAGGGAGACACAGCAGTGACATGTGAAAAATACTTGTTTTCATTATATATACCTAAACAAGTACCTGTGGAAAGATCAGGAAGGAGCGATGTATGTTCTTCTGCATACTAAACATATGGGTTTAAAACAATTTTTTCATAGGTCATTAAGCAGTTAGTCAAAGAAATTGTAAGTTGAGATACTAATGTAAAAATTGAATTTAGAAAAGGAATGAATTAGTGCTAAAATAAACTAACTTGTAAAGTCTCTAGCACAAAAAACCCTGCAAAAAGTAGCAGAAGATGGCTGAGGCAACAAGGTCTTTGATGCTAATAATCTAGAAGAAGAACATTAAAGCACATTAAATGTGTGAGCAGAAGTTTTTTTAGATGCTTTGATAACGTTCCTTCCAAAGTGAACAGAAATAATATAGCCTAAACGGTGAAGAAAAGCTGTGTCTTGCAGTTCTCAGGAGAGTCCATTATCAGTGCTTCCAGGCTTCAGACTGCTTTACAGAAGTGGTTCCAGTTAATACACACTTATCATTTTAACAGAAAATCCTACCAAAACTTAAAGGTACAAATAGGCTGGCCTTGTGCTGGATCCAGAGAGAGATTGGCTGAGGGCTGTAGTATCCAGTCTTTGTCTCTAAAAGCAGAGGGCAGTGCCACAAGGTTCCTGCAAAGAAAATTCAGGACACAGGAGTACTGCATGAAGAGGTTTCCTCAAAAATCTTACCGGAACATGTCACTGCACAAAAGCCTAGTCCTGAGTTAAGAAAAGATAGCATTTTAATAATTATAAGATGAGAGAATCCAAGAAGTGGGGTTTGGAACATCGCAGGATAATGCCTGGCTACCCAAAGCTTTTACCCCAGGTCTAAATAAGGTTTTTGCACTGTCATTAATATTGATGCAGATCCATTTTTAGTTTGGATAATGGGAAGACAAACTCTAAGGTACCAATAGCTGTTGTTGTTTTGAGCACTGTTTTGCAAAGGTTTGAGCAGGGTTAGGTGGTATGGCTATAAACATGCTAGCAGCTCTCTAGGTGCAAGGAATGACTTTCCTACTGCTGGATGTGGACCACTGTGATCCAAAACTTCTACCAGGCAAATGTTTCATGAAAAATGAAAGAGAAGAAAGAAAACCAAACTAGCAAAATTTGACTGAAAAGCTAGGCATGCTTTGCACAAGTGCGACTAACGGAGGAAACAAGACTACTGAATAAGTAATAATACTTGGCACTTAGATGGCACTTTATGTCTTCAAAGCACATACTGACATTAGCAGAATAAATCTTACAATCGCCCTGTGAAGGTATAGATAATAACAGACAAGTCAAAAGTCAAGCTGAGATCAGTTGTGAGTTCCTGGCTTTAAATCCCATGCTCAAACTGAAAGTTGTGGGTCCCCTCAATAGCATGTGAGTTGTATTATGTTTATAGAAAGGTTTGATTTAATTATATGTCTACAACTTCAGCTGTAATTTGATACTAAGTCAGTCAGTTATTAGAGCCCAGAGCATTTCCAGATGAAAGGCAAACCAAGGGAGGAAGCTTGGTAACACATATAAAACAAGATTTAAATGTGTGTCTCGTTTAACACAGCTGAAATAAACCCAATTGTATTGAGTTTACAGTTTATCTGTAAAGGGTACACTTCACCCTGTTAAAGGTCCATTAGAAATAAGGAGCAATGTGTGGCTGTCATCTTCTAAAAGCAGACTGGGTCAAAATTGGTAGCTCCTTAATATGGATAGGAACTGTCTCTGAGTGCTTTCCAGGGTGACAGATGGTGTTAAAACTCTGGTCTGGAAGTCCATATTATGGCTGGGGACAAGCTAGTAAGTCCTTACTCTTCTGAATGTGTAGGAAGAGGACTTACCGCCTGAACTGGTGACTAGGGCTTTCTCGGTCAGTCTGGTGGCCGTTTCTTCTCTCCCTCCAACCAAGCAGGAGTCAAAGTGAGTCCAAGGTGTGATGGGGATTGCCTGCTGTTGCAGCTTGGCTGGGCTGCGCTCACTGGCGGAGGAAGGTAGATGCTGAAACACAGCCTATTCTTGCATCTCACTTCTTGCCTTCAGAAAACAAGGCACAGTGCAGAGAGAGAGTTCTCCCACCTGTGTTGTCAAATGGTAGAGAATAATCCCAATTTTCTTCGGGTGTGATCTTCTGGCAGTACAGATTAGAGCTAGCGTAGGCATGAGCACATTTCTGAATTTCTGTCAGTTTACTGAGAGCACATAAAATGATGTTTATGTCAGCTGTCTTCTGTCTGCGTGCATGCAGACAATACCTCATTTGTCCAAAGATCTGCCCATTCCTTCAGAATTTTTAGATAAATTTGAAGAATTTGTACTACTTCAGCACTTTGTATCATGCAGATGCAGTGTTTTATGTCATTTTAGGAACACAGCCTTGGTTACTGTCTTGAATATGTAGAAGTGGTTGCATTTGGCTGCTGTAAGAGGCTCATCAGGACAGTAATTAACACTATAGAATTATATTAATAGTTGATAACTTTCCTGTCTGTTTGCTGCAGCAGATGTCCTGCATTCTGCGTAGTGTGAGGTTGTTTCTGCATGTTCAGAGCTCTGGTTAGCATCACTGAAAGTTTAGTGCAAGGAATGAGCACAGAACAGGTGTAGAAAACCAAGATACAGAGCAGGTCAGAGTGACACAGTCTGTCTTAAAATTTTCAGTGATATTATGGACTAGAAAAGTTTTTTTCATTAGGAGTTAGATCAAAAGATGGATGGTCTTTAAATACAATTGGTCTAAAAGAGGTCTCTAGAGGAGCAAGTTTCTTATGGTACAGAGTTGGGGGGGAAATAAAAAAGCCAATGGTATAAAAATGCAGATAGCTGCTTGTTCAGTAAGGCAGTACAAAGCTGCTCCCTTAAATGATGTAATTGCCTACAAGGTTAACAGTGATACTGCAGCTAATCACTAGAAATAATGTAGGCGTGATAGATAAGCTTGGAGTTGAAAAGTTCTAACAATGCAATCACAATATCCTCAGGTTTGAATTACTGAGAAGAGTCCATACAAAGAGCAGTAACACAAAAAAATGTTGTGCATGAGTAAAGGAGACCTTGAAGGAATGCAAAATGAGACTTAAAAATCTGTCTGGAACTCAATGTATTATAAGTACAGGGAATCAGAAGTGAAGGAATGGAAAGTGGTTGAGAAACACTAGGGCAGGCTCTAATTAAAAGTCTTTTCATTAGATCCTAAAGAGCAACAGAACTCTGTACGGGTAAGTAGAGGACAGGAGTAATATTGGGGGGGGAAAAAGATACCAAGAGTCTGTGAAGGGAGAACAGAGAGTGTATATAGTAAAACCTCATTTGTTTGCAGTTTGTTAAGCTAGAAACCCAGACGTGCATGCAATGCCATGTTTTGTTATGCATTTATTTATGTGCTTACTGAACTGTGCACTAGCCTATACAGCCATATCTGAGAGGAGATAGTTGTCTGGGGCCATTCATATTTGTCATACCAGGATGCCTGGCAACTCAGTTTGCTAGTTTTGGGAAAAGGTCTCTTCTATTAATGTTATGCTACTGTAATCAGAAAATAGCAATATACACCCTTTACTGAAGTCAAAGAAGAAATACCAGTGTAAAACAGATGACATTTGTCAGCTCTGTACCTGATTGTTTGATTTTGTGTTATACACAACATTGCTTCACTTTCTCCCTCCACCATCCCCATTTACTGATGGTGCAATTTCCAAGCACTTCTCACCAGAAGAATACCAAGTTAAGTCAGGAAGCCAGAAGATGGGTAGGATTGTTTGAGGTAGCAGAATGACTCCTAACTTATCATCACCTTTGACAACTCTGTTAGCTTCTCTGTTTTTCCATATGTAGAATTAACATTGCACATTTTATAGGACCTCTGTGAGGTCTAGTAAATTAAGATATAAACAGAAATATGTTCCTCTCATTAGAAGGCACAAATTTTCCATGCCTGTGCATGGAGGTGGAATACCCTTGGTCATGATTGAACTGGGAAATGGAGTAAGAGAAAGTCTGGCAATTTTTTGGTGGGACCTGCTGACTCTGATTTACTGGTACAGCCAACCCTGGGAGTGACAGTGGAGGTGGGAGCTGGCACAGCTTGCCGTGGTACTCTAGGCTGATGGCATCATGCACTGCACAATTGACCTGCCTTGCCCAGAGCAGCAGGGAGGTCACCTTCCTTCAGCCATTTTCATAGCAGTCGACTCAAAATGTTCTTCTAAATGAAAGCATTTTTGCCGTGTCTCCCATGCACCTCTTTTGCTGTGCTTTGGTGTTCTCCCTGCACTGAGCAAACTGGAACGAGCAGTAGTCCCTACAAGAAATTGTAAAGGAGCAGGAGTGTGATAATTCCCCAGAAATCCCAGAACTCATCACTGGATCTCAGAGCAGGGTTTGAACCCTGATCTGCAGATTTCTGCTTCTTGACTTGCACTGGAACAGGCTGCCCAGGGAGGTGGTGGAGTCTCCGTCTCTGGAGACATTCAAAACCCACCTGGACACGTTCCTGTGCAACCTGCTCGAGGTGGACCTGCTCTGTCAGGGGGGTTGGACTAGATGATCTCCAGAGGTCCCTTCCAACACCATATCACTCTGTGATTCTGTGACTTGTAAGAAAGTGGATATTCTTTATGCTTCAACCTTTGAAACTGGTTGTGAAATAGTAGGTTACAGTGAGTAGGCAGGTAGTGACAATATAACATACTGTTGAGAGGGGTCAACCCTCTATTAACAAACTATCTTAAATGCCTGAATAGCATTTTTCTTTTGCTGATATTCAAGATCTTTGCAAAGCATGTTAATTAAGGAATATCTAAATGGTATACTTTCAATTTATAACAACTGATGCAGAGAGGTGAGAAAGCACCCTTGTTGCGTTAATTTTCCCCATGAATGAAACCTTGTTTCTATGTTAAATAATTTGTTAGAATTTGAGTTAAAACTTCTGAAGTTTCCTATCACCTCAGACTCAGAAATCGTTGCACAGTGAATAGTTCTAGTCAAACATGCCATCAAAATAACACGGCTTCCTAGCAAAAAACTTTGCATCTGTGAAGCTCCGGTATTGAAGGTAATGGTTTGAGAGAATGCAATTTTAAAACATGGAAATATTATGTAAAATCAATAGATGTACAGGGTACTATTTATTTCTCTGATATTTCAGGTTGTTTTTTTATTGTGTTAGCAGCAGGTGTTAAATTCTACTAAACCAGTGAAAAATAGAAATAAATATTTAATTTACTGTATCTATCAATTTTACAAAATTGGCTTATGAAATATTAAAGTATCTTTTAAGAGATTGAAGGTAGGAACACTAGTTAGAAAATCCAATCCCTTAACAGAAACTTAATATAGATGTGGAAATAAACTAAGCATGATTTTAGGGTTGTAGGTCCTGGGATTTTTTTCTTGCTTTTTAAGGTGGAAAAGCCTCGTGATCGTGGCTGTCTCATTTGAAGGTATATGCTCATGACAGCAGAAACGTGAAATTAGACTTATAAAGAGAAGGATGTTGAATGGAAAAATACACTAGGAATGTGTGACCTTGAACAACAATAGGTTATTTTAAAACACTAGGGGCACTCATTTGATTAAACCCATTTAATCATAAGGAACAGGAATACAGTGGAAAACAAAGAAGGATAACCAGAGATGGACACAAACATAAGTGAAATACATATTGAGACATGGAAGTGGGACAAAAATTAGTCACATGAAATGGAGTTTGCCATGAGGAGGTTATGAATGGTTTTCTTACCAATAAGCTGGATGTTAAAACACACTGAGATCAATACAAAGACATCCATTAACTTTTAACAGATCACGTCCTAATGGTGCTGGTGCTGTATTTCGAGGTGTTACATCGTTAAGTGCAGAGAAGCAAGCTGAATACCCAGGCTGACTGCCAGGTTGCGTGGTGCCACAAACACGTTCCTCACTGAGCTAAACAGGACTGCCTATTCTAATGCAAACATTTAAGCTTGTGTTTAACTTTTTCTATTCCTTATAAATGTAAGTTTTTAACTGGAAGTTAATTCTTAATAGACTTTGTCACTCTTTTCTCAAAGGAAAATATTTCTATCAGAATATGTCCATAGGATATTGCAGTATTCTTCAGCAATGTGCTCATTTCAGTGGTGTTTGGAAAGAGAGGAAGATGGCTTTTTCAGGTTTCCACCAAGGGAGTTGGTGAGTTTGCAAGTCTCATGGGACTTGAACTTCCTTGGTAGATACCTGGGTTACTTGGAACTCGTCTCCCAGGCTTTCTGTGCTCCTTTGATTTGTGTTGCCAAAGTGCAATCCGTATAGGGAAGATGTTGAAAAGAATGGAAGATATTCCCTTCTTTGATACTATACTTTGGAATTTCAACCCCTGGAAATATCTTCGTGATTTACATATATTTTTAATTCCTTTTCTGAAATTAATTTCAGCATCTCTGAGGTAAGGCAACTTCTAGTTTCTGACTATGCTTACTTTATAGTTACCAGAGACAATACTTTTCCCAGAGCTGCCTGTAATAGTCCTGTTTTTGAGAGGATTTTTTCAAAGACAAAGATGACAGCAAAGTCCATACTCTTCATGGCAAGTCAACAGGGATCTGACATCTGATTGTCATCTGCACTTTTGATGTTTCCTCCCCTCTAGCGTTTGTGCTATAAAGTGATTTCCCTGCAGTGTACAGCTTCAGCTCAGCTGATTTCTCAAGTTGAGTTCTCCCTAAGTCTAAGATGTAGAAAAACTTCCTCCTTGATGATGGCAGGACTTTTTCTTAAGCAAAAAGTCTTCCTTCCACTGCCTTTGCTGTTACCCTGCCAATCCAATGTCCAATTTACCAGTCTATCCCAGACATCGCAGAGGTGAAGTCTTGTAGTTTATCAAGAAGATTTGTTAATTCATCTCTACTGGACCAAAAAAAAAAAAAAAAAAGATGATAATGTTCCATATTCTGTGCGGCGCATTAAACTTAAATTATGCAATGCAAAATTATGAATCATATATATCTTCAAAAGCCTGCTTCCCACTGGTCCTGGAAGATGGACATGTAGAGAGCTCAAAGGAAACAGAGAGGCTTACTGAAAGCCTTCATTTCAAATGGAGCTTTGAAATGAACCCAAGCCCCAGGATGTGAAAGCAGCCTGGTGGGGTGTGGTGGAAGGGGGTGCCACATTTCTCAGGGCTTTTGGTCTCCCCAGTAGGAGGAGGGGTCGCATTTTCAGGTGGTGCTCTGATAACAAAATAGCATATACATGCTGCTGATAGCTAACTGGTTACTTTTATGTATGACCACCTAAGGAACCTGAAGGTCCATAGGACCTGACGAAATCCATCCATAGGTCCCGAGGGAGCTGGCGGATGAAGTTGCTAAGTTGCTTTCCATCATATTTGAGAAATCATGGCAATCTGGTGAAGTTCCCGCTGACTGGAAAAAGGGAAACATAATCCCGATATTCAAAAAAGGAAAAAAAGAAGACCCAGGGAACTATAGGCCAGTCAGTCTCACCTCTCTGCCGGGCAAGATCATGGAGCAGATCCTCCTGGAATCTCTGCTAAGGCAGATGGAAAATAAGTAGGCGATTGGAGACAGCCAGCATGGCTTCACCAAGAGCAAATCGTGCCTGACAAATTTGGTGGCCTTTTACGATACTGCCACAGACCTGGTGGACAAGGGCAGAGCAACAGATGTCATCTACCTGGACTTATGCAAAGCATTTGACACTGTCCTGCACTACATCCTGGTCTCAAAATTGGAAACTCGTGGATTCGATGGATGGAACACTCGGTGGATAAGAAACTGGCTGAATGGCCGCACTCAAAGGGTTGTGGTCAACGGCTCTATGTCCAAGTGGCAGCCAGTGATGAGTGGTGTTCCTCAGGGGTTGGTACTCGGACCAGTGCTATTTAACATCTTTGTCAGAGACATGGACAGTGGGATAGAGTTTGCCGATGACACCAAGCTCGGTGGCGCGGTCGACACGCTGGAGGGAAGGGATGCCATCCAGAGGGACCTGGACAGGCTGGAGAGGTGGGCTCGTGCAAATTGCATGAAGTTCAACCAAGCCAAGCGCAGGGTCCTGAACCTGGGACGTGGCAGTCCCAGGCACAAATACAGGTTGGGCGGAGAATGCCTGGAGAGCAGCCCTGAGGAGAAGGACTTGGGAGTGCTCATGGATGAGAAGCTCAACATGAGCCAGCAGTGTGCGCTGGCAGCCCAGAAAGCCAACCACATCCTGGGCTGCATCAAGAGAAGTGTGGCCAGTGGGTCGCAGGAGGTGATTCTACCCCTCTACTCTGCGCTCGTGAGACCCCACCTGGAGTACTGTGTCCAGCTCTGGAGTCCTCAACACAGGAAGGACATGGACCTGTTGGAACAGGTCCAGCGGAGGGCCACGAAGATGATCAGAGGGATGGAGCACCTCTCCTATGAAGACAGGCTGAGAGAGCTGGGGTTGTTCAGCCTGGAGAAGAGAAGGCTCCAGGGAGACCTCATAGCAGCCTTCCAATATCTGAAGGGAGCCTACAGGAGAGCTGGAGAGGGACTCTTTGTCAGGAAGTGTAGTGACAGGACAAGGGGTAATGGTTTTAAATTGGAAGAGGGGAGATTTAGATTAGATATTAGGAGGAAATTCTCTACTGTGAGGGTGGTGAGGCACTGGAACAGGTTGCCCAAGGGAAGTTGTGGATGCCCCATCCCTGGAAGTGTTTAAGGCCAGGCTGGATGGGGCTTTGAGCAACCTTGTCTGGTGGCAGGTGTCCCTGCCCATGGCAGGGGGTTTGGAACTACATGATCTTTAAGGTGCCTTCCAACTCTAACCATTCTATGATTCTATGTTGTAATCAGGTACTGTGTTTGCAGCTTCTCTGGATGTAAGCAAATTTAGCTTCACAGCAGTTTGCTTGGTTGCCAGTTGCAGCACGGTTGCAGCTTTGAGGCAGGCTCCTCCGGGAACTTCAGCTGGATGGACGATGTGCTATTGTAGCAACGCCATTTCCAGCAGTTTCCAGCGTCTGGGTTAGAATTACAGCTCACTTAGCTTTAAACTAACTGTCTCCAGAGTGTAATGCAGAAATGCTGGTCTGTTGCTTAGAAGTAAAACAAAAAAATCCTAGTAAAATAAACAGAGCTACTCTGTGCTTTCAGACAACTTCTCGGTGAGTTCATTTGCAGGGACTTGCTTGTATTAGGAAGTAAGAACTGAAGGCAGGAGAGAAACCTAGGAAGAAAGTAATATATTTCTCTGCTGAAATGTTCAAGAGATTAAGTAAAAAAAAAAAAAAGTGAGCAAGTGAGGGGTAAAGAGAAGCCTTTAGGTTTGAAGTGTTCCTGTGCCTTTTTTGCTGTTTTAAGAACACAGTTGTGGAGTGAAGCACAGGAACATGCAGAGCACTTTGCAATCTGTATGAAAATGCTGCAGATAAGGACAAATAATTAGTAATTACTAACAACATTGCATTTTGTTACTCAGAAATAATTCAGAGAATGGTTCTGCCAGTTGAGGTTATTGTCTAATACCTGGTTCATGAAAGACAGAATCAAGAGAGGAACTGAGATTATTTGAGTGGAATTTTTAAGTGGCAGAAGGCAAAGGGAAGGTAAGAAAAGCATCCGTTCAAGTTGGAAGGAGGCAACTAATATGGCATTTGAGGTATCAGCGATGCATTCTGTATTATTCGCAGCCATAATTCCGGTATGGCTTGTAGGTTTTCTACGTTTTCATTTGCTAAATTAGGTGGGACATCACATAAAGAGTAAAGTAGTCAGTGAAACATAGAAAGGTTTAGATCATCATGTTCATACAAAACCTGTAGATGCCTTTCCACAAAATGTGAGTTGCTACAGTGCTGATTTTTATGTTAATTTACTAGTGAATAATTTAAAAATACCTGTTTATTTTTTAATAAAAAGGAAAGATATAAATTGGCTGAGTGTTCCTAATGTTACTTACAGCTGCCCTGAGCAGATGTTGGGGATGCTTAGTGGTGTGCTAGACCAAAATAAGTTTTATGAATAAACAAACAATTTATTTTTACTACCAACTCTTTCAGGCTGATTCTCTCCCAAATTCACAGTAAAGGGCTTTTTAAAGTCTCCTCATAAATAATTACCTTTCTTGTGCCACTTTTTTTCTAGGCACTTGGATTTTAATTATGATGATGAACTGTTTTAATAAGTTCTTAAATAATTTTATCTTTTCAGGGCTGAATCCACTTTCCATTTCTCTTTGCCTTCATTGGTTCCTGGGTTTTCAATCCTTTTAATACTTGCTAATTCACTTGATATTGCACTTTCACCCCCCTTTATAAATTCTCATTGGAAATTGGAAAACAGCATGCAGCAGCATCTTTTTCTTCTGAACTCTACACACATACACCCACCTAACCTTGCTGGTTAACAACAATCTCCTGTTAGTAGGAACCATTTTGTTTAACTCAGTCATTTTGATCACTGTAGGTTTGAAAAGATATGTAATTAAATGGAGACAATGAGGTTTTGCTTTGGGCTAATGTCCGGGGGCCTTAAAGCACTCTACAGAAGATGGCTAGCAAAGTGAATACTGTGCTTGGTTGATAGATAAGTCATATACAGTACTGCTATACTCACCTTCGGATCTGTGTTTTCCCATATAAATAACTATTAGATACCTACGTAGGTAATTCTGTGATTCAGTATCTGTGGAAAACAGCTGCTTTATTGGAATGTATGCATCTCTATCGGGATGGTGGGGAGAAGAGCCAAGTGAGAGGTTTTTAAATTTCCCGATTTTTAGTCTCATGGCATGATCAAGATTTACTTAATTAATAGTGACTGCTATTAAAAAGCCCACAAATCGTGTTTAAACTGTCAGAGTTTTCTTTCAGATTATGTATGTCTTATGATCCCATTCCTGATGCTGAATAATTGGAGTCACTGCAGAAAATATTAATACCCATTTAGGTATTGTTAGAAATCATAGTTAAAAGTGTGGCTCTTGCAAGGCTTTACTTTCATCAGGTTAGGGTCTGTCCACATCAAATATCTGTTCCTTTGGGGTGCAGCCTTGGATAGCTTTGCTTAATGTTATGCTCTGTGTCACGTAAACACAGCATGTTTAGGCTCGAGATCAAATGGAGAGATGGTACTGCAACTTTATACTGTTTATGCCAGAAGTTTAGGATTACAGAAGGAAAGGCGTAGACCAGGTGGTCATGCTTCCTGGTGTGATGGTGGCACCATCCTAAGCACTGCAGTTTGACGAGTGACAACTCAGTAAAACACAGGTAATGTTTTGCTTGACCACTTCCATTTCTGAACGTGCAAGTGTGGATGGAGAAGCCATTGATACCAAAAAGTGAGGCTCTGAAATATTGCCATGCATAGCTACAAAGTTTTCTTTTTTTCTTTAAGACAGACGTAAAATGTACTGTCTCAATGAATTTAATAACTTGCCACTAGATACCTACAAGGATATATGTACATATAACACAAAGAGAGTTTGGTACTCAGTTTCTTTCATTCACAGTATTTCAGTAAAAAGAGTGAAATGCCAAAGTACAAAATGATAATATATATATTTAGTGCAGGTTTTCAAAAAAGTAAAACCTATATATAAAAAAATAGATTTGAAGATTGAAGTATCGTCTTCATTTTGCCAGTGGACTAACTAAATATGCATTTCTATATCAGTTTCAATTATTTTTAACCAAAACCCAGGCAGTTGTTTAATCAGATTGTTGGTACTTTTGGTTTGAGATGCTCACCATGATTACAGTCTGTGACCAAGTTGGCACACAGGCCGTTGACAAATGGAGGTGGAGAAACAATGCCTCAGCATATTAAATACCTTTTTATGAGTTGCTGCCTGTTTCTGGTGGTGCTTAAGGGTCTTTTTTATTTCCTTCATTTTTTAAAGTACTGCTCAGTAGATTGTTATGCCAGAAAAGTCTGACTGAATTTATCAGCAACATGCCTTCATAAAGCATCCCTTTGAAATAAAATTGTTAGTTTTGCCATGTAAGCATCATTAATAATACAATGGAGGGAAAAAAGATTTCTTAAAAAACCCAAAGTGTGTCTTTTCCTGACCCCCAGCAGAGAGGTGCCTCCTGCTTGGAGTGTGGCTGCACAGTCAGGGTTTTGGTTGGGTTTTTTTTTCATTGAAGGGGACTAGCAGGCTTTTTGGTATTTAGGCTACCTGAAGAGCTAGGAACCTTGTAAAACAACCCTACTGACGGCGGTGAAAACATCTGTCAGTGCCTGGAAGTTCTCATCTACATTGCAGCCTACACACGTGGGCTTTTGCAGTTTTGCCAGATGTCAAATTATCAAGGTGGGGAAAGAAGGAGGAAACACTCAGAGGGGCAAAAACTCCTGGGAAACAGGAGCTGCGAGTAAGATCAGTACCTTTTAAAAATAACCATAGCTTGCCATTTTACTATGCTGCGTTATGTGTAGGCAAGGCCTTCCAGGGTGTTACCCTTTGGATATTTGTTGCATCAGGAGAATGCCCAAAATCCGCACCAAGGAAGTCCATGGTAGAATCTCCGTGTTTGTAAATTGGTTGGATTGAAAACTTTCAAATGTTATTAAAATTAAACTAAAAGTGCCTAACATTTTCCTAGTAATCGCATGATTACTGGAAGTGGAATATCCAGCCCTCTATGCAAGCCCCTATGTAACCAGTTCGACCTGATTTGTAAAAGCCAGGAGGAAACAAACACATCACAGATGAGTCTGGTGAGATCTGACACCTTAGATTTTTATGTTTTTTTCAGGCAAAGCCAAAAGCTTGACATTGTGTCCTGGTTTGAAGTAAAACCGAACCAATTTTCTCTTCTGTAATTTTACATCTTAGCTAGGCCTCCTCTAACTCTCTGACATTAACGGCGTATTGTGGAGAAAATGCTCGTTCTCAGAATGATAAGACCAATGTTTGTGCTCCATGCCAAGGAATGGTATGCAGGGAGGCCCTTGCTTATACTTATTGCTATAACAACCAAGGTCAGCCAAGTTCGTTATTTGCCCCATTATAGAGGGTTGGAAATGGAAAAACGTAGAGGGGTGACATCAGTGGGGAGGAGTGGACAGGAGAGGTGACCCAAACCTGACCAACTGGGGTATTCCATCCCATCTGCCCCATGCTCAGTATAAAAACTGGGGGATCAAAGGGTCAATTCTCTCTTTCTTCAATGGCCGACGTCCAGAGAGGACTCTCTCTGTTCATCTGCCTTTGATCCCGATCCGTGTGTTCCTGACTCCAGAGCTGGAACTCAGTTCCCATCCGTCGCTGAGTCCAGTCTGGGACTTTCCCAGTGCCTGCCGGTGACGTGACTGTCATCCTGGGAGCTTGATACGGTTTTGTATGTGTTGTATCTATTTCATTATTTTCTTCTTTATTTTTATTTTAATATTAATTCTTCATTAAAGTAGTTTAGTTCATTCTAAACTTCTAAATCTCCTTATCTCTTTCTCTCCTGTCTTTTGGGGGGGAGGGGTGGGGGGGGGAAAGAGGGGGGAGGAAGGGCCATCTGTCAGTCTGGTTTTGGTAAATTTGGCCGAAACCATGACACATTGGCCACGAAGCGCTCTTGGGAAGTGCCTTTGATACTGGAAATCCCCCCAGTGCTGAAGCCCCCACCTGTGCCAGCTGCCTTTTTATGTGTTGGGAGCTGTGGAAGAGGGGCTGACACTGGCTATTTGTCCTCTGCATGACAAAGAGGCTGGATGCTGGACACATTCCGATTGTGGCATTAAGACATGACTTTTAAATCTCAAAAATCAATCCTGCCTTTCTATGGGTTAGAATCAGAACAGAATCTTAAGCTGCTTTTATCATGAGGTGTTGAAAAACACTCAAAATGACATTCAAGTGTCATGATTTTGGCTGTGTTATGTATAGGTTTTTTTAAAAATCTTTGAAATTCCGAGCATCTTCTTGATAAAGTAGGCTGATTTTCTACTTGTTTTGTTCAGTTTGGAGTATTTCCAAATGGATTTTAAACAGCTATTGCTTCAATTTGAGTAATTTTGTTACAAGCTAATAGACAATACATAAGCATACCTGAGTTTTAATGTTAACATATTTGTTTCAAAGTTGCTATCAACATTAAAAAGCACGAAGCTAAATGTGGTTGCTAAAACATGGTATGCAATATGCCATGTAGTGCTTTGATTTGAAGCAGTCATGCATATTTATTATTTTCTTCCAAACTGCAGTGCTATTACTGGTAGATATATCAGGATTTTAGCCTCAGTCTGTAATATGTCATATACTGGACAACATTTTGAGAGACTGAGATGTATTGATCAAAAACCAAGAATGCCAAGAGGGAAAAAGCCTAGATCAGTGCTGTTTTAATTATATCACAGTTTAGGATAGTTTATCATTGTTTATATTAGTTTAAGTGTGAACAAGTAAACGGTGCAATGCAATTCAGTGTTTGTAAAGGAAGCTTAATGGGTGAGATTTTCAAATCAAGTCTAGTTTCTCCCACAGCATTTTGCTTTTTTTACCCATCCCAGCAGGAACACGTGTCTCCGTGCTGAGAACCTGAGTGCCTGCGTCTGAGAACCTAAGTGCCTGGCCAAAAGTAGAGGCCAAATTTTATGCTTCTCCACAAAGGAGCAACAACCTGTTTTAGCAGCAACCTATGTGTTACTGGTAAAGTGATAAGAATGAAAGTTGTGGTTCCTTCTCAAAAATCCAGCGTGCCTTAAGCTGCTGTATGCGGGACACTGAGACTCTACCAAAGCAGGGAAAGTCACCACCTTCCTCTTAGTCCCTGGCCACATCCATATCCCTGCACAGAGACAGGGTGTTATTTTATAATCTTTAGATTTTTATTTTATTTTTTGACATTAGGGCAATCTGCAGATTTTGGCCATCACTATCTTTGCAGCAAAGAGTCAGAATGAGGTGTTGAAAGATGTGACTGCCTTTTTTGTAGGTAGCTGCTCTGTAATTGTGGAGATGATGGTGGTGGTGGCGGCAATGAGAGGGAGCAAGTCTGCTTTTCTGTGCCTCCATGCATGCTGTGGAGCACTTCCACTAGGTTTTATGCAGGTGCTGCAGCTACTCTCACCACTAGCACACTATCCATGCTTTTTTCAGTTGTTTGTGGTTCTTCCACTCCTTTCACCCTTACTCTTCAGGTATTTTGGTAGCTGGCGGCCATTAGCCACGTCTTAAAGCTAATGGCAACCACTTCTATCTCCATGTACCACTTCTGCTACTCCTTTGACCCTGTTCACTCTTCCCTCCACTGGGGAAAATGTGCCATGGCTGCCTGCTTCTGTTTTGTCAAGGGTATGAGGCCAGAGGAGACCATGGGTTTATGCAACTGGGGTCAGAGCTGTGCCACCAACACTACCTTCTGCTCTGGGTGAGCACAGGTGCTCTCCCATGCACGTGTGCTCTCAAGCTGAGCCTATCCTAGAGTAGAGAGGAGACGTGCACTGATGTGTCTTGTATTTTTTGGCTTGCTCGAAATCAGAAGGGGGGTGGCAAAAAGTATCCGACAGAATAGTCTGTAAAGGAGAACAGCATTGCAAATAGATAAGCTCAGAGGAAAGGTGTGTTTTTTCTCAGTGATTATAGTAAGGTTAGGATTAAGTGTTGAGATGCGTTGATTTATTTCTCCTTTCTACCTTCGGCCCGTCATGTGTCATTAGGCAAACTGCTTAACCAGTTTCAGTAATGCCATCTGCAAAATGAAGTAAGGTTAATATAGGTCATACACTGTAAAGCCCTTGAGTGTAATACATGGTACACGGTTTTAAAGAAGAAAAATGAAATCTCTGTAAAGAAACATAAAATTTAACAAGCAGATAACAATACAGGAATTTCTTAAGCTTCCTTGTGGTCCCCTAGTCACTCTTGGGAGGATGTCCTGCTGCTTCCTCTTTGGGAGAGGAAGAGGAATGACTCTTCCAGCAGCATGTAATTGCCTGAACTGCTCCTGCACCCTGGCATCTCCCAACACTGCTTCTGCCTGGCAATACGGGAGGGGACTGGGAGCATGTTTCTTTCTGTGCTTTGGTGTGGTTTGAAGCCTAAAGCCAAGTGCCACCTTTGACAGGGATTCCAGCTGTGGCCTTTGAGCCTGAAGCACATGTCAATTATTTATCTTCTCTTTCACCATACCAAATAGGGATTGGATTGGAAGTAATCCTCTAAAAATAGCAAGAGCCCACGCTATATAGCCCAGCAACAGAAGGTGAATGGATCTTTCTGTTGAACCTTCTAGAGAGTCACATTTTAAATGAACACACAAGAAACTAATGCTAATTAAGTAATAGTATTCTACAGAGACCTGTGTAGACACCATAATAGTGCATTAGTGAGCTATGCATAATTCAGCAATGCTGAATTCTTTGAGACATCAACTACAGGGCATTTTGCATAAGTATGGACTTAATAATTTGTCCCTTCGTGTGCATGCGTAAGTGTTCCTAAGGGCATTGTTTGGCCTGCAAAATGCCTGGTGCTGGAGGTGGTGCACAAGAGAGTAAGCATCCAGTCTGAGTCTTGAAAACCAAGCTGATGTCATAGGATGGGTCATTAGAAAGGTTGTCGTGTTTGTAAATAGACATTAAACATGGAGACCTATGGTGTGATTTCCCTGCCCGGCCCCCTGTGCAGGCACTTTTCCAAAAAGAATTGCAAAAAATAGGCAGTTCACAGAAGACCAAGTTATAAGCTAGCATTTTTCAAAATGGTGGCTTAGACACAGGCATGTGAAAACACGCATAGGCACCTAACCAAGTGGTCTGGCAGTATAGCCATGTGTGATGGAGTTAAAGCCACTTGGTGAGCTACTGCTGAAGTGAGCTGTCACAGCTTTGTATTCTCTTCTCCTCCTCATCGGCAAAGTTAAGCTGGCAGGGAATGTATTTTATCTTGCCACTGGAGTAGGATAAGGACATATAAGTGGACAATTACGATGATTCAATGGACAAGAATTAGCTACTATAGCCTTTTATATCTTGCCCTACCTCTTCTTTTCAGGGGGCTGATAACCTGGTCACCCCTAGTCAGGCTAGTTGTCTGTGAATCTTAAGACCCTTATTTTAGATACTCATAAAATAGAAAGATGACTTGCTAATGGGACTTTATGCACATTTGATAATGTACTATTTTATCATTGCTACCTTGTCAGCACAAACAGCAGGGGCTTTTGCAGGTCCCCTCAGCAGCCTGCCTGCCTCTTCTACCAGTCTTGGAAGTCTTGGAAGGGTATGTGTTCACCCTGTGTCGCCACATATTGTTATATCTGAGTTGCAGCAACCAAGATATATTTGTGCTCATTGCAAGTACTCACAAAGTAGCATGGCATAATTGTCCCTCCGCAAGCATCTTTCTCTAAACTATTGTTTCAAACTGCCAGACGCATCTTTGTTCTTTATTAAGAGTAAGGCAGCAACACAAAGTCTGTAGTTATCGGGAGATAATCATTCCCCAAGGGCATTTGAAGCACTTCACAACCAAAAGGTTGTGATTACTCCACGATTGCTATACTGCTTATTATTCCTCATTGCTTAATTATGGAACTAGAGTGTGTTTGCTGGATGCTGTCACCTAGATAAGATTCTCCAGTTCTCATGCTCCGCGTCAGTGTTACGTGGACTGGGAAGCTTTGTAGCGTTTCAAGATGATGTAGGGGATAGCAGTAGTGCGGGCCAGTTATAGCAGCTCCTCTGGCCTTTGGGAGATGAGGTTGTTCAATCTCTGCCCTGCCAAATGCTTGCTGAGAGCCTCTGGGCAAGTCACTCAGCTTATAGAATCATAGAATCATCTGGGCCGGAAGGGACCTTCAAAGGTCATCTAGTCCAACCTCCCCACAGTCAGCAGGGACACCCCCAACTAGACCAGGTTGCCCAGGGCCTCGTCGAGCTTCACCTTGAATATCTCCAGGGAAGAGGCCTCAACCACCTCCCTTGGCAACCTATTCCAGTGCTCCACCACCCTCATGGTAAAGAACTTATTCCTAATCTCTAATCTAAATCTGCTTTTTTTCCAGTTTAAAGCCATTACCCCTTGTTCTGTCATTGCCGGCCTTTGTAAACAGACTGTCTCCAGCCTTCCTGTAGGCCCCCCTCAGGTACTGGAAGGCCGCTATGAGGTCTCCCCAGAGCCTCCTCTTCTCCAGGCTGAACAACCCCAGCTCCCTCAGCCTGTCCTCGTAGCAGAGGTGCTCCAAACCCTTGATCATTTTGGTGGCCCTCCTCTGGACCCTCTCTATCAGGTCCATGTCCTTCTTATATTGAGGGCTCCAGACCTGCACACAGTACTCCTTATATATAAGGAGGTATACTTATGTATGTATTATGTATATGTATATATAAGGAGGTATATTTATGTATACCTCAGCTCTACACCTCTGCTCGGGTGCTACCATAAATAAGGGACTGTGAGTATTTAGAATAGAAATAATATAACGGACTTAATCTTGACGTCTAGGCATGGACTCAGACACCATCCTATGAAACCACTGATTTTCTTTTTAGTGTGTGCACATTCAGCTGACTTATTTTGAGTGGGCTTTGGGGGAGTGCGGTGGCTGAGGGTTGTGTGTGCATGGGGGGCGAGAGCGCATGGGAAGAGGGGATTTAATATCTTCAAATACTCCTCCTGATTTCACAAGAGGTGTGACTCCAGCCCAAGTGAACTGGTTCGCAGCGGCGCTGAGAGCTTGGTTGCTGCCGACCAGAAGGAGCCTCTCAAACAGAAGCTGTGGCACTGTTCATGTTTCTTAAGGTTTATTCTGATTTCCGTCTCTGGTTGAAGAAAGCCAGTGCGGTTTGTGGTTGCCAGGCTGTGGTACTGTAATGTCTCACACGCAGGTGGGTTACTGGGTTGGCAGCAAGCCCACCTGAAACAGGCGTCTAATGCTGCTGTGCTTCAAAAGGGCTTTGATATCTCCTCTCTTTAGTGATTCAATGAGTCTTACATGACTGGCTGCCTGGAAAGGCAATGTGCTGTTGTGGTTACACATTGGAAAAGAGTAGAAAGTGTGGCCTTTTCCAGGCTCTCTGAGCCTAGAAATCTACCCTGAAGAACTAACTATTATAAGCCTTTTATTTAATGTTTCATGGAATTGTGTAACCTACCCTAAAGAAGGGGAAAACCAGCCAAGGTGTATTTTGACATTAGCCTTGATTTTTTCAGTGTATACACTCAGAAGAAGATGGGATGATGGGTTAGAAATCTCATTTCTAAATAATCACTTAAATTTCTAGATGAAACTCCTGCTGAACTTCATTCCTTAGACTTATTTTTGAAAACTTGAAAAGTATAGACTTGGTGAAACTCCTTTATTATTGCGAGGTTGGCATAAAGGCTACTTAATGAGGTGCTTTTTGCGGCAGCGGTTGATTTTTAAAATCTCCCTTTTCATTCTTGAAATCTAAACATTAAGAGCACCTTCCATTGTGGCACTCTCTGCTAGCGTGCATCTTCTGCCTCCTGCAAGAGGCTGCATGCAATCCTGCTAGCAAGCTCTTGTGTCATAAATAGAATTTGTTCAGGAAATAAAAATGTATTGTTTTCATTGTTAGAGGATGCTACTAAATTGGCTGTATGTTTGTCTAATAATCACATCTAAAGCTGATTATTCTGGTAATAGCCTTAAGATATTATTTAAAAATAAATATATAAATGCACTACTTTTGTACTAATACTAGTTTTTAATCTCTTCTTGTTTCTATGAAGTCTGAATGAGATTTTCAAAATTGAATAATAATTTGATCCGTTAATCTTTTGAAGCTAGTAATTTTATTTTCCCCTCTTTGCAGTCTCTGAGGCTCGCAAATGAATAGAGCTTCATTACTGGAGTCTGCATTTAATAACCATTATCCATTATCTTGTAATTAAGACTCCCTGTAACGAATCATGAGGACAATGCAAAAATACATAGTACATTTCTTTAATGAACTGGAAAATGTTCATCTTGTTCTATTTAGTAATGAGTTGCTGAATAGTCGTTAAATCCACTGGAGAATAGAGCTAGATGGATTTTGAAGACTATCTTGAGTTTGTGGTTAATCTATTAGAATTAAAATTTCATCTTCTATTTTTATCAACAGCTGATTAGAAGTCATTCTGTTTGACCAAATTGATTAGAAGACCATATACAAGGGCAGCTGTTGTTTAATGAAAGTTTTTAATGAAACTGTACCATAGAGACTTGTAATTATAAGACTTATAAAAGCTTTGACTTACCTTATACTAGAAAAAATGAAAAGTATTGCGCTGAAGGACTTTAAGTGCTACATTTCGAAAGGGAAATTAAAAATATAATTTGGCGATGGTGAAGTTTCACTTCCACTGTTACTTGTTTTAATGTGACTATCAGATGTCCATAGTGTCTCTCTGGAAGGGATTAGCTCTGAAATATGTAGCTCAATTGTCTCTCATAAGTCCTCCATTCTTTGCAAAGCTCAATCTACTATTAATTGCCTCTTTTGCTCATCGCACTTTCTCTGGAGTTAGAACTTTTTGTGCAAATAACTGTGCCTCTTTAGAGTTGGAATTCTCGTAGGAGGGTGCAATTTAATCACCAACGGGCTGAGTTAGTGCCTAGATGGGAAGCCTACAGAGAAAACTGTGGTCTTACAAGACACAATGTTAAGTGAAACTGTTCAATTATGTTTAAATCGGAGGACACAGAAACACGCCTGGCTTTGTCTTAACTTCCTACCGCGCCGAGACCTAGCTGCCTGCCAGCCTTCGTCAGGAGGTCTGTGGACCTCTTGGTCAGGAGGTGTGCCGCAGCACACCATCAAAACGTAGTCTAGGCAACTCTTTAGTTTGAGCCAGTGGTGAAACTTCCCTTGCTTACTCTAGGGGATGTTGTAGTGGCATCATCATTCAAATAAGAGACAAAATGGACCCTAAGCCAAATGTGAAGTGGAAGCAGATGCAGTGCCAATTGACTTAAGTGGATGATGCACTACTACACGATGTTTGAATTATCCCTCTTCTTCTCCCGATTACTTTTAATAATTAATGATCCCACAGTACACCTTTTCTAAGAAGTAGGTTCCCAGGGATGAAGTGCGCCCTAATGCAATTAAAGAAGTTTTGTCATTGTATTGTGTCAATGCAGGATCACACACTGCAAGGCAAATTTTTTGGTTAGTTTCTTAGCTTTTTGTTATATTGTGCTTCAGGATTTGTTTTAAGCCAAGCCGGAACAGCAAGAATGCACAAGAACACTATACAAGTATTCAGGACAGGCGGTGGAGAATATTGTTTACAAGTGAGAAACCAGAAAAAAAGAAGCCAAGGCTAACACTCCTTCTTTGAATTACACAGATGTTTTGACCTTGGTACAGAATTATATCAGACCATGGCTTTAAGTATAGTAATTTGCAATGTTACAGTTGCAAAATGCATGAGAAGGGAGTTTTTCCCCTGTTTACAGTATTATACAGCTCGTTTTGTAAGTACGCATGGGATTTCTTTCCTTTCACTTTAAATAGCTGCGGGAGATACAATACTAGACTGTCAATTGTGAGACTAAATGGATGCAAAGTTAAATTAAAAAAAGTGATGAAAATTGTTTCTGTTCAGAAAGATCCTTGTGGAAATACTAAAATGTTGATTTATATGCATTCTGAGGAAATAATTTCCACTGTTGTAAGTAGTGAGACACATTCCTATTAGTGTATATATACACATATATTGAGTGTCCTTACAGGAGCATATGTTATATTGGACTGTCCTGAAGAGATTGTTAGTCTGATAGCTAGAGCAAAGAATTAAGAGCTAGGATGTTCATTTAGCCACTGGGATGTCTGTCCTGCTCTGAAACCAGGTGGGTATCATTCTCCTGCTCTAGTCTCAACCTGAGCAAAGTTGGCACCGACACCATGGGGACATACGTGTAAAGGAATGCTTCATAATTGCTGTGAAGCATGAGGACATCTTTGGGGGGTGTGAACTACGTATGTGCAGAGTGGCTCTTGTTCTAAAACTACCATAAAGCTTTTATTTCCTTTCAGGTTCTGATTTTATAAAGACATCTACAGGAAAGGAGGTGGAGAACGCAACCTTTCCAGTTGGAGTAGTCATGATGCGAGCCATTAAAGAATTCTACTGGCGAACTGGCAACAAGGTACTTCTTGCTACCTTTATAAAAATTAACCATACTCACTCAGAAGTAAATAAGACTGTAACAGTTTCAAAATGCAGAACATATAAATCCACATACATTAGCTTCTGTGGCTGTAAGAGCAACAGGTAGTGGAACTTCTCGCTTGTATTCCTCATTTGATATGCTAATATTTGTATACTTTAAAAAAAAAAAGACAAAGAAAGCACTTTTGGCTTTACTCCCTTGAATAACTGTCACTTCATTCCCTAAAAGCTCATGCAATCTTGATACATCCCCTGCTGCATTTGGGTTTGGGTTTTGTTTCACCACTTAAGGTATTTAAATGGTCATTTCCATTAATAACAGGGCAAATCTCAAGCTGACAGTGGCTGAAATACTCCCATAAACCTCAGTGGAGCTATACAAATTTATAGCCATCAAGAGTCTGTCCAGTGTACACAACTGTATTTTCTGACTTCGTTCTGGCAACCCAAGGGATAAATTCTGCTCTTTTCTCCCTTGCCCAGAGGGGCTTCCCAAGGGGGCAAGAAGGCAGATCCAGTTGGATGCTGTTATTTGGGATGGAGGGAGGGAGGGACAGGGGCCAGAAGAACATCATGTCCTGGTACACAACATTTATCCATCAAGTCAAGGAGCAGGGGAGAGCATAGGGCAGAGCCAGTCATGAACTGTCTGCATCCATCCTTGCTCTGAAGCAGTGAGAAAGGAGGAGGTTATCCAGGACGTTTTAAGCCACCTCTCACCTCCTTTATCCATGGGCAAGCTGGGCGCTGCCAGTTAGATCTGGTGCTGCTGTTCAGCAGTGGGCTTTGTCCTCACCTGCAACCTCAGGGAAGGTAACCGAATCTCTAGCTAAGACCCTCTTCCTATTTCTGGGTCACCCTTTTGTCCCTTCTGCAGGTGGACTTTCAAGGTATGATATTAGGACATGGGATGAGCAGTGGGATAAGGGCTGAGATGGCTTCAGGGGCTGTTGGAGCTTGAGGAGCACGTGACAGCAGGGTAGACATGTGTTGTCCATCTGCTCTCTGTGCTCGTCTAGATGAGGCCAGTGTGGATCCCTGGGCTGTCCTTACTCCTCCCTTCCCCAGCCTGCATCTCCCTCTGCCGCACAACAACTCGAGCAGCTCCGATCGTCTCGATGCTGCGGGAGCATCGTTACTGCTGCCAACCCAAGGCAGATCCCTGGGGCCGGGTGACTCACCTTGGCACAGGTGCTGCTTACACGAGCTGTGTGCCAGAGATTGGGCTCTGCTGCATTAACGCAGCTTTGTACCTATAATTGGATATAAATGTTAAATTCACCTTTTGCTTTAAAAGGATGCATTCATGGTATAAAATGTGTTATTAAGAATGAGTGCTTATGTCTATGTGCATGTGTGCGTCAGGGAATTAGATGTAAACTGACTTTATGTGCTTTTATTAACTGAAGACAATATTATCAGTGACAAGAGATTTCTAAATGGTTTCTTTAACAAACTAATTTTGCTGCTGTAGGGATGCTTTCTAGCAAGGCGTTGGCTGGGAAAAACAGGTTAATACAGAAATTAAACTTCTTCGAGGAAAGGAACAAGTTGCAGAGTAACATTTATTGAATGATAAGCTGTGGTGGTGATATGAAAAGTGTGCAATATAATGGGAAATAATCTTTTCCTGTCATTATTGAAGGACATACATAAATTGGTTTTTCTGTTGGGAAAACCCCCAGTCCAGAAAAACTTATTACTTTTAATAATATAAGGTGAAGAGAAAATTCTTGAGGAGATGAACTTATTAAGCAAAATAATGAAATGCTGTGAAACAGCAGGAAAGTGGTGGCTGGACTTTGTACTGCTCTTGAATTAAATTCCAACCCCCCTTCCTTTTTGCGTTTTTATGGCAGTCAGATGTGCTGTTTGGAAAGCTGGTAAATGGAGGAGAGGACAGGCTTGTCTTTGTCAGCTTTTTTTGCAAAGAAAAGAGCTTTCAGAATTTGCTAAAAGGGGAAGGAATTCTGCATGGTGTTTTTAATTCTCTTATTAACTCTATTTTACTTCATTTTGCCACAGATTACCTCAAAGAGCTGTAATATTTCTAGGAAGAAATCTAAATTTGATTTTCATTAGAATTTCTCTTCCTGAGGGAAAACACATTCCCACTATTTTAATTTATTGTCTAGAAGATGCTTTTCCACTTGCTGTGGTTTAAATTCCTTTTGGAAATTTAATGTTAACAGATGTATGCATACACTCACGCATCCATCCGTCCATCCACAAAACCACAGTCTTCGTGTTTTGGATTTATCAAGCTTTTCCTGTTATTGTTCTTTATAATCTTATTGGAAATATGCTGTTATCACAGTGTTTCAGTGTAAGAGAAGGATTTATTCTGTGTTTGTTTGTCCTGAAATCGCTATAAAAAAAATTACCAAACACATTTAAAAACAGATACTTCTTGATTCCACTATTACATCCTTAAGGTACAAAGAAATCCTCAATGCAGTGAGTTTTCGGGAACGTATATTCAGAAATCAGAATGGTGATTCTTGCAGAAGGAGGCTGGTGGGAAGGAGTACCCAAGGTAAAGGTTTATGGCAGAGGGAAATGTAGAAAGAATCACTGTGTCCTTCTGTACGGATTGTTCAGATTTTTATTTTTTTTTAATGCAGAAATACTTTTTCCTATTTCTCCTTGTTTTTCTAGAGCTTAGTAAGCTGCTACAGGCCAACATCTTGGCTAATGCGGGTGACAAAATTTTTGACGAGGGATTTGATAGCTGTGTGTCACAGATTGAGATGCCTTTAAATGATACATAACCAAAAAGACTGGCATTAGGGGTCCATGCCAGGTCACCTCAGTGCTGGCTCTGCACAGCAGGTTGTTCATGGGATTCAAGACGTGCTTTACCTCAAAGACAGGTTTTTTTGAGGTGTGTACTTCTACATACGTGGTGGTTCAGCTGACCAAATATGATACGTATCTCACATCAAGTGACTGAAAGCATGTCCAGCATGTGTTGGGTGAGAAGTTTTGCAGTTGCTGTGAAGCACAGAACTTTCAATTTTTGGTAAAGACAGACCAAATTTAATTCCCATTTGGAAAATTTTAGCGAAAATTAAACCTCTGATAGGTTTGAATGTACAGCCCAGTCATATATAACTGTGGTGCACTGGCTTTTTATAAAGTACAGCCATCTCTCGTTGCTTTCCATGAGTCAGGTGCCTCACGTGCTTCATTTCAGCGTCTTTGGTGTTACGTTATTGCATAGAATCATAGAATCATAGAATAGTTAGAGTTGGAAGGGACCTTAAAGATCATGTAGTTCCAAACCCCCTGCCATGGGCAGGGACACCTGCCACCAGACAAGGTTGCTCAAAGCCCCATCCAGCCTGGCCTTAAACACTTCCAGGGATGGGGCATCCACAACTTCCCTGGGCAACCTGTTCCAGTGTCTCACCACCCTCACAGGAAAGACTTTCTTCCTAATATCTAATCTAAATCTACCCTCTTTAAGTTTGTAGCCATTACCCCTCTTCCTATTGCTACCCTACCTGATAAAGAGTCCCTCTCCGGCTCTCCTGTAGGCTCCCTTCAGATATTGGAAGGCTGCTATGAGGTCTCCCCGGAGCCTTCTCTTCTCCAGGCTGAACAACCCCAGCTCTCTCAGCCTGTCTTCATAGGAGAGGTGCTCCATCCCTCTGATCATCTTCGTGGCCCTCTGCTGGACCTGTTCCAACAGGTCCATGTCCTTCCTGTGTTGAGGACTCCAGAGCTGGACACAGTACTCCAGGTGGGGTCTCACGAGCGCAGAGTAGAGGGGTAGAATCACCTCCTGCGACCCACTGGCCACACTTCTCTTGATGCAGCCCAGGATGTGGTTGGCTTTCTGGGCTGCCAGCGCACACTGCTGGCTCATGTTGAGCTTCTCATCCATGAGCACTCCCAAGTCCTTCTCCTCAGGGCTGCTCTCCAGGCATTCTCTGCCCAACCTGTATTTGTGCCTGGGACTGCCACGTCCCAGGTTCAGGACCCTGCGCTTGGCTTGGTTGAACTTCATGCAATTTGCACGAGCCCATCTCTCAAGCCTCTCCATGGTCCCTCTGGATGGCATCCCTTCCCTCCAGCGTGTCGACCACGCCACCGAGCTTGGTGTCGTCGGCAAACTTGCTGAGGGTGCACTCTATCCCACTGTCCATGTCTCTGACAAAGATGTTAAATAGCACTGGTCCAAGTACCGACCCCTGAGGAACTCCACTCATCACTGGCTGCCAATTGGACATTGAACCATTGACCACAACCCTTTGAGTGTGGCCATTCAGCCAGTTCCTTATCATGAATATTTGTTGTTAGATATTTGGAATTAGATTGCGACAAGGGCAGTAGGTGATATGCAGATGCCCCAGGTCCTGCCTCAATCCCCTGGCCTAATATGTGCTTACGGGCAAAGTACTCCCATTAGACCTCAAACCCAGCTCCTGAGAAAGTGCGCTGGGGTCCAAAGTATTACTGCCTCAGTTGCAGTCCCTCAGGGTGAAAATGTTATCTTTTGCTGAGGGCTGATAGCTCTGAGCACTAGTCCAGAGTTTATACTGTTTGCAGTCAGGTACTTAAGGAGTAGAGTCGTTACGTACACCACAGGCACTTTGAGACTGCAGGTGTACAAATGCTCATTGCTCTTCTAGGGTTGCTGGTGAATGAAAACGTGCATTGCACTTCTTTTTTTTTTTTTTTTTCTATATAAAGGTTGGATTTAAACCCGCTGGGGGCATTCGGACAGCAAAAGATGCTATTACTTGGCTTATGCTGGTGAAGGAGGAACTGGGAGTGGAATGGCTAACACCAGAGCTCTTCCGCCTGGGTGCCAGTAGTTTGCTGGAAGACATTGAGAAACAGGTTAGTTGTTAACAGTTTTCAGCTTGGTGGAGAGAAAAAGTCATATCTTTCTAAATGTGCTGGCTTACTGTTTTTGCAGAATATGCTTTTTGGTGCTGTTCAAAAGATAGTAGAACATACATCTAATTCATTATTAATGACAGGTTCACTTCCAGCCCAGTGTTTTTTTAAATTTAGCCTGTTATTACAGACATCTGGGACTCTGATATTCCAGCAGCTGGCAATTGCCTTGGCCAGGTTTGCAATGCAGTGAGCAAAGAGGCTCAGCTTGTACATCTATGGGGTCTTTTCACGGAATCACAGAATCACGGAATTGTCAGAGTTGGAAGAGACCTCTAGAGATCATCTAGTCAATTCCCCTGCTAAAGCAGGACTGCCTAGAGCACGTTACTCAGGACTGCATCAAGGCAGGTCTCAAAAATCTCCAGAGAAGGGGACTCCATGACCTCCCTGGGCAGCCTGTTCCAGGGCTCTGTCACCCTCACCCTAAAGAAGTTTCTCCTCATATTTAAATGGAACTTCCCATGTTCCAGCTTGTGCCCGTTGCCCCTTGTCCTATTGCTGGGAACCACTGAAAAGAGTCCAGCTCCCTCCTCCTTCAACCCACCCTTTAGGTACTTGTAAACATAGATAAGGTCTCCCCTCAGCCTTTTCTTCTCCAGGCTGAAGAGTCCCAGCTCTCTCAGCCTTTCCTCATAAGGGAGGTGCTCTAGTCCCTTAATCATCTTAGTTGCCCTACGCTGGACTCTCTCCAGTAGTTCCCTGTCTCTCTTGAACTGGGGAGCCCAGAACTGCATGCAGTATTCCAGTTGTGGCCTCACCAGTGCAGAGTAGAGGGGGAGAATGACCTTCCTCCACCTACTGGCCCCACTCTTCCCTATGCAGCCCAGGATTCCATTGGCCCTCTTGGCAACAAGGGCACGCTGCTGGCTCATGGATAGTTTGCTATCCACCAGGGCTCCCAGATCCTTCTCCTCAGTAGAGCTTTCCAGAAGATCCATCCCTGACCTATATTGGTGCCTGGGGTTCTTCCTCCCCAGGTGCAGGACCCTACATTTGCCCTTGTTGAACCTCATTAGGTTCTTCTCTGCCCAGCTCTCCAGCCTGTTCAGGTCACGCTGGATGGCGGCACAGCCCTCTGGAGTGTCAGCCAGCTCTCCCAGTTTGGTATCATCAGTGAACTTGCAACCGTGTGGTAGTGCACTGCCCTGCGCTTCTGGCTGTTGCCAGTTCAGCTGACCCTCAGAATATCTCACAGACCCTTTGTGTCGCTGGGCCGGAACTGTTCATGATACATTTCCATGCTGTGGAGAAGGTCACATCTCATCCTACATATGGTACTGCTGATAGAGAAGTTTTTACATATTGATTATTTTCTGGGGAAAAAAAGCAATTGACTCCTACAAAGCCTCGTTTTTCTAATTGCTTTTATTTCTGTGCAGGCTGGTCGCTGTGTTTCCTGGTAGACAAATAGTGTATGAGGCACAGTGGCAATGTGTCTTCCCAGTGGGAAGAAGGGTTCTGACCTGTTCTGACCACGACCTGCCTCACACCCTGCACAGGGTATTGACCCTGAAGGATACAGTGTAGTGTCTTAGGAGCTACTAAACTATTCGGGCTGCTGAACATCAGTCCCATGTTCATTAAATCCGGGAGATGAGGTGATATTAGCTTTAACCAAGAAAAAAGTCTGAGAGTCCTCGTGCTGCTTCTCTTGGTGGGAGAACATGAGATGTAGGGGGATTTGGAGGAGGAAAAAAGAACCAGTCTGTTCCCTTTCCCACCTTTCCTAGCAACTGAAATACTGATATGTCTTAAGAAATATCAAACAGCTAAGAGATGTCAGGTGAATATTCATGACTGTTGAAAACCTCTGGCTCACTCCTGCAATGAGAATAACATTGGCTTGCTTCATTGCCAGGCTGCCGCTGCCTCACTCTTGACCTAAAATTATGTCCCTGCTTGTGACAAAGCAGCATGAGCTTTCTTGTTGCCACTGCCATCGCTGCTGAGTCTTGTAATACAGGCAGTGATTGTGTCACGCGATTTGTTCTGATTTCTTAAGGGTGGCATCCTTTTATCTGCCAGGGACTGCACAAATGCCCCAGTCATGACCAATGCCCCATACCCTGCCATCTAAAACATGTAAGATAAAATGTCCCAATCATTATATTCAGTGAAACAAACCAGTATTTAAAAAACTCAGAGAAACATAGAAAATGGGGAGAGCACTCCCCCACCCCCAAGACAGGACAGCTAAAAGAATAGTTTGAAATGAGCCATATAAAAGCATAAGCAATTTTGGATACTTTGAGTGTCACAAAATAATACTGAAATTGTCAAAATCAGATTACAGTGAGAGTAATGCATTGTCTTCTACCTGGCTCTTTTTGAAGGCTTAGTTAAAAGCAACAAGAGTCTTTGTTTTTTTCTTTTTTTTCTAAGCAAAGCAGCAAAAGCCCTTAGTTCAGATCCTATAAACAAGTATATAAAGGTATATTACATCATATTTTATGCACGTACACAGAGACACAAACAAATATCCATCATCTTCATCTGGCATGCCTTTAATTTGTTACTTCCTTGACACTTTCGGATTTGTAGTCATATATAATTCCATCATAAATTTTCTTTTTTCTTGCAGATTTTCTATCACGTGACTGGCACTTATGCACTTCAGCATGACCTGGCAATGGCTTAGACACAAAATCAACTCAGGATTGCTTTTACAAAAGAGGTCTTTAAGCAAACAGCATTCAGAACTCTTCTGACAACCAAGTGCATATGACAGAATTAAAGACCTAATTCTCCCTTCTTCATATTTTATAGTATTTAAAAATATGCTCAAGTCTGCTGGTTGTACTTGATCCAAAAGCAGAAAAAATGGTAATTCTGAAATAGTTAAATAGTTAATACTTACAGATTTGCAAAGTTAATCTTGCAAAGTCTTCCTCAGACCGGCCTGAAAAGCTTATTAATGGCAACACTGAAATACTATGAAAAAGATTTAGGTGGCCTGGTAACACTTTGCAGTCGCAGAATATGAAATATCTGTGGAATATTTCAGATTGCTAATTAAGAACTACAGATCTTGGAATAGCTTTCCATTCACCTCGGACAAAATCTTCTGCCACAGATGTGTTGCACTATTAATTGTTATGTTGATTCGGTTTCGAGCATTGTAACCTGAGAAAATGAAACTTGGCTATTACTTTCTTTTATAAAATGTCTCTGTAGCAAAAAAACCCTCTTTTTTGGCATTTTTTTGCCCCAAACTTGGGTACAGACATCCATATTTAGACCCTTGAATAAAGGTGGCTTGATTTCTAGAACAGCTGAGTATCCACAGTTGCTCCTGAAGTTAATGGGAGCTCTGGGTGATCAGAACAACTGAAAATCAAGCAGCATCTATATAGGTGCCTAACTATGCATTCAGGGGCCTATTTTTAGGCATTTCACTCTTAAAATTTTAGTCTAACTTGCTTAGAAGCTCCCGTTCCTGTCTCCTGTCATTTTAAAACACATTCATGCAAATCTTTCCATTTTAATGTAGGGGGCTTTGACTGTCAGTTTGCAGGTGTCACTGCTATGCTGGCTGAACTTCAACTTTGCCATTCTAAAAGCAATTCTTTAATTTAAAAGGTGATTTGAATTGTGTCCTTTGCAGGGTTTACAGCTTTAATGTAAAAGGCACTTTTCTCAGAGCACATTAAGAATAATACCGAAATCATCAACACCTTTTGAATACCAGACTGGAGCTAGTAGATTCATTATTTCAGAACTGCATTCTGCTCACTAACCAGAGTTGTACTAAAAACTTAATTATCTTATCATCATGACTAGTCTCACTGACTTAAGTAGGTCTCATCAGGGAAGTAAGAGGAGGAGGATTTTGCTGTAAATCAAGCTACAAGGTACATTTATTACAAAGAGATCTGTGCTTCATAAAGATAATAACTCCATTATTTATCTGGTTATACCACCTGAATCACTACTGCTCTACAAAACACCATGGACAGGTAGGAAAGCTGAATAGGGAAAGATAAATATCACAGAAACAACATATACAGAAAGCAAAATCCTATATGCAGTGCTCAGCACTAAGAATAGGCCTTAATTTCCCAGGAAGTAGTTAATCTAAGGCTCTCAGCCTTTTCCTGGTTTAGGTCTCAACACGGAAAATGAGGCTGAGCTGTGACTGTATTTTCACACGTCTGTTTTCCTGGAAAGTGGCCTTTTTTTTTTTTTCTTTTTTTTTGCCACGGCTTTTCCTTCTGATTTCACTGCCAGTTTCTTGACAGAAAAATTCAGTGACTGCGTATTTAGAGGAAAATTCTGCTGCTGAGCATTCAGAAATACAGAGCCCGTTATATGATATAAGTCAGCTCCCACCAGGTGCTTGCCAGTTGACCCTCTGCGGTGCCCTCCCAGCAGCTACGCACTGGATTTTGCTGCTGTTTAGCTCTAGCCGTATAAATGTTAAGAGTGTATTTCCATACTTTCATAACAGAAAGATTCACCTCCCTTGCAAAGCACACTTTTTTTGTTGTTGGTTGTCTTTTGGGCATTTAGGGTGAAGATAGAGGCTGTTTTTTGGAGCTGCTTTAGTTTCTAGGTGAAGGACTCAAGTGTAGTTCCTTAAAATTAATGAAGGTCCAACTTTGCCACCTAACTTTTTAACGTGAGTACCTCTGAGAACAACCTCACTGTTTCCACGGGAGCTACATCTCCATCAATGAACTTGCCAGGAGGAATTACTGTATTTCTACTGATGGCCCCCCTTCGTTTTGATGTGCCCATGGGCTGCTGCTGGTTACTTCGCTTCAGAAGAAGCAGGCTCCATTTGCAGAGGGAGAGGTTCAGCTTCCTGAAAAGTTGAAGACAGCTGCTTCCCTTTTCCATGAACATGACAAACGCACCGATGTGAAATACTGTGCAGCTCCAAGCCAACCAGTGTTTTGGGAGAAGCTGGACTGGAAAGTAATTTAAACATTTTTTCTGTTTAAAACTAATTTTTTGGGGGAAAAATAAGAGACAATGTAAAAGTAACAGAATCTGTAAACACGTTCAGATAAAGATGATTCTGGTTTAAGGGTGTTCTTTTCCGAGGAATAAGCAGAGGGCTCAGTGTTATAGACTGACTGGTTGCCTTTGTTAACTTCTCTGTGACTCAAGTGAGTTGTCTTCATATTGTCTGTGGTTGTGGACCCCCAACGTGACCCAGAGCCTCGACTCACACTCCTCCTACAGAAGCTACTGGTACCAGCCAGGTACTGGTCTATTGACAGCCCTAGGTGATGCGAGGGGATGAACCTGGGCCAGGGGTCCCATCAAGAGCAGCAGGGGACTGGGCTGGAGACGTACAACAAGGCATGTCCGAGGGGCCCATTGAGGAGACAGATACCAACAGCACAGGTCTAAGGTCCATCCGAAAGGCAGGGCTGGAGACCAGCACTCCTGCAAGGTACCTCAGGGAGGCGGTGAGGGCTATGGGCTGAGCTGAAGTGGGGCTCCTGGGCCCCTGCTGTAGGGCCAGAAGCGTCACTGGGCTTATTCCAGTCCTGAGCCCGTGAGAGAGCCAAACATGGGGGATACGGGGACTAACATGCCTTTTGAATTCAGGTTGGAGACTGGTGTGGCAGGACCTACACCCCCACCCACAGGGAACTGGAAGTGCCCACAGTGTGGTCTCCTAGGCTTGCTGCCCTTCGTCCTGCCCTCTCTTCCATCTTTCCCATCGCTGACGGCCATTTGCTGCTATTTAGTTCCTGTGGTCAGGGGGCAGTTGAGATTTATCGAGGCTGCTGCAGCTGGCTGTCGCTCCTGCAGGCAGCACGTGAAAGGTGATGGGGACCTGAACTCAGTCGGGAACCAGGGAGAGGGTGACGCTCCATCACTGCATAGACTTTGGGAAAAGTTCAGATTTAGCGCTGTGCTTCAGGCCATTAGAAAAGGAACAGGCAATTATGCACTCTTGTCTAAATATATTTCAGAGTATAACATATGTTTTGTGCAAGTCAGTCTTGTATACTAATTTATTATTTTTATAACACTTATTCATTTAGGATTTTAAATAGCTTCATTTTGTAGACCACATTACTTTGCGAGGAAGAGAATAAATTCAAGAAGAAAGTCAAGTAGAAGCTACAAATCTAGAAGATTCCGCATCAGCCTGTTTACAAGAAGAGGGAATTGGGAGAGAGGGTAAGCTTTTTTTCTGGTGTGTATGAAACAAAGATATTAAATAGTAATTATATGTGAAGTGCAGATATCAGCTGGGGCAAGTAAGACCTTGATATCTTTATTTCATCAGTCGTATAAGTTCATTCTTTCATTTCCTTTCTGAAGCAGGGAACATGCATTATATACCATAGCACATGCTACTGAGACAGAAAAAACTGATCTGCTTTTAATTTTATTTTGCTCAGTTGGAACTTTGGCTCCCTGCCTCCCCTGGGGGGAAAAAAACACAAAACAACAACAGCAAGTTTTATCCAAATCTTGGTGAGCTTTTGCTGAAATTACCAGTGCTGACATCTGGATGATATGTATAGTGTGCTGTAGGAGTAGAAGGAGGAAACTGCTTTTAATTAGATGTAACCTGCCCAGGAGAGAAAGATAGAGAATTGTCCATCTGGTCAGTCCTTATTTGACAGAGCAACCAAGGATAAAAGTATTCTGAATATGCAAAGAGACCACAGGTAAAATTACTGGTTGGCCATTTTTATTAAAATCCCAGAAGGGCAAGCCTGAGCTAAATTAAGAGGTGGTAAGACTTACAAAGAAAGAAGCATCAAGAAAAGTTGAAGTCCTTGCACCCCCTAAAAGCAAGAGTAAGCAAGTGAGAGGTGCCTATCAGGTCCCAACCAACTATATTTTAGAGACCTTCCTCTGTTCCAGAGAATTTATAGATCCTTCCCCTTCTGCAAGGACCTACAGTAACCACTTACCAAGAAAAAGTGTGACAAAGTTGTTTTAACATCCTTTAAAGGAATTGAACATTGGTGCAATGAAGGAATGCCAACAAGGTGCTCTAGGCATCCCTAATGAGTCTAGTGATTTTAATTGGCTCCGTTTTGAGGACTGGGGACATTTGTGGATTGCTAATTCTTGGAAATTGCAGAAAATTTGGTCTTCTGGAAGCAAAGCTTTCTTGAGGCATAACAGTTTCAGATCTCTGAGATCACAGGGAGTGTTTGAAAACACTGAATTGTAAAAGCATCAATTTAGAATTGCTTCCTTAGCTGAGATGAAAACAAAAGCTTTTTTAAAGAATGTTAACAAACTGAGGAAGCCGTACTGGAATTGACTACGCTTGGTTTTTTTCAAGTATTGCTTTCTCTATGGGAGGAGTAGATGAAGGAGCTTTGCAGGCTCAGCTGGTGGAGAGTAGCATCATCTCTATACAGTACAGTATCGTATGAAACCAAACCCCCAAGCGGATGATGGTTTGCCCAGAAATACAAGGGAAAGCTTTATAAGCTGATTTTTCCATTTCAGTAATAGCACGAGCTCTGTCTTTATTCAAAGACATGAGTTCTCACCTATTTACTAGTCATAACAAATGAGCAAATGAGCAAACCAGGCAACCAGGTCACTTCCTACACCTGGGCCCAGGCCAGTGACAAGGCTGGTTTGGCAATCCCGCGGGCTAGGGCTCCCCGCCACTCTCAAAACCTGGAAAGCAAGTGGGCTGATGGTGGAACCTGCCAAGGCTTCCCGTCCTGCCCTGCCGGCTGCAAGAATCAACCCGTTCTCCTGCCTCCTGAGAGGTTGCCCTGGGGGGTGGAAGGTGCTAAAACTCTCTGTAGCGTTTACTGGTCCATCGAGAGAACTCTTTTATTTTTTTTTTTTCCCCACCCTAATGCTCAGGCCTGAGCA
Organism: Numenius arquata; assembly: GCF_964106895.1. Lineage (NCBI taxonomy): Eukaryota > Metazoa > Chordata > Aves > Charadriiformes > Scolopacidae > Numenius > Numenius arquata. Next base: position 62,847,852 of record NC_133577.1, on the reverse strand, counting down.
ACCAGCTTCTGAGGAGAAGCCGGAGAATGCGTATTCTCCGTGATTTAATTTAATTACACGTAAGTTGATTAAGGATGTTATCATCATTTCCAGGGGAAATGAAACATTCAGCCGGCATCGTGTGGGAAGGCTGGCTGGAGGCTGGCACGGCTCAGCATTGGCTGCTTTCTGCTGCCTTCAGCAGAGTCTTGGGCTTTCTTCAAAGTGCAGGCACCGGCTGACCCGGGGCGTGATTTCTTGCTCCAGCTTATTTAAAGGCATGAATTGAACCAGAGCAAAGAAACGACCATCCAGGCTCTGAACAAGAAGTGCTTTGTGTTCCGGTCAGCACAAAAATCTGTCCAATTCCAAAAAAAAAACCCAACCCTGTGAATGCCATCACCCCATCTGATGGCGGCTGTAACGAGGCCTCTGGGAGGGCAGTGACAGGAAGATGTAGATAAAGGAAAAACAGAGGGGTAAAAAGAGAAGTTGTGAGAGGTAAGAGAGATCATCGCCACTGCTGTTATTGCTTCACAGAAGTGTAATCTTTTGTGATCTCTTTGGAACAGGAGGTAAATAATAAAACACAAGGGAGGGAAAAAATTAAAATAAATGTAGTGTGTGAGTGCATGTTAAAACAGATGTCAGATTAAAAATAACTGAAAAGAAAACTCTACTGTAGGGGAAAAACTGCTTTTTCCTTCAACATTTTATATTCCACCTTCATTAGGCGGCAAGTGAAAGAGCTGTAAAGGAAAAGGGGAACTTTTGTTGTTTCCCTCTGAACGTTAAGAGAAGCCTAATGCGAGCGCAGGGGGGATGCTCTGTGCTGCGTGGAGCTGGAGCAATTCTCAGGGTGAAGCCCAGAAGCAGCAATGATGTTAAACAGATGCACTGTGTGCGCCAAGCTCTGGGACTTGGAGCTTTAAACCTGCAGTGCTGCGCATCCAGGTGGTTTCATCCTCTCCATCCTCCCTCCCCGAGTCCCTTCAGGGTTGACGAGTCCTCTAATGTTGTAGAAAAAATAAACCCTGCAATCTGGTAGGATCACATCATCCCGTAATGCCCCTCTAACTATAGATCTAGGCACCAGGGACTTCGTTCTAGTTTCTTCAGCACTTTTAAATGGGCTATTTCAGTGCTTGATGACAGCAGAGTGGGGAACGTCTACACAAACAGGTATTTTTCCCCACGTGGCAGCCAGACCTCACCCATCCTTGGAGATGGCAAGTACTCTGTCGTGGTTTTGGCCGAAATTACCAAAACCAGACTGACAGATGGCCCTTCCCCTCTCCCCTTCCCCTCCCCCTCCCCCAAAAGAGAGGAGAGGAAGAGATAAGGAGATTTAGAAGTTTAGAATGAACTAAACTACTTTAATGAAGAATTAATATTACAATTTAAATAAATAATGAAATAGACACACTATATACAAAACTGTATCAAGCTCCCAGGATGACAGTCACGTCACCGGCAGGCACTGGGAAAGTCCCAGACTGGACTCAGTGACGAATGGGAACTGAGTTCCAGCTCTGGAGTCAGGAACACACGGATCGGGATCAAAGGCAGATGAACAGAGAGAGTCCTCTCTGGACGTCGGCCATTAAAGAAAGAGAGAATTGACCCTTTGATCCCTCAGTTTTTATACTGAGCATGGGGCAGATGGGATGGAATACCCCAGTTGGTCAGGTTTGGGTCACCTGTCCTGTCCACTCCTCCCCCCAGACTTGACCCCTCTACGTTTTTCCGTTTCCAACCCTCTAATGGGGCAAATAACGAACTTGGCTGACCTTGGTTGTTATGGCAGTAAGTATAAGCAAGGGCCTCTCTGCCTACCATTCCTTGGCATGGAGCACAAACGTTGGTCTCATCGCTCTGAGAACGAGCAGTTTTCTCCACAATACGCCATTAATTTCAGAGAGTTAGAGGAGGCCTAGCTAAAATGTAAAGTTACAGAAGAGAAAGTTGGTTCTGTTTTACTTCAAACGGGGACATACTCCAAAAAATCCTGGTGCCACTCTGTAAAAGAGTGTCATCCCGGGTCACTTCTGCTAAGCGTGCTTCAGAATGGCTCCCAAAAATCCGTGGTCTGAAAAGTGACCTGCCCTGCACCTGTTTAAAGCTCAAGGATCTTTAAATAAATACATTGAGGATGTGCTGAGGCTGGACTGGGAACCACTACATTTCTTGGAGAGCTGGCATGGGTCTTTTGGCTCGTTCAGATGAGCTAATGAAATGAATAAGAATAATCTTTATGTGGTTTCCTCCTTTATTCCTGAGCGTGGGATAGAGGTTTAAATAAAAAAGGCACAGCTCTCTGTGACTAATGCCTCAGCTTACAGGAAGAGTCAGAAATGACAGGTATCTTTGGCTGCTGTTACAACGTGAATGTCCGACATACTCGAACAACTCGATGTGATCCAGAGCAGGTATATTCCTACAGCGTTTGAGAAAAATGTCATTTCTTTTCCCTGCCGTTATCTTGAGCGAATTCCCACAACTCCTATTTCTTCCTGACACTTAAGCTAAGGAGGGGGCAGCTGAGGCAGAAGTAAAAGGCATCCTAAAAGGTGTCCCCAGCAGGCTGAAGGCAAAGCTGTTTCATAATTTCTGAAACTTTTCTTAAGCTTGTCCTGAAAATGCCGGGTAAGATCCCAAAACAGAGTCCTAAGGAGAACTGCTGACGAGCAGGAGCAGCTTGGCTTTATGCTGGGTTGAGATTTGCTGGAGAGGAAGGAGCAGACCTTAACATCACGGGAGAGCGCCCTGCTTGTTAAATGTATTGTGTTGGGCTACAGTCGGATGAGACGGTATTAGCAATGGGTAACACATTCAGAGAGGTCGCTAGGTGTTCGAGGGTGCTCACCGGAGACACACCGTCTCTGCCCACGGACTGTCTCTCAGAGACACAGCAGGGATGTCCCCAGCAGCAATGACAAAGGTGGGGAGACTGAGGTCTCCAGGAGGTTTCACCTGCGCTCTTCCCACTAATATAATTTCCTTCACACACCACCCCCCCCCCCAACATCCCTACTCCTAACTGAAAAGAAAACTCGTGACCTTGTGCTCTGTATAAACAAATAAATATATAACTAAAAGTCGCTTCAACTGCAGGAAAATTATCTGTCCGCTCTTAATGGAGTATGTGTTTTCAGAGCTGCCTCCTCCAGGGGCAGTTTCTTTGTTAAGCATTAATTCCATTTCATTTTGCTGCACGTGTCTGCCATTTTCTCCATTAGAGGGCTGCAGAGCAGTGTGTTACAGTGTTTTAGAAACAGATTTTAACCTGTATATGTACTTTGGGCCTAATTTCCCGCTGTATACCTCTCCTCAACTCAATGGGGTGTAAAACTGGTGCGACACGTAGAGAGGGAAAAAAAAGAAAAAAAAAAAAAAAGGTACGGTGCTTCAGAATACATCAGTGCGCTGGGTTTTGCTGATGAGATTAAGAAACGCTGAGATGCTAAAACGGAATTTTAAATACACGTGTGACAGGTGAGGCAGATGAGTGAGTTAATTGCTGCTTGTGTGTTTGAACACAGCGTAATTGGTCAATAGGGTACGTTTCCAGAGAAGAGTAGCGAAGTGTATGAGCAAAGCACAAGTAGAGCTTTAAATCCTTTCGTAGGAACTACACTTATTCCAGGCAAGAGTTAGAGTCTCTAACACTTACAAGAGTCATAAATGTTATATTCTCCATTATGCTCCAGTTGTGGCGTTGGCGAGCTAATTGCTTGGACTGAAATTTTCTAAGTAGATGTCTTCCTCCGCTGAACTTTCTTCTAAAAAAGAGTCAGAAAATAAAGCTGAATAAAAATACGGAGTGGGCTGGGGGTTTTCAGCCCACACCGAGAAACTTCGGCAATTGAGCTCTCTGAAATTCCCACGTTTCAGAGCATGAACCTGTAGCAAGTTGGAGAATGGTCCCAGTCCTCAGCCCCTGCCTTCTGTGGTGTTAGTACGGCGCGTGGTGCCAGCAGGAGGGGTGTAACTCCACTGACAGACAAAAGCTAGACTGGAGGGAGAGGAAGACTCTGGCATGGGTTAGAGAAACAAAGGAAATGGGGAGTGCCAGTGTGAGCCCGGAAAGCGGAAGGAAAGGCGTGAGGGGGGAAGATGGCTCTGAAGACCAGAAGCCAGTCCGGGCAAGAAGAGTGGGAATGAACCTGCCAGAAACACGTTGCCTCATCAGGAAAGTAGCAATACCGAGACCGAAAGAAAATGGTTCACAGACCCAATATTCCATCCATTAATTTAGTTTGGGGAATGGCTGGAGGAGAGATAGACAGGTGGAGCAGGGAGCAGCATTGTCACTGAAAGCAGCATTTACAAAGGCTGAGATGTGGCGGCATGGGCAACCTTAGCATTTCGTAACTTTGAAATGCTTTGTCCTCCAGACCTCATCGTTGATTCCTTGTTTCTTGTTGTGCATGTTGTAAATTTAATTCATCCAAGCAATTAACTCATTGAGGCAGGGATTGATTTATTTTGTTCTGTTTCCACACAGCACTTGCTGCGATGTGTTGTGGTTCCTGGCTGGTGCCCTTACCTGTCACTAACGCAAACAAGCGTGTTGATGGAGGTAAATGTGAATTCCAGCAGGGGAGGAAGACGGTTTGATACAAAATACTGGGTTTATATAGATTCATAGATTGGTCCAGGCCAGAAGGAAGCTCCAAAGGTCATCTAGTCCAACCTTCCTGCAGTCAGCGGGGACACCCCCAACTAGACCAGGTTGCCCAGGGCCTCGTCAAGCTTCATCTTGAATATCTCCAGGGAAGGGGCCTCAACCACCTCCCTGGGCAACCTGTTCCAGTGTTCCACCACCCTCAGAGTAAAGAACTTTGTCCTAATATCCAATCTAAATCTCCCCTTCTCCAACTTAAAACCGTTGCCCCTCGTCCTGTCACTGCAGGCCTTTGTAAACAGACCCTCCCCAGCCTTCCTGTAGGCCCCCCTCAGGTACTGGAAGGCCGCTATGAGGTCTCCCCAGAGCCTCCTCTTCTCCAGGCTGAACAACCCCAGCTCCCTCAGCCTGTCCTCATAGGAGAGGTGCTCCAACCCCCTGATCATTTTGGTGGCCCTCCTCTGGACCCGCTCCATCAGGTCCATGTCCTTTCTATATTGAGGGCTCCAGACCTGCACACAGCACTCCAGGGGAGGTCTCACCAGAGCAGAGCAAAGTGGCAGAATCCCCTCTCTGGATCTGCTGGCAACACTTGTTTTGATGCAGCCCAGGATGCAATTGGCCTTCTGGGCTGCGAGAGCACATTGCCTGCTCATGTCCAGCTTCTCGTCCATCAGCACCCCCAAGTCCCTTTCCTCAGGGCTGCTTTCTAATACCTCATCCCCCAGTCTGTATTTATACTGAGGATTGTTTTGGCCCAGGTGCAGGACCCTGCACTTGCTTTTGTTGAACCTCCTGAGGTTTACTTGAGCCCACCTCTCCAGCCTGTCCAGGTCCCTCTGAATGACATCCCGTCCCTCTGGTGTATCGGTGTAGCAGGTATATCAGGTGCATCAGGCAAAAATAACAAGCGGAAAATTTAGGATGAGTACCAACACGTCTTTCTGTAAGTAGTTCCGCAAGGTTTTTTGGTAGCCCACCAAGGAAGCAGCAGAAGCCCCTCGGCTGGGACTCGACCAAATACGAGGCAGCGACATTCAGAAAGCGCAAGCCTGTGTGGGGAGGCAGACAGGCTGGATGGCCTGATGGGTCCACTCCATTTTTAACTTCGCTGATTCTGCACAGCCTTCCCCAAAAGCCAGCACAGAGGAATGTCAAAAGAGGCAATACATATTCATGGCCATTTCTGGAGCTGCAAACTATGAAAAGAAATCAAGTCGTTCTCATCCATGGACTGAAATTGAGAGTATACTCTGATCCGAAAGGATACCAGCTCACAGAGTGGTGTATGAAAATCTTATAAAGCTCTGCAACACTCCATAAATAATTTTCAAACAAGAAGCTTTTTGTTTCAGTGACGGCAATACTAAAAAGGAAGAATGGCAAATAGCCGTCAAAAAATGGCTGAAACAGCCTGCACGCTGCACCGATGTTAACTTTAATCACTGCAAGAGTTCCACGCAGAGTTATCAGTCATTTATTAGGAACCACAGATGATCATCGCGGAGGTGTAGATCAACGCCAACCGGAGCCTGTACCTTTCAAACGGGGCACGATGTGACGGGCAGCCTATGGAATAAACATTCTGGCGTGTCAGCGCCCTATAAATCCTCCAAATGAAAGAAATTAAAAAGCCAGGAGTGATTTTGAAAATGATTTATGATTGGAGGTGCACCTAGGAGTGCTTTTATTGTCACGGGAACATCTCCTTTCACATCCTTAAGGCGACAGACCCTCTCTGCTTCTCTCCGGGTTTTGTGGGCTGCCCTGTGAGCGCGGGTGGCACGGAGGTGAGCACCACGGGGGCACGCTGGGTGGTGGGGGGGCATACGGGCACTTTAGCAGCACACACCTCCCCCCGTTGTGAAGGTTTTGCTTTGCACAGCCCCTGGGTGAGAGAACTGCAAATCCCTTCTGACGTTTTAAGTATGCGAAAAGACACCAGTTGTGGGGTGGGGTTTTCTTTTTTTTTTTTTTTGCTTTTACAGCTATACCATAACCATGCTCCTAAGTGCACATATAAACATTTAATAACATGGATTTGGAACAACGCTTGAAAAATAAACTTAAGAATAGTTCCAAGCAGAAGGTATTCTTATCAAAATAGCAGTCTGTTACAAGCCAGCCCTTTGCTCCATACGCAAAAAGATGCGGCACTATCTGTTGGTGAACTTCTAGTGTAAATATTACTAAACGTTTCACTAAAATACAATTTTAGTACTAATATAGATATGTTCTCTTAAACAAAAAGTGCTCGAACTATAAACTGAAAGGCAAAAGATTGTGGTTTGCAGGCAGAGTACTCTGTTGCCTATCTAAAGAATAGCAGTGATGATGTCAGTGAAAGCCTGGATATTTTGTCTATCTAAGATACGAGCACAAATGTTAATCCTGCCCCAAGCCCATGATACCTTGGACCATGGACACAAACCCACCCGCAGCACTGCTGCCTTCCTAGTTCTCCTTTGGGCGTGCCTTCAGGTGCTTGGCCTTGTGCCTCTTGTTCTTCTAGGGTGGCATTGGGGTGTCCCACACGGGTACCCAACAGGGTTAGCTGGTTTGGATTAGGAAGCCTGTCTGATCATTACTGCTTCTGTCCCCAGCTGGAACAAAACTTTGAAAAGCATAGTTTGCACGGGTGATTATTTCTGTTAAAGGCTTGCACATCTCCCAGCGTTGCCTGTCTTCTTTAGGTGATTGTGGATACCTGTATTGATCTAAAAATATTTCCTTCACATATTCCGGCAGATGACTTGATAGAAAGGGTTAATTTTTGTGTCTATCTACTGATCCTTTGTGTCTATCTACTGATCCTACTGATCCACTATCCTACTGATCCCCATCCTGGGGCAGCGCAGCACATCAACTTTTATGACTTGGTTGGAGGTCGGCTCTTCAAAGCCAGCAGCTCGGGAGCTAGCCTACAAAACTCTGTGTGCGTTTGCCAAACCTAACTTTTCCTTTGCTGGGCTTTAAACCCCTGCGAGGTTCTGTCACCCTTTTTGGAGAGCCCGCACCCGTTCACACTCACTCGCATCCCCACCCTCATCAAGACCAGGCAGTGCCTCCTCCCCAGGGACTGATGGCACAGGGCACCACCTGCGGGGACTTGCAGGGGTACCTGACCTTGCAGGGTCCCTCCTCACCCTCCTCTGGGGGTGGATGGGGTGGGAGGGCGTGGGGTTAAAACTTTTTTGGGATTACTTATGGAAGGCCTTTCTTGCATTTGCAAGTGTTTGTTTACATTTTGTAAGCATCTTGTAGCATGGTTTACCTGGTGTGCTGCCGATATTGACCCTGGATGTATAGTGCACTGATTGCCAGTTAATTAGATGTCATTAATAAATCAATAACCTGCTTTGATCCTGATTTGCTTTAAACCGTATGAATTGAACAGCTTTCCCCTGCAACAACACTAATCTTTCTCTGTCCCTTGCTCAAAGATAAACCGATGAAGCTGTAAAGCAGACGCTCCCCCCCGCCGGCAACGTGGGTATCTCTTTGCACGTCCCATACCTTGTCCACCACGCTGAACAAAAGGGGTGAAATGAGATAAAAAGGAGCTGGACACTAAGGGAGAAGCTCCCCATGGCACTGGAAGTGAAAAGTACAGCTAAATGTGTTGCAGGGTAGCAGTAACTCCGGGTGGGGGAGAAGACCAACGAGCCCTTGCAGCACAGGCCAGTACTGTAAATTGTACAAATTGTGCTAAGGGAAACTGGAGGGACTGGAGCTGTCTCAAATCGAGTGGACACAAAGAGGGCTTTGAGCTTCCTCCCTGCGAAGCCCGTGCCGAGGCTCGTAGCTCGGTAGCTTCCCCACCTCTGTACAGACCGGGTGTTAGTTTGCACTGTGCATCTAGTCTGGTCCTGATCTCTCTTCCCATTTTACTGACAAGACTGCTGAGCAGTGGCTGCTACGACAGTAATAGGCACCTGTGGATCCCTACTGAATAAGAAATAACCTGAGAGAAATTCTCCATCTGCACAGTAGGTTAATGTTCCTCTTTTTTTTTTTTTCCTTTTTTTTTTTTTTTCTCTAATTTGGATTGATTTAGAAATGCCAAGCCGTAATTTTAACAAGGCAGATGCTGCTGGAAATGCAAGATGCAGCAAAAAGTGATTTAATCATTGCGTTGTACTTCAGAATATAAGTAGGTGCAGCGAGGGACATTTCGGCATGTATCAGCTTCATCACAAGCTCTCCATCCCAAGTGGAGGGGCATGTCTGAAACGGTGGCCTGGGAGCCAGCCACGTTCTTTAACAAATCGAGGGGCTGCAATCCCACCGCACAGCCCTGTGCACACCCGGGTTGGTATTTCGGCATTAGAATCTGAACTGCTCGTCTACAAAGTGTCTGTGGTTTTGTTAGCGGGTCTGCCCATGTTCCCCCTCCCCTCCCTTCCCCCGCCAAGAAATCCGCATCAAATCTCCCAGCGGACCGATCTCCATTCCCGGAGAGAGATCTCGCTTTGGCAGTTTGTAAGGATGTATGCCTTGTCTCCGGGGGCCTTTTCCTCCCTCTCTCTCTCTCACCCACCCCATCAACACTCCAGCATGAGAACGGGATGCCATCAGGCGCAGTTATTAATACACAATAGAAGTGCCATGTGTGATTGTCTGTGAACGCTCCAGTGTTTTATGTAATGCAGATTTAGAGATTTCATTGTAAAGTCATTTTAAACTCTGAACTAATGGGTAGTTTGGCAACAGCTTCTAAGTATGAAATCATTATTAATTCCTTTAGTACCATAATAACATTGATTTAGATGAACTCTTATAACATAGAAATTGTATAGTATTTAGCTGTAATTAACGTCCCCTAATTAGGAAGTGTTGCCAAGTAGTTTTCTCTGCTGGCTCTGTTGTACTTAAGTGCAGCTGGATGAAAATTAACCACAAAGGGAACAGCTTGTGTTTTATGTGAAGTTTGCCTTTGATTGATTAAAAAAATATTCCTTGGTACTTTATTTTATTATCAAAAAGGGTGCACTGGATTATCAATGTTACAGAGAGACACAAAGTCCACACGCCATAAACTACACACATATTTGTGTAGCGTATAAGCTCAGTGACTTAACTACACATTCAGAAAATTCACAGATTTATTTTGTCTCAATTCCACAAGTTAGCGTAATAAAATGAATTGATTTTAACGTGGCCGTCATTAATAAAAGTCTGTGGAAACTTAAGCAGAATTAGCATAATTTAATGTCCACGCAGAGGAGGGAGTCATGCACTGCAAGCTGAGAGGCATTTGTTGATATGAAAAATGCTGACATTTTTGGAAATTCAAATTACAAATGAAATACTGCTGTCAGTTTACTGTGCAACTTCGTAGCATATGGTGCTTCTGCTGGTGGGTGTTATTTCAAAGTTTGCAAATCACACTATGAGAGTGTCCCTCTGGTGAGCTTTTGCAACGCTTAGCAACTGTGAATCAAAAGTGACAGTACAGAGGAAGAGGGACTAAAAAAAAAAAATTTTTTTTCTCTCTAAGTCAGTAGAACAAAGTATACGATAAGTTAATACATTTTTACGGGGGGGGAAAAGGAGGCCAACAGGCTAAAGCTAAGAGATCTAGTGCCTCCATTCTTTCAGGATAATGCACAAAGTCTTCTAAATTGTTAAAATAAAAATATGGTTTCTCTCTCCCAGTCTCTTTGACTTTGGTATGACAAGAGAATTAAAACAACTGGCAGCCAGAACATATAATAGTTTACTTTCAAAATTAGGAAAGTTGCTTCAAGACATAATGCAATCTCTTCAGAAGGTCCAGATGTTTCTTTTACCTGTCTTTCTGAAAAAATTTCCTATGACCACAAAACGGCATTCACCATTTGAAAAGCATTGTCCACCAAGGCTGCCAGCGCAGAGGAAAAAAGCCAGAAAAGAATTAAGTTTTGTATTACTCCAGCCATGTCAATTCCAATTAATCTGATAGAAAACATACGCTGAAAAGGTAAATTTAAGTAAATGAAATACTACAACACCCTACACCATGGTTTTCAAGAATGTGCCGCCCAATGACCCCTTTAACATGCACATACACTATTAAGAAGTGAACAGAAAACTTGAATTCATTGTGATTTGATCTGACCAGGGTTGATGCTCGTTATTCTGCTCCAGGTAGTGATTTTTGGCACCAAGGTGGAGCCATGGATGCGCAGCACAGACCTCATCAATTTGCCAATCGAGCTGGCTGAGAATAGAAAGTGATGGAGCTGTCAGTAGCAGTTCAACCATAAGCAATTCTAAACTAAGCAATTTGAAAATTTAAATAGTTATAATGACCAAGATTCTCTACGTTGGCCCTTAATTACTGGAATGTCAATTCAGCTGAAAATTGCCTTTCCCAGGTAATGATAATTCTTAGAAGAGTCTTTGCTTATACACCCACCCATAGCACTCATTAAGTCAAGCTTCCTCCTTTTGTCTGAAGAGCTGTCAATTTTATGTGACATCACCAATCATCTGCCATCTAAAAAATCTCGAGGCTGTCTTGCTGAAGGCAGGCTTATTCTCTTGTAGCTGTAGCGAACTGCATGGCAGCACAGCCTGCTGTTACAAGCAACCTTGCACCAAATGAGTGTCATGAGTTGCCCAGTCTCGGCACTGCTAAACGATGAGCCACTCCAATTTGGTTGTTGGCATCTTGGGTGAAACCTGGGGTCCATGAAACAGCCGTACATGTGAAGGGAAACTCCACTACCCAGCCCTTCGCAGCACTCGGCAACGGAGGAGAAGGTTGACATCCCCTCCACCACTTCTTCTTGTGGAAAGGAAAGGGAGAGAGAAGTTGCTGGAGTCGCTATATCAGAGGGCTCCCCCTGAGATGGGCATCTGGGCTAGGGACGAGCGGAATGAACCTGTGGTGCATGAACATATCCCTATGTATTCCATATTTCTTACACTTCTTTTGCTATGCCAATTCAGACTGATTGCATTGCAACTGTCTGTGTCAATCTCTATTGGTGGACATCACTAGCTGTTACCTTTTTGAGAGAAAAAACATGAAAAAGAAGCAAAACCATCTCCGTGACCAGAACGTGTATATCAACAATCCATCGTTACTGTAACCCATGCCAGGAATATTATTTATTTCCTGCAGAAGGCCAACAGCACCCTGCAGTTGTGGGAACAGAACAGCTATCCTTCATTCCCCTCTTCCAGTCGAACCGGAGCAGACTTTGCCTTCTGCCTTCTTATGAGTAGTGTGGAATTCTGGGTAAACCAGGAGAAGGTAAGAGTACCACAATCACACCCACTGGAAAAGTCTGTCACGGGCAGAGGGAATTCAGGTGCCCGTGCATCTAAATTCGCACGAGTTCAAATCATTAGCTGCCTCATCCTGGCGATGTGTCGTGTGCCCTAAGGCAGTATTATACCTCTCCGGACACCACGGCCAATGCATGGCATAGTTTTGCGCACAAAAAAAAAGAGGGAAGGGCCTCCATTATTGGTTTGAAAAGGGGAGAGGCTTTCTTCCATGCTGCCTTCTTGACCACAGCTCCTTCCCTCACCGGCCCTAGGCGCTGAACGTGCCGTTCCCCCACGTGTGTAACAGCTGCATAAGGGTTGCAATCTTATCCTCGCAGTCAGAACTGTTTCTTACTACTTTGGATGCAACTTGCTCACTCTCTCTCCCCGCTCCTGATTCTTGGCTTGCACACAATGAAATAGTAGGGGCCTTAGGCACTTTTTAAAAAAAAAGAAACAGCTCTCAATAAATCCCCTTAAGGGCCCATTTTAATTCTGCTTATGCTCTTGATGTGCAAGTTCTTACCCTGCTATCCCCCTAGAAGCAGTTTATTTCTGTCTGTCAGCGCTGCCAAAGTGACAAAATCCCCTTTCCCACCCACCATGTAATTGCTCTGTTGTTGCCCTTCCCACACATGCCTGTAGAAAGAAAGCTCTGGCTTTATTTGTACTGCCGAAGTGAATAGCATCTCTTTCCTCCCTCCCTCTATGTGGCTTTCAAGTAGTCACACTATCATTAGTTAATTCTATTCTGGAGGAGCTCCCCATCTGAGAAGGGAACATATTCCATAGGAAGTAGAGTGAAGGCCTGATCTGACAGCTCTCATGTGCCCCCAAATCCTGGAGCTGAGGAATTTGGGGGTTGTAAGGAACGCAGAAGCACGCATGACAAATAAAGGCCATTCAGAGAAGGGTAGTAAACCAGGAAAATCAAAGGACCTGGCTGCATTTTTTTAATTGCATTTTTCTTATCGCAAAGGCTATGGGGCAGAGTAGCTCCCTTCGTTCTGTGCTTGCACAGTGCCATGTTGTTAACTACAGTCTATGATGGGAAGATTATCCAACGGAATAGGGTAGTTCTGACTTTTCTGTTGTCTCTCGCTCTCTCTCTTCTTCATTTAAACTTCCATTGTTGGCAGAAAACAGAAGAAAATCAGTCTAAAGTTGTAGTTTTCTTTCCATTTCTTTGGGCTTTATTTATCCATGCATTTTAAAGGTGCACCACAGATTAATTTCCCAACCTCAGTCTAGGTGCCGGGTGTGTGATTACAAGAAGACCACGCCGCTGCTACTAACTAAATCATCAGAAATAATTTCTTCAGCTTGCCTAAGGAAGCTGACCCCTAACTCTTGTTAAAACTTCAAAATTCACTGAAGCATGGTTACACGGAAACAAGAAATAGAGTTTCAGAACCACTCACCTCTAAGGCAAACAATGCACATTAAATTTATTTCTTAATAAAATTTTAAAATATAATAGCATAGCCTCAGATAGAACAAATTTTTGTTTTAGACGTGCTAAGTTTTTCATGTAGTTTTGCTCCTCTGTGGTTTGGCAATCTAAGATTGGTAAATAGCCATAGTTACGTTGTTAAATAATAGGAGAGCGTGACTGTAACATGTTTTGCAGTCAGCATCTGATTATGTGCAGCTTCACAATTTTGCAATGTGACAACTCTCTTTGCGAAAAAAAAAGTCCCTAACAATGGTCTAAATCACACATTTGCTCTTCCTTCAAGCACCTGTGGTTGTCGAAACCTGTTGCCCTCTAGTAGGGGAGCCTTTTAGACATATTCCAGGGCTGGCTCCATGCAGACAAAATGCATTAGAGGCCACTCAAATACCGCATCTAAACAATCACACAAACCTGCTTATGCCCACTTCATCTGCGAGCAGTCCTGTAAAACCACATGCAGAGGTCAGCTCCTCTGCGGTGTGGAGCACTTCCAGGCACAGAAAATATCAAGGGCTGGTAGAAATTAATCTATATTACTTCCCAAGCATGTAACAACCCAAGTTAGGGAAAAAAAAAAAGAAGAATCTAATTTTAGCACAAAAATAACGGACTAACCTTAAACCTGTCCCTCTCTGGATGCCTGAACTTCTCTCTGTGCTACTGTTCCTCCCCAGCACTCCCCTTCTATCCTAGTTACTTCATCTTAAAACAGCCTGTTTCTATATAAACTCCTGTTTAGTTAGAATTAATGAACTCGTTTTTGAAGCAGCCCAGGTGTATCTGTGAAGGAGCTGTCTTACAGTACTGTTAATTTCCTGGGCTAACCCCAAGAAATGTGTACTGGGGTAGAGCCTTATTACACTACCAATAATGATGTTCTTCTGACGGTGCTGCCATGCTGGACACTTTTATAGTTAGTTTCCAGTCCTTCACTCCGCTTTTTTATCCCCGGCAGGACCTTCTCTCTCCAGTTCAGGTATTATCAAGTCTTCATAGCTGTGTCTGATTTCAACATTTTATAATCAGCTCTAAAATTTTCCATTTAAACCACAGCAGCATGGGTTTGTTAATGGCAGCCTGGAAATAACAGCCTTTGTCATAAAGCCCTACATTAAAATTTTATCTTTATGGAAATACGTACATTTGGTTTTGGATAAACAGAAACCAGTTACTCACACGGCAAGTGCCCATGCTGTAAAAATCGAGGGGATGAAAACCATGAATGAAGAGGGTACTCTGGAGTACGCTCCCCGATGATCTGCAGCATCCCTCCCAAGCCCTGTTATGGATTCCTAGCTAGCGATTCCAAAGCTGAAATAAAAACATGTTCCTCAAAATAAGTTTTGACTGGTTCAAAGCTGATATTTCCGTCGGTGATGATTTACTATTCTCAGCAGTCCCACTGGTCCAGCCCTCCTGAGCCCCCCCGACCTGTAGAGTTGGAGAAAAGAGACCCAGATGGCCTTGTGAAACTGCGTAGCCTTGCCCTCCATGTAGCCTCTGATTTCTGCTGACATTACCGATGGAAGTACCGGATAGCATGGGTAACGTCTGTAACGTCAGCCAGAGCCAAGGAACAGTCCCTTGATGACAACAGCTCCTCACCTGGCGTGGACCAGCAGCTGAGCTTTGCCTTCCCAGCCCCAGTTCCGGGCATTTGTGTGGCCACCGTAGCCCTGCCAGCCATCCCAGCTCCCGGCAAGGGCTGCGCAATCCCATCAATCCGAGCACAACACGCTCAGAGCATCCCAAATGGCTTCTGCGGATGGCACACAAGGGGGAACTGAACAACTTTCATTCTCTTTGAATTGTGTTGGCACGGCAGTACTAAGTGGAGTACGAACACCAAGGGTTATATTTCAACACTCATTTCAGCAGGTGAGACCTTACTTATAAACACAAAATAAATCAGGTACGTAAGGCAGTGCCAGCCCTGTGTTAAGAATTTAAGGTTCATATGAAAAAATGTATTTAAGCAAAACATAACTAATTTCTCTGGCTTGTGTGGCTGCTGTGGGAGCAAGAAGCTGCACGCAGCATCTCACAGGCTGCCTAACAGATCCCCGACTGCCTGACACTTACATGCCTTTCCTTCCTGTGAGATGACCAGAAGAGTGACAGGTACCGAGGTACCATCCACAAAAGAAAGCCCAGCGGTGCCCTAGGGGAGCAGCTAAGCGAGAGTGAGGTGTCAGAGGGCCAGCAATACGGGCGCGCTCTGCCCTCCATGCAGCGCACAGCTGAGCTCTTCTAACTCTGCTAACTCCTCAAAGAGGCAAGCGGGGCTCATCCTCGCTTGCCACCACCGCCTGTAGGGTTTTGCAGCGCTGTAGCACTTAACTAAGATCCAGCACGTCCAGGTGTGAGTCTTTTCGCACGCTAAGGGGACTCAGATCCACACGTCCTACCCCAACCACCAGGCGACAGCCTAGTAGTGACACTGTGCATGTGTACAGATGTACAGGTGCATGCCTGTGTCCCACGACACAGCAGTGAGTGAAGCTGGGAGCCTACACTCGGGACCTCTTCTGAAAAGCCAAAGAGCTTCAGTACTAATTGGGCCGGAGAGAGAGGAGAAAGAGTGTGCCTGAGCAAGTGGGACCACGACTCGTCAAATTATTGTGACTTTTCTCCTGAGAGCAAGAGTCTTTGGTCCCAGTGCACGCTCCTAGAAAGTGATCTATTTTACATTACGTGGATTTTACATGGATAAAATACAGAAAGAGCTGTGACTGGAACTTGGGACTCCCTCTTTTAAACTAAACGCTATAACCACACAGCTGGTTATGGTCTCCCTCCCTCCCGCTGGTCCAAATCACTGCAGCACGGCTCCCACAGAGAGGCTGGAAGATGCAGCCCCCATCCTGGCAACACGGGCACATGTATGGAGATGAGAAAGGGGAGGTAACCAACTCAGGACTCCTCCTTTCTGGCCAAACTTCCTACCACCGAGCCACGGCACAGGATCAGAAAAGCTCCGGTTTAAGGCAGAACTTAAGTGGAAGCAGAGGCTTCTACCACACTTCACCCAATCTGGTGGGCATTCCCAAAATTTTCAGACTCTTCTGGGAGAAGCAAAGGTACAAATATATTGTTTGAAGATCTTGATCAGGCTTAGGCATAAAGACAGGCAACCAGCTGTTCAGCTATTTCAAGACTAGGAAGCTGCTCTTTGTGCATTGAAGTCGACTGTGAGGTTTTTGGAAAACCTATAAGGAGAAAACTGCCCATAAAAGATTATGAGTCACAAGCTGGGGGTCCAAATAAATGATGCTTTGTAAGACTGCAGTTTAGGATATACTTGACTACATTTAATGGAAGTACCATTTAGGCATCCCAGTTCTTTTTCTATCTTCCTTTTTAGAGGCTGATACACCTCCCTGAGCAGTCCTGAAACCTTGTTCAACTGACAAGGTCCCAAAGTTTCGGCACCATATCTCTACTGGCTTTGAATCCCTCCTATTTTAAGAAACTGTATGTGGAATGAAAGACAAGCACACATTTCTTAAGCAATCAGAGGCATTTAACTTTTGGCTGTGTGACACAGGATGAGAGACGTACCCAACCTCCCAACTTCTCGCCTGAACTCACGCTTCCTTCACGGCTGACATTTCTCCTTCTGCCAAGTCAAATCAAAACCCTCTCTCACAACTATCCTGAAAAAATGTATTTACAACCAGCCCAAGGCTCCCTAGTCTGTGCCAGCTCTTCGCACACCTCAGAGTGCTTGGTGGGAAGGAGAACAGCCTCATGAAACACACCTGCTTCAGCTTACTGGACAAGAGCCTACTCTCCTTTATGAGTCTGATATAATTTTGGTGAAGACAGAGGAACGATTCCCGTGCATGCTAACTCCAAGAGCAAAACACGTTTCCCCTCTATTCATGCAAAATGCAAACCCTTTCTTTCGCCTTTAGGCTCCTCTACCACCGGCTCCAAATTTGCACCATCCGTTGATTTAAATCACAACTCTTTAGGGTAAAATTTGGCTCATGATGCCCTGTACTAATTTAGGAGAAAAAGAGGGGCCTTGCTCATGAAATATTTCAGGTATAATCAGGAAATTGTGGTTACAGATGCAATCCAGGAGCATTTTGGGTTGGTAACCAAGGCAACACTTCTTGCTTCAAGACACACTTTTCTGTTGATAATCTATTGTAATGCCAGTAATTGCAGCTGACAAGGCTCTGTTTGTTGTGAGAGATAATTAGCACTTGAAATAAAGTAACAGATTTAAATAAATTGGGGAGAACTGAGTGGTGTGACCCAATCACTTTAGAAACAAACAAGAGCTTTGGGGGCCTACACACGGTGTGATGTTAGTTGTGGCCTCCACCACGACTGAACAATACCAACATTTATTAGGCATTGTTTAATTGGGAATTACAGTCGCTTTCATGATGAAAACATTTTCTCTCTTTCTCATCCAGGTTATATTTACATCATAAAACAAGCTTTAAAAAAAAAACAAAACACAACACAAAACCCCTCTACCTACCTTACCAAACAAAACATGTTTTCACGTGCTTGTTCTTTTGCCTAGAATTTGATTTATTTAAAAACCAATGTTTTAAAATAAATTAGTCTTTTTGACAATTGCACAGTTTGAAGAGCCCAGGGTGACTCTGCCCAGACCTGCGGAGGGAGTGTTGTTCATTCAGCATGTACCAGGTACGTCCCTAGGGTCAGCTTCAGTTTGCTGCCAGTTTATTCAAGCCCTGGTTTCATGGCTTGGGTTGTTAACGTGGCTCCTTAGATGATGTTTGTGTTAGGTGTTGATGTATCTAGAGCTAGAGAGGCAAAACAGGGCTGCTGCAGAAGGAGTATTAGGTTGGAGGGAAGAAGCGGGGGGTCAGAAGCCACAGCAATTCCCGTAGGTTCCGTTAATTAAGCCAGACTCAATATTGTATTTTTCTTTCTGTGGTTGTGAGACACAAGTGCTTGGCTCAGTGGATAGCGGAAAGAGAGATACAATCCTACTGAAACTTTTGTGCCACGGGGCATGGAGGTATTTAACATGAACTTGTAGCTGTTGAAATAAGGATGCTTCTGCCATGGAGCGACACAATCACGTGGCTGCATGCAGCCAAACTAACCTAGTTAAGTGATCCCCTTTTCCACATTGTCCAAGCATCATTCTCACAGTTAAATAGGAAATGAGATTGCTTAAGAATAACAGATCCGCTTGTTTAAAGGAGAGGGACAAAGGCTCAGGCTACACAGCTTTGTCCAGGCTTCCAGGCAAACACATGGCAGGTCGGTGAACGTCGCACAAGGTCATCAGCCCAAACCACAGGCCACATTTCTCTTTTGAAAGCCAAGCTGTTTGGGGCTGTAATGGTTCAGCTCCTTCACAGACTCTCACCAAACCTGTGAAACGTCCTGGCCAGGACATGATATATGAGACCCAGTGTCAAAATAGAGGCTGTCGTGTAAACGCATTCATCTTGGGGCTGGCCAGAAAGCAAAACCAGTACCCTCTCAAGATTTGCTCGTAAGACATTAAATGACTAACTATGGCTAGTAATATTGTCTGTCTTTAGCATTTCACCAAAAAGACAACTCTGTTATCGTCAAGATAATAGCCACGTTATTTCTCCAGCAAAC
Source organism: Numenius arquata (assembly GCF_964106895.1). Taxonomy (NCBI): domain Eukaryota; kingdom Metazoa; phylum Chordata; class Aves; order Charadriiformes; family Scolopacidae; genus Numenius; species Numenius arquata. Next base: position 62,828,923 of record NC_133577.1, on the reverse strand, counting down.
ATTAATCAAGAGTTCACATCAGAATCCTATGTTTATTACACATTACTTATCACAGCCCATGTAAGGCAGGATAGTCATATTCTCAGGAGTCCAAAATTGCATTATTACTTTCCTCCTACAAGTGAGGTCAGTGGTTAAAGGTACCAGAATTGAATCGCCTGCTGTTTGCTAACCTCTGCTGAGGTCACAAAGGTGGCTAGCAAAGGAGACCAGACTGAAGCCCAAGGGGGGTTCAGTTCATGCTTCCAAGGCCAGTGGTCAGGCTTTCCCCTGCCAGCTCCCACATGCCCTGTTTTCCACACAAGTTCTCCAGAAGCAACCAAAGAACAGCGGTGTGTTAAAACTACAAGCTCAGCGCGTGGGTTATAGTCGTCTTCTTTCTTTAGTAATCAGCAATTTAGTTCCACCAGGCAATGTTTCTGCTTTCTAAATGCTTTGAAATACACAAAAATGTTGCATTTATAAGTTATTTAAAAAACAACAACAAATAATGATCTGCAGTAGTTCCCCAGGAATTAAAAATTGCTTACAATTTGTAGTGTATGCAGGATCTTACCGCAAATCCCATCCCAGCCCCAGTTCTAAGTAGCTCATAAAAATGGCCTGTTTATTTTCTAAAACGATCTGCATAAAAAGATTAAGCTTATTTATTGTAAAAATTAACGTCTTGCTGAAACAGTAATGGCTATATCATCGAGGAATGTTCTTCCCCTGAATGCCTCCCTCGGCAGTGCTGTGCAAGGAGACCCGCATTTATAGTCTCCTAGAATAAAGTTAATGCTCATAAGACTCTGCTCTTGTACGCCTACAGCTAAATCATGGTATCTAGCAGATGGTGTATGTGTGTTTCCTAATGCAATGTCTTGTATGTGTGTAGTTGTCATAATTAAATAATAACTCCCTACACCATCTCATGTAACAGGAGAGCCACAGCCATATTTCCCATCAGAGTGAAGCCGTCAAACCCAGCTTGTGGGTAGATGAAGTAGGCTATAAGGAAACTAATATACAAAGCACCCCCATCCCCTTCTCTCCGGAATAAAACAAGTTCTTCTCTATGTGGCTAGTCCTTTTAAAAAAGTAAATAAAAGCATCTCTGCCCCAAACCTGTCAGTTCCTGGGGTCCCAACACGTCTCTGCAGTTAAGCAATCTATTCTCATCCCTAAGGTTAAGTAATCTAGTCTCGTGGGAAAGGAGTATGGCCTAACATATTTGGGATTTTCCCTGTTTTTTCATGGTCATCGTCGTGACAGAGGAATTATGGACATCTGCAGGAGAAGTGCCTGTGAGACAAGGCAATTTACAGCTATCATCTTCTTAAGATAAATGCAACAGCTGCTTTTTATATTCCTTTATGGATGGAAGACAGAATGATAGGTCTCTGCAGATATTCATTCTTTCCTTGGCTTAGGGAGAGAATTAAGTTGTTGATTACGCCCAGCAAGAAACATCTCTGTTCAAACTGAGGACAAATGTAACTTATTTTAAGGGATACGAGTTTAACAATTCCAGTATTATCCTTCACTTTGCTATAAAAAAATCCTTTTGCTAAGGATACTATAAATGCCTGGAACAGATGAAAGGCATTTAGCCTTTATCTCATACTAAAAATTAGAATGTGAAATCAAGAAAAGCATCTTTCAAATTTGAGTGCGCAAGTTAAACAGGAGGTAGTGGGAGCTATTTACCTCTTTTGTGTGAAAAAATACAAGGAAGCTTTGGCTCCAGCTCTCCTTTGGCCAGGCAGTGCTCTGCCCATGGATCAGCCTCCTCCTCCTCCACCTGCCCCAGCAGGTCTCACCTCCCATTAACTGGTTTCTTTTTGGAAGTGGGGAAGCAGTAAGCAACACGTCCTTCTGGCTTTTTCTTCTCTAATGTGGCACAGCAACAGTTGACCATCCTTCCTCCCCATCTCCTTCCGCTTCAGAGAACTGAAAAATAGAACCAGGAGTCAGTTCTAAAAAAGCGTCTCGACCTCTTAGCAAACAAATCACTCCTCCTCTATCTCTAGGATGCTAATAACCTTTCTTTGGCTTCAAAAATGGAAGACATGACGTCTAGAACATATGAATGACTATCTCGGCATTTTTATTTCATACAATGGTCATTTTGCTCCACACGTGTGAGAAAAGAAGAAAAAATTCCACCTTTAAATTCCACCCGTAGCTAAACGTCAAGGCGAGCTATTGCCACAGGAAGCTCATAAAGACAACAAACTCCCTTTTGAATTTTTTTCCCAAAGTTTACATTATAATAAATATTCATGCCATACTCCCTTCACAGTGCGACTGCTAGAGAACACATTGTAATCTGTTTAAGAAGAACATGAATCAGACTGATAAAAATAATTGGTTGGATTTTTCTTTTAATTCTTTTTTAATGTTTTAAATAAAGCTGTCAAAGGTTCCTGTGGTAATGAAGAGCTTTGTTGTTATGACAACTGCTTATTCCTTTTCCTTTGAAGAAGTCTGCAATTTGATAGGCAAAAACATCAGGAATAATTAAAACAAACGGTAAATGAAGAAAAACATCTGCTAGGAAAAATCTCCACCCGGAATCTTAACAATCATCTCACTTGTGAAGTGACAAATTTCAGATGGAGTGTCTTCGTGTCAGCTAGTCCAGGGGTGCTCAGCAGCTGCCAGGGGCTTGGGCAACCCCATGCCAGAAAGCCCGTCTCTTCCTAAGGCGCACAGACACATTATGGACGTGACTCTCTCTCTTCCTCTCCGAAGTCTATCATTATCAAAGATGGGTCCTTTCAGAAGTCCATTCTGCTTCTTCTAATGATTTATTCTGCTCCTCCATTTTAAAAGCAGTGATTGTTTAACACACAGCCTCCAAGCATTTGGTAAATCACGGAGGTGTCTCCTGGCGGTACGTCCCCCTCTCACTGCAGGACAGCGGCTGGGGAACAGTGAGCTCTGGGAAAACTGGTGTGAATTAATAGATTTTGGAAACCAGCAGGGCTTCCCTTTAGAAGTGAAGGTGGACGTTGCCAAAGAGTTCTCTAGCGAAGACAGAGAGATCCTCAGAGCACTGACCGAGGATGTACCGAGGGCCTTGGTGGCTTTGATGAACATGAGCTGTATGAGAAGCTAGGTCTGTCCACAGCTGAGAGCATAAGCAGACAGCTTCGGCGTTAACAGCCACACACACACTGGATCTTGAGATGCGTTCATCAGAAGTATATCTGCTGTCGGGGCCTAGTGTGAGACGTGAGGGGGAAGCACACCATAGACAACTACTGAAAATTTAGTAAAGTTTTCCCCAAAGCAGTTTTTTTCCCCTCATTGTTATCTCATGGGCTCTCCTTCCCAGGAGACACAGGACTGTCAGATTTTAGTCATTTCTTATGTATGATAATTAGCCAGCTCCACTTGGCAAATGGCAAGACTTAACCCCATAGAAGCAATATGACAGAAGGGATACAAATGCATGCTCCTGGCTCTATAACGCTAATAAACTCGGTGTCTGGCAATAAGCTATGACGATACATGCTGCTCGGAGACTGGAACTGGGAGTGCCAACATTCCTGCGGTGTGTCTGACTTCATGAGCAATAGGACACTTTGCGATAATTTCTGTAGCTTTATGTGCCAGCTCATACTGCCAGGCACACCACGGTCTCGTTTTGCCATTCTTTGCAGCACACTCTGCTCTCCATTGCTCCATCCTCTTGGAAATAATCCCGCACTGTTAAGCGGCAGAATTTTAACTGCTGTCTTGCCTCGCCGTCGACACTTAAGAACCTGCATTTTTCATGAAGTCTCTTCTTGACACCTCTGTGCTCCTCATTCATTCAGCCAAGATACTCCTACAGAAAGTGAGGATTTCAACATCCCTATCAAGAAAGCGTGGTCCCCGCTTGCTACCCTTTTCTGCACCGAGAGATTTCAGACAGCTGAGAGAAGATGATCTTCCTAAGAAGACAGCAGGATTTGGAAATAAAAGTAGTAGTTGAGCTGTTGCAACTTTAAATTTTTCTGAAGCTGCTGTAGGAGCCTATGACAGCTTAAAAAAGATGTCTTATTTTCCTTTTCCCCCCTCAACTGGCTGTGTTCCCATGTTAACAACATCTGAATTGCCGGGCTGGACACTAGGTGGTGCTAGGACAGTGGTTTGTCAGGAAATTTAGTGGGAAATTCTGGGTGGAAGAGCACAGTAGGTTGTAAACGGTTACTTGCCAATAAAACATTTGCTCTGGTACAACTAATCCATTACTACCTGTCTTTGTTAGACTAACCCACATGACTGGACACCATTAACTGGCAGCAGGAACATCTAATGCTGCCTTTTGCCAACCTTGTTTTCCATACATCCATGAGCTGTCAGAGGTATAATGCTCCTTTTGCCAATCTGTCACTCTTCCCCTCCCTCTCCCATCCCCTCCCAGGAGGACATCTGCCTGGCTGCCTCCTGAATGCAGAGAGAAAGATGCTTGAGGAGTTTTCCTGAGCTCGCCCTGCTGCTCGGGCGGTAGGGAGGCAAGTGAGTGGGGCTGCTACGTGGTCACTCTGCATCTCGTGCTGTGCCCATAATAGCTTCTTGCGTGGCTGTGCACCTGACCAGGTTGGGGAGCTGAGTTTGGTTTTAAAACAAGCATTTCCCACCATGTCCCAAGGCTGTTTTTCAGCCGGATTGGGTCCATCACCCACTGCATCACCTGCCATGAGACACAGCGTGCCAGCACAGGGTGCAGGGTCAGCCCTGCTCATTGCGACCGCGGCCGTGGCCAGCTCTCCTAGTAATGAGGGTACCAGAAATGGCAAGCTTTGATAGAGAGCTGTCTGCTGGGAGCAGACAGGAGGACCCAGCATGGCTTCCCACTCTCCTGAGCAACACCCTGCTGCAGGGGTGCAAGGCTCAGCGTCCCCCCGAGCCACCCGCTCCCCCGATGGCACACCATTGAGGGTGTGCAGTGGGACGAAGGTTACGGCAGCTACCACACACCACAGATGGTGACAGCGTGTGAAGAAACACGATGAAGCCATACTCAGGAGCACTGCAGCGCTCCGTGCTCCCAGAGGCGTGAGTGAATCTGGTGACAAGAGGAACGAGTAACGCTTAAGACACCAATTAGTGGGGAAAGGCTTGCTTTCTCTGATCTGGTTTTGACACCCAACTGAAGCGTTTCTCCTCACTTACGGGGTGCGACATGAGTGAGAGCCCTCTCATCACACACTGCGCCCGCCCCCCTCCGCCCGCTTCCAGGCAAACTGCACCCCCTTGTTTACAGACAGCAAAGGAGGTTAATTCCCTGGGGTCGGTCAGGTGCAAATTGGACATAGCTTGGCCTTTTAATAAATATATTCAGAGAAAAAGAAGAGTTTGAAAGAATAAATCCTGTAGTCTTATGACGTGGTATACCTAAGGATTGGCTGAAACTAAAAAAACTCAAGGGCCAATTAATTTTTCATGCATACAGTTATTTCCTAACTACAACAATTTGGTTCTCTGCTTCAGCCTAAATCCTTCTATCCCAAACATTAGGAATAACGAAGTAAAGGGGCCTCAGAGATCCTGTACCTGGTGCTTTCTATTGTCAGAGAGCACTATCTGGAAAACCAGGACCAGTTTAAGGCAAATTAAAAACCAAACCAAACTAAAAACTTAAAGAAGAGAATGTAATTTCAGAATAATTAACAGCATACGACAAGTAAATAAGCATTCCTGTGCGCGGTGCATTGAACTTAGAGATGATACCTCGCTTAATCGTATACAAGGTCTGTTCCAAGACACAAGAAATTTGTTACAATAGATGGTACAAAGAATAGGGGTGTAGGTGGTTTGGGGGTTTTTTGTTTGTTTGTTTTGGTTTTTAAATGACCAAGCACCGCTTCGTGGCAACCAGAAAAGTTTGCGTAGAAGATTCCAGTGCTCCAATTTCAATACTTATCTGGAATGAAATATCTAGTCTGAATTTCACTGAATTTCACTGAATTTTTTTTTTTAGAGTTGGAAGGGACCATATAGATCATCTAGTCCAACTCCCCTGCTGAAGCAGGATTGCTTAGTCTGGAATGGGCAAACTTACTTCTAGGTAAGTATCCAAGGGGTGTAAACACAAGACTGCTCTGGACACACTTTTGAGTCCAAGTTTTTCCTCAAAACATTTTCTCAGTTGCTGGCAGATGTCTTGGCACAGAAAGTGGAAAGAGATCCGAAACCTCAGAATTGCAGGGAAGAGTAAACATGCTCTCACCCGGGAAAGGCATACAATAAATTTAGCGTTTTGACCTTCGGGTGCTTGTGTTATGCACAACACGACACCCATCACATCCTCGTTCATCAGTCACCTGCAGCAAGACAAACATCCCTCAGCCAACAGGGCAGGAACTGGGACGTAGATGCAGGCTGCATCCTTCCTCACCCAGTTAACCAGTAACTGAGTAAACGGTGGGTATTTGCAATGGCTCCCTCAGATGAATAAACGATTGAGATCCAGGCGTGCTGAGCCCCAGCCAGCACCCTGTACGCAGAAAGACCTTGATCACCTGGAAGAAAAGCCTGGGAAGTTGTGAGGAACATGCAGACGACTTGGTTAGCAAAAAAAGGTCCACTCCCCTTGCCAACTCACAGTGTCCTCTGCATGGATGCTTGTGGCTCAAAAGAGATTCTTCCATTTCCTCATTTTCTAGATTAAACTAAGTAGGAAAGTATTCTTAATAGCGAAGAATACCATTTGCACGTGGGAAAATTCAGACTAGCTGCCGTGATTTATATCTGTGTCTTCATCACTCAAACTAGCTTTCATGGATAGACAAGCCTGTGAGGAAGCCAGGGATAGTATCACATCAAATAGTTTTACAAACCCATTAATTACTAAAGGTCAGAGCAATATTACATAAATCTTACAGTGTCTTTTAATGGAATACCCTCTTATTTTGCTTATTACAGTCAGACTATGAGCAGCTTTCTATGGATTTCTTGCCTTTCCCTATTCCACTCTTGCTATGTATTCAGGGATCTTTTAGGACAATAGTTCATGCACATTAAAAAAGAATTAAAGAAAAAAAAAGCTCAACAGTAACTTGGCGCTATTTTGTTATCTAAATGAGTAATCCCAGTTGACCGTCTTGTCAATGCATGCTACAAAATATATTGTTGCTGCTCGGTGGATGTAAAACAAACACAGAGATTTGTGGGTTCTGGCAGTTGCTGCTTGCTCAGTAATGCTCGTGCATCTTGTCACAAATATAAAATGTAGATTTTTTAAAATATATAAATATTTCCAGCTTGGCAAAGTGATTAAAGACAGAGTATACCCATCTTCAACTATCCAAAGGTATAAAAATGAAAAAGGGAAAATATTAGCCATAATTCACAAGGGGATGGGTCAGAAGACCCAGATGCGATTAAGGTTTTTAGCCTTTGAAAAAAAAAAGTGGCTAGCCTGACAAGAACCGCTCACCTGTGATTTCAGTAACCAGCATTAAGGACCCTGTCCTCTTCTGGCAGTGAATCCCCCTGCTCTAAGTGCACTGGCAGCTGAAGGACCCAAAGATGGCCACGACCTGTGGGGCAAGCTGCTGCTGCCCCCCCTGCACAGCCTGGTCCCACCAACCGAGGAGCTCCATATATTGATGTCCAGCAAACCAGTACTCTTGAGACCCTTACTTACTGAGTAGATAAACAGATTCGGAGAGTCAGTGAAAAGCCCAAAGTGCTGCAGAAGCATTGGGGCCCGAGATGGCTCCAGAGCACCCACCAGGATGTCATGCTGCAGGACTTACCAAGCCACCGGTGCCTGATGGAGGAGAGCGAGCAACCCACGCACGCTGGGGGAAAGCAAACCGCACACCCAGGAGTCAGCTGCTGCTTCAGGCCGGGGGGGTGAGGTACCCGGTGTGTACCACTGCATAACCCCTTAAATTTGTGCTGGAAAGAGAAGAAATATAATTCCACAAGGCGTTAATAAGATCTGAAGTCCTTTTGGTAACAACCAGCAACATCAACGCGACCATGGCTGACGCGAGCATCAGCGCTGAGCTGCCGGGCAAAACTTCAGGGCACCAGGTGTGGACGCTTGGACACAAAGTGAGTGAGTCACCAAAAACTGACCCGCTGACCCTACCCAGCCTGCGGCATGCGTTTCCTGCGGCAGGTTGCGCCGGCGTTAACAGAGAGAGTGTAGAAATAGTACCCACAAACAGCTCCTTGTAGAGTCGCTCTTAAATGCCCGCCATCCCTGCTTGTTCTATCGCTTCCCTTCCAGTGAACGAGCGCAACTGCGCTGTCACTCCGTGCTCCCCAGGGATATTTATTAGACAAGGGCCAGCAAATCACCTTCATTACAGCAACCAAATGCAAAGCCTCGAATGATGCAAAGATCTTTCAAGTTTACCGGCAGCGCTTCCCGAGAAAGAGAAAGCGAGCCTGAATTTAGTTTTGTTCTTTGCATCCTGTCATCCCTCAACATCCAAGGGCTTCAGCTTGCCGCTGCAGCCGGACTGTTGAGGACCCCCACGGATTAACACGAAGCCAGAAGACGGTAAGAGATGATCAGACGGCAATCACAGGAGCAGACGCTTACAGGCTCTTTTCGTTTCACCAGGTGACAGACCCGATATGCTAATTGAAACAATATCTGTGTCTGCTCATGCTATTTCAAACCACTAAAACTCTGTTTTTGACACAGGCACGATAAAAATAAAGCCCTCTTCAAAAGAGTAGTAGTGACCTCATCCAGACGCGTTCGGTTTCATGAAAGGTAAATACGGCAGACAAAGTAGTGATGTTAGCAGTTTGTTCCTGGGAAGTAACGGGGCCGGGGGGGGGGAAGAAAAATCATCACACGGTTTGTCTTTCCACCAGGCTGATTTCCTTTACCAGCCTGAATAAGCAATTGGCTACTAGCCAGCTGCGGTGAACTTGTCCCATGTTTGCAAGATCAGTCGGTGAGCAAAGCTGTTTTCAGTTAATAAATATTTGATTTACAAGGTACAGTAAGTAATAAAAAGGGAAGGGAGTTTAGCTGCTGGGAGATTTGTTTAGCATTTTAGCGGGGATAACTAACAACCAGCTTTGGTTGTTTTTCCTCCTTTGGATGGCCAGTGGGCAACCAACTTTACCAGTCTTGCTGCATTACACCTTATACTGAGCAGAACTAACACACTGAGCAAAACAGAGGTGGACTGGGACATACACCGTGCCTTGACAGAAACACAGCTGAAGGGAACACTCTTAGATTCTCCTTTCTTCTTCTCTGCAAGTAACCTGTGATAAATATTGCATTTCTCAGTATCATTGGGAAAAAAAAATCAAACCTGTTTGATCCTTTCCATATGATATAGGTAGCTATATGTGAGAGGGGGGAAGGATATAAAGTAGCAAGTACAGAACAGCCAGCAGCATTTTATCAAAGGAGAAAAGACCCCAAAAGACACTAATCAACTGACTACATAGTCCTGGGTATTTTGGATAGAGCAGGAAAACAAAGTGGGCATGCACGCAAGAAAAAAAAAAAAAAAGCCTGTGTTTAAAAAAACCCAAACCAGCAATAATATAAGAAGTAGCATTTTTTTTACATTTTAATTTCTTCCTAGAGTACCGAACCTCTAGGTGGGGATGTGGTAATGTGGGCAAGGCAGGGAGAGGAGCATCAAGAGACCTGAAGTGCAATGCTAAGCCCAGGCGAGCGCGCTCTGCATGCTGAAGGAGCAGACACGTGTGTTCTCAGTCTCCGGTGCGCAACAGACCTCCTGTGTGACCATGGGCACATCACCTAGTCTTTCAGATCTCCAGTTCCCCCACTTGTAAAAAAGACTATCCTACCCACTGCTCAGGAGGCACATCAGGCTCTTCCATGCAGGCTCTGTAAAGGAGTTTTGAGTCGTGTAGCAGATACTAAAAAAGAGCAGAATATTATTGTTAGAGTTGTGGCTGTTCGTTGCAGATCAAGGACTCCACCAGAAGAGTAATAGCCTCTTTCTAGAGGCTCAGAACAGCAGTAAGGGTGTCCATACAGCCTCACCAGAAATACTGTCTGCACACAGTTATTGATTTCTAGCTGTCAGTACTTGCTTCCCAGTAACTACCAGTAGGACAGAACAAAGTGTTTTCTCCGTCAAGTACAAAATAATTCTTCTCTTCAGCCTATACAGCTTTACACCATTTTACACTGCTCTGCCTTTGTCCCCAAAGTTATTCTAGGGATTTGCCCAGTGTGGGGCACAAATCAAGCCCTGAACAACCTGCAGGTGAGGAACAGACGGCAGGTCTTACAGAGCAGAGTCTGGGAAACTGGCCCCTTCCCTACTCCCTGCCACGTAGAGAGGTCTCAGACTGCAGCACCTGGAGAGGACAGCAAAAGGCAACCCCAGATAACACCACATCTTCAACTGGGTGGCAACACGGCAGCCTTGTCTAGGCTGGCCCCACAGCTCTGCTCTGCAGGACTGTGCTGGGGCTCAGTGGCTGGTTTCCCTGCTGGAGTGAGCAGCAGACACTTACAAGAGTGGCTTTTGCATCTCTGGTGTCTTATAGGTGTTCTGCAGCGAGGAGCCAGCCTTGTCCAGCACTGCTGTGGAGGGCACAGCAGCTATAACAGGAGACGAAGAAGACCCAGCTGGGTGACCCGGGTTCCCTCCACGGTGGTGGAGGACGGTCCGTGTTCATTTTTCTACCAGTGCAGAAATTCTGGCCTTTAAATTCTCTTCCAGGTTTCAGGAAAACTTCATGCCAGGAGTTTCATCAAAGCATATGCTTCTGCAAAAGAGCTTTAATGAATCAGTGTTTCCTGACAAAAAGTAGGTTTTGCCAGGAATCCTGTCCAGCTCCCCTATTCAGTTATCTATCTCTAAAGACCGCAGTCCTCCATCTGCAAAGCAAGGATAAGAATTTTACCTTCTTTTTATGAAACACATTAGGATCTATGGGTGAGCAGGCTCAAAAAACACCGAGCTATTAAAAACTGGTGCTTTCACAAACGGATCTGACAGCTGCCACGCTTATACCGGACACTAGTATTCAAATGGACCAGACAGAATAGTAATTTTGGCATGAATGATCCTGCATTATATTATTTTAAGATATCCAGTCATTCCCCTGGAATTGGAGTCCACGAGTGATGCCAGGTGCTTTGGGGAATGGAGGGAGCAGGAGGAGGGTGTATTTCTTTCATATACGCTTTACTTTTTAATAGCTACTGGGATATCTGTTAAAATAAACCGCAATAGTTGGAGCACAAATGTTTATTGTAATAGCAGCAACATTATAAAACTGATCAGCTCCATCCTTCAGAAACAGGCTGTGCCTCTGTTTGTTTTTCTGTTGAGGAGGGACGTGTCCCAGAGGATTTCCCTTTGGGAACCCCTGTCTCGGCATGAAATGAGTAACACGATTTATGTAGACACTGCCAGCTTCTTTCCCTTCTCAGACAGAAAATGGCTTTATCTAGTCAGGTAATGTCACAATAAAGTAGTACAGTAGAAATTTCATCACTGAATGGTCTAAAAGAGACAGATCACCCAATTTATATTTCCACTGGCTTTTTAAACAATGTGCTGTGCTCAAATGGCAGCAAGCAGTAAAGAGGGTGGGAGGGGAGAAAACCCAGACAACGACAAAATCAAACAACTGATGCTACACCATAGATTTTAAGCCAAATATTTTCATGAGGGACTGATGATAGCTGGATAAAGTTGGATAAACAGGGAGGGGACAATGAAATGTGTTGATTAGATTTAGTGAACCTATTTAGACTTGCTTTTGGCTTAACAACTGTTTAACTAGGCAGGATTTAAGGGCAGAGGATGGGCTCTGACAGGGCTGATGATCCCCCGCTAACAACATTCAATAGGATGCTCACACCTCCCAACACATCAGCACCTACCCTACCTTTCCTTTCCTGCCCTCGCCCCTGCTCCCGGGTCAGGCTGGGACTGTGCCTGACTCTGCACGTGCACAGATGGGGATAATTAATAGTTAATTTTTAAAGAAAGGAGGAAATGCAGTAAATATTTCTTTTGCTACGCTATTTCAGCTTCTTGCTGTAATCATATTTGTCCCAAATCCCTGGTAGTGGGTACAAAGCTCTCTGCGCAGGTAATCTACTACATTACAGCAGGGCTAGGGACAACACTGCTTCACTGTGTGGTTTGGACAGTCAGTATGAACACATGCAAAACCTGTATTTCCCATACTCACTTCATATTTCTGTTTTCATAAAAAAAAAAAAAAAAAGAGGGGGACCTTAGGAAATGCCACAGGAAGCTTCATAGGAAAATTCAAGATACCAAGGAGGGCGACTTGGAACCTAAGATGTTCAGCAATTCCACTAACACTCACCACTTGCATCTAACCTGGCACACCTCCCAGCTGCATGACTAAATAAAATACTACTGTGTCATTTTGATGTTTTCTTGTTTTTGAATACCTGAGTACGGCCACCAGCCACATTAATTACATAACACTACTGTCACATTAGTGTCCTGAAACTCCACTCATGGTTTCAGCATAACAAGGTTTTTTGGTCTATGAAAAGCCTCGGTGGGTGTTGTTTTAAGGAAAAAAAGTAGTTGGTTTCAGCCACTTTTGCTCTGTCAAGGTCTTTCCTTCCCATTAGTGTCGCAGAAAATAAATTCCTTCCAAACAATCCAGACTTTTCTTACAGCTCATATTGGTAACTCTGTACCACGCTATCAGTGCCAAAGAGGGATGGGAATGGAGGAATTGGCAATGGGATTTAGTAAATGAAGGGAAAAGAGGTGTGCCACCACCTACAGAGATTTTTCACTTATTTTCAAAAATGTGAGTGTTTACAAGCTCTCTTCCCTCAAAAGTAAAAGTAGATCTGAAACAAAACTATGTAAGTCACTACTGTCTCAACTGATTTAGGCAGCTGTTGTTGCTGATGATATCTTTGCTTCTCGACATTCATGAATAAATTCCTTCATCTTAAACCTTATAAACATATAAGTTCATGAAAGAACCCACATGACTCCTTTTATTTTTAGGAGATTGAATAAAATATTTATATCCCTCTGTGTCCCAAATATCAATTACTTCCTTCACCGAAAAAGTACATATGCAACGTGATTAAAAATTTACCCTACTACAAAACAATATACAATTAACTCATACATTTCCAACTTTCCTTGTCAGATATACACTATATACATCCATCCATCCCTTTTAAACCACGCACAGCATCATTGCATCCTTTCAAATTTGACAGGTAAGTAGAAAATATAACTATTACCAGACCACGCATCCCCGTGATCTCCTGACAGCTACAAGCATGCATAGCAGTTACCACTAGAAGAAGTCAGAATTTACTAATGTGTGTCAGATACTGGTCTGTTTTTCCTAAAGTAAAGGCTTCCAAACTAATTTTTAGAGAAATGTAGACAAACACAGATTCTGATAATTTTCAGTGTAACCTACAAAGTTCTATTTTAACATTTTGAAAAAATACTATACAATTATATTTGCATCTATCATCTTTATCATGACAACTTCCCCCTCCCAAAATAGAATATCCAGCAAAAACCCTTAAAACTTTATCTCAGTAAAGCTTTCAATTTTTACTCTTTTTCTGGAATAGAGAACATAAAATTCAATAAAAACATTTGATCTCATCACTGCATTTTACATGGGAGATACGAGGAATTTAAAATTTTACTTAGAATGAAGTAATAAGCTTTTAAATGCCTGGAGAAATACATCCTCCACAATAGTCTTACAATAACATAGCCACGAAAACCAGTGGTACTAAAAAATTGCATGAAAAATTAACTAGTTTAAAAATAAAATTAATAAAAAATATCAAATCAACAAATCCAACCAGGAAATCAGTGCTCACAAAGCAGAAGCAGCACAACAAAGCTGTGTTGTTTTTGTTTAACCCTACATCATCCTCAAAATTTTTCTTTTTAGAAAGTCTCCTGAACCTCTCTAAAAATTAACTTTAGTGATATGTCAGTATTCAGACTGCCGGAGCAGAGAAAGACTGAAAAAATAATACGTAGCAGAATGCTGTTTATCAGAATACCAGATCCTATAGCAAAATACAGCAGTTAACCAAACTTGTTTTCTGATACAGAACTTTCCAATACAGGGTACTTTCCAATTATTTTTTAAAATGCAATAGCTGTGATACAGGCAAACATCAATTGGGCATGGTTAAATTGGCATAAACTAACATAGATTTTCTTCCAATGTCTTTATACCTAGGAGGAAAGGGATCCTACTGCTTTAATATCAGAGATGTTGAAAGAGCTACACATTTTGTGTTCAAAAAACCCTCCAACTTCATAAAAGCTTTTTTTCAGACACCTAGTGACATCACCTTGCTAAGAAGTGCCTTTAGAAAAGCCTCCATACTGCTTCTGTTGCTTCTGCTGCCCTCTCAGATTTAATTTGTGCAGTTATTAAGTGCTCAGACCAACCTAAGAGGAATACATGGTTCTCAAGCAGAAGGAAGCAGAAAGAAGGAGGGGAGAGGAGGAAAGCAGTTTTGAGAAAGAAACTCCCCCAAATCTATCTGTCTATCTGCATTCCTACAACCACACATACGAACAGTGTGTCATTTCTCAGTTGTGGATCTGAAGTGGTGTATTCAGTTCTGGAAGATTGCACTGTTGTCTCCACTTCCCTGTTTCTGGCTTCCTAAGCCTCTGCTAATATAAAATAGAAGGACTTCCCATCTGGATGGGTCTTCTGACAAGCAATAACAACATATGACTCGATGATTTCCAGTAGGAGTACAGAAGAATGCACAGTGGAAAAATGTATATTTGAATTCATAATTTTTGAACTTATTTTCATTCTCATTCTATGAAAAATTCATTTGTACTATTAAAAACTGTTGTGGCGGAAACCCAAAAATCCAAGCCAATTTCATAATGGAAGGCAATTAAGTTGATTGCTGAATGATAAACACCACATCTTTCTTCAATGAGGATACTGTTCTTGAGTAAGCAAACTGTTTTTCTGTTCATAAATTCAAAAGAATGCATCATAAATCTCTCTCTCAAAAGTTCAATGGAAAGCAAACATTCATTACCGAGTGCTTGAAAGTCTCAGCCATTTCAAGAGCTTATATACTAACAATAAGGGCAGAAAAAAAGCAAACTGACTCTTAAGCAAAAGTATTAGGGTTAGAAAAAATACCTCTGCAAATCCTGACCTATATTTTTGCTTTCCAGATGTCTATTCATTTTCAGGAACGAATGTCTTCCTCTGGAATCTGTAGGTTGATTTAAGACTGGAATGAGAGAGTCACTACGAAAGAGACATTTATTGCTCTGCATGTAGTTAAACGGCAAAGTTTACTTCTTAAGTAGGACAAGAAAAAACGTGCAACAGAAGCTTATTCATTTATTCCCTTCGTCGAGGCTATGTGAGCTATATAGGTTAAGATCCTTTATTCTGAAAAACCAGACCAACCCAACCCCATCAAGAATTGACTGTATCAGTCTAGGAATTCACATTGAACACAGATAAAGAAATGTTTGAATTTCTAGGCAAGGCGAGGCAAACCTTGAAAAAGCTTTAAGTAGGAGAAAAATACATGGTGAAATCTGCAGTAGAGATCAGTTTTGAAAGTAAAGTCAGGTAAGAGTCTGGGGCAATAATTATAATCCGCAGATTCCTGGACTTCAGCATTTTTCTGCAGCAGTAATGAATGACAAAGTGCCACACCTTACTATGGTATGATCATTAAAATCTAAATGTAATTCTTAGCTTCTGTAAAAATATACACTACAAATTAAACGTAGGAACTGTAAAAAACCCCAACAACAATAAACAAAATGCTTACGGTAATTTTAGGACACTACAGTTGAAAAATCCCATAGGTCACGCCACACATTCATGTGAACCATAGTGGGCACACTCAGAGCCTCCTAAAAGACTTTAAGTCAGGCAGCAAAATGAAACCAAGTATTAGACCCTGAACAAAAGTCCACTGCAGTAATGATTCTCATGATCCTGAAATGATATTATTCACTAACAGCTGAGATGAAACTCAAACCACACAACATGATGTTAACAAGAGACATTAGCTGCAGAAAAAATTTAATTGCTTGGAATATGTGATGTTTCTCTCGAGTTTCTCAGTATTCTTTTCTTCATTGTTTCAAAAGGCACCAACAAGTTCCTGGGGTTAGAGACATTCCATCTGCTGTATTTGAACAATACAGGGAGCATTGAACCCCGAACATAATCTGAATCTTTGGACACATTACAGAAATCAACAGCGACACTAAAAAAAGTGAATATTGTCAGCAAGCTGCTCCTCCCTTCAACTCTCTTCTGTACAGGTCAGGCTAAGATTTGACTAAAGATAATACAGTATAAAAAAAAAAAAAAAAAACAAAAAAAAGAGGATTTTATATTTTCAGAGGAAAAATTCAATGTTTTTGATGCTTTATAGTGTCAAGAGGCAGAAGGTCTTTAAATTATATCTTTAAAAAGACATTAGGAAATATTTTGTAAAGCCATAAATGTGGAATGGAATGGTTATGTGGAAAGCAGTGAGCAGTGCAAGCTACAGTAGCCACCCTCAGAAAGGCTATAACGTGCAGAAATACTGGATGATTAGGTACAGCAGATTACTAGGAAGGTATTCCAATGCAGGAGCCCCAAAGCTACCATGATGATATGATCATTTTTCATGCCAAACAATCTCAAAATGTTTTGCGGGAAATTCTACCTTGTAGTTTCCTGACAAATGGCATCTGGGTGCTCAAGATGATATTTCACCCAAACTCAGTTTTCACAAGGGCGTGCATGACTCTTGTAGGTCATACCTGTTAAAGGGCAGACAAAACGGGCATTTTAGCTGGGAGGTACTGCCAGGTTATAGAAGTGACCCTAGACCTGTCCCCCTCTTCACTTCCTTAGTCAACTGGCTGCAATGCGTCTCGAGGAAGATCAGCACCTTCAGCAGTTCTTCACACAATTCAGTCTTCAAGAGCTCCCATCCAAGAGACATGCTTAAATTGTATTTATTATAACCAACCACAATCCCCTGCAAGCTGCAGCTCCCCCCACCAGGTTACCGTTTGAGCAGAGACTAGCTTAAGCAATTTGGGAAGCTCTTAAAGGACAGGTAGAGTGCCGGATAATTAAAAAAAAAAAAAAAGAAAAAAGAAAAAGCATAATGTGGCTGCCTGGGATGACTCAGCAGTCAAATATTTTCATTCAGAGATATTTAGCATTAAAATGCAAACAGGCTCAGGTGTCATTAGCTATTTATGAAGGAAAGATTCTCAATTAAGTATTCCTCATTTGTTAACAATTCAAGTTACAATGGAGCTTTTATTTCCTTTTAATTGTAAGCAAACAATATTATTAGTACTCAAGGCAAACAAAACAGAAGCATTATCATTATTCATTTACCATTATTACTAAAAAGTACAAGAAAAAGCAACAAAAGCCCCCAACCTCAATCTCTTCCTCCACCCCTCAAGATATCCTTTCTAATCCTATAAAAGCATCTGTCTTTGATTTCAAGTGGAGTACCTGCTGTGCAGGATGCAATGCCAATCCAATTTGTGCGCAACAAAACCAAATGGGTTGAAATGAACTCTGCATTTTAAAGATGTTTTTGTTTAATCATTACCGTCACTCCTCTTTAATGAATGCATTAATCAAGCAAAACTTCAAGCAAAAACGGAAAGGCTCATCTCAAGAAATGAAAAAACAAACAAAAAAAAAACCAACCCCTATCTTCACAATATCCGCTACCGTCAAACATGGTTACACTTTCCTTTGGCAGAACTTCAAATGCATATTACTGTAGGTTGTTTGGAGACATTAAGTAAAAGCAGCAGCTCCCTCCAGAAAGAAGTGGAGGAGGATACAGGTGAGCTGCCTTGTAGTCTCCGCTCTGCTACTGAGCTGATTAATGACCTGCTACGCAGGATGTACAGCCCTGAGTTTTCCTGAGCACCCCTTCAAATGTCCTAGGATTCCGTTTTATTTTAAGGAAGTAACAAGAATGCTCAATACTGCATTGTCAGCAACATGTAAAAACCATGTACTTAACATTTATTCAAACCCTCCGAAGGTAGTTTATTTCAAAGCTCGGTATCAGTAAGAACAATTCAATGTTTGGAAGATTTCCATTAGACAGTAAAAGGCATTGGGCTGGCCTAAGGAGAAACTTATTTTTAGAAATTAGGGTATATAAGTGCTCATTTCTGACAAATTCAGTCATGTTCGTTATTTGCCTTACGGTGTTTATCCAAATTTTTGAAACAGGGATTGAAGATGAATTTGCATGGGAAAATACCAGTAAAGAAGAACAGAAAATGGGAGAACACTACAGCTTTTTCAGTCTGGCATTCCCACCATCTCCATCACCCAGGCAAAATTAGGGTTTTGTTGAAATTTAACCATCATGATATACTGGAACAAGCCAGTTATCATTTCACAAGCAAAGTGGAGCTAATTATGATGTAACTTACTCAGACAACACATGCATTTTATATAAGTGTTTTTCCTTTATAAGAATTTTCCTTGTTGAAATTGTCATACTCTTTCATCAAGGTAACATTTAAAATTCATTAATTCTTTCTTAATTTGTGCATCATATATTTCTCCAAATGTTTAAGGCATTTCTACTGGTCACTGCCACCAAGGCACCACATGCGAACTCGGGGAAAATTGCTGCTGAGAGCTGTACCAAAGTTGCAAAGTTCCTTCAAAAGGGACTATTACAGCGCTAGGTCCTTTCCAGGAGGAATTATCCAATAGCACTCCATTAAAGGATCATAAAAATTTTAAAGACATTTTATGATTAGGCCAGTGACCTTTACTAGAATTTCTCCCATGGCTTCCACAAATTTTATCTCAATGTGGAAACAAAAAACCAACAGAGGAACAATCAGATTGTTTAAATTAATTTGTAGTTTCACAACAAAAAAGGCACTGTTTCCAGTATCAGATGGACTAAAAGGAGTAATAGTAGTATTGCATAAAAAGATCTTTTTTTTTTTTTGTAAAGGAAAAAAGAAAATTAAGATAGATTTTTATGCATGCTCTTAATTCCTGGAGGGTCTACATCCTTTTTTCATATTCCTGAACAAAACTAAGGAGCATGAAAGTTGGCTATACTGATGCACAACAGACAGACATTTTGCTGTTCTGATGCTACTAAGTAGAAGATCAGCTAGTGCCATTTCTGGAGCTACCCGGTGGGCAAAGGACAGTTGACTCCTCTGCACGATCATGCAACAAGCAGGCTTTAGAAAGGGCAGGGCGGGGCGGGAAACATTCTCCATTCTCTGACATAAAGATCTGGAATTCACTGATCCTATGGGATGTCAACCACAGAACAAGTTTTTTGGTTTTGGGGTTTTTTTTGTTTTGGTTTGGTTTTTTTTTGTTTGTTTTGGTTTTGTTTTTTTGTTTGTTTTGTTTGTGTTTTTTTTTTTTAACTAATTTATTTTAAAATCTGTCCCCTTCAGAATTACTCCAGAAAAGCCCACTTGGTCAGAAAAATGGGAGACTCTGCTCCCCTGCTGAGCAGTGCCTGAAACTAAACATCACCAGATTCAGGAAAGGGAAGGAGACAGCTCCTCTCAGTCTCATTACAGACTCCAGAAGAACCAAGGTACACATGAATTATGCATGAGGTAATTTGAAAAAGTTGTATAAAAAGTTTGTTGTGATTATTTTCCATCAATTTTTTTTTTTTTTTTTAAAATCCCTGTCACTTCTAGCAATAACATATTTTTACCAGTTATTCTGGTGTTATGCATTCAAAATAATAGCTAATATTTTCCCTACTGTTTCTTCCAAATTCTCCATTTGAAAAGCAATTAAAAGATATCCCCAGTTTCTTCTAGAAGAGACCCAATTTCCTGATTTCAGTTGTTGATAGATATGAAACAACATCACATAGGCGGGAAGAAAAAGAAAGAGACAAGAGAAAGAAGTCATCCCAACCTTCTGTCAGGCACTTTGCAGCATAATGAGCTACGATGAAAAACAAGTCAAATGCTGAGAAAACAAGAAAGCCTGGAAATTTATCTTACTGACGGGATCAGGAGTAATTAATCATAACCCATGTGACCACTGGATGTCCCCACTGTTCCTCAAATGCAGCATAGACACCATCTACCTGGAAGTTACAAAGCCAGAAGATCTGACAAAGAGAGGGGCATGAGTAAGGACACAGGTAGGGATGACTCCCACACTAATCAAATCCCCGACACACGCAGACGCACACCCCCCAGTGTGTGTGGGAGCAAAACGAAGAGCAGGGGAGCAGCAGATCACACACCCTGAGAAGGAAACACTCTTGGAATACAGTTTTCACCAAGTTTGCTTGGTGTCTACACGATGCTTAATAATGCAACACCGAGTGAGGCTGGGTGACAGATCCTCAGAGGGCGCCGGGAGAGCAGAATTATTTCTGAGGAGATGTGCAGGAAGCCTGGATGAGACCATGGCGTGCAATGGGGCAAATGGAAGAGACCCTCGTGCCGTAACAGGTGAGAGGAGAGGTGAGCAGAAGGGATGCCAGCATAAGACCACCGAGCAGCTGCCAGTCAAAAGCATCCAAAAGAGTCAAAATAACAAGAGAACCTCTGTAACTCCATGGGGCGCTCTTCATATCAAAGCTTTGAGGGCACTGGTGGAATGAAAGCTGGAGAAGGCAAAGGGAAATAAAAACAAACCCTAAAATACACAAGGAAGACTACTTCTACACATCCTTCTTTTGAGGTCAGGTCACATGAGAGGTTTAAGTTCACATGAAGGTCTAGGAAGCTAAGCTGTTAGCATCAGCTCATTTTTATTTATTTTGTCACGTGACAAAAAGCCAGACAATTCTGCCATCAAGAAAGGACCAAGTGCCTTGCTTACTATGATAAAAAGAAAAAGGAAAGATATTGTCCTAGTTTTTAATGGAAGGAGTTTCCTACTAATAGATTCAAAGGCAAATTTCAAATCCACCATGTGTCTATTTTGCAGACTTAGAAAGCTCAAGCCCTGATAGCGTATGACTGACTTCTTGCTTGTAATGAGAGGTTACACCACAAAAAGCACCAGATCCCTCCTCTATCCCTACCTCCTTTTATAAGCGGATCTCACTGATGTTAGATCTTGAACTACAAAGCTATAGGAAGGGCAGCAGTTGCTCATACAAAATAATATTTGAAGGGTTTGCACTCTGTGAATGTGAAACGTGAGGTGTTTTTTTTTTTTCCTCTCTCCTCCCTCATTTTTCCCCTTTCTACCACTTGTAGAAGCCTGATCCGTGGAGGGTCTGGGTCATGGCTGACTTCACCTTGAACTTCAAAAAGCAAGGCATAGAAAAACCTGCAAGAGCACAAGCACTAGCAGAGAGATACTAAAAACAAATATAACTGAAAACATGTACCTAAATCACACATTTCACTAGAACATGCTAAACGGGCAATTAGTATTACATTTAGTTAGTATTCTGTTTAGTTACATAAGCTACTGGGATGAACAGAAACAGAACTAAGGATAACTCCTTCAGCCTGGATGCCTGGAAGTGCTTACCAGAAGGGTTTTGTGTTTTGTTCTGTATTTTTTCCCCTTCCGCACCATTAGAAAGATGACTGGTCTGACACACGGTGGATGTTCTTTTGTTTGGAATTCAGATGTTCACAAAAACAGAGCGCCACTGAAAAGGCAGGTTGTTTTTTGTGTCGGTTTTTTTTTTTTTTTTTTTTTTTTTTTTTTTTTTTTTAGGGGGAGAGTCCTGGGGGAGGGAAGTGCATGAATATATTTGAATAATAAATTAATTTGAGAATTTCATGGTTTGCAATTAAATTAATTAGGTACTCTGAATTACTACTGGCCAGTGACTCTTCAGGCTTATTCTACTTGGTTTGAAGCGATGTATACACACAAATATGCCAGAAAACCTAGATAGCTTTTGTTCCCTCCTGTGGATCTCATCTATACTTTCAGATCAGCAACTGACCGTAATACATATGCTTTGTATGGAAAATAAAATGGATAAAGTGATTTGCTGAGATTTCACAATAATAATAAATAATTGTTACTTGTTAGGCTGACTTTTCGTAGTCAACACTCTTTTGCAGCATGTTGTCTGACAGAGAGAATTCATTGTGTACGTTTCAGCCTTACAAAAATAAGAGTTACTATCATGACTCTTCATCCAAAGATCTGAGATTGCTTAAAAATGTCAGGGATGCTTTATGACAGCTGTTCAAATTCTGAGCAGTTTCTTTATAGCTTTTGGCTCCAAAGGAGGATAAGTAACATATCTAATCCCAAGACCTGATTACTTTCCCAGGTTTAAAAATGGAGACTGTGCACTTTCATTTTCAGACCTCTTGTTGGAAAGCTAGTTCTCCGGCACCTCCTCCACTCTCAAGATGTTACATCTCCTCTTGACTCCAGGCTGAAGTCAAGTAAGACTGCTCTGCACTCTCCAGCTCTCAGCTTTCTGCATCATAACTACAGGTACTACAATTAGAGATTAGCCATAAGTAAGGCCTATGCAAGTTTAGGAAAAGATAATAGGAAAAAAATATCCAGGAACAGTTAAAATCCATTGAGCCAAACGTTTTGAGGCCCAAAAATTCAAGATCCCATCCACTCTCTTTGCCCGAGAGGCCAGAGAAGAAGAGTTTAGCCTATAGTCTTATGGCTGTGGTAGTAAGAGAAACCCTTCAGAATCAGTCCGATTCCTCCAATTTTAATATTATTCTGGTTCTGAAAATCCAAATTCAAAAAAAAAAAGGAATAATTTAAATTTTTAGCCATTAGAGACACAACTAAACTCCATTAGTGTTTACAAAGAATTACCAGACTCATTGGCATTATAGCTTAGGTAAACAAAACAAAAAATACTGAGCCATTGCTTGGGTCCTCCACAGAAAAGGCTTTGCCCACACAAGCTGGAAGACAACTGAATGGACAAGTATTAAAAGGTGTCCCCAGAAGGAAGAAAAAAATAAAAAAAAAAGGGCCAAGTTCGCTCGTACCTTTATTCTATGGCATTTTTACCTTACCAACCGTTAATTTAGCAAAGAATAATTTGACCCAGAGTTGCTACAGTTATCTCTGATTAAGTTTTAGCTAATCTTGTGTGATAGAAAATGCATGCGTGAAGTAGCTGTGTAGTCCGGCCTGAAACACTCATAATGCCTTGTAGAGCCCTTTAAGTACGATAAACTAGAACAAGACTACACAGTAAATCCCGTCTTGCACTAAGGAGTCTCACAAAATCAGTTTTAATTTTTTATAAACAGATTGCTTCTTGGGTTGTTATTATTAGTGTGAGCTGGACAGCTTGAATTAGAGAATAATTTATTCCCTGTGCATTTCTAATTACAGAAAAGAGGTTCGCTCACTGACACACTTGTCCGTCTTGTTCTTTCCTGTCTTTCAGGCATGGCTGATTGCAGTTAAATAGACAGACCAGCACAAACTGCATAAGAAACACAACTCTGTCAAAAAAGGACTGAAGTGTTACCATTAATTATTCTGGACCATGTGCTCATTTACAACAGATCTAACATGAGAAATATTCTCAGAGGTGTCAAACAGCCTCAGTTTCATAGGTGCATGGGGGTAGCACTGACTAAATGTTTGAGTGACTGGTAGGATGTGACCTGCCAGAGACCCTTGAAGCTTGGGGATTTCATATGCAATTTGTGTTTCAGCATTCAATAGATAATTTAAATTGGGCCACTCTCTCTGAGCATTTCTGAAGGATCTACATGCCTGAGCCTGTGTTGGAACTGCACGAGTATCTAAAAAAAAAAACAACAAACATTTATGAGCATCTGCACAAGTGATTATTTGGAACTCACTGCATCTTAAGAAGACCCAAAGAAAGTGAAAATGTTGTCTTCTAAAGAATGTCAAAAGGTAGGTGTAACAATCACTGAGTGCATAGGAAGATAGCTTGAAAATGCTAATTTGGGGAAAGAACGAAAACAAATTCACCATGATTTAGTTAATCCCTGCTGCAACAGGGGCTGTTATTTTAAATAACTGAGCAGAGAATAGTCCACTTTAGTCATTAATCAGATGAACAAACTTTGTAAAGCCAAGAATCAGTTGACTGGTAATTCACTCCAGAACTGAAAAGAAGTGAAGCACTGGATTTACTAAGTTATGCCCTTCAACTATTTCAGCCAGAGCTACAAGAATAGCCTCTTCCCGGTCAATTATTTAAAAATACAAGTAATATGTACTTCAAGTGTGCCCTCACTACCACTATATTTAGTCTTTTAAACATTTACACAAGCTAACAGACAAGATCCTCATCCACTCTCATGTATTCTCATAAACATGAATATCCTACCTCAAGCAAGAAGCAGCAATCCAAAGCTCTTCCATAATGAAGCAATACCATTTTCAAATAGATAATAATCTCCTAAACAAAAATCCTCCCCCTTTTGGTACAATTTGCTGCTCTCTGTTGTTGAAACTATTTACGTTTGCAAGACCTGCATAATTTTTGTACTTGGATCTCCACAATGAAGTTTTCTCCCTTAAAGTCACAGACATTTCCTAGCTATTTTTCCACAGAATACATAAGGCAGAACTTTTTGTTGCTTAAGGTTTTACACGATATTCTCATGATTAAAGTTTAGTTTACAAACAGCTTAAGCCCAAAGAGCGTTTCCACTAAATGACAGCTCTTTGCAAACAGTGACAAAGCTTGTTGAGGGGGTTATCATTTGTCAACATTATATTAAAATCTCTCATATTTTTCACCTGAAATTTTTAAAAGGAACAATTTCAAGAGAATAGGAAAACTCTATGAGCCAAGGTAAAGAAATTCAGAATTGCATGTAATGCTGGATTTGCTTTCAAGCAGCATCCTCTTACAACCTTTGTTTTACTATTCAACATTTGTCTTGAATTTATTCTTTTGCTTGTTATCAAAGATTGCCTCTTTCTGCCAGCTAAATAGACAGCACCTTCATATCATATTCATTGACCATCCAAAACAAAGCTGAGATAACTTGCTGTGCCTTTTTACTAAGTGACACTATAACTACTATCCCCAACCTCATCAGAGATCTTACTTCTGAAGTTCACATGAGATGATAATGAAAGCATTCAAGATCTGTTTTCAAAAGATGCTTTTCACCAGGCTACAAAGCAGGTAGGACAAACAGTGACTGCTTTAAGGTTGGGGTTTTTTTTTTTGTTGGTCCTTGCCCCCACTTCCCATCCTGAGTGGTTGAGTTTTTTGGTTCATTTGTTAAGTGTTTCAGATTTCAAAACATTCCTTCTGATCTGAAAGGAAAAAGAATATAAATATATGTATTTAAATATTAAATAAGTGTCCAGAAAATAGGCACACCTACATTCAGTCTCCATCCAGTCAGCACACATACAAGTTTCAGTTTCAAAAGCTCTAAGCTGTTCCACATGTGATAGAGCAAGCACTTGAACAGGAGTTTCCCATATTAACAGGCACAAAGCCCAATCCTCAAAATGTAAGGTTCATATCTGCAATATTTTCTAGGCGTGTGCTTTTTCACAGAAGCGAATTAGATAATTGGAATGAGCATACATAGGCTCTACACAAAATCCTGGTGTTTGGAGAGGTGGTGGACTACCCCCCAGCCAAACTGTAGGTATACCTATTCCACATTTTTTATTTAATCTGGAAAAAAAACACAACCTCAAAGCAATAAAAAACTAACCCTAAAATAAAAAAAAAAAAAAAACAAACAAAACACTTCCCAAAAAAAACCCAAAGCCCAAACAAACAAAAACAACCACCTCCCCCCACCCCCCGCCTACCCTGAGTAGGGAAAGATGCTGGTCATCCAATATTTTTTAAAAAGTGTCTGTTAATTTTCCTTTGGGGAGTATGTATCCCCTAAACAAATGTGTAGGCTGTATCTGCAATTTGGTAGTCTTAGGGTGCATTATTGAGTACTCCGCAGAAATGAAGTATCTTCAAAACACTGAGAAATCATTGTCAGAGCAGTTTCTTTCAGTCCTACTACCACTGAGCATTAGAACTGATTGAGTTTAAAGAGTCAGCACCAGTACTAGTAGCCTGCAAAAGGTTCAGATGTCAACCGTCTCTGAATCGAGCAAATCTATATTTACAGTTACAGACAGAGACTGAAACTAGAATAATTTAAAGCACTATACCAGCAGAATAATACTTCTGTGGTGAGATTTTCTAAAGACCAGGTAGATAGAAAAGAAAAGGTCATTTTTATTCTATTCAGAACAGAGACACAAGGAGGACACTTGTGAAATTTTTTTATTTTTTATTTTTTTTTAGATTAAATAAAAACAAACTTTCAAAACATCCCCTGGAAGGTAGCTGTATTTGCCCTTGCCAAGGCAAATCTAGTACATGTTATAGCAAACAGACACCAAGCTGAAGGCTAAAAGCTTTAGTTCTGCTCTGCAGCTCTGCCCGAGGGCCACAGGGAAAGGCATTCTCCTCCCTCCTCATTCCCACAGAAGCTGAACAAGACTGATTTTCATATCAAGTGGGTCACACAACTCTTTTGTCTATCATTGGCAGAAAGCAAGTGATTCTAGAAAATTTACAAGAACTTTCAAGATGCAATAGTACCTCCAGCTAAAAGAAGGGAGAAGAAATCCAGCACAGACCCAGAGAGCTCAGTTTGAGCGTGTCTGATTAAAATACCTTGGAGGTAATTTTACAGCATTAGAGTTTTTTTACCAAAGAAGACTTCTGAACGTTATTCTTCCTTTCATACCTAGGGAACCTGACTGAAACAGATTAAATAACGTGCACGAGGCCACTCAAAGCCTATGTAATGTCTGATCTGGGTTCTACCTTCTGACTACTACTGCTGAGTCTTAACAGCTCCCTCTTTCCTCTGCAAAGCTGCAGGCTTCAGCAAACAAAGCATTCCTTATAGCTAATTGGTATTACATGGAAACTCAACTGCTCTTATTTACAAAACTACAGATTTATGTCAAGCAAAGCCAATTATGCTTAATGTTTAAACTATTGCAGGTGCTCAATGACATTGTTGCTAGGCAGTAGAAGTGAAATTGCTCTTTTAATGCATCTTGTTCCAACTGGGAGCATGTGTTTTATCATCAGTGCAAACTTAACAGATGGAGATCTTAATCCTCTCCAGTGAGCTTTCTTCACCCTCCCTCACTCAAAATGGTGTCCCGTGCATTTAGACATAACTGAGGTGCTCAATGAACTGTTTGGGACAGAATTTGTATTTTTTGTCCGTGCATGCACGAATACAGTATAAACACACATTTAACCCTTAAAAAACCTCCCAAACTGTACCAGCAGTACCCAGCAATATATATGGCTATTTAAGGTCAGTAATAACCTCCATTAAGCACAGCACCTACTCAATTAGTTATAACCAGAGCTGGCAGACAGCACTAAACCAGCTTCTTTCAAAGTCAAGCCTGAACCTACAGAGTCCTCTATACTAATTTCACTGTATGCTAGAACAACATTTAGAGAATTCGGGCAGTACTCAAACTACAAAACTGAACTGGGGTGTTTCTGGTCACTCCTAACCTCTCTTAAGAGGCAACTTTTTCCACAATATATTTCAAAACTGTAATCCTTTATGGCAAGGATTAAAACATGAATATCTTAGATTTACTTTGTGCAAAGCAACATCAACAAGTGACCTCAAGCACAAGGAAGCAAATCTGAATGTTTTGATTTCTCCCATAAAAACTGCCATAGATCAACTAAATGCTGAACAAAAGAAGGCTATTCTAACATTTTCCAGCTCCTTATTGCAGCATTTCATACACACGCATCCTTATTTTTTCTAATGTATTAAACCAGATGTGAGAAGTAGCTTCCTTCAAAGTCAAGACCAAACCTATAGAGTCCTTTATACTAATTTCACTGTGTGCTGGGACAAGATTTATAAAGTTTAGGCACTGCTCTGAAAGCACAAAGGATTCCATCAGCTTTGTATGCAGTCCCAGATGCTGCAGTTCAAGAAGCATCCCAGTCTGTTAGGTATAACTGCTAAATTGCTCTGTCATAACAGTGAGCATGATTGATAGACTTTTGCATATAGCTTCCTCTGCACCACCAGCTGAAATAACTCAAATCCAGCAATCAGTACCCCTTTTCTTTTGCCATCCACCCAAAAGGCCAAGTTCTTAACTAAATCTGATAGAAAAAGGCTCCCTCTAGTCCATATGAATAAGGCAGAGAGTTTTCAGTAGTCAACTACTCAACCCAAAGCCCATTCTAACCTATATATTCCAGAGTACCTCTTTATGAAGGCTGCCCAACTGCTTCCTTCTCCATTGCTGAAAGCCTTTCTTGCATGATTGCATGATAGAGGGGTCCTGTCCAGGGAGTTCACTAATCCTCTTTTTCTTGCAGAATAATCTTCATCAGACAATTAAACTGCAATAGCTGCATTCCATTCTCTGCTGTCATCTATTCTCACAGCTTGATTTCTGAGGGGAAAAAAAAAAAATAGTCTCAGGAAGTTTGAGGTCTGAGCACGCACCAGAGGAAATACTTTATCTTAGAAGAAAGTTAGGTTTCTTGTTCTCCTGTTCTTGATGTAAATTGTTCTAAACTGCTGTTATTTTTGCAGTTTAAAAAAAAAAGTATAATAATTATCATTAGGCATCTGGCCCAATTGTACCCACTGCCTCAAATCTTAGATGTTACCCTTTTATGAAGTAGTTCTTCTTTTGTGTATAACTCTCAAACGCATTGACAGTGACCACGTACCTCTTATGAACAGACTCCAGACAACATCTTTGCAGCTTTTCTGTGCCAAGACAAAGGTCAAGTATTCAGCAATTTCTCACTTTTTCTTTATGGAAAGAAACTAGGAGTTTCCATGGGTTTATTGCAATACAAATACCGTTTAGAAAATAATACCCTACAAGCAAATAACTGTCAGGTGGGATGGACAGATTTACTCATATGCAGAAATTAGTTTGCCTCCCATTCTCTGGTGGCCTTGGAGACTTGGTCCTTCAGCCTTTTTCTGCTTTTCCCTCTCACAGCCCCAGCACCAGCCCAGTTTACATATTCACTTTTGGAGAAAGGGGCTGTCTTTTGCTGGCAGGTCAAGAGCCAGGGCAAGGCAAGCAGGCAGCCTGCCACACCACCTGTGCAAACAGGGAGTTGTGCACCCAGCTCCGCCATTAAGGCATGATGTCCCACACCAGTAAGAAAGCACTCCTTTGACATGGATGATCATTTCAGATGAACTTGTATGAAGACATACTTACTTCTTCCATCTTCACCAGTGCATCATAGGATCACATTCTCTTTCACCATGAAATAAGATATTAAACAAATTCCACAAAAAACTTGCTTCCAGATGATTACCTCCCTTTTCTACAACATCTGTTGCTATCTGGGCTTTAACAGGTCCCTCAGCCACCTCGTAGCTCCTCTGCTGACCCTGATCTCCATCTTCAAAAGTTATTTCCCATGAGACATATCAAGTCCTTTGCTGAAATCAAGGCAGATCATCTCTACTATGTTTTTGTTTAGAAAATGAATTCTCATTACACACCAACATTAAGGTAATCTGGCAAATCTGCCTTTGATACATCTGTGTTGCATTTTATTCAATTTTCCTTTTATCTCATGACTTTAAATATTCTCTTTTAATTTAAAAAAAACAAAACAACCAACCTTAAATACTAGTGAGATCAAACTAACAGCTCCTGCCTGCCTTCCTACTTAGATTTTTACTACATTTTGCTCTCCCTTTTACAATGCTGAATCCAAAGTTACAGCACTAAATATGGTTAACAGTAGAGAGATTATTTCCTTTACTAGCTCTGTCATAGTTGCAGCTCAAAAACTACCCTCTGTGTCACTTCAGTACATTATATTCCTTAATGTAGCTTCTTCTGTGGTAGGGCACTCTTCTTATCTAGCAAGCGTTCTGGCTTGACTACCACTTCCAGTACAAACACCCTGATATCAAAGTGCTCCTTTAGGTTTTGGGTTCAATATATTTCTTTATCACATAAACACCCCACTTCTATCCCCATTCTTTTTAGTAATAAGACTTTAAAAAAAATTTTTTTAAGTGCTAGATTAGCATCATTTGCAATAATCTACATACACCTTACATAATCTAGTGTCAGCCGATTTGGGGAGTGTTTAACACTAATTAGATCATTAAAGTGGAATACATTTTACTAATAATTTTTTTCCCCATTTCCAACTGCATCTACTCTTTCCCAATCTTCTTTTCCTTATTCCCTTTACCCCCTTCAACTGGGCTACAAATAATAATTTCAATGTAAATAAATTCTAGTCTGCAGTTCTCCTACTAGTAATTTTCTGTCTATCATCCTTTAGGAATGACAAATGTCACAGTGCTTCTGCCAAATAAAAGACTTGATGCCTCAGCATCAATGTTTCATGACATACTTTGTGGACTTATTACCAATACATAGGTTCTAGTATATTTTTGGTAGATCTCAAAGCAATTTGCAAAGAAGGTGTCATGGTTTAACCCCAGCCAGCAACTAAGCACCATGCAGCCACTCACTCACTCCCCCCAGTTGGGATGGGGGAAAGAATCAGAAGAGTAAAAGCTAGAACACTCGTGGGTTGAGATAAAGACAGTTTAAGAGGTAAAGCAAAAGCCACACATGTAAGCAAGGCAAAACAAGGAATTCATTCACTGCTTCCCATAGGCAGGCAGGTGCTCAGCCATCTCCAGGAAAGCAGGGCTCCATCATGTACAATGGTTACTTGGGAAGACACACGCTCTAACTCTGAACATCCCTTCCTTCTTTCCCCAGCTTTATATACTGAGCATGACATCATATGGCATGGAACATCCCTTTGGTCAGTTGATGTCAGCTGTCCCAGCTGTATCTCCTCCCAACTTTTTGTGCACTCCCAGCCTGCTCACTGGCGGGGCGGTGTGAGGAACAGAAAAGGCCTTGACTACTTAGGCACAACCAAAAACATTAATGCGCTATCAACAGTATTCCCATCTCAAATCCAAAACATAGCACTATACCAGCTGCCAGCAAGAAAGTCAACTCCATCCCAGCCAAAACCACGACAGAAGGCTAGTACAGCTGCGTCCATTTTACTGACGTGAAAAATAAGGTAAAGAAGCAACTTGCTGAAGGCTGGGTAGCAGGTAAGTAGCAGAGCCAAGAACAGCACACAAGTCTCCCACCTTTGCAAGTATCAATCAGCTAATACCAGACTCCAAAATTATTTGTAAATGATATTGTCACAAAGTAATTTGCTAAACAAATATATACATGAGTTTATTAATTTTGAACCATTACTGAGTACTAATACATGTGGATACCTATCTATTTCCCTACAGAGATTAAAAGCCTTTCTTCATCAACCATGTCAAGCAGTGAACTCATTGACCTCGATGTGCATTACAACAGTGCAGCAACCTACAAGGCCAAATCCTATGACAACTGCTATTTTGTGAACTTTTAAATAACGTTATTATTACTAAGATAATTCATAAATACATTGGTAATTCCACTTAAGCATGCTAGGGAATTTATCATTAGAAAGCTGGTCGGTAACACAATCAAAATTTAGTCAAACAAGGATGAAGTTTTATCAGGTTTTCTCCATAGGAGACAAAATGGGAGAACGTTCCAGGACACCATCATAACGCTTGATGGCTTTTTCATGCTTCAAAAGTTTTTCTTCAGGAAGACTTCCTCTGAATTCATTGGTGTACTCCTGTTTCAGATTGTTGTATCTGGGAGGGAGAATAGGGAAGGAAAATACTAAAATAATCATCCTTTCTGGGATTATCTTCACCTACTGTTTATTTTTGAAAGTTATAGTGCCTTCTGAGTCCTGGACTTCTAAGCAGCCAAAAAAACAGGACAGTGACATGTGCTTTCCTAGAACCTTTCAGAACTTCAGGATGAGAAGTGCCAAATAGGGTGCAGGTGTTAATGATAGCTGAATTGTGTCATTTTAACAAATCTAAAAAAGAAACAAGCTTTTTTCCTCAGAAAAAAATTAGTATGTTTTTTCTAATTCAGAATTTAAAAGCTTCTTTCTCCCCTACCCCTAAATCAGTGTTTATCTGATTAGTCCTTAAATTTTTTTCCGCCCCTCTGGGAGAATTCTTATTTAGCACAAAATAACAATTACATTTGACCTCAAAAAAATATTTCATGTGGATTTTCATTGTCTTATTGAAAAATGAGGTACCTCGATTTTGATGTAAAATACCAATTTGAAATAATTTTTTTTTTTTGAAGACTGGACATCAACAAATTTCCTCATAAAAATATGTCAGTTTTGCCACAAATTTGTTGAGTTCAACCCAATTTTATAGCCACTTTTTGACAAGCAAAACCTTTTAGTTTTCAGCAGTAAATATCAGAAATGAAAATTTCATTTTGCAGAAGAATAAAATCCCATTTTATAAAAAGGAAGAAAAAGTACATGCAGGAGAAATATTTCTAATCATGACTCAGGTCACATTTAAAAGAAAAGAATCAAGAACTAGTCACCAGAATAAATGGACACATTAAATTTGTGTCTCAGGTTACATTGAAATAATCCACAAGACGCTATAGTAATCTATGGTGATGCAGAGTCAGTGCTGTATGTAATGGAACAGCAGTATTTTTCTCAAGAGTTCTAGTAGTAGAGTGCCCTTGGAAATTTTCTATTATTGTCATTATCGAATCACTGCTTCATCAAGGTTTCTGAAGGATTTCCATAGAACTGCAGCCCAATGGCTAAGAGAGAATGCCACTCGCACATGACCCTTCCCACCCATGGTGACACAGGATGGTGTTCTTTCTTCATGGCTAATTACATCAGTCTTTTTTTGTTTTATTTTAACCTTACCACATAATTCTTACTGTGATATCTCTCCGCTCAAGGCAGATAAAAAATGCTAAAATCTGAACCCTGAACGATAACATATGATCTATCACTACCAATTCTTTATTACACACAAGTTTGCAGGTTTTGAAAGAATTTCTACTTATATCTACAAATGAGACATCAAGTTTTCATTTTCTCACATGTACCTGTGTGCAATGGTCCAGAACCCCAGGGCGTTCACCATCATTAAGGAAGCCAAGAAGAAGAAGAATCTTTCCAATTTACCCTCATGCAGCAAGTGTGGAAACCAGTTGCCTGGCAAAGCAGACATTTGAAGCAGAATTAGTTTATCTTGTAGGATGAGACGTTGCTCATATGAAAGACACAAAGATAACTTTGCAAGACACAATTACAGCAGGTGCTTTGAATTCCTCCCTCCCCCAGCTATTTATACAGATGTCATTCTCACAACATTTTTTTTTTTTTTTTTTGAGTCTACGGTTTATTTTGCTCCTTCTTTCTAGACAGGCAATACAGGTCTAGAGAAACTTTCCTAAGAAATCTGAAGCATACTGGAAAATCTAACTTTGCACAGCTACTACTGTAATGATTGGACCATCTTCCCTCTATATTATCCTGTGCATGTAACTAAATGAATGTCAAATGTGAAAATTCTAGGAAGAGCTCAAATTACCGTGGTCTGTAGAAATCCTCGTTCACATCTCTCATGCCTTTCATAGGCCCTTCTTAAGAAATAACAATCTAAAAAAAATCCACACCCTAAAAAGCATTTTTCCAGTGCATTGGATGGTGCTCTGTTACCAAGATGCCACCCGACATTCTACTTTATGTTTCTTTATGGCTGCCTTTAGCCACCAGTCTGCAATGTGTCCCTGTATTGCACATGCCGTGTATTTGCACGAGTCAGACCTTTTTTTGCCAAGGCTTTTGGCAATTAGTGCTTGGGACATTTTGGCAGCTTAAACTCCATTCAGTTGAGGACGGTACCACTTATACACACCCAGAGTCTTGCCTGCCTGTAATCTTGTGCGCTTCAGTTTATAACTGCATTGCTTTTGCTGTTGTCCATTGCAGTCCGGTCTGCGACCAAGTGCAGGTGGTAAATAACTATGGAAATCAAGATATTTAAAAAGAAAGCCAGCCCCAGTCAGTCTGCATTTGAAGACAATCAACACCTGAAGTACCAGAATCAACCACAGCAAAAACATAAAACCGAGGTGAAAAAGAAGTTGTAGTAGATACAGAGTATCAGAGAGGGCTCTACAGTGCTGTAATGACCTTTTACATTATTGGGGAATGCAGGATGTTTATTGCCTTTGAAGAAGAAAGAGAGACTGTCTTCATTAGCAAGTGCAATAGCAGCAAATACAGCGTGAAACAGCTGGTGCTGAGAACATGTCTACACTATAAACGGCTCAGGGCAGGGGGTTCACATCAGACCAGTTCCCACTAACAGCTGGAACACATCATGCACAAGAATTTTTTTGTGTTTAGTTCTGTCCAAGAGGAATGAAGGTTTTTTTGTGCTCCGAGATCACTCTGTGATGCAAATCAATGCGCAAATAAGCGGAGACGATCAGGACACTCAGATCAAAAGCACACTCCTGTTCTGAACTAAAATCCCAGCATCAACGTGCCCAAAGTCACCCGCCTTTGCTCCTTCAAAACCTGTTATCAAATACTGTCCGATATCCTATCAAATATCCATCTAAACGGAGTAGCTATTCACCACTTGACTATTTAAAAGGGAGAGGAGGAAACATAGCTTTCTTTGCCATAGCTGTGCTATACAAACCTGACAGCCTTAACCAATCTTTTGGCCAGTAATGCCATTTTTAGCCATCCAATGCCACTCTTCACTTGTCAAAATCTTCTAATTAGAGAGAAAAAGCCATTCCACCACCTAGGAGAGCCAGCAGCCAAAGGACTACACGCCGCCCCTCCATTTACATTTTTCTCTCTCCTCCACATCTTAAGAGTTGTAAACACGTTTCTTTTCAAAGCAGATACCTTTAGCTCTCCTGGGATTAACAGAGAGCAACTGCCATCAGTGCAGCAGCTTTCCCTAACTCCTCCGCAGTTTGCTCCCGTGCCACCTCACCTTCCTGCCTGTCACAGAGCAGCACCACCTCACCCCTGCGAGCGCCGTTCCCTTTGCGGCATTCTCTCAGAGCGAGTTTTAAAACCGTGCCATTTAACATTGTCAGTTGACTGAGCTCCTAGGTGCTATAACTTCCTTTTAGTAGCTTATAAACTTTTACTGTCATAATTCACAATCAGGTAGTTTTTCGTTTCGCATCCCCCAGTGGCCAATAGAAGTCACGGCGAGCGCACGCATCTCCGATGAAAGAGAAAGCACGCATGGGGTTCGGCGCTACAGCTTGTCAAAGCAGAGTTCACACTGTCTGCTAGGTTATTTACATCGGCGAGGCTAACTATATGAGCAGCAGGAGCTTCCTAATGGAACGGCGTTTACTATGGAACCTGAACAGAAAATATGTACTTAAAAATAGCACTGAGCGATTTAAAAAAAAAAAAAAAAAAGAGGAATTTAGCAGCTTCTAAGAGAACGGAGGAAAATGGACCTTTGAAACTGTGTTAACACTAGTAAAGGCACCATATTGAATCACTGAAAGTGGGAATGGTTGGTTTTATCAGGGTGGGAGGGCAGCCCAGCAAACTGGGTTGCCCAGAATCCAGATTTGGGTTCTGCCCCGACTTCACCACTGGTCTCCTCCACGCCCTGGGTCAAAGATCATTGCTCTTCCTCCTCTCTGCTTCTTTCAGAAATTGCCAGTGTTTAAACAGCGAGTCCGGGATAACAACCCAAAGCCTTTTGAAAATCCTGTATTATAAATGAGCAACAGCATAGGCAAGGTCAAAATTAGATTGGGTATAGTAAAAAAATCCAGCTCTCATAGCACACGCGTTCTCTCTCTCGTTTACTGCTCTGCCCAAAGCAAGAAGTAGGAGCAAGGCTTTCTTTTCCCTTCAGTGAGGGGAAAAAACGTTTGTCAGAGGTGCCTTTCTCTACAGAGAAAGGGGAGAGGCAGCCATCCTAGAGACAGCCAGACCATTTTCCTGCTGCCAATACGCATTTTCATCAGTGGATACAGCAAAGATTAATGTAATCATTTCCTATTTTCAGCCAAAAATATTTACTTCTCACTTTCCCCCCCCCTTCTTTTTCCTTTTTAGATGGAAGTTGTTGGTTTGTCATGAAACAGGGGTTAAATCTGGACTACATTTACTTCTACTTACACTCACTGCACTGCTGGCAAGAAGCCTTGGGAGAAAAGCTGTCAACTCTGCTTTTTTAAACATCAACTCTTGTTTTTCGGGCAGTGAATGTCCCTTTAGATGCTTTCACCCCTTACACCACTAACACCTTCCACAAGCTGCCTGCAGACTTCAGCACCCTCCGCAAACTGGATTTGAGGTTCATACTTTCAGGAATTTTACTCTCAGCCATGAGCATCAGGAACTTACTCCAGCAAAACCAAACAAACTGGCCCAGTAAGACACCCTGAGCAACCATTGCGTTTGAAGAGTCCAGCGCCTTCTCATCCTTGAATCAGCATGCAATATGCTAACTATTCACTTTTCCCCCCAAAGACACTGCCTTTGGATTCTGTCAATCCTTTACTTTTCTATGGAGATTGCCAACAGAAGTACCAATTACAAGGTTGGTTTGTCACATAGATAATTGCTCACTGGGAATTAACTTTCTACAACAAGCTCCTGATTTCCATTTTTATTCCAACAATGGAAATACTTTGTAGCATGAATCACCACAGAGAATCAGAAGTCTCCTTTAGCTGTGTATATTTTAAAGAGCCTTTTCTTATTGGTTAGAGGTGAATCGGTTATGCATTTCATGGCAAATTTAGAACAAATTAGAAGATTAAGTCTAGGCAGAGTCAGTTCCTCAAGCCTGCTACGCCACACGCCATTGAAATAGAGGTCCTGGTAAACTTTCACTGACATTTTGCAGTCCTATCGATTTTGTATCAAAAATGTTCAGGTAGTACAAGATGGAGGAATATTACACAACACCAAGAGAAAACATCTGACCCTACCAACACAGGCAGAAAAAGTAGGTGAAGCAGGGATTAGGACATGAACAAAAACACTTTCCTGGGCTGCTTCTGGTGGATAACTGACAACAACAAACTGCTGGCAATACTAGCCATCAAAGAAGATGTAGAAAGGGCTGTAAGGCAGTCTTAGACATATCCAAGTGTACACAAGGTACCTGTTACTGTGATGGCACCCTTGGAGCTCTCAAGGGATTCACAACAAAGCCCAAAGTTGCAAAGGAAGGCATTCAGTTTGTTTATTGAATAACACCACCATATTTTAGTATTGAGAAAACACAGAAGATAAGGCAAAATAGTCACAAGCCAGAAGTTAGTCTATTCTGTATGATTCCCACATTTTTACAGCTATCCTGCAACCTAGACTATGCTTATAAAAAAAATTTAATTCATATCTTAAAAATGGATTGTATCACCTTCCATCATTTCATCAAGTTAGTGGGCACATATATGTAGTGTGTAATCATACCCAAATTAAAGTCTCAGTCTGCCTCTAATCCTTATTAGCTAAGTAGGCACCAGTGGACACCACCATCTGGACTGCAAGAAATATCCTTTAGCTTTATCATCTTTGGTATTTAGAATCACATAAGGCTCCAAACTGGGAAAAAAACCCAAACCCACAAAAAATCCCCAGTTCTCTAAATACAAGTAGGAAAACTGTATCTGGGGCAGTTTCCTTCCTCTGACCTTTTTTTTCTTCTTTCTTTCTTACATATTTACATTAATATTTTTAGAGAAATGTATTCTGAAATGATTGGCATAGGAGGACAGGTTTTGTCTTGCATCTTCTTCCGTTAAAATGTTAGGAGAGGTAAGAGATCCAAAAGAAAGCAGTTTCCCAGCTTGTACTGAAAATATCACTGTCACCCGTCATCTGTTTGCACTCGTCAGATTTTTAAAAAAAGTCTTATTTTATCATATTCACACCATCCTCCCTAGATGCGTTAAAAATGATTAATGCAGCTTTGACTGTGACTGATATCTGATCAACTTTGCCAATAAAAACCCAAATAAAATTCTAAACTAGTGACATGAAATAAGATATAAAAGTGTTTAAATTTTGTCAACACCCTCTGTGCTTCAGCACTTCAAAATACACACTGGAGGATCTACTTCACTGTATCCTGAATTGCTTCATGGAAAACATGGTCTCATTGCTTAGAGATGGGAGAACCAGAAATAGTCTTGGCTCAGGTTTTAGTGAAACAAGAATCATGGGACAAGACAAAAGCACCCATAGCCCAATAGTTGCACACTAAGCCTTCTTAGGTCTTACAAAACTATTGTTTAAACACTATCATCATCTTTCAGCAAAAGAGAGAGAATTTCAGTCTTCCAATATATAGAAATTACTTTAGCTTTTTAGGAAAAAAAGTTCCAATTGGTTTTCTTTACCCCCAGTTTCATAAATTGCCCAGGTACCAAATGTTTTACAAGCTCTTTAAACAGAGCTGAAAAAAATAACAAGTGTGAGAAATGAAAGCTTAATTTGTGTTATTTGACCTAAGAGAGGTCATAATTTTATTCTCTGAAGCACTGTCTTCTTCAGAAGGTTCATTAAGTAACCATTAGGTTTTATACATAAAAAAAATATTTTGCTGATCTTATGCTTTTCATCACAAACACCAAAGAACACTGCAAGAAGCAAAATGGAAGAGTTAGGAAAAAATACAGGTGGAACAACAGAATTTTGTATATAACATTTTGTATCAACTGGGAAAATCAGTAGGAGTAACATAGCAAGGATGAGTAGAGGAATACTCTTAAGTTTTCAGTCTCAAGCGTTATAACACAACTTAAGATACAGGAATATCTCCATTATTTACAAGCTGTGAATTGCATGAATTGTGACAACTTCAAATAATTAATCTCATTCAAGCAGGAAACACTGGGAAAGAGACACCCAGTAAGATTCCAATTATTTTTAGAAATAAAATGTGAGAGCCCAATAATATGTTGTTTACATACTAACAAGGAAAGTAGTATCTAACGAAGCTAACTAGAGCAACAGAGCAAACACAAAATGTTTTTTCACAATATTTTCTTTAAAGCTTTTCAAGTTTGCAGAAGGCATCCTCTATTTAGGGGCTTATCCCATTACAGCACCTTAATCTGAATACAGACTGTCACTGAATCCCTTGGAAATTGTAAGAGTGACTTGCGCTCAGGACAGTGTGGTCAATTCCATCTACAGGAACGGCAGGTCTGACAACATAAAGACATGTTACACCTTTTTTTTTTTTTTCCCAGAGCTAAGTAGAGAACTTTGCCACACAACTTCATAAAAGTGAGGAGTATTTCAGCCTGAAAACTTTTTCAGGTTGCTCAAAAGTCTTCAGCAAAAAAGGGTTGGAACATGGCAACTGCAGTCTGCGGAGAGTTTGGAGAGTTTGGGCTTTTTGGTCCCAGCCAGGATAAGAATTTGAAGGCTCTGATAAAACAGCATTTCTGGCAAGCAATGAACATTTTCTTTTTTGAGTCAATTAAATATTTTCATACAAACTTACAGGAAAAAAAAGTCACCTTGATATAAAATTAGACAAAAATCTACTGAATTGCAAACCAAATGCAAAAATTTGTTTCCTCTATTGCTTTGTACAAAAAATATTTTATAAAGGAATAAACAAACACATATAGCATATGTATATGCTATATACATATATAGCAGCACAACAGTCAAAATGTTTTGATGCTGACATTATGCTTAATTATTTTATAAATATTTAATTATACCCAAAGTAAAATTACAGTAAAATATGTCAATTCTACTAAAACAAAATTTTTCAACCTCAAAAAAATTAACAATTTCCATACTTTGGAGGGGGAGGGGAAGAAAGATAGTCATCAACACAGTCATTCTTGAAGCGTTAAGTTTCACTAAAGCCATATTACACAATGAAAAAAATCTACTCCACTGGGGGAAATTCAGGGAGATCTGCTCTCCACCCTGGATGCCTTGGTACTTAATGCTTCGTTGCTCAATTCATTTGGGTAAGCATTCCTGGTTTTTACCCATCTCTAGGTGATGCTTCTATAACTCGTAATAAAATTTTAATTGAAATGTTGTCTTAAAAACAACACTGTGTGTCAGAGAACCATTCGTTCGTTCAGATCTTGCAAGTAGGAATTAAAATTTCTTGTCATGCTTTCAAGAAAACCTTCTTCCCCTTATTTTTAAGTTACATGCTTCTTTATGTAGGGAAGAGAAGAACCCATAACTTATCCATGAGCAGTTACAAAATTCTTCAGCCATGGTAATTGCAACAGTGTCGTGAATTAGGGCCAGCAGCTGTGCTCTACAAGAGAGCAGTTCCCTGTAACGCAGTAACAACGAAGCTTATCAATGGAAAGCATCTTCAGAAGTACTGCTTCAGCAAGTGGAACTATTTCAGATATGCGAACAAAGGGATCCCCGTCCTTCGGTTCAAGAACTCAAGTGCTTTATAAATTTACTTATGAAACAAGTCTTTTCTGTATTGAACAAAGATTCATCAAAGGGAAAAAAGACTTTGAGGAACTCCTGGCCTATCTTGAAAGTGAGCAACGCAGAAAAATCTCCAGTTCAGGACTTATACTAAATACTCCTCAACACGCTGAACCCGAAATAACTCCTTTTGAATCTGTAAGTTCTCTGGCAATTGCAGTATTCATCTGCAAAAGGGTAAAACCACAGTGAGACCATATTGTCACAGAACCTGGTTCTTCCAGTAGCTGGGCAAAGGGACAGGTGTAAAGAAGGCAAGACAGAAGTAGTGGGTCTAGGGGAACAAATTCCCTAGACAACTTTGAAAGACTTAATCCAACCTCTTTTCCCCTATTACACTGTGGAACAGAGAGAAAGGCACATTCTCTGTTCTTTGAAGCACTAATATTGCTCTCATGGCCAGAGGCTTCCACGTAAGTGCGGCTAACGTGAACGTACTTCTTCAAGAACAGAAAAGGGTGCTTCCTAGACAATTTATTTTCTTGTCTTCCAGAACAGAAGTACAGAGATTGGAGGTGAGGGCTTCCTGAAAGATGCCATCCTCTAATTACTCCACCTATCAAAACTAAGATGACTCATTAAAATTGGATGAATACAGCTGGAAGGCTATTTCCTATCTTAATTCCATCTTAATTGTGAGAGCAAATCAATAAAACTTTGGCATCCCCTTTAATTCTGCTGCCTAATTCTCCAAATCAATCGTATTAGAAAACTGCTCAGGAATACCGGTCATGAGCATATTCTTACCTTGAGTGCCTGCGTGGGTTGTCTGAACAAAGAAAGCTCCCATAAAGCAGCCAGCTCCATTAAAGAGAGTTAAAAAATGCATGGAAATCCCTCTAATTCTTTCTGGCACAAGCCAGAATGACAGTAAGGAACCTTAGAAAGGAAGCAGATACAGTTACAGGTTAAAAAAAAAAAGTAAATGATGGTAGAATTCAGACAAGACATGTCTGTAACAGGGACACTCCATATTTTACAGAGAATACACTTGCTGCAGAAGGGCAGCCACATGTGTTAATTCTCCGTTAATAGGGTACATACTGTTTAAATTGTTTAAATTAATCTCTGTAACAAACCATCCCACATACAACTATCGATATTCCACAAGCACACAAAGATCTTTCACCCAGACAGTTGCTTTCACCTTTTAAAACCTCAGGCATAGCAAGACAAGAGAAACACCACCACAGTCAGCAAGCATGAAGACAGCAGATGTGATCTTTAACTGTAGGACAGCAGGACCTGCTATGCCAGAGCCAAGGCCGCATGGCCACTAGTAAATACTTCCAAAATCCAGAGCTCTCCCTTCACCTGGGCAGTTACCTTGCTTTAACTTAAGTCTGGACAACACTCCTTTTCCCCAGAGGTCAGCCCCTGGAGTCACTAGCTAATTTTAAAGACATTGTTCTTCGCTTTCTTGCCAGAAGACTAAGCAGACTAAGAAGCAGCAACAGCTGTGGTGGCGAGGGGTACCTGTAGCAAGCCATTGTAGCATAGATGACTATAAATAATCCCACCAGTTGTAGTTTGGCTAAACTAGGTTACAGTAACAGTAAGTCTATATAATAGCTATTCCTTTTGAGTACCTTTACCTGGTTATCAAAACCTTGTTTCCCAATTTCACACCTTAAGCCCTCATCCACACTTGTTCTCCAAGCCCCAGTGTCTCCCAGCTTGCTTTATTAGTTGAGTTTGAATGACCTCCAGCTTGAGAAACTTGTCAACAGAGGATCCTATTTGGATGCTGAGTTGCCTGAAGCATCTCTGAATACAAACGAAACTTTGCAATCATCTTCCACCCTTTTTAATTTGGATGTCCAAATGAGAGCTTTGGAAACATATTAAAGAAAAGGAAAAAAATACCATGGGCAGTGTTTTCTCCTTATTCATAATAAGAACCAAAAGCCTGAGGGCAAGAGAAAGTAGGTGAGCCCAGGACACCATCTGTAGATGCAACAGCACAGTCTGAAACATTGTACAGTCAGTGTCCTAGCTAATTTGAATCGTTAAGAGCCTAAGAAGTTTTTGGTTATTTCTCCCTTCTAAAAGCCGGGGTGCAAAACATGCATCTTGGCCAAATTCAGCTTGGGTAATTGCGTCCTACTTACCTAAATTACCCCTGCTGTTTCGATTGCATACTCCATTCCTCGCTTCTGCCACCGTGCTACTGTGAACTATCAAACAGCTGCTGCATTCCACCCTGGAGACTATTGCATTCCATCCGTGGGCGAAGTGATCCCCAATATATCCTTTAACTAACAGAGCTGTTTGTTACAAAGCTTCCCATTTCTAAAGTGCTCCAAGACATGTTGATGGGCAGATGATATCCTTGCAGCACTTCAGCAAACGCTGCAAATCTGCTAACCCTTTGTAGGGCAAAGCAGTCACAGTGCACCAGGCGGCTGGGACACAGGCAGCATAACACAGCTGTGGCAGCCAGCAGGCTGGCTTCCCTTCACCAGCCATCTCATGCACTGTGGGGGAAACTACCTGCTAATATTGTCCCACAGGACGGAGCTGTTTTGATTTTCTTTTTTTATTGTTTTGTTTCAGTTTGGTTTTGTAGCAGTATTTTTGGGTGGGTTTTTTGGGTCTTGTGGCTTTTTGGGGAGATTATATTTTATTGTCCTTTTAAGTCATTGGGCTTTAAAAGAGTAATTTCCTAGTATAAACAAAGCAAGGGTTACAAATTCAAGCTGTAAGAAGCTTCTGAGATCTTACACTCTAACATTGTGGAGGAGAGCAATTACTTTATCATTGTTTTATTTTATTTTTTAAGGACTGCCTCAGTGCTAGGCAAACGTTAAATATTGGTATTATTCTAAGAGATGCTCATGCCACCTGAAGCAGATGATTATACAAAACTCCTATCAACAAGATAATGAAATGTATTGTATAAACACAACTGTAAGTATCAGGGCTCAAATGTAGATAAAGAGTTCAATATGCCAAATCTAGCTCCTCTAACCAAGCACTTCAGAAAAGAGATATCTCCTCTCTTCCCTCTGATTACAAGTGTGAACATTTCTGTCTTCAACTTGGATCATGTACTTTCAGGTCAAGTAAATTATTATGATAATTGAATTTGACCTTCTGCATAACAAAGGCAGTAAAATGTCAGGAAAGGTGAAACAACTATTTAAGTGTCTAGGGTGTCATTACCATCCAGGGAGATCCACTGAATGGTTCCTGAACAGCAATTCAGTTCAAATTGAAGTAGAAACCTAGAGCTCAGTTCAGCAGCCTGAATACAGATGCCCAGTGCCGCCTAAAATGCTCCAGTGCACCTTCGCCATCTGCACGGGGGTGTCTGATAAGGTGCAAGACCTATGGGAACACCATGTTCTTCTCCATCAGCAGCTAGAGGACACACAAGTACCATGAAGAGCCAGCTTAGCCTAGATACACTATGACAAATGGTGCCAGACACCTATGGGTGGGCAAGTGAATGGAGGCCTGCATCCCCATCAACTACAGCAGTAACTTACTATTTTAGGTACCTACCTTTAGTTTTCTATATGCATATCTCAAACTCAGATCCGTTTACCTGGGCTCTTGAATAGCACCTGTAACTGCAGCTCTTAGCAGGATGTTTAATCTTTATTTAAATGGGGAAGACAACTTTTATTCCTAAGAAATTCTAATCACAATCCTTTAAAAATATTAAAAAAAA
The DNA here is from genome assembly GCF_964106895.1 of Numenius arquata. Taxonomy (NCBI): domain Eukaryota; kingdom Metazoa; phylum Chordata; class Aves; order Charadriiformes; family Scolopacidae; genus Numenius; species Numenius arquata. The sequence goes on along the minus strand of NC_133577.1, from coordinate 62,784,896 downwards.
AAAACACACAAGATGGAGCTTTATTTCTTTTCTAAAGGCTAATGTCATCTTCCAAGTCATTGAACTTCTGTTGTGTCCCAGTGTGCTAGATTAAAAAGCCTTATTCTACCAGCAATATTCTTCTCATGCTTCTGCATGAGAAGACCGTAAGCAAGCCACCTCCTAACCTTTTTTTTTTTGTTAAGCTACACAGAGAAGGTCACAGTTTTCAGTTACACTTAGCCTGTAACCTAGAAACCACATTACCTGCCTGGAAACCTGTCTCAGTTAAGTACTTGAGAGCTATCGGATGAAGAAGCATTATGAAAGCACTAAGTATTTAAAACTAGGGAAAATTACCTTTTTAGTGACAGACCGTGACCCACAGCTTTCAGTAGTCTTAGAGTGTAAGAGCAAAACCGAGACACTGAAGTTATTTCCTGCTCTTATGTAAAAATCTGAAGATTTCTGAGGTTGTACCGGAACAACAGACACTCAACCTGTAGAATTAAATGCCTGCAGAGATCAGCTAGTCAATTACTTTACCCGTGTCTCTAAGTGAATGTTGATTAGATTATTTTTGTAAAACTAACTTTTTTTTTTTTAAGCTCTGCAAGGTGGAACACTGGTAAGCACTCTGCATGCTCCTCAGAAGAAAATTAACCTCGGGAATGTCAGTGTAGATTTGGAAAGGTAAGTTATGGAAGGAAGGGAAGGTTCAGACTCACAATCAAGAGCACGTCTACATAATTTATGGATGGCAGGCGTGACCGAAGCTCTGCCTGTGCTCTGCAAAACAGGAGTGTTTATCTCTGGCTCCATGCCACAAGCTAAGGCATGATGCTCTGTGCAGGCATGTTCATATGACTCCTGATTGGAGCACAAACAAAAATATTGCATCTACCTACAACATTCTCCAGGTTAGCCTGTCAGTTGAATTGTGTTACTTGCCCGCATAAGCTCTGTGTCAGTGAAAAACATGTAATAATTCTATTAGCTGTGTCCACAAATGAAAAGGGGTAAGCCAAATTGCTTCACCTGTCTTTGGCTGTGGCCTAAAGAGTGCTCATAGACCGTAACTACAGCTCCACTGCCATGTGCACATTTGTTCCAGCTGAAGAACATCACAGAAGAGTTCAGGTCAGAAGGGGCCTCAGGTGCTCATCCAGTCCAACCCTCGCCTGAAACAGGTTTAGCTTCAAGACCAGTTGTGCATCCAAGCCCAGAATCCCACCGCTCTGATCATCCCCTCACTGCACTGTGGATTAGGGACCCCAGGGACCTGACTGTGCTGTGTCATTTTCCAGTTAATCTGGAACAACGCTCAATTTGAGTTACAGCCAGCAAGACAAATTATGCTACTCTGAAGCAGGTAAAGCACAAATCTGCTCATTAAGCCCATGGAAGACAGCCATGGATAAAATATCAGATGATGGTAATTATTTTTAGGAAGCTGATTTCATTCTCTGCAAATTAGGACACTCTTGCTTTCGCCTATTAGGTTTTACTTACAGGAGGGAGTTACCAAGGCTTCAGCCACTCCAAGTAGGATGTACTGAGGAGCTAAGTGAAAGCAAGGCATGGAGGAGACCAGGAGAACCTCGTCGGAAAGTGTCTGCTCCACCTGAGGGAAATGCTTTCGGTGTATTTCAGAGAAGCCAGCAACCATCACAGAAAGCGCAGCAGATAACTGACCTACAACTGGGTAAAGAGCACAGAGAGTATTCACCAAGCTTGTAGTTACAGCATTATCATGCATTTAAATGAAGCAGAGTCCCAGGAGATGCAAAAGAAGCTTCCCCCTCCTTCGTCCCCACAATACATCCTCCCAACACAAACACAGACAAAGAGTACTTGCTACACCACCAGTCTAACTCTAAATGTATGGCAAAGGGACACCAGCTGAACACAGAAAGAATTTAGGGATGCAGAATGAAGGAGAGAGGAAAAACTTTTCTGAAGAGCAAAGTCACAAAGAAGAACTTTTTTTTTTTTTTTGAAGATTAGTGGAGGAAAGAAAGGAGGAAAGGAGGAGAGAAAGAAAAGTCGGCAGCCCTTCCAGGTATCACAGGAAATTGGGTGAGAATAAGACTGCCAATCAGGGAGAAATTCTCCTATTCAAGCAGCAATAAAATTCTGAAATATACATATAAACCATATGCTTTACCCATTTGCTTTCTATAAAAAAAAAGTGCAGGCAGTTAAGTACTGTATTTCTAAGGCTGCAGGCCATGATATGTGGGACAGGAAGATCACCACTAAAGATCCCACCTCAGGAGACCAAGCATTCCTACATTTTCCCCTTTCCCTCCATTATAGAGTTCTTTCAAACTACTTTTGAAAGTTTGTTGGATAGCGCATTTGCTAGACTAACGTTTTAGGGTAAGATGGGCTGCATTACGGGAAGAGATAATCTTCTGCCTTCTAAATGCTGACACATAAGCCAATGGACTATGGTTGCCTCCTGCCTTCTTCAGTTGTCCTGAAAAAGTATCACTGTGAGATCCATGGTACACTGGATCCACAATACAGTTATATATATATATATATATATATATATATATATATATATATATATATATTACTGCACATGCAATGTGGGGAGTCTTACCACCTGCTTCAGCAATAAAGACACAAGTACAAGTACTGCATGATCTCACAGGGCAGAAAAAACCCTATACATTTAGCCTCATGATGCAAGAAGAGGCTTCCAGTAAACTCAGATGTATTTTTAAATACCACAGACTTCACCATACATCACATAGAGGATACTATTTAAATGTATTTTATATTTCTTGATGTTGACAGAATGAAATGGTTGTAGCCTCTCGGAACAGAAAAACACAAAGAATGCAAAGTTTTCAAGCAAGTCCCCTGAACTTGAAACATTTATACTTCCGCTGTTTTGAGCTCCCATTGATTTTGACTAAGTCTGTGATTCCTCAGCATTTCTAAGCTATAATGTAACTACAGGTGTGAGAATTATGTTTCTTTTGACAGCTTTGGCTCAAATACCTGGACTACATCTTACAAAGCCTCTTCTCACTTCATGACTGGAAATTGTTGCACTTACTAGATTTGACATCAACAGTCAAAGGCTTTTGTTTCATATTATATTTATAACATATATAAAGTTTGTCTCTTTGGGTGTCAGGGCAGGAGAGGCAGAAAACTCATAAAGCTAAGTAGCCTTAGCCTTATTATATTTTTGCATGCATCTACGTTTCTTGCGTCTTCATGCATCTCAGCAGCATCTCTCACGCCCTTCCACCAGCACGGTTTTCCTGCGTTTTCACAACTTTAAATACCCTCCCCCCTGACTAACCTGAGGCTTGGAAGTTGTTTTGATGTTAAGGCCCCTCTAGTGCTTAATAAGAGCATCAATGAATTATTGCTTGAAAATGGATGATGGGAAGGAATTCAACAGTATTTTCTAGCCAATGCACCTCATCAAGGCCAGATATAAAGCCCTCAAGGAGCTTCTTGTAATCTACCAAAGCGAGAGTTCTCATTGTGAAAAATTATGTTAGTACTAAAGAAACCTCAAGCAGTTCAATATTACTACACAGTGCTATATTTTAAGCATTTTCCTTACTAAAAGCCAAAATATTTCAGAAAAAGTAACCTCTGAATGCCCAGCAATTGCAATATTTCTTTTAAGACATTATGTGGGAGAAAGAAACTGAGAGCCTTGGAGACTTGGTTTTCCTCCTACCTCTTCTCCATTTAGTCCTCTTTAAAACAAGCAGATTGGAGTGACCATCTGAGGCTTTGATTTTACAGGAGAACAAGCTGTTTTAGGACCACTTGGGGCTGATTATAGGACAAGGTTATTTATATTATCTAGAGACTAAGGTTGTATTGGACCTTTGCGATTACCTGATATCATATCCTGCATAAAACAGGTCAAAAAGCTTCCTTGAAATTAATACCCATTCAAACTAGAGCATCTTTCAGGGAGAAACAGTCATCATCAACTCCTAAATCACTTGAAACAGACATTGGACTGGAGGCTTGCTTTTGTGTACTGTACAGAGAGTTGTTCCGCATATGACCCTAGGATGGAGCATATGACGCTAGCATGGAGTAAATTCAAGACTTAATGGTCTGATTGTACTGAAATTTCTTAAGAATATTAGAGAAAGAACTTCTGTTGCTCAGATACTTCAGCTAGAGCCTCTTGCCTGCAGCTGACAGACAACTACAGATGCACACCTTCAGTTCTCTGCTGAATTTTCTACACTATTGACTAAATCAAGTAGCATAAAATATATTAAAACCCCAACCAAACAAAACCACAAACCAAAACAATTATGAAACTGGAAAACCTCTAAGATCACCAAATACTCATATTTTTCATAAAGAGGTCCAGATACTCAATATATTTGGGACACAATCTAAAATGACTTTAAGATTTTAATGTTTTTTAGATAATACCTAATTTACAAATAAACAAACAACTATAGAGAAAGTAACATAGATTGCTCTGTAATAAGGATCTACATGAAAATTGCAATCAGATCTTTCAGTTCAACACTGCCTATACTGTTCATCCTTTAAAACTGTTATTCTTAACGTACTGAAAATTTCCAGAAACCTATTTAAATTTCTTCCTCTTACAAGACTTGAATTAAAATATAGTTATAGGCTGGCTTAACACCAACAGTCTATTTATGCTTTCAATTTTGTTCCTGAAAATAATTTGGAACCTAATTAACTGTTGGCAAACATATTGGCACTTAGAGGTCTACCATACTTGCAGGTGCAGTCATATACTTGGATATCTAAAGCCATCGCCTGTACTCACAGGTATTTTTATGCCTCAGGTAATTTATCACCCCTAACAGGAGGCTATTTTAATAAATGAAGCTATTAAGAACAAACCACTGCATATATTCTACTGCTGTTGAATATAACAGGATAGAACATTAATACTAACTTGAAATTTCCATGGTTTTAAGCAAAATCATTACCTGAATGTGCTTTTTGTGTTTTAATGCAGATGTTATTTTAAAAACTAGGGTAATTGCAACCTGCTGCGTTATATGCATCTGGTTTGTAGAAAACTTAATAACACTCTTAATTAGGCTAATTTAGTCAGATTAATACCTCTGTGTGTGTCAGTACTCACTGTGCTGCTTGCCATGGGGCACTGAATTAATAGTAGCACACTGAGAAAATAGTCGTTTATAAATATTTTTGTCTGAGGTTTGTAATTCAGGCTGGAAGATAAAAACTGTAGGAAGTTTAATGATAGTATCTACGAAAGGGAATAGTTTTAAGTGCATACAAAAATGGAAGCTGCTTTTCTGGTGGTACTAGATGTAACTGATATCAGAAGGTTGCAGAGGATTCCTCCAGGTTGTAGTACATAAGAGGGTTGGGGGGCAGAGTGGGTGATGAAAAAAAAAAGCCAAACAAAAACACACACCAAAATGGAAGAAGGCCCAACCCCTACTAAAGCCATCATTACTTTCAGGCTATAAATTTCTCCAAAATGAGCGCCGATCTGCAAGCCTGTGTTTACAACACTTACTGTTGAAAACATCGGGATTCACAACAGAGACTTCTTGTACCACATCTACGAGAAAGAGATCATACTTCATCTCTGCAGACTCCTCTTTACTTTGAGTGTACAACAAGGTATGTTTCAGTTTAGGATTATAATAAATAAAACCACTAAGCACCTTGACATTTATCCCATACTGGATACTCAAACGAATTTTAATGCTGGAGAGGAACGCTGTACCTCTCCAAGTAACCTTCCACCTGTGAAACGTTCAGCCTGTTCAATGGGAACAGCAATCCAGTGATACACATACATTTGTTTTACATAGCTGTCTGCATGTTTTCTTTTGCTCACCAGTCCTAAAAACACCTATTGCAGACACAGAATTAAACAAGATACTTTTATTTCAGCCCAAGTGAAACTGAGAAGAACTATACTAGTGATAATACAATTTCGCTCTTATGAGCTGCAATCAGAATGTTGGTGCAGCTATAGCATAAAAATGTAAGAAAACAAAGCCTTTATTCATAACCTAATTATTTAAACCCAAACTTATGATTTTGAGCAACAGAACATCTCTCCAGTATCAGAGAGCAATTGAAGGACTCTCCCATCCCCCAAAAGAGAACTTCTGAAGTAAATTAACTTTCCAAAAGTTCATCAATAAACAACAATATAGAAGAGAATCAAGTCAGAGTAAGTCTAAAGTTTGAAAGGTTAGTATGGTTTCTCTCACCAATTCCTTAGGATGATTCCAAGTTATTAATGAGTGTCTCTCAAAATTTTTTTTCAGAAGAGCCTCAATCTCCATCCTAAACAAAAGCTATCCATTTTTTCTTTACATCTACTATATTGTTTCAAGACTCTCTTTTCCACAATTCATTTGAAACATTCACCTCAGGAGTCATCCCAAAACAAGTCTATTTTAGTATTTATAGTCAGAAATAATTGTATAGGATCTTCTATCACCCACTGTGGTTTCTCTTTCAAAAACAGAATATATATAAAAACTGTATAAACAAGATGTACTTTTACACATACCAATGTAAATTGTTGGAGAATGTCCAGTGTCCTTGGAACTAAACAGATACGAGTTAATGCATTCCAAGATAGGAACAAGAATCAGTAGTGGCACGATGCTTATCACGTTCATTGCTGCAACTGGCAAGACAAATCCACTGAAGTGCAAGTTGGAATTCATAGTTTGGAGATAGTATCCTGAAGGAATCTGTATTGAAGAATAAGACCCCTCTCCATTAGTACACCAGGTACCTTTCATGGATAAGGTTTTTACTATATTTGGAAAATTTACTAACTCTTTTCCTTCTGGAGAGGTCACAGTAAACCAAATACCTGCTGACCAAAAGGAATACTCATTCACGATGAAAGCCCTTCAAATAGCAACATTCTAATCCTCTGCCAGAATACAACATTTTCCTTCTGTTTCTTGTGCTCCTGGATTTAATATATCTAAGCAGCAGTCCATGAGTTTATTTGATCACCCCGTTAGAGCTACCAGCCAACATACTAAACCGTTCTGCCCAATACTTTAGTCACTTCTCATAGACACTGTTTAACAGAACAGTATTTTAGAATAGCAAGATGCAGAGTTATTTTGAACTTCTGATTGTGTGCTCAAGGTGGGAGTAATTTTTAAGACACTCTTGCCAGCCCATGGCTTTAAGAACTACAGGGAATGAAGATTTGGCCCGAGCCTTAGAACCAGCCTAATGTAACTGACATTCGTAACAGCTATATAGAGGATTTCCTTTTACTTCTGGGAAATGAAAACAGAGAAAAATGAATAATCAAATGAGGAACCCACCAATGGCAGTTATCAGGGTATGAAATTAAGTAAATTTGTAAGACTGTCTCTCACTTCAAGAGCAAATAACTCCTCCTGCTTGTGTGAGGCCCTACAGAAGATCTGTTGAGTTTATTGGAAAAAAAATAAATCAGAATGGCTTCTACCAACAGTTTTTTCAGGGTTTTTTGAGGAAGCTCGATTAAGTAAGCATTGCAATTTCACGTGCAGCAGGGAGTTATAATCTACTCCAATTTACAGATTGATGGGAAGAAGAAAGAGCGGTAATTTGAGCAATTCAGAGTGAAGTCATGACAGAGCTGGATGTAGATCTGTTTTCTTTACTCTACCTCTGTCTTCAGAGAGAGTTCTGGATTCCTCCAACATTCTGCAAGGCTCTTCAACATGACTGGCAATGCCAAATCCAGGTAGAATATTACAGCTTTATAGCTGTCTGAAAATTATTGTATGGTTAGTAACTGAGCTCATGTAGGGTTTCTCATGAATGGTTACAGTCAACCCTACTCACTGGGAGTCTGTTCAGTGCTAAAGAATTACTCAAATGCTAGCCCTCAAAAATATTTTTCACCTCTATTCCACCTCCAAAAGATGACATAAATAGTAAAAGGGTGAATAAATGGCAACAGAGCTATGAAAGATCAAAACTGAGCCAAGTTTTGTTGGTTCCTTCTGTCCACTGCCTATTGCAAATCAAAATTGACTTGTTAATAGGAATTAAAATATCATCAACATGAATCACAGGCACTGAAAGCTGTTAACTTAATATGGAGAAAACCCTATTAATCTTTACAAAAAAAGATACTGATCCACCACCTAGTCTAAGAAAAAGCCTTAAACTTACTGGAACTTCTGCTAAAGGAATAAAAGTCATCTCTTTCAGCAGTTAAAATACTTTTATCTTTTCTAGATATATACCTGATTATTACAACTCCAATTAATGATATCTGGTTCATTTTCATCTGGTCATAGCCTTGGCCATTTGCGTGAGTTTGTTGGTTTGGGTTTGTTTATTTTTGTTTCTTTGCTTGGGATTTTTGTGCTTTTGGGTGATGCAGAGAGGAAGAGGAGAAAGAATAAGGCAGACAGATGGGAATGTAGGATGATGGCAAGAGGGAGTGTCAATAAAGCAGTGTATGCTACATATTTCTAAGAATTTCTTTAAGCAGCATTTTAACACCAACAAGTAAAAATGAATTTCTGAGCCAGCTCATATATTTGCTATTCTAGTTGCCAAAGGGTAAGCTACCGCAAACTCCTGCTTAGCCAGGATCATCCGGACAGAAATGAATCTGAAGGAATCATGTCAGCTTAAGTAGCTTCTTGACAGATTTACATTTATATAACATGCATGCACTCAGAAGTGGAAAGAGCCACATAGCCTGATAGAGAGGCTGTGAAAAGATTGCTTCTTTCCACAAATGGAAACACACCCATTTCCAGTGTACACCAGCCACATAATCCCATCAGAACAGCAGGAGAAATATGCAACCAAAAGCACAAATAAAGATTTTCTACCTCTCCCAAAAAGCGAGTGAACATTTAAGAAATGGGAAAATTACTTTTTTTTTTTCAGAAGAATGGTGAGCCTGAGTCTCTGATAACTGTAATATGGCAGTGTAAGGTGCACAGGACTCTAGCACTAGATGTTTCAGCCAGTAAGTGTTCAGGGAAATGAGTAGCGAGCAGCCACACAAGCTCCTTAATGAGTCTTGAAGAAGTCAATTTTACTTATTTGATGAGAAGAGAGGAAATAGCAAGGTATATTCCCAGATAATTAGAACTACTCTGCAAGGTTGCTCCACTGGTAAAGCAACAGTTAAAAAAAACATGGTTAGAGGCATAGTAGTAAACATATGTCACAGTATATTTCAAGAGTTTTTGTTTAAAAGTGTGTACTCACCTGCATAATACACGCTCTGTATAGAATTTGGAAAGCAAACAACGGGAAGAGCCTGGCAAGCGACTTTGTACTTTCCACCTGAGTCTCACTGTACTGACCACCATAGTTTTCCTTGGCATGATCTAGCCAGTTTGTCATGCCTCCGCTAAAGTAACGATATCGCACACAACATGTTTTCAGTGCACTAGCAATTACCCCAAAAGTCGTCAGCAGGGAACTGTCTGCAAACAGAGACATTAGACATTGGTATGATTATATTTGCTGCCAAAATAAACAAGACAAAACACGTTGGGAGGGAAAATACAACCTGATATATTCACCTTTACATCTTTTTGAGGGGGGGGGGGGAAGGCAATAACAGTCTGGCTTTGTTCCAAAACATTCCTTTTTGAAAGCTAGTTGGTTCACAACTTAATTGTTACAGAAGCAATCCAGCCCAACATCCACATAGAAAAGTGCCTTTTGCTACCAGTTATTTAACACACCACAACTATTTGTTGCTGTGGTTGAGCAGGTAAAGTATTACTTCCCTTTGCTTTCACTTTCTATTGATTGAATGAGGTTAGTTTTCAATTCAAGACAGTACTGAAATATTGCATATCTGCTGAAGCCCAGCAGCAAGGGAAGGGTAGGAAAGGGAGCTCAAAAGAGGGCTGATGAGATAAGAGAACCATCATGGATGCATTTCAAAGCCAGAAATATTATCTCAGGACTTCCAAGTAGCATGCTGTGGCAGAGAAGAAGTTTCCAATCTAGTATTTGGCATATTAAAACTTGCTCACTGGTTACTAGGTTCAGGAATTGCTAACTTGCTCCTCAGACTCAGAGGAAATGAAAGTAGAACGAGGACAAAACTGTTAGCTTCAGGCTTGGGAATAATGCAGATTCATTTACCTTCGGTGAGTTGCCATCCATGCATATAGGGGTTATAGTACTTCTCTGCTTTTCTGAGAGCATGGAAACTCTACAATAGAGCTATCAATACTTGGGTATCTATAAACAAACACTTTCCAAAAACTAAGGATAACTAAGATTGCAGAGGGAAAACGGATCTCTGGTATGGAAATTATTTTCCAGAAATATTCATTAACGTTTATGGGAAGCACTTGCTCTAGAGTACTAAGAAAGGACATTTTAGTAGATGACTAACATTAAAACTCTCTGGCTATTTAGCATTAACCTTTAGACTATTGACACTATTGACTAAAATCTGAAATAATATATCCAAGCTTGCAAACACAGACAGTTGGTACAGTTTTTTATTGTTCTGTATGACTATATTAGGCAACTATTCTTACCACTCATTGGAAGTGATTTTTAAGTTTAGGATCTAGACTATTTCAAGACTAAATCTTAAGACTGAAATTAAAATCTGCAGACTTCCAGAGCAGCTTGACTAAGAAGATAACCAGAAAACAAGTGAGAGCTGGGGCTCTTGTCAGAGTAGTTATTTTCATATGTCAAAAAAAAAAAAGGTAGCACAAAAGTCATTGAGCTCAACTCATTGGCAGAGCTAGTAATTACATGTTCTACGCAGGAAAGAGATAATCTTTTGCTTTGCCCTATACTAGAGGCTGGACATACACAAAAGAGGAATGAAAAGCAGTCATGTGATGCTACTGCTTTACAAGGGTTTGAACCCAGTCAGTGTCAAAAATCAAAAGATGCACAGGGTGCCCTACGACAAGGCCGGCAGACAGGTCAACAAAGCAACAACATGGCTGTGAACTGGTTTATCTGACATAGTTTGCAAGATGGTCATGGCCATCTCCTCTCCATCAGAACGGAAGATGTTGGCCAGACTCTTTTTTCCATAAGAGTAAGAAAGCAAAGATTAAGATAGACAACAAATCCTGACATTTCCCTGCCTTTCCTAACGGATCAGCTAAGGCCCTCTGTATTTTAATTTCAGTCAACTACCTAGGAAACATCATTTTGTATGAAGCAAAACCAGACATACACATTATTTAGCTGTGTTTCTCAGCATGGAATTCCAGCAGATTATAAGATCTAGTAAACTAGGAAGATAAAGCTGCTTGAAGTTATAGTTCAAAAAGCAACTTGAATGATACATAGACCTAATCAATATCAGAAGGATTTTGCCAATGATGTAGTTAAAGTATCTCATCCCTTCTTTAAAAGAAAACAAATAAAACCCAGAGAACCAGTGGTGAATTCTTCAGATTATAAATCTGATCAGATGTAAGAGACATGTTTAAAAGAAACATTTATATCAGTGCACACTGTGTAGATCAACAGCATATACTCTATACTTGTATTTCTAATGTTTTCTTAAAAAAAATATTAAAAAATCTATCCATATAGATATTAAATTGCAACTTTCAGAAAATGATTTACCTTCTCCTTTATATTCAGTCCTTAGCTCCAATGTTCTGCTACTTTGACCTTGATCTAATAATGAATATCTATGATACTTAATTACAATAAAAAGCCTACATTGCACCCTAGATGGTAGATACACATTTTTTCCTCATCTTTGGTCACCTGCCAGTCCTCAAAATTATAGCAGTGGGAAGAAATGCAAATGAAGTCCATGCTTGACAGCTAAACATAATTGAATGCATGATCCATATTTGAAGAGTTACCTTAAAATAAAAAAGGCAGCATATATAAAAATCATTTAAGATCATCTATGGATTTGAATTATTGTTCTGAAGATTTTCCAACTTCATCATCTCACTGGAAGGTACAAAGTATATTATCTTTTATTTTGACTAAGGAGATAAAAAAAATTTGCAGATATCAATGTTTAGATCAGCATTCTCCAAAGACAGGGAAAAAACACTTGATACAAAAAAGTGCTAGTTTTGTTGATGGCCAAGACAGATATAATCTATAAATTTATGTTATACCACTTTGTAGAATTAAACTAGTCAGATTATAAACTACAAATTTAATCTATAGGAAATAGCCCAGCTCAGGGCTGGATACTAAGGAATCTTTTTACCATCTCAGGTTGTAAAACCTGTAGTGAGCCCCCTTCTCCATAAGAAGCTGGTTAATTTGATGCTCCGTTGCATATTATCAAGACATTTTTGAGTGTTGTGGAGGGGACGTGTTTCTTTGGCTCTATTCTTTTTGAATAAACCTCTCTAGTGACATCCTCACTATGATATTCCCAGGCACTTGATTTATACATTCATTCCCTCACTGCTAATATATTTTTGCTTAGATTATATTTAACATGAAGACTGAAATGACAACTTGCTTTCAGTTTCTGGCTTCTATTGGAAATAGAATAGCTAGGTTTGGGCATTTACAGCCTTATTCAAGTCACCTAGGCTCCACTTACATTTCTGTGCTTGGTCAATGGAGAGGGGTAGTTGCCATCAAAGGATTATGGAGATCTCAGGTACTAACTAGTGAGGCCACAGAAGTGTAAGAACTTCTGTTATAAACTATCTAGAGCTATTCAGTATTTCTAGTGATTTTCAAATGTGTAAAAACACTTCATGTTGTATAAGCAAGCACTTTGAAATAACAATAAGCATCAGACATGGCAAGATAAAGGCATTCCAGAACAACTTTGCTACTAGTGCACATTCCTGTTTAGCTTACCAACCACACTGTTTGGCTACTCAGTGTGCGTTCAGGTGAAGCAAAGGAGCACACTTAAGGGAGAAGACACAAGTGTGCTTGGTGCCTTAGCATAGGCATGAACTTTGCTTCAACTGATCAAAACTTGTTGGACATAGATTGAAACAAACATGGCAAAATAAAGTCCACCAGCAGCATGCATATGATACCCCTTCCTGCACAGGCAAATGCTTTGACATATCTTGACATGACAGAAAAGGTACATAAGTTTACCAGAGACTGCTTTCCACTTTTTCAGGCTATCCAGAATCTCCAGGTCTATCTTTAAAGAGGATGGATGTTGTCTCTTACACACAAACCTTGTAGAGCTAAGCCCAAGTATCTCCAACCAAACAGGGCAGTGTTGTGGAAGAACTCACTTAGATATGCAAGTTGATCTCTTCTTCTGAAAATGATCTCTAAAGATATTTCCTAAGATATAGGTGACTCTTACCTGTTTTGGGTTTGTAAATCATCTCACCACGCACCATGTGAATTGTGATCATAGCCATAAGCACAGACACAAATGGGATAAGAAAACCAAGGTTCCTGGCCACAGACTGCTGGATATAAGAAATGCTGACAAAGACAACTGCTGAATTCAAGTTAATCAGCCAATAAAACCTAGTACACACAGAAAAGAGAGAGAAGAATGGAAAAGCTGAATAATATAAGGCTTTAACAGAAAATTAAACCATTACATTAAAGGCACGGTAAGTATAGTAAGCATGGACAGCATCAGTACAATGCACATGTTGAAACAGCAATTAACATCAAATTTCACTCGGATGACTCAGCTCCAAGAGGTACATGATTAACATAACTGTACTAAGGCCATAGAGCTGAAAAAATTGTCAGTCTAGTACTGGAAATATTCTTCTGGATCAGACTAATACATCAACATTTACTATTTACACATTTAATACCTGAAAACATAAGCTTTGTGTATGCAATATCATCAAATCATATATTTTAAGCTTAAGAAAGAAATGTCTTAATGCCAACGTCCCTTGTTTAAGAAGTATTAGAATTTGATTTATCAGAAGGGATGGCTTTTCCATTAGTTGCAAGTCTCAGCTTGAAATTTTATTGTCTTCTGGAAATATCTTGATAAGGAGGTTCCCCGACATAATTTGCTCCAAGACTGCCTTTGGCAGTAGAAGTGCTTCCCAAGTAAGTGCTGAGCCCCTCCTATGCACAGAAGACATTCAAATGAAGATCACATACTCTTGGAAGCAGATGGTGTATCACCAGCGATAGGCCTACCACAGTTTGGAAACCCTGACAATAGCACATTAAATATGCTTTAAGGAATTATAAGGGTAGCAAAAAGCAACCAAAAAAATAAAATGCATTTCCCTGATAGGATGCAAAAGGATAACTACTTGTTTTCTTTATCCTAGCAAATGAGTTTATATCTGCTCAGTTAGGAGTATATTGTCACCACACTTTTTTCATTGGATTCTGACTTACGTAAAACATTACATCAGTAGATCTAAAATCCAGCTTTTTCAAGTAGTTACCTGTATAAGTATTCATGAAAGTGAAATATAAAAGTTAATGCTCATTCTTCTGTTGCATAGCCCTCTTCTCACAACATGACTGACCAATTTTTACTCTACCACTCATAATTACACATTTCAATTCTAATGCTCTAACTCTTTTTAAATTCTGAGGTGCTCCCCTTACACTGTTCCTCAGGCCACTTGTGTTGTCTTTTTGCTTTCAGCAGATATTTAACCAAGGTTTCCCTTAAAACACAACTCTCACATAAAACAAAGGTTTGAGGCTACAGAGCAGGCTCCAATATTCTGCATCTCAGCGTAGAGAGATCAGATTTAGTGAGGACCTGCTTTGGTGAAGTCAGTTTCCAAAAATACTGACTGTCTGGATCAGTATGATACTTCCTTTGAAGAGTCAGAGTCAGTCATTCAGCAACTTCTGCTTCAGATTTGAGTCTGGCTTGTAGACATAGCCTTTGAAATTTAAAGTTAAGAATTTTAAGTTTGACTAAACTTTAAAGTTCCAAGTTGGCTTTAAAGACAACTGTATTTTAAACACAGAAGGATCAATACTGTAGTAGTACTACCTCAATATGTCACAGATCGCATTTTGTAAGCAACTGCAAGAGGAGACTCTTTCACCTTTGCTGGAACCTCAGTGAAATGGTTTCACTCAAAGGTGATCAACACACAGGTACATAGCTTAATACATATTGCTTGAGGAAGCAAAGCTTGTTTTCTTGTCTTGTGTCACTTCTGCCTCATGTATGCTATCGGACTTCAGTAGTTGTTTCTCCTAACTAGTCTAGAATTACATTCTCAACATTAAAAGAAAAAAATCTTAAAATGTTATAGAAAACCAGCTACTCCTTAACAACCCAACTCCCAAGCTTTCCAGCCTGATCCCTCCTCAGTTGCAAATGAGTGGGTAGGGCAGGAGTGAGGTATCAGTAGCCATTGCAGCTCCCTATATCAGCAATCACAGCAAAATTTTTTGAGCTGAAAATTCTAGAAGGGCAATTGCAAGTCTCTCTTGACACCTAGGAGACTTCATCAGCCCCATTTCATTCATTTAAGATGACTACTAGGTCACCTGCCATAATGGCCAAGACAAACCATAGCCATACTGCAAGTTACAACATTGAAGTGCCTGCTGTGCTCCTTCCACTTGCTCTGACATTGCCCATTACATCACATCTAGCTAGTGCCAAGAAAGTAAAAACATCATGATGTCAGAAACACAGACGTTGGTAACACTGCTCAGGTCTATTCAGTTACAAAAACAACACTCTTTCACCGTGCTAAGGGTGGAGATGGGAGATGACCACAGGGCAGAGCGGCAGTAGGCATGGGAACGTGTTTATGGGGCTTGCCTCACAGGACCCAGGGCAAGTGGCAGAAGAAAAATGACGTACTCCACCAGGGCAAACTTAACTGCTGCCGAGAGCCATGCAGCATCATCAGGTCTCCTGGAGCCAGCAAGGACAGGCACAGCAGTGAACTCTCCTGCTTCATGCATTTCTCTGAAGTCACACCAAAACGTGTCTGAAGTTCCAAATCAATTAACTGTTCTCCTCCACTGAAAGTAGTCTCTAGGCACTTTGGAATTAGATTATTCTGTGACAATGGTATAGTTGGAGGGATTTTGTATATACACCTGTTGATCTCTGTTCAACTAAAGCTTTTAAGAAAAGAAAAATAGTTACACAACTGGGTCAGTTGGAACTGGTGCAGAAGTTTTGAAACAATTCCTAACTGACAATTTTTAAGCTCGATGTTTCAGGGGCTGCTTTCCAAACTTTAGATAAAGAAGCGTGTCTGAGCTACCTGAAATCCTGACACTCTTCAGGACTGTATGGCTGTTTCACTGGAAGTAGAACCTCCAAAGAAAACCCTTGAGTACAGGAGAGTGCTTTAGTTTTTTACCACCATATAGCAAAGTACTGTATGACTGAAATGTAAAGCTCCTGTCCTCTCACAGAAATGAGAAGAAAAAAACCCAATGTTTTACCAATCCCTATGGACCAAGCAAGAAAGATAAACTAACCTTAACGCACACATCAGAATTTTGGGATTTGCTTATATCATACTGACAGCAGCAGATCAGAACCTACACAAACAGAAACACGTCTTACTGGCCCTCATATACCAGAGCAAATATATTTGTCTAATATTTGGACTTGCATTATGTAAAGTGTCTCAGAGATCCCAGTAGGGTATAGCTGAATTAGTTAAATATGTCAAACCAAATTATCATGCCCAACTTTGCAGGGAACATTTCCTTCCTGGAGCTTCAGTACTCTGAGGTCTCCTCAGATTGAGAGGCAAATGCCAACTTGGGAGGTTCATCTCAAGAACGCAGTCCAGATTAGAAGTCTAAATGCTATTGTGGCAAACTCATAAAAACCTAATAATCTTATTATAACTTCTTACAGAAATACATTAATTGTGATAACTTCCATAGTAGTAACATCCATGTGACTTCTTATTTAACAGTATTGTTTATGTTCATACAGTATTCAAAAAGTTTTTAGTGAATGCAACAATTGAGATGAACCTGCTGAATGAAACAATCTGAGATCAAGTAAGATATATGAAAATGTTATGAAATGGACCTTTTGTGACTTTTTGGATTAATTTTGAAGACTCAATAGATTTCCTGTCACAATATATTATTTGCTTTTATTTTTTAAGCATGTGTAGCTCTTGCAATTCAAGTTTTGATTTATCCAAACTCAGACCCAGATAGTCCATGTATGGAACAGTATCCAAGCTATGTATTTTTATGTACTACAGCTTTGTAGGAGGAGTTAACTTTTTTAAGAATCACTATGGAGTTCTCTGCAAAGACAAGGCAGAAAAGAAAATCTCACAGGGGTAGAAAAACATTTTTAAAAGCCAGAGAGCGTCCAGGATAACAACAGAAACCTATCTGCAGAACATGGAAAGAAAAATTATTCGGAGGAGACATAAGACAGGAAGGAAGGAAAGCAGATAAACGAACAGTAAGACAAGACACCACACTGAAGTCTCATCCCTAGTCCAGATTGTACTTTTTACTCTCGTTCTCTGCCTGCACATACAGAATTTACTTCTGCTGCAAAAATAGTTCCAGTTCACAACCTCAACCTTAGAAAAGCAGAAGTCCTTTGGGAAACTTAGTCCTACAGAATCCAAGTCCCTTCTTCACTTGGCATTGGTGTGTTCTAGTCACTTAAAAGGTCCGAGTCATAGTTCATACTAGGCATTACAACAAGGCCCTAGATGTGCAAAGCAACCTTCTTCGAAGATTGAATTAGACAACAGATAATTACAGTGTTTTAACCCAATCTTTAACCCAATAATTCTGCTTGTTTAAGTAGAACTTGGCTAAGATCACAGACTCAAACTCACCAGGATTATGCAACCATCTCATTTTACATTATTTTAAATTTCAATTCTGTCACAAGTACCTACCAAGAGAAAACAGCCTACTGAGAAAAAGTGATTATGTTCTGAGAAGTTTTAACAAGACTAAGAATGCTGAGAATGAAACCCCCATTTTTTAGGTCTTGAGATTGCAATCAAACAGCCCCTCCTTGGATGCCATTGCAAAAATTAATCTTTTTTTCTTTTAATCGCACATGTGCCTTTCTTGATATTTCCAAAGTTCCAAGAACTGACCCATTTGGATTCCCCCAAGGAACTCTTTATTCGTATTATATCTCCTTTGTAATCAACACTGAGAAATGTCACTTTGATTAAACACAATTCTGAATGGCTAAGACCACAGTACAATAAATTCTCCAGAGCTATCTTTCAGAACAACTGATTGCTCTCCAATCTTAATCCCCCAGAGTCTTATTTAATCAAAATGATGTTGCTAATTAAGGATTAAAACTCAGAATAGAGTAAAAAGGAAGGGTTTTTTTTCTTCTTCTTCTCTCCTATGGGCAGGTCAAGGAGGCAGAATCTGCTCTAAGGAACTAAACAGTCTCATCCACCTTTGGTAAAGCTACCTTATTCACTGAAGTTTGGATTTAATTCAAAACTCTTTGATATTAACATAATTGGAGGAAAAAAGAATAGTCAGGAAAGCCATCCCCAAAGGACAAGAGATCTGATTCACTAAGATCTCCATTGATTCTTCAGCATTGCATTGTTAATATGCAAATGTTATCACTTTTGATTTTAATAACTGTGCATGTACAAGGAAAGGAGAGAAAAGGGGGCAGTTTAGGGATTATTTCACCCTGCCTTGAAACAGGAATTTGGAGGTTCCCACTGCAACTTCTTTGATCCTCAATCCAGAGTTTAAACAGAAAGTACAGGTGAATGCATATAGCACTCTGTATAGTGCTACAGAAGTGGTAAATAAAGGCAAACATCTCATCAAAAACGACTTATCTGACACACTGAGAGACATAGTTAATATGAAAAATATTGACTTTTAAGCACCATTTTATGAGCAATTGTTCCTCAAATTTTTCTTAAAAAATTTAAAATATTCAAACCAAACCAGAAATGTCAAGTGGTTTATCTGATGCCACAGCTTCACAGCAATAGAGCTGAAACAAGGCAGATCCCTAACACTGAGCTTAGCCGGTAGAGACTACTAGCAATCCCAAGTTCCAGCAAACCAGCAGACTCCACTGCTGCCTGTCGTTGCTAAAAATTTACTCTGGTGTAAGTTCTAATGTATCATTGAATTTTGTCACTGCTAGTTAGGGAGTAACAGCAAAATATACCAAAGGAATAGCCATGTTAAAGGTAGAAAACTACATGGAATATGTTGTTTTAACAGCAACTAGGTTGTCAAGTCTTTGAGCATTTGGGAAAATCAGTTTATCCTAATTCTGACTGAAGATTTCTGTAGAAGGTCAAAATAGATGAACACCTACTGCTCCTAGCAAAAGAAAAAAGTTAGTTTCCAAGAAGTACTGAAAAAACTTCTCCTATTTAAAAAATTTAAGCGTTTTGCAGTTAAAAACAAAACACGAAACCCATCATCTGTAGAATTTGCCTTGTAAATCAGTAGTGAATTTAAGGCAACGCTCTATCATCCCCAACAGATAATGAGCTGACATTAAGTTACCAACCAGTTGAAAAAAGAAAGAAGTTCCTTCGGTCCACAGTCCTCAAGGTTGTATGCACTTAATGGACAGACTATAGCTCTTATGCCTCCTATTCCCAGACTAGCTGTGAGTAGTGCAAAGTAGAATACTATTTTCTGCTCTCTTTTGGTTAGTGTATGAAGAATATGTCGTCTGTCAATGTAAATATCTTCAAAGGGGAATGCCACAACAGGTAGTAGGGCTGTGCCTGGAATTGGAAAGAAAATAGTAATTTGAAATTGATTAGAATCAGACTGATGAATAAGATTATTTTTTTTAAGCACTTAGGTTGGAATGACACATGAAAAATACACACGACAGAGGAGTGCAAAAAAGGAGAGAGTCTTAATTCTGGAGAGAGCCAGAACCTTTCTGGATGCCACTACACAGAGTAAAGCAAGACCACTGAGGGCCTCCAAGAATGCAATTTTCCTCTGAAAACCTCATAAGGATTCAGGTTTTTCAATCAACTGAAGAGCTCACTCCGTAGCTCCTCTCACTGGCCTTCTGCATTGCATAGAGGGCAGTAGCTCTCCACTTTGCCAGAGGGCACTGGTTAAAATATGTAACTTCACCTGATGAACCACCTATCAATCAAGAAAACCACCCCATGGTGGAATGTAGCTTTTTTTTCCTGCATCTTCTTTAAACCCCAGAATTTTTATGAAAATCATAATTTAACAAATAAATTCTCAAAAGGTTTATGGAAAAATTTCTTTTTTTCTCCAGCAGCTTCATGGAAAATACACGATTTTCAGAAACTTTACCTATGGAAGCAGTGCCATGAATTGCATTTACCACCTCTGGTCTGCAAAGCAAGTCTTTCAGATTTAATCAGCTACAGATTCTCCAAGTTGCAATTGGAGACTAAACTCAAAATATATTGATGTGTCAATAACACCAACATTCGCCATAACTAAGACTATGATTGTGCATCAAAACCTAATAAGTCAGGAATGTTTAATGATCCATCTCAAAAAAAACCTCAGTTCTGGTTAAAATAATACACAAACACATAAAATTCTGTTTGTGTCACCAGTCTTCTACTTTAAGTTACGCATTGAAAGGACAAGTGGCAGAAGGAGATTCCAAACTAGAAGCCCACGGGAAAAACAGTGGAACATAACAGCAATCGTTTTTCCAGGCTACTTGCACAACGGTTTTGAAATCAGCTCAAGGACATTTCAGGAGTGACTCTGATTTTTTTTTTTTTTGCCTGTCTAAATAATAAAACGATTGGTTATTGCAGAAATCAGACTTGCTTATGGTCCAAGTGAAAAGTGTTTCTATCAGCTTGGTTTAAATTGACAGAATAATCACCAGCTGTGAGATGCACCAATTTGTTACAGAATGGTCATACTTAGTCTGAACAGTGCTTTTAAATAAAAGCTCTCCAGAATAACAGGTGGGGAAGATTCAGAATGTGCTAACAGAAAGCAGGTTCTCAACACAGGTATTAAGATACAACCTCTCTACTTAAAGTCAAGTTTTTTTATACTGGTATGTGCTTAAGTATATCTTTCCCTCTTATCCAAATACAACAGTCATATACCTTTACATACAATAAAATTTTACTACCAACAGCTGGGAAACAGTTTCCAAACTCTCTCTCATACTATATTTCCAATTAAAGCCTCATGTTTGCCCCAAACACCTTAGATGCTTGTTAAGGGGACCAATTTGAAGAGTTAAGCATCCATGTTCTGAATAGCTAAGCCACTTTAGAAGAGTTAAGTTTGTGCACCAACTATCCACAAGATGCACATGCAAAGTGTGTGTAGTCTTGTTCAAAGCACTGCCTCACAAAAGTTTGTAGGCAAAACTACTGCAGTGCATTTTGCAAAGGAGAACCTAAGTAATCAGCTGTTTGAGACTGTGGCCAAAAGTTTGGGGAAAACTGTTAGATTTCAAACACAATGCTCAATAATGCATTTTGGCAGCAGAATTACTGGAACATGAAATAGTCACCAGGGCGTCACCTACCTAGGAAGTGTAGAAACATGCAGATGCACACGAGCTTGATCCTCCCCACAAGGCATTCGGCGAGCCAGCCAACCAGTACTGGCGTCAACATGGAGGTGCCTACAAAGCACATGTTGACAATAGCTGCCTGGTAGTTGCGATAGCCAAGTTTGACGGTGCAGAAGAGGATCATGTTGCAGACGATGCCAAAGAAGGTGAATCTCTCACACAGCTCCACCAGCAGCACACAAATAGCTTCTTGGAGCTTCTTCTCAGACTGAGACAGGTTTCCAGCATGGTTGCTTCTCCCAGGCAACGTATTTTGCTCCTTATCAGCAGTGTGGTTCAAAAGTCGCTTCTCTTGTATGTCTCTTCTGTTTGCACCAGGCATGCTTGTCTTTTTTTGGGTACGACTGAGTAGAGCAGCTTAAGTTACAGGTATACTTCTGTTCTCCTCCACTGTAATTAGCAAACTGGTAAGACTCTCGCTTTGAATTCCACACTTCACTACTACAATTTCTTAGGGCACCTGTCACTTTTGTGACATTACATATAGGATCAAAGAGTATAAAAAAAATAATCAAAGAGCCATATCAGTATTTCAGCTTCTGAATTTAGCAACACTCAGGAACTCAACCTGTTTATTTAATTAGTGCATTTGGGGGTGAACAGAATTTTTCCCCAGAATTATATTACCTATTAAATTATGTGAATCCAATATAGTATGCACAGCTCTATCTATATCTTAAAGATAAAGGCTTAAATACACAGGAAAGCTAACATTTTCAGCAGAATTCAAGTAATAGATCAGGAAAATAATTTGGTTAAAATAATCTGATACTTTAATTAGGCAACAAGTGAAAAACTGCAAGCAGAGATAGAGGATTTTTTTTTAAGGTTAACAATATCTAATCATTGTTACATTTCTTGTTATTTTTGGTTGAAATTCAGATAAAGTTAATTATAAAAATAAGTAATGGTACTACATTTAAGTTAGAAAAGCAAGTTTTAAAAGAAAGTTGAATGTATTAGCAAAGAAAAAAAAAAAAAGCAATCCAAAAGCAACCTAAACCAGAACTGTTTCTCTCAGCCAGATATTGAGTCATAGCTACAATGCATCATAAGGGGCAGGGGCACAGATGATGTGCTCTCTCATATCAACCAAACACAATCACCAGCTTCAAAAGAAATTAGGAAGAGACAAACTTAAAGTGCTTTATAATGCTCCTGCTGCCTTATCCACAAGGAAGCTTGCAGGATCTCCCGGATCAGTTTCTCCATTTTGCAGAGCTCATTAAGATCACTAACACGTCTTCAAAACACTCCCAACCAAGAATGAGAAGCATTCTGCATTTATTTTGTGCAAATGTGTACGTTTGTTACAAGGCAATGGTAAATCAGGCCTGCTTCTCTAAATAGAGCTCTCAATGCCTCTGATGGCATTTTTTGAGACATAGGCTCTGCTGTTTGTTTCCATCTGTCCATATAGCTACTCATATTTTACCTCTTCAGATCTATTTAGTACATGAGAAGTCCTACATCCCAAAACAGATGCACAATAGTATATAACTGGTATGGATAAAGATAGATTCCAAGATTACCTCCAGAAATAAAACAGAAAAAAACTCTCGGAATGTTGCTGTCAAGTTTTGGTTTACTTCCCTGGCTTGTTTCTAGAGCAACTGTGATACATGCACAAAGCCTAGAAGCTCTGAAGCTTAAATTCAAGTAGCAAGATATTGCTCCCTAAAATAATTCTGAATATTTTTTTTTTTTAAAACCTAGTACAAGTCTAAAGCAAGAACTCAGATACCAAAAAACTTAAGAGTTTTCAGATGAGTCTAGTTAGGGGTGAAAACAGGATGTGTGTAGCATGCCAAGAACTATTTAGCTATCGTAGATCAGAAGACAAAATGATCCTCATTTAGACAAACTAACCAGAAAAGTTTAAACTAGAAATCACTT
This sequence comes from Numenius arquata, assembly GCF_964106895.1. NCBI lineage: Eukaryota > Metazoa > Chordata > Aves > Charadriiformes > Scolopacidae > Numenius > Numenius arquata. The sequence goes on along the minus strand of NC_133577.1, from coordinate 62,761,564 downwards.
GGAACTCAGCTTAGCTTCTCCATCAAAGCCTAATGAAGCCAATCCCAAATCAGAACAGGAGAGACAACAGTATTTTGACTAACAGGTACATATATCTTTTGTTGCATGAAGATAGTCTTATCTACCTCTTCATGAAAAAAAAATTGTATTTTCCTTTTTTTAAGGAAATGTGACCCTATTTTACAATCAGATAGAAAACATCAGGACAAATAAACTCTTGCTCCTATAGTTATTTCAATGTAAAATAGTCTTTTTTCCTACAAATTACTTTTCTTTAAAGAGTGAAAAATTTACCTGTTGTCATGGGTGCTAGCAATTCAAAGTGAATCATATCATGGGAACCAGTAAAGACAGCAGAGGTACTAGCTAGGATGGCTGTACCTTAGTCCTCATGTGGTTTCATTTACTCAAATTTTAGATTACAAGCTGGGGAAAAGAAATAATTGACTGAGCCTTATAAATGCCACAGAAAGCAGGAGGTGGGTGATTTTCATTGTCGCTTTTGAATTGCTTTTGCATGTGGCTAATCTGGGTGTGGTGGTTATGACAGTGACAGATCACAATCAGTAAATGAGTTAACAAGCTTAATGCTAAGAGAATATACAATTTCATACAACAATATCTTTATTGATTTATTTTTTCAATCACTTCTGCAGCAATCATAGCTGATCTATCTAATTACTTGACAGGGTTTAAGTTGAATTCTAGTTGAATCACCTGGCATTCACTTGGCTTATTCTTAATACACGAGGTAGTAGGACTGCATAATGCCTGATGAAAAACTCTATTATTTGTATTAACATATATAGAGCTTTATATATACTGAAGCAATTAGAAACTAGCTGCAACAAATAACTTCTCTTTCAAAATCCAGCCCTTCTGGCAGCATCTCTGTCTGCCAGTAAGGACTTAGTGTAATTTTTTAAACAGATCTTTAAAGGATAGCTCTCAAAATGGGACAATCAGGCCTTGGAGAGAGGTTTATAAAAGTATTTGCTTTCACATGACAGTGTCAGCTCACTAGAGGTCTGGCCATTAATAAAAGAGTTGCTGTTTTGTTGCCTATCGACCTACTCATACTAGAATCCATAAATTAGCATTAGGCAAGGGAATTAAGTTGGACAGGTTGGAACTGAAATTTTCTCCTATATTTCTCTGATGAGTGACAGTTGCCAGTGTCTTCATTGTGGGGGTAAGGTATTGAAACTAAAGAGGCAGAACTTCAGTGTCCAGCACAACAGTTCCTCTGGCTAACAGGTAGTAGTTCTCTAAATCTCTGTTTATGTTCTAGAAGGGTTTATGTTCTCTAATGTTTTAGCAAATTTAGTTCAGCTTTACTCTTACTCTTTTAAAGAACATGTGAGAGGTGTTACCCTTCATCATAGCAGCAGCTGTGGTTCCTGCTAAATATCTGGGAGGGAAACATAATTGACATGGACAGATTGACAACATAACAATTTTGATACTGTAAATAAAAAAATTACATGGGTCAAATCTTTCTAGTTAGCATCAGGATTCCCATTAACTAGCATGGGTTGAGAAGTTGGCTCAACGACCACTGACCTGAGGACTGCAATTTCAAAGTCAGAGCAAAAGCTCTGGGCAAGAGCCTTGCCAAACAGGGGCAAACATGCCTGGGGTTTGCTGCCTGATGGTGTAAACACAGGTCCAAGGTGGTAGGTTGAGCAGGCAGCCACCGTAAAGAAACACCGCTCAAAGCTGGATGAAAGAAAAGGAGAAAGCAGGAAAATGCTGCACAGACAAGTTTGCAGGAACGCTTCTCACATCGAGTGTCTTGTTACAGCTCCAGGTGACTAATTAGAAGAGTCACAAGGTTAGTGACAGAAAAAAAAGAGAAGTGGTAAAAGCACAGGCTAAGACTAGACTTGATGCTTTTCAAAATCACCACTTCAATTTACTTCTCTTATGTGTATGAGAAATACTCAATTTAACACATAACAGCAGTTACCAGCCCAAGTCTGGTCCCTGCAGGATGCCCTTCTGCAAGGGCAGCTAAACCACCGCTTTCTGCAGGTACTGCTCATGCCTCCTTTCGTCTAGCACAATGTGTGGCCTCAGAGAAAGGGTCAGGCCCTCTAAAATTAGGTATATCCTTCTTTCCTTTTTTTTTTCCTTCCTTGCAGTTACATCTATAGTAGGGGAAAAATCAACAAATACAAATTACCAGTCTTTTGAGGCATAAAATATAAGTATTGAAGCTGAGGTCTTGTACGGGTTGGAGATGACTTGCCTCTTGTGAATGTGCTTCACAGGATTTCAAAACAGTTTTAAGGACAGAGTTTAATTATAGAAGGGGTAAAGCAAAGGTGCATATTTAAAAAAAAATAGATTTAACTTGTAGTATGAACTTTCTTTGTCTTTTTCTGTCAACTTTTTTATTCTTTTTTGTCCTTTTTTTTCCCCATCTTTAGGTGTCACTTCAGATGTCTAATTTCCTATGTCCTATATGGTATTTCACAGGTGAATAATGAAAGTTCTTCTATTTAAAATGTTACCTCAGACAACCATTTTAGCGATTTCTGGCACTGCAGTCTCAGAGTACTCTTGAGCAGTCTTGAATCAGAAGTGGGACAGAGTACGAGAGTGCTTCTTTTGGAGATCACAGCATTTGAAACCTGTATGTGATGCTTCTGAATAACTTCATCAGCATCAGTAAAATACTGACTAACATTTGTCTGACTACATACCAGAAGAACAAATACAAGCAAAACCCTAGTGCTTTGTGAATCATGTAAAAGGTCAGTTAAGAAAAGGAAAAGTAGTCATCGGGAGGTTGAGAAAGCTTATTTGTGAAATCTGTTAGATTACCAAATCTACTCAAATAAAATTGTTTTATATTTTATAAATTTTGAATGTTATAAAAGTATATTTGAAGGCTGAAAAATAACACCTATTAAATAACGAGTTATGAAAATTACTGATTATATGAGAAATTCTCTGGGAAGTTCTGGGACTCTGGTACCACACCATGTTTGAATAATTTTATTCTCCCTTTAGCAAGTATTCTTGCAAAACCTCCCACACTTTAGCCAGATGTAACCGAGAACTTTAGCCCATTTCTGCCTTGCTGCAGGATAGATGTAACGTCTTGTCTCGTTCCACAAGAAAGTGCAAGACGAGGGTGAGACTTTTCATTTAGGGAAAGGCTGTGCTTTAAGAAGTATATTTGTTTATTTTTGCTTGTGAAGTCAAAATTAAAAATTGCGTGGGAAAGCCATTTTCTTCTTCATTTTGCTGAAAGGTAACATACCAAGAAAGAGAATCAAATCCTTCTCTCAAGAATGCCCATGAGGTCCTGGTGGAGAGAACAGGCAGGACCTCTTCTATAAAAAGCTTTCTTTTCTCTGCTTGTCCTACAAAAGACTGCTGTAGCTATTACTCCCAGAGTCCTTCTTTTTCCCCAGTGTAATTCTTTTTTCTCTCTCTTTCTCCTGTTCAAGTGGGGACTGTGGCTAAAGCACAGAACTGACAGGAAGCAAAACTTCCATAGCTTTTTTCCCTGGTACCTAAGAAAGTGCAAGTACAACAAAGTACAAGACATGGACATACTTGAGCAAGTCCAGTGAAGGGCCATGAAGATGATGAGGGGACTGAAGCATCTCACGTATGAACAGAGGCTGAGAGAGCTGGGACTGTTCAGCCTGGAAAAGAGAAGGCTCAAGAGGATCTTCTTTATATAAATACCTGAAGGGAGGGTGCAAAGAGGATGGAGCCAGACTCTTTTCAGGACAAGAGGCAATGGGCGCAAACTGAAACACAGGGAACTCAATTTAAACATATGTAAAAACTTCTGGGGTTGTCAAACACTAGAGGAGGTTACACAGAGAGGTTGTGGAGTCTCCATCTTTGGAGATATTCAAAACTCAGCTGGACACAGGGCTGAACAACCTGCTGTAGGTGATTCTGCTTTGAGTAGGTGGGGTGGGCTAGACAATTGCCAGAGATGCCTTCCAACCTCAACCATTCTGTGATTCTGAGGAGCAACAGTAAATGCTTTGCCAAAGCAGAATCTAAGCAAGAAGATGTTAGAGGAAAGAAAAACAGTTTCTTCCCCAGTTCCTGCGTATCCCCTCTATGAAGGAGAAAGGTTTGCTAATTTACTTTTATAATTTTTTTTTTTCAGAGAGATGGTTTTAAATTTGCTGATCCTCAAACCTTTGCTATAAATGAGAATTATTTTGGCATGATTACTCTGTTCCTTCAAACCGCACATGTTTTATTTTGGGGATTTTGTTCAAACATACATAATTATCTATGCTAAGCAGTTTTTCATATGTTCTAAGGCTTTTGTCTTATTGCACCTCGTTGACGGTTTTATAATTCAGGGGTAATTGAATTGCAATTATTTTTCATGATGCATGGTATGGTTTTATATCACATTGTTGGCAGATATTCTTTATGATGTCGTTTGGTCTAATGGGAAAATTAGAAGTAGCTCTATCATATAGAAAGATGGCTTTTTTGTGTCATGTTATAGTTTGTAGATGGCACTCAGGATATTTTCTTTTGACATATAGATTTTTAGGTAGAGACTGAAATTAGATTCTAAAGCAGGGTTCACAGTTGAGACAATATTATCTGTACATCCAAGATTATTTCAACTATACTGCCATAGTGACAGTTCATTTATATTCAAGTCCATTTAGTAGACTGTGGTTAGTATTCTAAAATACATATATAAGTACTATGTGGTGGCAGAGTTTCTGCTCTAAATTCATCCCTGATCCAATGTAACTGGTTTCAGAGAAGCCAGGAAAAGATGTCAGCATCTTTTTTAGAAGCAAATATTCATCAGAACAGGGGATTGACAGTAGATCTCCCACCTCACTGAAGAGCTTTCCAACCACTGCCGTGCCCAGATAGTCTCTTAATCTCTCCTGTTGGAGCTGTAACACATTGTGTAAAGCTTTATGAGCTGTAGGAAAACTGACTTTGTAACCTAGAGATTAGGGCTGCTCTCCTGGAATTTGGGGAGAGGCGAATTCAAGGCTCTGTGTCAATGAATAGTTAATTATGTCTCCAAAATAGATAGTCCTCAACAGACAGGAGTGAGAAAGCACTATCTGAGAAAAGCACTGTTTGGCACACTGAATGTAGGAGAATAGTAGAAAATGAGAGCTCAATGCTAGAGCCAGCACAGCATCCTTTTACAAAGGGAAAATAAATACTTTAAAGTTTTCCATTTTGTCCACAAAATAATATTTGGAATCTCACAAATTTTCATGGTATGAGTCAATGATCACATGAAACCCAAATCTTCTGTCCATATAAAATTCTCATAAACAGATGATCACATAAAAGTTGATAACAGAGAGTTTCAGATAGCCATCTTGAAACCTTTTTTATTTCCCCCATCGGTTCATACACATTTCCGCCTTGTAAACTGGTACAGGAAAGAGTGTAACATAACTTTATCTATTCAGCTACAAACTGCAATGTTCACAAGCTGAAAATTGTGTGTGTTACTACAGACTCTGACTACAGTACCTTGTGAGGCTTGATTGAGGGAGAAACTGGAAGAATTGAAAATGCTTCTCCTTGTAATAGCCAGTATTTTCACATTAAAATTGGTTTTTAATGGAGTTTTCAGTTTTTATGAAGGGTGTCAGCACTGCCAGCAGCTCAAGGGAGGTGATCCGGCACTCTGAGTGCTGATGAGGGGATGTCTGGAGTACTGGATACAATGTCCTCTGTTGTCAGCAGTTTGCCTAAAACGAGTGAAACTAAAGTTAGACTCCTAATCTGACGATATGTACAGTAGTACTGTTTCAAAATTAGCTCTTATTCTTGCAGTGAGGGGAGGCAGGTTGGAATTTTGTACAAGGCATGATCCAAACATAGATTATTTTTTTTTTGCTAAGGGTTTCAGGCAGGATATATCTTCTAGACATGGATCTGAACTGAAACCATGAGTCTGAACAGCTCTGGGCAAGTTTGGATCCTGATGTGATCTCCCAAGTGCAGGCATTTCTTTAAACTTTCTCTTATGTTTGACATCTAATGTGGAAGCCACATGCATCTTCTAAAGTGAGAAGCCACATGTTTCTTCTTTTTTCTCTGGCACACAACTACATTATGTCACCTGCATTTACCAATTGGAATGACCTTTGTCTGGTGTCCCAGCACACCAAATTAGTGAGCTATAAGTAGTAAAAAAATGCTACTGCTAGGATCTAATCCAGCATAAGGAAGGGTAAATATATAGCTGCAGTTGTACTTTTAATTATTGGAATAAGAAACCAAAGGTCTCTTAGGATACTTCAGACAATAAAATCCAGGTTGAGCTCTTACTTTATTTGCTCCGGTCTTTTGAAACTTTTGTGAAGGAAAATAAGCCTGCATAAGAATTCTCGATCTACACCCCTGGAAATGAGGCTCATCCCTAATTTGAAATAGGCAGATCATTAGGAGTTTCCCTACTTGCTAAGGAGGATTGTATCATGTTATTTCCATGTGTTTAGATGTAGACGTATATGCATCCTAATAATCAGCCTTCTTTCTGCTTGTCTTCTCCCTGTATGGCATAGTGAGACCATAAAAGTGACTAAAGCCCCCCCCCCATCATATGGCTGTTTGAAGCATGTTCTGCAGATATTCATGTACACATTTTGTTCCAAACAGCTCTTCTGAACTCTCATTTTCAAATGCAGATGACAAACAGTCAATATTTCAGTAATAATTCTGGGAAATTCCAAGCACGGCTTCTGAAGGCACAGTCTGTGTGCAGCAGCAGGTCGCATAAACTGCTCTATTTAGTTTCCAAGGAAGTCAGCCAGTGCTTGGGATAACATATAATTTTCAGTCCGTGGTATGGGCCATAAACTTTCCATCTTCTCTTCCTTGTTCCTTTTCCCAGTACTCTTGTAGCAGAGTTTGAGAAAGGGGCTGCACAGAGGCTTAGCTCTCACCGTATCTGCCTCTAGGATTTTTACAGCCTCCAAATGTTAGTCCAGCAGCACACAGGAACCTTAGCAAAGGGCAGTATCCTTGGTCTAGATATGAGTCTCCATGCAAGAATGGCTTGCCTTATCATTAGTGCTGAGCACCTCCAGTCTTCACATCAATCCACAAACGCTATAGCTGTCTGGTGCCTAAGGAAAGGCACAGGATGAACTCAAACACCAATCTTCTGGCACCAAGACCTCCAGAATTCAACACAACCCAAGTCCTTACCTGATTGTTTATGAGTTTCACTAATGCTGTACTAAAATACTGTCACTGAACCCATCTAGTACTTTATTCCTACAGTCCTTCAAAGAGATGCAATGGAGAGGTTAATTGCGCTGTACGTAGGCAAAAAGAGAAGGAAACCTTGGATTTGCTCATTTTCTCCCTGACTTTCATTAGTTAGCTGGAGTAAAACACAAAATTAAACCACTATACAGCTTATAATAAACTACCCTGAGTTTTCTTTAAATATGATAAGTACTTATTTATTACTGGAGACAAGACAGACTAGTGTCTGTTCCATGTTTTAAGTGATTTACCTATCTTTTCAAACAAAGCATGCTTTTTTATTAAATACAGTTCAGTTTCTTGCTTTAAAACCATCAACACCTATAAAAAGGAGAGGGACACCAGATACCGACTTAGCAGAGAGTGCAATCAGTACGTTGCTATAATAAAATAAATACATATATATTTTTGAGGACATGGCTAAGGAATCATCATTGCGGAAGCATGATTTTAAAGGCCCACTGACACTCCCAGTAGAGGGTGCTCAGCTCCATCAGGAAGGTGCTTTTGAGAATCAATAGACATTATGAAACTCGGAGGGTGTTCAATGGCTTGCACTGATGGTGTGTGAGAGTAAGGAAATATATTTCGTTAACATCTAAGTGTGGGCAACATCTATATTTAATTTTCTAGATTCTTGCCATTGAACACGGCAGATGAAAAAAAATTTGGTAATTAATTAAACTTAAATAGTGGATTAACTTTTTTCAACTTCAGTTACTGTTTAACCTGACTGATTTCGACTCAAACAGATTAAAGAAGGCTCACATAATCTTTTCCATCTTTTCCAATCGGTGGGTGCTGTGATGCCTGTCCCAGAAGTGATGTCTTCAGCTGCAAAGGTTTATGAAGAGATCGTCTGCCCATGCCTCAAATGCTGAGATCAATATATCGTGTAACTTTATAGCTGACTGTAGTTCTGGGCCTCTGCTATTTGATGACTTGAATACACTCTTTCCTGACTACTTATGGCAGTTTAAAGACTCCACTGAATTTCCAAAAGTATAGTTACTCCCACCTAAATTCCAGTCTATGAGTCCTGAATTTGTATTTGGAAATATTGTTTTCAATTCCTGCTTAAAAGATACACTACAACCATCAATAGCTGTTACACCTGCTATTCAGCGCTCACGCAGAATGCTTGTCATGTTCAATACAAGAACCGCCTGCAATTTCTGTCTGTGCAGTCTTCAAAGCACGGAAGCAATTTAAGGGAATGAATACCAGAATAATTATTATTAACCTTTTTTTTATATTTGATGCATCTTTAAGATTAGAAGTTGTTGTTTTTAAAAGCACTGGACTTTAAATTTCACTCTTAATTGCTGGTGTGTGAATTTCATTATAGAAATACAATTGATTACATGGATTACATGGTATTTAAAAATAATCCTCCCCCATTTTGAGACGTGCAATGTACTACATTTTGAAAAAATCATTTTTCAGAGGTGCACTTGAATGTGTGATTCCAAAACAATATAATCAGACCAAATAGCTTTATCAAAGATAGCAATTCAAAGCTTTTAGTGCAAATGCATCACAAATGCTTACACTTAGAAATTCTCTTTGTAAGATTGTGTTTACAGACTCTGCCACAATAGGTAAAGGAACAAAAATATCTTTGATGATTTAGCGGAGAAAAGGGTAGTACTGAAAAAGAGATGAGAAAGAATGGGATGCAAGACACTATTGAAAAATAATTGATACTGTTACAGGAAGAAAGGCTAAACTCAAAAACAAAGATGGAGAGGGAATAATAATGAAATAAATTTGGTATTAGGTGTTCACATTTTACAATTAGATACATAAGCATTTGTACATCAGTAAAGTTTTGTCACATTCATACTGCACATTGACCTAAACCCACATTTGAGTTTCTCAGCTTTCCTCCCTATTGCTTTCTCCTTGACAGACTTTTTGAAGATCTTAGGTATGAAATCTCCTAGTGAGACGTACATCAAGTAATTATACTTGTGGCAGAAGAGATGAAGGTGGAGGAATGCAAACCAGGTTTTAGTTATCACACTATGATTTGACAGCAAAAGAAAAGCAAAGGGACACCCTAATTTCCTCACCGAGTTCCTTAGGCCGAGTTGGAACAGTGAAGGAGAAGTCTACGTGCCAAGCGATGCACAAGGGGACCACACGAGCTACGCTGTTTAATGATGATACAGCCACGTCACCAAAATGCTTGCTTTGCTCCATGTTTAACAGTGGGAATGAATTTTGGAGGAAAGACCTCAGGCTGCAACAGAAAAAAGTCTGGAAGTGACCCTGGAAATCAGTCTGCACACATAAGGAACCAATACCTCAGCACCTCGCAGAGTTTTACTAAAGACTATATTTAGTTTTCACTACCATAGTATCTCTCTATCTGGTATACACAATTCCCTTCGGTTCCCTTTCCCAAACAAAACACCAAAAACACACTTGAGAGAACAGTAAGACTTTAAGATAAGTACTTTAAAAATAATAAGTGTTAAACTTCAGGTGACCTGTGCAAATCTGTTCAGTCTTTTTTTTTTTCTCCTGGATTGTGAATAGCCTTTAATTAAAAAATAAAATTTGTTAATAATCTCAAAGCACAAGATGGATTTATTCTGGGGATAATTGCCATGAAATGAAACTTTCTGTAAAACTCAGCTTTACTTTTTGCAGAGTGTGGAAAGTGTGGAGTAGATGGAGTAGAAGTACAGATCACTATTAACCCCAAGTGCTAAGGTAAAGAAATCAGGTTGGCTTCCACTTTTTCCTTCCAGTCTCCACTTTTTTTCTTTTGCTATAACTTCCACCCCATCCTCTCCATTTCTCCGCCCTGCTGCTGTTTTTACTTATCTCCGATTTAACTTGGCCTTTATTTACTTTTTTCTATCCCTGCACAGTCTTATTATTCCTTTGAAGAGAGCAGCAGGAACGGAGATTTCTGTATCATTATTTCTCTTCAGTCTGTTCCCAGACTCCTTTTTATCACTACATTTTTTCTGCATTCTCCCTTTCTACAGTTTTGCTGCCTTTTCTTTGAGGGGGATGGAGAGGTAAAGAAAGATGTAAAAAACCAGAAGGTGGTGAGAATTTGTCTTCTTAGAATATGCCAGTTCTTTAAAAATCGAACAATTACACTACATGGGTCGAGATTAGCAAAAATCTATCATCTTCATGCTTGGAAGGCCAGGCTTGTGCAAAACTTGCCCGCCTTGCTGTGCACCACTCCCATGGCAGCCTGCTGCCTTAACTGCCTTCAAGTCAGGAGTGACAGATGCTCCAAAGCCTACATTTCTTTAACCATCTACCAGGGCTGGGATCCTCAGGCTAACAGCTGGAACTCAGCAGCATGGCTGTTTCCATTGATGAGAACTTAAAAACGTTCTCCATGGCATTCTTCACAAAGCTGCCACAAAACCTATTTTGAAATACTGACTAACTCCATGAAGTTGAATTATTATTTTTTTCAGCCCTCTCTGCACTGCAGGCTGCCTGGGAACTAGCTGGGACAGTTGGGAAATGGCGTTTTCCTCCTCTGTGTTCCAGTGCCCACAGCCCTACCAACTTCTGATGGCCAGAAGCACTAAAACCAGCAAAAATGTATGTAGTTGCTGTCTACAGTCTGGCCCATGCTTAGGAGCAGGGAGGGGATGGAGTATGCTCTGTGCAAAGGGAATCTTCTGAAAATGCTGGTGCTACAAATCCAACAATCCTTCCAGAGCATACAAGCTGAGATTTCAGAGGAATATGCAGTTACTAAATACAGACAGATACTTAGCATATTTGGCAAGTGTTTCAAGGGATGAGGAAGGCACCTTTAGTTCCAGTGCCTTTCCGTAATTTCAAGTTCATATTCCATGGAAGACTTGCAATGAGTTTATGTCTCCCAGATTACCATACCTCACTACATCAAAATAAACACTGAATTCAGATCAGATGTTACATTTTCTTGTTGTTGATAGAGCACGTAACTTGGTCTGGCTCTTGCCAAGAGAAAAGAATCAGGCTTCCTGCTGAAAAAAAAAGTGTCTGGGAGACACTGTTTTATAGTGTTATATATTAAACAGACAGTCTGTTTAATATGATTGCAACTAATTGTTAATATTCAGGCAGTTGATGGAAGAAAAAATAGCATAGTTATATAGTCCCACTGCAGAGATGTTACATTTGTAAGATAATCTCCAACGCAGTGCTTGCAGCTCGCATTTGTTCACATACTTCAGAGGAATGTGTCCTAGTCATCCAAAGAAGTTTACAGTGTTGTGTTGAGTTGACACCAGTTGAAATCAGGTCAGCAAGCAAGAAATCCATCATGGAAACAGCTGTATAGCACTTGTACGTGCTGTGCAAGTGGCCGCTGCTTCCAGTTTGGTGATGAAATCATGATACATATTTTTCACAGTGAAAGATTTTGGCAGTCACACAAGCATGCTTTCATGGGCTTGTGAAATCCTGAGCAGATCTAGGCTTGAATCTTAAGTTTTAAAACTTCTTTCTTCTCATAGTCTGTAGTGTGTTTCACCTCTAGATTTTGCAGGTAACCCTCAGTAGGTCTGGCAGAGTTTGCCCTTCTCTGTGAGAGAAAAAGGAATATATCAACCATGGGTAGGTAGGATTTTGAGTCTTTGGCACTGAATAAGGGAAAAGGTAGAAAGAGTAAAAGTTAGGTTTCAGAACGAAAGTATCCATTAACATATTTGCTATGATAGATAGTAGTGTGTTTAAAATGCATCTTATCAGAGCACCAACTGCTTTTCAACAACTTACTTGTGAATTTGTAAGTGTGAATGTGTATCCAGAGGCTCAACCTGATAGTCTTCAAGAGTCTCAATTTTCACAGGATGTCTCTAACTAGTCACTTTTGAAAATATTATCTGTTGCCAATGAAGTCTGGCACATTTCTGTGAAATAGGCAGGGAATGTTATTTGCCACGCTAGAGATGGGTCAGTTACGATACAGAGAATTTGTGGCCCCTTTGCAAATCAACAGCAGGGCCAAATATAGAAATGAAGAATCCTAAATGAGATCAGAGGAAAGACTAAGATCCTAAATAATGACTCTACTTACATAAGGATGAAATCAAAGTAATTCCAAATTTAACATGGGAGGGGAAAAAAAAAGCCTTTTCAAAATATCAAAAAGTGTGACAATCAGATCATGGGCTTGATGTGTGTTTAAAGTGTTTAAAGTACCAATGGCCTTTCTGTCATGGGTTATGTTGATGTCTGCCTTGTTGGGAGAATAACTTCTGACCTGAACCCACAGAATTTTTCCAGGCAGACGTTCTCTAAATTGCTCTGCCTTGCAAAAAGGCAATTAATTTAAGTGAGTCTGATTTTTCCAAAATCAGGCATTAAAATAAGCCTTACCCGGCTGTAATCCTTATCTGATGCCTTGGCAAGAATTGTTTTTCATTGCCTTTTCATTTCATATTTGAAATCAGAAAACAAATGCTATACTCCAAGTATTGCAAAATATTTAGCAATTTCTTACAATGACACAGACTTCAGTTCTCAGGAATGACTTTGTAACATGGTGACGACATGCAAGGGGAGCGTATCTGTGGTGGTCTTGTACTGCATTGCACACTAAAGTTTTTATTGGTTTTTACAGCAACAGCTAAAATGAAAAAGGCAACCAAAGTGTTATGTTAGGAAAGGTCTTGAGTGGAGATAAGGCTCAAATGAGAAAGACTATGAGCATGCCACAACGGTGGCAAAATACTGCATTTAGCATCTCTCCGTGCCAGTAAGAGACCCAACAAGGCTTCAGACACCCGCTAATGGAAAACAGAGAGGCTGCTTACTTTTACTGTCTTCAAAGTTTTTTGATACTAAGCTTTACATTTATCAGGAATTACTGATTTTATTTCCCCTGTGGAAATTTGAACTGTACTGAAAAAAAAAAAGAGAAAGAATTTCCAGTGTTTTCCTGATTTTTTCAATAAGCCGTGACACTGAGCATTTGTATTCCATAATCCAAACCTGCGCTGACCATATCTCAGGAGACGTTATTGTGGAAGGAAATATCATGCTACGTTGTCCCCACTCAGTGTTCATTTTGTGCCACAGTGGAACAGGGTACTTGCCACCTGGCTGCTGCTTCCTGAACGTCAGGTAGATCCTATACGCAGTCAGGTTCCCAGAGTAAATCTGAACCTCCTAATGCTGTGGTAGTGTCTGACATTTGGGAACAGCTGGAGTACGATAGGATCTGTTATTTTTCCTTTTTTTTTTTTTTCAAAAATTCAAAGGGATGTTGGAGTTTCCTGGAGATCCAGCTTTTTTTTTTTTTTTATCTACCAGCTGTCCCACCAATTAGTTACTTAAGCAGATAAGGCTTAAGAAAATACTGCCCAAGTACATTTTTGGTTTCTTCTGGAAGTAGTTTAGACTGTATTCTACTTTTCACAACATGGTAAAGTGAGCTGCAATCACGTGCCACATTGGAGAGCATAATTTAGCTCTACACTTCCTCACGTTTAACTCTTTATGTCTTCAGGCTATTCAGTACCTATTTGTAAGTATGCAGCATATGTGTGAGAAGGAGAAATAAGTGGGATCAAATTAATATTCCTGCTAGTTGTGGAATTTCAGCAGAGCAGGACTCCACAGCAAGCAAGTTCACAGCAATGGCATGTATTCCTACTGGCTGTGAACACCTTCTGTACAACTCACAAATTGTACCAAACCAGCAGAAAGTATTTTTTGGATTTCTGATACATTCAATATTACTTCCAAGTCATAAGCATTCAACTGACGTCCCACTGAAAAGTTCCATGCTTCCACTGAGCCGGAGTTTGCCACACGCATGTTGTCCCCTTCTGTACCTGGATGGGGGTGGCTGGGCCATCGAGGAAGAGACCAGCACAGAATTCTTGAACACCATGAGATGCCACCACAGCCTTTCCAGCCAGGCAGTGCACCCAGGAGCTAGGTACAACATGTGAGCTTCCTGCTAATACAAAGCTTCAAAGTGAGATACACCTTCAGAAGGCGAAGCTACTAAGCAGAATTACTGTTAAGTGCTTTTACAAGTTTAATAAAGTTTTAGCTTACTATCCTTTTCTGCTCAGCTAATTCTTTCAACTTCAGCTGATAGCAAGGATCTAGTGCAACTCCAGCCTTGAGACAGAAAGATAGTGACCAGTGAAAAGCTATCAGCCTGAACAAACCTGCAGTTACTACGGTTCACTGACTATCTAAATTGCATTCATACAGCTCTCATGATAAGAAATCTGCTGCGTAAGTTCAGGGGCAGGTTAACTTACCATTGATTTATAAACTTTCTAATTTTTTGGGTTTAGGTTTTTTTTTCGTTTGTTTGTTTGTTTTGCATGTAACAGTTTCTAGAAAGGGTCTGTTTTTATTTTTAAGGCAATTCTGAAGTAAGCTAGGTATCAGTGAAAGCTGTCAGATACCCAGTAATGGGATTCTTTCTTTTACTTGTTTGTTTTCTGGTTTTGTTTGTGGGGGTTTTTTTTAATAGAATGGGAAAAAAATAACTTCTCCAATAAATCCTCATTTGCTGTTTCTAAATGCTGGTCAGGACAAGCCTCCTCCAGGAGTTTAAGTTCCTGTAGTCCATTCAACCTTCTGCCTGTTGGCTGCAGCTACCAACAAAGGCTTATTTAATGAGTGCCAATTGTGACAGTACATTTTGCAATGCTGAAGGACCAAAGGGCATGCAACTTGCTCTGAGAAAAATGCCTCGTCTCAACTGGGGAGAGTGTGAAGCAAAAAAAAAAAAAAAAAAACTGCAACAAAAAAACCACCAGTATTGAGGAGCCTCTGCCTGATAAAGACTGAAACATATTTTAAACCTCATTAGAAAAATAAAGTTAGCCTATTTCTCCTGTTTCATACACTGTGCAGGCAATGAACACATATACTGTCACATTCATATTTTACGGGCTCTTTTTTCCCCCCAAACCTTCGTACCTCAGATTTGAACTTTAAACTTGTGACAGTGTTATGTTCATTAGAATAAGAATCACTTGCTATTTCCATTGCAAAGCTCCCCCCCAGAGGTTATCTTGGCTGTTTTATAAATCATATCAGGAGGAAAGCTGGCATAAAGGTTGACAGCTCACTCTAGATAATCATTTCCCTTTCTCTTAAGTGACTTTAAGGAGAAAGGAGCGTGTAGCTTGCCAGTTCAGTTTTTAGTGGTCAAGCATCCACATCTAACCGCCACCACCACACTGACTAAATTAGCTTTTAAGCATTTTACTGAAATGCAGGAAAATCACAATCCTGCTCAGAAGGAGAAAGAATCTCAAACGTTCATCAGCTATCAAGCTGTATTTTCTCCTTCCTCCCAGGGCAGAGCTCATTACACAGAATGGCATGAACTCCAAGGCCCTTTGTCATAGGCTGGCACTTGAAGGGAGGTTGGGGTTTTGATTACTGTTGATTTATCAGCTTCCTCAAGAGTTGGACTGATTAGACTAACGGCTTATACGGGATACGATTTCAGGAGAAAAGCCCTGTATCGTAGGGGAAGACAAATGAAGCAAGTTAGGAAACAGTAGCTAAAACTCAGGGCAACAGCCTATTAGGTAGAAACTTAAAGGGAATAAACAAGCATCGAAAGAATCCCAGGTTTAGGAGAAAAGATCACCCTGTGTATTGTACTTTTTCTACACACATTAATAAAACTAAGTTCTGCGCAGAGACACTGAAGCAGTCTGGAAACGGTGCCAACTCTACCCAGGCTGAGTAAGAAGGCAAATAAAAAAAAAAAAAAAAAAAGAGAACTGTCCCTTTAACACCGCACTTCACCATGACCTCATTACAGACTTCTTGGAATCAGTAGGAATATGCCACTATTTCTCCAGGACATTGGAGCCAGTGTGGTTAGAAAAGAAGGGTTCACTAGAGCAAGTGAAGTGGGGGGGTCACAGGCAGCAGATGGAAAGCCTTTCTTGAAAATTGGTAGTGAGAGTAGCTAATATTAAGGAAGAAAAAAACCACCTGAGCATATTAACTTGAAATGTAAGTATGATTCATCTGCTAATCACTGAATCTATCCCTGAAATTGTTGTCTCTTATTTAAATAAGGACAATAAGACTGTCCTTTATAAAACAGATAATCCTGAAAGTGTGTATCAGTAAGTAAGATATAGGGAGCTTATTTTCTCACTGTCTCATAATACAGAATCAGAAGACAAATTCAATTCAATGCTGTTAGGAAGAATAGAAACCAACCCTGGAAAAAGAATACCTTTTTACGCAGCATATAATTGGACTTTGAAATTAATTTCTCTTGGAAGCCAAGAACTTGACAAGATACAAAAAAGGACCGGATATTCACGCAGACAATGAAAATTATATATAGAATTATTAATTTTCAGGAATAAATATTTGCAAAAGATTTTATATTCAGATATTTAGCAACTGTGAACTGACCACCCCAAGCTGACAAAGACAATGAGTAGTTCAACTTTGTTAGCCACAAATAAATAGTTAACTATAGTGGTGTGGAAATAAAGGAACTCCTGAAAGTAGAACAGAATCTGAATCTTAGGCAATAACTTGAATGAAGAAATGCCAGTTAAGGAGATACTGCATAAAGCACTGCACTACACCTTGCAACTATTACTAACTCTCAGTCTGCCCATACTTTTATTAAGCTGATCTTAGCTTGTACAACACCCCCAGGAACCAGATGAACCTTCTATCTAGTACACCCTGATAGTTTAAGAGCTTGGCAGCCTGCTTACATTGATGGAAGAGATTATATATAAGTATTATACGGTTATTTACACAAGTAAGTCTTAAAAGGACAAAGGATTACACAAGACGCCACCCAGTAAAGTGGGTCAGAGTTGAAGGCAGGTTTGCAGATAGGTGCGAGGGCATTGAACACCTCCCACTACCAACTCCTCGCTACAAGGTGCTGGCTCTTTATTTTCCAGGGCTGTCAGGCTCCCTCAAGTCCACATGAAGATGTTTTAAACCGCACAGATTCCTAGACTGGTGCAAAACCACCCAGTAATGTTTACCTGATTTTTTGACATGAGTTTTCATAAGCAGTAGCAGAGCTGGGTGTCCACTTGCTGTTAAGCGTGTATTATGCCTAGCATCAAGTTCAATGCCGAGAAACAGAACTAGGAGGCAAATACAAAATCAATATTTTGTTTGCTCTAAAGGAAGCAAGGAGGTGAGGAAATTGTGAACCAAAGCCTCTATGTTGTGTCTTTGTCCTAACTTGTTTTCAGTGTTGCAGCAACTGCCTATCTACACAAAAATGACACTTCATGCTCATTGAATGCAAATTCTTAGAAATGAAATACGGGAACTATTAAAAAAGAGGCAATGATTTGGGATTTCTAGTGAAACTACCTTAAGCAGGTAAGTAGTTAGAACTGGCTTCATTTTTCGTGTAGCCATTAACTTCTTTAATGAGAGTCTGCTGGAACAAAGATGTAGCTATTCCAGAGCCTGGCTGAGAGTTGTTATTGCAGTTCAGACCAGAGCATGCTTTTAACTTTGTAGCTTGTGATGAAAGAAAGTTGTTGCATCAGTGGGAGTTCCTGGCAATACTGTCTTAGATTCCCAGAGATGAACTTGCCTTGTGTAATCTCACAGAAAACAGTGAAATGTGGCTGGGTGCCGAAGTCAGTGACAAGCTTAGGACACGAAATAAGAATCACTTGGGCCCATTGTCCCCAGGAGCACAAGTAACATGAAGCATCTTTCAAGAAGACAGCAGTATTCTTCTCCCACTGGGAAACAAGCTTCTCCCTGTTTTGCTGCATATTTTTAGCTTTGGTCAGAGATGTGAAAAGGCTAGGGTGGTACTCACTCCTCCCTTGCACTTCCCTGGCAGTTTCTAAGGACAGATCTTCATTTCACCATGTACGCCTTCCGAGAGAGAAAGATTATTCATGGAGGTTAGTGACTGTTTGGGACAAGAAATGTCAGGGAAACAGCCATATGTGTGGGGTCCATTTCAATGAGAGCTAAATATTAATGCATCTCAAGGGCCATTTACATTTTGCCTTCAATTGGGACACTGGAGATAATCTTATTCTTGTAAAGATGTAGTTTATGCAGAATTGATAACAAAGCCTGATACTCCAGTTACATCTCTGCTTTCTAAAAGCATTGGGCTGTGGTATGGGATGAAAATATTGCCTTGTTTACTCCAGACTCACCTTAAACCCCTAACAGAGATTTTACATGGCCTTTTTGCGTTTCCTATTAGAGATGCCAAGCCATTAGTGTGTCTACCCTCTTGTCCTAACCTGAAATTAGTAAATTAAATGTTTATGATTATGGCTGTATTTCATTGTTTCTTGAATGTGGACAGTTCAATACAATTTCTAACCTGCACATGCTTGCAGCCGGGGGGCTGTGAGTCACGTTTGTTTGAAAAGAGGCAGCACTCCCAGACTGTCACTCACCTGGGTTATTAGAAACAGAGCACTTTAAGAATTACTCTGCCACCTCCTCGCCTCTAAATATAGCTAGCGTGCGTGGGTCTTAAGCGATTTAGCTAGTCTGAGAAAAGGTCTCATTCCAAATAATCAATTAAAAATCCATCATTTTAAGAACTATGTGGGCCTCAGGCCAAATGCATCTTGGATGTAATACCTTTGACTGTTTAATGCTGGTATTAATTATTTGCATTACAGCTCCAGATCCTAACTCAGAATGAGATTTCTTTGCACTAGCAAGTAACAAGACCTGTTCCAAAGAGTGAACTATTTAAGCAGGAATGATGGACAAAGAGTAGCAGCAGAAAATCATCGTTATTCCCCTCTTCACGGATGGGAAACTGAAAGACAGATTCAATGACCTGCCGAGGGTCACATAGGAAAAAAAGTAATTCATAAATCCCAGCACAAGGTCTTAAGCCATGAGATTTCCTCTCATTCTTTAATCAATAATAAAACACCACAGATGTCTAAGAATCTAATATCTACAAAATTGCTCCAAGGTCTAAAGGCATGATACAATTAATTTCCATTAAGAGCAATGTGATGTGAGGGCACTCTGTACTGACCAGAAAAGTAGGCCTTGCAGAATTTGCAGGCTTTTAATATTCTTTTAATAGAGAGTATAAAAATCAGGGATAGTCTAATTAAAATAAAAATGAGGGGAAACAGTTGCCAAACCTTTGACCCAAGCTAAAACCAAAGTAACTGACTCAGGAAGCTAACTTTTTTTTTTTTTTTAATTTAAAAAAAAATCACATCTAGAAAAAGCAAAGTCTGTAAGTGAGGGCATTTATAATGGCTTTTCCTTTTTTAAATAAGAGCACTGTTTCTCAGTGTTATGTGTTGCATTGGCTTGAGCTTTAGGACTGTACTCGGCCACATTGTTTAAGTCCCTCCTCCCCTATCGGCACAAAGGATTATCAAGAGAAATTCTCACAGATTCACTTGCTTGAAGGATTTGGATTTCAGGAAAAACATCGAATACCAAAGAACTTGCAACATGATCACAAGAATCAACAATGCTGAATCGCGTAAGTCAATACCTGCAGGCTGTAAGGAAGAGGTTAAGCATTGTGAGAGAAGTTCAACTCCCCAGCCCCCGTAAGGCCGACACAGGGAGCTTCCATAAATACCTGAACTCCTTCTACCCAAACAGCTCTGGAGTCTCTTTCAGGTATTTCCACAAATGTAACAGGAATCATCACCAGGTTGTGCAGTACATAATCAGCGTGTATAGAGTATAACCTTTGAATCTTCCCATCGCCCTCTCTTTTTGCTTGTTAAACTGGCAGTAAAAGTAAAAAACATTTACTACTGCTCCAACGTTAAGCCTGAGTCTTGCAATGAGTTATGGACATGTCTAAATTTTTGCACAATATACACATTATTGACATTAATGTTAAGCATATATATCCACTTTCAGGTGTTGTGACAGGTCTGACTTTTATTTTATGCTTTTAAAGCATGGAGCCAAAATGGAACATGTGGCTACAGCTCTAGTTAAAATATCAAATAACAGTACTCATGTTATTTTTAATAAAGTATGCTACATTTAGAGCATTGATGCCACAACGAAAGTGGAGAAATTAAACCACATTTCATTATAAACTGTCCTAATCCTCCATCATTGCCGATAGGTAAATCAAACTGATAAAAGGCTCTCAGAAAACCCCGTGGGTAGTACATTTTAACTACCACTCATTCTGCAGAAAGACATTACAGTACAATACTATTTTCCTTCCTTCCAGTGTTATACAATGAACTTTGATTCTCTAAGGAATTTACACAGGGAGCCAACCAGCATTCTTTGTTAAACCTATTGCACAAAAGTGCAGAAGTGAAAAATTACGTTTGCTGCTTTATAAGAGATGTCGAGATTCCTGGCTGGCATTGACTTACTAGATGGAAACTTTGTCCCATCAGTGTTTATTCTGATAAGTTATCTCTAGCTGCTGTAGGGTAAAGTTCTTAGGAAATATATGCCATTGCTCTCACCCTCGGCACTTGTGAGAGTTAAAGTGCAGATAGGCCCCACTCATTCAAAATCCACTCTATGAATCTTCTTTATCACCAGCAAAATTCAGGTTTAAAGGAAGTGCCACTACTTGTGACTGGGCTTATTTTTCAAAAGTATAAAAATAATTGAAATCCTTGTGAGGCCCTTAAGCTGAGTGTGAGCCCTATCCCACAAGTCAGAAAAAAATAATCTGTTGGTTTGAACAGGATTTGGATCAGGTATATTGCAGGGGAAGAAACAAGTCAACTACTCTTATTTCTCCACAAATGGTAGTCAAAGGACTTGACTTCAAGTTACTACCAGCCCATTAAGCAATAGTTATATTTTACGTGTTTCTAAACATACCATAAAAGGTCACAAAACTTTCTATCTCGGTGGCTTGTTTGTTCAATAAAATTTAGTAAAGGAAGGAAAATTGCACTGATGTTCATGGAAATAATGTAATGTCCACAGAGTTTAACAGGACCTTCTGGAGGCCTGAAAGATGGTGTTCAGGCAAATCAGGCCACTATAGTGTGCCCTTGACTTACCTTATGTAGCATTAATATCAATTTTTCTGCCTTGTCACAGGAAAATTAGAGGGAACACTGTGTGATAAGCAAGAGTGATAAAAGTCCCTGAATTGGCTTCAAAAGTAGAGTGGGCACAATTTCAGAGAGGCTTTTTAGACCCTAGAAATTAAACAGTGCACCTGAAAATTCAGGATTAAATGAACTAACTTCATGAAAGTGTTAAAACATGAACTAAGAGTAATGGTGAACATATACATAATTTAAATGTTTGGGCCTAGAATCTACCCTTTGGTTATACGGTTATGCAGGGCGGATGAAGAGGTTCATTTATGCTGCTGAACAGTCGTTAGCTTTGACTGCTGTAGACAGAGAAGGCAATGAAGTGACTGAGTGTGTCATGCAGTGCAGTGCTAACAGCTGAGAAAAATGAAAGAAGGATGGGAAAAAACTACACCCCCAAACTAGGGAGAGTCACTTAACTCTGTTACGAGTTAATTATCTAACTGTTATGAAGTTAAGGGGCAAATCCTGCAGCCTAGCCTAGGAAGAAGAGTCAGTTTTAGCTCAAGGGAGGACAGAACTTGGCTTCCATCCTACAGTACGCATAATATCTGAAGCTTCCTCTTCAAAAGGCTGCCCACTGATAAGGATGAAATAAGTGTTAGATGCTTGTGATAAAAACCACTCTGTGAACAGCTGGGTATGGTATTCAGCAACAGGTTTCAACAAAGCTACTGAGGTGAGACAGCTGTTGGTTTTTAGGTCACCAAAGTCCAGATGACACGGAGCTAGAAGGACCGTGTGTGATTCATGGACTTGAATTTCATTGACTACAGGGTTTTCTGGAAAAGGATATTTAACATTTACTGAACACAAGGTCTAAAGTAGTTGGTCTTTTCATTGACTTATGTAGACTTCAGATCACAATCTGAAAGATCAAAAGCTACTGCACACAGAGACATTATAAAGCCCACAAGGTAGAAGAGGAGCATCAAATCTTCATCCTTGTTATCATGTCATGATGGCTGATGACCAAAAATTATCATCTGACAATTAGTTGTTCAGTTGGCTGTTGAAACAGTTCAGGATCTCATTTCACTTCCCAGCAAATGACAGTATGTGACTGTTGCAGCAATGTTTTTGTCAGGCTTCACAGGAGGATCCGAGAACTGAGTTGTCGTCATTGACTGGTTATTCTCTTCCCTCTTTTCGTAGTTCATTCAGGTCATTGTTGAGGTGGGTATAACAAGCTTTTCTATTCCTGTCCTTGGAATGAAGAGGGGGGAGCAACATACCAAGTATTACCTGCCCTTTTAGGAAGATTGTCATTTGCCTGCCCCACCTGAGATCTAGGTATCTAATCTAATTAATCAGGTAACTACTCAGTACAGACATTAAAAAAATGAACTTGGCCAATATGGACCATATTATTATTATTGAATCAAATTTTATTTGTTTGTAACTCATGAACTACTGCATAACTGGTCTCAGTGTGACTGTATGTACAGTGCTCCATACTGTGCACAGCTGAGCATGATCATTATTCTTCACGATCCCTTGCTGAGTCTGAACAGTACGGCACAAACCATAAAAATATAAACACATATAAAGTTCTTTAAAAGGGTTAGAGAAGGCTTTGAAAATTTCTGTTGGAGATATGTTTGCTAGATGACTTCTCTGAGCTCAAACGGGCTATAAAGTTTCAGGAAGAAAATATGTAAAAGGCATGAATATGACTGCCATCAAATAGCTTTTTGACAATTGGTGTCAGTAAGATTACCTGATGAAACAGAAACAAATTAATTTCTTGGACAAGGCAGTAAATGATTGGATCTGCACATATATGACTATTTTTTTTTACTAAAAGCACCATTTTCAAGCACAGTCCCACAAGCACTAACAGTGAGAGCACACACACATACAGAACCTTGAGGCACTGATATTAAATACATCACAAAATAAATAACCCTTTTAAAAGAAGCAGTGAGGATGGAATGAAAACCAGCCAAAGCAAATGAACTAATTCTGAAATCAGGATGCCTTAGTACTTGGGTCTCTATTGGATTGCAGTGCCCAAATATTTATCCATCCAAACACGTTTTATGTGATGGCAGCCATGCAATCTCACTAGAAGTAGTGAAGCAACATTGCTACAATTTTCCCTTCTCTTAACATACATCCCATCCCTTATCGGACTGCATTCTAGCCCAGGATTTTGGAAAGGC
Source organism: Numenius arquata (assembly GCF_964106895.1). NCBI lineage: Eukaryota > Metazoa > Chordata > Aves > Charadriiformes > Scolopacidae > Numenius > Numenius arquata. The sequence goes on along the minus strand of NC_133577.1, from coordinate 62,738,124 downwards.
AAATCACATTTAAAGGACACCTCCCAACAGCATTAAGAATATGTGTCTCTGATTCATTTCACTTTTTGTGTTCCACGCTCCCTCACAATATATAGATCCTCAGTTTGTAGCTTCTTGTAGCTTCTTTACCTCACTAGAGCTAGAAGTCTAGGTCATGTTCTGCTACTCTGGGACACTTTTGCTAGGGCAATACGACATGGACAAGGAAAAGGATGTACGTCAGGCACCTTTGTTTTGTTCTGTTCTAGGATACAGTTAATCACATTTCTCAAACTCTCTTCAACATGTAATCCCACAAAAATCCCTTACTCGGCTTCACAAGAAATTATTTTTTCTTGTGCAAAGACAGTTCATGCTGCCATTAGAAGCCAATATTGCCCTTTGCAAACATGCATCTGTGTGGAAATTAGGGTGGGGTGAAGAGCATCAAGAACCCAGTTCCCAATACTCTTGGTGTAGCTACCAGTCTGGGAAGACAATCTTCCACGGAAAGGGGCAAAATCCTGCTGTCCTCGAAGTGGGAAGCTGATTATTTTTCTTTTAGGAACACTTTCTCATCCTCTCTTGCTGCAGAGCTCCTACAGTCATTTTATACATATCTTGATGATTCACTACAGCTACTGTCAAGGGCATATTTTTCCCTCAGCTTCAATATACCCAAATAGATAGTAAAATGCCTCAGCCAATAGGAGAGTGGCTCATTCCTGCTGAAAGAAGGCAAGGTTATTGCTTTGCAATCCTTCCCGTGTAAGGAGGCACACAACGATTTTTCATGGCTCAGAAAAGCAGTAGGAAGAAACCTGGTTTTGCTCCATGAGGAAGTGACCTGCCCTAGATCTGTACTGCCTCACAACGTGATGACTTCTCTCTCTCTGAATTCAACTCTTGGTCAGAGTGCTGGAGATGGGAGGAGGAAAGGGGTGAATTCAAGGTCTTTTCCCACTGCATAGCAGAAAAAGGCTCTGCTCCTCCTGTTTATCTCCTCCCCAGGCAAGGCCTGTGGATACCTTCTCTGCAGAAGGGCATAAAGGAGTATTTCACAGGTCCCATGTGCAGTGCACATAGGTAAGAAAACCTTGCCCTAAATGTGAAAAGACAGACTACAATGGGGAAAAAAACCAACAACCCAACAAAAACTCACACAGCTACCAGGACTATGTTATTGAGGATGCTATTTGTCATCTGCTGTAGAACAGAGCGTGCATTTTGAAACAGGCTGGCAATTCCATTTCATTCACTTCTTCTCTTTCCTATTCCACAAGTGTCATTGAAAGTAAGCAGCAAAGTCACCCTCTTCATGAATTTCTCAAACTGAAATGCTCTCCTGAGGATTGTTATCCTGCTGCTATGTGATCTAGTCTGGAAGCCTGCATGTACCAAATTAAAGAGAACTCCATGAATCAAAGCTGTGAGACTTGATACTGAGGTATATAATGAGCGCAAGAGCACGTAAGGCCCAGTCCTGCTCCTACAGAAATGAGCAGCAAGGGTCTGATTCTGATTTTACTTATCCAGACATAAATCAAGAGCAACTTCACTGAAGCCCACATCAGTAAAAACTGAACAAGCAGTCTTTCAGGCACTAAATTCCCAACATATCACGCACTGTATTTAGTACAAAACATTGTCCCAGCTTGACTTTGCCTGCAGGGTCATCCTGGGGGAAAATGATGAGGAAATGTTCAAACTGTGTCTTAAGAGAAAAGTGGTTATGCTACAGTGGAGGAGCCGGTTAGCAGAGCCTACCGAGCCCCCGTCAACTGCCCATCTGCAGAAAAAAAGCAGCAGGCATCCTTCTCAGAGACCAACCTAAGCAAGAGTACTTCTCTCTCTCTGCTATACTGCCAGATCCTCCCAAGTCCAGAGCTGGAGGAGGATTTGATGACCAGATAGCTATTCAGAGATTCCATAAAATGTTATGTGTTTATGAGGCCTCTTTATTCAAGCTAAACAGACAGTACAGCTGAATACCCCTTAGTAGAGTGAGGCTTAAAAAAACATAGCGCATCAAGCTAAGCTGCAATGTGTTATAACAACCAAAAGATTTTCACCAGGACTAGTTAGAATTGCAATGGCAGGGAAATTATTTAGTTGCAACAGAGTGTAACAGAGAAACACTGGTTATCACAGCCTGGGGGGAAAAAAAGAAATGGTATTTTTGTTAAGGCATAGTACTCATCAGAATGGCAAGGCTGAAGCTATGAGAAAGAAAATTGCCCATTTCTACCAGAGGAATGTATGATTTTGTGATGTTCTTTGTAAACGGCATTGCACCAAAGAACATCATCACTACTGGAGAGAATAATTGCATCTCTATCTTATCACCTCTTTATCTTTTTAATGAGAATTGCCTGGCAATGCACCATACACTGGGTCACAACTCTGCCCAAAGAAGATTTGTGTTTGGGTAGTGACTGAATATGAATTTGTGGCCTATTTTTCCTGGGCATTATATGGACCACTAAATGAAAAATGGTCCCTGTCCCAATTAACTTTTAAATTACTTACACAATTCATTTTTTTACAAGCAAAAAGACAGAGCAAGATGCAGACTCTTGTCCTGCTGCCGTTGGTTTGTTTGTTTTTATTTCCCATCCCAGAGCTTTAGGGAGTGTATCTCTGCTAAGTATTTCTGCAGCTGTTCAAAAGCAATCTTACTGCACAATGCAGTATCCGAATAATTGTCTCAGGTGACTATTAAAGTCTACTGCTGCACCATAAAACCACGAGGAGCAATCTTGCACCACAGCAGAAAATACCCAACAGCCAACCCTGCAGAGTGTCGTTCCTGTTAGCAGAGAGCTACCGCAACCAAGAGAAGATTCAGGAAGACAGAAGGAGCACAGGGAAGGCTCTGGACCTTAAATTGTTCCTTTTCTCGCCAACTAAGCAAAAGTTGCTGATTGTTAAATATTGAATTGTCAGTATTCATCCCTGGCCAACTGAAGTCAATAGACCCACATTGGGGAGGACTTTAACCCATTACGCGTGAAATGTTTGTCTTCTCCTTTCCCTCTCTGTCTCTCCTTACAGCCTTTTATATACTGCAGTAAAGGAAGCCCTTTAAAACCTAATGTATGGTAATACATTTTAATTGTGGTTGGTTGGCCTGTTGGGGATAAAGTGCGCTGGTTCCAAGTCATTTTGCTGACTCTAAACTTGGCTCCGTACAGAGAGCTGGGAGAAGGAAGGTTGCTAATAAAAATAGCTGTGCTACCTGGGAAGGCTCTGCACACTGCAAAGGTACTGTTGGAGTAGGCCCTGTAATTGCAGATAATTGATTTTTTAAAACAATGATGTTTGGCTCACACTGACTACACAGTTTGCCTCTTAACCCTGACATAAGAACAACTCACAGGCAAATTTAACTCCCAGACAAGCACACCCCGGGCACTCAGTCCGCACGGAGCAGAATGTACTCATTCTGGATTCATTACACAACTTCTTTCAAGCTGTGAGTTGGAGAGAGCTGAATTGTTGAAGGCAGGAACCTCCAGCCTTCCTTTCCTGCAGGATGATAACAGACACCCAAAAGCCACAGTGCCCGCTTCCTCTCCCCACATCCTCTGACATAGTACTTCTACAGAATCCCATCCACAGACCTACCACCAGATCAGTGATAAATGCCAGTTTACAGGACAGGTGACTACTGCTGATGAATATTTTGCTTACATGCAACATTTAAGTACTTTCTTCCAGATGGTTACTTCTCAAAAATAACTACCTGTGCAGGAGGGCACTTCTTGCCTGTCTTCAGCTCTCATATGCACCTCCAAACTGTCAGGCAAAAGCTTCTCTATTAACTAAACATGATTCACATCCCACCAGTGATATATAAACAATATGTTAAGAAACTCCACTTTTAGATGACTAATAATGAGCGACAGGACCGTTTAGCTTATTGACCCTCAACCGTGGTATGAACCCAGTTAAGAGTAACAGTGACCAGAGGTTCAGACCATCATGGAGTGGTTTAGTACCCTTAGAGAAAAACGAGCTTGCGTCAGTCCACAGGTCCTACCTCTTTCACTGCCTTACATAAATACCTACAAGTACAAAAAACTCACAGTATGATTTGGGAGCACTTTAGAAGTTGACTTCATAACTTCAGCTATTTGTCTATAGACACACCAGGTCTTTATGTCTACAGATATCTCCAGTACCTGTAAAGCTTTTTCTTGTTTACTTCTAGGAATCTCTTGTCTGCAGAGACACCTTGGCAACTTCGTGCTAAATGGTAGTTTTTATCATCTCTGTGTCTTCTCAATAGCTGACTTAAATCACCTGTAAGCCTTCTGTGTGCCATTTGGAGTGGCACCGTAGCAAGAAACCTTCCACTTTGGTCTCCAGCTTTGTAATTTTCTTGGGCTACTAGAGCAGAGCAGTAGTACAACACCATGGAAAACCTATCTTTACTGGACTCTTCTATTAACGATTAAAACCTCAATCTCTTAAAACTCATTTTGCTCTCTGTGCTTTGTCTCCTCTCTGTTCAATCTGTGAAGTGAAACTTAATAACCTCTCTGCTTTTATAATGAATATTTTTCTCCTTCCGCTACTTCTGTGTTATTTTAAAGGATCAGATTTTGTTCTGCAAGATGTATTTAATAATGCTTAACAAATAACTCTTCTCACTGGATTAGTTTAAAAGTAACTTACTATGGCTTCTGCAAAATCTGTTTTATTGGCACATCTGAGCATTATAATGCTATCAACTCTCTCATGGCCTTTAATGATATACAATATCTTGCTTTCCCAATAAAAACAACTGGACAGATCAAACAGCATCACAAAAGCTGAGGTTAATGCCTTTTTCCCTGCAGTACAGCACAGGACTTGAAATACCTCACCACATATTCATTACTGTTGGCAGCAAAGCCGCTGGTTGTGTGCTGCAGACGTGTTTTCAGAAGCGAGACCATTGCTGCAGTATTCATATGCAGTAAAAGTAAGAATCAAGGCAAAAAATGGTCCATGATGTGCTCATGTAGAGACCTACTGGAAAGGTTTGCCTATATGCCCGCCGATCCCTTACTGAGTTGTTCCTCAACTGGTTGCCTATATGCCCGCCGATCCCTTACTGAGTTGTTCCTCAACTGGGACATCAAGGTGTGCAGGGCAGCGGTCTACAGATACTTTTCATGTGTTGGAGTACTTATGATATGTCCACATCATGACTTTAGATCCCCGTTTTGCACGTTCCTGCAATGGTGCTACTTGATGGAAGACAGTAAGCGACTTCAGAGGAAAACCTTACTCACAGTCTCTTTAAATCACCAGCAAATGAGCTTTGGGGGGTTTTGAATAAAGTATTAATGGTATATAATTGAGCAGACAATCAGCAGATATGACCATTCTTATGCTTTTTGGAGATTGTCTCCTTTCACCTTCCCTCTTTGTTCTTTAGTTGCCACCCACTCTGACTGGTGATTTAAATTATATACTATCGTTTCCCTCTCATAAGTGAGCAACTAGAATTTAAAAATTCCGCTACTAAGAACTGCTGTCCTCAACAACTGTCCTGAATAAAAGAGATGGATGGACGGGCACAGCTGTTTTGGAGCTAGAAGCTCAACCAAAAGGCAGCTTATGCCACAGAAGCCTTCACTGAGCTACAACCAGCAGGAAGCATTCCTAACTGAAGAAAGAGCCTTTCTTGCTGTTTTTGAAGCAGTTCCCCAGAGAAACCAGACAGCAGTTTGAGATCTTCTGAAGCAGAAGCATGTGAATCACAGTGAAATTACACAGGTGTCAACATTTGATATAGCGAAAGTGCTTCCTAACCAGAGGGTGTAGGTTTTAATGGCATAGCACAAAAACTGACTCTGGTCCGTTACACTAAACATTTTTGTAACACTGTCCTTTTTGGCATGTAAACAGTATTTCAGATTTGAAGTTAAAATACGGTCTGAATCTTAGTGTTCACGGGTAATATTTTACTCTGTAAATCATTGGTTGATTTAATGCAGGAGGCATAATTTGTCAATTTTACAGAAGAGCTATTTGAGGAAATAACTAATTTATGTTAGCAAGGGGGTGGTGAACAGAAGCTTCAGGTGTGGTGAAAACATATTGTTGCTACCTTCTTTACCACACTAATTATGGTGAATAAATGGAACCCGAAAAAGAGAGACAGGATGGAACAAGGCTGATCAATACATGCCTCTCCCTCGCCTTCCCTGCAGTCAAAGAGAATGATTGTACTTGTCTCGCCTTCTTGGGGAGTATCTGTTCCTTGCTGGAGGTTAAATGAAAGACTCTCGTATTCCTACTTTTATGCTGACCCTAAATTTGTGTCCTGATTCTACTGTCTCTGGCTTTATGGATAGTTCTTCAAGTCAATTGGAAATTTGTCATGAAAAAGGGCTGCTCACATGAATGAGGTTTGCAAGATCAAGCCCTTCATGATCAGTATAACCCTGGGCATCGGGCTGATATGGCATCCCTGATTTACAAGAGTAATCCTATTAGCATCAAAGGGACAATTCACATGAGTAAGGGCTGTGAGAATGGGCCCCTCAGGAGCAACTATCACCACAGTTATGTATCTAACCTCACTTAGATCACAGCAGTTTTCAAATGTTGTACAGGCACTTTATGCTGCTACTGAACTTTGAGAAGAAAATAGACCTTGAGCACAAGTTCACTTCTGCTTTACTGACTCTGGCCCCAGTTTTGCACTCTACTTAGACTCCTCACTCTTAAGTGGTTCAGGATCTGCAAGAAATATTCGCTTCTGGTTTCTTTTCTTGCTTTTTCCTTCCCTTTCTTTCATTTCTGTCTTTCTTTTTTCTTTTCTCTCTTTCTTTTTTATCTGTTATCTTATTTCCTTTTTTCGGTTTTTTTTCCCTTCCCTTCCCTTCCCTTCCCTTCCCTTCCCTTCCCTTCCCTTCCCTTCCCTTCCCTTCCCTTCCCTTCCCTTCCCTTCCCTTCCCTTCCCTTCCCTTCCCTTCCCTTCCCTTCCCTTCCCTTCCCTTCCCTTCCCTTCCCTTCCCTTCCCTTCCCTTCCCTTCCCTTCCCTTCCCTTCCCTTCCCTTCCCTTCTTCCCCTTCTCCTTTCTTTTTCTTTTTCCGGTTTTCTTTGGGTTTTTTTTCTATTTTTCCATTTTTCCATTTTTAATTTTTTTCTATTTTTATCTCTCTCTTTTTTTTTCTTTCCTCCTTCCCTCCTCTTTTCCCTCCCTTCTTGTCCTCCTCCCTTCCTCATCACTTCTTTAACTAGAATAAAGGGAAATCAATGATGGTGGGAAAAAATTAATAAGGTGTTGGCCTCAAAATTCAATGACTGGGAACATACAAGCTTTCTCAATTTCAGAAGCATTTCTTAAGGTCACATAAACCAATCTAAATTTCCAGAATCTGTAAAACAGGAGTGTGAAATTCAAAGGAAAGGGTGATTTTTGTAGAACTTCTAACTGCATTTTTCCTTCTCTTTATATCCTATATACAACTAATGAAAATGGCCTTCACTGAATTTCACTGAATTTTTAGAGTTGGAAGGGACCATAGAGATCATCTAGTCCAACTCCCCTGCTGAAGCAGGATTGCCTAGAGTATGGCATACCTCCCGGCTTTCTGGTATTTCCAGGTCTATCTAAGGACTGCATATAAATCCATTAACAGCTTTTATCCTCAAGCATAATAACATGGGTTCAGTTTAACTCTGTTTAAAACTTAACAGGTTTACCTTCTTTTTAAACTGGCTTCAGATAAGGACTAGAATGCCAAACAGAAAAAAGAAAAGGTGGTAATAGAAAACACTTATAGTCTTATTTCAATAGCACAAATTACACTATATGATTGGGATGTATTATACAAGAATTTATGAAGATACAACTCCTGCCTTGAAGTAAGTTAGGAGCCGCAGAAATGCTTTCATTTTTTTTTTTTTAAAAAAATCTATTCCCTGGGATGGATCCATGCTTATGTGAGTTGTTTTGTTGACTTCAGTAGAAATACTATTTGCTGTGTCCTTACCAAGAACAAAGATTCCTGAACCCAACTTCTACCATCTTTTAAAACCAGTTCTGATAGTACAATCCTTACTCAAACGAGTTTTGCTGTGTTTGATGATTAAAGTCATAAAGGTCTGCACACACAGGCATTTAACATGGCACGAAGCACAGAAGTAATATCAGCTAATGCTGAATATATGTACCTAAGACTAGTTTTTCCATAATGATGGAGCTTTAAAAATTGTATCCCTTTCTGACTTGTGTCCACATCTTTAGGATTATTTCTGGAATCTTTACTGGGCACCTGAGTACATTTATCTCTGTCTTCTTCAGTCTTACCATGAGCTGCTTAGTCTCAAGCATTGCTACGGTTAGGAGGAGTGATGTGGGAACAGCATAATTTTCTCTGAAGCAGCACTGAGAAGCTCAGATATCAGGTTTCCTCCTTTCATCACATCCTAGCATGCCGGTAGGAGAAGTTCATGGCCCTGAAGTTCCTTTATTTTATCTTACACTTTGCAAAACACCATGCTGCACGCTGATTGCAAGACCGCTGACGGCTTGGCAATGCAAGCATTTATGTATTTTTTTTTCCTTTTGGTAAAGGTTCAGATCCACCACAACAACGTAGGGGCCCAAAGTACTGAGCCTTGAGGTGCTTTACATAGTTTCTCCAGTAAGCTTTGAGCCCACTTGGGAGTTTGTGTGACCGCTGGCCATGGCGCGTCCCTCACAAAGCCTGGCTGGGTCACGATCTTTGGTTTCCCTTTGTCTCAAAGTCCAAGAGGTCTTAAGACAGGGAGGCCTTTTCTTGCTTGTGCGCTTTTCCTGGTTTTCCTTCTTTTCTTCTCAGGTAACGTTTGCTGGGGCCTGGGCCTGAACCCTGCCTTTCCTGGGCGAGCTACCAAGGACGCACCCGCGGCCTGCTCGCCCGGACACCGGCCCCCAAAGCCGCGGCGGCCGCCAAGGCCTCGCTTCGAGCCGGGCCGGGACCCGCCTCCGCGCCCGAGGGGGCGAGGAGAGGCGGGGCCGGGCCCCGGGGCGGGCGGAGGCGCAGTGGCCGGTGGGGAGCAGCGGGGTTCGGCCGCGGTGTGGGCGCTTTCTGAGGGGACGCGAGCGAGGTGCGTGCGCGCTGCGTGATGGCGGCTCCCGCTGCCAGGCGGGAGCGAGAGGTCCCCCCTTTATCCTCCTCTCGTCCCGTCCCGCCGCTTTTCGGGACAGAAACGCTCCACGGGTGCGGGTTTTTTTCCTCAGGAGGCTGTGGTGGGGGGCGGTGCAGGGGACGGCCTGATGCTTGCGGTGGTCTGCCCGGGCAGCTCCCCGGGGCTCCCCGCGGGGCCGGCCGCCCACCACTCCACCCCCCCGGGAAGCGTGGAGCGGGAGCAGCGTGGGCGCAGGGGCCTGGGCGAGGGGAGGGAGCGGCCCGCGGGAACGGGAGAGGGCGGCCGGGTGCGGGGCCGCTGCTTCAGCGTGCCTTGAAAAGCTGCGTTTGAAGGAGGAAAGGGGGGAAAATGCCGTCCCGGCGCTGATGGGGCTGGGTTACCGCAGCTGCGCGGTCAGCCGGGGCTGGGACAAAGTCACGGGTGGCGGGGACCTCGGCACAGTCGTGCTCCCGCCGGGGGAGGGGGGGACACACACAGCCGTCTGGGGTGTCTTTACCCACCGGCTTTTAAGACTCTTTCCGTGGGATCCAGGTGTGTGCACTTAACCATCCCCGGGTCTGGCTCACAGCACAGGGAGGTAGGTGTTAGGCTGCCTTTGCAGATCAGGCTGGCTGCAGTCTTAATTAGCCCTCTGCTGTTTCGACGTGTGGGGTGAGGTTTATTTTTTGCATTTCTGCTGGTGTTAAAACCCTGAATTCTTCGGTATACTTCCTTTCCTGGGCTTTATGAGAGTTTGGAGAGGCCAACCCTGCGAGTAGGGAAAACGGGTAAATGTGGTGTAGCTCCAGTGGGAGGAACACAGAGATGCTGGTGAACAGTTTCTCGTGACTTTGCATAGGTTTTGGATGTATTTTCACCATAGCTTTAAAATCCAGAGAGGAATAAAAACACTCTGAAGCCACAGATTGACCTTTTTGCTGTGTGAAACTATGCAGGTTCTGTAGAAACTGCTGAGAAACATCTTTGCTGAATCGCTGATTATCTCAAGAACTGCTGTACTGTGAAGTGAAAGGAAAGAAAGTTATACTGAATTTCTCGTAATCCCCAGACCCAGTGCTTGGCCTGGTGACCCAAGCAGTGTTTTGGAAAGGATAAAAGTGAGAGCGAAGTCCCATCACTGCAGCCAGACTAGTCCAGGCAAGGCTGGATTTGTTTCACTGAGCAAAGAGCTGCTTACCTCCATCTTCCCCACCTCTCTACCAAGGATGTGCCTTCAGAGCAATAGTCTTCTACTGCTCTTGGCTCATCCAGTTTCCCTGGTTTGGCTATAGCTGGCAGTGACTCCGTGCTGAAAGCAAGATGAGAGATTGTTAGAGCTGTAATCAAGTTATTATTAACTATTGTTAAAATGATATCATAGGAAATAATGAAATTAACGATAACAAAATACATTTATTTTGGTTTTGAGTGAAGCTAAGACATACAAGTTTTATGGATTCGTACTCACTAAGTGCATGATTGAAGCACTTGGTGAGGCAAAAAAGCCTTACTCTGTGCAGAGCACAAATTGAATGTGCAAGGAGACATGCTTTTTGTTTTACATGCGTTCAGTCCTTATCCCATTCTTAACTTTATGGTGTTGATAACAGGTACCACATCCATAGGATTGTGGGTTTGGTATGGTCTCATTGGAAAGAGAGTTCATTAGCTTAAACCTCCCATGATAAAAGCATAAATAGTTTCTCTGCTTTTTGTCATTACAACTTAATCTTTGCCCGTGAATCATGCTAAAAGCAATTTTTAAGAACAGGGTCTCAAAGGAGAAAAATGCGTGTTAAACTCGGTTTGATCACAAGTGATTGCTGGGTGGGAAGATACTGGTTAGGTTGAAAGCTGAAGTGCAATTATAATAGTGTCATTCTACCAAAAAAAAAAAAAAAGTTAGGCAATACTAATTTTCCTCTTTAAACACTATAGTATGTGTGGTATGTCATCACATTCTTTCTATCCTGGTAACTGCTTAGGGAAATCCACTAGTTCAAATTAATTGGTCTAAAATTGATCTAACTCCTTGTATTATTTCAACAGTATACTGAATGCTGTGACAAAATTTTGGTTTTGCAATTAAATATCTTGGAGGTTTATATTTTGACAATTTAATAAACAGCTATAATGGAAGCAAGATATTAAATGATAATATAGTTTCTCATCTTAAAGTATTATGCCAGTGACAAAATGAACTGAGGAAAAATAAATTTGTTTGAAAATAAACTTTTCACCATGGCAAAATTGTGCTGCAGTTGCAGTGATGCTGAAAAAAAAAAGGCTATCCTGACAATCCTGTTATCAGAACTTTGGATTGCTATGATATTAGCCTAACTTTAATGTTTTTTAAAGGTCGTCAATGAAAAGTGAAGAAATGGCTAAATCGACCCAGTTAATTGACAATGAAGTCTTCCGGGCTTATGCTACTTACACAACTATTGTTCTTCTAAAAATGATGCTAATGAGTCTTGTAACAGCGTACTTCAGAATCACGAGAAAGGTAAGAAATTGGGAATACTGTCTGGTAGAATAGGTTGAAATTTGTATTGAAATACAGAGGTATCACAGATTTTTCTTTTCAGCTTTCAAATACTGGTGCTTTTCTTTTTCTTCTTCCTTCTCTAATGATATTCTGAGTTTGGTGTGCTGGTGCTTTGTTGGTCTCAAAAGGACGACATTGAATTATAGAACGACACTCTTAACAGAATAGACATCTTTTAACATAATTATGAGACTGTACCTTACAGTTGCATTTGACTTACTTTACCCCCTAAAACATTTATCTTGTTTTTAAATAAGATTTTTTAATAACTGTAATTTCCACTTCTTCTGCAGAAAGCTGGTGACCAGGGCACCCAATTTATAAAGCAAATAAAATGTGATATGGAGCCATGTTACATGAATAACCAACTAGTAGGGTTAGAAGAGGGGATATGAACTGGATTTTCATGCATCTATAACCATCTATAATCCAGTTATTCTAAAGCTCTTTACATTCCTTAATTGTTTTAGCCTTCCCGTTGCAAGTAGGTCATGATTTAAAAAAAAAAAAAAAAATCCAATTTTTTTCTAGAATGAGAGGCGGGCTGAAAAATTTATATGAGTTGATGTGTAGGCTAGATAAGTATATAAAAGATCAACTGAGGATTACTAAATATTGCAGAAGCTGCATCTCGTTCAGGAGAGAGTGCTCATGGGAAGCATTGTGTTGTGTTTGCCCTGTTCTTGGTCTTATCTAGCCATCCGCTCATGGCCGCTGTTGGAAACACTTGGTCCTGGGCTGAAAGAGCCCTGAGTTTGCCCTACATCTACAAGACGATGTGTGCTTCCAGGATTTTGTTGCAGTCCTTTTGTTGAAATACTGTTTTTCATTCCTGCTGGGTGCAAGAAAACGCAGCTAAACTGTTCTGTGGTTCATGAGGTCCTAATAGCACAGCATTTGAGCTACTGCTGGTTTCTGATAGCTCTCTCAAGATAGCACAGCTCAAGATTGAACATACAACCTGTCTTGTATGTTCAAAATAGGACCCAGATGTCTGTGTTGTAACTTTACTTCCTTTTGCTCTTGTGGAAGCGTGTCAGCTGTACTGGTCCTGTATGTAGATCCAGTGGAGTCCTGTATTAATGCTCATACCATGTTATGATCCATATGTATGCAGGTGACATAGGGCCTTCATTAGTTTGGAGTACTTGGTTTTCTTATGACAGACAGTAATATTACAAACAGAAAAATTAGTAAAGTCATTTTGATTACCTATTTAGTATAAAAAAGTCTTTAAAATGTTAAATAAAAATGGAAGAAAACACTTAGTGGAGTGTGAGAAGGTAAAATGTTGCTGATATTGATACTGTTAACATGTCTCCAAAATTCTGAGGCTAAGGGTATTTTAGAGAAAGGGATCAATGCTGTGTCAGAAAGCAATTATGTAGCTCTCCTAAAATCACAAAATTTTCTTGGCTCAAGCCTGCATAGCCTGAATGGTCCACAGAATGCGTGTGTTACCGCGTGTCAGCGTGCAGCCTACACTAACCAAATTAAATGTTGCTTTCAAATAGTGTCTTACAGTATTTGGAGGTAATAATTGGTCATATAATTTGTACCTTATACCTTATAAGTACCTTTGTACTTATAATTTGTACCTAAGAGGAAAGAGCCATAAACGAGTATGGGACTGAGACACTTAGATGCTATTGCTGTGTAGACTTCTGAAGCAGGAAGGGATCCAAAAGGGCTTTCAGATAATTTGTCAAGAACAGTGAAAAAGAGACTTAGGCAGTATGCTCAGTAGTTGTACCTTCCAGGTCCTTATGTTCCTTCAGCCCACTGGCATTACTTCAGGCCAAGTAACAGTCATCTGCCATGCTTGTCCATCTTACAAAAAGGCTTTATCTGCATGCATAAATTGCATTACTTTAATTTGTCAGCGTGGAAGCTACATACAGACTAGGCTCAGGAAGACAGTAATGTAGTGAACAATATATTATTCCCTGTGCGTTTAACTTCAGGTAAGTTATGTGAGGTTATAGAGGCACTAATAAAAAGAGTGACCTTTATAGCAAGCTGCCTTGACTAGAAAAAACATTCTGGCTTCTAACGTCTCGCTTGTGTTTATGTTTGAAATAGGCATTTGTCAACCCAGAAGATGTAGCATCATTTGGTAAAGGTGAGACCGCTAAAAAATATCTGCGGACTGATCCAGATGTCGAACGTGTACGCAGGTAACGCATAGGAGTATTTAAAAATTATTTTAAGTAGCAGAATAATACTAAATCAAGGAATTTATTTCCCCCCATTCTCTTTATCAAGCCTGTGTGTTTTGTGTTGCTTTATGTAGTAATCAGTTTTTCTCAATGAAAAAAATCATTCCACATTCAAATGGACAGCGTGCATACCAAAAATAGTAAGTTGTTGTCTGGTTAAAATAGCTAACTCTTGGATAGTATTCTGTATAAAGGGGGGGAAGTGATGACAGGTTTGTAAAATATGGTAGTAGATTTAATATGAAGCAGTGTACATTAAGTGTAAATCAGCTTTCTATATAGTTTGAACACCAGTTGCAATATTTGTATCTTTTCCTAAAATGTAAAGGAAATACCAGGAGGAAGAGGAGTAAAACTATGTTTAAGTAACGCAACTCAAGAGTTGTAATGAGGGCATTAATCTGGCAAATTGTACTGAGTGGGAGTCAAAGCCTGTGCTCTTTTTGCTGGATTGAATGGAGGTTGCTCACTGATGTGTCAATTGTACAGGAAAGTTGACCAGCCTTCTGGAAGAATGCTATTAGTAGTATAGCATTGTGCAACCTGCGGTATATGTATTTTGTTTCGCAAGATTCATGGCAGAATGTGAGCTGTATTTCAGTGGGCTGAATCTTGCAGCTTATTTAATTTTATTTAATTTTATTTAGCTGATGGCAAAATTTTGTTACCAAAATCATAACTTTAGAGTTTAAAACTTTAGTGTTTAATATACCTGTACTAACAAGGGAAGCTTTAATGGAATACTTTCCATATCATTATTCCTTAATGAAGCTAACAGTTTATTTGCCATATGTATATTTTTATACCAAAAACTTGAATATGAATGAACTGTTCTCATTTAAACCACCATTAGGGAAGATCTTGAAAATAAGTATTGGCTCTGATTTTAGAACAGTACATCCTTGCAAATGTAGATGACTGTGGTATATTTTTTTATGTCTCTTCTGGATTAATATCTCAGAAAGAAGATTCTAATCTCCATGGGCTGTAAAGATGCTCTGAACTTTCCTTTTCTCCTCCTGAGTGGTTCAGGGTGGTGTTAGTTGTTTAATTTGCTGTTTGTTATATAAAAATTGGCACTTTCTGGTGAGGAGCAGTTCTTTACTATTTGTAAATTCTAAGAGGACAACTAAGTTGATACTAACTTTATGACCAGATGCCCTTTTAACTCAAATTATTATGTTAGAGGAATGAAAACCACCTCACAGAGTCAGTTACATAGATTAGATTTTTTAGAACACTATTATGAAATGTTGTGTTGCTATTTTGCAGAGACTTCCCCTGACCTAGGAAGTCAGCTTGGTTCTTGTTACTCCATTGGTGCTGCAGCATCCATTTTTCCCTCCCAACAATGGTTCTGAATGGCAGTTTACTGTATTTTTGTTTTGCAGGCTTCATTGCAACAAAGATTTAGCATGTATTCTCTTCTGTATAAGTGACTAGAATTTGTTGTGTTTATGGGTATAGAAAAGACATTGCTTTCTTCAGTGTACTTTTTTGGAGAGAAAAAAAAAGCTGGAAGATACATTCCCTTGTAATGATAAATGACTTCAGAAAGCAGCTGCAAAACAGCACCATGTTCTGATTCCAGTTGGCTGTGAAATTTGACATAATTAGTAAGGTTTAGAGGTTGTTTCAATCAGTAAATTTGGCTGGAAGTATAATTTATCTAAAGAGGTAAAGGGAGCAGGGAAGGTGTAGGAAGATGCGTGAAAGAGTACTTCAAGATCTGGAGTTCAGTCTCAGCACATTTTTAGTAAATTATATTATGGTTTCGAAATTTCAAACATTTTTCAGCTATTTTAGTGCTTAGTAGTGAAGAAAATGAACCAAAAGCGTAACTGTCACACCTGTTAGATGCTCAAAAATAACATTCTTCAAGATGATTGAACTTTGTGAAGATTTATAGAATGTTTTATATATAGGATATTTCATATTGTCTTTGTGGAGACTATGAACTGACTTTATGGGATTGGAATAGACTGTCTGGGCCATGAAGTCCAGTAGTTGCAGTCACAGTCATCCAGTTAATTGATGTTCAGTTGAAAGAAGCTACAAGAAAATTCCAGCTATCTGTCTTCTTCCCCACCTTTCCTTGCATTCTTGCATACCCAGGTACACTCATATACCTCATATAATTCCCTAATATTATGAAGATCCTGGGCAAAAACTAAATCCTTTCATACAGAAAATCAAAAGCTTTAAAATGTGGGGTGTGGCACGAGAGACCAGAACAATGTCAGGTGAACATGCCAAAATCATTTCAGTAGTTGAATCAAGTCCCCACTGCTGAGGAAGCCAGCAGTTGTGTTAGGGCCTTAACAGGATTGTGCTTTGAAGATGCTTAAAAATATTGAGGCTTGAAGCGGTTCATTCGACATAATGTAACACCGTAAACCAACTTTGCTTCTTTCCCCAGAGGCCACCTGAATGACCTTGAAAATATTGTCCCATTTGTTGGCATTGGACTGCTGTATGCTCTCAGTGGCCCTGAGCTCTCCACAGCCTTGCTGCATTTCAGGATCTTCACGGGGGCTAGGATCCTTCACACTTTTGCGTACTTGATCCCTCTTCCCCAGCCTGGCAGAGGTTTGTCTTGGGCAGTTGCGTATACAGTGACCATCTCGATGGCGTACAAGGTGCTGAAGACGGCGTTGTACCTGTAGCAGAGTGGTAGCTTCTGCATTACCGTTCCACATTCTACGTGAATTTCCCAGCAGTGTATGTTGATGGCTTGAATGAGCCAGCGTGACTTTTCTGCGGTGACTGGAATTAATTTTTTTAACAGAGGCTTTTCATTCCTGTTCAGAAATATTTCTTTTTGGAGGAAAAAAAAATAATATAAAAAATCCTTCTCCCTGTATTCCCTATTCATGGGCTGTGTTGCCAAAATGTTAGATTGAATGTTCCCTTTGCGATTTGTCAAGTGCTTATGATTCTAAACATGCGATGATGCTGTATTGATAGCATGTGTGGTAATTTTCTACGGATGCACTATTTTTGGCTGTAGCTCTGAAGTCTAAATCAATAAAGACAAGAGGAAAAAAAAAAAAAGCGTGTTTGTATTTTTGTTTTCATTTTGACTCTTCTGACTGCAGCCAGCAAATAGCATGTCACTATGTATCAGGAAGAGATTCCAATCATACAGTTCTTTGAAGAATGCTTACCTTAATAATAAGATATAACCAGTAATGCTAGGCTTCTTGTAAAAAAATCTTTGATGAAATTGTTGTTTGTATAATCCATTTTGGGATTAAAAAAAACCCCAACCGTTGCAGCTCCATTTCTGTCAGTCGAATAGATTAAAAAGAAAAAAGTATTTGGGCTAAACTCTGTTTAGTGACACTGGTGAAAATTTGAAGTAACTCTTTTTGTTGAAGTTACTCCAGACATAGGTTTTGTGACTGGATAAAGTACAAGATTTTGTAGAAGATTTTTTTGTTTTTGTTTTTGAATAAATTCAGCATAAAATGAGTGACACTTACAAATGTATATATCAAGTAATTCAGATGTGAATATATAATTATTATGCATGTCATACTGTCATAAATACGCTGCTGATAGAAAATTTTGCTCTTTGCTTATATCTTTCTATGATGTATCAGTTTGAAATATTTTCTTTAAAGACTTCCTGGTCTTTTTTGGTTGGTTTGTTCATTTTTTTGTATCTGTAGCTTAAATAATAGCACAAGATTTCAAGAAAAAAAAAATGACCCAGAAGAGTCTTTATATCCAGTGTGCTGGTCATTGATAAGTTTTAAACTGAGAAATCACAGCGGAACATGTGCAGTTTAGTTTCCTATCCCAGAAGCTGTGCTGCTAAGGGATAGCCCTGGGAGGGCCTGGAGAGTTCCCTCTGCTGCCTCTGTATGGCAAAGGCTTTGTTTTTCTCTTTTTCTGTGGGAGAAGGACCCTTCCAACCTAGGCAATTCTATGATTCTGTGATTCTAAGACCTCGCTTGTGAGCCTGGATTGACAGGCTGAGGGAGTTGGGGTTGTTCAGCCTGGAGAAGAGAAGGCTTCGGGGAGACCTCATAGGCCCTTCCAGTACCTAAAGGAGGCCTGCAGGAAAGATGGAGAGGGACTTTTTACAAGGACATGTAGTGAGAGGACAAGGGCTAACAGTTTTAAACTGAAAGAGGGTAGATTTATATTAGATATTAGGAAGAAATTTTTCACTATGAGAGTGGTGAGACACTGGAACAAGTTGCCCAGAGAAGTTGTGGAACCCCATCCCTGGAAGTGTTCGAGGCCAGGCTGGATGGGGCTTTGAGCAACCTGCTCTAGTGGGAGATGTCCCTGCCCACAGCAGGGGCTTTGGAACTAGATGATCTTTAAGGTCCCTTCCAACTCTAACCATTTGATGAGTCTATGAGAAGTGGCTGTAGGGCATATCACAGGAAGGGCTACCTGTTTACCCACAGTTGTGAGATGAGCCAGTGGAAGTCCATGCAGTTGGGCTGTTGGGCTCAGTTGCGTTGGGCTGTAACTGAGAGGCATAGCAGGAGGAGTCAGGAAGGGTGCAGACAGACTGCTTTAATCCAAAGAAGGGAGATTTTTATTGCAATTCAAGGGTAGTGTTTAAGTCATGTCTACTGAACAAGAGAAGGGTGGGACTTGAAATCAAGAAGTTAACAGTGATTTGCCAGAAATTAGTCTAGCTAACGAGTGAAATAATGAAGAGCTGGGTCCTCTAGAAGGAGGGTGCTTAAGAGTGGAGGATTATTACTAGAACATTGTGGAGCTTCAGTTCTTGATGTGGCAGAGTAAGCACACGTCAACACCTCTGGGTTACCGGGGACTGCAATGGGAAACACGGGCTTTTGTGTTTCTGCTCCTTGCATCTTTCTCTACCACTTCCTGTCTGTGCTGTTTTCCTGTTATTCCTGCTGTCTCTGCTAGCTTTTCATGGGATCTTGAGACCAGCTGCCTTGGACGGTATCATTGTAGACAAGGTAAGATTGACCATCAGCTCTTCCTTGTTTGAGAAGGATCTAATGATGGAGGGAGAAGGGGCGAGACTGTGTCCTTGTGCTGGTGCCCAAACCAATCGTTGTCAGAGTCAACCTGCCAACTCAGATTGATCAGTCTGTGGCTACTCTTGCCTCTTTATATCATGATACCAGCATCTAAAACTGTTATTTCCCTCACGTCTTTGTAGCTTGCCTCTTCTTTACAGCTGTGTGCCTTTCTATACATTTAAAATAACGGGAAAGGAGCCACCATGCAGAGGGACCCATTTGAAATTCAGCAGCAGAGCGAGTCCTTTCCTTTAGCATGGAAAAGGCTCTTCTGACAAGCCTGGTTGTCATTGCCAGACGTAGGCAGGAACAGCATTTTTAACTCCTTTTGCATCAAACTTCTGTACAGAAATCTCATTCTGAAGAGAAATACCTGGAGCCTGTCTTTATTTCTGTGATCTTACGTTTGAAACAAAACTAGTTTTAAATCCCTTCCATTTGTTCAGTGGCTTCAAAGCCCCGAACGTACACTCGCTATGTGCCAAGAAGTAGAAAAGATAAATGGAAACCTGTAGAAATACCTAGAGTGATTCAATATTATTCTGTGTTTCTCTTGCATTTATTTTAAACCTTTATTTTATTTTCCTTTGCTCCCACAAATACCATCTGTGCATCTGGGTGGGGTACACGCTCAATCTGGGAAATCTGCCTTACCAGCTTCAGTCAAACTCCCGACTGCCAGCTCCGTGGAAATGTGTTGGAGCGGTCCTTGTCAAACGGCTCTTGCATTTCTCCAGCCTTGCTCTAGAGAGGTGTACTGTACTTGATGGTGTACTGTACTTGATGGTGTACAGCTGTAAATTTTGAAAGGTTAGCTTATTTTCAGGAGAATTAGTAAAGGAAAAAGAATGTGTTAGTTGGATGTGTTACCGAGCTAAACTGAATTTTCACCTTTGAAAACATGCACATGTGGATTTTGGACTGCTATTACCAGCTTCTGTTACAAAATCAGTAAACTAAATTATCTGTAACTCTGATGAAACAATCGGCAGTTATCAGCAGGTATGCTGCTTTTGACCTGGTGAAAGTACAGAAAAGGAAATATGGAGAGGGACTTATTACAGAATCACAGAATCACAGAATCTTCTAGGTTGGAAGGGACCTTCAAGATCATCTTGTCCAACCATCAACCTAACTGACAAAGATAAACACCCACAAAACAACAAAATGCAACACCATCACTAAACCATGTCTCCCACGTCAACCTGTCTTTTGAACACTTCCAGGGATGGTGCCTCAACCACCTCCCTGGGCAGCCCGTTCCAATGTCTGATAACCCTTTCAGTAAAAAAATTTTTCCTAATATCCAGCCTGAACCTCCCCTGGCGCATGTAGTGATGTAGTACAAGGGCATGTAGTGATAGGATGAGAGGTAATGGCTTCAAACTGGAAGAGGGTAGATTTAGATTAGATATTAGGAAGAATTTTTTCACTATGAGGCTGGTGAGGCACTGGAACAGGTTGCCCAGGGAAGTTGTGGAGGCCCCAGCACTGGAGCTTTTCAAGGCCAGGTTGTATGGGGCTTTGAGCAACCTGGTCTGGTGGGAGGTGTCCCTGCCCATGGCAGGGAGGTTTGAACTCGATGATCTTTAAGGTCCCTTCCAACCTAAACTATCCTATGATTCCATGTCAGACATAAAAAGAGGTCAAACTAATGTCTTCTGGGCTTCATTTCTGTTCATTATGCCTGTCATTCCCATCACTAATCTTAGAGAACTGGAGAAATTACAAGTTTTCTTCTCTCTGCCGGTTATTCCTGGCATTTTATATCCTTACTTCTCCGAAGCATCTTTGAAGTGCTCTAATTGTTGACCATGAGGTACTTTAAATTACTAGCTGACATAGCTTGACCCAGTTAGCTGATTTTGTCTCTGGGTGAATTTCACGGGCTGCTTTGTTTTCAGAAGTGTAAATGTGAGCAATTCCTCAATTTAGTTTTTGACTCTATGGGTAAATGCTTATGTGGCTGTGGCCAAAGCTGCCTTGTCCTGTTTTCGGGGCTGCAGACAGATGCACTGAAGGCAGTGAGTTGTTGAGAGGGCTGATGACTGGCAAAGAGCTCTGAGCTAGGACTGGCCATTTGAACATGACTTCATGTCCAGTCACAACAAAGCAGATGTTTGAAATTGGTACATTAAACATTTCTTTGAATTTTCAGAAGCAAGTGTATATCTGAACTTTGCTGCCTTCGGTGTATTTATTTCGAGAAGCCGGGTCAACATTCTGAAAGTGATGGTATTGCGTAAGTCACCAAAATACAGGAAAAGAAAAGTGTAGGCTCCTAATTCAAATCTTTCTGGGGTTTTGAAAAATTTTCTAGTCATCTGAAGCCTGTTGTGGTCATGTACTCCATGCTTAGCTGTGTCTCTTCCTAGTTTTTTACAGAAACAAGTTCAATCTAGATTTTTGGTGGAAAATGCTTGTAATGTGTGTCCTTTCTAAAAGCGAAAAATATAAAGCAAAACTTTAAAAATACCCTTTTAAAAGTAACTGGAATGTTGTCTGTTATTATTCAGACTACCGTATTTTTCATTTCAAGGCGGCAGTTTAGGAAGAACTTTTCCCTTTTCCAAACCTTGTCCTGCCAACTGAGATGGCACATCTCATGCTCTGTGTGTGAAAGGTTGTATTGACATATGTTAAAATACTCTCATTATTAAATACCTCCAGCTGTTGGACTCTTAGAAAAACACATCTTTGTGATTCACTTTAAGTGAAGTAAAGCAGTATTAATTAAATACTGATTTTCAGACTTCCAACTCTTGATTAGTAACTCCCACTCATAGATTTTGAAGGCTAAAATAGATCATTAGCTCCTTCAGCCTGTCCTCTAGTGGAAAATATGCCATGGAATGGCTGCCCTTCTACCAAGGTTAGCTTAACCATAGGACGACTTCCAGAAAAGTGTGAGATCTTCATTCAGAGCCTTTGGGAGACAGGCGTTGATCCACTCTTTTCTATGACATGGTTTCTCTCTGGAATACACACACACACTAAATTTAGTCTTTAAAAACAGCATAGGTTCTTTTTGTTGACTTTGTTTTGTGTTTGGGTTTTTTTTTTTGAGGCAGTTATTACTAAATTACTGCAGTGCAAAGAGGAATATGAAATATTTTAAACAGCTGCTTTCCTCCTACAAAGCACTTTGCTCTTTACTCCTATACACTCTTGAAAAAAACCAAAAATTTAGAGCACCTTTCCATATATAAAAAAATACTACTCTTGTGTTTTAAAAGTAGGCGTGAGAAATGTGAGGTATAATGCCTGAAGTTTTTTTTCTGTGTAATAGTGCTAATTAAATATTCTTAGGAATATGTTTTATAGTGAATATGCACACACGGGACTGTATTCTGCACAGATGCTTGCAATGTATGAAGCTGTAACCATGATCCTATGTCATAAATTCTGTAAGTGGTACTACAGTGATGTAGAGCATCCCTTGCTAGCCTGGAGAGAAGCATCTTGAAGTCGATGCTTATAAAAGGGTGGGAAATGACATCTCCAGCACACTTTCTTCAAAGCCTACTGAGTAATATGGGCAGGGGAGTGGTGGCTGACTTCTGTTAACTACTCAGCCTCCGTTCCTTGACACAGCATCTCCAAGTATTGACCTGTGTGCCAGGTGGCAGCTTTTTCCATGGAAACACATTTATAAGGAATTTATTTTTGTGCATTGAAGGACATTATTTTAGCAGTGGCCACATAATCTCCACAATTGAATGCTTTTATATCTAGTTCTTCTTTGCTGGTGGGTCCCAGTGTGTATCACCACTGACAGCATCTTTCTTTTATTCTACATATCAGATGTGCTGGTGGAATTTTGAGAGAGCTTAAGAAGAGGAAGTTCCAAGAAACCTGTCTTTTTTTTAAAAAAAAAAAAAAAAAAAGAGAGAAAAAGAAGAGTATTTGTCTCATGAGTACTACTTGTCCAGTGAGGGGGAATAAATTCAGAAGGTGGTGTCAGTTCTGCAGAAACAATAAGGAGGAAAAAAAGAAAGGGAGGACTCAGAGGAGGGAAATACTTTAATGATAGCTTAGCACAGCATCAAGCAGCAAACTAGATGAAGACTAGGAGATGAAGCATTGTAAGAGGGGCAGGTAGCTTTCTGCTTCCGTGGTTTTATTTTATAGACCCGCTTTGCTATCTCTATTTAGAATAAGTTCATTTTAAAGAATGTTTTTCCTTGTGCATCCAGTCATTAAATATCTGCAAAGAGGATTATAAATACCTCCAATCAGAATGGAGATTACCCATAGGCTGCTTCAACTCAGTAGCTAATTCTGTTTAATCAGTTGCCTCTTAAGGCACCTGTGGCACCCAGATCATTGCTGGGGGAAGTAGGAGTTGCCATTGTGTGACTACAAAAAACAGCTGATGAAGCTGCCCCAAAAATGCCATCACACCTACAGCACTGGAGGGGATGATTGTTTTTTATTGCGTGGAAAGTCATATATGACACTTCCTTTCTTCAAAGTTTATGGAAAAGTATCCCTTCCCACACTCATAGAAATCAGGCAGGACCTTCAGAGCAAGGGTGAGTTTGTGTGGGAGCTGGGCAGAAAGGGTTCAGCTCTGTAGGTTGTCCCCCATTTCTTGGAAGAATTCCTGAGCTTCGTCTCTTTAACCCTGACTTTAGAGAGGAGCTGTAGGGATGGGCGTGTGTGGAATTGCCACAGCAGTGCTCAAGGTAGGTTAAAATTCTTTAGGTGTCTAAGAGACCTCTATGTAATTGCTATAAAGGTAGAACTTCATCTGCTGCTTCTTTTGGTAGAAAGTGAAACTAAAAGCTCAGTTTTCCCTAACGAGCCTGAAGTTACGTTCTGGCACACGTGACTGCCTCGCTTATTTAATACTGGGCAGCTATACCACACAAAGTTGTTTACTATGGGATTTTCACATCAAACCTGTGAGCAGATGTGGTCCATCTCACAGGCTGCGTATCTGAGAGAGCGGTGCTGGCAACTTACCTACTTTTTGTGTGGGTGTCCCTTCTGTACTCTTAGAGGGGTGTTTTCAAAAGAAAGACCCAGTTTGTTGCAAATACAGGTACTCTTTGGTATTAAAGTTAGCTGGGACTGTGTAGCTTGTGCTACTCGGCTCTTCTGTTGTCTCTCCAGCAATTTGGAGTTTGCTGTGGATCTCTCCTTGTCCTCAGCTGGGAGAAGGGTCCAGTGCTACTGATCTGCCTTGTTAGCTGACAGATGGCTTATTCCACTAATATTTCATGAGCGCTTCATGGCGATTATGATGAAATGTTCATAGCTAATTTAAAGGATAAGCACTAAATCTTATCGTTTGCTCATTGGGTGAGATTTTGGAAGTTTTGTCAAACTGGAATTTAGCGTCTGTTGATGCTCAGCCCTCAATTGGAGTTTGGTATAGCTGTGTACTTTCAAGGTGAATTAAATTAGTTCTGCTGGTCCTCTTGATTTTCCACAGGATTGTTGTGCAAGTGAGGGCTTGATGCAGTTTCCTCCATTGTGTCCGGAGTTCTGTGGCAGTGTTGTTTGCTTATGGCTCTTTCGTTTAGATTTATTTTGAGGAATCTGACTTTCTTCAAACAAATCAGACTTACTTAAAAGAATGACCGTTAGCTCTCCTTTTGTTTTGCTTCATCTTTGTGTTTTGCCTGAATGGAGTTTAGTGTTAAGTATATTATCAATGTAAGTGTCTGTGTGTTAGAAAATAATAAAATGAGCAGACTTTTTCCTTCCTTTAATTTTGGTCTTCTCTTCAAGCTTTCTTCATTCCTGATGAGAAACGAGCAATTCTTCAGATCTGCAGGCATGGCAGTAGGATTTTCCTCCCTCTGCTCGCTCTTAATTTTGTGCATGGTACCACTAGATGTCCCTCTTTGGCTTTTTTATTGGGTTTCAGGACTGGGCCTGTGAAGTATAAAGTAGCTGCGCTCTGCGTCTCTGGCAGATTGAGTTGTAGGGGGAAAATATTTTGCTAGCTTTAAAGAAGAAATTTATAATGTATATTAAGGCAAAATAGTGTCTCTGTACAGTAAACTTGTACTAAAAAAAACTTTATGGAAAAAGTGACCTTTGTGAAAACAGAATATTTAACCTGTGGCTGAAGTGTTAGAATGTTTTGTTTGTTTTGTTTTGCTTTTTTAAATTAATAAGGCACCAGGTAACTGCAACATCTGAATTCTTCTCCGGAGGTTCTTAGAGAACTATGTAATTTATATTTTAATTGTCTGCTATTGTTTTTGATAAGTAAATACATTTTTATGATTTGTACTTAGCAGTAGGGTAATCTGAACAGGACTGAGGCTGTTCAAAATCTTGAAGTGAGTAAAGAAGCAGAAATAAAACTCAGAAGCCGTGTCTGTCTGCCACAATATCCAGAGGAGAGACTCAGCGCAAATAGTTTACTTGAAAGTATCTCGACAGTTACAGAATTCAACTTGGGAATTTAAAGGTGCTGTAAAAAAATGTTGCATGTATTTATACAAAACTGGGATGCCCTATAAAGCAATGTGTGCACAGCAGATTTACTTGTCACACGAAATGCCAGGAAAGTGGTGGGGGGCATCTTTGAGTGATCCACTTGGCACAGAGGTGGAGTACAGTGTCAGCATAATGAATAGGACCTTGCTTGGTGGATGGAAAATATTTTAAATTGAGTTTTTATTTAATGGATTTGAACTTTTCATGCCCAATTACCTTTTTGCTGAAAGAGAACAATAATAATAATAATAATAAAGTGCAAAGGTTCAGTTTCATTCTAGAAATGGGAAAATGTGCTTGGAGAGCTGTCAAAAGGCACAGTCAGATCTCAGGAACATGGAGGAAGGTAGCTAATGCTCTGGAGCGGATGTCCATCAACTTCTTTTGTGGCTTTATATGTCCTTGTCAATGGTAATGTGACAGAACGGGATGAGTCATGTACAGGGACGGATGGCAACAAAGAGTTGGTTAAGGTCAGAAAAAGTATGTCCTTGCAAGGGGGTTTATATGATTTTCTTAATTTGTCCAGTTAAGTCTTATAGGTGCATGAACTATGGAGAAACCCACTCTGCAAAATAAAGCTAACGGGATTTAGGGAAACTATTCCAGGCTATATAGAAGTAAATTCTTCCCCCTATAGCAGGAATGTAAGAAGAATGACGAAAAGCAAAAATCCCTATTAGATTCTACATGTCTTTTCCTTCTGAAATAATAACCTCTTCCTAGTGAGCTTCCACTGTAGGAATTTTTAACTCAAGACACATGCACATATATGAAGAGAAGCTTATCTGAAATGTGTTGAACTCTACTAAATAAAAGTGTACTTTTCAGAGTGTATGTAATGAGAAAGGACACATCTGTACGTTATTTATTTAGTTCTCATCGCTATGATATCTGGGTTACTATGTATTGGCTATAGACAATTCAGAGACCAGTCAATTGGATGGAAAAGTTCCCACTGACTTTCACAGGCTTTGTATCTAGACAAGTAGTCTCTCTCGTATTCCATTCATTTAATTAATTATGTGCAGAATACAGTCTGCGCTAAAATATTTACTGGCAACAGTGTCCAGATAAAATATTATGTTTTTTAAAGTTTCAGAGAAAAAAAACCTGTCAGGTAGGTGCCACCCTACTTCAGCTTTAACTCAGCTATAACTGCCACTAGAAGTGGCTGGTCCATTGTTTACATATTCTTGATCACAGCAAGAGCTTTATTGATGGTTGGCCTTTGACTTGGCGTTACTGATGGCTCATATGGTGCAATCCTCAGCAGGGGACATAAGACAGCACCACTTTAAAATGGATCCTGCTGGCCATGTGGTGCTGTTTTGTTCTGTACACTGCTAAAAGGGCCACTGTCAACTTGAAATCTAGTCAATTAAAAACAAACAGGCTAATAGGAGCTTCATGTCCCCAAGTCCTTTTGCCAGTTTCTGTGGGATTGCAATCAAGAGTATCCTATTTTTAACTGTGTTTTTCTCATTCTTGTTGGTGGCTTTGTGTGTGTGTGTGTGTGTGTGTGTGTGTAAAAGTATAAACCATGCTAAAGGAGGCACTGGCTACTTCACCAACATGGAAATGAAAGAGTGAATATTACTAAACCCAAAGCACACAAAGTAAATAATCCACATGTGCTTTGTGTATTTCACAAAGTAAGAATAAGAGGCATTTTTCCTTTAACTCTTTCAGTTGCTGGAATTTTTTTGGAAAATTTACATGGAATGAGCTTAGCGGTAGAATAGACAAACTGAGTGGGCTTTTTTGGCAACCTCTAAAAAGAGTAATTTTTAAAATTGAATAAAGTTTGTTACATCTGAATAAAATTTTTTTGAAACAAACTGAAAAAAAATCATTAAAATTGCTCTGATTGGAAAAATCAGAATATTTTGTTTTGTAAAACACTACAATTAATTAAATTTACAATGAACGCAGTGGGTTTTCTATGCATTTACCTAGAGGTAACATTTAACTATGGTCATACAAACTTCTCTTTTATCTAGAACCACCCCCTCTGAATTAATAGTTCCAATACTGCTTAAAATTGGAGTCTGGAGCTGCTCAAGAAGGTCTGTGTTTGGTCACACAGGGGGCTATGTACTGGGGAATGCCATGGAGGCAGACAGGGCTCATCATTAGGGGGCTGATTCTAGAGGCATTGAAGATCATCAGTTTCTGTGAACTTCAGGGCAAATTGGTGGCATTCAGCATTTGAGATGGGTTCACATCAGAACTATTGGTTTGGTGTATAGAAAGACTCTTGGAATGTTTTCTGTTAGAACACTAGGTGACTTCTAGAGAGTGACCCCAGCACTAGTGACAAAAGCAATGCAACTTGCAGACAACACATACCACATCCAGTGAAGACCAGGCACTAACTGACCACTGAGATACCAATACAGAAGATGCCGATCTCTGTCATGTATTTAGAGGCCTTTCACACAACTGAAGTAATTTTTCAGCTGCTAATAGAACTACTGTTTCTCTTTAAGTTTGATTATAAGTTTTCTCCCTCCTCTGTTTTGAAGTATTAAAGTGAGACCAGCAAACGTACCAGAGAGTGATCTGAGATCCTCGTATTCTCCAATGTCTCTGTGCTGTCAGTGGACTTGGTGTTGGCAATAGAAAGTCCATTGCAGCCCTGGCAGAGCTGGTTGATGGAGTGGTTAATGATGCAACACTTTTTTTAGTAATGTGTCTCATTTGGACACCACAGCACATCCTGTTTGTATTTCATCTCCTTTTCCTGGTACTTTATCTATGTCCACTACTCTTGGCGTTTTGACCCAAGGGACTTTTATTTTAATCATTTGCTCTTCCTACCTGAACTTTCTTGTACATACTTAATATTACTTTACTCGGGACTTGAACATATGGAACAGATATTTTTAATTCTCACAGTTAACACTTGATTGCTTAAAAGATGTATTTTTCCACTTGCAAAGAAAGCATTTAAAATCTCCTATATTCTCACTTACTACCCAGAAAGATGTTTAGTGCTGACCAGGAAAGCATACAAATTGAAACTCTTTTGATTTTCTTTTTTTTTTTTTTTCTTTTTTTGTCCACTAGCAGGACAGTGACTGACTTTAGTGAATGAAGAAGCCTTATCCAGTGGGGACCTGGTGTTTCCTTGCAGGCATGCGGGCTCATTTGGCCCACTCACGGACCTATTTTATTAGGGAGGCACCAAAGTCTGGCAGATAGTTTTTATTAGCAGGGCCTTGATATTGTGAAAATCTGGTTACTCTGACTAAGACTAGCAGTTTCTTGCTTCTGCACTAAGTGTTTTATAACTGGAGGACCAAAAGGCCTGTATTCTATCCCAATCTTATTTTTGACCAAGTCAGGTAATATCTCTGTACTTCTGTTTCCAGTCTCCAAACTTTATTAATAAAAGAATTGAAGCTAAAACAAATACTGACTACTGAAATTGCCTGTATACAAGTTGGCCGAGTTGTAGATCACACAATCCACACACACTCTCACGTTCTCAGGCATAAATGTTCAGCTGTAAGGTAGAAGAAAAAGAGACATAGAGACAAAAGGCAAAGAGCTAAAGAAAAAAGTAAAGCAATGGGGTACCTTGGACCTGGAATTAGGAAACCTGTTTTACTGTTTACTGGCATGAGCTGGGCCACCTCTTTTTGCTTTGATTTTATTTCTGTCACCTTTATTTTTGCCACTTTGAGCAAGGGACTGTATCTTATTACCAGTGAGATACAGAACCTAGCATAACAGGATCATGTTTCTGGTGGAAGCTGCAATTTTAGTTTGTTGCTATAGGTGGTACTACAATATTAATACATAATATGAAAAAAAAAAAAAGAAGAGGAAATAATAAAAAGGTGAGAACAATCAATAAAAAGAATGGTAGAAAACAAATGCCGATGTTTCATACTCTCTAAGGAGAGTTCCACTTGAGGTGATTTTCAAGCTTGAAGGGGATATGGTGAAATTCATGTGGTGGCTTTTGAACTGAGTAGTGCAAGTCTGTTAGATACTTTCTCTGTTTTCAGATATCTTCTACCAAACCACACAGAGCCATGGCTAGATTATGCCCTGCTCCTTTCTCCTCACCTGATAATTGTCTGTGATAAAAACCTGAGGACTTTATGTAAAGGTTGTTCCAAAATGGCCAGGGCCTCCTGAGATAAGACATGAAAGTTAGGCAATACTTCTCAAAATGAAGAAGGTTATTGATACAGGCAGCCAAGAAAGGTTTGAATGGGGTTTCATCCATAAGACAAGACTTAATCTCCACAGTCTTCTCCAGCCTCGTCTTGAACAGGTTTCCCTCTTGCTCAGCTTTTCTAGACTATGTTTTTTTTACTTTTAAAGAGAAGTACTATTTAGTTTTCTTTCATTTTATAGTATTGCTGTTTTAAAATCTATGTAGTGGTTAGATAGTCCAGAGAGGAGCCGAAACTTGTGCAGAAGTCCCTTCTGAGAGAGTTCTGTTGATCTCCCACTTCAAATTATTCTTTCTGATACATGTTACTTTGGCCAGAAGTGTGAATGTCAGTATCAAGCTCTCCGGCTTTTCCTTGGTTACTAAGTTTGGGAATGCAATAACATAAATCAGTATTCAAGGCAGCTGGATTTCCTCAAAGCTGCTATTCTGACAGGATAATGCTAACTGATCTTCTATAGTGGCATCCGTAATAACACATTCTCAAAGAACAGTTACTGTATAATAAAGGTGATTCTTTAGGATGTTGGGGTCAGCATGGGTCTTCTGGCTTGTCCTACAACCTCGGTGTTTAGAGTGCTCACATAATGTATGGGCTTTGAGTTGCAAGAGAATAAAGGATAAATGGTGTCTTTCCCTTTAGGACGTCAGAAAGACTTAGAAGGGGTACAGGGCTTACATGTTATCAGCAAACAGGCTTTGTAGAAATATCTCGTTCATTTTTATAGTACTCCTCTGTACCTTGAAGGACATGTGGACTCTTTTCTGTAAGATAAGAACTGTTGGGTGGGAGGTTGAAAGAAATGAATTTTTTAGCATGTCGAGGAAGACACCTGAAGTAAAAATACATAACATAGAATCCTAAAGTAATTCAGGCTGGATGGGACCTCTGGAGGTCATCTTGTCCAACCTCCCTGCTCAAAGCAAGTCCAATTGGGTCAGTTAGCTCAGGACCTTGTCTAGCTGAGACTTGAAGACCTCCAAGGGTAGAGATCCCACAGCTTTTCTTGGCAACCGGAAAGGTTAGTTAGTGACATCTTGTTATCAAAAGTTAGTTACCAAAGTTTTTAAAAGACAGTATAACTTTATCCTAACACTTGCAGTGGGGATGATGAAAATACAGAGGCACTGCTGTGTTTGTATAAAGGCGGGGGGGGGGGGGGAAGAAGGTGGCAGGGGGGGGAAAGCCAGTGAAGTTCTTGAGGCTTAAGGCCCTATCTTGCACATTTGAGATGTATTGCTGTGAGACGGAGAGCTACGTTCCTTGTAACACCTCGTGGGTGTCCCACCATGGAGGTAAGGGAGTGTCTGTAGGGGAGGCTTGTAAAAAGAGGGTCCAAAGGAACAGAACTCATTTCTGATGAGTTTGTGCTAAGCCACGCATAGGGAAGACAAGGATGTAAGTTCAGGTCCCAGCTGAACCACAGCCTTCTGTTCCCTTAGACCAGTAATCTGGGACCTGATCTGGAAACCATCAGTAGCTTGGAGATTCACTGCTTAATTGGAGCAAGCCTTTAATCTTCCCTGTACCTCATTCCTGTTAGGTAAAACACAGACGGAGAAACCTTTACCTGTTTTGCTTATCTGCATCACAGGATCTTTGGGATAGATACCATTGCTAATTATACAGTAGTTCCCTTGCATGTTACCATAACATTAATAATAATAACAGTAACCATCTTTCAGTACGCAATTATGCATTTCAGTGTAGACAAAATGTTATGGAGAAAGTATTCCATGGTGTAAAATGTTTAGTGTATAATCTGAAAGGTCTGTCTTTGTGCAGCGTGTGTGGTTTTTCAGATATAGTTATGTTTATTCAGTACTGCCTATAAAATATACTTTAACCTTCCCCCTCAAAATATATTCCACTGCATCACTATAACATCCTTGTGAAACAAACATTTGGATTTTTTTAACAACCAAAACCATCATTTCACAAGGCTTTATACAAATGGGAACCGTAGTTAAGATTTATTTATTATGTAAAATGGCAGGGATTATTATGTTTATTACTTTTAAATTGCACAACGCTTTTACATTAGGATCAATTTTAGAACACAGGATTAGCTACTATAACTACTGGCAGTTTTGGTGCCTTATTACCTTCTATTATATTCTGAAGTGATTTTCATTTATTTAATTTAAACTTCTGTCATTCTGCTTTTTCGAGCCTTAATGTCTCAGTTTCTGAAAATCCAGTTGGTGTTTTCTATCTCCACTGCTAAAGAAGTGCTGTTATTAAGTGATTCGGTGGCTTGTTTAGTCCCTTGACTATTGCAAGGCTCACTTTGCTTAATTTAACTACTGTACTCGCCTGCTCCCTCTCTCCTCCCCCCCGCCCCTTTTTTGTTCTTAATTGTTTTCAGAGTACTCAACTTCCTGTGGGGAATCAGTCAGCATGCCAGACTTCAAAGCACTTGTTACAGTAGACCAATTTGGCAATATGCTAATTTAAGCCTATTTTTATATCTTTCTACGTTGTTTCTACGCAAACAAAGACCATTTTGGACATTAGCGAAATAGCGAAGTCTTTGGAGGCTCTTTTGTTGCCTCAGATCTTAGTGGGAGAAAAACAGAGAGTGACTTTTAGCCTTTGGAGATGGAAAATACCTGTAGGATCTTATTTGCTACATCCTTCTCTAGATTACTTACTCCATTTTATTTGCTTTGCCCAATCTGGTGCTGAAGTGAAACCACATATCGGATGTGGATTTGCTTTAAATCAGAGCAACTGGGATACAGCTCTTACTGTATGACTGTGAGATGTGGGATTGAGGAGCATGAGTTGTACAAATCATTATGGGTTCATAGAATGAAAATATGTGAAAACTAAGGAATGCTTAATTAGACAGTTTGGACCTCTGAAATTTCCAAGAACAGTGAAACAGGTTGAATCTGTGAAGTTTTTAAGTGTGCTGGGCAAAAACATTGCATCTATAATTACATGCACATTTACTGACAGTGTACAATTTAAGCTATAAGGCACCCGACAGCTGAATCTAGGAGATGCACATGAAAACGACGTACAAATTTACCCACAAACACACGGTTGCATGACTGAATTGCTTAGAAGGATCATTGATTCACGTTCCTTCATGGATGAAGTTAGAGAGTGGTTTGGGCATAATCCAAGTAAGATTTTGTGTTTTACTTTAACAGCACACGTCGTCCCAGTGAAGTCAATGGGGTCATAGTTCCAGCTTCATCCATACTGGCTCTGTGCATATTTGAATCGTCTGTCTTTAAAGATTTGGTCTGAATCCATCACAAAGCTATGATTAGTGCTATTTCTGTTAAAATAATGAGAGCACACAATTTGCTGCCAGCTTTGTGCTTCATTCTGGTTGTAAGGTAGGGGATACATGATCTGGCAGGAAGTATACTGGGACAATTTTTTGAATGAATCTGAACTGGTAAGACAAGTTCATTTTGGGTCTGAAGAGTACAGCATTTTTGTTACTTTATTAGGGGGCAGTGTCTTGTAGAACCATGACCTTGGATTTATCAACTGCTTATGGTTAGAGATGTTTAGGTTTTCAGTGGGATTATTTGGTGATAGAGAGAGAAATCCCAGCCAGATTCTGTAAGTCTTCAGCGGCATCAGAATCTTGTTTAAGGCTGTTATTAGCTTTGTGTTTAGTAATCGATGCCTTTGCAGTTCTTGATTATGGTAATTTCATTAGTGATACTGTTCCAAAATGGCACGGATTGATTTTTGCAAGGAGAATCTTGTACACAAGGAAACGACAGGAATTCTTCTATTCTCATATTTGTTTTTCATCATCAAACTGAGGAATGCATTTTCAAAATGCTCTCTCCATTTAAGAAGGCACTTTTGTGCTGGAGGACTTCAGACATGAATGGAGAGGCTATTGTGTCAGCAGAGCCTGCGTGCTTATAAAGGGCACAGACAGGTCATATTATGAAGAGTTATTAGGAATCTCTTAGATGTAACATATAATTTTTATTTGAGAAGATGGTGAGCATGAACTCAGTGTAGAGTGCTGGCATAAGGACCCTTATGCAAAGGCTGCAAAGCAGATTCTTGCATCACCTTCTTTCTGCAGAGGGAGCACTGTGCAAATCCTGAAAAGGCCAATGGGGAGACTACACCTTGATAATTATCTTGATCTTGTGGCTGAAGATCATATTAAGTTCTTAGGACCTTCCATAAGCTAAGTCTGAGGTCTAGCCTGTTGGAGAGTCTGATCTATTGCTGTGATTAGTGATGCTGCCTTTTTGGAAGGGTGTGACCTAACAGTGGTCTTTAGTTCGCAATCTCAGCTGAAAAATGGTGACAAATGTTGGTTAGTTACCAAAGGGAATTTTATTTGGGGTTTCCTACTATAAAAGAAAAATTAAAAAGACATGTAACCTGTCATTATTTTCTTTAATGGAATTTAACTCCTTCGGT
This sequence comes from Numenius arquata, assembly GCF_964106895.1. NCBI lineage: Eukaryota > Metazoa > Chordata > Aves > Charadriiformes > Scolopacidae > Numenius > Numenius arquata. The sequence continues at coordinate 62,704,172 of NC_133577.1, read as the reverse complement.
TCTTATAAGAAATAATAAATGTTAGTGGATCTTAAAGTGAAAACATAATTTTTGAACAATAGGTTGGAATATTTTAAAACAAAGTACTTTTTAACTTTTCCAAACTATTTTAAAATTGTTTTCTTATAGCCAAAACAACTGCCTGAATTCTGTCTGACTGGTAAACAGTATCAGACTCTCTAAAATAGTATTTCTCAGTAGTTATGCTATTTGATATTTATATACATTGCTCCAGTACAGTGTTTCTTTAAGAAATAGTATCTTATACATTTAACCACATCTATAAGGTGGAGTGATGCCTGCATATGCAAGAGATCAAATTATAATAATGTCTTTGGAAATGGAAGATAGGAGACTCTCCAGTAGCACTCATTAGTGGAATTATATAGTTATAGCTAAGAAAATTATTATCTGAATACTACAGATGGTTCAATGGCTTCTTAGTGCAGGGACAGAGTGAAAAAAAAATCATAAGCAAAACATGCTGGGAATGACTAAATGGAAAATGAGAATTTTTTTCTGACTCCTAGTAGAAACAGCTCCAAGTCAAAATGTCAGATTCAGATAGCTGCAGACCTTGAGGCTAATGAGATCTGGATCTGTATTTTGTAGCTTGCATCCATAGTTTAAAGTGAATTTGAGATCTAAATTTATATGTGTGATGCAGTTTAATATCATTTGAGTTTCTGGTTCTGGTTCCAAAGAGCTCTTAGACAGTGATCTGAGGAGCTTCTGAAGAAGGCAATGGAATGTATGCCTCACATTTTGCCTGAGTCTTTAAAATCAGAAAGATGTTATATTCTTTATGAACGTGAATGTACAAAAGAAGTGTCTGTATTGTACAAGCATAGAAAAGTAAAACAACTTCTCTCATAGTAAAAGTTTAGGTCTTGTCCAGTAGAAGTTTGTTGTTATTTATTGAATTTTGCTATATTGATTTCTGTAACTGACTATTTATCTTTCTACTGCAACACACATTTCAGTAAAAACTCTTTTGGGGGCAAAAGGCCAGAATGAAGTCTTTGCATGGCTTATCTCTAAAGTAGGAAGTGAGAGACTCAGAAGTTGCACCTACAAAAACCAGTGGGGACTCTTTGATGTCTCTCTTAATGTGCTGGGTTTAGATTACTTTGTGAGTACAAAAAGGGTGAAAGGTTCGAGGTTACTTTTAACTAACTCTTAGGATCATGATTTGTCCATGGGGTAGTTTTTAATAAAGCATATACAAGGGTATGGGCTATCAGATGCAACGTCTTGAGGCTGAAATCCAGCCTCTGTCCACAAAAACTTGCATGACCCAAAGATTCATGATATTTTCAATATTGTTCTTCTTTAAAGGGAAAAAAAAAAAAAAGCCACAGCGTGGGATATTTTTTCTCCAGTTTTTCAGCCCTTTCAAGTTATTTTCTATAACTAGGAGCACAAGATCCTCCTTTTTAATTTTTTGTTAATTATGCAGATGCCTCTGAGATGTCTTAATGTAGACCATTAAGTACCACAGACTGCAGACAATGGCATGGGAGTAGGCTGCATGATGCAGGGGATTTAGCAGGTACCATTCAGTCCTGTGATACTGAAGTACATTTAGAAGTGTTCCTATTCTATGGCAATCAGTTGGTAGCTTTTTGTTCACCATCTCCTGTATTATACATAAGTTTCTGCTGAAATGAGAAGCTTTGTAAAAAGGAGAATTTTAAGGCTAAACTATTTAATCCAGGTCTTGCATTCTTAAAGGGTTACTATTTTCAGCTGAGCCTACTAGTTATATTTTGGAGCCAATTTGTCCTACAAACAAATGTAAAGTACTGTGACAATGTTTACATTTCAGTGGGGGAATTTTAAGATAAATAATATTTCTATGAGTTTTTCACAGGTCAAGAACATGCAAATTCACAGCTCTTGTGTGTCAGCTCATTCATGCTAACAGTAATAACATGATTTGAGGCTTACAGTGCGGGTCAAATTCTGTCCCTTGGTTCATCTGTTGCTTTCCTTCATGTTCTTCCACCTGTATAGGACAACAGAATGTGGTGTCAATAGGCCCACATTATTCTGACATCCTAATTCACACTACAAGAGTTTCTAATAAGCTACCAAACCTATTGCATGTTTATTTTCGCAATAGTGCCAAACCCCACAAGTGGTATCTTTCACTGTTAGATATTCCCTAAATGCAGTAAGTGGTGTTCATACACTATTTTAATGACTCTACCCTTTTAATTTGTTTGATTAAGACCTGGTTTAAGTGCACTGTCTTTAGTTATGATGTAAGGCTTTCAATTCATAAGTAATGGCTTCAAGAATTCTGTTAAGCTGATGTTACTGCAGAATTTCTGACAAGTGAAAAAGTACAATGAAGTAGGCAAATAAAAAATATCATGAAAATGGATCCTTTTAGACACAATGCTGATAGGAAGCCTAAAGCTCTCATAAAAATTTTCTTTACAGAAAATCTGAAATAACTATTAAAGTCAGTTTACCCCAGATATATAGCTATGCAACTTGGATCAGAACCTAGCCTTGAATATTCCACTTGTTCCTCCACTCTACTCACATAGGGAATTGATAAATTCTGCTATTCTTTTTCAAATAGAAATGTTATATTTTCACTCTATGGATAAATGGATTAAGGATTTGTCAGGCCAATTTTGCGGCTTTCTTTCAAGAAATTCACAAGCCTTTAAAATGTCATATTGCTTTTATACTTTAAAATGTCTTAAAGATCTACCTAGGGAAAGGGTGCATATTATTTATTTATTTCCTATATATCTTGACTTCAAATATTTAAATCTACTAATTACTGGAAGAAAAAGACAGCTATGATTTCTGAAGGACTTTAAAAATAAAAAAAAAAAATAAATTTCCAGGTTAGGAATTTGTTAGTGTGGTGACAATGAGCCCTGGATAATTACAGACTAATTTATGAGCTAATTATATAAGCTTAAAATACTGCCTTTTAGATCCATTTTGGACAGACCTGTTTATATATAAATCTTCTATTACTTACTCATGTCTCTCTTGTTTGTCACCGTGCTGTTGCCCACATTAGGAGTAGGGGAGAAGGGATTTTCTCCTTTCAGCATTTCCAGGACTGCAGAGAGAGCACTTCACATGCTGAAACAAACAGGGCAACACTGGCCCAGTTCTCTTCCACAGAGGGATAAACCTATCTCTCCCAGGAGCGAAGCTGGAGAGGATATGGACATCTTCCTGACACAAAAATATATATGTGAGGGACACAGGACGGATTTCAGTCCCTACATTGGCAATGTGATTGGGCTGCATTTTTGTTTTCCTAAATGCAATGCTGTCGTTATCTTTAAACTTCCAGAATTCTCATGTAGTGGCCACCATATTCAACAGACAATTTGAATATGGATTGTTCCATAATTGAAGCTAAGCTAGGACACTAATTAATCCCTTTTCTGTGGTTCTGTAATGAGTTGGCTAGCTTACAAGTACAACTGACCTCTAATGGATGGAATCAGAACTGTTCAGTCGTTTGTCATGTCTCATAGGGCACAACTCATGGCGAATCTGCTTTAAGTTAAATAGTAAGGACTTGTGCTTTTGGGTCAGGAGAATCTAATTTCAAGCTCAGCTGCTGCCAGGAATTTCTGAGTGGTTGTGGTCTCTGGCCCAAGAGTGGGGTGTCATTAGTGAGCTCAAATGAGTGAGCGGTTACTCCCAGGAATGAGTTAATGCTTTGCTCACCACTGTAAGAAAGTTTGCAGTCTGTCCACAGTAACAAATGTGAAGCTGTAGGTGGTGAGAAATTTGTTATACTATATAAACCCAACATTTCAGAGCTATTATAAAATTTGAGATTTTTGGTGAACAGAGCTCTTTATTATGTCTTTGTTCGTTGTAGGCTAGCTAGCAGTGATTCATGGAATATTACTGTACATCTGATTTTAGTAGTTACCCATTACATCATGTTAACGTATTTCAGTAAGTAATCAATTCAGTTTTTGGTATGCTGCTTTAATTCAGGTTTCATTCCTTGCCTAGTATTTATTTTTGGAGGTGTGTTGTCCATCTTCGTCTGAGATCATACTGCCCTCTTTGCAGTAGCCATTTTAGGATAAAATGCTTAATAAGATTTGCATTTAAAAAATGAACTAAAAGAACCGGACCCCCTCCAGCGAGAAACAAGTAATTATATCATTTGTATTGCAAAACAGGAGCAGCTATAAAACATCAGTATACTTTTTAAGAAGATTGATATTCTTAAGAAGCATTACATTACATATGAAATGACAGGCCAGGCGGAGGGAAGAAACCCTCTCCAGTGTAAGTAACCCACAGACTCATAGGCAGAGGCATGGTTTTTATTCAGGATTCTGCTTAATCAAGAGCTCTGAATTTACTGCTTCTAGTTTTTGCCTTTTACTTTCATGGTACTGTGATTATGAAAGCTAGTGAGGGACATTATTAGACCTTGTCTATGATCAGAAGAATTTTTCGGTAGATTTGTTCCAGAAAACCATCCGAGTGTTGCACAACATGTACAGAAGTCTTTTGTCTGGGTAGTTTTTCTTAGATTTCTTCTTCCCACCTCTGCCAAAATATGAGCCACTGAAATTTTTGTCTGCATAGCTGTGCAAAAACTGGCGTAACTGAGGTGTATTTTGCGCTGTTGACTAAAATGGCGAGAGCTATTTTATGTAGCTCCTGGCCTTAAGACCTCTTGTTCTAAGTAAAAATATGGGAATTGTTATTCCTCTCTGGTTGGATGACTAAACCAGTTTAAACAGTCTTCAGGCAAAGCACCGTTTGTGCTAAAACCCACGTAACGTTTTGTGAATCTCAAATAGAAATGCTCATCAGTTTTTCTAATACTTGTGAATAATGTTATCTCATGAGCTAGAATCATGTATGTTTGGCATTTTATTAATGAAAATATTCCCAAATCAGTGTCTGATAGCTTGTTTAAATATTCAGTGACTTCTACCCTGAATACAGACCATTTGCAAAAAAGCTGCTAGGTGACTATCAATAAATTAATATGTTAATTAAATCTGCATCTGTGTACAGACTTTATTACTGTTTGCTTTGCATCTTTTTAAAAAAAAGCTTTTTGAGCTTTTATTTTTGTGTGTAGCAAACTTTACATTAGAGTTGGTCAATCTATTCTCATATTGGCAGAAGGGGATTTTCATTGATCGTTTTCTCTGTATTTGCCTTTTTCCCTCCTTCTCTAAACCCTAGTGCTGTAATGCAGAAGATTTATTGTCAATGATTTATTAAAATGTAATTCTAAGGTGACTCCTTATCGTGAAAGTAATCTGCAGGCTATCTTTGTTTAAACTTGCAACCCGCTTTGTCAAAGAAAACAGCCTATGAAATTTTCATTATAATAGACAGGTTTTTATAATGAACTGGGAAAAAGCTATTATGACCAAAAAACAAATTGTTAGGAAACTTATGCATTGAAACAATATGCTCATTAATTGTAATTTTTTTGGGAGGGTGAACAATTCCGTTTAATGGTTACATTTTTCAGTCTTATAAATTAATTTGAATTACCCAATATCACTTAATTTTTCCCTGGGAAAGCTTCTGCTTGCCCGAGCAATATTATAACTGCTAATTCAATTACACTGAAATTGTTTAATAGAAAATATAATTGCTTATTCATACAGAATACCCATTAAAGAAGTGCAAAGGCCTATACCCTAGGGTTACTACATATTAGTACTTTGGGAATTCAGGTGGGAATGCTGGGTAGGGAAGGTGCTGACTGATCTTTAATTGTTCATCACCTGCCTCCAAAATAATATGAATGGACCCAAACTAAATGACCACTCATTACAAGTTTCAATTTAGGAGCTTGGCTGGGGTCAGCAGATTGCTTATGCTGATCGCAATGATTTGAAGTTGTGATTACCATAAGCAATTTAAATTTTATTGATCTACCCTTCTGAAAGTTGTAATTGAGCATAGATGTTGGACCCGTAGCTCTCCAAACTAAATTGTACTCTGAAGCCCTTGCTGGATTACTGCAAGAATCAATAAGCAGTCAGTCACATTAACAATGAAATAGCTCCATTAACATACAGTGCTACTGGTGAAACTTTATTTAGGAGGGGTGTTAGTTCACTTCATTGTTTTATCAATGAATTTCAGTTGTACAGGGAAAAGTATAGCTTGTGTACACCTAATGAGCTTGCATAATGATAATCTTATATTCTTTAACTATGAGTCTTTTTATGGGAAAGAAAGATTATTTTTTTTCTGTGACAGATTTGCTTTATTATGAGCAGAGGAACTATGTAACTGGAATTACAATTTGTTAACTGTGATGCACTGAAATAACTTGGGCGCCAAAGAGTTTTCTACTGTGACATATGTTCACTATTAGTGGGTTTCAGACAAAAGGTCGTGTCTCAAACAAGAACACAGACACATAGTGAGTTTGTAATTTATACTTATTTGCAACTTCCAAGTGGAGTTTAGTGGTCAACCTCCTAAACACTGTCTCCCCCTTTCAAGTTTTCTGCACCTCTGTGGCATTGCTGAAGAGATCAGAACAGGTACTAGAGAAAGACTGCTTGTTCTTACGTAAAATAGAGAATAGAACCAACATAGAAGGGGTTACTAAGATGGATAATAGACCTGTCGGTATCGTGTGAAATGGTTTTTTCCTGTGATTCAAAAGTGACTCAAAATTTTGGAAAGAAGATGCAAAAACTGGGCTGTTTGAAGTATGGCATGGCTGGAAAAACAGAAGTATCTTTGACTAAATCTCTCATGTCTCCCTTTGTGATTTATAGCTGCTCTTACTATATCTGCTATCTTAGTTTGTCGTGACTTTATCTCTTTGCAATCTTCTTTACTGTAGAACCTCGAAGCCCTAGCTACAGTACAGCCTCTTCCTTTCCTCCATACTAGGTTTTAAATGAGCAATGAGCCAATATTGGTTGACTTGATTGGCAGTGGTATTGTGCTAATTAGTAGTTTTAATTGAGTAAACTTGGATTTGGGAAAGTGCCATCTTTGTATTCATCAAAATGACAGTAAAAGAGCCATAATGATAGCAATTTATCATAGAATCATAGAATACCAGGTTGGAAGGGACCTCAAGAATCGTCTGGTCCAACCTTTAATTTTATGTTCATAAACTGTTTACATTTACACCTCTTTACCAAAAGATCTGTTGATTTCGTACTATCCCAGATAATCCCACTGGCAAGTCATTCACGAAGAAATGAAAGCCACTAGCAATATACTGGGCCTAGTTTCACTGAATTTCACTGAATTTTTAGAGTTGGAAGGGACCATAAAGATCATCTAGTCCAACTCCCCTGCCGAAGCAGGATTGCCCAGAGCATGTCAGAGCATGTTACTCAGGACTGCATCCAGGTGGGTCTTGAAAATCTCCAAAGAAGGGGACTCCACAACCTCCCTGGGCAGCCTGTTCCAGGGCTCTGGCACCCTCACCCTAAAGAAGTTTCTTCTTCATATTTGAGTGGAACCTTCTATGTTCCAACTTGTGCCCGTTGCCCCTCGTCCTCTCACTGGCAACCACTGAAAAGAGTCTGGCTCCCTCCTCCTTCAACCCACCCTTCAGATACTTATAAGCATTGATAAGGTCTCCCCTCAGCCTTCTCTTCTCCAGGCTAAAGAGTCCCAGCTCTCTCAGCCTTTCTTCATAAGGGAGATGCTCCTATCCTTGAATCATCCTGCATCCTTTACGCACTGATGAAAACCATTGCTGTTAGATATAATTACTTTTCAGGAGCAAAAGATCTCTCTCCTAGTGAAAGGATTCACATGGTTTTGAAGAGGGGTAATGCCGTCAATGCTGGCCATGGTGTTACACAGCAGCACTGAGAGAAGCAGCGCTGGATTACCAACCGCCCTTACATCCTCCTTGACTTGAATACCCCTTGCAGAACACAAACTATAATTTCAGCACCTCGGTATTACAGAATTGTGACCTTATAAATGCTTCACAGGCAAAATGTCTAACATACATATATGCAGAACTGTCACAACTGTGTTTGCAATAATGGCTTATTCCTTAAAATTTAGCAGTAGATCAGCGTTCTTAGTCTAGGACTAAGATCGGTGAGACCAGGCATCTCACTGATGCCTGAAGAGCACACACAGCTGTTTTCTAGAAATATACTCCCAAATTTTGATATGACCTGCTTTTTAGCATAGGAGAGTTCAGCCAGTTCTTTGCAGCTCTAACAAACAAGTATTTTTTCTTGTCCTATAGGTGTGAGAGTACTTAATGATATTTTTGCTACCTTCTTAGGAATTTATTTTCTCCAGGTTTCTGCCACTATATACCACATCGTCACTGAGACAGTAAACTGTTTTTCCCTAGATCTTGGTGTCTCAAGGATTCAAATTAATGCCTGCGTACCGTGAGCCAGCTCTTGGAATTCCTTTCTCATTCAGCAATTCAATTGGTATGGTTTATGCGAGGTTCTTACTCAGGCCCACATCTACTTTGCAGAGGATGAACAAAAGAAGAACACATCAATCCTTTGTCATTCCTTCTGCTGAGACAGTGTTGTTATCCTGGGGAATTCGTGTGGAACAAAAATACATGCTACTTACACATAGTTTCTATACCAGCTTCTGACATAGAGCAGACACAGACCAATGTGAGATATGGCATTGATTCACAAAAGGCTTAATGCGAACGGTCACTTTCAAGTATAGCAACATGTTTACAAATGTAAGACACCCTAAAAAAAGACATAGCTGATCTTTATGTAGGAAACATCAGCAAGAAAAATGTTCAGTGAAAACTGTCTTGTGGAAATTGCAGTTCTTCAGATAAGAAATTATACTAATTAGAAGAGGACTTAAGTATTTTATAAACTATAAGATCACTTTTAAAATTGATAATCAGATATATACTCAGTTTTCAAAAGGGATCTTTGAATATAGTATTCTACTGCTAATATATTTCTTGCAGAAAATCTGAGAAAAACATGTCTGATTGATCTATATCCTATATAAAATGTCATACATCAAGAAAATTCCACATGTACTGTCTAAGTGTTATATTGAAAGGATGAAGAGTTCTCTGTCATGATAGCCCGATTATGAGATATTATATATCAAATTACATTGAGGAAAGAAGATTCTCGTTTAATGCTTGAGATTCTGATCTCTCCATCATCTCTTTTATGTTAGAGCTTTGGGTTTGCAGGTCATTTCTGATAGGATCTCTAACCAAAAAAAAAAAAAAATAAAAATCGCTTTAATTGAGAGCCCTTTACACTAAAAAAACAATTAAGTTTTGAGATCCATTTAATTTTTACTTGTTTTAAGCACCATCATAAACATCTGCCACCTGGCATAGAAATTGCTTCATATGTCAGGTGGAGAGATGAGATTTATCTAAAAGTTCTTTGTGTTTGATACTTTTCCCTGCTGTATTTTCCAGTGAACTAATTTGAAACTGATGGCATTTAAATAACCATTTATTGCCATAATGGAAGAATACAGTTAAAAATACATAGAGTAATTGCTGTCATTCCAAGATAAGAATACAGCAGTAGGCATAATGGAGCAAACCATCTTCAGTCTAGTTTGGCCTCCAGCCATAACACTGGCCAACGCTTTGATCATTCAGAAGAAAATAAAATGCCTTCCGCCTCTTTTCTGTGCATATATGTAATGCATAAATTGATTGATTTATTAACCTAGACAAAAAACACTTTTCTTTTTTCCTCTGTAGATAGTGCTGGAAACCTCAGGTCTGGGAGCTGACTGTATTCAGTTTTTAACTCATCCACAAAGTCAAATCGAGTTTTGGGTCATTCTCTGAAAAGTACAATGTACACGTGGAACCTCTTTCCCGTCACTTGCAACCCACCCTCTTCCATATGCTCCCTCACTTACAGACTTCTTGTGTATTTTTTTAATGCCACCAGAATTCCAAAGCACTTTGTAAAGAAAGATGAAGCCTTTCCATTGAGAAATTGCAGCAGTGTTATACAGCAAGCATAAGAGGTGTGGGGAGAAATTAAAGGGAAGACAAGCTCTGCCCATCTTTTCCCTGCCTTGACAGCCTTCACATTATTGCATACTTTTTGCATGGCATTTTAGGGACAAAGAAAAAAAAGTATTTCCTTTTGTCCTTCTCATGGGACTTTTGACCCCTGTAATGGAATCATCTCGTAAGATCATCTGTTCTTGCAAAATTTGAAACATCTTGAGCAAATGACCTCATCTGACCAGTTCAACCTGTGAAATTCTTGCTGACTCTATTAGGTCCATGTGAGTTTAATGCAGAACTAAGACCATACAAATAGAGTCAAGAAAATTTGCAAATAAGTTCTGAGTGCACTATTAGCAACTATAAAATCATCAAACATTGCTTTAAATGCAGCTGTAACACTTGATTCTTGTGCCAGTAATTTTCAACAGCTGAATATGACTGCATAACAGTATTTTAGATCTGATCCATATTGATTGCTCTTACATTCCAAGTAGTCCTAAAATTCCTTCCAAGTATTGAGGACAGGAGGAAGAATGAAGAGGCTGATGTACGCATTACAATCCCATGAATTTTGGGTACCTTATTCATCCATCCCCAAATTTTAATTAGGTTTTTGGAACTTCACTTTGTCTGTGCCAGCATTCAATCAATATCCCCATGACTCTATTAATTTACTGACCAGAAATTTCATGGAAACAGCAAAACATAGGTAAATCATAGAAAATATTCCTGAACAGCAAATTGGAAAATTTTCAGCAAAAATCAGCATCTGTGTCCTCTGACTTCTCATTTTGAGTGTCCATAACATAGTCATTGTGACTAACCTAGAGATCAAGATTTGCCAGAATTATTGGGAAAATAATTTTAAGCAAGAAATATATCTGACGAAAAGAGAAATGATGTTTAAACAGAGGATTCATTTGATGTTCAGCTACCATAGTTTGTCCTATTTTGTTCTTTTCTTCCCCAACTCTTTAACTGACAAAACCAAACCTGAACATAAACCATTGTCTTATGTTATCATTAAAGTTTCTTGATTGCTTTTTGTAACATTATTTTTAACTGCTGAGGGAACTAGGCAGATATACTCATTATGGCATTCAAATCAATTCCCCAACAGCCTCCTCAGAGGCTTCAACAATATCCATTGTCCAAAGACTGCATTCATGGACCATCAGTGTGTGAACATAGATTTGTTTTGGCCAGCAACCGCCAGCTTGCCAAGCTTCATCTCCTCTTCACTTTCCCTTCAAGAGTCAGAACTGAAATTTCCCACAACTAACAATCATTTTAAATTGGACCATTGTCAAATTTAACTACTTTCATCATTTTTTCGTTTGAGTCACTAGTAAATATCAGAGGCAGACCAGGCAAAAGTCAAGTTTGGAGAAAAATAAGGTCCAAGTTGTTGTCTATAGGCTTCTGGACATTTAGGTGCAGTTCTCTGTGCTGCTACTATTCTTACTATGGAGACTAATCAGTTAAGGTTACATTTTTAAATGTTCAAGTTTAACCACGGCAATGGCAGTTAAGCTACTGGGCTGATTTTGAAAATTCTCATAAGCACTTATGGGGCACACCCTTCTGGCCCATCTTTTCAGACGTATTTCAGTGTTTGGTTCTTATTGATCTCAGTTAACCTTTATGCCTTGGTCCCTTAATTGCATCTTTTTGTGAGGATGATGTAAGTCTGAAGCCAGATGAGGATTGCTTTTTTTTCATAATAGACAGAACAAAATTATGAATCTAAATAATCCAGAGCACTGTGATTGCGAATATGGAGTAATCAGTCTCAGATACAATGAATTTTACATAGTAGATTAACTTCTAATATTCATTTTAGCATGACCCATAGTCTTTCTCTCATTTCGTTGGCCAAGCTATTATCATATAAAATCTTGAACTATATTTGAAGTCTCAGAATTTAACAGATTTAAATAATCGAGATCAAAGCGGTTTTTTCCTTGGTATTAGAAAAATATCAAAACATTTCTTTTTAAAATTTTAGATGATAATTTTTTTTTGCTTCAATGACTTAAATTTTATTAAGATAAATGTTTCTGAGAGCAGAAATAACCATTATTTGGGGTGTGTGGTGGTGGTGATTGTTTGTTTGTTTTTTCCAACCAGGTAGAAGTTTCTAAATACTTTTGTGACCTTGTTGCCTTATCTTCTATTATACTGCCACGTAGTGTCTGGTTTATACATGGAAATACTAAGATACATAATTGCTAAAATAGTACGTTTTATGTGGCATAACAATCTTGTGCATGTATAAAAATAACTGTGAATAACCTTATGTAAAACCACTTAATCATTTATTAGACGTATTATTCATAATTTATGAGATATTAGATCACTAACATATATACCAAAGTCTAACTTTAAAAGTCTGAGTCTGTTCTAAAAAACCCAGAATCTTTCATCTGGTATAAATTGTCATAGGAGTTTTTATTTCCGAGTGACTTCTCTGTATGGCTCAAGATCCCCATTTTGGTGCTTTCTGCTCAGTAGGAGGCTGGGGAACCCAGCGAAAGCATTTGGAAGGTGCCATGAGGATGAATGCCCGCCTGTGTATTCATCCCGCAGTGCTGCACCGTCTAGTTCACTCAGCAGCCACTCAAGCTTCCCCATATACGTGCCTTAACCTTAACCTCCGAGTTTAAGAAACCACAGGGGCTATATCTTCTGAAGGTGAATTTGCTAGTGTTAGTGGGGGTCTTTATGTCATGTCCTTCTATTTTCCAGTCACTATAATGTACCATAAGGTAGACTTTAGGACTGGAAGAAAGATTAGGAGGATGGAAAATAAACAAGCCAAACAAACTCTGGAGAGCAGTTGATTGGAGAGGTTGTGACAACGTCTAAAAGAAAGAGGAAGAGGATGATGAAGTAGAATGAAAATATAGTTTCTTCCATAGAGCAGATCATATCTTAGTAGAGATATTAGTTATGATTTTCCACTGACTTGAAGGGGTATAACTAGTTTACACACTATGATGGATTTTGCATGGATTTGTGATGATTTCTGCCTTCTGATGATATAGAACATAATTTTGGGGGACCCATGAAATGGTCTTAATATCCTATTTGCTGTCCTTTTATATAACAGCAGTCCTTTGAAGAAGAAACTTTGTGACTCTTGTCTTAACAGCTTTTTAAAATCTTTTTTTCTGATGATGCTCCTCAACAACTTTTGAAACAGCTGGAGTTAACCAGAAAAGGGTAAAAGCTTTAGCCAAGTTCACTCCGAAGCACCACTTTGTCAATGGTTGCCAGAACACTGTAGTGATTATTACAACCACAGAACTTCTGTTTTATGGGCTCTGTTAACTCTCCTAAGCACAGGGCTGCCCTTCTACGACAAATTTTTCTCATTCTACTTTGATTAATTTACCCTTTACATTTCACAGAACTTCAAAAACCCCAGCCCTAAAATAGCTATTTGTAGCCATCTCCCTTCCGTTTGCTGAGGGTTTGTTCTGTTTTTCTTATATATAAAAAAGTAGTTTTTCACAGAATTATTTTAGGTAGTAAGATACACAGTTTGTGTTGAAGCTAGTTGTAATAAGTCAAGAGTCTGAAATGTAAGTAAGTTGGTGCCTGACTTACACAATTAAATAGCTGCAAATGAAGGAGAATTCATTACTATAGTACTCCAACAACCTGCCAGCCCGGAGCACAAGAAAAGAAGACCCTGGAAATCTCAGGTTTGAAATAATAAGTAAGCTTGAGAACTTACTTGATGAGAAGATTCTAAATTAAAATTAAAAGTTTTTCTTAGGGACTCAGGAGAGTGAAACAGAATCTTCCTCTAGATAATAAAAGTGTTGTTTTCTTTTTGTTAAGGGAATTTCTGAGAAATTAATGTTATTACTTTTTTCCAACCTGTCCTCTAAAATACTCATTTGTATGGAGAGGTTTCTCTCCTCAGTTGTCTTCTGTGATGCTTAAGTAGCTTTGTGATTCCTGTGTCTTGTAACATAGAACAAATTTGGTTCCTCTCACTCCCAGCTGCACCCTTGAGGACCATACCACCTATGGAAGGCCTGTTAAAGTGCTTTCTTATGAAAACAGATGGTGTCTATTGTTCCTGTAAGACAAAAGATTAAAAGAAAACGTCTGTCTAAGTTAGATTACATTCCAGAGATCTGAATCAACTGTACATAGGCAATCTGTGCAACAGGGATGTCAGACTGACTGTGACCCAAAATCACGTTATACTTCGGTAGCAGGATTCTCGAAGAGATACCTTTTGAAATGGAGCATTGTGTTCGACCAGATGGTTGGCCTGAATTTTCATTGTTCCTCTTGGCTCTCTAGTGATACGCAGATTTCTATATCGCTTCTTATTTTTTCGCAGCTCTAACATTTACACTCAGAAAACTGATGAAGAAAATTAAAAAAAAAAAAAAAAAAAAACCAAACGTAAAGAAGCTACAGAATACATGTTTGCCTCTGAACTGTGTGTGTATGTGCATTAAAGGTGGTATTAAAGGTGTACTAAATAGGTATTAATCTTGTTTTCTTTTTCTTTCTCTTTTTTTTTTTTTTTAACATTTTACATGAAAGCTGCCACAATTGGAATAAGAGTGAAATGAATGTAAGTATGATAAACGATAAAGTGCTCCTGGGAGTAAATATACCACTCGGAGCATTGCTAATCCAGCAGTGCAGCCAGCTAATGCACTCTGTGAGCAAGCACCTCAAAAAAATTCTAAATTTGAAACATTGAAGACTGGCATTTAGCTTGAGTAGCTTCTGGTTTAAGACAGAACTGCAGCAGCAGGGGATCACAGTAGCAAAATGAAGCCTTGGAAGGGGCAGAGGCTTGATGTCTTGGATTATTGTGTATGTATATGTATTATATATTGTATTGTATATGTATTGTATATTGTACTGTATATGTACGAAGATGATTCAAGGATAGGAGCATCTCCCTTATGAAGAAAGGCTGAGAGAGCTGGGACTCTTTAGCCTGGAGAAGAGAAGGCTGAGGGGAGACCTTATCTATGCTTATAAGTATCTGAAGGGTGGGTTGAAGGAGGAGGGAGCCAGACTCTTTTCAGTGGTTGCCAGTGAGAGGACGAGGGGCAACGGGCACAAGTTGGAACATAGAAGGTTCCACTCAAATATGAAGAAGAAACTTCTTTAGGGTGAGGGTGCCAGAGCCCTGGAACAGGCTGCCCAGGGAGGTTGTGGAGTCCCCTTCTTTGGAGATTTTCAAGACCCACCTGGATGCAGTCCTGAGTAACATGCTCTGACATGCTCTGGGCAATCCTGCTTCGGCAGGGGAGTTGGACTAGATGATCTTTATGGTCCCTTCCAACTCTAAAAATTCAGTGAAATTCAGTATTAAATGACCAACAAGATCGAGGGGGAAAAAAAGAGAACTAAAAGCTGAATTTGCTACTTGGTTTGTACTGACTGACAGTTTGGGCAGTGAATAGGGTTAGGGAAAGGCAAGGATAAAATCTGGCCCTCTTAGGTTCATACCAGGTGTATAACTGTTGGTGCTGCTTTTTTACAGCTGTATCTTTGAAGGGCATTCGTGAATGCCTTCGTGAAGTTTGGTAGCCCAGGTGCCAAAAGGACTTTGGACTGGCACACTGAAGCAGGCAGTATGCGTTGCTTTCAGAGAAAGCAGCATATGTTCCGCTAGGGAATTTCATCTGCCACCCACTCTTCAGGAGTGTAACACTGCCCACACGTCTTGCCTGAATGACTTGGAAAATATAATTTTATTTCCAACTGTTACTCAAAGTTGGAACTATCTAAGCTATGATGGGTCAGGAAAATCATGCAAAGGGGCTTCTCTTTTCTTAAAAGAAGGATGAAAAGTACTCCTGACATGAGTAAATTGTCTCTTGGGTAAGCATTAGGGAAACATTTGACAGTGTTTATCTGAAAAACTTTGTAGTTACCTTATGTGTTTGTCAATGTTTACGAAATTGTATGTAAGAAATTGCAAATGGGACTGTGAATCCATCTAACTTTTTCAGACAATGTTTTAATTTCACCCGGTACTTATTCATCCTCACTGAATCTTGCAAATTAGCTGTTTGATAACTCCAGGAACGATGCATGTCTTTCCTTGTGTCTTATCTGATCCTACTGTGTGACATGGAAGGAAACAGAATTGCAAGTAGTTATGAAGATGCGGTTGCACTGGGTCTAGATTATGATGTTTTTCCATTTTAATCTGTATTCCTTTCTCAGTCATTCCTGTTATTCAGTTTGTGTTTTTGACTAGCATTGATCACTAAACTGACATTGCTGAGCAAACACAGTGACTTCAGGATCTCCTTCTGTTACAGTAATAGCTAGTGTAGAACTTGTCATTGAAGTATACATAGTTACCACTATTTTACTTTGTGCATTATTTTGTGTTTTTCAGCTTTTAATTTCATGTACCATTTTATAAGCGCAGTCGTTTAGTATTGTGAGATCTTCCTGCAGTCAGTTTTAATTTTTACATCTCCAGAGGTTTAAGAAGGCATGAATCAGGCCTCAGGAAATCATTAAACTGCCTTTACAATTATTAATCTGGATGCTTTTTACTGTCTTCTATTTTATGCAAAATTTTAAGCTTTTCTCTGAGGCATCCAGGACTAGAAATACCATTGTTTTTTAAATAAAGTCTATATTTTCTAATACTCTTTTGATGCGGGGATCTGGAGATTTAAGAAACATACTAAGTGTTCCCGGATTCATGCAAAAAGTTAAAGTGTTGGCAACAGTGCTGAGATTGTCACTCCATGCCTCCATAGGGTTCAGGTGGCTGAATAGTAACGGAGAACACAACTGTATGTGATGACACTACAGTGGCATTGTAAGTTACCACATCTCAGCTGAGCTGCTGTGATTGGGCATGTACTCTTTGGAAGTCTCCTGTTGAAGGATAGGCACGTTAGAGAGACTATTTCCAAACTGAATCCAGAAATTAATCTCATGTGGATTGAGACTCATCCACAGCCACAAACCCAGATGACTCTTCCAGCACAACTTCAGAGAGGTACTTGGAGCTCAGCATCTGTAGAGGATGGTTTCACTCTTTACACGCTTTTATATTTGTGGATTTTACTGATCAGCAAGTGATTACTAATGATTAATCAGTAGAAGATAGGTAACGAAGTTGTTCTAGATTTGAACAGCTGGATTACAAATGTCTAATAATCTGGCTGCCCATATGTGTAGGGTGAAAATGTCTTCTTCACACCTTCCCCTGGGAATGAGGGGGCTTGCTCTGCTGATTAAATTGTTAAGGGAAGTATTTGTTTATTATTGTATTTTGTAGCGTCTCCTAAGGACATCCTAGCACATTATAGTGCCAAGGATCTTGCTAAGGATCAGTACAGTTTGGTCATCTGTATTGTCAGACCCTCTTCCTTCCCTCTGCTTGGACTTGCCTTCCTCAACAGCTTGTCGTGAGGCAAAAGATCTCTTAGCTGCATGGATGGGGTAGCTTTAAAGCCTGTTTTTACATTTCTGAAGCAAAACAAACTAGTCAGGATCCTTTCTACACGGAGCCATAATCCAATTGGTATAGACTTTTTGCGTTGAAAAATTATTAAATCCACTTTCCTTAGAATGAGATTTAAAGGAGGAATTGTATACTAGAAACTAGATAGTTCTGTACCAGTGTTACTGGTTATATTTTTGACACTTAAAAGTAGACAAAAACTAGAAAAACCATAATCATAAATTATTGTTAACTTTTTTTGTGTATCAAAGCGAACAATAGAAGTGGCTCGTTTTTAATTTCAAGATGTATTATTGCAGTTTTCCTACAGGAGGTCAGCTTAAGCTGCTGTAATATATAAACTGTAGAACGAGGCACACTTAACGAAAAGATTGTTCCTTCTGAACCATTTTATCATTAAAATCTTTAAAAATATTTCCTATTTATGCGAAGATTTGTTAAGTTGGAGCACTGTCAGTTTCCAACATTGTCCCTTGCTTAAGTACAGTTGAGAAAGTTGCTACGTGCTCAATTACTTCCCATAGTGTAGGCTGTTAGTAAGCAGGACCAAGATCTGGCAGCTTGTAGCTCTGTATTAGCTTAGTTTGTGTTATAGCCAATTGCTGTCTGACCTCTCCACACTGCGGAGGAAATGCAATGCCATCTGTATATCTCTTAGTCACATTAAATTATGTCATTTATATTACGTTGGAACGCAGAGTTTACTTTATGCTTCGCAGCAAAATTAGCAGAAGTAATAAGATATCAGCAGAAGCACAAAGGTGAAAAACTGTGGGGCCCGTTTCCCTCCAGCTTGCTTTGATTCTGCCAGGTGTTGAATTTAGGGAGAGAGGGAGGTTGTTTAAATCTGTGGAGGTGCTAGCATGTGTAAATGTTTATAGGTCTTAAACACCCACTGATCTCAGGCAAGACTTCCATGTGTTTGGTCATACAGGATCAAGTCCTTACTACGTTACACCCTTAGAAACATGAGCAGGAGAAGACGAGGGGAGACAAGCACATTGCGATTAGAAAATTGATATAAAATTGATAAAATAGACAAGGTATCAGACAAGAAATTTTGTACATTAAAAAAACAGCTTAATACTGCCTGATAAACAGTTAAGTTTACATCGCTCTCTCTTTTTAGCAGTCTCCACGTCATGCATATACTCTGTGAGTACAGTCCTGGAGTGTTTTTGCTAAAAGAAGCTAAAAGGAACCAGGATTTCTCTGCAGGGGGACTGGTTCCAACTCCCATGGAGGTAGGTAGAAAAACTGTTGTGGATTTAAGTGGAACTGGGTCCTATGTGTAATTTTTCTGTCTTTAATTTTCACAACTACATTTCTTTCGAAATATACACCTATAGATCCACTGTCTGCTGCTCAAGTAAAGTATCGCTCTGCCCAGAATATGAGTTACATTCCACATGGAATAGCTTCCAGAAGATACCACTTTTTTACTGTAGTTTTGTGTAAAATGGAAAGGCAATAAGACTGTCAGTTATTTGGTACAGCTCATGCAGGCTGAAACAGGATCCAGCTGCTCTTTGGACATTTATTGCTTCAGTCCTTTCCTGTTAAATGTCCACTGTCATTTTGGTTTTATGTGAAACCCTTCATTCAAAAATATGATCACAGACAAGGACGACTCTTAAAATAAAAAAAAGTTTTCTATGTGCTAGCTGGTATAAAACCAGACTATGGCCGGCCTGATGGGCTTAAAGAAATTTTAAATGTTAATTTATGTCCAAAATATGTCCAAAATATTTATAAATGGTGAAAATTTATATGAATCTTTGACATAACTCATGCTGTATTTTGTTTTATAAACATTCAGAAACTGTTCACAAGGAAACAGGATGTGCACTGTCTGAGGAGCTTTCTACTCTTTCCATAAAAGGATCTGCTACATGCATGTTATACAGAGCTGTTGTATATCACTTTAGTCTTAAAAAATGCGTATGCATAGAAAGGCCAAGGATGAAATCCTTGAATTCAATAGGAAAACTCTTGATTTAATTGGAACAAAGATTTCACCTCAAATCCTCAACTGTTGAAAACTAGCATAACTTCATTGAAGATGATGAACTAATCTGAAGGATGCTCTAGTTGCATTATAGCTGAGGATCTGGCCCTCAGAATGCATGTATTTCTTAGGGTAAGAAAGCAGTCAAGAGGAAATATCTCAGAAGACAAGTAAATGATTCAAATTTAGTTTGCAAGTTTAACCCTGGGCTAAAGAACAGAGCAAAGCCTGTGCTGTAGTCCTTTGCTACCCATTCATACAGGAGTGATTGTCATTTTAAATGAATACAATTAGGTAAACTTGTGTTCATGTCAGATTTATATCCTCATTTGCAATACATTAACAAATAAAGTGAAAATGTATTTATACACATTATATAAGCTGATCCGAAATCCTGATGTATGAACCCACAGATTTATAAATTATACTTGTAAATCAATGTAAATTGCTTGGTCAGAATGTTCAGGCCTTGCCATCAGAGAAATTAGATACAGAAAAGACTGATTCATTTACCTAGTCCATCTCCCTGCCAGCAAAGAATTATTCCTGTTCATCGTAATCTTTTCTAGTGTGTTGTCCAGTGTAATTTTGAAAGATTCAAAGATCAGGTTTTTACTATTTCCCTATCAGGTATAGATTATTTTTTTTTTATGTCTTGATAATTCAAACTGAGAGAGGTGGCAGAATTTCAGGGCCTAATATTTGGAATTACTGGGATCAAACATCTCCAAAGCACCTATACCATTCAAGAATAGGGAGGAGCAGTACAATTAGCACATAAAAATACAAAGTGAAAATGTGAGCTGTGTAATCGGCGTACTTCTCTTCATCCGTGCCTAGAGCTCCTCAGTGATGAAAAACCCTTCACCACTGCTTTCAAAAATTGGCTTATTTCCATTTCAGAATATGAGAAGCAAGGAGTTTAATAAACAGGTGCTAAAGTAAAGCAAAACCTGTAGTTACGAAATGGAGGTATTATTGTCTTGATTGAGGCTCTTAACATTAAGGGCATACTTGGTTAAGTTTTATCCCTCTCTCATTTGCACAGATTCCATTTCCCAGCTCCGGATGTACAGGATATTATATATAGAGATCTGACACCCATCTCTATTTGGCTGTTGAATCTTGGCAACTGAGTCCATTAACCCTGTAGCGTCACGTACTTCTGGAGTCTACTTGAGAACTGTGGATGTTAAAGGCAGCAGAGTTTACAGCTGAGTGAAGAGTGAGGCAAACGAATTCCACAGTTGTTACTGGCACTGCCTGAATAAAGGCTTTGTCCAGCCACCTATTTCTGCACAATAGGAAGTTTTGCATGCTAGGATGAGTGACTAGTGCCTGCTGATATCATGAACTTATCATGAACTTAGCCGTAATACGAAAAGTAAAAGGGACAATAGGGAAAAAGGTGTAATCGGTTTATCATTTACTGATCAATCTGTCCTTGCTGAGGTTTGTGTACATGTGATAATTGTCCATCAAATTATAAAATGGACCTATTGAAATACCTGAACTAGAACAAGAATGATAAAAGGTCTTGTGGTTAAGATGCAAGACTGAATCAAAAGACTCAGGCCTTCATCCTTGTTCTGATGCAGCTTGTTTGGGTCTGATGAATGCTTCCAGAAGTACCCAATGAAGTTCATTGTGCCCAGTTAGGGGTATTGTTAGCCAGATTTTTCAGAAACTGTGGACATTCATTCTTCCCATTAATTTGCTGGAAAATTTTTTAATGTAATGCTCTTCTGAAGTTCTGGTTCTTTCAATATGTTTTAGGAACTGAGGCTCCCAAATAATTGATGTGATTCTGAAAATGATGTCCTTAATCTTTACATCTTGCCTCCTCATTATCTCCAAATTGATATAATGCTTTCCTTAAAGGAATGTGATGAGGCTGACATAATTCAAGATGGTAAATTGTCTTGAGATCTTTAGATGGAGAGAGAAAAATACCAAGTCTTTATTCTCTGTTTTTTTCATTTTTCTTCTGTATATGTTCATTTTTTGTGTACTTTTGAACTGATTTTAGCTCTCTGACTTGGGACTATTCCTCTTCTGAGAATTAAGTCATTTAGTACAACAAAATGAGCTTAGTAATGCACACTATTCTTTGATGGAAGGCTACTCTACTTTGATCACCAATACATCATCATTCATGACAATGCCTCATGTCTGATTCTCTTTTCATTTCCAGTGGCACAAATCAGGAATAATCTCGATGAAGTCTGTGGAATTAAACTGGTGTAAGTGAGGATATTCAGGCTTTGCTTCTGTTCAGACCTCCTTACTCTGACATGTAAATTGACTACCTTTTTACAATAGAAGCCATTTAGGAGTAAATTTCCAATGTGCTGTATGATCATTAGATTGGTATGTAATTCATGTGTGCCATTTTGAAAATGCCAGTGCCCCTTTGAAAGGGTATGAAGGAAAAATGGTTACTTCTATAATGTTACTTAAAAGGCTTCTGTTTATCAAAACCTCATTGTGTCATGAAGGTAGTGTTCATGCTTACTGCAGAAAAAGCACACTTGTATTTGTGACTGATCTATGGAAAAACTCTTGAATAATGGAAACTTATTTTGTACATATAAGAGGGATACATAATCCTCCTCCTGCCCCTTGAAAAAACTAGAAAATTTGGCTTTGTTATTTCTGAATTTAATCTTAATCTTCAGAGCACTAAAACTCTCCAGTGGGGCCAGTGGTTGAACTGAGCTACTGAATATTGCCTGCAGAAATTTATTATAAGATTGAATAATATAGTATTTTCTTCATACTATTTTAACCTGTTGTGTACCATTAAGACAGAAATTTGGGGTTGGAGAATGGGGGCTGTCTCTTACTTCTGCCTGCACGTAGCCTTTCCATTTTGGGTGCAACAAAATAATACGCAATCATAGTTCTGCACTCTCTTTTGCCTTTTTCATTCTTTTTTAAAAAAAAATTAAAATATTGCTGCTGCAGAAGTGGCTGCAGTTCAGCTAGCAGTGAAGCTACAGTGTTTCATGTTTTCAAATACAAAAATAATTGCTGTGGTTGTTAACAGAATTGATTTCATTACATGGAATTATACACCTTAGGCAAGGTCTCAGGGACTTTTCTGCCCAAATGGGAGTCACAATAAAGTGCTGGCTGCTCCTTGTGCAAGGCTGGAGTTTACTGTTCTTGATAATGAATCATTCTTCACCAGTGTCTCTGATATACTGAACTATCAAAATGGAAAAACATTTAAAAGATACCATAATTTCATATTTGTAGCATCGAAGACTCAGAGACTTCTAGGCCTATTAGCTAAATACAGACAATAAATTATAAACCAAAACAAGAAGCCCACAGAAGACATGAGGAAAAATTCCTGAAACAGTATAACTACCACCACCTTCCAACACATACGTGTACCTACGGCATATGCATCCTCTTAGAGATGTTCATGTATGCAAAACACAACAAAGACAAGCCCTCAAAAAAATGGAAAACCTGAAGCATCCTGAAGGATGTCAGAAACTATAAGGCTATAATTTTGTCTCCTGACAACAAGGAGGAATTCTGCTGTTTGCACCAATAGCTCCAAAGTTTCTATCTGTGGAGGGGTTTATTTTAAAGTTTTAAAATTTGTTGCATTTGATTGTAGTGAAGTGTTTCAAAATGTTTGGCTTCTCAAATCATTTTTAGTTAGTGCTTTTCAAATCTTGATCATTTCTGTGTCCCTAAAAATTATATAATGGAGCTGTAGATTCTTGTATAAAGACTGGTAACCTGCTGGGATTAGGTGTGTTTTATTAGTACACAGATTTCTAGGGGCTCAATCACCAAAAATTGCTAATTGGTATTTTTGTTATCAGTTGCCATATCAACAATTATCTTTTTGTGTTTTCAAGTTAACTTCTGCAGTGAAGTGCAGGTCCATTGAAGCAGAGCGCATGCCACCAGTGAGATGATGTATACATACAGTATGATGTAGGTACATACATACCAGTATGATGTATGTATACTTTCCTAGTTCCCATACCAGGGCTGTGTCACTGCTGCTCCCTTCCTTCTCTGCCTGCACCTTTCCATCCCTCGGCTGGCAGCCAGTGTGATGTGGGCAAAGCTGTCTCCTTCCTGTTGTTCCAGGTTATCCAGGTGGGATTTCTGCACAGGCAGCCCAGGCTGGGCTGTGAAACTCCATTTCTCATAGATCTTAGGGCTATGTGTGAAAGCCAGGTTCTGTGGAGAGACGTGGGTGCCCCTGGAGCAGCCCACCAGGAGCCAGCAGCAGCTGAAACTGTTCGAACTCAGTGGCGTTTGATTTCTGTTTGGAGATCTGGAGGCTGAGCTTTGGTGTTGAGCCTCCAGAGTGTTTTGCTCTGCCCTTACCCACTTTGGTCCCGCTGATAAAATCTTTGCCAATCACCAGTGGGGCTGAGTAGAAGGTAAGGGGGAAACTATGACACAAACCACAATAATCTGCCTGTCCTCCAAGGCGCAGATCTCGTTGGTTCAGTGACCCCGAGAGGGTGATCCGGTGTGTTCACAGTGGCTGGTAAACGAATAAGTATTTCATGGTAGAGAGACATGGTTCATAGTGACCTAGGGGTATATGTACAGAGTGCTGACTAATGCATTTATCTGATAATTTCTGTCTTAATTTGTTGAAATAAAAACATGAAGTCCTACCTTGCGGAGGACTAAGTTAAAAAAGGGGAGTTAAACTTTATTCCCCATGCGAGTAGAAGAGCGTGAGGAAGTGTCTGCAAATCTGATCTGAACACAGAAAATCCACATTCTGGAGTTTGTTTTACATGGTTGTAGGAAAATAGCTGATTTCAGTTTGTAAGACTGACCTGAAATATAGCAGCTGTTTGTGTCTCCTTTTGATATTTTGTTGAAACTTTGCTTTAACTTTTATGGCCAGTAGCAAAAAGAGCCCTTGTGTCAGAAAATAAATTTGATCTTCTTTCCTTTTAGATACTCTTCTACTTTTTCAATTTTTTCAGGTACTGCAACTGAATGTAGAAAATCTCAGAAACTGCGGATCCTTTCACTGTTTGAAAATATATGTCCAAGTCATTGGTAAGAGTCAGAATTATACAGAGAACTCTTCTTTGCTTTTCGTTTATTTTTTCAAATAGATGTCTTTCCACTCTGCTGTGTCTCGGGTCACTTTAAAAATGGCTTTAATATTTGTAGCAAAGGATAGATAACATAATTTTTTCCCTGATAAAAGGAATCAATAGATGAGCTCTACTGTATAGAAAATCAAGTTTCTTAAAAAATAGCTTAATGCACCTTTTTTTTCCTGCAACCAACCTGTTTGTTTTCTTACCCCTCTCTTCCAACATCGGTTCAACATGCTTATGGTTAAATCTTCAAGGGGTGGAAAATATCCACTCAGTAACCTTCCTTCACTGGTGTCCAATTGTTAATATGGCTTGGAAAATAAAAAGTCATTTGGTGGTTATAGCAATCCCTTTAAACATTTGCAAGTGAGAAGAAACATGTTAGAACACACATGACCTAAATTATGTCACAGACCACTACTATTTATATTGGTTTTATTTTATTTCTTTTTTTCTTTGTTGTATAGCGATTTTCAGAGGCACTGGTCAAGCTCTGATTTAGACAGGGCCTATGTTGCAGCTGCTTGGAATTTCCCACCAAAATTCTTCTAATTAAAAAAAAAAAAGATTCTCAAAAATATTAAAACTGGAAAAAGAAGTAGTTTCCGAGATAAAATATTCCAAATTTTCTGGACATATGGAAACAGATTTATATTTTTCTTGGCCTTTTTGCAGTCACGCACTGACAGATTTAAGTGGACAACCGAAATACTACCATTCAAAATGGTGCCACTGAGCCTCAAAGGAACCGTACGTTACATGCCTTGAGGTCTTATTCTCAGGAACGAGTATGTTGCCATTCAAGTTGTTTCTCTGCAGCCTGGCTGATTTTACTGCTGTCTTGCTGCTTGCCCACAAGCTGGCAGAATTTCCCAATTTAGAGGTAGTAGCTTCGGTATGGGATGTGTCAGAGCTACTGTACACGTGCACAGCAGCTGATCTGCACATTGCGCAATAACCCTGGCATGGCCTGGACCCATCACACCTGCTGTGCGTGCACAACAGATCTGCGGGTATGTGTTAATCATTACCAGAAGTAGCCAAGTCTATTTTTCTGTGGAAATTTTCAAATGAAACGGGGAAAATTAATTTGCTTTCAGAATAACCTTAATGAAGAAAACAAAGAAACAACTTAATTTCGGACCCAGGCTGGCGCGCACGGTTTCAAATGGATCCTTTCCTATGATATTCCTGAGTATAAGAATAAAATTTTGAATGAGTGCATTGACATTTGTGCAGGACAAACCATTTAGATTAGATATTAGGAAGAATTACTTTACTGAGAAGGTGGTCAGGCACTGGAACAGCCTGCCCAGGGAGGTGGTGGAGTCGCCATCCCTGGAGATATTTAAGAAACGTGTAGACATGGCACTTCAGGGCATGCTCTAGTGCCCAAGATTGTTGGTTTGTGTCTGGTTTTTTTTGTTTGTTTGTGGGGTTTTTTTTGGTTGGTTTGTTTGTTTTTGTTTTGGTTTGTTTTTTGCTTGTGTTTTTTTGTTGGTTGTGTTTTTTGGTTTTTTTTGTGGTTGGACTCAATGATCTCAAAGGTCCCTTCCAACCATGAAGATTCTGTGAAATTCTGTGAAATTTCAAGCCTTAGTACACGAGTCACAGTGCTTGGTAGTAGTATTGTGGCTACCTTGGTGATGAGAAACCTTTGGACAACAAAGTCCTTGAATTAGAACTAGGTTTGAAGTGCAGATTTCACATCCAGATTTCGATCCTGGTAAAGTATGCAAGACCTCTGGCTGATTAGTTTTGTTAGAAATAGGAGCCAGCTGCAATACCTGGATATACCTTCTTGTTTGTACTTCAGACCACATTAATGCAGCAACAGCAGTGACCAAATTTCTCAGTGCTGACAAGTCCCTAAGTTATACATTTTTTTAATGGGATACTTTCATTAGTGCCTTAGCTGATATTACTCATAAACCAACCCTTGCGCTACCAGGTTTAATCATTGTCTCGAGGCAGAGGCTTATTAGTGCAAGGTCATTCTATACTTTTTTATTTCATATTTTCCCTTAGAGAAAGTGTGCCATGTCTCCAGAAAAATCACCTACCTCCTGCCTGGCATATCAACATCCACAGACTTGCTGCCAGCATAGATGTAATGCCTCGTGGTCATACTTCATGTTGGACCAAAACAGAGAGTTTACAGTAAAAGACAGATAATAAGATCAAGTCCTGAAACTTGTATGTAGGATTATGTAAGCTGTTTAAAGAATTAATGACAAAACTTCCATTAAAAAAGTGAACTGTTTCTTGAAAATATTAAATCTCTCATTGTGAATTAAGTGCTTTTGAAATGCTGGATTGATAACTCTGGAGATCAAAGTCTTACACCTGGCTGAGCTACTTACATGTCCCTGTGGCCTTAGAGCACCCCACAGTCTAGCCCTCAGGGGTGGGGAAGTGCTCCGATTCCTTTGCTACTGTTAAGGAACTGAGGTGCAAAAAGGCAAAGTGACATATTTAAGCTCACATTAGAAGTCTGTGCTGAAGTAAGGATTTCAGACCAGGCATCTGATCTCCTTAGGTAGCAATCCAAATGGGAACTGTCACCTCTCTCCTACAGAAAAGGCAATGACAGCCAGAAAGTCTCTGATCAAAAAGCATGGGAGATTTCCCTGTTCGATCAAGTCCCTGGCCCTTCAGGAGAGAAACAATGGAAAAAACAGAATCAAGACAGAGAGAGTAGTTTGAGGTGGCTGAACACCAGTGTGTTAGCAACTGGACTGTGATCTAGCAAGCTTATTTGTTATAGAATAGTAAATAATGACACAACATAGTATTTTTTGTACTTCTTTGCCTTGTGACTATACCTTGTTTTGGAGTGTATTTCTGATTTAATTGAAAATAGCTTGAAAATTAGAGAAAAATTTCTGCTGCATCACTGTTCTCACAGTTTATGTTGGGAAAATTGTAGTTCAAAATATGGCAATTAAATAGAAACGTGCTGATCCCCCTGGAATTACGATTTTACCTTTTTCTCCTGCCTCCCTCTCCAGTCTCCTCGACAGCACATGGCCAGGGTTTCTGTGCTTCTTCATTCTTTGGTGACTTACTGGACGAGGAACCAAGAATCCAAGATTTCCCACAGGTCTATGTTCAATGCTTCCCTTTTTTTAACTCCTACAGAATAATGCAAAATATAGAATCATAGAATGGTTTGGGTTGGAAGGGACCTTGAAGATCATCTAGTTCCAACCCCCCTGCCATGGGCAGGGACACCTTTCACTAGACCAGGTTGCTCAAAGCCCCATCCAGCCTGGTCTTGAGGCATCCAGATTCAGAATCTGCATGACAAATCCAATTTCTGCATGACAGAAACTGTAGTTCTTTGATCTAAAGTACTGATATTGCTTTGTTCGTCTATAGCAGTAAGAAATTTAGCCCATTTTTTCCCTGTTCTGTGAACACTTCTTAACCCCAAATAATAATAAATAATATTTTAAAAATTAAGCATAATTAATCTATCATATTTATAGCTGTGTAAATTAAAGAGGTCTCAACTAATAATGTGAATCACATAATTTAAAATGAATAAATAAAAAGTTATAGGCAGAAAAGCAGTCAACCATATGGTTTCACCATATGCTGAAGCATACTTACTGTCCCTTATATCCTGTATTCCCTGTGAAAACTATGTATACATATTCACTGATGAAAAAAAAAAACCCAACCATGCATGAAAGAACTTTAAAGCTACAAGATCAAGTGCTCTGTATTTGGACTCCGTGAAAATTCACACAGTCATAATTTCTCTAATAGATGGATATCACAAAGATATGGTCTCTATGGGCTTGATCACATCACTTTTTGCATGGAAGCTCTCCCTCACTCACTGGAGATGATGTATGGTAGTCACTGAATAAGTATGAATATTCACATGAAGGCATTGATCCATATCCTAAAGATGTCTTATATACCATCTCCTCTTTTGTTCAATGGAAAGGTAGTTCTGGATTGCTTAGTATCTGATATCCTTTAAATGAGTTGGGGGCTCATCACGGCTTTAACTTCTGTCCTCAACTTTTGCTGCTTTATTGATGGAAAAAAACCCAAAAGTACAAAGCAGTGTTCACATACCAGTAGGAATGGTTGAAAAATTTCAAAACAATTTTTCTTTGAAGAACAGATTTTTCTTGAAAATATTAATCACATTTGGTTTTGCTACAGGAAAGAATATTCTTTAAATTGAATTTTCCGCTATGAAAACTTGAGTTAAACTTTTCATTTGAACTGAGGGAGAAGTTCTCTGCCTTTGCACAACCACCATGTACCTTTTAGGATGCAGCACTGTATGCTGATCTCTTCAGCTAGAGGCGAGCTTCATGATGCACTTAAATTAAACTGGATTGTCCTTTTTTCTGTGAAAAGTGTACATTTTGATACTCTGTCCCATTCTGTGAGAAAAATATATTATGGAGTAGCAAAATACTGTAGAGGATGATAAATCCATTTTTAAGCAGCTCTGTTTAGAAGAGTTGCCATAGGGCCCTGAAGAAAGCTTCGTCTCATGAAGGATTTTGTTTGGGTATGAGTATTCTGGAGGCACTGTCAGCTTATGTACAGTAGCAGTCTTGATACTGGCAGCATAAAAGTCAGCACAAGCTCTTTGCTGGATCCCATGCTACTACAGAGTGGTGCCACTGGTACTGAAGCTTTGGCATATCCAACACAACAGTCAGTGGTCTGAGTAGTGCAGCAGAAGACAGCAAATGGGCTGAGTCCCAAACCCAGCCAGAGCTGGGAGCTGCCACCTTTCCTGGAGACAAGAACTTGGGAGGTGATCAAACTTTACCCTCCTCTGCCATTGCAACGCTGGTAGTGACTGCAGTGTAGATATGTTTTGTTTCCATAACCTTTCCATCAGAGGAGTGATCCTCTATTTCTCATATGTTTACCTGATTGTTTCCTTACCATAATTCACTGAGGCAGGACTCAGAAAGTCTATGTGGGCCAGTTAAAAAGTAGATACTGCTCATTGTTGAGAAAAAAATGAAAAAAAAAGAGTGGGAAGGAGCAGAAATTTGTTGCATCTTGAAATAAATGGAATGGAATTGGAATTTGAACAGATGAATTATGTTTTTATGTTTGTATCTTCTGTGTATCCATAACAATCCCAGGAGGCTTCACATCAACATTTTGAAATCTTTTTGATAAATGCATTCACGTTCTTATCAAAATTGACTTATGTTTGGATTTCTCATCTTGTACTCCAATTAGCATTTGAACCCAACACTTTAAGCACATGATACAGTGATGTCTTGAGTGCATATATTTAATTTAAATGTTTCAGATCATTACTACTGCTGCTACCAAGTGCTATTTTACTTCTGGGTGTTTCCAAGAGCTGATTTTATGATCATTTGGCTTACCTTGAAAATGTATTTTTTCTATAATCTACTTTCTAACTCCCATTTATGTCTTTTTAGAAATATAGAAAACAATTAAGATTATGTCAGTGCTAAAGATACTGAAGTCTTAGGTTGAAACCTAAAGTGGAGCCTATCTTTCAAAGAGGAACAGGTCAAAGGAGTTAATGGCTAATGTGTGACTTAGAGCTAATTCCGAGGAAAGAATATGGAGTGATGCTGCTATTAATTCATGACTTTTTTCTCATTCTCCTTTTTCTGATCTCGCCTTATGCAGAACATAGAAGTTCTTTAGTAGGAAGACAAATGGAAAAGAAAATAAACCAAGAGGTGACATTTCCAATCTGATAACTGTACCTGATATAATCATATATACATATAGCAGTGACAACTTCAAAGAATGATGACACACATGCAGTTATATCCTGTATTCTAAATATAAAGTTGTAGGATTTTTTCTAATTTGTCCCTACTACAGTAAATAAAATGCCCACTACTGTTTCTGCCTCTAGCAGTGTCATGAATATAGTGAATGTAAAAGACAGAGACTGCTCAAGGCAGATGAGATTGGGCCCCTGTGTAACAGACGGACATGACAAACTTCTAGATTTTCTCTTTGAACAGAAGTTGGCCTCAATGAAAGACAATGTACTTAGTTTTGGGCTCTGGTGTAGCTCTCTTTGTGCTGGCTCAGCTGCTGGAAAGGAGCCACGGGGTTAGATTGATCACCCCATGTGGAATACACCTCACAAGAAGAATGTAGCATATGTTTGGCACGATGACCCCATACTATTCCCTTGATTGGGACAGAAGGAGGGGGCAGAGTACTCCACATTTCTGGCTGATCACAAGCTGTTCAAAGCCACAGTAAATTAGAGAAGCCTTTCTGAGGTGTGTTAATTTATCCTGGAACACGGAAAGACACAGACCTGGTGTCCAGGAGGTGGAAAATATGGCTGTCTCTGGTCCCTCCTTAGTCTTGGGCTGCATCTTCTGATAACGGAAAGCACTACAGGAGTCACCGTGTCTCAACCATTTTATTGCTATGAGACTCTACAAGATGAGGAAAAACATGGCTATCCAGTTTGGTTCAGAGAACAGTAGCCTTCAACCGTATCATGCTTTCAAACTCTCCTGTGAAGCCACAAATGATTTCCTCTGCCTGAGCAATCCACTCCTGTGAAAAGCAGAGGATTACCTGTCTCTGTAATGCTCTTTGGGATCTGTGGTTGAAAAGGACGTATGTCAGTTATAAATTGCTGTTTCTTTCTGTGACTCACTGCCCGAGCTTTGCTTTGCATATGGAATTCAAGCAGCTCCTTGTTTTGCAAAGGACGTGGCTGAGAGGAAGGAGCTAGCAATGGATTAGGATTTAGGAGAACTTTGCTTTGCCACAGGCTCACTGTGGGACTTCCAGATTTTTATCTTTTGGTGTTTTCGGTTCTCCATATGTAAACTGAAGATAATAATGTGCCTCTTGGCTTGATCTTTGTCCTATTTATTTAGTTCATAAACTTCCTGGGGGCACTGATCATCTCTTAGTATGTATAACACCTACCACAGAGAAGCTCAGATATCATTTAGGGCCTCTATGTACTGCTATGAAATATCCATTAAATAATTATGTTATGGCAGGTGTTGCCAAATGGTCTTGTCTCCTTAGACTTCTAAAATTTTTTTCTCAATGTGCGGAAAAAGATTCAGTCTCAGACATCAGCAAAACTTTTGCTTTGTGTAGAATTCTGTATGTTCAACTGTGGAAAGAGACTTCTCTGGGTAGTGGGAAGCTTTACAGTCAGCTTTGTTCTTGACTAGAATGGATTCTTAAGGCAGAATTGCTTCTGGAGGGTTGTTGAGCATTGGGGGTGGGGTGTGGTGTTTCTCATCCTATTAAAATGAACCCTGTAGGTAAACAGATGAATAAATAATTCTTGCCCTGCATGCTGTTTAATTATTTTGTTGCAGGATTAGTGCATAGGTGTAAACCACCCAGATTCTGCCCACAGATGTTACTCTTCTGAGAAGCCAGTCTGCAAAATCTCCAGACATCTGGTTCTACTCAACAAATTTGACCTATAATGGGATTAGAAGAAAGGCAGTACATTTGGTTTGATGTCTATATGCAACTGCATTTAAAAGTATAAAATCTTTTACATTCTATATTGGCAAAGAGAAGCTAAGTCATTGAGATCTGCTGAGGATAATCAATTATCGTCTTTCCAAATAGACTCCTCCCCAAATTCTGGATAAATAACATTTCTTGAACATAGTATTGTTTAGCTCAAGACTATGAAGATCTTTCTGTGTCTTGTAGTATCCTATAAAAGCAGAAAAGTCAAGAAAAATCAAGTCCAGGTACTCTCAAAAGATTTGCAAGCCTTCTGACAAATTTTTAGCTTCTAACAAAATTGGTGAGTAGACACATTTCTTTGGGTTTATATTTTAGGTGAAATAACCACTCAATTCTATTGCTGAGTTGTGTCCACAAGACACTAATACTACCAAACTTTATTTCAATTGTGACCTCTGCTAGATGAAACTAGAGGGGTTGGTAAGTGTGAGTGCCAGTTACTCTCACACAATAAACTGGCTGAGAATCAGGCCCAGGGTAATTGTGACATTTTTATTTACTCTACATTTTTGTCTTAGAAACAAATACACCCAGCTAGATTTAAGGAAAATTTTGACTGTTGTAGTCAAAGATCCAAAAGAGGGAAATGTTTATGTGAGGACAGCAGAAACTGGGCTGAAGAAGATGCTCAGCATTCAAATCTGCCATTTTTTTTTCTGTTTTCCTCCTCTTCCCCTCCCCAGCAGGAAAATTACCCTCTCCCTTAAAAGAAAGCTTTTTTTTTTTTTTTTTCTTTCCTTTCTTTTTGGTGGTTGCAATAAGACAACTCCAATGAAAGTGGTTGTCATGAGATAATCACGCCTCTGGGGGATTATAGGCATCTGGCTATGATTCATAAAATCCCTCAGGATTGATTCCCCCTTTCCCTCCTCCTTAAGGTAACCACACCTCCTGCTGTGTTTTATGACTTGAAAAATGCACTTTTTGTGATTATAATGTACAGATATTATTTCCATTGAGTTATTTTGTTTCATTGCATTGTGCATTTCAAAAAAAAAAAAGCAAAAGGGTTTTACTCTCATTTTTTGAAGGGATTCTCACTACCAAGAACAAACAAGTGGCTGATGACTGCTTCAAAATATTTCCTGAACATCCATTCCGGGCTGTGCTCCCCTCACCACCCTGAATTAACGAGGCGTACTGACCCCTTCCCCTTCCCCTTCCCCTTCCCCTTCCCCTTCCCCTTCCCCTTCCCCTTCCCTTCCCCTTTGATGCACTTTGCTGTACAGTAACATTATTGAAACATATTATGAGCACTTCCTTTTTTTGATACATCCTATACCACATCTTAACACTTAAATTGCTTGTCTTATCCTAAATGCACTTCTAAACCTGCCAATAAGCTCTAGAATATCTGTTGCCAACTGTGCATACCCACAAAATCCTGCAAGAATTTGAACAGCATCTTATCCTGCTCATACTTTCTTTCCATTTCTATTAATTGCAAGAGTCAGAAATTAAAAATGACTACTTCCTTCCAGATTGTACGTGTGTGGATCTTGGGAATCACTATAACCAAAGATAGGGACACTTCAAAACAGGAAAAGTAGCTGAATCTGTAGTAGGAACTGCTGAAGACTTGGATGGTCTTATTTACACATATTTTACTCCAAATTTAACTCTGAATCTCGACATTTAGGTTTATGAAAGCCTTAACAACTCCAGATTTTGCTGAAACACGAGGTGCATTCAGTGTTTTCTTAGGCATCCCTGCTTCTGTGTGAATCTAATTCTTTTTAATGCTATCAGTTAAAAATAAGAAATGATTTGCCACAAAAACACAGTCAATAATTTAAAAAGTAATTAAAAGCATACATATTTAGACTGAAACAAAAATGAAGAAATGAAGGGCAAGGGAGAGATTCAAAAGATGGCATTAGTATAATGCACTTAGTACACTGTAAATGCTTTGCTGCTTCTGAAATTCCCTAACAAGGTGAGTGAAACTATTCTAAGAACACTATTATCAAGAGACACCTTTGAACTGATCTATCCTGAAGAATAACCCCCAGAAAGATAAGGTGAGGAGGAAGGGAAGGAAAAAAAAAAAAAACCACCAGCAAAAAAACCCCCCACAACTTTCATATGTTTGTTGGCCACACAGCACAGCTCCGACTTCTGAACATTTTTCCCCAATTATTTTTGTAAAGTATTGATCGCAATTTAATTTTGCAGTCCCAACATGAGAGGCGCTTCATGCTGAAATGTCTCACAGGAGATTGTAATCAGGGTCTAGCCTGAAGGTGAAGCACTAGTACATAGGTTTTACTCTATTCCTCCACTCTTCATCAGTTCTGGGATTGGAGCAGAGGGCATTCTCAGGCAGATTAATTTTTGACGATGGGATCGATGGAAGATGTTTTTTCCTCCTGACATTGAGTCATCTAATTTGCTGTTTATCTTTGGCTTATTGAGTTTCGAGCATTGTTAAATCATACCTTTCAGCTGTTTAATTTCAGATGTGAATTTTGCATTCCCCTCTTGTACTTAGGCATAAGTCTTTTACCTAAAATGAGCGGGGTGATGGGCCTTTTTTGACACCAGGTTACTGCTTTTGAGTCTGTTAAGTACTCCAAGGTAATGTTATAGTACTTTCTAGCCTTTTTTCTTTGCTTGTGGCCATAGATCAGATCATCTCTAGGGAAATCATTACTTGCCATCATTATTATCCCTAGCACCTTCATCTATTCTCCCTTGTTTCCTGACTCCATTGCTTGATGAAGTGCCTACTTGTGAGGACACCTTTAACTCAGGTCTAATAATTAACCCCTTCATTGCTCAGGCTGGTTCATTTTTTGTTCCCTTCCTCAATAAGTTGTGATCTATGAGTTTAGCTTTTGGAGCAGCTCATAATAACAGCACACTGGACTTGCCTGTAAAGCTCTTTTCTTGGGGAGGCTGCTTCACCCCCTCCCCCCCCGCCTTGTTTTTTTTTTAGTAGCAAAGTGAACATTTTGCAAAATATATTGCTAATCATAAATAAAATGCTTTCACTCAAATGAAAATTGGCTTTACTTAACCTTTGCTAAAGGGTTATACATTATTGCTTTACATTTCATAGGGAATCCTCTAACTGTGGCCCAACTCTCAACAGTCTATGAAATATTCTTGTGATTATTATTTTTTACTGACTCAACATATATGCATATAATTATAAATATTTGTACACTGTGGTGGTCAGTAAAAGGTGGCTAGAAGCAACAAGTTATCTTTTTGTGGGAAGATGCTAACCATTACACATCACACTGGCTTCAAATAGCCCATTTGTAATAATCACAAATATTTTCATTTTATATTGCCATTACCTTAGACTCAAGGCCAGGAAAGGCTAACCTTTGTACTATATGATGGTTCAGAGAGACATTTTGAAGAGTCTGTTCCTCCTGTTCAGAGGCTCAAAGTGATCGGTGCTTTCATTCCTATCATGTATGCATGTAGTGTCCAGCACCACAGTCATGATGGTCCTATGAATTCCACAGGAAGCAAAGGGTTGGGTCATGCCAGTTCATATTTCTGCTCAAATCACCTGGGAAATAACATAACATTTCAGCTTGCGGCATGCCCACTGGGTCCTGCTAAGGCAACACACCACATAACCCTCCCTTGGGGTCTGTGACCGCAAGGTGTAAATATACAGTAGGGGTATATGAGCGCTACCTCTGTGATGGGTGTTGCAATTTAGAGCTCCTTTACAGAAATCTTAGCTCCTGAAGAAACATATCAGTTGTCACATTTGCCTAATTTTGCTCCCAGCCTCCTAACCCACAACTGTCTTGGAGGAGAAGGGAGTTTAATTCCCAGTCATGTCATTGATCTCCTGTTGCCTCACAAGTTCCTTTGCCTGTAAAAAGGGAAGGTCTTTTTCCATCTGGCCTTTTGATGCTTCCCTTTAGTCCATTCTGGTCCCAAGGTCCTTCATAGCAGTGACTCCACCAAAGCAGCAGCAGGAGTCCATTTCTGGGAGACAGAGGAGTGTGCCTGCCTCTCGGCATGCAGCCCAGGCACCAGTGACCAAATGGAATTGTGACGCTTGTGTCGTGGGCAAAGGGACCCCATAGGCACTATTAGTATGTATTTGCATGCATAACAATGTGTATTTGTATATGTGAATAATTATGTATACACACATGCAAATATATGTATTCATAATGGTCTCTATACCTTAAATAAGTTCTTCTGTCCTCTTTATTCCAACTGTTTCATTCTGCCCATTTTTATTCACATCACTTCCAAAAGTTTTCATCTTTTGGGCAGAAGACTACCTTTGAAAGGGGAAAACCTCAACTCACACCGCTTGAAGTTTGAGTAGAAAATATTTTGGCCAACTTATGTGAGAAAAAATGTCGATATACTTACATTTTTTACAACTAACTAATATTTCCTTACTTCAAGGCACTTAAAAATTTAAGATGAAGGGTTGACTTGGGCGTGGGATTTTCCATATGACAACAATGAAATGGTGATGAAAACAAAAAATAATAGTTTAATTGATATAAAGCTAAATTGAAAATTTCATAAATGTAATTTTAAACTTCATTGAAATGTTATTTTTATGGGGAAAAATAAAATACTGGTTTGCGTAGGATCTTTTAATAGAAATATATTAACATTTTATGCCTCTTCTAAGAGGGCTGTGTGTATCAACACACAAGTATAAAGGACTGTGCAGGGGATGAGATGTTCTAGGGCAAGAATTTAGCTTTTTCTTTTTTAAAAGAACATTGTACTTGGCAGTTAGCATATCACAGCTTGAAACAATCTCAAACACTCTGGCTTTAGCTAGATTTTAGCTTTTAGAGGTTTAGACAAGACTTGAGGTGAGGCCTGTTTTCTCTTACTTTGGAGTGCCTACGTTAGTCCCCTATTTGTGCCCAAGTGTCGCATCCCAAATGTCTTGCGAAGCCTCCGTCTTCTGGGCCTTGGCTGTTGGAGCAGCTTCTTCAACGCCACCTTCCCCAACCGCTCGCTGCCAGCAGCAGCAGCAGCAGCTCTGGCCCTTCGTGGCAGGGGAGTGAAAGTAGCTGTAATTACTGGCTGCAGGTGTAAATGCTTGCTCCCTTACCCTGAGGGAACTGAACCATAGCCATGATTAAAGGTAGTTAGCAATCCCTAATGACTACAAACATGCGGAGCTGATAATTACAACTACTTTTCATTCCGCCACCCGTGAGGATTGACCTACTGCCAGCAATAAACTTAGTGGGTTTTTTTTCTTAAGTTTTATCCTTTTCTTTTCAGACTTCAGTTTCATAATTATTTAAAAATTCCCCTCCTTTTTTTTTCCCCCTTTTTGTTAGGTTTTTCTAATCCTTCTTGACCTGCTTTGGATTCATTGTGACCGATGGTAGGAGAAAAACTGCTGTAATGTATCCGATAGTAGCTGGAGAGGGGGCGATACTGGATAGAAAGGAAATCTGACCCAGTATGGTGACTTTCTATATTCCAATTTGTGCCAGTCATATCAATTCATACATTACTTTGATGTTGTCAAACCTGTGAAACTCTAGCTAATGTTACTTTTCACATATTAAAGTCAATTACGAGCTTATATACCCTGCTGCTTGATGGCCTAAATGAACATATTCATGGTATCCACAATAAGAGTCGGTTTTTTGATTATAAAACAAATTAAGGTGCTCCTATCATTAGGCTCTGAGACTGCCTTCTCTGAAAAAAAAAAAAAGAAAGATGTGCAACTTCCATAAAATGCTTATCTAATAATCAATTGCATTCAAGTACAATTCTCTTTGAAGACATGGGTAAAGGGCAGGGTAGTTGCAGCAGAAGGATTTTTCATTCTGCCTTAGACACCCCTCCCCAAATCTGCAGCGACTGGTTTCTGGCACTATAACCATTACTCATTTTCCCAGAGGACAAGTCTGTTCAGAGGGTCTCCTGTCACCTACGTAATCCCAGTTTATGACTGTTACTGCAGAAATACCAGTCTTTAAAACTCATTGAAATCTTTTCTCTCTGCCTTCACGAAAAGTTAAAGGCTAATTAAGAAAACGCAAACAGGAGCTCCTTCTGAGCCTTCAGTAACAACGTAACAGATTGTGACATGAGGAACTGAAGAAGTGAACATGCACTTAATCTCTCTGGCAGAGGAAAAACAAACTAAAAAACATTATGATCTTTTTGGCATTTAAAAAATATCCTTTCTTCTTTTCTATACTTTAACACATAAACCCCAAAATCAATAATGCAGAGCCACTGTTTAAAAAAAAAAAAAAAAAAAAAAAGTACTACGAGATGCTCCAGTTAAAATATCTCTTAACTGGCTCCAGAGGGGCAGAGTCATCGCTCGTCCTCTTCAGCTGGAGCAATTCTGACCAAAAGGTGAGGTTTCATATATGGTAGTGAAGCGAAGCCGGAAAAAAAAAAGGAGTGGAAAGGGGATTTCAAGGTTGAAACGTCTGTACAGCAGACTCCTCCGAGGCAGGCATAAAGCAGTCAGTCAGGAACTTTTGCATGACTCGTATTTTTGACAGAGTAGAACTGATTTCAATAATGGACTGAAGATTTGCTCTGCAAATAATTATCGTGTATGATCCCACTGTTGGGGAATTTATTTCTTTAATGATAGGTTGTGGGATAATCCTGTATAATTGAGGACCATTCTGTACAATCTGACTCTGGGAGAAGCAGGACCTTTACCACAGTCTGTGATAAGGGGTTCCCATGAGTTAGATTTTCATGGGTATTGACTTCTGTGATTTGGGGGAAACCATTTCACCTTCTTGATAACGGTGATTTCTCCCTGACCTTTCCTCCCTATTCTTTCTTCTGTTAACCCTTCATGCCCAGAACTTTTTTACTGGTGACTAAATAACACAAAGACCCAGTTTTGTGTGGGTCCTCTGCATATGTAAATCCTATTGCTACTAGTAAATATTAGAAAGATTAAAATTTGGGAAAAAAGTCAAAAAAACCTCAAACACTCCTTTACTAATTTAGCCGCAGCTTAGGTAGTTTGGGAAATACAAGACTGTTTTTCTGTCTGGAAATAAATATAGGACTGGACTGCACAGTCTGGATTTTTAAATGTGAAAATTATGACCATTAAATCTGTGATTTGAAAATGTGTCAGCAGAAAGCAGAGAATGATATGGATACATTCTGAGGGTTACTGCCTTAGGGTCAATGGAAACAAGCATCTACGGGGCACAACAGTGGACGGAGCAAGCAATTGCAGGTGCAAATATGCTTGGGGCTTGTCTAACTTCAATTAAAATAAAAAGTTTGATAGTGCTAATCGTTTCTGTCCCTTTACATTTTCAACAGCCGCTGGCATTGCCTAAGCATTTTAACTGTGTGCTGGCAGAATTGTGGGCTTGCGAGGAAGAGACATCAGGGAGGGTGATAAAGGGTAGAGGGAAGCAGAGGTGCAGACCTGCGTTTTCAGGAAAAAGGGTCCAAATGGTCAAAAATGGAAGAATTACAAGTCTCTGGGTTTTCTCCGGTAGCAGATACCTGTCTCCCAGCATTTTCAATTCTTGTGAATGAAATCGTGAGATGTACTTATGATGGCGTGCCTGTCTGGGCTGAAAGGGTCAAAACCCCACCCGCACACCCATGAGGCATGTAAGCGGGCTGTGGCAGATGAGCAGGGCTGGACGCAGTACTGCACTTTACCCCTTTCTCCCCTTGTCTCTGTCTCATCTTAGCACAGGGGCCAAATGTCGCAGCAGTGGACAGGTAGACCCACCTAGACTGCACCTCAGTAGACCCACTCACGCTGCAGCACCTTACTGTCAGCCCACCTTCGCTCACGGCTTAAGCTAATGGGCTGTCTGTGGCATCCCGGGGTTAGAGGACTGTGGCATAAAGGCAAAGGGGTTTGCTAGGGACAGAAAAAAGTCTTGAGCTGCTACAGCAAAGTCTGTCAGGGGTTAGTTTTGAAAGTCCTTATTTTCACTGGCTTCCTTGCTCAAAGGGTAAGATGCTCTAAGACTACCACAAGTCAAATTTCCTATTTTTTGTGTTAATCTGACTGTGCTCAATTTTTGTATGTGATTTCTTGCTGGGTTGCTTTGCTTGTAGAAATAGATTATTTTGCAGTTCACA
Organism: Numenius arquata; assembly: GCF_964106895.1. NCBI lineage: Eukaryota > Metazoa > Chordata > Aves > Charadriiformes > Scolopacidae > Numenius > Numenius arquata. Next base: position 62,664,027 of record NC_133577.1, on the reverse strand, counting down.
GATGTGTGTGGATTAGTAATACCTAATGGACTGAAGTCTAATTGGAGAGAAAGATACGTGCATACAGAAGAGAAGCCTCGAGAAAGACCATTTTTCAGTGTCTTTAAGAGAGATCAGAGGCCATGATAACTTATCAAAGTAAGTTTTCTACTCTAAAAATCTACATTCAAATTTTGGCTAAGGTGTTGAGTGAAAGTCAGTTTGCCATGGCTTGAGATGGCTTCAAATCGAGTTATTCAGAGACCTTCTGTAACATGCTGTATGCTTTGACTAGCTAAAAAGATTAGCCAGGGCTGTGGCAAGCAATTGATGTAGAATGGCAGAGGGCTGCCTCCTGCTATCCGTTATTCTTCCCAGAGGTAAAATCCTATCTCTGCTGCTGTCACCAGCAGCACTTCTTTTGATTTTAGTGAGGATGAACCTGATTTATATGGGCCTTGTGTATGATCAGAGATGTGTCCAAATCAAGTCTCTCTAACTGATTTTTGGTCTATCTGGATAAGTTAACTAATTGTGAACAATAACAAGAGAAAGAACATATGTCAAAGTTCAGATTTTCTAGCTTTGGGGCTGGGGTGAGAATGAGGTGTGGATATGGGAGGAAAAATTGAATTTAAACAGGCTTTAGTTTTTTCCAGGGAGATAGCAGAAGTTGCTTCTATGGGCGGTGCTACATAGCGGGCAGTACTGTTCGAACAGAACTAAATCACCTCTGTGGGGAAGGTAGAGCCAGGCGAGAGAGCAGGTAAAAAAGAAAGATTTGCCATACTGGTGACTCTTATGTACTCCAACAGAGCCAAAATGTGTTTGTTCCCAATGTTATTTGTCCATAGTAGGTCAGACACAGAGGACCCATGGAGGATGTGGTATAGGCTCAATTTTATTTGGTTTTCTTTTTGCTAGGGACCATAAGGAAACACAGCCGTAGCAGGTCTGAAGGTACCATCTTTTTAAATGACAGCTGCAACATTTTCTTCTTCTGTGAATTTAGCCTTAGGGTTCTTATTCATTCTCTCTTTCAGATCTTTCAGATCACATCTCATCTGCTTCTGCTTTGTGTAATCAACCAATTAATAATGGCTTGAGAAGCAGGCAGGGATAATGGGCATACACTTTGTAAAAGAATAACCAGGAATGTGAAAATAAATTGTATAGATTGTAATTGTTTTCCTTGCCTCTCATTCTTTCGCACCATATTAGTCCTTGCAGTACCTCAGGGAAGAATAAAATATAAGATGGCTATTCTGGGTCAGACCAAAGTTCTCATCTAGCCAAGTGCCTGCCTTTGACGTGGACTATTAAAAGATGGTTTAGAACTGTGATAAGAAAAAGTAAAGGCAGATAAATCTTTTTCCCAGTACTTCTCCCCTGTCTAGCAATTAGCGTTTTAGAGAATTCCTAGGCTAGAATTTGCATATATTGCTGTTCACCTGCTTAGGTATTTTATATGCTTAACTGGTGCTGTTGCAAAATCCCACAATTACTACCTTCATGGACCCTGTGAGGTAGAAGAGTGGTATATTATCTCCACATTATGGATTTTGAACTGAGGAGCAGAGAGACTTGAAATGCCACCATCTAAAAATAGATTAGAGCTGTTACAGTTCATTAGCACAATAAAAACTTTGGAACAAATTGATACCCAGCCTGTCCTTAAAAATCTGACCTCTCTATAAACTTCCTATTACAATACTACATGATGAGACAAGGGTGACTGCAGCCCTGAAATTTTATGATAGTTCTGTGTTGCTTCACTTTCTCAGTAAATGCCAGCAGCATGATCCTGTATAGTATGACTTCGATTACACAGGGTTGCCTCCAGATGACTTTCAGACTCCAGGATCAGGTACCCCCAATTAAAGAAGGAAAGGTGTATGGAGGTGTGGGATGTTCATCAGAAATTTGCAGATTGTTTAAAGGGATTTTCAGGTTGTTGTAAATGTCAATAGCTCGTGACGCTATGACATCATACTGCTAAAATAAGTAACTTGTAGGACTTTGGATAGATGGGAGAATACATGCCAGGCAATATGCAAGAGGTCTCTTTTATCACTTGGACTACATTGCTGTGGCACAGTACTGCTACTTTTTCAATGCTCTGTTGTGCTTAGTTAACTTGTGGCCCTCTCTATCACTATTATTTTAACATCTCAAAATCACTAATGTATTTATCTTCATAGCACTTCGCAGATGTAGCAAGGACCTGAGCACTAGTCTCTAAATGGACAGAAAGATATAAAGTCCACCCTGGTGGATCCACCTGTGCACTGCTGATACCACAATGTCTAACCTTCAAGTACCTGGCTCCAGGATTAACTTGTGCCCTTATTGAGTAGGTGGTACTAAGCTTGACTTTGAAGGACAGACATGTGTCTTGTATCCTGCTCATTTCACAAGCTTACATCCCTGTCTCCACTTGAGCCTCATGTCTTGGGAACCTTGCCTCCAGGTAGATCTTCCAGCTGACCATACAAAACAAAGCAAAGGTGATTCCCTTCTTTTAATAGGACTTTGAGGGGAAGAGAGTGAAAATGTCTATTAGTATGCTCCCAAAATAAACAGGATGAGGGGCCAAAGCAGAAATTTTCCTTACTGCTGCTGTCTTAGTGGTGATATTTTATCACTTACATGATGACTGAGAGACTGTAGGAACAAATGTGAGGCTTTAATTCTAAATCAAAGACATTTGTTAGGCTTTTATCTTGCTTTATTTAATTATTTAATTAATTAATTAATTGGCACTCCTTGTCACAAGTCTACTGTAGTCCAGAAAGGCATTTTGTACAATGAGTACTGAAATGCTCTGCTTCAACTTCAACAAAAACCATCAAAATACTTTTATAGCTATTGCTACATGATTCTCGTTCACAGCTCATATGTTTGGTTAACTGTGTGGCGTCTGGTTTGGATACTTGGATATTATACTGCAATCATGAATGGCTAAGAAAGCAAGGTGGTAAGTACCTAAAAGTTCTTACTAATGCAACTGTAAGAGTTAAAAGGTCTATACTATTTTTTCTTATTCTGTTCATCCAGAAAGCTGGTTACAATACTAGCAATGTATTGGTTGGATGCAACTGAGAGAAGTTTTCATGACCTTGGTACAAAGAAAGGCTTCAACAAACTTTATATATTTTGAATAGGAGATAAAGATGCTTAGAAATACTTATGGATAATGTAGGATAAAAAGCAAGTTTACTACTAGCAGAAAAAAATCTGGTCTTTCTTTCCGGATCTGTTCATTCAGTGAGGTGAATAAAATATGCATGTATTTTTTTCTTTGCTGTAGTAGTCTACTGATAGGGTTTTCATACTCATTATTTTATAGATGTGTCTCCTCATAAAAACCACACAGTTGGGAAGAACATAAAGAAAAATAATCTCATTTATATTGCTATAGACTGTAGGTAGAAAGACTACTTTTCTGCACTGGAGTTTAGAGACACTTTTGTGAAAGGAACCACAGACTTGTATATGACAAACAAGCACAGCCTGGATCCCAGCTGGATACAAAGAAAAATCCGTAGATTGTACTAATGTTGGTGCTTCTTGTTCTTTTTCCTGCCAACTAGTTTGCTTATGTATTTTATATATCAAATTTTACAGCGAGATTTAAATCCTGATATGCCTGGTACCCTAATCTTGGCATCTGTGGAGAGAGAGCGTCAGGACAGGGAAACAAATTTGTCATCTCATTATCTTTTAATTTGGATTAAAACCACCTCTAAATAGTTGGCCTTCCAATGTGGCTCTTTCTTGATATTTCTCAATGACACAGCGTATCACGTTACTAAATGTAAATTGTTCTTGGCTAGTTTTTCAATGTAATTTGACAACATAGTTTGATTTTACTCTAACATAATCTAGCAACTGTTTCCCAGTAGTGGGACAAAGGGAATGTGAAGGAACTATTATACAGAATTCCTTGGAATTTGCTCCCCTCTTACAACACCTATCATATTTTGCTTAACTATAGCAATCTTCCTAGGTTCAAACGCTCTACTTAGATTTATTCACTGATTACATGAGCTGTATGGATTTCATACATTAGATGAGACTTTGCTTAGAATACTAATGTTACGTGCTTTACAATAATGCAGTGAATTCCAATTTGGTTTTGATTGCAATAATCTGGAGTCAAATGTGCAAACCCTTGCTAATTTAAGTTGATTTTACTTTTATCGTTTTGCATACTACATGATCTAGAGCCACACAAACAAAAGCTTGTTTGGACTTACCATGCTTTCCTTTTCAGAAAACAGAATTCTTTTTAATTAAAAACACTTTAAAAAAATCAGTATGTGTAATTGCTAACACCTGCTATGTGTTACTAACAGATGTTTCTTACTTACCTAAGGGAACTGTTATAATTACACTATAAGCTTATTGGAATGGCATTTAACCAAGATAGTTTAGGAACTTTAGGTGGTGACTTTGTGTTATTTTATTAATCTTTCCTCTAAAAAACTTTTAAAAATAAACCAACCAGCCCTCCTCATTCGCCTCCCCAGCTCATATTCACTAAACACAGTTCACCACAATGGAGCTTTGGATGTTCGGCCTCTCCTTGCTCCTCAGTCCATCCCTGAGCATCAAGGGAGGAGTTTGAACGTGTTGCTCCAAGTGTAGCATCAAAGCCAGCCTTGGCAAGGCCTAGGATGGTTGGTTGTGTGACAGGGTGGTTGTGTGAGGTCTTAGAAGTCATGCTAACAGTAGGGTTCGAGGAGCGCAGACTCGCTGCGTGATCTTGGGCAGCCCACTTAATCTCTCTGCCTCTGTGTTCTTCTCCGTGAAATACCAGCGACAGGGCCTGTCGGGAGGCTTAAGCCAAAGGTGTTCGGCCAGGGCTTTTGAGACCTTCAGATTAAAGTAGAGGTCAGTACGACTAGCTGTGAGCGTTGTCCTGCCACTAAGACCTTGGAGGCCGGAGGAAGGCTGGCCTCTTGGAGACTGCAGAGGTCTGCTGGCACTGCAGGTTGCAGGAGGTACGGTGGATTCCTGCATCTTCAGACTCGACTGCAGAGCAAGACACTCCGCGTTCTCCCTCTGCATCTTCATTTATGAAACTAATCACACAATTACCTGCAGGCATGTGTTAAATATGACACTGGTCTCTGCAAAATAATGGGCCAATTGCAAACAATGAATAAAGAGAGGCAGCTCCATTTATAACTGCTGTTTCAACAGAGCTGTGTTGTAATCAAAGTGATCTGAGGGTGACTCATTAATTAATTGATGTTCTTTTTTATTATGTGCTATTGAGTTAATGAGTAATTTGTGCTAGATAACTCTCTGAACACACTGATTACGTGAGATATTTTCTGGGGCTTTCATACCAGTGACATGCTGAATAGGTGGAAGATGGTATTTGCTTATGTATACTCATTATTAGCAGGTTCAGGATGAATATAAATCAGCAGAAGGGCATTTTAAAAGGTATTAGATACATGCAACCCTTACTTTGAGGCTTTAAACAGATACTCTTCAGCTTTTAATGCCTTAAATAGTATTAAAATCACTTCCTTTACAATACTTCTATCACCCACAATTGGCAGCTTCTAGAAAGGGTGCCTACACAAAAGATTTTTACTGGGAGCATGTTTGTGCTAATGGCCTATTATCTTGCACATATTGTATTTTGGTTTCCTTTTGCAAGGTACTGAAGTGAACAGTAAACAGGTTTGGTCTGCATCGTTGGACTGAAGTAGAAGAAATGTATTAAGTGAGTATGTAATTGGCTTTTTTTATCTAAAGTGGTATTTAAAAGAATAAAAACACTGTTCTTATATACAGTACACACTTTTCTTTTTGTAGTTTGAGTTGTTAAAGCTTTTGCTTTATTGAAACCACAACATCTCCAATGCCATAGGAGTTTTTTATTCATTAAACAACAAATGGCTAAATTGATAATTTAGTCTGACAACAGCAGCACAGTGGAAGCTTTCAGAAGAATCAGCTAAATGTATAAAATTATACCCAGCAATCACTACAGACCTTCATTTTTGACAAGATTTGTTCTAGGTACAGATGACTGTAAACTACCTACTGCTGAGAAAATTATAAGAAGCTGCTGTATATTATGTTGAAAAAAGCCTTTAAAGTACTTTGTCTGTACAGGCAAAACCTTGCCACAGTCTCTGTTTGTTTGTTTCTTTTCCTCACAGTCTCCCTTCTCACTGACCACTTTTCAATCTATTTTCTTCAAGTCTTTTTATATACAGGCAATTAGGAACATTTGAGGGGTCGCTGGATCATTTTTCTTTATTTACATTACATGAGCATAAATTTGAGCATTTGGGGAAGGTAGGAAGAGGCAAGAAGGTGTGCTTAAAAAAAACTAGAAAATATGTTAAGCAAGATAAAAATACAATTATGAAACAGATCAACTTTTAGCCCTGGTCACTGCTTCTGCAGAATCCAGGCTGTCCTGATTCATCACCAGTCGTGGCAGATAACAGACACAGCTGGTTATGGTCGGCAGAAGAGCTTTCTACGGTTGAAAATCAAAGTTTGATAATTTGTTCTCTTCCACGTGGCTTAAAAAACAGCAACCCAATAATAATAGATTTTTTAAATTATTATTATTGTTGTCTGGATAAACTTAGGGATTTGTACAGACAGAGATAAAATACCCTCAAGATAAGAGATACAAGTGGAAGCATTCCTGCCTGGCACTGAGCATACGTTGAGCAATGGTCACTAGCGGAACACTTTGCTGTATGCAAACAGAGCATGTTGACACACACAGTGATGGAGAAGGAAACCTAAGGTAGGCAACTAAAAGCAAAAAAAAAAGACCACCAAAGGAATGGTCTAGACCTCTGTCAAAAAGATCAATAAAGCAGTCTGGCAGATAATCTCTCTTCAATATTGTCTTATGATATTATACTTTATTGGAGTTGTAAATGTTTCCATTAAATATTTCAACTCCCAGTTATTATTTTAACAGCCAGGCAAGATGGAAGTTTGAAATACAGGAAAATGTGTAATTGATCTTTGACCTACCTCAAATCTAAGTTTATACTGTATCCTCTACATAGAAATTTTAGATATGCATGTGAATAAGATATATGAGCTTAAAGTGCTCAAAGCAATGCCATACCATTGCAGCACTTCAAACAAGCATATCAACATTTCTTTATCCTTACATCAATTAAGGTCAATAGAACGGTGAGACTATTATTTTCTCCATAGCAGAACCACCCTCCTCTTCCCCATTTTAAGCATATATCACAAAACACACACATGCACATATGAGTAACATGGCATGTAACAATAAGCCACTATTTTCCCATTCCACTCTCTTCATTTACCCCATAAAGAGCTGAGCAGCAGCACTTTGTGGTAATGAGAGAGCGCTTTAGTATTACAGGACTACTAGAGTGTAGTTGCCTCCATCCCCAACAAAGCCTTCCACAGGCTTAGTTGGTTTGGTGCTCTTCTACCTCAGCTCTGTGGTTACCTACTGCACAGATGAATGCTCTGCTTCTCCCAGAGTGTCCTAGTGCTACTAGTAACATTGGCATGCATAGCTCTTGATTTTCTGAAGAGCCAAAAATGCTTTACAAAAGCAGTGTATGCATTAGCCCCATTCGACAAGACAGGGGCAACTGAGGCACAGAGAAGTTGAGTGACTTGCCCAAGCTTACAGCAAGTCAAAGACACAACCAAGGTCCCTTCTTTCCTGGTCCCCAGCCCTATTTCTGAACCAAGGATTTCTATCCAGTCTGTAGTCTACTAGTGGAAAGCAGAAGAGAGACCTTTCGGGGTTCTAACTGAAAGACAAAACAGAGGCTGGAGGAGAAAATTGAAATTGGAATCAAAATAAGATAATATGATTCTTCCCTTTCTGGCCATCCTCATCTTCATGGAAAGGATGACTTGTTTATTGCACTTGAAGTAGATCTGGAAGAGCCTAACAGTACCTCTGACATCAACTGCTTCGTTATCCCAAAGACATTAAGGGACTGTGGAAGGGAGTGGAAGAGAGAGTCGTGCTCAAGGTTAGGAAGGAAGATAGTCCACAAAATAAGGCTAAATTTCATCTGAAAAACTATGTGGAGCTATTTCTTCTAATTAGCAAGAACAGCCTGAGGAGTCGTTGCATTTCTTACTGGTCCTGTATGAGTCAAAGTCAAGTTTTGCGAGCCATGCTTATTTTTAACAGGGTTCACAGCCAGAAACAAAACCACACCGTAACAATAGTCATTAGAATTAAATATTCATTTCTAAATCAAGCCACTGTGCAGTGTACTCCAAACCCTACACTAGAGGAATTACCCCACTGCATTACAAAGTTTCTTTCCCCATCCCCAGAAAAAACATGTTGAAACTGCGCCATGGGACAGGAAGAGCAGGTAAGGACAGCACTGAACTTGAGCAGAGGTGAGAGTTCCTAGTCTAAATAAAACCAAGAGCTTAGCTTAATACCAACATAGGCTATAGCAGGTTTCTTTTCTTTCTTTCTTTTTTTTCTTTTTTTTCTTAATGTTGTTTTTTGTTGGTTTTTTTTTTTTTTTTTTTAAATGCAAGCTGTTTTCCCGGTGGGGTAGATTACAGTGGCAAAGAGAGAAGAATTAAATATGCATTTAACAACTTTTTAAACATTCATCCTGCTTTCCTTTGCCAAACACCTGTAAACTCTGTCAGGGGCATGAGCGCTCAGGGACACCCTGCTGAAAAATAGCTTCATGGCTTTAAAAACGGAGGTTCACCTCTCCTAAAAAATGGACTGCTTGCCAACAGTAGCTGTCAGCAGTGACTCCACCTCTGTCAAAAGGATTTTAATTGCCAGTATTGATGGGACAAACCTGCAGGATGTTGGCATGGACAGCAAAGTACCTGTGAAGTCCAGCGTGGTGGCTCTCACTTTCTGTATTGGTATTTCAAAGTTTTGTCCCATCCACATCAGCATTTAAATTACCTTCAGCGTTCACTGAGGTGGGTAGTTAGTAACCAGTCACTCTCCTAGTGTCAGCTCGGGGTCATTTCTTTAATGTAAATAGACCCTTAGAGGGGGCTGTTTACGGTGCCTTCTACTTTCACCTTTTTCCAGGGTTTGTTGAGGACACAGCCCCAGAAAACGTTAGGGTTAAGCTCTGATTAAAAGGAAAAAAAAAAAAAAAAAAAGAAAAGAAAAAGGAAAGAGAGAGAGAGACCCCTCAATTTTTAAAAACGTATATAAACAGAAGTTCTCTCCCTTTCCTCCCCCCCCCAAAATCAAATGATTTCAGAAAAATAACATATATTTTTATATATATATATAAAATAAGATACCCAGAGGCACTGGTTTGCATTAGGGCTTAATTTCCAGCTAAATTAAAAATCAAATCCAGGCATTTTGAATGCCTAAGGGGCACAAAAGCAGCACCCAAAATCATTGACTTTTGCACCTTTTATAATATATCCCAAACCGGTCAGATTTGTTTTTCAAAATTTTGTAGTAAAATAAAAGTGCTCTTTGAGGAAAATCTATGTAATTAAACAGCAGATGCTTAACCCCTGAAAAATAGAGGCTTATAACAGAAGTGCTGATAGACCCTTAACCATAGCATCATTAGCAGCAGGTGCTGCTAGAGTTATTAGTTTTCTAAATAGTTTTAATGTAAACAGTATTCTTAAGCTCTAAGTGTAGCATAATGGTTGGGATTTGCTCTTTAATTCTTTTTACTAGAAAGATACAGCTCATTTAAAATAGCTGGTAGGTACAGAAAGCATAAATATACAGTAAGTTTAGACACTGATTGTACTAAATGCAACAATACAAAGAAGCAAACAGGAACACAAATGGTAACACAATAAAACTGTATTACATTTGTGCTTCAAATATTACAATACATTATATACAATAGTCCAAAATAAACATCTCATGCCAAATGACACAAAAAGAAACAAAAAAACCCCAAACAAACCAAAAACCCCAAGAGCAAGCAAAAAGAATCCAGCTGTATGTACAGTACCTTTTTAATTAACATTCAACTCTGAACTGGAGCAATTTTCACTACATACAGATGCAGTCCGCCTTTTATTTCACGCAACCATTCTGTCTCCCTAGATCTATGCTATTCAGTAGGTTCCTGTGTCATTTCTTATATACATGTTGAGCAAAAAAGATAAAAGAACATAGTGCTTTGTATTCTTAATGATGTGGCATCAGATCAGCGAACCTGGGGTGCATAACCTTCTTTCATTAAACCTTCCTCATAGTCTGTCTGGCACAGAATCATGTTGTTCTTCAGGAAAAATTTGTCTCCAACGCAAAATCTGAAATTACAATAATAAAAGGGGGAGGGAAAAAAGGAGTTTCAGGATCAATGATGTAATATGATCTTACACATAAGGATTCCAAAACAAGCGTTTGCGATTCTGTTGTAGCGACCGCGCGGCTCGCACCTCTGCTGTCCGTCGCAGCGCACGCAGCCACGTGTGCACGTACGCCAAAGCCCAGCAGAGGAATCGCTCCGGTATCAGAATTAATCCTGTGCTTTCAACAAAATCTAGTGCATTTAAGCGCTTTTTGCTTCCCCAGCCAAGGACTTCATTCAAAGCACCCCCGAAGGCTATGGGAGTCTTGGATCAGGTCACTAGCACACAGATAAAATGGAATAAATATCCCAGGCTACTGAGTTGAGGCAAAAGTAAATGTCCTGCTTTCATGAAAATCAGAAGGAAAACAAAGAAGGAAAAAAAAGGATCATCTGCAGCAGGAAGCTCATCTGAGATATGTTACATTTGTCTTGTGCAAGCGCACCGGTAGGAAAATCTTGTTATATTCCTGTTGGATATTTTACTAGAATTGATTTAAAGCAGTGGTTCTGAGAACCGTTTCTGGCACGCACAGAACTTTACATATACATTGTGGTGCAAACTAGAGACGCGCAGGCGGGGATGCAGAGAAACCTTTTTCTTTTTTCCTGTAGGAGTTGATTATAAATTTAGTTACTCGGCTAACTACTCTTTCTCTTGTGGTACCAGTATACCTACCCTGTTATCCTATTATGTGCATCAGAGTGATCCGATTGCTACAAAACGCTACTGAGATATTTCATTTGATTTTCTCTGATGAGTCAGAAAATCACGTAACATCGACGTTCCCAGCTGACCGGCTTCAAACTTCGAGTAAAGTAGGATTTCCCGGCTACGCAGCATGCTTGAGCGTAAGAAGGCTCTTCACTGACACCCCCCCTCAACCCTTCCCCCCAACAAAGCCAGTCTTCTTGAGGATACTCAGGGAGCAAGTGAATAGGGCCAATGCATAGAAAAAAGAGTTTCCCTAGTGACTGCCTTGGCAGGGTTACGTGCCTTTGTTTATAGTGAACTCTTCAGCTATAAAATATATTGGGAGGCACTGCTCACATTATTCCAATTAAAATGAAAGAAAGTAACCTAAATGAACCCCTTAACACTGATGTGAATAAATGAAACCAGTTTCTACCAGCTAATTATGGATCTCACTACATAAAGCATTGTTTAATGTGTAACGGATTATAATGTCCTTTTTTGTATAATTTCCAAATGGTGACATCTTGGACACAATTAGGGTCAGATATAAATGCTTGTGTTGTTTACGGTAGATTTAACAACAGAGTAGCTATGGGAATAGCTGTATATGTATTTAATTGTAACAATTTAACCTTCAAATAGTGGTGCCTGCTGTAGTTGACCCAGTAAAACTACGTAAATGACACAGGTTGACCCGCCTGACCTCTGATAGTGGTCTCTCTTTATCAGATAGTCAATTTCTAATGATGTTCAAGCAGAAATCTTGGTGAATTGTCACAGATTAAATTGTGTATTGAAAGCAGTCCTTTAATGTTTTGTGAAGTTGGAGGTTTAAATGAGTAGCAGTTGGACTGATTTACATTTGTGAAGATTGGAATGCTAGACAAACAGTGAACCCATTTATTTTCCAACTGGGTAGCTTTGGAAATTTATCCTTATGCTAGCTAAATAGATAGAGGGAAAATAGTGTAATAAAAAAGTGGATTGAAAAGAATTAGCTCTGCTCTTAAAGGAAAATTGGTTTGTTTATTTGTGGACTTCTTTTTTTTCTGTAGGATTACTGCCTGCTGATGATGATGATTGAAAATAGAGATTATGGAATGATCCCAAAATCTTTAAGTTATTTATGGTCAAGACTCTTTTATAGAATTTACAGGTTCCTGCTACCCTTCCCACCCCAATCCTGGTATATTAGGCTAGTAACAGCAGAAAAGTATTTTGAGTAGATGTGTTGAAATGCAGAATTCTTGAAACAAACAAGTTCTGCGGAGGCTTCTCTAGTTTCCATCCGTTGTATTTTTATCCATAGACCACAATGCTGACAAAAATTATTTTGTGCATCTTCTCGAGTTAGGTAAAGGGTGCTAATTAGGTAATTAGTGCTAATATGTAAAAGTGTTTTTCCCAAAGAAGTCACATTAAAAAAAAAAATAATAAAAAAATATTCTTTCTTAGTTTCTCTTAAAGGAACATAGGTATTAATGTGGACTAAAGCAGTGGAAGTCAGGTACTCCATTACAGTTAACCCAAGGATTACTGATGGGGACTGAGTTGGGGACACCCAGCCAGCAGTGCCCACCACACCAGAGGGTTATTGCGCAGCAGGGCAGCTCTCCTTGCAGGTGGGGCACGAGTGAGAGACACAACTACCTCTGTTCGCCCAGCAGAAACCACTAACTCTGAACTGTGAATGCTATTCAGCTATGTATTGCTTTATGTTCCAGCATAATACAGCGCTTAGCAGACTAATTTGCTTAAAATATTTAGTAAATGGAAAATATGCTGCTGAATTGCAATTCACTCGCACAGCAATCCTTCCACATGTGACTTCTTGCAATATAGCTTGCATCAAAACCCTGGCTGAAGGGTTTTGTTTCTCAGCCCTCAGAGAAGTGCCACGGTTTGAATTAAACTGCACCAGCTACACGAGGGAGTCGGGATGCCTTTCCCAATAAAAAGTGTCAATGCCTTTTGCTTTTGCTATGTTAATATGTCGAGCCAGAAAGGCTCTACCTATGTCTACATGGCATTTGACAGCTTTATGCATGAGTGGCTTTAAACATACACAGTTCCACAAATCATTTACCTTCCAAGTGTACAGCTGTCTTGTGGAGAGGCTGCCAGTGGCCTGTCTAGACACGCTTGGCTGGGTGATAACCTGTGGGGCGGGGGTCTGTCTGCATGGGAAGACCCCCTCTGGGTTCATCTGGGGCTGCGTTTGTGTGCTGGGGGGTGATACTCTGTACCTTGGGGAAACCTGTTACTTGCGATACTTAATCGTCCAAATTCTGCCACTGTTTTTGTGTTGTGCAAGTTCAGTGACAGAAACACATTGGCAAAGACTGACAGCGAGGCTTATGTGTGTCCCTGGGTATTAAATGTGTGAATTATGCTCTCATTAGGTGCCAAGAGGTAAGCACTAAGTGAAAAACATTTAAAGGTGGCATGCTAGCTCCTAAATACAATGAGAACAGGCAGTTAGATGGTGGAAATATAACAAATTCTGTCCATCCGTACTTTCAACCTTATTTGACTCTCAAAAGCAGATTTAGCCTCTTCTGAAGTCAAAGAGCCAAGTCTTGCAACTACTTCCTAGATTGTTTTTGTGCAATCTAGGATTTTAGCCTGCCTCAGCTTTAAAATGGAGGGGTAAATTCAAGCCTAGCCTTCAACCTCCAGCAAAGCGGTTTTTCCATGGAATTGGCATAGGATGTAAATCAGGGCACAATTTGGGCACGTATTATCGAATGGAGTCAAGGAGCATATTGAGATGCCACTGGGTTAGGAGTATATAATGAGGCAAGACTATTACTCTTCTAGCAGGCAGATGGTAGTCTTCAGCCTTTCCTAAAACCCTCACCCAATTTATTTAATAGGCATGCAAGATGAACAGGGAAAAATATACAATAGGCTGCATTAACATGCCAGATTGGACTTACCACCATAAATTGATAATACTACTTTTGACACGACTGTGACATTAGTAGAATGACCATTATAATTAACCTACATCCTAGAACTCCTGTCATATTTTACAATGGCAAAAGGAAAGCCATTTATATTACAAAATGACCTCTGTTATCACCTTGTTTGGAAGGGGAAGGTGTGCCTCGACTAATCACATGAAGTATAAAACTTCCATTTTGAGAAATAGCTATTTCATTGTTCAGAACAGATATTTAAGGAGATCTCACTGCTGCCTGTCATCTTTTCTGATGTACAGGACGTGTCAAGGTACCGAAGACTTCTTAGGAAAGTGAAAGAAATATTGCTGTGAACAAAGATGGCTGTGTGTGAAGTGCCTCCTCTGCTAATGTCAGATCTTTGTTGCTGTAGAAAGAAACAAACTCTGGAAGCATTTAATTGATTTCCACTAGGATAAAGAAAGCTCAGACTTACCACACCCACACCCTTCCCCTCTGCTTTGTGTACTCAGTGATGTAACTTGTCCTCTGTTCTTCCTCCTTTCCTCTTTTTCGTAAAGCTCCTTTGAGTTTCCAGTATAACTCAAATTAATGGTAATCTATATGCATCACTAAGAGAACAAAGCCACTCTTTTACATCACAGCTCATCAGTCCACACCTATGGTTTACTAATTCTAGGATTCTGTCAAAATGTCGATTTATTGTGAAAGGCTGGGAAGTGGGAGCTGTGCCTGGGTTTGTACATTTTTACCAGTACAATGTGATATCTATACACACAAAATCCCAGTTCAACTTACAATGACAAACCTCAACTTGGTGTGCTTTTCATTTAATATTTTTTAAAAGCAGGTATGGAAAATGTATTAATTTTTATTCTCAGTTTAGAGACACTTGGTGAAAATAAGCAGCATTCAGGTCTCCAGAATTTATAAAATTACCACTCATGCAAAAATCTAATGTTGGTGTTTGAAATAAGGATGTCCCTGGCATTGCATACCCTCCCCCCTGCTTGACAGAGAACAAAGGCAGCATTGTGTGGGCATTTTACAGTTTATACTGGAGGTAAGTGTTTACTGCTACACCAGGACAGCTATTTGAATGAGCATGTAACCATTTTCAGTCCAGTACCCATTAAAATAAAGGCTGTTTCAGATAGAAGGATAGAACAGTTGATTTAAACACCCCTCTGATAGCAGATGGGAGTTTTAAACCGTACCCTGAGTTGACTTCAAACAGCAGAGAGAAAATATCGCAGAAGTATGGAACAAGCTGCTAAAGCAGCCGACAGAGTGAAAGGAAGGACATGGAAACTCCGGAAAGTGGGAAAGCCGAAGGCAGACTGAGATCATCGCCGTAGTCAAAAGCGTCAAGCAAAGATACAGCTGAGCCCACTTGCAAGATTTTCCACTCCATTTTGCTAGTCACACACATGCAACCTGACAAAGTGTGAAAGGCAGTGTCTGTTTACAAGTTTATTTTTCCAGTGGTTTCCATTTTTTTTTCTCCTTTAAATTTTCAGCAGAAATTAACCAGATTGAGGCTACTGCCAATGTGAGGTGAAGTGCTTCTGAGAAGTTTAATATGTTTACAAAAAAGAAAGGGGAGCACTCACACTGTTAAGATGACTGTCACTAAGCTCTGCGGGTATTTAGGAGATGGAAAAACTTCAAATTAGGAGTAAGCTGGACAGAGACATGAAAGATAAGGGGATGCTAAAACCTTTAGGCTAAGAGGAGAGCTTAATATTCACAAAATCCCTACAGCTTTAAGCATTAGTATCAAGAAAAAAAAATGGGAAAATATGTCAAAAACTGGCTGGACGGAGCAATTAGATCCTAGAGCTGAATAGCTTTATAAAAGGGAAAATACGAGACAGTGCCTATTGGACACCAGGGGACTAGGCTTGGTGGCTCAGGAGATGTCTTTCAGCCCTGCCAATGTCTACAGTCCTGTCTACTGTCTGTCTTCCTAGGATATCATATGTGAGACAACGCATTTTTCTTCTTATTCTGAAAATGTAGCCTTCAGGAGGCCAATAAAAGGGGACAGGCACATCATGAGTTAGTTCAGAAATGGAGTTTATGGCCCGAACAAAATTCCCCTGAAATCAAGGAGTCTAACTACCATCCACACTGAGATGAGCTGGAGGTGAGTTGTAGATACTCAAAAATAATAAAGCAAATAGTAAAGTTGTACATAAAAGCAGAAAAATCACCTAATCTTTCACAAAAAGCACTAGGCAAAAATGGGCAGACCTCTCTCCTGCTGGGCCAAGATCAACTATTTAAAGCGTGGGAATATGAGGGTCATGCAATAGCAAGCCTGAAGAACAGGCTGCCCCAAGGACTGGTGTGATGTGAGTTAATATAATAATGATCTAGCTTGGAAGGCAGAAGGGACTGGAAGGAGCTACTAGGCACAGAACGTCAGAAGAAATTCAGTGTTGGCAAAGACAAAGTCATGCAAACCGAAGAAACAATTTACTCCACTCATGAACATAGCATATATTCTGTTAGGAAAAAACCTAAATAGTAGATGATAACTGAAAATCTGAAATACGGATCTGAACAGAGAGCATTATATACTCTGCAGTAGTACTGTAGATATGTTGTACTTTTATTGGTATAAAGAATGACCCAAAGGATTTAAAATTTAATGGTGAAAGAGAATGCGAAGGCGGGGAATATGGTCAAACATACAGGTCTTGCTGTAGCTGGTCAGCCTTGCTACCTCCATTGGTGATTTTGGGATATTGCTGATGTGTTTGTAAATAAAAATATTCTCTTCAATAAATAAATTCCACATTAGGGATAGTGAAAGAAAAGAGCAGGTCTAGAAAACCTCAATAACATTATTTTGCGTACAAAGGGGCAGCATGGAACAAAGAAAGAAAGTTAAATTGCTATCTTACAAACTCGTCCTCACTCAGAATCTGGTGTTTGGTTTTGATTAGCTTAACTAGAGGAAGAAAAAAGGACCCTGAGAAGGGTAACAGAAATTATTAATGGCATGGCGACTGACAAGATTATTCAGTTTAAAAGAAAAGAAAAAAAGGTTTCATAGCAGATACAAAAAAACCTCCAAAACTGGTGATGGTTTAGGTGTCTAGCACTTCTGGGTTTTTATGTTGTACAAGTAATGAAAACCAAAAGATATAAAGCTATTTATTAATGAGAGAATGTAGTGAGCAGGATGCTTTGCCATAGGAGCCACAGAAGAGCTACGTTGGAACATCCATGAAATAGGATTTATTATTAAAAACAACAGAAATAATTCTTCGGAGTGCCACTAGCCCCAAATTGTGGGGAAGAAAGGTACCCTACAGGCAGTCTGTTTTATTAGGCTCCATGAGAGCTATTGCAATATAATCAGGATTAGGGCCACTTTTGAGAATTTCTGAAATTCTTTGAAACTTCTGGAACTGCTTCCTGTTTGACTAGATGAACTAGACTGTATTTCAGGTAAATAAATTCTTTTGTTCCCAGCCTAAGACTCCTTTAAGACGATTTCAGCAACCCTTTGCCCAAATTACATGCAAAGTAAAAATCAAATAAAAGACTAGATTGAAGGCTCAGAAATGACAAGGCTAAGAATTATTAAATATCGCAGGAAAGCTCCATTTCAGAAGCACCTAACAACACTTTTCCAGGGGGATCAGTGGCCCTATGGCACAGTGTGATGTATATTAGCTGCAAAGTGAAATTGTACATTAGCGCACACTTATAATGGTAAAAGAGGAATATTAAAAATAAACACAAAACCTTCGCTTTGGCGGGGGGGGGGGGGGGGAGGGGGGGAAGGGCCATAAAAGAAACTTCACTTCCTCAGATCCAAGAGTGCTAACTATGATGAAAATCTTTTACACTCAGGGTAACAAACATTGTCTGCTTTGCTTGACTGATGAAGATTAGCTGACTTCTTACATTAAAGAAGTTTGTCTTGTATGGGCTGAAGTGACAAGACAATAACTAAGTGCTAATTGTGCATAACCAACACTAAAGATATGCAGCCCCATTATGGCATGTAATAAATGAAGCGAACAACAGAAATATATTAGGCGCTTTAATAATGATACTAGAACCGTGGTTTGAAAAAAACAGGGATGTGAAGGGTTTAAGAAACGAAACCTAGGAGCGTGCGTGTGTCTTACTTAAGTGGGTACTACGGGAGGCTCTGCCTGCCTTAGAATACAGTCTCTTAGTTCTGTGGCAAGACAAAATTGATATAGGACTTTAAATAGCATTAGAACCTATAATTACTTTGCATTATTATATAGTTTAAGCAGTGGTTATTACTTGCCTGGTATTTTAATTTCCCATGCAACATGATGAAAAAGGTCAATTTGGCTTTTTTTAAAGAGCGTAATTGTAGTGTGCTACACTTATTAGCAGCTGTACATTTTATGGTTCTTTAGGGATGTTTGATTTTTAAATGACTACAGTGTTACAAAATAATACACTGTAGAACAAGGTGAGTTAGCAAAGCTTATTTAGAGCTGTATCTAACTTTGTCGAGTTAGACTATTATCTTCCTAATTTTTTGTTACTTCCCTAAAAAAGTACATCTTGTGTTTCTTCCCACTTGAAAATGAAAAAAAAAAAAGAACACTATAAAACTCTAAATAGGATCTTGTAATCACTGAAAAGTAACTGAAAATAATAGGTATATTAAGAAGTGGACATAATTGGTTCTCTCATTTCCAGACCTCATAGAAGTCACTGGCAAAGCTGCTAACAGCTCTCGTGGAGTCAGAAATGGAGCTCTTGGTGAAATCTCTGACAGGATTTGGCCACTACTCTGAACGTAGTTGCTACAGTTCGGCTGCACTCGCCTCTGAAAAATTCAGTTGTTACACTTTTACCATTTTTGACATTTGTTCTGCAACTGTACCATATGGGTGATGCCTCAGAACAAAGTGTCAGATTTGGATCCTTGGGATTTTTATAACCTACAGTTAGGATATGGAAATAAAAATACGGCATAAGAAGTCCAATGCTGCTACAGAGAAAATGGTGGGAAAAACATCTTTTAAATTTAAATGATTACA